>NC_139006.1:11481726-13881726 GCF_964374135.1 Grampus griseus | reverse complement strand
GGCAGAAGCCCACACACACCCAGCGTTACACATCAGAACAGGATTCTCCCCTCGGGCGGCCTCACCCTCTCCAAAGAGGCGCACACACGCCCAGGGGGACGGGAGGGGGAAAGAAGGCTTTGGGTGTATTTATTCAAGACCAGAGGGATTCATTAGGGAAGGGGTATTGGCTGGGGCAGTGAAATCTTGTTTAAAAGTAAAGAGCAACTTTGGGCCTCACTGGTTCCAGTTCTCACACCTCCCCAGGAGTTACCGATTGCTCCTTTGGGAGCTGCAGGTCCAGGTGATGGCAAGATAATGTCTTCATGAGGGGCAGGACCGTACCTGGTGACCCTGAGCCACTAGATATCAGGTTGGGCCATCTCATGATCATGCATTTGTACCTGGATTTCCCTACCCTCAGAGTTCAACGGGAAGGCAGGAGGGGTTTGAGTCTTTGTTCTTGTGAATTAGACATGAATTATGATGTCATCTTATGAAATAAACCATGATATGAAAAAAAAAAAAGTAAAGAGCAAGACGGGAGATTGGAGCCAGCCAGAGACAGCTGAGCAGCCTGCCTCACAGACTGAGGGGAACAGAGGACTCAAAGCAGTGAACACAAAGGGCGGACCAACTCCGCACGGGTTGCTAAGATTGGGAAGAAGTGGTTATTTCATGGTGCACTTTACTGTAATCGGTTCACCAACACATTAATTGGACTTAAAAAAATCTATTTTGATGTGAGAAATTATTTCTTAATGCCCAGTCCCTCCCCCAGGGGATAGGTTAAAAATTGGGGCTGATTTTCTGGATTTTCGAAATTCTTTGAACGCGGGTGGGGGAGGGGAGAGCTTCTTTTATATACCAGCCAGCTGTCTGCTTAATACAGAATGATACATGTCCCCACAGAAGGAGGGGGCCATAGATGTCTCCAGGGGCTTCAGTTCTGTCTGAGGGTATTTGCCAGACAAGACTGCAAAAATTCCAAGGCATTTTGTGAATGGCTCAGTCCTTTCCTGGGACCTGCCCAGGATGAACTTAAACTAATTAGAAATTAATAGGCATCTGCATATAATCTGTATTCCTGATACTTTTCTTGCAGAGACATCTTTCTATGGGGTGGCCTAGGTAACTTCCTCTAAGGTAACATGGAAGAGGCAGAGAAAGTGGTGTACCGACATCGGTAAGCTCTTGGTCGAGGGGCATCAGACTGTTTTCCACCCTTCCCCCGCCCTTCCCCCACCCTTCTCAAGGTAAGTGTCTGCATTCCACTTCTAACAGTTGAGTGTCGGGACCTAGACAAGCGATCTTCTAAATTATCTGAGAAACAACCGTCTCAGCTCACCTTTTTTCTCTCCTGCCATTTCCAGTGTCCCGGAAACCTTTTGCAAAAGGGTTGTTGTCTATTTTTAACTGAGTTATCTAGAGAAGGAGACACAAGCAAGAAAGAGACACTGGCTTCATTTTCTAGAATGTTCTGGGAGTGTTTCCCCCAACTCATTAATCTACTAGAAATCTGACTTCCAACCACCAGAGGAGAAGTCATTTGGATAGGCCAGGTTGAAGAGAAAGAGAGAGGGGAACACAGAAGAAGTTTGGAGGGGGCCAGGAGGAAAACCAAAGCAAACTGTGTCATGGCTGGCATCTCCCATTGGAGGCCAAACCAGGGATTCCAGGCTGAAATGATCCTGCCTGGGCAGCCAACAGCCTGGGCTTAGAAATGGAAAGGCTGTCAAGGGGCAACCTGTAGATCTAAAAATTATGCTTTCCTTTAGATTTTTTATACAGTGCAATGATCATAAAATATGTTATGGTAGATTTCCTGCCCCCAAACACACGCACAAACATACACACAGCACATCCTCCAACCTTTTCTGTAAATCTAATAAAATGATTTATGGGGTTTCACTACCCTTGTGCTGGAGTGGACTTGATTTTTTTGCTGGGTGTCGGGGGAGCGTGTTTCAGGAATTACGATATTGACAATTATAGATTTAGAAGGACCGAATGACCACTGGAAACATTTGTTTTCACTTATATGCCCTGCCACCGCCATTAGGTGGAGAAGGCCCATGGCCGCTTTGATCAAAAATGCTATCTTTTATTATTCCGTTAACAACTTAGATTCACAGCATTCTGGGTCTAGAGGGTGCTTGCGTTTTTACACGCTGAGGAAAAATAGTACGGAATCTTTCAAATCCCTTCCCTGCGGTGGGGTCGGGGATGGGGATGATGTATATACAGAGTTCGCTAGAGGTGGGAAAAGGGCCCCTTGGACGGATTCTTGTTCTTGGAATAAATCCTGCTTGCACTTCTTGCAGGGAGAGGAGGTCCTGATGTCCTAGTCTCCAGACCAAGGAAGCAGACCTGGAACACCCCCATCAGCAGGCCACAGAGGACCCACCCATAGTGAGAGTGAATTCAAAATGTAGGGCGTCGTCGTCTAGTGAGCTGGCCTGGCACTGAGGTCCAGGGTTCAGAAGTTGAAGGGCAGAGGTCCTCAGGTGCCCCCCACCCCCCTACCCCCCGCCCCCCTTAACTGCCTGCTAACAGCCAAGCTGGCGCCTGGTGAACCCGCAGCAAGACTCACTTTTCTCTGTGTCTCTGTGCACACGCCCATGACCTTCGGGCCACCATAGCCTTACCTACCAGGTGCTGCCTGCTGTTCCATTTGGGGGTGCTCGTAATCCCCGGCCTCAGGCCCAGGGAGAAAAAAACCCTTCAAATGAAGTGGTGACTTTGGTCATCTCATCTCAAAAGCCTCAGACAACTCAATTAGCATGACCCTGTGATCAGAGTAGGTTTTTCCAAACACACACACACACACACACACACACACACACACACACACACACACACACCATAAAAAACACAGCAGCGTAAAAGGTAATAAAAACCAGACCAGCTACTCGGGATTTCTGGCTAGGGGAGAAAATCTGGTCTCTGCTGGGACTCTCCTCCCAAGATCCCGAATGGCTTTTGCCTTCAATTTTAGCTGGTTCCTTTCGAACCTGATTTCTCGACCCTTCTTCCCGAAGGGGAAGAGGATGAACCTTGAAACCAACAGGAGAAAGCCCTGGGTCGGGTGGGGCGGGCAACGGTAAGGACGGGTGGTTACAGGAGCTTCTCACTGGCAAAGTTAGTGTGGAATTTTTTTCCACTCAGCATCGGATTCCTAGCTGGTCAAGTTTTTTTTTTTTTTTTTTCCTTCTGCCTCTGCAGTGTGCCAGTGCCCCTTCCCCGCAAAACTCCAGTGAAGGTCAAATCACAAAAGAAAAATCAGAGTCCCATCCCAATGCTCTTGTAACTTTCTTATCCTCTCCCCAGAGCAGCTTACAGGGGGGAGGGGAAGTGGGTGTTAATATCACGATTAAAAAGAAAAGCGACTTCGGTTACCTTATCATTCTGGTATGCGGTCACAGCGATGAATTCGGTTTCCGGGAACAAGTACGTCCGAAAAGTACTATAAGGAAGTTTTAAGATGTCATTGGCCCTCACAATGTGGAAGCGAGGCTGGTATTTATGCATGGAGTTCAGTATAGTCTGCAGGGGCCGGAAGAGGAGAGACACACATCACAAGAGGATTTAGTGGGAAGAACAGGACCCTAGGACCCCTGTCAGGCCGACGTCTACCCCACCGAAGGGCACCACGCTTGTACCGAGCCCACCTCCTTGGAGTACCTCTGTGGGAACGTTCAGCTCCCCACGTAATCTTCTGGAGAATCCAAATTGCTCCTCAATTTCCAAAGGGTCCTCCCCCACCCTCACCATCTAAGGTTGATTCGTACCTTGAACCCTAGCCTACCTGAGTACCAAAACTATAATTCCCCTGCCACGTTGCTTGATCACTTGGGAAGGCCAAAGTCTTAAAAGATAGAGAAAAACATGCATTTTAATTTACAAAATGATTCAGTCTTTTAAGTGCCCACTAATTGATGAGCCCAATCCACTTAAAGCCCTGAAAGGCTGAACTCTAGAGAGGAATATTTATGTCTTAATCAAATCAAGGGCTTCAAATGCAATTCCTGCCCCCTGAAGATATTTCCGCGCCATTCACGTCTTCCTGGGCCTAATCTTTCTGCTTATTCCTCACTTATCACTCTGTTTATTTTATTGAAATGTTGGGGAGGCATAGGGGCAGGGGGCAAAAGGTCCTTTGCTTGACTTTTACATGCAATCTAAGTCTCCTGAAAGTTTCTAGGAACTCCCTCCCTGAATCCATACATATACTCCCAACACACGTGCAATTTTTGTACTGGGAAATCTAAGTCTCATTTCCAGTAAACCTGACTCTCACCTAAGCCCAGTTCTTTTCTAGTCCAAGGGAAGAACATCTTTCAAAATCTGTATTCACACCCTCTCACCAACAGAGTCAAGACTTCGAACCTTAAAACTCCCCTAAGCAACAATATGGCTGGTTTCAAAACAGAAGTTTGATATCGTAAAACAAATCCCTTACGAACGTCTACCTTTGACACTGATTTTACGTCTTCACGATTGCTTTTTAACTTCCCTGTCAGGTCAAACAGTTACCGAGACCTGGACTTGCCACAGAACGTGAGCCTCACTTCTTTCAGAATGCCAGGCCTTCCATTATCTGAAGAGAAACACCCTGGAATTCTCTCTCCATCTCTGTTTGCGGATCGAGCAAGTTTGCTATGCTTGGCAACTGAGAGCAAGGGAGAAACTCTTTGATTTTACATGGAAGGTGGAAGCACTGCCTTTGCTAGAGAGAAGAAAGAGAAAATTTTGTCCAAGGGAAGCAGTGAAACTTACAAATCCATGTTTGTCCGAAATGTTGTTGGTGAGTTTCAGTTTGTGGAAAGTGACAACTTTGGACATCCACTGTTCCCCGGTGGCAGGGCTGTCGGGGTGAATGTACATTCTCTTTGGCATTTCAGGGTCAGCCTTTCCCGCCACCATCCACCGAGAATTGTGAAATTTATACCGACAGTCATCTGCAGCGATAATGTCCATCAACAAAATATATTTGGCTTTTTTATCCAGCCCTGAACACCTTACTTTAAATGGAGGAAACATTCGCCTACGAGGGGAGAGAAGAGAGAGGAAAAAAAGAAAAAAATATCACTCAGTTTCCCGGGTTTGAGCTTCTACCTAAAATATTTAAATCAAATTTAAAACTTTCGATTACATTTGATGAGCTTGTGCCATTCGGAGTAGGGCGACTGGATGCAAAGTTGTTTCCTTCCACAACAGAAGGATTAAATATGCTCAAATGGCTCTATTTTAAATGTCCCAAGATTCAAAACGAATGAACTGTGGCACTGGATTTCTCCACATCATCTAATAATTTCTTTGTAATTTTTGTGGTCTCTTGTATGACTTCATAGATTGCCCTCCTGACGGGGAAATTCCTGCCTCTGCCTTTTCCTCTGCCTTTTCCTCTGCCTTTTCTTCTGGGTGTGTATTTGTAAACAGTTTGGGTAGGATTTTAGTCAAGTTCAGTCCGTCGAGGTAGAATTTTCCACCACCCACTGATGAGAAAATGTTAAACGTATCCAGAAAAGAAATGTCAAGTTGCACCCCTCCCTGCTGTGGAACAGCAGCCCCGCTGCTGGCGAAGTGAAACTGTACTTTGGTGAGTTCTCAAAACGAATTCTGTAGATTGGGGTGGACGCCCAGGCCTGATCACCAGCCTGACTATCGCGCCGCTAACCACATTCTCCCCACTGCTCGGGGCCAGTCCAAAACGGCAAGACTCCACCACCAAATTGCTTTTTACTTTCCAGAGGCGTTGGCATTCTGTACTTTTGACTTAAAAGGGAGCAGAGAGCGGGTCGCTGTGAAACTGCCTGTGTGTCTTCTGGGAGGATTTCATGGCAAACTTTGGCCTCGTTTAGCTTGGAAAGACACAGAAAACTAAAGACCTGAAGAGAGGGATTTTCTTTTCATTCCTTCAACTTTATGCCTTGGTAGACTTCGATGCCATTTAAAAAAAATCAGTGATTTTAAGTGACAGGCACGTTTTGGTCAGACAAGGACCTCTAAACGTTATGTAAAATGTGGTTGATAATATTCACACATGAAACAGCAGTGTGGGGCTTCCTACTAGCTCCTTGGGTCTGCAAACATAATCTTAATTAGTCAAAATTGCCTATTGAACTCTCCCTCGATTACAGACACACGAAGCAGTATGGACAAACCCCAAATGCCCTTCGGTTTCTCTCTGACGCTGGCAGGGGCAGGCTCAGGCCCCCTGCAGACCCAGAGGCTAGGCTGGAGGGCAGAAAAGGCAGGGCAGCTCCTTCCAGGCCTCCTGCTACCACACAAACAAAAAGGGCTGTAAGTGTTTCTCTCCGACAGCAAAATGAACCAGACAAAAATACAACATCTACAAAGACACAAGGATGTTCCAGAAAGGTTTGAAACACTGAACTGCCTGCAGTGGGGTGCTTTTCTTTCTTCCTGCAGAGATGTCTGGGCAGCACTGAAAAAATTCTACCTATCCTGTACGGAACCCGGGATGCAGACCCAGGTAGGAAAAACGGCCGGCTGCAGACGCCCAGGTAAGCTGAAATCTCCTACCACAGGGGCAGGGCCCGGGGAGGTCTCTGTACACAGTCCTGGTACACAGTTCCGGGGGAACTGTGTTTGCCTCTAAGCCGGAATAACTGGCAAACCGACCGTTCTGGGAGGCGAGAGAGAAAAGGAGGGAAGAAACCTTCAGTAGTTGGGGGGAGGGGGCCCGCCGCTTGCTTACCTTCCCGACTTGGTAATGACCATCTCCGTGCCCCGCTTGTGGAACTGATCCCAAAGTTCTTTGGCCTCGAGGTGCACCTTGGGGTCATCCTCCACTTCTTCTTCCGGCTCCATGGTCTTCAGAGGCCTCAGATGTGTCTGCGGCCCCAGGGACGAGAAAGGGATGCCGGTCTCGGCCGCCCCCACCAATTGATCCATGATCGGCTTGGCCAGGGCGCCGGGCAGCGAGAGCGCCGCCGCGCCGTTGGGCGGCAGAGTCAGCGCGGGGAAGAAGGGCGGCTGGTGACCCAGCACCGCGCTCATGGCGAAGTCCGGCGCCCGGTGAGGTAGGAACGGATGGTAGGCCATGCTTGTCCCAGGGATGACCGGATCTCTCATGGAGAGGCTCATCCACTCCAGGCGGGGCGCTGGGCTCCAGCCGGGGACGAGTCCGCAGCTGCTGTTCTGTTTTGTTTTTGTTTTTTAACAGCAGCGCATAGTTTGGAGGGGGGGAAAAAAACCGAAAGAACAAAAAAGGGGGGGATCACAACTAAAGCACCTCAAAGTGAGGGGAGGGGGAAGTGTCTTTTCGGGAGGGGAATGCCGCTTTTAAAGAGGGCAAGGCGAGAAATCAGGAGACATAGTCGCTCGGATGACTGTCCTTGTGTCTTGCGTTTTCAAAAAGCCGCTCCTGGAAGTCGGTTTACGAGGCGAGAGGAACGAGCAGGGTCTGGACTCGTGCCGGAGCCCTGCTGCTTGGCTCGAAATAGACACGCCAGCCCTCGGTCCCGGCAGTCCCCCTCCAGCCCCCAGTTCTTTGTTGTAAATGCGAACGGTTCTCCTAGGAGACTTTTTACCTTTTCTTCTCCTTCTTCTTCCCCCGCCCCCCTATCTCTCTGCCTCTCCCTCTGGCTCGCAGGAGGCGTCTGCAGTTGCGCTAGACCGGCTTGAACTGCGAGCGAGAGAGCGGAAAAAGTCTCCCTCCTTTAAAAAAAAAAAACAACAACTCTGATTGAAGCCCTCTTCTACCAGCGCTATCAAAACTTGAACTGCAAACGGGCTTCCGTTCGCCCTCCTCCTCCTTCCTCCGCTCCGAGCCTGGTGTCTGGGTTTCAATCCGAATCTTGGTGTGCTCTTCTCCCGCGCCTCTCTTCCTTGTCCTAAAACGTGAGCGAATTCGCTTCCTAAATCTGCGTCCAGACGCGCAGGGCAGGGAGGATTTAGGGGGGAGGAGGGGAATGAAAAGAAGGGAGAGAGAGAGAGAGGGAGAGAGAGAGAGAGAGAGAGGAGAGAGAGACGGAGTGGGAGAGGGAGCGCGAGGAGAGGGAGGGAGCGAGAGAAAGCCAGAGAGAGCTCCTCGCCACCCTCCTCCGCCTCTAGAATTCCCCGGGCGTCTGCTCGGCGGTCTAGAAGGTCGGGCTCTGCTGTGGGCTGCGGAGAGCCGGAGGCCTCTTGATTGGCTCTTTGACGCTTTCGGACCAATTGTGTTGCTGCATAGGCGTGGTTTTCACAGGTCGAGTGCTGGGGGATAGAGCCGAGTTATAAAAAGAAGGTGTCGGAAACTGTAACGTCGCAGCGCCGCATCGGTACTACTGCCTGTCCTGTGAATATGTCAACATGATCAGAGGGAGGGCGGGGAGCCACTGGGGAGCGCGCGCACCGAGTCGCCTCTAGGTGGCTTATCGAGAGATCGCTGCAGCCTCAGAGCTCGCTCGCTCTGGCTCAGCCCACGTCTGAAATGCCTCAGTCATCCAGCCCGGGATAGAGGGAGGAGGCCGGGCAAGGAGCACGGGGGAGGGAGGCGGGAGCGAGCGAGCCGGGCCAGGAAGGCGGAGAGCGCGCCCGGCGCCGGGCAGGGGCGCTCGCCTCTCGCGCGCTCGGCTCGCCTCTGGCCGCCGCGGCCGTTTCTCTCTCCTGCTCACCCTCTTAGCCCGGCCCCGGGCGAGCCGAGCGGACGGCCCAGGCTCCCGCGAGCTGTCCTCCGGCCGCCGGGCGCAACAAAAGCCGACCGCCGCGGCGAGGCGAGCGCCGCCGAGTCTCCAGGCTTGCACACCCTCCAGCCCCACGTGGAGCCAAGCTCCTCCCGGCCGCCACTAAAGGGCTCCCGAGCTCGGGTGTCTCTCGGTGCCGGTCTCCCTGGCAGCAGGGCTCAAGGGCTCCCGAGCACACGGATGCGGGCAGATCTCAGCCCGCGCTGGTGGGGGCTCGCGCTCCACCGTGCCCCACCCGAAACTATGCGCGGAGACCCAAACACTCCTAGCACATCTGTACGCGAATACGCGCCGGCCCACTGGGACCCAGCCACCCGCGAAAACAACGTACACGCAAACACTTAGCCTGCGCGGCTGCCCGGGTCTGCGCTCAACTGACTCCGGGAGGCGGACTCGGGCTTTTCTGAAATACATTTACCAGCCCTTTTAGATCTCGTCTTCCATTTGGAATCGGGCTCCCGGTTTTCCACCTGAATGTGTGTGTGAGTGCAGAGGGGAGAGGGGAGTTCTGAACAAAGTGAGCGCAGCGAGGGACTAGGTTCTGGGCCTGTCCCCATCCAGCCGCCTCCCTCCCTTCGGCGGCCGGCTCGGTGAGGAGCTGGTAGGGGGAGGTGCGCCAGCCCTGTATCTTCTCCAGGCATCGCACTTATCTCTCGGTGCCTCAGTTCTTTCTCCACCCGGGGACTTATCTCGCCAGAAGTCGGGGGGGTGAATTTGTAAAACAAATCGTGAAACGCCCCCATCCCAGAGGCGAGGTGACCGGCTCCAATTCAGGTAGGGTGGGGGGCCTCAGCAAGGGTGAAGGGGAGGGAGGTAACCGGATCTTAGCTATCAGACCTGTCGCCGAATTGGTAACTGTTACCGCAGGTCCCTGTCCGGGTCAGAGGATTCTCCAGATCCACATTTCCCATTTCTGGGGGCCAATGAGTTGGGCCGTCCCTGCTTGGATGGAGGGAAATCTTGGGGACAATATTCTTTTACCCTTCGTGAGTTGGGAGCTTCCTCCAGTGGAACGAAGGAACGGTTGATTGCGCGGCCTAGGGGGTTAAGAAACCCCAGGCTTGGGATATGTGTGTGTGTGTGTCGACAGCCAGTACCGTCCTCTCTTACATTTTGCCTCGTGTACCCCCTAAGCCCCCAGCTCCCAGACTCCGAAGCGAGAGCAAGTGGGGGGTGAAAATGCAGTTCCGTTGTGGGCCAACCGCGCCGAGATAGGGGCGGAACTTTTGAGGCGACAAGATTTTCCAGCCTCGCATTTTTGACGCACATGGTTAAGAGCGCTTGGCGCCAGCGCTAAGAATTCCCTGAAGTCACCAGAGAGAATAGAGTGGTTCTGCGAACTCCGTCTGGCTCGCCACCTCGCCCCTTTCTTTCCCTTTCGGTCTTTCTCTGGCGTCCTCTCGGCCTCTCTCTGCAGTGGTGGAGCAAGAGGCGGCGGGGGCCAGGGTGTCGGCTCACAACGCCCCCCTCCCGCGTCCCTGGCGGCCCGATCCCGAAGGGTGCGAGAAGCCAGGCCTTCCCCCTTCTTACACCGACCACGGAGGTCACCACTGGGTTTCAAGAATCTCTGGAGGCTGAAACCCGCCCCTCCCCCACACTGCTGGCCGCCGGAGCCCGGGGCCTCACCGCTGCGCTTTCAGGAGCGGCCCCAAACCCCCGGTCTGGTTTTGCCTGCACTCGCCGGCCAATCTCTGCCCCGACGCTCCGACTAGAAGGAAAGTAATTCTGCAGCCACGAGATGACTGACCCACCCCCTAGCTCGGTGCCCCAAGCGTCCAGATGCCCAGGAGAGAGACATTTTACTCGGTCCTCCGCATTCTGGCCTCCCTTAGGTTTGGACGTGGGAGGGGAGCTTGCTGATTCCACTTGTAAATTCTCGACTTGCCTTTGGCCTCAACGGCGGAGGTGGACCTAGCCTTGATTTCAGCCCCTCATACAGCCCCCTCCCTCACGTGCCTATTTTTGCCCGTAGCTCTAACTTAACCCTGAGGTCACCCCAGTTGCCACTCCTGACCCCCACTCCCACTCCAGCGCGCAAGGGAGGAGGGGGGAGAGGAAAGTTTGCGGGGTTCTGAATCGAAAATGTCGACATCTTGCTAATGGTCTGCAAACTTCCGCCAATTATGACTGACCTCCCAGACTCGGCCCCAGGAGGCTCGTATTTTGCAGGGAGGCCGCAGTAACTTGGGATCAAAAGCGGGAAGGTGCGAACTCCTCTTTGTCTCTGTGGGGCCGCCGCGCCCCCCTCCCGGTGGGTGATAAACCCACTCTGGCGCCGGCCGTGCGCTGGGTGATTAATTTGCGAACAAACAAAAGCGGCCTGGTGGCCACCGCATTCGGGTTAAACATTGGCTAGCGCGTTCCGAAGACTTGTGCCAGGCCTGGCGGCCGGGAGAACTCGCAGGCCAGCGCGCCCTGGGCCCGGGCTTTTAGGCTCTAGCCGCGGGCTCTACACGGTCTTTTTTTTTTTTCTCCACGCAGACCCCCTCGATCTTCTCTGTCTTTCTCCCCGCCTCACGTTCAAAAAAAGGCAGACGGGAAACACTGAAGGAGCCTGCCCCTGGGCAGAGCCTGAGAAACGGTGCTTTAAAAGAGCGGGAGAAGGGGGCCAAATTTTGAATCCGAGAGGACGCGCGGAACTTCTGGTGTCCCCCCAGCATTCCTCCGTCTTTTGCAAAGAGTATTCACATAATTGTAGGCCTGAATTTTTTTTAATTAAAAAAAAAACCCAACACACACCTCTCCAAATCTGTGACGTCTGCAGAGTTTAAAGTGAAGTAGTATGAGTGCGGATTTTAAAGTGGAAGGGCAGGAGGAGCCTCAGAATAAATGGCGTATGTGCACGCGCGCGCGCGCGCAACCATGTCACCTATCCTCAGACCAGGCCAAGGATGCGGCAGAGAATGCTTAGTCTTGCCGAAGAATTCCCCGGGAAGCCTCTGCTGATCCCACTTTTCCCTATGACACAGCCTGCCTCAAACTATAAGGGGGCAAATCGACCCTTTTGTGACCGAATGGTGTTTATCTGAAGTTTACAAAAGGAGGGGGGGGGGCGGTGGAAGGGGAAAGGATGGTGGGTAGGCGGGGTCGTTTACTTTGGCAAGTTTGCTGTAAATATTCTCTTCAGCATGTGTGAGGTCTGGCGAGGGACTATTACACGCTTATTCCCTCTTAAACTTTCACCCACCGTTTGCCGCGGAGCTTTTCTTCGGTCCGAGGTGTCCCTAAACGGGGAACTCTGTTGACATAAGGACATCCAGGGGTTTCTCCGGAGGTCTCAGGCTTAATTAAGAAGTTTACTACGGGAGTCGGTCAAGACGTAAACTTTTTCTGGGGAGGGGCTTTCTGGGTAGAGATGGTTCCTTGTTTTTGCCCAGTGCCCCTCGCTCATGGGATACCAGGCTTTTTTTTTTTTTTTTTTTAATATTGACAAGCGTTGAAACTGACTAGGTGCCCGCTACAGGACTCCCATCCTCCTTTGCGCTCAATTCCCCTAAGCCGGGACCTGATTTTCTTATCGCGGACCTCAGGGAGGCAGCTCCCTTGGGAGTGCCTAGGTTACTGCTCTTGTTTCCTCTCGCAAATCGCCGCTAGCCCCCTCCTCCCCACATTAGCACTCCTGTGCTACCCCAAACCCTGACTCTCCCACACGCAGCTCTGAAGCCAAAGGAGGACTTCACAGACCTGGGAGGCTTGACCTTCCTCCTGGAGTTTCGCATCTTCCCTCGGCGCGCCCTGCCCGCCCCCCGCCCCCAACTTGCTTTAAGAGCCTAGTTCTTCTCAGGTCTGGAGGCTTCAGAATCAATCTCTTTGGTCAGCTTCCCCATCTTTCTTCCCTCCGGGGGTAGGCACAATCCTCTTGGTTACATCAGACAGGGCACCCATTTCTGTTTCCCTTCCTTTTTTTTTCTTTTGGCTCTTCTGTCTCTCTGTCTTTCAAGATTCTGTGACTGCAGATCTGTGGTCTTTCCTGTGTTTTCTTTTACTTTCTCTTCCCTGCCTGGCATCTATCCTGTTCTTGGCTTCTATATGTCTCCTCAGTCGCTACCTCCCAGCCTTTACTTCTCTTATTCTTTCTGTTTTTGATTTACTCTTTTCTATTCTTTCTTCTTCTCCCTTTCTATTTTCTCTGGCTTTCTTGGTCCTCTCTGAATTCTCTCCTACCTTTCTGGATTTCTGGGTTGCCTCTGTATTTCCTCCCTCTCTCCCTCCCTCCTCTTCTCCAGGAACCATGACAGGCTGGCGATACCTCTTCCCGGGATTCAAGTAAACACCTTCCCCTCACACCCCTGGCTGGGAAGATAATGTGTCCTAAGAGATAGAAGAGCACTGGGCCCATTTGTGTAGGTTGGAAGTATCACTTTCTGCTTTTGGTATCCCCAAAGTCACCCTTTTCCCCAGAGCTGGCTCTCACCCCTGTTCCAATGCTCTGATCTCCCATCCTCTCTCTCTCTTTCTCTCTCTCCCTCCTTTCCAAGGCAGGAGCCCAGGGTGAAGGGCAGCATGTTGGGTTCTAAACCCCAGCTTCTAGCCTCTGTCTCGCCCCAGCAGCACAGGGCTTTCCTGTAAGGCACATTTCCCTGTCCTCTGACAGCCCTCTAAATTATTGATTAGGGCGATTCAGTACAAGAGTCTGAAGTGTGTGTGTGTGTGTGTGTGTGTGTGAGAGAGAGAGAGAGAGAGAGAGAGAGAAGATTGTCAAAGTTGTCTAGCTTGGGTAAGCAGTATTTTTAGTACAGAGGCTCACTTTGGCGCCAGTTGGTTTATGCTGTTTCTAGAGCATCATTCGTTATACACTTAATCCATGCTTATCATACCTCCCTTTAATGTAAATATGTTTTTGGCAGAGGCAAAATGAAAAGATTTCACCCTCTGCATTATTCTTATTAGCACCCACCTTTCATCAAAGCCGATCACTCTGCAAAATGGCAAATTTGTAAACGGCTAGTGATTTAGAGAAGTTGGAAGGGAAGCAGGGAGGCAAGGATGCAGGAAGTGTGTGTGTGTCTGGGGAGCACGCCTCTTATACATCTGTGAAGGTTTTTTACCCCTCTCTCTCTCTCTGTCAGGAAAAGGAACTAATTGTGGGTTCCTAATTTCAAACCAATCTACATCTTCAATGCTCTCTTTGTGTGTTTTACCCAATTACTTTAAAGAAAAAAAACCCAAGATAATGCAATGGACATTTCTTAGTCCAGCAGAAATGAATTCACTAGGAAGAGGCCGGGAATTTTTCCTCTCATCTTATCTGACCCAGAATCTGCAAGACACAGAGGCAGAGCTGACTTTGGCCTCAGGCACCAGGCACCGTTCACCACCCAAAATCTTTCTTCCTTCAATGTCCTGTTCCAGATTTTCAGTCGAGACAGGTAAGGGTATAAATGGCCCTTCAGCGATGTGTCCCAAGAATGTGGCCTGGGGGTGTGGTGGAGATCTCTGGGACAGAATACTTTAAAAAGGGTGAAGGGAAATATATTCTCCAGTCCCCAACTGCAGATTGAGGGTGTCAACTGTACAGGAGCCCTTAATTCTGTGACTTCCTGCTTTTGCTTCTATCCATTATTTCTGGTGTTGTTGTTAGGTGCCAGGGGCACCGGGGCAGTGGGGTCTTGCCCTGTGAGAGCCGACGGGGCGGAGGGAACAGGGTGATCTGTAAGTGAGAGGCCATGGCAAATCAGATGACCGCTACTGTCAGGGAGGTTGACAGGGCAAAGAAAGATCAGCTCCTCCAAATCTGCTGAACTAACTGTCCCCCGGTAGCCACAGACACGTTTTCTCAATTTGAGCACAATATCCATTACTGTTTCCCCTACTGGGTTTCAATTAAAAAGGGTGAGAGCAGAGAGGGAAGACAGGAGATAAATGAAAGGGACCAGTGAGCACCAAAGTTGTGTGTGTGTGTGTGTGTTTCCTCTCTTCTTTTCATTTCTTTCTTGTAGCCTCACCACTGCTCCTTGCCAGCCAGACAATCTTCCTGTGTTCCCAAAGTTAATGTTTTCATGTCTCCCAAATCCAGTAGGGTGAAGAGATAGGAAAGGAGGTAACGCTGACAGAGATTCTTCCATATCCACTGAAGCCCGCAAGAGATATAGCTGTCTCTCGGGGAGCAATGGCTTTGGGGAGGAATTTGTCTTGCCTGTGTGGTCAAGGGGTTTTGGGGATTGGAGGGGTGTGGGCATTTCGTGTTCCAGGCTTTACTGTCATATTGGAAACTGATCAAATTCCTCCTCCCTTGTACAATCTTATAGACAATATACCCTTTTGTGGTTCTAAGACACGGGGTGTTTGGAAGGTGGTTTCACCTGCTCCTCTGGCAGGCTTGGCAGGTAGGGGGCTTACAGACCTGCTTCCAAGGCCAGGATCTGGGTTGCAGATGCAGGATCCTGACTCCAGGCCTAGCCTGTCTGTCACCGAACGGCTGCCAGCTCTCCGGCCAAACACACCTCTCACAATTTGGAATCAGGCACCAGCTCCTTTACTCGCTCTGCGTTCTGTGATCACTGAGCCTCTACCACGGCCACTCAGATAACTGCACAGGGGTCGCTGCACCTCTGTGTGTTAATTACCTGGCAACCTGGGGAGCCTCTTCCTCTGTGTCAGTGAAAGAAATGAGAGGCCTCAACAATGTGATTTCATTTTAAGTCAGAGATGCCTTGCTCCCGACCCAATCGTCCTTGTCTGCAAATAATACATAAATCCTGTTGGAGTCTTGTGGGATATCCAGGGAGTGATTGGTACAAGCCAGCTGAAGGTCTGGGTGAAAGTTTTGGCCTTAGAGATCCCAGAAGCCTTTTAAAAAGTCTCCAGCTTGGGCTTGGAATACAGGAGGGCTCGAGAAGTTTCCTTTCTTTTTAAATTTGTATTTATGTTTTAGAGGAAGAAGAGAGAGGGAGGCAGAGACACACACTGACATAGAAAGAGGGACTGTTTGGAATTGTGAGAGAGCCTTTCCTGAGAGCTGGCGCCCAGGCCTCAGTTCATTTCATCTCCAAGCCAAATATTAAAAATCCTTCTGGTGGGCGGGCGGGCGGGCGGGAGGGCAGAGAGGAGCGGCCTTATGGATCTCGGAACCAACCTGCCCCCTGCGTTCCCTCCTAATGCCCTTTCCTCCTTTCACTTGGGAAAGGAAAACTTCAGGCCCCGGAAGGAGTGGGAGACAGCGACAGCCCAGTACTCCTCCTAAGGTCCTTTTGGCGAAGGTTTCCGCCCGGGGCGGGGGAGCGGGGGGCGGCTTCACCTACCGCTGCCCTCTCCCCCTCCCCCGGTTCCCAGTACGGAAGCTGGACGTGCCTCAGTGCGGCTCCAGGCCTGGCCCAGCGCGGAACCAGAGAAGACGCTCGCGGCCTCGGATTACACCCGCACCCGGGGGTGGAGGGGACCGGTGCTCGGATCGGGGACCCCCCCCCCACCGCCCCAACGTCCGCACTGGCCCGCAGGGAAGCAAAGGGGTCTCGGACAGGCTGGCCTGCCCCGGCTCTCAGTCGCGACAAGGTCCCTCCAGGCCCGGGAACCCGAGACCGCGGGCACTGGCTCCCTGCGCGGGTTACCTGCCTTCCGTCTGCGGCTGCCGGGGCGGGGCGAGGCGGGCATCCCGGGTGGGAGCGCGGTCGGCCCTGCCCGCGGAACTCACGTCTTTTCCCTAAAACTGGGATCCCGGGGGGGATTGAGTTAGGAGCTCCTGACCTCCCCCGGACGTCCGATGTGTCTTTCTGCAGCCTCGATTCCTAACTCCCGCCCCACTCCGGTGGCAAAGGACTAATGGGGCGGGGGCTGGGCGGGGGAGTGGGGGGGGATAGTAAAGACCTTGGGGAGGGGGGTACCCAACAGAAAAGAGTCATGTAGCACCCTCTGTCTCTCAAAGTGGTGGAAAAATAATTGCAAGGAATTGCAATTGCCATTCTCCGAGGGAACCAGGCTGAGCCCGGGGAGGTTTTCTGCGTGCAGAGAGAGGGTGGGGTGGAGGAAGCCATCTCCTCTCCCACCGCGGGGGTGTGTTTTTACATGTTTTCTTAGCAGCAAGTTCTATGAACAGGTCAGCCTTGCGCTGCCAGCCTGGGGAGTCTGAGGCTATTTCTGGCTTCCAGTGTAGACGCCTCTCTTTCCCCACTCGGCCCCGGTGCAAGTCAAACACTCAGGAGATGGGGGTGAGGGTGCGGGAGGGGGAGAGCGCCACCTCCCACTTCTGACTTGGAGGGTATATTTGCTTTTGAAATAGCTTCTCTTGTCTTCAGACGGTAAAATACGAGTTCCCCACAAGTCTGAGTCTGGTCTTCTGGTACCTCAAGCAGGGTTTGGGTTGGGAGGGGGGGAAGGGGTCTGCTATAATGACCTCTGAGCTGAGTGGGCGTGGGGCGGGGGATTCTGTCTTTGCAGCTCAGCGCTGCTGGGGTACCCGGGCGCATTATTAAACCCAGACGCTCCGTCCAGGAGTTGGGGCCATGCGGAAAAGATTTACAATTAAGCCAATTGGGGCCGAATACAACCGTCCAAAGTTTGCAGGTGTAAATAATGCCTTGCTTTTTTTTTTTTTCCATTCCAAGCGGCTTCATTTCAATCCCCCCCCACCCATCCACGGCTGGACCCTAATTCTTTTGGGGTGTTGTGGGGAGGACGGTGCAGCAGAGTTAGGATTTTTCTATTAGACAAGTAAATATATGATGTTGCACTCACTTTTATGTCCCTGTATTAATGCCATGGATAACCAGGACAGGCTCCTCTATTTCATTCCTCCGTCTAGAACTGAGAATTGCTGGAGTCCATGAAAGCCCTTTTGAGTGTGGGTTATGAATTCTTTTTTTAAGGGAATGGGACAGATTTCTATATAACAGGGATATTGGAGTTGAATTAGTATAAAGTTTTTGAGTTGTAGAGATTGGGTGAGAGAGGGATAAGAAAAAAAAAAGTAAATTCCCTTTAGTTGGGGTATCAGAACATTGCCCCCAGCTGAATCTGGAGAAGAGGTGGGCTTTCAGAGAGTAGAGCCAGATGCTTTTTGAGCTTCAGTTTAGATCTTCCTAATGTTTGGAGAGCTAGCTGAGCGGTTTATGGGCCCAACTTCAAGGCTATACTTCACTGCGTTACTTAAACATAATAGAATATGCATGTGTGTTTCTAAGATGTTCTATGTGGGTACAAGTGTGTATATATGGACTTCCAAGTAGCCCCAAATATGAAATTAAATCTCAGATTTAAAAGTGCATTGTAATCACACCTCACGGGGCTGACTCCCATTTGATCAATATAGACAGAGTGAAATTTGTTTTGCCGCACCGCAGTTACTCCTTTTCTCTCGGAGCAATAAAGTCTGTCTGTTACAAATTAGCAGGGAATTGGAGAATACGCCCCCACCCCACCCCAAGTGTTGTTCGCTGTTTTTAGTCTTGAGCTAACCCGCTCAATAATATATGTAATACGTGTGTACACAGGCACTTTTCCAAAAAATTAGCGATAACATTCCGGGTGTATCAAGAGGGGTGTTTTTCACCCTCTGCGTGTAGGGCTCTGTCCGCATATGAGTTGCCACTCTGGAGACCCATCACCGGGGGGTTGGCACCTACGGGGATCACGGGGGAGGAGGCTTTCCAGCCCAGGTTGCATGCAAGGGCAGGGAATCAAGGCGCCTGACTCCAGCCAGTATCAGGTCATGGGTGTAGAATTAGGAAGGCAGGATTTAACATGTCCGCAACAAAAAGAGGCAAAGCGTCAACCCAGCCTGGGATGAAACCTCCGAGCTGCCACAGGAAAGTTTCTAAGCAGTGGAGCAAACACTATTTTCCCCACTTTTCTTTCTTTTCCTTTTCCCCCTTCCTTTAAAAACTTCCCTGTCCAGTGCATATGTTGGGCATAAATAAAAGGGGGTGGGAGGGGATTGAACGCTGGGTGAACCCGAATCAGCCTTAAGCAATGCGGGGAGTACTTGGGGAGGGTAAGAGATAGATGTGCCCTAAGTTGGAGGTGGGGGGTGGCTGGAGGAAGGGACCGCTTCCCGCTTGGAAACCTCCGTACCTCGTTTCGGGAGGGACTCGCCAGGAACCTCTGCCCAGGGTGCCCTTGCCGTCTCGCCCGCTGGATGGCGCTGGGGGGAGACGAGGCTGGCGGACAGTCGTCCTCCTGTACCCCGCAAGGCCTGAGCGAATCTCCGCCGACGCGCGGGATTGGGACCTCGGTTTTGAGCGATCACAGTGGCAGTCCCGATGCACCAGGAGACCGGAGCTGTTCCTGGAGTCTGGAGCGGGAGAGGGTCACCCAGAGCCCCGCCAGATCAGGGAGCTGGACCAAGAGAGGCTGGGCAAGAACGGGGATGTGGGGAAAGATGGTTCTCAGGGCAAACTAGTGCCTCGTTTCTTAGGTGTCACCTGCACTAGCTCCTGTTTACTGGGAAAGGGGTGTGTGTGTGCGTGCGTGCGTGCGTGTGTGTGTGTGTCTGCGCTCGCGCGCGCGCTCGCATTTGGGGGGAGTGGTCTGGAAAGGAGGACAGCCAGATAGGTAATGGAGATGCAGAAAGGGTACACGGTTTGCAGAACCTCACCGTCCAATGTCCCTTTTTGCAAAGGCCAATCTAGTGGTCCCCCGGCCCAGGTATGCTCCGTCTAATCTGAGTGGCTGGCCTTACCAACCAGAATTGCATCTGGAATTGGGAATCTCAGGGCTGGGATGATCTCTGGCTCCTTGGGGACTTGGGGCACTGCACATTGCCAGAGTCCTCATTTGGGAGTGTCTCTCTGAAGGCACTTAAGACCTCAGGCTGGCCCTTGCACAGCCAAAGGAGGAGCTGTGGGCTACAATTTGGGGAAGAATAAATTCACGCCACACTTACTGAGTGCTTTCTGTGTGCCAGGCACTGTGTTAGACATTGCCATCTTGTCCGAAGTTTCTTATAGAGCTAGAAAGGAGAAAAAAATAATCAACCTTAACCAAAGAAGTTAATCGGCTACATGGCCTGGGTAGGAGAGTCTAGTATTAGTTCTCCACCTTGTAAGCTCCTGGAGGGATGGGACTCATCACATCTCCAGCTCTGATCCCACTGCTTGGCACTTAGTAGGTGCTCAGTAAATAATCTTTTGATATAGGAATGAAAGTCAGTGAAGAAAGGGAAAGAAGGCATCAAACTACAGGGGATTCTCTGTGCACATGAAAAAACAAGTGACCACTTCCAAAGAGTACTTTTTAAAAAACGGCATTAAATTTGTTAGCTGCTCCCCCAGACAGATTCTGACACGAGACAGTGCAAAGTTGGTAGTGGGAAGAGAAATTTGGTGTAGTGGATAGAAACATCCACTTGGTCATCCCACAAAATACTGACCGAGAGGCTTATTTGCCCCCGTCCTCTGCTGAACACCGGAGACACGTGGGTGAAGAGATGGGTCCTCGCCAGCTTGATGCTTATGGTCCTGAGCTTTGTTCACTGCAGTTTTAAAAAAAGAGAGAATTCCCATTTTAAAGATGAGGAAAGTCAAGGCCCAGGAAAGGTGGTGTGGGAGAGGGCTTAAGCTCCAGGTCTTAGGGCAGGAAGGCTGAACTAAAGTCAGCCCCCAGCTCTTCTGCGCTCTGGGGAGAGGGAAGGCTGGGTGAATTTTCGCTCCCGGGAAGAGGCAGAGTCTGGGAGCCCTGGAAATCCTGGTGGCGCTACTGACCTGGCCGGGCGTGGTCATCCTGGGCTGGCTGAGGGGGAGCAGAAGTTTATACCCACTGAGGTTGCAAAGGCCATCCCCAGATCTGCTCGTCCCAGCTCCGACCTTGCCTTGGGGCTGTGATGAGGGATCTAACCTCTAGACTCTCCGATCTGTTTTTTTTTTTTTCCTTTCAGCAGGTACACGTAGCCTAGGACTGAGCAGCATGGCTGCTCTCTACAGACCAGAAATTGTGGGACAGAGAGCTAGGGAGTCTCCTCCAAGGTCGCATTGCTAACAAGTGACCGCAAAGAAGATTCTACAACCCCCCCCCCCCACCAGGGTTTTATGTTTCTGTGAAGACTCCTCCCCTCAGTACCCCAGTGCCCGGCGCAGTCTGGCACGTGCGGTGTGTTCATCAAATGTTGTTTGATTGAATAAACTTAATTCTTGTTTGGTTTCTATGTTTTAAAAATAGAACAAACTAAAAAATGAATCAGTGATCGAATAAAGGGCAGTGGGGTGAGAAGCTCATTCCCCCGACTCGCTGCGAGGGCGTGGGACAGCCTTGAGTCACCCACGCGCCCTTGCACAGCGGCAAGCCCACTTCCCACCAGCTTTCCAAAGACGGCTGTGATTTCCTTCCGTCTATATTTTTGTCCTAGACTTCGTTGGGTTGATCGATAGAAGAGACAAGCTGACCCACGGCGAGGTCAATACAATCGATTCGACGATTTCGAGGACCGCTCGGAAATCGCCCTCGTTGCTGCGCGCTGGGTGCCGCGTTGCTGCACCCAAAAGGTTTCGGGATTTAGGGTTTCCCGCTCCCCCGCTTAAGTTACCGAACTGGAGCGAGGATGGGGGTAGGTGGACGGGAAGAAGCCTCAAGCCTCACACGAGGGAGCCTCTGGGAACACTAGGTCGGGAGAGTGCTCTCCACACCCAGCCAGCCCGCCAAGCGCTCTCGAAGCTCTGGTAAATTTCGTTCTGGAGTTTCTCGGCCTTGGAATCAGACGCCCGCATCTTTTTGCAGCCGGTCCGCTCTCCTTAGCCCTTTGTTCCTCATCTGCGAAATGGGTTTGTTTAAAAAAAAATCTTATTTATTGGAGATAAGATTTGTGAAATACCCACGAGGAAGATAATGTTCTAAGAGCTTTCCCACACATCAGCCCACCAAATACAGCAATCCGAGGAGGCAGGCGCCTTCTCAATGATGTCCATTTCCCAGATGAGGAAACTGAGTCATGCAGAGACATACAGACTTGCCCGAGCTCCTACAGCTAGTTAGTCCCTCGTGGAGCTGAGATTCAACCTGGGGATGGTCTAACTTCTTGTCTGGCTTTTAACGACAAGGTCGTAGGTGCACCGCGCATACATACGGTAGGTACAGAGGGGTGATCTGTTTCCTGTACTTCTTTGCCCTTTTGGGAGGAGACATTCCATTTAAACCTTTCCCAGGCAGATCTGCAGCTGCTTTGATCCTTTGGTCCCTTCCTTCTGGAAGCAAATGCAATGGCGGGGGAGGGGGGGAGGGCGGTTTCCGAGTCTGACAAACCTTCTTAAACTGCGAAATCCAGAGCTTTCAAGACTTTTTTTTTTTTTTTTTTTTTTTGTACGAAGGAAGGAGGGGGACGTGTGTGTATGTAGAATCAATATGGTCCAGACAGCCCTTCACAAAGGGGCTCCAGGCGGGCGCCTCGGCCGCAAGACCCCCGCCCCACCGCCCGCGGCGAATTAATTGGGCCCTGAAAGAAGGGGCGACGTAGCTTCCAGTTAATTAGTCAAGAAATGAATCAAGCCCCAGCGGCCTGGCAAAGACCCCTGGGGCGCGGGTTTTGTGCAAGCCAAATTGGTCGGTGGGGCGCTCCCCTTTGGGCCGGGTGGGGCGCGGCGGGGAACCCGGCTTGGGCGCCTCGGGCTGTCCTGCACCCGGCGCCCAGCACCCCGCGCCCCGGAGCGGGCTCGCGCGCTCCCGCGCTCCCTCGGGCTCTAGCTTTCCGCGTCTCTCTCCCTTTTTCTGTCTCCCTCCTTCCGCTTCTCTCTTCCCTTTTCGGTCTTTGCCGTCGCCCCCTCTCCTGAGCTTTGCTCGAGGTTTCCCACCCCTCTCCCAGCTTCGTCTCTCTCCAAGTTCTTCGTCTGGGACGTCTCCCTCCAAAGCCTCAGCCTCCGCCTAGCAGATCTGGGGCTGGGTGGTCTGGGAACGGCGCTGGGGATGCCAAGAAGCGCTGACTTGGGGAGACAGGGTGGAAATGAACACGGGCTTTGGAGCCCTTGGCCTGCTATGTGTTCCTGGGTACACGACTCTTCATCCTTGGGTCACCTAGGATCCGGGCTCCCGGCTGCGGTTAAAACACTGAGATAATGCACGGCTTTGAAAGGCTTCGGTAACCCGTGACCCGTGTCCCCATGCGATGAGGACTTAGGACTGAGGCAGGCCTGTGACACACAAGCAACTATTGAGCGCCTGCGGTGTGTCTGCCTTACTTTGTTCCTCCAGCACCTCCTCCGGTCACGCTGCGGTAACCCAGGCAGCGAAGATTCCGGTGTTTCCGTCCAAAGCAGCTCTGTTGGAGGGAAGGAAGGGGAGACACCAATCGTAAACTCACTTATTTCAAGGTCTTTTTGTGCCACGTGCCAGTGCTCTTTTCTGAACTAGAGGGGTGGAACTGGGGGCTCAGAGAAGTGGAGTAATTTTCCTAGAGTCGCACAGCAAAGGGGATGCACGGCTAAGGGTTTCACCCTGAACCAGGCGTTCGGTGCCTGCCCCTTGATCCCGCCAAGAGCTCAGGGGGTCTTCAGAGGTCCTGCTGGCCTGGCACCGAATATTTATGTACAGGAAGAGGGTCGCCAGAATCGCGTTGCCTCCTCCAGCTTAGAGCTAAGGCCCGAATCTCTCTCGGACTCTACTTCTTTCCCTCTTTCTTGGTCTTTCGAGCTCAGTCTCCACTTTGGTCTCCCACCCACCAGTCTTTCTGTTTCTCTCCTCCTCCCCCTCGAATCCGGACTCGGAAGTTGAGGCCAGAGTCTCTCCCACATTCTTCCACTTGTCCAGGTAGCTGTTCACATCTCGAGGCTTGGAGCCGGGTTGACATCCAGCTGCCACCAACTGCCAGGATCCGAGCTACAGAAACAAACTCGATCCGATTCCATGCCCTCCCTGCTCCGTCGCCCGCCCGCCCAGCCCCTCCCCAAGCCGCATCCACGGGGTCCTAGGAGCAGATCCCAGTGGATGATTCGATGAATGCCTGCGTTCCAAACAGCAGTCCGGAACCGCGTTTTTTCTTTCTTCTTTTGCCCGCTTCACCGACTTTGGCTTCGCTCAAGGCCCCGAGGTGCCCGCGCTGCGCTTGGCATTCGCTTCCTGCCCCTCGCGGGAGGCCAGGGACTGTGGTTTCCGCTCGCCAAGTCCCTGCCAGGCGCGCACGCAAGAGCTTGGCGAGCTTGGCGCACGCGTTTGGCGCAAACTGCTTTGGGCCTCAGTTTCTCCGCCCCTTTCGGATCAGAGAAGCGACAGACGAAACAGTTGGGAGAGGAGGAATGGCCAACGGATTGGGGGTGGCGGGACCGCGGTTCCCGTGTGTGGAGGGGAGTCAAGACTGGAACCACGGCCGCCCGCCCTCTCCCTCTCCCCCTCTCCGAGGACTGTTATCCACTTCCACGACCCCAGTCTCCCCCAGGCGCGACCTACAGACTGGTGGGGCTCAGCTGGCCGCATGGGTGTGCCCGGCTACCTGGAGGCGAGGACAATCCAGGTCCTAGCCAGCAGGTGCGCGCTCCGGTGCGGGGAAGACTGGTTGCCTGTGGCGCTGCCCGCTCCGCTGTAATTGCTGCTGGCCTTGGTACATTTGCGGCTTCAGACAAGGTGCGTTCCAGCACAGTGTTGGCACACCTGCTACTGCGCTTTAAAAGGGGGCCTGTTAGAGCCCTGGAGCTTTGGAGGAGTCCCTTAACTCTTCTGAGTTTCAGTTGCCCCCTCTGAAAACTGGGGATGATAGGTCCTGCCATAGAGGACCAAGGCAAGGAGCAAATGAGATCACGTGTGTACAGCACTCAGTCTAACCCCTGGCACATGGTAAGTACTCGTTAAGCGTTAGCTGTTTGGGCGCCCTAATCTCTCTGTCCGTCTCTCTAGATATCAGATAACAATCTATATATCTATCTCTCTCTCTCTATAACTATCTATATATAATAGATACAATCAGTATATACTTAGTACATATTATATATGTATTTACTAAAAGTATTGACTCAGTGTATATATACTTAGTACATCACATATATACTAAAAATATATACTATATATATTTAGAGTATCCTTAAGAACATATTCTTTTTCTTAGAAGACTACCTAGCATATATTAAGCCCTCTCTCTATAAGCATTGCTCTCTTACCCAGTTCCGTTTCCAGCTCAGCCTAAAGCTCCTTGGCCTCCTCCCAAGTTGATCCTACAGGGAGAGCCTTCCTCAAGCCTCCCAATCCAGGTTTAGTGCCGCTGTGGTCTCCTTTCCCAAATCTCAGGATCTCAAAACCGCAAGTGATCCCAGAGAGACAGTGCTCTCTTCCTTCCCTTGCATTGGAGTTCAGGTCCCAGTAGGGCTTGGAGACCAGGTGTCCTGACTTGGGGTCCAATGCCTTTTCCACCCCCACCCCCGCCCCCCGCATCTGCCCCAGGCCATTTCCATCTCCCGAACTGAGAAAAAAAGTTTGTCAGATCTATTGAGGGAATGGCACTTGTGGAAAATGAAGGAACGTGATTGGGTGCCTGGAGCGTCCTTGGGCAGAGCCCCCGGGGCAAGGAGCTCTGTAAATGGGGAGGGGGCTGCCTGTGACCGGGGCTGAAGGGATTTCAGGCTCCTGGGAGGGGTCCTGGATGCCTCGTGGCTCTCAGCGCAGCTGTGTATGGCTGATGACCCCAGACTCTGAGGCCCAGACTGCAGCTGCCCGATTTGTAGTCAGCAGCAGGAGTCCACCATCCCTGTCCTCAATCCTCGAGGACACTGGGACCACTGCTTCCAAGCCTGAGAGCGGCTGGGGGAGGGGAGTGATGAGAAAGGAAAGTTGGAGAGACGGAGAAGGATGACGAAAGGGAGCGTGGAGAGAGTGAAAGCAAGAGAGAAAGGGGACACTTGGGGAGAAGGGAGGAAGGAGAAAACAGAGGGAGACAGACAGACACCGAGAGATAGACAGAGACCCTTACCCACCCGCAGAGAGGCAGAGAGATAAACTCAAGAGACAAAGAGAAAAGCAACTAGAAGCACAGAGCACGAACGACAGAGGAAAGTGTGGGACAGAAGGAAAGGGCATGGAAGAGGAATGCCCCAAAGTAGAGAGAAGAGAGACGGTGGGGAAATGATAGCCCAGGGAGGTCTGGGGCAGCCCAGTCACACGCCCTGGCCCCTCTCCCGACACATGCCTTAACTTGCTAGAAGATTATCTAGCACAGTATAAATGCCTCCATTCAATCATGACTGAGCTACTCCAACTGACCAATTCCCGAAGTAGCCTCCAGCCTTAAGGGGATATGGTTTTCACACCATACGAAGCGTCAGATACCAGCAATTTAGGAGATAAGTTATCATTCATTAGGGGTTTCCAGGGGCCCCCTACAAGGCCTTTGGGGTAGGGGTGGGGGAATGTGTGGCTGAGAGCTTCCGAGTCAGTGTGCAAAAAGACAATGCGTCTCTCTCTTTGCCATCGGCTAGGCATGGAAGCCTCTCTCCTCCCCCCAGCACATAGTCACTCAACCCCACAAGGAAGGTTTGGTTGGTAGGGTCCAGTTGGCCAAGAAGAGGAAACATTCCGCCAGAGTCCTCCAGATTCTCAAGAGTGCACTGGGCGAGATGGAGAGGGCTGTTCATGCAATTTCTCAGCTGCTCCCTCTGGAGGAGGATGGGGGTGGATGGGGAACGTCCCCAGCTACTCCTGGGAAAGCAGATCTTTGTTTAACCAGGGGAAGGTGGTGAGCGATGAGGAGGGGGTTAGACACTAGAGAGGAGCCTGGTTAAGGTGACGTTTCCCGCCTCCCCGAAGCATCACTCCAACTAGTTCAAATAAACCAGGACTCATCTTCCCTCCGGCCCTGCTTCTTCCCTTACTGGCCTCCCGGTCTGCTGAGAAAGGTATTTTAAAAGGACATTTTCATGGTAGCAAATAAAAGGATTTCTTGTCCTTTTTCTTCCTCCTCTTCCTGCTGCTGCTTCTTGGTCTTCTTGCAAGGCTTGTGTTTGCTCCGCTTTAACAAACAGCTGATAGAGTTTGCTTTAAAGGAGCACTAAAAAAAAAAAAAAATTTGTACACCCCAAGGCAGGCCAAGCATTAACCGTGGGCATACGTGCTCATGTGGATGTGTGTGTGTGTGTGTGTGTGTGTGTGTGTTTAGGCCTCCTGAGTGGGCTTGTGGTTATAGAGGGGACCTGCTTCAGGTGCAGAGAGCTGGGAGGGGGGATGGGGAGGAATGCACGGACAGATTTACACCTGTGCTTACAGCTGCCACTGGCAACACTTACAGCCTCCAGAAATGACCCTCGGTGCCGACTTGTCTGGAAGCCATCAGGGTTAGTTTTGAAGCAGGAATCTTCAAGTGGATCAGAGGGCAAGCTCTGCCCACCCCCTCGCACCCCCCTTCCCCGTTGCTGTCCTCAAGTGCCGCTCCCTCCCCACCGCCTGACAACCCCCTCCCGCCTTGTCTGTTTCCTCTATCAGACAAACGTCATCATTTGAATGTCTGATCCCTTTGGTGCTACCGCCTAATGAGGGCTGGGCAGGGTGCAGGGTTTGCAGCCGGTCCATCACAGCCACCATCCTCCCTCCCGCTGGGAGCTGGGTCTGGCCCCAGGAATCTGTGTGGGATTCCTAACTCTACCCTCCAGCCAGGTTCTGCCCCCTGCCACCAGCCCCACCACAGCCTACTGGCCAGACAGTTGAGTGACTGATAATATCCAGATGCCTCTGGAATCTTGCTTCCAGTCCTCCCAGCGCTTGGCCAGGTCCGCAGAAGTGGGGGCAGTGGGCAGCAGGCATTCTGCCCCAACACTTGTTGCCACCTCTCAGAGGCCGATGAAAGGCCCACTCAGCTGGGTCCTTCAGGACGGGGGACCCTGGAGCCAGGGCACTCAGAAGGCATGTTTGACACCCTTGCTGGGAACTTTGAGTCTCCGACTTTCTCCCCTCAGCCCCACAGAGGTCTAGGAGTCTGGGAGGGAGCAGACTGCAGGCCACGGGCTGCCGGAGAAGCCACAGGGGAAAGCCAAGCACTTTGCCTGAGAATTAGCAGGCCCTGGGCAAGTATCTGGCCTCCATTCCATTACTGGTAAAATTGGGAGTGGCTGGGGAGGCAGATCTTTTTATATACCTTGGTTTCACCTTCACAGTGATTTCCTTAACATATGTTTCAGTCATCTACTCACTTTTTTTTTTTTTTGGCCGCACTGTGTGGCATACGGGATCTTGGTTCCTTGATCAGGGATCGAACCTGTGCCCCCTGCGGTGGAAGCACGGAGTCTTAACTCCTGGACCGCCAGGGAAGTCCACATCTACTCACTTTTTCAAAACACCTAACTTGTTGAAAATTAAATCTTTAGCTGGATACCGTAAATCAAACTTGTGTCTCACTTCCCAGCAGTAGAAGGAACCCAGAAAATGGCGAGCAGTGGATAGAAAGCAACGTTACAAGGCTCTGAGCTGGAGGTTCGCTCTCGCTTTGCTGATGCTGCAGTGATTGTTAGAAGGGTGATCGAGACAGGTAGGTGGGCACTCATCTGAGCCTGGACTTAGTCCGAAGGTCCGAAAAAGAATTGAAAGGGGAATGGTTCTCTTCCTCGGGGATTTAGTTCCATATAAAGCTGTGTTCAGCTGCCACCCTCGTACCCCCCCCCCCCTTTTTTTTTTTTTTTTGCGGTACGCGGGCCTCTCACTGTTGCGGCCTCTCCCGTTGCGGAGCACAGGCTCCGGACGCACAGGCTCAGCGGCCATGGCTCACGGGCCCAGCCGCTCCGCGGCATGTGGGATCTTCCCGGACCGGGGCACGAACCCGCGTCCCCAGCATCGGCAGGTGGACTCTCAACCCCTGCGCCACCAGGGAAGCCCCTCGTACCCCTTTGGATGCTTTGGGGAGCACTTCTCAGCATGCTTTCCTAGAGCTTTTTAATGCTACGGCAGCATCAAGCATCCTGTGCTCTGATTTAGGGTTTCCAGGCTCTGCTCTTCCCTGAGCCTCAGAATCATGGCTCAAACCCTCCCTTTGTTTTCTCCATCACCAAGAACGGCTTCACCACCTTTTTGGGCCACAGAGCCCTTGGGCAATCTCGTGACGCCTGTGGATACCGCCTTGGAATTCTCTTTTTACAAGACATAGGATTACAATTTTAAATAAAAGCAATATTAAAAATATAATAGTAACATCGTTACTAAATAAATATCTATAGTAACGTATATGCTCCTTAGGAACGCATTAAATCACACAATCCAGCCATGGCTCTAATGTACCTTTGAAGTCGGGATGAGCAAAACAACATTTGGGGATCTCAGTTACACCTGTAACGCGATTACGAATATACCTGTGATTCTTCTGGTGACCAAGTCATAGCCAGTGCGAGTGTTCCCGTGGGTGGTCACCTATATTCATAATGGAAGAAAATACTGATTTCACTGCGAGTCACCCAAGTTACTAGATGCCTGAATCCTATTCGGGGACACCCCTGTAAGAGTTCATTGGAGGACAGCAGGGTAAGAACCGCTGAAGTGCAGAGGGAATGAATTGGGCTCTTGGTCTCTTAGGAAGGTTCTCCTGGGAAAGAGCCATGGCTTTGAAAGCCTGCGCATTCTACAGATCCCACGAGCTCAGGCAGAAAGGAAAGACATTATCAACATCTCAGGGAATATTTCTCAATAGGCCCAGAGGGGAGCGAGGTCTGGCTTGGGACGGTTTGGCTCAGAGAAGGGAATTTTCTCCCCAGAGTGTTCAGCAATGCCTCCATCCTACACACCCACCTCTGGGGCGATGTTCTAGGCAGCTCTGCCCCCTCTAAAACCTCAGCTTTCCCACCTAGACAAAAGATCGCTGCCCCTTCGCCTCCACCAACACCATAACTCCTGCACAGCTCTTTTGCCCCGAAGGGTCTGTGGACAAGTCCAACCTTAGCATTCGGTAACCCCTTCGTAAGGGTGAAGACACTGAGCTGATGCATTTTTTGCCTTTAAACAAAGCACTTAGTCAAACCTCTGTGATCAGGGAAGTTGCAAATGGCCCCAGGACAGTAGCTGCCACTGTCCTCGGTGAAATACAGTGCAAAGAACTCTGAGCTACTGCGACAGGCACTTGGAGGCTTATTTAGGGGATAACCAGAAACACGAAAACTGGAAACTGTCAGAACACCCTCAGGTAAATGGAGTGTAGCTTAACGTTGACTAACGTAACCTCAGCAGATTCTGGGGTCCCAGTAAAAGGAGAACAAAAGTATTTGTGGACCAGCTACTCTGTGCAAGACCTGTGCCCTGTTCCTGACTCACAGTGGACCTTATCTAAAGGTCCCATTACAGGCTCTAATATCCATTCACTCAACTCATTCATTCCTTAGCAAATGTTTACCAAGGGCCCATATGCATCTCGGTCTAAGGATATAGCAGCGAGCCTAGCACATAAAAATAATTGTCCCCAAGGACCTTCTAATGTGGGAGAGAATAATGAGAAACAAAATAAAGAGGAAAAATAAATGTTTAGTGGTGATGAGTCATATGGAAAAAAATAAATCAGAAAAGGAAGTTGTGAATGGAAGGTTGGGGGGGGCTTCATTTTTATTTTATTTTTTATTATTTTATTTTATTTTTATTTATTTTTTTGGCCACACTGCACACGCAGCATGCGGGATCTTAGTTCCCCAAACAGGGATCGAACCCGTGCCCCCTGCAGTGGAAGCTCGGAGTCCTAACCACTGCACCGCCAGGGAGTTCCTGGGGGCTTCATTTTTAAAGGAAGCGTGAGAGAGAAGACAGCTGCAGGAGACCCACATTTACTTGAACACAATCCTGGATTCTGAGCTGGGCACCCTTTGTCCACCGTCTCCATCATTCTAGGTAGTTCTTATTTTCGTCCCTATTTTATTGTTGGGGAAGGTGAGGCTCAGAGAGGTTAAGTGACTTACCAAGGTCTGCATAAGGCAGAATTAGAATTTGAACCCAGGACTCAATTTCTCTTTCTTCCATACCAGGCTGCCTCTGACACATTTCTGGGAAGACAGAAGAAAGGAAGAAACAGGAAGGTCATGGAGGAGTGGCAGAAGAACACCAAAGAGTAAACTTTACCCTATGAATCATTAGCTCAGTCTTCTAAGACTGGGGAAACTGAGGCCCAGAGAGGAAAAGTCATTGTCCAAGGTCACAAAGAAAAAAAAAATCCTAATGGCTAGATGTCCTAGCTCATCAGCGCCTAGTCTTGTCTTGGCATCGTATGGCAAGTCACTTTGGGTCTCTGGGCCTCAGTTTCCTCATCTATAAAATGGAGCCAAGCAGATCAGTTGCCCACAATGGATGAAAAGGAAAGACAAAATCACTCAGGAGAGAGAATTTATTCTAATGCTTGGCACAGAATTTGTACCCAATAAATATTAGATTTCTTCACTCTTCCTCAGCCAACCTTCTCCTTGGCACCATTTGGTCAGAGTAAGGGTCATATGTCTGTTGGTTTTCATGGTCTGGGCTAGCGGTCTCCAAATTTTTTTTTTCTTTTTAATTTGGCCATGCTGCTCAGCTTGTGGGCTCTTAGTTCCCCGACCAGGGATAGAACCCACGCCCCCTGCAGTGGAAGAGCAGAGTCCTAAACACTGGACCACCAGGGAATTCCCTCCAAACTGTTTTTTACTGAAACATTTCCAACGTAAAAGAGTACAGCAATTGGTAGAAGGAATTCCCATATACCCACCACCACTTCAATAATTATCAACTCATGGCCCATCTTGTTTCATTTACGTACCCTCACTGGATTTTTTAATGCAAACGCAGACACCATATCATTTCATTTGTAAATACTTTGGTGTGTATCTCCAAAAAATAAGAATAAAAATTTTAAAAAACAACTACAAGACTGTTATCACACACACACACCCCAAAAGCAATGACTGGGTAATCTTATGAAATACCCAGTTCGTACTCAGTAGTTCCCAGTCGTCTCCATTCTTCTTCTTTTATCACAGTTGGTTCGTTCCAGTTAGGCTACAGGCAATGTGTCTACATTGTTTTTGATTATATGTCTCTTACATCCACTTCCCATTTCTTTTCCCTGAAAAAATTGTCAATAGAAATAATGGAATCATTCTGGCTGTTGCCATTTGCATCCCTGTAGTGTCATTTATTGTGTTTCTCTGTCCCCTGTATTTCCTACAGACCAGTGGTTAGAAAGAAATGTTTGATGAGCTTCAGAGTCGATTCTTTTGGCAAATCGCCTTCATGGATGGTAGTATGCACTTTTTATTTTTTTCACTTTTATTATTTATTTATTTATTTATTTTTGGCCGCACTGTGCGGCTTGTGGGATCTCCCTGACCAGGGATGGAACCCGTGCCCCCTGCAGTGGAAGCGTAGAGTCCTAACCACTGGGAAGCCAGGGAATTCCTGGTGGTGTGTACTTGCATCAAAAGACTTGCAATGTCACTTGTTTTTCTTTTTTTTTTTAAATTTTATTTATTTTATTTTTATTTTTGGCTGTGTTGGGTCTTTGTTGCTGCACACGGGCTTTCTTTAGTTGCAGCGAGCGGGGGCTACTCTTAGTTGTGGCGCACTGGCTTCTTATTCAGTGACTTCTCTTGTTGCAGAGCACTGGCTCTAGGCGTGCAGGCTTCAGTAGTTGTGGCACATGGGCTCACTAGTTGTGACTCGTTGGCTCCAGAGCGCAGGCTCAGTAGTTGTGGCGCATGGGCTTAGGTGCTCCACAGCATGTGGGATCTTCCCGGACCAGGGCTTGAACCTATGTCCCCTGTGTTGGCAGGCGGATTCTTAACCACTGCGCCACGAGGGAAGTCCCACTTGTCTTTCTTCTTGGTTTATGAGTAGCTGCTGATGACTGTTTGTAGGATGGACCCATTATTTCATTAGGGGTTTGCACAACAGTGATATTTCATTTCTTTCATTTCGTCTTCGTTTATTATGTGAAATACTCCCAGATTTCTCGAGAGGACACCACATCACTAAACGCTAAGGTTTGAGTAGACACCGTCCACTATCTAAATTTTCACGCTTCCAAATGATATATCTCTTCTGTTGAATTTGACATATGACATATAATTGAACTGCACTCAACTGGAAATTAAAAGCGATAACGTTTACAAACAAATGTGCCGGGAATTTCTTCCTGTACTCAGTGGTCAGCCCGTTTCTAATCCAGGGGTGTGCACAACATCATCGGGAATTTCTTCCTTCTCTTTCTTTTTAAAAAAATTTTATGGGAGTATAGTTGACTTACAATATTGTGTTAGCTTCAGGGGTAAGGAATTTATTTCTTAATTCAGTCAGGAAGTCCCTTGCGAACCAAATGAAAAAGGAGCCTGTGAAACTCTCTGAAAACGTTGATCCATCGGACCCCGTCTCTCTCCCCCCTACCCCCCCACCTCCCAACTGTTCACCGGTGCTGGGAGAAGGAAAGGAAGATTCTGCCACAGCTGTGTCCATTTGGGAGGGTCCTGTGCAGAGAGGTTTACAGACTGGAAGCTGCCTCAGGGAAAGGCGAATTGTTTTTGTTTTTGTTTTTTTCACTTTTCATTTTAAAGTACTCACTCCATCAGAGCCAACGGGAGATTTTGAACAAACCACATTGCCCTCAGGTCTGCTTCTCAAAAGAGGGGATTTACTCTTCACCCCTCCCCGCCATGAGTGTTCACAGCAGAATTAAGGCTAGGGAATCTGGCAGGGGCTCCCTTGCTGAGGGGAAGGTGTGTCTGTGCCTTTTTGCAAGGCTTTAATCACTTGTTTATAGAGGGGGAAGGAAAAAAAAGAAACCAGAAGGAAGACAGTGGAAGCTGTTCAGTCTTGGGTTCCCTCTCAGGCAAACCCTCTCACACCCACCCGCCCTCCATATGCTGGGGACCAGCTCAGCTTTCCTTTGTCCTGGGTTCCAGAGCAATGCGGGTTGGTCCCCTGCAGAGCTGAGCCTGACGGTGCGTCAGCGGTGACGGTGGGGCTGCCCCGGGTGTACCGATCCGCAGGCCCGAACTACCTTTAATTATTTACACATCTCACCCTCACCTCCTCACACACATATACCCCTTTTCGTACCTATTCTCATCACCATATTTCCCAAGCTGACACGGGACCCATGTTCCAAATAAAACCTTCACTATTATTTTCACATAAATATTTATCTAGAGACACTGGTGTCCTATGGGGAGTTGAACTTGGAAACCAGAACTGGAGGTGAACCTACTTTCAACTATAAACTATTTGGAAGTGTGTCATTTATGGATGTATTTCCCATTCATAAAGAAGCACATTAAAAAAAAATGCTCATGGGATAAATCTGAAATCTAGAGAAAAGCTGAATAACAACTCTAATAATAATCACTTTCCTTTTGTTCCCGATATGTATAACGATATGTTATACATATCGTTAAAATAAATAAAAGTATTATTTCCTTTTGAGTAGGTTGTGTGTATATGTACAGGGTATCAAATGTAAGAAGTACAAAATGGTAGGGTGAAAAGTAATTCTCTCTCCTATAACTCTCTCCTACTTCCTCTCCTCATGAGTCACCATGGTAACGACGTGTATCCTAGTTATATTAATATACGTGTGTGTATACATACATATATATATATAAGTGTATGTATAGTTTTGACTGATGCATCACTTTCTTTTGTTTTGTGAAATATATTCATGCCAGAATATATTTTTTCAGGATTCCTTTTTAAATAAATTAATATACATGGAATGTCTTTGAATAATTTATATTTCATTCAACATGTAAGGAACCAGCCTATCAAAAAAGAGAGACTAAGCTAGACAAAAATGGGCAATCCACAGGGAAACAGTAGCATGTGGTAGCTCGGGGTAAATGACAAATATCTGCTACGTAAACAGTAAATCTGTTGGGCCAGGTGTTACCCAGACACAAGCCATTTTCCCTTCACCTTTATCAATAATAAATGCAGTCCCCCATCAACTGGACCTCAAGACTTTTGCCTACACTGCAGACAGATCTTGCTAAATGGACAGAAATTGCCAGGCTGAGCAACTGTACTGAAAACATTGACATCTTGAAACCCTCAGCAATTTGGCTATGTGTTTAAGGGTGTTGGCCCCCAAAGGTTCCAGCCGAATCCTCCATGCTTTTCGCTGGCAAGGAGCGCTGCTTTACTGTGCCCGTGATGCTGGATAGGTCTTTAAACGAGCCTTCTACAGTCCCTCCGTGGTCAGGGCAGTCTACTGCTCTGCCGTCTCCAATCCATTTGCGATGGCTGTAAAAAGCCACCTTCCGATGCTAGCAGTAAATCTTGCCCTCCCATTCAAAAAGGCTGACAAGAGGGAAGCAGCTTGGGTCTTCACCCCAGCCTTGCAAACTTGCCGTCCTGCTGTGCACGCTTGTTTTCTGTGTTCGACACTGTGTGATCCTTTCTCCCCACCATGGTTCTTCCCTACGGTGGGCCGAGTGCAGACTTAAGCCATCGAGTCTGAAGTGTGGTTCCGTAGCGATGCAAGAAAGTCAGACTGGATTCCTTGCCACTCGGGCTGATGGCTGTTCAAATCACACAGTCCCTCTCTTTCTGTCTTTGTGAAAATGGTGAACTTTTGCTGGCAAACAGGTTTTTCTGGCTGATTACCCTTCAGATGGATGTTTCTCTTGACTGAGGGAAGCCAGGGCCTTTCAGGAATGTTTGTAGTTGTTTGGAGGAACCCCGGGACTTGGGTATAGACCCGTTTCTGAACCTACCTCTTAGGGTAGTCGCTGCCCCATCTGGTCAAACAGTCTTAGAAAAACAGCATTGGCTGGACTTACTGATCAGAATGTCATGACCAGGTCAGACAGGGGAACTGGCTGAAAAGCTAGCTATGGGTTTTGAGTGCAAATAACTGGCTTCAGATTCATCTCTTCTTGATATGGTGAACAAGTCAGCCAGACAACCTCTCCGACCCTCAGCATCTATCAAACGGGGCTGAAGCTTCCTGTCCTATCTCCTGGAGCCCGTGGATAAAATCCTCTGCAAACGTAAAGTACAGAATGTTTGGAAACTGGTATTGTTATGATGGTGATCACAACAATAAGGGAGACACCTCTCGGGAGTGAAATAGATCGACACTTGTAAAACACGTGGGAATCTTCCGGCTCTCCGTGCCGTAAAAGTGTGAATCTCAGGGAGCTTGAGAGATGGAGCAGTAGGATTGCCGTACCAGTGAATGTACAGATAAGCTGCTCTTCAGATGCGTACAATGATAAATCCTAGGGCATCACCTCTCCGAGAAAGAACTGGGTGTGTAAATGTAACGGCATAAACACACGCTCACACACATTCAAACACACGCAGGATTGAAAGCTATCAGACATGTGGAATTTTTATCATTTCGTGTCCTTGTCCAATCTGCTTCCTTACAGCAGCCAGAGGATGACTTCAGAGTCCAAATCATTGTCACGCTACATATATTTCCAATAGCTTTCCATTGTTCTTACGAGAAAGACCAAAAATTCTCAATAGACCTGCGAGGTCTTCTCCACCTCAATTTGTCTCAAGTTCTCAGTCATTATTTTCTGCTCTTGCCTTGTGGTAGATTGAATTATTGAACCCCAAACCTTCACACCCCTGTATCCATGCTCTTTGCCTTGTGTCTTGGTGGTTTCACTCATCTAAGATTAAGGTAACTTCCCTGACCTTGGTCCTTGGGCTTGGTCATGTGACCTGCCTCAACCAATCAAAAGCAGGTAGAAATGATAAAAAGGAATGAAATTGTGCCATTTGCAGAGACATGGATAGATCTAGAGACTGTCAAACAGAGTGAAGTAGGTCAGAAAAAGAAAAACGAATATTGTATAATATTGCTTATATGTGGAATCTAGAAAAATGGTACAGATGAACTTATTTGCAAAGCAGAAATAGAGACATAGATGTAGAGAACAAACATATGGATACCAAGGTGTGGGGGGAGGGTGCGATGAACTGGGAGATTGGGATTGACATACATACACTACTATGTATAAAACAGATAACTAATGAGAACCAACTGTATAGCACAGGGAACTCAGTGCTCTGTGGTGACCTAAATGGGAAGGAAATCCAAAAGAGAGGGGATATATGTATATGTACAGCTGATTCGCTTCACTGTACAGTTGAAACTAACACAACATTGTAAAGCAACTATACTCCAAAAAAAATGAATAATAAAAAAAAAAGTGGGCAGAAATGACAGTGGGCAATTCTGACCCCAGGGCTTAAGAGGCATTGTATGTTTCCACTTGTCCTCTTGTATGTCAGTTACCGCTGATTGAAGACCTTTCCCTGAATAGCTGTTGCCCCTTCAGCCTGGCTCCCACCCAGAGTGAACACACATGAATGGAGCCAACTGGACCACAACCTATGTTTGGGAGCTAAGCCCTGTCAAACTGGCAGCTTGAAGCTGAGAAGCCTAGGTGAGTCCAACCAAGATCAGCCAATCTGAAAACATATGAGAAACCAATGCTTCTTGGTGATGCCACTGAGGTTTTTGTGGTTGCTTGTTTCACAGCAGTAGCTGACTGATACAAGATACTCTGACTTCCACCACTTCTTCTTGCCATACTTTCTCTTCCACAGGTTGCTTGTTTCACAGCAGTAGCTGACTGATACAAGATACTCTGACTTCCACCACTTCTTCTTGCCATACTTTCTCTTCCACAGGCTCTGGGTGTTCCCCTCATCACCTGAGTAACTCTTACTCATCCTTCAGATCTCAGCTCAAAGCTCACTTCTCTTGAGAAGCCTTTTCTGACCCTGCAGGTTAGGTATAAACCCTCTATTCTATAGCCTTCATGGCACTTATCAGAGTTGTACCTTTATGGGATGATTCAGTCGTTATCTGTCTTCCTCCCTAAGGCTCTGTGAGCTCAGGAACCCTTTTGTTTGATTCACATTGTATCCCCAGTTCCTAGCACAGAACCTTTCCAGGCATGTAGTAGACACTCAGTACATTTTGTTCAATGAATCAATGAACGAAGGGGTTGAACACAATTTCTCCAGGTTAAAAATATTTTAAGTCTAAGACAAACAGCTTAATGGTCTAAAAGACCAGTATAGAAGGAAAGAATAAAGACATGAAACAAACAAAGAAAAATATGTATATAACAGCACATTAACAAAGGTGACTGAAAATAAGACTGAGTTGGTTGCATTCACCATTCATTCATTCAAGTACATGCCAGGCCCTTGGAGTCTGCTACACAGTGCCAGGGAAGACTTCTAGAGTGAGTGATCCTTGGGCTGAGTCTTGAAGATTCTAGTGTCAGAACATGAAAAGCTGTGGAGATTTGAAGGAGGGAATGATGAACTCTGGGGTCATTGAGGAATGCTTTGCTTGGAGGACACTTTTGAACTGGACCATATAGGTGAGCTGAATTCTCCAGGTCAGATTGGAGGCAAAGCAATATATTCAAGATGGAGGGAATAGCACACAGAAAGGTGGATAGGGGCATGAAAGTGTTTAGAGGACGGCAAATTGTTTGATGGTGCGAACCAGGAAGGGTGAGGGTGTGAGTGCCTGGCTGGTTGGCAAATAATGAGGATTAACATTTATTGAGCCTTAAGATAAGTCGAGGACTTACCCTGTGCTGTGTCAAACACTGGACGCATAGCACACCCACCTCCACCATCACCCACCTAGCCTCACCCACCTCCACCATCAAGGAAGTTGGTACTGTCATCCACCTGTTTTACAGATCGGGAAACTAAAGCACAGAGAGGTCGAGTAACTTACCCAAGGTCACAAGGGGAGGAAGTGACAGGTTAGTGCCTTTAGACAATCCCGCAGCAGCCTGTGGAACTCTGGGCTTAGCAGTTAGGGCGGTGTTCTCCAGCGAAGGCAAATCATGGAAGGCTATACATAACGGAGGTCAGTGGCCGGCCGTGGAACCGGTGGGAACTAGGTTAGGGACAGTAGCTCAGGGCATGCATTGGCTAAACTGAAACAAACAAAAAGAAGGGGTTCAGGGCAGCGGCTGATGACTCAGCCTAGTTAGAGGTCAATTTAACAAGTGGTCGTGGCTCTCCTGAGAAGTCCTCAGAAGTGGGAGAGGAGAGACTGGCAGCTTGTGGGAGAAAATGAGAGAAGCAGTGAGATGCTCGGGAAAAGGTAAGGAGGATCTAAGTAAATATTTGGATGCCGGGGTAGGGGGGGAAGGGTGTGGGTAAGGGGGGTAGCCCATTGATTTTTTTATGCCCAGACCTCAGTGCAGGAGTTAATGGGAAAATCCATAACCCAGGGTTATGGAGTATGGGTGGAGAGAAGTCAGATGGAAAAGATAGAGGTATCAGAAGGAAGGGCTAATGGAACCACACGGGAGACATTAAAAGGCAATAAATCTGGATGGTATTTACCCAGGAATTCTGCAGAGGATGGTTAATTCTTAGAACCCTGCTCACCTGGGGCTGGAGCTGGAGGGACCCACGTGGGCTTCCAACAAGGGGTTTGGATTCACCCTGAGAAGAATCAGATGGGAGAGGAGATGTGTTTCTAGGCTGAGGGCCGCCCAGGGTGTCTTCGGAGACAGAAGGGAGCCCCAAGTTGTGGGAGGTTGGGCTGGCAAAGGGGCTCATCACCTCAACCACTGGGGAACGTTCTCTGGAAGAGTTAATCAGCCCGTGGGAAGGGAGAACCACAGGATATAATTTATTTACCTACTCCATGACAGAATCCTTCCCAGAAGACCGTGGATGGTAATTCTCTGTAATTATATCTCATGTGAGGTTCCGTAGGCTCTTAGACACATTAACTCATTAGTGCTCACAGCACACCTGGGAGAAAGGTGTGGGGAGGTGAGGACCAACTTCACCAGCCAGATGGGGGAAAGCGAGGCTCCCTCCCCATGGGAGGAGCAGAGTTAGAACTGTGATTTCCTGATTCTCAAGTGCTTAAATGGAGGAGAGAAAGAGATTAGACACTGGAGCTGCCCTGGGTTCAATTTCTCTTTTTCTCTGTGTCATCTGAGGGAAGTCACTCAACCTCTCCGGGCTGTAGTTTCCTCATCTACAAATGGAGAGAGCTATGTGGTTTCTGACTCAAAAACCTGTTTGCCTGGAAGTTTAACCTCCCCCTGAGTTACGGAGAAGCACCGAGTTTGTCGTGTGATGATGAGGGTGGACTGAGATTAGCCTGTAGGCTGAACTGCTGCGTTGCCCATATGAGTCACAGTGATGAATTCCTCACGGCCTTCAGAGGTGCAAAAATTTGAGATGAGACTTTCCAGTGAACTGAAGCTACCAGTGAGGGACAGCAAAGCTGGGATCCCAGCCTTGTTGGAGGACCGGAAGATGGATTGGTGGATTTCAAGGACGTTTGCAAAAATTCCTCCCACAGTCCTTTGCACTGTTTTTGCCACTCCTCCCAATCCCCTTGGACCTGGGCTGATGCTGTGATTTGCTTTGACCAATAGGATGTGGTAAACATGATGCCACATGCATCTGAGGGTGGGCCTTCAAAGAGTTCTGTTCTCACCGTGTCATGGTCCAGGTGCCAGGGAAAGAAGTTACAACTGGACTCCTGACTTTTGAGAACACGTGTGAAGGAGACAGGTCTCAGTCTTTGGCTGTTGCCGTCGAGCTCCAGAGGTATGGAGGAGGTATGGTGAGGTTGCCTCTTGGGGAACCTCACCCCTCAGACTCTTCAGCCCCAGCCCACCCACCAGAAATAATATGCCGTGATCCTTTGAAGCCTTTGCATTTGGGGTGGTTTATTTCAGAGCAATGAGTAACTGATCAGAGTGGGTCACTGAGGTTTTTCTGGGTTCTAGAAATCCTAATTTTTCTGGCTTTTTGATCTAAATGCTGATGTCTTCGAGCATGTTCTTGAGCCAGTGGGCTGGAGACACTTGTAAGCTGCGTCCTTTCACCTCTTAAGAGTTTCACCTTGCCTGAAGGAATGAAACAGCAGCCTTGGAAGTTCTTCATGAGCCATGACGCAGTCCTAAGGTGTTGATGTGATGATGGTTGTTTATTTTTTTCCTTGCCTCCTTACTGATTGGGTCAAGGAGAGGAATTTAGGTAAAGGAAGAGGGAAGTTAGAGAAAGGAGATGAGAAGGAGACCAGAAATCTACTGAGCACCTATGATGGTTCTAGGTACTATGTGATTTACTTTCCATCTGCTATCCTGTCCATTCAACAAACCTATGAGGTAGACATTATTCCCATTGTACAGATGAGCAAATTGAGGCTCAGGGAAGTTAAGTGGCATGTCCAAGGCCTCATAGCCAGGCTGTGATAGAGGCAAGATTTGATCTAAGGTCCTTCTGGATACAGCAACCAGATTTAGCCTGTTCTTTACACTGGCCTGAGCTTGTCTGAAGAAAGCTGGAGAGAAGCGGTGTCTGAGGCCATGAAAGATCTTTTGACTTCTTCTACTTTAACTTCACCTGCGATGGGTTTTGGAGAGACCATTAGAAACCAGGATTTCTCTTCTGATTCGTTCCACCCCTGACTTTAGATTAGGCAAGGTCCTCGTAGGAAACAGAATTCATTCTAGACAATTCAACCAGGAGGAGTTTGATACAAGGGCTATTTATGGCAGGGGGTGGTGGTGGTGGTGAGCAGGGTTAAGGAAACGAACAAAGGATGTTAAAGTTCTCTGGGGCCAGCAATAGTGGGAACCGTCACCCCGCTTAGGGTTGCAGGGACCAGGCTGAGGTGTATGGAACCAGCGAGGGCTGGAATGTGGAGCTGGGCTTTCCAGAGTGAGCCCCAGTCACAGCGGGTCACTTTCAGGGAGGGGTAGGGAATAGATACCCCGATAGAACCTCTTAATCCACTCTCCCTCCTAGCTGCTGCCAGGGCTGCCCAGAAGCTGAGTGTAACCAAAAGTGAGAGGGCAAGGAGCTGGTGATGTGTCTGCAGGGGTCACTCCCTGGGTACCGGGCAGAGCAGAGAAGATGGAGTGTGGATCTGTGTGTGTGGAGGGGCAGGGGGCAGAGAATAAGCAGCACAGACTTGACCCCACACCTGTCCTCTTTGACCCTCCGATTGGGACAAACACATCCAGTGACCTTGAGACTGTTTTCCTCAAAGAAAGGGGACTCTTGGGTGCCTTTTAGTAGATGCGCTGGGAATTTCCTGGAACCGCTGCGTGCTCCCCAAGCGCTGCACAAAACACTCTCTCCACCTGTCAGCGCCCAGATAGGCTCAAGTGTGTCGCTGTCGCACTTGGAGAGGAATTTGGAGCGTGTGTGTCTTCCAGCCACTCTCCAGTCCCCCTTTAATGGGAGTCTTATTTTAAAGGTAGTATTTATTTGCTTAATCTGTTGATTTTATTATTTCCCAGCTGTGTGACTTTGAGGATGTCCTGTGACCTCTCTGGGTCTCAGTCTTATCATCTGTAAAATGGGGGATTATAATGAGAATCGAATAGAATGTCCATGTATAGCACTTAGAACAATGCCAGACGCCTATTAGGCACACAGGGATTGGTCGTTTTCCTCTCCTGTATCTCCTACTCCTCCTCTTCTTCTTCCGTCACAGAAGACAGACAATGTGTATCAGAGAAAACAACAGAGAGGCCCTAAAGTGGATACTCTTTCACCAAGTTGGAGAAGCACAAAATAAAAAATGATGGAATTCATATATCATTGGATACTTTCCATGTGCTGTGCACTGCGATGAGCTCTTGATATATTCGGTTTCTAACTTTCACAGAGCTTTGGGGGGGTGGGTATTTCCATGCCTTCTGTGACGATCAAGAAACAGAGGCTTAGAGATTGAACTTGCCCGAGGCCACCCACCTAGGAAATGGCAGGACCGGGATGGAAGCTCAGGTCCTGCTGGGCTGGGGTAAACCCTTTACTGACTACCTACAATGGGCTGGGGGAAGGGAGGCAAATGGGAGGCTGGGCCAGCTTATCAGCAGAGCAGCGGCTGTCAGGTCCAAGCATCTTGCAAATACAAATAGCTTCTTCCTTAGGTCCGCCCTAAAAAGGGGGTGCAGCCATTACCCCCATTTTACAGATGGGGAGAATGAGGCATTGAGAGATTGCACAACCTCCCTCGAGTCACACATGCTAGCAAGTGGCAAAGCTGGGCTTTGGACCCATGTGGACTGTTCTAGATGCTGTGCTTTTCTCCACTCTTCTTTACTGCCTTTGGCAGGACAGGTAAGTCCAGCTGGGGACATCAGAGTGAGAAGGTGATGAGCTCCATCTCAGACGGGTCACTGAGGCAGGATCTTCTTTTTCCAGTGTCCGCTCAAGGGGCAGAATTCCGTATCAAGACCAGGGTTTCCTCCAGTGCTTACAGTCTCTGTGGCCTCTTTGGTAGGGGACCGGAAGTGACAGCTGAGACCTGCTTTGTGATGTGACATCATGGGAATCTAAGAGCACAGAGGCTCTGAAGTCAATGCCGTGATAGTAATTACTGGCCTCAGAGTGTGACGGGGAGGATGGATGAGATAGCGCAGGGAGAGAGGTTGGCATGGTGCCGGGCACTCAGAAGGCACCCAGCGTGACTGAGCTTGTTGAGTGTTCTGTAATCTGTCAGTTCCTAGGACTAGAACTGGGGGTACCTGAGGGAATTTGTTTTTACAGGAGGGGCAGGGGGCAGGGATGAATTGAGATTTGCAGAACATGTATTGCAAGCAGGCACCCCTGGAAGCACCTGTCATATATCATCTCATAATCTTTGCTAGTAAGTCTAGGGACAATTACACCCATTTAACAGATGAGGAGACTAAGGTGTAGAGATAAACTTGCTCAAGGTGACTCACCTAGTAAGTGGTGGAATTGGCTTCCTTGTGGTTTCCTGGTTTCTCCTTGTGCTTCTCTCCTCTCAATTCTCAGAATACCAGCCACAGGGATCTTGAGAGTATAAATCTAGGTCATGTTATTCCCCTACAAAAAAATTCTCCCATAACTTCCCAGGGCAATTAAAGTACAATTTAAACCCCTCTGTGTGCCCAGCAAGGCTTTCCACAATTTGGTCTTTGCTAAGTCCTTGGTCCTTATCTCCTGCTTCTCTTTCTCACATACGTAAAGGTAAAGCCATCCTGGTCTCTTTTTTCCCCTCAGATATGGGCATTGTATCAGTTAGCTACTGCTGTGTAATAAATTACCCCAAACTTAAGTCTGGGTCAGTAATCTGGACATGGCTTAACCGGGTAGATCTGGCTCAAGATCTCATGAAGTTGTAGTTATGATGTTGGCTGGAGCTGCAGTCATCAGAAGGCTTGACTGGGGCCATAGGGTGCAGTTGCAAGATGGCTCATTCACACAAATGATAAATTGGTACTGGCTGTTGGCTGGAGACCTCGGTTTCCCTCCGAGGACTCTCTGTGGGCTGCTTGTGTGCCTTTATGACAACAGGCCCGCTTCCTCCTGGGTGAGAGATTCAAGAGGGAGTGACGCAGAAGCTACAATGTCTTTTATGACTTACCCTTGGAAGGCACACTCCATCCTTTCTGCACATCCTGTTCGCTGTTCAGGTTGGCCCTATCTGATGTGGGAGGAGACTGTACATGGTCTGAATACCAGGAGGCAAGAATCACTGGGGCCGCCCTCTTCCTAGATCCCCTGTCCCTTTTCTTTATTTGTGTCTTACTCATCCTTTAAACCTCAGCTTTTGAGCTCATCTCCTTTAAGAGACCTTCTCCAACAGCCCAATTTATTCATCCCACAACTATTTATTGAACATCTACCAGGTGCCAGACGCTGTTCTAGATGCTGGGACGTAGCAGGCAGAGGTCCTATTAGACCTATCTTCAAAAATACATTCTTAGCCCAACTACTTCTTCTTCTCCTCCTTCTCTGTTTTTGGCTGTGCGGCATGTGGGATCTTAGTTCCCCCACCAGGGATCGAACCCATACCCCCTGCAGTGGAAGCACGGAGTCTTAACCACTGGACTGCCAGGGAAGTCCCCAACCCCTTCTTCTCACATCTGCCTTTGCCACTGAGGTTTAAGCCACTATCATCCTCACCCGGGTTGCCACAGTAGCCTCTTAGCGAGTCTGACTGCTATAGGTTGTTCTCAACAGTAGCTGGAGGGATCCTCCTAAAGCCTATGTGAGGTCAGGTCCCTCCTCTGCTCTAAATCCTCCCATGGCTCCCATCTCATCTACAGTAAACACCAAAGTCCTTACATTGGCCTGATGGGCCCCTTCTTACCTCTCCGACCTCCTTGTCTACTATTCCCTTTCTCCTTGCTTCTGCTACACTGATGTCCTTGCTGGTCCTAGAACCTGCAGGCATGCTCCCACCTCTGCCCTTTGACCCGGCTATTTCCTTCCCCAGCAGTGCTCTTTCCCCAAACTGTTGTGAGACTCATTCCCTCCTATCTTGCAAGCCTTCGCTCCTATGCTCCCTTCTCACTGAGGCCTTTGTTGTCCACCCCATACAAAACTGCAGTCCTCTTCCTCCCCATTCTTCTTACCTTCTACTTGTTTTTATCATAGCCCTTCTTGCCTTTTAAGAGCGTTTAATGCCCTTACTTATTGTTTATTTTTATTTATTTATTTATTTTTGGCTTCACCCTGCGGCATGCAGGATCTCAGTTCCCCGACCGCGGATCAAACCCCTGCCCACTGCAGTGGAAGCGCTGAGTCCTAACCGCTGGACAGCCAAGGAATTCCCCGTTTATTTTTTTTTTTGAATTATAGTTCTCTTCATATCAAAATCTAAGCTCCACGGGCATTTTGGTTTATCGTCTTCATTGTTGTATCCCCAGAACCTGGTCTTGCGCCCACTACCTAATAGGCTTTGAAAACAGTTGTGGAATAAGTGAACAAGTCAACTCCCTCCAGATTGGGCGCTCTTTCTATCACAGCTGAATGCTTTTCTGAGCACCACGTCCTGTATCTGTTCAACAGGGATGGATTACATCACCTCAGTCAACCTCTCAAGCTTTCTCAGAGGGTCAAATGCAATCATGGATGTAAGAGCCTCGTGTAACAAAGTGTTATGCCAGTGACCATGAGGATGACAGCTGTTATTCCTTCCCCCAGTCCTGCGGAGGGTTACCTCCCTTGGCTTCCTTTTTGTGCTTTTCAGTGTGTCTCTCCGGCTGGCCTTCATCTCCTTTCCTCCTCCCCACTCAGGGATGCCACGTGGCTGCTTCATCATTTATAGTGGCGGCTGAATAATCGAATTGTTATTGGTTTGGAGAGGGTGGGGGGGGGGAGAGATTTTTGCTAAATTGTTTCTCTTTGGAAAATGTTCATCTCCTGCCCAGTTGTGATTTATTTCTGCCGGTGGCAGTCTTGCTTTCTGGAAATTAATTCTTTGATTGGCATGGAAAGGGAAGTTGATGGTGGCAGGGTATGTATATCTTGCGGGCTTCTTTTTGGATGTGAGAGCTAGCTGAAGCTTTTTGCGGGCTTTTTTTTGGATGTGAGAGCTAGCTGAAGCACTGATTTGTTTTCTTCTGGGTATGGTGAAAGGGAGCAAGTAATCTGGGTGTCGAGAATCTCAGGGTGCCCCACCTATGCTCCCAGCCTCTGTCTGAGCTGGACAGGTCTAACCTCTTAAGTCCAATAGGCATACGTGCCTGCATCTGCTATTTGTATGAGTGCATTCACTCCCAGGATCACCTTTGGAAGGTGTTCATATCCCCATTTTGCAGATGGGAAAACTGAGACTCAGACTGGTGAAGGGCATTGTACATTTACATGGTTTTCTATTGCTCCATAACCAACCACCCCACATTTAGTGGCCTAAAGACCACTGCTTTATTATGCTCACAAGTTCTGTGGGTCAGGCATCTGGACACAAAGGGCACAGTAAGGATGGCCTGTTTCTGCTCCGTGATGTCTGAGGCCTCAGCTTGGAAAACCTGAGTGGCTGGGAGTCACTGGAACATCTAGGGGCCTGGAAACACCTAAGGCTGCTTCGCTTATGTGTCTGGCACTGGGGCTGGATGACTCAAAGCCTGGGCTGAGCTGGGACAGTCGATTGGAGCAGCTCCACGTGGCATCTTCCTGCAGTTTCCCACATCACGGCGACTGGGTCCCAAGTAAGACTATCTTGAGATTGAACACCTAGAACAAGAGAATCAAATGGGAATTGAATGGTCTTTTATGACCTAGCCTTAGAGTAGACTGCATCATTTGCTGGAATAGAATCCAGGCCTAAAATCAAACCTGGACACCCAGTGGGGAAATAGAACTATAAGGCATTTCTGGAGGAAAGACATCCCCCACTCCCACCAACTCTGCCAAAGGATGTTTAGTGAAGACGCCACCCTAAGGATAACCCAACCAAGGTTACTCTGTGAGATAGAAACGGTGTATCCGTTATAAGTTTTATTTTTGGCAGCAAGAAATAAAACCCAATTCAGTGGGGATCAGGGACGATGGTGGTGTAATTCAGTCCAAGTCCAGAGGTCTGAGAATCAGGGGGCCAATGATGTAAGCTCCAGTCCCAGTCCAAAGGCCCAAGAACCAGCAGCATCAATGCCCAAGGACAGTAGAAGATAGATGTCCCGGTTCAAACAAAGAGCAAATTTGCCCTTTCTCCACCTTTTTGTTCTAGTCAGGCTCTCAGTGGATTCAAGGAAGCCCACTCACACTGCTAAGGGCCAACTGCTTTACTCCGTCTACCGATTCAAATGTTAAGCTCTTCCAGAAACACTCTCATACACACACCCAGAAGAAATGTTTTATCAGCTCTCTGGGCGTCCGTTAGCCCGTTAAGTTGACTCATAAAATTAACCATCACACCACCTAATTCTGGATCATCACTCCACCTTTTTTTTTTTTTTGGCTGTGCCGTGTGGCTTGCAGGATCTTAGTTTCCCAACCAGGGATTGAACCCAAGCCCTCGGCAGTGAAAGCACAGAGTCCTAACCACTGGACCGCCAAGGAATTCCCCATCATTCCAACTTTTTTTTTTTTTTTTAAACACTGCCTGAAATAAACAGGGGGAAATATGTCTGCTGGGGGAGAGGGGTGCAAAATAAATGGAACTAGGCATCCAGAGGTGCTTCCTTGAGACTGACGACAGTGGTTTCGTTCCAGAGCAAATGAATCTGGTGGTGAGACCTTAGGTGGCTGACCCAGAGAGGGGCAGAGCCAGGGGCCTCATGGATGGGACCTGAGGAGGTCCTAGAGAGGGATGCAGGTCTCAGGCAGGGCCAGCCTCTTCTGCAGCGTGTAGAGTTGGCCCCTGGGAGAGGGGGATGGAGGATGAGCCTGACTTCCCTCTTCCATTTCCCCACTGATTTCCCAAAGCAGAGAAACAGGCCAATGGGCGACTTCCTTCCCTGGGCTGACCCTCTGCTGGGGCATGTCTCCCTGGTCCTCGTTGGCGGAGGGGGCCACACACAGACACAGAGGTCTCTCTGAAATGGACAGTTAATTGTCTGCAGGCCAGGGAGACCTGCAGAATTAGAGCTTTCCGGACTGGAGCAGGGCACATGGGAGGCAGAAACCCTCCCCCCAGCCCCCCGCCCCCTAGCCACTCTCATTTCCTTGCCAGCTTTCTAGAAATCCAGGTCAGTTTCAAAGCCTGGGCTGCAGCCTGCCTGAGCACGGGGTCGCTTCCGAGGTCACTGGCTGGACAAGCAGGTCAATTTTAGCAGGAAACCTACATGTAAGTGATGCTGGTTAAGTTGGGATTCTGAACCAGGGGGCTCTGGCCTCTGCAGTAGCCTGGACTTTCCCCTTCATTTTATGCCCAGGGAGCCTGGGTCCTCCAGAAACTAACGTTTATTATGCATGGACACTCACATATAGGTTTAATAAATACATCCAAATGTCAGGCATAGGGGACGCCTTTCCAAATAAATCTCACTTGCAAGCCTCCCAACCCCGAGAAGGAGACTTGTATTTACGTTTTTTTTACAAATTCCCATTTGAAAAGGTTTTTCACACATTTCCATTCAACAGATTCCCATTTAATAGATGAGAAGACTGAGTGTCAGAGTGGTTAAGGGGCGTGTGCAGGATCACTCAGCTGGGAGCTGTCAAGTGGGATGTGAACTCTTCTCCTCCAGCCCCCTAGTCCAGTCCTCTTATTGATTTTTTTAAAATAAATTTATTTATTTTATTTATGTATTTTTGGCTGCGTTGGGTCTTCGTTGCTGCGCGTGGGCTTTCTCTAGTTGCGGTGAGCGGGGGCTGCTCTTTGTTGCAGTGCGCGGGCTTCTCATTGCGGTGGTTTCTCTTGCTGCGGAGCACAGGCTCTAGGCGCGTGGACTTCAGCAGTTGTGGCACACGGGCTCAGTAGTTGTGGCGCACGGGCTTAGTTGCTCCGCAGCATGTGGGATCTTCCCGGACCAGGGCTCAAACCCGTGTTCCCTGCATTGGCAGGAGGATTCTTAACCACTGCGCCACCAGGGAAGCCCCCTCTTTTTGATTTAACCTTGAACCTTTGAACCCAAAGGGCTGCCTGACAGCAAGCAGGTCCTCTCTCTCACCTGGCTTCCCAGTCAGGAAAGGAGGAAGCATGGGCCCTCCCTCAGTCCCACCCAGACATCCACCCAAGGTGCCATTAAAGTTAATTGTTTTTACTGCCAGTTTAACATCATCTTGTAAATCTTTTTACGATGTGGCCTAGGAACACCGAGCTGTGTGTAGACCTCTGGGACAAAATAGTTTGAACACAGGAGCTTGGGCACCACAACTACCTGGAGGCTGTAAGATAGGGGTGCCCTCGGCTCCTCCCTGACCCTGTGTCAGCTGGGTGACAGTTTGCTTCCAGTTGAGGCTATGGCTGTGCCTAGAAGGCCTAGATTCTTCACCCGTCCTCCACTGGCTGGACAGGTATCTCTCCTGACCCTACACCGTGGAACCCACTGGAATCTGAGACCCCGAAGCTCTGATTCTGGAGCCTTCGGAAAGGCTGACTGAGGGTGGGATGGGGGGACTCCAGTGCAGAAAGTATGGTGTTTCCGGCACTGGGTCTCTCCCAGCCTCAGGTACGTGGATGGATTGGCCAAAACACCACAGGCAGGTGTCAGGGGTGTGAGGGGCACACATTCTAGACTGAGACGGTTCTGGAGGCCCAGGTCTTCCCATGATGGTGATGCTGCCTAGTTTTTACCGTCACCTGCCAGGAGAGCCTGTCCTTCCCCGACCATCCCTTTAAGACGGTTTCCCGGGGCTCGCAGAGAGGAAGACAGACATTGCTGATTCTTGGGAGACCCTGGCTTCCACGAAGAAGACTTCGCCTGAGTCTCCTTTCTCTCCATCTCAGTGCCTGGCACCCCCATTCTGTGGCTCCGTTTTTGCATCAGTAAAACGGAGATCGTGTCTTACCTTCCCGCATCGTTGCTCGTATTACATAAACTGCTACTCTTAAGGCGCCCAGAAAAGGAGAAGGCACTAAACCTCTGTAAACGGCATCTTCAGCGATCATGATTAAGCCCAAATATTTACGGGCACTTGTCTGCAGAGCCTTGTGGCGAGTGCTGGGAATATACAGAGAAGACTGGCTTCCTTGCCTTTAAGGGGCTTTGGTCTGGGAGGACGCACAGTATTTAGATGCTATAAACAGAGGAATGCAGCATCGCTGCGGCATATACTGCAGTCGTTCTCAAAATGGATTCCGGGGCCAGCAGCACCCCAAAACCTGTCAGAAATGCTCGTTCTCCGGCCTTACCGCAGACCTCTGGAGCTCTGGGGGTGGACCCTGGCAATCTGGTTTTAACAAGCCCTCCAGGTGACTGTGATGCTCACTAAGGTTCCAGAACCACTGATAGAAAGAATACAGGCACAGGCTTTGGGGTGAAGAGGCAAATTTGAATTCCCTTGCTAGAGGTGAGGCTTTGGACAAGAAATTGTAGGAAGCTCAGAGCGGGGTGGGAGGGATAGGAGGGGGAGGAGAGGAGCGGGGAAACTGGCCAGCCCAGCCCCGGGAGGATGACGACCAGGGAAATACACCTGACCTCTCCCCGGCAGGGCATCGGCGGGTCAAAGGCCGAATCCCTCCGTGGGATGTACCTCCGCGGGATGTACCCCTGCGCTGACCCAGTTCAGGGAGGTCAGGAGGGCGTCTCAGAACGCGCCCAACCGGGATTTAAAACGTGTAAACCCTGGGCTCGGCCCGACTCCGTCTCGTCCAGGCAGCCTCTTTGGGGGGCACCCTAACCTCTCCGAGCCTCAATTTCTCCATGTTGGAGATCACTGAGGTTCCACCGAGGCTGGAAGCCGTAGAAGCACGTAGGGAGCTACAGGGTCCCGCATCAGGACCAATTTCCGGCTTTGTGCTCCAGTAAGTGGTTGTAGAAAGTTCCTCTCTCGTCAGCTCGGCACCCGCCGGCCAGGGGCTGCCGGGATTCGGGAGCTGCGGCGGTTGATCTTTTCCGAGAATCCTCCACTTGCCGCGCCATCGGGCAGTGCGAGCGGGGCGTGAGGTTAACTTCCAGGCTTTTCGTTAAAGCGTCCGGAATTAACCGGCGAATGACCCGGGTGTCTGTAGGAGCGAATGAATTGCACAGAAGGCTGAGCGTGGGGACCCTGACCGGGGGAGCCGGGGCGCGTCGGCGGGGACCCAGCCCAGGAGCGCAGAGCGCAGGGCAGGGCGCACCGCCTGGGCTTAGGAGTCGACCTTGGCCTTCTCCCGGGTGGAAGGAAAGGGCGAGGATGGGAGGATGGAGAACGGGAGGAGGGGTTTGAAGGTGGGCTGTCTTGACTCTGGAGGGTTCAGTAGGCTTTCCAAGTGTTCTTTTTTCTTTTTTAAGTATAGTTGAATTACAATGTTGTGTCCCAAGTGTTCTTTGAGTAAAGTCCAAACAATGCCCCGAGCTCCGGTGACTATCCAGTGAGCGTGTGAGTGCTCTAGCCCCTGCCTGCCTTTCAGGACCGAGCTTCTGTTCTGTCCCCGTCCTCGACATCCAACTGAAGGGGCGGGGGGTGCTTCTCCCCAAGACCCCAGGCCCTGCGTGGGTTCGCGCTCGGGCCGCTCTGCCCACGCCCTCTCGTTTCCAGCGGCCCAAGCTCGTCGGAGGGGACCAGAGGAGCGCTGACCTCCTCGGTTGGAGGAGATGGGGGTTGGGCCCATTTCCCCCTCCTAGACCCCCGCTCGTAACAGCCCAGAGGGCAGCGACCTTGCCCGGCGGCCACGGCCCGCCCCCTCCCTCGCGCCCCCCACCCCCTCCCGGTCAGGCTTTGAAGAGCGCGTTTTACGAACTTCTACATTTTCCTTCTGGAGGCGTGTTTGTTCTTCTCAGTCACCTCGCTCTGTTTTATGAGCTTCAGAGCTGATCTGCATGTTCTCCCCGCCGTGTAATTTCAATGTGAACTCTCCCCGGAGCGGCCTTTCCCCTCTTGCAGCCGGCCAAGTCGTTTGAAGGCTGCACAAACATTCTTGCTCTCTCCCGTCCCCGCAAATCTGGTCTACACCCGCGAGGGCAGGCGGAGGCAGTTACCCCGAGTTCCGGTGGATTGGAGTCCTTCGGCAGACGCCTTCAGACCGTTTGGAAGGACGAATTGGGGGAAGGGAGGGGAAGCATTCGAATAGCTGCCCCCGTGGTCCCTCTTCTTAAGGATTACGATGAGGTGTGTGGGTGTAAACATTCCCTAATCCATAGTCCAAGTTTTGGGAACGAGGATAGTGGAGACGCACAGGGACTAGGGCAGAGGTGATGTAAACCTGCACCTTCTCTCCATTGATCGCCTGGTTCAATTTTCAACTGGTTTCCTGGCAAGGAGGTGTTATCCCCACTTTACAGATGAGGAGAACTGAGGCTGAGGTCAGTTTCCCAGCCACCCTTTTGGGATTCAACTCCTATTTTGAACGCACCCTCTTCAGAAGAATAAAGGTCAATACTTAGGGTTTAATATAACATTATTAACTACTTTTAACAAGTGCCCTTCCTTTGTTAAGCCACCCACTATGTTTCAGGCACCGTTCTAAGCCATCTGCTTATTTATTTCTCACAAGTGTTTCTCACAGTGACTCTATGAATTAGGTACTCAACACATGACAGTAAAGGCAAGGCACAGAGATGTTGTCGCAGCCCAAAGTCACACAGTGAGGAAGCGCTGGAGGCAGGATTTGAACTCAGGAGGAGGCACTCCTAACCACCAGTGTCATGCCTCTGGGGAGAGCCTTTCCCAGCTCCCTCCTGAGCCACGTGAAAGAAATCCCAGGCTTACTGACCCTGGACTGCATTTTCCTCCCCAAGGTCTGGGGAGGAACAGGAAGATGGGGATGGGACAAGGGGGTTACGTAAGATGGTGACTTCAAAGGCAGCCACCACTAGGGTATATAGCCTTGGCTCTGGGTGGCTGGCCAGGGGCACCAGTCTACACGCTGTGGGCTGTCCACCCTCGGTCTCTCACCCTACCTCTTTGTAGTCCAAGGACGGAGAGGGTGATGGAGAAGACTGAGGGCAGAAGTGGACCGGGAGGTCTTGACATTGAAGGTGGGGGAAACAGATTAGCAGTTGATAATCAGAGTAAAAATAATGAGAGTAGACATCCTTTATTGAGCACTTACTCTGCTCTCCATAAAAAATGGTTCTTTTCTTACGTGACTAGCCCTATGGGTAGGGACTTTCAACTACTCCCTTTAAAAGGCACAGAGAGGTTAAGCCGTTGGTTCAGAGTCACAGAGCCAGTAAAGTCGTGGCTTCAGAGCTCCAGGAGGGAGGAGGCTGTTGGGGGGGGCGGGGCTCACTTTGTGTAAATCTGGCGCATTGCGGTGGAAGCAGGTTCTGACTTTCTCTGATACAAACCTCAAAACAGAATGAGAGGATCTCAGGACCTTCGGTCCAGCCACCCTCCAGATGGGGAAACAGGCCCGGTGAGGGAGTGGAGCATGACCTTCAGTTCCGTATCAAGTCAGGAGGGCGAACAAAGGTGGAACCCCATGGTCTGGGGCTTACCGGCTCCCTCCCAGGCCAGGGTGCTGACAACAGCCCTGAGGGAGGAAGCAAGGGAGGGGCGTGAGAGCACCAGAGACAGACCTGGGTTTCCCTTTTGTCCTCAACTTACTGTGTGACTTTGTGCAAGTTGCTCAACCTCTCTGGGCCTCAGTTACTCCAACTGCAAAATCATGGTGGTACAGGGGTTAGATGGTTTAATTGCTAAATCATCGGTGATCGTAATGTTCTTAGATGCTCATCTGGCCACAACCAAAAAGCAGATTCAGAGCCCAGTAGAATGGGTTTCCAATCCCAGGGTTCTCTGAAATCAGGCTCCCCAGACTTTGGAGGGTGGGTGGCAGTGGGAAGCTCCCTGGATCGCTGAAGAAGCGCCCTTTCTTTCGCAGGCACCCCAGAGGCTTCTTGGTTCCAGCCCAACGATGGAGTCTCTGGGCTTCTACATGAGAAGTGGGTTATAACCCCATCTCTGATTTCTCTGAGGCCTCCTGTTCTTGGGGCCACTGAGCCCAAGGAGTGGGGGCTGGAGGGTGAAGGTCTTGGCTAGAGTAATTAGGCTTGGCCGGGGGGTCTCTAAGACCAAGAAGCTCTGTGTGCTATGCCTGTATTTATATCGAACCAGACTGACTTACATGAATACCGGTTTTAGGCTCGCATAGACACAGTATACCCCTGCTCAGCCCACCCTCCTCCTTTTCCTTCTTCTTCTTCCTATTATTATGATTAGTGCTGTTATTTAAGGGCTACACTTTTTCTAGCAGCACTGTAAGCCAGCTGTGTTGCAATTTACAGTATAACATTGAGAGTCAGAGAGGTGGAGACACTTGCTCAAGGTGCTCAGCCAGTAAGTGGCCCAGAGACAGAGAAAGACAGATGAAAATAGAGGGCAGAGAGAAGAGGTTGAGGGAGCAGGCAACGTGACAGACAGAAGAAAACTCCCATCTCCCTGCCCTAAATCTGACACCGAGCTGGGCCATCCTTGATATGATCACAGACACCCAAAGACACCTGGGACACAGAACAGTCCCAGGAAGTGAATTGTTCCTGCAGCGAGGGGTATCCCTTAACGCTGGGACCAACAGCTCCACAGATGTGCTGATGGACGCTCTAGGGCTGATTTACAGAGCTGTCTCCATTCCTAGGGACTCCCTGAGGCAGTGGAGAAATTACAGAAATCTCAGGCTGTCCTATTCTGCTCCAGGAAATGGGAGGAAAAAGTGTGCAGAGGTGGGAGCCAGTGCCCAGGGCAGCAGAGGAAGGCAGCCTGAGGGCCCAGCTGGTTGGAGGTTCCTGGGACGCAGGTTCAGGCAATGTACCAAACACACGGGGCGGGGGGGACAAGGCACCCCACTGGGGGCTGGAGGCATGGGGCAGCCAGTGGTGGATAAAACTATTGTGCCTCCAGGAAGAGTCAGAGGGGGCCTTGGGCATTATTTTACGGACCCGGAGAGGGACACTACTTGGCCAAGGCCACTCGGAGTCAGGGATGGGGGTCCCGCCTCGGAGGGCCTGGAACCAGCCCTTCCCAGCCCCCCTGCGCCGCATGGGGTTGGGGGAGTAGTGGTGGGGTGTTTCCGTAATGGCCTCAGCCGAGGTGTCGTGGGGTGGTCCAGCTCAGACGTTCAGCCTCGGCCTCCCTGTGCCCTGGCACTCGCGGCGCGGCTGCGCACTTCTCCGCATCGTGGGCTGGAGAGATGGCCCAGCTTGTCGGGCCTGGGAAGGAGGAAGGGAAAGCAGGGCCTGGAGGACGAAGCGGGGGTGGGGGGAGCGTAGGGGGAGGGAGCTGCGAACAAAGGGGCCCGCGCTGGATCAGGCAGGGCCGCTGAGTGACGATCCCCAGGCCCAGCGGCGGGGCGGGGAGGCTGGGGGGGGGGCGGGGCGGGGGCGCAGGGAGATGCGGAGACACAAACCCACACAGAAGAGAGAGCCAGGCGGAAGGGCAGAGATGGACGGAGAGAGATCGCAAGAGAAACACACAGAAAAGAGAGAAGGAGGCCGGCTCGGAGGTGGAAGGATGGAGGGAGAAACAAGAGACAGAAGGGTACTGAGGCGCACAGAGAAACACACAGAGAGAGAAGGTAGACACAGGAGAGACTCAGGGGCGGACAGAGAGAAATAGACTCAGAGAGCCAGAGAAGGAAGCCTGAATCAAGAGGGGGGAGAGAGAAAATAAAGACCCGGAATTGATACAGAGACAGAAAGGCATTGTGAGTGGGAGAAACAGACCTGGAGGGAGACAGAAACAGAGAGGAAGTGAGCAGAGATGGATAAGACAGCAGAACCGGTCAGTGTGATTTGTAGCCGACAGTGGACAGAAAACCACATCGATGCAAATTCACTTTGGCAGCAAGGATCTGAGGTTCTCTCTGCTGTGGGTCCTCGGCTGTCCTGGCGCAACTGGTCCTGGGTCAGGGGACATTTACCCCTGAGGCTCCAGTGTAAGGGACTTTGGCTACAATTAGTAACGGGGTTAGTTTCCTTTCCAGATAAAGGGGCTTCTGTCAGTGGTTTTGAATGCCCTGCCAACCCCATCTTCAATTTTTAAGGGTCATCCTGCCACCTCTGGAGTGAGCATCTGAGGGTGTGCTGCCCCCAGGCTGTCCGACCCCAGGCAGGACCTCAGGGACACTCAGCAGGCCCTCAAGGGAATATCCGTCCAGCTGTAGAGACACACTTGCCTGCACACACGTGTGCAACCTCTCCCAGATACAAGCATCTTCATTGCATATGTGTGCACATACCCTCACGCAAGTCCACCAGACACACACACACTTCACTCACTGTGGCACACATGTGTGAACTCACCTATTCATTATTTGTTTAGAATCTCTCACATGCGAAGTGTTAGACTGGACATTAAAGATACAAAAACAGGGCTTCCCTGGTGGCGCAGTGGTTGAGAGTCCGCCTGCCGATGCAGGGGACACGGGTTTGTGCCCCGGTCCGGGAGGATCCCACATGCTGTGGAACGGCTGGGCCCGTGAGCCATGGCCGCTGAGCCTGCGCGTCCGGAGCCTGTGCTCCACACGGGAGAGGCCGCAACAGTGAGAGGCCAGCGTACCGGGAAAAAAAAAAAAAAAAAAGATGCAAAAACAAAAGAGTGGAGGGAATCTCCCAGTCTCCCCCTGTAGGCGGGGGGTACCAGGGAGGCGCCAGGCACTGGGCATGGGAACTGTCCCTCTGTCTTTGAGAATGTCCAGGGTCAAGGTCTGTGGCGTGGTAGAGAGGTCCAGGCCCCCCACCTCTGTAGTCAGGGCTAATAGCACCCCCCTTAGTGTAGGGGAGCTTGGAGCAAGCTTGGGGTCTCCCAGAATATAGATTCTTTCTTCATCCCCAAAGCCTCCCCCCTGATATGGGGATTCAGAGGACTGGGGGTCCTGTCCCTGCATCAGGTTCTCAGAACTGCCCCCCACATCTGTTTCTTTGGGGAGTCAGGCATAGGAGGAGATTGTCTCTTCCTCCAAAGTTGGGAACCCCACCCTGTGAGGAGCTGGGACCCTGCGAGGAGTGCGGGAAGAGGTTGGATTTCCTTTTGTATTTGCCTCAGCGTCCTGGGAGGGTGTGCACTTCCTTCCAGCTGGGCTGAGAGTAATGACCAAACCCAGTGGCCGCTTCCAGTTCTGGCCGGGTCTTTTCACTTCATACATCCTAATGATTGGAATAACAGCCAATGTTTATTGAGTGCCCACCGCACCTGAGTGTTTGCCAAGCACTTTACAGATACTGCCTGATCAGGAATTCCCTGGTGGTCCAGTGGTTAGGACTCCGAGCTTCCAATACAGGGGGAACGGGCTCGACCCCTGGTAGGGGAACTCCAAGATCCCCTATGCCGCGAGGCCAAAAACAAACGGGGACTTCCCTGGTGGCGCAGTGGTTAAGAATCCGCCTGCCAATGCAGGGGACACGGGTTCGAGCCCTGGTCTGGGAAGATCCCACATGCCGTGGAGCAGCTAAGCCCATGAGCCACAACTACTGAGCCCATGTGCCACAACTACTGAAGCCTGCACACCTAGAGCCTGTGCTCCACAAGAGAAACCACCACAGTGAGAAGCCCGCACACCGCACACCGAAGAGTAGCCCCCGCTCGCCACAGCTAGAGAAAGCCCGTGCACAGCAATGAAGACCCAACGACGAAGACCCAATGCAGCAGCCAAAAATAAATAAATTTAAACAAACAAACAAACAAAAAACAGCAATGCTGCAGATACTGCCCGATGGCAGGCTCAAAACAGCCCTATTACATGGGAGGAATGCTTGTGAATCCCATTGTACAGATGCAGAAACTGAGGCCCGGGGAGGTGAAAGCATTTGCCCCAAATAGTATGGCCAGAATTCATGCCCAGGCAGGCTGACCCCAGAAGTCAAGACTTTTAACTAACATCCACCCTTGGAGCAGATAGTTCTGACCTATCTCTGCTGCCTCCGGAAATGGGCAAGATGGGGGAGATTTGCATGTGATTGCGTGAGTGGGGGTGGTGGGTGGTGTAGTTTCCAGGGGTCAGCCAGGAGCTGCCCTGGGATTCAAACGGCAGAGGCCCAGGCTGGGGAGAACTTTCCAAAGAGCAGCCGTTTCCTCTGACTGCTTTAGGGGCCTTGCCCAAGCCCACCAGCTCAGTTAAGCTCTGCTTTGGTCCCGCTGGAGGACTGCAGAGCAGCCGGCTCCGCGCCCAGTTGGCCTGCCGTGTAACAAGATAGTTTATGTTATACCGCCGAGCAGAAATAAAACTACTGACTCAAGCACTGCAAACAGATGCCGCCGGCCAGAGCCCAGGGTCCGTGGCCAGATGCTCCTCTGAGAACCCCAGGAGGGTAGAAGCCGGGAGCCTGGTCCCTCCAGACCCTGCGGCTTGGGGCGGGGGCGGGGGCGGGGTGGGGTGCTGCTGCAGTAGGAGGTTTGGGGGCTGCTAAGGGGCTTTCGGAAATGGCCGGGGGGGAAATGAAGAAGGAAAGGCGGCCCATCTTTCCTTTCTCCAACTTACTCTTTCTCCACGAATTTGGCAAATTCTAAACTTGAGACCTGCCAGTTTCTGGATTTTAATGGCTTTTCCTCCCAGGAAGAGAGGTACAACCCGGGAAGCGAGGTGAAACCCAGGAAGCCTCCCGGAAATCCCCATGAGTTCTCCTAAAATACCCCAAGTAAACATGCTCTGAGTCCCCTAAACCCCCCTCTAAGAAGATTCTGCCCCTAAGCTCTCAAGAGAGTTCTGGAACTTCATCTCCTAACTCATCTCCCCCCCCCCCCCCACCCAGGTCTGCTGCTTCATCTTCTAGACTGCAGCCACCAGGACCTTCTTTAAACCATGCAAGTCATGCTCTTGCGCCCACACCTTCAATGGCTCCCTATTATCCACGGTAGAGCTTCTCAAAGAGTCGTCTGAGGAGTGTGTGCATAGAAGTCCCCTGGCGTGGTTGTTAAAATGCATATTCCAGGGCCACACCCTTGAGCTACAGAATCCACCTCTTTTGGGGGCCTAGGAATCTGCATTGTGAACAATCCGAACCCTTTCAGGAAGGAGGCAAGGTGTAATTTTTTTGTGAAATGAGCACATTGTAGAGTCAGTAGGGTGATGTCAAGTGGAAAGTGGGTGCAGCCCTTTTCATTCTGTTATTCAGCAGATGTTTAGAATAAACATCTGTGTGCTGAGCACTGTGTTAGGGGCTGGGTGCCTGGGGTACAGTCTGGACAAGGTAAATGAGGTTCTGGCTGTCTTGTACTTCCAGTGACTTCGCAGGAAGAAGAGCTGGATGATGGTTGGAAGGTTCCAGAAGACATCATGGGGAGGTACCTCAGGACGGAAAGGTGAATTATCCACAAGGATTCAGTGGCTGCGCTCCTGATCAAAGGCCGGTGTTGTGAAAGCCTTTGAGGTCAGAATTGTGAAACAGGATTAAAGGCGCTGACAGTTCTGCAGCAGCACAGACTTTGGGGAGAAGGTGAGAAAAATAAGGAAATGGGGGCATCCCTGCTCTCTCCTCTGCTTATCTTTCCTGCACACTCCAAAGGTAGGGACCTTATCTCCCCTTCTTCCCAGACCCCCCAGAAGTGCCCGCAGTGCTCTGGAAATGTTTGTTGAATGAATGAAAGAAGGGAGGTGGAAGACGGAGGGGGAGATAGAAGACAAAGAAGGGAGGAAAGAACAAAAAGAATGAATAAGGAGACAGGAAAAGAAGGAAAGAGACAGCAGGCCTCCTGTATAGTTCATAAACCCCAGACGTTATTTGGAGTAGGGGTGAAAACAATGTGTGTGTGCACACGGATGTAGACCCTAGAGAATATTAGGGTCTATTCTTAGAAACCAAGGCATCTAGGAACGCATAAGTGGCCCCTGTCCTGTGGTCCATTCTCTCCTGGCGGGGGAAGAAGGCAAGGGAGGCTGATGTAGAAAGGCGGAGTACTGGGACTTCCCTGGCGGTCCAGTGGTTAAGACTCTGCACTTCCACTGCAGGGGGCACGGGTTGGATCCCTGGTCAGGGAACTAAGATCGTGCATGTCCTGCGGCGTGGCCAAAAAAAAAAAAAAATGGGGGTGACATTGGGGGTGTGGAACTGACCTGGCTGAGGTTCATATCAATGAGGACAGTCACAGGGGCTGCCAGGGGAAAGGCGATGGGGTGTGTGTGTGTGTGTGTGTAACAGGCAGAGACTTTCAAAGCAATCAAAATAACTCTGATGAACACTCTCTCCCACCCCCTCCCTCTTGGACCCCATTTCCTCCCAGTCAAGGCCCAGGACAGACACGCCTGAAAGTAATTCTAAGAGGCAGGAGAAGTTGAGCAATTATTTTTACACTAAAAAAAAATTTTTTAAAGCCCTCAAAGATATGGGCATACTCAGGGCTCTAAGACTCTCAGAGGCCCTGGCCACCCCATCCCTGAGTGCGCCCTCCTTCCCAGCCCCCATATGGTCTGGCCTCTATCTTCTGCCCGCCTGTGACAGACAGGCCAGGCCAGGCCCCCCCAGAGACCTCTCCCTCCCCAGCTGGAGGCCTGTCCCCTCTGAAACTGATCCCGGGCCTTTGGATCTAATTTGTTTCTCTGTCTGCCGGGTTTGGGGGGGTCTTGCCTGGAGACATGGTGGTCACAGGTGACATCAATCATGTCTGCATCTTCCCAGGGATGGGGATAGGATATCAGAGAGGTGACCAAGCATTTGCCACATGATTCACATCATCTCAGCATTGATTAATTGGGTTCATCCTGAGTTTCTGAATCATAACAACTGTTTTTCTCCTTCACCGAACGTCAACAGACCCTTAAAGGGGAAGGATCCATTTACCCAAGGCATGTGGTGCATTAAATTGATCAGCTCCTATTAAATGTTAAATGCTGGATGCGTTTTAGACAAAGTCGATTTGCTCGAGGTACGTTTCAAAGGTTGTGTGATGATTAGACATCTCTCTCCCTGCCTCGCCCCTTCCTCTCTAGCTTTTCCCTGGACGTGTTTTGGCTTTGGCCTCTGACAGATGGGATGCGGGAACGTGTGGGCTGATGGAGAGGGTCCTTTGCTGGGGCGGGGGGAGACAGGGTGGCGGAGAGCCCCTACAGACTGTTTAGAAGAGATACAGTTTCTGAAAAGTTTAATAAGGCAGAAAACAGTCCCGGATGCCAAACTTGCCTTCCAAAAGTTAAATATCCGGAATGCCTCCTGCCCCGAAATGGAGGAGAAAGCAGCATTTCCCAAGCCAAAAAAAAAAAAAAAAGGGCAGTTTTCTAGAGAAGAGAAATTCTGTTCTACACTGGTATGGGTTCTGGAAGCTAAATAACCCAATATGCTTGGCCTGGAAGCAAACTCCAGTTCTGATGTGATCAGTCAGTGAGAGGAGGGTCAGGAAAAATAAAATCAAAGCTCAGGCAAGTTTCCAGCTGTCTTTCCTACATATGAAAAGACATGCTCGGCCGGGCACCCATCCTACTGGCTGTGTGACCTTGGACAAGTCACTGTGTTTGTCTGAATCTCAGTTTTCTGAGAGCTCCGGTTTTTAAATAAGAGGACTAATGATATTCACCGGTCTGTTGAGAAGTCTAGACGAAAAGAAGGAAGGTTAGTGAAGTAACTCAGCAAATGCTGGGTTCTTGGTAGACACTTGATAGGTAAAAATGTATGTGTTTGAGGTGAGAGCGGGGCTGTCGCCGGGAGGTCCTGGTGCCTTGTGTGTGTGGATTCATTTGGTTCACAAAGTTTCAAAATGTAGGTGAGCTCCAAGATTTAGCCAAGGGGACATTTTTGGCTGTGATCACTGGTGGGGGACCTGGAAGTGGAGATCAATCTGTAAATGTGGGCTTGGCAGCCCCTAGTGATGTTGGAAGAGTGAATTGGGAATTGATGAGCGTGTCTGGAAGGTTCTCAGGGAGAGTGGAGGCTCTTCACCCTTATGCAGCAAACCTCCCAGGAATCCCCCCATCAGCAGGGTTTTCTCTCCCAGCAACAGGTTCAGGCACTTGAAATGACCTGCATCCTCTGTGACCCCTGACTCGTTCTTAGTGATGGACAGAAGGTGATGGACAGGTTCACCCGTGCTCTGTGGCTCTGGGTTAGGGTGACTCTTCCCAACCTGAGCCATGTTTCTGTGGCTGCTGCTTTTGCCTCTGCTAAATCGTTTTGTGGAATGATTGGGCTGTCCTGGTGTCCTGGGAGACAGCAAAGGGGACAGACAGATCACATGGGGAGAAACACAGGCAGAGGTGGGAACAGTCCAAAGAGAGACAGAAGGAGACGAGAGAGAGACACACACACACACACACACACACACACACAGAAAGAAACGCAGGAGAGAAAAGGATAAAGAAGAGAGGAAAAAAAAAAAGCAGAGAGAGACAGAGACAATTACCCCTACCCAGAAATACAGAGGAAGGGGGCCAGGAGAGGGTCAGAAATACCAGGCGGTACCTGCAAAGAGAAACTGAAATCCTAAGACATAGTCATACAAGGAGAAAGACGACAGAGGTAGAAACAGAGCGAATGAGCGGGCAGAATGAACGTGGAATTCCCTATCAGCATCACCAGGCCTTCAAAGTCCCCTGCTAGCCTGGTGCCCTGGGAGGCACTGCTGGGGTACCACAAATTAGACATTGGGGCTGCAAGGCAGGATTACATCAGGGGAGGGATGGACGGTGGGAAGGATCAAAGGCAGCCAGGGCCCTGGACTCATTGGCAGGACTCCCAGTGGGGCCCACAGGCCTGAGTTCCTGGCGGGACCCCCGGGAAACATGTTGCTGGGCAGATAGAGACGTTCCAACCGCAGGCTGCCTTCACCTCTCCCTCCCTCCCTCCCTCTTTCTCTCACATGTTCCTTGAAATCAGAATTGAGGATTGGTGAATGCTTCATTGAACTCAGGATAGCAGGGTGTGCTCTTCGAAGGGACCCCAGTTCTTGAGTCTCAGTTCCCTTGTGTGTGAGACAGACATTCTAGTAACAGGTGGGGACTGCCTTCCCAAATTATCGAAGACCTGATGGAATTATGTTAAATGTTCAGGAGGAAAAAAAGTAAAAAGAAGAAGAAGGAAGGAAAAAAGGGGGGACTTCCCTGGTGGCCCAGTGGTTAGGACTCCGTGCTTCCAATGCAGGGGGCATGGGTTCAATCTCTGGTCAGGGAACGAAGATCCTGAATGCTGTGTGGTATGACCACAGGGGGAAAAAAAAAAGAAAGAAAGAAAAAAATGAAAAAAGGGAATTCCTTGCCAGTCCAGTGGTTAGGGCTCAGTGCGTCTACTGCCGGGGCCCAGGTTCAATCCCTGGTTGGGGAACTAAGATCCCGCAAGCCAAAAAAAAAAAGTGTTCAGGAGGGCAGAAAGATGTGCTGGTTTGGAGTGAGACACTCTTGCGATTAAATCCAGCTGTCTTTCCTGAGACTTAGTCTTCTCCTGTGTAAAATGGGGATCACAGGAGATTGCCATGGGCTGTAAACCATCACCGGTGCTCAGCTGAGCCCAGCGCCTGGTGCCTAAGAAGCACGGGGCCCACGGCAGCTCTAGGAGACAGAAGCCAGATTGCTGCCCGGACAGGGGGTAATATATGGCATCCAGCTCCGGCCGAGAATTGAATTCACCCTCAGCTGGAGAATTAGAACATTGTGATTAGAAACAAGAGGAGAGAAGGGACAAAACAACCTGTCTTCAAGTGCATGATGACAGAGCACAGACTTTCCTGGCAGCCCGGGGGGCTGGGGAAGGACAGGGCAGATCATATTAATAACAATAAATTATATCTGCACTGTGATTTATGGCTCTGAGGCTCTTCCCATTATGTTATCGCACAGTGCCTTAGGAAGGGCGCACTCTTCTGATCATTGTCACAGCCCTTTTAATGTCCCTGCTGCTATTAGTGACAGTGGTGCGATCCGTGTTATTATTGATGTGATTCTTCTAGTTTCCGAATTGGGGAAACGGTGGTTCAGGGGGAGCAAATAACTTGCCCAGGGAAAGAGCTGGACCAGGATTTAAATCCAGGTTTTGTCCCCCTGGGTCTTTTCTGGCTGCTCCCTAGGAAAGAGACCGTCTCTTTTCCATGCTGCCTTTTTGTCTTCTCCATCCACTGGGGCGTCTTGGTTCCTTCTTTCCTGTGATAGACACTTGAGACTTCTCTTCTTATCCACCAAGGGTGAAGGGGCTCAAAGAGCCCTCCTGTTGGACCCCGAGGCCCTCCATCTGCCTAACCCACCAGCACCCATCTCTACCCCTTATTCCCACTGGTGGGAGCTCCCAGCAAGCAAAGAATTCCCTCCGGCAGCTGCCCATTGCGGGGCGGGTAGGGGTGACCTGGATGTGGACTTGAACTTCCAAGTTACCCCCGGCCCCATGGCTGCCCTCACGCCTCTCTTTGAACTCAGCAACAGCCTGGCCAGAGGGTTCACTGTCCTCTTTCCCTCTCACCTCCTGTCCTTTCCTTCAGGCAGCTTGCAGTTCGATTGGGACTGAGTTGATCTGGGGACCAGGTTCATTTAGCAGTTGCAGAGCGAGCTATTTCAAGAATGTGCGGATTCAGTCCTGGAAATGGCCTAGGAGGAGACCGCTGGGCTTCCGAGCAGGAGAACAAATGAGCTCCCCGCTGCCCGCCACCCTTCCTTGCATCCCATCCTGCGATTTCCTTTGTCTCAATCCCAAATCCCCCTTTACATGATCCCGGAGGCTTCCTAATAAAATAGAACTGTAACTTTATCTAAGACGAGTGCAGCACATGTAGAATGGATAAGGTGTAATTAATAACAGAAAATAATGTTTCCCCCCTCCTGACCTTTCACCCCCATATAAGTGTCTTAAGTTTTATGACAGCCAAGCCCAAAATGACTGTGTGCGTGCGTGTGCGTGTGTGAGTGTGGTGTCTGAGCCGAGCCTCGTATGGCCCCTCAGACATACTTGGGGCCAGTACGTCTGTCTGGTGAGCATTCACCTAGCCCTGGCTGGAATTGGTTTACGTTTCTGGGTGGACTGGCCTCTCGCTGAACCCAGGCACTGCCTGAAACTAATCTGATTTCTTGAAGTCAGGATTTGGTCTAGATCTCAAAATACCCTGTATCTATTTCCATGCAAAACTTGGGGCAATGCAGAAGTTGAAGGATGAAAAGAATAAAGGAGTAAGTGTGCGTGTGTATACACACACACACACAGTCTTTTGCTGATCTAGTACATTTCAGAATCCCGGTTGATTTTGGGGAGGGGGTATTGATAGTTATTGGCGTCCATAGCAGTAGGCAGGAAACGAAGATGAACATTGGCTTTGATGCTGTAAATCCTTGGCCATACAAGGATCTTATTATGGAAAATGCTCTCAAGCGATTGCATCTCCCCACCCCGCCACATAGCATCATCCTTGCTGTTTATCTGGGAAGGGACGAAAGAAGTGTGCTTGGCCCAGCGAGGTAGGGGCTGGAGGAAGCAGGGGAAGGCGTGAGGGGAGCCCCGTCTCCAAGTCTCCGCAGACTGTCGTCTGCCGTGGGAATTGAAGGGCACTTGCACCGATCCTGTTTGTCTTAATGGTTCCATAACTGTGTTCTTTTTGAGTAATATTATCTTGCTTTAAAGGTCACCGGGCTGGCCTGAGCTCTGGGTTTCTCGTGATTCAGTACGTTCGATGCTCAACTTTTCGAGAAGTCCTCAGCACTGACCTCTGGGTTAATGGAAGCCACACCGGCCACGCAGCCAGTGGCTTTGAATCTTCCCCAGGATGGGGAGGCCTGGGCAGGGGGAAGTGAGCTTCCTCCTTCTGAGCGGCAGCGCTGATGTGAACCAGAGGTCGTGCATGTTGTGGGCCGTGTGTCGGTTCTGCAAGACAGCGGCAACTGGACCCTCCAGATTCTTTCCCACCCCAAGCCTGGGGAGTTTTATTTTCCATGTTTGCCTTCTCTGGGCTGACTTTTCCGGGACCCCTAGGGCACCAGAGGGACTTTTGGGGGGAGATCCGGAGCCCTAAATCGTTAGAGAAGGCCCCCTCTGTCTACCCCTCTGGTCTTCCTCCTTCCATCTTTGGCTATTTCAAGCACAGATAAACCAATTCCTGCCCCCCCCGGGGCACTCTCGCTCACCGATGTTAGGTGACAGACTGGATTTGGAGGGAGATCTCTTTCTCCTGGGGGAGCCATTGGGATGCTGAGGTCTTTTACGGTCATGCTTGAACTCTGGAGAGCCCCCAAACTGACGGCCACCTCTGCTAAGTTGATCGTATATTTTTCTGTCATTCTGTCATTCCGTCATCCTTCTCCAAATGCTTTGGCCTGCCATATTTTTATGACTCTTCTTGCAAGAAGGGAATCCATGGAGGGTGGGTCAGCATGATTTATCTTCAAGGAGAAGGGAAGGGGAATTTCTTATCTGTGGTATCAGGAGGTGGGATTTTCCTCTTATCACTCTGTCTTTTGCTTTGGGAGTTTAAATGCAATACAACGGGTTGGATTAAGCAATTCAGGGAGTTCTTTAGGAAAGTTGACAATGACCAGAAATTGGGGACTCAACCGTCTCCTAATTTTACATCCTGCTAGTTATTTAAAATCACAGTACACCAGTCCTGGAGTTTGTTGCCAGGGCCAGAAGATCTTGATTGGATTAAAATATTTCCCAAGGGGAGGTTTTGAGGCTTTGGCAAACATAATGAGAGGAGTAGCTCTTCAAAAACAAAACTTGAAAAATTAAACAAGTAATATATACTCATTATTGAAAAAAAGTAGAAAAGGCCGATAAGGAAAAAAAATGACCTGTAATCCCACCCCATGGGGCTACGTATTCATATTTCACTGTGTATCTTTCCAGTCTTCTGGGTATGGTACATGCGTTTTAGATGAAAATAAGTTATCGCGTATGCTGCTAATGACAGTTTTTATTGGCAAAAACTATATGTACCTATTGTAAAATATTCAAATAATATGGAAAATAACAAAACCACCACCACCAACAAAAACTCAGATTGCAACCACTATCTACCTTCAGGTGAATATCTTTCTAGATACCTTTTCTCATATTGTTTGATACCCTGCTTTAAAAAAATCTTAACATAGGGACTTCCCTGGTGGCACAGTGATTAAGAATCCGCCTGCCAATGCAGGGGACACGGGTTCGAGCCCTGGTCCGGGAAGATCCCACATGCCGCAGAGCAACTAAGCCCGTGCGCCACAACTACTGAAGCCCGCGTGCCTAGAGCCTGTGCTCTGCAACAAGAGAAGACACCGCAATGAGAAGCCCGCGCACTGCAATGAAGAGTAGGCCCCGCTTGCCGCAACTAGAGAAAAGCCCACGCACGTTATCGAAGACCCAACGCAGCCAAAAAAAAAAAAAAAAAAAAAACTTAACATAGAATGGGCTTCTCCCTGACAATAAATTTGTCTCTACACCATTATTTCTTAGGGGTGGAGTTGTGTTCCATTATAAGGGTGCACCAAGGTTTAGCTAATACATCCCCTGCAGCTGGGCAGTTAGATCATTTCCAATTGTTCACAAAGACCTCGGGGATTAGCCGATGTGTTGCAAACACTTTATCAGGTGGGATGTGTGTCCCGCCCACAGCCCATCAAACAAAGGTGCACCACGCCCACCAATAACTGTATAGCAAGACAGAAATTTGAATCCCCTAAGAAGACCTTTAGTAGCAGAAAGCCCGACTAACAGTGATTTAAACAAGGAGAGAGTTTTTGGGTTTTTTTGTTTTTCTTTCTCACAGGATGAGGAGTCCAGAGGTGGGCTGCCGCTGACATTGATCCAGCTGCCTTATGAGGTCATCAGGATCTGGCTTTGTCTTTTATCACTCCACTGTCCTTAGCATTTGGCCTTTTTTTCTTGTGCCTGTCTTCCTCATTTTCAAATATGGCTGCCTCAGCTCCAGGCATCACGTCTGCATTAAGACAGGAAGGAGAAAGGGGTGGCACCAGAAGGCTTTCCTCTTGAGCATTTCTCCTTGATGAGAAATTGAAACTCTCCCCCAAATCCTCCCAACAGACCTCTGCTTACATTTTATTGGCCCAAACTGTGCCACATGGACTGCTTTAGCTACCAAGAGGCCAGGGAAGTGAATCTTTTCTTTTTTAGACCCTGTTATAGGAGGTAGGAAGGGAAAAAGCTGTTGGGAATGGCTGTTGGATTAGTTAACTAGTGGTTAGGGCAGCCAAGACATTTTCACCCATAGCTAGGCCTGTTCTGGGGCATTGCCTCTACTTACCCATTCCCGACCCTGTTTACTCTGACTTTCTGTATTTCACCTGACCCTTACATCTCCGATCCCCGCTCCCAACTCTTCTCCTTTCTGTCTGGCCTCTTGGTTTGGGAGACACACTTAGACTCCCCCATGCCGGACTTGGCTTTTCCCTTAACTTTGCCTATGTTAGCAAGATGCTCTCTAGTCTGTAAAGTGCTGGGTTATTCGCAGGACTTGCTCATGTGAAAATGGATTCAGTGCTGGGCTCCACAGTGCTGCGGCCAGGAATTCCTTCTCTGAATTCCCAGCCTCCAGCAGAGAGCTTGGCATCATTCATGCTCATTAAACCCAAATAGAGGGAGGACAGTGGGGCATCTTTTTAACCCTAGTGATTCCACAGATCTGATAGAAGCAGAGCCGGCCAAGAATGCCCTGAGTGGGATTCTTCCGGGGGCGTTTCTTCAGTGACCTGTGGCTGACTCTTGATTTGGGACACGTTGCCCAAGAGGAGACACCCTGTGGCATCAAGATGCTGCATCTCTGAGAACTCTGCTTTGTGACTAGGTATCATGGGATACCTTTGAGTTGGACCACACTCCAGTTTCTCTTGGGAGGATGTTTTTCACTCTGCAACCCCAAAGATCCTGAGATAGGTGAAATCTAACGTCGTGTGGAGAGTCTATGATCAGGTTTGCTGTGAATCTGCAGCTTAAAGCCAGATCTGGATCTGTTATGATCATTTCACGATTTTGTTTACCATAGTGAGTCCATGGTCTAGACAGGATGGAAATAGCTAGAGGAACCTAGTCTCCCAGGTTTATTTGTCAAATAAAACTGGGGGCAAGGGGTGGGGTGGGGGGTGGTGGATGTAAAGACAAAAGTATGAAAAGAAGAAGAGTTAACGTTCTTTGAGAGCCTATTCTGTGCCATGGCCCCGAGGGAGGGCATTTGACATATACGAGCGAACTTAATTAACCCTTGCAACGATCACTCGATATAGTGCTCTGTTATTCTTGCTGTGTAACAAATCACCCTCACATTTAGCAGCGTAAAACCACTCACAGCTCCTGCTGTAAGAATTAAGCCAGGATTCAGTGGGAATAGCTTGTCTCTGCTCCGTGAGGTCTATACAGAGAGCTCAGTTGGGAAGGCTCGATGACGTGGTGACTTAATGGCTGGGGACCAGAATTATCTGAAGGCTCCTTTACATCCTCTGAAGGATTGAGGCTGGTGTGACTTGAAGATTCTGATTGCCAGTCAGAGCACCTACACAGGCCTCTGCGTGTGGCCTGGGATTCCTCCCAACGTGGCCGCCTCAGGGTAGCCTTAACACCGTGGCTCAGGGCTCCAAGACCAAGTGTTCCGGCAGACAAGTCAGAAGCTGTATCGCCTTTTGTGACCCATCTTAAAAGTGTACAGCACTATTTCTGCCATGGTCTATTGGTTGAAACAGTCACAGACGACCCAGATTCAAGGGGAAGGGACACAGATACGTATTTGGATGAGATGAGTGTCAAAGAATTTGGGGATGGATTTTAAAAGTGCTGGAGGTAGATACAGTGAAACCCAATTTTACAGACAGAAAAGTGAGGTCAGAAAAGGTTGGTGATCTGTCCAAGATAACACACAAAGCACGATGCGGGGCCAGGATTGAGCCCAGGGTTATAGTAGAGAAAATGCTTATGAATGCATATGAAATTATGCATTTATTATATTAAGAAGAAGAAATAAGATCACTTCTGGCTCAGAGATCATTAACAGCTGGTTCAGTGCGACCTACGCTCTTTACCGAGGGAGACACTGACTCCTTGCTGGAAGGCTGTAGGCTATTGGACTAAACACACAAGCCGTCACAGTGAAGTCAACTGGGTAAATATTATTGGCAAAATGGGGTGATTCCTCTCAGAGTGGGGTCATCCTGGTTTTGAGAGGTCAACCAGTCCAGCCTTTTAGCAGAACCTCTCATAAACCTCAGTGGACTCAGGGGTCAATCCAGGTTTTGAAGATAACAACTAATACGCTCATAGCACTGATGTTTACTGAGGACCTTTATATGCAATGTCTCCCTGACTTGAAGCAGCTTTTAGATCTCTTCTGCCTGCCTGGGATATATCCTTCTCATCCTGCTGGATAATAGCTTACCTGGACCGAGTGCTTATGATGGTTTCAGCACAGCGTGGGGTTCTTTATTCCGGTTCTAATCATCACAACACCTCTATGAGGGAAGGATTAATATACCCATATAACAGATGAGGATACTGAGGCTAAGTAACTCACCCAAGGTCACCTAACTTAAAAGGGCACAGTGAAGATTTGGACTTAAGCCAGCGGTGGTTACACCCTTATCCATGACAATGACTGTGTCCTCACTTTGAGATGCCTGTCATGGGTCCATTCCAGAGCGCTGGTCGAGGCTCCTCTGGTTGGCTGAGTGTGTCCCTAGGAACACCCTAAACACAGCCCCCGGCGGAAGCACAGGGGTTAGAACTCCAACCCTCTAGCCCGGAGCTATTGACATTGGGGCCTGACAGTTCTTTGTTGTGGGAGCTTGTAAGTTGGGAGGAATAATGGGACCTACCTACAGAGGGTTATTTTGAGGATGCTTTGAGTGAATATTTACAAAGTAAATGACAGATGAACTGTTACTCTATCTCTTGCTACTACAAGATGAGAAACATCTTTTATCTCTGCATCTTCAGTGCCTGGGACTTGGAGAATGTTCACTGAATGAATGTATAATCCTTAAGTACTGTCTTTTACATGCAAACAGTAGATACCTACACTTAAGTCTACCTGAAGTCCCACTTCCCAGCCTGTATGCAGACCCATGTGTCCCTGGAAAGTTCAGAGTGCAAAGGAAGCCTCAGATGGGCTCACCTTTGTGTGTGGAAAATTCCGCAGATGCACTTTCTGGTCCAGATCACCCCTCCCTACCCCCACCAACTGCAACTCCGCAGACAAGCCAGAGAAAAGAGAAGGGAAGAGTGAAGACAATTCTGAATGCAACAGCGAATTCAGCTGGTGTGTGGAGAAGCGCAATATTCCAAACACAATTAAAACCCAATCAGGGTCCGGAAAAGTGCATTAATGTCCCTCAGTCAAACAGAGCACATGTGGCTTAGGCGTCTCTCTGGGGGCCACTCCTTCAAGGGCTGTCATGATGTCAGTGAAGTCCCCTACCCCGGCAGAACCCCTTACTATCCTGCCCAGCCCTGAACCTCGGAGACCAGGATCTCTGGCCTAGAAGGGAGCCCAGGGCCATCTCTGTTTGTCTATTTTTTTTTTTTTAATTAAAGAAAAAAAACCATTCTTTTTTGGCTTCTCCATGTGGCTTGCGGGATCTTAGTTCCCCAACCAGGGATCGAACCCGGGCCCCCTGTAGTAGGAGGGCGGAGTCCTAATCCCTGGACCGTAAGGGAATTCCCTGTTTGCCTGTGTTTTTATCTCTAGGTATATATGTGATTGCCGAAGAGGAGAGGTCATCTGAGTTTCCACGGGCGTTCACTTATTTTCAGGAAAGAATGGGAATGGTTCACTCATTCAGTCAACAAACATTTCATCTAGGGGCTGCTTCTGTGAGTCCAGCACTGGGATACATCAGGGGTTCTCAGCTGGGGCCAATGTCCCCACAGGACATTGTGCAATATCTAGACACACCTTCAGTGGCCACAACATGGGGTGCCTCTAGTGTAGGGGCCAGAGATACCATGAACCATCTTGAAATGCTCAAGACAGCTTCTGCAACAAGGAATTATCCAGTTCAAAACAATAGTGCTGAGGCTGAGAAACCTAGCTAAGGCCCAAGTGATAGATAGATGAGGTCCCTGCCTTGGCTAGGTTTCCTTGAATGCAGTCATCTTAACTATTTTTTTTCTTTTTTTAAAAAAAGTTTTGGGGCTTCCCTGGTGATGCAGTGGTTAAGAATCCGCCTGCCAATGCAGGGACGGCGGGTTCGAGCCCTGGTCCGGGAAGAGCCCACATGCCGTGGAGCAACTAAGCCCGTGCACTACAACTACTGAGCCTGCGCTCTAGAGCCCACGAGCCACAACTACTGAGCCTGCGTGCCACAACTACTGAGCCCGTGCACCACAATTGCTGAGCCTGTGCTGGAGAGCCTGCAATCCACAACTACTGAGCCCACACGCCACAACTCCTGAAGCCCACGTGCCTAGAGCCGGTGCTCCACAACAAGAGAAGCCACCGCTGTGAGAAGCCCGCGCACCACAATGAAGAGTAGCCCCCACTCGCCGCAACTGAAAGAAAACTCGCGTGCAGCAACGAGGACCCAACACAGCCAAAAATAAATAAATAAATTTATTAAAAATTTTTTTTGTATTGGGGTAGAGTTGATTTACAATGTAGTGTTAGTTTCAGGGGTACAGCAAAGTGAATCAGTTATACATATACATATATCCACTCTTATTTAGATTCTTTTCCCATATAGGCCATTACAGTGTACTGAGTGGAGTTCCCTGTGCTATACAGTAGGTCCTTATTAGTTATCTATTTTATATATAGTAGTGTGTATGTGTCAATCCCAGTCTTCCATTTTATCCCCCTGCCCCTTACTACCCAACTATTTCTTTAAGCAGCTGGACTTGGAGAGGGGTCCCTTTAAAAACAACCTCAGTCTTTTTTTCTCTGAGCGTGGGCCTGCTGGTGAATTGTGTCTGTGCGTGCGTGCGTGCGTGCGTGTGTGTTCAGAGCCGTGGGGGGTATATGTTTGGACTTGTGCGGTTGTCTGTTTATGTCTGTGTGCAGCGGTGTGGCTCTGTTCGTCAGAACTTTTCTGTCATTTCCTTCCCCTGCTTTTGCCAAAGAAGCACGGGTGGCTGGTTAAGACCTTCTAAGGTTGAATTCTTCGCCGGGCAAGATTCAGACATCCTCGGGGACAAGCCTTCTGTGTTTCCCTGTCTCCACCCCAATCCCTCACTACCCTCCCTGCCCCGACCTTGGCCATAGAACTAGAGGTCGGTAAACTGGCCTCTGAGTCAAAGCTTTGAACTTGGAGTTTAGTTTAGGCTAACTCCGCTGTGCTTGGGTGAGGATCCAGGAAGCTTTAAAAATGGTGTTTCCGAGGAATCCAAGACCGGCCACGAGAGCGATTGCTCTAGGCTGGGGGTTTTGACCTCATCCCTGTTGGCCTTCTGGGCCAGATGATCCTCTGTTGTGGGAGGCTGTCCTGTGCCTTGCAGGGTGCGAGCGGCATCCCACTAGCTGCACCCCACTGCTGACAACCAAAAATGTCTCCAGACACAGCCCAGAGCCCCCTGCAGGCGTACAGTTGCCCGGTTGAAAACCATTGATCTACAGATGCAGAGAACAACAGGGGTGCATCTTAACACACTTCATTTTGAACTATAGAAGCCATATCCTGAAGTGTGATACTGTGAGATTCCATTTATACAAAGTACAAAACCAGGCAGAGCTAAACGGGATAGTGGTTGCCCTTTTTTTTTTTTTTAAGATCTATTATTTATTTATTTAATTTATCTCTTTGGCTGCGTCGAGTCTTAGTTGTGGCACGCGGGATCTTCGTTGTGGTGCGTGGGCTTCTCGTCGTGGCGTGGGGGTTTTCTCTTTCTAGTTGTGGCGCGTGGGCTCCAGAGCACGTGGGCTCAGTAGCTATGGCGCGGGGGCTTAGCTGCTCCGCGGCACGTGGGATCTTAGTTCCCGGACCGGGGATCGAACCCGCGTCCTCTGCCTTGTAAGGCACATTCTTTACCACTGGACCACCAGGGAAGTCCCAGTGGTGGCTCTTTTGAGAGTGGGGGGTCAGACAGAGATTGGAAAGGGGCACCACGGGGACTTCTGGGGATGTCTGTTTCGTTTTTAAAGCTACATGCTGGGTACACTTATGATGTATGTGCTTTTCTCTATGCATTTTACACCTGAATCAAAAAGCGTGTGTGTTGAGGGGGTAACATACTAAGTGAACACATTTGGAGAATGGGAGAAGACTGTGTCAGGAAAACAATCCAAATGGGACAGGTTTCGTCTCCTTCCCAAAGCCCGTAGCGGACGGCTCGTGAGCCGCTATATTTAAACGATTCTTAATAGAATCCCTCCAGCTGTTTCTAAACCTGCAGAAACAGTAACTCTACAAGGCAATGATCTGATTGAGGAGAACACGTTGTCAGCCTCTGTACAAACACACACACACGCACACGCACACACGCACACGCACACAGATGTCACCAGGCCTGGGTTGAATTGAATTTCCTGCCTTTGTGTTTTCCAAGCAGCCCTACAGAGGGGGAGCACGCTGCAAACTGATATGTGAAATGAACCAATAGGCCGGGTTGGGACTTCTAAAAACAAATGGGCCTTTTAATCGTCTGGAGGGAAAAAAATCATCTACATGGGCAACGATCAAGCTCCCCTCTTTTCACCCATTTCAAGGGAAGCCTTGGCCTTGAACCTCTTTCTTGAATCCTTGTCACCCACACCAGCCCCGTCTCAGTCCAGAGGACCTCAGATTATTATCCTTCTGGCATTTCAGGTCTTCACGAACAGCAACACAGCCACGGGGATGCCGCAAACAAAGACTATAGGCATTCTCTATTTTCTTGAACACTCCCCTTTCAGGGAACCCCAAGAAGTTTCTGGAAACAAGCAGGCCACAGGATATGTCTGAGAGACCCCCAGTCTTCCTCCCAGAGGCCTCCCTGGGCATCAGCATTTGGGAAAAGCCCTGTGGACGCTGGCTTCAGCCTCCCCAGCTGGTCAGCATTTATAAAGTGGGGCACATCTGTTCCTGACTGTTAGCATGGAGAAGGGGAGGGGCTTGGGGGAGAGGAGAAACCCCAAACACTAGGATTGATCCCACTTAGTAGTGCCAAGAGAAAATTGCTTCTAAGTTGGATTCAGGGAGAAGTGCTTCATCAAAATGCCCCCTTCGCCACCCCCGCCCCTCCTGCCTCCCTCCCGCCTCCCTCCCGCCTCCCTCCCACTTTCCTCTTTCTTTTTAAAAGTCTCCAGGTTCTAGCCAGCCTTGAGATTTATGATGTGTTTCGCTTTTCCAACACCCTAAGACCGTATTTGGGTGATAAAGAGCTGAGAGGTCTGCAGATAGCCTGTTGGTTGGAAAAGAGAGTATGATGAACGATGAACGCAGGATATTTGGAGGTTATAGAGGCTCCACGCGTGGGGCGACACGTAGGAGCCACTGAAAGACACACGGCGACAAGCTCAGAGATGCCCCCCCAAGCTCCCATCGCATGCACAGAGAGGCGTCCCATGCTTACAACACATGCCTGAGACCCGCAGGCGTGCGGAAGCATGTTCATACGCAACATATAAAACCAGAGACAGACACAGACCCACGTCCAACATCAGACCGGGATGGGGGTACGCGCCCCGGCTCCACAATACACGCACCTCCTTGTGGCCCCAGCGAAAAGCTTCAATGAATGGGTTGTCCTTGTTGTACAAGTGTCTCCTAAAGCGCAGCCCTGGGGTCCACAAAACACACCCCACCCTGCTTCCTTCATCAGACCTCCAGACCCGTAACAAAGCAGAAACCCTCAGAAACAGCATCTCACCAGGTTTGAAGCCCGGCCCTGGCCCGAGACTGTTTGGACGCCGCCATTTCTGCCTTCAGAGCTGCTGCAGTCAACTTTCCGAGGGGGTACTTGACATTGCAAGAGCGTTCCTGGAGACCCTAGGAGACAGCGAAGGCCAAGACAGACGACTCGAGGACCTCTGATGGATAAGGCCCTTGACAGCCAGGACAGAGAATTACATGGAGTTTCTTGGAGAGACAAAATAAAAACTGCCCCCCCCACTCTTCCACCCTTTTCTCCAAGATCTAATTACAGATGTCTTGACATTCCTTCTGCAGAGAGTTTCCTTAAAAAATTTGCCAAGAAGAAACATTTGGAAACTGTGTTTTAGGTATAATCCCATCTGGGAGTCACTCTAGCTTGCTTTGTCGTTAGATGACAGAGTGCTTAATTATAATGAATAGGGATGTACACCGCATTCGGAAAACTAGATTATTGACCCACATAATATACCCCATGCTGACAATGGCCTTTTGGCAAAACATGCGTCTCTGATCTCACGTTAATTACTACACAAATATACTTATTGTGGGTACCGAGTTTACGCGACAGAGTCCTCCTGACACATGTTCACAATAAAAACACATTTTTTTCTTCCATTCCCCTGACCCTAAGGGGGAAAAAAAAAAAGATGAACATTTTTCAAGATGCTGTTTTAATGGCATGAAAACTGTCTGCTGAGTGTTCACTCTGCTTTTGTTCTTTTTCCTTTCTCCTTTTATTAAAAAGCCTTTTAAATCAAGCATTCCTGGCTTGTAATTCCTTTCTTTGCTTTCGCTTTTATGCCGAGGGAGAGACAGATTAGATTAGATTAAAGACCGAGAAACACCTCGTGAAATACATTCCATCTCGAGGCAATTTGGTTGATAGTTCGTGTCTGTGTATGTGCATGTGCGTGTGCGTGTGTGTGTGTGTGTGTGTGTGTGTGTGTTTCTTCTTGTGGCTAACTGATGGTCTTTTTACAAATACTGGGTTCTGGTTTCTAGGAATGCATTTGTTCCTTTAGCTTTTTCCCCTTCAGAGGTCTGCAGCCTTTGATTGTGGCCTGACTTTTAGGGGTCTGTGGCATTTTGGGGGGAGGTAGTAAATCTTCGTATTAACCTCTTCCCTTTAACTTTTCACAATTTCTCAAAACTTTTTTCCAAAAGCAGCGGCAGTTTCTTCACAAAGGGCAGATGAAAGAGACAAGTTTGTTTCAAAGACCCTCTCCCCGCCCTTGCATAGGGCCTCCAGGTTTGTCTGATGATGTCACAGTGGTAACCAAGGCAACACACTGTGACATCACAATCAAAAGGCTACTGACCTTGGCCTGGAATTCAAAGGAAAAGCAGCCCATAAACTTCTAAAGCAGAAAGGAGATAAATATCCTTAGTCATAAAAGAACAGACGAGGTTTGGGGTGGGGGGGGGCTGGAAAAAAAGAACAGAACTTTTTTTTTTTAGAAATACAGTAAAATGCTGTGCCAAGTTTTCCCGGAAGTGCCAGTGGCCATTTTGATGACGTGTGCTAGGCTTTGAAACAGAAAGAGGAAAAATGAAGGTACTGAAGAAGGGTCGTTTACAATATTAGAAACAGTCAGGTGAAGCTTTCCCCCAAGCCATAATCCATAAAATGAATCAGAGCAGAGTCAAGGAATAAGCAAACGACTGTTTCTGAGTGCCAGGGGGAATGAGCTGCCAGGAGAAAGGGAGAAAGCCAGGGAAGGGATTTATCAAAAAGGGAAAGTGCTCAAAGCAACAGGGTCTCCTGGACTGGATCCTGGAACAGAAAAATGGGGGAAATCTGAATAAAATCAGGAGTTTAGTTCATTATACTGTCCCAATGTCAGTTTCTTCATTTGGGGGAACATCCCATGGTAAGGCAAGATGGTAACGTTAGGGGAAACGGGGTGAAGAGTAAACAGGGATGGGGCTTCCCTGGCGGTGCAGTGGTTAAGACTCTGCGCTTCCACTGCAGGGGGCATGGGTTCGATCCCTGGTCAGGGAATTAAGATCCTGCATGCCTCATGGTGAAGCCAACAACAACAACAAAAAAGAGTAAAGGGGGATTCTTGTACCGTCTTTGCAACTTGTCTGCCAATCTAAAATGATCACAAAATAAAAAATTTCCTTTTTGAAAAAGGAGAAAGTGGGGCATTGTGTTTCAGCATGTGTCTTGGGAAGTCTTCCATTTTTCGGTTTGGAAATTCTGCTCAACCCTAAAGGGTTTGCAGCCCACGTACCCAGGTATTGGACTTCCACGATGGTGAGGAACATGTGACATGCAGGTAGTTTGCTAGACTCACAGGAAAGAGAAAAAGGCTGGAGTTGCCTCTGAACAACTTTAAAAAAGGAAAGACAGTCCCCTGGGCCATCCTAAGTTATCCTTGTCTTCAGAGCCTTCCATGAGTCACCTGGTCTAATTTCACAAATATACTTCTTTCTCCAGACATCCTGAGGGTAGGTTGACTGCATGGCGTGAGGAGCTGGTCTCCAGAGGCCAGGAGGGGTAGGAGAACAGTACTGAACTGGGAGAGGAGAGACCCTGTCCCTGTTTTCACATGAACTTACATGTGTATTGGGAAACCAGTTCTCTCTCTAGCCTCATTCTCTTTTCCTGCTAAAACGGGATGTAGGACAGGAGATCACATGTATTTAGACTACATGTCAGGTGCTGGGTTGGATCGATTGGTGGAGACTGTCTGTGGCCCTGTGCTGAGCCTGGGATCAGTGAGAAGGAGTGTTGTGATCCATTAGTAATGTCTGCCATGGATACAGGAGAGGACAGTGGAGGCACATTTGCCATTCCAGGCTCCTGCATACTTGGGCCCTGGCTTTCTGGGGCCTGCTAGTCCAGATAGACTCTTGTGCCTCCACCAACATCTGTGTGGGATAATAGAACAAGTCCCTGGAGTCAGCCAGTAGTGGCTTCTAATCCTGGTTTCCTCTGTGCACTGAAGGTTGTATGGTCCATAACATTTAACAAATACGAACCACAAGTGTGCCAACCCCTGTGCATATCCCCTTGCATCTGGAGGCAACAGACAAGTTAACAGGAAATAAAAATGCACTGTGCTAAGTGGTATGATTACAGTTAGGAAGAATGTTCTCAAGGTACTGAGTAGGAAGACCTGACTCACACCTGAGGGGCAGGACGAGAAGGCTTCCCAGAGGAAGTGGCATCTAAGCTGAATTCTGAAGGTTGAGTAGGTGTTATCCTGGGGAAGGGAGCAGGGAGAGATGAAGATGGAGTTTGGCTGGGCTCAGATCATGTGGGGAATTTCAAATTTATTCTCAGGGTAAATGGGGAGTGACTGAGGAATTTTATGCAAGGGAATTTCATTAGCAAAAAGAAAAAAACCAAGTCTTTCTGTTTATAGAGATAGATTTGGGGTGGGGGCAAGACTGGAGGCCATTTTTAGAATGGGGAGGGGCCTGGGAGCCTGGGGGTGACATCACAGGTGTTCTCAGTTACCTTGACCAGTGACATGTTTTCCTGAGTGTGTGCCTCAGCTGTGCAATGTCCAGATGGAAGTCAGATCTTTGTTCCACATGATAACCTTGAGAGATGACTGGGCAGAGAAGAGGGCCGGCAGTGGAGAAGGAGAAATGGTCCATTAATCTACAGATGAGAGAGCCTGTCCTTGGCTCATGGTAAGACGAGGCAAAAAAGCAACAACAACAGCAAGATGATAAGAATAATACCCACAGCAGCAAATACTACCACCTGCTTCTTCCACCCCGGACAAAGCCACTTTCATCTGTCTCACCTGGATGACTCAGTGGCCTAAATCTCCTCCCTGGTCCCCGCCCTGGACATATTCTCCATCTGTTTTGCTCTTATTTTTCAAAATTCCATTTTATTGAGGCAAAATAAAACGCATCTCTCTCAAGTGTACAGTTCAATGACTTTTGATAAATGTAGGCAGCCGTGTAACCACCAGTCCGATCAAGATATGGAACATTCTTCTTCACCTCCAAAGTTCCCTCCAGTCCCTCCCCAGTCGCCTGCCCACCTCCACCCATACTTTCTGGCCCCAGGTGACCGTTGATCTGTTTTCTGTCACATTTCTAGAGTTTTATGTTAATGGAACCATCCAGTGTGGACTCTTTTTTTTGTCTGGTTTCTTTTGCTCGGGATCACGTTTTTGAGGTCCATTTATGTTGTTGTATGGATCAAGTTTGGTTCCTTTTTATTGATGAGTAGCATTCCATCACATGGGTGTACTACTGTGTATCTATTCACCTGTGGATGGATATTTGGGTTACTTCCCGTTTTTGACTATTATGAATAATGCTGATATGAACATCAAGTGTAAGTCTTTTTGTGGACGTAAGATTCTCTTTGCCTTGGGTAGACATCTAAGAGTTGAATTGCTGAGATGTATGGTAAGTGTATATTTAACTTTCTAACCTAAGGTAAACAATATAAGATAAAACAAAACCAAAGAGCTAAAATTATATAACTTCTAGAAGAAGAGAACACACTAGGAAATCTTTGTGACCTTGGGATAGGCACAGATTTCTTAGGACACAAAAAGCATAAACCGTAAAATTAAAAAAAATGATAAATTGGACTTTATCAAGATTTAAAACTTCTGCTCTTTGAAACACCCTGTTGAGAAAATGAAAAGGCACATCATAGTCTGGGAAAAAATATCTGTAAATCATTTATCTGACAAAGGACATGTATCCAGAATATTAAAAGAAGTCCTGTGACTCACTAATAAGAAGACAAATGACCCAATTTTAAAAGGGGCAAAAGAAGGAGATATATGAACAATCAAAAGCACATAAAAAAGTACTCAACACCATTAGTCATCAGGAAAATAAAAATGAAAACAGTAACAATGTATCACTACACACCCAACACAATGGCTAAAATGAAAAAGACCACCCATGCCAAGTATTGACGAAGGTGTGGAGCAACTGGAATGCCCAGCGGGATTGCAAAATGGTACAGCCACTTCGAAAGAGTCTGACAAATCCTTAAGACGGTTTCTTTTGTAAAAGAGCGAAAAAAGTTCTTAAAACCCTCCAATGGCTCCCCATGGCTCTAAAATAAAATCCAAACTCTGTTTTATGATCTACAAAGCCTTCTGTCATCTGGCTCTTGACATCCTCCAATCCTGTCTTGCGTTCCTGTCCTTCAAGTTCACTCCCTTTCTGCCACATTGATCTTTATTTTGGCCTCGAAGCACAGCAAGCTCCTTTGCTGTTCCCTCTGCCTGTGTGCTCTTTCCCTGGTCCTTCATACGGTAGTCTTCCTGATCAAATGTTCCCTCCTTAGGAAGACATTTGCTGTGCATTAAATATGATCCCCCTGCCATTTCCTATCCTTCTACCTTCTTTTATTTACCTCTGAAAATCTCCTATGTACTTGCTCCCCTCTCCCTTTTCCAGCTAGAAAGCAAGCTCTGAGATGGCAGGGATCTTGTTTCTCTATGCAACACTGTGACCTGTAACAAAGTTCCTAACACACAGTAGGACCTTTATCCATGTTGAACCCCTAAGTGTCTTTCACAGGGACAAGGACAGTGCAGCTGGTTCCTGGCAGTACTGAGATGCGAATCCAGCTCTGTCTGGCCCTAAAGGCTTAGGTCTACCCCTTCTCAAAGCTCACAGTCAAGATGGGGCTAAATCCTGGAGGGCAAGGCTCAGATTCCAACCTCAGGATCTGGACTCTAGTCAATGAAGGAGAATTTCAGGCATGGAAAAGGCCAGGTGAAGCTCCCAGAATGGGAACAGCCTAAGGGAAAGCCCAGGGTGTGTTGCCCTGGGGCCCAAAGGAGCCCAGCTATGACTTCAGGCAACTTCTTTCCTCCTTGGAAGTCTGCAAGAGAAACACGGTGAGTTGTTGAAGCCCTCACGCATTTTCCGTATGAAGAGAGAAGGGTCCTAAGGAGGACTGAGAAGTGGGATGGGGTTGAGGACGCGGGGGATGCTGCTTCTGCATTGAGTTGATGTTGTCAGGATTTGAGCAATACCTTGGGGCTCTTTATTCCACAGGCGGGGACCCTGATGCCTGGAGGTGGAGGTGGAGAGGGACAGGCAAACCTGGGTGGGGCCTCAGGATTCGTCGGGCAGAATTTCACTAGATTTTGGTGCTGTCTTTTTGACCGTTGTCGAAGTGTGAAGGCAGAAAAGCAGGCAGTGTTGAGGTGGTTGAGAACTGGGGATCAGCCAGATGGAATTTCAGATTTGACTCTGCCACTTACCAGCTGTGCCCTTGGGTGAAGACTTTCCCCGCTCTGAGCCTTACTTTGCTCATCTGTGAAATGGGGATGATGATGCAGCAGTTTATCAGGTGCTGAAATTCATACCGTGAGGAAATACATATTGCTTGGGTCCGTATCTAACACTTAGAGAGTACTTAATAAATGGGGCCAATCATGACTATGGTGATTGTGGTTGTACCTTCTAGAACTCGAGTGAGGTTAGCAGAGGAGATGGGATTGGAAGAGGACTAAGAGGATGTAAGATGTCAGTGATCTGTTGGTAGCCTGGGAGTCTCTAGAAATCCAATTTCAACATTCAAAGCAAAGACCCCCCCACCTGGAGGCTTCCATCCACCTGAGCATTCTTCGGGGGCCTCCTTGGGTCCCAGGTAATCTAATTTTTGGATGGAGGGGGGGCGTGGCTACATAACCGTCCAGACAGCATCGAAGACTAAAGACCTGTGTTGCGTTCAGAATCAGGAGTTCTCTTTTCCATTTCATAACTGAGACTCCGGGCAAGTAGCTGAATTTCTCACTTGATCAAATCTGTCAAAAGTGAGAAGGCATATCCCTGTCCTCCAGAATGGTGGAGACCAGGAAATGAAGAGGGGTGGAGAAAAGCACCCAGCGTGGAGCTGGCGCCCAAGATGTCAGAGCAGAGGAAGCACGGAGGCTGCCCCAGCCTGTGCTTTCACTTTGCCTGAGCAGTTGGAGTTCTGAAGCTGCCCGCTTGGCTCCAGGAGAGAGAGATTCCCAGATGTTTTCAGCGCCCTGGACATGCCCGAACTTGCAGGTGCCATTTTGAATTCTAGAGGCCCTTGACTTAAGGGTGTGAGTTCAGGGAAAATGCTTTTGTGCAACTTGTAACCGTATCTAGACCAATGCAGATTTCCTCCCCAGCCCAGGGAGGGGAACAGGAATCCTCTAAAGACCTCACCCACCCTTTATCTCCTTGGCTTGTCCCAGTAGTTTGGGAGATAGGCCAGGGAGATAGTAATGTCCCCAAGATCCCGGGGAGAGATCAGATGTTGACTTCGAAGAGGCGCCTTCTGACTGGAGGGATGGAGGGTAAGTGATTACAACAACCTTGCAGGGAGGTCCCCTGGCCAGTGGGACTGACAGGTCTTGGGCCTTCATCCAAATAAGCCATCGATCAGAGATGGGGTTTTTTCATGCAAGTCTCCCAAGATACTCAGTGAAAAAAGAAAAGTGCAGCATTGAAGTTAAGCTCCAACTATGTACCACGCGCCCTCTGAGGTAGGGCAAATGATACCCATTTGACAGATGAGGAAATGGAGGCTTACGGCAGTGAAATTTCTTGCCCAAAGGCCACCTGGCTGTTAAGATAAGCAAGCAGGGATTGGCCCCTTCTATTCTAGCTGACATTTCCTCCTCCCACTCCTATTTTCGCTACCTTGTTACATACACCTGCTATGTGGTTATACTGGGGGGAGGGGCACTCAAGACCTCTCTGACCTGTTTACATCACCTTGCCCTTGTCCTCTGGATTCCAGCTACCCCACCTTCTTTCCCTTTTTTGAAAAAAAGTCCTGTTGTCTCCTCGCTGCCTTTGCTTAGGAGACCCCTTCCTACCCAGTTTGGGCTTATCTTTCAGATTTGCACATGAAAGGAAGTCCTCCCTGACCCCAAGAGAAATTCTGATTCCTACTCCCAGGCCCATTACACGCCTCGTCCTTCTCCATTGTGAACTTTATCACCTCTTGGAAACATGCTTGTGGGATTCTTTTGATTAAGGCCTGTAGACCATGCCAGAACACTTTAAGCCCCGTGAACCGAACGTAGAGAGCCCATATGTCTTGTCCATGGTTGTATCCAAACACAGTTGGAAGGGTTGGGAAGTAACCCAAGAAGACCCCAGCCAGGGGAAAGAATCAAGGACCACACAGGTGCGGAGGAAGATAGAAGGACCCAGAGAGGTCAGTTGCCTTCAAGATGCCCTAGAAGGAGCCCTTTTCATGCCTCCTGTCCCAGCTCCTCAGATTCCAGGCAAAGGTGAAGGGCCAGATGTCCTCCAGGGCTCCCAGTACCAAGCCAATATGTATTTTGAATGCCATGTGTTTATGTTTTCCCCTTTGAAGACTGCCTGGGAAAGGCTAGCAGTCATTTAAGTAACAAACACTTTGCTTTCTCTTCTCTTGCCAAAAGCCATCTTTAATCACCCCACCAAGTAATGGGCTCAGAATAGCATAATGGAAACAAAGTACTTAAAATACTTTCTTTGGTGGATAAACACAGGGAGGGGAAAAAAAAAATCTTACCGGCTCAGCACCGTCCTCTTCCCTGTATACACAGCTAGGGGACATGGAAGAAAGAGAAAAAGCCTTCCCAGACAAACAGGTAATTGTAGATAACCAGAACATGCGTATTTTTAATGGTAGGGTGGTCAGTCCTCCAGTCTGAGGAGGACGTCTTGGTATCTGCTGGATTTCCCCTCTCCTTTTTAAAAAACCCTGTCAGAGACAAAAAAGTAGGTCTGACATAACGAACCAGCGGGAGGGAGTTCACAAAGAGATTTCGAGCAGCATCTTTCTCAAATCTCTTTAGATATGGGGATAACAGGGGAAGGAGATGGGTGGTGTCGGGTGGAGGTCTCTGTGAATCTGAATGTTTTACTTGTGTTCAGAGGAGGAAATTTGTCCTGATGTCCACTTGGGCTAAAGCCAAAACTGGAAGGAAAGTGGCAAAGCTCTGGGTTATGGAATCCAGGACACAGACTCCTCAGGAATGCCGAGTTTGGTATTAGAGGAAAACGGATCTTTATGCTGTGAAAATGGACTCTTGACATGGCTACATCCTCCAAGTAGCCGTCTGGATTTCCGCAGCTGGTTGGAATCCATCTCTCTCTACCATGAGGTGAACAAGACAAGAACCGGAGGGTTCTAACGCTTAAAAACCGTATTATCTTGGCCAAGTTACTTATTCTCTCTGAACTTTAGTTTTCCCATCTGTAACATGGGGACAGAAATACCTCCTTTGTGAGTTATTCCTAGGCATAGAATTAAAGAATTAAATAGTCTGTGGGTCACTTCCTCACTTGGAGCACTTAACCTGGTCTGCCCAGACCTCAGAATTCCCCATGTATGTCTCAGGGTCTCCTTGAAGTGGGAGGGAGCAGGGGAGGGAGACGTGGGCACAGAACTAGCATGTTTTTCCTGGGCTATTGTCTTCTGGCCACTGTGTTAGACCCTGTAATGTACATTGTCTCCTGTGTTCCTCACAATAAAAGCATTTTTAAGGAGGGGAAATTATCTCCACTTTTCAGATGAGGCAACCGAGTAACTTGGCCAAGAGTGCTCGAGTAACTTGGCCAAGGTCACACAGGAAGTGACTGAGCTCTGCCGGGAACGCACTCCATTCCCCACTTCCTCATCCCCTAGCGTGTGATACGATGCCTGGCACGTAGTAGGTGCTCAGTACACACATGTAGCAACAACTGACGTGCCCCTCCCTTCTCGAATGCCCATTCACTGACTGACTATCTGGGAATAATTGCAAATGTTCTTGACATTTTTTCCCCCATATGTTGAACCTGATCATCTGATATGGACTAGTTAACCTTGGAGAAAACTAACATTTTTCAGCACTTATTAAAAAAAAATGCTGTGTTAAGGTCAATAGATATAGCCTGTGTATAAGAGGAAACAGAAGAAAGATGTTTGACGTGGGAGTTAAGGTCATCTTTGCAACTGAGAGGCAGTTTATTAACACAGACCAGGGACTTTCCTGGCGGTCCAGTGGTTAGGACTCTGCTCTTTCACTGCTGGGGCCTGGGTTCAATTCCTGGTGCGAGAACTAAGATCCTGGAAGCCACGTGGCACAGCCAAAAACAAAAAACCAAAACCCAAAAAACAACCCAAAAAACCAAAAAAACACAGACCATGAGGTACCAGAGCCACTCAAGTTGGAAGCCCAGTAGTAACGCTGTTCAGCCCATTTGACCCTGGTAGACTGGGGGCCGGGGGCACCAGGTGTCATTGGAAGTTTGACAATGGAGAAGAGTGATGTCCTTGGATGTGTGGGCACCTGGGTCTTTTTTTTTAATTAATTAATTAATTTATTTTTGGCCGCGTTGGGTCTTTGTTGCTGCACGAGGGCTTTCTCTAGTTGCAGCAAGCGGGGGCTACTCTTCCTTGCGATGCACCAGCTTCTCGTTGCGGTGGCTTCTCTTGTTGCAGAGCACAGGCTCTAGGCGCGTGGGCTTGGGTCATTGTGGCACATGGGCTCAGTAGCTGTAGCTCGCGGGCTCTATAGAGTGCCGGCTCAGTGGTTGTGGCGCACGGGCTACCGCACCACCAGGGAAGTCCAGCACCTGGGTCTTTCGGTCTGCAGTTAGGGTAGTCCTGGCGACCTGCTTACACCTTCTCTCCCATGTGACTCCCTCTTCTAGACCCTCCCTGCCCTGTGGCAAGGTGGAAAGATTCTGGGCTTTGGAACTGAAGAACTAGGTTGGATTTTTCCAGCCCTGACCCTTGTCTTTGGGTAAATCAATCTTTCAAACTCCGATTTTTCTCAGTTGTCAAAATAGCCATAGGCTATTTGACAGCATGGGAGTCAATGGTTTAGCTCCGGGCCAGCACTTACCAGGTACTCAGTTAAGATTACTATTGGTGGTGTCAGCATCACATGCATTCATTCATGTGTTTATTAAATGAGTATTGAAGGAACATCTTTCAGGTACCATTCTAGGTGCCAACATGCCACAAGGAACAAAGCAAAGTGGCTATATTGCTGGGGGCGGGGAGCGGGGATAGGCAATAAACAAATGAATATTGTACCAGCAGGTGATAAAAACCTAAAATAAGTAAAGGGATGGAGAGTGATGGGAGGAAGTGCTGTTTCATATTGAGTAGTCAGGAGGTGACACGAGGACAGAGACTGCAGGAGTCAGGGAATCGAGCTTGTGAAATGGGGGAACAGTGTTCCAGGCAGAAGGAACAGAAGAGCAAAGGCTCTGACACCAGAACAAGGTTGGTATGTGGGAGGATGCACAAGAGGCTGCCATGGCTGTAAGTAAAGTGGTCGAGAGGCTTCAATCATCGTTGCAGATTGTTTAGATGGTGGCAGGAAATGAGGCCAGAGAGTTAGGAGTCAGAAGGAGCCCAGACCCTGTAGACCCTGCTAGGGCAAGTGCTGTGGCTTTGCATCTGACCAGAACAGGGAAGCTATTTTAAAAAGGAGTGACATATCTCCCTTTCTACTCCCCTTCCCACCCCACCCCATTTTTAAAATTTATTTTTTATTAAAAAAATTTTTTTTAGCCACACTGCTACAGTTTGTGGGATCTTAGCTCCCCTACCAGGGATCGAAGCCCGGGCCCTCAGCAGCGAAAGCTTGGAGTTCTAACCACTGGACCACCAGGGAATTTCCCCCATTTTTTATTATGAAAAATTTCAAGCATATAGAGAAGTTGAAAAATTATGTAGAGAGGACCCATGTACCCACCGAGTGGGTTCTACACTTCACAATTTCCTCTGTTGGCTTCATCACACGTCTACTCCTGTATTCATCCCTCTACCCATCTATCAGTTCCTCTTTTTGTTTTGTTGCATTTCAAAAATAACTTGCAGACATCCTGTGACCTCATCCCCAAACATTTAGGCATGCATATCACTAAGCAGAGTTTAATATTTGTTTCTAAAGAGAAAATTTACATACAGTGAAATGCACAAATCTTAAGCATGTCATTCTTTGAATTTTGACAATTTTTGACATACCTGTGCAGCCCTAACCGCTATCAAGCTAGAGAGTATTATCGCTGTACCTCTCCCTCCTGGCCTGCCCCCAGGCAACCACTGTTCTTATTTTTCTCACCATATGTGAGTTTTGCCTATTCCAGAACTTTATATAAATGGAATCATGCAGTATGTAGTCTTGTGTAAGGCTTCTTTCACACAGCAGAATGTATTTGAAATTCACCCATGCTCGAATTTGGACCAATACTTTTTTGTTGTTTATTGTGAGGTAGTATTTCTTTGCCTGGATATACCAGTTTATCCTTTCTCCTGTTGATGACGGACACCAGGGCAAGCTGCCTTACATTTTTAAAAGATCCCTCTGGGGAGCTTCCCTGGTGGCGCAGTGGTTGAGAGTCCGCCTGCCGATGCAGGGGACGCGGGTTCGTGCCCCGGTCCGGGAAGATCCCACATGCCTCGGAGCGGCTGGGCCCATGAGCCATGGCCGCTGAGCCTGCGCGTCCGGAGCCTGTGCTCCGCAATGGGAGAGGCCACAACAGTGAGAGACCCGCGTACAGCAAAAAAAAAAAAAAAAAAAAAAAAAAATCCCTTTGGGGAGTTCCCTAAGTCCAGTGCTTAGCATTTGGTGCTTTCACTGCCGTGGCCTGGCTTCAGTCCCTGGTCTGGGAGCCAGAGATCCTGCAAGCCATGTGGCACAGCGCCCCCCCTCCCCCGCGCCCAAATAAATAAATAAATAAAGAGATCCCTCTGGCTGCAGGGTGGAGAACAGACTCTTGGGCCAAAAGGCAGAAGCAGTAGTCCAGGTAGGAGGCCACTGCCATTGTTCAGGGAGGAGATAATAATTTGACGGTGGCCTTGTTTGGATCATCGCGTTAAGCTTTTGATACACATTATGTCCATTAACAAACATCTTCGGGACTTAGAAAACTCCCTTCCCCCTAGAGATAACCCATTCCTTCTTAGGGAAAGACACGATTGTTCTGCTTTCCTTTCATATTCAGTCATGTTAGTCACTTTAGTCAAAGGTTTTCTAGATCTTCTCAGTTACAAATTTGCAAAGAGGAACCTGGTAACTGGACTCTATCAGTTAAGGCCCGGGGAAGGGAGGATGAATTACAGAAGCTCCTCAAAGCCTAGGTCAAATGGGAAATGCCAAGAGAGAGATTAGAAGCTCTAAGTAGCGTTCCTTCAAGAGGATTGGGGTTGGGGTGGGGCTTGATGGAAAGTTCTAATAATAAAAAAACAGCTCATGGATTTGAATACTTACTACAAGCCGGGCAGCGTGTTCAGCACTGTGTTCCCATACGTTTGCTAACATCAGAGGCATGAGTTAGGCATGTTCCCATTTTATAGAGGAAAGCAAGTATTTAAGCCCATTGCATCTGATTTCAGAGCACGCACTCACCGCTGTAGCTGTACCAATTTCCTTTCCACCGGAAAAGATGGATGGAACAGATGCAAGGGAGCAAATTGAGTTTCTTTCCTTCCCAGTAACACGGACCCCACATTGGTCAATATGTTTTCTGAACTCACCATTGAAAAGGATACCATTCAAAATGGTGATGTGAGCTCCAAGTGGGGCTCAGGGGTCTGACTTTGCCTGGGGCTTTCCCTATTTGAGCCCTGAAAGTCCCAGACCCACTGGGATGATCAGTTACCTTACTCACGAAGGATGGCCAATGTCCACGTAGAACATTTCCATTTGTGATCTGGATTGAGTAGTGAGCTCTTAATTTACTCTAGGGTGGTGAGCTTACCCACCCTGGTTACTCCTTTAGTTGTGCCCTGTTCAGCCTGAGGACAGCCTGTTTGGATAAGATCCACTGGATGGACAATATTAGCAACTTGGATGGTTGATTAGCTGGTATTTGACACAGGCTGGCAGATACGTGTGCTTTTCGCTAGAGGGCTGGGAACCATTCAGTGTTTCTTCAATATTAACTCTAAGCTTTGAGTTCCTGAAAGTATTTTTTCTCTTCTTTACATAGAACAGTGTCTCTCCATCACAGCTTTGCCTTCCTGACTCCACTGCCAAGGGCTGCATTAAGATCACATCCTTTTGAATTTGGATAAGGACATTGGCTTGCTAAATGTTCTGGAGCCTTCGAAATCGCATCCCTTTAATTCTTCTCACCTACTACTACGACTCCTAATTCTTCTCACATACTAATTCTTCTCACCTACTAAGATCATCAAAGGGAACTATTAAACGCATCCAATCTCTACATGCTTCTAATGAAGACTCTAAGTAATACAACCGTACCCTGGCAGTCTGATTTCAGAGCCTGCTAGATCAAGCATTCTGCACAAGGACGATGACAGGAGACATGTAGGGATACCACAGGTCCATGAGCACAATTTAAAGGAAAAAAAAAAAAAAGATTTCTAACTTGTGTTAGATAAACTAAAGGTAGGGGAATAGCTTAGACTAACTCTTCTTAGGGTGGAAGTTTTTAGGTGCTCACCCCTTGCCTCTTGTGCCTAAAACTGTCTTTCTTTCTAATCCTATTTCTTGAACAGTTCTTGGAGCTGTTGACTTGTCTCCATTCTCTTCCCAATGTCTTCGATCTGCCCATCTCCCTCCCTTTTCTGGATTTCCGCAGGAGCCTTCTGTCAACTGTTTCCACTCTTCCCTCCCTCCATCCATTCTTTACCCCACAGCCTGCGTGATCTTCTGAAATGCAACTCTGATCATCACTGCCCTGCTCTCCGCCTTTCCATGGCTCCCATGTGTGCCTAGGGTGATGCTCGAATCCTTCCAGATCTGGCCCACGTCTCCCTCTCCAAGCTCATTCTCTTGCCACTGGCTTGGAAAATATTTTCAAGAGTTCCTCAGCTATCTCTTCCTTGCATCTAATTGATCCAAGTTCCTCTGGCTCACTTTCAGGTTTTCCGCTCTTGAATGCCCCATCCATTCGAGGATGTGCGATTTCAGTGTGTTGATTACATCTCTGGACTTTGCCGTCCCTTGTCCCTCTGAGGCTGGTGCCCTAGTGTTACCCTGAAAGGCAGAAAGGAGTGCCACACCTTAAGGTATGTGGGTGAGATGACCTGAGCACCAGCATGGTGGAGTGCCATCAGGATATCCAGCCAATAGGACTTCCCCGGTGGTCCAGTGGTTAAGACTCCACGCTCCCAATGTAGGGGTAGCGGGTTCGATCCCTGGTCAGGGAACTCAGATCCCAAATGGCCAAAAAATAGAAAACAAACCTATATATAAAATATAGCTCATGGGGCTATAGATCCCACCAGATAGCTCTACAATTGATTAAGCTTCAAAAAGAAATAAACAAAACAGCAACAAAAAAGATATCCAGCCGAGAAGCCCCCGATGCTGATCTTGCATTAGTGGGGCTCCACTGATGTCAGTGGAAATCCTAGGAACCTAGGAAATTAGCTCACCACTAAATTAGCTTCTTCAGACCCAAGGAAGTGCCCAGATTTATCCTTGAAACTGTGTCCTTCTCTCACCCATCGACCATAGATTTCATCAGTTTTTTGCCCACCACTAGCTAATATCAGTTCAACCACAGACCACGTGGGACACCAAATCACAGCCTTTCTCTGCCTAATTGATCTTGGCCTCCTGCATCGGCCACTAGAAAAAGGAGCAGATATGGGGTCTTTGCTGAAGTCGGCGTCCAGGTGGGACCCTCAGGGCCTGATCATTAGACCTTATACTGTAACCTGCGACCTATGTGGAGCCTCTGGAAGCTGTCCGGTGGATTTTCGTGGTCCATGCAGACTCAGGTCCTTTCCCACTTGCGTGGAAGAAAGGAGAACCAGAGAGAAAACAGGAGCAAATCTCACAAAGACGGTAACAAAACCAAAATGGCTTGGAGAGAAAAAAAGGCAAAAAAAAACCAAACAAAAGTGGAACAAAACCGATAGCAATCTCAGCCTATGCTGTCACTGAGCAGAAACTCAATTTATTTAGTTTCTGGTTGGAGATGCAGCACAGTTTTTGACAGATGTGCTATGCATCCTGTCATTAGGGCTGAACGAAATGTCTCAATATGATTGGGAAAATTACAATTTTAATATCTTCTTTCCTCCTTTAAGCCTTTTGCATATTTTCCACTACACGAGAGTCTCTAGCTGCTCACAGCTGAATATAAATGAATTCCACAGATCTTCACTTCCTCCTCTATTTTATATGAGTGGGTTATTTGGGCTGGACTCGTGTTTGTGAGTGTGTATGTGGGGGGGGTATGTGTGTGTGTATTTACTCTTTGCAAGGAAAAAAAAAAAAAGGCAAAGCATCAAATAACTGAGGAAGAAAGAGGACAGAGAAAGAAAGACAAGAGAATCCCGTCTAGAAGCCAGGTACTAGGATATTTATGGACATTGAGAACGGAGATTTTTTCAAAGTAACTACTGTATTATTATTACTGGTTTTGTGACAGACTTCCTATTATTTTTGCATTTGTTCTCATCTTTATAAATCTGTGAGCTGAAACTTGTTTTCTGTCCACTTTACAGATGAGGAAACTGATGCTCAGTGAGATTACCTTTACCCAAGTTCTGGAAAGTGATGGAGGCAGCTTTCAGATGCAGGTATGTATGACCCAGATCTGTGCATTGAACTACGTACAGCTGTGCCACTGTGAACCAGCAGGACATATAGGGTGGGCATCGACAGTTTTTCCTGCTTTTCCTTTTGTGTACATCACCCTGATTTTTCCTTTGGAAGCTGCTCCTCCTCTGTTCTGTGTCCAGACAATTCAGGTGAAGCTGACCCACATCCCCAAGGTCCAGGGGTGGGCGCGTGACCAAGGCCTGACCGATCTGAACATTCTGACGCCTGGCCAGAGTGATTGGCTCATGGCTGACCACGTGACCGACCTAAGCCAGGAAGGACAATGGGATTCATTCTTGGGACTCTTAATAGGATGGGGAAGAAATTGGAACACCTTCTTGGCTGGAGTTGCCACTTTAGTAGGATGTTAGCTTGGAGTTTCTGAGGGTCTTCTTTGCTACCATGAGGTGAGAGCCTGTTTGGAAGAAAGTCAACTCAATGAGACTTGCAGCTGAGAGCTGGGAGGGGAAATTCACAAAGGCTTAGTCTGAATGTTTGGCTACATCTCTGCCTGAGACTAGAATCCACTCCTGGACTTTGGAGTCACAGAAGTCATTACATTCCCATTCTGAGATCTTGGAGACGAGGGCTACACACCACCAGTGAGACGAGGGCCGGATGAGTCCAGGTGGGGCGTCGGTGATTGTGATATTCTGATTTACGATAAGAAATATGTATCTGGTCTTCGTTCCTGTTTCTGGCACAGAGCTCCTAAAACCCTTGGAATTTCCTGAGTGATGAGAGCTGATAAATGTGTCTTTTGTTATGTGAATGAGGTGACTTTTGGAAGCACCTAAGGATGGGGGCTGATTGCCCGGATATCCAATCAAGGGATTAGAGGGTTGGAACTTTCAGCCCCACTCCCAACCTCCGGGGAGGTGGGGAGGGGCTAGAGAGTGATACCCATTGCCAATGGTCAATGATGTAATCAATCATGGTTGTGCAATGAAGCCTCCATAAAAACCACAAAAGGAGAAGGTTCCGAGAGCTTCTAGGTCGGCGAACCCATGGATGTTTGGGGAGAATGGTGCCCTCAGAGAGGGCATAGAAGCCTGGTGCCCTTTCCCACGTGCCCTGCCCCATGCATCTCTCCCATCTGGTTATTCTTGAGTTACATGCTTTTATAATGAACTGGTAATCTAGTGAGTAAATGGGTTTCCTGAGTTCTGTAAGCTGCTCTAGCAAATTAATTGAACCCGAGGCGGGGGGTGATGGGCACCCCTGATTTATAGCTAGTTGGTCTGAAGTATAGGTAACAATCTGTACTTCCAACAGGGATCCTGAGTTGGAGGGGGTCTTTGGAACCCCCAGTTTGTGACTGGTAGGTCAGAAGCAGGAGTAACAACTTGGGCTTTTGACTGGTGTGTGATGGGGTGGGGTGGGGCAGGAGGGACAGTCTCGTGGGACTGAGCCCTTAACCAGTGGAATCTGACCCTATCTCCACGTAGTGTCAGAATTGAAACTGAACACCAGCTGGGTGTCCAGAGGATTCCTTGTTAATGTGGAAAAACCCTCCTGATGAACTGGAATTGGGATCTGGACACATTTCATATGATATTGCCAATCTATTTGCCCTTTTATATTTTTTATTATTTAATCTTTTTTTTTTTTTTTTTTTTTTTTGCAGTACGCGGGCCTCTCACTGTTGTGGCCTCTCCCGTTGCGGGGCACAGGCTCCGGACGCGCAGGCTCAGCGGCCATGGCTCACGGGCCCAGCCGCTCCGCGGCATGTGGGATCCTCCCGGACCGGGGCACGAACCCGTGTCCCCTGCATCGGCAGGCGGACTCTCAACCACTGCGCCACCAGGGAAGCCCTATTATTTAATCTTTTGGCCGCACTGCGCAGCAAGTGGGATCTTAGTTCCCCGACCAGGGATTGAACCGGTGTCCCCTGCAGTGGAAGCACGGGGTCTTAACCACTGGACCACCAGGGCAAGTCCCATATTTGCCCTTTTTTGGAACTGTAAAACTTGCAATTTCATAGTATTTGACCTAATATTCCAATTTTTTTTTCCGTTATGGCAATTGAGGCTCAGAGCTGTTAAGTGATACAGAGGGTGAAAGAAAGAATTAAGCCGCTTACGTCTTTCCAGGCCCGAGAGGAAGTAACGAACTGGGATTCAGAAATGGGTTCCAGTCTCCTCACTGCCACTGCCTTGCTGGGTGATTTCGGTTGCATGCCTTCCTGTATCACCTAGAATTCTCTGATTGCAAGCAACAAAAGTGACTTTCATTAACGTATGCCAAGAAGGAATTTACTGGAAGAATAGGAGGGAGATTGTAGAATAGAGGAACAAAGCCACCGAAACAAACAGGCGCTTGGCTTCCCTGGTGGCGCAGTGGTTGAGAGTCCGCCTGCCAATGCAGGGGACATGGGTTCGTGCCCTGGTCCGGGAAGACCCCACATGCCGCGGAGCGGCTGGGCCCGTGGGCCATGGCCGCTGAGCCTGCACGTCTGGAGCCTGTGCTCCGCAACGGGACAGGCCACAACAGTGAGAGGCCCGCGTACTGCAAAACAACAACAAACAACAAAACAAAACAACAACAACAACAAAAAAACAGGCGCTAAGGGAACTGGGTAACAGGGCTTCACGGACTCGGGTGAAGAATTTGGATGCAAATTCCTGGGAGGGAGCATCTGATTGGCTGAGCTTGGGTCCTAGGCCCTCCCTTTGGTGGTGAGCTCGTGATCGACAGCTCCACTATGATTATACCCAGTAAAAGAACGTTTGTTTTCCCAAAGCAACGTTGAGAAGCTGTTACCCTGATAAGGGTAGGTGAAAACTACACAGCCCCTCTATTCTTCCCCTTGCTTCAGTTTGCTTTTAATCTCAGCATCAGTGATTGGGTTGTAGGGGGTCTGTAGGAGCCCTTTCAGGTGTCATACTCAGATTTAACCAGACCCACAAGAAGCTAGGAAAAGCGCATTTCCAAAACCTGATTCTGTGAGAGAAGCAAAAGGATGCAATACAATTTCCCCCGATCAAGCATGCTGCTACGTGGCTGGCAGGAAGGGTGTGGGGGGGAGAGCCGGGCTCTGGCATGTATGGGCTGCGTTAGGTGGTTGTCACCAAACCCCTCTGAGCTTCATTTTCCTCATTGACAAAATGGGGATATCCATGGAAGAGTGTTGTGAAGGTGCTAAGAAAAAGAGCAACGTATTTGCAAAGTATTGAGTGTTTATTATGCGCCAGGCACTGTGCTGAGTGCGGGACCCACAGCCTCTTGGACATTTCCCAGAACAGATGGGAAAGGTACCCAGCACACAGCAGGGGCTCCATAAATGCTCCTTTCCTTCCCTTTGCCTCTAGGCAAGGGCGTGACTCCCTGAACCCATCCCGTCTCCCATTCCACCAGCCCAGCTATTCTTTTCTCTTTTCTTCTTTTTTTTGGGCTGCACCTCTCGGCATGTGAGCTCTTAGTTCCCCGACCCAGATGGAACCCGTATCCCCTGCAGTGGAAGTGCGGAGTCCTAACCACTGGACCGCCAGGGAAGTCCCAGCCCAGCTAGTCTGAGGAAATTCTGAAGCCTGCAGGTGCTGATGGCAGAAAGTAGCAAATACATCAATGTCCCTCTCCCTCTCTCTTCCTTTTGGCCAGGCTGGACACCCGGTCAAGAGATCAGGTGTGAGTTTAAGGGTAGAGAGGAAAATTCAAACTTTTGGTGTGTGGAAGTTTCTGGAATCTCTCAGATAATGTATTGGGAATGTAGATTCCCTCCCCTCCCCCCTTCTTCCTTTTTATTTATATTTATTTATTTATTTATTTTTTGTGGTACGCGGGCCTCTCACTGTTGTGGCCTCTCCCGTTCCGAAGCACAGGCTCCGGACGCGCAGGCTCAGCGGCCATGGCTCACGGGCCCAGCCGCTCCGCGGCATGTGGGATCTTCCCGGACCGGGGCACGAACCCATGTCCCCTGCATCGGCAGGCGGACTCTCAACCACTGCGCCACCAGGGAAGCCCCCTTCTTCCTTTTTAAAAGTGCCCAGGTAACTGGGCTCCAGTGGGTGTGTTTGAAACTGGCCAGCTGTGGGCTGCCCAGCTGACAGAGGCCACAGCTGGAGCAGGAACAGTGGCTGGGTTTCTTCCAGCTGCAAATGAAAGGGTCAACACCTTGAAGGGAAAAAAAATAAAAAGTCCAGGCATCGGCTGGTGGAAATGGTCCCAGAGTTCATAATAACTGAGAGCAAGGCCAGGAGTTTTTATTGTTTTGATTGGCAGCTGTCTTTGGATTCTGGTTTAAGAGGGTTTGGAGATTGGAAACCAGGCAGGTGTGAGTGTGTGTGTGTGTGTGTGTGTGTACGTATGTGTGCGAAAATGCACACGTGTATAAAGGAAGGTGGAAGAAATCTGGTTGTCTGCGAGTGTGAGGATGGACAGGGCCAGGAGGCAGAGAGGCAGCTGTGTGTGTGTTGGCAGGGAGGTGAGGGCAACAGCCATCTTCTGTGTGTGAAAGAGAGAAATGGAAAGCGGGAACTGCAGGGCTGAGAAAACCATCTTTGTTGTGTGTGAGCACACGGACAGATGAAAATGGAAAACTGTGGATGAAAGAGCAGGAAAGAACCCAAGCGCGAGACAGAGGAAACCAGGCGGGGTGCATGAGATTGCAGGAGACCCGGAGCCAGCGTGCCATGAGCAAGGGCCCCATCAGCTCCCTCCTGGCCTTCCAGAAATAGTTTCCGGGAACCGTGGTGCTTTCCCCGCCCCGGCTCTCGGGCCAGCGGGGAGATAAAGCTGCCCGCGTCGCTTGTCTTGGCGGCCTCTCAGCTGACACTGCTGACAGGCTGCTTTGATCTCGGGTTATCAGGGCCTAACCCTGTGCCCCAGGCCTGCTCTGCCAGCTCCCACCCCCCGCTCACCTTTGCCAAGAGGGCAGCTCGTAAGGTCACGGTTAGGAGGGGCGGCCCAGCCCTCACGCCCCGCTGGCCTTGAAGCCTGGGCGCTTGATGCAATCAGGGCACCATCTTTGAGTCTCAGGGCAACGATGAAAAGGGGGGGGAATAAGCTTCTGAAGTGGAGCCACGCGAAATGACACCCTGAACACAGCCTGTCCCCAAGCTGCCTGGGCCTTTACCCCAAATGAGTGGCGGCAGCAGAGAGAACAGGAACGGCAGCCGGGACGCTTGCCTTCCTGTCTTAAGACGCTGCTTGGGCCCCTGGGTGACCTCGAGCCAGTCCTACTTGTCTCTGGACCTCAGTTTCCATCTCCCGTCTCGTAAGATGAAAGTGCTTTTATAACTATGGAATAACTTTCAAATAGAATCACATGCAGAAATCCCATGTGTAAAGCAGATTCCAGGAGACTGGGGCTGGACGCAGGGGATGTGACGAGCTGGCACCGCAACACTCAGCATTGTGTTGACCTCTGCTCTCGTTAGCGTGTTAGATTCCTAGGGCCACCGTAACAAGGCACCACAAACTCGGGGGCTTAAAACAACAGAACTTTATCGTCTCACCGTTCTGGAGGCCAGACGTCCACGACCAAGGTGTTGGCAGGGCCGTGGTCCCTCTGAGGCCTGCAGGGGAAGAATCCTTCCTCACCTCTTCCAGCTGCTGGTCGTTCCTTGGGCATCTTTGGCATTCCTTGGCTTCTGGCAGCAGCATTCCAATCATCCATCTTCACGTGGCCTTCTTGCTGTGTCTCTTCACGTTGTCTTTCTTCTGTGCATGTGTCTCGGTTTCCAAATTTCCCTTCTTTAAAAATTTAGGGACTTCCCTGGCGGTCCAGTGGTCAAGACTCTGCACTTACACTGCAGGGGGCGCGGGTTTGCTCCCTGGTCGGGGAACTAAGATCCTGTGGGTCCCGCGGCCCCCCCCCCCCGCAAAAAAACATTGAGATATAGTTTATGTATAATATTATGTTAGTTTCAGGTGTACAGGAAGTCATTTGCATACTTTTGCATACCTTTGCATACATTATGAAACGATCACCGTGATAAGTCTAGTAATCTGTCCCCATACAAAGTTACTACAGTACTATTGACCATATTCCTTATGCTGTATATTACATCCCGTGGCTTATTTTATAACTGGAGTTTTGTACCTCTTCATCCTCTGTACCTATTTTGCACCCTCCTCCATGTCCTCCCCTCTGCCAAACACCCATTTGTTCTCTGTATCTATGAGTCTGGTTTTGTTTTGTTTATCTGTTTTGTATTTTAGATTCCACACATAAGTGAGATCATACAGTATTTTTCTTTCTCTGACTTATTTCACTCAGCATAATACCCTTTAGGTTTATCCATGTTGCTGCAAATGGCAAGGTTGAATTTTTCTTATGGCCGAGTAATCTTCCACTGTATATAGGGATATATATATGCGCCACATCTTCTTTAACCATTCATCCATCAGTGGACGCTTAAGTTGCTTCCATATCTTGGCTATTGTAAATAATGCTGGAATGAACACTGGGGTGCCTATATCTTTTCAAATTAGTGTTTTTGTTTTCTTTGTGTAAATACGCAGAAGTGAAATTGCTGGGTCATATGGTAGTTCGATTTGTAACTTTTGAGGACCCTCCATACTGTTTTCCACAATGGTTGCACCAATTTACAATCCCACCAACAGTGTACCAAATATCCTGTTTTTATAGGGACACCAGTCATCTTGGACTCGGTGTCCCTAAGGACCTTACGTTAACCTGATCACCTCTGTAAAGACCCTATTTCCAAATCAGGTCACATTCTGAGATACTGGGGGTTAAGACCTCAACATATGTTTTGTGGGGGACGCAGTTTGACTCATAATACCTGCTCTACCTTTTCTAAGTTTAGGACTCATAGAGTCTGTGAACATAATAAAATGGTGGTTGTTTGACATCACAGGTTTGGGGTGATTTGTTACACAGCCATGGTAACGGTAACAGGTGGTTAAACTGAAACACATAGACGCTGGCATCAGCCCTATCCAAGTTCAAGCTCCACTTAACATTTTAATCCATTCGATTTACTTCTCGGAGCCTAGTTTCCCTATCAGAAAAATGGCGTTTGATGGAAAGAACATCTGTCAAGTTCCTGGCATCACAGTAGGTTCTTGATAAAGGTTTTTTTTTTTCTCTCTATTCTCTCTTCCCAAATGACTGTGTACCACAATGCTCCTGAGATTTTGGGATAATTCTGAGTTTCTGAATTCTGTGGGAAACCCCTGGGTCCCAGGAACCAGATCCTTATTTCATGCCTACTTTGGATGAGGGAATGTGTTTCCTTGGCAAGCTCTACGTTTGGAGCCCCTTCTCCGCTCAGACTTTCAAGACAATTTAGTCTGAGCTAACCTTGGTTTCTTGTTACCAAAGAGAACGAAGGCTTAGGCAAAGGCCTTGCAGAATGCCTCCAGCATCAAACAGCAGCTACCCTACTGCGTTCTGAGACGCTGAGCATAAATAAATTAAAACCATACCGCTCCCTTTCCCTGTAAGCACACACACGTAATTTCATTACAGCCGGAATGAAGTGCTGCAGGCAAGACGTGTTTGGGGCTTGGCTGAAGCCACAGTGCTCTTGGAAGACATGGATCTTTTGGGCCAACTGAGGAGGGAGCCTTCTTTGCCTCTTTTCCTTCACTCTGTCCATCTGGTGATCTGTAGGCGTGGGGCTGGCAGGAAGGCATTTGGTAGCAGAAGGTCAGAGGACCATGGACGTGTGTGTTCTTTTTTTCACTTTAAAAAATGGTGGTGAAATAGACATAACATAAATCTACCACTGTGATTATGTGTAAGTGTCCATTTTAGTGGCATTTAGTACATGCACAATGTTTTTTTTTTTGGGGCTGCACCGTGCAGCTTGTGGGATCTTAGTTCCCCAACCAAGGATGGAACCCGGGCCCCCTGCGGTGGAAGCACGGAGTCCTAACCACCGGACCGCCAGGGAATTCCCAGTACCTTCACATTGTTATGCGACCATCACCGCCATCCGTCTCCGGAACTTCGTCATCATCTGTACCCATTAAACACTAATTCCCACCCCCCTTCCCCCAGCCCCTGACAGCCATCATTCTTCTACTTTGTTTCTATGAATTTGACAGCTCTAGGTTCCTCCTAGGAGTGGAACCGTACAATACTTGTCCTTTTGTGACCAGCTAATAATTTCACTTAGCGTAACGTCTTCAAGGTTCATCCATGTTGAGCAGGTGTCAGAATTTCCTTCCTTGGTATGTGTTCTGTTGTATATAAAAACCACATTTTGTTTATCCATTCGTCTGTCCGTGAACATTTGGGTTGTTTTCACCTTTTAGCTATTGTGAGTAAAGCTTTTATGAACATCTGTGTACAAGTACCTGTTTGAGTCCCTACTTTCAGTCCTTTTGGGCACATAACCAGAAGTGGAATTGCTAGATCAGATACAGATGTATGTTTTGAGAGTCACTAGCAGCCTAGAAGTTCTTGCAGATCTTGGATGCCCTTTGAGAATTTGACAATAGCTCTGTGAGATCCTCTCTTCCTTCAATAACTCCATATGCACGTGCTCTCCAAGTTTAGTGCAATATTGGTGGCCCAAAGTCTCCCTGAGGCTCAGGTTAAGATCTTGCGAAAGAACCAGAATATTTTTTAAATGACATAAGAAATAATCATACAGTAATAATAATAATAGTAATAAAACTATATGCATTGAGCACACTGTGTAAGGCACTGTCCAAAGTACTTTGCATTTATCATACAATTTTATCTTTACAACAGTCTTATGAGGTGGATACTGTTAATATCTCCATTTTACAGATGAGGAAACTGAGGCTCTTTGAGGCCACATAACTTATCCAAGGCCTAGAAGGTGGATTCAAACCCACATCTGTTTGATTCAAGGGGACCCTCTCTGAAACACTTTTGCAGCTTCCATTATGATGTCAAAGATGCTTTCATGACATCTATTAGGTGACCTGATACATTGAATGTTGAGCTACACCATGACTCTAGAAACTTCATTCAATGACGTAAATTGGCGACTCCTCTGTGCTAGACACTTGGGATATAGTGATGAATGGGACTTTGTCCTTTTATTCAAGACACTTAAAGTCTACTGGGAAGACAAAGATGTACAAAATCACATTATTTCAGTTGCAAGCAGTCGATAGAAACACAGATCCCACTAGCTTAAGTCCTGAAAAGGGATTAAACTGTTTACATCCCTTGAAAGGAGAGTAGGGTACCTTACGTAATGGAAAAAAGAAAGGTAGGAATCAGGGCCTAGGATTGAAATCAAGATTCATTTCCCCCTTTTCTTTTTCTCTCTTCCCCTCTTCCTCTCTCACTTCCATTTGCCTCTGCCTGGATTATTATCTCAGGCTCCACCACAGATATCACCCATGTGGTGGGAGAGATGGCCTTCAGCATCTTCAAACAGCTCCTTGATCCCCATGAGAGGAGGAAGAATCTTCTTCCCAGCATCAGTGTGTGAATCCCAGGGAAGGGCTCTGATTGGCCCCATTTTGGTCACGTGCCCTTCCTTGCCAGTCACTATAACAGTGTGGAGTTAGTTCTATGATAGACCAGGCCTAGAGGAGAGTGTGTGCAATATGTTGTCAAGGGACCAGAAGAAATGGGGTGGAAAATATTCCGGGCAGACATAAAGAAGAGCTACCACAGCCTACTCCAGAAATAATCATTCATGTCTTAATCAAAGTTTCTTATTTATAAGAAACAAACCCCCCTACAAACTGATGAGTTCGTAGCAAGATGAGAATATCATTGGAATGGGGAGCTAAGTATCAGGATTAGATGTTACTGTCTCTGTTTCCTGACGACCATATGACATCTCATCTGTGTTTCTCTCTGTAATCTGTTTTATTCTTTCTCTTTCTTTGAAGAATAGTTTTCTCAGTTCAGCACCAAATGGATGGCAATGGCCACTTCAGCCCTAACTATACAAGACTGCTGTCAGTCTGGCATCTGACACAGATTGACCAGAGTCTCTGTGTTTCTGGTTTCTGGGAGAAAGAATGGATTGACCCAGCTGGGGTCAAAGGTTTATTCCCATTCTGAATAGTGGTGGGCTGAAGAAGTGGGCTTACATGATACTAACTAACTAACTAACTGGCTAGCTAACTAAGTAACTAACATAGACACATCTCTTCTACAGGTTGTAAGTGATGGGGGTGTGGATGGGTTGGGACTCCTAAAAGATGTACATACTTGTGATGAAAGTAGCAATCGAAGTATCTATAGATATAGAATATAGAAGGAGGGGAGAGTCACTTTTTCTGGAGGACTAAAAAAACCATTTTGCTGAGGGGACAACTTCTGCATTAGGTTTTGAAGGATGAAGAGGAGTTTTCAAAGGCATGTGTATTCCTCAGGACAGACTGGGTTCTGATGGATAACAAACCAGACCTCAAAATCTCAGCAGCTTGACACAACGTAGGTTAGCTCCTTGCGGGCCCTGCGTGTCTAGCACAGGCGGGTGAGGTCTCCGTTCCATACAGTCACTCAGGGACTCAGCCTGATGGAAGTGCTGCCATTTTGTGAACTTGCCACATGGATGGGCCACTTGGCCTCCTTGGTCACAGTGACAGAAGAAGAGAGAGACTGGGGAATCTTGCATGGGCTCTTCATTGCTTCAGCCTGGAGCTGAAACACATAGCTTCTACCCCCAGGTCGTTAGCTAGAACTTGGCCCATGGCCTCAATCAACTGCAACGAACTGGGAAATGTAGGGGAGCAGATGGAATATTTGGGGAGCATGACTGTGTCTGCCAAAGTAGGTGATCAGTGAGATCATTTTCATTCAAGGCAGTGGTTCTCAACCAGGGGAGATTTTGCCTTCCTAAATAACATTTAGTAATGTCCAGAGACATTTTTGGTTGTCACACCTGGGGATGCTATTGACGTCTAATGGGTAGAGGCCAGGGATGCTGTTAAACATCCTATAATAAGAGGACAGACTTCCCTGGTGGCACAGTCGTTAAGAATCTGCCTGCCAGTGCAGAGGACACGGGTTCGATCCCTGGTCCGGGAAGATCCCACATACCGCGGAGCAGCTAAGCCCGTGCGCCACAACTATTGAGCCCTCGTGCCACAACTACTGAAGCCCACGTGCCTAGAGCCCGTGCTCTGCAACAAGAGAAGCCACCGCGATGAGAAGCCAGCGCAACTCAACGAAGGGTAGCCCCCACTCGCCGCAACTAGAGAAAGCCCACGCGCAGCAACGAAGACCCAACGCAGCCAAAAGTAAATAAATAAATAAATAATAAATAAGCAGGACAGCTCCCACAACACAGACTTAACTGACCCAAAATGTCAATAGTGCTGAGATTGAGAAACCTTGGGTCAAAGGAACACAGTGAACAAAGGGACAATCATGAAAGAACACAGTGAGTTGGAAGAAGTAATATAGCACAGTAGTTACAAATGTGGACCCTGGAATCTGACAATCCTGGGTTCTAACCCAGCCTTCTCCACTTGCTAGTCAAATGACCTCTGGAGAGTTGCACAACATCTCGGAGACGCAGTGATGGAGAGTAATCGTAGAACCCACTTAGCACATAGCCTGGCATTTAGAACATCTCAGTGATGGCAGCTATGTGATGATCACTTACATTTGTCGTTTAGAGCGGCTGAAGCATGAAGCATGAGAGGAGCATTCGTGGTAGGTGCGACTGGAGAGGTTGGCAAAGGCCAGAACTTAGGCCACAGATGGAGACAGTTCTTGAACACTGTGTAGGTGAGCTAACTTTTTGAAACTGATAGGAAGTTCACGTAACGCACAATCAACCGCTTGAAAGTGTACCATCCAGTGGCATTTCGTGCATTCACCCACCACCTCTTTCTGGTTTTTCATTATCCCAGAACACCCCATACCCATAAATAATCACTCCCCAGTCCCCCCTCCCTCCAGCCCTAGGCAACCACTTACCTGCTTTCTGTCCCTATGGGTTTGCCAGTTCTGGCCATTTCATATACGTAGAATCATATAATATGTGACCTTTTGTGCCTGGCTTCTTTCCCTTAGCGTCATGTTTTTGCGGTTCATCCATGTCGGAGCATGTATCGGTATTCCATTCCTTTTCAAGGATGAATAATATTCCATCGTTTGGATATAGACCACATTTTGTTTATCCATTCATCCGTTCACGGACAGTTGAGCTGTTCCCACCTTTTGGCTATTGTGAATAATGCTGTATGAACCATGATATAAATGCATAGACATATCTTTTCATTACTCTTGGGTATTTACCTAAGAGTGGAACTGCTGGGTTATATAATTCTGTGTTTAAGTTTTGGAGGAACCATCAAATTAGTGCCCACAGAGTTTGAACGCTTACCCTGTGTCAGGAACTGTGCCGAGTGCTTTACATGTATCAAGTCTCTCTGTCCTCACGATGCATGAGGTTGGTTACTATTATTATCCTGATATTCTAGTTAAAGAAACTGCAGCACAGAGAGGTTAAACAACTTTTCTGAGAACACTCAGCTAGTAAGAGGCAAAGCCATGAAAATGGGACCCACCGAAGAGTTTTGAGCAGAGAAACAAAATAGATTTAATCTCTTCCTTCTCACTCTCACTTTTTTCCCTGTAGCATTTTCAAGCAACAACTCTGGGGTGGGGGATGGTGGAATTAGGTTGGTAGGAACTGGAGGGCAGAAAAAAAATCATGTCACTGTTCTTGGAAGAGTTTCATTTCCCCTTACGTCCATGTGCCTCATGGACACATGGGAGGCACGCGGATGAACTTGATGAGAACAGCTTTCTTGCTAAATCACTGGGCCATTTGACAAGCCTGGGAAAGAACTGGGACTTGGACAGAGCAGCCTGGTCTGGGTGGGCTCACTCGGGGTGGAGTGATGTCACCAGCACCCCATTTTCCTCGGACTGTTTATAGTTTCCCTCTCAGGAGCCCCCTGGGGTGTTGGGACACACCTCAGCTGTGTGGATTTGCGTGCAGTGGAGAGGTGGCGCACGGAGGCCTGAGTTCCTTCTATTTCTCCTGGGGCAGGCGGGTGCAGGAGGGTGGTGCTGAAAGGGTAGGTTTTTCTATTTAACATTTGAGTGTTGCTCTCCATCAAGACAGAGCCATCAATCAGGGCCTCTGCCCTTGTGGACTCCCCAGTCCAATGAGGAAAACGGGTTGGACTGTGCTTGGTGACATCAACCATTACTTGTTGGCAAGCCCCTTACTGAGCACCTGCTGTATGTTTGCATGGTTCTGAGTACTGGGGAGTCATCAGTGAACAAATAAGGTCCCTGCCTTCTGAATTCTCTTCTTGGGAGGGAGATTAACAGCAAACAAAGAGCTACGGGATGTTATCTGTTGGTGGCATGTGCTCTGGGGGATAAAAGGAGTGAAGGACATGGGAGAGTGAAGGAGAATGCTGGTTTGGATCACACGTAGGAACCTTCTGGTAGGCAGAACGATGGCTCTTCAAAAACGTGCACATCCTAATCCCTGGAACCAGTGACTGTGTCACCTTACGTGGCAAAAGGAACTTTGCAAATGTGATTAAATTAAGGATTTTAAGATGGGGGGATTATCCTGGATTATCCGAGAGGGCCCAAGGTAATCCTAAGACCCTCATAAGAAGAGAGCAAGGGTATTAGAGTCAGAGGAGATGTGACAGTGGAAGCAGAGGTCCAAGTGATGCAGAGCCGTGAGCCAGGGAACGTGGGGTGGCCTCTAGAAGCCAGAAGAGGCAAGGAGACAAATCCACTCCAACAACCTCCAGAAGAAACACAGCCTGGCCCACTCATTTTAGACCTCTGACCTCCAGAACAGGAAGGTAATACATGTGTGTGGTTTTAAGCCACTAAGTTTGTGGTAATGTTTTACAGCAGCCATAGGAAACTACTACAGACTTGAATGAGGTGAAGCCCTAAGACTCACTGGGGAAGAGCATTCCACTCCAGGTGGAAAGAATGGCAGGTGCAAAGGCCCTGAGGTGCAGAGTAAGATAATGCAGCAGCGCTGTGATAGAGGTAACGCACATCGGGCCGTGGGAACACACAGGAGGGCCCATGTGTTTGCGAGTGGGTAACTGTGGAAGAACTCTTACAAGAGAGAATGCTCGCACCGAGCCCTCCAGGGCTGTGATAAGAACACTAGCTCTCGAATCCAACTGACCTGGATTCATATCCCAGCTCTGCCCCTTGTGATGTAGCTTTGGGCAAGCCACTTTCCCTCTCTGCACCTCTGCTTTCTGATCTGTTAGAAAGAGCCAACAAACATATGGACACCGAGAGACAGGGGTGGGATGGACTGGGGGATTGGGATTGACGTATGTCCACTACCATGTATGAAGTAGATGGCTGGTGAGGGCCTACTGTATAGCACAGGTTGAGGGGGGAGAAGAAGGTACAATCTGTTTGCAGGACATAGATTAAATTAACCTTAAAAATACATTCCAATATATAATACATTAGGTGCAGATAAATACTGTTTGATTCCACTTATACGACACACCTAGAATAGACAAATTCATAGAGTCAGAGCGTACAGTGGTCGATGCCAGGGGCCGGGAGCTGAGGGTGGGGTGGGGAGGGGGAATGGGGAGTTAGTGTTTAATGGGGACAGAGTTTCAGTTTAGGAAGGTGAAAAATTCGGGAGATGCATGATGGTGAGAGCTGCACAGCCATGTGGACGTCCTTAGTGCCACTGAACTGTACAGTTGAATAGGGCTAGGACAGTATGTTTTATATTATGTGACTTTTACCATAATAAAAGAACATTAAAAAAATCACGCCCCCCCCACCTCAAAAAAAAAAGAGAAAGGGCCAACGATAATTCCAGGTGTGTTGTTGTGAGCTAATCTGTGGACAGTCCTCAGCCCGTGTGTGGCCCATTTCAGGTGCCTGGTTCACGCTTGGTATGGTGATGATGTGGTTGGTGATTCTAGGGCAGGAGAAGAATTGGGCAGGCATCTTGGGTGCAGGGAGCAGTGCGGGAAAGGGCCGGGAGGTGTGCCAGGGCGCAGCCCACGGGATGCCTTCCTGATACCACGATGAAATAATTTTAGGATGCGTCCGCACACCTCCCTTCTCTGCCTTCTCATCTTGTGTTGTTCACAGGGTCTGAGGCTGCCCTCACCCATCTGTCCTAGGAGAGAGGTTTCTGGCCAGTGGTGTGATGGTAAGACAAGCTGTTTATGGGTTGTCCAGCCTGCTGGGCCCTAGAGGATGGGCAAGAGTGTGGGGAAAATTCTCTGCAACCCGTCCCCACCTGTGAGCAGAGAGCTTTGGAAGGGAGGCAGGAAGAGGGATCAGTTGACTAGGCTGTGCCTTCGGGGTGGCCACCTGCCCCACGCCAACCTCCCCTGACCTCCAGGTGAGTTATAACTGTGGCTCTGCTCACCCGGAGGGCAGCTTGTGTCTTGGTGAAGGCCTGTCAACTGTATGCAAACAGATTTGCCTGCGCCTATCTCTCAGCCCTTTCACAGCCTTTGGGTTTCTCTAGGCCAATGTGGGCTTGATACCCTTATTCTTCACAGGCTATGTAAATACCCATTTTGAGATGCACCCACATGGTGGGCGGGTGAGTCAGGACCAGTTTGTTGTCCTGGGCCCTTCTGATGAGGGTGGAGGGTCAAGGTGGATCTGTAGACGGGCATCGGAGAGAATGACTGCGTTTGGAGAAGGGGCAGTGCCAAGGGGGTTTACAGCCTTCCTCCTCAAAGGGTGGTCCTCAGCCACTCAGAATCTGCCTTTTAACAGGATCCCCGGGAGCTGGGGGCGCATATGAAAGTTCGAGAAGCACGGTTTGGACTGGTGGATCTCAAATCTCACTGCCCGTTAGAAATCCCCAAGGAGCTTTAAAAAATACCAATGCTCAGGTCCTGCCCCAGAGATTCTGACCTCATTGGTCTGAGATGGGGCCCTAAGATGAATATGTTTTCAAAAGCCCTCCAGATAGTTCTAATTGAAGATCGCTGATTTTGACTTAGAGCCGTGTTTCTTAAACATTTGCATGCTTCAGAAAAACTTGGAGAACGACTTCCCATACAGACTTCTGGTAAACGTTTAACAGCAGGCCCTCTGGGGTGGGCATGGGGTGGAGGAGAAGCCCTGATTGCAACCAGCTTCTGCGGTGTAAATATTCCATTGTGGCTCATGTGATGCAGTGCAAACGGGCTCCACTGGCCAACCCCCGGCCCCCCCACCCCAACCCCAGGTTTCTGACTCAGTAGGTCTGGGGTGGGACCTGAGAATTTGCATTTCTAGCAAGTTCCCTGTTCGGCGGCAGCCCATGTTACTGTTGTTCCAGGGACCCCACTTGGAGAACCACTATGTTAGATGAGAGGTTGGAAACAGGTGGCACCTTGAGAGAGAAATCGGGTCAGTTTGAAGTAGGTACTGGGAGGGCTGTGTTGAGTAGGATTCTGAGGCTGTGTGAGACTGAGTGAGAAAAAGTGCTCTACTCAGTTAATGGTGTCTACCACAGGCATCTGATGGAGGCAGCGGCTGTCCCTGGATATTCTGAGTGCTGCTTTCTGATGCCTTTAAGAAAATAGCAAGGAACGAGGGATTACATGGAGCCGCATTTCCTAAGGACGTTGGGGAAACAAGAAGTGAAGCTCAGGGACATCCCTGGTGGTCCAGTGGTTAAGACTCCGTGCTTCTGGGACTCCCCTGGTGGTGCAGTGGTTAAGAATCCGCCTGCCAATGCAGGGGACACGGGTTCGATCCCTGGTCCGGGAAGATCCCACATGCCGCAGAGCAACTAAGCCCGTGTGCCACAGCTACTGAGCCCGCGCTCTAGAGCCCGCGAGCCACAACTACTGTGCCCGCGTGCCACAACCGCTGAAGCCCGTGAGCCTAGAGCCCGTGCTCTGAAACAAGAGAAGCCACCGCAATGAGAAGCCCGCGCTCCACCGCAAAGAGTAGCCCCTGCTCGCCGCAACTAGAGAAAGCCCACCGCGGCAACGAAGACCCAGTGCAGCCAAAGAAAAAGAAAAAAAAGTGAAGCTCAGTGTGTTACAGGCCATTTCAACGATTGAGAGCAGTATTCCTGACTATCTGAGAAGGTATACATAGACGATCACGGTTAGTACAACTCCCTCATTTTAGAGAAATGGTTTCAAAGAAGGGATGGTTTCCACCCAAAACGCAGAGCCCATTTGTTTAGATTCACCCAGGCTCTAACTCTCAGATCTTGAAAAACATCGGAGAAGACATTTCCAAAAAAAATTACTCGGCCTTCGAATGCCTCAGCCGAGGAAGGGAGAAGATGGGGCAGAAACCGTAAAGGAAGTTTTTCCAACCCCAGTGGCGGGGCCGTGCTTGAACTCCTGCAGCATTCCAGGAGCAGAGAGCTAGAAAAAAGAAAAGGGAGGGACCCCGAAGGCCGGGGTGATGGAAGATAAGAAATTCCGATTTCAATCTCCTTACTTCCTCAGACCCAGGCTGCCTATAAACTGTATGCAAACGTGTTTACTTTGCATTTCATTTCACTCGGAGTCACTCAGCTGTCAGGAGCTGCATCAACATGTCAGTTGGTTGACGAAACAAGCGTTTTGAGTGGAAATATTTCGGATAAACAGACACAATGTTGTGACAGGTCAGAGCAGCCCAAACATGGGACGGGGGTTGGTGAAGAAGGAGAAGGGGGGCCGGGGTAAAGCCGCAGAAAGTAGATCTGTTTACCCTGGCACACGCACTGGAGGGTCAGCTGAAAACAAAATAGGTTTTTTATGACTTGTGTTGTGTGTGTGTGTGGAGGGGAGAACGACTTCCTTCTCTCTGGCGTTAATGCATTTTGTCAGCTGAAGAGTAGGGCCTGCTTGGTGGGTTACCAGGCACATTCCTCTGATGTCCCTGCTGATTCCACGGGAGGAAATCAGGCAAGAAAAAGAAAAGACAAACCCACCGGATTAACTTAATTAGCGATGGGGAGACCAGTTGCTTGGCTAAATCTAACAGCCTGTTCGAAAGTTGCCCTCCTTTTTGCTTCTTACTGGGGCTCTTTTGCAAACTGAATTCACAGGAGGGACAAAGAGATTCCCTTGTTTGTGGTCAGGGGTGGGAGGGATGTGTTTGGGGGAGAGGTGACCTGGCTATTAGGTCACGTGATGCATAGCTTTGAATTTCATCTTTGGAGTAAGTAATACTGTGGCGGGCCTAACTGCCACAGTACTTTTGTACTTTCACTGACCCAAAGTACAAAAAGAAAGTATTTGGAGAGATGGTCTCTTCTCTTAATCCATCCATTTTTTCCCCCATCTCTCAGCCCCCCAAGCACGCACATGTGCGCGCGCACACACACAGATTATATTTTGTTGGTCTGTGTCTATTTTTAGTTCCCAGGCCATAGAGTTTAATGGCCTCTGTCTAAAAAAGAATACATATTTTCCTTAAACTAACACCTACTGCTTATCGAGCACTTACTGTGTGCTGAGCATAACCTTGCAAGGTTGGAATGATTCACCCCAGGCTGGAGGGGAGGGGTCCCGAGTCTCAGAGTGGTGAAGGGACGCACCCAGAGCCACACAGCCCCATGGCTGGTGAGTGAGCCCAAACTTCAATTCGGGTCTGGCTGGCTCCAAGGTCTGTGTTCTTCCAGCTTCATCAAGTGCTTTGTTGAACTTGTGGAGGGGAGAGGGTGGGTGGCAGGGTAACTTTTGGAGGACTCGGGAGCGGTCGGCCAACTCAGCCAGGCTAGACTTGTCCACCCCCGAGATGAATTTGTCCAGGAAAGGGACCGCGTGCTTGTCCAAATGTGGGACAAGCTGGCAGCTGCCTCGGGGGTGTGCTTGGAAGATGTTGGCAAGGCCTCCACAGCTCAAAATTGTCTCCCGCGTCACATGGCCTCAGAATTCCACCATCAGAGAGGTGTGCCCCCGGGCTTTAATGGAAGACTTTTTGGGGGCAGGCTTTAAGTGTAGACACTTCTCCCAGAAACGATACACCTATGCCCTTCCCTGAGTCTCCTCCTAGCAGGGCATCCAGCCCACTGCTTGGCATTGGAGGGTGGCTTCATGGTCCAGTTGGCCTCCTGGGAGGCAAGCAGGGAGGCCATCAGATGGGAGGCGGGCAGGTCAGGATGGGTCCCAAGGTCGCTGACCAACCATCGTACGGAGTCTGGGGCTGTTTGGAGACAAAGCTTTACATGTTTGCCCCAGAGAGGGGGCCTCTCAGGGCCCCACCTGTCTCCTTGCCAATCCCGACTGGTGTGTTTCAGGCTGGAACCCTAAATAGCCATGCCAGGAGCAGGGGAAGCCCAGAGCTTGTCATGGGGTCGCAGAATGTCACAGCTGCCATTCAGCCAGTCTTGAACTCCAATTAGTCACGTTCTTTCTTAGCCCCTTTTTTTCCATGATTACACCACCTGTAGGATTATTTTCTTAATATTTTCCTCTAAACTGACTCACTTGAAAAAAAAAACAAACATCTATTTTAAGGCTAGCAAGCGTAAGTTTCCTCACCAAGAAAGGGTACAGACAGATTCAAGCCGTCTGGCTTTTGTGTGGCGAATACAAGCTTTTTTTTTTTTTTTTTAGGAAAACAAGCATTAGTGAAAAGTTGAAAAAAAGGAAAATATTGATACACACATTCTTTAGTCTCTGTCACTGATGGTTGGATTTTCTCCTTGTATTTTTTTTCCCTAGTACATGTTAAAATAACGATTAGCATAAAAATGAATTACTGCTCATCCAGATACTACTATAAATCCTATGATAATAGGTATCATGTTTTGCCCATATCTCCAGTCTTATATATGGAGAAACTGAGGTTCAGAGAAAGAAAACATCTGTCAGGGACACAGCTGTCTGAGACCACATAAGGCCGAGAAGCGTCCTGGAAAGATGTAAAAAGAGCACCGGATGGGGAGTCGGGGGCTCCTGGCTCAAGATCTAAGAGCAGAAGCAACTTCTGTTTCCTCTCTGGGCTTTAATATCCCAACTATGAAAGAAAAAGAACGATGTTACTTTGGGTTCTTCATTTGGGGGTCTAGCAAGAAAGTGGGGGGGCACGGGATGAACTTGGAGTCCCTGGAATTTTTTTTTTAAATTGAGGTAAGATTCACATAACGTAAAATTAACCATTTTAGAGCAAACTGTTCGGTGGCATTTCGTCCATTCACAATGTTGTGCAGCCATCACCTCTATCTTGTTCCAGATATTTTTAGAGTGAATATTTTCAAGCAGTCATCCCTTTCCCCACTCCCCCCAGCCCCCGGCAAACACTGATCTGCTTTCTGTCTCTATGGATTTGCTGATTCTGGTCATTTCATACAAGTGGAATCATACAATATGTGGCCTTCTGTGGTTGGTTCCTTTCACTTAGCATCATTCGTGATATAGCACGTATCAGGACTTGACTTCTTTTTATGACTGAATAATATTCCATCGTATGGATATACTGCAGTTTGTTTATCCATTCATCACTTTATGGACGTTTGGGTTGCTTCCACCTTTTGGCTCTTATGAAGAATGCAGCTACATACATCCATGCACAAGTTTTTGTGTGGACATTTGTCTTCAATTCTCTTGGGTATATACTTAGGGAGTAGAATTGCTGGATCATATGGTAACTCTGTTTAACTTTGTGGGAATAGCCCCTGAACATTTTATGTATGTGTTTGTGCATGTGCCTTTAAGGAGATGGCTTTTGACCAGATTCTCAAGAAAGGGTAAGCAGCATAGAAAGTGATGACCACCCCCCATACCCCCAGTCCCTCCAAGATCTATTCCGGCTTTAAGGTCTTTCTACTCTTGACTCCCAGCTCTGAGAAGACCTCATCTTCCTTCCCACCTGGTTTAGCTTCCTTTAACCAGCCTTCTCTGTGCCAGGCAGTGGGCTGGGCACGGGGGATCCAGTTGAAAGAGTTTCTATCCGCCAGGGTGGGGCGGTGTGCAGAGGTGGGAGAGCTGGGATCAGGGAGGCTTCCTGGAAGAGGAGGCACTAGCTGAATCTTGAAGGTTGCCTGAGAATCAGGAGGGCCAAAAGGTGGGAAGGGCGCTTCTGAGTGAGGAGACAATACTTCCCAGTGCCCTTGGCAGAGACGCAGCTGGCTGGAGTGCCCTTTCCTTCCCCCGGCGGCTCAGAGATGGCTGGAAGCACACATGCTTGGAAATCCTGTCTCGTTGACTCACCAGCTCATCAGTGTGGGCAGTTGCGGGCCAATACTCTGATTGCCGCTGAAGGCGGTGGCGGTGGCCCAGGGCACGTCCGAGGATCACTCAGGGCCCCGGGAAAGCAGGGGGCCCCCGCAGAGGGTCTGCCCCCCATCCTAGAGGCAGGTGTTCTGCAAGTTTCCCACACAGGCCTGCCAAGATCGTCCTCCCGCTATGCGGCACGCACGCACGCAGGCGTACTCTTTCATCCCCGGGGCCTCTCTCTGGGAGCAGCTGGCAGGGCCGCTGGGGGCATCTGCGGGTGGCCAGTGGGATGGAGTCTGGAGGCCTTGGCTGACCCGCGGCCCTGGGGCCCGATGCTTCTCCTCCTGCTGGTGTGCCCTGTCGTAGATTTTCTGGGCACCTTCCTGGTGGAGGACGGGCAGGATCCGGTTTCACAGCAGATTTGGAGGGACAAAGCCACATAGTGCTTTGCTGGATGCCTGGCCCTGTGAAGAGTCGGTGGTTAACGTGTTATTTATGGTTCCCTCCTGTCTCCCCTCTCATGTTAAGCCTCTGGGTGGGGCACGATGCCTCTGCCTGTCAATCAACCAACCAGCCCGAGAAGCTGATGAACCAGAGTTAACCAGCTAGTTTTACGCAGGGCTCATGCATTGTTCTAGAAGCTTCAGGAAATGGGCTGTAGCCTGAGTGTGTGTTGCTTTATTAATGTACCTTTTCATGTGGTATATTGATTTGTAATTATAGATCTTTTATTTAAAACATTTTTATTTTATATTGGAGTATGGTTTATTCACAATGATGTGTTAGTTACAGGTGTACAGCAAAGTGACTCAGTTACACCCGTTATTATGGGTCTTTAAAAATTAGAAAAAAATAATGTAATGGTGGTAAAAAAACTATCATAAAATTTACGATCTTAACCATTTTCTTTTTTAACATCTTTATGGGAGTATAATTGCTTTACAATGGTGTGTTAGTTTCTGCTTTATGACAAGGTGAATCAGCTATACATATACATATATCCCCATATCTCCTTAACCATTTTTAAGTGTGTTAAGATTTACAATCTTAACCATTTTCAGCAAAGTACATTCATCTCGTTGTGTCACGGATCTCCAAAACTGTTTTCATCTTGCAAAATGGAAACTGTGTTCTCGTTAAACACCAACTCCCCGTTTCTCCCTTCCCCCAATCCTTGGCAAACACCCTTCTACTTTCTGTCTCTATGAATCTGACTACACTAGGAACCTCATATAAATGGAATCACACAGTGTTTGTCTTTTTGTGTCTGGCTTACTTCACTCAGCATAATGTCCTCAAGGTTCATCCATGTTGTAACCTGCGACAGGATTTCCTTCTTTTTAAGACTGAGTCATATTCCATTGTACGGATAGACCACATTTTGTTTATCCATCCGTGGACATTTGTTTGTCTATCCATGGACATTTGGGTCGCTTCCACCTCTTGGCTGTTATGAATAGTGTTGCTATGAACACGGGTCTAGAAATAGCGAACCCTTTTTCTTAAAAGTTTAGCTGCACAGTTAATAAAATTAATAACACTTCTTGTAAAAAATTAAACCTATACATATGACTAAAGTCCTTCTAGCTACTTCCTCCAGCCTCCCCACCCCAATGATAACCTCACTATTATCAGTTTATCAGTTTTTTTTTTTTTGTGGTACGCGGGCCTCTCACTGTTGTGGCCTCTCCCGTTGCAGAGCACAGGCTCCGGACGCGCAGGCTCAGCGGCCATGGCTCACGGGCCCAGCCGCTCCGCGGCATGTGGGATCTTCCCGGACCGGGGCACGAACCCGCATCCCCTGCATCCGCAGGCGGACTCCCAACCACTGCGCCACCAGGGAAGCCCAGTTTATCAGTTTTGACTTTATTTATGCACACACACACATGCATATATGTGTGCGTACATATCTATATATGTTTCGAAAAAAACGTATGCACAGTCAATTCTGCTAGAGCGTGACATATACATTCCTAAAAGCATTGCACTATGCAAAATCGCACGATAAAAACCGCGGGGCTTATGAGAAAAATAAGGCTAAGGGGACAACAGTCAAAAACTTTATCAGTCACACATAAAAAAACAGGAAACTAATAAAAACTATAGCACCATTTGACACATGTTAAATGGTTAAGAAATATTTAACACCTGAATGCTGTAATAACCATGGAACTTGACTTCGGCAAAGTCCTGAACTTTTCTTGTGGACATGGTACCAGAAGGGCTGCAGCTTGTGAATTCTTGTGAAAGGGTAGCAAGGGTTTGTCTGAAATCAGAAACTTGTAACCCAGGTGTGAATGGGTGTGGCTCGCAGTACCGGAGAAAGCTGGAAGAGGTTGCAGGGTATCTGTTTTGTGTGTTCCTGAGGGGTCAGTTCAGCTGGGTGCAATTTTCTGCATTGACCCGGTGTTTCTTGTGGATGAAATCGTGCATGAGCAAACAGAAAATCTGGTTATGCTCAAATTGCTCCCAGATATATCAATCACAATGGAACAAATTTATGTTTTCAAAACAAGCACAACTGGCTACACACACACACAGAAAATAAATGGTGCTTTTTGAGAGTGTGTGTTTGCATAAATTGATTCCTATTAGAAGGATGTAACCGTTTGTTTGTTGGTTTTTTTTTTTTTTTTTTTTGCTTAACGGTACCCCTAAGAGATTTTCCATATTAGCAATACAGACTTGTCATGTTTTTGCTGCTGGATAGAGTTCCATGGAATGCATACATCCCATTTAGTTCTTCCCCTAAGGATGGTCATGTAATTAATTATACTGTAGTCAAATGTACATAGCAAAATTTACCATTTAATTTACTTTGAAGTGTACAGTTCAGTGGCAATGAGTACATTCACATGGTTGTGTCACCATCCATCTCCAGAACTTTTTTTTATCACCCCACCCTGAAACTCTACCTATTAAACAATAGCTTCTTGGGTTCAAATCCTGGCCCACCACCTATGGCTGAGTGACTCTGGGCAAGTTCTTTGCTTCTCTGAGCCTCTGTTTTCTCATCTGTGAATCGAAAGCAAGAGTACATAGCTCCCAGATTTGGCCTGATGATCGCATGAGGTGTTGCAGGTAATGAGTCCAGCTCCTTGCTTGGCACACTGTAGGTTCTTAATAAACAGCTTTTATTGTCCTATGAAACTGACCAGATGCCCTGTATGCTTTGCTGTGTTTTATCTGACAGCCGGTTCCTGTGAACAGGGGGTGACATGACGTGGCTTGCTGGGATCCAGAGCTGAGGGAAGGTAGAGTCTAGAAAGCTTCCTAGTGGACGAGACCTTTCTCCATGCTACTCTTCCAGCTATTATTTTAGATGGAAAGTTCCAGGCCCCTCCCTGCCCACCCCGTGCCCCAATCCAGGGCCTAGGCCAGCCCTTGGGACTCTTGGGAGTGACCCATTTTCAGCCTCGGTCAGTGCCAGCCTGCCCGCTGGGGCTGCCAGTTGCAATGTGCACGGTAGCAAATGGATTGAGGTCACGGAGCAGATGGCAGTAACTTTCGGTTGAGATCTGCCGGCCTGCGTTGGAACCAGTGACCCGGGGGTAAATGCGTGTGCATCACCCTCTCTCCCCCTTTGGTCTATAACTCTGGGACCTCGCCCCTTTCCAAGCCCTGTTCAGGCTTCTCGCCAGGGGACCGGAGTGTCCTGTCAGATTTCTTGGGTTTCCGGGAGCCAGAGGGAAAGCCACATTCTTGCAGGCAGCAGACACGCCTCAGACCCCATAGCGCCTGGCTCCTCCTTTTTCAGGAAGCTCAAAGCTCCTTGGTCTCTTCATTTTATTAATCTGATGCTATCCTTGGGGGTTATCATTAATCCCATTTCATAGATGGGGAAATAGAGGCAGGAGGAGGATGACCCAGGAACCCATAGCTCCTGTGGGTCAGAAGGGATTTATTGCGGCTTTTTGGTTCACAGAAATCTTGTAGAATCTGGAGGAAGCTAGGGATCCTCTGGACACAGATACGTAGATATGTCTTACTCTCGACTTTATCTCTAGGACCTAAAGCAGCACTGAGCATACTGTGGGTGCTCCAAATCAAATATTTATTGAAAGAATGAGTGAATTGATAAGCCATGGCTAAATCCCTCTAGCTTGAGGCAATTAAAAAATTAAAAGAGAGAGGGGCTTCCCTGGTGGCGCAGTGGTTGAGAATCCGCCTGCCAATGCAGGGAACACTGGTTCGAGCCCTGGTCCGGGAAGATCCCACATGCTGTGGAGCAACTAAGCCCATGCACCACAACTGTTGAGCTTGTGCTCTAGAGCTCTCGAGCCACAACTGCTGAAGCCTGCGTGCCAAAACTACTGAAGCCCACGTGCCACAACTACTGAAGCCCACGAGCCTAGAGCCTGTGCTCCGAAACAAGGAGAAGCCGCCACGATGAGAAGCCCGCGCACTGCAACAAAGAGTAGCCCCTGCTTGCTGCAACTAGAGAAAGCCCGTGCGCAGCAATGAAGACCCAACGCAGGCAAAAATAATATAAATAAATAAATTCAAAAAAGAAAAAGAGAAAGAGAAAGAAGCATTTTCCTTTCTCTTAATCTTAAGGAAGTTAGCTGTTCCCATTCTACAGATGGGAAAACTGAGTTATAGTTCTCAGGAAGTGGGAGGTCTTCGTAACAACTCCAGGTAGCACGACTCTTAATGTAGAATGTTCCCAATAGACGTGGCAACCTTGGGACAAGTGATAGACGAATTTGTAGTTGAGAACAATCAAAGCTGGAAGAAAATCGCCAATATTTCCTGAACCTATACAAGACACCTTCTTTTCAGCCCTTGCATCTTCTAAAATGCTTTTTCTCTGAGGGTTGGTAAAATTCTATTACACTGTGTTTTTGAGAAAGATGTGTGATGTCTCTACAGACAATAGGAATTGGAAGGTCCTTGGAGAAGCAAAGGAGGTGAACCCATTAGAGAGAAGAGGGAAAAGCATAGGAGGACAAAATTCCTGGGTGGTGATTTTTCTGGTCTTTCTTGACCTCAGCTGCCGCTCAAGAATCTTCACTGATCAGGATGGTGTGTGAGGAAAGGCCCAGAAGGTGTGGAACATGGTAGTAGAAACTTCAGACTTGACATCGGAATTCTGGCTTAGTCACCCCCCAGCTGGGCTTCAGTTTCTTTTTCTTTTCTTTTTTTTTAAAATTTAATTTATTTATTCATTTTTGACCGTGTTGGGTCTTCATTGTGGTGTGCGGGCTTCTCATTGAGGTGGCTTCTCTTGTTGTGGAGCACGGGCTCTAGGCACGTGGGCTTTGGTAGTTGTGGTGTGCGGGCTCGGTAGTTGTGGCTCGCGGGCTCTAGAGCGCAGGCTCAGTAGTTGTGGCACACGGGCTTAACTGCTCTGCGGTATGTGGGATCTTCCCGGACCAGGGCTCGAACCCATGGTCCCTGCATCGGCAGGTGGATTCGTAACCACTGCGCCACCAGGGAAGCTCCTGGGCGTCAGTTTCTTGACATACAGGTCAAGAACGGGGCAATAGCACTGAGCCTTTGGGGTGGTTACTATAACAGTATATTACATGTACAACATGATAAATACAATTAACACTACTGTGGATGACATATGAACATTGTTAAGAGAGAAAATCCTAAGAGTTCTTATCACAAGGAAAAAATTTTTTTCTATTTCTTTAATTTTGTATTTACATGAGCTGATAGATGTTCACTAAAGTTACTGTGATCATCATTTCATGGTGTATGTAAGTCAAAACATTGTGCTGTACACCTTAAACTTGTACGGCGCTGTGTCAATTATATCTCAAGAAAACTGGAAGGAAAAATACCCCGGTTTATTACGTACCAAATGGGAGAAGTTCTTGGCACATAGTAGGTGTACAACTCTTGCCAGTCCAGAGGAATCAGGATGGTGGGCATGAATTGGGGCCGTTTGGGGTTATGGGATTTTCTTCAGGGTGCAGTGGAGGGTGTTCTTTTTTTGCAGTACGCGGGCCTCTCACTATTGTGGCCTCTCGCGCTGCCGAGCACAGGCTCCGGACGCGCAGGCTCAGCGGCCATGGCTCACGGGCCCAGCCGCTCCGCGGCATGTGGGATCCTCCCGGACCGGGGCACGAACCCGCGTCCCCTGCATCCGCAGGCGGACTCTCAACCACTGCGCCACCAGGGAAGCCCGAGGGTGCTTTTAAGACCCATCCTCCTGGTGAAGGCCCAGCGAGCTGGTAATCGGAGGACTAATGACAGTACTGATTAATCACAGCTTACTTTTGCAGCGACACTTTCATGTAGAAGAAGTCCCAGGCCTTCTCCAGCCACTGGCGAAAGCCAGGAGCTGACCCACCTCTGCCCTAATAGTAGTTTTTTATAGACTACCTTTCATCCCCGCATCAGGCAGAGCTTAATAATCATGATCTCTGGCCCCAGCTCTGCCCCAGCCTGTGCTTTAGGGACCGCGTTATTAACCTTGATATTTTCTGCCCCAGGGAAGGAACTGTGGCACCAGAGGGGCAAGGGACTTTTCCCCAGGCTCTGCCGCAGAGTCTAGCCCTCAAATCAGCTCCTTCTGTTGCCCAGCCAGCTAGTCTGTCTCGTAGGTGCCTTCCTGGGAGGAGTGACCTAGACAGGCTGCCAGTTGTGCTTTTTTTTGGTACATATATCAGCTACATATGACATGAGTGCTGAGGGATTTTTTTTTTTTTTTTCGGTACGCGGGCCTCTCACTCTTGTGGCCTCTCCTGTTGCGGAGCATAGGCTCCGGACGCGCAGGCTCAGTGGCCATGGCTCATGGGCCTAGCTGCTCCGCGGCATGTGGGATCTTCCCGGACCGGGGCCCGAACCTGCGGCCCCTGCATCGGCAGGCGGACTCTCAACCACTGCGCCACCAGGGAAGCCCTGTTTTTTGTTTTTTAAAGATTGCAGTAGTTCGTTTAATTGCTTACCTCTTGATTGGTCTTTGTCCCTCTAGTAGATTTCAAATCCCCTGAGATCAGGGACCTCATTTCTCTTGTTCACCTCAGTAGCTTCCACACCTGGAACAGTGACCAGCACACAACAGGTATTTAATGAGTCCCCGAATTCAAGAACAAATAAATGTAATATAGACCTTGGTCTGGGCCAACCCGCTGACAGTGGAGAGGCTTCAAGGAGGAGAAAGCATTGGAGATGGGCTGTGAAGGATGAGGAGTTCTCCAGCTGAAGGCAGAGGCACGCCGTGTGGGCAGATCGTAAAGCAGATCTAAAGGTGTGGAAGGAGCTCTGAAAGTGGGTGGAATTTAGGAGATGGTGAGAAGGTCCTAGCTTCGGGCAGGAGGGGATGAGTGATGGGAGATGTGGCTTGAAATCTCTGTGAGGCTCGCATTCTTCAGTGAGGAACTTGGCATTTGTTTTGGAGGTCACGTGGAATGACAGCATCAGATTTGACCTTTAGTGAGACCCCTTGGTCGGGGATGGTGTTGATAGCTTGGCGCCCATGGCAGTGGCCCAGGGAACGGAGTCGGTGGGCAGAGGGTAGAGATGGACCGATTAAAAAAACTAGCTGGTTGGAACTTCCCTGGTGGCGCAGTGGTTAAGACTCCGCCTGCCAATGCAGGGGACACGGGTTCGAGCCCTGGTCCGGGAAGATCCCACATGCCGCGGAGCAACTGAGCCCGTGTGCCACAATTACCGAGCCTGCGCTCTAGAGCCCGCGAGCCACAACTACTGAAGCCTCCGTGCCTAGAGCCCGTGCTCTGCAACGAGAAGCCATCACAATGAGAAGCCCACGCACCGCAGTGAAGACTAGCCCCCGCTCGCCGCAGCTAGAGAAAGCCTGAGCACAGCAATGAAGACCCAACACAGCCAAAAAAAATTAAAATAAATAAACAATCAAATTAATTAAAACAAACAAACAAACAACTAGCTGGTTGTCTCCAACCTTCATAAAACTTTCGTCGTTCTACCTAAGTGGAGACCCACACTTGCTCACACCATTTCTTCTCTCCCTTCCGTGCTGGATTTTAAACAGTAGTTGGCAACTTTTCCAAATTCCATTGTCTTTCAAAAATATATGTTTTCGTGCACTTTTTAGGCACTTTGTCCGTACGCACTTCATGAAAAATAAAAATACTTTCTTTACCTTTCGTTTCTTGGAGCCGAGCTCCGAGGCTGTTGAACAAAGGCCTCTTGACCATGCAGCGTGGTGGAAAGAGATGGGATTCCTGAATTCTGGCCTTATCTCTGCTTGATGTTTGACTTCAGGCAGGTTCATGTTTCCTCCCTGGGTCTCAGTTTCTCCATCTGTAAAATGAGGGAATTGAGTCATCATTGGTTTTCTAAAGTGTATTCTATGGAATGCTTATTCTGGTAGAGACTTCATTAAAAAAGGGCGGGGGTTGTTGGTCTCACATATTGGGGGAAATAGTGCATCCTCTGTTCCCTTGCTGGAGACTGACAAAGATCGTTTGTGTCGTAGACGCTCTGAGAGATGCTATAGTCAAGGAACCATGTTGAATTTTAAGTCACTGTTTCTCCAGTGATGGGATAGATAGAATCAGTGATGACAGAATCCTGAAATTCTACAGGACTCTGGTTTCGAGATGCTCTGAATTTGCCTAGAATGTTCTTTCAGTTTGAACAAGCTGAGATTCCAGGAGCAGTTGCACGGAACTCCTGTTGGTTGAGTCTTTCGCCTACGTTTTCCACAGGGAATGGGTTGGCCTTGGGGATCTCAGTCTTTCCTCAAGGCCCCCAAACTCACCACCAACTGCAATGATCATCTAAGAAGGAAGGGGAGGTTACCTCGCATAGCCCTATTCCAGAATCTCCTGGTCTCCCTCTTCACATCTCGAATATGAGTGTCCTTATCAACCCACGTCTTCTCAGGATATGGTTCTGCCTCCCCTTGTCCCTCTGTGACAGTGACAGATCATGTTCCAAAATGAAGTTTTCTCCACTAGAGCTCCACCGTTTCACCCCATCCATATTATTCCCGTACTCTCCCAGCATCTGATAAGAGCTTTCCTTTCACAAACCCCTAAGGCCCCCAGGCTGTTATATGAAAAATGGTTCCATAGTGACTCAGTTTGGAATGAAAGAAAATCCAACAGATTTAAAAAATTCTACAAGAGTTTTCGGAGCCTTTCATGTGCTAATGCATAATATGAATCTCTAAGGGGGTGTCAAGAATGCAGTATTGATCATGGAGCATTTTTCCCCCTCATAGAGTATCACAAGGTACTAGGTTCAAAGATGTCCATTTGTGGAAATTCTACCTTCCCAAGTTTCTTTAAATCTCTAATGCCCCTTTCTTCTCTCTTTACTGTTTCTTCTCCACCAGTACGAAAGCTTGCTGAGGGTCAGAGAGCCTTATAATCCTGCTGTGTCTCCTTTGTAGCGCTATTTGTTCACAGAACCACTTACTAAGTGTATCTTTGGTGAGCCAAGTTCAGGACTAGTTATTCACTACGCTGTATATTGTTCTTTTTGCTACTTAATATCTAAATATCTTTCTTTTTTGGGAGAAATTCCAAAATAGGTGGGAGACAGGGACTGCTTCCCATTCCACAAACCAAGGGGAGCAGATTCCCTAGAAACTAGGATGTGTTAATAGATTAGTGCTGGGCCAATTAGATATCCTGCCCGGGATGGAAATCTTGGAATGACATTGAAAGTATTTAGCATTTATCCCAGGGGCAGCAGGCAGTGGTGGTGAGATGGTGAGAGTGGGATTCTCGCTGTGCTACAGCACTGGGATTTCAGCCTCCTAGCCTCCCTTGTTTCTTGCCCACTATTCTTGCAGATTCTAGGGGTGATCCACTATCCTGGATATTTAGTTTCTGCCTCAATTGGAATGAGTTGTGTGGAACCAAAAATCCTGACCCCTCTTGTCAGACCCATGTATTCATGCATCCTTGTATCCGTCTCTCCATCTGTCAATCCATCCATCCATCCACCCATCCATCCATCAGTTACCCATCTATTCCTCTAACATAACAGACACTGAGCTAGGCTCTAGGCATATGCAAAGGTGGATAAATCCATGGGAGCAGGAAATAGCAACAAACAGATGTCCTACTCAAATAATGGAATGTGGAGAGAGTGTCACAAAGGAACAATGAACAAAAGCATAGGCTGTGTTTAGGAAAAGGAGTGGTTCTGGACATACTACCACCCCCAGGCATGAACGGGTGAGAGGAGGGAAGCAGTTTTCAGAAACCAGAGACAGTGTGGGGAGAGGCCTCCTGGCAGCAGCTGTGGCCTTGAGTGAGGGACACAGTCAACCTGTGAGGACCTGGCAGGGAAGGGACCAGAGGATAAATACCATGTCCACACACTCCTCCCTCCCTCTGATCTCATGCCAGAGCCAGAGAAAACACTGAGTTGGCCCATACAGGTCAGCCTCCTGGGCATAGAGCAGAATGGAGAAAGGTAGAGAGTGGATCTGGAAGGCCGAACAGAAGACACTGGGCGCAATGATGTCACTCTTCCTCTCAAATGTTTCTTGTAGATTCTTAGTTACCCAGTACCCCGAACATTTATTTTCTGCCTCAAATAGGGTCAGTTGTTTGCAGTCAAGAAACTGGCAAGCATATCCATCCAACCACCCATCCATCCATCCACCCATCCATCCATCCACCCATCCATCCATCCATCCATCCATCCATCCATCCATCCATCCACCCACCCATCCATCCATCCATCCATCCATCCATCCACCCATCCATCCATCCAATATATCTAACATCCATCCATCCATCCATCCATCCACCCATCCATCCATCCATCCACCCATCCATCCATCCATCCATCCAAACATCCAAACATCCATCCATCCATCCATCCACCCATCCATCCATCCATCCATCCATCCATCCAAACATCCATCCATCCATCCATCCATCCACCCATCCATCCATCCATCCATCCATCCAAACATCCATCCATCCATCCATCCGTCCATCCATCCACCCATCCATCCATCCATCCATCCATCCATCCATCCATCCAAACATCCATCCATCCATCCATCCATCCATCCATCCATCCATCCATCCATCCATCCATCCAAACATCCATCCATCCATCCATCCATCCATCCATCCATCCATCCATCCATCCATCCAAACATCCATCCATCCATCCATCCATCCACCCATCCATCCATCCATCCATCCAAACATCCATCCATCCATCCATCCGTCCATCCATCCATCCATCCATCCATCCAAACATCCATCCATCCATCCATCCATCCATCCATCCATCCATCCATCCATCCAAACATCCAAACATCCATCCATCCATCCATCCATCCATCCATCCATCCATCCATCCATCCAAACATCCATCCATCCATCCATCCATCCATCCATCCATCCATCCATCCAAACATCCATCCATCCATCCATCCATCCATCCATCCAAACATCCATCCATCCATCCATCCATCCACCCATCCATCCATCCATCCACCCATCCATCCATCCATCCATCCATCCATCCAAACATCCATCCATCCATCCATCCATCCACCCATCCATCCATCCATCCATCCATCCAAACATCCATCCATCCATCCATCCGTCCATCCATCCACCCATCCATCCATCCGTCCATCCATCCATTCATCTACCACCAGTGGGTTTATACTGCACTCAGATAAAAGCCAAAGTATTAATGACCTATCAGGCTTCCCATGACTTGCACAACTCCCCTCCCCCATTGCCCATCTGCCTCTGTCTCCCCCTACTCTTCTCTTAGTTTCCTCTACTCTAGCCACACAGTTCTCCATGCTCCACTCTAGATAAGCTCCCGCCTCAGCACCGTTATGCGTGATGTTCCCTCTTCCTGGAGCACCCTACCCTTACGTAGCCCCCCTTCCTCCCCGCTCCTTCCAGGTTTTTGCTCAAATGTCATCTTCCCTGTCCACCTTTCATCAAATGGCAACTCCTCTCTACTACTGTCCCTTACTTTCCCTTTTAACACTTTTCACCATCTCATAGACTATATATTACTTGTTCTTCTTATTTATTATGTGCCCCCCACTCCCACCCCACAATCTCCCAGTGGAATATAAATTCTAAAATGAAAGGATTTTTGATGTTTTGTTTATTGCTACATTCCCTGTGCCCCAAAGAATCCCTACCACACAGAAGGTGTTCGATAAATATTTGTTGAATATATCAACAAGGACCTACTGTATAGCATAGGGAACTCTACCCAATACTCTGTAATAACCTATGTGGGAAAAGAATCTGAAAGAGAATAGATATATGAATATGTATAACTGAATCACTTTGCTATACACCTGAAACTAACACAACATTTTAAATCAACTATACTCCAATATAAAATGCGAAATCAAAAAATTGTTGAAGAAATGATGAAGATATGGAAGCAGTTCTGTGAAAGTTTCCAACGTGCTACTGGAGGGGGATTCAGCCAAGCTGTGAGAGTTTCTGCAAACTTATCTCATCCCTCGCACTGCACAGGCTGAAACTCAAGTGAGAGTTAATATGCCACTTGTGCCCTTAGGAAGTGTCCTGAACTTTCCATGGAAGCTGTGGGCTTGGCTCTTAGTGACTTCTTGTCCTGCTTAGGAAAACCTGAGAGCAAGGAAGGGAAAAAGTGAACACTTCACACATTGTATCTTCAAAGCACTTAATAAATGCTCAAGTAATTAATTCCCTTGGCTCTCTGGGAAGCGGATTTTATTGTCTCTCTTCTGGCAATAGGGAAATGAGTGTGCTGGGGAGTTCCGTCATTTTCCCAGGACCACAGAGCAAGCCGGGAGTGGTGCCAGGATGGCGATGGCATCCTCTGAGTTTCTGGCCGGGAGGCCTCCTGTTTCCCTGTTGGTGGGCAGAGGAGTGGAATCGATGGGAAGTAGTACAGAGAGTCTTAGGACTTCGGGAGCTGGGTGCTTGGGCGGTTGTACAGAAATGGGAACCCACCTGCACCCATTTTTCTTCCAGTGTTCCAGGTCTAAGTTGAGGCTTAAGTGTAAACTTTACAAAGCCAGGGGACGTGAACTCTCCCAATGCAGAGCATGACAAAATGGGAAATAGATGAAGAACTGGCTTTTGCTATGCCTGGTTAATCACAGTTCCTCCGTAGTCCTAACTCCTATGCTCCAGACTTTCCCCTTATCTCTTCTCCAGCAAAATTTACCTATCTGATTTTCCATACCATCAACACTCTACCCTCTGGGAGAAAGGTTATCAAAGAGGTTAACTACTTACTCTACGGGACTTCCCTGGCGGTCCAGTGGTTAAGACTCCGCACTTCCACTTCAGGGGGCGCAGGTTTGATCCCTGGTTGGGGAACTAAGATCCCACATGCCATGTGGCACGGCCAAAAAACAAACAAACAAACAAAAGGTTAACTACTCTATAGTAATAATATTGATGGGCGTTCCAGGGAATTCACATTCTTACAGGTATTATCTCCATGCCAATATTTTTCTATATGTTTGGGCTGAAAGTTGGGAGACCTGAGTTTTAGGTTCTGCCATTAACTTGCCATGTATCAAGGTGGGTCCTTCTTTCCCATCTATTGTATAAATAATAATAAAGACCTATATAAATACTTGCTATGTATTAGACAGTGCTCTACACGCTCTAAGTGTATTGTTCTATTTACCCCTCACAATTTCATGAGATAGGAACTATTTTTCTTCCAATTTTATTTTATTTTAAAAAATTTTATTTATTTATTTATTTATTTTTGGCTGTGTTGGGTCTTCGTTGCTGTACGCGGGCTTTCTCTAGTTGTGATGAGCAGGGGCTACTCTTCGTTGCGGTGCGCGGGCTTCTCATTGCGGTGGCTTCTCTTGTTGCGGAGCACGGGCTCTAAGGCGCGCAGGCTTCAGTAGTTGTGACACTCGGGCTCAGTAGCTGTGACTCGCGGGCTCTAGAGCACAGGCTCAGTAGTTGTGATGCACAGGCTTAGTTGCTCTGTGGCATGTGGGATCTTCCCGGACCAGGGCTCGAACCCATGTGCCCTGCATTGGCAGGCGGATTCTTAACCACTGCACCACCAAGGAAGTCCTCTTCCAATTTTAAAGATGAGGAAACTGAGGCAGAGAGAGGTTAAGTGATAAATCTCAGACTCAGAGCTGGAAGGTTTCAGAAGTGGGATTTGAATCCAGGCAGCCTGGCTCCAGAATCTGGGTTCATAACCACTACCGTATAGGGATTGATTTGAACCAGGCGTGGGATAAGACTTCAGTGAAAAAGTCAGTTCCAGTGGAGCTTGTATGAAAATAACCCTCCTCCAAAAACATTGAGAAAAGCTGGACATAAATACATGCAACAACTGTTTATAAGAATCGGAATGCACCAGCACATATAGAATTTGTGGGAATATGATGCTAGGGGGAGGGGAAGGGGATCTTTAAATTGATCCCAGCCTTTTCTCTAAAGACTTTGGTTAATTCGTGGTGCAGAGGAATAGAAGGTGAGCAGAAACTCACCGTCTTACTGGGCTGAGGATTCAGAGGTCGGACTTTGGGGCTTCCAAAGTGGTTAGAAGTTGAGAGGCATATTGTAGAAAGGAGGGAACCTCAGAGACGTGAACCCAAATCTGATGGCTTCTCTTCGTTTCACTCCTACTCTAAGCCAAGCCACCAGCGTTTTACAAAGATAATGACCACAGCCTCCTATGTGGTCTTCACGATTCCATCTTTCCTCCTTTTCAGTTTTTCTCAGCATAGCGGCCAGAGAAGTCTCTTTAAAAACATGAATCTTATTATATTCTTCTAATCACCTCCCAGTATTCTTAGCCTGAAATCCAGAGTCCTTACTGCGTGAACCACAAAGCACTGGATAATCTGACCACTGGCTCATTGGCTCCCATCACCCTTTCCTTGACCACTGGCTGCAGCCACTTTTGCCTCCTTGCTGTTTCTCAATATACCAACTCCTCTCTTCCTTCACGAAACCATGTGTTTGCCCTTCTTTTTCCTCCTAACACTGTTCCCTCAGATTTTCCACACAGCTTCTTGATGGTCTGTGTTCAAATGTCACCTAATCAGAGAGGCCCCCTCTGGACAATTCCACCCTCACTCTATCCTTTACCTTTATTATTTTTTTCATAGCACTTATTCCTATCTATAATTATTCCACTAATTTTTTATGGCTATGTAAAACAAATCACCACGAACAGTGGCTTAAAACAGCACACATCGATTATCTCACAGTTTCTTTATGTCAGGAGTCTGAGTCTTCTGCTTAGGGCCTCAAAGGGCTGCTCTCCAAGTGTGAGTTGGGCTGCTTTCTCATCTGGGGGCTTGACTGGGTAAGGATCCACTTCCAAGCTCACCCAGGTTATTGGAATAATGAATTTCCTTGTAGTCATAGGAATGAGAGCCCTGGCTTCTCGGTCAGTGTCAGCGGGAGGCCGCTCAGCTCCTAGGGCTGCCTGCAGTTGACTGACACAGCTGCCTTCTTCATCACGCCAGCCAGGAGGGTCTTCAGAGCGAGTCAGCTAGCAAGACCGTAAGGCCATAGAAATAACATTCCACCACTACTGCCATATTTTATTGGTTGGAAACAAGTCGCAAGTCCCATTCATACTAAAGGGGAGGGAATGACACAAAACTGAGAATACTGGGAGGCAGGAATCATGGAAGGGGTAACTTAGAGTCTGTCCATCCCAATTATATTCTATATTTATTCATTTACTGGTTTATTTTATGTCTCCTTCACTAGATTGGAACCTCCAAGACTACAGGACTTAATGTATCTTGTTTGTGACTGTATCCCCAGCACGTGGAACCATTACTGGCACATAGTAGATGCTCGAAATATATTTCTTGAATGAATAAATGAAACAAATATATATATAAATATATAAATACACACACACACATATATAGAATCAACCAGCTTTCTTGAAAAATGCAGTTTTCTAAGAATCCTGGCTTTCAGTCAGGTAAGAGCTCTCATTAGAAGGGGTCAGAATCAGCAGACCTCATAAGCGTGTTCCATTTTCGAATGCATCCACTCCAAGACACCAGAGAAAAAGCGTCCGTGTTCAGCCTGGTTGGGTTTTGGAGACCTGATTAGTAGAGAAGAAGGTGTGTATATGAAGCTTTGGCCTCGGTTGGGATAAGTCAACCCCGAAGTCATCCGAAAGCTCAGCATGGGGGCTGGCTTTGGAGTCAGAATGGCCCTTTCTCACTGTGACCTTTGTGGTTAATACACCAGATTCATCAATACACACATGCGTTATCCACACATCCATTTTTATATCAATAGAAAATGCTTTCCAGATGTGTGTTGGAGGTGCTAGGCTTTGTGCTGCTGGCTTTTTGTATTCTGTTAGGTCTCAGCCCAGCCCAGCACACAGCCTGTTGTTTTTATATCAAAAAGACGGGTCATACCTGCTTAATAAGCCAGAGGAATTCGCTGCAACCTGGGGGAACCATAGGAATGTGGTTTTCAGATCCGATTAGAGAGATGCGGCCAGGTCCCCAGGGTTCTCAGGTTCAGCTGCCTCGGCCTACAATGTCATGCATTGTCTTCCAGGCCTTGTGCTAAATGATTCAGGTTTCTGTAGCCCCTCTTCCGTAGCCTGTGTGCACAGCTCCAGAGCACACCCAAAGGGGAGTTAACCATTGAGCTTTCAGTTAGCTTTCTGGTCTTCTACTGGGGTGGCCTTTGCAGGGGTTTAGAGAAGAGAAGAGAAGTCCAAATCCTCCCCAAGTTTGAGGAGTCTTTGCTCTTTGACTTGCGGGTGGCAGGGAGCTCTGGAGCAGACTCTTTAGAGTCAGAATCCTGGCCTGGCCATTTACTAGCTGTGTGACCTCGGGCAAGCCCCTTGACCTCTCTGAGCCTCCAGTGGTTCATCTGTATCCTGTAGATCTTAACACTTCATATCTCTTGGCTTAAATTTTTTTTTTCTTTTAAAATTTGGCTACGTCGTGGAGCTTGTGGGATCTTAGTTTCCTGACCAGGGATTGAACTTGGGCGCCAGCAGTGAGAGTGCTGAGTCCTAACCACTGGACCACCAGGGAATTGCCTCTTGGCTTATTTTGAAGGTGAAATGAGATGATGCATGGAAAGCTCTTAGCACAGAGTCTGGTACATAGCAAACCCCTAATAAATAAGAGCTAATATTATTACTACTACTATTATTATAATTTAACTTAAACCTGGACCCACACTGATTTCCCTATGGGGGTTCATTGGTTTAGAAGTGAGTGTGAACAAAACGCATTCTGGAAGTGCTCCCTTAAAATTTCTCTGGAAACGTCCCTGTTCAGAGCCCTGGAAACAAATACAGTGTCCTAATATGCTGGAGCTGCATTAGTGACTTTGAACTCTAGGTAAGTTTATTTATTTTTTTCTTGTCTCTTTGATAGGGCCCTGCTGATTTAGGGCATCTCCAGATCAGAGGTGTAAACTGAAATTCTGGGCTCTGGAGCCAGAGCTGGCTGAAGTTTTCCCTTTGATGTGTGCCTTTCTCCTTGAGCTGGGTGGACCCCAGCTGGACACATACTAGGCACTCAATTAACATGTGTTGAGTGAGTGGCTGGAGGAGAGGGGGGCTTAGCCAATAGTCATCCTAGAGGATGTAATAGTATGATAAGAATAAGGACACTAAGACGGGTCATTTTCGGGGCGCTAAGGTATTCTCTGCCAGGCAACAGCCTGGGTGTTATGCATAGATTTTTCATTTACTCCTCAGGAATATTCTGTGAGGGAGATACTGTGATGCCCTCTTAAGAGATAAGAACATTGAGATTTAGCCTGAGATCCCGTTAAAGGACTGAGCCTGGATTTGAGCCCAGGAGATCTAATTAAAGAGCTCTTGGGGACTTCCCTGGTGGTCCAGTGGTTAAGGTTCCGAGCTTCTAGTGCAGAGGGCGTCGGTTCGATCCCTGGTCAGGGAATTAAGATTCTACATGCCACGCAGCGTGGCCAAAAAAAAAACCAAAAAAAAAAACCCTCTTGCGTCTCTGTGCCAGGTCATAGGTCACCTGACTCAGCCGTCCAAACGTTAGGGCTTTGACTTGGCCTCATGTTGAAGTGCCCAGGTCGCTACTCTGCTCCCTTTCAGTCTGGAGTGATCCAGGTGGAAGCATGAAAGGGGAACAGCGATGTTTCAATCCCCTCTTTTTTATAGAAAGGGAATAGATCACATAGACCATGGCCTTAAGGAATTCCACAAAACCTTTAAAAAGGATGAGACAGATTTTCATTGTTGAATACGTTACATATCTAAGTTTCTATATGCAAAGAGAAAAAAATTCTGTAAGAGACATAAACACCTATTTAAGAGTTGGTTAAATTTTATGTGTATAATTTTAGCTTAAAAATTATACTTATTTTTTAAATTTAATTTATAGTTTTAAATTAAAAAATAAATCAGAATGTATAAAAGGATATACAGTGAAGACAGCTTCCTTCTCTTTGTCCAGAGATACCCAGGTCACCCAAGGAGCAAGAAAAACTTTCAATTTTTTGTGTATCTTTTTTTTTTTTTTCCGCGGTACGTGGGCTCCGGACGCGCAGGCTCAGCGGCCATGGCTTACGGGCCCAGCCACTCTGCAGTGTGTGGGATCTTCCCAGACCGGGGCACGAACCCGCATCCCCTGCATCGGCAGGCTGACTCTCAACCACTGCGCCACCAGGGAAGCCCTCTTGTGTGTCTTTTTAGAAAGAGTTAATTATCAGAGCCTTCAAGTAAGAGGAAGAGAATTTTCCTTTTAATGCATATCTGTTTTGTATCCATTGTTGGAGTTTTTGACAACAAGCTTGGTATAAAGAAAATTAAAGTTAATAAAATAATAATTATTCTGCCGAGGGGATTGGTTCAATGAACTAAGATTCCGCAAGCCCAAGACATGCTGCGCAGCCAAAAAGAAAAGAAAAGAAAAGAAAAAACCCAAACAAACAAACATAATCATTGAAGGACACAAATACTCTCCCTTCAACCATATGCTATGTCCCAGCTTCAGAAGCAGGTGCTAAGAAACTGTCCTCTAGCTGGGACAGCTAGCTCTGTTCTCTGGTTCTCCAGGAGCTACGACAGTTGATCCTTCAACTCCAACAGAGAAGATCGCGGGGAGGCCTTTGATCTCTGGTCCCATCACCTTGGTCTGTCTCCATGGCAACCACCCTGCCTCTGGTGGTGGAGAATGTGCCCTATTGTTCCACCATCCCCACCTTCATTCCACTTTAATTACCGGTGCTTGTTCCATCCCAGGTTTCATTTGCATTTGATGAGCCAGGAGGACATGCGTGTGGATAAAGTGACTCACTTTCCTCCTCGCTGTCCTCTGTTCCTTTTTTTACCTTCCCTCTCGTGCTACAAGATGCCTCCATTGCTCTCATGGACCTGGGTTCACACCTCTGTTATCTTTGTGAGTGGGTCCTGTGAACCCTGTATGGGAGTCACTTTGCACCGTAGAACCTCAGTTGGCTCACCTGTACAATGGGGATAAAAGTGAGACCCACTTCTTAGAGCTGAAAAGTAAATAGCTTCAAAGCCCAGTGGCTGGCACATAGAAAGTGATTAATAAAGGTGACGTGTCCTTATTAAGCAAGACACCTAGGGACCTGGTTGACTTGGTTATTGGAGATTTGGTTATTGGAGTGATTGAATTTTATTGTCAGTCTTTATCTATGTATGTATGTATATATGTACGTATGTATGTATCTAGTGATCTATCAATCTATCTTCTGTGTTCTGGCTGGATGACCTTTGTCTGTGACATGCAACCCAACGGCTGTCTGTCTCCACTGATCCCATCCTTTCTTGCTTTTTCTCACCCCCAAGCCTTTGCATGTGTTGTTCCCACTGCCTTGAGTGTCCATTCCTGTCCCCTCATCCCTGGTTAACTCTGCTGAGATGTTAACTTTCTCCAGGGTTCTTACTTCATCAAAAAGTCCACCCTAGCAGCTCCCGTATCTTAGTATTTATCACGTTGTATCGCAATTGTCCATTTCCTTACCTTTAATCCCCTCCCTCAGCCTGTGAGCACCTGGAGAGCTGGACCTTTGTTCTGTCCAGTGTTAATTCCCCAGTAGAGTATATTATCTAGAAAGTTCTCAGTAGATATATGGATACATTCATATGACACATATTTTTTGAGCAGCTACTGTGTGTCAGGCATTATAGTCATGAGCAAAACAAGAATCCTTACCCTCAGAGAGCTTATGTTCTTTTTTTGTTTTTCTTTTAAAAATTATTCATTTATTTATGTATTTATTTTTTACAGTAGGTCCTTATTCGTTAGCTATTTTAAATACAGCAGTGTGTACATGTCAATCCCAAACTCCCAATCTATCCCTCTCCCTAACACTTCCCCCCCTGGTAAACATAAGTTCATGGAGAGCTTATGTACTAATGTGGGGGGATGAATGGGCTCTAGAACACCTGCCCATCAGCAGCATGGAACTTCTTGTTGTGGCCCAGGCATACCTGGTGTTCGCATCTCTGTGCATCTGTACGTGCCGTTCCCATGGCTTCTAGCACCCATTCTCCTGTGTCAACTTAACCCCGACACCAAGGCTGGGGTATAAGTCACTGTGGTAGGTCCCTGTGTCTGTGATCCCCTTGAACTTTGAAAATTCCATCAAACTAGGGTCTTGGGTGTGTGGGCACCATCTGGAACGTGGGCCCCCAGGGAACCAGGGGACTATCTCTCACTTGCCCCCTGCACCTCCAGGACCCGCTTGGCAGTGAGAAGGTCTTTAGCAAACATATGCTAAAGAAAGAGAGAAATCATGTTCTCACTCTCTCTGCTTCTGGCCGAGGAAGGATTTTGTTTCCAAGGGCCCTTTTGCACAATTCTGATCTCATCCACTGCTTGACGATGTGATTATTTTAACTTTCAGAGACTTCTGGGTGAGGCCTGGCCAGGGGCTCTGGGATTATCCAGAAACATATTTCTATAGAAGTGCCAAGAGACCTGGTGGGACTTGCAGGGTCCAGCGATGCTAAATAACATGGACTTTGTTTATTAACAACATTGATTTTCTGTTAAAAGAGGCATTCCTCTCCCACATAGAGAGTTGAAGTTTTGTCAGAAAACAAACATGTATGCCATAGATGCACAACTGGAAATATTAGGGGGGGTGGTAAGGGGGGTTGATCCAAGGCTTAAGGGGAGGTGGGGATGGGTATCGAACAGGGAAACAGAATAGAAAGAGAAAAATCTGGGCAGGCTGCCTTCCTCCCTGGGCAGGGCTTGGAAAGATCCCGTCTGTGGCCACTCTATTTTGCACGATTGCATCTGGTGAGGGCCCAGCTGGCTCTTCTGCAAAGCGACTGTGTTTCTGAAAGGGGGCCTTCTGCCTAGAATGCAGGGCTCCTAACTCCTATTCCAGTGCTCTTTACCCCATATGGTCTGTCAACCCAAAGGCATGAGCAAAAACCCAAGGGCATGCTCTCAACCCAAGAGCAAAAAAGATATTTCTCTTTTTTTGCATCAAAGATGGTGGTGGAAAAAAAGAATTAATTTTCTGAGAGCCACAGATAAGCTTACTGGACTCCTCTTGTGTGCTGTATAAAATGTAAGTCTAGTGCAGGGGTAGCAAACTCAAATATGTTCTAGGGCTGGGCAGGTAGCACAAATGAAGGATGCTGATCAAAGATGTATTAGATGGGAAACTCCCTGGCTGTCCAGTGGTTAGGACTCCACGCTTCCACTGCAGGGGGCCAGGGTTCGATCCCTGGTTGGGGAACTAAGATCCTGCATGCCGTATGGTGAGGCCAAAAAAAAAAAAAAAAAGATGCATTAGATGGGATCCTGGCAGGAAACAGATGATACCCTTCCACCGGGCCATCTGATGGAAGGTTCCTCAAGGGACTGTTCACAGATGTTTGTGAAGGATGAAGGGAACTAAGGAGGTAGAAGAAAACCAAGAGGAATACTGAAGTATCCTGAGACTAGTAACACGTGGGAGCACTTACCTCCCCTAGGCTGAAAGAGAAGTTACTGAGGAGGGCGATTCTGTGGAGAGGCCCTGGACTGGACCCCTGACCTCAGGTAGAGGGACTCAGCCCACCTGCTATGACTCTTTGACCCCACAGGGAGGGAGCTGGGGAATATATACCCCAGGTTCACTCACACCCATAGTTTCCTCTCCATGTCACTTGTTGGCCAAGTCCAACTTGAAGCCAAAGAAGGAACCCATACAGATCTGTAAGGATACATCTCCAGGGGCAGAGAGTAGGGTGGGGAAGGGTGGTGAGTGGCTCTGGAGGGACAAATGGAAGATCTTTAAGATGTACATAGGATGGTATATAGGACAGTTTCATTTCCACAAAGAAATAGATACCTCGTTCCCTGTAAAACTTGGCCTTCTTTGTTTACCGTAATTTCTCCCATTCCTTAAAATGGTAATAACAACAGCAATGTCAACAATAACAAGGTAGCAGAGAATTCCCTGGCAGTCCAATGGCCTGGGTTCGATCCCTGGTGGGAGAACTAAGATCCCAGAAGTCGTGTGGTGCGGCCAAAAAAAAAACCCAAACCAAAACCCAAAAAACAATAGCAAGATAACACCCACAGACCAACCCTTAGAGAGTTGCTGTGTGGATTAAATGAATTGATTCATATAATGAGCTTAGAATATTCCAAGTAAATGTTAAGTTTTTGTTTTGTTTTTACACCATCATGATCCTTTATTTCTCTACTTTTGAAAGAGAAGTGGGTGTTAGACCTATCTTCCTGTCCCATTAATTCTTCTCTAAGTAAAACAACACTGAGAGGTCAGTGTTAAAGAGCAACAGACTTTGAGACACAGTGTGAGGAGACACTAGGGAGTGGTGTGGACTGTGGCAAAATGCAGCGTCCTGTCTCAAGGGACCACCCGCCACTCAGCTCTAGCCAAGGTAACCTTGTAGGAATATAGGCTGAGTGTTGCCAGAACTTCCAAGTTTTCAAGAAAAGCTGAAAAACTGCAATTTTTATGTGAAAGCTTCTGATTTTTCAATGTTGGCAGATGATTCAATATTTTGAAAATATATCATCTGAGCCAACGCTCTGCGAGCCAAATAAAACAGGTCTGGGGTCTGGATCCAGCTCACATGTAGCCAGTTGTGATCTTTGGTTAAGCTTATGCCTGTGGACCAGAGGAGGCTGTTGGCTTTTCCAGGGAGAAAAAGAGCATATGACCTTGGCTCCTGGCAGAAGCTTCTTTAGCGAGGTCTGAGCTGAAAGACCAGAGATAAGATTAAAGCATGCTTGACCTAAAACATAAGAACTGGAAGGATGCATAGGAAGGGGATGACATTTAGCGGGCAGTAAGGGCAGGGGGGCTTTCTCCTTAAAGGGACACATGGGCTGGATTTTACCGGAAGCCTGTACAGTTCCGATACCACATTCATGAGCCCAAGGTAGCCAGACTCCTGGTTTCATCTGGAAGACTCCATGAAGTGATTTTCATTCTGTTCAGTTTTTTTTTTTTAATGTTATTTTTGGGGGCTAGGAGAGATAAAACCTGACTCCCTGACATTATATAAATCGAGGAATTAACATCAGCAGGCATGCCGTGATTCTTCTTAGGAGAAACCAGGCTGCAGGCAAGGCCACCCGATGCTTCAGGGCTGTCCAACTTCATACACCTCTGGAGTGGGTTCAAGCTCTCCTCCTGCTTCCTTTCCTTAAAAAAATAAAAATGCCGATTTGAATTCCCCATCTTTGGAGAGAGATGGGAGCACACAATCGTGTAGAGAAACTCCCTGCACACACATCTGTTATACACATTCCCACAGTGTCCTCTGCTTGTTCAACAATGAACAAAATTATTTCCTCTCATTACTTCCCATGTTGCTTCAAAACCGCACTCGGAAAAATAAAACCACTGAAGGGGGCTTGGCCAATCAAACGTCCTTGCAGGCCCAACTTTCTGAATTTAGGGGCTGGGGTGTGGCGGGTAAGGGGAAGGCGCAGGGGTGCAGGAGGTGGGAGGTGCGGGGACGGAGGTTGGCTGCGGGCGAGGGAACAGAGCTGTAGTTGTGACGGATTGCTGTTACTTCGTGTGTGTCTTTGTGTGTGTGTGTGTCCATGCATATGTCTGTACAAATGTCTGTGTGACGGTCTGGGTGTCTGTCTGATTATCTGTTTGTATCAATTTATGTGCTATGTGTCAATTTATTTTATTTTATTATTTAATTTAATTTAATTTTATTATTGTTTTCCAGCTTTATTGAGATATTATTGACATGTAACCCATGTTAGTTTAAGGTATATGACGTGATGATTTGATGAACGGCTATATTGTGAAATGATTACCACACTAAGGTTAGTTAGCACCTCCATCCCTTCACATAATTACCGTTTTTTTCAGTGTATGGTGATAACACTTAAGATCTACTTTCTTTTTTTTTTTTTTTTGCGGTATGCGGGCCTCTCACTGTTGTAGCCTCTCCCGCCGCGGAGCACAGGCTCCGGACGCGCAGGCTCAGCGGCCATGGCTCACGGGCCCAGCCGCTCCACGGCATGTGGGATCCTCCCGGACCGGGGCACGAACCCGTGTCCCCTGCATCGGCAGGCGGACTCTCAACCACTGCGCCACCAGGGAAACCCAAGATCTACTTTCTTAAACAACTTTCAAGTATATAATACAGTATTGTTAACTACAGTCACCGAGCTGTACGTTAGATCCTCAGGTTAGATCCACTCATTCCTTTACATGAGCTGTATCCCTCTGAGGAATAAGGTCATTTTGTGAATGAAGAAATGGAGGCCCCGAATGGCTAAGATGTTTGTCCAAGGTCACACAGCTAGTAAGCAGTAAACATGGGATGCAAACACAGATCCCTCTGGCTTCAAGGACAATGCTTGTCACCACTACAGTTTCGCTGTGGTAGGCACACAGGTACTAAGGAGATGTGGAGGGGGCTGGCTATGAGTAGGAGAGGTAGGTAGGTGAGGTAGGGTTGGCTGAAAATAAGGACTCTGGCCTTGGGAGAGGCCCTATTAGAACTCCTGAGTGTTCAGAGTGACAAAAAGATACTCAAGTGCCAGTGAAAGAAGACCAAGAGGAAGGGGTATAGAGGCTGCCTGGGTATTTCCTTAGTACATTGGAGATTTTTCTCTTTGCCTCCCAGAATACATCATGGCACACACCATCTTTTTTTTTTCTTTTGGCTGTGCCGCGTGGCCCCAACCAGGGATCAAACCCATGCCCCCTGTAGTGGAAGCATGGAGTCTTAACCAGTGGACCACCAGGGAAGTCTCGGCACATGCCATCCTGTTGTATTTTTGTAGATTTGAGGATTATGGAGCTGGGAGTAGCATGTGGAGACTTGGGCTGGCAGGAAGCCTCAATAAACTCTAAACTCTGATATCATTTTGTCTGTCTCTCCAGGGAACAAACCAGAGTGTTCACTTAGGCAGACAGATCTGTATTTCTTGTGAAGCACCAGGAATTAGGCACCAACTTCTTGCTTAGGTCTGAAAGGTGAGGAAAGGGAAGTCTGCCCCTTAGGCAATGCTTGAAGGTACTTGAGGTAGTGAGCCTCCTGTCCCTGGAGGCAGGCAAGCAGAGGCTGCACTGTTCCATGGAAAGGTGTCTTCTGTTGGGTAAGATGTTGAATGAAATAATCTTTGAAGTTCTTTTTAATGCCAAATTCCAAGTTTCTGAGACATTAAGGAGTTGGTTATATTCAGGGCAAAGCAACTGAGATATGTGAGTATCTACCACTTCTTCTGAGGCTTAACCACCCAAGAATCGTTTGGCAAGGTTTTTTTTTAACCCTTGAATTTCAGTAATCCCATTTTTGGTCTTAACTCAGGCACAAAAGTCAGCATATTCAATCGATGAGGTATTTGATTTGCAGAGACAGTAAAATGGAGTGGTTCTGAGCTGGAGTTAAAATCCTGCTGTACCATTCACTAGCTAAGTGACCTTGAGCAAGTGACGAAACCTCTCTGAATCTCTGTTTTCCCATCTGTAAAATGGGGCCAGTAATAGAACCTACCCCATTGTGTTGACATGAGATACTTACTCCGTGTAAAGCCTTATCATAGTGCTTGATACAGGGTAAGCACTTCATACATATTAGCTATTATTATTATTTATTCAATAGATATTAATTGAGGACCAATTAGCTGTCAAACCTAGGGAATCATCAGCAATATGTAGAAAGAAAAAACCTTCTGAAAACCCTTATCTTCCTACTCTAAGGGGCATCAATATGGACAGGAAATTCAAGGCAACACGCACATCCCTCCTCTTAATTTTCAAAAAGTCTTCCCACGAGGTCACATTTGGATTAAATCCAAGGCTTGGGTGATGCTTGGGCCTTGATTTTTTGTTTTAAACATCTTTATTGGAGTATAATTGCTTTACAATGCTGTGTGAGTTTCTGCCCTACAACAAAGGGAACCGGCCATATGCATACGTATATCTTGGGCCTTGATTTTTATCAGAATCGGCTTTTTGCAACTAGACTGCACTCATTATTGATGTGGAATACAGCGATATTTATTGCTTGTTGAAGACTCACAGTCTGTTCAACCCTTTACAAGAGATAAAGAAGATAAGTCCTGGGCCCCGAGGGGGTTTGCAATTTAAGTTACTCACACTCAAAAGTGCACCAGCTGAGAAAGAGTTTGGATGCCTTCGGCACCTCAACTCTGAAGTCATTTATTCCTCCCATAAAGAAGATGATTAAGTGGGAGGGTGAGCTTGGATCTTTGCAGAGATTTTCTATATAGAAAAAACAATAACAGCAGATGCTATTAAAAATTAATTTAAAAAACCCCAACTCTTTCTAAACTCGAAACCGTGGAAGAGTAAATCATCACAAACCATGAAACAGAGGTGGTTTTGATTTCCTGTCCTCCTTTATAAGTCTCCAACTTTAAAAATTTACCATCTAGACTATTTACCATATGGGGGTGGGTAAGGAAGGACAATGGCTTTTTAAAGGTGTAGGAAGAAATACAAAAGGATGCCACTTTGCCTGGAAGTTTGACACGTTTATGAACATTCTCTCTGTTCAAGCAAAATATGCCAAGATCCCATTAAACCCTGGTTCTCTCACTGTGGTCCTTGCTCAGTGAAATCATGAAGTTACGTCCATAGAATAACATGAGTTCATCACTATTCTGTTTCAAAAAAGGAGGCAGATTCCCATGGACCTAATGAAAGAAGTATCTGGATGTTTGGTAGCGATGTAGTGAACTTGTTCTCACGTTGGTCAGTTCTTTCCAAAGTGGTAGGGAAATTGGACGGATATGAAAGAACGCAACTCCTAAAACCCTTGGAATCTCTGGAGTGGTGATGGTCTAACTTGTATCCAGTGAGATAAGTAGGAAGCTTCAGATTGGGGGCTGGTCAACAGAAAGACCGAGACATAATAAGAGGATTGGAACTTTCAGCTCTCCACCCACTGAACTTCTGGGGAGGGAAGAGGGGCTGGAGGTTGAGCTAGTCACCAGCGGCCAGTGATTGCATGCTTTTGTAACACGTCTCCGTAAAGACCCAGTGAGCAGGGTTTGGAGAACTTCTGGGCTGCCGAGCACATGGAGTGCTGGGAGGGTGGCACCCCAAGAGGGGGCATGGAAGCTTCTTGAACCCCTACCGCCACCCCAAACCCTGTCCACGCAACACTGCCATTTGGCTCTTCCTGAGTTGTGTCTTTACGACAAACCAGTAAGCATAAGTAAACTGTTTCCCTGAGTTCTCTGCGCCATGCTAACAAAGTGTTAAACCTGGGGGAGGGAGGTTGTAGGAGCTCCTGATTTCCAGCCAAGTCGGACAGACCTGTGGGTACCTTGGGCACCCCAATACTCGTGACTGAAGTGAAGGCCGTCTTGGGGACTGAGCTCTTAAACCTGTGGAATATGACACTAACTCTGGGTAGTCAGTGTCAGAATTGAAATGAACTGTAGGACACCAGGCTGGTGTCTGGAGATTTGGAGAATTGGTTGGTGTGTGGAAAAAACTCACGCATTTGGTGCCAGAAGTGTTGTGAGTAAAAACAGTTCACCAGCGCTTGACGTTCTTAGGTTTTATTTCTCGTTTTATCTACTCTGGTGGATGTCTCACCTCTATCCTTAGCCCCTCTGATCTCATCACTCTGTCCGACAGCAAGAACGGACTTAAAATATGCAGGTCTAATCCTGTCACTTCTTACTGAAAGCCCCCAGTCACTCTATATTGCCCTTATAATAAAGTACAGACCCCCTGTGGAATCCCTGATTTCAACCTCCTACCAACTCATCTTTTATAACTCTCTTTCTTGCTTGTTTTCCTCCATCCTATTTGGATTCCTTTAAATACCATGAATATGCTTTGCTCTCTCCTGTAGCTCCATCTTTGAAATGATGGACTCTTCACCTGGAACACTCTATGTCAGCCCTGTTCCTTTCTTCATAATGAACTTCTGATCATCTTTTATGTCTCCTCTTAATAAAGCATCCCTTCAGCAGTATCTTAACTGACAGCTCACATTAGCTTAGATCCAGGGTCACCAAACTATGACCTGTGGGGCAATTTTGGCCCCCTGTCTGCTTTTGTAAATAAAGTTTTATTGGAACACAACTATGTCCATCCATTTACATGTTTCCTATGGCTGTTTTCATGCTATAACGGCAGAGTTCAGTAGTTGAGACAGAGACCATAGGGCACTCAAAGCTGAAAAAATTTACTCTCTGATGCTTTGAATTTTCTTTTTTTCTTTTTGATTTTTGGCCATGCTGTGTGGCAGGCAGGATCTTAGCTCCCACCCAGGGATCACACCCGGGCCCCCTGCACTGGAAGCATGGAGTCCTAACCACTGGACTGCCAGGGAAGTCCCACTCTGAACCTTTGAAGACAAAGTTTGTCAACCCCTGGATTAGATGACCCAGTTTATATGCTCCAATAGCAACCTGTATTTTAGAAACCTTCATTATCCATGATTCTGTTTAATGTCTATCTTCTCTCTTTAAGCTCCACAAGAACAGAGACTTGCATTGTTCTCTGCTATAACCTTGTCTGGCAAACCGAGCCTGGTAATTGTATAATAAATGTTTATGGATCAATGAATTCATAAGCTATTGTAATTGCTAAGGAAGATATGGCTAGTTGCTTTATTTATTTATTTATTTTTTTGGCCATGCTATGCAGCCTCCTGGATCTTAGTTCCCTGACCAGGGATTGAACGGGCCACAGCAATGAAAGCACCGAGTCTTATCCACTGGACTACCAGGGAACTCCCATGCCTGGTTGCTTTTACAATATCCTTTCTCTTCTATTTCCGGAGAAATAGACCAGCAGTTTTATGTAAATAGCAATGCACCAATCAAAAGCTACGTTTCAGTGCTTCCCTTGCAGCTAAATATGTTCATATGCCTAACTTTTGACCCTTGATAGGCAAGCGGAAATGTTTGTGATGCCTCGGGAAGACTAGGAAAGTTAACTCGGCCGATAAGTGTGCCCATTTGTCCTCTCCTCTTCATTTCTGCACCTGCAGTCTGTAATGTTTACGTAATGGCTGGAGTTCCAGCAGCTCCTTTAAACTATGAGGTAACTTGGAGATGGAGGACAAAGATAGAAGAAACCTGCCTCTGCCTCCCTGAAAATTGGATGGAATCGCCATATTTCCCTGACTGCCCACTTTCAGGGATTATTTGATGAGAGAAAAAGTAAAATCTTAAATGTTTAAGCTGCCATAGTTGGGCATAAACACCTAGCTAATATAATTTGACATCTTATTGCCCTTGATTTCTCTCTCTTTCTCTCCCCCAAAATGGACCTCTCCTTTTGGTAAAAGCAATCTAAACATATCCTCCCTTTTGTGATGATTTTCCCAGACTTTCATCTTGATCTGACACTGCGTCTGAGCTCTGATGCTGCAATGCACCTCTGTCCAAGAAACTGCTGGTGATTTATTTTCATTTCCTTAATCTAATTTAAGTCTTCAGTTTTGACACCTGCCCTCTACCGTTTTTCTGGAACACTTAGAGTTCGGACAAATGAGTGTTGATGATATTTTTAGGATGGGAACAAAATTTCCCTTTCCTTTGACCCTTATTTTTTCATTGATCTAAGAGAAACGATTAGCTTCTACTACGTGCCAGGCCTCGTGCCAAGCACGGTCCTCAAGGGGCTTACATTTTAATATCCTAAATGGACAGCAACCATTTCCTTTGCTTAAAAAAATTCTAATTGTTGACATATCACCTAGCAGTTATCAGTTTTCTACCTGTCTATCCATCTGTCTGCTAAGACACTGTATGTAGTAAAAGGGAGGTTTCAAAATAGAATTATATTTGTAACCAAAAACCATAAATGACATGATAATTTAGGCAGAGGTTGGCAAACCAGTTCGCATGAGCCAACTTCCACCCACCACCTGTTTTTTTTTTTTTGGCTGCGTTGGGTCTTCACTGCTGCGTGCGGGCTTTCTCTAGTTGCAGTGAGCGGGGGTTACTCTTCATTGCGGTGCGCGGGCTTCTCATTGCAGTGGCTTCTCTTGTTGCGGAGCACGGGCTCTAGGCGTGCAGGCTTCAGTAGTTGCAGCACTTGCGCTCAGTAGTTGCGGTGCGTGGGCTCAGTAGTTGTGGTGCACAGTGCTCAGTGCTCAGTGGCACGTGGGATCTTCCCGGACCAGGGATCGAACCCATGGCCCCTGCGTTGGCAGGCAGATTCTTAACCACTGCGCCACCAGGGAAGCCCCCCACCACTCAGTTTTGTAAGGCTCGAGAACTAAGAATGCTTTTTACCTTTTTCAACGGTTGAAAGTTTTTTAAAAAAGCAAAAGGAGATTAATATTTTGCGACACATGAAATTTACATGAAATTCAAATTTCAGTGTCATTAATAAAGTTTTATTGGAATACAGTCACACCCATTCATTTATGTATTGTCCACGGCTGCTTTTGCACTGCAAGGGCAGAGTTGAGTAGTTGTGACAGAGACCACAGGGCCCACAAAGCCTAAAATATTTACTGTCTGACCCTTTACAGGAAAATTTTGCTGACCCCTAATTTAGTGGAATTTCTTTCTGCCAAATTAAGTGGGAAAATAATCATAGGGTTTGGCCAAGATACTAAGATGCCTTATGGTGCATTGTTGGGACTTTCATAGTTACTAAGTTTTTCCCTCATCCTTTGATTTTTCCACTTCCAGCTTAAAACTTCCTAAGAAACAATTCAATGAGACCATCATTCCTAGAACCTTCACCTGGAAAAATTCAAGGGACCCTTAAGGTGAGATATAATTCTCTCCTTTGGGGAGGAGAAATGGCTGCAGGGAAAACTTGTAACTCAAGGGCATAACTGCTTTCCATCCTCCTTTCCGATAACTCGAGTAGCTCAAGCAAATCTTTGGTTTCACCAAGGTTGATGAGTTCAACAAGAAAGGGAATATCTAATCGCTCGATTCTAGGAGTGGGACACAGAGGAAAGCCAGCCCCTAGTCAGCCCAAATGCACACGCTCCTAGGGTGGCCTCAGAGGCTAAGTGTTGCAAGCAAACTGGGTATTTGCAAAGTCAAAGTCCCAGATCAGAGCCTCGTTCCAAAGGAACTCGGTGTTTTTTCACTGTAACTGAAGTTGATTCGTTTTATATTTACCCTCTAAGGTCAGAGAAACCTGGATCCAACATCAATCCATCTGCTTTTCCCCTAAGCATTTCTAATCCCCCATCCACGGTGTAAATGGTTCACGATTTCTTCGTCCTTTTCTCTTCCCAATTTTGTTCCTGTCATTGGGCCAACTCAGAGAAAACCTTCACTAAGCATATGAAACTCTTGATCATCGGATCTGCACCTAAGTGAAATCAGCCAATTTCTTTCCCCTTTAATTGTTGTCGTTATTTTGGTAGCATGGGCACTAGTAGCATGTAGCCCCTAGCATTTTATTTTTTCTTTGAAGAATTTCGTTGCCTCAAATCTGCTAGAATAAAGGAATGGTCGGTACCCATCTCAACTAATCAATTTTCTTGGAACAATCAGTGTGTATGTCAAAGAAGGGAGAGAGCAGGGAAGGGGACACTTTAAGAGGATGATTGAGTGAGATGCATTTTCATTGTATTATTTATTAAAATGGGAGTTCTGATCCCAGGGTTAAAATAAATTACACAGTATATGAATTCATTCTCTGTATAAAAATGAAAATGAACAGAAAAATATTGAGTAAAATGCGCCACTTCTTTAACCCCACCCCTAGACCTCCCTTAAGATAACGATGTCAACAGGTGGGTGTATATCTTTAAGCTCCTGTTTCTCGGATGGATATTTTCTCTGTGGGTTGCTTCTTATTTGGGGCCATGATAAACAACACCGCTATGGACATATCTGTAAATATACAAGTAGTTTTGCAGGATAGATTCCTAAGGGTGAAAATGCTGGGTCAAACAACTGTATATTTCACATTTTGATAGAGAACTGACAGTTTTCTTTCCAGCAAGACATTCCTAATTTAAACACCCAACAGGAGTGCATGGAAGTAACCGCTTTCCTGTATCTACACCAATAATGGATGTTATGAATTAAAAAAAATTTTACCCCTTAGGCAAAGAGGGATAGCTCATTATTTTTTTTAAAGTTAAGTTTATTGAAATATAATTAATGTGCAATAAAATGTACCCTTTTTAGAATACATTTTGATGAATTTGACATGAATCCGTCACTGGAATCAAGAGATAGAACATTTCCATTGCCCCCAAATTTTCCCCAGTTTCCTTTCGTAATCAATTCCCTTCTCCCACCTCCAGCCCCTGGTAACCACTGATCTGCTTTCTGTCTGTTTAGATTTGATTTTTCCAGCAAGTCATATAAATGGCAATTATATTACATAATTTTTGGTGTCTGGCTTCTTCTGCTTAATAGAATGAATGCTTTTGAGATTCATCCATGTTTGGGAATGTGTCAGTGATCTGCTCCTTTTTATTGCTGTGTAGTATTCCATTGTATGGATATACCACAATTTGTTTAGTCATTCATCAGTTGATGGACATTTGGGGTTGTTTCAGTAGTTTGGGCTATTGTAAATAATCATGTTATAAATATTCATTTTTAGGTCATATTTTTAGGTGTGAACATGTTTTAATTTCTCTTGGGTAAATACGTAGGAATGGAATTTCTGGGTTATATTATTATATTCATTTTTAGGTCATATTTTTAGGTGTGAACATGTTTTAATTTCTCTTGGGTAAATACATAGGAATGGAATTTCTGGGTTATATTATTAGTGTGTGGTTAAATTTATAATAAGAGGCAAACTGTTTTTTTAAAGTGGCTATGCCAGGGCTTCCCTGGTGGCGCAGTGGTTGAGAGTCCACCTGCCGATGCAGGGGACACGGGTTCGTGCCCCGGTCCGGGAAGATCCCACATGCCGTGGAGCAGCTGGGCCTGTGAGCCATGGCCGCTGAGCCTGCGCGTCCGGAGCCTGTGCTCCACAATGGGAGAGGCCACAACAGTGAGAGGCCAGTGTACCGCCAAAAAAAAAAAAAAAAAAATTAAAGCGGCTATGCCATTTTGCATCCTCATTGTATTAGTTCGTTAGGGCTGCCATAATGAAGTACCACAGACTGGGTGGCTTAAACAACAGAAATTGATTGTTTCACAATTCTGGAGGCTAGAGGTCCAAGATCAAGGTGTCGGCAGTGTTGGTTTCTGCTGAGGCCTCCTTTCTCCAAGGCTGGTAGGTGGCTGTTTTCTCCCTGTGACTTTATGTGATCTTCCCTTCATGCATGTTTGTGTCCTAATCTCTTCTTATAAGGACACCAGTCACATTGGATGAGCACCCATCCTAATGACCTCATTTCAAATCGGTCACCTTTTTAAAGAACCTATCTCCAAATACACTCACATTCTGAGTTGCTGAGAGTTAGAACTTGAATATATGAATTTGAGGGGACACAACTCAGCTCATAACACCCATCAAGAAGGTATGAGGCGGACTTCCCTGGTGGCGCAGTGGTTGAGAATCCACCTGCCAGTTCAGGGAACACGGGTTTGAGCCCTGGTCCGGGAAGATCCCACACGCCGCGGAGCTACTAAGCCCATGCGCCACAACTACTGAGCCTGCGCTCTAGAGCCCGCGAGCCACAACTACTGAGCCCATGTGCCACAACTACTGAAGCCTGTGCGCGTAGAGCCTGTGCTCTGCAACAAGAGAAGCTACTGTGATGAGAAGCCCGCGCATGGCAACGAAGACCCAAAGCAGCCAAAAATAAATAAATAATAAATACATAAATTTATAAAAAAAGAAAAAGAAGGTATGAGGGCTTCAGTCATCGCACTGCCTCACCAACACTTGGGATCATCAGTCTTTTAAATTTTCGTCATTCTGGTAGTCTGTAGAATGCATTGTTGTTTTCATGTGCCAATTTTCTTTTCTTTTTAAGCAAAGAAGAGCCCTGGTCTCTGTGGGTTAGCTCAGTCCTGTTGCGAGTAGGTCAGGGTCATCGTGGTGACCAGCCAATGTGCCAACCCTTCCAAAGGACTGTGTCATTGTTTAGAGTCCAAGAAAGCATGGATGGCTCTGTGCAAAACTCTGGCTGCTCCTTGCAAAATGACCTTTGATGTCGTGAGGTCTTCACACATTTTGGAAGTCAGGAGGAATTGTGAAAACACTTGAGGTCAGATGCAGCCAGCACTCGGCAAGTGCTGATGGCTTCAACTTTCTCAAGATAACCCTACAAAGGGAGATGTGGCCAATGGGACATTCTAGAAAAATAGAATTAAATAAAATGAGGGAAAGATTTATGACGTGAATGAGCTGCTTTTTTGGGGGGACAGGGCAAGGGAACTCATCAACTTATTAGATTGATTATGATCAAGGTTGATTAACCTGACACAAATGTCATTCAAGATAAAATTGGACATTTTCCTGGGACACTGGGCTTCAACCAAGCAGAATGAATTGACAAGTGACGTGCTTCTTAATAATTACCCTCCCGAGTGGTGAGGTATATAAGTACGGATATAGATACAATTCTATCTATCTATCTATCTATCTATCTATCTATCTATCTATCTATCTATCTATCTATCATCTCTCTGTAAGTAGGTAGATATAAGTAGATATATTTATCTATAGATAGATAGATAGATGGATATCTTTTGTAATGCAATCTACTCTTTTCTGTTTGCGTAATGCTTCCATTTCAGATTCAGTGCACAATAATTTTCATCCACTTCTTCATCTTCCCATTTCCTTCTTTCGCATCTGCCCCTGCACCCAAGCCCACAAAAGTGGCTCTGATAGATGTAGAGTGATATTACGATTGATTGGCCCACCCCTGATGGTGCATCGTGTTTGGTCGTGAGTGGGGAGGCTGAAAGGGGGCTGGGGAATAGAATGACTCGGCCTATAAGACAGCTCTTCCTTGATGAATAATCAGACACAAATGTCAATAACAATTAGATTGTCTGTAAGCTCCAGTCACTTAGGGCTCCCAGAGCCTGTCCACAGGGCCTGGATTGAAACCCTCAGCCTTGTGAACTCCAAATCAGGTTTGGCATTGGGAATGAAAAGCCATCAGCAGTAATAGTATTACGAGGCTGTTGGATGAAGAAGTGCAAAGGGCTGGGAATCGTGCTCGGGCTCTTGCATGTTGCAGGGCAAAGAATATCGGCGTGGAAGCGAGGAGATGAGAGGGACGGCAAGATAGGGGTGGAGGCACTGAGGGGCACCTGGGAATGAATGGGCAAGCAGCCATCTTGCTTACAAGCACGGATTTCAGAGTTGGAGAGTCCTGGGTGTGAGTCCTGGCTCTGCCATTTGTAAGTTGGGTGACCTTGGACCAATGCTGTCCCTGCCTCAGTTTTGTCATCAAGAAATAGGGATGTCATAGGACCTAAAAAGAGGAGGCATTATCTTATAGGGTGGTTGTAATAAGTAATCATCATAATGAATTATTATTATTATTGGCAGAGCCGCAGGTGGTCAATGAAGTTAGCTTCTCAGTGTCTGGCATGGGACTATTTTACGTGTCATCCGTCATTTAATCTCTACCATGGCCCATTTGGAAGTGGAGCAGATACAATCATAGATGTCAAGCACTCAACTCAGTGCCTGGCATTTAATAAATCATGAGTATCTTTACAAAACATCTCCCTAGTGATGCAGGGGACACTAGGAAAGGTGAAAACCAGAAAGAAGTATTGCCCAGAATATGAAAGACTTTCATTTTCCCGTCCCTAACCTGTTGAAGGGCCCCATCCTTCAAGCAAGACGGAGAGAGAAACGAAGTGTAACCAGAAGAAAGATGTTTTGCTCTAGTATCTGCTTTCTCAGCATCTCATCCTTGTGAATCAGGCGCTGTGTGTTTCAGGGAGAAAACCTGGGAGTGGGGAAGGCAGGAGGAAGCAGGATTTCAAAGACAAGACCCGCATCCCTGTTGAAGGAAGAGATGGCAAGATGAAAAGGGCCCTCCCAGGCCTTCTGACCTGGGTGTCGAGTGCCGAGCAATGGATTCCCCTCTGGCATTTGCATAGCAGGGAGCGTCCCTAGCTGACCCAGGTAGGGGTTGACCTTGAGTGACTTTAATTCCAATGGCAAGTCTGCTTATTTTTTCTGGCTTGCCCTGCTCTTTCTCTAAGCTTATTTCTTGGCCTGTCTCTTTCACCACCCACCCCCCTACCCCATTTTTTCCCAACTCAAAACACTTTACACCCTCTAGATTGATCTGCTGGTGGTCACATCAACGAAGAATGTAGATTCTTAGGTTGGATAGGCTTTGGTTCAAATTCTGGCTGTGTTGCTTGTTGTCTGTATGTAGTGGGACAAGTGGCTTTGCCTCGTCAAGCCTGAGTTTTCTCATCTGTCAAGAGGGGTTTCCCTTTATCCGTTTCTTGTAGGGTTGTGGAGCCTCTATGGGCTCATGTTATGGTTATCTACTGCTGCGTAACAAACCACCCTGAATCTTAAAGGGTTAAAAGAGGGAGTTATATCCATTTTCTCATAAATCTGGAACTTGGGTAGGGCTCAATGGGGACAACCTCTGTGTTCCACTTGGTCACATCTGGACAGTTGCCCAGCTGGAAGGCTGGGTGCTCTAGTCACGTGGATGCTAGCCTGTTCTTGTGTCTGGTGAGACCTCTCTTGGGCCAGACAGCCAGAACACCTACACATGGCATCTCCGTGTGGCTACTTGGCTTCCTTGCAAGATGGTGGCTAGGTTCCAAGGATGAGCATCCCAAGAGAGAGAAGGCCATGTGGAAGAAATACTTATTGCCTTTTGTGACCTTACTTGGCTGCCACAGAGGGTCACTGCTGCTGTTTTCTGCTCATCAGGGAAGTAAAGAAATTCTGCCCAGTGTCAAGGGAAGCAGAAAAACTCCACTTGGTTGATGGGGGAGTGGCAAAGTTCTGGAAAGGCATATGGGACTGACAATACACTGCAGTGTTTTTGGGAAATCCCATGTGCCAAAGTTAATATACATACAACTCTTTAATAGGAGCTGTCACACAGGAAGTTGATGTTATCTCAAGTTCAAACTCTTTCTGCAATCTGAAATTGTAGGATCCCGGAGGGCTGAGATCTTATAATTCTCTGTTATCCTGAACTGTGCAAGACCCGGAGGGGATATTTGGCAAGTGTTTGTTGAACGATTAATGCACGATTTTCAATAGTTCAGCTTAGTGTTTCTCAAAACTGGCCACTGATCAAAATCACTGAGGAGGTTGGTTAAAATTATCCCCCAACTCTACACTTGACCTACTTAATCAGAATCTCCAAGGCTGCAGTTTGGGGACAAGCGTTTTTTAATGACCTCTTCTGGTGGTTCAGATGTAGCCAGTGCGAGGACTAGCATTTTCAAACCATTGGTTTAACTCAGGAGAATCCAATATTCCTAGTAGGAAAGAGCAGGCCCATTTCATGGATGGACAAACTGAGGCTCAGGCGATGAAGGGACTTGCGCAAAGGCACACAGTGAATTAGGCTACCTTCTGAAAAGCAGCAGTGCAAGAACTCTGGGCACTGTGGCTAGTTGGTCAAGGTAATATTTTTGGATCAGAGCTTTGGTGGTACTGGGGAGAAAGCTTTGGGGGTTCTTTAAGTTGGCAGTTCTCAAATTTGATTTATTCACTTGCTTCCCTCCCTTTGATTCTTTTGTCACAATTGAGTAGCAAGTGCGGTTAACTCACCTCCTATTTTTCTTTAAATAGACTCACTTTTTTTCCATAGATAAATTTAACCCCTCGTAAGTAATAATAGCCACAAAAGTAGGGGTGTGTTGACCTAGTTCCACATTTAACACATATAGAACTGTGTACATAACTACTTAAATTAAGAAAACTGTGTAGCACCTAAAATCGTCTCCTGTACGGCGGGTGGTATGTGTCTCAGGTAGGACTGGCTGCGTACTTTGTGGTCTCAGTGCAAAAGGAAAACGCGGGACCTCTCCTTCAAAAATTATTAAGAATTTCAAGACACTGACAGCAGAGCATTAAACCAAGGTCAGGGCCCTTCTGAGTGTGGGGTAGTCACCTGCCCATGAAGCTGGCCTCGGCCCACACTTTAAGTGGGACCAATCAGCCAGCTCAGCTCAGGTTCCTGGAGCAAAGGACATTGGTGATCTTCTCCCCACCAACATTCAAGGGGCGTCCAGGACTCAAAAGGCTGGATGTGAAGTCTGGGGTCTTCATGGAGCCAGGAGAACCCGGGGCCTTGCTGAGCCTGTAGCCCAGGAATCCTGAACCCAGGAGAGCCAGAAGACATGTTCCAGAGACGGTTTGCTAAGAGGGACCGGGAGGAATATAAGAGAGGAACGTTGTCTAAAGTGGAATCGAGAATAATCGTTTCTCTGTTTGTTTGGTGATGAGTTCTGTGTGGTTAATACTCACGTGTGGGGATAAATATTTTCCTTCCATCGTCATGGAAGAGGGAGGAATACAGAGAACTAGAGGAACAGAAGGGGGTAGGGGAGACAGGATGGATCCAAAAAATAAAGAAAAAGCAAAAAATGGGAACGTGGACTTAAAGAACCCTCACAATATTTCCAACATCCTTGTTGGCCTGGCTTCTGCTGTGTTACCTTCAGGTGGTTGCCAATATCTGTGAAAAACTCGTGCTCTTGGCTTCAGGGATCAAAATACTGGGCGTATGTAGTGCAGAGAGCACGTGTCAGGGGACCCCGTACGTTCTTCGGGTTTTGTGTTAGAGGACATCGGCAACCATTTCAGAAGTGTTGCTATTTCAATCGGGTTGGTATTTCACACTCATTTTAAAATAGTCAGCCAAACCCAGAGCATCCAAATACCCCTTGCGGGGCCAGCTCTCCCTCCGAAAAGCCTTGAGGTCGGCAGCCATTGTGTCTGCTGCTTGGAATGAAACCAGTTCAAGCCGTTTTCAATTCACCATGGAGAGTCTGTAGGAAAATCACGTTTTGTTGTAACGGACACCAGCTCTTACAAAAACCCTTGTCTTCATTTTTTTTTTCTTGTGCTCCAAGGGTTGAACTGAAACAAGTAAATATATAAAACTGCTGTCGAACGAAGAGTCAAGCTATACTGCCCAATGGGGAGGGAGTGGGACATTTTTATAAATGGGACATTTACATAATTATAATTATAAGTGGGACATTATATAATTATATGTGGGACATTTTTATAATTTTTATAACTGCCACAGATGGGACAGTTATGGTGTCCCAACACCATCCCAGGTGTTTTGGAGAGGTTATTTAATTCCATTCTCCACAGTGGGAGGTAGGCATGTTGTTTCCCATTTACAGAGGCTGAAACTGAGGTTCTGATGGATGACGTGACGTCCCCCAGTTGAACAACTTGGAGGTGCTGGAAATGAGATTTGAATCCATGCTGGTCTGACTCTTGAACCCTGCGATGAAGCAGAGACATTTTCATCTGCTCGGCCAACACGTATTGCTCTCATTCACGAACTTATTCCTACAACTTATATTTATTGAGCACCTACTATGTGCCAGGCACTATCTTAGGCGTCCTAGATGCAAAGGTGAGCAAACCCAAACACATTTGGGTCTTTCATTGCTCCGTAGACCCCCTCACTTTTCTTCTTCCCCTTCCCACAGACAGTGCTCTACAAAGTTCACTTGGAAACAAAGCCCCTTTTTGCTTTGCTCTGGGGTAGCTGTTGTGCACGGAGCTTTAGTTGTGTGTTGATTTAGTTGCCTCTCTTCATCAAATGAAGAGCCCCAAGAGAATGAAGGGCTGTACCCCAGCCTTTTGGAAACGGCTTCTCCCCAACTCCAAACAAGCATGGGGCTCTGGACCGAGCATCATTGTATTCTACCTTGGCCACAGTGATTGGTCCAAGCAGGAGCATGTGACTCAGGCTCGGCCAATCAAATTGCTTCCCTAAGATTTTTACAATGGAGCTGATAGGGAAGAATTTGTTGTTGTTTATTCAAGTGCAGCTACAATTCCAGCTTTCTGGTGGGAGCTGGCTTTGAAAGAAAGTGGAGACAGAGGATTGCCAGGCCCGAGTCCTTGATTCTGGGCGTGCCTAAAGCTAGTTTCCTGCCTGTCCTTTCTGTGGTTCAATAGGAGAATTACTATCCTTCCACTTCCCCGCTTTGATAAATGTCAGTTGGAGTTGACTTTCTGTCACTTACACCCAGGGTCCCGATGAGCACATCCTAAGTAACCGTCATGACAAATATATGGAAAAGAAGTGGGATACAGTGCTAAAGCCGTTTATATCAGCAAGTGTGGGGTATCAGGCCAGACTCAGGTGGGTGGGTTTGTATGGGTGCCAGGAGTGGGCAGGGGTGGTGGCACTGCTAGAGGGATTGAATATCACAGTAGGTAAAAGTCTGGGCTTTTAGAGACTGAAAGTCTTGGGTTCAAATCCCAGCTTCTGTCCCAGACTAGCTGTATAACATTGGGCAAGTTACTTAACCTCTCTGAGCCCATTACTATGAATCCGGTGAGAAATGGAAAGAGTACTGCAAGACGGTATGTATCTGGGCCAAAATTCCTGGAGCTGGAAAGTGTCTAAAAGATCCCTCCATTATCCTTTGTGCTGGAAACTTGCCCCCATCACCTTTCACTTCATATCCATCAGCAACACTCAAAGTCCTCTCCGTGGGACTTCCCTGGCCGTCCAGTGGTTAGGACTCCATGCTTCCACTGCAGGGGGCACAGGTTTGATCCCTGATTGGGGAACTAAGATCCTGCAAGGCTCATGGCTTGGCCAAAGGAAAAAAAAATGTCCTCTTTGTTTGTAAGGCACTGGGGACAGAGCGTCAAATAAAATGGACAACATCCCCGCTCTTTCGGAGCTTACTCTTACGCTTTATGGGTGGACCCATAGATAACACTCCCCTGAGGCAGGAGACCTTCTGGGTCCTGTTGGTACATTTGTGAGGGACCCGAGAGTTCCAGAAAGGCAGCCAAGGGAAAGTGGGAGGTAAGTGGAGATGCGGACAATGTGTAGAAATAGGCCAGGTCAAAAGGGAATTGAGGGCTTCCCTGGTGGCACAGTGGTTGAGAGTCCGCCTGCCGATGCAGGGGACACGGGTTCGTGCCCCGGTCCGGGAAGATCCCACATGCCGCGGAGCGGCTGGGCCCGTGAGCCATGGCCGCTGAGCCTGCAAGTCCGGAGCCTGTGCTCCGCAACGGGAGAGGCCACAACAGTGAAAGGACCGCGTACCGCAGAAAACAAAACAAAACAAAAAAGGGAATTGAGGTGAAGAGGGAGCTCCTGGTGGAGAACCCAGCACCGGCAAAGGCTTACAAGTGAGACTCAGCGGAACCCTTTCAGGAAAGTGACAGTGCGTTTAGCGTGGCTGCTAGAGTATGAAGCAGGTGGGATGGGAAATGGGGCTGGAGAAGTAAGTGGGGAAGATGATGCCGAGTCTCGGGTCTTATGTTAAGATATTAGGACTTTATCTTTAGGGCCATGGTGTCCCTTTGAAGAGCTTACACAAGACCCTTCCAGGAGTCCTCTGGAGGTCAGAGCAGAGGAGAAATCAAGACTAGAATCCTGGATCCAAGATGGAAAATCCTTGGAGAGCCCAACCTCCCATTTTCCAGATGGACAAACTGAGTTCCCGAGAGGAAGGGTGACTGGCCCGATGTCACAAAGCTGGCGAGCAAAGGGGCTGGAACCAGTGTCCAGGTCTCCGGATCTCAAACCAGTGTTTTTTTCTGCCCCTGGTGTTCTTCCCCTCCAAGCCCCCACCTGGGCCAAATCCGGCCCCTTGTAGCTCTTCTGAACTCGGCCAAAGCTTCGATTCCTCACGTACACACAGCCACGCTGTCTCAGGAAGCTCGCAATAAATTTTTGTTTTCAGGCAACGCCTTGCTCCCATCCCTGCAAAACAATGTATTTATTATTGCTAAGCCTTTTCCATCTTTGAGGAGAAAATGCGTACCACATGACTCCCCAAAGCCAAGCCGTCCCGGTTTACAAATACAGTACGTTAATAGCTTTGTAAACATTTATTCAGGATGACAGCTGAGGGAAACATGTGGCATTAATTAGAAGGCTCAGCAACTCGGCCTATTAAGAGGGAGGTTAAATCTGAATTAGTTGGCTTTGCCGAGACGAGAGGCTCCAGGGAGCAAAACTTTGCTCTAATATGTTCCGACTCTGTGGACGTGGGGTGTGTCGGGGGTACGCGGGGGTCTCTTAGGGAGGAAGCCTGTGTCTTGGCAAGATGGTCGCTGAGTCATGGGGCTGCAAAACTGTCCGGGTTGGCCTCCCCAAATGTCTGTCCCCCGTGTCCTGCAACTTGCCGTGGCTTCGGATGGTGGGAGCGTGAGGCCACAGGGTCTGGGAGCAGGCAGCCCATCAGGGAAGCAGAATCAGCTTCCCCAAGTCCGCTGCGCTTTGGGGGATGGCTTTCTGGGCTGGGAGTTGTCCCTTCCTCTGGTGTGCTGTTGCTTGTCCAGCATAGAGTTCCCCCAGCACAGCATCCTGGATTGCCCCTGCCTCGTGGTACCCATGAGTCTCCCCAGTAGACTGGGTACTCAGGGAGCCCAGAATCCCGTCCTGTTCCCCGCTTCCTCTTTTTCCAGCGAGGCTTGGTTTAAAGTAGATGCCCGAGGGGTGATTTCATCTCAGCCTCACGTTCATAAAAGGTTGTGAATTTAGATGTTTGAGTTTATCCCCAAATAGTTGTGTATTGGCACACGGAAATGTCCCAACAGCATTGAAAGGAGGTGACATTTGTCACATGACTCTAAACCTGTGTTCTATACTTGGAGCACATCACTTGTTGATACGTGAACATCCTTTGTTTTTTTTTATTTATTTATTTTTTGGCCACGCTGCACGGCTAGTGGAATTTTAGTTCCCCAGCTAGGGATCAAACACGGGCTCTCGGCAGTGAAAGCGCGGAGTCCTAACCAATGGACCACCGGGGAATTCCCAACATCCTTTTATTTTTTATAAATCTTTTAATCACTTCATAAATAGCACAATGACATTGCTTTGTTGCTCCTGGGATGGTGTTCAATATGTTAATTTGTTACACGTAAACATTAAGTCACACCCTGGTTTGTGTGTGATCCTGTTCTGACTTTTTTCTTCATCTGTGAATGTTCCCTAGAGCTTCTAAATACAGAAGGGACCCAGGTCTCCTGTGACCTCTGAGAATCTGGATGGTGCCCTGTGAATATGTGTTGAGCGCATCTGTGGAAGAAGGAGTGACCTTGCGAGGTCATGTATCTTCTCTGGGGCTCAGTTTTATCATCTGTAAAATGGGATGGCAGGCATGGAAGAAGGGCTGGCTAGTTGGGGGCTGAAGATGCAGTGAGTTGACTCACAGCACACTACACGGTTCTGGTTTCTGCTCTGTTGGCTCTGCCCGCGGGCCCCTCTGGCCCCTCTGTCCTGATGCCATCATCTTCCCTGCCGCTACCCCCGTTGAGCCAGGCTCCCATCTTCCCATGGCTCCAAACAAAGCTCACTTGGTGTTTGACTTGGATGGATGACCCAGAAACAGATTGGAGCCTCCTCCCTTTCGGCTCCATCTCCAAGCACCCACCTTCTCCCTCTCTTCTCCACTCACTGTGCAGGCACTAGAAGCTCGAAGACTTAGTGGTTTTCAAACATCGTTGTTTTCCCCGGCAAACGAGATCAGTAGCACAGTTTCTAAAACAGACCCACCAGGAGAGGCCCTGGATGAAGTAGGGGTTGGAAGCCTCCCTCTCCCTCTCTCTCTCTCTGGATTCTAGGATACTGCAGAGCTGGTTGTAAAACCCTGACGTTATCGATATTCTCATTTAATGGGTGGAGAGTCTGTGGTCCAGGAGAGGCAGTGCCTTGTCTGGCTGGGAAGAGGTGGGGCTGGGGCTAGAACCCAACTCTTTCCACTGCATCTTGTCTAAGAGCACAAGAGTTTAGAAGAGCTTCAGCAGTAACTCTGGTAGGGCTCACTGGAGGCGGGTAGCACAAAGGTTAAGAAGGGGTGGCCAGGAGCTAGACTTTCTGGGTCTCAATCCTGCTCTCACCACTTAGGAACCGTGTGCCTGGGCAAGTTCAGTAACCACACGTGGCTGATGGCTACCATATTGGGTCCCATGGCTCTAGAACACAAGCTCTAGCCCAGAAGTACGTGGTTTGCAATTCTGGCTCTGCTACTTGTTTGGTGTGACATTTGGGTAAGTTACTTAATTTCCCTAAACCTCAGTGTCTTCATCAAAGTCACGGCACCTGGCCAGATCATACTTCCTATAGCCATCGAGGTCCCTGAATTTGAGACACAGGATACAACAGACCTCTTAAGGAAGACAGTGAATACTTCCAAAGACTCTTCAGGCATTTTCTGACAACTTCACTGAACACTCACCCCCTCCTTGGGTCAAGGTAAAGAGAGGCTCAGCTGGATGAGGTTGGTTCTCTGTTATGTGGACCACAAGTGGGTTTTGCTTGATTCTTGGAGTGTGCAGTTTCCTGTCGGCTGGCTGGCTGCACAGAGGGTGAGGCAAGGAATGGGAGTTTGGGAAGGAAGAACTGGGTGAAAACGCAGCCCGGCCTCTCCAGCACTAACAGTTTGTTTCATGTGCATCTGCTAACAAAGGCCAAGTTCTGGTCCGCTCCTGGCCTTTCAGGTATAGATAATAAACAACAGGTAAATACAAGGGCAGAGGGGCCAATGAACGGGGGACATGGCCAACCCACGGCGGGAAAATAGCTGAGACTAGTGGGCTGTAGGGTCTGAAGGGCTGCCTTTATAAACCCTCCCTTACTTTTCTTCCCTTTCCTTTTTTTCCCCTAACGCAGGAGGGAGGAGTTTGCTCTTCTTTATTTATTCTGAGTGTTTAGGCATGTCTGCGGGTCCTCGTTGGAAGCATTTCGCCACGGCACTGTGTCCCTTCCACCCCGACACCCCTCCAGCGTCCCACAGCTGCCTGTAGATAAGGCTTACGATTTAGAAGTCCCCATCCTTTCCCCCAAGAAAACAGGGTTTTCTTTCCCCGAACAGAGCTCTGCTTCCTTCCCGTGCCAGATCTCCCAGGTCTGCTAGACTCAGAATACAGCTGGCATCGCAGAGCAGTGCAGGAACATGGGGAACATGGGGATGCCTCTCGGAGCTGGGGTGGACCACACCCCACCCATCACACCTTCCTTCTGGGTCGTGGCAGATATGGGGAAGCAACCTTGAAAAAAAATTCAGAAAGCAAAGGAAGAGTGTTACGTCTAGACTAGTGCTACTTCTAGACGATTCTTGGGTTGGTGAAATGGCAGAATATAGTTTTGCTTCCATTTTCTCCATCTAGGTCTAGCTTTTCCAGCTCGTCCACAGCAAACTCCTGTGTTGGCTCTCTGCTTTCCCAACTCCTTGATGCTAAAGAGGAAGTGTCGGGACTTCCCCGGTGGTCCAGTGGTTAGGACTCCGCACTTTCACTGCCGAGGGCCTGGGTTTGATCCCTGGTCGGGGAACTAAGATCCCACAAGCTGTACAGCACGACCAAAAAAAAAGAAGAAAAGGAATAAAGAGGAAGGGTCATGTTGAAGAGAACATTTGAAGCACACAGGAGAGTAGATGCTTTCATAGGACACGGACCAGACGACCAGAGGTACGGACTCTGGTTCAGAGTCTGCCGCTGACCATGGTGTGACCAGGGTCAAAGACATCATTCCATTCTGGGCCTCTGTTTCCTTATCTCTAAACTGGAAAAGGTAGTATTTCTCCTATATGGAAAGATTTTAAAGGAAATCTTTCTTGGAAAGATAATCAAGACTCCATCGTAATTAGTAATATCAACCCCCAGAGTATTTGTAGCTGGGGCAAGCCTCGCCTTCAGTTTGCTTTCCTCTACAATTTGGGAACTTTGAAGTTTTCCTTGCAGGAGGGTGGAGAGACCAAAGTAATGGCCATGGAAAGGTGTCTTAGTTAAAACATGGTAGGGACGTGTGAAGTGTTGTGAACAATCGCAGCTCAGACGGGGTTCGTGGCCAGGTTCATAGCTGGGTTCATGGCCAGGTTCATAGCTGGGTTCATAGCCAAGCTAAGTTCGTGAGGTTCATGGCTAAGTTCATGGCCACATTATGCAGTTTGCCTCCAAGTCCTAGGCTTTAAAAGAAGAAATCATTATCGGAGCTGCCAAGCCAATATTAAAACCAGTGACTTATGAAAGGGCCTGGCAGTCAGCACTGGGAATCTTTTTGCACCTCTTAATTTTGCACAGGAAAGGAAGCATCTGATCTGGGGCAGGTCTCTTAGTAACACCAAACCCAGAAATGGAAAAGAGTTTCCCCAGTCAACTGGCCTCATTTCTCAGAGTCTGAGATGGTTCACTTTGGAAATGTCCCAAGGAGGAGGGAGTATCAGAAGAGCAAGTTCCCCATCTTCTAGGTCGGAAAAGATGCCTGCATGATGGAGTGAAATAAGATGACCTTTCAGAAATCCAGTGACACTCAGTAAACTCATCCTGGATGCCTCTGCTTTTTTTTTTTTCTTTTGTAAGCGACATTTTATACAGTGAGGGAAAGCCAGCATCCTCAGACACTGCCAGTGGAAGGGCACACCGATAAATCTTTCTGGAGGGCACATTCTTTAAGAACAGATACACAGTTTGTCCCAGAAGTTCCACTTCTGAGAGATTATCCTGAGGATGTGGTTGGAGAAGTATCCTGAGGTGTGAGGACAGAGGTGACGATGTCTCAGCAGCATTGTTGATGGCAGTGAAGACGTGGATGTCAACAGTAGGAGACGGGTTATGAAATTAACCTACAATCATGCACTAGAAGATGAAGCAGCTGTTAAAAATTATTTCCTCCCCTTTCTCTCCTTCCCTTCCTCCTTCTTTCCTTCCTTCTCTCTTTCATTCTTTCCTTATACAAATATTTGTTGAGTGCCTACTATGTCCCAGACACCGCGTCCAAGTGAACTCGGTGTGATATCTAAGTGAACTGGCATGGAAAGATGTTTATGATGTATTAAGTAATAAACACACAATAAAAATAAATTGGAAAGCTAGTTTCATGGATGTATTATATGATCCTACTCTTGTAAATATATATATATAAAAATAAAAATTCTTTTTTGGCCGTGCCGAGTGGCATGTGGGATCTTAGTTCCCCAACCAGGGATCGAACCCTTGTCCCCTGCAGTGGAAGCGCAGAGTCTTAACCACTGGACCTCCAGGGAAGTCCCCTATATATTTATAAGATAGGATATGAAATAAAATGTTTGAAAAGACATGCACCAGAATATCACTGGTCAGTTTTCTCTAGACGTTGTGATAATGGGTGACCATGATCTCTTTAAATCTTTTATGTTATCGGCATTGTTAAATTGCTTAGGGTGAGATTGTTTCTTATGTAATTCAAGTTCAGCGAGGCTCTGCACGGTTTGGCCTCAGACCTCCCCCTCACTGGTTTCATCTCCCATCTTTGTTGCCCTCACCCCCAGCCTGCCCCACCCTCGCCACATAGCATCTCCGTTTCTTAAATACGTCAGATTTGTTCCTACCTCTCAGGCTCTTTGCACGTGCTCTTCACTCTGACTGGAATACTCTCTCCTCAGGTCATTGCCAGCTCCTTTTATTTATTCCAGTCTCAACTCAAATATCCCTTCCTCAGAAAGAACATCCCTGCTCACTTAATTAAAATTAGCATGCCCTGCACATTTTATTGCGTTTCTCCATGTTAGTGACTTCATAGTGCTTATAAATCTGAAATTCTCTTGGTTTTTCTCTAACTTGTTAGTTTCTGTCTTTTCCACTTGAACGTAAGCTTTCTGTGCACAGGGACCTTGTGTTCTTGGCTTCTGGAACAGAACTTGGCCCATAATAAAAAATCAATAAATATTTGTTGAATGAACAAATTCTGGGAAATATATATTCAAAAAAGAATTATTTTTAAAGAATTCTCCTTTTCTTGCTTACCAGAGACGTGTAGGAAACTGGTGACTTTCAGCTGGAAGATTTTCTCTATTCTGCCAGCATACTCTTTCTGACCTTGCAAGTGACCCAGTGTGAGCCTATACCACTGAGCATGAAGTGCCCAAGGTCATGCAGGAGTTGGTAGATACCCAGTTGGAGGGAGGCACCTGAACCCTCCTCCATGGATCATACCCCACTGCCTAGTGAGCAGCTTAGGAGCTTCAGACACCTGAGTTGTAATTCTTGCTTTGTGGGTGATTTGCTGTGTGATATCTGTCAAGTTTCTCAACCTCTCTGGGCTGTAGTTTTCCCATATGTGTAGTGACGGGGAGATCCTATCCATTTCCAGATCTACTGGGATGGTACACCATCAGTAAACTAATGCCACACCTTCAGTGCCCTTTCACATCTGTTTTATTCCCTTTGGGGCATCATTATCCCCATTTTATTTTATTTTGTTCAATTAATTAATTAATTAATTATTTTGACCATGCTGTGTGGCTTTTGGGATCCCGGTTTCCTGACCAGGGGTCGAACCCAGGCCCTCAGCAGTGAAAGTGTGGAATCCTAACCACTAGACCTCCAGGAAATTCCTTCATTATCTCCGCTTTAAACCTCTCAGACCAGGCTAGGATAGTGAAAAGGGAAAAGGAATATTATTATTTGAGCAACTCCAATATGAATGCTATGTTAACTTCATGACAACATCCTGAGGTATAATTATGCCCATTTTACAGATGAGGAAACTGAGGTAATGTCTTGCCCAGACGCTCAGAGTGAGTAAGGGGCAAAGAAAGATTTGAATCTGTATCTATTACTATAATAACATCGACGCAGGTCACCTCCAAGTTATAAGGACACACGATTCTTAATGGATGCTAATTTCCTGGTCAATCAAGACAGGTTGCTCAGCAACAGAGACTGGCAAAGCTCTGAATGGCCAGCTCCCTCTATATCTGCTAGAATTAGTTTTCTAGAGGATAACAAAGGAAAAGATTTAAGGAAAAAAGTTTGCAAAAATCCATGTCTTGGCCAGCCGTATCATATTAAAACCCTTCTGAGAAGCAAGCCAGTTTGGTTACTTACCATTGGGGCCCATCCAGCTTAGTTCCAAGAGAGGAATTATAGTTCGAGGGAGGCCAACTCTAGGGAGACTAGAGTTACTGGCATTGAGCTGGAGGCCAAGATCTTTTAATGCAAGGTCTTGGCAGGTGGAGGGAAGGAACTTGGGCTCCAGCCTTTATTTTTATTTGTTTATTTATTTATATTGGGGTGAAATTCACATAACATAAAATTAACCATTAAGGGACTTCCCTGGTGGTGCAGTGGTTAACAATCCGCTTGTCAATGCAGGGGACACGGGTTTGAGCCCTGGTCCGGGAAGATCCCACATGCCACGGAGCAACTAAGCCCGTGTACCACAACTACTGAGCCTACACTCCAGAGCCCATGAGCCACAACTACTGAAGCCCGCGCACGTAGAGCCCGTGCTCTGCGACAAGAGAAGCCACCACAATAAGAAGCACTCGCAGCAACGAAGTGTAGCCCCCGCTCGCCGTAACTAGAGAAAGCCCATGCGCAGCAACGAAGACCCCACACAGCCAAAAAACAAAACAAAACAAAAAAACCCTTGATATCACACTTCAAGCATGATACATCTAGAGCTACAGGTATAAAGAAATTAAAGAGCAATAAAAATTGCTTACTATAAAAAATTAACCATTAAAAATTTTTCCTAGTTTTATTGAGATATAATTGACATACAGCACTATATAAGTTTAAGGTACAGAGCATATTGATTTGACTTAACCATTTTATTTTATTTTTTAATTTTTTGGCTGTACCACGCGGCATGTGGGATCTTAGTTCCCCTACCAGGGATGGAACCCACGCCCCTGCGGTGGAAGCCCGAGTCTTAACCACTGGACCGCCGAGGAAGTCCCCTAAAATTAACCATTTTAAAGTGTACATATTCACACTGTTGTGCAGCCACCACCCCTATCTCGTTCCAAAACATTTTAGTCACCCCAAAGAGAAATCCCGTTCCCATTAAGCAGTTTTTCCTCCCTGACCCCCTCCCTGCCTCCCACTTCCAGCCCTTGGTAATTAATTTACCTCATGCTGGTGTCTGGAGGTGAGCTAAGATAGGCCTTCCTCCCAGACTTCTAAGGACTTTCTGGTGCCAAGACACTAGCCCTACACCCTCCATCAGAGGTGTTACCTTGGTAATTAAAAAACAAAACGAATTTGTTTGTTGTCTCTGTGGATTTGCCTATCCTGGACATTTCATATAAATGGAGTCGTACAGTATGTAACCTTTTGTGTCTGGCTTGTGTTACTTAGTATAATGTTGTTGAGGTTCTCCCATGTTGTAGCATGTGTCAGTACTTCATTCCTCTTTATAGCTGGGTAAGAGTCCAGTGTATAGATAGACTGCTTTCTGTTTACCCACTTCTCTGTTGATGGACACTTGGGTTATTTCCACCTACTGTGAATTTTGCTGTGATGAACACTGGTGTGCAAGTATTTGTTTGAGTATCTGTTTTCAATTCCTTTGGGTATATACCCAGGAGTGGAATTGTTGGGTCATACGGTGACTCTTTTTGAGGAACTGCCACACTGCTTTCCAGAGTAACTGCTCCACTTTACATTCCCACCAGGAATGTGCAAGTGTTCCAATTTCTCCACATCTTCGCCAACTCTTGTTATTTTTTATTTTCTTAATTACAACCATCCTAGTGGGTGTGAAGTGGTATCTTATTATGGTTTTGGTTTGCATTTCCCTATTGGCGAATAATGTTGAGCGTCCTTTCATGTGCTTGTTGGCCATTTGTATATCTTCTCTGGAAAAATGTCTATTCAAGTCCTTGCCCAATTTTTGTGTTGTTCGTCTTTTTGTCATCAGGCTCCGGGCTTTCTTGACCTCGTCAGCTGTTTTGCTGTGGGGCTCATTGGTGGAGCAGCGAGATGCAGAGACCTGCCTAGATAATCCCTGGACGAAACAGAGTCAGGAAATGAAGAGAGGCTGCCTGAGTGAGTCTAACTTTTTGAGTTTGGCCAAACTTACAAAGAATTTCGAAGCCTTCCCTTTATAGTATACTAGAAAGACTTCTGCCATTCTTGCTAAGAAACCCTCTAATTCTAGGACACGAGCAGTTCTTCTCATTACAAGAACATTCTATACCCCTAAGTCCCTTTAATCACTTATAACACTCCCTCTTTATCTCTCATATGGAAACAATATATCCTATTTTCCATGTGCTGTAATTATCCCCTTTGATAAAACCATGTGCAGAAACATGTACAACACGCCGAGTATTATCCACCTGGCCCATTTACATAGACTTTTTTTTTTTCTATTTCAGATTTTGCTTTATGTATTTTTACAGCTGTATTACACAGCATCAGTCTGAGAGACAGTGAATGGAAAATGTAGTGTGATTCCAAATGTCTCTCCTTTCATCTTGCGCTTCTTCCCTGTAATTCCATTAACCCGTCACACCAAGAAAACAAAACTTTGGAGCCAGGGATATCTCTCAACACCTCTGATGGAGGGTGTAGGGCTAGTGTCTTGGCACCGGAAAGTCCTTAGAAGTCTGGGAGGAAGGCCCATCTTAGTTCATCTCTAGATACCGCGGCATGAGGCTGGAGTGAGGGTCCCAGCACAGACCTTATTGGAAAATTAATTCCAGGTCTCTGGAGTTTGATTGGTTCTACTAGACTCTTTTTTGTTTTGTTTTTGGCCGCACCAGCGGCATGCAGGGTCTTAGTTCCCCGACCAGGGATCGAACCCGCACCCCCTGCAGTGGAAGCGTGGAGTCTTAACCACGGGGCCAACAGGGAAATCCCGGTTCTGCTAGACTTTTGATTCTTTTGGGAAATTCGTGGAGTGGAGTGACGAGACCTCTGGTTTTGGAATCATAAGGCTCTACGTTTAAATCATGAGTCTACTACTGTAATGGACTTGGGGCCTGGGGTGAGTGAATCATTCTTGGACTCAGTTTCTTGGACTTTAAAATGGGAATAACATCAGTGCTCACTCTACAAGGTTTGTATATCATAATGCTGGCCAATCTTGACCAAATATTTATGTGCTAAGCGCTGGATGAGATGTTTATAATTTAAAAATTTAGGAATTCCCTGGTGGTCCAGTGGTTAAGGCATTGTGCTTTCACTGCCGTGGCCCGGGTTCAACTCCTGGTCAGGGAACTAAGATCCCACAAGCTGTGCAATGCGTCCAAAAAAAAAAAAGTAAAAATTTAACCCTTGCCACAATTCTACCTAGATGCCCCTTTTAGCTCCATTTTACAGATGGGGAAACTGAGGCCTAGGCACATTACTTTAACTTGGCCAGATAGACAAAGCTGGCCCTTGGTGGAGCTGGGATGAGCACCCTGTCTCTTTGGTGTCACCATCCTCTGTGCTCTCCTGTCTCTCGGGTGACATAAAGTATGTCCCCTTCCTGGAGGGCATCAGCGCAGGGTAGCTGTGAAGTGCAGAGTTCCGAGCACGGAGTACATGGACTGTGTTTACTCCTTTCCTTCCCTTTCTCCCTCAGAATGAATCTTCCAGCGGGGGCCTTTCCTGGAGACCAAAATTCAGGAGGACAAAGCAGAGTTCTGTATGGGATGTGCTTAACATTGCCAATGGCTTTCAAAGGTTTCAGGGGTCTAAAAGCCCCTGAAGAATTTGGCTTGGAGAGTTTTCCCCTTCGTTCCTAAATCCACGGGCAGGTTAGGCAAAATGGAATCCGTATGTTTCTGATTCATTTACACTTAACTCATCAAAATGTTCCTTTTTATGAGCTATTTGATGTCCAGAAAGCCTTTTGAGTAGATTTTATAAACCTTTTAAAGACTTTTCTCTTCGAAACAGGCGGTTGCATTTTGCCAAGAATAAACAAACTTGAACCTCAAAAGTGCTGAGCTCGCCAAGGATCCTGATGCCAGAGGGCAAATTTGCGAAGTCACCCCTTTCTCACTCCTGACACCTTCTTCCATTTCTTCTCTCCTCTCCACCCCCACCACCCCGCACTAATCTTGGCCCCTCTGGTTTACTTGCAGAACTTTTTACCCCAAACATTGGCACCTCCTTGCAACATACTTCTTTCATAGCTGCTCACCTTAGCAGGGGCAGCCCCCAAGCATTTCTCCCCTACCTGCCTGGGTGCAACTAAGAACACATGAAAAGATGCACTTAACTCCCAGTAGCTTGGAAATCATTACTGATATGTGTATCAGTCACTTGGCCATTTGCAAAGAGCTCTCATTATTCCATGTGATTTTTATCACAGGGGCAGGCAGGCAGGAAAGCCTTTCTGATTTCCATTTTATAGTCAAGGAAACTGAGGCTCAGGGGGCATAAGGGATTGGCTAAGAACATCTAGCTCAAAGGTGGTGAATTTTTGTCTTAGTTCATTCAGGTTGCTATCACAGAATACCATAGACTAGGTGATGCTTAAACAACAGAAATTTGTTTCTCATAGTTCTGGAGGCTGGGAATTCCGAGATCAAGGTGCTGGCAGATTTGGTGTCTGGTGAGGGCCTGCTTCCTAGTTCATAGATGGCCATCTTCTTGCTGAGTTGTCAAGTAGGGGGAGGGTCAGGCAGTTCTGTGGAGTTTCTTTTAGAAGGGCACTAATCCCATTCACGAGGGCTCCACCCTCATGACCTCATCACCTCCCCAAAGCCCCACCTCCTGATACCATCACATTGGGGGTTAAGTTTCAACATGAATCTTGGGGGGGACAACTCTAAAGACTTTTTATTTTGTTTTGTTTTGCTATGCCAGCTCCTAAACATGACTCAAAAGACCATCTACAACGATTATTGGGGGAATTGCTTTTTTCTAGGATGTTAGATCTAAAGAAGAACCTTGGAAATCAAAGCGAGGTTAAATATGTTCTTAACTGCTCACAACAGCTTTGAGGGGCAGCGATGGTGTTTCCATTCTATAGATGAGAAAACTGAGCTTCAGAGTAGTTAAGTCATTTACATGAGGCCACACAGTTAAGCCAGTGAAACAGGGTATTAAGAACTAGACTGGCGCAGCTGATCCTGTGTTTCCCAAAAGGTGGCATGCGTGCCACTGACAGATATGGATGATTCAAGATGGTCCAAGAACATGAAAATAAGGGATTCTGAATCACATAGTGAGAGCTTTCCCCCTTTGCAAGCCTCCTTTGATTCTCATGGGCACAGAGAAATTTCCAGTTTGGTCCTTGTATGCCTTTAACATCTCCTCACCATTCTCCTGTCCTCCGCTTTCTAATATGGAGAGAATAGGCACCATGCTGTGAACCTCCCATTGACAGCAGTGTATAGCTGGAATATAATAGCTTTGTTTTGCTTTCCCTGTATTTCTTTTTTAAGGTTACCTTTTATTTATGGACGTGGTACTGGATTTATGTACGTCATAGTGATATGCAATTTCCTTGGGAGAGTAAATAAATAAAAAGAATTGATTTAAGAAAAAATATAGTAAGCAAAGGATTATACAGATGGTGAGGATGGCAGAACTTTTGAAGGTAGCATCCAAAGGATGGATGTTTGGGACACACACATCAAGTCCATTTTACAGGTGATGAAATTGAGTCCTAGAGGGAAACCACTGGCTCAAGAGATAGTGCCAGGGTCAAGGTAAGACCTCAAGTGTTCTGCTGAGCTTTGGTAGTTCAGATCATGTCCTGGATAGCATTTGTTTGGACATCTTTAATGTGCTTAGTGGTTTTATACCAGGCCATGCCTGCAAATTGCTGTTACACTCCGCCAATGTATGCTGAACGAGGGAGTGCATAGGCAAGTGAATGAATGAATGAATGAATGAAACATTTGATGGCCTCCTTCCTAACCCCTGATTGAAGAAAGAAGAGGTATCTTAGAAGGGACCAGGCCAGACTAGGCTAGATCCTAAGTTGATCTTAACTCCTCCAAAATATAGAGGTGCTTTTAGTCTCAGACCAATGGTTGTCAACTGGGGGGGGGGTGATTTGGGGCACCCTCTCCCCTGGGGACATTTGGCAATGTCTGGAGATGTTATTAGTTGTCGTCATGTGGTGGGGGTGGGGGGAGGTGATCGTCTCTGCTGCTGGGATCTGGTGGACAGAGGTCATGCATCTTCTACAGTGCACAGCAGGGAATCTCCCAGAATAAAGAATTATCTAGCCAGAATGTTAATAGTGCCCAGGCTGAGAAACTGTTTTAAGTACCTGATAGAATCATGGAGACTTGAAGATAGAGAGGGTCTGAGGGTATCTTGAAGAGTACAGTCTTTCTGAGTACTTAGAAATACTTTTTTTTTTTTCTTACTGGCTGGCGTGGTGTAGTAAGCTGTCCCACCTTTCAGTTTTGCTGATTGGTGCAGGTATGTATTTACTTAAAAAAGATAGTAATCACCAGGGGTAGTCATTTGTTGACATGATAATCTTTGTTCATTGCCATGATAGTTTAAAACTATGTTTGACTCACGTATCCACAGTTTATACATTAAATTGCCTGGTAGAAGCCCTATGGATTTCTACAAGTGTTTGTTTTGTTTTGTTTGTTTTAGAAGGGAGTATTTGTGATGAAATATTTCTGGATAACTCTGAACTTATTTTGCCTGTTAATGCTTCAGATGCTGGTCAGAAACTTAAAGAGAACAATTCGGTAACTACATCAAAGAACTAACTAATCACAAGCAATGGTGTTGGTCTATTTGCATAGTTGTCTCTCTCACTAGACTGTACGCATCTTTTCATTGCTGTTCCCTCAGCATCTAGTATCTTGTCAGCCATCTAAGAAGGGCTTAGTGAATATTATGTAAGTGAATGTATCATAGTTCTTAAGCTCATATTCTGTGTTGTTACTAAGCTGTGATATTTCTCTCTTATAAGAAAACTGATGTTCAGGTGGGTTAAATTATTTATTCAAGCTCACACAGCTAGACCTGTGGAAGAAGACACCAAGAGGTATTATTGATGAAAGTTAGCTGGCCTTTCCGTCCCATCTAAAAAGAATATGTGCCTGCTTAAAGGCTCTGTGAGACTGAGTTCTCTGCTACCAGTTAGAATAGTTATCCATCATGGGACTTTCCTGGTGGAGCAGTGTTTACGAATCCGCCTGCCAATGCAGGGGACACGGGTTCGAGCCCCGGTCCGGGAAGATCCCACATGCCGAGGAGCCACTAAGCCCGTGCACCACAACTACTGAGGCTGCGCTCTAGAGCCCGTGAGCCACAACTACTGAAGCCTTTATGCCTAGACCCTGTGCTCTGCGGTAAGAGAAACCACTGCAGTGGGAAGCGTGCACATCTCAATGAAAAGTAGCTCCCAGTCGCTGCAACTAGAGAAAGCCCGTGTGCGGCAATGAAGACCAAATGCAGCCCAAAAAATAAATAAATAAACTAAATAAATTTATTAAAAAAGAAAGAATATTTATCCATCATAAGCCATGAACACCTCAACAGTGAGAAAAAAACAAAAGGACAGAAAAGCACAAGAGTGTCGTCTGGAGCATTGACTTTGAGGGCTCTGAGTCCTGGATCATACTGCGTGTCTACGGGGAACTTGCTAAGCATTGCAGTCTCTTCATCCCTAAAATGGGCACAGAGTACCTGGGTCAGAAGCTTGTCCTGAAGGTCAGTTGAAGTGAAATGTGTAAAACCCAGGTCCTGGGTAGGTAGGAAGAACTCTGAAAAAATGTGAGCTATTATAATATGTACATGTGTGTAGCATTTCTTTTAAAAGGAAAAGAAGAGCATTTTGCCCTGTGAGGGCTACTAGGAAAACAGCAGTTGAGTGGTAGACAGACAGAAAGCCAGCTTCCCTTCCCCTCTAACACTGTGAAAAATTAGCTCTTTTGCTTAAAAGCACACAGACCCTTGAGGGAAGTAAGACATAAAACAAAAGCAGAGAGCAGACGCTGGGAAAATACCATCTTTTTATTGGCACTATTAGAGGGAAATATATGAACTGTATAATACCGTCATAAATACAGTTATTTGTAACGTCAGCGTAACAATGCCAGCCACAGTGTTTGTCTCTTTTATTCCCTCCTCTTGAAATGCTTCATAACCAAGCATAAAATCAAAGGAAAATGTGAATAATATTTTCATTCATTAAGGGTTCGTAATGATATATTAGTAAATGTTATCCTGCATCCTTTAGTATGAGGTTCTTTGCTTCTCTGCAAGAATATTTATTCCTCTTTTTGTCTAAGCAGCAAAGCTTTTTCATTTAAAAACATTCTTAGAAGAATGAGGTGCTGGAGTGCATATCTTGACAAACCATCAACTGGCTCTCACGGCCTCCCCCTCTCCCCATTCCAGTTGGCATGGGAACCTACTGTTCCCACCAAGGAAGCAGGTTGGGAGGAAGCCATAACTTATTGGAATGGAGAGTTATCAAAGTTGCTTTGAAAAGGAAAAAAAAAATTGTTAGTGAACTTTGCCCTTTTATTTTTCTCTCTCTCTCTGCCTGTTACGTACACACACATATACACACACACCAAAAAACCAAAAAAACTACGATGTCAGACATCTGGTCAACTCTGCATCTCAGGGACAGAGACTAAGCATCTCAGAACATCTGGTGGACCCGGGAGAAAAAGATATACACACATACACCACATCCCCCCACTATTGCCAAAAAACACATTAAGGGATATCTGGGTTCCTGAGAGATGCAGTGTGTTGACCAGGTGATAATTTCTACGAATAGGGACAGCCCTCCAAAATCTTGGGATGAAAGTGATTTGCTTACCTCCATTTAAAAAAGTTTAATATGTATTTGTCCTCTGCGACCGAATCTGTTTTGGATTTCGTTCTAAAATGGAGCTGACTGTGGCTTTTTTTGTTGTTGTTGTTTTTAATTTCAAGATTTCTTTTATCCCAAGACAGGAGCCTAGCAAATTATGTTAGCCTGTGGAGGGGAACTGGCTTTTCTTTAAGTTTTCAATACAATCGTTTAAGACCAGAATTGAAATATTGTTTTCATGGACAGGGAGGGAGGGTGGGAAACGGTGGCAATTGTACGTGTGTGGGCTGGGGAGTGAGTTTGTAATACCAGAACATTTACATCTGAAACAAAAAAAAGAAAGGCGGCAAGTTTCTCTCTCTCTCTCTCTCTCCCTCTCCCTAATATGAAAGACATACATGCTGACTCTATAAAATTTGGAAAATAGGCAAAGTATGAAGAGAAAAGAATATCACCTATAATCATCATATAACAGTGCAGAAATCACCACTGGTAAACATTTTGATTTACTTCCTTCAGATTGCAATAATGCTGTAGATACAATTTGAAGTCATTTTTCATGTGCTGTCGTATCATAAGCATTCTCCTGTCATTAAATATTCATTAGAGTCATAATTTAAAATGTTTTTGAAATACTTGATTATACTACGATTTTACTTAAGCATTTTTAATTGATGGATATTTACCTTAAAATTTTTTTTATTATAAACATCACTGTGGTGACCATCTTTATACATAAATCATTGCCCCTATATTGAATTAAAAAAACAAAGAAGTTAAGAATGGCTGGTGTGTAGAATGTCAGGGGTGAGACCAGAGGTAAACTCGGATAGGTAGGTAAGAAATAGATCTTGCCAACCTCTGTATCCTATGCTAAGGGCTTATTATTCAAATAATAAGCATAGTAATAATGATGATGAAGATGATAACATAGGTAGGATTTGTTGAGTCTTTACTGTTCACTAGACACATTTCCAAGTAACTTTTATGAACTCATTTAGTCTTTTTTTTTTTTTTTTTTGCCACACCATGCGGCTTGCAGGCTCTTAATTCTCTGACCAGAGATTGAACCTGGGTCACGGCAGTGCAAACGCTGAGACCTAACCACTGGACCGCCAGGGAACTCCCATGAACTCGTTTAATCTCGCCAACAACCCTGAGCCATAGGTGCAGATTGCAAAACTGAAGCACGGAGAAGGTAAGCCATCTGACCAAGGCCACGAGGCTGGTAGGAACCCAGACGGTAGAGCTGACGTGGTTCCCCGCTTTGGCCCACTACTTTATAGCAATAGGGAGCCACTGAAGGATTTGGAAGGGAGGTGGAGGCATGATGAATGCATCTGCATATTTAAAAGCCTTGCTCTGTGGCAGTGAGGAGAAAGAATGGAGGAAGCAAGAGTGGAAGCACTAAGACCAAATCCAAGAGAGGGATGGAGCTGGTGAAAGCCAGTGCAGTGAGAATGGAGGGAAGTGAATGGATTTGAGGAATGTTTGGGAGGTTGGGTTGATAGGACTTAGATCTGAAGATAGAGGGACAGGTGCTTCAAGATTGCTTTGCAGATTTGGGAAGCTGGGTGGTGGGTGGGGCCGTGTGCTGAGATGGAGGCGCATCTGGGTGACCTGCCCAGGGTTACCCAGCTACTAAGCGGAGGAAGTAGGACTTTGAGACCGAAGCCGGGAATCTGTGGATCTGGAGACAGTCTGCGAGAAGCAAACTGTGCTGAATGAGAGCCCTTTCCGTCGATGGAGGAGAGGAAAACAGAACTAGAATTTGAGGATGGAGTTCAAACAGCACACATGGGAGCACTGTCATGTCAAGCACGCCATTCCTTATCTAGAGAGACTGGACTCTAGAACCTGGATACAGCAAGAGGCACCTGGTATTCACAATGCCCTGCAGAACGCCTGGAAACCCTCTTTGTGGGAGGAAAGACCAGGAGACCGGAGGAGATGGAGAGTCGGGGGGGGGGTCACTTCATTCATTGCCCGACTCCGGGAAGCCACTCAGATGGAGGCGACTAACTCCATGTAGGGGCTTCTGTAAATGGTGTAACTGAGGCTTGGGGGGGTCTGTTTATTTTGAGGACATGGATACTAAAGACAGGTTAGGCCTTTAAACGTAAATCCAGTTGAGTAGGTCTTCTTTTAGGGAGTACTTCGGGCAAATGAGGTGACAAAGTGGGGAAAAAAAATCTGGGTTTTGGCGAGTGGCCATTCTAAATTTAAATTCTGGTGTTTCCATTTTTTTGGTCTGGTGACAATGGGAATGCTGGTTTGCCTCCTTGAAGATTATTTATTCATAAAATGGGGATAATATCATCACCACAAATGAAATCATGTATGTGTGTATATATATATATATATATGCCAACCACAGGGCTTACAATATAGCAGGTATAGCAACATGAAGCCCATTTTCTTTCTCCTACAATCTTGACTTGATTTTCTTCTCCCCTATGAAGCCCTTGTCCCTCCTCTCAATGTTCCTGGCCTTGGAATTTCGTAGTTCATAATGTGAGGGTTAGCTCCTGCCAGCCTGGTGGCTTATCTAATGCTCATGTAGCTCTTTATAATGGGCAAAGCACTTTCTCTATATATTCTTATTTAAGGCTCTCTATCATAGCTCTGTCACTTAGGTGTTAAGAATATTCACGTTTAACTGGTGAAGAAACGGAGTCTCAGAGAGGCAAAATGACTGGCCTAGGCTCCCAAAAATGTGTGATGGGGACTTAGACCGTGGTCTCTGAAGCTTGGCTTGCTCTCTAGACAATCCAACCTTCTCTTCTTCAGTCCTAGGAGGAAGGGAAGGCCTAGGCAAACTCTTCCCAGTTTGAAAAGTAGAGTACTATATTTTGCATTATGACGGTTCTCTCTGGCTTGGAAATGGCCTGTACCAGCCAGGATTTCCCCCTTGTTCCTTTTCCCACGCTGTCAATGACCCTTGGATCGCAGAGATGCCAGCTCTAACCTAGAGGGATTGAGCCTGCATCTCTTCCTCTCCATCAGCCCTTTCTTTCTGGCCTCAAAACTTCCATCCCTCCATAAAGGTACTTGAGCCTGCAGTGCTATTTGTGTTTACATCTAATGGGTGATGACCAAGCAGCAGGCAGCCATGACAGAGTAGCTGATACTGAAAATAAAAACAAAAAACCAGAAAACCAAAGTAAGTCAGTGCATCCTGACAGGACACAGGAGTGGCTTTTACAAAGGAAGGATATGTAGTTGGTACAATCATGGCTTTGTGTGTATGTGTGTGTTTCGTTTGTTTTTGTTTTTTTGGTTTGTTTGTCTTTTGAATCGTGGCTTTGGAGGCAGGCAGTTCTGGGGCCGAGTCTGAGCTTTGCTATTCACAGCTGTGTGGCTTTGTGCAACTGTCTTAACGTCTCTGAGACTCAGTTTCCCCATCCACTAGATCAGAACCTACAGGCTAGCAGAGATTTTCAACTGTTTTGTTCACTGCTGCATCCCCAGGTCCGAGAATAGTACCTGTAGAACTACATAGTGGTTGTTCTGAAAATGTCAAACAAAGCTAATAATACTTCCCTCCCAGAGATGTTGGTAGGATGTAATGAGAAGAGGCATGTGCAGTGCTTAGCTCAGCATGTGGCCCACTGTAAGCTGCCATTCATGGGAGCTGCTGTTGTTGTGATGGTTGCTGTCGTCTTTGGAGGTGGAACAACTTGGTTCCATTATAGAAACCAGGTAGGAAATGTCCGTTCCCCCAGAACAAGAAGCTTTGTTTGGGACAAGGGAGGAAACCGTGTTGGCTGATGTGCAGAGAGCAGTGTTCCGTGAAACAAGGGAGAGGTCACGTCCTTTTGCCTCCAGCTCTTGTGGCTGGGCGACCTCCCACGAAGGTTCTAGTGAGTTTAAGAAATACTTTTGAAGTGCACGAGGGAAGAGGCAGGACTTGAGATTTGGCTGGAAGCTCCATGTGGTTTGAGGGGAGGCTATTGCAGTGAGGGAAACCGGGGAGTGTGTTAATGAAAGACCCTATAGCACTTTGCAGAAGAGTCCTGGGGATTTGGACGTGGTGTTCAGCCCCTGGTCAGTTTGGGTGATTGGGCTGTGATGACCTTGAGGTCTTTGTCGGGATTTCAGGAGACATAGTTCTGTCTCATGTCTCCTGAAAGCCCTCAGCTTCTGTGCAGAGGGGCCACGTGGCAACCTTGGGAGGAGAGGTTGGGTTTTATTACTGGGACGGTTAGTTGCGTTGGTGAACAAAACCAGGGCTTGACGGTCTCACTACACGGCTTTCCCAACACGACGCCCCAGTCCACTGCTGCGTCAGAGTCCAACTCAACGACCCCCTGAAACAAACACAGCGTTGCCTACCAGTGTGTCTTCTGAAACCCTACCACAGCCAACGTGGCACCAGGGATCAAAGTAATATACGGCATCACAAGATTCCACGCCGTTATTCCACTCTGATATTACAACACGAACCAACCATGTCTTCAACCTAGCCCAGCCCAACACAGAGTCTCATTCAAACGCAGTGTAACTCATAAATCACTCTTCACCCCATCATGGCTCCCCAAGACAACTAGGGCTCAACAAACCCCAAGCAATCCAGTGCTGATTCAGCGGAGCATAATTGGCCCAGTGAAATGGAAAGAGAACACCAAATAGAACTATTTCTTTGGAAAACCCAGCCTCTCTCCTAACCAAACTTTGTGGCCATGTATGACAGGGGTTTTCCCAGCCTTGGGGAAGTGAAGAAACCCAAATCCACTCTTTCGAATCTGCCAGCGTGCAATATTTCCTCTGACTTGGACCGTCGTCTCCCCTTTATCTCGTTCCCTCGGCCACCATTAGGCTCGGCTAACCACGATGGGGATGTTGGTGTCAATTTGGGCCTTGGACACAGTTCTGAGAGAGAGAGAGAGAGAGAGAGAGAGAGAGGGAGGGAGAGAGAGAGAAGTGGAGAGGATGTGCCAGGCCCGGGAAGTGCTGTGGATGGCAATTCTCAGCCTCGCTGGAAAGGCGGCTGTCCACTGGCAGCTCTGTGTGGTCTGCTTCTCCATCCAAGACAAACCTTAAACCCAACACTTGATTTGGCAGACGGGGGGAGAAGAAGAGAACAAAGTTTGCTCCCTTTTTCAAGAAGTGGACCCAGGGATCCTAGGCTATGTTCCCCTCTTGGTCTTTTTCCTTTTTAAACAAACCGCCTGGCTTTTAAGATCTTCAAAATCCCATTAAAGGCTTTTACTCCTTCATATATTGGAGGCGTCTGATGAAAGGACGTAAAGGGAGGAAAGAGATAATGGGGCCTCAGAGAACAGAGACCAGAGGCCTTAATTTCGCCTGTCTCCCCTGCCGGTAATGGTGTTGGATGTAAACACTCCTCTGGTGAATGCTGGAGCATGATTGCAGGATGGCTGGGGAGAGAGGAAGTGTTTGCAAACCACAGGGAGGAATGTCGCCTTTGAAGGCGTTTGGCATTTATTTTTTACCCCCTCCTCTGTTGCCCCCGCCATCCTAACCCCAGGACTTTTCTCCACGGCTTTCTGCTCTGGGTTCCTTGTACTGTAAACACAGTGACAGAAATTAGATGTGGGCAAATCTGTTAAACATTTTAAGTCGAAGTGGGCTTGGCAGTTGTCTCCCTCCACGGGATATGCGAGACGAAGCTAATAACTCCGTAATGGGTCTTTTGTTTTTGTCTGGGGACTGGTGGGACGGAAGTGGAGGGGCCAGGGCTGAGGAGGGAGCTGCGGGATGGAAAGGGAGGCCAGGCTGCCGTTATGGAACCCACCCAAGCTTCCGATGCTCTGGGGCCAAGCAGGCAGAGCAAGCTGTCACCCTCCGTGCGTTCTAGAAGGCCGGTCAGTGACCACCCCCCGGCAGCATGCGGTCTGCCCTTCGCGGTTGGGGCACACTCTCTGGCCCCCCCCGGTCGCAAAACATCTCTTCTTGACAGCTTCGTGCTGCAGACATCTACCGCTGCCTTGCCTCTTCATTTGTTCCATCCGTGAAATTCCCAGTTACGTCAATGGGGTTCCATGTGCAAAACACGTGTGATCCGTGGGACTGGGGAGCTGCACCAGGGAGCAAAAGCCTCGACGTGGTGGGTTTTAGGCCTACGTGCTGTACTGTCTGGAAACCTCTGCTTGGGATCAAGCTCATGTTCTTAATTCTGGTCAGATGGTTGGAGTGGGAGCCTAGAAACCCACAGCTGGAAGCTCCATCCGGTGACCACTTAATTAATTCAGCGAGTGCGTTATGGGGAGCACGCTGTGTGGCAGTTCGGGCTAAATGTTGGGGATGCGATGGGGAATGAGACCAGCGTGGCCTTTGCCTTCACGGGGAGCTGGAGTCTAGTGTGTGATACGTGAAATAAAAAATTACACCAATGGTATGGAGCTACAAGGAAAGAGGAAGCCATATGGTATAAAACGGGGTGGCTAATCTAGTCTGGGGCATGGGGTAGGTTCAGTGGTCCATTCTTTATCTTCCATGGGATGGGATTTGTAACCTGGGGTCTAAGGACGTTTAGTTTTCAGGAGTTCCATGAATTCCAATGCATCTACCACTCTCTAAGCTATCCAGAATAGATGTTGCCCATCTTTTCCTGGAATTTGCCAAGCATGGAAAGAGCACACCATTTTACCAAAGCCCATTTTGGTGTGTTAACCCTCCTGGCTAGGTGGCACGCATCATTTTGGTGCTTTATTAATTATACCCACAATTCACAATAGTGGAAACATTTATTTGATGTCTACTTTACTTTTTATTTATTTATTTATTTGCGGTACGCGGGCCTCTCACCACTGTGGCCTCTCCCGTTGCGGAGCAACAGGCTCCGGACGCGCAGGCTCAGTGGCCACGGCTCAAGGGCGCAGCCGCTCCGCGGCACGTGGGATCTTCCCGGACCGGGGCACGAACCCGTGTCCCCTGCATCGGCAGGCGGACTCAACCACTGTGCCACTAGGGAAGCCCTACTTTTTATTTACTTTTAAAACATATTTATTTATTTGGTTGTGCCTGGTCTTAGTTGTGGCAGGCAGGCTCCTTTTATTTTCAGTTGTGACTCGCAGGCTCCTTAGTTGCAGCATGCGAGCTCTTAGTTGTGGTATGAATGTAGGATCTAGTTCCCTGACCAGCGATTGAACCTGGGTTCCCTACATTGGGAGCGCAGAGTCTTAACCACTGCGCCACCAAGGAAGTCCCTTGGTGTCTACTTTACTTATTTTTATTTTTTTACTTGTAGAGGATTTTATTATTCTCAAAGCATTTTCACACAAAATCATAGCATGTTAGAACTGTAAGGAACATTAAAAATCATGCAGTGTAACTCTCTCTCTCTAATATAGTCATTCTTATTTTATTTATATAAACTTATTTATTTTATATTTTTGTTTTTTGGAATTTTATTTTTATACAGCAGGTTCTTATTAGTTATCCATTTTATACATATTAGTGTATATATGTCAATACCAATCTCCCAATTCATCACAGCACCACCACCCCCAAATAAACTTTTAAAGTATAACACACACAATAAAGGTAAATCTTAATTGTACAGATTGATTAATTTTTATAAAGTGAGCACACATGTTACCACCGCCTAGATCAAGACTTAGAACACTAATCAGCATCCCAAACGTCTCTCTGACGTCCCTCCTGGTCTACCATTATTCTGATTTCTATCATCATTGATTAATTTTGCCTGCATATGAACTTGATATAAATGGACGTCTTTTGCATCTAGCTTCTTTTGTTTTTTTGACGTCATTTTTTTTGTGTTGTTTTGTTTTTGTGTTAGTTTCTGCTTTATAACAAAATGAATCAGCTATAAATATACATATATCCCCATATCTCCTCCCTCTTGTGTCTCCCTCCCACACTCCCTATCCCACCCCTCTAGGTGGACACAAAGCACGGAGCTGATCTCCCTGTGCTATGCGGCTGCTTCCCACTAGCTCTCTGTTTTACATTTGGTGCTGTATATATGTCCATGCCACTCTCTCACTTCATCCCAGCTTAACCTTGCCCCTCCCCGTGTCCTCAAGTCCATTCTCTATGCCTGCGTCTTTATTCCTGTCCTGCCCCTAGGTTTTCAGAACCATTTTTTTTTTGGAGTCCGTATATACGTGTTAACATACAGTATTTGTTTTTCTCTTTCTGACTTACTTCACTCTGTATGACAGTCTCTAGGTCCATCCACCTCACTACAAATAACTCAATTTTTGTTTCTTTTTATGGCTGAGTAATATTCCATTGTATATATGTGCCACATCTTCTTTATCCGTCCATCTGTTGATGGACGTTTAGGTTGCTTCCATGTCGTGCCTATTGTAAATAGAGCTGCAATGAACATTGTGGTACATGACTCCTTTTGAATTATGGTTTTCCCAGGGTATATTCCCAGTAGTGGGATTGCTGGGTTGTATGGTAGTTCTATTTTTAATTTTTTGAGGAACCTCCATACTGTTCTCCATAGTGGCTGTATCAATTTACATTCCCACCAATAGTGCAAGAAATTCCCCTTTTCTCCACACCCTCTCCAGCATTTATTGTTTATAGATTTTTTGATGATGGCCATTCTGACTAGTATGAGGTGATACCTCATTGTAGTTTTGATTTGCATTTCTCTAATGATTAGTGATGTTGAGCATCCTTTCATGTGTTGCTGGCAATCTGTATATTTTCTTTGGAGAAATGTCTGTTTAGGGCTTCTGCGCATTTTTGGATTGGGTCATTTGTTTGTTTGATATTGAGCTTCATGAGCTGCTTGTATATTTTTGAGGTTAATCCTTTGTCAGTTGCTTCATTTGCAAATATTTTCTCCCATTCTGAGGGTTGTCATTTCGTCTTGTTTATGGTTTCCTTTGCTGTGCAAAAGCTTTTAGTTTCATTAGGTCCCATTTGTTTATTTTTGTTTTTATTTCCATTTCTCTAGGAGGTGGGTCAAAAAGGATCTTGCTGTGGTTTATGTCATGGAGTGTTCTGCCTATGTTTTCCTCTAAGAATTTGATAGTGTCTGGCCTTACATTTAGGTCCTTAATCCATTTTGAGTTTATTTTTTTGTATGGTGTTAGGGAGTGTTCTAATTTCATTCTTTTACATGTAGCTGTCCAGTTTTCCCAGCACCACTTATTGAAGAGGCTGTCTTTTCTCCATTGTATATTCTTGCCTCCTTTATCAAAGATAAGGTGATCATATGTGCGTGGGTTTATCTCTGGGCTTTCTGTCCTGTTCCATTGATCTATATTTCTGTTTTTGTGCCAGTACCATACTGTCTTGATGACTGTAGCTTTGTAGTATAGTCTGAAGTCAGGGAGCCTTATTCCTCCAGCTCTGCTTTTCTTTCTCAAGATTTTTTTGGCTATTCAGGGTCTTTTGTGTTTCCATACAAACTGTGAAATTTTTTGTTCTAGTACTGTGAAAAATGCCATCGGTAGTTTGATAGGGATTGCATTGAATCTGTAGATTGCTTTGGGTAGTAGAGTTATTTTCACAATGTTGATTCTTCCAATCCAAGAACGTGGTATATCTTTCCATCTGTCTGTGTCATCTTTAATTTCTTTCATCAGTGTCTTATAGTTTTCTGCATACAGGTCTTTTGTCTCCTTAGGTAGGTTTATTCCTAGGTATTTTATTCTTTTTGTTGCAATGGTAAGTTTCCTTAATTTCTCTTTCAGATTTTTCATCATTAGTGTATAGGAATGCAAGAGATTTCTGTGCATTAATTTTGTATCCTGCAGCTTTACCAAATTCATTGATTAGCTCTAGTAGTATTCTGGTAGCATCTTTAGGATTCTCTATGTATAGTATCATGTCATCTGCAAACAGTGACAGCTTTACTAGTTCTTTTCCAATTTAGATTCCTTTTATTTCTTTTTCTACTCTGACTGCTGTGGCTAAAACTTCCAAAACTATGTTGAATAATAGTGGTGAGAATGGGCAACCTTGTCTTGTTCCTGATCTTAGAGGAAATGGTTTCAGTTTTTCATCATTTAGAATGATGTTGGCTGTGGGTTTGTCATATGTGGCCTTTATTATGTTGAGGTAAGTTCCCTCTATGCCTACTTTCTGCAGGGTTTTTTATCATAAATAGGTGTTGAATTTTGTCGAAAGCTTTTTTCTGAATCTATTGAGATGATCATATGGTTTTTCTCCTTCAATTTGTTAATATAGTTTATCACATTGATTGATTTGTGTATATTGAAGAATCTTTGCATTCCTAGGATAAACCCCACTTGATCATGGTGTATGATCCTTTTAATGTGCTGTTGGATTCTTTTTGCTAGTATTTTGTTGAGGATTTTTGCATCCATGTTCATCAGTGATATTGACTTGTAGTTTTCTTTTTTTGTGGCATCTTTGTCTGGTTTTGGTGTCAGGGTGATGGTAGCCTCATAGAATGAGTTTGGCGGTGTTCCTCCCTTTGCTATATTTTGGAAGAGTTTGAGAAGGATAGATGTTAGCTCTTCTCTAAATGTTTGATAGAATTTGCCTGTGAAGCCGTCTGGTCCTGGGTTTTGTTTGTTGGAAGATTTCTTAATCACAGTTTCAGTTTCAGTGCTTGTGATTGGTCTGTTTATATTTTCTACTTTTTCCTGGTTCTGTCTCGGAAGGTTGTGCTTTTCTAAGCATTTGTCCATTTCTTCCAGGTTGTCCATTTTACTGGCGTAGTTGCTTGCAGTAATCTTTCTCTCATGATCCTTTGCATTTCTGCAGTGTCAGTTGTTACTTCTCCTTTTTCATTTCTAATTCTATTGATTTGAGTCTTCTCCCTTTTTTTCTTGATGAGTCTGGCTAATGGTTTATCAATTTTGTTTATCTTCTCAAAGAACCAACTTTTAGTTTTTTTGAACTTTGCTATCGTTTCCTTCATTTCTTTTTCATTTATTTCTGATATGATCTTTATGATTTCTTTCCTTCTGCTAACTTTGGGGTTTTCTTGTTCTTCTTTCTCTAACTGCTTTAGGTGTAAGGTTAGGTTGTTTGTTTTAGATGTTTCTTGTTTCTTGAGGTAGGAGTGTATTGCTATAAACTTCCCTCTTAGAACTGCTTTTGCTGCATCCCATAGGTTTTGGGTCATCCTGTTTTCATTGTCATTTGTTTCATTTGATTTCCTCTTTGATTTCTTCAGTGATCTCACAGTTATTTAGTAGTGTATTGTTTAGCCTCCATGTGTTTGTATTTTTTACGGATTTTATTTCCTGTAATTGATATCTAGTCTCATAGCATTGTGGTCAGAAAAGATACTTGATACGATTTCAGTTTTCTTAAATTTACCAAGGCTTGATTTGTGACCCAAGATATGATCTATCCTGGAGAATGTTCCATGAGCACTTGGGAAGAAAGTGCAATCTGCTGTTTTTGGATGGAATGTCCCATAAATATCAATTAAGTCCGTCTTGTTTAATGTATCATTTAAAGCTTAAAGTTTCCTTATTTATTTTCATTTTAGTTGATTAGTCCAGCTTTGGTGAAAGTGAGGTGTTAAAGTCCCCTACTATTAATGTGTTACTATCTATTTCCCCTTTTATGGCTGGTAACATTTGCCTTATGTATTGAGGTGCTCCTATGTTGGGTGTATAAATATTTACAATTGTTATATCTTGTTCTTGGATTGATCCCTTGATCATTATGTAGTGTCCTTCTCTGTCTCTTGTAATAGTCTTTATGTTAAAGTCTATTTTGTCTGATACGAGAATTGCTACTCCAGCTTTCTTTTGATTTCCATTTTAATGGAATATTTTCTTCCATCCCCTTACTTTCAGTCTGTATGTGTCCCTAGGTCTGAAGTGGGTCTCTTGTAGACAGCATATCAACGGGTCTTGTTTTTGTATCCATTCAGCCAGTCTCTGTCTTTTGATTGGACCATTTAATCCATTTACATTTAAGGTAGTTATCGATATGTATGTTCCTATTACCATTTTCTTAATTGTTTTGGGTTTGTTATTGTAAGTCTTTTCCTTCTCTTGTGTTTCCTGCCTAGAGAAGTTCCTTTAGCGTTTGTTGTAGAGCTGGTTTGGTGATGCTGAATTCTCTTAGCTTTCACTTGTCTGTAAAGATTTTAATTTCTCTGTCGAATCTGAATGAGACCCTTGTTGGGTAGAGTAATCTTGGTTGTAGGTTTTTCCTTTTCATCACTTTAAATATGTCATGCCACTCCTTTCTGGTTTGCAGAGTTTCTGCTGAAAGATCACCTGTTTACCTCATGGGGATTCCCTTGTATGTTAATTGTTGCTTTTCCCTTGCTGTGTTTAATATTTTTTCTTTGTATTTAATTTTTTTTAAAATTTTATTTGTTTATTTTTGGCTGTGTTGGGTCTTTGCTGCTGTGCGTGGGCTTTCTCTAGTTGCGGTGAGTGGGGGCTACTCTTTGTTGTGGTGCGCGGCCTTCTCATCACAGTGGCTTCTCTTGTTGCAGAGCACAGGCTTTAGGCGCGCGAGCTGCAGTAGTTGTGGCACACAGGCTTAGTGATTGTGGCTCATGGGCTCCGTAGTTGTGGCTCCAGGGCTCCAGAGTGCAGGCTCAGTAGGCTCATGGGCTTAGTTGCCCTGTGGCATGTGGGATCTTCCTGGACCAGGGATCGAACCTGTGTCCCCTGCATTAGCAGGTGGATTCTTAACCACTGCACCACCAGGGAAGACCTGTATTTAATTTTTGATAGTTTGATTAATATGCATCTTGGTGTGTTTCTCCTTGGATTTATCCTGTATGGGGCTCTCTGTGCTTCCTGGACTTGATTGACTATTTCCTTACCCATATTAGGGAAGTTTTCATCTATAATCTCTTCAAATATTTTCTCAGTCCCTTTTTTTTCTCTTCTTCTTCTGAGACCCCTATAATTCAAAAGGTTAATGCATTTGATGTTGTCCCAGAGGTCTCTGAGATTGTCCTCAAGTCTTTTCATTCTTTTTTCTTTATTCTGCTCTGCAGTAGTTATTTCCACTATTTTATTCTCCAGGTCACTTATCCGTTCTTTTGCCTCGGTTATTCTGCTATTGATTCCTTCTAGAGAAGTTTTAATTTCATTTATTGTGTTGTTCATCATAGTTTGTTTGCTCTTTAGTTCTTATAGGTTCTTGTTAAATGTTTCTTGTATTTTCTCCATTCTATTTCCAAGATTTTGGAACTATCATTATTCTGAATTCTTTTTCAGGTAGACTGACTATTTCCTCTTCATTTGTTTGAGCTGGTGGGTTTTTGCATTGCTCCTTCATCTGCTGTGTGTTTCTCTGTCTTCTCATTTTGCTTAACTTACTGTGTTTGGGGTCTCCTTTCCGCAGGCTGCAGGTTCGTAGCTCCTGTTGTTTTTGGTCTGCCCCCAGTGGGTAAGATTGATTTAGTGGGTTGTGTAGGCTTCCTGGTGGAGGGGACTAGTGCCTGTGTTCTGGTGGATGAGGCTGGATCTTGTCTTTCTTGTGGGCAGGTCCACATCTGGTGGTGTGTTTTGGGGTGTCTGTGGACTTATTATGATTTTAGGCAGCCTCTCTGCTAATGCGTGGGATTGTGTTCCTCTCTTGCTAGTTGTTTGGCATAGGGTGTCCAGCAATGTAGCTTGCTGGTCGTTGAGTGGAGCTGGGTCTTAGCATTGAGATGGAGATCTCTGGGAGAGCTTTCGCCGTTTGATATTACGTGGGGCAGGGAGGTCTCTGGTGGACCAGTGTCCTGAACTCGGCTCTCCCACCTCAGAGGCTCAGGCCTGACACCCGGCCGGAGCACCAAGACCCTGTCAGCCACACGGCTGAGTAACTCCACTGCCAATTAGGACCAGACTCGGCCTTGTACTTTCATTTGAAGCCTCATTTCATGACAATTCATTTCAGTGCTTCTGCTGCTTTTCCAATACAATTTGTTCTTGAGCCCAAATGGTGCTCTCAGCCTGGTTGGAGATTGAAGGCCAGCTTCCCTCAATTCTGGCCTTGATTGAGGAAATAGGAGGTGGACATTTGGAAAATTTATCTGCTAGTGTTGGAGGGTCTCCTGCAGAGGTGAGGGGCGGCTGTGGCTCACCACAGGGACAAGGACAGTGACAGCAGAAGTTCTGGGAAGTGCTCCTGGGCATGAGCCCTCCTGGAGTCTGCCCCACCCAAGAGCCTGTAGCCTCCAGTGCTCGATGTGTCCCTTAAGTAAGGTATTGTGCTAAGTAGGCATGTTGCCTTACATGATTTGATTTGATTTTCACTGAAGGCTTTAATGGAGAAACTGCAGTTCAGAGAGGCTAAGTCAGTTTTCCAAGGTCCATTACTCTTCCCCAGCAATACCCTACCTTCCATAGCCCTTTTAGTCTATGTACTGTCTTTTATGTGGGATTATAAATCCCCCAAACCAAGGAATATATTCTTTAACTTCTTTGTAATCAACATCCTCAAAAATAGATGTATAATTTACTATATGGATGGCTTGGTGCTATCACTGGGGATACTTAATACTTCCTTAAGTCCAATTATAAACTCTCCCCTATTTTCATTTATTACAGTTCCAACTATTGTGGGCGATACAGTCTTAAACTGTGTGTACCAAGCTTTTCTCTTCCTCAGATTTCATGCTCCCTTTCAATTCTTCTCAGGACTATCACCTCATTGACCATTTCTGCTGCTCCAGTACATTTCTCTGGACACTCTAGTGACTGCGCAAAACTGGACGAGGTGATTCTGAAGGAGCTGTTGTAGAACTTCCCAGAGGGATTAACCTCAAAAATAGTTATTTTCGGGCTTCCCTGGTGGCGCAGTGGTTGAGAGTCTGCCTGCCGATGCAGGGGACACGGGTTCGTGCCCCGGTCTGGGAAGATCCCACATGCCGCGGAGCGGCTGGGCCCGTGAGCCATGGCCGCTGAGCCTGCGTGTCCGGAGCCTGTGCTCCGCAGCAGGAGAGACCACAACAGTGAGAGGCCCGTGTACAGCAAAAAAAAAAAAAAAAAAAAAAAAAAAAAGTTATTTTCTAGTATTAGCAGAGCTGGGATGAAAGCTGTTCACGGGCTACAAGGGCTCATGGGGTCTCTGGCTTTGTCAAGAGAATTGATACTTTTAAAACCATTCTCCATACTGTTTTTCCATAAGTTTTAATTGGGGTCAAAAGATTTTCTGCTAAAATAAATGCCCCTGATAATTGCACTTAGCATTTTTAAGTATTAAAATTTATTTAGTATTAAGATTTATTTATTTAAGTTCTGATATTTATTAAGTATTACGTATTTTCTACGGCTTTTGCAGCACTAGACATGGGATTTGAAGATAAATTGTTAATAATTACAGCTAGGCATTGTGCTAAATGCTTTGCTAAAATACATGATCTCATTTGATTTTCACAGCAATTATGTAAAGTAAGCAGTATTATTCTCCCCATTTTATAGATGAGGAAATCAAGGCTTAGAGAAATTGAAGAACTTGCTTGAGGCCCAATTCAATCGCGTGGGTGGTCTGACCACAGAGTCTGTACTCTTAACTGCATTGTGCTGGGGTGTTACCCTCTGATTTTTCAGTCTAGTTGGGGAGGCAGACTAATGAATGAATGCAAAATGATGACACAAATACTCTAAATTAGGGATGTTATAATGTGCTGGGCTGGGGGGGGATGGAGGAGAAAGCATTCTAATTTGCGTAGGGAAACAGGGGAAGGATTTTTTTTTGGAGGTGGTGACAACTCAGAGATTCCTTGAGTAATGAGACAGGGAAAAAGACATCATTCCAGGTGGAGGTGGAGGTGAGGTCGGGAGAGGGTACAGCAAGTAACAAGGTGAAGAAACTAGAAAGAAATGATACATAAGGGAAAATAGTAGCAGATTTGCATTACTGTGGAAATCACTGGGCAAAGATGCTGGAGAAAAAGGCAGGGCGGAGGGAGAAGGGAGGTTTTTGGTTTTGTTTTAATATTTATTATTTATCTATCTATCTGTCTATCTATCTATCTATTTGGCTGCCGCAGATCTTAGTTGCGGCATGCGAGATCTTTAGTTGTAGCATGCGGGATCTTTTTAGTTGTGGCATGTGGGATCATTTAGTTGCAGCATGTGAACTCTTAGCTGCAGCATGCCGGATCTAGTTCCCTGACCAGGGATCGAACTTGGGTCCCCTGCATTGGGAGCCAGAGTCTTAGCCACTGGACCACCAAGGGAAGTCCCGAGAAGGGAGTTTTATTCCAAGTGTTTTGGGCTCATCTCAGCCAATGATGATGCTTTCAAAGGGGTGGGCCCTGACTCAAAAATAAGGGGACATCAACCCGAGCCTGTCTCTTTTCCAAGCATTTTAGTTCTAGACCCTACCCACTGTTTAAAAGCAGCATCTGCAGAAAGCAGAAATGTCTGCAATTCATATGAGCCTGTCTCACGCCCCGAGAACACATCATTTATTTCCTATAAGTGCCTGTCTCCCTCTTCCTCAAATATGCTCAGGGTTACAACTTTCTCTGCTTCCTGGGGGAGTTGCCCACTCCACACAGTCATTACTCACTCCATAAAGGCTGTCTCCAAACCCCCCTTCTCAGCCCTTTTCTCCTGACCCTTTGCAACTGGCCAGTTAAAGGCTGAGCACGCTACCTCTCTACGTGTTCACAACGGCCACCATTTTGGATCCAATCTGGAAATGGATGACCCTGGGGGAAAGGGTCCTTTTCTGCTTCTTCCTCTTCTTAGCTTGAAGTCAGTGTAATTTATTTTGGGCCTTCCTACTTCTTTTCTACACATCCAACCAGGAAAATGGAGATTTATTTCCTTATAACTTAATTATAACATTGATCTCATGCCCAAGACTTGTGATGCTGAGACGGATCAGTGGTGCTGAATATAAGCTTCTAAGTATGACTACAACTTCATTTAACGTCTTTGGGTTTTATCCTTCTCCTCGGTGAAAGGGAGACATGATTTCCGCTCAGTTTATTTCTGTCATATTCAGTGAGGTAGATAGGACAGATATGCAAAAACATCTCACACACTGTAAGGCAAGCTACAAATAGGAAGTATCAAGAGTCATGATATCAGCAGAAGCAAAATCAGTGATCATGAAGGTAGTTGGATAATGATTCTCTCTAAGAATCGCTCGATGAGATTGCATGGGCTTGAATTGCATCTTCTCTATTTGGTAGCTGTGTGGCCTTGGGCAAGCCGTTTAGCCTCTCTGTGCTTCCGTTTCCTCAACTGAAAAAAGATGATCATAACTTCCTCAAATTGTTGTCATAAGAAGAAATTAATACAGAAGTACTTAGGGTAGCTCCTGGCACATCATACGCAGGGTATAATTGTGTGTTGTTGTTATTATTATTATTGTTATTCTTTACAACTTGCTCCTACGTTTGTATGTGGAAACCTTGACTTCCTTTTTTATTTATTTTTTTTATTTTAAAACATTTATTTATTTAATTTATTTATTTGGTTGTGTCGGGTCTTAGTTGCGGCAGGCGGCCTCTTTAGTTGTGGCATGCGAGCTCTCAGTTGCGGCATGCATGCGGGATCTAGTTCCCTGGCCAGGGATCGAACCCGGGCCCCCTGCATTGGGAGCACGGAGTCTTAACCACTGTGCCACCAGGGAAGTCCCTTAACTTCCTCTTTTAATAAAAATGTCTTGCCAGTTTCAGAAGCTCATATTCTGTCATTTATTCTCATTCATAATAAAAACAAATAATATCAAGAACGCGGTAATGAATGGACCCTTCTATCCTCAGTGAAGACTGCTATTTACAGAAAGGGAGTTTTGCAGTCAGGGCCCTGTCACACCAGGCTCTTTCTAGATTCTTTCTTGCATGTCTTTAAGGACTGAAGCCAGTGGAAATTGAAGCAATGCGTTCTAATTCAGTTCAATTATGCGCTCTTAGTAGGTAGCTGATAGACCCTGTTCACACATTTATGGCGAGCCCCTCTTGTGGTTTTCCCGAGCGCGTATTTTTATTCATTAGACGCTTGTTAGCGATAGCTCTGATAAAATTTTCTGATCAGGTTCAGGCTTGGACTCATGATGAACCCAAACTAACACGTTGAGAGCTCTGGCTGTTGGGGGCCACGAAGTGCTTAGCTATTACTGTGTTTAACCTCACCCCAGGGATGGTAAAACTTCAAAAAAAAAAAAAGAAAAAGAGGAAAATGTATGAAAGAGATTAAGGCCCGGTATGAAAACTATTTTTATAGGCAGTTTAGCCTCCGCTTTGAAGTTCAATAGGGAGTGATGTATTGCTATCAGCTTGGATTTCACACCTATTCAATTCTGTAGCCAGGTAGAGATGAACAACCTCCTTCGGGTATAGAAGAATGAAACCAAATTAAGGCAAGCTGTGAAATGGCCTCCTTGCTGCAACTTCATCTCCGGGAGAGATTTGGATTTGCCAGAGTGTGTTTAAACTTTTTTTTTTTTTTCCTTTAAATTACAATGACGGTGAGACAATATTAAAAAAAAAATATTTTACCAAAAAAAAAAAAAGTCACTCCGAACCCTTACACCCAAAGACAAAAATGTTTTCATTTCTACACATTACTCGTTAGTCTTGGTCTGTAGGCAGACTTAGGATTGCAGCGTTGATTATGGAATTTACTTTTAAATGATTTTTTTTCGTTCTTAATTAGGCATCGTATCATCCTTTCCTCCTCACTTTCCCAAGTGAAAAAACAAACAAATGTGAAATCCCAGCACCATGATCTTGCTTGGAATGTGAGAGTTGCTGCATCCTGTTTGTGACGTGTTCTGTCTCAAATGGTACCCAGCTCATGGGATATGGCTTTACGTTTTCATCATCCGAGGTTTTAAAACAGAGCGAGCATCATGTGCTTCTGCGACAGATAGTGTTAATTCAGATCCTTTGCCCGTGTGGGAAGCCATTGTGCCCCAAATTGGAAATGGAGTTATTCATTGGCCTTCGGGTCTTACAGCGATGCACCATCCACCCTCCCAGACCTGGCTCTCACGCCTCAGACCCAGTAGGGTAACCAGCCTGCCCGGAGGTTGCCATGGGAACAAGGTGTCTGCTCTCGGCCTCTGATTCAGGAGTTACTCAGGGCTCGCCTCCCCTCATCCTGCGTGTCCCTTGGACGTGGCAAGCTTGTTCTGGTCTCAGGACTTTTGCGTCTGCTCTTCCCACTGCATTCAGCCATCTTCCTAGCTCTCGCACAGCCAACTCTTTCTCATCACCTAGGTTTCTGCTCCAATAACACCTCTTCAGAGGCCCTTCCCAGCCACCCTGAGACGCCACCTGGTCGCCATTCTCTGCCCCCGTTGCCCTATTATTTTCTCCAAAGCACTTACCACTCTTTGAAATTTCTCTGCTTGTTTATTGGTGCACGTGTGAGTGTCTGTCTGCCCCCTGCCCCCCACATTTGTTTCCTTCTGTACATCCACACCTGACACCATACCTGGCTCAGGTAGGCTTTCAGTTAATGAATGCTCCATGAATGAATGAGAGTGTAGCTCACTTACTCAGATCCTGTCTGTTCCATTCCAACCTCCCTCCTTTAAAAAAAAATTAATAAGCTTTATTTTGTTTTGAGCAGTTTTAGGTTTACAGCAAAAAAGTGGAAAGTACAAAGAGTTCCCCCAGATCTCTTGCTCCCCTGCCCTACATCGACACGTCACTATCACCCTGAGTCCAGAGTTTCCATTCGGACTCACTCTTGTGTCATACATTCTACGGGTTTTGACTAATGCATCATGACATGTATCTATCATTGTAGCATCATTTCACTGCCCTAAAAGTCCTGTGTGCTCTGCCCATTCATCCTCAACCCCCTTTTAATGTACCTTAAGCATTTACTTGGGCTGGGGTGGCAACAGGACACGAAGCTGCCACTCTGATATGAACAGGTATTAGCATTTACGTAGCACAACTAGTAGCGAGTGGGCCTTGGGCTAAAGACATTGCAGGCACTGTCTTGTTTCATTCTCACAACAACCCTGTATTATGGATCCGGAAACTGTCCCCTCTTGTACTTTCCTGTTTCTCATGCACCTTCTCCCGCACTCACGGTCCCAGCTGGCCCTACCGTTTTCCTTCTCCCCCTTAGCTGCTCCCTTCGGCTTTGACTTTGCCTTTCTGCTTTCAGTTCCCTAAGGACTTGGCTGCTCTGCAGGTCTGGCTGGAGGGATTTCCTGGACCAGTTCTTGAGGGTATAGGAATGAGAGATCTCTTTAGAAACTCAATATAATTCAATGATCATTTATTGAAGTCTACTCTGTGAAGGTGCCGGTGATCCTGGTCTCTTCTGAAGCTTGTACAGCATTTTCTTTCTCCCCTCCTGCCCTGCCTCCATGCTCCACAGAGTCCGGGAACTGACGATACATACGGTTCTCCAGAAACAGGGGTAAGGGAGGCAGCTGTTGTGACCACCCAGAGGAAGGCCGCTCACTGCACAGCGAGATGGGAGAGAACAGGAGACTGTTTTTCAGGGTGTGTGCCTGAGTGGAAAGTTCACTCTGTAAAGTGGTCAAGAGGAGGGTGCCCCAGCCCACCATGCACCTCACTGACCGTTGGATGAAAAACATCTGGAACCAGCCCCATTTTGCGGTGCGCGGGCCTCTCACTGTTGTGGCCTCGCCCTCGCCTCGCAGGCTCCGGACGCACAGGCGCAGCGGCCATGGCTCACGGGCCCAGCTGCCCCGCGGCATGTGGGATCTTCCCGGACCGGGGCACGAACCCGCGTCCCCTGCATTGACAGGCAGACTCTCAACCACTGTGCCACCAGGGAAGCCCTCTTTCTCCTATTTTTGACTGCTTAGAACTAACTGGAGCACACATGGTTCCTTGCACTAGGAGTGTGTGTGCGTGTGTGTGTGTGTGAACTGGTACAAGATGAAAAGCCCCTCTTCCCCAGGAGCCATCTCCTCCCAACAACTGCCCTTTAAAATCTCGCGGCACCATCATTCCGAGTCCGCCTCTTTGCTGGTGGCTGAAGGCTTGATCAAACCTTAACTGATCTCCTGTAACTATTCCCCAAACTCTGTTCCTCAGATTTACCACTTGTGCCCCACACTACAGACCCTGTGCCAGGAGCACTGAGTTTCCCTGCCCCTCCGCTGCACCCTTGAGGCTCAAGCGCGGCTCCCAGGCATCAAATTCCAGCAGGAATCTCATTGCCCGATTGTCCCCAGTTGGCTGTACCCGTGCTATCCTCTGAATCCTCCCCCAATCCTCTGCAAGGTAATTTCTACTCTCCATTTCACATTTAGGGAAACCGGGGCACCCGAGGTTATGCATCTTCCCCATAGTCACACAACACGTGAACGGCCAAGTCACAGTCCCCAAACCCAAATCCATCTGAATCCAAAACCTCTTTGTTCCCTTGTGTCTTCTACAAGACTCTCCAGATTGCCTGGAAACTAGAAGCAGGACTATTGGTAACAGAGCGCCCAGCTGTCCCCCTTGTGGACTTCAGTTCCTTCCTCCCAGAGCCATTCTGTTGGGGATGGAGCCACTAACTCATTGCTCAACTGACTTGACTTGGTGTTTTTCTTCTTCATCTGTAAAATGGGCTTAATAATAGCAGGGGTGTTGTGGGCCAGATTAATTAACGTTTAGACATGTTCTTTTTTTTTTTTTTTAACATCTTTATTGGGGTATAATTGCTTTACAATGGTGTGTTAGTTTCTGCTGTATAACAAAGTGAATCGGTTATACATATACATATGTTCCCATATCTCTTCCCTCCTGCGTCTCCCTCCCTCCCACGCTCCCTATCCCACCCCTCCAGGCGGTCACAAAGCACCGAGCCGATCTCCCTGTGCTATGCGGCTGCTTCCCACTAGCTCTCTACCTTGCGTTTGGTAGTGTACATATGGACATGTTCTTTGAGATTCCCTGGATGAAAGGTGCGAGGGGAGTGCCAAGGGTTATTAATGCAGAGGCATGTGGCCTGCCTAATTTAGGATTCTTCACTTGGCAGGCTCCATGGTGATCGCTGACTCAGGAAATATTTACCAGGGCAGGCGATACCCCAATATCATGTATGACTAGTGACTGCAGAGGGGATGGGTCACGATTCCCGCGTGGGGCGTGTGGCCTCATTCCTTGTTGCTGGTCTGTCCTTCCAGGTTGAGAGCTAGGATTCCACTGATGCACAGCCAGCCCTTGGCTGGGGCTTAAGGATGTAAGAGGAGGAGCCCCGAACAGCATGGGCTGAGGGTCCCCAGAATGGCTTTGTCCCAATAAAATTCTTGCCTCTGTTGGGAAGATGATGACGGTCAACAGCTTAGGTATCCCAAGATCCTGGAGAGTAAGCAAGTGTGAAATAGGAAAAATTCAGTAGCTACCTATAAATGGAATGGATGGGTGATGGATAGATCTTACACAGTCACGCCCACCCAATCTCAGAAAGACACAATCTGTGTGGGATTGTAACTAAAAGAGCCGAAAAGCAATTCCCCCTTATGGTTCTGCCTCACTTTCTGTTACACTGTGCAATGACACAGATGATTGTTTTTTATTTTTTATTAATTTTTACTGAAGTATATTTGCTTTACAATGTCGTGTTAGTTTCTGCTGTACAGCAAAGTGAATCAGCTATATGTATACATATATCCCCTCTTTTTTAGATTCCCTTCCCGTTTAGGTCACCACAGAGCACTGAGTAGAGTTCCCTGTGCTATACAGTCGGTTCTCATTAGTTATCCATTTTATATAAGGTACTGTATATATGCAGATGATTGTTTTTTAAATCAACATTTAATTTTAGAATCGTTTCAGATTAATAGCAGAAAAATTATGCAGATAGCACCGAGGGTTTCCGTAGACCCCACACCCAGTTTCCCCCATAATTAACATCTTATGTGAATATGATAGCTTTGTTGCAATTAATGAACCAGTATTGATATGTTATTATTACTAAGGTCCATACTTTATTCAGATTCACTAAGTTTTCCCCTAATGTCCACCTTCTGTCCCAGGATCCCACCCAGGACACCACATTACATTTAGTTATCACGTGTCCTTGGACTCTTCTTGGCTTTGACAGTTTTCCAGACTCTCCTTGTTTTTGATGGTCTTGACAGTTCTGAGGAGTAGTGCTTGGCATTTTGTAGGATGTCCTTCAACATGGGTCTCTTTGATGTTTTTCTTATGATTGGACTAGGGTTATGGGTTTTGGGGATGAAGGCCACACAAGACATGAATTACCATATTCTCATCACAACCTATCACGGCTGCATGTTTATCACTGGGGATGTGACCTTTTATCATGTGACTTAGGTAGTGTTTGTAAGGAGCTGATCATTTTATTTTTTTTTAAATAAATTTATTTATTGGGCTTCCCTGGTGGCACAGTGGTTAAGAATCCACCTGCCAGTGCAGGGGACATGGGTTCGAGCCCTGATCCAGGAAGATCCCACATGCCGCAGAGCAACTAAGCCCGTGCACCAAAACTACTGAGCCTGCGCTCTAGAGTCCGCGAACCACAACTACTGAGCCCATGTGCCACAACTACTGAAGCCTGTGCACCTAGAGCCCATGCTCCGCAACAAGAGAAGCCACCACAATGAGAAGCCCGCGCACCGCAACAAAGAGTAGCCCCTGCTCGCTGCAACTAGAGAAAGCCCGCGTGCAACAGTGAAGGCCCAACGCAGCCAAAAATAAATAAATAAATAAATAAATAAAATAAATTTATTTATTTATTTTTGGCTGTGTTGGGTCTCGTTGATGTGCACGGGCTTTCTCTCTAGTTGCAGTGAGTGGGGGTTACTCTTCGCTGAGGTGCGCAGGCCTCTCACTGTCGTGGCCTCTCTTGTTGCGGAGCACGGGCTCTAGGCGCCCAGGCTTCAGTAGTTGTGGCTTGTGGGCTCTAGAGCGCAGGCTCAGTAGTTGTGGTGCACGGGCTTAGTTGATCTGCGGCATGTGGGATCTTCCCAGGCCAGGGCTCAAACCCGTCTCCCCTGCATTGGCAGGCAGAATCTTAACCACTGCACCACCAGGGAAGCCCAGGAGATGATCATTTTTAAAATTTATTTTTATATCATGAAACATTTCAAGCCTATAGAAAATAATATAATTTAATGACTCCTTCGATATATGTTTTAAGCTTCCCTAGGATTATTCAGGATGATTCTCTCTAGCCCATAGCTCTGTGCTCACTAAATACCTAAATGAAAGCAGGAAGTGAGCCCTGGTTTAAAAAGATACTTGAAAGAAGATAGATTGTCCACACTGAACTTAGCAAAAGTGGTATCAGAACAAGAATGTGTCAGTGTTGGATGGACAAGTGAATGAATGAATGAATGAATGAATGAATAGTGTCTTCCAGAATGTCCAGAAGAAGGACAAACCGACTGGTTGGGGCATTCTGGTCCCTGTAGAATATTTCTCCCCATAGTGGAGGGAGTTGACAAGAGTCACTGAAGATTACCCAGGCTGCATGCCCTCGCTTTTATGCACCAAGTCCATTCCTGGTTAATATCTTTCAAGGGAAGGGAATGGGTTGATTGGTTAGCATAAGCATACTAATCCTCTTAGATACTCTACTTCTTAAATCAATGAAGACATTGACATATAGATACCTTCCTCTCTAGCCAGAGAATTTGAACTTTGTCTGCATGACTCTACTTCCATTGATTAACTCATTCAACAAATATTGGTGGAGCGCCACTTATGTGAAAGGCACTGTATTGGATCCTAAGTTTGCTAAACTAGACACACATGGCTCCATCCCCAAGGGGCTCACAATCTAGCAGAGAAATTTGACATGACCATCTTTGGATGCATGGTTTGCTGGACAGTTATATCACCAAGGGATGCTCTTCCTGCTTTTAAGTGACACATAAGGCTGGAGTGACCAGGAAGCTCTTGTCTCATTTGCCATCTTGGTGTTCTCAAGCTGCAACAGAGGAAAATAGGTCCACCTATGAAAGGTGGTCGGTACCCGTTGAAGAAGGGACCATCATCACTGACCCGTATCAGAGCAGATATAAAACTAGAAACAAAATTAATTGCCAAATCAGCTGATGACAGTACGGCTGTCCTCCAGCCCTACTTTGATGGTTTAACTCATACGTCTGAATGCCCTGGTCATTTTCATCAGACTTGCAGCTTTTCTGGTATAACTAAAGTTCTATTTTTATGCTCCCATTAAGTCCACTCCAGTATCTTCATCAGTCTAGCTATTTCATTAACCAACTCAAAGGTTATTGGTAAGACGCCCTTTTTTTTTTTTTTTGGCGGTACACGGGCCTCTCACTGTTGTGGCCTCTCCCGTTGCGGAGCACAGGCTCCGGACGCGCAGGCTCAGCGGCCATGGCTCACGGGCCCAGCCGCTCCGCGGCATGTGGGATCTTCCCGGACCAGGGCACGAACCCGTGTCCCCTGCATCGACAGGCGGACTCTCAACCACTGCGCCACCAGGGAAGCCCAAGACGCCGTTTTTCTGGATAAGCAAAGCCCTTCACCTCATCAAGGCCCCATGGGGATTTTCCCAGGAACTAGGAAGACCAGCTCAACAAGGGTGCTGCCGAACATATCCATACAAGGGCTCCAGGAACAGTGGGTCCAGACGCTGCGAAGTGACCTGGCCTGCCTAAGCCTTAGTTTCTTCATCTGGGAAATTGAAATAAACATCACCAAGTGAAATAACACTTTTACAGATTCTATTTCACAGAATCTGTAAAAGAGAATATATTTGTAAGCTGCAAAATTTTATAGTCATGGAAAAACTATTATTTGGAAAATCACTAGATGGTAGCAGGGACTTTGCCTTGGTCCTGGTTTTAGTCCTCAGCACTTTGCACCATGCCTGGCGCATGGCAGGATGTCAGTCAATGCTTGCTAAATGAATGAATGAATGGAGATGAATGGATGAATGGATGAATAAATGGGAGGATGGCTGGATGAACAAATAAATGGATGAAAGGAAGGAATGATGGACAGATGGGTGAATGAATGAATGGATGGATGGATAGATGAAAGAATGATGAATAAATGAATGACTCGAAGCGGTAATCAGGCCCCCTCCGACGAATGCATCTTTCCTTTCCAGTTCCTTGTGATCAGAGGAAGGCAATCATCCCAAATTTGGCTTCATCCTTACAACTGTTTCGTGGCTCTGAGCCAGACAACTAACCTCTTAGTTGCCTTGTCCATAAAAGAACAATAATGACACCTTCTCTGGGGGCTGATGGTGTAGTGGGTGTTGAGAAAATTAATTGGGTGGCGGTAAATGGCTTTGAGATCTCCAGATGAAAAGTGCCTCAGAGGTAAGTTGTTATTATCCACGTTCCCTTGGGTTTCCTCTCGCTGCCTCTGCCTCCCTCGAGAATGGCTGCTCTCATGGTACCCCAGATGTGAGTTTTACTTGGAGAGGGAGGCTGCCTCTCATTGGACTGACTCTTCCCTGGGGTCATTTGGCAGAAGGCTCCCAGGTGAGAGGGATATAATCCTAGGAACTTGGCTGCCCTGCCTCATTTCCTTCCAGAAGGATTGATTTTCCCAGATGCCAAGCAGGCCCTGCAGTACACAGCAGCCTGGAAACAAACTCTCTTTTTCCTCTTCCTGGAATGATAAAAGAGGGGAATCCCTTCAGATCCTAGTTTTGAGGGTCCCACCTGTTGGCAAGACCTGGGCTTAGGACTAGAGACCAGGTGTGTAGCATCTGGTGTCCCAAAAGACCTGGGATTCCTTGACATCCACGTCTTTTGCAGCCTCCCTCCTTTCCATAGGCGGCATCCCAGGTTGAAGGCATGGGATGTATCTATCTTTCGGTTTATGCTTTTCTGACAGAGGACAAAGGTCCCAGGCTTTGGAGTTGGGAAGATGGTTTAGATCCACAACTGTGTGCCTTTGGACAAGCTGTGTAACCTCCCTGGAAATTTCTGAATTCTGATGCACGTCTGGTGCTGGGGTTCGGGATTAGGGATTGTGGACCCGTATTTCTTTTTATGGTTACCTCTTATAACTGGCAAGCATTTAAAAGTGTAACAAGTGAGTTAATTTAAACAAACAAAAAACACCAAGTAAGTAATGATAAGAGGAGCGCTCAGATCTGGCTTAAATTGTAGAGTGGTACAGAAATGACGAAAGTTTAGGAAAAGCTGTCCTAAGGGGGATTTTCCATCCCTTTAATGACCCGTCAGCTCTTTTCTCCCGTCCTCTTCCTTATTCCACTCCATGATCACCAAGCCTCCAAACTCAGACCATCTCAGCGTGATGGTTAGTTAATGAACAATCCTATCTTACCCATAAAACAATCTGAGACAGCAGGAGCTCATTTGACATTCCCAGCACTTCTAGAGACCAACTTCGAGGTCGCCGAGGACCCTCACAGGAAGGCGTTTCCCTGGAAATGCGGAGTCAGGGGAGGAATCATGAATCTCAGAGCTCGGGGTCCTGAGGCTGGTCTTGGGGTAAAGGCCCTGGCTTCCAGGCCGGACTCACCAGAGTGCTGTGTTCTGAGATGGGCTGCTTCAAGCCTTTCAGAGGGCAATCTCCCTGGCCTTAAGTAGTTCTTAAAACACCAGACAGCATTAGCTCCCACAAATGAGGGACGTTTAAACCTAAACCCGATTACAGCCAAGAGTGGCGAGGCGGCCAAGGTGCTATAAAGAAATGATGTTATTATGTCCAAGGGATGCCATTAAAACTCTGTTTACAAACCAAATGTGCCAGAGAATGGGTCAGGGAAAGAATTATTAGCAACGAAGCTATTTGATCTTTTTTATGATCCAGTGAGTCATATTGCTTCATGCTCTAGAAGGTGAATAATGAAAACCTCAAGCCTGTTGATTTATAAACAGGCCCAGAATCCCTTGTTCTTTAACCTCAGATGCCCTCTTAAGTGTGACTTACCCTAAATCACAAGTGACATCAGATGCCACTGGGCCTCTCCCTCCTCCTGAGAGGTAATTGAAGAGGTGATTGGCGTAGAGGGTGCATAAAATTCCTGTTCATGATGATGGATAGCTGGGGGAGGGGTCAATGGCCAGGACTTAGAGTCACGGCTTTGTTTCTACATGTCCCTTATCTGCGGGGCTTGTGGCTCCAAAGCCGTCTTTGTTCAAGCTCCTGGATTCTCCATGGACCAAGGAAAGGGAGGCTTGACGTGGGCATAACCCTTTGTCCTAATGGCCACAGTCTTGCCTCTTTGTACCTCCTAGAAAGATGTTCTGAGGAGCAGACCAATGAGGGCTTCCATCTGAACTCTACCCATTACTGAATGCAAGCTTGGGAAATTTCCTCAGGGCCTCTGAGCCTCAGTTTCCACATCTGTACAATGACACAGCCATGGTTTAAGTGCTTCCTTACTATGCTTAGATGCTTTACACGTGCCGTGAGCCAGCGTATTCCGATCCTCATAATAATCAGACTAACTTTATCACGACTTGGCCACGTGGCAGATTCCGTTCTAAGAACTCTGCAATGTGTCCATGTATTTCATCCTCACAACAAGTCTATGATGTAGTGCTAATATCAGGATCCTACAGAAGACCTTGAGACAGTATTTGACTGTAAGTGGCTAATTTGGGAGATCTCAGGATGCTTCCTAAGGAAGTAAGAAAGACTGCAGAGGGAAGAAGCTGGTCAAGCCACTGCCCTTGCCGGATAACATCAACCTCCTTGCAGTGGGCAACTGGGGTGACGTTTCCATGGGGATCCTTAGGAGGATTGCATCAGATGCACCCAGAGTTGTCTCGCCCGAGAGGGAGGAAGTTGGGGTGGTTAGCTGTCAACTCCAGCCCATCCTGGTGGATGGAGGGGTTCTCTTGGAGCCTTAACTCCTGGCACTCCTCACCAGCCCCATGTGCAGGCCAAGTGGGTCCCAGGGGCCAAGGAAATCCCTCAGGCAAAGAATTACAGGTGCTTGCAGTTGGAAGCCATTGGGTTGGCCTGTGTGGGAATGGTGTGGAGACAGTGTGGGTGTATCCACCGCAGGTCCGAGCCAGGGATGAGAAGACTGAGACACAGAGAGTTGGGAGTCTTCCGAAAGCTTCCCCAGCTGGCAGGAGGGCGAGCCTCCATCTATGTCCCTTGGTGGTCTTTGTTTTTTTTTTAAATTTAATTTAATTTTTTCTTTTTTGCCTGTACCATGCGGCATGTGGGATCTTAGTTCCCCGACCAGGGATTAAACCTATGCCCTCTGCAGTGGAAGCACAGAGGCCTAACCACTGGATGCCCTCCCCTGGTGGTCTGATTTCAGGGTCCACAATGAATGTTTCTGGGCTACACGCCATAACCCTTCTGGGAAGGTATCACTGTCCCATCTACAAATGCAGAATCTGCAGTTTGAAGGGGTGAATCGACTTTGTCCCACAACAAATTAGCAATTGTTCTAGGATTGCAACTTGGCCCCCATTGACTTCAAAGTCAGGGGCACCCTCCGCACGCTGCACTCCTTTTGCCTGCCCAGGGGACCCCTGAGTTGTCCTGAATCAGAGCAGTGCTCAGGCTACAAGGATGGGCGGAAGGTTCACGCTGTCTCATTTCCTTAAGGTCAACATCATGGCTGGAGGGGAGGGGAGTCCCACGCGTCCACCCCCAGGCTCTCTCCAAGGGGCTCACTCGTAGCTCTAGTCCCATTCGATCTGGTTCCAGTCCCTAGATCCTGCTGGACTCAGCCCTGTCTTCATTCCATCTCCCGTTGTCACCCAGGTCATCCTCCTTCATGCTTTTGGGGCATGTCGAAAATTTTGCACCTTTGAATCAGAACTGGCATGAACGTCTGTAATTATATGCCCTAAAATGGAATCTTTGAGGCCTTTTAGCAGAAACTCTACCTCCTCCCCCTCCCCCTTCGAGGAATGATACAGAGGCTTTGAAAGTCCCACTGGGCTCACAAGCACCCTGGCAGCGCACTGCACTAGGAAACTGCATGGCGCTTGTAGACATTCTCGATATGCTGTGGTTTTCTGGTCCATTTCGCTAGACGGTGCCCAGCATGGCGCTTGTAGATGTTCTCGATGCACTTTGGTTTTCTGGTCCACTTCGCTAGATGGTGTCCAGTGCCCTTCCCGGAGTAGTTTGTCATCGTCCCTACAACACACAACACATCCCGAGTCAGCCCGTTACCCTGCAGAGCCAACAGCCTGGCCGTTTTCATGCAAAGCCAGCAAAAACAGACCGCCTGGTGGGGTTAGAAAACACTCAGGCTCCCAAACCCCTTCTTTCTTGCAGAAATAATAAATGATAACAGCATTGAGACCAACTGGGGCCAGGTGATGACAAGGAAGAAAAAAAAAAACCAAACAAACCCAGTATCTTCCAAACTCTGGACTGGGAGATTAGGCCTGGCTTGGGCACACATTTCCTTCGTGACCTTGGATGTGTGACCTCCTCTCTCTGGGTCTCCTCTGTTTTTTCATCAGTAAAATGGAAATGTTGGGTGAGAAATCAGTCTGAAGCTCTCTTCCAAAATTTGGGTGTTGTGTTCATTTCCTGGGGCTGCCATGGCAAAGAACCACATACTGGGAGGCTGAAAACAGCTGAAATTTATTCTCTCCCAGTTTGGAGGCCGCAGTCTGGAATCGAGGTGTTGGCAGGGCCGTGCTCCCTCCCAAGGCTCCAGGGGACAATCCTTCCTTGCTTCTTCCAGCTTCTGGTCAGCCTCTTGGCTGGCAGTCCTTGTCACTCCTTGCTTTGCAGCTGCATCTCTCAATCTCTGTCTGCTTCCATTTGCATGTGGCCTTCTTCCCTGGGCATATCTGTGTTCAGATTTCCCTTTTCTTATAAGGACACCTGCTGTATTGCATTAGAGCCCATCCCACTTGAGTATGACCTCATCTCAACCTGATGACATCTGCCAAGACCCTATTTTACAGGTATCAGGGGTTAGGACTTCAACGTGTATTTTTAGGAGGACACAATTCAACTCATAACAGGTATCACTGAGTGCTTTCTTAGTGAATAGATTTAGGGAGGTTCTTTTTTTTTTTTTTTTCTGCACCACATGGCCTGTGGGATCTTAGTTCCCCAACCAGGGATTGAACCCGTGCCCCCTTTAGCGGAAGCACAGAGTCTTAACCACTGGACCACCAGGGAAGCACCCAGGGAGGTTCAGTTTTGAATTTTGAGCTAAGAGATGCTCATAGCTTGGCCTTAGTGGGGGAGAAATTGAAGAAACAAGAGCAGGGACCAGGATTAACTGCAGCCAGGGCTGATATTAAGTTGAGATGCAGTGATGCTGCCTTACAGGTTGTTAAAATATCAGGGGAGCAACCCACTGCCCTGAGATGCCCCTGCCCATGCACTCCCCTGTCCTCTGGCTACCATGGTGGCAAGGTGATTTATTCAGAGTTTTTCCATTTCTGGAGTTTCTGATTGGTTTTGGCTACTATGCTGAGCAATACAGGGGATCCACTGTGATGTCAGGACACCCTCAGTGAAAACTTAGGCCAGGTTGGCTGAGTCTCCCCTTCCCCCCATATGCTGGCCATACCATAGATCATAAACTCCATGAGGGCAGGGATGTCTGTTTGTCTTATTCACTGATGTATTACCAGTGCTTGGCTCAGGGTATTAGGGGCCAGAACACATAATAGATGCTCAATAAATGTTTGTTGAATGAATACACAAAAGCTTTGACAAAGCTGATGACAAATATCAACAGAGGAAGCCTTAAGAAAGAATCTGCCTGCCCCCAAATCCTCTCTTGAAATGTTCAGAGCTTCTTAATTTTGTATCCATGCATTCCAGAAATAGCCGTCTTGTCACTGGGGGGTAATTTTACATCCTTGCAGCCACTGACATTGTCTCCATTTGCCAGCTGAGGCTAGTGGCACTAAAAGAGGTTGAATTCTTGCACATAGAAAATCGGTGACAGAAACTAAAACCCTGGGCATACCTGCCCAGCAGGGCTGGGCCTTTTTTCTATTCCACACTCTAAGAAAATCATGTAATTTGTTCAAGCTCCAAGTCCCATGCATAATCGCATAGTTCTTTGTGTGACTGTATAAGTAACGCCTGTCACCTCCACTAGACTGGGAACTCTGTATCGTTCAGACTCCTACAACTGTTGGTGGCACAGAGTAGATGCGAGCTGCTGGCATCTTCCAAGATGGCCCCCGTGATCCTTGCCTTCTGGTGTTCATGCGCTTGGGTAAGTCCCTCCCTTGCTGAATAGGGCTGACCTGTGTATCCAATAGGGTATTGTGAAAATAACTAGGGTTTGCAAGGTAAGCGACATTGCAACTTCCAACTTCTTCTCTCTTGGGTCCCTTCAGGTAGCACATAGCACTCAACAAAGATGTGTCGTTTCATAGACAAAGCCTAGCAAAAGTGTCTGGCTCCCTCTGCACTATTTTTGGAGGTTCCATCCTATTTGGCAGGTCTTGTCCTTGTGTTGTGTGTCTTCACTGCCACACCTGCAATCCCCTGGTTTCCTTCTCCTGAGCAGATGAAGTGAACTTGAACTCCATGGGGATGTGCAGCGGCCAGGACACTGACCCTTCCTCCCTACCATTAGCACATGCCTCCCCCACTTGGAAAGGTGAGAATGGCATTGAAGCTCATGTTCTTTCCACTCATAAGTACCAAGTCTGTGTTCTCCAGGGTAACGAGAACTTTTGGAGAACCCATTTTTTTGCCCCTCACTCGGCAAAGAGATCTGCTCTCGCCCCAGTTTTGGAACTAAGAAATCAGTCCCAGGCCCAAGTAAAACCTAAGTCCACCATTCACCTGCCTTGGGACCTCGGACATGTCACTTAGCCTCCCCGGGCCTCAGTTTTCCCATTTGTAAAAAGGGAACCATTGCAGTTCTTACCTTCTAGTAAACACTTAAACCAGACAGTATCTCTGGTACCAGGCTTGACACCAGTAAACACTTTATAAATATCATGTGGGTTACTATTCTTACTGTTTTTATTATTCGAAGTGCTAAGCGATACCTCTTCTTTCTGAAAGATTCGGTTCTCGTGGAAAAGATGCTCTCCATGAGAGATGAATGTGTTTTCCTTCCCACGCATACCATACAGATTGATCCCTTGAACTTCAAAGAGAGCCCCCACCGGCACCCCCGGCACCCCCCCTCCCCCAAGGAAGCTCAACTTGTTATAAGTAAGTACAGCAGGAGAAATATGGGCGCTGCTGCCACGGCCTGTGAGCAGCTGTTTGATATCACACCAGGGTGGCCAAGACTTCAGGACGGGCCTGTTTACTCCTTACAGATAATATCTCGAATGAACTGCAGGGAAGGATGGGAAGGGACACGCAGGGTCAACCTTCACTTTTGTAGTTGTTTAAATATCGATTATAATGCATTTGAGGCTGATTTGGACAAGGGTGAGGATTAAGTGATGTGTTTGCAGATCCTCCATATACCCACTTGGAAACTTCCTTTAGAGGATCTTAGATCTCTTAACCAAGCGAGGGATTCTCAGCCGTCGTTCTGCGGGTTAAGAAAGGGTTAAGCAGCTCCTCGTTAAGAACTGATTGCTGAAAACTCTAAGATGCTGGAGGCCTTCTCCATCTTAATTAAATTTGCCAGGGAACATATAATACAAGATGGAACTTTCTCACTGATTTAGAATGGGAGCAGGCTGGTAATTGGATTTCAGGAAATAAGGATTCCATGGACAGAGATGTTTGGAAAACAAATTGTTAAAAAAAAATGAAATGGTTTTCTTAACTGCAGAACTTCCCAGAGTCTATCAGATGCTCGTGTGCATCTTGTGATAGTTTTTCCCCCTGAGAAGGATCCAGTAGGTTACATTTCTGCAAACTCTTTTGGACCACAGAATCTTCAATTTATGGAGTATATTGTGAGATCAGCATTCTGGGGCAGCACTTTGGTCAAGGCTACCACGTGAAATAAAATAGACAAAAGACTTAGAAAAGTGTATACGGCACATGGTATGCTTGGTAAATAGCAAATATTGTTATTATTATTATAGAGGGGGTTGAACTTCAAAGTCACCTCCAAGTCTAAAATCCATGATTCTAGTTATAGTGTTATCACAAAAAAATGATGTGGGCGGGCTTCCCTGGTGGCGTGATGGTTGAGAGTCCGCCTGCTGATGCAGGGGACACGGGTTTGTGCCCCGGTCCGGGAAGATCCCACATGCCACGGAGTGGCTGGGCCCGTGAGCCATGGCCGCTGAGCCTGCGCGTCCGGAGCCTGTGTTCCGCAATGGGAGAGGCCACAGTGGTGAGAGGCCCGCGTACCGCACAAAAAAAAAAAAAAAAAAAATGATGTGGAATTGTTGGCTTGGGAGAAATGAAAAAAAAAAGAAATAATAATTAATAAGGCAAGTCAAATAATCCCCAAGGAAAACTCCAGGGTACCCATTTCAGCATTTGGAGTAAAGACATTGTCTTGGAAAGATGGCATACTTTGGTGGAACATGTGTTGGACCCATGTCCTACTTGGACCTGCATTAGCAACGACCATATGGAAACCACTTCACTGCTTGGGTCCTGGGCTTCCTAACTGTCAAACATAAACAAGAGATGAAAATATCACCTTGCCACTTGTAGTGTGGTCCACAGAGATCAATAGCACTGACATTGCCTGGGAGTTCTTCTCCTTCTTGGAGAGAGTTCCACCTACTTACCACCTACAGGCTTTGTTTGGAGACTACGTAGAGTGGCCCCTTGCTTGGCCAGATGTCTCGAAACAATTTGGAACTCCAGGTCAAGAGGCCAGTTCCTGTTTTAGGGAGAGGGCTTGTGCTGATTCTAATGTACATCTGTAGTTCTGGCTCTCTATGAAAAAACCTCATCAACCTGGCTTTCCCGTCACCTGTGATCCCTTGCTCTCTCTCTCTTTCTCTCCCCCTCTCTCTTCTTTACTAGAATAAAACAGCAATGTAATCAGACTGTGGAATGCCTTGGCAGAAGGAATAAACTCAGGCAGCTTGGTTTATTAGCTGTTACCATGGGAGAGAACTCTTGGGGCCAAATATATATTTACAAATATTGAAATATTGTGCTGATCTCCAGTAGTGTCACGGCTGTCAGGAGATAAATAGCTTCTCAGAGAAGTTGTGGTTTTTTTCTGCACGCTCTTCTCCTCCATCCCCCTCATGTATTCTGCTCTCAGCTGGATCATCCTATAATGAGAAGGTCTCCAGAAGAAATTCTTCACTGCCTTTGGAAGCTCAGGACCTGAGGGTATGGAATTTACTACTTTGGAAATGAGACTATCAATGGGGTTTTTGTTTTGTTTTTAATAAATGTATTTATTTATATTTTGGCTGAGTTGGGTCTTCGTGGCTGCACACGGGCTTTCTCTAGTTGCGGTGAGCAGGGGCTACTCTTCGTTGCGGTGTGCAGGCTTCTCATTGTGGTGGCTTCTCTTGTTGCGGAGCACGGGCTCTAGGCGTGCGGGCTTCAGTAGTTGTGGCACACCGGCTCAGTAGTTGTGGCTCGCGGGCTCTAGAGTGCAGGCTCAGTAGTTGTGGCGCACGGGCTTTGTTACTCCATGGCATGTGGGATCTTCCCGGACCAGGGCTCGAACCCGTGTCCCCTGCACTGGCAGGCGGATTCTTAACCACTGCGCCACCTGAGAGGCCCTATCAATGGGGTTTTGAAAGATGAATGTTTTGGTAAATTCAGTGATTTAGCAAGCTGAGAGCGTTTGTGAATAGACGTGAGTACCCCATAAGAGGTGTTTTCAACCAAACAACTCCTTAGAGTGGTCCGAGGACCGAATTCAGTGATCATATTAGCATCTTCCTGCTCCAAGTATTGATTCATTCAACAAACGTACATTGAACCCCCTGCACATACGAGGCAGCATGTTCAGCACTGGATTTACCATGTTATATTTGTCAGGGTCTGGACTGAAAGCAGACGTCATTAAAGGTCCTTCAAACAGAGAGAATTTAATGTAGGGAATTGAATCCCTAGGTGGTGGAAGAGCCAAAGAGGCAAAGAGGGAAAAATGAGGCAACTCAGAGATTACCAATAGCAGGAAGTCACTACTATCCCTAGGGAAAAGGGACAAAAAGAGAAGCTTGTGTTACCAGAGCCCAGGTGCCAGGACCTACATGTGGAGCCAAGGTCATTTAGCTACTGCCAAACAGGATGGGTGGATGGAATGAGAAATACCCTGGCTGCTTCTTTCTCCCTCCCTCCAGTCTCCCACCAGTGCCCCATTGGCTGAGCCTACCAGGAACCCAGAAGGCAAAGCAGCTTGGGAAATGTAGTTTCCTGTGATTTGGAGCCAGTGCATGGCTGGCACAGGTGGTAAATGGGACCTGTATAGTCCTTGCTGTCTCGGAAGGATGTGGGTGCAGACTATTGCCTGGCCCTACCCATACCCTCAACACCCATCTCCCAAATCAAACTGAATCTAAAGGGTAAGAGTTTTTTTTTCATCTGAAAATTTGGGAATTTTCCAAGGAGAAAGCAAGTTCACATTTCAGAAGGAAATCCACTTAGCAGATGAGCAAAAACATGAATGAACGAGTCCACCATGGCATCACCTTAGCTTTAGATCCTCCAACTGAACTTAGCATCAGGGCTTCTTCCAGCCCTGAAAACACCTTTCCCTGTAATAATAAGAGCTAACATTTTTTGAATGCTCAGTGTGTCATGGTGTTAAAATGTTTTCCACGCATTATCTCATTATATCTTATATTATTAAACCTTACATCCATCCCATGAGGTAGCTACACTTATTGTATCCAGCCTATAGATTAGCAGTCCACAGCTTAGATAGGTTAAATCACTTTCACTTATCACATTGTCAGGAAGTGGTAGAGCTGGATTTGGAGAAAGTTAACCTGACTTGAGAACCCATATTCTGAGCCACGTCTCGACACTGCCTCCAGTGTCTTGTACATGGGAGATGCATAATGAAAGTGTACTTAATTGTGTGGCAGATGAAAGGAAAATGACACTACCTTAGGTAGGTTATACTTCAACTGCTTGAGGAGCGATTCCAAATACCTGTAGCTTAAATGAGGTAGATACTTATCTTGCACATAAGAAACTGTGCTGGCTGGTATGGTAGCTCTGAACCTTGGAGTTTTCATGGTCTTAGGTTTCTTCTATCTTTTTTCTTTATCATCTTTAAGGTGTTTTCATGTCAACACTCTTCTAGGTATTTCAGCACCAAGTCTGTAGTCCAGCCTGTGGAAAGAGGATAATGAAGGTGGGAAAGAAATGCCCCTTCCCTCTAAGCGCATGGCTGGGAAATTGCACACATTTTTCTCCATCCCACTGTTACGTATTCCCACCTAGCTGCAAGGGAGCCTGGAAATGCGCAACCCACCTAAAATCCAATTGTTCTATCAATACAGTAAAAAAGAAAAACTGATATTGAAAGACAACTGTGGTTTTGCTTTCAGATACTTTCTTTTTACTTTACTTTCCTGATTGAAAAGCTTGACCAGGTTTCATCTCAGCTAATGTACAGGTCTTCAATTTGGGCTAATTTTGTCTGCAATTTACACGTGGGGCAACTGAGGACAGGAGAGGTGAAATGATTTGCTCCAGGTCACCAACTGTGTCAATTATGTGGGGAAACAGATTTTAATGGGAATTAATTTTATAAGTGGCCATCCACTTATGAATTCTTCTTTATATCATAAATGGCTTTTTGCTTCCAGATATAAACTCATTACTGTGTGAAGAGTTGGATACTAAATTCTTATGTAATGAAGACCCCATGCCTATTAAACACCCTTTTGTTTTGTGCTCAGTCCTATTCCACCATTGGGAATTATTACTGAGAATATTACCAAATTCAATTTTTGGACATTTACACAGTTCCAGCAAGTCTGAACTAAATAATTCATATGAAACAATAAAAAAATTAGTGTCAGAACTCAAGCGTCTGGAGGATTTAGTTAAGAATATTTGTTTTTGTGGACAGAGATTCCTCTTGGCCTAGTCTAGCTCAAGCCAAGAGAGGATTAAGTGTAGCACACACCAGATGATATCCTGTGTACTCAAGAGTTAGAAACAAAGTTTAGAAGATCCCATTAATTGGGAATCCTTTGTCTGAGCTCATGTTGTACTGAGTTGTGTAGGGAAGAAAAATTATGAAATGAAAAATAACCAATAAGCTCATCACTTACACACATATTCCCCACCCCCCCCACAGTTTACACAAGCCTAATTGTCCCCCAGTGCACCCACATCATTATTGGGCACCCCTCAAATGTTACCAGATGCTATAGGTAGCCGACAGTATGATGCAAACGCTTGCAAAGCGGAATTGCAAGTCTTGCAAAAGATGCAGGGTTTCATAATATGGATGAAAATTTTGCCGGAGAGTGGCTCTCATTACAAGCAAAGCATGTGGTGGATGAGAATGTGGTAGCATCAGTCCAGCTGACATGACAAGTGCTTCAAACGAGAGTGATTTGTGTATCAAAGGATTAAGAGAGGACCTTCGGAAAACTGATGGAGTCCTCCAGTATTTCTGAAGCGAGAGAGTGGCATGGACATATATACACTACCAAATGTAAAATAGATAGCTAGTGGGAAGCAGCCGCATAGCACAGGGAGATCAGTTTGGTGCTTTGTGACCACCTAGAGGGGTGGGATAGGGAGGGAGACGCAAGAGGGAAGAGATATGGGAACATATGTATGTGTATAGCTGATTCACTTTGTTATACAGCAGAAACTAACACACCACTGTAAAGCAATTATACCCCAATAAAGATGTAAAAAAAAAAAAATTGCCCTCTTACGCTCCTGCTGCAAAAAGTCATATGTGAAGGGAAAGTGTCACATTATGGTGTCATATTATATCCATCTACCTATATATCTATACAGATAGTCTCAGAAAACTTTCCAAAACTTGATTCAAGCTTTGTTCATTCTAAGAATCAGAGCACAGTTGACATTTTAGCTGGACTGTTGTTAGAGATGACAAAATAACTTGTTTTGATGATTTTCAGTTGGAAGAGTTTTCAACCCCTAGGGTCCCTTGCATGTTTTATTAGATTGTGGCGTTATTGACTATTCCTGCTTCCAAGGTGAGGATGGAGATCTTGGCTTGCCTGTCTGTCATATAGCTTTAGATGGCTGTAAGGGATGCAAGGGAGTATGTGATGAGGGAACACCAGTTCTTAGCAACCTGTCTGGGCACTGGAGTACTAAGGATGTTTCTGATGATGATCACAAAAACAATAATAACAAACATTAATTGGGCCTTTATTATGTTCTAGGCACGATGCCAAATACTTTGCCTGGGTTATGTCATTCAGTCCTCAGATAACCCTGTAAGGTAACTACTGCTTTGTCCCCATTTAACAGTTGAAGTGATAAGGGTTTCGCAAAGTTCAATGTTTTGCCACTGAAGTTCAACATTTAGTCCTTTGGGAGACTAAATTCTCTCCTTTTTAAATTGTAGTAAGAACATTGAACATGGCAGTGAACAAATGTTTACGTGTACGATATAGTAGTGTTAACTGTAAGCAGAATGGTGTACAGCAGGTCCCTAGAACTCATTCATCTTGGCTAACTGAACATGTATTTGTTAATTTTTAAAAATATTTATTTATTTGGCCGTGCTGGGTCTTAGTTGTAGCACACAGGATCTTCGTTGCAGCGTGTGGGATCTTTTAGTTGTGGCATGCAGGATCTAGTTCCCTGACCAGGGATCCAACCCGGCCCCTCTGCATTGGTAGTGTGGAGTGTTAACCACTGGACCACCAGGGAAGTCCCAACTGAACATATATACCCATTAAACATCTCCCCAGTTCTCCCTCCCTCTAGCCCGTGGCACCCACCATTCTACTCTCTACTTCTGAGTGGCTATGTTAGATACCTCATATACGTGGAATCATACAGTATTCATCCTTCCGTGACTAGATTATTTCACTTAACATAATGTCCTTCAGGTTCATCTATGTTGTCACTTTTGGCAGGATTTTCTTGTTTCTTTTTTAAGGATGAATAATACTCCATTGTACGTATATACCACATTTGCTTTACGCTAAATTCCGTTTCGATTCCTGCAAATTGATTAGAAGTAATTGGGAGACATGGTGGTATGAATTTGAGCTCCAGCTCAAGCAGGATTCACATCATAGCTTGCTACTAACCTTGGGAAAGTGACTTAACCTACGTCATATAATTACCATTACTGTTTTGTGTTGAGAACATTTAAGATCTACACTCTTAGCAACTTTCAAGTATATAGTACAGTCTTATTAACTGTAGTCACCATGCTGTACATTAGATCCCTAGAACTTATTCATTTTATAACTAGAAGTTTGTACTATTGGTCAGAATAATTTTGATGTTTTTCTTCTTACGGTCTCTTAACCAAATCTCCCCATCTCCACCACCTTTCCCAAGTTTTGCCCACAATAACTCAGATATGTACTGCACTTTGCAAAATTGAAACGATTTCACCTTTATTCTCTTATGTCAGACCCACAGTGGCTCTGTGATATAGAAATGAACGATTAAACCCCCTTTCTCAGATATAGAAAATGAAGCTCAGAGAGGTTGAGTGACTGGCTTAAGGTCACACAGCTAGTAAACCTTCTTCCTCACAGCACTAATATTACTCCTGACCCCAGACTTCTACCTACCTGGCCTGGTCTCAGCCTCCCACAGTCATTGTAAGCCTGCCGATGCCTGTCTTACAGTCTTGTTGATAGAGGCAATTACTTATTTATTCGTGCATATTTCCCTATCAATTTAAAAGCTAGCAATGTGAATGAAGTGACCGCTCAGTTGGTTTCCTCAGTAAGTACACCCTTACTTCACTTAGACACCAGACTATCAGGAAAGGCCCGCCACGTCTCGGCTAACTCAACAGTCATACTATTGATGGTTTCCTTATGTGTCACCCAAGCATGGCAAATGCAGTTACCCAATGACATCCATGCCCAAAGTTGAACTTATTTACAGTAACTACACCTGCTTCCCCAGTAAGGAGCTCCTGCGTAATTGAGTGTACCAGGCAGGAATTAGATCTGGGCCCGTGATCTACACAGCCTGCCCATAGCTTAATCTATGTCAGTTACTTCCACTGATCGCTGTTCTGTAGCAAAATTGAACCATGTGGCTTTTGGAAGGCCGACAGAAGGGCAGCAGCAGATACATTCAGAAGAGGGTCCTCAGGATGGCATGACTCGTTAGTTCTAAACTGCGAATAGCTTTGGGGTGGGCTTGGCTTTTTTCCCATAAACCTTGAATTCCCTCTTCCCTTTTCCTGGCACCCTGGGCATCTTCTTCTCCAGGAACCTTTCCCTTCCCCTCCTAACAGTGTCCATCCTGTATTGAGATATCTCTATCTTTCCATCTCTCTGACTAGAGTTTCCTGGACATCAGGATCATGTCTTGTCTATTTCTGTATCACTAGCATGTCATTCAGTGCTTGGCACATGGCAAACACAGAGGGATTGCTAAATCGTTGCACTGGAAGTAACGGGAAAAAAAAGGAGAGGAATATCTCCTTCCACCCTAATAGTCCATGGGCTCCCTCCCTTTTAGCCTGTCTCTTCCTTCTCACTAATGTCAGTGGAGGGTACAACGTAGTTTGTTGTAAATTATGCATTTGGCGTTCTGGAACTGAGATGGGATGTGAAAGGTAACCTGAAATGGCCTAGAAGTAAACTCTTTTTTAAAATTGAAGTATAGTTAACATACAATGTTGTGTTAGTTTAAGGTGTACAGCAGAGTGGTTCAGTTATACATACGTATATATCTATTCTTTTTCAGATTCTTTTCCATTATAGGTTATTACAAGGTATTGAATATAGTTCCCTGTGCTGTACAGTATGTCCTTGTTGGTTACCTATTTTATATATAGTCGTGTGTATCTGTTAATCGCAAACTCCTAATTTATCCCTTCCCCCCACAAACTCTTGATCAGTGTTCAAAGCCTTTCTTTCCTTCCTTCCTTCTTTCTTTCCTTCCTTCTTTGTTCCCTCCTCCCTCCCTCCCGCCTCCTTCCTTCCTTCTTTCCTTACTTTCTCTAGGATCCTGAATATTGTATATATATATATATATATTTTTTTTTTTTTTGCGGTACACGGGCCTCTCACTGTTGTGGCCTCTCCCGTTGCGGAGCACAGGCTCTGGATGTGCAGGCTCAGTGGCCATGGCTCACAGATCCAGCCGCTCCACGGCATGTGGGATCTTCCCGGACCGGGGCACGAACCCGCATCCCCTGCATCGGCAGGTGGACTCTCAACCACTGCGCCACCAGGGCAGTATAATATATTTTATTATATTTTTCTTTTGAAGGGTCCAATTGTATAATTAACACACAGAAGGCTCTGAGAAGTCCTATCATAATAAAGAAACGAGAATCATTTTCTTCAACTCAATATTTTCCTAATTATTTTGACCCAGGCTCCATTTATTTTCATGACCGCCCTTCCCCCTTTAACAAGTCCCGTTAGAAGTATTATCTCACACTCCTTGTTTGATGTTGGGGTGTAGCAGGGCTGATGAAGGGGGGTTGGTCTCTTTTGGAGACCTTCACTGTAATATTATCTTACAATAGTACAATATTGTAAGAATGTAGTTGACAATTCATCCCTATGTTCTTTCATTCAAGTCTTCTTAGACTCATCCTCTATTATCCATGACTGTTTTGGGTAGCAGAAAGTGGCAGAAACCCAATTAAAGAAGAAAAAAAAGAACCAAAATTAACTTGTTGGCTCATCTAACCGTGAAGTTTAGAGATGGACCTGGTTTTAGGACTATAAACTCTCTAAGAGTTGCTTTCTCTTTTTCTTTCTTTCCCTTTTTAGCTCTATTTCTCTTTCTATATTGGTATCATTTTCCTCTACAGCAGATGGGTTTCCTTTTTTGGTGAGGGAGTGGGGAAGGAGAGGTATGGTCAGAGGCAATTTCAAGCTGATATTATCCCAACTTAGTCACTCCAGAGTAAAAAAGCGGCTTTTTCTCTAGTGTCTTTGTAAAAATTCCAAGGCCCAAGACCATAGGAATATGATTGGTTCGTTTGTGTTAACCCCTCTTCCTTTTTATGCCACTCATTCGGGCCACTGGGATGAGATTCTCTAATACCTCGTTTGGGTGGCCAACCTACAGCAGTGGACAGGAGGCTGGGATAATTTGTGATGTTCAGCCCATCAAAACCTCATAGTAGAATGGGTTTCTCAAGGAAAGAGGGAATGTTTCTAGAAGACAGCTAGGCATGGAATGGTAGGCAGATAAGATTCCACTATACCTTCTTCTACTACCATCGTGTAACTTTTGACCTTTGTGTAGCAGCTCTTCAGGAATTTACATTGTAAATTGACATTTACAATTTACAGATGGCCAAAATAATCATTCGGTCCCTAGCTGGGCCATGCCAAGTTAGCGAGTCCCATAGCATTTCTTTGGGGGCATGAAATGAATCAATATTCCTTGCATCCAAAGCTTAGCCATCTCATAGAATGAGATGTGTGAGAACATAAATGTGTCACAGCCTAAAGGCATCATCATAACGTGGGAGCTCATCGTACCAGGCCTCTCAGATCCTATCAAATGAGGTAGATCTTTTTTTTTTCCTTTATGGAAATGCTCTTCCGTTTACTTCAATAGTTTACAGCCGTGAGGATGCCAAATATGGATCTCTCAGCTACTTATTCCCACAATCCCCTTCTCTGAAGAGTGAATGATTTTCTTCTGGGGTGGTGCTTACATGGGCAGCTACTTTAATCAGGGCTCTTTAGGGTTTGAGGAATATATGATCACTCAAACAAGTTCAAGTTAAAAGGATTTTTATTCTAAGATTATTCTCAATAATAGGGAATATTATTATTATTACTGTTATTATTAATAATAGGATAAATATTTTCAGGCCCCCAACACAAGAAGGAGAAGGGTACTTTGAGAGAACTGGCAAGCAAAAGCCACCGTTTCTCCCTCCAGGGGTGGGGGAGGGCTGTGGCCTCTCTCATCTTTGCTCCCTTCTGGAATCTTCCCCATTCTCCTTTTAAATAAGTAATTAATTAATTAAAAATTAAATGAAAATTAATTAAAAATTTCTATTCTCTTTCAAATTCTTTTCCCATTCAGGTTCTTACAGAATACTGAACAGAGTTCCCTTCCTGTACAGTAGGCCCTTGTTGGTTATCCATTTTAAGTACACACTGCTATATTTAAAATAGATAACCCATTCTCCTTCTGCGCCTGATCTGTCACCACTCTGGGTGGCTGGGCCTGTGGCCTCCTCCCTCCCCATCATGACCTCTCTACTCCCGGTGACCCCTGTCAACTGGAAGGTTGGTCTACTGATTCTAAATTCTTAGAGAAGGATTTATGGCTGAATCACGCCTTGGTGGACAGAGCCTTATAGGACACACGGGTGACTGGCCAGCACATGGGCGGTGTCCTGCGGGCCAGGTTCCCCCCCCGGACCAGCCTGGGGCTGGGAGCACAGGGCCTGCAGCGCGCTTGCTGGGGGCTGTGGACAGGAAGTCGTCTACAACCTCTTTCCTACTCCAGACGGTTAGAGTAAGACACGGGGTTAGTGTGACCCACGTTTTAAATGAAATGCAGAGGTTGTGACAACCCAAAATGGCTCTAGACATTGTCAGGTATCCCCTGGAGAGCAAAATTGTCTCCCCCAGTTGAGCACCCTTGTCCTAGAGTAATAATGTGACAGAATAGGTGCTGACTCCGTTTCGGCTAAGGCCCAAGGCCATAGATTTCAAAGGACCTCCACACTTCAAAGCAAAATGCTAAATTCCCTGAGCGAGATTCTCAGAGGAAGCACCGAAGAGCAAGGTGATTGTCCCAGTGGCCCTAACCCGAGAGGCAGCTCAAAGACGGCACCCACTGAGTGACGCTACAGGGCAAGGCGCCTTCAGCCCCACTTACAGCCCAGGCCATGACTTCTTCCCTGATTTCTTCTTCCTACGTTTCCTTGGCCTGTTCAGGAAGGAGACGGCAGTGTCCATGGTCCACTCATTTATCATTGTAGTCATTTTGTTTTTCACTCCATAGGCTACCCTGTCCCTATCTAATCAGGGGGCTGCTTCCTGTTTTTGTTCGCTGCCATTCGTCCTGCTGGAGCGATTTTGATCATCAAACAATATGAAAATAGAATGCTAGGAATTGGCACCCCTCTCCTGTTGGGAGGCCATGGGGCTGGCCAGTTGGCTTGGGCAGAAGATACGGAAACAGCAGGAGACCCAGGCATGTATTGTGTGCAGGACAAATACCAAAGCCCGCCTCTAGTTCCCTTCACATGGACACCCCTCAAAAAATAAAAATAATGATGCAATTTGTTTAAACCTAAAGACATCTATTTACAAGCAGTTCATGGTCCTTCTTCCTGGGGAGCGGGGGCAGTTTTCAGAGTTTGATGAATGGGTTCCTTCTGCCATCTGGAATGTGCACAAAGGTGGGCATTCCCATTCAAGGTTGGCTCTTGGCTTCCTCCCTGGTCAAGATCTGCAGCCCGGAAGGAGCCATGGTTCTCAGAGAATGGCAGTGCATGGGTGAGGGCGTTGACCTCAGATATCGGGGCGAGCAGGAAAACTCAGTGACATGAAGGCCTCAGAAAAGTTCTCCTACAGGCTCATCGGTTTTGCCATCACATGAACTTAAGTTACTCACGATCTGCCTGGTGGGAGAAATTGTGAGGTGTTGGGTTTTTCCTCATGTGTCAAGACCTACTGGGTGCCTGGCATCGGGAGAGCTGATTTAAAGGAAGAGCAAGAGACAGAAGATCAAGAAGGAGAAAGCATATTCTCTATGTAGTCACCAGTCCCTTTTTTAAAAAAAAGAATCAGCCAAACTTCCATTTCTTTTACACGTTCATTGATAATCCCTGCTTCTCCTTCCTCATTAACAAAAAAAATGACCCCGAGTTCAACACCGCAATGATCCCATTAATTACACATCATTACGAATCTGACCTATGGCTATAAATATGTGGCTTGCATGCTTTTATTCTCCATCCCAGACCCATGGCAGACATTGCTAATCAATCATGACATTCTTTCTCCCATTTGTTGCTGTGGCTTTAAGATCCTTCTTAGAGCAGCATTCCAAAGTCAAAAATGTTACCTTCTTATCCCTCCTGGGGGATCCCATTCCTTCAGAAACTATTGTCAGCTAAGCAGGCAGCAAATTGCCAGATAAAATACAGGACACTCAGTGAAATTGGAATTTCAGATCAATAAGAATTTTTAGTATAAGTGTACCCCCAAGTATTGCATGGGACCTCCTTACACTAAAAAAAAAATTACTCATTGTGCATCTGAAATTCAAATTTTACTGGGAATCCTGTATTTTTATTTGTGAAATCTGGCTCCACTACCTAACATCCACTCTTAGAAGCGGAGTTGGGATGCTCTAACCTGTATAAATCCATAAGGTTGTCATTTCAGGGCTGAACCGAGAGGAGGTGAGACTTTAGTAGATCTTGGGCGGGGAAATACTGATAATTTGCCATCAGCTGTGGTGGGAAACGAGAGCCTTTCTTTTTGTCTTGAAATTATACTCCGTCTTCCTACTCAGCCTATAAGACGAGTAGGGGGTACTGAGACACATCAGGCTTACAAAACCACTTTTGGATAGATAGACCCTTCAGCATTGCTTTGGGGGTGGGAGCTGGCAAGACAACCTGAATCTAGCCAATCAGGTCTCCTTGGCAGCAGTGTATCTTTGAGGATGTGGAGTTTTTGCTCGAGGGCACAGTGGGAAGGATCTGGGAGGAGAAAGAGAGGTGGAGCCCTAAGGTCTCTGATCTCTGTGCATGATTTAAGACGCTGAAAGCCAGGATTAAAACACTCCACCGCAGTTGCATTGGCTGTGTCTACGTCACTTTCCCCAATAGAGCTGGTCTTCCTTCACCAGGCATATGCAGGTATGGCCTTCCTGCTTCTTTCCAGCAGGCAGACGTGTTGACGGATGTCGCCACGCCCTGCAAGATGTGACATATTTTAGGTACCGCTCCTGATTTTAAAGTGTGCAAAAGGTGGCAGGTGGGCATGGATAGTTGAGAACAGGTTCTCCACCTCGCCAGTAGTTCCCAGACTTTTCTGCACATTTGAGTTACGTGCAGAGGTTTTACAAATCCCGATGTCTCTGCTCAGACCAATCAAATCGGAAAGTCGGGGATGGGGACCACTTGTTTTTGGAAGATCTCTAGATGACTCCAATGTGCTGCCACGTTTGGGAACTGCTGGTCTATGCTCGACATGTTTCTTCTGCTCCAGCAAACACGTTCTCAGCTAGACATGCAGAGATGTGACCGGCAGCGGGGGGCGTGTGTGTGTGTGTGTGTGTGTGTGTGTGTGTGTGTGTGTGTGTGTAAAGTCGCCCTTCCTTGTCCGGCCAGGGGGAGGAAGAGGGAGGAGGGAGGGGGTCCCCTTAGGATAGAGTGGCATTGTTTTGTATCAGTTTCTGGCTTTCTAGCTTGGCTGGGCTGGCGGAACAAAGAAGGCTTCATGCAGGACAAAAGCGCACTGTTTCACCTAATGAGGAACAGTTGAGAGGTCTGGTGACAGCGCCCCATCAGTGAGGGACAGAGGGCGGCAGAAGAGGGTTGTCGGGCCGCCTAATGAAGACCAGTTGAGAGGTGCCGGCCAGACACCAGACTCAGCTTTCTTTGTGAGGCTCCAACACCACCCCCACCTCCCCTGTCTCAAGAGGCTTGGTCCTGCTTCCAGAGAGAGAGAGAGAGAGACATGCTTAGATTCATCTGTCACAGTGACGGGTCCTGACCCCATGACCTCTTGAGCCATGCCCTCCGGCCTCTGGATTTGACCTTTCCAAAGAGCTGCCAGTCCTCGGCCAGAAGGGCCCTATTGACTACCTGCTAGTGGCCACCTGCTGAAGCAGCCCCTGAGAAATTAAAGCCGGCAAATGGTTCACCGGGGACTCTTTGAGGCTTTGCTGGATGGAGTGCTGTGTCCAGGGCCCATGAACCAATCTCTCTAATTGTGTTGCAAGATGCCTCTCCACTTCTTTCTAGGACTTGGAGCTTTGTTGAACTTGGGGGCTTGTAAAAAGCAGCATTTTGAGGCGAAGAAAGAGACAGAGAGTTATTGGGAGGAGCTCTGAAGCCCCCCTTTTTGCCCACAGGCCTAGCTGGAAAGAGGGGAGCGTGTGCAGGCAGGTGAGCTGGAAGGATTTTACTCTCCCAGGGTGCTGGCTTCCAGAAACACAGCCACGCTGGGCCTTTATGGGAACACAGTGTCCCTAGCTCCAGAAACAGGCCTGTATTTATCCAGACCCTTGAGTCCTTCCCTAGGTCATTGTAGAGGTTGTACCGCACGTCCCTGTCATTTTTTGTGGGTTAAAATGGTCAAACATTGCCAATTTCGTATAGTTTAAGCTAATGAGGGAATTTGGATAAATTGTATCTTCTCTAAAAAGAAGTGATGGTATAGCAGTTGTCTATTACCCCCAAACTTAGAGGCTTACAAGGGCAAACATTTATCATCTAACAGTTTCTGTAAGTCAGGATTTTGGGCTGCTTAGCTGGGTGGGTCTGGCTCAAGGTCTCTCTTGAGGGTGTTTTCAAGATGGTGGCTGGGGCTATGGTTTCATCTGAAGGCTTAAGTGGGGTCAGGGGATCCACTTCCAAGATGGTGCACTCACATGGCTGTTGGCTGGAGGTCTCAGTTCTTGCCAAGTGGACCTCTCCACGGGCTGCTTGAGTGTCTTCATAACATGGCAGCTGGTTTCCCTCCAAATGAATGATCTGAGAGAGAGAGAGAGAGAGAGAGAGAGAGAGAGAGGAGGAAGTTGCATTGCCTTTTCTAGTCTTGGAAGTCACACTCTGATGTTTCCATAGTATCCTGTTGGTTATGAAAGTCAGCCCTATTCAACATAGGCGGGGAGAACACAAGTATGTGAATGTTAAAAGCCGAGGGTCTTGGGGGCCCATCTCAGAGGTTGGCTGCCGCAGAGGGACCTTGCTTCCTACCTTCTTCTGCAATATAATGATTTACTGCTCCCCTGGCGGTTTCCTCTCCACACTTCCTGATGCATCTTGATGTTATTTGAAAGCTGAATCTCTTTGTCAGCTCTCTCCCTGCCTCTACTATACTAAACAGGAGTCTGGTTAGCCAGGAGCTTTTAAAACCTGTAGCTGGAGAAGTAGCAGGAACAGTCTGTGTTGGCAAGCACAGACATCCTTTGCTGTTCCGCTTTCAGGATTTTGGTGGCCAGATCCTCGTTTGGGAGAATCTCAAGCCTGACAGAGAGGAGCATCCGTATGGCATTTATTGTGTGATTAATTTATCAGATATAGTTAAACCTCCGGAGAAACTCTAGCTTACACATTTTCCCACCAGCAATCATATATAAGCCCAGAACAAGGTAGTGAAGATGCTAATATTTATTGGGTGTTTAGTGGGTGCTGGACCCTTGATTGAAGGCTTTGCCTGCCTTATCTCATTTAATTCTCATAATAACCTCAGACTGTAGACACTATTATTACCTTAGTTTATAGAAAATGAGATTCAGAAAAGTTGGAGCTTGTCCACTGTCACGTGGCTGTTGAGAGTTCAGATTTGAAAACCAGTGTGTGACTTTGAAGTCTGAGCTTAGAACCATGATAATGAACCAGTTTGAATGAGGGGGAAGGAGGTTAGAATGATGACCCCTCACATCTATTCCACACTGTGACTCAGTGAGTGATTCCAGACTTTGATTCCTGCCATGTCATGGCAGGTTAGCATCTTCAGAAGCTGACTCTGAGATGGAGAGTAGCACACAGGAAGTTTATTAGGGAGACCTCTTGGGGCCAATTAACTGTAGAAGGGAGGGAACGAAACCAGGATTAGGTGGAGGAAGAAGCTGAGCTTCAATGCGATTCCAGGGAGGGCCTCAGCCAGACTCACGGGGCAGTTGGAGTTTGATGGTTCTTCATAGATGTTCCAAGTTGGGGTGAGGAGTCTGGTCTCTTACACCCTGATGTTGATCAGTTACTGAGTGTGGACTCCATCCATCGTGACCCTCTTCCATCTTGGAAATTCCCAAAGAGGGCTGACTCTTGAGGACCCTCTTTCAGCAGCACCCCCAAGCAACGGTGACAATTAGTCCTTCATTTATGAAGGGGGATCTGGGAGGCACATCACAGCATTTGGTGTCAGCTTCTAATACAATTAAGGAAGTCACACCTATTCACAGACACATATTCACAGATGCACATATGGGTGCATACACATGCACACCTGCATTCATAATGGGCAATTCTAGGCAGCAGTAAAGAATAAATGCAGCCGTGAGAACTCACTTGAGTATTCAGAAGGGACAAAATACACTTGAGAGCTTCACAGGAATTTCTTTCCTCTGAACTGCCCGCTATCGATGTTAAATCCATCCACACGGCCCTCAGCACAGTCACTAAACAGAATATCTATGCACACGCCTACCTACAGACACAATCTGTTCACACCCATACACTAACAAGTGCATACCACACCCACACATGTGTATGCAGGTATTCACAACACGTGTAAGCCCATTCAGACACAATACACAGCTACATGCACCCAACATACAGATGGTGGGGTTGGTCTAAAGTCAGTGAGAAAATCTCTTAAAGATGAAATTATCTTTTGAAAAAAATTGAAGTCTAGTTGATTTACAGTGTTGTGTTAGTTTCAGGTGTACAGCAAAGTGATTCAGCTATACATATATATATAGTTACACATATATATCAATACAAATGTATATATGTATATATATTCTGTTTCAGATTCTTTTTCCTTATAGGTTATTACAAGGTATTGAGTGCAGTTCCCTGTGCTATACAGTAGGTCCTTGTTGGTTATCTATTTTATACACAGTAGTGTGCATATGTTAATCCCAAACTCCTAATTTATCTGAAATTGTCTTTGAAAATTCTATTAAATTACCACATTATGAGAGACACATGGGACACCAGACTAGTTATGGGAACAGTGGAAGCACATCTTACATCTTAAGCCCTCCCTGGGGCATAAGCAGTTCATTGAACAGAATGGTGTGCAGAGTTCTGTTTATATTATTTACTTTATCCCTCTCTGTCTCTGTCTCTCTGTCTCTCCTTGTCTCTCTACCTTCCCCTATCTTTCTCATCCTCTCACTCAGCAGTTGAATTAGTGCCAGGTAGACACATGATGTCTCTGCACTACATCATGTTACCTAGACACAAACACACATGCGCACACACACACCAACAATGGAAGAGAATTCCAGCAAAGATGGAAAGTAAAGAATTCCTGCCTTTCCTCTCTGGCATCTCTTCCTCCGAGCCCGAAGCTAGCAAATCCGTGGAGAAGCGCCCACAGCCGTGGACCAAAGGTGGCAGATCCACCACTGTCCTCACCACCTCCCCATCAGGGGTGCTGTGTCTACGCTTGTCAATAAGACGGCAACATGGAGGAGATGACCAGCCCTGGTGAAGGCCTCTATAGTGATTGCCATTCGGCCTCTTATCCCGGGAGCAAACACTTTGTAGGTCTGAAGGGGCCCGATCGGACCTCATAAGGCTGCCTCTCACCATCACCCATAGTCGGAACAGAGCTTTCTTTTCCCTTTCTGTTTTTCCCCTTTAGCGTTTAACTCCTTCTTTCCCTTTCCCGCTTCCCTGAAACCTGTCTCTTTGCCTGTTCACCTTTCATTGTTTTGAAAAGACCGTCCTGTCCCCACAACTCCAAGCTCACCCCTCTTCTCTCTCTGGAAGATCCATCCTGACGGGGGGCTGCTCTTCTGTAAGTCCATCCTTCATTTCTCATCCAGGGTTTCCTTCTATCCCCAAGTCCCATTTCAGTATTCCCCTGCTGCTTTCCTACAGCCCATAACTCTCTGGCTAGGGGATTAACATGGTGATTTATCTGCAAAATTCCTTGAGTGAGGGATGAGGAGGGAGGAAAGCCCAGAGAGACGTTTGTCCCTGAACACTGAGTGGTGATTCTGTACAGTTAGCAAACGATAGAATAAGCTCTGGGGGTCTGGAATGGGGGGAGGTCACTGGATGGTTTGAGTTCAGTTAGGGGGTATTATCATTGTGCAAAGTTCCAAGATTTCCTCTCCATCTGCCCAACCCATACATATAGCCTGATCCGTTTTTGTTAGCAATTTAACTCTCAGATGTACCTACCCCATGCTCCCCCAGCTCGTCTACCCTCTTTCAAGACCCCCTAACCCATATGGCAATACCTGTTGGTTCCATCAGTAACCCCTTGACCATACTTTGAAACAGCCGTGGACGAAAGACCAAAGAAACTGTCTTCCTGTATCACCCATCAAGGAAAGGGTAAGGAAAAAAATAGGAAGAAGGAATGGAAACAGAAAACATGATCAAAGTCTCTTTCCAGCCTGACTTTGGCCATGAGAGTTACTATTTGAGATTAATAGCCCTAAATATTTCCATAAGGCTAACTCCATTCACTATCTATAGTTCCTTCTGTTGTAGGTGCCTTTTCTACTAGTTGGGAAGTGCTAATCCAACAGCACTCCCTCTCTCCTGGATGGCTTAGTATCCCATGCCATCTCTACATCAGCCAGCCTAGACCAAAGGCACAGTTTGTTGATGTAACATAAAAAAAAAAAAAGCGCCCAAGGAATGTTCCTTCTCACTTCTGCCTAGCCCTTCTCTCTCTCTCTCTCTTTTTCTTTTTTTTTTTAAAAAAAGCTCCGAGGGTTTTTATGTTTTTAAAAATTATTGATTGATTTATTTATCGGCTGTGCTGGGTCTTCATTGCTGCATGTGGGCTTTCTCTAGTTGCGGAGAGCGGGTGCTACTCTTCGTTGCGGTGCGTGGGCTTCTCAGAGCGCAGTCTCAATAGTTGTGGCGCACGGGCTTAGTTGCTCCGCGGCATGTGGGATCCTCCGGGACCAGGGCTCGAACCCGTGCCCCCTGCATTGGCAGGCGGGTTCTTAACCACTGCACCACCAGGAAGTCCCTCTCTCTTTTTTTAAAGTGGATAGTCTATTCTTACGTAGGCATAAGGTGAGTGATATTTATTTGTTTACTTATGTATTTTTAATACTAAAATACACATTTATTTAAAGAAGAAGATTCTAAACATCAAGGCTTCTCTGTTCTTGGCAGCAAAACACATGGCCAAACAGAGATGAAAAGTAGAATGAAAACTAAAGTACCTGAAATTAAAAATAAGCCAATTTACATTTCATTTAAGAGAAACAAACATATAGGTCAGATAATAATTTCAAAATCTAGTTTACAAAGAGAAAAACAAATCTGGAACCCAAACCCAAATGAGTTGGAAATAAAAAGGAAAGCAATAAAAAGAAGTAAACATGTACAGAAGCTACAACCACCTCCCTCAACCTATGAAATTCTGGAATGTTTCTTTCTCCCCAGCTTCATCTCACATCTGGGCCAGAGGCAGACTGGACACCTCAGGGATTGTCACTTCCCCAGATGACGCCAAATTCATAAGTCACAAACTCTAGGAGTAAAGACCAAAGTTCTCCCTGGGTCTCCAACATGGACTTTAAAACAAACCCAAAACGTTTGCTTGAGAATGTCTTCATATCCATTAGCTTGAACCATGTGAAATAGTCATTTTTATAGGTAAAAAATGAGTGCATGTTTCTCTAGCCCTTCTCTTAATAATGGTATTTCAAGGGCTCCAGAACATCAGGGAAGAGGAAGGTGGCAGTGCCCCTTGGATATGATCAAGGTGCATAGGGAATGCCTGGAGGGAGATTGTGGCACCTGAATTGTGTGGTCCCTAATCACATTCGAGACACAAAATAGAGACCCTCTAAGAAAAGGTAAAGTGCATTTTCTTGGGAGGAGGGCTGAGGTCCTGCCCAAATAGCCTGTGGGAACTGGGTTATTGCATTACTGCTGTTGATCTATCCAGAGGCTGAGGAACTAGGGAAGCTGAGATAATGAAAGAGTAAAAATAAACATGTGAGAGTAGAGAAATTGGCAAGGTGGTGATGGAGACACCCACCCCTCCTCCCCCAGGCATCTTCCCTTCCTTCCTTCCAGCTGTTGGCTAAAAAAGACTTAAGGGTGACATTCTAAACTGAAGCTCAGAGTTCACCAAAGAGTCCTTGCCCCAGATTTTCTAATCCCCCGTGGTCTACCTCTCTCCACTTAAAGTACTCCTTCAATACCCTTGATCGCCTCAGTTTCAGAAGGGTGTCAACGAGCCATTGGAGATCAATACACATTAGTCCATCTGTTTTCACTTTGAGGTGCTACATTCAGCATATGTCTTGCAGTTCTTCTGATTACTTTGAACACCACCATTTTGCTTTTGAGTCAGAGTTTTCTTGCCTTGTCTGCAGGCGTAATTTCACTTGTAACTAACCACGTTTTTCATAACAACTGTGGTGTAACATTGCTTCTCCTCAGTTTTGGCCAAACCAGAGAAGCAGGTAGCATGTTCTCAGTCCTGAAGGCTCAAACCAGAAATATGTTCTCTGCTTCCCTGACTCGGTTCATCCTTTTGGGTGCCACTAGCTTCCCAAAGTCTGGCCCAATGCAAATTCGTTTATTTATACAAGGGTCCGCAGAGCTGTTCTACTTTCTCAAGCCAGATGCCGAAGCAAATAGTTGAATTTGGAAAACGAACTGGTGTCTAATGAAATCAGGAGGAGACTAATTCAGGTGTGACCCCCGCCCCCGCCAATGCATTGTTAGTTATCGATGAGCAAACTCTGGCGGGCACCAGCAACTGTGTTCTGATAAACAATATTTTATATAGAAAATATAATGGCATTTTGTAATAGGGACTGTCTCTTAGTGCCCCAGCCATTGATTCCTGACCATAAGTCTGACGTGAGGTCAGATGGCTGGGATCTGGGATATTTCCATGGTTGAGTTTGTGGATGCAAAAGTACAAATTACTGAAGGCTGACCAAAGCCACATCATGAAACTCCTAATTACCCATGTCCCCCGATGAGGCGTTTTAGCACAGATAATACAACAATGAATACCCAAGGTGTCATTGATCTTTGGTTTTGGATTATGTGCTACGACTGTTTCTTTTGGCCTCAGATTTTCCATATTCAATATTCTTATTATCATTATTAATAATTTTACATAAAATCATAACTGCAGAATTGGAAGGGATTTGGGGATTTGATTGTTTCAGGATTTTCAGTGAAGGTCCGGAGTTCTGGAGAGGAGCCCTGGGAAGCAAGGGGAGGAGAAACAGGATGCAGGTCTCCCATTGTACAGATCACAGAACTGAGCCCCAGCGAAGGGTGAGAACCTTCTAGCTGGTTGATGCTGGAGCTGCCTAGACCTATGATCTTCTCTCATTGCAAGGAGAGAAATTCTTCTTTTATTCATCTTGCAGACTTGGCCTAGGAAACTAATTTTCACCAAGTTGTTCCTGTCAGTTGATAAGGAGAATTTGGATTTAGGGAAGGAACAGAGGAATAAAGAAGGAAATTAATATTTGCTTCCTTGTATCAGACCCTTTACATAATTGATTTCACTACATCTTTGAAATAATCCAATGATGTTGGGATTTATCACCTCCATGTTACAGACAGGAGCACTGGGACTTTAAGCAGTGGCAAAGTTTCTTGCCTAGCGTAGAACGATCAGAAAGTGTCAGAGAGTGGATGCCGTGCTGCCAGTGCCAACCCAAGAGTTCAACCTTCCCAGGAGGGAACACGAAGAAAAATAACAGACAAAAGAGATGGCTCAGTCCGATCCGGTAAAGATGGCAGCACATGAAATTTCCAGGATGGGTTTGCAGGGTGCGGCTCCATGAGCATCCTGGTAGAGGGGACGCACTAGCCCCCCAGGGTGGCTCGCTTTGCTTTCCTTACCTTCCTTACAGACCAAGAGAGCACCCAGCTCTGAGACAAAGAGATAAAGCTCAATATGTACCCAGCCAAGGAACATCCCAAGACCAATAATTTCCTGTCTCCCAGTTTGGCTGGGAATATTTTTCTTGGAAAATCACCCCAATTGTTTTTCACTTCTTTTCTTTTTCTCACATGTAGCCCTTGGCATGCTTCCATGCCACCCAGATACTACAATAGAAGGGATATAAGATTTTCCCCTGAAGCCAAATTCCTTGGGTGTTAAAGTTGCATTGTTTTAAAAAGGCTGATGGTGGCTTAGTCACAGAAGAATGAATATGACGCGATTTGCTCCTTGCTGGGGAGGCGCCTGTGGGGTGGTGTCACCTGTCACTGGGAGACAAAGAAAGTTGTGTTCCTCTCTCTTTGAATGACAGCTCCTTAGGAGTCACTGACCTTGTTTATTCAGATCCTGCCTCTTGTCTAGCAGGTTGCGTGGACTATTTTTTTTTTCAGAGTAATCATAGTCCTTTTATTTATTTATTTATTAACATCTTTACTGGAGTATAATTGCTTTACAATGGTGTGTTAGTTTCTGCTTTATAACAAAGTGAATCAGTTATACATATACATATGTTCCTGTATCTCTTCCCTCTTGCGTCTCCCTCCCTCTCACCCTCCCTATCCCACCCCTCTAGGTGGTCACAAAGCACCGAGCTGATCTCCCTGGGCTATGCGGCTGCTTCCCACTAGCTATCTATTTTACGTTTGGTAGTGTATATATGTCCATGCCACTCTCTCACTTTGTCACAGCTTACCCTTCCCCCTCCCCATATCCTCAAGTCCATGCTCTAGTAGGTCTGTGTCTTTATTCCCGTCTTACCACTAGGTACTTCATGACCTTTTTTTTTTTTACAATAGCCAGGACATGGAAGCAACCTAAGTGTCCATCCACAGATGAATGGATAAAGAAGATGTGGCACATATATACAATGGAATATTACTCAGCCATAAAAAGAAACGAAATTGAGTTATTTGTAGTGAGGGGGATGGACCTAGAGTCTGTCATACAGAGTGAAGTGAGAAAAAGAAAGACAAACACAGTATGCTAACACATATATATGGAATCTAAGAAAAAAAAAAGGCATGGGCTATTCTTTAAGGCTCTTTTCTAGATTTCTTTTATGAACACCACATTCCGAGATTTGGAGATATAAGATACCTATTTCCAGTGGCTTTTGCATGATTTCATCTTTCTGCCTGTTGCTCCTGAGAAAATGGGCTTCGCACAGTAGGGCGATTTCTGACTCTGCCCATCAGCTTTCATAGAAAGAGGTAGCAGAATGTATGAGGAGACATCTTTTCCCTTTTCACCTGGACCAGAAATTTGGGACTGAGGAAACCATGACCAGCTTTATTGTTTATCTGCCTATCTTCTGTGTACCCTTAGATAAATGAGAACTAGTTTTATGAACGCCGAGCAAACAATGTTAATTATGAAGAATGTGATAAAGTTTAAAAAGAAAAACACTAATGCTTAACAAAAGACCAATATTAAAACTGTGGAGGAGAAAATTCTAGAATCCTCTTTGGTGATGCCCTTCAATTATGTGTCATTCTAATAAGTTTTTTTATTGTATACTACAAGTATTTATTGATTACCTACTACATATTAGGCAGTGTCATAGATGTACAAGCACAAACCAGACAGATATTGTTTCTTAGGGAGTTGATAAGCCATTGGGAAGGATAAACATCCAGACAGTATTTAATAAACAGTGTCCAATGAAGAAGGGTGTATAGTAAGAGGGAGCTTATAAGAGGGAATCTTAACTTTGGGGACCAGGGAAAATGCCTTGTATGAAGTGACTTTGGATCCCTCTGCACCATGTCCTCTTTCTCCATTCTGCTAGACCCAAGCTTAAATGGTGTCACCTGAAAGCTTAATTCTCTAACCCAGAAGATTCCATGACCATGACGGGAGTGATAAACCCCATTAGCTCTGGACCATCCATCATATCTTGACACCCAGAGGTGATATCAAATCTTTGATAACAAATCTTCTTTGAAGTTTGCTTTCCATCCTGACATGATAGTTGAATCTAGAGCGAACCTATTTTATTTATTTATTTATTTGCATATACATATTTAATTTATTTTTTTATACAGCAGGTTCTTATTAGTCATCCATTTTATACACATCAGTGTATACATGTCAGTCCCAATCTCCCAGTTCATCCCACCACCACCGCCACCCTCCGCTTCCCCCCCTTGGTGTCCATATGTTTGTTCTCTACATCTATGTCTCTATTTCTGCCTTGCAAACTGGTTCATTGGTACCATTTTTCTAGATTCCACATATATGCGTTAATATACGATATTTGTTTTTCTCTTTCTGACTTACGTCACTCTGTATGACAGTCTCTAGGTCCATCCATGTCTCTACAAATGACCCAATTTCATTCCTTTTTATGGCTGAGTAATACTCCATTGTATATATGTACCACATCTTCTTTATCCATTCATCTGTCAATGGGCATTTAGGTTGCTTCCATGACCTGGCTATTGTAAATAGTGCTGCAGTGAACAATGGGGTGCATGCGTCTTTTTGAATGATGGTTTTATCTGAGTATATGCCCACTAGTAGGATTGCTGGGCCATATAGAACCTTCTATTTTATACGTGAGTATTCAGTGATGGAGGGAGGCATGTGTCCTCTTTTTTTCTCTGTATCTCAGATCTTCATTACTAAATGATAGCTGTAATGTAGCCTATTAACTACTCTGTCTTGTAGGGTTTAAGAGCTATTAGAAACTATCCAGTCTTCCCACAGTTTTAGAGACTTAGGAGGAGGAAGGATGGAGACTTTTATCATCATTGTTATCAAAAAGGAAAAATAAAAAGACTTATCGTGGCTCTTCATTCTCTAAAACACTTAAGAGTTTGAATACCCATAAATAGGAAACATTTTTATAAACCAAGAATTAGTTGATTATGACAAAGTGTATCCCCAGTGTCATATGAGCAAAGTTTTGCATCAAGTATCCACATGCTTTCAGGAAAGTGCCTCTTCTCTTTATCCTTTAATTCTGTAATTTGTGAAACCAGGTGAACTAGATAATCTCAAAGTTCATTTCTACTCCTAAAATTTCAGGTTGATGTCTTAGACCTTAAACCATCTCATGATATTCAGATTTTCTAATTCCTAGCTCAGAGGGACTTCCAAAATGGTCTTTGAGGTATAACACCAGCTAAAGCAACTGGGTGAACTTTGAAATATGACCCTGAATAGAGCTGCAGCGAAAACCCTTAAACGGTTTCAGCTCCGAGGTACCATCTTGTTTTGGAGGACTAAGGGAGTCTCTGATAATCTGGAGTGTGAGAATATTCCGGGAGCCAGTTTGAGAGATAGGCAAGGCAATGTAGAGGAGGAGAGACGAGAAACTGCCACAGCACGTACCAATGAACGTGCAAATACTTGACTGATGGCACGGATGAGTGGATGGATGGATGAGGAAGCCTGCATCTCTGACCGAGGGCGTGATTCAATCACCAAAGTGGACCTCAGTAAGGAACTCCATCTCTACTAGAATGGAATGAGTGCTATAAGTGGTATTCAAAGGTCTAGGTTCAAATCCTGTCCCCTTCTGCCATATATACTTACTTGCTATATGGTCTTGATGGGTTTAAGTAACCTCTTTGACCTTCAGATTTTTCAACTGGTAAAATATTTTGTGTGTGTGTGTGAGGATGCAATGAGATCCTACCTTTACGAGTTATTGGCTCATAGTATTTGCTCAATAAAAGTGATGACTTTGATTAAAACAATGTTTTTTTTCACCCAACCCCCTGAGAAGAAGTTGGTCCGTTTAATAGTAAAAGTAACCAAGAACGAGGGCAGCCAGTTTTTTTGTTTTTTGTTTTTTTTTTAACATCTTTATTGGAGTATAATTGCTTTACAATGGCGTGTTAGTTTCTGCTGTATAACAAAGTGAATCAGTTATACATATACATATGTTCCCATATCTCCTCCCTCTTGCGTCTCCCTCCCTCCCACCCTCCCTATCCCACCCCTCTAGGTGGTCACAAAGCACCGAGCCGATCTCCCTGTGCCATGCGGCTGCTTCCCACTAGCTATCTACCTTACGTTTGGTAGTGTATATATGTCCATGCCTCTCTCTCGCTTTGTCACAGCTTCCCCTCCCCCGCCAGTGTTTTTACTGCAAACAGTCTGCATTTTTCTCTCGCCTCACGCCCGTGTTTTGCCCGTTCATTCCCTCCAATCTCTACTTTCTTTAGAGCTTATGTACTTGCTGCTCCCTCCACCTGATACACGCTTCCCTCACTTCTTTTACATGGTATGCTCCTTCTTTTTACTTTTTTTAAAAATTTTATTTTATGGCCGCGTGGCCTGCGGGATCTTAGTTCCCTGACCAGGGATCGAACCTGCACCCCCTGCAGTGGAGTCCTAACCACTGGACCGCCAGGGAAATCTTGGTATGTTCCCACTTTTATTCTCAGTCTAGGTACCTCTATCTTTCCCCAGGCTTCCTCTCCTGCCCTCCCCCTCCGAGCCTGGATTACCACCCTCATTGTGTCCTCCTGCACGCGCTACTCACCTACCTCACGCTTTAACTATCATGCCCCTCTTTCCCACCAAACCTCAAGGTCTGGAAAGACAGACCCTAGGTGTTCCTCGTTGTTGGGTCCCCAGCACCCAGCCCAGTTTTGGAACAGACCAGACTCTCAACACACATTTGCTGGTTGAGTGAAGGGGGTGCAGATAAATAGAGGTTCCGGGCACCACAGGGAGAGTCTAGGGAAGTGATGACAAAATGGCGGCCGCAGATTGGTCAGAAGGGGGGCTGAGCTTCCTTGGCCTGCTAACATCTGTCCTGTCTCTGGTGGGCCTTCCAGCGAAGGTTCCATTTCAAATCGTGGCGCTGTCAGATAATAAAGGGTCTGACGGAGGCTTCCCCTCGTAAGTGGAGAAAGCCCCCCATCCACCCACAGGAGGCCTGCTTCTCCTAACTCTCCTTGTCTGCGGCCTTCCTTCCATTTTCCGTTCTGGGGCTCGGCCTGCTTTGGGAGTCAGGAGGGGACTGTTTGCACCTTCTGTGGAGACAGCAAGGGAACATGATGTTTCTCTCTGGCCCCAACCCCAAGCGTCATTGTTGCTGGCTGGGGATCAAAGCCGCCATTCCATTTTTAACCTTCATCGGGCCCCACCTCACCGTGAGCATGTGTTCCGACATTTCATTGTGTGCCAGGGGGATAAACAAAACCCACCCCCCGAGTCTAGGGAAGGATGCCTTCGGGGGAGCTCTGAACCCGGCTGAGGCAGATAAGTGACTCTCCCCCCGACCCCCCGTCCCCCTTGAGTGCTCTGGTTTTTCCTGAGCTTACATGAGACCACGGTAAGGGAGATGGATGCCTTTATTTTTGTGCAGAACACATCTACAGGTGGTGACCCCTGGTGAAAAAAACAAAACCAAACCCAAAGCAAACCAAAACAAGCTAGTGTGCAGAGGCGGGGAGGGGTCAGGGGATTCTATCGTAGGCTTCCCTCTATCTGCCTTCACGTCTTCCGTCTGTCCTCTTCTCCTGAGTCTCCTCTAAACGTCCCCCATGTCCCCATCGGTGATTATCAGGGAATACTGACAAGAGATCATTTTATTGTCAGATTAATTTAGATACAAATTAATACATGTTTTTAGAATTTTCAAGCAATTAAAAATAGGTATGAGGAAGAAAGATGGTGTCTGGTACAAAGTAGGAACTCAAGAAGTATTTGCTGAAGGAAGGAAAACAAAAATCCCCCGTACTCCATCACTAGTAATATTCTGGTGAACATCCATCTATGTATTTATGTATAGTCAAACTACATACACAAGCAAAATCATACTATATTCATAATAATATTATATGTTCATACTTTCTATATACACATAATAAATACTATTCTATATGCTGCTATGAACATACATAATAGAGTCACAGTGTACATATATACTACATATATGTCATATATATATACACATACATTATATATAGCATGCACTATACATTATATATATATATATATATATATATATATATACACACACACACACACATACACACACACACACTACATGCAAACAGGATCAAACGCTTTCACAATCTGATTTTTTTTCACCATGTCCTGGATGTCTTTCCATGTCTATGAATTTAGAACAAATTCATCACATTTCACAGCAGCCAACTAGCCATTTGTGTAGCTGTGTTATCACTTACCTAACCAGTTCAAGAGAGCTGGTTTTGAAATCCCAGTCTTAAAGTAAGCTCGTACTTTGTTTTTACTCTTCTGATCCTCTCCCTCTGCTGCCTTTACCGAGTGGAGGTCTTAGTTTTCTGCTTCCTCTATTGCAACCTTGTCAGCACTAAGATGGTGCATGCACGTTGGCAGAAATCCACTTGGATTTCTCTGTTATGCTGTAGCTTGGACAAAACAGCCCTTTTTCCTTCGCCTTCATCCACCTGATATGTTTCCACATCTGTTTCTTTGTGGTGGCAATTACTACATCAGACTTTCAAGGGATGGCGTCTGGAGATTCATAGTTTCTAAAAAGCTGTTTGTGTCTTTTTTTTTTTTTTTTTTTTTTGTGGTACGCGGGCCTCTCACTGTTGTGGCCTCTCCCGTTGCGGAGCACAGGCTGCGGATGCGCAGGCTCAGCCGCCATGGCTCACAGGCCCAGCCGCTCTGCGGCACGTGGGGTCTTCCCGGACCGGGGCACGAACCCGCGTCCCCTGCATCGGCAGGCGGACCCTCAACCACTGCGCCACCAGGGAAGCCCAAGAGCACTTTTTTTTCAAAAAAAATTGAAGTATAGTTGATTTACAGTGTTGTATAAGTTATATATAACTGAGTCACTTTGCTGTACACCTGAAACTAACACAACATTGTAAATATATACATATATTCTTTTTCAGATTCTTTTCCCTTATAGGTCATTACAAGATACTGAGTATAGTTCTGTGTGCTATACAGTAGGTCCTTGTTGGTTATCTGTTTTATATATAGCAGTGTGCATCTGTTAGTTCCAAACTCCTAATTTATCCTTTCGTTTTTGTAAATAAGTTCATTTGTATCAGATTCCACATGAGTGATATCATATGATATTTGTCTTTGTCTGGTTTATTTCACTTAGTATGATAATCTCTCGGTCCATCCATGTTGCTGCAAATGGCATTATTTCATTCTTTTCTATGTCTGAGTAGTATTCCATTGTATAAATATACCACATTTTCTTTATCCATTCATCTGTTGGTGGACATTTAGGTTGTTTCCACGTCTTGACTGCTGTAAATAGTGCTGCAATGAACATCGGGGTGCATGTACCTTTTCGAATTATAGTTATCTCTGGATATATGCGCAGGAGTGGGCAATGAATCATATGGTAACTCTATTTTTAGTGTTTGAAGGAACCTACATGCTGTGAAGAGAGAGGCTAAATCTTGATGACATCATTTGAGTACCTGGATCCAATCATGCCTGACGGCAGACAGCTCTACTCTTAGGCTTTTTAATTATGTGGATCAATATATTATTTTTATTTCCTAAAACCCATTTGAGTTGGGTTTCTCTCCCTTGCAAACATAAAAGCCTTAACTAAAGCATTAATAATGTCTTTGGGGCGTAGTCCTTGCTATAGCCCAGGATCTCTCTTTCTAGGCATCTGAGATGTTGGGATCTTGAACCATCCAAATAATAAAAACTACAAAAACTTCAGCAACAATTTATTGAATGCTTCCATACAGCACATCACTAACTACATCCTGAGGCCCTGTTATTAAGCCCATTTTATAGATGCAGAAATCGAGGCTCAGAGAGGTTAAGCAACTTGCCCAAAGCCACACAGCTGGCGAGCGACTAGCAAGAAAACTCAGGTCTGTCTGTCTCCTGACTCTGTGTAGTCAGCTTTTCACTGCTCCTGCCTTAGGAGTTGGAAGTTCCCTACTGAATAGACTGAGGTATGAGTTGAACTTTGCTAAACACTCACTGAGCATCTGTAGTGTCACTTCATTACCAAGGTGTTAGCGGAGGTCAACAAACAGACAAGAGAAAGGTCATGCTCTCACTCTGAGCTTTTAGCTCTTCTTTCCTCCCAGCCAATCTGCTAGCGTGCCAGCTTGGCTTGGAGAATGGCCTGTCACCAGATACTCTCCTCATCTCCGGGTTTCTGTATACAATCTTATTTCCTGCCATGATTGGAACCTCCATTAGGAGGGCCATAACAAAGTCTGCCCCATAAAGTATGTACACATAAACTCTGTCTCCTGAGCCCCAGAATCTAGACTATCAGGTGTACTTATCCATATGTCTCCTGAAGCTTTGATACATTAATCCCATTTGCTCCTAAATCCTGCATCACCTCATGCAAAGAGCAGGGAAAGAGCCCTGTCTTGTGGCTTTTGGAGATGAAAAATATTGATAGCACAGAGTGGTGTCCAGCCATTGAAGATCTAATAGCCATTTGACTAAGCTGCTGCACCAGTAGATGCAGATAAATACCAGGGCACATCCTCAATGTTACTGAAATCAGAGATATTAAAGCCATTTCGGTATTCCAAAAAAAAGAAAAAAGAGAAAGAAAAAATTCCCAGTCAATCCACTGTTAATGGTCTGCTAATAGGTTTAAGGGCTGCTTAGCACAGGGAACTCTGCTCAATACTCTGTAATAACCTAAAGGGGAAAAGAATTTGAAAAAGAATATATACATGTATATGTGTAACTGAATCACTTTGCTGTACACCTGAAACTAACACAACATTGTTAATCAGCTATACTCCAATATAAAATACAAATGAAAAAACAAGGCAAAACAGAAACAAGAGGCCCACCCTGCTTCTATTCCTCCGTTTGGTTTTAGCTGTTTTCTGAACTCTGCTTGAGCAAGGAGAAAGATGGAGTGTGGGAGAGGGTACCTCTGGGAAAAATGGGGAAGTGGTGATGGACTGAGGCCCAGCTGGTCTCTTGCAGGAGGCTGCAGGGTCTTCCGTGACCTAGAGATTGAAAAAGGGGCTGGGATTCCCCCTGTTTGTTCTAAGGACAAAGGCAACCAAAGAAAAAATACAGGGAGAGTCTAGAAGATTCAGAAGCATGGGTTAAAGTCACATCTATGCCACTGGTTGGCCTTGGACAAGTCCTTTTCTTTCTCTGAGCCTCAGTTTCTCCATCTGTTGCAACTGAGCTGGATCAGGGACTCCAAAAGGACTTCCTAGAACCTCCATGCTAAAATCACCAGGGGCAAAAGACATTAAAATGCAGATCCCCAGGCACCAGCCTTATGGAGTCAGAGTCTCTTTCCCAAGGCCTATGAACCTATGTTTTTAGCAGGCTTCCTCAGGTGATTCTTACTCAAAGCTGGGTCTGGAAATCACCCAACTAGCTCAGCCCATGGTCCTACCAGCTTTGACATTCTCCTAGAATGGTTTGGGGACAGATGTCTGGGTTTTCTGATCTCTATTGAAAGAGAGACAGTGGTTCTTTGGGGGCCCTTAGTGAAACAACCAGAGCCAGAAAACAACCAGAAAATACACTGGAGAATCTATAGACTTTGGGTTTATAGTTCAAAGAAGAACTAAAGGAGAAACCCCGTTTCTAGCTACACGCAGCACCAGATGTTAACATTTACTGAGCACTTTTTCTGTACCACACACTTTATGTGGATTATTCCTTTCAAACTCCCCATCCTAGAAGATAGATGCTATTATTACCATCCCCGTATTATATTTGAGGGGATTGATGTACCTGGAAGCTAAGTCATTTCCCCCAAATTCCCGAGCTAATAAGTGCGGCAGCTATAATTACAAACCCAAATAGTCTAGTTCCTGATGCCGAGCATCTCAAAACCATGCCCTCCTGTCCCTGCTGCTGTCATGACCAGCTGTGATTTATTTAGCATCTACTATGTGCCTGACATCCTGCAAAATCTTTATACTTATTGACTCTTTATGAAAACCTTGTAGATATTGTTTTTTTTTCTCATTTTTAGGATTACGAAATTGAGACTAAGAGTGCTTTTCTATATGTTATCCAGAGTTACACAGTAGCTGGCCTTAAACATATACACTTGATGAAGAAATTCCACCCATAACATAAACTTCTAGAGGGATGGATGTATGTGTGTGTGTGTGTGTGTGTGTGTGTGTGTGTGTGTGTGTGTGTAGCTGGATTACAAAACAGCCCTTTGTGTTAAAAAGGATGGACCATGCATTGTCCAGAAAAGTTTAGAGGGTGCGGACTCCAGTCTTTAATTCCCTTTTTGAGAGAAGTGTTGTCCAAATAAAATAAACGGAACTTGTAATGGCTCGTTGTATTGCTGGCCCGAGCCATCTCACACGTCTGGCTTTCTGTCATCCCATCTGGCAACTTCCCCTTCACTAAAAGGAGCCTGGGACATTAGCAATGAGTATGCTTTTTTAAATTATAGAAAGGGATTGTTTAAACTGATCTCGGGGCCATAACATAGAATAATAGAGTGATGGGTTGAGACCGATTTTGCCAGACCAAGAAAGGACTGATTTCACAATGGTTTTGGTGACTCTGCTTCCCCACCACGTTTGACGTTAATGCCGAGATTTATAGTGTAATGGGAACTAGTGGGATTTGATCACTCTTGGCTTCAGTTTACCATGACCAGAGCCCATGCCAGGTTTATTTAGCGTATCATTTTGGTGCAAAGTCTGAAAGTGAGGGCAGGAAAGTGTGCTGGGCTGAGAATCCAAGCTTTTGCTCTCTGTGCAAACGGAGGTAACTGCTTGCCACCGTGGGAATCTCAGTTTGTCCATCTGTACAATAGGATGATTGGGTCGGAAGATTCCCAAAGCCAGACTTCTTTTTTTGCTAGAAACCTGGGGATACAGTGAAGAACAGTGCCAGTCATCATACCTAGTTTGCAGGCAGATGCTGTAGAGCGCCTGGAGTACAGGACATGGATTAACAGACCTACCTCTGCCACTATGCAGATGGATGACCTCGGGCAAGCCCCTTCGCCTCTCTGAGCTGTTTCTTCATGGCATGAGGCTTACAGAAAGAAGTTTCTCAAAGTGCGACCAGAGGACTTTTCAGATGAGCAAACCCTGGGGTGCTTGTTAACGACTCAGATCCCTGGATCCCAGCCCAGATCTGCTGAATCAGAATCACTTGGGGGTGTGAGGTGGGGGGAAGGAAAGGGATATACATTTCAGCAAGGACCCCAAGGTGATTCTTAACCACACTGACATCAGATAATGTGTTAAAGTGCCTCACAATTTTTGAGTGAGGGCTCCAGGCATGCCTGATGACTTTTATGAACTCGTGCTCTGGAAAACCCTTGTTTTCAACTACCCTCGGCTCCATCGAGTGGTGTCTTATTGCACCCGTAGGTTTTTTCTTTATAAACATATGTGTGTGGGGGGGGTGCGCACATGCACACACACACATACAAATACATATATATTAAACTCTGTTTATTGAAGACCTATCCTTTTTCTAAATTTAACTTAGACAGCCTCATGTATTCTCACAAGCACCCTGGGAGCTAAGGACTATTTAAAGTGAGGAAAGTGAGCTTCAGGGAGTTTAAAAAGCTTGTTCAGGCTCCTGCCCTAGGTAAGAGACGGAGCTGGATGTGAACCCAGGTTTATCTGACTCCAAAGCCTATTTAATGGACGACCTCCTGCTCTTTCTCAACCAGGGTTACTGTGATGAACACCTCCTGGGGGCCACCATCCATGTAGGAAATAGCACGAACAGTGCCCTCCCTCACCCCCTGGACTCCTGCTGTAAGGAGGTCCTGCAACCGTGCACAACACTCTGCTTCTCTTCTCTGCATCCTTCCGTCATCTTCACCTTCTTCCATTCTGAGCTCAAATCTCCTTACTTCTGCCTGAGAATAATCCAGTCCTGGGTGATAACGCCTTTATTTTCCACTACCCCATCCTCACGTAGAGCAACTGTTGTGCTTGTGGGGATGGACTGAGAGTTATCCCTGCCTCCCTCCCACCCTCTACATTTTTTTTGGTTGTAATTCTTTTGTTCCAGTTATCTATGGCTGCATAACAAATGGCTCAAAACTTAGCGGCTTAAAACGAAATCTGCTTTATTTATTTATTTATTTATTTATTTATTTTGCGGTACGCGGGCCTCTCACTGCTGTGGCCTCTCCCGTTGCGGAGCACAGGCTCCGGACGTGCAGGCTCAGCGGCCATGGCTCACAGGCCCAGCCGCTCCGCGGCATGTGGGATCTTCCCGGACCGGGACACGAACCCGTATCCCGTGCATCGGCAGGCGGACTCTCAACCACTGCGCCACCAGGGAAGCCCCATGCCCATTCTTTTATATACTGTCTATGATGGCCTTCATGCTGTAACAGCCGAGTTGATTAGTTACAACAGACACTGGGTGGCCTGTAGAGCCTTCAGTATCTGGAATTTTATAGAGAAGGTGTTCTGACCCCCGGGATGGGGTGTCCAGAAAGGTTTCATTCATTCCTCTGGAGGGTTCGGCTGGAAGGATGGCTCAGTTAGGACTGCTAACTGGACTGCCTATGAGTGACCTCTCTCCAGCAGGGAGACTTGAGCTGCTTCCAGGGCAGCTAAGGGCTCATAGAAAGAATGTTCCAAGGGGCCAAAGTGTAACTCAAAAGGCCTCTTATGACCTAGTCTCAGAAATTTGAGAGCATCCTTTGTGCCAGATTCTATTGGTCAGAAAGTTCAGTAGAATCAGTACAGATTCCAAGGAAGGGACTTAGTTTTCACCTCTCAGTAGGAGGAGTAGCAAATAATTTATGGCCACACCTCGTTTTTGACAAATTTTCTAAAATAGGTGCATCTCCTTTCTTGCCTTGGCCAATGATGGTCACAGCTGAAATCTTCCTTTGTTGCTTAAATATCTAGGGGACATGGGTGGGGCGGGGGTCAGCGTTTATTCAATAAACATTCGCTACACTCCTACTAAGTGCTGTGTACTCTGCTAGGTATTAAGGATGCAGCAGTGAACAGAAGAATGTGGCCTCTGTCTTCATGGTACTCACAATCTAGTGAATATAGGTGAAAAGGATGCAGAAGGTATTGGAAATTAAGTTGACTATGTTCTGACTCCTCTTTTGGCTAAATTTCTGAATCCACCTTCATTTATTTTTCTAATCCAAGGGTCTCTAGCCCCCGGGCCGTGGACCTGTCTGCAGCCTGTTAGGAACCGGGCCACACAGCAGGAGGTGAGTGGCGGAAGAACCCATGGCTCCCATCGCTCGCGTTACTGCCTGAACCATCCTGCCCCTCCAGCCCCACTCCCCCATCCCGGTCTGCGGAAAAATTGTCTTCCATGAAACCGGTCCCTGGTGCCAAAAAGGTTGGGGACCGCTGTTCTAATCCATGTCTTTTCCTAAAAGTGAAAAGGAGAAAAGAATTCTGATTAACTGTAGGTTCCAACAAGTCAGAACTTCGGTTCCATGCTTTTTCATTTTTTATAGTGTTTATGTTGTGTCTTTCGTATACTTGACAATTTCATTGACAACCTTCATCTCATTGTGATTTCTAATTCTGCCACATGCGTTCCAAATTGTGGCCATTTGTGTTCTAAGTACGGTGGTGGTGATGACCAGAGTCCTGTTTCCCACAGCCCCCAGATTGGAATTTGGACATAGCAGTGGTTCAGTAAATGATGTTGCAGCTACACGGCTGAACATGCAAATGCCTTCTGGGAATCTGGAATAAGAAGGGATGGATTCTGAAGCTCGCTCCAAGGGTCTAATCGATACTCTGCATTTGTTCACTGACGCAGTCTCTAACATGGAAGGTTCTCCATGTATCTGTTAGTTTGACCCACAGGAATTTCCTGACAGTCGTGACCTGTTGGCCCCCTGGGAGCTGATGTTCAACCCCTGTCACATCCTGGTGCCTCAGTGGCCAGGGTCATTGGAAGAATAGAGGCTTTATTACTCTTTTCCCACATCTATCACGTTTCCATCAAATCTCTTCCCCCCTCGGACCTTTCTTTGTTGGATATCAATGGCTTCATTGTAGTGGGAAGCTCTTATTATCTGAGAGTTCCTTTCTGCTCACCTTTCTTTTTTTCCCTTAGCTCTGGAGGTGGAAGTTTCTTTGTGTGTGTGTGTGTGTGTGTGTGTGTGTGTGTGTGTTTTAATGAATCTACCTCTATATCCATTGACCTATTTTAATTGAGTATGCCATGCCTAGCAGGTAGTACTTGTTTTTTTGGGGGGGTATGTAAATAGTTAGAATCTTTAAAAAAACAATTTTATTGAGGTATGATTGATATACAAAAAGCTGTGCATATATAATACATACCACTTGATGATATTGCAGATAAGTATATACCCATGAAACCATCTCTACATCTATACCGTAAACCTATCCATCATTACAAAAGTTCCTTCTTTCCTCCCTCCCTCCCTCTCTCTTTCCTTCTTTCTTTCTCTCTCTCTTTCCTTCCTCCTTCCTTCCTTCCTTCCTTCCCTTGACTATTCATAAGATAATAATAACATAAGATCTACTCTCCTAACTAATTTTTGAGTATACAATACAGCATTGCTAACTACAGGCGCTCTGCTGTATGTAGAGCTCTAGGATTTTTTCATCTTGCATAACTGAAACTTTGCACCCTTTGACTGACACCTCTCTGTTTCCCTCGAGCCCCTGGCAGCCACCATTCTACTGTCTGTTTCTATGAGATTCCTCATATAAGCGATCTATTGTATTTGTCTTTCTGTGTTTGGCTTGTTTCACTTTGCATAATGTCCTCCAGACTCATCCATGTTGTCACAAATGGTGGGATTTCCTTCTTTTTAAAGGCTGAATAATATTCACATGTATGTAAACACCACATTTTCTTTATGCATTCATGAACTGATGGACATTTAGGCTGCTTCCGTGTCTTTGCTATTGCGGATAATGCTGTAATGAACATGGGAACGCGGATATGGCTTAGAGGTCCTGATTCCAGTCCCTTTGCATAAATATCCAGAATGGAATTGCTGGGTCATGTGGTAGTTCTGCTTTTAATTATTTGAGGAGCCTCCATAGTGTTTTCCATGGCGGCTGCACCAATTTCCATTCCCACCAACAGTGTGCGAGGTTCCCTTTCACATTATTGATAACATTTGCTATTTTTTGTTCTTGTTTTTTTATAATTAGCCATTCTAACAGGCGTGAGGTGATATCTCCTTGTGGTTTTGATTTCCCTGATTAGTGATGCTGAGCACTTTTTCTGGGACCTTTTGGCCATTTGTATGTCTTTTTTGGGGAGAAATGTCCATTTGGTTCCTTTGCTTATTTTTAAATTGGGTTGTTTCTTTGCTGTTGAGTTGTAGGAGTTCCTTGTATATTTTGGATAGTAACCTTTTATCAGATATACAGTTTGCAAATATTTTCTCCCTCTCCATAGCTTGTTTCTTCACTCTGTTGATGATTTCCTTTGCTGTGCAGAAACTTTTGAGTTTGATATAGTTCCACTTGTTTATTTTTGCTTTTGTTGCCAATACTCTTGGTGAATAATTCTGTTAGGAGGTGACACTTTACTTGAATCTTCTCACTAAATTCTCACATCAACGCTTTGTGTTAAAACCACGTTAGGAGCTTACTCTCCGGAGCCAGATAGCATACTGATCCTTTCCTGGTTCTACCATTTATTCTGTGACTATGGGGAAGGTGTTCCAAGTCTTTGTCTTCTGTGAAATGGTGGTGATATCTCAGAGCTCAAAGATGTGTCGTGAGAATTAAGAGGACATAGTAAACGTTCCACAAATACAACCAGTAATTTTTATTTAGCACCCCTCTTCCCAATTTTCAGAAAAGGTCACGGAGGCTCAGAAAGGGGAAGTCACTAGCTCAAGGTCACACAGCTTACAAGAGCAGAGCTGAGATTTTCGCACAGCTCCGCCTGGCTTTAGTATGTGTTCTTTTCTTTCTCAAGGTTCTACCAGCTCCTATCAGCCAATAATGCACCCTTGTGTGCGGAGCACATTTTTCCTTCTCATTTTGTTTCCCGTTGGGGGAACCTCTTTGCCCTCTAGATGACCTTCATTCTCTTTGCTGCTGCTTCTACATGGAGGAAGACACACACACGCAAACTAAACAGGGCCCATGTTTGCAATCAAGAAAACACTTCACAGATGTCTTCAACTTGGAAAGAGCGCAACCATCAAAACAGATAAACAATCCTTGGCTAAAATTGCCCAAGACTTGGAAAGCCCAAATACTTTCTGGAAAACCAGGGCGGGCTGGCCCAGCGTCATTCCTGTCGGCAAGAGTAGCCCCACGTGAGAGGTTTCAGCTGTGCCTGGAGACCCTCTTTGGAATTTCCACAGATGTTTGATTGTGAGTGGGAACAGGGAACATCTCCACTCGCAAAACTTGGCAGTGGTGTTTTTTTGACATGTGCACGGTTTACAGAATTAATTGTGAATAACTGGGGGGCCACTAACCTCATCTGGAGAGGCCTGTAATGATAGGAATGGATTGAGTTAAACAGCCTTGGGTTCCATTTTGAAAATGTATTCCTTCCCCCTTTGAGTTCAAATGCAAATGGAGGGAACTAGCTCAGATGAAGAAACCCTACCATTTCATATCCCTTTAGCCGAGACTCAGGCACCTATTCCCATCTCTCTGAATCCTTCTTATCCATTGCCTCATTAATCCTCAGAACAAACTGTTGAAGTCAACACCCCATTTTGAGGATGAGAAAAGCAAGGTCCAAGAATACATTGCTTTAAAGCATGGCAGAAAAAATATTTTCCCAAATGCTTTGCCCATGGAGTAATACTAAACAATATAGTTGGCTAATGGAGGAAGAGGCTCATTACCCGGTTTTATAGTAGCGAAATATAAAGCATTCAGCACAACACAGCTTAACGCATTAAGTTCAGGACTCTCAGAGTCTAGCAGGCTTGTTTTTGACACCGGTCTCAGCTGTGTGACGTTGAGCAATTGCTTAACTTCTCTGATCCTCAGTTTCCTCCTGTGAAATGTCATTAATAACAACTCCTGCCTCTAGGATTGTTGGGAGGTTTGAGATGACATGTAAAGCGCTTAGCACCGCACTTATAGGAGGTTGCCGATGGAATATACCTATTCTTAGCATGAAGAAAATATAGCTGTCAGGGGTATTCAAAAATCATTGTAGGGACTTCCCTGGCGGTCCAGTGGTTAAGACTTTGCCTTCCAATGCAGGGGGTGCGGGTTCAATCCCTGTTCGGGGAGCTGAGATCCCACATGCCCCGTGACCAAAAAAAACCAAAACATAAAACAGGAGCAATATTGTAACAAATGCAATAAAGACTTTAAAAATGGTCCACATCGAAAAAAAATTTAAAAAAATCATTGTGATAACTATAGTTAACAATAATAATTCCAATTTATTGATAACCTCAAGGCTCACTTCGCCCAGCAAGTGCAAGGGGACTGATGGACCTATTTCATTTCATCTGAAAGCCATACCTGCATAGGCAGCAAATCAAGGAGCCCAATTCCTGATGAAGTAACTCCAAGAATATAGAATCACTTAAGTTCTCTGTTGGACTATAATAACAAAACTTCACAGTGAGTCTCTGGAATGATGCCTTTATTTCTTTTATGAAGGATACCACAACCTAGCTGGGGGATTATAAGATACTTTGCTCTCTGTGAATAATCCCAGTCTACTTAGCTCAATGTACCAAGTGTTGGTAGAGTATTTAAGACAAAGGATGTCCAGAGCCATGCTTGGGTTTCTTTGAAGGACAGCAAGGAGTAATTTATTGACTTTATTCCCATTTTTGATGGTTTAAAAACACATAAGCAAATGTTCTCTTCCAAACATCAAATGACTGCTCCAAAAATACAGCCTGAAAAAAATCCCATCATCCAATTTTTCGGCCACAACAAACAACAGTTTACGAGAAACACAATAGATTTGAGAGACACGGCAACATTCCTTAGCATGTAATGTCAATTAACAGTCAGCAGGAGAACCACAATAAACACGCAGCTGCAGGCATAGCAGAAAAATGACAAGCCCGCACCAGATGGTGAAGCCACCACTGCTGTTGACCAACAGATCACCTTTGGTCCCCTTGACCTCACGAGCTGATGACCAGGTCCAGCCATGTAGCTGTAAGGGGACCATCGGCCCTGATGCTACCTCACCATCCCTCCAGCATCCCAGAGCGTGAGAAAGCGCACACACTCTTTATAGATGGTCTTCCTGCTCCACTGGCATCTCAGCTATTAACGATTCCATCCTCATCACCTGAACTATGTTGCCCAAACTTTGTTCTCATCCCAAGAGATGGTCCTTGACGAACTGGTTCCGAGGACAAGGAAGACGGGAAACATTACCTGTTGCTTCTCTCACTTAGAACCACTCGCTCATCAGGGACTCAGGTGCCTTCTGATTTCCTGCTCTGCCAAACTTAGTGCGTCACTTGCTTTCGGGACAGCAGGGGAGGAAGGCGGAAGAGAAACCCCCTCCCTCTAAGAAACTTCCTAGAAATAACACACAGGTCATTCATTTAAACTTTATTGACCTACACTAGGGCCCGTGGCTTCTCTTGGTTATAAGAAGGCTGAGAGAAGTGGGCTTTTAACTGGGACATAACTACACTATTAAAAATCAGGGCACTAAGACAGAGGAGGAGAAGAGATGTCAGGGTCAGGGGCTATCTGGCACCCTACTGTGCCGCCATAGTCCACTTCTCACTAAACACTGGACACGATAATGACTGACATTTAATGTTTTTTGCCTGTTTATTACGTACCAGGCACTGTGGTGAACACTCTGCATCTATAACCTCCTGAGTCCTCAAAACTAATGAAATTAGTACTCCCATTTTACAGATGAGGAAACCAAGGCTAAGAGAGGTTAAGTGATTTTTCCAAAGACACCCAGCTGGAAAGTAGTGCAGAAAAAGTTCAATTTCATCTTGATTTTGCAAAACAAATGAATGAAAAACCATGCTCTTAACAACACAGTAGATCGTTTTGTAATCCAGCACCTATGTACCAGGCTCTTCCTCTGTCTTTGCCTTATTGTTTGCCCAGTGGACTTCTATTCAACCATTAAGACCTATCATAAATGTCCCTTCTTTTGTCAAGTTTTCTTTAAACCCTCCAGCCTCTGTAATGTGACAGTACGGTCATTCATTCATTCATTCATTATTTCAAAAATCATTTACAGAATCTTATGAATTAATCATTGCTCTAAGGGATATAAAAAAGGGCAAAACACATGGTTATCCTCAATGTTTGTAGGTTTCTTAGACCACCAAGAGTAATGTTGTCCCACAGAACTTTCTGCAGTGATGGAACTATTCTAGATCTATACTCGTCCAATATGGTAGCCAGTAGGTACTGGGACTTTTCAGCACTTGAAGAGTGGCTTATGCAACTTAAGAACGGAATTTTTCATTTTATTTAATGTTGATTAATTTAAATTCAAATTTTAAAACTGACATGATTCAGCTATTGGAAGGCTTTTAAGTGTGTTTGAAACAACTTTAGTATGTGAATCTGCACTTTTCAACTGTAAATATTATGACTCCTAAATATAGATCAGGAATTTTCGATGAAAATTTAACGTCCAAATAAGAAGGGCTGTTAGTATAAAATATACCTCTTTTTGGAGGCTTAGGATGAAAAAAGAATGTAAAATAGCTCATTGATCATTTTTATCTTGATCCCGTGATGAAATGATCATATTTTGGCTGTATTAGGTTAAAAATATACATTTTAGTAGTACCTTTAATACATTAATACATTTAATAATATTACATTTATTTAACAAGTTACTTTTCACTTTTTCAAAATGTGACTACTCGAAAATTTAAAATGATAAATGTGGCTTCCCTTAGATTTCTGCTGGACAGTGCTGGGCTAGAGTATAGACCATTTTACAGGTCTGTCCTTTCTGCTGAAGAAGAAGTACCATTTCTTTTCTTTTCTTTTTTTTTTTTTGCATCTTTATTGGAGTATAATTGCTCTACAGTGTTGTGTTCGTTTCTGCTGTACAACAGAGTGAATCAGCAGTTTCCTGCTAGCCATCCATTTTACATTTGGTAGTGTATATATGTCAATGCTACACTCTCGCTTAGTCCCAGCTTCCCCTTCCCCACCCCCAAAACCCCGTGTCCTCAAGTCCATTCTCTACGTCTGCGACTGTATTCCTGCCCTGCCACCAGGTTTTTTAGATTCCATATATATGTGTCAGCATCCAGTATTTGTTTTTCTCTTTCTGACTTACTTCACTCTGTATGACAGACTCTAGGTCCCTCCACCTCACTACAAATAACTCAATTTCGTTTCTTTTTATGGCTGAGTAATATTCCATTGCATATATGTGCCACATCTTTATCCATTCATCTGTCAAGGGACACTTATGTTGCTTCCATGTCCTGGCTATTGTAAATAGTGCTGCAATGAACATTGTGGTACATGTCTCTTCTTGAATTATGGTTTTCTTGGGGTATATGCTCAGTAGTGGGATCGCTGGGTCATACGGTAGTTCTGTTTTTAGTTTTTTAAGGACCCTCCATACTGTTCTCCATAGTGGCTGTATCAATTTACATTCCCACCAACAGTGCGAGAGGGTTCCCTTTTTTCCACACCCTCTCCAGCATTTAAATTTTCTAGATTTATTGATGATGGCCATTCTGACTGGTGTGAGGTGATATCTCATTGTAGTTTTGATTTGCCTTTCTCTAATGATTAGTGATGTTGAGCATCTTTTCATGTGTTCGTTGGCTATCTGTATGTAAGAAGAAATACTGTTTCTTAATCACCTCTGGTCTTAGCGTGAACCTAGCTCACACCAGGTCCTCATTTTAATGACCATCGGAAGAACAAAGAAGCATCTCTGCAGAACTTCAATGACATATTTTTCCCTTTCTGGGCTTCACCACAGTTGCTGAAATCTTCCAACTCATGTGAGAGGCTTCCCTGGCTATTCCACATTTGGTCAGAGATTCCATAGTTTATGACCTGAACTATTTTCTTATATTGAGATAGTCTTAGATCTCAGAATTGACATCAATCTAGAAACAAGAAAGTAAAGGATACTCTCATTCATTTGTTCATTCAATCAGCAGATGATCATTGATCCTCTATTCTGTGCCCAGGACTGCTGCTCCAGGAGGCTGTGAGTACAATGGTGAAGCGCCCAGACACAGTCCCTACCCTAGAGGGGGAACAAAGAAATGATAAGAAACATGTAGATCCTTTCGTTAAGAAACTCACTTGCTGGATTTCTTTCTCCATGATCTTTCAGTTATTTCTCTCACTCACACTATTGTTCCCTGTTATTTTTTGCCCCTTTCCCTGCCAACCAAGGTTAGGGAGAGTCAAAGAAGAGACTGGTGATGAAGTCATCCTTGTCACACAGACAGGCTCCTGGGGGAACCTGGCAGAGGAAGCCAGGCCCCAGAATGAGACAATCCTCCCAACACTATCTCCAGTTCTTTGACAGAGTCGAGGTTAGTCAGCCGGACCGACTGTGGTTCTTTAAAGTAGCAATTAATTAAAATGCACGGTACTTAAGAGTTGTCTTTTATTTCAAGCTCTTTCAGCACATAATGAGTCCTAACTCCGTAATCTTGGCAGTTTTTCACTACGTTATTATTTTTGTTTTATTAAATTGTAAAGTGACCTTTCGAACAACATTTAGTAAAAAGCCTTTTATTTAAAAGATATTCACCTTCTCGGTGTTCTTCTCTGTCCCTCCCGTTACAATTTGCTCAAACTTTTATGAGCCTACTGTGTGCTACTTGAAGGCCAGGCTATGGCATGCTTATATAGTGCCCTATACGTGCTTTTTCTGTTTTGGTTTAAGAGGGAAGACCGTTCCATTCTTCTACCCATTCACTGCTCTAGCCATAATGTGTTGAGTTAGCCAAGGACTTTTTAGTCATCGGGAGCAAAAGTTTACTGTAAATTGTACCCCAAACATGGAAGGATTGGAGGACATTGGGGTATGTTGAAGAAAGCAAGGGCAAGGGTACATGGTAGACCGCACAAGGACCTAGAAGCCGGAGCCCCCAACTCAGGATCCAAGATGACTTTGTTCATCTGTCTTGGTTCACGTGGCTTCTCACCTCGGTTTTCTGTCTTTGTATGTCAACTCCTCTCTTTCTTGTCTGTTTTTCCCTGTTCACTTGCACGTGGGCCAGACATGGCCACTCTTGTTCACGCGTACTAAAGAGAAGACCCCCTGAATCTCAGTGCCTAACTCAATAAAAGTTTATTTCTCTCTCACGTCAGAGTCCTATGTACTTGGACAGCCCTTCTCCATCTTTTTTACTTTTCCAAAAGAGCACATGACCCCTAAGGTCATCACAGCAGAGGAAGAAAAGGCTGGAGAGTCACATGGGAGAGTGTTTTTAAAGGTGGGGCCGTCTCTACCCACGTTCCCATCAAACAGAACCCAGTCACGTGACCCCAACCTAATTTCAAGGGCAGCTGGGAAATATTGAGGAACACACGGAGAGCTGGTGACCATCACTGCCTCTGACATACTCCCCTATTAGAATGTAAGCTCCCGGAGGGAAGGGACTTGACTTAGCCTCGTCACCACTCCCTCCCTAGCACCTATCACATGCTAAACACACGGAAGTCTTGAAGGCACAAATAAATGAAGACATGAATGAACGACATCTTACAGTCTGGAACGTTCATTTAGTTCGTAGCTATGAGCTGTGTTGTAACGATCATTGTGAGGGGGAGAACTCTGTCTTGCTAATACCATTTTCAACCTTATTAGGGTAAGGGCTAATCTTGACATTTTTTTGGACCCACCTTTTAATACCATCCCAAGTTCCTTGCATGGCCTTCTCTTCATCCCTTGAGGATAAGGACAGCTGCATTTACCATAGTTCCCAGAAGGAAAACTGATAACAAGACTCGAATTTTATTCTATATGGTTTCTCTTTTTCATTACATTAGTGATTTCCCAAACTCTCCTTTACTTAACATACTTATCAAGTGCCAGAATTAGAATCCTTGCCTCCCTCCCATGCTTTCTCTCTCCAGTCCATTTCCTTAATCTTCTGAAACCTTTAGGGCCTTGAGTCAATGACCTTGAAGATCCTAGCATCCAGATATAATGGCTTCCAGGTACATCTAAAAAAAATCCTGTAAGTTACCTTTTCTAAGATGGTTTGTGCGGAGTCTGTAAGACATGGCTTCATATGCCAAAATATGGTTTCCTGGTCATGAACTCTATCTTCTAGGTTTGGCCTTGGTCCCAAGAGGATTTGGGGATAGAGTATGAATGTCTCCATAAGGGCTCAATACCCCTACTGGAGACAAAGTTCAGACCACAGATCGTAGGGCTTTGTTTTCCAAGCTGTGTTCAGTGGGAGTTCTGTAAGAGGTCAAAAAGTGTTTCAACAGAAAGAGTTTCCTGGTGAAAGAAATTTGGGGAAAAAATGCTTAGTCTATCCTCCTTTTGGAAATTCACAACATAAAGCGCATATTAAAGGCATTGAGAAGGTCTACAAATAATCAAATGCAAAAAGCAAGCAAACATACTTAATTTTGTTTAGCCTAGTTTATCCCCAGCTTATTCAACCATGGATCTCTTTTTCATGCAATATGTGTTAACATCTTGTGAACTTACAATCCTTCTGAGCATAGTTTTGGAAACTCTGCCTTCACCTATGTGATTTCCAGTTCTTATGTCCATCCTGCACACTTTTCCATATGTCAGAATTAAGGCTCAGAGAAGTGAAGTAGTTTATGCACAGTAACGGAAACTCATGAGTTGCAAAGCTGGAATTTGAGCCCATGCATGATGGATTGAAACTCTTTTTTTCTTGTTTTTTTTTGCCTCTATCCTGTACTATTCCCAAGGTTGTGGTGAGTTGCCTGGAATTCATTTTAATTATTTGATAAAAATAATTTGTAATTAATCGTTGATTGCCTGTCAGTGAATGCCACTCTGAAGAACTTGAAGACAGTTTATTCTCAGCTCCAACGGTCTGCTTTGCATTATCAATTTCTTAAGAAACTCTTTTTTTTTTTTTGGTAGAGCTGTGCAAAAAGCAACTTCCATCCAGACTGTCTGAATTATCCAAAAATTCTGACCCGATGGCATCCAAATGAATAAGACTTTACAGAACGGTATTTGGAGAGTTGATTGGATTTGTCAGTTTTCCTGTGGATATGAAGTCCTGGGTGGCTTGACCGAAAGTATGTTAGAACATAAATAATCACCAAGTTTGCAGGTGAATTCCACAGAGTCCATGGGAAAAGGCAAACTCTGGCTATGTGTTTGCGAATCTATAAGCTATCAGAGAAAACCCAGCACAAAGTCCCAAAGTGGGAGCTCAGTGATGAGGATGTTTGGAAACAAAAACAAAAACAAAAACAGATTTTTTTGTTTTTTCCAAGGTCAAAGTACCTTCCAGCCACCAGTGTTAAGATTTGAATGCCAAGAAGGGTCAGGGTGATAAGCTTTCCAAGTGTTCACGGACACTAGGCACCCAGTGAACTCCCCAAACTCCAAAATGCCAGGGGTCAGAAAGCAAGGAAAACATGTTTTTATAACTAGAAAGATGAGGTCTTGGATCGATTTATTTATTTATTTTGCACAAAGGGTTTTTACAGTGTTCTGTCTCTTGGCTTCTTGATCTCTTCTTCGTCTATGTCAGGGGAGGGTGAGAGATGGGGCAAGGACCTTGCAAAAACTAGACTTGGACCCTTCTCATGTATATTTTCTGGAGGTTCCATGCTAGTGATGAAAAATCTGACCCAGGAATTTGAAGTTCATGGGTGGGGTGTGGGGTGGGGAGGGGGATCTGAGAGGCCTCCCCCTCCTCCCCAGCTTCCGTCTGCCCCTATTGGCTGTCCTCCAGCCACTCCAATTCTTGAAGGCTTGGGTCTGTGCTGCGGTTCACTGGTGGATCTATCTTCCCTTACAAGGAAATGGCTTTTGCTTCTTTCTGGGATTTGGGATGTGGGAGGTGTTTCTAGGTTATTCTCAGCAGAGGTTCAAGCGGGTGTCAGTATCCATTCATTCATTTATTCATTCATTATTCATTCATTTAACAAGTACTGACTGAGCATCGACTCTGTGCCCGGCCCTCTGGTAAGCGCTAAGGATGTCGGGAATAGACAACACCATCTCTATCCTCTTGGGAATTCCCATTAAAAAAAAATTGTGGCTGCAGCTTGCACTGTAGGTCACTTAGACTAAGACGGAGGGATCATGTTAGAAATCATCTCTTCCAGTCCTTGCATTTTACAGATGGGAAGACAAAGGTGCGGAAAGGAGGAAGGGGCTTGCTCAGGTCACATCATGGATTAGTTACAAAGCCTGGAGAAGGATCCAGTTTTCTTGCTTTCTAACCCAAAGCTCGTTCCTTGGTACCATGTTGCCTCTCGCAGCTTATTCAATTAGTCTCTGCTGAGCCCTCATGAGGTATCATGAACTGTGTTAAGTGTTGTTTGAAACTCAAAGAAATCACTCAAGAAACTGAAGACCTAAGCTTCAGTTTCTAAGACCTAAGCTTTAAGCCATGAACTGGGAAATGTAGAGGAGAGAGTGTGGACTTGGGAATCAGATTAGCTTGGTTTCAAATTTTGGTCTTCCATTTACTCATCATATTTTTAGGGCAAGTTATTTAGCCTTTCTGGGCCCCAGTGTTCTCATCTTTAAAACAGGAGTGGTAATAGTATCTACCACATATGAGTTGGGAAAAGAAGCAATAATACATGGAAAATATTTTTGCAAAGTGCCTGGTGGAAAATAGGGAAGCCTACATGGTTGTCATGAATAATAACTACTGTGACAGAGGGTAGACAGCAGAAGCAAGAAGAACTACAATCCTGCAGCCTGTGGAACAAAAGCCACATTCACAGAAAGATAGACAAGATGAAAAGTCAGAGGGCTATGTACCAGATGAAGGAACAAGGTAAAACCCCAGAAAAACAACTCAGTGAAGTGGAGATAGGCAACCTTCCAGAAAAAGAATTCAGAATAATGATAGTGAAGATGATCCAGGACCTTGGAAGAAGAATGGAGGCAAAGGTTGAGAAGATGCAAGAAATGTTTAACAAAGACCTAGAAGAATTAAAGAACAAACAAACAGAGATGAACAATACAATAACTGAAATGAAAATGACACTAGAAGAAATCAATAGCAGAACAACTGAGGCAGAAGAACGGATAAGTGACCTGGAAGACAGAATGGTGGAATTCACTGCTGCGGAACAGAATAAAGAAAAAAGAATGAAAAGAAGTGAAGACAGCCTAAGAGACCTCTGGGACAACATTAAACACAACAACATTCGCATTATAGGGGTCCCAGAAGGAGAAGAGAGAGAGAAAATATTAGAGGAGGTTATAGTTGAAAACTTCCCTAACATGGGAAAGGAAATAGCCACCCAAGTCCAGGAAGTGCAGAGAGTCCCATACAGGAGGAACCCAAGGAGAAACATGCGGAGACACATAGTAATCAAATTGGCAAAAATTAAAGACAAAGGAAAATTATTGAAAGCAGCAAGGGAAAAACGACAAATAACATACAAGGGAACTCCCATAAGGTTAACAGCTGATTTCTCAGCAGAAACTCTACAAACCAGAAGGGAGTGGCATGATATACTTAAAGTGATAAAAGGGAAGGACCTACAACCAAGATTACTCTACCCGGCAAGGTTCTCATTCAGATTAGATGGAGAAATCAAAAGCTTTACAGACAAGCAAAAGCTAAGAGAATTCAGCACCACCAAACCAGCTCTCCAATAAATGCTAAAGGAACTTCTCTAAGTGGGAAACACAAGAGAAGAAAAGGACCTACAAAAACAACCCCAAACAATTAAGAAAATGGTAATAGGAACATACATATCGATAATTACCCTAAACGTGAATGGATTAAATGCTCCAACCAAAAGACACAGACTTGCTGAATGGATACAAAAACAAGACCCATATATAGGCTGTCTACAAGACACCCACTTCATACCTAGGGACACATTCAGACTGAAAGTGAGGGGATGGAAAAAGATATTCCATGCAAATGGAAATCAAAAGAAAGCTGGAGTAGCAATACTCATATCAGATAAAATAGACTTTAAAATAAAGAGTGTTACAAGAGACAAGGAAGGACACTACATAATGATCAAGGGATCAATCCAAGAAGAAGATATAACAATTATAAATATATATGCACCCAACATAGAAGCACCTCAATACATAAGGCAACTGCTAACAGCTATAAAAGAGGAAATTGACAGTAACACAATAAACACAATAATAGTGGGGGACTTTAACACCTCACTTACACCAATGGACAGATCATCCAAACAGAAAAGTACTAAGGAAACACAAGCTTTAAATGACACAATAGAGCAGATAGATTTAGTTAATATTTATGGGACATTCCATCCCAAAACAGCAGATTACACTTTCTTCTCAAGTGCTCATGGAACATTCTCCAGGATAGATCACATCTTGGGTCACAAATCAAGCCTCAGTAAATTTAAGAAAATTGAAATCATATCAAGCATCTTTTCGGACCACAATGCTATGAGATTAGAAATCAATTACAGGGGAAAAAATGTAAAAAACACAAACACATGGAGGTGAAACAATACATTACTAAATAACCAAGAGATCACTGAAGAAATCGAAATGGAAATAAAAAATACCTAGAGACAAATGATAATGAAAACACGATGATCCAAAACCTATGGGATGCAGGAAAAGCAGTTCTAAGAGGGAAGTTTATAGCTATACAAGCCTACCTCAAGAAACAAGAAGCATCTCAAATAAACAATCTAACCTTACACCTAAAGGAACTAGAGAAAGAAGAACAAACAAAACCCAAAGTTAGCAAAAGGAAAGATCAGAGCAGAAATAAATGAAATAGAAACAAAGAAAACAATAGCAAAGATCAATAAAACTAAAAGCTGGTTCTTTGAGAAGATAAACAAAACTGATAAACCATTAGCCATACTCATCAAGAGAAAGAGGGAGAGGACTCAAATCAATAAAATTAGAAGTGAAAAAGGAGAAGTTACAACAGACACCGCAGAAATACAAAGCATCTTAAGAGACTACTACAAGCAACTCTATGCCAATAAAATGGACAACCTGGAAGAAATGGACAAGTTCTTAGAAAGGTATAACCTTCCAAGACTGAACCAGGAAGAAATAGAAAATATGAACAGACCAATCACAAGTAATGAAATTGAAACTGTGATTAAAAATCTTCCAACAAAAAAAAGTCCAGGATCAGATGGCTTCACTGGTGAATTCTATCAAACATTTAGAGAAGAGCTAACACCCATCCTTCTCAAACTCTTCCAAAAAATTGCAGAGAAAGAAACACTCCCAAACTCATTCTATGAGGCCACCATCACCCTGCTACCAAAACCAGACAAAGATGTCACAAAGAAAGAAAACTACAGGCCAATATCGCTGAGGAACATAGATGCAAAAGTCCTCAACAAAATACTAGCAAACAGAATCCAACAACACATTAAAAGGATCACACACCATGATCAAGTGGGATTTATCCCTGGGATGCAAGGATTCTTCAATATACACAAATCAATCAATGTGATACACCCTATTAACAAATTGAAGAATAAAAACCATATGATCATCTCAATAGATGCAGAAAAAGCTTTTGACAAAATTCAACACCCATTTATGATAAAAACTCTCCAAAAAGTGGGCATAGAGGGAACCTACCTCAACATAATAAAGGCCACATATGACAAACCCACAGCAAACATCATTCTCAATGGTGAAAAACTGAAAGCATTTCCTCTAAGATCAGGAACAAGACAAGTATGTCCACTGTCACCACTATTATTCAACATAGTTTTGGAAGTTTTAGCCACAGCAGTCAGAGAAGAAAAAGAAATAAGAGGAATACAAATTGGAAAAGAAGAAGTAAAACTGTCACTGTTTGCAGATGACATGATGCTATACATAGAGAATCCTAAAGATGCCACCAGAAAACTACTAGAGCTAATCAATGAATTTGGTAAAGTTGCAGGATACAAAATTAATGCACAGAAATCTCTCGCATTCCTATACACTAATGATGGAAAATCTGAAAGAGAAATTAAGGAAACACTCCCATTTACCATTGCAACAAAAAGAGTAAAATACCTAGGAATAAACCTACCTGAGGAGACAAAAGACCTACCTGTATGCAGAAAACTATAAGACACTGTTGAAAGAAATTAAAGATGATACCAACAGATGGAGAGACATACCACGTTCTTGGATTGGAAGAATCAATATTGTGAAAATGACTATACTACCCAAAGTAATCTACAGATTCAATGCAATCCCTATCAAATTACCAATGGAATTCCTAGTTTTTAGGAAACTAGAACAAAAAAATCTTAAAATTTGTATGGAGACACAAAAGACCCCGAAAAGCCAAAGCAGTCTTGAGGGAAAAAAACAGAGCTGGAGGAATCAGACTCCCTGACTTCAGACTATACTACAAAGCTACAGTAATCAAAACAATATGGTCCTGGCACAAAAACAGAAATATAGATCAATGGAACAGGATAGAAAGCCCAGAGATAAACCCACACACCTATGGTCAACTAATCTATGACAAAGGAGGCAAGGATATATAATGAAGAAAAGACCGTGTCTTCATTAAGTGGTGCTGGGAAAACTGGACAGCTACATGTAAAAGAATGAAATTAGAACACTTCCTAACACCATACACAAAAATAAACTCAAAATGGATTAGAAACCTAAATGTAAGACTGGACACTATAAAACTCTTAGAGGAAAACATAGGAAGAACACTCTTTGACATAAATCACAGGAAGATCTTTTTTGATCCACCTCCTAGAGTAATGGAAATAAAACCAAAAATAAAAAAATGGGACCTGATGAAACTTAAAAGCTTTTGCAAAGCTAAGGAAACTACAAACAAGACAAGACAACCCTCAGAATGGGAAAAAAATATTTGCAAATGAATCAACGGACAAAGGATTAATCTCCAAAATATATAAACACCTCATGCAACTCAATATTAAAAAAACAAACAACCCAATCAAAAAATGGGCAGAAGACCTAAATAGACATTTCTCCAAAGAGGACATACAGATGGCCAAGGGGCACATGAAAAGCTGCTCAACATCACGAACTATTAGAGAAATGCAAATCAAAACCACAATGAGGTATCACCTCACACCAGTTAGAATGGGCATCATCAGAAAATCTACAAACAACAAATGCTGGAGAGGGTGTGGAGAAAAGGGAACCCTCTTGCACTGTTGTTGGGAATGTAAATTGATACAACCACTATGGTGAACTGTATGGAGGTTCCTTAAAAAACGAAAAATAGAACTACCATACGACCCAGCAATCCCACTACTGGGCATATACCCTGATAAAACCATAGTTCAAAGAGAGTCATGTGCCAAAGTGTTCATTGCAGCACTATTTACAATAGCCAGGTCACGGAAGCAACCTAAATGCCCATCGACAGATGAATGGATAGAGAAGATGTGGTACATATATACAATGGAGTATTACTCAGCCATAAAAAGGAACAAAATTGGGTCATTTGTAGAGACGTGGCTGAATCTAAAAACTGTCGTACAGAGTGAAGCAAGTCAGAAAGAGATAAACAAATATTGCATATTACGCATATATGTGGAACCTAGAAAAATGGTACAGATGAACCAGTTTGCTGGGCAGAAATTGAGACACAGATGTAGAGAACAAACGTATGGCCAGCAAGGGGGAAAGCGGTAGGGGGTGGGGATGGTGGCAGGATGAATAGGGAGATTGGGATTGACATGTATACACTGATGTGTACAAAATGAATGACTAATAAGAACCTGCTGTATAAAAAAAAAAAAGCTACTGTGATAAATGCTACAGATAGTTATAGGTACAGTGCTCTGTAAATACATAGGAAGAAGCAGCTAATTGTGTCCGCAGGCAGGGATGAGAGAAGTCGGATCTCTCTTTTGATTGGATTTTTCTGCCGGTTTTGAGTGTGGGGAGAGTGTATATTTTATGGCTGAAATCTCTCTACAGGCATTTCCGGTCTAAGAAGTGCATTTCCTATAAGAATTGACTACAAAGACAGAACGCTACACTGGTGTAAATACAGAACAAGGCCCTCCAGTCACCGACCAGCCAGATAGGGGTGTCTCATAATGGATATGTCATCATACTCCAAGTACAAAGATGACCCATGTCCAGAGGATGACCCGAGACACAGGAGTTCTCAAAATGCCTTATGAATCGTCAGAGATCAAATTAGTTGAGTCATCTAGGATTATATACATTTTTTTAAATGTTGGAATGCTTTGAAAATTGGCAATGGTGTAGAGTTCATTTCCTGGTGATGCCCACAGCAGTTGGTCTTGACAAGCATTTCCCAAAGCCTGCTTTGTGGAACACTAGATCCGTGACATGCCCAGTAGCTTTGGGCAAAATGTGTATCCAGATATTCCCAGTGTACCTTCGAACTGATGCACTGCATGGCCCATGAGGGAAGAATCCCATTTATTCTCTTTAACCAGTAGACTTTTCTTTAATCCCTAGATTATGAGGTCCATGAGTACAGGACTTGTACCTGTTTTTTTTTCTCTACTGTATCCCAGAAAACAGCACAATTTCTGGGATGTAGTGTCCACTTAATACATATTTGTTAAAAATAATTACATATTTCCTAAACTTGGTCACAGAAGCTCCCTTTTGGTACATGGTATACCTACCAGCATTTGCAAAAATGAAGTTTCCTTCAAACTGAAATAGCACAGTTTGTCCCAGGTGGGGCTACAAAGGTGTCTTAGGTAGGATTGGGGAGCGGGGAAATGGATGGGGTTCCAGACCCCCAAACTTTGTCTCAACCAGAGCACCCTTGCCTCCATGGTAACTGCTTTATTTATTAGGATTTCTTTTCACTTAAGAGTTACATGGTTCTACCATATTTGAAATACACTGTTCTAGAAGGAATTGCATCCCTGGGGATGTTGATATCAGTGAAGGGAACAATCAAAGTTGGGGTTGACAGATTAACTAGATGTGTTTTAGGGGGGAAAAATGTAGCTGTAAAACTCATTTGATTATGGAGTCATTTCTCTGTATTTGGATTATGGAGTGAATTTCTCTGTATGCCAGGCACTCTTCTAGACCTTGAAGAGACAGGTAGTATGATAGAGAAGGTCCCTGATTTCAAGGAGCTTACGGTTCGGGAGAGAAGGATACTGGTTAGTAAACCAGAAAACAATCCCATAACAAGCATGATTCCGTATAGAAGCACACGCCGTGAAGATGCTAGAGCAGCAAGAGAAAAGTGGGAGTGTTAAGGGGAGGGGTGGTAAAGGAAGGTCTCTACTGAAAGGAGACATTTGAGTTGAGGTCCCAAAGGCAACTGACAGCTAGAAGAGGGGGCATCCCAGGTGGAGGGGATAGCAAGTGCAAAGACCCTGAGGCAGGAACAACATCGGTGTGTTCCAAGAACATAAGGCAAGCCACTGTGGCCAGAGTAGAGCAAGCTAGGGAGTGAAACGAAATTGAATTGATCCAGGAGGCTGCATCTGGCTCATCTATCTTTTCAGTACCCAGCACCGTATCAGGCAAAGACCAGGTAGTCACGGATATTTGCTCAGTGTACAGATTAATACAGTGAATTAATTGCATCCCTTGGTTCCTGTCCTCCACAATCTTAGGTGCCACGGTTTATGCATATTTTATAAAGCTAATTACCACCCCCCCCAGATATTGTTTTTGTTATTTTGGTAAGTATGACATGTATCCATGGGGTCAGTGTAAGAGACGATTTGATATTGACTATCCCCCTAAAACCTAAGACTTCGATGATAAGTATTGCCCGATTAACTGCCTGGAAGATGCAGAATTGCCAACTACTGCCGAAAGACTCCCTTTAAGAAAAGAGGTCCAAGAAGGACCAGTGATGTGGTTGAGGTCACACAGGGCACTTGTCGAATGTCAGGGGTGGAAACCCACTTTCTCACCCTGCGATTGAGCTTGTGGCTGAAAGGATTAGATGATCCATTTAACTCCATGTACTGTGACATGCTCACACTTGAAACTTTCCCTGTACAATGTGCTCAGTTCCCAAAATATGGGATTTTAAGTGAAACCCTGACATTTAGCTCTAGGGCTAAGCAGCAATACTTAAATCCCCCAATTAGAAGCAGAGATGGAGACGAAATGGTCCCAAGGAATCTGGAGACACAACAGTTTCAAAAGGCAGCAACGGGCTGGGACAGAGAGAGAGAAGTTTTAGATCTTGCACTGGGAATGCAAAGCTAAATGAGAACCATTTAAAGGCTCTGGGGGTTATAAAGTGGAATTCCCTCTTGTATAGAACACAAGAGTTATTAAGTGTGTATATGACACTCCTGTTTTACTTCATGTACACGATTATTTTATACAGGCGAGTTTGGAAAGAATTATAGGCTGAGAGCTGGCCAAGATGGGCAGTGGGGAATGGGGGTGGCTATTGCAATGTCATTGATGGGACCTTGGGCTACTTGGACAAAGTCAACCTGGGGTCCATTGTGGGCTGAGGGGCTGGGGAGAAGTAGAGTGGAATTGGATTCTGTGTAGGCTCATCTTCAGAAAGGCATCCCAGGACTGGTCTTCATAGGATGGGGTCAGGCTTGAGAACTAGGGGCAGAGCCTGAGACCAAGCTCAGCCAACTGGCTTTGGTCCACTAATGTCCAGAGACCAGGAGGGTAAAGAATTTAAATTTCACTTGCCAGGCTTTAAGACATGAGAGAGACCTCGGGCCATTCGCAACACACCAGTGATTTCACAAGGGAAAAATATAGTCTCTGAAAGAAGTCCAGGAGGCAGGGAGTTGGGGATAAAGGGCTGCTTTAAGCAGAGATCCAATTACCAACAACCCTGGGCTGGTTGCATCTTTCCTGAAAGTGGTCAGAAGCAATGACATCGGTCTCCTTAGATCTTCCTGGGTTACATTCCTTTATAAGGGAGGCAGGGCTCTGGCATCAGAACAATTTGGATTCCCAGTTTTGTTTCTAACTCTGTGACCTTGAGAAAGTTAATTAACCTCTCTGAGCCTCAGTTTCACCAACTGTAAAATGGGGATTCAAACAGCTACTTATAAGAAAATATAATATGGTAGAGGATATGCAAAGCTGGGTCTCAGCAAGTGACAGCCATCGTATCAATAACGATGATTATATTAATAAGATTTTCATGAAGGACAATTGATTGGACTGGAGTGGGGAGCAGGCATTGTGTGTGATGTCTCTTGTTTGATGACTTGGTGGGGGGTGTCTTTTATCATCTGTTCTTTGTGCCCTAGGCTCACTGTGGTGCAGTTTACAAAACTTCGTTGAATTGGCAAAGGTGGTTTTATAACTTGAAAGGCGTGGTCCTTACAGTGACCTGCTTCTCAATCCTGGATAATTCTGTAGACTCTAGACTGGCTAAATGACAACCATATAGATCCCAAAGCTCTCCTCTTGGGTATCCCCAAGATATACTTGAAGCCCTAATTCATTGAAACTACAATGTACCTCCCTCCCTCCCTCCCTCCCCTCTCTTTTTTCTTTCACTGAACGACACATTTTCCCCCCTAATAAATCATTGTAACATATCTAACAGAACACAGCAAAGCCCCAGTGTTTGAAAAGAGCAGTCCCAGTACTTATCTACTATGTTTCCCCAGCACTTCTGCAAGGGTTCCTTGAACAATTCTGAGGTTCTGTGAAACACAATTTGTAAACCATCAATTTAGTTTACCCCCTTCTTGTCGTACAGAGGGGAAAGCTGAGGCTAACACCAGAAGGGATTTGCCCAAGCCTAGATAAGAAATGCAGATGATGTCCCACTGTCCAGTTCAGTAATAGATGCTATGAGTCTCTGGGAGGGCTAGCATATACTTTCAACCAAGTCACCCAAACTCAAGACTAGGAGGTTCCAGTTAAGTTATTGTGAGTTAAGCTTCAGATATATAAAGGGAACACATTGATTATTTAAGACTTGTTTTTAGGCAAAAATGTTCTGATTTGGAATCAGAACATTTGTTGAAATCCATGCTAGAGAGGCAGACGTGTTTGTTTATTCTACAAGTTTTTAAAGTGCCAACTCCCCAGCAGTGAATAACTTAATGACCCAAATACAAACCCCCACGTCCAAACTGGCTCAGGAGAGGTGGCGATTACGGAAAATCCTGCTTCATCTAGCCCAAGGAACTGACCACCAGTGAGCTGGAAAACAGACCTCAAAGCAGGAAAGAAACAGACGTGTCCAAAGAAGAAATGGAAAACACCACCCAGAAACAAGCTGACCCTCAAGAAAGACCTCGGGTGAGTGGAGTCGGAGGTTGTCTTTCCTGATGGCTTCTCAAGGCTGCTGGGGTCCTGCTTTCTGGATGAGGATGTGATGTGAAGACAAGAATTGGAATTTGGATCCCAGAGCATTAGACGATGGTCTTAGATCTGGGGTTGCACAGTCCATGTTCACCCAGGCTGGGCAGGAAATGTACGTGAACAAGTGAGCTGAGTGTAAGATGATAAAAGGCAGCTGACACTCAGTCTCAGTACTGGGAGGCAATGGGGAGTTGAGGGGAGTCAGGGGACATACCTCAATAAAGTGAGCAGCTGCTGACCCCTAGCCACTGGTTGCCACGTGGACATGTGGGTCCACTGTTGACAGTTGTTCTGATGCATCAAAAGAATCCCAAAACCTTGATTTTCATGAGCGATCTGCTTTCAAAAAGATTGTCATCGAACGCACAGTTTTAAAAGTAGTGTGGGGGCTCTCTCCTCTCTCATTAATGGGGCCACTAATGACGGTCACGGACTGCCCGTTGTGGTCCCTCATTTAAGACCCTTGGAGTAGATAGAGGGCACTTAATTCTACCCGTTCATTCTACCGATGTGAAAAATGGACCTTGGGGTTCATCTTAAGTCACATACAATGGTGTCAGGGGTAGAGCTGGGATTAGGACCAGTTCTGAGTTCTACCTTTCTTTCCTTCACAGTACAGATTCCAGAACAGTGTCAGTTTTCCAGAACTGAACAGCTGTGTATACTGAGTAGGGACACACTAAGTTTCATGCTTTCCATGGAGAAAAGCGAATGCTACGCTGGCCCTTAAAAATGATGTTATCGTGGGTGACAACAATTGTAAATATCAGAAGGAATGCTTTGGGCAGCAAGTAACAGAAAATCCTGAGTCACATCGACTTAAACAATACATGAAATTCTTATCTTTCGCACCTGGAAGATCAGAGGAAGGACAGGCTGCAGATTCAGTGTGATCAGTAATATAATTGGGAATCTGGGTGCTTTCTGTCTTTCTGCTCTGCAAGATTCCTACCCCTCCTCTTCCTCCTATTTCTTCCTCATTCTCTCTCTCCTCTTAGTTACAACAAGGCTGCCAATAGCAAGCGAGTCCATGTGCACCGTTGTCCCATCTGGAAGGAGAGAATGAAAAACCTTGAAACTTTCCCCAAGGCATGGACTCTAGATCATTCTCGTTCATCTACCTGAGCCGGATGTTCACTGCTGGACCGATACCAGCACTTGAGGGAAACTGTGTGCTGATTGGCTGATCTGTGCAGTCTACTCCAGGAACGGAGGTGGGACCCTGTGGCGGAAGGGTTTACATGTGTTTGACCACCTTTCTGTTCACCCGGTTACCTTGGCTCTTCTTGGAAAGTGGTGATCCAACTTACAAATCTTCACAGCATCCTCAAGGTGGGCTGGACTTGGACTTTTCCACAAATACCCAGATGACTGGTGCCCTGTTTTCCTAGAAGATACAGTTTAAAGCAGAACTTCTCAACCTTTAATTGCACCAGAACCCCCGAGGAATCTGATAAAAATGGACTTTCCCAGTCCCCCATACCTAGAGGAGTATGATTCAGGAGGTCAGAGAATCTGCATGGATTACAAACTTCCCAGGTGATTTTGATTTGGCTGGTCAAGTATCATACTTTAAGGGATGCTGCTCTAGGCTATAAAACCTGGCTGTCCTACAGCTCAAGAATATTCAAGCGGCCACCGGCCATCAGGGAAATGCTGCGGTTCATGAAGGGGAGAGTTTTAATCTGTTATGGCACAATAGAACTCTCTTTTTCGTAATTACCTTTGAATTCTTGGAAGAGAAAATTTCATCTGGATTTCTAATTACACTTTTCTGGAGTGCATCCACGGAACTTTTGGAAAAGAGTGAGGAAGCGTTGAAAGAGATGAAGAAGGAACGTCATTTGTTCCCTCGGCTTCCACCCACATTCCCAAATTATCCTTGGCATGTGGGTCACAGAATATTGGATGGAACGTTGTCCCAATTGTGAACAACCCTATTTGTGGGATTTTAGCTACTGTATGATTTAGGTTGTACTTACGTTAAAGTTGAATCCCAAGTGAGAAATGATTTCCTTTTAATGCTCATTGAATCATTCTGATAACACCAGGGAGTTTGGTGCTAGCGCTTAACTCCCCTCTATAACTTGCTATACCCCTTTTTTGCCAAAGAGAGAGGAGAGCTTGGGTTCAGAGGCTTGAAATCAAATATCACTATAATTATATTAACTTTAATACAATTAAAAGCATCTAACTCTCATTTAATTATATTGTTTTCTTTCATCATGTGTTGGATAGGATACATGCTAGATTATGCTGACCTAAAAAAAAAACCCCAGTGGCCTGACCATCACATGGTACATGATACTCACACGACTTGTTTGTCTATCACGGATCTCAGGGGGATTCTACTCGTTGGAATCACTCAGAGACCCGGGCTGATGGAAAGCCACCATCTCCAGCAAGGTCCATTTTCATGGCAGAGAGCAAGAGAATTTTGAATGTTCTTACATTGGCTGTTAAATATCGTGGTCTGGACATGACACATGGAACTTCTGCTCACAGGCCGTTGGCCAGAACTAGTCACATGGCCCCGCCTAACCACAGGGGCCCAGGAAGTGAGAATCTTCCCGTGACCGGGGGTGGGGAAATGTAGATATTTGGTAAAGAGCATGGATGCTTGCTACACACTGTTGTTATTTGCTGTCCCCCAGCCAGTGTTCTCCCATTGTTCTTTTCTTCCAGATTCTGAGGGGAGGCACCTTCCCGAGGGATGTGTGAACACAGAGAGTACAGCGAATATTCATGCAAAACTGTAACAGGACAGCCTAGCCTTGCTCCTGGGTTCAGTCCCTTTCTCTCTGTGGGACATTGGGCGAATTGCTTCACTTCCTTGGTCCTCAGTTTCCTCATCCTTGAAGCGGGATAGTTATAATAGCATCAACTTCAGAGGGTCTTCAAGAGACTGAAAGAGTTAATATATGCAAAGAACATTGGCTATGATTTTTAGAGCCCTAGTGTCAATTCGTTACATAAGCAATTACAATTAAGTATAATGGATGTCCCTAAAGGGAAGCACAGGGTGTGGGAGTCCCTAGCAGTGGGAGAGAATCCAGTTTAGGGCTTTAGGAGACAAAGTTCTCCCTGAAGAAGAGGACATGGTATTAGCCAAGCAAAGGTGGAGCTATAGGTTCCAGGCAGAGGGAATGCACAGGTGTAGAACCATGGTGAGCTTTGATGGACTTCCTTCTGAAATGCTGGGTTGAGAGCCCCTTTGCATAAATGTTCTGATGCTTTTCCTTTGGTGCCTCGTGAGCGATGTTGGATTCTTGTCTCTGCAGAACTCCTGATTCTCATGAAGGGGCTCAGCCTTTCAGACCATCCTTTGCCTTGCCCCTTGGATGTTATAGGTCCCTATGGCCCAAGACCAGTTCACTGAGACCTCTCTCGGGGTGGCCTGAGAATGACTGCCGCGCCGTAGTGGCGAGGCGCTTTTCTTGGAGAATTTTTGGAAACATAGGGGCTAGAGAAATTAGGACTCGGATTACTTTAGCAAGTGAATGGTTTTTCAGAGCCTGGAGAGCCAGGGTGTGTGTGCTGTGGCAAAGGGATCAGGAGAGCTGGTGAGGAAGAGGCAGGAAGAAGTCCACAGGGCATTCTTAGAAAAGGCAGAAAATTGCAGTGCTCTGGTTCAGAAGAGCTAGATCAAGACCTTGTTAATTTCAGACCAGTTTCCCTTCCGCGGTCACTTTGGCTCGGTTTTACTCACCATGAACCCTCAGCCAGGTGTGCAGGTTTCAAAACAAGTGCTTTGAGTCCTAGTCTTGGCTTTAGCAGCCACCCAGCTGAGACTTCGATGAGGCTGGTGGGTGGCATCATTTGTCTGGCAGCCTGGCCAGAATGTCACTCTCTGGGCAAACCAGACTTTCTGGAAAGAACTTCCGCTCGACCAGCGGGCAAGAGCAAAGCACACAGTGGTGAGGCACAGTGGAAGCTTCCTAGCCTCCAGGAATCGTGAATCAGAGTAGCCTGAGGCTGAAGAATTAACGAAAACACCGATCATGGCAACAGTGTCTGCCACCATGACTCAACCTCCTACTATGTGCTGGGCACTGCCATCAGCCCTCTCCATGGACGATCTCACTTAATTCCCACAACAGCCTTGAAAGGGGTGCACGATTTCAAGAAGGATCCTCTACTTTATCTGATTTGACACAGCTCATTGGACGGAATAGCCATGGCCAAATGTGAAATCACGGTTCTTATTACTAAGAAACGTGTGTAATTGATACCCAGACTTCTATCCTATTCCTGTCTCTGTAACCCATCTCCTCACTCAGGAAAAAGCTTAAGGATTTAATGTTTTACTGCTTTACCCATGTCACCCGAAAGAATATGTCCCACATGCTGGTACTAAAATCCCTAATTTGAGTTGAGGAAACTGAGGCTCAAAGAAGTCAAGTTATACAGAATTCCAAAGTGGCAGAGAGGAGATTTTTTTCCCCCCTTCAACTTTTCATTTTGACGTAAGTTCAGACTTGCACAGAGGTTTTGAAGAATCCCTGTAGACTCTTTGCCCAGTGCCCCCAATATTAATACATCGTCACATTTACTTTACTCTCCCCCAACTTCTTTTAAACCATTTGAGATTCAGTTGCAGACCTAATGCCTTTTTACCTGTAAATACTTTAGTGTTTATTTCCTAAAAATAAGGATGATCTCTTACATAATCACAGTACGGCTATTAAAATCAGGGAATTGCTATAGATACAGATAGAATATTACTATCTAGTCTGTAGACTTAGTTTATCTTTTACCAATTGACAGATTGTCCCAATAATGTCCTTTATAGCAAAATGATAAGAGATAAGAAAGAGGAGGGAGGGAGGAAGAGAGGGAGGGAGAGAGAGAGAGAGAGAGAGAGCGAGCGAGAGGCAAAAACAAAGTAAACTAAGAAAAAAGAGAAGAAAAAGGAAAGAAAAAAATTTTGAATTTTTAAAAAACTTGCAACGTTTGTCTTTATTTTGTTCTTTATATTTTGAAAGTGAAAAGAAATAGTATCGAGAGAGAGAGGGAGAGAGGGAGAGAGACGAAGAGAGAGAGAGGCAAAAAACAAAATAAAATACGAAAAAAAAGAGCAGGAAAAGGGAAAAAAATTTGAATCACTTAGGGCATTTACTTGCCTCTTGAGTCTCTGTGAATCTGGGAGAGTCCTCGGTCTCTCTTTGTGTCTCGTGCCACTGACAGTTTTAAAGAGTACAGGCCAGTTGTTTTGTAGAACGTTCAAGCATTTGGATGTGTCACGTTAGACTTATGTGATGTCCTTTGGACAGGAACTCCATAGAAGTGATGTGTACCTCTCAGTGCGTCATAGCAGGAGGCATGTGACGTCAAGATTTGTTCCGTGACTGGTGAGGTTAGCTTTGATCACTCACTGAAGGTGGTATGTATTTTTCCCTTTGTAGTTCGTATCTTGTGGGGAAATACTTTGAAACTACATGAAGATCAGAGCCTGGACTTGTGACCTAGCCGTCTGACCCCAGAACTCACAGTCATCTGCTACACTTAACATTTCCCTGCATCGCTGGCATTCATTCAGGATTTGCCAGGCACTGTCCTAAGTAAGTAAATGTGCTATTTCTTTTAACTCTCACAATAGTTTCCAGAGCTGTGGGTGTCCCATCTATAACCCTCAGTCCCTCATCTACGTTATATTGATGCTATATATTCAGGACCCAGATGAGTCCGTCATCTCTTGCTAAAAGAATTTTGAGAATGTTCATAGCAGCATTATTTACAATTGCCAAGACATAGAAACAACCTAAGTGTCCATCAGCAGATGAATGGGTAAAGAAAATGTGGTGTATGTATGCAATGGAATACCACTCAGCCATAAAAAACCAAAATTTTGCCATTTGCAGTGACATGGATGGACTTGGAGGGTGTGACGCTGAGTGAAATAAGTCAGACAGAGAAAGACAAATACTGTATGATCTCACTTATATGTAGAATCTAAAAAATACAAGAAACTAGTAAAAAGAACAAAAAGAAGCAGACTCACAGATACAGAGAACAAACTAGTGGTTAGCAGTGGGGAGGGGGGCAGCGGGAGGTACAAACTACTGGGTGTAAGATCGGTTCAAGGGTGTTATTGTACAACGTGGTGAATAGAGCCAATATTTTGTAATAATCTGTAAGTGAAAAGTAACCTTTAAAAATTATATAAAAATGAAAAATTTAAAAATTAGAAAAAAGAATTCTGACGAAGTTGAACTCCAGTTCCACGCAGTGGTCATAGGACCCAAACTGGAAGCTGAAAGGGCTCTCACAGACCCCCAAGGAGGAATGTCCCTAGAAGTATTATCCAAACAAAATCCCTGCCAGAGAAGTGAACTAATAGGGGAAAATCCATGTGCGTGCAACTCAGAAAGGGCCTGGGTTGACTGCAGGAATGGGTTTTTATGAGATTTAATATTCCCCTCACTGGAGACACATTACTATCGAAATAATAAACAGCAGAGTCTACGGTGTTGATTTTTAAAGTAAATCCTATTGCTATTAGCTTATCTACCCAACTATTAAAACTAATAAAATAATAAACTTTATGACACAGACACTTAGCTCAATTCAATCCCCCCTTCTAACTGCAATTTTCTCCTTCTATGACTGTTGGTTTTTCCAGCTATTTCCTGCTTATCACTAAACTATCTGGAACATTTTCATATGTTTGGTTGATCATTTTCAGTTGCCCTGGGATATTTTAATATTCCTTTCTCTCTCTCTCCCTCTAAATCTTCCTCTTTTTCTTTAAACCGAGCATTAGCATGTCTCTTTACTTCAGTCTGGGTTTAACTTTCGCATCCTGTCCTTTCAGCTGGGAAGAGTGCCTCTCATCAGGTTCCACATCATCTGCCTCTTGGGGTCCTTTGTGAGTTTGCTAAAGAAAAGGGAAAAAAGCACCCCAGATTATCTGGGGGTGGGGCAGGGGAGACCCAGTACTCATTCAGGGTTCATTTGGTCTGTGGGCTCCTGCAGGGCTGGCAAAGACAGGTTAAAAGTTTGGGGCAGATCAGAAAAAACGGCAACAACAAAACAACAACAACAGCATACAGAGGAGAGGCTTCTTCCATGGGGGTTAACTCCATGCAGGGTGAAGGCATAAGGCGACACGTGCATAGTCAAAGGACATCCTTAAGTGTCTGTCCCCTAGGATGTAATAGTCCCCGTATTAGAGACTGATGTTTCCTCTCTCCACAAGCCCATGAGATCCAGTTTTGTTTCCACCATTGAAGATCTCTTTCTGTACTGAGAAGCAGAAGAAGGAGCTGTGTAAGGGGCATGTTGTATAAAAAATGAATATATTTAAGGCCCAGAATGACGTTCAGCTATGGCGGATGCTTCAGCACCCGGAGAACATTGGAACGGGGACTGGCTGAATGACGACCAAATTCACTTTGGGGCATGTGCTCAGAGCCCTCACTATTTTAGCTCTCTCGCTCTTTCCCTTCCTAGTCCCACAGCATAGAGTTGGATTTTCCTATAATAACTATGGAAATTGGACCACCTCACTGTGTTTAATCTCCAGCACTCAGACCTCAGGCAGGCACAGACTGTACAGTTTCATTGGGTTGAGCTTCTTCTGGCTTTAGTCTGATGACCGTCTCTAGAGGGAAGGTAGACACTAGGCCGAGAGACTGTTCTCACGTCTCTGGGATCTTCTTTTTTTTTTTTTTTTTTAGCGGTACGCGGGCCTCTCCCTGTTGTGGCCTCTCCCGTTGCGGAGCACAGGCTCCGGACGCGCAGGCTCAGCGGCCATGGCTCACGGGCCCAGCCGCTCTGCGGCATGTGGGATCTTCCCGGACCAGGGCACGAACCCGTGTCCCCTGCATCGGCAGGCGGACTCCCAACCACTGCACCACCAGGGAAGCCCTGTCTCTGGGATATTATACTCCATCTCCAGCCATCGGTATGAGCGGTGTTCTGCCAGTGGTCAGAAAAGCATAATATTGGGTAACAATCAACGGACTGAATGGTAATTTGACTCACTGCCGAAACCCCACAGGTCTTACAGCTTCCCCCTTCTTTTTAACTTAGTGGATTTGTGTATGTCTGTGTCGGAATGAGGTGAGAAATATGTTATTCAGGCGAGAAGAAAGGCATGCTTAGGAAGATTTTTAATTTAGCCTGAGTGCTTTCGTACTTTAAAAGTGACTTTTCTCCACACCCTGCCCCCACCCGAGTATAAAAGAAACATATATTCATTCCAGAAAATATGGAAAAACAATGTATCGGTCAGGGGACACGACTGTTAAGAAACGTAAGCCAACTCCGACTGGCTGAAGCAGAGCTTAATTTATTCAATGCATAGCCTGGATCTCTCAGAATTGGCAGGAGGTTTTACAAACTAGGTTTAGAAAGTGGGAATGAGTCGTGGAGACTAAAAGAGGTGGGGGAGCGGGGACCACAGCTGCAGCGTCATGGTAGGAGGATTCAGGACAGCCCACTTCTGCCACGGTCAAGAACCTGGAACTGCTGTTTCCATTGCAACACTCACTGAGTGTTATGGGCTGAACTGTGTCCTCCAAAATTCATATGCTGAAGCCCCAACCCCCAGTACCTCAAAATATAATTGTATTTAGAGTTAAGGCTTTTAAAGAAGTAATTAAGTCAAGAGGAGGTCACTAGGGTGGGCTGTAATCCAATCTGACTGGTGTCCTTGTAAGAAGAGGAAATTTGGACGCACAGAGAGACACCAGAGATGCACCCACACACAGGGAAAAAGCCACATGAGGAACCAGTGAGACCTGCAAGCCAAGGAGAGAGGAATCAACTCTGTGGGCTCCCTGGTCTTGGACTTCCAGCCTCCAGAGATGTGAGAAATAAACGGCTGTCGTTTAAGCAACCCAGTCTGTGGAATTTTGTTATGGTGCCGCTAGCGAATGAACGCGCTAAGGATACAGGGTCTTGAGAGAGGACATCCAGCTGGCTGAACTGAGGTCACATGACTGTGTCAAGGGCGTACCTCTTGACTTCTGTAGTGAAAGGTGGACACCTGGAAACTACCCAACCAGACGTGCACAACAAAGCAGAGATAAGCCCTCAAGGTAAAATTTGGTTGTGGAACAGACACCCCTGATACCTGTGGCAGCCAGGCTCGTCCAGTGATCCATGACCCTCACCTCCTGGTGTTCACACCCTTGTGTAGCCCCCTCTCATATTGAATCAGACCTGGTCTGTGTGACCAGTAGATGATACCGCAGGAAACTGTTCCTGGCTTCTGAGTTAGTTCATGAAAGGCGCTATGCGTCTTCCTTGGTCTCCTGGCTTGCTTTTCTCTGGGGGAAGTAGCCGTCACGTCATGAGGACACTCAAGCAGCATGTGGAGGGGACCCTGTGGGGGAGAAACTGAGGTTTCCCGTCAAGGAAGCCTCAGTTGATGATGTCCATCAGTATCATCTTGCCAGCCTTGCAAATGACCCACTTTGGAGGCAGATCCTCCAGCCTCGGTCTAGCCTCCAGATGAGACCACAGTCCCGGCCAATCAAAACTGCAACCTTAAGAGTGACTCTGAACCAGAATCACCCAGCCCAGCCGCTCCCAAATTCTTGACCCACAAAAGTCAGGCGGCAAAAACTATTTATTATTGCTTTAAGCAGCTGAGTTTTGAAATAAGTCGTTACACAATAATAGGTGACTGTAACAGTGCGTCACTCAGCTGGCTGTTGCAGGTGCTGTTATGGGACCTGGGAGTGATGTCTTTCCGGACCCTCCACCCCTAGTATAGCCTGCTGCTAATATTTGACTCTGTGGTGCAGTTTACACCCCAGAGCTCCCCACAGGATCAAACTGAAGCCACACTGCGTTTGAAAACACATCTTTGCTGTTTCTCCCCTTCCCTACCTTGCTCCCCTCACTCCCTGACAGGTCGAGAACACATCCTCCATAAACAATTTGCACAAGAATTCTCATCTCACTTCTGCTTCTAGGAATGCTGACCTCAGACAGGATGCATCTTGGAAGGAGGAATGGATACCAGGCCGTCAAGAATGTTGTATGACTAATACAGTCCATCTCTGCACTCACCCGACTTGAGTTTTTTTCCATATGCACACTTTTAAGTATGCTCTAACTAAACATCCACACATCCCTGTACAAACAGAGACAAATCTGCCTTCTTCCTGAAGGAAAATAACTCGTATCTTGTCAGTGAATGCAGGGAGCCAGAGTGTGTGTTTTCTGGATCATGTTTAGTTGTCCTCTGTGCTTTTGTGACTCTATTTTGATATCTTGCAACCTGTGCAATGGTACGTTTAACCGCTACCATATACCATAGGGGGGTGGAAGGGGGAAGCAAGAGAAGCAATGTACACACTACTGTACTTAAAACAGATAAACAAAGACCGACTGTATAGCACAGGGAACCCTGCTCAATATTCTCTAATAACCTAAAGGGGAAAAGAATTTGAAAAAGAATAGATGCACGTATATGGATAACAGAGTCACTTTGCTGTACACCTGAAACTAACACAACATTGTTAATCAACTATACTCCAATATAAAATTAAAAATTTAAAAATATGTAAATATGTATCTGACACACACACAGAAAACCAAAATATAATCAGTTTCTGTCACGACTCATAAGGTTGTGGCTAATATCTATTACTCCTACATTACCCACTTCAGATTCCCTGGTTAGGTTGTTTGCCCCATGAGACGACCCAAACCTTTATTCTCAGGACCTTTGCTTCTCTTGGTGTCCTGGAATGTATAAAATTGCCATGGTTTTCTATTATTAACCTTGACCACTGGCCATAGCTACAAAGGGGCAGCAGATCCTTGGGACCTCGCCTGATTTCCATTCATACTCCTCTAGCTCCTTTTGTGAATCAGAATTTCTGTTTTCCTTTGATAGAGAAGGTCATGAATCCCAGCCTGCCGGCACTCTAAACCTCTCTGTTTTTATTGGGACATAAAGAGTCTCTAAAGCCAAAGGGCAGCCTCACCGCCCCACCCCAACCCAGTTCAGTGAAATCAAAATTGGACTCCCTCTTAGAAGCATCTCACATCGAGATTAGGATTCAGAGTTGTTAAAAACAGCACGTCCAAGGTCACCTGACGGTAGAGTTTAAACTCGACCCCACGTCTATCTGATCCCAAAGCCTGAGCACTGAGCCGATTTAGCTGTTTCAGTGGGTGCGAACACCCTTGCATTCTATGTGGTTCTTTGCAGAAGACAAATTTAGGGAGCATTAGCAGAGAAATGGTACCCAAGGCGGGGGATGGGGGGAGGGCAGTGTGGTGCAGTGGAACAATCCACAGCTTGAATCCCAGCTCAGTACTTCTATTTACTCAATTTTTTTTTTTTTTTTTTTTTTTTTTTGCGGTACGCGGGCCTCTCACTGCTGTGGCCTCTCCCGTTGTGGAGCACAGGCTCCGGACGCGCAGGCTCAGCGGCCATGGCTCACAGGCACAGCTGCTCTGCGGCATGTGGGATCTTCCCGGGCCGGGGCACGAACCCGCGTCCCCTGCATCGGCAGGCAGACTCTCAACCACTGAGCCACCAAGGAAGCCCTACTCAATTTATTGAACATTATTTGTGAGTCCTGGTTACTGTCCTGGTTACTACAAATAGAGTCGCATTCGTAAGCAAAGTCTTGCTTCATAAGCAAAGTCTTCTGAACTCTGTGTCCTCGGGCAAGTTATTTCAGTTCTCTGAGCCTCACTTTCCTGACCTATAATATAGGCTATTAATACCTACCCAGTGAGAGAAATCAATTCGTTCTGTCACTAGGAAAATGGAGACAAAGGTACGTGATCGTGCTGGGAAAATTAAATCAGGCAAACGTATAGAGATCCTTTCATTCAACGAATAGTTATTGAACATCTATTCTGTGCCAGTGATGGAGCTGAGCTCTGAGAGCACACCAGTAAATGAGGCAAATACAGCTCCTGCCCACTTGGAACTTACACCGAGTGAAGTTAGATATTAAGCAAAGAATTGCGATGGTGATTAGGGTTTCTAATAATGATGACCCAACTCCGTCTATGGCTATAATTCTTCTTTTGTCATTGCCCTGCTGGCTCTCCGTGGCTTCCTCCTTAGAGGTCTCCAGTTCTTATAATACCTTTCCTGTTTGTTTACTGAGTCCTGAGAAGGAGAGAGAGTAACATGGTGGTGATGGAGCAGCAAAGTCAGGGAAGAGTTAAAAGTGAAACGTTCCTCAAAGTAACAGCAACCAACACGTCTGCTGCCATGTTGGCCGAGTCTCATGGTCACTTTGCCATGACTTCAGGTTTATGGAAAAAAAACAAGCCCTACAGAGAGGAAGAGAGGAAGTCGTTTTTCCTATAGCACAGCTGAAAATCTCATCGCTTCACAGGTTTGTTTGTTTTTTTCCCCTTTCATGTGCACAGTTTTGGGATGGATTTTTGCTCCTCTGTTGGCTTCCTTGAGACATTTTATTGTCAGATGTATTTGTGGACTCTGAAACCAGATATACATGGCTGGATCCCATTTTGTGGTTCTTCAGTTGTAGCTGAGTGTGTCTAGCATGGTGGCTGGTGTAGCGTAGATGCTGGCAAATGTTGGCTAGGTAAGTTTCTGCCTGCAGACTTCAGGTCAATCATAACTTTTGGGAAGTTCTGTCCTGTTGACCCGTCTTGCTTACTGCTTGTATCAACCAGTCTGTTTTTGGTCTGTCAGGGTGGAAATACATCAAGGTCCTTAGGTAATTAATGTTTGAGGGGCACCTGTTAGATATTAGTCATTGCATTGGTGTTTTACATGTCAGATCCTTGAGCTGTTTCAGAAACAAGAGCGTGAAGGCATTACATCCATTGCCCCCTCCCACGAGAAGAGGTTATGAATTTACACTATTTCCGCCCCTAATTCATTTCCACGGGGATCATGCTTACTAGTGGCTGCAAGACTCTTGTATCCGCTGAGAAGTGTCTGTCTTCTTGTTGGCTAATGGTTTTGTCATTAGTCTGATGAATAGACTTGATTTAAGATTCTTCAGCTCCAGAGTGGGAAGGACTTCTCACAGCCATGCCGCCGATCCTGTCATGTTAGAACATAGAAGCCTTCCAGTTGGGTTTTCAGGAAGAGACAAATTAAACAGGCCAAGTGTTTCTTTTTCTCTGGTCAAGTCATTTTGGATTGATGGAGTATAAAAGTTGTGTTCCAGTTTGAGGACGGCCCAAGAAATTAAATTTCCTTTTGGGTGCATGGTTAGAATTGCTTTGCTAGAGGAAAGTTAGAAGGTATTATTTATTTACCAGTGTGTCTTGCATATCCTAGTAACCCCAAGCACACGATAGGTATATTTCTTGAAGAAATAGTTATTGAAAAAATTGGGAAAAAAATAAGTGCAAAGAAAAGAACAAATGATGATAGACACATCGCGGATACTCTACAAATATTGATGAATACATAAAGGAATAAACAAATAAATGAATAAATGAATGAAAGTATAGTAATTCCCCCAGGATTAAGTATTGTGCAATGACTGAGTTTGAGTGTGTGAGAGAACTGTGAGGTGTCTTTTTGTGGCCGATGGTGCCCTGCATTTTCGTCCCACAATTTGAAGGGGTGGTTTCTCCATACATGCCTTTGTCCAATGGGACTCATCCCTTCTGACCACAATTGTCTGAACCAAGAATGGCATCTAGTGCCAGGGGACAAAACAAAATATCTTCCCCAGGCAGGGGAAGATACTGGAATATGGTCAAGTCTCCTACAGGGAGCCGTCTCTCTCTCCCCAAGGAGATAAGAAGGAAAAGATGGTCTTCCATGAAGGAGAATAGTAAGTACCCATAGAGAGAGAGAGAGAGAGAGACACCTAGAGAAGAGAAATGGACAAAAAGAAATCCCTGGATTCCTGAGATTCTTCTAGTTCCTGGACATGACCCTGAATCTTCATAATTCCCCCAACATTTTCCCTCAAGTTAGTGCAAATTGATGTATGTCATTACAGCCAAAATGGTCTTAACGCGCATGCCCAGAGATGAGACGCTTTAGACCTCACGGTCTTTGTCTGTGTAAGGACAGACTGGCTTTCTACGTTTCCAGTCTCTTTCTTACTTCTTCATGCCTTGGGATTAAAGATGAAAAAAATATATAGAAGAAGAAAGAAAACAATGGAGCACCTCTGTCCTCAGCACTTTAAGCGGCTTGGTGGGGACCTGTTTGACTTGGTTTCCATTCAGTACTGAGGTTTCTCTCCCCTGCGTTTAGCGTGGGTTTCAGTTGCTTTATCTTGGCTTCTGGTAGCTCAAGAGCGCTGAAGGGTGTTCGGGGCAGGGCTGTGGTATTTGTATTGGCTGTTTGAGCTGCTGAGGGAGCAGAAGGGCCTGACCTCGGCCTTCAGTGCATCAGGAGTTTCCTTTCTGGGGTTCTGGGTCCCGGGGATTAGGACAAAATGCGCCCACACTTGAATCTCAGTAAAACCTGATGGGAGTCTCCCGGAAGTGTTTTGTTTTGTAGTGCTACCCCTTGGGATCACGAGAAACAAATGCTTCTTCTCTCTTCTCCTCCTCTGCAAGGGAGGCTGGTGGTTTTGGCCGCCTTGGTGAAAAAACAAATACCCTTCCACAAATAAGTCCTTCTCACAGCCTTGAGTTAGTGTTGGCGAAAACACCTCTGAGTGGGGATTCCACAAAGGCGCAAGCCAGCCACACCTTTGAAGAGAGAAGACCTCAAAGAGGTGAGGTGGATGGATCGGGTGGAGCGTTTGGGGGCAAAGGGGGCTGTGAGTGTCCCTAACTGGAGACGTTGTCAAAACTAAGAGCTAGGGAGGACACAGAGGGACAAGGTACCCTGGCACCTTTCTCTGGATCAGGTCAGATGCTTTCATTTCAACCAGCTTCCTAGGTATTGGCAAGAGCATCCTGAATCCTAGCAGCCAATAAACCCACAGCTGCCGGGAAAAGTGCAATCATGATGAAAAAGAAGAAAAGGATTGGCTTTGCAAATGAACTTGCAGAGCCTGGAAACTGCACATACGGGAAAGTTTAAAGTGAGGGTGCTTTGGTGGAATCTCTCCCTTTAGCCTAAAACACACCTCTTTTTTTTTTTAGCGTGACTAAAAACTCGCCATTTCTCAGGATCACTTCCACTCTTGGCCATCTTGACCCCCTTGGCCGTGGTCTTTTCCTCCTCTTGCCCTCACCAATCGGCTGGGCCTGCCAGTCTGAAGACCAAGACATGACATATTTGCACCATGCGTAAACACCGCTCCCCATTAAGAGCCCCATCTAATGAGAAACAGAGCCACGGAGGGGAAGCTTCAAAGTGGTTAACGGAAGGAAGTGCCTGGAATGAAATCCGACTTGATGTCCCAATTAATACGTCCCCTAATTCTATTTCCTGCCCTTGCGGGCTTGCAGCCGCCTTCCTCTAATTTCTGTGGGAGACGGAGACTCGGCTGATGGAGAGGAAGGAACCTGGAAATGGGGCGGCTTCACGGATGACTTGATACGCAGGCAATGGGCATATTAGGACAAATTAGAGAATTAAGGAGGAGGAAAAAAAAGAGACAACGACAGTCAGAGGAAATGTCATCCCAAGTAATAGTATTAATGGAGACCGGGACTCTGCTGGAGAGGGTGGCTGGAGAAATTGAGAGCTGAACGCGCCAGCCAAATTCTTTTATTGCAGCCTGGGAGAGAGAAACTGTTGCCAGACACTTTCCTCTCTGTTCTAGGACTTTGGGGGTAAAACTAGCCCTGGATCTGTTCATGAGGATGAAGGGCAGGTCCAGATCTCAGCCAAAGGCCTGTTGAATTTGGATGAAGTGTTTGGGTGCAAATAAAGTTGAATAGGAAGACATCAGCCCGGGAAGAGTCAAGTTAAGATAAGCGGTGTGCCCTGAAGGTGTTACGAGCTCTTTGAAATAACTATATCATCGGCCCGAAAGTCCACTCTTCAATCACTCTTTTCAGTTAAGCATTGCCCCCTCCATATCATCCTTTCCAAAAGCAGATGCCTGTGGAGGGTAAAGGGTACCATCCCCTATGCACTGGGATAATGAGTTTATCAGAGGCGCTGGACACCCCAAGAGAACTGGTGACCGGAAGACCCTCATCTACTCCACCCAGACAGTCTGTACAAGCTCTGGATTGGCTCCCCTGACTCCAGTCTCTTCAATACGCTAGTCTATCCTCAGCGCATATGCGCGTGCCTGCCTGATAATCTTTCTAAAATACAGAGCCCATGTCATCCCCCCTTGCCGCCTCATCCTTAAGTATCCGGTGGGGCTTCCTAGTGCCTGTGTGATCGAGTTTGAACACCTTCGCGTGACATTCAAGGCCTTCGCGTCTGAACAGGTTTTCTCTGGAGGCTTGCCGTCCTCCTGTCTCCTCCTAGGTCTCCACCCAACCCTGCTGTTGCCCCAGGCTACAAACTCCTAGCCTTGCGTATGCTGTACCTTCCTTCAGCTTTGCCCTTGTTCCTCTCCTTTTTTTTTTTTTATTTTTTGCGGTACGCGGGCCTCTCACTGCTGTGGCCTCTCCCGTTGTGGAGCACAGGCTCTGGACGCGCAGGATCAGCGGCCATGGCTCACGGGCCCAGCCGCTCCGCGGCGTGCGGGATCTTCCCGGACTGGGGCACGAACCCGCGTCCCCTGCATCGGCAGATGGACTCTCAACCACTGCACCACCAGGGAAGCCCATTGTTCCTCTTCTTTACTCCCTCTTTATCCATCAAGTCGAAGTTGAAATGGCTCCTTGCTGAAGTCTTTCCGGGCATCTGAGTTACCTCTCTGGGTTCCCTTGGGCCTCTCTTTCAATCTCCAAGTCCTCAAGTGTCTCACTGCATTGTAATAATTGGCTTCTGTGTCTGGCTTTCCTGAGAGAACATCTCCCAGAAGACACACAGAGGACAGGACCAATGGTATACGTTTCTCAATATTTGCAGTGTCTGATGTAATATAGGAGCTCAGTGAACGGGCAGAGAAAGAACAGAGGAGAAAAGAAGGGAAAGGAGAAAGCGGGAGATAGAAGAAAGAGGGCACAGAAAGAACAGGAAACAGCTTGAGCTGCATCGTTCATGGCATAATTGTATCGGGATGGAAGATAGACACCCAGTTGCACCTAAGGTCAAGCCGAGTTCACTTTAGAATGTGTTCAATTTAAGCAGATTGGCTGGGCTACACAATGTAGCTGGTTGTTAAGGGCCTGTGCTTTGGAGACCTGGGTTCAAATCCTTTTGCAATGACTCAGTCACTGGGGAAGACCTGTCCCCTCTCTGAGCCTCTGTTTCCTTATCAGTAAAATGAGGAGAAGGTAGTCATGAGGGTCAAACAAGGTAAAGTACTTCGCCCAGTGCCTGGTGTATAGTAAGTGATCAGTGAAACCTAATATACATGCGAGTTGAGCCTGGGAACTCTGCCATCCTTTCAGACCATCTGTGGTTCTCTCTCCCTCCTCTTTCTGGCCTCTTCTGCCCAGACCCTGCCCCATAGTCTGAACTGTTCACTCTCCTTGCTGCCAGTATAGACAAGGCAGAGAGTGGCCGCAGTATTCATGCCAACAGCCACTGGCATCTTGGTTACTAGGGAGCAATACCATTGCTGTGGTGTGGTTCCTTGAAGGAGCCAGTGCCTACCACAAACATACCCGGACAAAAGCCTCCTGGTTACGTCATTTGCTTGGGAGGAGAAGTGACAGTAGAAATTTGTGGATCTGAGCTCTGATGTCTTAATTCTTCTACTGTGGTTTTCCAGCCACTGGGGAACCTGGAGGAACTGCTGAGACAACACTAGGGGTCTTTTCCATCAAGATAAACCTCTACACCATCCAGATTCCTTTCCTTATGTCCCCAGGAACTGGTGTTCCTGCCTGAAGTCACTCTTCCCTGGCCAGTGCCCGTTGATGTAAATGTTGTTGCAGTGACCAAAGAAATCCAGGTTGGAATTTCTCCTTAGGAAATCACTGAAGACAAGGAGAACGACCCTGAGGTCCAAGGAGGATGGCCTTAGGGTTGGCCAAGCCCTCCTCCAAGTCATTCTCCAAAGGGCTGAACTGGGAGCTGGTGGCACTGAGAACTCGCTGAACAAGTTCTCAACGCCTTTCCGTTTGAATAGTCTATGGAATGTGTTCGAGTCCCTCAAGTTTCATCATTGACAGACTTGGAGCAGGGACCAGAGAGTCTTCCTCCCCTTGATATCTTGTGGCATTTGCAGAGTTCTCCCTTCTTTTCCTCCTCTCTTCCTTTAACCTTTCAAAGCAATTTTATATCTGTTATTTATCTTAGGTGCTTTCTTGGAGTTTGAGAAAAGGGTGTCCTCATCTCCATTTGATTGATGAAGAAAAGGAGGCACGGAAAGGTTAAGGTCAAGTGTCATGGACGCATGATGTACTGCTCAGATCTCTTTCAGGGCTGAAAGTCTTATTCTCCACAGGGTCTAAGAGTGTGGTCCTCTAAATGCCTTTATCTCCCATCCCTCTCGGGGTTCTGCCCTCAGCTAGAGACCCACCTTACTCGAGATTACCACCCCTTCTAAGGACATTCCACATCCAAAGACTGGCAGTACAGGGGAATACAAGCTCAGCCCCTTGGCCCCTATAGCAGGGTGATCTCATCTTCAGGACTCCCGTGAGATCAGCTGAGGCCTTCCTTGAGACTGCGTCACAGCTCAGCTTCTCCTTCTATGCAACCCTGATTCTCTCCCTTCCATCCCCAGTGAATTGCCTGCCCTTTATCCCAGCCTCTGCTTCTCAGGAAACCTGTAACACCAAGGTCACCCCGGGTGAAAGGGGCCAAGGTGGGGCTGGAATTCAAGTGCTCAGTACATGCTTGGCCAGTTGCTGAGTACTTACTAGGTGCCAGGCACTGAGCCAGAACCTGAGGATGAGGCGATGAACAGGTTCACAGGGTCCCTGCCCTCATGGGGCCATGTCCGGAAGGACAACAGACGTTGAATTTACACTTCTTTACAAGGGTGATGAGTTTTTTTTTTAGATGTTGGGGGTAGGAGTTTATTAATTAATTTATTAATTTTTGCTGTGTTGGGTCGTCGTTTCTGTGCGAGGGTTTTCTCTAGTTCTGGCAAGCGGGGGCCACTCTTCATCGCGGTGCGCGGGCCTCTCACTGTCGTGGCCTCTCTTGTTGCAGAGCACAGGCTCAGTAGTTGTGGCTCACGGGCCTAGTTTCTCCGCGGCATGTGGGATCTTCCCAGACCAGGGCTCGAACCCGTGTCCTCTGCATTAGCAGGCAGATTCTCAACCACTGTGCCACCAGGGAAGCCCCAAGGGTGATGAGTTTTAAGAAGGAGAGGTACTGGATGCTTGGGAAGCAAATAACAGGGCCTGACACCAGTCTAGGGGTTAACCGAGGCTTCCTGGAGATAGTGATGGTTGCATTAGGACCAAAGGATGATGAGGACACGTTAGCCAGGTAAAGAACAATGTGTTCAAAGAGGTAGCTATTGGAGGGGGCGTGGCATGGTAGGGAAATTGACGAGACTCTGGGAGAGATGGGGAGTGTGGCATAAAGGGGCCTGTAAGGCAAGAGGCAGTGGCTTGGACCACCTGCATGATCCGGAAAGCTTTGGACCCTCTCCGTGGTATGTAACTTCCAAAGGCAACCATTGAGGACGTCATCGCTGAACTCTGAATGTAGGCTGGGCTTGGGACTGGCCTTGGCCGATAGAAGGATGCTGTGTCAGTTCTAGACATAGGCTTTCACTGCGGAAACCCATCACCAGGCTGTAAGGAGGCTTACGCTACTCCTGAATGACAAGATGCCATACGGACAGAGTGGCCACATGGAGAAGCACTGACGATGCCTTTCTGGACCTTCTAGCTCAGGCTGGCCACCGGGGTAAGGCAGTTAGTCAACCCAGCCAGTAGCCTGTAGAACAGGAGAACTGCCCAGCTGTGCCCTACCTGGATTCTTGACCCATACAATCATGAGAAATAGTAAACCATTGTCATTTTCAGCCTTGAAGTTTTGAATAGGTTTATTACACAGCGCTAGCTAAATGAAACATTGTCCCCTAGGAAAAAAAAAATCCCAGATACACATCCATCCCCAGCAGTTCACATTTACTGAGCACTGACAAAGTTCCAGGCTCTGTGGTATGGGGTTTTTATACCTTATTTTATTGAAACCTTATTTTATTTAAACCTCACCGAAAATCCAGTGAAGGAAGCTTTTATGCTCATTTCACAGGTGAGAATAAATGAGGCACAGAGAGAATGTGACTTGTCCAATTTGCATACCTAGCAAAGTGGTGGAACATGAACTTGAACCCAGAAAGCATGGCCCGCTCTTTCCATCACTAGATTGACTGTTCTTGCATGGGCATGGGGTCCTCAAGACCTGGGCTAAAAGTCTGAATCTGTAGGAAGATTCATCTGTTGAAGGCAGACAGCACTGAGCTAAGACTCACACTTTTTGGACAGTAATCCCCACGTCTCACACACTTCCATGGCTGCCCAAAGTCTCCCCAGACACTGGGAGCCTCAGTCAGTAGAATTTGTCACGTGGTGGTGAGGATAGGTAGAGATGGACCCCAAACTTCAGCTAGGAGGCCTGGCTTTCAGCTCCAGTTCTGCCACATGACCCTGGCCCATGTCTTCTGGACCCTGTGTGCCTCTTTCTCCACCTGTAAAATGAGAACAGAATTTCCCAGACGTTTCCAGATTTGTCATATCGGCAAACGACCAAATGTATTGTACACTTGTTTTGTAGATCACCACACATTTGCAACTTAAATAAGTCTTGTCTAAAGCTACGAAATTTATTAAACTGAGGATTTAGTGTGCTGGTCATAGGTTTTTTTTGTACACCTGAATATATATATATATATATATATATATATATATATATATATATATATACACACACACACATATATATATTTTAAAAAAATCTATCTGTTGCCACTGATATTCCTGCTATGTGCTACTGTGGTGTGGGTGCTTCTTTGGTGGCCTGGGGGTTGGTGGGCCAGGTGGTCTTAACGTTTTTGGCAAGGGCTAAGGCCTGGGCAAGGGAGTGGGTTCAGGCTTGGGTCCCACTAAACTGTCCCCCAGTTACCCCTTAAACAAAGCTGCTCTTTGGGCCCTACCTTCTTCTGTGGGTGGCTTGGAAGCTGAGGGCTTCTTATGGCATCGCATCACCTCATGACAGAGTGGGAGGTTTCAGGTCACAGTGAGAGTCAGTATTGGGAAGAGGGCGGTAGGCAGGGAGGGGAAAAACAAACTGAGAAGAGAGTTCAGTTCCTCCAACTGGCTTGTAGGGAGTTTCTCTTCATCTTTCCTTCTAGGACAGTTTGGCAATTTAAGTGTCCTGGGTCTGAGACTTGGCTGCCTGGAGATGGAGAAGGTCTAGACTGAGATTGGTCTGCTGTTAATGGGGTAACCGTAGGTGGAGAACTAGGCTTCTGGGACAGTTGTGTTTCATTTCCTCAACCTCTGGCTGCGGCACTGGCACGTGATGTGATGCCTCAGAGCCAGCTGTGTGGAGTAAAAAGAGCCCTGGGTAGAGAGAAAATAATAATGCCTAATAATAATAATAATAGCCACCGTCAACATCATCATAGATAACATTCATTGAGTGTCTCTACTCTTTTTTTTTTATTAACATATACGTATCTCTATTCTTTTTCAAATTCTTTTCCCATTTAGATTATTACAGAACATTGAGCAGGCTTCCCTGTACTATACGGTAGGTCCTTGTTGGTTATCTGTTTTAAATATAGCGCCAACCCCCAACCAAACTCCCAATCTATCCCTCCCCCATACGCTTCTCCTCTGGTAACCATAAGTTCATTTTCTAAGTCAGTGAGTCTGTTTTGCAAATAAGTTCATTTTTTTTTTTTTTAGATTCCACATGTAAGCGATATCATATATTTGTCTTTCTCTGTCTGACTCACTTCACTGAATATGACCATCTCCAGGTCCATCCATGCTGCTGCAAAAGGCATGATTTCTTTCTTTTTAATGGAGTGCCTCTACTCTTGACTTAACTCACCTGACTGATCCCCTCAACAACCCTGTATGAGACAGGTCCACTCTTCTCCCCATTCTACAGATGAGGAAACTAAGGTTTAAGGACATAAAGTCACTTCCTCAAGATTTCACACCTTGTGTCAGGGGTGAGATGTAGCTGCAAGACATGACCTGCCACAAGTCCCTTCCTCTCTCTGGACTTTGATGGTCCATTCTGTAAAATGAGGGCTTTGGTCCAGATTGATGATGGTTTAGGGATTTTATTTTTTTAATGGTGGACTCTTTATTCCAATGAAGCCTGATATGTAAACAAGAGGTAAGTGAGATTGCTGTGTTGATGCAGGGTGAAGGGGAGTGATTCAAAGTCATGCTCACAGAGCCGATGTTTGCTTCCCTGAGACACGTCCCCAGAACTTCCAGGATTCTACGGAACTCGTTCAAAAACCAGCAAGACAAGGGCTTCACTCAAGTTGCTTTCTAGCTCTGTTGTCGGATGTTTCTGAGAATCTAGTCCCTGGAAACCTCAGAGCTCTGTGAATTAAGCAGTAGATCTCGGTGATGCTACCTAAGTTAGCAAAGGTCCTCGACTGCAGAATTATTCCATCATTCATTCCTGCTACAGGTCGGGCCCCTGTCTGCATACCTAGCCTGGTGTTGAGTAAAAGGGTTAGGAGACAAGAGATGCTCTTTCTGCCAATTCGGATTTTGTATCTTTTGGGAAAGGGGATCGGGAAGGTGAAAACAAGTTCACGGGCAATTACAATGCCGAGTGACAAGCATGTTAACAGGAATGAGTACAGAGCATTGAGAGAAGGGTCTTTTATTTCAGACTCAGATGTTAGGAAGCTTCCTGGCAGGAATAAAGGGGTGATAAAAAGAGCAAAGTGGGGTGGGGGACATGGGGCATGGAAGGGGTTTCAGGGGAAGGGAGACCCTTGTTCGACACTACAGAAGAGAGGGGCATTGAGGCGGGAAGTTAGTAAGATGCACCTGGGAATGCAGACAAGAGAGAGGGTGTCGGCAGCCACAGCTATTTCTATCTCTCTCTCTCTCTCTCTCTTTTTTTTTTGGCCTCTCTGCACAGCTTGCAGGATCTTAGTTTCCCAACCAGGGATTGAACTTGTTCCCACTGCAGGAGAAGCTCGGAGTCCTAACCACTGGACCGCCAGGGAATTCCCAGCTCTCTCTCTTCTGACTTCCTCCAATGCTGTCCTGCATCTTGGGCACAGTGATAAGGACAGAGGTGGGAGGCTGACGTTTGGCAGTCCCTTGCCTCTTGATTGAATACATTGCGAGAACCCAAAGAATAGTGACCAAGACGCTCGGCCCTCGCTCTCTTAATGAAAACAAGAAATAGGAAATTGCTACCCACACTCATGGCAACCGGGACATTTTCAGATAGAGGAAGTAAGATGAGGTCGCTGGAGGAAGAGAAGTGGGAAACATGAAAGCACAGTATGTTTCGCTGCCGCGAAAAGCAGGCTTTTTGCACGGGGTTGCCGGGAGGTGGGGGATGAGGATAAGCTGGCCGGAACCCCTCCAACCTGTTCCCACCTGTTTCTCTTCCCGTATAGGATTTTTTCCGCTGCCTCTGTGACCCGCCGGTTCACAGGTGGTTTTCTTGTATTCCCCTCTCTGGTGACACATCATTACAGAGAAATCGGTCTCGAAGCTCAGGGTAGGAAACCAGAAAGGCGAAGCTACAAGAAAGCAGCTGCTCAAAGTGTGCCTTGTAAACACCCAGCCGTTGCGACTTCCCTGGCGGTCCAGTGGTTAAGACTCCACGCTTCCGATACAGCGGGCGTGGGTTCGATCCCTGGTTGGGGAACTAAGATCCCGCATGCCACGCGACATGGCCAAAAGCAAAGAAACAAACAAACAAAAAAACCCAGTTGTTAAGCTTAAGTCCAATGCCTGCCTACAAGGCTGCAGAGGGTCTGCCTGGGTGGCCATAGAGGCCTGGACACCAGAGTGGGCAGTGACGGCCTGTGCTTGGGTGTTGGAGGGAGCTAGCCGGCTTGTCCCACACTCTCTTCTGTCTGAAATTCATTTACCGTATCAGTTTTCTTTCGGTTTGCTTAGAATATTTTTTCCCGATTTTTAATTTTCAACTTTTCTATTAACTTATACATACCTTGGAAAAAGCACACAGCTGATCTTTAAAAATATATAATCCATTCCCAAGGTCTCTGTCTTTTAACGGAAGAGTTTAATCCCATTATAATGAAGGGAATTACAGATTAGTTTGGACTTTATCTTCTAAGATTTCTACTTGTCATATTTTCATAATTTTCTTTTTGTCTTTGCTTCTTTCTTTCTCCTTTTTTTCATGTGTATTAGACAGGATTTTCTCTATCTCCTCCTCTCCATCAACCTTTCCCCCCTCCTTGTTTAGAAGTTCTATAGGTTCAATGTGTACATTAAACTCTTACTGATCAGTTGATCAATCACTACCATCATTATAATAATTCATCTAGCCTTGTCCTGAACAAAATGAAGCCCCAGAACTCTTAACCTCCAACCTTTACTCTTTTTGGCATTTATACTATTTTTGTCCCAGCCAGATTAGAGTTCCAACCGTACCCCTTTCTTTCTGTGTTACCTGTAACTTCACCTCCCTGATTCTCAGATTCTTCCTACAATCTTCCCTACAGGGCTGCTGGATGACCAGCTACATAAGTGAAAACGTTCCATCTCTGTGTGTTGGTCCTCAAATCTCCCGGAAGGTGGAGAAGTCAGAGTTATCTCAGTGAACTTGAAAGACCTTAGGTCCTTTCATTCTCCTGTCTTGTCCCTTCTTTATTTGGCTGCCTTTGGATATGATCTTAAGTTTTTATTTTTAAAAATTTTTTGGCCACGCCATAAGGCATGCAGGATCTTAGTTCCCCGACCAGGGATGGAACCCGCACCCACTGCAGTGGAGGTGCAGAGTCTTAACCGCTGGACCACCAGGGAAGTCCTGATATAATCTTTATTGTATCATCAGCTGGACCTTACTCTGTGTCAAGGTGATGGAGTCTGATGGACTCACTGAAACTTAACTCCCCAGGTGCACAGAGGTGCTGCCTTCTCTCTCTGCCTCTGTCCTTTTTCCTCTGCCTCTTTACACCCTTCTGGTTCTCTATCTCAAGCCCTGTGTCCGGGTGTGTCTCTCCCACTGCCTGGTTCCTTTCCCCCTTGTTCCCTCTTTCTAGCATCGGGATTTCTGCCTTTGCTCCATCTTTCTCTCTGTGTCTCTATGTCTTTGTTTTTCTCCGTCTCTCTGTCCCTTCTCTCCATCTCTCGTCTGTGTCCGGGTCTCTTCTCCATCCTCTCTCAGCCTCATTCCAGCTCCGTCCGCATCTCTGCCTCTGTCTCCTCATTTTGGCCTCTCTCTTCCATCCACCTCTGTGAACCTGAGACAGACTCTGTCCTGCCTCTTCCTCTGTTGGCCTACCTCTGTTTTCCTTCCGCCTCTCTCTGTTTCTACCATTTGCTTTCTTTTTTTTTTAGTTAATTTTTATTGGAGGATAGTTGCTTTTGTTTCCACCATTTTCTTTCCCCCCAGCTTCCTCCCTCTGGCATCCTCCTCTTTCTTGCCCAGGCCTCTGCTCCCCGCGTAGCACTGGACCTCTGCTCTTCTGCCCCGTCTCTCTGCCCCTTGCCCCTTGCCCACCTCCCCACCTCCATCTCTGTTGCTCCCTGTCTCACCGAAGGCTCTTTGCACATCAGGCCCAACCCCAGCCGGGGGTCTCTGGGCTCCAGGAAGCCAGCCAGAGACTGTGCAGGCTGCACCATAACTCAGGAACTCTGCCAGTAATCATTTCATTAAGCAGGAATGGCGTTCCCATTAGATAGCGGGTCTGCTTCTTCCCTACCAGGGCCCCCTCCCCGCCGCAAAGCCCCCTCACAACTTCCTGCTTGCAGCAGCCTCACAAGGCCTCATTCTAATCCTGCGACTTGTCTGTTTAGTGTCTTTGGAGAGGGGAAAGGAGTAGAAAAGTAGCTTGTCTTTTATTTTTATTTGCCCTCTTTTTTTTTCCCCTTCCTCCAGATATCCCCCTGGGGCACCGGCCTAGAACAGAGCAACAAATATTTACTAATGCCATGAACAGAAGAGGGTTTTTTTTTTCCAAGCAAATATCCGAGGCCCCAAGTTCATGGTGAGTCTCCTCCCCCATGTGGCCCCCCTCCCCCTTCCTCCCTGCACGCCCAGGACTTATATATAGTTCACTCAGTGCCATTTCCCCAATTTTTTCTGAAGTTCAAGACAAGTTGAAGGGTCAAAAAGGCAAAGGGTGTTTTAGAAGTTTAGCAGACAGCTTTTGGTACAAGCGAAAGAAAGAAAAGAGGGGCAGGAGAGAGGCAGAGAGAACAGGAGGCAGGAATCTGGCTCACATTAAGCTGGAAAGTTCCAACCATTGATTTGCTCTGGAAGTATGCCTTTTTTAATCACAAAACATGGTTTATTCATGAGGTTTTTTTTTTGTTTTTTTTTTAATAGCAACCAAAGTTGTACTTTGGTACCAAGATGGAGACCCAACTTTCCTTTTTCTTTGATCTTTCATGTAGGACTGGGAGAAAGGGGATGGGAAATGGAGATGAAGGATTCCCAAATCAGGGAGTCCTGAGAACACAGGATAATCTTCCAGCTAGGTCTATCCAATGTCTTTACCATCCCTCTTAGGAAAAACCAAGCACATGCTTAGGGAGAGGAGATTTCTTAGAGGAAAAAAGAGCCGATTCTGAAAAGGCACCTCATGGCCACCAGTAAAGGAGAAAGGAGAAAATACTTACTAGCTCATACTGGCAAATGTCATATAAGGAACGGGCTTAGTGATTGCATTAGCTTCCCAGGGCTGTCACAACCAACTACCACAAACTAGGTGGCTAAAAACAACAGATCTGTATCCTCATGCAGTTCTGGAGGTCAGAAGTCTGAAATCAAGGTGGCAGCAGGGCCGTGTCCCCTCCAAAGGCTCTAGAGGAGAATCCTGCCTGACCTCTTCCAGCTTCTGATGGTTGCAGGCGTCCCTTGGCTTGTGGCTGCATCACTCCAGTCTCTGCCTCTGTTTTCACATGGTCCCTGTGTTATCAAATCTCCTTCTTCCTTCTCTTATAAGGACTCTCGTCATTGGATTTAGGGCCCCCCTAAATCCAGGATGATCGCATCCTGAGATTCTTATATCTGCAAAGATCCTGTTTCCAAATAAGATCACATTCACAAGTACAGGGGATTAGGACTTGAACATATCTTTTTTGGTAGGGTGGGTGGGGATCATTAAACCCATTACAGTGATCATAGAGTGTTTCTCAATGTCATGCGGGGAAGCCAACCTAAAATGACACAGCTAGGGACTTCCCTGGTGGTCCAGTGGTTAAGACTCCACGCTTTCAATGCAGGGGCACGCAGGTTCAATCCTCGGTCGGGAAACTAGGATCCCACATGCCGCGTGGCCAAAAAAAAAAGAGACACAGCTAGAGAGATGCTGAGCTGTGCTTTCCTTTTACTTCCCTTCCAGTCCTGACTGTTGCAAGGAGAAAGGCCCAGCTGGTGCTACTGTGTCTTTTTAAAAATCAATTAATTAATTAATTTGTTTGCGTGTCTTAGTTGCAGCTCACTGGCTCCTTAGTTGTGGCATGCGAATTCTTAGTTGTGGCATGCATGTGGGATCTAGCTCACTGAGCAGGGATCGAACCTGGGCCCCCTGCCTTGGGAGCATGGAGTGTTAATCGCTGCACCATCAGAGAAGTCCCACTACTGTGTCTTTAAACACCTTCTTGCCACTTGCTAATCCTCCTTTTTAAGGAAGGGAGAGGGCAGCCTTCAGGCTCAGAACCTACAGCAGGCAATTCATGGGTTATCACATGTCTGACCCATGTGACCGCCTATTTTTGAAAAGAGATACTGGTCTTTCATTTATGGTCGTGAGGTATAGCTTCCTTTCGGATTGAACTAAAATGTAAGCCAACAGCAGGTGGCTGAGTTGAGAAAAATATTAGGTAAATAAATAATACAAGTGGTACACAGTCATGGTGAATGGGGTGAGGGTGCTGTATAGACAAAGGGAGATTGGGAATCACTGGTGTGGTGTGCTGGTTTTCTCACTGTTCCCAGGAGCCCAGCGCCTGTGCTATGTACCAGGAAGAGGGTAGTTAACAAAGTTTCTAGTCTGCTGGAGTGTGTTGTTTCTTCTTGAACCTGAGACTCTAACAGTTGTATGCATTGGGTTTTCCCATAAAATTTTTTTTCCCCCCCAAGGGTCAGAAAATTCTAATTTATTCTTCTTTATTTTTTTAACAGATCTTTATTGGGGTATAACTGCTTCACAATACTGTGTTAGTTTCTGTTGCACAACAAAGCAAATCAGCCATATGCATACACGTGTCCCCATATCCCCTCCCTCTTGAGCCTCCCTCCCACCCTCCCTATCCCACCCCTCTAGGTCATCGCAAAGCCCCGAGCCGATCTCCCTGTGCTATGCGGCTGCTTCCCACCAGCCAACTATTTTACATTCGGTAGTGTGTATATGTCAATGCTACCCTCACTTCGCCCCAGCTTCCCCCTCCCACCCCATGTCCTCAAGTCCATTCTCTATGGCTACCTTTTTATTCCTGCCCTGCAACTAGGTTCATCAGTACTTTTTTTTTTTTCTAGATTCCATATATATGCGTTAGCATACGGTATTTGTTTTTCTCTTTCTGACTTACTTCACTCTGTATGACAGACTCTAGGTCCATCCACCTCACTACTAATAACTCAACTTGTATCTTTTTATGGCTGAGTAATATTCCGTTGTATGTATGTGCCACATCTTCTTTATCCATTCATCTGTCGATGGACACTTAGGTTGTTTCCATCTCCGGGCTATTGTAAATAGAGCTGCAGTGAACATTTTGGTACATGACTCTTTTTGAATGATGGTTTTCTCAGGGTATATGCCCAGTAGTGGGAATTGCTGGGTCATATGGTTCTATTTTTAGTTTTTTAAGGAACCTCCATACTGTTCTCCACAGTGGCTGTATCAATTTACATTCCCACCAACAGTGCAGGAGGGTTCCCTTTTCTCCACACCCTCTCTGGTATTTATTATTTGTAGAATTTTTGACGACAGCCATTCTGACCGGTGTGAGGTGATACCTCATTGTAGTTTTGATTTGCATTTCTCTAATGATTAGTGATGTTGAGCATCTTTTCATGTGCTTCTTGGCCATCTGTGTGTCTTCCTTGGTGAAATATCTATATAGGTCTTCTGCCCATTTTTTAACTGGATTGTTTGTTTTTTGATATTGAGCTCCATGTGCTGTTTGTATATTTTGGAGATTAATCCTTTGTCTGTTGTTTCATTTGTAAATATTTTCTCCCGTTCTGAGGGTTGTCTATTTGTCTTGTTTATGGTTTCCTTTGCTGTGCAGAAGGTTTTAAGTTTAATTACGTCCCATTTGTTTATTTTTGTTTTTATTTCCGTTACTGGGGAAAAAAGAGCTTCATAACAAAAAGAAAGCTTAAAGAATCAACCTCCTCTGCCTGTCCACTTCTATTTTACAAATGAAGGAATCAAGACTTAGAAAGGAACAACAGCAAAAAAGACTTGTCCAAGGTCACCCAAGCATCCGGATGACCCATACACTGAGTTCCTACTATTAATGGAGAAGCTGTAATGCATGAATTCTTCGGTACATGAGGTATTGGATTGAGTCCCCACAGCAGCGCTGGGAAATTGCTGGAACTTGACAGGGGAGGAAACTGAGGCTCAGAGAGGTTAGGAGCTTGTGCAAATGACAGAACTGATAAGAGGAGGAGCTGGGAGGATCACCCACAGCTGGCTGACTCTCCATCTGGCGTTTTTACTGTAGCATCCCGCTGCTTTCCCCCACTTGCAAATGTCTGCGCACCCTAGCCCACCACAACACACACACGTGCACACACACACACACACCATGTTTATTTGGATGAGGACATTTTGAATCTTGGCTGTTTCTGCAGCCTCTACATTCATACACCTCCTCCAACTGACATTTCTCTGCTGGGTGCACTTGTAAATGCTTGCAGGTGACAACAGGTTTCTGGCTTCCTCCGGAGAGAATGAGTGCAAAGGAGACGTTCCTCCCCAGGGAAAGAAGAGGCTGTGTGCAGAGAGAGATTTTGAGCCTAAGGATGTCAGATTCGTTCTCTCTATTCTGGAAGTGCCTAGACATTGGAAGACAATGGAAAGAAGCTAATCATTGGGCTTTTTTTTTTTTTAAACAACCAGATGTTGGACACCATCAAAGACCCTGACACCAGGACCACAGGTGTGGCCTGCCTCAGATTCATTTGCTCTTGACTGTTTTCATGGATGGCACTGTTGTATTCTAGATCCCTGGAGGGTCCCTTTCAAGAAACCGATGGGAACTATGAACCACTTACCCTGTGAACTAAATGACCACATGCCACATTTTTCATACAATTTCTTGGAGTTTGCATACTCTCTGAAGTTCTTTTCCAAGCTTAAAGAGTTCTCCATGCACTAATCACAGTAGGAACATGCCTGGATATCCCCGTGGGCAATTGCCCCAACTCACAGGTGGGGAAACTGGGATCCAAGACCAAAGAGTGGAAGGACTCAAAAGTCATGGGGATGGTGAGGATAAGAGCTGGGGTTTGGATGCTATGCCTTCTCAGACTGAGCCTTTCCACTGTCTCTCCCACTTCCTGAAAGACTGAGGCACTTCTGAACACACTCAGGCCATCCTGAGACAACAGCTCACTGGGAACCTAAGGGGTAGAGGCTAAGGCATACTGCACCACACTCCTAGGTTCGAATCTCAGCTCCACCACTTATGGGTTGGGAAGCCTTGGGTAAGTTATTGAACTTCTCTGTGCCTCAGTTTTCTCATCAGTAAAATGGGAAGGATATGAGCACCTCCTTCATAGAGTTATAGTGAGGATTAAAACAGAATCCAGGTCAGGTTTTGAAACAATGCCTGACACACATGTTCAGTGAATAGTTATTATGTTAACATCAATATTATGATTACTATTAGGTGTAGAGGGAAAACCTCTTAGTGTGGGACAGATGCCATAAACAGGTGTCACCCTCACCCTCACTCTGAGCCAGAAGACATTCTACTCCAGACACAAATTGATTTTGGTGTTGGAGTGGGGAGAATGAGAGGTGATTGGAACATAATGGACCTGATCCTCTGATTTTTAGGCAGAGAAACTAACATGCGCAGAAATTAAGGGATTTTTTTTTTTCTGAAAATCCCAGAACTACTTAGAGGCAGAGCCAGGTCTCTGTAAACTTCAGTCTATCCATTCTCCCAGGGCTCGGGGTGCATCTCCTTCATGATGTAATTCTGAAGAGCAGATGCTGGCTCCCATGACTCTGAAGGGATTAACACTGAACCCTACAGCTGGCTGCAGAGAGCTTCCTACACTGTGATTTTCATTCGCAAAACAAACAAACAAGTCGCTCTCTAATAACTCCCAGGCCTCCTTCCTTGTGGCTAAGACGTGGATTTTGCAAGAAGCAGGCCTTCCAAAGATCCCTAATTGCTATACTGTTGTTGAACAGCTAAAGACTGTTGCATGGCTGGCAAGAAGCCTTACATCCTCATTCACTCATTCATTCACTGATTCATTTGTTCATTCATTTACCAACTGATTACTAAAGACCTACTTCAAAACTTCAGCAGTGGATACGGATACCAAGACCCTCCCAGCCCTCAGGAAGTGGACAGTGTTCCCAGAGCTGCTCCAGCAGAGAGGTCAGCATGACTACTCTCAGAAAAAAAGGAATAGGAATGTGGGGGCATTCCGTAAACGAGCACCAGTCCCAGAGGAATACAGGACACTTTTGGTGCGATGGGAGTCCAGCCCTCCAGGTTGACTCTCTGACTTGTTGCCTGGCTCAGAACCATTTCAGCATCCCTTCTCTTTCTCTTTCTCTTTTCTCCTTCTCCCCCCGCCCCTTCTCTTCCTTCCCCTCTTCCTTTATTCTGGCTTCTTATGGTGGAGGCTTACGTGGAGGGTTGAGTTCTTTCGGGAGAGGGGAAAGGTTTGCTTCCTTTCTGTGCACATTTAGTTAAAAGGCATCTGTTGCAGAAATTCTGGGGCAATATCTCTGGTTTTACTTTTCTGAGCTGCTTCAGTCTTGAACCAGCATTTTTCTCAGCTGCCGGTAAGGTGGTCTGATGTCTACACATGGTCTCACTCAGAGGAGTAAGAGAGTGGGCTGCTTCTGGAAGGTCTGCTAGGAGATCAAAGAACTTTCATAGAACACCCAGCCCCTGCCCTCAGTAAACCTCTTCTTGCATCTCATTGTCCGGAATGGATCAAATGACCATTCCTGAAGCGGTCACGCAGAGTAGAACCAAGTTACTCTTAGAGTTGAGCCTCGGAGCTGGGTTTGGTGTTGACATCCCTTGAGCAACACGACCTGTGTGGAGGAGGGTTGGACACATGGACCAACCTGAGATCCTATTAGGAAGAAGGATGGGGAAAACGGATGCTGGCTAGGCCACCAACAGTGACAGTTACAGAATCTTCCTCCCTCTTTTCCCAGGAGTCTTCTCTTGCAATATCATTTTATAGATGTGAATAGATGCTGAGTGGCAGCCCGGTAACTGTGTCAACACCCCAAACCTAGCATAGATGGTTATTTTACAAGACATGTGACATGTAACTCTATCCACCAGCAGTATATACCCCAGATCTGGACAAAGCAAAGTCATTGGATTCTTCTCTCGACCAAAGCTTTATCTCCCCCAATAGATATTTATCCTATGTAATCAATTTGATGAGCACCCCGCTTGTGTCAGTGGGGTCTTATGGAAAGCAGATGCTGAGATGTGGGGAGAAATCCAAGAAATTTATTGGAGGGTAATACCTGTGAAAGATGAAGATGGAGAGAAGCAGGATTAGGTAGGAAGAGCTTCAGACCACAAGGAAGATCAGAGAAAGTCTCAGCTCACTGGATGGGGAGGTCCAGAGCAAATATCGTCCGTTAAAGTAGTCCTGTGCTGGGCAGATATGGCCAGGCCCTGCTCAGTGTTTGGATGGGGGCCTCCCAGGAAGGATGTGGCTTTGACTTGAAAGGTTAGCTGGATCCCAAAGGCACTGCAGCTGGAAGCTGTCTGCTAACTGCACCCCTTGCAGCTGAGTAGAAAATTCTTTCTTGAAGGGAAGTCTGAGCATCACATCTTGGTGACTACCACATCCTTCTCTACCTGCTATGTACTAGGACTGTACTAGAACCTGAGAGGGGGGAAGAAAGATAATACCCTTATGTCACCTACATGGCTTAATATTGTTGCTCCTTGACATGCAAACAAAATTGGGTCTAAAATGTCCTTTTGTAGATAAAAAGTCCTTAGAAGTAACCATTCATCCCTATTATAACTCATATAAAATCCACAGCATTCTTGTTAATGGAGAAGTAAGTTCAAACAATAAGCTGCTGACACATATATGGGTCATAATTATATGCCACAGATAACTATAAAATCAGTTATTATACTCACAGTTTATTTAAAAAAAATCCTGCAAGAACTTGCTGGCGGCTGCAACGCCAACGCGTACCATTTTATCTGTTGCTTGCGGGCTCTGCAAATGTGTGAGTAGGGTGAAGAAATATTTGATATTTGCTTGAAAGTACTTATTTCCAGATTTGATACAGTATGGGGTGCGACCACTTGGTATGCAAGAATGCACCAATTGCGCATCTCTACCAAATGGCGCCCAGAACAAAAAGCCATGATGATAATGACAATGATGGTTGGTATTCCCTGTAATAAACCACCCTGAACTTAGTGTCCCCCAGAAAGAGCCATGTTATTACGCCCATGGACTCCGTGGATCAGGAAATGGATAGAGCACAGTAGGAGAGTTTGGGCACTGCTCTGTGATGACCAGGTTTCAGCTGGGAAGATTCTTAAAGGCTGAGGGCTAGAAGCATCTGGAGTCTCCTTCACTCATAAGACTGATGCCTGGGCTTGGCTGGGACTTTCCATTGGAACATTTACACATGGACTCCCCCCGTGGCTTGGGCTTCCTCACAGCATGGCAGCCTCAGAGTAGTCATACTCTTTTCATGCCCCAGAATTCCAGTGTTTTAGCAAACAAGGCAGAAGCTGCATGGACTTTTATGATCTAGCCTTGGAAATCAGACAGCAGCACTTCTGGCATACTCTTTCAGTCAGAGAATTCACAAATTCACCCAGATTTGAGGGAGGAGGGCACAGACCCAACCTCTTGATGGGAGCGGGGGTCAAAACGTGTGTGGCTATTTTAAAGAACTAGCACAATTGGTAATGATAGTCCCGCTAGCTAAGTGTCTAGCTTGGTGCTAGGCTACCATGCACTTATTTTCTTCGTAATGACCTTACCAATTAGGTACTCCAGTCTTCATTTTGTAGAGGGATTAGGTGACCTGCCCAAAGTCACACAGCTAGAAAGACACATTTCTATGATGCATTCTCAGGTCTGTCACATCCTATAACCCTTCACTTTTAATTTCATGCCTGGATGTCACCGCATTCCCGACCCCTATCCCTGGACTGGTATGGGAAGAGTAGGCAATTGGGAGAAGAGGCTCAGAGATGAATTAAACGTATTTTCTTGCTTATGAAAGTAATCTTAGAGAGACAATTTTACTATTATTTCTCAGTCATATGTGAATTCTTGAGTTGAAATACTGTATCAAAGTGGCCAAGTCATAATGTTCCATTGCTTCCCAATAGGCGATGCTGCCTCTCCTTCCATGCCCAGGTCTAGACGGATAAATGGTGCCTTTAAGGGGTATCTGGATACCTCTTTAAGGGGTATCTGGATACCTCTTTAAGGGGTATCTGGGCCAGGAGAGGGCTGGGTGCAAAAAGGGGCTTCATGGGAGATAACGTGAGGTTCAGCTCCCAGGTCGCTCTCCATGAGTTGTGCCTGCACGGGGCTGGTTCCAATGTGTTTCCTTAGGGCAGGCAGGGCTTGGTGGACACACAGGCCTTGGTGGGCAAGGGAGTACCATCCAGGGAAGATGATGGTGTCGGAGAGAAAGGAGCCAATGCCCTAGTTTTAACAGGTGGTCTGAGTCAGTCCAGGAGTCGGCGGGGACAGCTCCGAGACAGGGGATTATTGTTCAGTCTAATCAGCCCACCCCACTACTATCTGCATCCAGGCATACGCAGACATTTTACATGGAAATATATGATGTCCCATCATGGATCTCTGCCCCACTCCTGGAGTTTGAGGTGTTTTGGGGTAGCACAACTTTCCCATTGTGTTTTTCAAGGGTCATGGGGTCTCCTGAGACCCTAGCCAAGACTCTCCCATTCTTGTCATACGCTCGAATGATCAGAATCCTCCTACTATGTTCCTGGCGCACTGTAGGTGATCAGTTGGTGTTGAAAGAACTGCACTTTGCATTCCACTGATTTCAAATGGGACAACTGGTCTCCCTTGCGCATATTTCTGTTTCCACCTTTGTCCATATACTGTTTTCTTTGCCTTGAATTCTCTGCAACTCTTCGACCGCCCCTTCTTCCCATTCCTAGGGATGCTTCAAGACTGAATTCAGGTCTCTTTCTACTCCAAGAGGCTCTCCTATAGCTCATCTGGGTTAAAAGTTCCTCCCACCTAACCCCTCTGTTTACTCATACGGCGGCGTCTATCACATTGATCACCATGTATTGTAATGAACTCGTGTAGGAGGGCTGAGTTACACAAGCTGCGGTTCAGATGTGCCCAGATGAACTTAATAAATAAATTCAGCTTTCTTCATTTTCTAGAAGTAATTTCATTTTGCCCTTGAGTTCCCATTTCCGTTAATGGCAGGGAAAAAAAATAAATTTGCCAATTAGAGGTAGTGATTTCTTTAGTAAATATTCAGCCAATTCAGAATTCAAACTGCTGGTAAGGGCTGTGCCTTCCTTCTCGAGATGGCCCTGCTCCTCTGCCTCATTTCCAATACAGCTTCTGGGTGTAGTGACAGGATGACCAGCTTCCATTGGCCCTTTGCTCTGTTCTGCTGTAGGGTGGCTGGCCTGGCCTGTCCCACGGGTGCCATGCTGCCGTGCAGTCCTTGACCCTTGTCATTACCCACTTCTGATCTCAGGCTCTTTTTGGTTTTCCAGACTCTTATCACTTCCTACTGGAACACATGGGGAATTCCAGATTCCTTAGATGCTATGCTCAGACTCTGCGGAACCAAAGGCCACCAGCATGGGCAGGATTTGAGTGACTTTCCATCTGTATTGCAGTGAACTGGGGTCGCAATCCCAGATGTGGTTAGATTCCCCCAAACCCATCTGGATGTTTCTACCTCCCCTGATTCCTTCAGGGTGTGGAGCGCTACTGAGGGTTGACCAAAGACTCTTGTACTCCTGACCACTCAGCACTGAACAAACCTTCTCTTTCCCTTATTGTCTAATGAGAGCTCCCTTTATGCCCTATTCTCCTTTACTCTTACTCTGTTGACTTCTTTATTCTAGGTGGTGGCCACCTGCCCGTCCTCTGGTGCAATTTCTCTATGACTTTGACTTAATGGCAGAAGGGATGTGGCAGAATTAATTAGAGAGAGAGAAGAAAAGTGTGTCAATAGACAGTCATACACACCCACACATAGATATTTTCTTTGTTACACTCGTCTCCCTCTTTCTCTTTCCTTAAGGACTGTCTCTGTGTCTGACTCATCTCTGCAGCCCCAGGGCCTTGAATGGGGCTCAACACAAAGGGACGCTTAAGGAATGTTTCTAGAATGCAACCTTGATTTCCCAGTTGCTGCCTTTGACTTCTCGAGACCTCAGTGCCCAGCATGAGACACTATATACTGGCAATTGGCTTCATGTCCCACTGGGGAAAAATGGAGCGAATATAATAATAAGGATAGGTGCTAGATTTTGAGCATCTCACACATATCAGCTATAATACCAGCCCACTTTAATTAGATTTTCCGTAACTTCATGGAACCCTATGGATTAGGCTCAATGATTTTCCTTTTGCACGTGCAGACACTGATGTTCAGAGAAGTTACCTTTCTTATTTGAATATACATTGCCAGTTAGTGAAAGAATGAGAATTTGAACTCGTGGCTCCGAAGCCCAAGGCCTTTCACCAGGCCACGGTAGAAGTGTCTGGTCTGCATGTGAATCTTCAAAACAGGGGAAAGAACCCTAGTCTAAGATGGTCTTGGAACTCAGTGCTTACAAACGCACATCTCTAGGAGGGCGGGCCTTGGAACTGCAGGTTAGACTTTGGGCTTCATTCCTGTTATACGGGACACACCATATGGAGCCTAGAATTCATCACAGCCCTTGGCAGGCAGCCTGGCCTGCAAATAACCCCAGAAGGCTACATTTTGATCAGGAAGCCCGCAGCTGTTTTTCAAAGTCATTGTCGGAATTTTTAATTTAATTTTATTTTTAGTAAACCTTTGTGCCCCTCATTTCTCAGCCAGTCTTCTAATGTCCTGGGTGTTCTGGACTATCACAGTGGGCACATGGCACATGTGTAGGGAGATATGGGGACATTTAGCACACCTTGTTGGGCCCAACAAGGCATGGGGCCTCAGGAAAAAAAAAAAATCCCAAGTAAAGTTAAGTACATAACCAGCTGTGGCCTCATCTCCAGGTTGGGGCGGGGAAAGGGAAGGAGTAAAAAGGACCTCTGAGCGCTCCCCCAAATGGGCCATGCCTGTTTCCCTAAAGCGAGGCATCTGGAAGACCAGGCAGACACCCTCAGAACAAACGGGCCAGCCGCTTAGGCTAGTTTGCCATGCACAGTCCCCTTAGAACTTTCAATTTTCAGTTTTCCAAGTGATTCACCAGGTCCCCATCATGCCGGGGCTGAATTCTTAAAAGCAAAGCCACATTTGAATTCTCCAAAGTAAAGCCACGTTTTAGGATTTGGCTGCAAGGGGCTTGGAATCCAGCCACCCTGGGACTTGAGAGAAGAACGATTCCATTTTTGAGGTTTGAGGAATCCTAGAATTCAGAAGCTGGGCCCAGCCTGGGAGAGAAACTGATTTCAATCTGATTTAATCCCCCACCTCCTCCCGCTGTCCCCCCGACCCAGGCTGATACAACAGCCTGGCTCACGGCACATTCTCATTGGTATGAACTGTGTTGTGAACCATTAAGGTGTCGGGCTTTTGCTTACTGGGGGCAAAGTGCAAGATCACACGAATGCCTGGATGGAACTGGTGTGTATGTGTTTCTCCTTTTTTCCCCCCGCCCAGAATGGCAATTCTTCTGCGGTTGTGTCTACACAGCTGGTTGAGAGAGGAAAGGGGGAGAGAAAAAACGAGCTGCATGGAAAATTCAGCGTTTTGTTATTTGCTTTTGCCTGCACAATACCACACAGATGGTGCGGTTGACTTATTTTTAACTGGGTGTTTGTGTAAATGAACCAAACCGGTCAGTTGCTTGGGCAATATTGAGATCAGAAGCGAGCTGATCAAAGGCACCAAAAGCAACCACTAATTTGACCAAAAAAAACAAAAATCGTCCCACGATAGCTAGACAAAGACATGTCAGTTTGGACTGTGTATAAATGTGGCCTGTCTTGAAGTTTGCCGAACAGCACAGAGAAATATCCAAATGAGCTGTACTTCTGACCATCCCAATAGCTGAGCCCTGACGATTCCATCTGTCACTTTAGCTTGTCTGATCCAGCTCCCAAGAAAGCTTGGAGAAAACGGCATGTGTGTGTCTGGGGGCTGGGGGAGGGTTGGGAAGAGGGGACTGTTGGTAGTACAGTTATGACCATCGACTTTAATGATCAGTCAAGTAGGGCAAGCAGGAATCCAATGACTTGTTAATCAATTGATTACAGAGTGGCCAGTCCAATCAGTTGTATGGTTTCCCCCCGTTTCTTTTTTTTTATTTTTATAAATTTTTAAATTTTATATTGGCATGTAGTTGATTAACAATGTTGTGTTAGTTTCAGGTGTACAGCAAAGTGATTCCGTTATACATATACATGTATCTATTCTTTTGTAAACCCCTGATTCTTTGGAGCTGGGAAACTGACAGCATATCTCTGTTGAATTATGGGTTGAATATGGGCTAAATATGTTATGGGATGAATTGTATCCTCCCTTCCCCCAAATAAAGGATATGCTGAAGTCCTAACCCCCAATGTCATGGTATTTGGAGATGGGCCCTTTGGAGGGTAATAAGGTTTAGAGGAGGTCATAAGGGTGGGGTCTCCATGATGGGATTAGTGTCCTTATAAGCAGAGGAAAAGTTTGGAGCCCTCTCTTTTTCTCTGTCTCTCTGCCATGGTAGGACATAGCGAGAAGGCAGCTGTGGACAAGCCAGAAAGAAAAGTCTCATCAGAACCCAAGCAAGCTGCTATCCTGGTCTCAGCCCTCCAGCCTCCAGACTGGTAAGAAATACATTTCTGTTGTTTAAGGCACCCATATCTGTGGTATTTTGTTATGGCAGCCCAAGCAGACTAAGGTAGTCATCTCTACGATCCTTTCCAGGATGAAGATTATATGACTATTGATCTTGCCTGTGTGTGGCTAAAAGATGTAATTTATCCTTGGATGGAAACCTCTATCTAAAGGGCCAAATTATTATTTTGGTCAATGATGTATTACACTTCCCTTGTCCATTTCTTGTCTTGGCCCTGTCAGCGAATTCAGTGCTGATGAGTTAATGTATATGAAAGTGCTTTGTAAATGGCAAGGCATTGCCCAAATACAAGGACTTATTTTTATGCTATTGCAGTTGAGAGCATTACAGCTGGGCTAAAGGCAGAGGCATCTGATATCATGTGTTGGCAATGAGGTTGTGGGTGACTATTTGTGAAAATGCATGATGAGTGTAGTACATGTGTGTTTCAGTTTCAGCTTAAGTGGAAATTTAAGAAACAACAGAGTGATATGTTTATAAGCACCTGATCTTGAGAAGACTGCTCAAAGCCACCACCAGACTCTAACACTTAATGTCTGTGGGGTCTTGGACAAGTAACTTCTCCTCTCCGTGACTTGATTTCTCCTTCTGAAAAATGGGTATAATATTAAAACTTACTTCCTGGGGTTGATGGAAAGATTAAATGCATGTGAAGGACAGAGCTATATATACCAGCTATGTACGTGCCTGTCTATTTTATGTGTATTTTATGCACGAAGCATGTGCAAATGCCATGTGCCGTCTTTCTTTCTACATTTTGCAAATTGCTTTGTTCCCTGTGGTTTGGCTTGCATTCGCCAAGTAAACCATCGAAGCAAAAAATAGAAGATGGTATCTTGGAAGCACAGCACTGGACAACCTGGGCTTTGGAAGACCCTGGAGGAATTAGCTTTCCCGACCTTCCAATGCCTACATTCTCCTACTCAACATCTTGTAATCAGACATTTGAGACAAACCCTTGGAGCTTCAAAGCATGACTCATAATGGCCTGGGTTGCACATTTCAGTCAATGACCCAAGAGTGTGGCCTCACTTTGAGGAGGATTAAACCTTCCATTGTGGTGGGGGAGCAGTGGGTGGTGGAAAGGAAGGATGTGAAGAAACAGTTGCATTTCAGTCCACTCTAACCTCTCTGTCTTCGGCTCTGTCCTTGGCACGCTATTGGGGAATTTGCTAGAGAAGGGGAACATTTGAGTCCATTACTTTAAAAGCAGCAGAAAATAGACTCTGGGAAAAAAAAAATTGTGCCTTGGCTACAGGAACTTAATGGGCCATTTTGGTCTCTGCCTCCTGCCTGGCTGAGGGTGTCAGGAGCCATGCTCTCAGCTTGCAAAAAAATATGTCATCAAGAAGTGTTCCAGTAATGGAGAGTTAATGGAACTGGGAGCCAGAGTTATAACAAAAGGGCCTTAAAAGGGGGGTGGGGTATAATTTATTAACAGCAATATATGGAGCAGGGAGCCTGCAACATTTATGAGAAAAGAAAATGGGACCTTTCACAAGATCCAAGGTTTCTGCACTCTATAGGCTCGGGAAACACTCATTGGCGAGACCCAGGCACCGCCCCTTTCTCTGTAGCACTCCAACCACTCTTCAGAAGGAAGAGAGTGGCATCTCTGCTAACTGAGGTCTGGGGATCAGGGGCGCCTGCTCTGATTCTCCCAGGGATGGAGAAGTTTCTGTTTATGAAAGGATGTTGACGTCCTTATCCGTGGAACATGGTACCAGTGACTTCAAGTGGTTGGGTTATTTTTCTCCTAACTTGGTATATTAGCCAGGGCTCTGTTGGGTGTGAGTTAAAGAGGCAGAGTTCACAATGGCCTAAGACTGAGAAAAAAATGGAGTGTGGGTCTTATTTCAGACTTGGTCCAGAGTATATTGGTCTTATTTGGAAGCAGATCTTGAGATGAAGAGATGTGTACAAATAGCTTATTTGGGAGATGATCCCAGGAAACTGTGGTTAGATAGTGGAAAAATGAAGGAAGAGAAGGAAGATGATGAAGAGTGTTCATTATCAAGCTAGTTGAAGTGCGGACAGATAGAGCTTAACTTATTGGATCCAAACTCTGGGTGATATTATAGAACATCTCTTCAAATTGAGAGGCAAGGGAGCCGGGAAAGTTACTCATTCAATCCCCACAGTCATTGGTTGAGGGCTGCCGCTGGGGTGTTTATTCTCTGGCATTCCTGGCTTCTCCTGTATGACGCCATGGGTACTCCTATGGCCAGGGACCGGTGGAGGCACCCTTCAGGCAGAGGGCTGCAGCTGTTTTCTGTAAAGAACTGTCAGCATGTAAAGGTAGCCGAGGACCTGTGGATATACCATCCGTAGCACCGGCCAGGGCGGGGTAAGTACTAATCGACTTCACTGATTGAAAAGTTCAAGCTTGGACTAGCTTCAGGCATTGGTAGATCCAGGGCGTAACAGAGCGTTATCAGGACTTGGTCTGTAGCATTTCATTATTGGTTTTTCTTTTCTCAACATCAGCTCCATTCTTAGGCGGGATTGCTCACATGATGGTACATTGCCTGCCAGTAGCTATATGCTTTTATCCAATTCAGAAGCCCCAGTGGAAGAAAAACCCCAATTTTCCCCCTCAAACAATTTCACCAGCAGTCCTAGAATGTATTCATGTTGGCTCAGCTTGGTTAGTTAATTGTAAAATGTTTAACAAGTAATTTAATCTACCTGGACCCCCGAGTCTTCACTTGCACAAGAATGCTGTAGCCCTGTCTTCAACTTCAAAAATCATTTGGTTGTAAGTGGCCCCCATTCTATTTCATCAAGGAATCCTCTTGATTTTCAAGGCACGTGATTTTCAAGGCACTTTATTTTCAAGGCAAGCATGATTCCAAGTGTTATCCTTGGACTTAGTTCAGTCATTCTTTCTATATATGTTCTTCCTGAGTAATCCCTCCATTCCCTTGCTAAGCATCCACTTCTGAGTAGATGGCTTTCCAAATTGACCTTGTGAAGCTTCTACATCAGGACTGTTGGGATAACAAGTGACAGAAAAATCCAATTAAAATTGTGTTTGTATGCATATACCTACACATATACTTACATATATATATATCTACATAAATATATTCATATATTTATATATACATATACACACACACACACACACACATATATATATATACACATTCATATGTTCACATAACTAAGACAGGAGCTAGCTGTGGTTTCTGTCTTGGCTTTATTCCAGGTCTCACAGAGAGTCATCCATCATTCACTTTCCGTTCCTTTGGTTTTCTCCATTCTCAGACATCATATCTCCTCATGAACACAAGATTCCCCCAGTACCACCAGTCCCACATTCTCTCACTTTCATTCAAAGAGAACAGAGTTTGTTTTGCCAAAGGCTCAAACAGAAGTGCCAGAATTCCTTCTCACCCGCTCCGATTGAGCTGACTGGAGTCACATGACCATTCCTGGACCAATCACTGGTCTTGGAAGAACCTGATGGTCTGATTGGCCAGCCTTGGATTACATAGTCCCTCTTGATTCAGACAGTGGGCTTAGTTTAACCAGAATCACACAGACTGAAAATAGGGGAGAGCTGTTTCTGGAAATAGGGAGACTCATGCCATCCTCACTTCTCCTTTGCAGCATTAATTTATTTTCACTGTTTTGTGCTACACACATTCGTCACTAAATCAGCGTCTAAATGCACAATCACATCACTAGACTCATTGTCTCTGGTCAACTGTCCTCTGATGTATTATCTAACATGTTACATCATAGGGTTTCCGCATCCTTCCCACCTATTGAGGACACATATGTTCTTATTCTTTTTGATATCCTTGGCATCTAGCACAGAGGCTGGCATTTATTGGGCAGGCAAGAAATCTTTGAGAGACAAAAAGAAGAGAGAAACACAGGAAGAAATAAAGGATTCTGAATTTTAAGCCCCAAACTCCCTTCCAAGCTAGCAATTTGTACTTGGATGTTGTCCTGGTGACATGCAATATGGTAACACTGCACTTTCAACTCATCAAGGTTACCGTCTTGTTTTCCAGACCATTACCCATTGCCCACTTTGCTCTCTTTGACCTCAGGACATCCTGCCAGAGGTTTGATCTGGTGGATATAGGCTTCGTGTTTCAGAAGCTCACAAACCCTTTGAAATCATGTAAAATGTTATGCATGTGTCTCTGTGAATTGACTTGAGGTGTTGGGTCCATAGATTGCATCACGCTAACCTAGGAGTCCAAAAGCCAAACCTGTTAAGAAAAAATTACTGACGCCCTAAAATGGAAGTCATTTCAGTTTTAGGTAGCCCAGTATTTGAGAAGACACAAAATAGGCATCTTGCCTTTTCCAAGCAGGTACCCAAAGGGACAGTCAAATCTCAGTGCATAATTTTCTTTTCCTATTGACTGTTTATCACAGGGTTTTGTCACATTTATCAGAGAAGGGAACTAATGATTATTCCTCCTCTACATACAGCTTCCTCAGATCTTACTTGACTACTTTTCAAGTTTGAGTGATAATTCATGGCAATTCATTGTATCTGCTTCATAATTTCCAGTTATTAGAGCCTTTTCTCATAAACTGTTCAACTTTATCTTCCCACAAAATTCCAGTGTTGGAGTAAAGGTTGACCCAAGTAAGAATGGCCTTGGATTCCTTCTTTCTTTCTTTCTTTCTTTTGGCTGCGTTGGGTCTTTGTTGCTGCGTGCGGGCTTTCTCTGGTTGTGGCGAGTGGGGGCTACTCTTCATTGTGGTGTGTGGGCTTCTCATTGCAGTGGTTTCTCTAGTTGCGGAGCATGGGCTCTAGGTGTGAGGCCTTCAGTAGTTGTGGCGCACGGTCTTAGTTGCGCCGCAGCATGTGGGATCTTCCCAGACCAGGGCTCGAACCCGTGTCCCCTGCATTGGCAGGCGGATGGATTCTTAACCACTGCACCACCAGGGGGGTCCTGGCCTTGGCTTCTAAATGACCTTCTGGTTATTGACTCTCTGAGGTCTGATTTTCTATTATATCCATTAGGAAAGTGTTCAGCTGCAAGTAAAAGGGAACCTAATATATGGCTTAAACATATTTTCCTTACATCACAAGAAATGAGAGGGTAGGTGGTAGTTAATCTTGGCTCAACTACTTTCTAGGTAAGATTCTGTTTATCTTCCTTTGCTTTATGGGTTGATTTTTTAAAAATTGAAGTATAGTTGCTGTACAATATTATATAAATTACAGGTGTACAATATAGTGATTCACAATTTTTAAAGGTTATACTCCATTTATAGTTATTGTAAAATTTTAACATATTGGCTGTGTTCCCCATGTTGTACAATATATCCTTGTAGCTTATTTTATACCTAATAGTTTGTACCTCTTACTCCCCTACACCTATATTGCCCCTCCCCTCTTCCCTCCCCCCACTGGTAACCACTAGTTTATTCTTTATACCTGTGAATCTTCTTCTCATGTTATATTCTCTAGTTTTCTGTATTTTTTAGATTTCACATATAAGTGACATCATACAGTATTTGTCTTTCTCTGTCGGACTTATTTCACTTAGCATAATGCCCTCCAAATCCATTCCTGTTGCCGCAAATGGCAAAATTTCATCCTTTTTTAATGGCTGAGTAATATTCCATTGTGTATATACACACACACACACACACACACACATATGTACACCACATCTTTATCCATTCATCTACTGATGGTCACTTAGGTTGCTTCCATATCTTGGCAATTCTAAATAATGCTGCTATGAACATTGGGGTGAATATATCTTTTCTAATTACTGTGTTTTTTTTTCTCTCTCTGATATTTATCCAGGAGCAGAATTTCTAGGTCATAGGGTAGTTCTATTTCTCATTTTTGAGGAACCTCCATACTGTTTTCCATAGTGGCTGCACCAGTTTACATTCCCACCACATGGGTTGATTTTTTTATCCCAAGGCTTGTTGCCTCATGTTTCAAAATGGTTGCTGAAGCACCAGACATATGCCCACGTTGAAGGAAAAGAAGAGGAGTGGAAGAAGGGCTGTGTTAGCTATGTCAATCCCTTATGATTAGAAAAGCAAATATTTTCCTAGACACTACCACCTCCTTCAGTAGACTTATACTTATACTGTATTGGTCTGCGCTTGGTCATCTTTGAGCTTATGCTAGCTGCAAGGAAGATTGTGAAAGTGAAGGATAAGCTTGTCATGTTTGCCTTTAGCTTAATCATGGTCCACCTGGCTTGGAGTGTAGTCACACCATGCCACCCTCTGGAATATCATACTGTGTCACTCCATGTCACTTTGAGTGAAAGCTAAAGTCTTTGTGGTGGCCTGCAAGACCTACACATTATGGCTCCCATGTCATTTCTGACCTCATCCCTTTTTGCTCACTCCCTCTCGCAAATCATTCCAGCCACACTGGCCTCCTGGGTCCCTCTCCAGCCCCTTTGCATAGCCATTCCACATGGAATGTTCTTCCCAAGACCAGCATGGTCTCCTCACTTCCATCATGTCTTTGTTAAATGTTATCTTCTCCATCAGGCCAACTATTAACACCCCTTCTGTTCCTGATCTGTGTTACCAGTATATTAATTTCCTGTAGCTACTGTAACAAAGCACCCCAAACTGAATGGTTTAAAATACTGAAATTTATTGTCTCACGATTCTGGAAGCTGGAAGACCATAGTCAAGGTGTTGGCAGGCTGTGAGGAAGAACCTTTTCTTTTTATTTATTTCTTTTTTAAAATTTATTTTATTGAAGTCTAGTTGATTTACAATGTTGTGTTCATTTCTGCTGTACAGCAAAGTGATTCAGTTATACATACACATACATTCTTTTTCAGATTCTTTTCCATTATGGTTTATCACAGGATATTGACTATAGTTCTCTGTGTTACACAGCAGGACCACGTTGTTCATCCATTCTATACATGAGTTTGCATCTGCTAATCCCAAACTCCCAATCCATCCCTCCCCCACCCCCTCCCCCTGGCAACCACAAGTCTGAGGAAGAACCATTTCCATGCCTCACTCTTAGCTTCTGGTGGTTTCTGAAAATCTGTGGCGTTCCTTGCTTGTAGATGCGTACCTCCACCCTCTGCCTCCATCATCACGTGGACTTCTATATGCGTCTCTGTCCATATCTCCCTCTTCTTATAAAGACACCAGTCATTGGCTTAGGGCTCACCCTAAACCAGTATGATCTCATCTTAACATGATTACATCTGCAGAGACTATTTCCAAAAGTTCACTTTATGAGATTCTGGTGGGCGTGAATTTGGGGGGATACTACTCAAAGCAGTGCATCCAGCTTTACTTTTTATTTTCTTCTAAGACCACTGTATACCTTCTAGCTTTTTTTTTTTTTTTTAGGCAGGCCAAGGGAATTGCTTATTCTCAAAGCTCTAAGCCCTAAACAAACCCACACCCTTTAAAGAGGCTCAGAGGTGGGAAGGAGGATGGGACCACAGATCCCAATTGCTGGAGTATCTTCTCCACGCGTCATGACAACCAGGTACCAGCTTTTATCCTGTGCCCGCATCCAGGGAGCCCTTGTCTTGTGCTCTCCACCCCCACAGAAAGCAGGGCCCAGGAATTCACATGTTTGTTGTTGCTTGTGTTACTGAATATCCATGAAGTGCAAAACGGGACCGTGACCTAATGAGGTGTTAACCCCGCCTCAGTACTACACATCGGCCGTGAAAGCAGTCTCTTCTTGGCCAGGACTATTCCAAGGAGATTCAGGAAGTATTTGAGACTCCAAAAGAATGGCTGGAAATCAGGGACTCTTCGGATGGACCTCTCTGAGAGCTCAGGGCAGGAGTCGTGGACCAGGAGCCCCCTGAATGCACCAGAGAATCTCCCCTGTGGCTGTTCCCCCCAACCCTGCTAAGACTTACCCAGCGCTGGAAGGAGCAAGGACTCGGGAGTCTACGAATCTGGGTTTACATCCCAGCTCTGTCGCCAGGACGCGTGAGACAAATCACTTGTCCCTCTGAGCTTCAGTCTCCACATCTATAAAATGGAAATAATTACTGTAAATATCTCCCAGTGTTGTGAAACAACAATAAGATAATATTCATATGTAAAGCCCTTGCTTCATAGCGGATACCTGCTAGCTCATAGACCTTGCTTCATAGCAGATACTTGCTAGCTCAGGACTACTCTTACCTTTATTGCTTTTCTTAGTGTGATTTGGTAATATTGGAAGACAACTTGGGTGGAGGAAACTAAGAACTGTCAGCCTGATCCATTGAACTCTGCTCCTCAGAGAGTGGAGAAACAGGATTGGATGTTCAAATAAGCACTGTTTATTGCCTGCCCTCTGTTAAGCACTTTATATGCCTTATCCCAATATTTCTAGCAACAACCCCCTGGGGTAGACCTTATTAGCCTCATGGAGGAAACGGAGGGTCAGAGAAGTTAAAAACCTGGCCAATGTTCAACAGCTGCCGGGAAGTGACACGTTCAGGATTTGAGCCTTGTTCACATGACGTCAGGTGCCAGGCTTGTCCCATGACACGAGGCCCGGACCCCATGTTCTCTACACACCTTAGTTTTTAATCGGTCCCGGGGGTGGAAGGTCAGGGGTCCTGGCACCCTAATCCAGTTCTTGCTCTGGTTTTCCCACGAGAGCTTTGATCACCTTGTGTGTCCACTGCATCCCGGCTCCAGTCGTTGGGAGGTCATCGTCCCCCACTACCTGGGGACTCCAGGGACCAGCAGCTGTGTGGGCTTTGCCTGTAAAGCAGTTTGATGATGTGTTAAGTGTCACTGCTTAATGAGCTGCAGGACCAAACACTCAGGGTAGAGGCGAGGGAGGCCGACGCGGCCCCCAGACACATGGTCCTGCCCAAATTCAGTTGTAAACGTCACAACCAAGGGTGGGCCTGGAGCCTCCTGCTTGGAGAACCCCGACTTCCGTTGCCCCATTGGCCTCTGACTAATCCACTCCCCACTCAACAGCTTGCCCCCACTTCCTCCCCAGTCCTCCAGACCCCCAGCCCATCCTCAGGCTTGTCGCCATGGGAGGTCTCTTCTTACAACAGGGCAAAGCAATTAAGGACAGACGGTGCAAATTAAACCAGGAAGAATGAGTTTCCTCCAGCGCCAGAGAAATATTTGGGGCCTTGCTTCAGAGGAGAAGCCAGGAGGAGAGATGGATGGTGGGTGAGTGGTGAAGATGGAGGCTGATGGGATAGGACCAGGCTGCAGGAAGGAGAGAAGAGATGTGTCTCTGGATGGAAGGTTAAAGTGGAAAGACTAAGTGAAGGGAGAATGGCAGAGCCATTCATTCATTCATTCGTTCGCCCATCCACCCATTCATTCATCACCCGTCCACCCATTCATCATTCATCCATCCACCCATTCATTCATTCATCAACTACCCATTCATTCACCCATCCTCCCATTCATCCATCCGTCCATTCATTCACTCCTGCATCAATCCATCCATTTGTTCGTGTGTCAAACATTGACCTAGGTGTTTTAAATCCAAGGGCAAATTGGAGAGCATAATGAATTGATTAGGAACAAGGGCTTTGGAATGAATGGATATGGCTGGTTCCGTCATTCGTTACTGGGGTAAGCGTTGGCAAGAGACCCAAACTCTCATGCTTCAGTTTCTGTAAAATGGGGATAGAATGCATTTGTCTTGCCAGGGCTTTGGGGGAGAATTAAATGATATAATTGATGCAAAATGAACATTGCTTTGCTTTTAAGTAGATGCTCAAGAAATTTAATACATCATGTATAGTGTCCTCTGTGTGTGTCTGTTGAATGAATAATGATGTTTGTGCTTATGTTTCTAAGTGTTTTATATACATTAATTTATATAGTTCTCAGAAATACATGAGGAAGTCATTATTACCCTCTTTGTTTCTTTTGAAATAGAAACCCAGGCACCTAAAGGTAGTGTTATCTTCCAAGATCACACAGCTATTAAGTAGCAGAGGTAGCATTTGAACCTAGGGAGTTTAGCTTCAGAAACCGTGCATCTAAAGGCCAAAGTACCCTGTCTTCTGGTGATGCTGGAGAAAAAAGAATTCTATGATACCTTATGTGTTTAAGAACTAGGGATTGGGTCAGAGGGTCTTTAGAGATCTCTTAAAAGAATTCTATTCAATGACCCCCTACCTCCACCCCCCGCCCATGGCTGGGTATGGACACACACACACAAACACACGCTTGTGTGCACATGCTTTGGACTCTGCTGACCTCCAGCTGCTACCCTCTACATGCCCTGCAGCGGTGGCTGTTTACTGGGAAGGGGTGGACGGAGCTGCTGTGTGGATGCCTAAAGCAAAGGCTGCTGACCCCTGTAACCCCAAATCCATCCCACACTGCCCTCCTCCTCCCCGCTTCCCCCCTTCCTTCCCTCCCTCCAGGGCCCGGTGCAAACACGGCATCCAATTTGTTACCTACACAGGAAGGTCAGGGCCCTGCTGGCCCCTGCACTTTTCTCAGCGTAGGTCACTTGACTGTGGCTTGCTTGTTTTTCTCTCTGTTCTTTGAAAGCGTCAGTGGGAGCTGGAGAAGGATCTTGGACCAGACGGTGACCTCTGACTATAAGAAATTTACTGGAGAGGGTGTTTTCTAGAGTCCTGCCTAGGTGTCAAAGCTGTCTAGGCAAGGCTGTGGTGGAAGGATTTTGATGGGGAATTTGGGGTCCACCATAGATTGCAGGACAGACAAATTGCACTTCCTAAACTAATCGAAGTTCACAGGCAAAACATTTGTGATATTGTGTCTATCTGTGTGTGCATGCTTGGTGTGTGTGCCTGCACAAGTTGTGTGCTCATCTGGGCATTTTTCTGGCCAGAGGCTTCATGGATGTCATCAGAATTTCAAATGGATTTGAGTCTCCATAGGGTCAAGGTCCACTGGCTTAACGTCAAGGGAAGCTGAAAGGAAAAATTCTGAAGTGATTTAGGAAAATGAAAGACCAGGGAAAAATCCCACGGACTCACAGAGTCCAAGCACCATATTATTTGGTCCAGGGACCCCACTTCAAATACCTACCGGGACGCAACATGAATGTAAACAAATGACTCCAGCCAAGTGTAAGAAGACTCTTAGTGTCCAGGAGACGATATGGCATCAGTGAGACTGTAGTAAACCAGATAGTAAAGAACAGTGCACGTCCCCAGTGAGGAGCCACAGCCATTGCATCCATTGTCGACATATTGGAGTGAGGCACCAACTTTGCTGGATCTTCCAGATCTTTTGAGCAAAATCAGAAATCCAGGCTTCTATCTGAAATGTCCCAAATTAAAACATGTAAATGTATGTTAAATTAAAAATAGAATATTGTGAAAGCCAAACAATGGGTAGGCCTGATCCACCCTGTGAGCCTCTAGTTTTGAACATCCAACAATATGTCTCCATGATTTTCCAGGAAGAGAATTGCAAACCAGAAAAGGGAAGGGGTCTGTCCATCCAAGATCACATAAATGAATGCATGACAGAATCAAGACTCAAAAGGCCGCTCTCCCTTTTTTTTTTTTTTTTTGCTGCGTTGGGTCTTTGTTGCTGCGCGTGGGCTTTCTCTAGTTGCGGCGAGCAGGGGCCCCTCTTCATTGCTGCGCGCGGGTTTCTCATTGCGGTGGCTTCTCTTGTTGCGGAGTATGGGCTCTAGGTGCACGGGCTTCAGTAGTTGTGGTGCACAAGCTCAGTAGTTGTGGCTCGTGGACCCTGGAATGCAGGCTCAGTTGTGGCTCACAGGCTTAGTTGCTCCACGTCATGTGGCATCTTCCTGGACCAGGATTCAAACCCATGTCCCCTGCACTGGCAGGCGGATTCCTCACCACTGCACCACCGGGGAAGTCCAAAAGTCAGCTCTCTTAAGTCACAGCCCTTGTTTCTGCTACTCTAACATGGTGCTTAGGGAATAACTTCTCACTTCCTTCTCTGTTGTTTCAGCTTCTCCAAGGAAGGTCAGCAGTTATGTAGGCCTAGATAATAGACATGGTTGCTTCTTACTTACGCATCACAGGGATTTATGGGAGATCTATTGCATGGGTGCCCTCAATTCTCCCATTTAGAGCAAAGGCCTTTTGCCTCACACCTTGACTCTGGGCTTGGCCATGTGATTTGCTTTGGCTAAAGGGGACTTAGCAGATGTGACACCAGCCAAGGCTTGAAAAGCACTAACGGATTTCAGTTTACTTTGCTTACTCTTGGACCCCTGCCATCACCTTGTGATCTAACATGGGGTAGCCTGTTGGAAGCACGTGAGAAACATATGGAGATGAACTGAGGCCATTCTACGTACACCAGCCAGTCCCCAACTAACCCCCCAACTGACTGTATTCACAAAAACAAGCCCAGCCCAAATCACCCAGACTCAGCTCAGAACAGTAAGACCATCCAGCGTTCTCATAGACTCATGAGAAATTAATACACAGTTGCCATTTTCAGCCACTAAGCTTTGGGGGTTTATGTTACACAGCAGTAGCTAACTGATTCAAGTAGGGGGTGTAAGGATTATTCACTTAATGACTCAGTGGTGGAGAGTGTTGAATCTACTCCTTCCCACCCTCAATATTTGATTTCAATCTCCTGTCTTTGCTTAGTGAAACTCGATAGTGAACACTCATTTGAATAAAGACATACCACCTTCTGTGTACCAGGCACTGTACTAGCTGTTCTCCCATCTGTTAAGTACATGCATTACCCTAAGAAATGTAATTAACATAGCCACTCAGGTAGTCAGGCTTCTTATAGAGATTCCTGGTATCATACAGACTTGGTTTGGAGTCCCACTGCTATCTTTTCTTTTCTTTTCTTTTTTTGGCCACACTACGTGGCTTGCAGGATCTTAGTTCCCTGACCAGGGAACCTAGGCCCTGGCAGTGAAAACACTGAGTCCTAACCACTGGACCACTAGGGAATCCCCCCCACTGCTATTTAGAGTTGTGATTTTAAACAAGTAACCCACCTCAGTCTAATTACTTGAAAAATGGGGATGATAATCTCTATCTTATTATAAAGAGTGAATCAGGTAATGAATCAGATAGGGATTCATTCAGTTGCAAGTAACAGAAGTCATAAAGACATTTCATTATCATATACAAGGAATCTGGAGGTCAACATCTGCTGGGATTGGTTTAAGGAAGAAATGATCAGGGTACCATCTTTGTGATTCTCTTGGCCTTTACCTCATGGTCATAAAGTGTTTGCTGCAGCTCCAGAAATTATATTCACATTCAAGGTACCAGATAGGGGAAATTCAGACTCTTCAGGAAAGTAAAGAGCTTATGTAAGGTAAAGAGCCTCTCCTTAGATTTCATTGGTCTGTGACTCCTGATGTGTTATATATGCAAGGGAGGCTGAGAAAGGAAGTATTTGGCCATTAGCATCCTTTAGAATTGGAGGCATGAACAGGAGATGAGATTGGGAGCAGATGGTGTGTTAGCCGAGCAATGGTGTTTTCCGTAGAGCATCCAAAGATCCCTGGCATAGAATGGGTTCGCAGGAACTGGTTACTTTTACTTTCCACAATAATGTACTTCTTTAACTTGGAATTTAATAGTGGCTTTAAAGGCAGAAATAGGATTTTTTTCTGCTTTGTGTTTTAAGGTACATTAGATTTCAGGGTATTTTCCCAGATCTGGAAGAACCAGGCTGGGACATTTTCTGGACTCACAATTTCTCCCCATGGTCATGTTGATAATTCTTGTATCTCTTCCTCTGGTCCCAACTTTGGGGGATCTGTGTCTCCCTCCCTCCACCCTGGTAAGCCTAGTGGGGCTGCCGAGGATACTACTTTTCCACCCCTGCCAGGCTCTTCAAAGTCACTTATTAGATCATGTGTTTCAAATTTGGTTATGAATTGTTTGGGAAACATGGTAAAATGCAGACTTCCTGGCCACACCCTCCAACCAGCCTGGCAAGTTGGGGAAGTGCTGGAAAATATGCATATTTCACTCACATCCAAGATGGTCTTTTTTTTTAAATTGATTTTTGTTGGCGTATATTTGCTTTACAATGTTGTGTTCGTTTCTGCTGTACAGCAAAGTGAATCAGCTATACGTATACATGTATCCCCTCTTTTTCGGATTTCCTTCCCATTTACATCACCACAGAACACTGAGTAGAGTTCCCTGTGCTACACAGTAGGTTCTCATTAGTTATCTATTTTATACATAGTAGTGTATATATGTCAATCCCAATCTCCCAATTCGTCCCACCCCCCCTTCCCCTCTTGGTGACCATACATTTGTTCTCTATGTCTGTGTGCCTATTTCCGCATTGCAAGTAAGTTCATCTGTATCATTTTTCTGGATTCCACATGTAAGTGATATTATACGATATTTGTTTTTCTCTTTCTGACTTAACTTCACTCTGTATGACAGTCTCTAGGTCCATCCACGTCTCTGCAAATGGCACAATTTCATTCCTTTTTATGGCTGAGTAATATTCCATTGTAGATATGTACCACATCTTCTTTATCCATTCCTCTGTTGATGGACATCTAGGTTGCTTCCATGTCCTGACTATTGTAAATAGTGCTGCAATGAACACTGAGGTGCATGACTCTTTTTGAATTATGGTTTTCTCCGGGCATATGCCCAGGGGTGGGATTGCTGGGTCATATGGTAGTTCTAGTTTTAGTTTTTTAAGGAGCTTCCATACCATTCTCCATAGTGACTCAACCAATTCACATTCCCACCAACAGTGTAAGAAGGTTCCCTTTTCTCCACACTTTCCCCAGCATTTATTGTTTGTAGATTTTTTTTGACGATGGCCATTCTGACTGGTGTGAGGTGGTACCTCATTGTAATTTTGATTTGCATTTCTCTGATAATTAATGATGTTGAGCATCTTTTCATGTGTATACTGGCCACAGGATGGTTTTTGGAACACACTTAGAGAAGCATTGCTCCAGGATCTGGAAGCTAAAAGTGCATGAGCCTAGAGCCTCTGTGGGCACTTTCTCATTTTGTGGAGAAAGTCAGTCTGCAGGAAGAGAGAAGAAAGGGGCATGCAGGGAGAAGCAGACTGAAGCAGTAAACGGAAAGAGAGAGAGCGGTGTGTGAATCCCTGCACCCACTGGTCTCTGAGGCCAGCTCCATCCTTTCTCTTCTCAAGACTTTAGTTATGTAAATCAGAGTATTCCTTATTTCCTGCTAAATCTTGAGCTTCTATAATCTGAGTTCCTGCTACTTATACACACTCCCTCTGCACCTTTTTCTGCAACTCATCATAAAATTCATATTTATAGGATACTGATTGATGACTTGATAAGGACAATGACTTGTCCAAGTTTATGTAAATCCACACTAAAGTCAGAACCCTCATTCTCTGACCCCCAGGCCACTTTTTTTGTCCCTTGAGTTATTGGGCTACCCTGAAGATATGGGGAAGACTAGTAAATGGGCAGGTATAACTGGGTTATGTGCAGTGGAAACCTTTCCGAAAAGATGATCTGTAATATTCTGTAAATATTTAATAATATCAAGTGTAAGAGGCAGCGTGGGGTAAGCTATGCTGCAATCGCTAAGCCCCAAATCTCAGTGGCTTAAGGGAACAAGAGTTTCTTTTTTTCTCTCACGCTTCATTTACGATGCATGTTCGCCTGGGGGTGGGGGCAGGGGTTCTGCTCCTTGAAATCTTTCCAAGACCCAGGATGATATAGGGTTTATCTTGACATGTTCTTGCATGGTCACTACAGCGGTGGGAAATGAACATGGAGAATTGCTTATCATGGCTCTTAAAGCCTCAAAGTGTTACATGTCCCTTCTGCTCGTATTTCATTGGCCGAAGCAAGTCACATGGCCATGCCTGACTTCAGAAGGGGCAGAGGAGTGCAGTTCTTCCAAGTGCCTGGAAAGCAGAGCATTAGAAATATTTGATGAGTAGCATGATTGGCTAGTGCACCAAGGGAATTCAGTAATTTAAGAGAATCTTTGAAGAAAAATTAAAATAGAATATGTTGATTGCCTACATTGGCCGAGCATTTTGTTTATATTATCTTACTTCATATGCACCCTGGAAGATACATACGATTATGCCCATTTCACAGAGTGGGAAACTGAAGATTGGAAAGATTATACAAATGCGCAAGGTCATCTGACCAATAAGTGATGGTTTTAACTTTGAACCTGGCTGTCCCTCTCTCTCCTGTGTCCATACTCTTCAGCACCAATAAAAAAAATGTAACACTTTCTTTCAGAAGCACCCTATATTTTTAAAACTCCAGCAAGGGCAAAGTAGTATTAAGAAAGACAGAAAGATTTTTCTTAGGGAATTCAGTGTCTAGCCATTAAAATGTTCATGATCTTTCACTGGATGAGAACTTCCATGTCAGGCTTTCCTTAAAGCAGGGGAATCAGCAACAAAACCAGTGAGCCAATATTAACACAACACATGATTTAACTTTCTTAGGGAGTAAGCGTGGTGCATAGAAGCTTATCAACTTTCTCTAGTGAGAGCCTGGTATAATCTGGCTGTCAAAAAAGGCTTTTGTTTATCCCAACCTTCACTGGAGGATTTCTTCATAATCTTAAAAGCCATTTTTTTTTGTAGTTTATCTTATTGTGCAGCAAATATTCACTCCTCTCCCTCTCCCACTGTCCGCAGAGAATATTTCCCCCATGCTGCTGAGTTTGGGCTTGGTTACATGACATGTTTTGGTCACGGCGGCATTGGAGGGGGGATATGATGTAAGCAGAGTCCTTAAACATGCTTGCATGTATTGGCCTGACTCTTGAGCTCTCTTAATCCACCATGAGAAAAGCGTTGCTCAGGTAGTCATTGCCCTTTTATCCAGTGCTCTAGGATAAACACATGTGGAGCAGACATGGAGCCACGCGGCCAAGCCAAGCCTACGTCAGCTGAACCACAGTTGACTGCACACCCATGAATGTAAGAATAACTGCTCTTGCTCTAAGCCACTGGATTGTGGAGTTATTTGTTAGGCAGCATTACTATGGCAATAGCTGACCAATACACCATTTATCTTGCATGCTGGTGGGAGGTGAAGGTTGGCCACTGGAACATTACAGTGTCATTTATTTAGTCCTATTTAATCTGGAGAGGTGGGTTGGATCTATAGAGACATCAAGGAGCATGATGAACTCTTGCCACAGAAGGGCATAGTACTAGCAATTGGGGACACTTGAGTTCTAATCTCAGCTGTGACTCACACATGCTATTTGAAGATTGTTAAGTCATTTCTCTTCTCTAGGCTTTTGTTTTGTTTAATGTAAAGAGGCTGTTTTAAATCAGAATGGCAAATAGGTCTAAGGGGCCCATGGAGATTTATTAGTGCTGGTTGAGCACTTTTGCAAATTTGGAGGATGGATCCTGACCCGGAAAAATGATCTGTGATTGATTATTGATGTCTGCCACGGGCACAGATGTGTGTGTGTGTGTGTGTGTGTGTGTGTGTGTGTGTCCTTCCTTGCCTACTGTATACATCTGGGACTCTAGGAGTCTAAGAAGCCAGTCTGTTGTCCTTGTACCCTGACAAAGAATGAGTCAGAGAGAAATCCGATCTCCTGTGAAAGAACAGGAAAGAACAGGAGGGACGTGAGTTCACAGACTATGTGAGGTTAGGGTGGCTATTTTGTAAAATTCCTTGCATTTCCTCAGCCGAGTGTCTGTGGAGCGTTGCAGCTGTGTTGGCAGGCCACTTGGAGCACACTCCCCTCTGCCCACCAAATGGTGGGGAATCTAAGCTGAGAAAGTCTGGGGCTTTAAGAATTAGAGCTGATCAAGAACATTCAAAAGAGGGTGAGGGGAGCTGGCAGCTTCGGTCCCTTTAAAAACAAGTGCAAGTCCTCATAATGGGGTGATGAGTACCATTTGGTCAAGGAGACAAAATTATGGGTCCTGTGACCAATCTGAATTGAGTAAGAATCAAAGCAGAGGCATCCAGCCCTCCATTTGCCCATGCATTGTTCATTGGGAAATTTAATTGGCTGTCCCCACGGGTTAGTTTTCAAAGTATTCCCGCCTTTCAAAAAATATGCTTCCACCTGGCATCAGAGCTCTTTCTACAGCTTTTGGATCAATCACCAAGCTTTGTATTTTTGAGCAGCTCAGAGAATACAGACTCAAAGATTAGTTTGCACACAGGGCGGCTGTTGAGAAAGCAAGGGCATCTTCCTGCCAGGGTGGAAAAAGAGATCGGCTGGAAGTTTGCTTAAGGTGGAAACACTGGTTGCTCCCACTTCTTCAGAGCTCAGTTCAACCACCTGCTTGTTTACTGTCCTTGATGGTCTGGCTACATTGATGTCTGCTGGGTCAGTGGCCTGTCACTGGGCAGACATCCTGTCTCCCTTGTTTTTTCTTGCAAGTCCAGATCTATCTCATGATTACGTAGGTCATGGGTGGACCCCAGGAATCAACTGGTATTTTCTTGTTTTCTTACTTCTTCCCTATCTGCTCCCTAACTTGAATGCCAGGTGCATTGGCTATCCTGCTCATTGCTATGTCTTCAGTACCCAGAACAGGATCTGGTTCATTGTAAATGCTCAGTAAGCAACTGGTGGACAAATTTACAGAGTAACAAATATGGATTAAAACATTCTAGTGTTACGCTTTGCGTTGCTTGTACCCAAGATACTTTTTTCCCCCAGCTTTGTTGAGGTATAAATGACATATAACGTTGTATAAGTTTAAGGTGTACAACGTGTTAATTTAATACATTTATATATTGCAATATGATGACCACCATTAGCTAACACATCCATCCTGTCAAATTATTACCATTTCTTTTTTTGTGGTGAGAACTTTTTAAGACCTATTCTCTTAGCAACTTTGAAGCATAAAAGGCAGTATTATTAGCTGTAATCAGCACGCTGTACATTAGATCCTCAGAACTTGTTAATCTTACAACTGGAAGTTTGTATCCGTTGTTCAATACCTCCCCACTTCCTCTGCCACCCAGTCCCTGGTAACCACCATTCTACTCTCTGTTTATCTGTGTTTGGCTTTTTAAGATTCCATATATAAGTGAGATCATACAGTATTTGTCTTTCTCTGTCTGACTTATTTCACTTAGCACAGTATCCTCAAAGTCCATCCAACTTGTTGCAAATGGCACACACAAACACACACACACACACTCACACACATACACACACACACACACACACACACACACACACACACACACCATGTACATTCATACAGACAAACATAAAATAGACCAAAATAATAGAGGTTATCACTGATGTGATTAGGGTTGATTTTAATTTTTCTCAGTTTATTCTTTCAAATGCCAAATTTTCTATAATAAACACTACCAGTTATGAACACATTAATTTTTGGTTGTCCAAAAACTATTTTCTATAAAGAAAGGTAAAGTCACCTTATGGACTTACGGTCTATGAAGAGAAAAAAATGACAGTGTGCGCTGGTATAAATTGGACACTGAAAATAATCAAGTATCTTGTGACACATACCAGTAATTCTGATTTATAATTTTATAAATAGACATACATAAATAAAGTTTGATTACATGACACAATTATAAATGCAGATTTGGGAAGGCTGAAATTGATCAGCATTACCGGGATTGACAAGAAGCCCATAATGTAGCATAATGGATTTTTAAAATGAGACATAAATCTGCTTAAAAAAATAGCTAGGCAGCCCAACATCAAGACCCATTAAAAAATGCCACCAGTTCCTGGGCTGTGATTTCCATGCCAGCGGGTTGCAGACTCAGCAACGGCAGGAAATTACGCAGTGGATGCCTTGCTGTGGTGCAGAAGGTGGGTTCATGGGATCTTCCTAAGGTACACCTCTATCCAAGTTGACTGTGTGAGATGATTTTCTCTTCTTTAAACAAGAAAGAAGGTGGAAGTGTTCAACCAGAATTTTTCTCCCAATAGGTAGAACCATTTCATGGAAAACGTACAAAAAACATGAGTTAAAGGAAGGAAGTGACTTTCTAAGCAAAGGCAGAGAGATGGAACTGCTGATGGACAGACAGACTTTGGATACAACAATTAGCCAGAGCTATTCATTCAAGCGATTTTAAAGCTTTGTCCCTATGGAAAGTGGGGCTGCTTTTTGAGGCTAAAGCAGATAAATTGAGTGGATTAGTCCCTGAATGGACGGCTCGAGAAATAAGGAAGTCAATGAAGGAGGGTTTGGGTGCGTTATTATTTAGCTCCCCAGCCCCCTACTCTTTTTAAAAGCCAACTTGGAATTTTGCTGAGTTACTCACCACCACTGCCCTCCTGCTTCCAGCATCTGAAAATTGGTAAGAAACAAAAGTAGATATAGAAACTATAACGTAATTGAAAATCCTCCATTCATGTCTACACTGAATGTTTATGCCGCACACCTATTGTGTTTCAGGCCCGGATGGAGGAAACTCAATGTATGCCTAATGTGATATTCAGCTGTAAAATTCTCAAGATCTCACTGGAAGTGGGACCCACAAGAAAAACTCAAGAGATAAAAGCAGGAAAAAAAATGTTAGCAGAACCAAAGGTCGCTTAAAGACTCTGTACTGATGGATATTTAGCATATCCAATTCAATTCAGTTCAGCCCAGTGTAAGTCAATTTATGGAAATCAAGTTGCAAGAGTCCTTAAAGTTAACAAGGTCTAATCTTTAATCTGGTAAATGTTTGTCAAGGAGTTCTACCATATAAATATTTGCCTCTGCTCTTTGGAGAATTTAGCAACAGGACTGTGTCTTTGGTAAATATTTTCCGACTTGAGTGAATGAATGAAGGAATAACTGAAGGAATAAAACTGTAGATAAAGCCAGATCTCCTAGTGAAGGGTCCAGACACATGATAACCCCTGATGTGGAAATAATCCTATAACAGCAAACAACAATGAACATTTAATGAGCGCTCAGTATGTGCTAAGTACAGCTCTAAGTGCTTTACATGAGCTAACTTACGTCATTCTCATCTAATAAACTTATGAATATAGAATATTATCACCACATCCCCATTTATTGTTGAAGAAAGAGACACACAAGAGGATGCGGTACATTTCTTAAAGTCACAAAGTTAAATGTGGCCTTTAGAGCTTAAAATCATGCAGACTGTGGCCACAGTTCCCAGTCTTATCCACTATTCTCTGCTACCTCTCACTATGTTGGTTAATTATTACAATGATAACTACATGACAGAACAGAAAGCTAAGGGAGAAGTGATAATGGTGGGATTTGAATCCAGGACTAAATCAAGTCTTAACATCTCTATTTAGTAAAGTTATCTTCATACCCAAAGTCATCATGCTTTATGGAATTCCTGGCAGCCAATCTAAAGTCGTCCCTTTAGAAGAAATTTGTGCAAGAGATCACTGTCATGCTTAGTGCCCTTTGTATTTCTCACAGTAGAAATCCACGACACACCTGAATTTGTCTAGAACCATGGACAGCACCCAGGTTTCAGGAGTAAGGTGGTGGAGAGTCATTCCATCATGAACCAAACCAACGATCCCATTACCAGGCTCTGTGGGTGAGAAAACAAGTTGGTCCATCTGGAGGTTTATGCTGAAGTAACTGCTTTACATCACCAACCGTGGAGTTCTTGACGTTGACTTGGTTTGTCAACCTCATGGCTAGACATCATCTAGCAAATCATCTGCTGTTTCTGGATCACTGGGTATTTTTAGTTTGTTAGAACCACACTGAAAGCTAAACTGAGTATATAATTCTGGTCTCTCACACAATTATTTCATCGATGCCCAAAGTCCTCTTTCAAAATACACAAAAGCCTGGGAGAAGTAATATAACTGACCAATCCCTTACACCTTAATGTTTCTTCATGAGAGGAGAGCTAGGTCAATATAAAGCCATACTCTTTGCATGGGTGAGGAGGAAACAGAGGGAATTCAGGGGGGAACCCACGTATTTTACTTTATAATTAGTTATGGGAACAGTCCTGAATAGGCTCTTTGGGTTTCTGCTTCCAGAAAATACTTCAGCATTTATTAATTTATTAATTTGATGGATTATTTACTGGGCTTCAATGAGATGTCTCTAAAACTCAGCCCTCTTCCTTTATTCTTACTATATTGTAAATTCCCTGAATATAATATAACTTGTGACTTCTTATTGTTTTATGTTCTTCTTTCTTTTTTGAGTGGGAGCTCTTTGGTGACAGGGACTGTGTATGTTTTCTCATCCTTCGAGTGTGTATCACGGTTTCTAGCACATGCAAGGTAATGCATAAACATTTTAAGTTATCTTGGGTCTATTGGACGTATCCAATTATTAGTGACTGTGCCTGCCATTTTTTCGTTTATTCAGACATTCGTCTATGTGTCCTTCTATCTGCCTGCCCATCAAAGTGTCCATTTGTCTGTCTGTCCATCCATGCATCCTATTCATCCATCCATTTATCTACTCATTCTCCCCCTGATTTCACCCCATTAACAATTCAGAAAAAGCAGTCGGATGAGCTCACCAGAAGAGGTGACAGTTGATGAGGATTTTCCCACCCCTCCTTCTTTCAGCCTGTCCTAATTTTCCTTCATCTACCATCCCTCCCTCCCCTGTGTTCTCCCACAACTCTTCCTCCTCCCACTGGAGAGTCACAGGAATGAAAATGAGACGGCTCCTGGGGGCTGGAGACGGGAGTAAATTGCTTGGTGACAGCTTGGGTCCAGGGACAGATGAAAGCCGGAGCCTTAAGCAAAGTTCAGGGAAGCCCAAAGAGCAAGCTGATGGACAGTCTGACTTGTCGAGGGTGAAATCAATTAAAGTACATCAAATCCAGAATTCATGCTTTCTCAGAGTGACAAATCTACGCTGGAAACTGAGAAAGACGAAGAGAGAAAAATGTCTTTGACCTCTTGGAGACCGGCTGTTCCTTCTGTCAGGGGAACCAGGCCTGGAGTGAGATGCGTTCATGATGAATTATAATAGCCAGCCAGCCACCTTAAAAAAGAACAGGGTGAAAAGGTTACCAAAGAGACCCAAAATGTGAGGAATTCAAGCAAACATCAAGATAAATCAACTCAGGGCCTGGAGTATGGGTACCATGCCTGTGCAGAACTGCTACGGATCAGCTCTGTTTGTTAGCCCAAATCTCTTAGGCGTGATAGGCTCCACCCTTACAACCGGACACACATTTACCAAGACAGGGGGAGGCAACCAGAAGAGACGAGCTACACAACTGTGCATCTAACTTCAGAATTCTGGAGGTATAACATTTCTGAACAATGGTAGAACTTTCTGCAGTGATGGAAATGTTCGATAGCTGAGCTGTCCAGTATGGTAGACGTTAGTCACGTGTGAATACCGGGCCCTCGAAATGTGACCAGTGCAAGTCAATTTTTTAATAATTTAATTGTTTTAAATTTAAGTAGCCAGATGTAGCTAGGAGCTACCATATTACACAGTGAAGGTCCCGGACAAATGATGTCGTTTGCCTGCAGTGATACTATCAAAGAAGCAGGGATAGGTTTAATGTCAGATTGCAGTGCCTGCTGGCCAAGACGTTCTGAAGATTTAGTGCATAACAAGGCTTGTGGGCTGCCTAGAACAATAACAATATCTTACTGACTTTGTATGTCCGGGATCTGCCGTAGCACCTGACACGTAATAGGTGACTATATGTTTTGAGTTACCGATTAAACAAATGATAATAGCTTATTATGGGACAGATATGTACAGAAAGCTTTACATGAATTCTCTCCAAGAATCTGCCTAGTAAGACCATTGGGTAGGCAGTAGCAGAAGTAAGTATAGTTAACTTTGCTTACTACATGCTTACTACATGCAGAGTGGGGTTTCAGGTCAGCGCGGCCTGGCTGGACTTTCGTGCTCCCTCACCTTTGCTGACCAATTGTCTCGGTTTCTTACGGTTTCCTAACTGAGGTGAACATTGCATGTAACTATGACTTGCGTTCTTTAGTAGTCAGATAAATATTATTAGTCTCTAATTTGAGCCATTTTGCCTAGGAGATCTTCTATAAGCTTTATTATTTCTTGTCTTTATACTTACCTAATAGTGCTGTATTGCATATTTGAAAGTGGTTTAAAACTTTTCGTTTGACTAAACATTTTCAATTCGTTTGGATATATACCTATGGGTGGAATTTCTGGATTGTATAGTAATTTTTGACAAGCAACCAAACTTTTTCCTGCAATGATTGCACCATTTCACATCCCCACCAGCAATGTACAAGGGTTCCAGGTTCTCCACATCCTTTCCAACACTTGTTATTTTCTTTCTTCCTTCCTTCCTTCCCTCCTTCCCTCCGTCCTTCCTTCCTCCCTCTCCCTCTCCCTCTCCCTCTCTCCCTCTCTCTCTTTCTTTTCCTTTTTTCTTATTATAGCCATTCTATTGGGTGTAAAGTGGTATCTTTGGATTTTGATTTACATTTCCCTCGTGACTAATGATGTTGAGAATCTTTTCACGTACTTACTGACCATTTGTGTATCTTCTTTAGAGAAATACATATTCGAGTTCTTTGCAATTTAAAAATTAGGTTGTTTGTCTTTTTGTTGTTGGCTTAAGAGTTCTTTATATATTCTGCATGCTAGACCATTATCATATATATGATTTGTGAATATCTCCTCCCCTTCTGTAGATGATTTTTCACTTTCTTGATAATACTCTTTGATATACAAAAGTTTAAAGTTTTGATGAAGTCCAATTTATCTGTTTTTTCCTTTGTTGCTTATGTTTTTGGTGTCATATCTAAGAAACCATTGCCAAATCAAAGGTCATGAAGTTTTATGCCTATGTTTTATTCTAAGAGTTTTACGGTTTTAGCTCCTACACTTTTCTTAAAAACTGGACTTTTTGAATAGTATAATGTGGTAACTCTGGAAAGCAAGTTCTTCCTCCTCCTTGGTGTTTCTTTGTGTTGCTTGCTTTGGGCTGTAGCTGTTTATTTGCTTAGTGACTTTTATAAATTGTTTTTGTAAATTCTGTCTTCTTTGTCATGTATGGTCTCTGAAGTCTCTGTTCCTTTAAGTTGTGTTCAGTTAGTGTTTTGATAGAAGTTTTCTTAAACACTTGGACTCCCCCCAAAAGAAAGAAGGGAGGAAAGAAAGAAAGAAAAAGAAAGAAAGGAAGAAAGAAAGAAAGAAAAAGAAAGGAGGGTAGGAGGGAAGAAAGGAAGGAAGGGAGGAAGGAAGGAAGGGAGGAAGGAAGGAAGGAAGGAAGGAAGGAAGGAAGGAAGGAAGGAAGGAAGACATTTGTGTGGGTTGGCTAAGCGTTACTCTAGTGCAAAGGATATAATATGGCAAACAATAATTTGCATATATCTTTCATGGAAGTACAGAAGCTAAATAATTTCATTCTAATTTTCCTATTAGAGTTTAATTTTGTTTTCTTTGCCTGAAGGTCCTCTAGTCACCTATTTCCATCCTCACTCCAACATTATTGACTCTAGAACACTCTAGATAAATGAATTATGACTCTAGAAAATGTTTTCTTCAATGGAAGGAGGACAGTTTTGCCTGCCAGGGGACACTTGGCACTTTTGATCATCACAGCTTGGGGTGCGGGGAGGGTGCTGCTGGCATCTAACAAGTGGAAACCAAGGATGCCACCCAGTATCCTGCAGTGCATCAGGCAGCTCCCACTGCAAAGAATCATCTGCCCAAATGTCAACAGTGCAGGCCTTGAGAAACCAGCTTTAGGAGAATGAATTAAACCTATGATAGAAACAAAGTCAGCAAGACAGTTAAAACAGACTTTTAAAAATGTCTCTGGAAGTACTTTCCCTTATTTTATTTTTAGCTAGTTTAATACGAGGCAACTTCTCTACTCAAATAGGCTCTGGGCTGCGATAAAAAGTACATTTTTGGACTTTGGAAACTCAAGCCCCAGATACAGTGAAATGCAAACCACTCACCATTTCTACTTTCCTGTTTTGCCAGAACATTCTGGTGCAACAGAAGGGTAGGAGGCACACACCGTATGTTTTTCATTCATTTATGCTGAAATTGTCTAAACGTTCCTTCTTTTTATGAGCCATTTGATGTCCAAAAAGCCTTTTGAGTCGCATTTATAACCCTTTAAAAAACTCATTCCTCTTCGAAACAGGAAGCCACTTTGTGAACAGAGTAAACACAGCCAAACCTTGCAAGAGGGGACAAGAGAGGAGAGTCCCTTTAGTAGCCTCTGCCTGGGGGTGGGGAGAGCCTTCACCACCCCTGCGGGAAACTCTGTGTGACCGTGATGGCTAGAAGGGGTGACCGGACCAAATCGGAAAGCAGGGACCATAATGGGCTCTCTGGGTGGTCTTTGTTCAAGGCCTGTCGCTGACGGAGCTGCTGTAGATGGACCAGCACCTGTGATCCGTAATCCTTTTGGTGCCTCTGTCACAGTGTAGCAGAAAGGACGCTCGGCTGACTCTGGACACAGCTCTCTGTATTTCCTTAAGGGCTCACCCTCTCTGGGTCTCCTCCTCACATGCAAACGTCTGAGGTGGGCCAGGCGATCTCCAAAGGCCTTTTTTTGTTCTTTGGAGCTATGCTTCTCTAAAGATCTCAGATGCCTGCTTCAGATACAGCAGATTCATGGCACTGCCAAGGAATACCTGTGACAGACATCACCAGCGGATAACAATAGCTGATCCCGAGTATGAGTTCAGAATCCCTTTTCACAGAGCTCTCTGAGGCAGCCGCTTCCAATTGTTTAGCGTTGACACACAGACAAGGACATGGGCCAACAGGTCAACCCTGGCCCAGGTAATAATAGAAGGTGTGACATCAATTTCTCTAGAGCAGGGAATTTAACCAAGACCCAACTATAGAACCAGGCAGAGGTAAACTATAAGATAAAATATAAAGTTAAATCAAATGAAGTGAAGCTAAGCAAAAAAAAGCAAAACAAAACAAAAAGTAAATAAAGTAAAAAAACAAAAACAAACAAAAAACCTTGAGAGTCACTTGCTGTGTGACCTAAGGCAGGTGAATGACTTCTCTGAGCCTTCGTTTCATGACCTATAAATGGCGTGAGAAGGTCTACCTTCCCATTTTGGTTACTTTCTTTGCCCTCCTTTTTTTTTTTTTTAATAGGTGACAAAGTGCATGCCTGTTCATCATGATAATAGCCCTACCCTCTCTCCTTAATGCCAACGCACACTACTTTTCATATTCTATTGTTTCTGAAACCAAGATGTGCCTTATAGTCACTGTACACAGTTAAGGTGGCCAAGTCTCCTATTTTCCTGGACAATCAAAAGCGGTTTTCAAATCCATGAAGCCTTAGAATAAAACAAAGAGGGGGAATAGTTTCCATTTATTTAATACATAGTATATTCTCAAGTGCCCTAAGTTGTCACAGCAGCCCATAAAGCCAGTATTATTAACATTATACACATTAACATCTTAACATTCGCTTTACTGAGATGCAGAAATGGAGGCTGTGGAAGCTTCTGTTGCTCAAGGTCAGAAGGTAGGTCAAGGACAGAGCTGGGATTTAACTATGATCCTCTGATACCAAGCTTACGCTCTTAACCAACATTCTCATTTTAGCCTCCCATACCCCGGGAAGGAGACCTGGCAGGTGTTTCGCTGCTCCTTTGCAAAAAATGGAGCTCATGACCACGAAGTGACTTCGTTTGGGGGTCACGTTGAGAAAACATTATGGATCCTGAGACTTTAAGCGGAATAGGAAAAATAATCACAGTGTCTTGTAACTTATGGATGTTAATCTCCCATTGATTGTTGGCTGTGGGACAGAGACTAGACTTTGAGGGCTGCTGCATCCTCCTGAAGTTTTAAGAGGCCCAAGGGAGCTGGGGAGGAAAGACGCTTCAACTCGTTAGAAAGTTGAAAAAGATGTATGTTCCCAGGGAGACTTCAGCAGATGGTCTGTGACATTTGTTCATTCATTCAATAGGCAGTTATTGAAAATCCTTTGTATGTCTGGTTGGGTCCAGACACTTGGGTGAGTCCTGGGTTGGTGAGTGGGGGGTGGCGGATGCATAGCACGTGGATTCACAAAGCAGGAGTCACTTGAGGGGTAATGAGGCAAACTGGAAGAGCACCAGGTTGGAAAGCAGCCTCGACTTGGGTTGAAGACTGGCTCGGCCACTCTCTTGCTGTGTGACCATGGGCTGGTGACTTCCCCTCTCTGAGACTCAATTTCCTTATTTATAAAATAGGGATAGTAATAGAAAGCTACCCATGGGGTGGCTGTGAGGCTTACTTAAGAGCACATTTGTAAGATGCTTAGAATGTTACCTGTAATAAGTGCTCCATAAATGAAAGATGAAATAATTTATTCATTCAGCGAATATTTACTAAACACTCATTGCATACCAGGCACAGTTCTAAGCTCTGGATATCAATATCAATTGTTATTATTGTCTCATGGTGACCCACAGACCACATCTCCTCGGACTTCACTGAGGTGTACTGTGACTTGAGTTGGTTCTCAGTCCAGGGGGTGCGTGTGATGAAGTTACTGAGCAGAGGTGTCTGGGACGCTTGAATTCTGGAGGTGGAGAAGGCAGCTCCACCACTGAGTAAATGGGTCTTGCAGATCCCTATAGAGGAGAGAGGAGATGAGGAACACAGCACCTCATTTCTACCGCTGCTCCTATCACTTGTTCCTCTTGGTTTTCCCGCCTCGGGTCGTCTCTGACTGACGTGTTAAGAAGCGGCAGGGGATTTTGTGGGTCGTCTAATCCATCTCCGGCCCCGGTTTGGCCCCTTTCGTCTTCCATGTCTTCACCTGGTACCATCTTGATGAAGCATATTCTTAACTTGAACCTGAACTAACTCCCTCCTGACCAAGGATGGGGAGGAGGAGCATGACATTGTTGATGTTTAGAAGATGAGGCAATGATGGTGATGATCAATTACCATGGGCCGGGCGCTTATCAATGCAGTTTCACATACACGTCTTCCAACCCTTGCAGTAACCCTGAGAATGAGACCTGATTTTTGCATGTGATAATGCAGGAATATGAGGCTGAGAAAGGAAGCGTGACTGTCCCAAGGCCACACAGCTAGGAAGAGACAGAGCTAGCTGCAACGGAAGATGCCAACTTCAAGCCACTAATTTTACCAGTAAAATTATAATATTGAGGGCACAGTGTTTGTCAGACACCCTTTTAAGAGCTTTGCACATATTATCTAATTTAACCCCCGCTGTGCTGTGAGGTAGATGTTAACTTCATTTCTATTTTACAGACTTAGATAAAGAGGCACAAGGATAACGTAGCCCAGCCGTGGTCAGATAGTTGATTGTTCGTGCATCTGTGACACGTACCTAAGCAATTCGACTCCATAGCTTGCACTGTTCTTACTTTTATTTTAAAAAAAATTTTGTGTTTTCCTCTCCCATCTATTTTCTATTTTTAATTTTTATTGGAGTAGAGTTGATTTACAACGTTGTGTTGGTTTCAGGTGTATAGCAAAGTGGTTCAGTTACACATATACATAGATCTACTCTTTTTTAGATTCTTTTCTCATAGAGGCCATCACAGAGTATTAAGTAGAGTTCCCTGTGCTATACAGTGGGTCCTTATTAGTTATCTAACCTAGAGTAGTGTGTATATGTCAATCCCAATCTCCCAACTTATCCCTCCCCCCCTTATCCCCTGATAACCATATGTTCTTATTTTTATTTAAAAAATCTTATTAAGGAGGTTTTTATTTTTCATGGAGATAAAATGTATGGTACAGAGCAATGTGCACACATGGTGACAAGTTGCAGCGAATTTTTACGCCTATGTGCTCACCACCACTAGACAAGCCAGAGCTATTAAGCCACTCACCCATGATGATCTAAGCCCCAGTTGGATGTTGTTGGAATGATCTGATGCTGCTTCACACTTCCCGATTTATCTTCCACACATACTCACTGTGTTAGTACTAATTGCAAACCATATGATATTTATTATGGTCCAGACACTGTTCTAAGCATCTCTCGTATACTAACTCATATTAGCCCTATGAAGTTGGTACCATTCCTGTGATCACTCCCGTTGTCCACATGTGACTACTGAGACACAGAGAGGTTAAATGTCCTAAGGTTACACAGCTGGTGAGTCACAGTGCTGTGAATTAAACCTGGATGACCTGGCTTTAAAGCCCATCACACGCTCCATTTCCTTAAATGCACTCACAGTCCCTACTAAGAAAGTGTAGGTACCAATCCCAGGTTACAGATAACGAAACTAAGACTCGGCCAGGTTCAAATAACTTGCTTAAATATCTCTACTGGTGAGGCACGAAAAGAGGACTCTACCGATTTCCACCACTGTCCTAAGAGAAGTCTAAAACATCTTTGCTTTGTTTTTGTTTTTAAGCTTGTTGATTTTTATTTTGTCAAGTATGGATATTAAACATATACACATACAACCATTTATTAGCGCAGCAATCATACCACGTTTTAACAGCCAAAAGTAATAAGGTCAAAAGTCACAGAATAACTGCTTTATTCAATTTGCAATGTGGCTTGCAGAATTTCACAAAGCATCACAAAGCAGAGGAAAGCAGGGTGGGTTTGAAGCTGAGTAACAATAACTTAATAACCAGCTCCCTTGCCGGGCATGGGGGAGACGTGGGGACCCCTACTTCCTGTAGCAAAACATCTTTGCTTTGCATTGGAATTAGTGGTCTACCTGTTTATCGCCTTCCAGGAATCCCAGGTTTTTGGAAAGCAGGAGCTCTGTCTTCTTGGTCTTTTGTCATCTGTGGTCACTCCTCCCGTGCCCCACACTCTCCAGGAGCCACTGAGAGGGGAGAAGGCTCTAGAAGAAACATCCTTGCTATCAGGGATGGCAGATTCCCAGGCCCCACCTCGATGAGGCTGTGACCAAAGAAATGCTTGTCTCTCCAACTCACCTCCGTACCCACCCCCTACCCCCAAGCTCCTGGGTCCACGTCTTCCTAGCTTTTCCTAGGGGGATAGTAAATCTTGTGTTTCCCATTTTCCTCCAGCTCGAAAGGATATGAATTCCGTAAATCTTGGCCTGAGTGACCATCAGGAAGCGTGAAATACGACAGGAAAGAGGCCAGGGAGGCAGAGTTTACGCAGAATGCAGCATCCAGTGGCGGGGATGGGCCGACTGAAGGCCCTTGGGGACCCTCGGGCTGCAGAGAGAAGCTTCGGCAATCTCGGCTGTAATCGTAGACGGTCATGGTCACTGCCATGCCAAAGTCCTAACAGCCTTGCCACTGCGTGGGGCAGAAGTGACGCTGCAGAAAAACCCATGTGGTCCCTGTCCTGTTCCTGACTCCAAAGAGTCGGGGAGGGAAAGGAGACCCATCCATTAGGGCTGACAGGGCAGCAGGAAGGACTTAGCTGTGATGAGAGGAAGAACTTCCTGCAAGGAAAGGTTATTAAGCCCTGGAATGAGTTATTGAGAGAGGTGGTGGAAGTGACTTCCTGACTTGGAGACCAAGATGGATAGTTATTGGTCTGCGAGAGTTCAGTCCTGCCAGCTTGTCTGCGCGGATCCTTGACCCCTTTGGGGAGACGGTGCATCAGCTGCGTCTGCTTCCGAGGTCATTCCCAGATGCTCAGCGATGATAAAACTCCCCTTTGACAGCAGGTTTAATGTTTTTACTTTTTTTTTTTTTTTTGTATTATAGAATGACTATATGTTCACTGTAAATTTTTTTAAAAATCCGAATAATCGAGATGAAATGGAGTAGAAAGGAAAACGTCTGTCTTCTCTCTGCAAATCCCACTCCCCTTTCTGTAGATAACTATTGTGAATATTTGGGGTAAATTTTGACAGCCTTTTTTGAATGTGCATTCACACACATACATACACACGCTGCAGTCCTTATATGATTTTTATTTTTCAACATAGACAGGCACATACTACACTCATTGTTCTGATATTTGCATTTTTTTCCTGTTAACGTCACGGGCATCTTTCCATGTCCATACACATATTTCATTTTTATTTTTAGACAGCAACTTCATATCCCATAATATAGATGTACCATAATTTATTTAACCACTCCTCAACTGATGTACTTTCAGGTTCTTTTCCAAATTTTGTCAGTGCTGCAGTAAACCACTAGTGCTCCTATGTATGTATAAGGATGTTTCTTTAGAACAGATTTCTAGAATTGAAACTGCCAGAGCAAAGAAAACTTTAAATGTTGCCCGGTAGAAAGTAACTGCTCTCTGAAAAGATGTAAAGCACTTATTCTTAAATTTGGTGAAGGTGTAGAGAAAATGATTCAGCCCTCACCAGTGGCTATAAAGACTGAAATGTTTGTCAGTGGGCTACCTCTTATAAGAATGAGCATCTCTTCATATCTTTATTGACTATTCACATCTTTTATCCATTTATTTCTATCAGCTTTTTGTCTTTTTAAATTGATTTGTAAACTTTTTTTTCTCTACAGATTATGGCTGTTGTCCTTTTGACTATCTTAACATGTTGCAAACATTTTCACCCACCCTATTCCTTTATTTGTCTTTGTGTTTCTTTTCTTAGCCATTTCTTCTGCTTTAAAAACTATATTGAAATATGTTAACAAAAGCAATTTGTATTCATTGGAGGAAAATGGAGAAAATAAAAATTAACAAAAGGGACAGAAGAGACAATGTGAATATACTTAATACTATTGAACTCTACATTTACAAATGGTTTAAATGGTAAATTTTATGTTACATGCATTTGGCCACAATTACCAAAAAAAAAAAAAGAACAAAAGAAAAAAATCATAATTGTGTCCTTCAGAGAAAACACCTTTTTCCCCTGGAGATGTTTTTCTCTGCATTAATACACTGAGTGTACTAATTTCTAACCTACTTTTCTACCTAATACATCATGACTAATTTTTAGCATAAAAAAGTCAACATGATTGTTGATGACTGTGTGATAGTATGTGATAATAATAAAATTAATAATAACAGCTTATTCTGGAGGGTTGATAGCCAGGCACTCAGCTAGGCTCTTTCATGTATAATCTCATTTAATCCTTATAACAACCCTACAGAGTGGTTGCTATTATTATGCCACTTTCTCGGAAGAGGAAACTGAGGCTTTAGAGGTGATGTCACTTATCCAAAGCCTCACAGTTGGTTCGAGATGGGAACTGAACTCGAATGCAGCACCCAGGTGCTTCATGATACTCGTCATACTGTCATTAGTGTCAAGAGCCACGGGGTACCTAACCCATCTCCCATTCTTGGATGTTTAATCTGCATCCAGCACTTTATCCAATCATCCTGTAATTCCATTCCTTCTTAATACCATCTCATCCATTTTGTATTTCTTGATCAACCCTCCTTCTCCTACCTTCCCCAACACCCAAGAGGGGCGTCATAGTTTGGATCAGGGTAGACTCTGGAACAAGATTCTCCAGGTCTCAGACCTGGGTTCACCCCTTTCTAGCTGTGTAGCTTGAAGCCAAATATCTAAACTCTCTTTCTCTTAATTTTTCACCTGCGTAGTGGAGTTAGTAATAATAGTCTCTATTATAGGGTGATGTGCAAATACGCACACACACATTCATACATACATATATAATGTATTTGTTTTCTATTGCCGTTGTAACAAATTATCATGAATTTAGTAGCTTAAAACAACAGAAATTTATTTTCTTACTGTTCTGGAGGCAGAAGTACAAAATGAATTATATGGGGCTAAAATTAAGGTGTCAGCAGGGCTGGTTCCTTCTAGAGGCTCCAGGGAAGAATCGGTTCCTTGCCTCTGCCAACTTCCAGTGGCTGCCGGCATTCCTCGGCTTGTGGCTGCATCACTCCAGTCTCTGCTTCAGTTATAACATCGCTTTCTCCTCCTCTGTAGTCAAATCTCCCTCTGCCTCCTCCTTATAAAAACACTGTGATTACATTTAGGTCCTAAGCAAGATAATCCAGGATAATCTCTCCATCTCAATATCCTTAATCACATCAGCAAAGACCCTTTTCATATACGGTTACATTCACAGGTTCCAAGGATTAGGACGTGTATATGTTTGAGGTCTTTATTCAGTCTAATATATACGTATCTTTTCAAAAGTAAGCAGTTACTCTTATTGGGGATTAGACACCATTTCTGATTCTTCTAACCAACCTCAGTATCTAGATAGGAAAGCTCTCAGTGCACTTCTATTTATACATTGTAGCTGAAAGAAAGTTATAGTTTTTGAAAATATAGACCACTTAATTCTGTAAAGTTATTTCAAAATAAGTTCTTAGAGGACTAAAAAAATAGGGTTACCCATTGGTAAAAATTGATGGTAGTTCTCTCTAAAAACTCAAGGGACTGTGTTTGCCCTCCCCTCTGCCCTGTTGAGCCTCAATTCCCCATCACCCTCCTCTGCTCCAAGGTCCCTCTCACCTCCTCTTGGGCTCTCAGAGCCCACCCTGTGGGATGCTTCAGGGAGAAAATGAAAGCCATGACTTCCTGGGTCAACTTCCTCCTTTCTTACTTTGATTCTACTTCCAACCGTAACTAAAATTCTAACATTTCTTCCTTTCCCTCTGCCAAAATAAAAGGGATGTCCCTTCTCTAGTACAAAGTGACTCCCTTTACTTGAGCACCTGTATCACCCTCTCTTAACTTTTTATGGGCATCTTGCAGCATCACTTACACCAAATTTTCCCAAATTGCGTTCTGCAAAATACTAGTGGCCTGAACATGTCAAAGGAGGCTCTGAGGGGGGAAACACTACCTACCTACCCACCTACCTATCTATCTATCTACCTATCAGTCTATCCAGCTGCCTATCTATCTATCCATCCATCCATCCATCCATCCACCTGCCCATCATCCATGTATTACATCCACTCATCCATCCATCCATCCATCCACCTAACTTTCTCTCATGTATCGTTCTATGATCTTCTGTGATTGAATACGTTGGGAGCTTACCTACTTCCCCATCCTAAACACACCCTAACATACCCCTCACCTTGGCTACGGAGTGCGTTAGCATATTACAGCCTCTGCGGTGGAAACACAACCAACCAAAGCCTGTTTATTTTTGTCTTAACCAATATTTCCCAAACTGAGTTGAAGACAGACCCGCTTTTCCATGTATTTTTCCTTCACAGAATATCTCCTGAAACCAGTGTCCCCTGGATAAAATTTTGGGAAGTGCTGAGTTGTATACTTCCTGGATGGACTTCCTAACAAGGCCATCACCTGTTTCTTTCACTGCATTACTGAGCTCTCGGAGCTTCAAATACAACCACAAACCGAACACATATTAGGCACCAGTCACGTTATGTTCATGATTACCCTAGATGTAACAACTTTATACAATCTCCATCTTACAGATGAAAAAGGGAGGCTTTGAGATTAAGTCATTTGTCTCCGGCTAAATCGACAGTGAGTGGCAGAGTTGGGATTCGAACCAAGGTCTTCATGAATCCAGAGTCTATGATCTAAACCACACCATTTCTCTCCAAGAAGCATAAAATCCAAAGGCTACACTTCTATCTTTCACTAAAAAGACCTCACGCCCTAGTCAGTTTCTTCAGCAAATGTCAGTTACCTAGTATCTTACTTGTCTTAGTTCATGAAGAGCTGAAAGTGTGCTTTAAATCCAGAGGGAAAGACCAATAGCCCCTCTTCTTTGGTGGCACGTTTAAGAACAGATGCAAAGACAGGAAATAAGTACCCTTCACCCCTGCTCCAGGGTGTCTGCGGGCAGAACAAAGCAAGTTTCTGTGCCCGGCCAGCGCGCAGAGCCTATAACGTGATTGCTGCCTGATGGTGCGAAATGGATTCAAGGCCCAGGTCCATCTGGTTTGTGTATCGTCAACGAGCTGTTAAAGTGTCAGGACTTAACTTCTCTGGATTCGAGGAAGTCTCATGAGGTTTTATTGAGCAGTTAAGATGGGTGTAAACCTCACTGGTGAGACCCGCTTCTTCCCTACGAACTAAGAGACATGAATAGTTCACAAGTGGAGAAGCACAAGGTTAGAAATCAGAGGATGGACCCCCAAATGAAAGTGCTGGGAATTTGGCTTCATTGGTTATGCACAATCACGGCAATTCATTCTCTCCCTCTAAGCTTCAGTACCTCCTCTGGGACATGGGGACAATTACCTTGCCCAACTCACAGAGCTGTTTGGATATGACAGATAAGGACAGGTATCATGGTGTCTACAAATGGGAGAGGTGGCCACTCACTTCTTTTTGTTTCCTCTCTCAGAAGAATCCAGAAAGAATTAGAGACCTCGTCTCTCTTTTCTGTTCACCCTCTCTCCTGGTCAGAATTAGGCAGTATTTCTACGTGTTATACTAAAAGATTCTCAAGAATGACTTGCAGCTGCTCTGGGTTCTGAGATGTTGGTTGCTTCTGAAGGTCCATCAGCCTTGGAATGAATATAAGAACATGGACTTGGGCGAAGAAAGGAGAAGCAGGAGGGGTGTTCAAAAATTCCTTAACACATCTCTCACCAAAAGATGGAGTCTAACTTCCTTCTCCTTGGATATGGGCCAGGCCTGGTGATTTGCTTCTAATGAATAGAATATGGTAGAAGTGAGGCTCCATGACTTTTGAGGTGGGCAAGGAAGTCACTGCAGCTTTCGCCTGGCTCTCTTGCTTGGGACACTTGCCTTTGAACTTCTGAGACTTGTTGCATCTCTCTCTCTCTTCCTTCCATCACGTCTTGGTTCTCCTACCCTCTTGTATAAAGACCCCATTTTCTCCTCCTGAAAATGGGACTTCTGTGTGAGACTATAGATGGGGGAGAAAATGGTCAAATAAACAATCGCCCAAACAGTTAATTATAGATATGATAGCTGCTGACATAGACATCTGCTCTCTTTTGTTGTTCGATATCTCACTCCCCCTTCTTCTGCCCAAAGCTCCATGCTTTCTTTGGAGAGTTGCTGCTTCTCCGTACCATGTGGTTTCTGCTAGGACTGCTGGGAATATCTGGCATCCTTACATCCATGGTCCCGAGGGTGGACATGTGACCCACGCTGACCAATCATAGTTGTTCATCCCTCTGGATGCACTGATTGGTTAAGGGATGGGCACATCACCCAAACAGAGCCAACTGGAGTTCCTCCTTGGAAATGTCTATGGGCAAAAAGGAAATGGGAAGGAAGTAAATATGGATGGAACTGTCCGTCTGTCTGCACACATACCCTCTCAACTCCACATGCCACATGGAGAAGAACCAGTTTTTAGGAGAAAAAAAGTGGGTCAACATGTGAAAAAGCAGCAAAACCAAGATTTGGGCAGGGAGGGAGGGAGAGAGAGAGATTTCAAGTCCCAAGTCCCAGAGGCCTGTGGGTAGCCCTATCTCTAGGACTTAGCTGTCACACGAGCTAATACAGCATCTTTCTGGATTGAGCTGGTTTAACTTGGGTTTCTGTTACTCACAAAATAAAAGAGTTCTAACTCAAGCAGGAAATATGTATAGAGTTATGAGAGGGTATAAGAGGGAGAACTGATAATGTCCACAGTGGTCAAGCAAGCTCCCCTGAGAAAGTGGATCCTGGCTGAAATGAGTAAGATGAGTAGAATTCAACCAGACCGAGAGTAAGGTCATGGGTTGAGAAGAGTGCTTTCCAGGTAGAAGATGTGACACATGCTAGGGGCCTGAGTCAGGAGGGAGAGAGGTCCAGTTGAGGAAATAAAGAAGGTGAGTGTGGCTGGAAGGGATAGGACAGAAGCACTGGTGGCTTTCAGTGTAGTAGGACTTTACTGAGAGTCATAAGACCCTGAAACAGGAAACAACCTGAAACTCAGTAACCAACATACCTGCCCCAGGAAACTTCTTTCTAGCTCTGTCTCTCCATTTTCTCTTGCGTCATGTCCTCAGGGCCCCTTCTTTGCAACTCCTTCTTTCTTCTCATTATTTCAAGCCAAACTTGGTACCTCACCTCCTGTCTCTGGTCTGCTTGCAGAAAACAAAAACCCCTTCTTTTATTATGTAGATCGGGGGGCTATTTTAAACATGCACCGAATCAGAATCACCTGGAGAGCTTGTGCAGACACAGATCCCTGGGCATCCCCCCAGAGTTCTTGATTCCTCAGGTCTGGGGATTGGGCCCGAGGATGTGTATTTCTAACAAGTTCCCAGGCAGTGCTGATGCGGGCTGGTTCCAGGACCACACTTTGGGTACCACTGGTGCAGAACAATTTGTCTCTCTCCTGCCCTTCATCCCTCATATTATGGCCTCCTCTTCTTCAACCCAAAGGGTCATTCCACTCCATCACAAACACAGGACATATCCCTTTGCCTCAGTTTACTGATCTGTAAAATGTAGATAGTAAAGACACCTAACTGGTAGGATTATTTTATGTATTTAAATGGTTAGAACTGTGATTGGTCTTATTTAGGTGTTAGCTACGATTGCTCTGGCATTTTGTATTTCCCAAAGATGGCCACAACAATACCTCCAATCGCATATGTTTGTCTCATAATGTGACCTTGATACTCCTCCCACTGAGTGTGGGGACACCGTCTCTTTGAAGCTGGTGAACCTTTGTGACTGCTTTGACCAATAGCGTAGAAGAAGTGAAGCTCTGGAACCTCTGAGGCTAGTTCATAAAAGTGTCATGCACTTCCTCCTTATTCTCTTGAATGACTCACTCTTGGAGTGAGCCGCCATATTGTGAGGAAGCTCAAAAGCCCACATGGAGATGCCTCATGTTGATGTTCCGGCCAACAGCCCAGTTGTGGTCCCAGCCAACAGCCCAGGTGTGGTCCAGCCAACAGCCAGTATCAGCTGCCAGACATGTGAGTCAAAACACCCCCAGATGATCCCAGATCCCCAACTGGATCACCCCAGTTGTCAGACCTTCCAGCTGAGACCCCAGACATCACGGGCAGAGACAAGCTCTTCCCACCATGTCCCGTCCAAATTCCTGACCCACAGAATGAGTGAGCATAAATAAAATGGCTATTTTATGCCACTAAGTCTTGGTGTGGTTTGTTGTACCTTAGTAGCAAGCAGAACAATTATTATTAACTGCCATTAAGCATTATGTATCCCAAGAGACAAGTTGCCAAACAATACCACTCCCCAAGAAAACAGAAAGAGCTAGAGTTGATTTTTGCTTCAAAAGATCTTCCCCCCTTTTTCCCATTCTATTTTGTTCCTTGTGTTACTTTAGGCAAATCATACGACCTCTCTGTGCCCCAGAATCCTAATGTGTGCATGAAGGATGATACTCGATCTTAGGAAAGAAAGGACCACAGAGACGAGAGGTGGGAGGATGCTTTGAATGAAACTTGCTATCTTGACCCTTGGCACTGACAGCTTGTGAAGGAAAAGCCCCACCCTGCGTTGTACCCCAGAGTCTGGGTTGCAATAAGAGGGTAGGGTTAACTCCTATGTAGAAACTCAACAGCTGTCCCAGCTTATACAGAAACGTTCTGCGGTGGGGTGAGGGTGGGGATGCAGCTGCTAACCCAGCCCGCACCCTCAGCCAGCTTGTTTCAGGGGATGAGAGCTCATCTATTCCTTCTCCCTGGACTTGTCTGGACTGCTCTTTGCCTCCCTCACCAGACCTCTGTCCCCCAGGCCTGAGCTAGCACCCAAGTAAAGGTGGTCAGCCTTGCTTTTGCCCTAGAGACTCCCCCGACTTCGGCTCAGCTCCCAGGGACGGGGGGCAGAGGATTGGGTCAGGGGGCAAGAAGAGTTTGCATGACTCTACTTGAGGGTCTTGAGGTTTCTGTCTGCCGTGTCACCTGCGTGCAGTGACTCGACTGGCATTCCTGGTGCCCTCTCTCTGCCATGTCTGGTTCTCTTCCTTTCATCCGCTGCCCTGTGTCCAGCCAGCCTGGCCCCCTTCTCCCTGCCTGTCTCTGGTTCTGATCCTTCCCCAGATTCCTGTCCTGAATCTCTTTGGTGGGAGTGGCCGTGGATGGCGACCGCTTAGCGCAGGACCCTGAAACCCAAACCAACACTTCACTGACAGGCCAACGGGCTCTGCTGCTCTGAGCCCGGGACCAGCCAACTTAAAACCCTCCAAGGGCTCCCTGTTACTCTCATGACCCCTCCCAGAGCCCACGAGGTCTTGGGGGTCCCGCCTACCCCTCTGTCCTCATCTTGCGCCTCCATGCTGTCGGATTCCAGCCATCCTGACTGCCTTTCAGTTCCTTGAATACCACGTGCTCTCAGATGCCAGGCCTTTGCTCATATCGTTGCTTCTGCCTGGGCTGCTTTTCCCTCCCTGAGTTCACCGTTACACGTCTTTCGGATTTCAGTGCAAGTATCATTCCTGCAGGGAAGACCCTGGACACCCCCACTGCAGGTGCTCAGAGCACTGCATCCCTCCCCTCTTGTCAAGTTTACAATCACACGCTGAGCGTTGTATTGATGTCTGTTTGCACCATTAGGTTTTAAGCCCCTTGGGAGAAGGAAACTTGCTTGGTCTTCCCCTCATCTCCCCAGCGAATATAGTACAGCGCTGGGTGAATCAGAGGTACTCAGTACGTACTTGTGGATAAATGAATGAACAGGCAGGCCTAACCCTTTCTGGTGTTTGATCTTCCCTTCAGATTTCTGTAAGTGTCAGAACCTTTCCAGCGAAGATGGAACAAAACGCATTTGTAAAGTGGGGTCAGGGCATGTGACTTTCTACCTGCTGTATTTTGCTCACCTTCATCTCAACAGGAAACTGCAGCCCTCGGGGGAAGTTCAGGGCAACACGGCCTGGGCTTTTGCATTTTGACTTTTCTCCGTACTGTCTGGGTGGTCTGGGACAAAGGACTTACCTCTCTGTTTCTCAGCTGTAAAATGAGATAATAATAGGGTCGTTATGAGACATATAAGTGTTAATACATGCACAGCACTGAGAACTGGGTTGGGCACATAGTAGGGACGCTGGGTTTAATATTATTGTTATTATTACTATTATTATTATTATTATTAGGAAAGACTGCACTTTGCTGGCCTGGCCTGTCTCCATCCTCCTGCCCTGTCCAGGTGCCAGCACTGGCCCCTGTGCCACTCAGTACAAATGACTGTCTAGTGTGCTCTCATCCTGGCTCCTCTGGATTTCAGGACTCCCTACACAGGAGCCCAGCCCTGCACTGTGACGGTGACCCGCGGACAATGCATCATGCCTGTCAGGGTCCTATTGCTTCAGCAGCTGGGGACGCAGTGTCCTGCTGGGAGAGATAACTTCCCATAAAGATGGATGGACTTCCACTCCTTGACAGCACTCCATCTGAGAGATCAGAGACCCTGCTGCAGGAGGGAAGGGGGAACATATTAAGTGGCCGCTGGACCCAGTGTTGGCGAGGTGAGGAACACAGAGGCTTGGCTCGTTTTGTATCAGTAACACTCCGCCTTGCAGCCTGACAGGCCCTCTCTCCTTGCAGAGGTAACTGCTCAGTTGCTCAGGCGTTTCTTAGCGCACTGACGAAGCCCAGGGTTTACAGGTATGCGTTCTGGGGTCAATTGCCTTGAGAATGAGTCCTTGCTTTGCCATTGATTGGTAAACTTGGACCCATTGTAGCAGAAAGCAGTCATAGAGAATATGTAAATGAATGGGTGTGTTCCAATAAAGCTCCAATAAAACTACTTCCAAAAGCAAGCCTCAGTGGGATTTGGCCCATGGGCCGTAGTGTTAACGATGTCATAGATTGTTGGGAGGATTATGTGAAATAATGTCTTAAAGTGCTTAAATGATAGAGATGATAATGGTGACCTTAGGTATAATTATGTGGATGGTGATGATGAAGATGCTAATAATGGTGATAATGGTGATGATGATGATGATGGTGGTAGTGATGATGATGGTGATGGTGGTGATGATGGTGATGATGATGATGGTGATGGTGATGATGAAGATGCTAATAATGGTGATAATGGTGATGATGATGGTGGTGGTAGTGATGATGGTGATGTTGATGATGGTGGTAGTCATGATGGTGATGATGATGATGGTGATGTGATAACTTGGCAAAATTCATCCTCAGTCACCGTCATTGATTGCCGAAATACCAGGACCTATGCTGAAGCATCATTTTCATCACAGCCATCCCTGGTAGGACATGAGAGGAACTTCACTGGGTGTCCCAACTCAGATAGAACTTGGTGACCACACACAAGGAGAACAGGCCTGGAAATTAAAGGACCTGGTTCTATTTTTTGCACAACCAGCACCAATTCTTGCGTGTCCCTGGACAAGTCAACCCCTGACCCCTTGTCTGAGTCTGTACTTTCTTCTTCCTACACTGAAGAAGAAAGGTTAGGTTAGACAAGGTGGAAGGGAAATCAGATTCAGTGAACACATATGTGTGTGTGTGTGTGTGTGTGTGTGTGTGTGTGTGTGTGTATAATGTTTGTGAGCTCTCCTCCTTTCCCCGAGGAGAGTGTGACTATATTGTTGCTTCTTCAAGTCACCCATTCAAGTACTTTCTATCTTTTACACCTTACCTTTTACACGTTTGTGCCTAGAAGGAAGCTATTAAGTGTGTATTTTCCAAAATAAATAGTAGTAGTAGTTAACAAGGCATTAGGACTTACTTTAAGGGCTTCTGTCATAGGTCAGAGTCCTCAGGAAGCAGACCCCGAAATGCAGACCAGCAAACAGGAAGCTTAAGAGGAGGCTTCAGAATCAATACCTGGGGAAGTGACAGGAAGGATGCAGGAATGGGCAGAGGAAGAAGTTGGGCTGACACAATCTGAACAAAGTCCTCTGTCAACCCCACAGGGAGCCTAAAGCCAGGATAACCCTTCAGAGCTTCTCCCATCGGGTGAGGGACGCAGCTGCCCTGGGAAGGTGGGGCATCCTTGGGTGAGGTAGCTCCTCTCAGAGCTGGGACAGCTGCCAAAGAGTCTGACAGCTGAGGTCTAGCAGCTGACAGCACTTCTAACAGCGAGGGAACAGGTCCTTCATTCCTGGAGGAGGACCTGGACAGCACACCTCAGCATCCCGCACAGATAGCGTCATTGCTATTAGAAGTGAGGAAACCGAGGCCCAGGGAGGTGCTAGAAATTGCTCAAGATCTCATAATTTGTAAAGAAAAGCACTAGGATTCAACTCTGAGTCTGTTGGACTCCCAATCTGCTTTGTTCTTGTTATACTCAGACCTTGCCAGAAGACATAAATCAGGGGGCATATTTGCCCACTTTATTGGGTAAAGGAGACAGTAGGGTAGGTAGCCCAGAGAACCATGGAGGGGAGAGGAAACAGATAAAGAAATACATCAACCAGAGGAGACGTTTTAGTGAATAACAGTTGTTTCTGCCATTAAAATAATTAGCTGGCTAGGAAGGGTTTTTCCCGTGGAGGAATGGTAATGCCATCATTTACTTCTTCCTCGGGAACAGCCATTCTTTGTTCCCTTCTAAGAGGAAATTCAGAGTGAGTAGTGGTTAAGAACATTGGCTCTGGAATCTAAAAGACCTAGCTAGGAAGTTCCGTGTCTCCCCTTTCCAGCTGTGTGACCATGGGCAGATTACTTACCCTCTCTGAGCTTCCATCTCTTCATCAGGCAAATGAGGGTAACAACAGCATCTACCTATGGCCGTTGTTGGGATTAAGTGAGATAAAACCTTTAAAGTGCCTGGCACATATTAAATGCTAAAGTTAATTAGTACTAGACTCTGTTACCTGAAAATTCTTTGCCTGGGCCTGTTCTTTTGTCTCTTCTGGGTACAGTTTCGTGAAGATTGTTCTAAAAACCAGACCTTTCTATGGGGAAAACAGAGCAGTTATTAAGCTTTAAGGGATTCATAAGTGTTTTGATTTCCACAATATTTATAGAGAAAAGTGGCATTGTTCTAGTGATCAAAAAGATCGAACAACAAACCTCTTATGATTCCGTGTACATTTTCAAGAAAATTGTTTCAATTTCTGTATTTAAAAGGCACTAAGTGAAAGCAATGCCTTAATTTGAAATCATAAAGATAAAAAACTTTCGTTTAACGCAACCATCTGCTTTCTTTTATGGCTTAAAGAGTTAGGAATCTCTCCGCATTAAACTCATCACTTTCCTGCTCGTGCACCGAACTGGTTCTTTCGTAATTCTTGACTGGTGCGAGGTACCCGACACTTAGCTCAGATCTCAAACCCAGGAAGTGTAGATGCCGGACAAAGAGGGGTTTCAAACGTTAACTGGTCCACCCTTATACCTACAGTCACTTCATTCTCTTTCCCTTGAGATATACCAACACTCTTTGAAGACTTCCTGTGTGAGGAAAGGAAGACAGAGAAAGAGAAGGAGGGAAGTAGGGAGTGTAGGGATGAAGAAAGAATGGAGAGGAAATAGGACAGGAGAAGGGTGGGCATATGTTCCCTGAATGCACAAGGTTTCATCTTTTCCTGGCTGCGTGATCCTAAGTGTATGACTTAATTCTTCCAAACCTCAGTTCTTTCATGTACAAAACTAGAAGAAAATACCTACTTGAGAAAACTTCCAACAAGGCTTAAGCGAGATGCTGCATGGGACACCAAGTATGAGGGTCAACACATAGGCGCTCAACAGTGTTCCCACCTTCTTTATAATCAGGTTTTGAATATTAGCCGAGCTCCTTTAAATAGAGTATCTCCCCAGAGCAGTTTCTCTGTACAGAACTGGCTGCAGAATTTGCAGCGCCTGGTACAAAATGAAAATGGGGGGTGGGGGTCCCTTGCTCAAAAATATCCTCAGCCCAATTACGCTAAGTGAAATAAGTCAGACAGAGAAAGACAAATACTGTATGACATCACTTATATGTGGAGTCTAAAAAAATTCAACAAACTAGTGACTATATAAAAAAAGAAGCAGACTCACAGGTACTGAGAACAAACTAGTGGTTACCAGTGGGGAGAGGGAAGGGGCAGGGGCACTACAGGGGTGGGAGAGTAAGAGGTACAAACTATTAGGCATAAAATAAGCTACAAGGACATATTGTACAACATCAGAAATGTAACAAGTATTTGATAATAACTATAAATATAGCCTTTAAAAATTGTGAGTCACTATATTGTATACCTGTAACTTACATAATATTATGTACCAACTATACTTCAATAAAAAAAAAAAACACCACCCAGGTATTGCAGATGCTACATGCAAATGCAGAACCAAGAAATGGTGGGGAAATGTGAATATCATGCCTATTTCTTCCACTCATTGTCACATCAGACTTCACACACACATAAAGTTATTCTAATTTTAAGGTGACAGTAGCACATCAGACTTCACATACACATAAAGTTATTCTAATTTTAAGGTGGTGACAGTAGCACGTGAAGCCAGCCCTGACTCTGTAACACGACTGAGGTACAAACCTCCAGAACAGACTGGCAGGGGGAAGGCTTCTCCTACTTTATTGCTTCCCTGGAAACCAACCTCTGACTTCAGAGAGGCAGGGGCTGATGCCATCTTTATTTCCAGTCCCTGGCAAACTTTGCATCCGGTGCCTATGTCATTTTAACCCTCACAAGCTCCTTGTGAGTTATTATTACTGTTCCCAGTTTACAGACGGGGACAGTGAGGCAGAAAGAGGTGACAGGACTTGCCCCAAAGCAAGCAGTTCCTGAGAGTTCAAGGTAGGATTCGAACCCTTGTCTCTTTGGTTCTGACCTTTGGGCATCTCCCCTCGTTCACTTGAGCACAGACTTGCACACACATGTATGCGTCCAGAGCCCACGTCCCCACCAGCCCCTCTCTAACCCAGCTCTGAACTTTTCAAAGGCAATAAGCTTGAACAGCAATACATTCAGTCGGTTCCCAAAATAGAAAGGATGCCCGTGGATACATCTGTGATTGACACAACATATTGGCTGGTTTCACTGATAATTAATGCAGAGAGGAATCATTACATCAGATCAAATTCGTTTTAAAAAGGTTCAGCTCTGCTCTGCTCTCCTCTCCTTCCCATTGTGAGGGCTGTTTGGATGGTCGGGGGGAGGGGAAAGGGAACAGATACCGCGATTTAATTTTTCAAGTAACACTGTTCAAATAAAAATACATTTGTTCGAATGAGATTGCCCTGAAACAGCGTTTGCATTGATGGCTCTGGGAGTAATTCTATTAAGCCCGAGAAGATTTTTCATCGAAGGGCAGGAAAAGAGGGTGAGAGAGAGAGGGAGGGAAAGGACTGAAAGCTGAGTGTAACCATATGGAATTGCAAAAATCAAATATTTTCACCCATTTTTATCTCGGGCTTCTCCGCTGAAGTTGTTCACTGTTCTGTTGTCACCTGCTGTGTAAGTCAGAGGGTTCCACCTCTCCTTAGACGTGGCTGGGCTCTGGGGTTCAGCCAGGCAGGGGCTAAGGCTGGGCGGGCACACCAAGGACTGTCTGCTCTGGGCCAGGTAAGTTGGAAATCATAGTGGCCGTGAGAATTTTTCTCTTCAAGTCTCCTGCAGAGAAAGGCAGCTTGAGAAAGCACTTTGTGTGTGTGTGTGTGTGTGTGTGTGTGTGTGTGTGTGTGTATGCAAGCACACGTACATGGGCACACATACACATGCATGCAGACACATGTGCACACAGTCAGTATGCACACATATATACATACATATACACCTGCACCTATATAGTGTGCAGGTACATGAATACATAGATACATGAACATACAAATATGCATATATATATATCGCCTTTGGACGAGACTAGGTATACATGCACATGTATACATATACAACATACATAGACATTTACATATGCATGCGATACACATACACATATATGTGTGTGTGTATGTGTGTGTGTGTGTGTGTGTGTGTGTGTATATATATATATATAAAATCTTTGGATTTGGGTGAGACTATGTGTATATATGCACCCCACACCCACACATACACATACGACATAACACACAGATACACACATATACATGAATATATATACATGTGTATACACACTCAGAGACACATATGTGATCATCTTTGGATGAGATTATGTACATATACATACACATTTACATATGCATGCAACACACATACACACGTATGTACATGTATATAAAATCTTTGGATGAGAATATGTGTATATATGCACCCCCATACCCATACATATACATACAACAGAATACACATATAACATAATACACATGTACATAGATATACACACATGACTATACACCCGTGTGTATACACACTTGCATAAACACATATATAATTATCTTTGGTTTTTTATCTTTGGATGAGATTATGTACATACACACACACGTACATACATCTTTACATGTACATTGTCAGAGTCAAAACTAGGCAATGGGTCTGAACAATAAACTCAAGTGTCATCTGTGGAGTATTTGTCACACACCGGACACTGTGCCAAGTGCCGCACAAACCTGAGCTCACTAGAGCCTCATACTGACCTGTCAGATATGTACCTGTAAGGTATTATCTCCATTTTACAGATGAGCAAACTGAGACTCACGGGGGGAAGTGATTTTCCTAAAGCTACAACTGCTAAGTGATAGACCTAAGCTCGACTTCTTAATCTATTTTATGTTTCTGAACCAGTTGACAAATCCCCAGGAGGTCTTTGATGAAATCATGATGTGCCCATTTCCTCAGCTTTCCCATCTGTTCAATGGGAGGACGGATTCCTGCCCCATCTCTAAGTCAGGAAGCTGCGGGGGAATCAGGTAGGGACTGAGCAACGATCTCCTGATTTCTCTGCCAGCGAAGAGTAGTGCCCTTTCTCTTTGCTCCATATGAAATTTCTAGGGTTCCCATAACAAATGGCCACAAACTCTGTGGCTTAAAAAACCAAAAATTTATTTGTGCGCCTTTCTGCCAGGGAGAAGTCTGAAATTAAAGCATCGGCAGGGTCACACTCCCTCTAAAGGCTCCGGGAGAGAATCCTTCCTTGTCTCTTACAGTGTCTGGTGGCCCCAGATATTCCTTGACTTGTGGCTGCATCATTCCAACCTGTGTCCCCGTCTTTACATGTGCTTCTTCCCTCTGCATCCTCACCCCTTCTCTTCTCTTCTAAGGGTATTTGTTATTAGATTTAGGGTCCACCTGACTAACCCAGGATGATCTCATCTTGAGACCCTGAACTTAATTACATCTGCAGAGAACTTTGTGTCTAAATAAGGACACATTCACAGGTCCTGGGTAGACACATCTTTGGAGAGGCTGCCATCCAACTCACTAGACTCACAGAGAATCTTTTATTCTATTTCTTTTTGAATCTTCCTTTTCCCATTGCACTTATCACCTTCTAACACACTGTGTGTTTTACCTCTTTATTTTTCTTATTGACCGAATGTCTCTCTCTGCTGAAATATAAGCTCCTAGAGGACAAGGACGTTGGTCTCTTTTACTCGCTGGTGCATCTCAAAAGCTTATAACAGTGGCGGCACCCAGTAGACTCTTAAAACATATCAGTGGCCCTTTATTATTATTACCTCTTTATGCATCTGTCCCCTCAACTATACCACGAGGAGGGCGAAGCCAGGGCCTCTGTCTTCTTCCTCATTGTACCTCTCAGATCTACCTGTTGCTTGACATGCAGGAGGCATCCAATTGAAACGTGTTAAATGTGGGACTTCCCTGGTGGTCCAGTGCTTAAGACTCTGTGCTCCCAATGCAAGGGGCCTGGGTTCCATTCCTGGTCAGATCAATGTCATGTCCCCCGTACCTCCCTTAAGGCAAGTACAAGAGAGGCTTAGAAATGACAGATGCCAGAGAGACGAAGGGAAGATGATCAATCTTCACGAATCCCCTACTATGTGCCAGCCCTGCGGAGAGCTTACCAAGCATTTAATATCATTCACTCGGGTGGTTTTTAGCCCTGCCGGCACGTAAGAATCATCCAGGGAGATTTTTAAAAGCTACAGGAGGCCCAGGACTCGACCGCAGAGAATCTGGATCAACTGGCCTTGGCAGAGCCCTGACAAAGGTCTATTTCAGAAGCACCTCCGCTGATTCTATTATGAGACTGGCGTTAAGAATCAACTGGTTGACTCTTTGTAACAACCTTCCAAGGGCGACACTATTTGCACCTGCATTTTCGAGATGATGAATCTGAGGCTCAGAAAGGCTAAGAAACTAAGCCAGGGCTGCACAGCCAGCACGTGACGGAGCCGGGATCCATGCCCGGGAGCGTCTCACTCCAGCTGTGGTGCTCTTTCTACTGCCAAGGTGGCCAGGGTGAGCTGGCCCTCTGGACACCTTCAGTCTCGCCGCTGATGGCCCTCGGTCACGTAGACCTGGGAATGATCGATGCCATCAGAGTCCAAGTGGCCTCTCGCTAAACACTCCTCCCCAGAGGAACGAGCTTTGGGGATTCTCCCTTGCACAACTCAGGCTGGACTCTTAAACACTGAAGTGATGATGGAGGCGGACTGGAACAAGAGTGGGAGATGAATCCAGTATCTGGAATTTATCCTTGTCTCTTTTCTGATCCCAATAATATCCTTTTCCAATATCCTCCTCAACTGTACTTCTAGAGAAGGAGGAAGCACGCAGGTTCCTACAAGGGGTCTCAGCTTCCCAAGGGGGAAAGGGACCACTTAGTCTTCCTGTCTCTTTATTGCTTTAATTAGCTGTTTGGTGACCTGACAGTCTCTTTGATCCATATCCAGCGTTGGTCTGTGAAATATGGGGGATGTCAGCCTGTTGAACAAGGGTCAGCCAGACTGTCAATACTGCCGTCCATCAGGCTGGTCCAGGCTGGGTGCCGACCTGCAATGAGATGATTGAGCCATCTGTCCTCTCCCCCTGGCCAAAGTGTTGGTGGCGTGTGGAGCACAGCTGAGGTGACAGTGTCGAGGCCATTGGGCAGCTGACTTCAAACCAGAGGCCCAGAGCAGCAAACAACAGGGAGAAAACAGAGGAAGCACGGTCCAAGTTAAACTACAGGAGAGCCAGAGGAAGACGGAAAGTCAACAAGTCAGGACAAGCGGAGGATCTCTGGGACACCCAGTGGGTGGTGGGACCTAGGGTTAACCCTGTCTGCACTGTTGGCTTATGGGAGCACAGAAATTTCCCCTGTTTACCTAATTATAATGGTATGCAACACACAGAGAGAAACAAAAAACATAAGGTTTGAGACAACTAAAACATCACTGTACTCTAATAGTGTGACATGGCTAAAAAATGCATCAAAATGACCTGTGGATGCATTAATAAAGGTATACTGAGTGCAGTAAAGGAGGCGATTCATTCATTTCCCAAGTATTAATCGAGCATCTATTACGTGCCATGGATTATTCAAGTTGCTGGAGATAGTATAGTAAACAAACAAACAAACAACCCCCCCCACAAATCCTTGCTCTCATGGAGCTTTCAAGGTAATGGAAACAGATATTAAAAGAATAATTATTAAATTTTATTGCATTTTACGTCTCCCTCCCCACCCTCCCTATCCCACCCCTCTAGGTGGTCACAGAGCACCAAGCTGACCTCCCTGTGCTATGTGGCTGCTTCCCACTAGCTATCTATTTTACATTTGGTAGTGTATATAAGTCCATGACACTCTCTCACTTCGTCCCAGCTTACCCTTCCCCCTCCCCATGTCCTCAGGTCCATTCTCTACATCTGCATCTTTATTCCTGTCCTGCCCCTAGGCTCTTCAGAACCTTTTTTTTTAGATTCCATATATATGTGTTAGAGGGAGGAGATATGGGGATATATGTATATGTATAGCTGATTCACTTCGTTATAAAGCAGAAACTAACACACCATTGTAAAGCAATTATACTCCAATAAAGATGTTAAAATTTTTTATTGTATTTTAAAATGTGCAATAAAGAAACATAACAGAAAAGAAGGTCTACGGAGTTGGGAAGGGATATGCAATTTTAAATGGGCTTATAAGAAAAGATGTCTATGAGAAGGTGACACTTGAGTAAAAGTCCTGAAAGAGTTGAAAGAACAAGAGAAAGAGTGCACAGGTATCTATGAGAAGGGCCTTCCAGGCAAAGGGAACAGCCAGTGCAAAGGCCCTGAGGTGGGAGTGCATGTGGAATATTTGAGGAATTGCAAGGAGGCTATTGAAAGTAGAGTGGAGTGAAATGAGGGAGGGGCCAGTGAGACATGCAGCTGGAGAAATAATGCAGGCCAGGGTCTGTAGGGTCTTGTGGACCAGGGAGCAGACGTTAGCTTCCATTCTGAGTGAGGCAGAGAGTTGTGGGAGGGTTTTGGCCAGAAGAGTGACATGATCTGACGTAGGTTTCAAGAGGATCCTTCTGGCTGCTTTTTGGAGAAGAGAATGTAAGAGGTAGAGGTGGAAGCTGGGAGACCAGTTAGGAAGTTTCTAGGTGGGCTTCCCTAAAGTGAGATGGCTTGAAGAATATCTATATCTATATCTATCTCGTCTATCTCTATTTCTCTCTACACGCACTATATATATATAACTATGTAAATACAATGGATAGATTAGATAGGTAGGTAGATGATAGACTTCACATATATAGAGAAGTATTTATATAGTGTTTATTTGGAGATCGATCTATTGATAGATTGATAGACGTATAGACAGAGTGATAGATCAATAGACAGATCAATCTATATATGCAAAAAAAAAAGAGAGAGAGAGAGAGAACCAGAAATTCCAATGTGTGAGGAGATAAAATAAGAGGAAAAAAAAAAAACGCAGAGGAAGGGAAGCAGGGATTGTGCCAGGAACACAGGTTAATGAGTTTGGTCTTGTTCTGTGAGCACAGAGGAGCCATGGAAGGTGTTAGAGCAAGGGAGTGTCATGATCAGACTGATTTCAGAATGAACCCTCTGGCTGCAAAGCAGAGGAGGCGTTTGTGGGGACCATTGGGAAGGCTTTGGCTGCTGTCCAGGGGAGGCCTCAATGGCCTGGTGGTGGTGAGGATGGAGAGGAGTGAGCAGATCTTACCTGGGTCCAAATATAAAATTGAGGGGAGTTGATAAGATGATGGTGGTCTGAAGTTATTCTGCCGGCAATCTGTGATGTAGTCACACTGTGCTCTTTGTGGTAGCAGAACCCACCAGACCCTTCCAACCCTCATCCCAACCCCCTCTCCACTCACATGCTTCTCTCCACCTGTCCCTGTCCTCTTTTATCTCCCTTTCGCCCTGATCCCCTTTCAAGACTAAGCTCTTATTCCTCCTGCATGAAGACTCACCTGACACCACTACACTGGTTTCCTCCCTAGCGCGGCTTGCCCTTCTCAGATCCCTTTTGCACACTGTACTGATTGCTCTCAGGGTTGCCACACAAGGTTGTGCAGGTTGCACACTGCAGAAATTGTCTGGCCAAAGTAGCAGATGAGGTCTGAGATCCGTTGATTTGTCCAATCTTGACTTCTCAGACAAGGCACTTTTTCTTTTTTTCATTCAACAAATGTTTATTGAGCATCTACTATGTGCAAAGGTGTTTTTTTTGTGGGGGGCAAATTTTTCTAATTCAAAGAAAGCATGGCACTGACTGCTCTCCAATGTCTGCCACACTGAACTGTAGTTATCCATGCTCTGTCCAGCTGTCTCAGACTTAGTTCATTTCTCCATCCCTAGCACTTAACACACAGTATCTGAGGGTTTCTTGAATAAATAGATGAGTGGATGGATGTACAGATGGATGGATAGAAGAAAGGAAATTTTTCTTTCCAGCAGGATAAATCAATCAACATAGGAAAATAATAATTAACTTATAAAAAAATAATTAACTTATGTCAAAAGGCTCATTAACATCTCCCCCCCACACACACACCCGCCACTCCTCCAAGGGCATCTTGTCAAGATACCATCATTCCTCCACACCAGAGACCAGGAGATGACAAACCTTTTTTCTTAAAGGGCCAGAGAGCACTCAGCTCTGCTGTTGTGTATGAAAGCAGCCGTAGACAATGCATAAGTGAATGGGCATGACTGTGTGCCAATAAAACTTTATTTTCAAAAACACGCACCAGATAGTTTGCCTACCCCTGGGCTAGATCTCTGCCTCACCAAGAGCTTCTCCCTTGATTCGTTTCTTCCCAAGAGCTTCCTTTCTCTATGTCCACTTTGTAATAATATATGATGATGATGATGATAGTGATATTAACGGTTATTGGGAACATTTATTGTATGTTTGCCCTGGATCACGCTCTGGCCTAAGCCCTTTCTACGTATTATTTCAATTAATTCCCTCAACCACCCTACCAGGTCCTAATTCTATCCCTCAGCCCAGTGAAGGAACTAGCACGAGGAGAGAAAGCAGCCCAATGTCACTTGAGTTTAATTGGCAAAGCAGATACTCTGACCACTGGGGCTGGGAAATTAACCTCTAGCCTCCACATATCAGTATAATGATGTTAGTAGTAGGAGTAGCAATAGCCGCATTTGCGGAAGGCGTACTCTGTTCCGAGCACCTGTTCAGTGCAGTACAATGATTTCTCTGAATTTTCTCAGCCGTACCGTAATGTTAGCATCCTGTTGCCATAGCTACTCAGGGTCACCCAGCAACACGGCTGGATTTATAGGTACTTTCTGCACCATGTCCTATGCAGATGCTCAGAACTTTCTAGAAAATGGACTGTTTGACTCGATGGCCTCACTCCCCTGATGTCACTCTGGGTCCCGAATTTCTTCCTCCCTGCACAGGCTGTGCCTTTGGACTGCATGGGTGCCTTTTATCTTATCGGGCCCTTTCCCCTCACTTTGCTAGCTGTCACGTTTGTTATTCTAGGATAAACTTTCGGCCGATGTAGCACATACTTTGGGGTCAGTGCCCTGTGTTAGCCCAAGGATAGTTCAAATATTTGTGGCCTTGTCAACCTCCGTCTCACTGGACGTGTGTCGTGGTGGGGCAGGAGGGGCATTTCGCTTCTGGAGACCAGGGTGAGCCAGTGCGCGGTGGGCGAGAGGCCCTTCGTGGCAGACCACGGAAGGCAGGTGGTAAATACACCAGTTCTTGGCTCCAGGTTGTAAGAGGGTGGCTGTCGAGAAGAAAGAGGGAAGGTAGTGTTGATTGAATATCTCCTCTATGCCTGGTGCTTTCACGTGCCTTGCAATATGTGATCTTCACTAATGCACTTTAAAAAAGGGATTTTAATGCATTGACCAGAAAACTGAGACTGAGAGAGTTGAATGGCTACAACAGGGGTTCTTAATATTGCATGAGTATGAGACTCTGGCAGTATGGTGAAGTCTAGGAGCTCCTTCTCAGAGCAGTGCTTTAAAATCCATAATGTAAAATACCTAGGGGGAATTCCCTGGGGGTCCAGTGGTTAGGACGCTGCGCTTCCCCTACAGGGGGCATGGGTTCGCTCCCTGGTTGGGGAACTAAGATCCCGCATGCCTCAGCATGGCCAAAAAATAAAAAAATAAAAAAAAAATTTAAAAATTAACAAAAATACGTAGGATTACAGAGGAAACCCACTTCAAACGGAAAGAAAGATACAGTGATATTTGTGTTTCTTTATCAACTCTTGAAATAAGTCATAGCAGCAGTTCTAATAACAACCCGGACAGCAGAAGTGTCGTGAGACTAAGGGATGGTAAATTCTCTGTGACTCTTGTAAGGTGACGTGCCAGTATCTGTGACTTCTATTGGTGACCAAGTGGCAGGGACTGCCGATCCTGGCACACATCTGTTACCTGCAATCATAATGGAAAGAAATGCTCAGTTTCGGTTCAAGGTTAGTGACAACAAAGGTGTGATATATTTTCCTGCTGGCCAAGTTCAAAGAAGCTCTGAATTCTAGCATGGAGCCCTTGGGGGTCTGGGGTCCCAGTGTGAGGACCCTTGAGCTGGTGAGGAGTGGCTTGGGGGAAGGGCAGTCCGCTGTGCCAGGCTCCAGAGACACCCTTGACCACAGCGAGGTTCTCATCACGAAACCCTCAGCTCCCCACGTTGCATCCTTTGGCTTTGTCCCCATGTGACCAGTGGCTGGGAGGGCAGAATGGAGTGCCTGCCTTTGAAGCCTTGGGTTCCCTTTGATGTACAGAGTCCACCAAGGTCCTTCCTGGAGTTGGGCAAGTCTCAGCCGCCCACTTTGCTCCCTCCCTTTGGGAACACTCCCTAAACGGTCCAAAGACCTCTCTCACCCTGTTTCTATTAGTTTTTCTGTTTTTGTTCCTTGGGAAGGGTAAACTGGTGGCCCAGTGGGCTGGACATGGACTTTTAGACAGAACTTGAGAATTTGAAGAAGGGATCATTTTTAGGTAGTCTTCATTTCAGACCAGGCCCTGGCTGCCCGGTGGTTAGGACTTCACCTTCCAATGCAGGGGGTGCAGGTTCGATCCCTGGTCGGGGAGCTAAGATCCCACATGCCTCACGGCCAAAAAATCAAAACATAAAACAGAAGCAATATTGTAACAAATTCAATAAAGACTTTAAAAATGGTCCACATCAAAAAAATATTTTAAAAAAAAGAACAGAAGAAACACTGTCATACTTAGTGAAGTAAGTCAGACAGAGAAAGAGGAATATTGCTTATATGCAGAATCTATAAAAAATGATACAAAAGAACTTATTTATAAAACAGAAACAGATTCACAGACTCAGAGAACGAACTTATGATGGTTATGGGGTGGGGAGAAGGGTGGGGGGAGGGATAGTTAGGGAGTTTGGGATTGACATATACACACTGCTATATTTAAAATGGATAACCAACAAGGACCTCCTATATAGCACACGGAGCTCTGCTCAGTATTCTGTAACAATCTAATTGGGAAAAGAATTTAAAAAAGAATAGATGCATGTATATGTATAACCGAATCATTTGTTGTACACCTGAAACTAACACAACATTGTAAATCGACTATACTCCAATGTAAAATAAAAAGTTAAAAACTAAAAATCATGGCACATAGGAAAAAAAAAGAAACAGAGGGGCCATGTTTAAGGAAAATCGAAATACGATAAAAAGGTAGCTGCACGATGGTTCAGCCGTCAGGGATCTTGGACGTATGCAGGTTTGAGCTGAAAGTCCTTACTGGGTAGGTGACTTTGGGGAAGTCACGAAAACTTTCTAAACGTCTCTTCATTGATGGGGAAACTGAGGCAGTCTCAGAGAAGCTAAGTAACTTGATCGAGGCCCCATAGCTATAAGATGATGCTGGGATTAGAACGCAGGTCTATCTGATTATAGAGACAATGAGGGACTGAGGAAAGAAGGGAGGCAGCCCCTTAGCCTCAGCAAGAGCAATAATAATAACCAAAACAACAGTCAAAGTCCCTTAGGAAGCGTGGACTTCATGCCGGGCACTGAGGATTCGCATGTGTTTTCTTGAATCTTCCCAATGGCACCGCAAGATAGGGATGATCCCCCACTTTCTACCAATAAGAAGCCTAAGGTCAGAGAGGTGATGTGACTTTTCCAAAGACACACAGCCCTGGATGGCAGAACCCAGGTCTGGCTGAGCCAGAGCCCTTTCTTCAACCAGTCTCCAGAAACCAAATCCCTGAGGTCTTTCTTGGAATCAGGGAACTGTTATTTCCAAGGCAGGACTCTATAAACGGTTCCACGCTGAATGGACTGACAGTAGCAATTGGTCCCCTGGGATCAAAGTCAACACTGGCTACGCTGAAGATATGGCATGAGGGAAGGGACCCTGAATTTTGGAACAAGCTGAAGAAGGAGGAAGCCATGGAGGGCCTGCAGTTCCTTGGAAGAAGCAGCTGTTTGGTAACCTAGCAGGCTTTCCAGGGCTGGCCGGGGCTGTAGGGATGACACGAGACTGTGGCTTATGTCCAAGCTGACCTGAAAGCTGCGAGATGGGATGGCTGCTGCCCGAGATATTCTCTGACAGATAGCCACTAGCATCGTAGAAACATGGCAGTATCTCCAGCACCACCTTCCTGTTTCCAAAACTCTACAAACTTGCGCTCAGGACCCCAGCATGATGCTCCCATGGCATCAGGCTTAGGGGCTGACATTCCAGGCAAGGGGCTGAGTCTTGCCTCTTTCCCCTGGACTCCTTTGCAACCCAGAGCTCACATCTGCAGCCCATCTGGCTGGGCTGAGAAGCCCAGGCCACCGTCAGGGGAAAGGAAGTCTCTCTGTGGGTATTTCAGTCCTGACCCGGACAACCTCACGCCCTCCTCCCAGGCCAAGATCCGTGGAGAAACTCAATCCAATAGGCTGCTTGTCAGAGAAGCTTCTGGCCTTGACTTTCAGATTCCTGAGTCATCTCTCCTTGGGCCCATACTCCGCCTGACTTCCTTGCAGGGCCCTTTGATGAACAGATGAGATAATGGACACGCTTTGAAAGAGATAAAAGAGCAAACGAAAGGTTGTGCTGGCCACGGCAATTGGTGCGTCGGGTTGGTTAAACCTTGGACTTGGGCAAGGCTGTCCAAGAGCAAAGACTACTCCCAATCTCTGCATCTCTAGGACAGCCGGCTTGCACAGTGAGCCCTCCCCGCACCCCCTTAGAGAGTGATGCAACTCACCAGCCATTAGAACACGTTACATCCATCAACCAAGGGAATCATCACAACAGTCGTGAGCAAGGGGTATGAATTTACCCCACTTTACGGACGAAAAGACTGAGGCAAGGAGAATTCAAACATGCCCAAGATTATACAGCTGCTTGGGACCGACCCAGGATTTCAACCCAGACCTCATTCCAAACTCCAACAAAACACAAGGGGTTTAGTTAAGATGTCTTCAGCTAGAATGAAATATAACACATCAGTAGGAGCAAGAAACATGGGGTTTTGCAAAAACGTCCCTCCCAGCTCCTCCAAATCTGCAGAAAAGATGACTTTTTCCCTTCAGTGCAGCTGGGAGTCCCACTGGAGGGAGATGAGAGATCGTAGGATTGCACAGTTGGAAGGGAACTTAATGGCCATGTAGGGCCAGCATCCCCTCCACTATGGTGGTGCCAAGAGGCTATCAGCCAATGCTTAGACACTTGCAGAGACGAGGAACTTATTCCTGCCTAATCTATTCTCACACAGCTCACTGTTATCTAGTACTTCTTTGGGCAAATGGACAGAATCTGTTGAAATAGAAAATGTGTTCTTTCTAATCTCCAGAGACGCACGAGGAAGTAGGTACACATGTAGCCACAGCTCCACTGTGAGAGCAAAACATTTGAATCAACCTATATGTCCCCCAGTAGGGGAGTGGATGCATACAATGTAATATATTCCTTTGACGGAGCATTATATAGTCACGAAAAAAGAGTACACTAAGCACTAAGTCTAAGCATCTCTCTATGGATAAATCTCAGAAACACAACAATGAATGAAAAGAGCTGGCTGCTAAGTGTTTTACACCGTCTACATAGTACTATGCGTGTTTAAAAAAAATCAACACAAACAAGATGTACATTTTCTATGGTAAATATATGTGTGCAAAGGTATAAGAAAGGGCTATGGAGTTAATTAACAAGCTGACAGCAGTGGTTGTCCCTGGCTGGGAGGGGAGAGAAAAAGACTCTAAATGTATTTGTAGCATTGAATGATGTGCTTAAGGACGGTATATTACTGTATAGTTTAGGTAGTTCACATTTATTTGAAAGTCTTTAAAGAGAAGTTCTTCTTATTACATTGTACTGGAATGTGCCCTATCTCAAGCTTCTTCAGTTGGCCCTATCTTTTTTTTCCCCCTGAAAATATGTGACGGTGGGGTTTACATTTTTTCTGGATCAAACCCCACCATTCCTACAACCTTGATCCTTTGCCCATTTCCAAGCTCCTTATTTGCCATGTTTTCCCCCTGTTCATGTTCCTATTTCTCTTCCTTCCCTCCCTCTATCCTTCCCTTCCTCTCTCCCTCCCTCTTATGCGCTCTGAAATTAAAAAATTAAAAAACAAAACAAAACAGAAAGAAGGAAATAGGATCCACCCATATTCCTACCATCCAGAATTAGCTATTACGAACCTGTTGGTATATTTTCTAACTATCCCTTTTTTATATTCACACATTTTTAATTAATAATACATGAATTCCTAGTTCTTAAATAAATTGGAGCATCTCAGTACGGTTAAATTCCCCCTTGTGCCCCCAGCCCTGCCCCCACACACATACTATTATGAAATCGAATATATACTCCATTTAAATATGATTTTTACATACTTATGTATGAATCCTGAAAAATATAGAAGGTCTCTTCGGTCTCTTTTAATTTCTTAAATGGGGTACGAATCACTTCATGACTGGAATGTTCTCTCCCTGTCAAGTTTTTGAGAAATCTCCCTGTAGACGCTTAGAGCTCAGGTTCATCTGCTTTGCTCTGTGTCTTACGACACATGCGAGCACGTTACCTGTATCCAGTCCCTTGCTGGTGGGCATCTAAGTTGATACCAATCTCTTCTATCACAAATAATTCCATAATAGACATACTTGTATATGTCTCCTTGTGCATGAGTGTGTTTCTCCAAGGGTGATCACCCCCTCCTTGAGAAGTGACATGCAGCCTTTCCCCTAATAAACAAGGGTGTCCAGCATTGAATCCAATCTTCTAAATGTGGTCCAATCAGAGCAGTCAGTGAAGATTTATTGGATAACTTATGTGCCACTGTTCTAGGCATAGAGAATACAAAACAAACATTATCCCCTGCCTACTTAGAGTTTATCCAGAGACCAACAGTAAGCAAATATTCCAGGCTGTTAAGTAAACATAAATGTGCAGTATTCTGTGAAGAAGAATGGGGCAATGGGAGCCATGACAGGGGACCCAGCCCAGCCCAGGTCCAGGGAAGGCTTCCTGGAGGAGGTGACATTTAGTTGTGTTCCAAAGGACGGATGGGTGGAGAACGGGATGGTAGATACACATTTCAGCAGAGGAGACCTAGAAGCAAATGTGAACAAGATGAGTCTGTTCCTACCTCAGGACCTTTGCACTTGCTATGCCCTCTGGTTGAAATACTTCTCACCTAGTTTCTTTGTAAGATCCTGGAAGCTTTGTGACTCCCCCACATTTGTGATCTGTGTGACCCTGGCTGTCTCCTTACATTGATTAGTCCTATAGCCCGACCGCCCAATGTCCCTTCTTTGATTCCTGCAAGGAAGAGAAAGGAGGGGAAGGCTGCTCTGGCTCGGCCACTAGGCCTGGTCAGGAGAACCTGTGTTAAAGCACACAAGGCTCACAGCTTCAAGCATGGACTTTGGAGCCAGACTGCTTGGATTCACAGCCCAGGCTTTTCAGTTTCCAGCTGTGTGACCTCCAGCGAGCGAACTTCCATCTCGAGCAGGCTCTAAAATAGGGATAAAAATACTCTGCAAGACTCAGAATTCTAGTGAGGATGAAATGAGGACATGCATGTAAAGCGCTAAGCACAGGGCCCTGAAAATAGTGAACAACTCAATCAGTGGTAGCAAAAATAATAACAGTACCAGTAATAATGTGTGGCCACTGCTTGGGAGAGCAAGAGGAAGCAGACAGGCTCCCTGGGAATGGAAAGGGAGAATGTCCCAAGCCAGCGCTCCAGACCGTCCCCAGAGACAGAAGGGGGCAGTTACTGAGTGACTGATGGCTTCAAGCCTCCGCCACATTTCCTGGAAGCCTTTAGCCTTGAACCCAAGGGTGTCTCTCCAGCTGGACCGTGGGTGTGGAACTAAGCAAATACACCATCACTGATCAGCCCCTGTGGTCCGGATGCTTCCCCAGAGGCTTGGTTGTGAGTGAGTGGGAGGTCCCCTCGGGATCTTGTCAGCTATGCCTGCAGAAGAGGCCAGAAAAGGAGGGTAGGGGTGGGACACATCTCAGCCTTGTTCTGTGGGGCCTCTGGCCTCTGTTGCCGGGCGTGGACGCTTTCTAACTCCTGACAGGTGTGGGCAGGCAGAGTCAGTATGGTGGGTCCTTGGGACCTGTAAATCAATAATAAAAAGTTTACCGTTATTGCACTTGAGATAAATATCAATGCACTGTACTAATCATAGCTTTTCTTGCTAAAAATGACCTGCAACTCTGCGGCGTGAGTCCGATTTATCCCCCATTTTCTAGAGTGGGGAAACTGAGGTTCAGAGAGGTGAAGTCACTTACTCAAGGCCAGTTTTGTCAGCTGCAAATCCAGGCTCTTCTCAGTTAGGTGGTCAGCACGATCCTCATTCTTCCCCTGTCTGCCACTTAGCAGCTAAGATCTTGGACAAGGAACTTAACCCTTGTGTGCCTTGGTTTCCTGGGCTGTACTGTGACATGGAGAAATGCCTCTGAGAGTTGTCAAGGGGACTGAAACAAGTTGGTGGATGTCCAGGGCTCATGGCAGTACCTGGCTTTTGCCATGACAGTGCAGCTACAGGTTATTCTAACGCTGAGGACAGTTTTTCTCCTTGGTGTTCGTTGCTCCTTTGTATTTCTCCATTTTTTGCATGTCCTCTTCCAGAGGTGGACTTCCTTCCCTGGATTTGCATTTTGATAAAGAGTCTTCTGGAAACGGGAGAAACTGTGTGTTTCCCTAGAGAGACAAGGGGCATCCTGGTACTCCGCCCCAGGGTCCCCACCCCCAGGAACATGGGATGGGAGTTGCTCACAGGGGCTCGGTCAGCCAGTCTGGACTTTAACTCCCTGCAGCCATCAGGGGCAAGATGGAGCTGCAGGCCCTTCAGAGAAGGTCAGGCTGGTGGCCTCCGAGCTGGGAGACCAGCAGAAAGACTCCGGGTGGGGGGGGGCAGTGAACGGAGAGCTCCCACAAGAGTTAAATGAGGTCTTCTTTGGGACCACCCAGAAACACACCAGCCTCATCTCAAAGACCCAAGGCCTTGGAAGCGAAGATTCATCTCCCTTCTGCCACTGAAGAGACCTGAGGGGCCTCTTTCTGGGCCGACTTCCTGCCTGGGACCTCTCCAGACTTTGTCGCCTTCAACCCTGGCTGCCTAGCTCCCTCTTTCCAATATCCGCTCCCTCCATGCCCCTCTGCCCTCGGCCCCGCCCCGGATCCTGGCAACATCCTGTTCTTCCCCTGAACTGAACTCCCCCTCCAGCTTCCCAGTGTGATAGGAATCTTAAATAAACGCTTCCTGTCTCTTGTCCACCTTATCTCCCATTCCTCCCGAATGGCTGAGGTTCAAGAACCACAGGCAGCCTTGCACTCCCTGCTAATTTTAAACCTGCCCTCAGAGGCTCTCTCCCCTTCCTTCTTAAGGTTCCGGGAAAGGCCAGGAGGTGTCAGAGGTCCCTGTCGATCCACTGAGTCAGCAGAGGCTGAAGGCATCCTTCTTAAGTTCCCAGGGAGGGAGTCTGGAGCTGGGGATCCTGGACGAGGCCATTCTGCAGCGCCTGTCCCAGCGAGGAGTAGATGCTGTGTGCTGTGGAGAGAGTAGGTGCTTAGATACCGTGACACTAAGGAGATGCTTAGTAGATGCTGTGTGCTGCGGGGAGTAGGGGTTTCGATTTAAATCCAGGTCTGCCTAAGTCCAAACCCTTCCTTTTTGCAAAACATTGAGCTGTCTTTGGAAAAACATCAAGGAAGTCTTGTAGCCTAGATTACGGGAAGTGACCTTGGCCACTATAATTAACTACAAGGCTTCCGAAATCTTCGCGTACCATGCCCTTTTATAGACCCCCCATTATTGACAGCCCCTTCTTCCCCTTCTCAATCACGCCATCATTCTGCGAAACTGACAAACCCCTTCTTTTTCTTCCTGCTCAGACTGTTCGCCCACTTCTCTTCCTCAGCTGTCCTCAGCATGAGTATGTCTCAGGGCTCACCCTCTGTTCACCCCTCAGCTGTTCACGTGCCTCTTCCCCAATCCTCAGAGCCATCAACACCCGTACGTGTCTTCTCACATCTACACCTCAAGGTTGGAATGTCCAAAATGGAGCTTCTCACCTTCCCCCAAACCTGCCCTTGCCTCTCAGTTCTGCAGCTCAGCCACTCAATCAAACTAGAACAGTCGCAGGGTCCTGTTCAACTTCATCTCCTTCTGTGCTCTCCCCACCTCATCAGTCATTCAGTTCTGTGACTCCTGCTTCCCATGGAATCCCCCAGCTCATCCTGGCACTCCATCCCGAGGAGTGCAGCCCGTGCAAGCGAAGGAGCGGGTAAATGGCGGTGCGCCTACGGCTTTTGGAAACCAGCCCCGGGCTGGTACCTTGTGTGCCTCTCGTTGATCCCTGTGCACACACAACACACAAAGCCGTGGGTTCTTGTTTATGTAGCTGTCTTCTAGTGCTAGGGATATTTTAGAATCCAAATTGTTACAGCTTCATGGATTTTACACTGTCGTAAGTGCAAACAAACTCTTTCTTCACCATACCATTATATACTTGTGTGTGTGTGTGTGTGTGTGTGTGTGTGTATATGTATTTGTAACTTTCTCTTCCATCCTTATTCCCCTAACCACCCCATATACAGAATCTACAAGCTGTGGACAATTCCACAAGACGTTTCTGCCTCCCACACCCCAAACTTGCTTCCTTAACTAGGTCATGCTTAGTGTTATTTCCACAGCTCATCATTCGTTTGCTGGAAGACTAGTTACCTCATCTGAAAGTCGAACAAACGTAGATATTAACCGGAGAAGACCACTGGGAGGATTAAATAAGGATCCGTCTGCAGAGCACTTAGCTTGTCCCTGGCACATAGAAGCATCTAGTACATTCCAGTATGACTGTTATCATTATTACAAGGAAAAGAGATATTTTCTTGTTATCACGTTCTTTCTGGGTCATGTCCTTAAAATTTCACTTCTTGATAAATTATTACAGACAGCTAAGACAGAGCAGTTCCCTTTTAAGCCTGAGGACGAGCCGTGCCTCCCTAATTAGCAGCCACTGGGGACACCAGTGTCTGTCCTCTTGCTGTTTACATTAACAGCTTTCATTAATCACACGTAAGATAATAGACATCGCCATCCCACGACACCATGTGTTAAAAAAAATACTCCATTGTGTCTGAATAGACGTCTGTACCCTCAGAGAAAACGTTCAGAACTGAATGTATTTAAGCATCCCTTTCTTTATATTCTCTTTTAGTTGAACAGCGCCTCATTGAAAAAATTTAAGAGATGGGGAACTAACTTGAATTGTGTTTCCATGATGTGACAGTGACTTAACCAATGTTAACTAACTTGATTTATACAAACAGCAACAGTCCTCTTTTGAGTTGCTTCTACCAGTTGGGAAATTGAGGCTCAGGGAGACTAAGCCACCTGTCCAAGTTCACAGAGCTGGTCGCTCCTGGTACAAAGCAATAGGCACGGTGGTGAAGCGGTGGTATGTGGGGATTAAATAAAATAACCCAGGTAAGGTGCTTAAAATTGAATCGACCACGCAGGACACTCTATGGATGTGCTAGTGATTTGCTCAGCAAATTAAATCAATTTTGGACATTTTCACAAGTCTTTTTCTTAACAGTCACGTGGTATTCTAAGGCAGGGGTCAGCAAATTATGACTCGCTGGCTAAATGCAGCCCCCTGCCGGTTTTTGTAAATAAAGTTTTATTGGCACACAGCCACACCTGTTCATTTACACATTGTCTACGGCCTCTTTGACAATACAACGGCAGAGTCGAGGAGTTGCACCAAACGAGCTCTATGTCCCCAAAAGCCTAAAATATTTACTACCTGGCTCTTCACAAATATTTTGCTGACCTCCCTTCTAAAGGTTAATAGCACCTATTGATATACATTCAGGTTGAGTCTCATTTTTTAATTTTTTTAATTGAAGTATACTCAGTTTACAGTATAAGTTTCAGGTGTACAACATAGTGATTCACAATTTTTAAAGGTTACACTCCATTTCTAGTTATTATAAAATATTGGCTATATTTCCTGTGCTGTACAATATCTCCCTGTAGCTTATTTATTTTGCTATTATCTCTGTATCCGTGTTTTTTTTTTTTTTTTTTTTTTTTTTTTTTTTTTGCGGTACGCGGGCCTCTCACTGTTGTGGCCTCTCCTGTTGCGGAGCACAGGCTCTGGACGCGCAGGCTCAGTGGCCATGGCTCACGGGCCCAGCCGCTCCACGGCATGTGGGATCTTCCCGGACCGGGGCGCTAACCCGCACCCCCTGCATCAGCAGGCGGACTCTCAACTGCTGCGCCACCAGGGAAGCCCCTGTATCCGTGTATTTTTGTACATTGATGCCGATATGTCTGTAGGTGCTGGATTGCTGAGGCAACTAAAGAGTAGGAAGCTTCTGAGAGCAAAGGGTATGGAAAGGCATCTCCATAGAACAGGCTGGTGACCTCCGCTGTTCGGAGAGGAGCGCTATAGCTCTGAGTCAGATTCAGAGCTTTCGAAGTTCTTCACTCAGAGCTGCAGTGATTCCAGCACAAAATCAGAGCAACTCAGAATCCCTTTGACTACAGTTTCATCAAAGTTGTGTGCAGTGATTCAGCAGCAGACATTTTTCATGGGCCTGTGTTGGGCCAGGTGCCATGCCAGGCAATAGGGATAAGAAACTCAGAGAATTTAAATTTTAGTGCAGTGAGTTTTAAAGGTGTTTAAGTCTTGAAGTTATTTGAAAACTCAGAAAAGCTATGGAGCACCTATCCCTCAAGTTGCACGTTTGTGTAAAATTTTGCAAAAGGTTTCCAGGGATTGGCAACTTCCCTTGAAGCCCTTCCATTGACTTTCTTAAGTTCTTGGGTTAAGAATCCCTCATCTATAGGGAGAGACTGACCCATAAGGAATCAAATAGTATAAAGTATCATAAATGGTATTTGAGGTATATACAAACTAGAATGTGTGTACATGGAGTGAGGTAATCAGCACTGCGTTGTGGCAGAGCATGGAGTTGGGAACGTCAGGGAAGGGACCTCATAGGAATTGGGACTTGAAGGATGTGTAGGAGTTCTCTGGATTGTCTAGAAAGAGGAGAGGCAATTTCATTAAGGAAAAATCAATTACGGGAAGAGGAACTCTGAGAATATCCTAATGTTGATGCCCAGAAGTTTGGACAATTTCTGGTTTGTCAACTGACTCTGGAAAACGAGGGCAAATGTCTTAACCACAGTGTTTCCTCCCATCTCTCCAGCCCCCTATGGCTGCCTCAAATGAGGACCAGAACAGCACTCACTGACTTTTTAAAGTTGTCTGAAGTCCACAGACAAAAGCCTCCGTGTTAATAAAACATCATCACGAATGCCAAAAAGGGCCAATTCTGTGGTTTCACATTTCATGACTACAGTTGTTTTTTTTTCCCCACAGCCTGCTTGATCAGAGCTGTAGGAACAATTTGGATGTCTTTCTTTTTGTTCTGTTCTTGAGAGCTAGTAATTGAGTTAGGAAGAGGTTAAGAAGTCTTCTTGGTCATGCCACCTCTTTGAAGTGCATGTGTGTCTGCTTGTGTGTGTGCGTACACTCTTTCTGAAAACTCGAGTGCCCTGGGTCATTGAATTTGGGAACATGAAGACATTGAGCGCTGGTTCCAAAGGTGTGACTCATAGGTTACTGGTAAAGCGTTTGGACGCTCTGGTTCAAATCCTATCTCAACCACTGTAGTCGTTTCCTAGGACTTCTGTAACAGACTCCCACCAACCAGGCTGCTTAATACAACAGACAGTCTCTCCCTGTTCTAGAGTGCAGAAGGATGAAATCACCGCGTTGGCAAGGGTTCGTTCCTTCTGGAGGCTCTTCAGGAGCATCTCTTTCATGCCTCTCTCGTAGCTTCTGGTGGCTGCCAGCAATCCTTGGCCTATGGACACATCACTCCAGTCTCCGCTTCCGTCTGTGCGCCCCTCTGCGTGTCTGCTTCTCAAACCTCCCTCCGCTTATCTCTTTGTAATTACACCAGTCATTGGATTTAGACACCTCCCACCCCCTGCCCCCGTAAATCCAGAGTAATCCCATCTTGAGATCTTTAATTCCACTTGCAAAAAATCCTATTTCCAAATAAGGTCACATTCACAGGTTCTGGGTGGACATGTCTTTTGGGGGCCACTATTCACCCCACTACCACAACGTCCTCCCCGAGCATCCTTCGATATGTTCCTTACCCAATGCTGAGTTTTAGCAGTGACCTCATCTGGAATTCGTGGCCTGTCATAGAACCTCAATTCAGAGAATAAGAAAACGCACATAAAATCCTCTGCACCGGACTTCTCTGGTGGCGCTGTGGTTAAGAATCCGCCTGCCAATGCAGGGCACACGGGTTTGAGCCCTGGTCCGGGAAGATCCCACATGCTGCGGAGCAACTAAGCCCGTGCACCACAACTACTGAGCCTGTGCTCTAGAGCCCGTGAGCCACAACTACTGAGCCCGCGAGCCACAACTACTGAAGCCCACGCACCTAGAGCCCATGCTCCGCAACAAGAGAAGCCACCACAATAAGAAGCCCACGCACCGCAACGAAGAGTAGCCCCAGCTCGCCACAACTAGAGAAAGCCCGCGCGCAGCAACGAAGACCCAACGCAGCCAAAACAAAACAAAACAAAACAAAACAAAACCCTCTGCACTAAGCCTCGCACACCCAATGCACACACACAAAAGGGCAACGCTTTATTGGTAGTAGCAAGAATGATATCAGTGTCACTCTCTCTCAGCCAGGAACTCTGACATACGGAGGGCGGGGCAGTGCAACCTCAAACATCTGGATAACAAGACTGTGGTGCTTTCCAACTCAGGCTATCTGGCATCCCGTAGACCCCAGAAACAGATGACAGAATGTCAAGATGATTGACTGCCCTCTTCCCTTTCCCCCAGACATTGGCAGGTTGTCTGAGCCTAAACATCATGGACGTTTGCCACTGAAGACACACACACTTGTTTTCCCAAAGTCAGTTGCCAGTGGTTCCCGTGGACCATAGGATTCGGTGGCTGTCCCAGGATGTGTCAGGTACATACACAGTGTAGAGGCCCATCAAGGTCTGTTACTCAAATGGAATGGCTGGGAAGTGTCACAAACGTTGGAGGTCACACATTACTATGGGTTTGAATCTCAGTAGAGCTCCCTGGGAGCTGAGTGACATCGAGCAAATCATTTTACCCCTTTGAGCCTCACCTTCCTCACCCTTCACCTGGAACAAATCCCAACGTTATTCTGATGATTAACTAAAATCACATATATAATTTATATATACTGCAAGAGCTCAATAAGGTTTGCCATTTTTATTGTTAATCATTATTCGTAATAAACCATAAAGTGTATTGGTTCGGATGACTCCCACGAAAGGACAGTGGATTCAGTATCCCTCCAGTAGTGTTTCGCTTGGCAAGTGAATTGACATTTCCAAATCACTTGTTGCTGGAAAACACAGGTTCAAATCCTAATTCCCTCTCTTCCCACCTCTGTAACTTCATGTCTTTGGAGCCTCAGTTACTGCCTGTATAGAAAGGGGATGCTCCTGCTATGAAACAAGGTTACTCTGGGGGCTCAAACAAAAGGCTATGTGCTTATGTGTTCAGTCAACAATGATTTACTGAGTCCCGATGATGTTTCAGGTTATGAAAGGTGTGGGAGAGAGATGACAGTGAACAAGACACAATTTGTTCTTGCTGTCAGAAAGCTTATAGTTTAGAAGGAGAGTGTATTGTAAGCAATCATGAAATGTACAAATGTAATAGTTTCTTATTCTCATTCATAATTATTATGCCTTTCCCTCTCACAGCTGATACATGTTGGTGGAATAAGTTTAACAAAGTGTACTTAAATTTGGCCTGATTTCGGGAAGTCAGTCCTCGTGTCCCACTGGACAGAGGGTGTAGTGGGCCAAGATTTTCTTTTCATCCTAGTCACCCTTGCCTGCCACCTCTCATCCAATGGCAGCATGTGTGATCCCAGGGCCATTTTATAGATGCTAGAAAATAGTTTTCAAACTCAGAGGTTTGCTTTGTAGGAATCTGGGCTTCTGGGTTTCAAAAACTGAATCCCTCTGAATTACACTGTTAAAAATGGTTAAAATGGTTAAATGTTGTAATATGTATCTGAATTTCATTCCTTTTCATGGCTGAATAATATTCCATTATGTGTATAGACCACATCTTCTTTATCCATTCATCTGTTGATGGACACTTAGGTTGTCACCATCTTTTGACTGCTCTAAATAAGGCTGCAATGGACATTGGTGCCCAGGTATCTCTTTCGGTCTCTGTTTTCAATTCTTCTGGGTGTGGAAGGGAGCAGAAGTGCTGGGTCATATGGTAATTCTATATTTAGCATTTTGAGGGACTGGCAAACTCTTTTCCACAGTTGCTGCACTATTTTGTATTCCCACCAGCAATGTGCAAGGGTTCCAGCGTCTCCACATCCTGTCTAACACTTGTTATTGCCCCCGTAGTTTTGTAAAATTATAGCCATTCTAGAAGGTGTGAAGTGGTATCTCATTGCAGTTTTGATTTGCGTGTCTCGGATGACTAATGACATTGAGTATCCTTTCATGTGCTTACTGGTCATTTGTTATGTTCTTTGGAGAAATGGCTAGTCAAGTTCTTTGCCCATTTAAAAATCGGGTTATCTTTTTATTACATTTTAGGAGTTCTTTTAATAATCTGGATACTACCCCCTTAGCAGATGTGATTTGCAAATATTTTCTCCCTCCTCGTAGGTTGTCTTTTCACTTTCCTGATAACGTCTGTTGTTGCACAAAAGTTGTTTAATTTTGGTAAGGTCCAATTTATTTTTCTCCTGTTGCTCATGCTTTTGATATCATTTTTAAGAATCCGTTGTCAAATTCAAGGTCACGAAGATTTACTCCTCCGCTTTCTTCTAAGAGACGTATGGTTTTAGCTCATATAGTTAAGTCATTGCTCCATTTTCCTCGGTTCTTCACTCTTAAGCAGGTTCTCATAGATAATCAACAAGGACTTACTAAATAGCACAGGGAACTCTACTCAGTGCTCTGTAATAACCTATATGGGAAAAGAATCTGAAAAGAATAGGTACGTGTATATGTATAACTAAATCACTTCGCTGTATACCTGAAACTAACACAACACTGTAAATCAACGGTACTCCAATATAAAATAAAAAATTAACAAAAAAGAAGGCTGTCGATCTTGGGGTCATGCAAATGAGAATAAGCATCTAAGAGTGAGTTTCTCCTTCAGTTTTTCACCCTAGGTGCCTCACAGACCTTCCTCAGGGGAGCCCAGGCAGGCGGCAAGTCCCTCACAGGGAGCTGAAGAGGGGAGAAGTCTCACTGGGTTGCCTTGACTAGAGGGCCCAAGATAATAGACTCATGAAGTTGGGCCTGGGATGTGCCAGAGCCCTCTTGTGGTCTCAAGGGTGGCGTGGAAGTAACTAAGGAAGAAGATAGCAGGGCTCAGATAAGCCCCGATAATGGGACTTTGCAGAAGTGATGTTTAGGGACTGGTCTAGAAGGCGTGACAGGCACTGAGAACACCTCACCATTTGCTGCAATGGTTGAATGACAGTGGCTGAGGAGCCAGTGTGGCCCCCATGATTAGGTGTCGGCCTAGAGAGTCTGCAGATCTCAGCCATCACCCCAGAGAAGCGTGGCCTAAGAAAGCCCTGAATTGCCTGTAATTGGCCTCAATGAATAGACAAAGCTTTTGCGACCAGTGGGATCTACATAGGAATTAAGTTCCACTGCAGACGAAGAAAGAGCCATTGTGGTGTGAGATCACACCGTTCCCAAAGATGATCTCCATATGTGAACAGAACACAGGAAGGTGATATGTTTTGCCTCAATTTCATCTCATATTTCATGTCACTCATCTCCCCAGGAAGAGAGAACTGTTTTCTAGCCTATATTTCCATTTACAGGGACACTCTGGGCAAGCAAAATGTTTACAAAGAGGCAGAAATCTCTAGAGGGTGGTTGTTACCTAGGGGTGATTTTTTATCATCTGGGGGGACATTTGACAATGCCTGGAGGTGTTTTTGCTTGTCAAAACTGGGGAGGAGGTACTTGTGGCATCTAGCGGTAGGGACCGGGGGTGCTGCTGAACATCCTGTAATGTACAGGGCAGCCCTCCACGACAAAACCCATTCCACAATGTCAGTAGTGGAGAGGTGGAGGAGCCCTGGTGTACCGTGATACATGTCGTGCTCTCTGTGCAGACAGGATGTAACACAACATCACACTTTTCCTGCAGCACATCATCATGTTGTAGAAAGAGCACCAGGTTGTGAGATGTCAGGCTCAGATGTCTCTGACTAGCTGCAAGCCTGGGAAGACCACTCCAACACCAAGAAAGATTCATTTCCACATTGTAACGTGTGAGCCCTGCCCTGCCTTCCTCTCAGAGGCTGAAATGAAAGCTGTAAACTGTGAAATTCCACAGTGCATCTTACAATAGTTAGCAATGGTGAGAATGAGCTGGCTGTTGAAATAACAGAGGAAAATTCTCTGAAGTCTTCCAAACACTCCAGCAGGAGCCCAATATCCCAGCCCAGTGGCTGCTATAACAAACAGCACCAAATGTTAGTGGTTTAACACCATAATAATTTACATCTTGATATGAAGATGCAATAATCCAACCTGATTGGGTGACTCGTCTAGGTGATTCTTAATGAGTATCAACTCAGAGGCTCCAGTGCCCATTTGCCTTCCTTCCTTCTTTCCTTCCTTCCTTCCCTCCTTTAGACCCTCCATCCTGAGATTCTTGAAGTACCTTGCTTCTACTTTCACAGATGGTGAGAGAGAGCATGGAGGTTCATGAGGGAAGTTTTCTTGGGGGACAGATATAGAGGTGGTGGGTATCACCTCTTCTTGTTTTCCATTGGCCAGACCTCAAATCACATGACCCCACTTGACCACAGAGGAGGCTGGGAAATGTAGTCAAACTGTGCTGAGGACAAAAGGAAAAAGGATTTGGTGAGCACAGAGTAGCTTCTGCCCCAGCATACTTTTATTTTTTCACCAACACAAATATATGTAGATTTGGTCTGGGTAGGATTCCAAATCATGGAGATTTGGGAGTTTATCTTCCATAAGCAACATATACTCCTCTTGAGGATGTTACACCTCCTCCAAGTCTGAGTATAAAGGGCATCAACCCCAGATCTTGTTTTGCCTGAGTGCAATTCTCTTCTTTCATTCAGCAAGGTCTTATGGGGTACCTGCTGCATGCCAGATGCTGTGAGTACAGCGGTGAAGAGGCAGAAAAGAAAATCCCTGTCCTTATGGCGCTTGCATTCTAGCTGGGGGAGATAGTGAATAAGCACATTATAAACAAACAAACAAGCAAACAAATTAGTAGGCTGTTCTTAAAGCATGCAGCAGATATTAGCCTGCCTCTGCTGTAAGAGGATTTGGACCAAGTATCCGTGTCTAAGTCAACTGAGCAGGGCCAATCAGATTTTTCTCTTTGGAATTTGAAGTGGAGACTTAGAGATGCTAAAACGTTCACAGTTCTGGAGGCCAGAAGTCCAATGTCAAGGTGTCAGCAGGTTTGGTTTCTTCTGAAGATTCTCTCCTTGGCGTGCACATGACCATCCTCTTGCTATGTGTTCAAATGGTCATCTCTTCATGCTCATGCATCTCCGGTGTCCTCTTCCCTTCTTATAAGGACACCAGTCCAATTGGATTAGGGTCTTACCTTAACAGCCTTACCTTAATTACCTCCTTAAAGATCTTATTCCTAAATACTGTGACATTCTGAGGTACTGTGGGCTGGGACTTCAACATATGAATGTTTTAGTGGGAACGGTTTCAGTCCGTAATGCCCGACCAGCTCTTCTGTCCTCCTGTTCTGTGAGAATGCTGCTTTCCTTACACTCAGTCTTCATACTTTTAACTGAGTACATTTGGTTGCTCTCTGCTCCTCTCAATTGAAAAATCCCTGCCTATTTCTTCCTCCACCTGTGTTGTACTCATCACTCATTTATTCTGCCACAAACATGACTGGTCATATACTTTGGGACACTCCCAGGGACACAAAGATGAACAAGACTTGGTTGGTGTCTTCGAGTTGGTGTTGCAAGCTCTGTCAATTGCAGGCTGCAAATTTCCAGTAATAATTAATTTTGACAACTTAGGCATGTACGGTCTTAGACCACATCATCTGCTAACTTGGCAAGGGTCTCTCCAGAGAGAGTGTTTTCTCTTGACTTGGGAACAGATGACATGGCACTGGGTAGGTCTATGGTTTGGGCATTGAGTAAGAATCACATGCACATAGAGTTTGGAAAGGTGCCGTTTCACAAAGGGAGATTTCAATTTGCTATGTCCTACTGCTCATACGAAATTGATGACCCTTGTTCTGCCTAACCTTTACCCTAACCCTAATGCATTATTACTTCTATGTTAGGAGGACAGTCTAGCTATAGAATTACAGATCTCAAGTGGGCAAATCAGAGGCACGATGAAATATTCAACTTCCCCAGCCACAAAATGAAAACAACGTGAGGACTTAACATGTTTCACCTAGCAAAGTAACGATTTTTGTTTTTAACGAATTAAAGTATCCAGTTTGGGGCCAGAGTTTGGGAAAATGGACCACATGATCAGCTGTGATGGAAGGAGACTATTGCTCAATCTTTATTTACCAAAAGAATCAAGCATTTGAAACAGCTTCAAAGCAGCAAATTTACTGCAAGGAATTTTCTTAGGGATAGAACACGAAAGTTCAACTATGAATATGTTCATTGCCACTATATTTGCAATAGTAAAAGTGGGAAAAGCCAAATGTCTAATTCAATCCTAATTATTGAGTAAATTATGATATCTCCAGAAAATGGAATGTTCAACCATTACAGACTGATGCTGTAAAAGACTTTTTAATGACATGGAAGATGTTCAGATGCATTTTTTAAAAATTTATTTTTATTTATGTATTTATTTATTGGCTACGTTGCATCTTGGTTGCTGTGTGCGGGCTTTCTCTAGTTGCGGTGAACAGGGGCCACTCTTCGTTGCGGAGCACGGGCTTCTCATTGCGGTGGCTTCTCTTGTTGCGGAGCACGGGCTCTAGGTGCACAGGCTTCAGTAGTTGTGGCACGTGAGCTCAGTAGTTGTGGCTCACAAGCTCTAGAGCACAGGCTCAGTAGTTGTGGCGCACGGGCTTAGTTGCTCCGCGGCATGTGGGATCTTCCCGGACCAGGGCTCGAACCCGTGTCCCCTGCATTGGCAGGCGGATTCTTAACCACTGCACCACCAGGGAAGTCCCAGATGAATTTTTGAGTGAGGAAATGAGGCCATAATGCACGACGGAGAGTATAATCCCACTTTTGGAAAAAAAAAATGCATAGCAAAAACACCCAAAAAATGAACACTAAAATAGAAGTAGTTACCTCCAGGTGGCGGGCATATAATTGCTTTTCATTTTGTTCCGTTTTACTTCAGTGAGAAAATGTACAATGCTTAGCACTGCCTCACATGGAAAAATCACTAAACAGTGATTTGATATTTTTGATATTTTGATATTATTATTGATATTATACTTTTGATATTATTATTCACACCATCAGTCGAGTGGAGTAAATATCAACTTTTCAGGTTTGTTGTTAGACGTAAGCAAGATCGTGAAGCACCTGGTACACAATTGACTTTCAATAGATAATTTTTTTTTTCCTGGGAGAGAGGGTTAAGTATCACAGGGGTTGAGAATGAGGATTCCTCAGGCAGATGGACTTAGATTCAAATCCCTCTCTTTGGCCCCTTGCAAGCTGCTCAAAAATGTAGGTGAATTAATTATGCCTTCTGAGCCTCAGATTCTCCATTTGAAGATGGAGACAGCAATATCTATAGCCTAAGATTATTGTGAGCATGAAAGATGATGTACATAAATCATGTAGCACATGGGGAGTTTAGTCTCTGTTTTCTACCATGTTGTGTGAAAATAATATGTATTCAATTTGTAAAACAAAAAAGTGCAATTTTAAACGTAAGAAATACATAGATCTTAAAGCATTCAACCTTCTCCCTACATCTCGCTGCTACTCAGTTCAGTGAAAATGCATTTGGTAAAGAGCTAGGACATCACCAGTTTTAGGAAAGGAAAAGCGTGTAGAATGAGCTTACGAAAGCCAGGAGTTGATCATGGGAGAGAAAAAGGAAAGAAGCTCTTGTGAACTGAAAGGAATCTAGCTCAAAACTTTTTTTTTGTTTTTCCAGCAAGGCTTCCTTCAACCTAGAGCAGGAAATGTGTTGGAAGCATGAGTCTCCCCAAGTTTACTAGGATCATCTGCTTTCGATATCGCACGGATCCCCTGTGATCTCAGTTAGCAAGCTGCCTCCATCTGACGGATAAAGAAGTTATTTGCAAGCAAAATGCACAAAAAAATAAAGATATATTATTAAGACGGGCATGACCTATTACGGATACACATACATGCATATCTCCAAAGTATCATCATTCCTTTCGTTCCTACTTAATTGATTTCTTTATTTTTTCAGCTTTACAGAGATATAATTGGCATATAACATTGTGTAAGTTGAAAGGATACAGTGTGATGATTTTTTTTTTTTTTTTTTTTTTTGGTTAACATTTCAAACATGTATAACCAATGAACATGGCCTAGGTTTTTTTTTATTGGTACTCACTTCAGAAACTTGAATCCACAGATATAAGCAGTATATAACCAGAAAGTTACAAGTAAACACAGATTATACATGCAAATTTCTGTTCACAAAGGTCACATATGCAGTATATGAATTAGAAGCGTGCGTCTAAGATTATGGCCAAACTGTTTTTAAAATGCAGAAATGTAAAATTACATCTTGAAAATATGAAGAGATGGTCTACACACTTCAAAAATCAAATGTGCTTATACCAGATGTATGACAGCTACAGGATTCAAGTGACAAGCAATATCTCAAGAAATTAATACTGGTCAAAGAGAATGGGAATATTTTTACATTTCACTGAAAAAGACAATGACTACTAGAATACGAAATCTAGCAGGAACTTAGGGAAAAAATTACAAAATCTAAAGCCAATTACTTAGTATTTCTTATTACCTAAACAGCATGACATTAAAAGAAAACTGCACCTGCATTTTAATTACCAATCTCACATTAATGAAGTTCTCAAAAATTGAAACAAAACCAAAAATGCTTCGAACTGCAAATGAAAAGTCTGCAAGGCTCAGATTAAAATGTGGAATGTTTCAGATGAAAGTAATAAAAATACAATTGGTTTTGTTCTTTATTGAATGGAATCAAAAGTTTTGACATTTCTTTGAAGCTTGGAACTACTAAATTTCACTTCTCTGAATGTTTCTACGTATCTTTCTTAATGGTGCAAGTGTCTTAAGTAGCATATGAAGTCAGTCTCTAACAAGTATTTCTGTCTGTTACCATTTTGATAAAACAAAAACAATTCTTCATTAACTTAACCGTATATGTATTTTTGCTATAACACTTAACACATGAACAGACGTCTATTATTTTTCCACTATAACAAAAGAGTACAATAGTTTTCTAACTATCTGTATTGTATTTAAAAAAGGTTAACATTTAAAAACAAAGAACCATTATTTTCTTTGAAATCATTAAGCTTCTTGCACATCTTAAGCTTCCTTCTTCTGCCTGCGTTCTTCTGCCAATTTATTCAGAAATTTCTTTAATTTCTGATAATGAGGAAGGCTGCTGCAATGAGTATTCTTTGCAACTTCTTCATTTGTATAAAAGAGTGAACACAGCTTACAGTAAAACCCTGTTTTAGGTATCACATAGTCTATACCAACAGGAACATTGGGCTGATACGGTCCAATTCTATACTCATCTGGGATTGTATAGTCCTCCTTGTTTTCATCACTTTGGCCATCTGCGTTTTCACTTGTATCTTTGTTGGGATCATCAGCATTCTCGGCAGATTCAGCACCTGGTTCTGTATTTTCCTCATTTTTAATTCCATTTTCCAACGCTGCTTCGTTTTCTTGGTCAAGTTCCTCGATCTTGTCCACCTTTTTAAGCTTTTTCTTGGCAGTTGCTGAAGCACTCGCATTTGCATCTTTTTTCACAACTTTGTCTGAAGGTTCCTTTTTCCCATCAGATGCCACATCCCCTAAATTAGCAAGATCTGTCTCATCTCCCACTGAACTGCCACTTTCTAGCAGTGCTGCTGCTTCTTCTTCATCTACAAGTAGCTCATCTTCAGATTCAAGAAGCATGTTAGGTTCTTGTTCTGCCTGGTCATCCTTTGTATCTTTTTCACCATTTTCTCCTGATTTCTCGTCTTGTTCTTTACCTTCGGTTGTACTTTCAGTCTTCTGGGAACCATCAGTTTTGGATTTCTTATCACTTGGAGATTCTTTGCCATCTGGAGAGTAAGACCTTTTCCGGGACTTATCTTTTTTCAGTAAGTCAATGCCTCTGTTGGGAATCCTGAGTACCAATTTTTTGTATTTTTCAGACAGGTCAACTTTTACACATCTCCCTTGAAACCAAAGGGCCTTTTTCAAACAGTGGTCAACCATTGCCATTGCATCTTCTCTGGTCTCCATCTCAATAAAGGCCTGACTTTTCATCCTCATCAGTATATAATTCTTAATTTTCCCATAAGGCTCAGCAAGCTTGAGGACAGCACTGTCAGAATAGCCAGAATGAGGTAAATTGCTGAGATGTATCACACGTCCAAGCTCTTGTTTTTGATCAAACTTCTGGTCTGGCTTCCCTTCAGGTTTCTTTATTCTTTTATACTTCTGGGATAAATGAACTCTCACTGGCTTGCCAAATACTAATGCTGGTGTGGTTGTATAATAATCCACTGCAGCCTGAGCATCTTCTGTGGTTGCCATTTCAATAAATGCCTCATTAATTTTATTTAGAATCAGATGATTTGAAATAACTCCAAATGGTTCCACCAGCTGTAATTGTTGATATCTCAAGTTTTTCCCTCGCTGGAAATCCATGATGTGAACAACTCGGCTAGTTTCCACTCTGCCCTTTTGCATGTGTCTTGGTCCTTGCAGGTTTCCATTTCCAGCACCCAGATTTCCTCTTGGTCCAACTGCTGGTCCCCCAAGATGAAATGAGGGAGGCGGAGGTCCCAGAATTCCTGGTGCTGGGTTTGTAGATTGCTGCAACATGAATGGATCACCCATTGTGTGTCCTGTATCATTGTCAGGATTCCATTCTGGGTAGATTTCAAGAAGAAGCTGGCATCGACGACTGTGACTTGCTCCATTGATATGTTGACTCCACTCCTTATTAGAATGAACTGGCAAATCACATATAGAGCACAGATGGGGATAACCCTTCGGTAAGAGTCCATGGAAGTCTTCAATATTGCTACTTGGAGGAGCGCCCCTCTTTTTCTCAAAGAGAGATCTCTCTTGTAAGGGGCCAGGACCACGTCCCATTCTCTCATACTCACTGTCAAATTTATGATAGTTATGCGAGGTCTCACCAAAAAAAGAATCATCCCTACACCTTTCTCCATCTCTTAATCTGTCATCTTCATAATCCATTCTGTCATAATAACCAGATTCTTGAGAACGACTTCCATGGTCATAATCAAGCACTGGGTTGAGACTAGGACCACGATCATCAAAACTATCTCTTCTAAAGTGCCTTTTTTCTTCCCAATCGTCCCTAGGTACTCTGTATGGTGGCTCCCGTGTAGCAGATCTGCCATCTCTACCATAACTCAATGTAGGGCCTTCTTCAGTTCTCCTCCTTTTAAGCTGTAGAAGGATTTGGGGCAAGTTCTCAGGAGTAATCTTGTCCTCTGGATAACGACTCAGTTCATCTAAGTCTCTAGCAGACAGACCAAAGCTGGCCAAAATGTTACTGGCCTGGTCTGCATCTCCACGGTGTTGAGAAGACAAAGGGAGCAGACCTCTACTTCCAATGTTAAATATAGACTGCAAATTATGGGAAGAAGTACTAGCAGAAGACAGTGCACTATGAGCTCCTTGTTGATTCAATGAAGAACTCATTCCAAGATTCATTAAACTAGCAAGGCGTGCAGTACCCTGGTTCATCCTTCCAAGAGATGCTGGCATACTTAAAGACTGGGTAGCAGCAGCAAGAAGGCCTATTCCTGCTGCAGACAGGTCACGCCCATGACCCTGCGAGTCCCTACCGAGAGATGACTGCTGGAATGACTTGGACATTGTAGAACTATCTCTTGTCTAGTTTACAGATTAAAAAAAAAATTTTTAGAAGATGGCCAAAAAGAAAGCTCAAACTAGAAAACTAGGTTAACTTTGCTTCAAAAAATGGTAACGCCAAGAAAAAGGATCAATAAGGACTGTAGAATCTTCTTCAAGCTGAGAACCAGCAGACAACTCTTAAGGAGAGGGAGAGGGAAGAGGAGAGGCACCTCTCTCCAAGCGAGCGGGACGCTGAGGCTCTAGTGTGATGATTTGATATACATATCTATTGTGACGTGATTACCACAGTAAGATTAGTTAACACATCCATCATCTCACATAGTTAAAACGCTTTTTTTAATGAGACCTTTTAAGATCTACTCTCTTAGGGACTTTCAAGTGTACAAGACAGTATTGTTAAGTGTAATCACCACATTGTACATTAGATCCCCAGAACTTATTCATTTAGTAACCGGAAGTTTGTATCCTTCGACCGCCTTTAGCCATTCCCTGCCCTGCCCCCCTGTCCCTGGCAACCACCAATTCACTCTCTTTTTCTAAGAGTCAGGATTTTTTAGATTCCAGATATAAATGCTATCAAACAGTATCTGTCTTTCTCTGTCTGATTTATTTCACTTAGCATAATGTCCTCAAGTTTCATCCATGTTGTCACAAATGTCCTTCTTTTTATGGCTAATATGTCACTGTATATAATTATATTAATTTTATATAACTAATATTATATGTAATAAGTTATATATAATTAAGAACATGTGATATTCCAGCACATATGTACATAGAGAGAGAATATGCCTATATATACACGATATAATGTGACATATATACTAAATAAAGTAATTTTAATTTTTTCTTTTCCTTTCTTTATCCATTTATCTACTGGCAGACACTTAGGTTGCTTCTATGTCTTGACTGCTGTAAATAGTGCTATAGCTGCTACACTATCTCTAAGGCCTCAGGAAGTGGTAAAGGTAGAGACCCATGGCAGCTGAGTTTGACCCAGACAAGCCCAGGAGAGCTGCCAGAGGAGGACAGACTTCCCAAAATGAGGGCATTTATTATTTAAACATTGATTGTTCTGTTTAAGTCATACAGATGGAAAAGGCTTTCTATTTGTAAAAGTCAATTTTTAATGGCAGATCAAAGTCTGCCGACATTTTGCTGGACCATGAGTTCTTGTGGATGCCAAAGAGGGGTGTGTCCAGCCTGCCAGAACAGGATCGCTAAGAATGATGGTGAACCCCACTTTTCCATCTGGCAAATGGATATAACAAGCTTCATTAGCTCCTTGTTTCAGTCAGTGTCCTGCCAGAAAAATATAAACCATTCTAGATCTTTTACATGGAGAGAATTTAATATAGAGAATGAACTACCCAGGTGATAGAAGAGTGTAGAAGCCAAGCAGTCAATGGCAAGGCGACAGATCAGCAACAGAAGTGAGATGCTAGCATCCTTAGGCTGGAGGAACAACTAAAAGAGTCAGGGCTGGCTGGCAGGAATTCAATCCACGGCAAGGGCTGCTCTGCAAGAATTGGAACCAAGAAGAGACTCTTGGTCAAAACATGTCACAGGACAGCTCAGATTCAAGGGAAGGAGACATAGACGCCACCTCTTGACATGTGGAATTGCATTCACATATAAGGAAAGAAGGAAATGTCGGTGAACATCTTTGGAGACTACCACAATACGCGTTTGGGATTATTATGTTGTCTTGATGAATTGATATTTTTGACCTTTCTATCATCATAATATGCTTCCATTTATCTCTAAGTACACTCCTTGTCTTGAATTCTACCTCATCTGATATTAATATAACCACCTAGCTTTTTTGTGGTACACACATGGTATATTTTTTCCATCTTTTTACTTTTAATCTATCTGTGTCTACATTTATGGTATATCTCTTGTAGCACAATATAGATGGTTCTTGCTTTTTTATCCAATCAAATGCTCTCTGTCTTATAATCAGAGTGTTTAATTCATTCATCTTCAATGTAAATATTCATATGGTTGGGTTTGTCTACCATCTTAGTTCTTTTTTTTATATTTATCCTAGCTCTTTCTCCCCCTTCCCTACATTCTTTCATACTAACTGAATATTTTTAGCATAGCATTTTAATTTCTTCTGTTGTATTTTTAGCACATGCATCGAGGATTACAATATGCGTCCCTAACTTATCATGGTATAATCTGAATTAATATTTTATTTATCACCATATCACCTGAATTCATTTTAATGTACTATTACTCATCTAAGACCCTTACTACAATACACTTGAATTTCTCTCTCCTGTCCTTTATGCTATTGGTATTACTTATTTTACTTTTATAAACTTCATAAACCCCACAACACATTACTCTATGACATATTAGTATGTTTTGCTGTAATCAGTTGTCTCTTAAAGAAATTAAGAAATACATATTTTTGAAGTTATTCGTATTTGCCCATATATTTACTGTTTCTAGCATGCAAGTCCTTTTGTGTTGATCTAGTATTCTGTCTAAAGAACTCTCTTTAACACTTCTTGCAGACAAGATTGCTGGTGATGAATTCTTTCAGTTTGTTTACCTTTGTCTTTACTTCGTCTTCTTTTTGAAGGATATTTTCAATGTATATAGCATTTTAAGTTAACCCTTTCTTCTACTCTAAAGATGTCATCCCATTGCCTCTGGTTTCCTTTTTTTTCTTTTTTTTTTTTTAATGAGAAGTAAGCAGTAATTCTTACATTGTTCTTAGCATGGCATGTGTCTTTCTCTTCTTGTTGCTTGTAAGATTGTTTTTCATTAGGTTTTGTGTCTAGCAATCTGACTATTATGTAACTAGGTGTGTTTTTCTCTGTGTTCATCTTTCTTTGGGTTTGTTGAGATTCTTAGATCAGTGGGCTGGTATGATCAATTAAATTTGGAGGATTTTCTGTCGTTATTTCCTCAAATATTGTTTCTACTCCAATCTCTTTGTCCTCATTTTCTAGGATGCCAATCACATATATATGTTAGACTGATAATGTCCTTAGATCACCAAGGCTCTGTTAACTTTTTTCAGTTTTTCTTTTTTTGAAGTGCTTCAGTTTAGACAGTTTGTACTGAGCTGTCTTCAAGTTCAGTAATCTTTTCTTCTGGGGTGTCCAGTCTGATGTTAAAACCCATTCAATCAATTTTTCTTAAATTCATATACTGTATTTTTCAGTTCTTGCATTTCATTTTGCTTTAAAAAAAGTTTCCATTCTTCTGTTAAGATTCCCTATCTCTTTGATCACTATTTTTATATTTTCTTTATTTTCTTAAACATATTTAAAATAGATACTTTAAGGTTCTTATGTACTAATTTTAACATTTATGTCACCTCTGTGTATGTTTCTGTTGTCTTTCTCCTTTTGGTTATGGGTTATGTTATCCTGTCCTGTACATATCTACTGACTTTTAAAAACTGCATTTGAAAACAGTGGAGACTATATTATTGAAGATATGAATTATTCTATCTTCTTTTAAAGAGAATTGAGTTTTGTTTTGGCAAGTAGCTAATTTAGTGGAGGCTTAGGCGAACCTTAGTGATCCGTTTAGACTTTGTCATGGTAGGTAAAGAGTGTCTTTTTCTCTAAGGCTAGAATAGTTCTATCCCTAAGGCATGAGCTTTCTGGGTGTATCAAATGAATGCTTGGGTTATTCAACAGACTCTCTTCTTTTCCTGGTCAGAACTCCAATGTCTCCTAGCCCTATGTAACCTCTGGAATCACTATTTAATTCACAACACCCACTCCTCACCGCTTCCAGTAGTTGTTCTCTGCTAAGTTTCAGAGTCTTGCCTTGGACGTGTAAGTGTTTTGTCAAGACTTAGTGGGACCTCCATGCAGATTTCTGGTGTTTCTTGTCAATGCAGTTTTTTGTTTCTACTGTCCTATCCCACAAACTCCAGCTGCATTGGTAAAACACCAAATTCCAATCTCTGTTTGCACTACCCAGCAAGATCACTGCTGTCTGTTTTGTCTCCATTTGTCTTTGCTGCTAGTGGAAAGGTGGGCTGAATGGGGAGCTAGTGTCAAGTGTTCCTTTCACTCAAAGATCTCAGGTCTTTACTGTTTGTTGTCCCACGTCTGAAAACAGTTGCTTTACATTTAGGAGGGAGGGTGAGTCTGGTGTCAGATAGTCTGCATGGCTGGAACCAAAAGCCTCACAGGGTTTTGAGAATGAAATGATATAATACTGATAAAGTCTCAGGGATACAGTGATTAATAAATAGTAGCTCATCTGATTTTAATATTCTATTACACACCTAACTGTCTCACTAGACTGTAGATTCTTCAGGTTAAAGACTGTGCCTTGGACTCCTCTGGTGGTCCAGAGGTTAAGACTCTGTGCTTCCATTGCAAGGGGCACGGGTTTGATCCTTGGTGGGGGAACTAAGATCCTGCATGCCACACAGCCACAAAAATAAATAAATAAAAAGTTTAAAAATTAAAAAAAAAGGCTGTGCCTTAATCCTTTTTACATCCCCAATGCCTAACACAAAGCCTGGCCTACGGTGCCTGTCAACAAATATTTTTTGAACTCAGGTAGCCTGAACTGAGAAATGGGTTGATGAAACACTGCTGTAGATATAAAGACAGAGTTCAGGAAGCATGATTACCAGTCAGTTCTGGTGCTCACTTTGAACCCATTGTGGTGTTAAATACAAACCAAATACTTTAGTATCCCAGCAATCTTTTCCTTGCTTATTTCCATATTTTAAGTGTATTTAGTACTATACAGTCTCCTCCTCAGTGTCAAGTCCTTTGCCAGGTGTGAAGTGGAGAGATGAAATACGATGTAAATTGTGATCCCAACAATCTCGATACCTGTATCAGAGATGATACAAATATGTACATAATACTCTAATGAAAAGCTAACTTTCATGAGTCTCTTGAGTGATCAAAAGACTTCAAGAATTCCACAAATGAGAAATAATGCATGTGGGGGAGGGGTAGGAGATAAGTCTGGATAGGTTGGGATGGGATCAGATTAGGTTGGGTCTTGAATTTCACAGTAACCCCCAAACTCAAAAGTTTGAACTTTTGGGGGGATGTCAACTGCAGAAGCCTTAGAAAAATTTTTGTGCAGCAAAGTGATTGACTTTGATGTTCTCCTATGTATTTATTTATGTTTACCTGAAGGTACTGCCCCGAAAATATAAAAGGGAGAATGAGAAAGCTGGAAAAAGAGAACCTAGGAGAGAAAAGTTTAGGTGGCATAAATGTCTACTAAAGAATCCGTTTGCATCTGACACAGGCACCCAAATCCCTGATTCCCTATGGGGGGGATCCTGGCTTACGCTCACCTCTTTCCTGGGTACCTATCTCAAAACAGGGTTCTAAAATTCAATAGGGCAAATTTGACGTTTGGAGTCATCAGAAGCCATTGCCTGCTTTCTCACTGGTCCTGCATAGGCCCTTTTTATAGTCATATTTGTCCTCACAACGCACAAAATCAGGATGACGGTCCCCATGGTCTTAATCCTGAACATTTTTCCTTGAACACCAAGCCTTGATTAGCTGTTAAGCTCTAAAGCTCCTAACCTGCTACTTGCTTTCTTGTATTGATCTTCCTTGACCCTCTTCTTGGGTCAAGTCTTCCTCCCTCCCTCTTAATCTCCCTATGGAACTCTTCCTTTTGGTATAGCATTGACCAATATGTTTTAATCACAGCATAAACCCTCAGGCAATAGGTTTCCACTTCTGTCTACCCCCTTTACACTTTGTCTCAGATCTTTATGTAGGATCCATCTCATTTCCTTAAGTGAGGCAAGAGAGTACTTTGGTTAAAATCATGGGTCTCAGAGTTAGTCCTGGATTCAAATCTTGGCTCTTAAATTTTTGTAGATGAGTGATCTTGTCCAATACACCTCACTTCTCTTAGGTGGGGAAATCAAGTCTTATGAGGATTAAATGAGATATTGAATATAAAACATCTCAGTCAGTATCAAGCCAATGTTGTCATTCTTTAAAAGCTCCTCCTTCCTTTTGTATCTTCAGGATGAAAGTCACAAGCTTAGCTAGGTTTGGGGGATTTGAAATCAAAGTTTAGAAAGTCTAGACATGGTATCTATGTTGGTTCATGTATTGTCCAAACGAATGGCTTATTACTTAACTTCTCTCATTTAAGTTTCTTAAGACCTCACTCCCTCCCCTTAGGTCTCTGGTTCCAGTTGGTAGAAGTCAAAATGAACCACAAAAATAACAGAATCTGTTTCCAGGATTGCTCAATAAAATCCGATTATGCCCAAAACCCCAGGCAGTGTCACTGATGCACAGACATGAAACATTTTCTTCAAGGGGATGATGATTTACAGGAATTCTCTGGGATCTTTCTGTCTTCCTTCATGAAATGGTTCCCTTAATCCACTATCCTCTAGATAAACTGCCAACATCTCCAAAACAATCTCCTATAAATTATCTATGTGGTAGAGAGCTAGCATTCATTGGGGAACTATTTTGTGCCAGACATCGGACGAAGCCCCTTAGGTAGATTATCTCTTTTTGATTCTTCGGTCCTGTAAGGTTTTCCTTAGCCTTATTTTACAGATGAAAAAACTGAACTTCAGAAAATGTAGGTTATTTGCCCAAGGTCATGGGTTGAGCCAGATTCAAACTCAGTTCTGTTTATTTCAACCAGCCTCTGCTACCTCTTTGCAGAGACCTCCAACTTCCAGTCTCCATTGTATCAGGAGCAAATCAACCACACTGTAATATTTTCATGTTTTAAAGCTGTTAGTTTTCCTAGCCTCTTCCCCCATCCTACCCCCTCCATTCATTCCATTATAGAACATTCAATACATGCAGCCTTTGAAAGGAGACAAACCTGAAAGCTCCAGTGAAATGAGAATGCTAAGGCTTCTTCAAACTTAAGTAGCGTTAGAAGCAATTACATTTGTGCAAATGTAGAAAAGATTGTTGCTATTTCTGATCACCCCACACCCCAAGGCAGTAAACTAGGAAGAAAGCTATTAACCGTTTCAGATCAAAGTTCTAGGCAGCAAAGACCCACCCTCTATTGACAGCGTAATAGGATGACACCTCTTTTTTTCAAAGTGAAACCGAAAAGAGTTTTCTTACTCAAATAAATTCACGTTTTTATCTCAAAATATGTTTTCCTGGGAACAGTTTTCCATGGCAATTCTGGTGCACATCTACACGATTCATCTATTGGAAAAAAGACACACTAATAACCTTAGATCTTCGCTTTTAGCCACAGCTTTTATTCCTTTTCCTTTCCTTCTTCTTTCATAGCGGCATCTGTCGTGGCATCTAAACCCGGTATTGTTTTCACAAACACATACAAGGCTATGGCTAAAAGGAGACTCTGAGAGGATGATGGAAAATGAGGCGAAGCAAGATGTATTTAAAAATGTATGAAGGTGTAAATAATATCACTTGCAAAGTGCAAAGATGTAAAACTTGCAAAGACGTGGACTGTTAGGTCTGAAGGAGAGAGAGAAACATTCTGCCCAACTGACTCCTTAGGAATGGTTGTTCTCAGTTATCCATTGCTGTGTTACAAACCACTCCAAAACTTAGGGAGCTTTCAAAGGACAGTTTATTTTTTCTGACAGCTCTGCGACCTGGGCTGGGCTCAGCTGTGCAGTTCTTCTGCTCCATGTGGGATCTGCTGGAGCTGGAATGTCTAAGACAGATGTGAAAACTTGCATGACAGGTGCTTTGGCTGGAATGGCTGGAAAAGCTGGGGTCTACTTAGCCATCATGCTCCTCCACACGTGGCCTTTCTCTTGGGTTCCTCAGGCTTTGTCACAGTGTGGTAGCTTGGGGTCATTGGACTTCTTAAATGGTGCTGGCTTCCAAAGGGCAGAAGCTGCCTGGACTCAAAAGTCCCAGGACTCCATTTGCTCCATCTTGTATCAGTCAAGTCAAGTCAAAAGGCCAACCCAGGTTTAAGGGGAGGAAAACACACTCCACCTTTGGAGGGGATGCCCAACCCATGGGAAGGACTCATGGTGACCATTGTTGGAGACTTTCTCACACATAGGAGCCAGCATGCTGCTTGAAAACAACTCTTTCAAATATAAGTTAAGATTTTTTTTAAGTCTGTATTGAATTTGTTACAATATTGCTTCTGTTTTGTATTCTTTTGGCCGCAAGGCATCTGGGATTTTAGCTCCCTGACCAGGGATCGAACTCGCACTCCCTGCATCGGCAGGCGAAGTCTTAACCACTGGACTGCCAGGGAAGTCCCTCAAATATAAGTTAAGATGAATGGGATATTCTGCAACAATGAAAATGAATAAACTGCAGCCGCGTGCAAAAGCATCGACAAGTCTTCCGAACCTCACCACTGTACAAAACACACAAAATAACGCATAACGTGTGATTCATTTTATGAATTTTAGAAGCAAGCAGAGTAAAGGATACTGCTCACCGATGCATGTATAGGTGGCAAAATTATGAAGAAAAGCAAGAGGAAAATATCATAAAAGTCAGATTCGTGGTTAATTCTAGACAGGATCCAGGTGGTTGTAATCAGGAAGTAGTTGCTGGGGGCTTCTAGGTGCTGGCAGTATTTTTTTTCCTTGTCCTGGGTGATGGTCCTATTCATATTTGATTTCATTGTTAAATTGATCATTTATGCATACAAGTGAGTGTATGTGTTATACTTCTAAATTTAAAAAAAGCAAAAAGTAAATTTTGGCTAAACATAAATTCGTTATATGTACACTCAATGTGCGTAGCTGACTAGCATGAGCGTGATGAAACAGAAAAATGATAGGGGACCTGCTTCTCTGCCTAAAACCTCAGGTTCCCTCATGGGAATGTTAGCTGGTGATTCCTGAATTGCTGATATGTCCCAGGCTCTCACTAGTCGCTTTAGTACATTATTGTACATAAGCCAGAGAAAACCCCAAGAAGTCGGTATTATGTCCATTTTCCAGAGAAAGATACAACGGCTGGTTAAGTGCAGCTCCGAGGTCACACAGCATTTGAACCCCGTCTGCCTGACTCTGAACTTCCTCCATAAAAAGCCCTTGGCACAGGGGTCCTGAACATCAACAGATTTCACCCATCTCCTATGCTCTGGCCAGTCAAATCCAGAAGGGGCGGTACCCAGGTCACCACCAGCACAGAAGCGTAATTGTTCAGGCCTTGTTCTCGCTGGGGAAGTGGCCCATCGCAACCACCGGGGGACTTGGCTAGGTGTGAGGCCCTGATGGAAGGTTCTCCTCTTGGCTGCCGGCTGTTGACAGTCTGAGTGGCTGCCTAGGCTGTGCCAGGTTGTAATAAAGCTGCCCGGCTCCCAAGATCTGCCGACAAAGGGAGTGCGAGGGCAGCGGAGTCCGCCTCCAAATTCCAGGAATCACGTGGTGTTTATGCTGAGGTCAACCTCCCATCACCCTATCCGCTGGATGCCACTGCTGTCTGGAAGGGCCGAGTCTGGAGAGAGTCCAGATTAAATAATAGTGTAAAAAGGAGCACATCTCTGTTTTGGGTTTTACAGATTATGCCGTTTCAAAGGGACAAGAGCAAAGTTTTAGGGCACTTATTGGGGTCTACTAAACCATCACCTACTTAAATGTATTAGAGAAAAATTTCTTGTTGAAAAAAAGGGGGGTATGTCTGCGGTGTTTCTTTTGAGAAATTATTTAGCCTTAGGTTGGTGCTTCTTTTTATGGGTACTAGAAAAACAGACTGAGTACTATGTTGTCATTAGTAACTTCGAGGGGGTGGGGAACAGAGGGGGATGTTCTCAGTAATGACAGTGCTTACATCGTCAAAACTCTTTCAAATCCATTACTGTCTTCCAACTGCTCTGCAAGGTGAGTGGGTTGGATAGCATTAGATTAAATTAAAAGATGAAACTAGGCATTAAAGGGGCTCTTTTCTAGAATCCATGTTTAGAGAGTAAATTATTTTCTCTTTGCTTCACATTCAAAATTGAGGAAGAAGTTTTGGGTGATGGTGATTATGGTAAAACGAATACATACACCACTGATACTAACATTAAGATGAAGAAGAAGGAGAATGGGAAAAGGAGAGGGAGAGAGGGAGGAGGAGGAAAATAAGGAGGAGGTGGAGAAGAAGAAGAAGGAGAAGGAGAGAAGAAGAGGAAGAGAAAGAAGCAGGAAGGGGGAGGGTAAATAATGGTGTGTCATAAGCACCTACCATGCACAGTTTATTGTGTGAGACTCTTTCTTACCTACTCTTCCCTTGGAGGACTTGCCCCTCCCCAGTGCCAGGAAGGAATGCCATAACTTCACTAGATGATCATATGTTGGACACCCAGCCCAAGTTGGGTCAATCCAACTTCTCTGTCCTGGAAATTTGGAATAGGGGGCTATGAGATACTGACTTGGCTCTGCTGAGGCTTGAAAGCTGAGACTAGGACGGCCACGTTGGGGGAGAGTGTTAACAGAGCAAAGAATACCCCTCTACAGAGAGAAAAGAAAGGAAGAGTTGTGATTGGAGATTTCATGAGCGCCCAGAGGAAAGGATGGTGGGAATCAGGCCCTTGTGAGGCCCAATTATATTACTAACTTTGAGCAATTCGAGGGCTTCCTGGATCCCTCCAATAAGTTCCCTTTCACCTCAGTTAGTTTCAGCGGGTTTCTGCTTCTTGTGACCAAATGATCAAGGTATCATCTCTGAGCCTTTCACCACCTTACCGAAGCTTTACTCTTTGAAAGGAAAAGTAACTGAAGCATAGAGTGGGTAAACGACTTGCTCAGTCACATCATTAGTACTGCAAAGCTGAGATAAGAATCAAGGTCCTCTACAGCCTGAAATCTTTTCCCTACTAAAGGTGGTAGCTGAGGAAATCCATGGGAAATCATATAAGGATCCTATAAGGAAATCATATCCTTATTATTTCGCCACTCAATTCAGGACTCCTTTGGTTGCAAAAAAAAAAAAATCCTATTCAAGGTCACGTGAATTTTTTAAGGAATATTTTCTCATATAAACTAAGAAGTCTATTCATGGGGTAGAATTAGCTGTAGCCATGACTGCTATCATAGGCTTAAGCCATGTTGTCTGAATCTATCCTTCTCCCTCCCTCAGTTCTACTTCCTGTTAGTTGGCTTCATTCTGAAACAGACTTGCTCCAGTCTGTGACAAAGATGGCTACATATGGCTACATAAACTCTGGGTTTATATCTTTCCAGTTTATCAGTTCAGGTTGGACCAAGAAAGCCACTTTACTCATTATTCCAGCAACCCTCCCAGGAATGACTCTCATTGGTCTAATTTGAGTCACATGTCGACTCCTGAGCCAATCACTAGCCAGGAGGACTGAATGCTTAGATTGGCTGGAACTAGGTCATGTGCCTACTGTGGAATACAGTGGTGGATACTCAGACCACGTTTACCGTATCACCTGAAAATAGGAGAGGGGTGATATCTCAGAGGAAGCACTGGATGTTGTTATGTAAAGAAAGGAGAGTGGATAGTGAGTGGAGAGGTCAAAGCAACAGACATCCAGTACTCACTTGTTCAATTAGTCCTGTCTGGGACCTATCATTGTACAACAGTTTCTAGAATTCTCCTTTGGGTCAGTGGGCTTGGTGGGGGATTTTAGGAATTAGGAAATTGTAGCTGTTTTGAAATAGATTAGCTCATATTCCTCATTTGACACTAAGAACTTAAGTGACTTGCGCTAGGCACACATCTGTTGGGAAAGAGGCAGGCCTGTTCCAGATACCCAGGCTGGGACACCAAGTTGGCTTTGCAGCCTGGCGTCTTCCTTTTCAGAGCTGCTTTGGCTAACGCAGCAAGCAAGCATCTGGCAGTTTCAAGACTTCTCGCCGTTTCCCAACAAGACTTCTGGCATTGTCTTGACCAAAGGGGATGGTCCAGACGCTGTAATGAGATGATATCAGAAATCTAATGTGAAACAGGCATTCCCACATTCCCATTAGCCAACGCGAGTGTATGTTACACATCATTTTCTTCTCACATTTCATTGTTACCGACTAGTTCTCTTAAAATATATATATATATATATATATAGAGAGAGAGAGAGAGAGAGAGAGAGGAACAGATGTAGTATTGATGAAATTGCTATTTTGGATATGAAAGGAAGAGGGGTCACCCAAATGTGTTATCAAGTGAGATCTTGAACTTTTTTCTAAAGACCTTCAAAAAATTTAACTACTATTTGCTTTTGATGGTTGAATCTTAGATGAGTCAAAGATCTGGGGACACGAAACCATGCTGGTAGGAATTGGGCCGTGGGTCCTCCTTTTTTGACAAGAAATAGTTGATGTATTTTCCCACAGTTTCTACCTCTCTCTCTCTCTTTTTCACCATTAGGACTAAGTCTTAGTAGTCATGAGTCATTGCACTGGTGCTCTCGAAGTCCAAAGAAATTATCAGCGGTCATATCCCTATATAAAGAGGTAAAATAAAACATCGTCTCAAATGGTTGCATGTTTTTGTGAAAAAACGAGAGAGAGCACATTTCACTATGAAACAGAGTGAAGGATGCTTTTCTGAATTGAATAGGCAGACCTATAGCCCTTTTTACTCACTATGTTTGAGGAAGTTGAGTTCATGTCCCAATGATGAAGTCTGATGTTCTGAGGCTTGAGGTGAGGAAACTGAAGCCCAGGGAGGAATTGAGACTTGTTCAGGGTCATACAACAAGCGAGTGTTGGACACCAATGAGGACCCGGGGTTATGAACCCGGGGTTCTGTGTGCTTCCTTTTGTGGTACTGTCAGCCCTCATCCAGGGGGTCCCCTATCAGGTCAAAGTTAACGGCACCTTTTGTAAGCAATGTTTTGTAATCTCCCTTTCCTATGCTGGAATGAAAATGATAGATTATAAAAACTACATATATCATTTAGAGATAACATAACCTACCTGCACACATAATTGGTAAACGCACATACGTAGCTGCAGTATAACTGAGAAACAGGACACCGAGGATGCATGACAGATAATCCCGTGTTGCACCTGTTTGCAGAATTGCTGTGAATGCAGAAGCTACGGTCGCCAGCCGACGTGAATGTGTTGTGCTGCACTGTGCGGACAGCTCAGATCCTATTAGTGGCATTTCCACCTTGTCCTGAATGCAGCCAAGTCCAATTTTTCCTTGGATTTCATGGTAGCAGCGTGTTTGGAAAATCCAGGAAACATCGAAACTGAGAAAAAAGGATTTGCGATTCTATATAAAAAACAGGGTTAGGTTCTGGGCTTAGATAATTATTGACATGTTTTTCACCTACAGAAATGTCTAGTGGTGGATTTGAAAGTCCTGTGAGATACAGGGCAATCTTTTATAGGGTCCTGTTTACTACAGGACATCCCACATCCCTGACCCTTGCCCATTACATGCCAGTTATGCACCCCACAAACACTGAGACATGTGCCCACAAATTTTTGACACTCCTCTTAGTTGGTGATGCTACTGTCATTGAAAACCACTGTTCTAGACCTTTCTCAGCTTCATTCTTCATTCATTTGGTTGAATCTGTACTGCTGGAGAGATACCCCAAAGGATGGTGGGCTATTTTGAATCACCGGAAGCTATGCCTAATGACGCCAATTCCTGGGGACTTGCCCATTCTGTTTAAATAAGGAACAGCCTGCAGTGATTACTTGGGAGTGGATTCAGAGGAAATTCTGTGACGACCTGGGAATAATAATCCAAATGCCAACACAGGTACTCTTGAGCAAAAGCAAACCTCCCCATGGAAACCAGTAAGAGTGGCGACTGGGGGCCAGCCCTCAAAGACTTTAGCGTGGTGAGAAACGATGACCCCAGAGGGATACTAGGGCCCAAGAAACAGGTAAAATAGAGCAGAGCAGGCCCTGTCCTGTGCAACAAGAAGAGAGTGAGAAAGCTGGGCCCGGGGCCGTTGTTATGCAAATGAACACACACACACAAATCCCCAAACTCTGAGCGCTCCCTTGTACAGTGGCTTGAGAGAGTCCTCAAAGATGTTTTTACCACATGTGCAAGAAATTAAAATTAGGCTTAAGCTCATCTGAAGAGCCACTTTGACATTGCCATATGGTGGGAGCAAAGCTGCTTTTTGGATTTAGCAAACATCTTAAACTATTTTTCAAATGATTTAGGTTCAGGAAGACCCCAAACATATTTTTTTTCTTCAAGTACCTTTTCCCCCTCATTTTAAACCCTAGGGTATTTTGAAGAAAATTCAAGCCACATGGTTCTGATTCATTTACACTTAACTCATCAACATATTGTTTTGCAAGAGTCATTTAAAGTCTTTAAAAAGACCTTTTAAAATATATTTTAAATGTACATACACACACACACACACACACACACACACACACACACCCCTAACAATTCTGCTAAGGAATAAGGAACTATATTTTGCTAAGAATTAACTATCTCTAAACACCAAAGAAACAAAATCAGATGAATCCCTTCAAGTTCTCAACCTAACAAAACAAAGTTCCCCCTTCTAGCTAAAGGCAGGCGCACCAAACGTTCGTGTGCCAGAATAGCTTAAGTCCCAGAGGGAGGAAGAGGGACGCCCATAACTGAAGGATCTGGACAAAGATGTAGGGAGACTCCTTGAGGATTGGAGGCCAGAAGCCCCAGAACGTGGATGCCAGCTTTGCAGAGAGGTGCTCACAAAGGATTTAGATCTGTGCTTTTATGGAAATCTATCTTGTTCATGCTGGTAGGTTGCTTTGAGATAGATAGATAGATGATAGATAGATAGATAGATAGATAGATTGACAGCTAGAATAGGTAGAGAGAATAGACAGAGATAGATAAATACAGATATATTATACATACATGTATGTGCATATATATATATATATGTTTATATGTGGTATGTGAGATGTATATATGTGTGTGTGTGTGTGTCTCTCTCTCTCTATATATATATATTCACCATCATTATTGTCATCATCTAGCAGAAAAAAGAATCCTTCTTCAAGAAATAAATAAACATACAAAAAAACCTTACAGGGAACATCAATATAGAAAGTAGATGAAATCAACATTTTTCACAGATTAAATTTATGACATTCAAATGTTAATATGTACCAAACATAAAATCAGACACTGGAAAAGTGAGGCTGTTGTGATGAGCATAAAATGTGAAATCAGATATTAGCTGTGGCTTTGGAAATCTTGTACAAGTTCTTTCAACTTCTTACTGTATAGTTCTTAGTTGTCACAATGTCAAGACACTATGGATTAAGAGACATTTAGTAACTGCAAATGGGAACATTAAAAAAAATGATACTTTACAATCTCAGGGTATCCTTCAGTCAACCTGATCTAGAGGAGTGAAAGGACAATAAGAAATTCATGCTTTCAGATTGCATCCCTAAAATATTTAGTAAGTATGGCTTGTTGTACATGCAAGTTAGCTGAGAAGTAACTTAATTTACTTCCAGAGTAGTAAACACCCATAATAAAATGTTACCCAACATAATATGGTCCACATTCAATTTTTATTGCAACCCAGTGCCTTAAGGCAAATCCTAGCCACAAACATATCTCTATCCTCAAGACAAAACAAACAAACAGAACACCAATGAATTAGTACTACCACTTATCCGTAAAGATGCATTTGATACAAGTAGCAGAAAAGTTGACCAGTAGTGGCATAAGCAATTAAGATATTTAATTATCTCACATGTTATTATCAAAGGCAAAAAGAAGAAAGATAACACGATTTTTGCCCTTAAAAAAGCACCGTATCTGCTTTCTACATTGTGAATGAGTTTACGTGTGTCTTGCACATGTGAAACGTTCCTCCAGAGTGTGGATGGATTTGATTTGACAAGAGGATGACCAGGTGTTAAGATAGAGAGGCGGAAAGGCAAGAAAACATTATCATAACCTCCAAGGTGCATGATCTGGTATTTCCAATTTAAATCTCCCTTCCCTTGTCTCTCTTCCCACCTGAATCAGAGATTCACTCTGTGGACCACCACCTACAGAGAGAATTTAACTGCACAAGCTCCAAGTCTTTGCCTGGGCTGTTCTGTCTGTTGACTATATTGCAGATACTGAAACCGACCCATCTTTCTATCTACTAAGAGCTAACTCAAATTCCTGATCGCCATGAAGCTTTCCCCAGCCCTCCACACCGGAATTATTCACTGTTTGAGTCTCTCCTTAGTAACTCTACTGTAACTACTAATACTTTTTATTTTTTTAAATTGGGGTATAGTTGCTTCACAATGTTGTGTTAGTTTCTGATGTACAGTGAAGGGAATCAGCTATACGTATACACAGAGCCCCTCTTTTCGGATTTCCTTCCCACTTAGGTCACCACAAAGCGTTGAGTAGAGTTCCATGTGCTCTACAGCAGGTTCTCATTAGTTATCTATTTTATACATTGTAGTGTATATATGTCAATCCCCATCTCCCAGTTCATCCCGCCCCCCGCTTTTCCCTCTTGGTGTCCATATGTTTGTTCTCTACGCCTTATTAATCATTGCTTTGGGTGATTTGATGACTTGTGTCAAATCCTGTGCTGAGAACTTTACAAACATTTATCTCATTTAATACCCATAACAATCCATTGAAATCATTTCCTCTTCCTCCCCTGCCCCCTCCTCTTTGTTCTTTTCCTTCTTCTCCTTCTTCTTTCGCTTCAACATCGGCATCATTTTCTCCCCCGTCTCCTCTTCCTTCTTTATCATTATTATTCTCACTTTATAAGCAAGGAAACTGAGGTTTGGAGAGGGTTAACAACTTATTTAAGCTCACACATCAGGCTAAGTGAATGAACCAGGCTTTGAACCCTAGTCTGACTTGAGCTCCCTCCGTCAACTTCTGTCAACCGTTCTGCTTTACAGCATCTCTACAGCGTCTCCACCCTTTAGCCATACGTCACAGCTAATGGTATACCTGCCACCTGCTCTGCCAGCCTGTCAGATATTTCTGGGCCGTGATTTTGTATTCTTCAATTCTAAATCTCAGTTTGGGGCACCGTGCCTGACACACTGCAGGCCTCTGTAAATATCCATATTAACACTTGTTCTAAAAACTATTTTTGAAGGGGAAAATCATTCTCACGGCTAAAAAAACCACAAGTTAAAAAGGAGAATAGAATGAAAAGTCTTTTATTCCTGACCCCCAGGCACCCGCTTCCCCGCTTCTCTGAGCCAGTTGGTTATACTGATTTCTTAGTTATCTTTCTAGACATATTTTATGCTCATACAAGAAAATACATACATACACCTCTTTCTTCCTTTTTAAATATAAATTGTAGTGCACTTGTAAATACTGTTCTGTGCTTTTATGGTAGCTATTTGTTATTGTTGTTTTTACTATTAGCTATTATTCATCTTATTGATAAGGCTATCTAAAAAAAAAAACCTGTTAACCTTTCCTTCTACACTCAGCGTAAATATTTATTGAGGTCTGACTCAAGTTGGAATGAAAAGAAGAGTCCCGTGCTTGCAGTATCTCTGTACGTTCATTGCTGTCCCTCCCAATTAGACAGGAGGCCCTCTGGGCAGCCCTGGGGTCTTGTTCCCAGCCCTTTCTATCCTCTACCCAGTCAAGAATCCCCAGGGTTTATTAGTCTGGCCTAAACCCCAGAGGGAGGGACTGAAGGCCCAGGCTCCAGCACTGAACGTGGCCAGAAGCACTAACTCATGATGTTTATACATTTCAGCAGGTAAGTCTGGGTAGGGCGCAGTGGATTTGGAAACTTGAAACTACACAGGAGCTCTTGGTCAATACTCAATGGCTTTCCAGCCTCCATATGGAATTCTAATATGCCCTTTCTTTAATCTTGTAAATTCTCTCCGGTTTTATCTTTGATTGGCAGTCTCACTTCTGCTTTCTGTTCCAGTGTGTGAAAGCCAGAGGGTGTCTGAGCAAATCAGTAGCTTTCTCTCCCTTCCATCAGATGGTTCCGTCAACACCACTCGAGTTGAGGGAAGGGGCAAATAATGTGGCATCAGTTTTTGCTTCTGGTAGAACATTCCTCTGTCCTGTTCCCATGATGGCTTTTCCCAACCCTTAGAATTTAGCAAGGCTAAAAGAAAGGGAGGGGCGGGGGCAGCTGAAATCCACAGGTTTCCAACAGCAGTCTGCTGTTTCTACCAAGGAGAGTGGTTTCCTTGGGCTTCTCTCCCTTCTCCAAACCTCTTCTCTGCGTCTCCGATGTTTATACCTTATGCTCCTGTTCTACCTCCCAAGATGGCTGGCATAGTACCGGCAATCTCTGACTCAGAGTTTCTCTTTTACTCTCTCTCTGCCTCCTGAGTCTAGCCGTTTGCCCACGCTAAAAACTGATTGCACCAGCAGCCGCCTACTCGAGGTTACATTTTCCGGTGCAATTTCCTTGAAATAATCCCTCTCTCCCCCAAGCAATCTTCACGACTGGAGTTTACACCTCTTCTTTTCCCACCCCTGTCCCCTGGGTCCCTCTCCACGTAATTCCCCATTTCCCCTCCCCACGATGACCTTACTTTTCCAACGAAGACTTGCAATCTGTAATCATTTGGGAGAACTGATGTCTAAGCTAGCAGCTTCTGTTGAGTAGGTTTTAAGGGCCCAGACATTTTTATATGAATTCAGATTGCTGGAACACCCAACCGCTGAGGGTTTTATGTACTGTTGGCATAGACACCTCTGCCAACTAAACTTCAAGAAGTTTATAGGTTTGGTAGAGTTACACGGCAAGTCTTGGAAGGCTTTCATGCAGTTATGTAATCTTTGGAAGAAAAAAGGATGGTGTGGGGTGTGTGTGTTTCCTGCCACCTTGTTTTTCTTCTTTAAGAAAAAGAAATCTTAATACAAAGGAATGTGTGAAAGGCCCAAATGTTAAAGCTCCAGGGCCTTTGGATGACTGCTAAGGAGTGAAAGGCCAAGATGTGTTCAGTGCAATTGTCTCAATTCAAGCGCTAACAAGATGGAACAAGTCTTCGGGCTCCCTGGGGATTTTGGCTGCACAGTCTGCCGGATCATTCCCTGTCCTGAACTTCTTCATACCGTGCATCCCAATCGGCATTAATGAATTAATTATGTAATTATTGGTTCACTAGCCGCCTTTCCTGGAAAAACAAAAGCTCCATGAGGCTAAGCTGCCTACCCTCATGTTTAATCGCTATGCAGGCAGAGATCCTGTAGGTTCAGCTCCAGAGTACCACAGCAAAGCGAGTCACAAGAACTTTTTGGTTTCCCAGTGCATATAAAACTTATATTTACACTAAACTCTAGTCTATCAAGTGTGCAATAGAATTATGTTTGAAAAAACAATGTCCCTACCTTAATTAAAAAACCCTTTACTGCTAAAAAATGCAAACCATCGGAGCCTTCAGCAAGTCGTAATCTTTTTGCAATAGTCACATCAAAACATCACAGATCACCATAAAAATATAATAAGAATGAAAAAGCTTGAATTATGGTGAGACTTTTACCAAAATATGACACAGAGACATGAAGGAAGCAAGGGCTTTTGGAAAACGGTGCCAATAGACTTGCTTAACGCAGGGTGGCTACAAACCTTCCATTTGTTAAAAAAACGCAGTATCTGCAAAGTGCAATAAAACAAGGTATGCCTGTATACCAGTCCAGCAGAGCACCTGACATGCAGTAGGATCCCAGCAAATATCTGTTTGATGAGTGAACAGATCTGGGTCCGTAATTGCATTCCTGGCATCTAACATGCTTGGCACATAGGAGGAGCCAGTAGATATTTGCAAAACAAATGAATGGCTGAAGGCTTGTTTCAGGTCAAACTGCTTCGTCTTTTGAGGGATTTTGGACTGTGTCCTGGACGTTGAGATTGCCACATAATGGAAATGCTGAAGTCTGTTATCGTCCACTGAACTGTCTTAAAAATTATAAAGCTCACATTTGCACAGTGATTTATAGCTACAGAGATTTTTCACAATTTCAGAATTGCATTTTATTCAATTCTCACAATGACATCATAGAGTAGGTTTTATTGGCATCTCTTTTGTATGGGTCAGAGAACAGTTGTCCAGAAAGTTAAAGGGAACTATCAAAAGTCAAAAGGGTGCTTAGAGTGCTAAGCATTAGGCTGGACATCTGACCTTTAAGTGCTGAATTTTTCCTTTGTAGTAGTTTGGAGAGGCTAGGCTCTGTTGCTGTACCAGGTTAACCGAAAGGTCTCTGAGGCGTATCAGAATACCAGTTTATTTCTTGCCCATTTAACGTGTCCCAGGTTTCCCCAGAGCTGTGAGTTTTCAGAACTGAAAATCCTGACACTCAGAACTCCTTGAATCCCAGGCAAACCGGGGTGTTGATCATCCTGCTTATCCAATAATGATACAAATTGGGCAGTTTCCCACCATTTTGTAGGTATGCCTTCACATGGCTTCTGAGATCCTAACAGGAGAAGAAATGACTAGAGAGACACATGGGATATTTTTATGGTCTAGGTGTGCAAATAGCTTATAAGGCTTCTGCTCACTTTCCATTGGCTAAAACTCAGTCATGTGGCTCCAATACAGCTGCAAGGGAATCTGGGAAATGTAGTTTTCCTGTGTGCACAGGAAGTGTGTTTCCACCTCACCATACTCTGTTATGTCTCTCACTTGGTGTTTTCTTCAAGGCCCAATATGGTCCCTTGTAATCTGGTGAAGCAGAAACTGTACTTTTCAAAATATAACCTTTATTGTACTTTGTGCTCTCTAATAATTAAGCAATTCATGTTATTATGGGAAACACAGAAAATATAGCTAAGGAAAGAGAACAAAAATAAAATCACCCCAAATGTCACCATTGCCACAATATAATATTAACATTTTTGTGTATTCTTTTTACATTTTTTCCTATTTATGGAACCATAATTTTTTCCACAAAAGTATCATAATATATTTACAATTTTACATCTTGTTTCCTCACCACTTGTAAGATTTTTGGATTATCTTTTCATAGCTATATATACACTTTTTAATGGCAGAATCATATTTTATTTTATAGATGTACCATAATTTATTAAGAGAATCTCATTTTGAGGGCTATTTTAGTTAAGTGGACAGGCTCTGGAGCCAAGGTCCCTGGATCTAAATGCTGGCTCTAATATCATTGTTACACTTGAGTAAAAGAAATCCAGGGCTTCCCTGGTGGCCCAGTAGTTGAGAGTCCACCTGCCGATGCAGGGGACACGGGTTCGTGCCCCGGTCCAGGAAGATCCCACATACTGCAGAGTGGCTGGGCCCGTGAGCCATGGCCGTGGAGCCTGTGCTCCACAACGGGAGAGGCCACAACAGTGAGAGACCCGCGTACCGCAAAAAAAAAAAAAAAAAAAAAAGAAATCCATACTTGGACAAATATCATATGATATAACTTACATGTGGAATATAAAAAATATAAAAAAATACAAATGAATCTATATACAAAACAGAAACAGACTCACAGATATAGAACACAAACTTTTGGTTATTTAATAACCAAATCCCATTAGGAGTATGGGATCAACAGATACAAACTATTAAATATAAAATAGAAAAGCAACAAGGATTTAATGTATAGCACAGGGAATTGTATTCAATATCTTGTAATAACCTGTAATGGAAAATAATCTGTTTTATGTGTGTGTGTGTGTGTGTGTGTGTGTGTGTATATATATATATATATAAAATAGAACTGAATCACTTTGCTGTACACCTCAAACTAGCACAACACTGTAAATCAACTATACTTCAACTTAAAAAAAGAAAAGAAAAGAAATCTATACTCTGGACCCATACTCGAGAGGGTTCTGCTCTGGCCCTCCTCCTACCCCGTCTCTTCCCATGGAGTGACGAGTCTGTGGAGTGAGAAGATATACTTTTTCAGGACCCATGTTCCCTTCTGAACCACACCTCAGATACCTGAGACTCTGGAAATTCCTACTCTCACAGCCCCGAATCTGCTTCTAGGGCCTGTGTTGGCATCTTCCTGGGGAAGAACTGTGCTTCCAGTGTGTTTACCCCTAGACCTAAGAGGTGTCGGGGGGCCCTGTTTAGATGGAGGAGTCTCAATGGAGCTTGGATGTGATGGCTGGCATCATGGCCGCACATATCTGTATGTGGCCCTTAATTTTGTGTGCTGGAGCCGGGGGTGGGAAGAGAAACTGAGTAACTGTTGGCTGTGGGATGGCTTACCTTCTGCCACCATATCCAGGTACAGAACTCCAGGGAGTGTGAGTGTGAGGGTTCAACATTGAGTTGACCTCCCAGGTCATCATGAAAGCATTATTTGTCCAGACCAGAGGATAGAAAGCATATAACAGTTTAACAGTTGATTAGCTTTTTAAATAACTTTTCAAATGGTCTGTAGGCCTCCATGTTTCCCCTTAGATAGTTCCATAGTCACACGCTGTGTGACTTTGGATGGTTGCTTAACCTTTCTGGGCCTCAGTTTCGTTAGCTCTAAAATGGGCCAAATAAAATAGTACCAACCTCATAGGTTTGTTGTGGGGGATGAAATGAGCTAACATAGACCAAACACTTAAAATGGTAACTGGGCACGTGGGAACCATTTTTTAACATGATAATTGTTATTGTTATTATTACTGTTGTCATTATCATTATTTTTTTGTTAAATGTTCATTGCCCCCAGTCTTTTCTGTCCTAAACAATAATTCAGTGAGCACCTTTTTTAACTGAATACCTGTGCACATCCATAATTATTTCTTTAGGGCAAAAAAAAAAAAAAATCCCGCATTTGTTAGACAGGAAATTTTAGGGTCAAAGAGGGTGCACATTTTAAAGTCTTTTGATATGTTAATGAGCCGCTTCTAGAATTAAATTGGTTGAACATATTATTCATTAGTTATAATTCCCCGACCATTGAGGGTTTGGACACTAAATTATCTAGGTTGTTAGTGACATTTCGAACTTAAACTCTTAGCGAGAGAAAATAAGTCGATGAATGAAAAGCTGGATTAACCTGAACAACAACTAATTAATAGCAGTCTGCTGGCCCAGGAAATCAAAAAGCATATAATGAAGGCAAAGGCAAAGCCTAGAAGTTCTTTAGTTGACTGTTGACTGTGTTCGGTATAGAGAACATTCTGTAGATCATTTCCTGTTCTTGGAAAAGGCTGGGGCTGCAAGGTTTTTATCCCACCCTCCCTACCCCCTTTCCAGCTTACCTCATTTGCCTTCCCACACAAGGGTTTTCATCCTGTGTGTGGAGGAATTCTGCATTCACTTTGCTCATCTTTCCCTTGAGAAGTCAATACGCTTCTGTGACTTACTGTCAGCCCCTGGCAGATGGAGGTTCAGAGAGGTAGCTGTGGCAGGCAGAGCTTTAGGGCAGGTGTTATTTCCTTTTGGAAATGAGCTCTGGGAAGGTGACAGAAGCCCATGGAGTTGAGTTTGGGGTTTAGTTACTCCAGAAACCCCAGGAGGACAGTATATCTCATGCTTTTTTTTTTTTTTTTTTTTTTCGGTACGCGGGCCTCTCACTGTTGTGGCCTCTCCCGTTGCGGAGCACAGGCTCCGGACGCGCAGGCTCAACGGCCATGACTCACGGGCCCAGCCGCTCCGCGGCACGTGGGATCTTCCCGGACTGGGGCACGAACCCGCGTCCCCTGCATCGGCAGGCGGACTCTCAACCACTGCACCACCAGGGAAGCCCTCTCATGCATTCTCATCAAACTTTTGGAAGGGCTCCTTTCCACCGAGTGTGGGAAATAGGGAACACATGAATAGAGCTGTGCTGTTGCCCGGGTCTGATCTGTTCTCTTCTCTGTGCCCAAGAAACTAACCGGCATGGGCTGCCTCAATGGACCCTTTGCCCTCTGGCTTCCATTTGGGTTTAGCCAATGGGAGGCACCAGCTGGAGAGGTGGAGGGAGGGAGGAGAGAGAGGAGGTGGAGGGAGGGAGGAGAGAGAGGAGGTGGAGGGAGGGAGGAGAGAGAGGAGGTGGAGGGAGGGAGGAGAGAGCGGTTGGTGTACTTCATTCTATGGCTCCCTCCTTTCCAGGTGGCAGGTTTTCAGTGGTTGCTTTTCTATGAGAAAAGCCACATTTCTTCTGATAGCTCTCCTGCAGCTTCACCAAGTTCTGATAACCTTGCAGGTATAAGTGGAGTAGATAGCATCTTCCTGATTTTCCAGAGGGCTCTGCACCATTGCTAGTTCATTTTTCTGAACATTGTCCACAAGGTTATGAAGAAACAGTCCCCTTTGGGTCCTGCCAGGGCTCTGTTTTGAGGCAGTATCTCTGTGGATTGGCCAAATTCCAGAAGTGGGCCATGTTGATGTTTTTCACAGCACGGCCAAGGAGCAATAGAATGTAATGGTTAAGAGATTGGGCTCTGGAATCCAAGAGGTTGAAGTCCTGTTTCTACTACATTCTAGTTGTGTGACCTTGTACATGTGACTTCATCTTGCTAAGCCTCAGTTTCCTCATCCCTAAAATGGGGACAGTAATCATACATACCTCCTCGGGTTGCTTTGATGAATCATTGAAAAGGTACCTCTTAAGTACCTGGCATTTTAGTGCTGTTACTACCTGTTCCACTTATCTATTAGTGCGTAACCAACCACCCTAAAACTCAGGGGCATGTGAGGCTGCCTATGAGCCTGTTTGGGGGGCAGGATTTCGTGGGGATGACTCGTCTTTGTTTCACACATTGCTTGGGGTCTCCATTGGGATGACTGAATTGTCTGGGGGCTGACTGGCCTTTGCTGTCTTCTTGTATAATCTCAAGGTTTCCCATGTGGTCTCTCCACATGGAAATCTCAGGGTAGCCTGACTTCTTACACAGCAGTGGACTGGGTGGAAGATCAAGGCTTCTTAAGGTCAAGTCTAAGAAGCACCAGCGCTTTTTACCACATTCTATCAGTCATACAAACCAGTAAGGCCAGCATAGGTTCCAGGGTAGAGGACTTAGACCCCACTTCTCAATAGACAAAGAGGAAAGGGTCTGTGGTCATCGACATTATTATTCACAGAAGGGCCCGGGGCGGGGGGTGGGGGCGAGGGGTTGTGGACTACAGTTAAAAAGGAAAATTTGGGAATATCAAGCTGACTCTTCCTCTTTTAGAATGTAGCTACCATCAGTGACTATTCACTGTCTATAGGTCATGATAGCAGGCACTAGATTAATCAGGAATCCTGTTTGTAAGTGACAGAAGTCCAATTCAAATTATTCTTAGCAAAAAATAATAATAATAATAATAATAATAATAATGGTAGGAGTGTATTTATTGGCTCATGTAACTAGGAACTCCCCAAAGTACTGCTTGATCCAGGTCTTATGGATTTATCAGGCACTGTCTCTCCAAATCTCAGACAGACTCTGTCCACGTGATGGAAACCCACATTTCACATTCTCCAGCTCCTAGAGAAAAGTCCTGGAAGAATGTGGATAATTTGGTTTCAGTTATGTGTCCACTAGTATAGTGATGGGTTGCCAATAGAGAAGAGGGATTCTGAGGCCATCAGAGGAAGGGGAATAAGGAAGCTCTCCTGCAGAGACAAGACCAGTGTGGTCAGTCTATTACGGGCACTTCATACGCTCTTGTACCGATGCAATTCTGATGCTAATCATGTAGAATTAGTGCAGACCCTGCAAGATAAGGGTACAGTCCCCAACGAGACTGCCCTTGTTTCAGTTGCCACTCACAAGCTCAGGGGTCCCCAGGCCACCCGTACGTTTGGCCATCTGAGTTTTTAAACTCAGGGGTCCCATGATTTCCTCAGGTTGGATAATTCACTGGACTGATTCAAGGAACTCAGGAAAGTGCTATACTCATCATTACAGCTTTATTGTAAAGGATACAAACCAGGACCAACCAAATGAAAAGACACACAGAGTGAGATCCGGGAAGGTCCCGAATGCAGAATTTTCATGCCCTTTCCTCATGGAATCAGGATGTATCACTCTCCCAGCACACTGATGTGTTCGACAAACAGGAAATTCCACCAAGCTTTGGTGCCCAGAGTATTTACTGGGATTTCATTCCATAGGCATGGTTGATTCAGTCACTGGACATGTGTTTGAACTCATCCTCTAACTGCCCTCCTCTTCCCTCAGGTCAGGCTGGCTCCAAGCCCACCCCTCTAATGGTCTTTCTGGTTGACCAGTGCCTATCCTGAGTCATCTCAACTCTTAGCATAAACTCAGGTATGATTCAGGGGGCTCATGAATAACAAGGACACCCCTATAATTCAGGAAATTCCAAAGATTTAGAGTCTCCAACCCACGGACAAAGGTCCGTCAAATTCTTTATTATACAATACATGCATTATTTCTTTTAACATACAAAATTTCCATACGAAACATCATTGTGCCCACTTAAAAACCAAGGCATTATGGGTATCCTAAAATATAACGGATTTGAGCCCGAGTTTTGAGCCCATGTAGGAATGTTTTTCTTACTATCTCCCAATGTCTGCCTTTAATGAGAAACCTACTTTGCTCAGTGAAATGCCTCAATGTCCCCCATCTCCAATGGGGGAGTCCTAATTATTCCATGCTAAATGAATAATGAATAGTACAGTTTAATGAGAGAATTCAACTTACTCTTTTTTTTCTTGCAAAGGATTCTGGGAGTTAAAAGATCTGAATTCTTGTCCCAGTTCTGCCCATTAAGTACAGTTGGATGAATGGCTTTACCTCTCCAGGCTCCGGTGGAAAAATAAAGAGACTGGACTAGCTGTCTCAGGGGGTCTTACAAAGCTCTAAAATTTTCAGAACTCACTGTTACTAAACTCTGCAAGGTGGAGGTATCATTTACCGTTGGGATGACCTAAGAAAATTAATTATACCTTCCAACAGGGGACCTCTACGTCCAGACATTCCCTCTTTTGTTCACCCTTCCACAAATATATTTTTGAGTACTTGTATATACCAGGGAGTGCATTAGATGTTGGGGATACAGCAAAAGAAAGGCATACATGGAACTTACCCTCAAGGAATTGAAGAATGTAGAAGTCAAACATTAAACCAACCATTCAAAACAAGATAGAAGAAGCGGGGTATTTGGGGCATATGATAGGGGACCTAACTTCACATAGGATTGGGGATGTCTTCCAAGAAGGAGTGGCATTTAAACTGAAACCTAGAGGATTTGAAAATATTAGCAGGCTTAAAAAAAAAGGTCAGTCACTGTGTCCCAGGATATCCCAAGAATCCCCATGTAGGCCAAAGGTTGGCACATCAAAGCTTTCCCTCAATAGAGGGAATAACTGCCCAGCCTCTATTTCGCCCTCAAATTTATAGAATGAGTGACTGCATGAGTGACTGCATGAATATATAGTCATTCCTTAATTAAAATGTAAGCATCTTAGGGGCAAGGCCAATGGACGCTTCTAATCCTACAACCCAATGCTGGGAACACTTCAGGTTTTCAATACATTTCATTTAATAAGTAGTTATTGGTGTCTGTGAAAGTTGATGGAGGGAGGAAGCACAAATTAAAACTAATATTTATTGAACACTTCCTATGTGCCCAGCATTGTTCTAATTGCTAATATGACAGCTCACATAATTCTAATAACAAACATCGGTAAAATGCCCCCATGGCACAGATGAGGAAACTGGGACTCAGGGAAGCTACGTAACTTCCCAGTGTTCACACAGTTATTAAATGGTAAAGCTAGGATTGAGATGCTGGCAATGTGCTCTTGGCTATTACTATCAATACATCATGCCAACCATGTTGGAACGGGAAGATAAGTGAGATCTCATTCCTCAACTCAAAAGAATATCACAGAATCAGATGTTTTGACTCTAAAGCCCAGCCTATTGAGATAGACGGTAAGGAAAATTATCAGCCAACATTTTAAAGATGTGCTTGTGTACCGAACATTATGGGAAGGAAACGGTTAGTTTGTATAATCTCACCTCATTCTCCAATTAACTCTAGATATAGGGGCAGTTATTATAAATCCTGTTGAAACAGAGGTTCAGAGAGGGTAAATAACTGGCCCAAGCTCACCCAGCAGAAGGGGCAAGGTCTAACTAGTCCACGCAAGTGCAAGACTCTATCCACTTAACCGTTTAACGCTAAAGCCAGGGGAGACACAACCCTAGATGGGATACCGTTGGAAACATGGCAGTGCGGCCCAGCATTTCATATATTTTTAAGGACCGATGCTCACTGGAGGTCTTTGACTGGGTCCAGACACAGCCTGGAGCCACGGAGGTGTCTGAATCTGCAGATAAGTCCCTCCCGGCTCTGTACAGACAGCCAAATGTCTCACACCCTCCCGTGGCTCCTGGAGAAATCACTTTCACACTCAAGGGAGGTGGAGACGTTCTTATCTTGACACTTCAAAGAAAGCCTTCTCCCTTGACATCTCCCTGCCCGAAGAGCGCTGATGTGGAAGCCGGGTGATGAAGGGTTTGCTTCGTCTCTTTGATCCTGGGGCGAGCTGGGCCACTCCAGCTCTTCCAGGCCTGAGGAATGCTGGGCCCCACTGACTTTGCTTCTTGCGTCCTATGATATTTACAGCTTCCAATGCCTCCTGTACTTGTTCAGTTTTGTCTAAAGAAAATGGCCAGGAGTTAAAGACCACGTTTCAAAAACGAAAAGAACCATGTATCTGGTGGCAGAGTATGAACTGGTTTCACCACCTGGCTGGTTCTGATGTCGTTCAATGCTTCTTAATACCCACTTTCCAATTCTGTTTCTGCGGTAGCCTGTGGTTCATAATTTGGGTATCATGCACCCCCTTGATCATCTATTGAGAGCTATGAACTCTTTCCAAAAAATTACGTGCAAACAGGGAAATTGGTGAATGCAATTTCAAAGGGCTCACAAGTCCCCTGAAGCAGTCGCTGGTTTCCCTGGGGGTCCATGGATTCAAGTTAAGACCTTTTAAAAAACAACCATTGCCACTCAGAACAGGGTAGTGGCTAAGCAGCCTACTCTAGAGTTAGGCAAATCTGAGTTGAAATCCATGCTGTGACCGTTTCTTCCCCCTTCAGTCAATTACCTAATCACTCCGACCCTCAGTTTCTCTGTTGGTAACTTCTAGCCCACATCTTATATTGTTGTGAGAGTTACAGGAGTTCGTGAATGTGGAATGTTCGACACATGTGTCATTGGTAGTTGTAGTGCCACTGGTGCTAACCACTATTGCCATGTGATTCCTGCCTCTTCTGATGCTGCCCCAGGAAGGAGACTCTCAGGAGAGGAAACGCTTTATAAACTCAGGCCTCAGTTTTCTCCTCTGACAAATGAAATAGCCCTGACACATAGCCCTATCCTACCAACACACCGCCTTGATTAGGAGGCGCAGCCGAGCTAAGAGAAAGGAGAGGGTTCTGTTAACTACAGACGCCACGAATGTGTGTCTCTGGTACGATTATCATTCTTTTACATGGAAAGTTTTGTTGATCTGTGGTTGGGGAGCTTCCAAATCTATAGGCATAGGGGGCTCCCTTGAAATTCCAAGAAGAGGGAGAGCAAGAAAACTAGCTTTTTGGTGAGTGACTAATCCCAAATATTTGTGTGATGCTAATTAATATTTCACAAAATTCATCACGTCAAAGCCATATTCAAGGCTTCTCTCCCTTGACTTCCTAGAAGGAGAAGATAACACAGATATAAAGGAATTCCTTTAAATTTCAAAGGAGAGAGGAGGGAGACGGGGACTTGAATATTCATTGAGCCAATACATGTCTCTGAGCCCAACTCAGCACACCTAAGCAGCTCAAGAGAAAGTTACAAGGCAAACACACTGTTGAAGAAAGAAAAAGTGGTCCATAGAAGGGAGAAACGCTGATCTCCAGAATGCACCCAGCATCCATCCATCCCCCAGTGGACTAATTGCATTTTGAATGACAGGCACTGTCATAGACCCTAGAGAAACCAGGATGGATAAGAGTCTGGCTTAGCCTAAGGAGCTGCCAGAATAATGAGAAGGATAATAACCATCAAAGCAGGTATCATGCCCCACTCTTTACCTGCATCAATTCACTCAATAGATATGTACAGAACACTTCTTATGTGTTGGGTGCTGTTGTCAAACCCCTTCCCTTTCCCTGTCTTCCTGGACGCTGATGGAATCCTTTTATCTTTGGCATGAATACGTGAGGGAAGATAAAGATGAAACCAGACAGAGAGGCACAGAAAAGCCAGCCAGGTGAGGAGGAGAGAGGGAGCTGTCAGGCAACAAGATTTACAGGACTCTTGTCCATCCAGTTCTATGAAGACACAGTTTCACCATCCACATCATTAGCAGACAGTTGCATGGGGTTGTGGGCTAATTTATGACTTAGAGATTGCTGCCTGTAGCATAATTCATAATTCACCAGGGAAGTAAGGCCTATGTCAATATATGTTTAAGTAAAAAGGTTCTGGAAAACCCCCAGGGGTCAACCTGGGAAAGAGGCCTCCGACTGCCAAGAAAGGAGAAGCAAGGGTGGAAACTGATGGCAAGGAGAAAGGGAGGGAGGTGAGAAGCATTGAAGCTCAGTAAATACAACTATTTTATGCCCAAATGCAGTTCTATAGCCACATGAGAACCAGAGAAGCTAAGGAAATGAACTCGGAGTTCATCTGCCTGCTTCCTTTTGTTTAATCTGTTTAATGCACTAATCTATTCAATGTGTTTCAACATATATGGATTTAATATACTTACTAAATTGATTGTGTATTTAAGAGGACAAATGCAATATCACGTATATATGCAAATCTATGTATACACATCCTTATCTATCTATCTACAAATAGATACCTAGTACTTTGATATAAGAAATAGTATATTTCTGAATATACTATTATATTCTGAAATATACTGAAACAACAGAGTTTCAGTTTTTACTATTTTATTTGACAAATTCTTTAATGGTTAGTTCTCAAATGGATCTGAGAAAGTTACAATAGTTATTTACACATATACACTAGTTATGGCAATGAAATCAGTTAAGCATTGCATTAAGAGCTAGATATGTAATCTCTCATCTGATTGCTGAGAATAACCCTGCAAAAGGCATAGTGTTAGCCCCATTCTATAGATGAGAAAACTGAGGCTCAGTGAGATTATTCCACTTACACTCTGCCTCTCCATTTTCCCACGTGCAATATGGGTTTAATCCCATCTGCCCTCAAGTATGTTGCAGCTCCTCTCAGATTCTTAGCCTCATCTTCTCTAAAAAGATTGTTTGAAGGATGGTAAGAGATGGGCAAGTACAACCAGGCTCTAGACTTGCATGTGGAATAAGTGATTTCCCCAGAAACTTCTCAATGGGTGGATAACCTGGGTATAATGAAGTTAAACTTACCACGTGTCTACTGTTTTCCAGAACCAGAAAACAGTCATTTTAACTCCGAGCCTAGAGACTTATTTTTTAAAGGTTAAGTAGAGAAGTGGGGAGATATGGATGAAGTGTGCAGGTATTGTTACCCCACTTGACAGAACAATATATTGATGTAGAGAGGTTTCAGCATCCTTACTTTGCAAGCCAGCATGCCTTCCAGACCTAGCTACTAGCTACTTAGCTGCATCCCTTGGAATTTAAACATCTACAGATCTTCTCTCCATCTGTCTTATCTGTATGAATCTTAATGTCCTTATAATTTCAGGTAGTTCTGGCATCACTTTTTTTTTTTTTTTTTGCGGTACGCGGGCCTCTCACCGTTCTGGCCTCTCCCGTTGCGGAGCACAGGCTCCGGACGCACAGGCTCAGCGGCCATGGCTCACGGGCCCAGCCGCTCCGCGGCACGTGGGATCTTCCCGGACCGGGGCACGAACCCGCGTCCCCTGCATCGGCAGGCGGACTCTCAACCACTGCGCCACCAGGGAAGCCCTGGCATCACATTTTTGATGCTCTGTATCTGGGTTCTCTTCCCAGGAGTTTCTGGAACTAGGCTCAAACATCATGCCTAGAAACCCAAATCATCATTTATGTTATAAATTCCCTTCCTTCTTTTATTCTAATCCATCGTCCTGGTAAATTTTGGGAAACTGAACTACAGGATGACTGAGCCGCTGTGAAGGGATGTTGCCACCCCCATTTTCGCTACACGAAAAAATTCAGAGCCACAAATGAAATCCTAACTGCCTTAAGTCTTCAGATGGAGCATGAAAGATGGGCCAAACGTTTTTCCAGATCCAAAATTGGAGATACAAATCTGGCTCAGTGCTAGGATTTAAAGATTTAACAAATAAAAATACAAGCTGCTAGGTGAAGTTAAATGCAGAGAACTGATGACTAAAATTTTAGTGTAAGTATAGCTCTTGTAATATTGGGGATACGTTTATACTAAATAAATTAATTTTTTAGTTACCTAAAATTCAAATTTAGCTGGAGATTCTGTAGTTTATCTGGCAATCCCAGTTGGATCCAAAGCTTGAACATTGGTGTGAATTTAGAAGAAATTATAAATGGATGGTAAATTATAGAAAATGGGTAGATCAAGCCCAGATATTTCAAGGTGGAACGTCTGAGCAAACTTCTCCTGTGGCTACCTTGAGTATGAAAATAGCCAACACTGACTAATTCCAGGCATGAGTCTCTAAGATAAGCACGTTACATGCAGGCGCTCAGCAGCTTACCACAACTCCGTGAGATGGGCACTAACAGTGTCCCCATTTTGCCGAATGGAAAACCGAGGTCTGGATATCTTACAACCAATAAGTGGATTTTACTAAAGCGAGAGCGTTTTAGGAATCAATAGGACCAGACCCCTTGGTATTTCTTATAGATCACAGACGTACAGAGACTGAAGGTCACTTGCCCCTGGTCCCACACGGGTCGTCAACAGAACCAGGGTTCTGACCCCGTCTGTGTGCTTTACCACTCCTTTCTAATTTCTTCCAAATCTACACCAGCTTTGATCCAACGCAAGTTCCACTGAGCCAGCTTTAGAGAAATTGAATTTCCTTAATAGGTTTTCCTAGACAATTGGCTTGAGAGCCAGGAAAATTCCAGGAGAGAATTAGGTAGATGTTAGGAGTCCTCCATTCTGTATCTGGCTCTGCCACAAACAGTCTGTGCAGACCTGGGCAAATCGCTTGCCCTCTCAGAACCTCAGTGTGGGGTCTGGCAAACAAAGGGGGACCTACACAGCGACCCCCAAAGTCCCTTCTGCAGTAGCACTCTGCAGTTCTAAGATGCCCAGTCTCCTGCAAGCTTCTGCATTGGAACCCAGCCCTCACACACCCAGCATTTTAGGCTGATACAATAGACAGCAGACAAATCCCATTACAGACCACTCTGTGAGTCTCCACTTTGTCACCGACTGTTATGTGACCTTAAATAGGCATTCTCCCCTAATCTCCATGGGCCTGGCCTCTCCTATTAGCAGCTGGAGACAAGGATATTTACCTGTAATAAAGCTCTTTGAGCTCCTCAGATAAAGAGCTTTGCATTAACAAAGCTCAAAGCGGATTTTTTTTTTTTTAATGGACCAGCACACTGGCTTTGTTTTGTGTTTTTGTGTTTCTTTTCCCCCTTATACTCCAGAGAAGTGCAAAGTCCTGTTTGCCCTCCAAATTCTCGTTAATTCATTGTTCGCTTCTGGGTTTGAATAGGCCTTTTTTTTTTCTAGACTATATGCTCCCAAACTTTCTCGGTTCATGGTGAGTTTAGTATCTTAGTAATTTTTTCATTATGCCCTTAACAATTGTGTTTATGAAGTCATTAGCTTCAAAAAATTAGTATTTATGCCCTAACAAGTTAGTACCATTTGAAAAAATAACACATGTAAAATAAAAGAAAAAAGTATTATTTCATACTTAAGTGAGCCCAGTTACTTACTAATGGGATATGTGTGCCTGTTGGACCCTGCATGATTTCTCAAGCCTTGGAATCAGATTGATCACTGCCACTTTCATTTCATCTTCCACATTGATTTTTGTGAGATACTTGCTTTTTTTTTTTTTTTTTTTTAAAGACAGTCAGTCTCAAAAACCCAGCTTCTCAAAGACATGGAATTGTTGAAATTAAAATAGTGAGACAAGATGGGTTAAGCTCATCCCACTCTTTTCCTCCTGTTAATTATAACTAAAATCCCTGGAAAATGTACATAAAGCAACTATTGAAGACTCTAAAAGGTAGAGGAAAAAAAGAGGACTGTCTAGAAACCTTAGCCTTCTATATATTCACTACTGGGCATTAGAATAGCTTACAACCCAGAAATACCAGTGCGTACAGACAAACATCACCCCCAAGAATAAAAATCCTGCTCTTCTGTGTTGACAGACTGGGGAGGAGACAGCCCTGCAGGACAGATCTCTTTTGACTATACCTGCTCTAGTCTAGGTAAACACTACGAACAAAGCCCCATCCTTGCTTTTCCCACCAGGTATTGCAGAGATGAAGGAGTAAAGCCCTGTTGACCATCCCCATCCTGCACTAATGTGGAAGCACTCCTTCCCTTACCCATCAAATGTTGTGGTGACTGTGAGGTAAAGCCCTGTCGGCTATCCCCAAATAAATCAAAGTTGTGGTACACCATCCTCTTCTAATTAAAGAGTAAAGAGGAGTAAGGATTACAAAGAGAAGGGAGCTGAAGAAAGGGATTCTTTAAATCTGTATGTAGAATGCTGGGTATATCCTCAAGTAATCCATGCATGAAACTAACCAGAATCAACACACACACACACACACACAAAACCTTTAAGAACTAAACTATTGTGGAGGACCCCACTCAGATTTCAGAATGGCATCTAGGTAGCACATAGGTGTGGCATACCAGCATAGTGTTGCAAAGGCTTTGACAACTAGATTTATATTCAAATCAGAGCCCTGCAAAAGTGGACTAGAATGTACATTCTGAACCTCAACTTTTTGACTGCTTGCTAAAATATAAGTAGGAACCAGAGTCGCATACTACTCAAAATGTCTAGGATACAGTACAAAATCACATATACCAAGAACCAAAAAAATCCCTTTCAAATCAGAAAAGACAATCAATAGATGACAGTACAAAGGTGAGACAGATGCTGAAATTACCTGACAAGAATTTCAAAGCAGTGAACATTAAAACATGCTACAACAAGCAATTACAAATAATCTTGAAACAAAAGGAAGAGTAGAAAGTCTCAGCAAAGAAAGAGAAAATATAAAGAAGAACCAAGTGGAAATTTTGGAACTGAAAAACACACTGGCCAAAACCAAAAACTCATGGGATGGGTTCAGTATCAGAATGAAGATGACAGAGGAAAGAATCAGTGAACTGGAAGATAAATCAATAGAAACTAGAAAGAAAAATAGACTGGAAAAAAAATTTAAAAAGGAATAGAGCTTCAGGGACCTGTGAGATAACAACAACAATAATAACAACAATACCAAATATAATATTTGTTTTATCAAACTTCCAGAGAAGAGGAGAGTGTGGGGCTGAAAAATATTTGACAAAAAAATTCCCCAATTTTGCAAAAGACATAAACCTACAAATTCAAGAAGCTAAGTGAATACCATACAGAATAAACCTAAAGAAATACATACTCAGATGAATCATAATCAATTTTCTGAAACCTAAAGACCTTTTTTTTTTTTTTTTTTGCAGTACGCGGGCCTCTCACCGTTGTGCCCTCTCCCGCTGTGGAGCACAGGCTCCGGACGTGCAGGCTCAGCGGCCATGGCTCACGGGCCTAGCCACTCCACGGCATGTGGGATCCTCCCGGACCGGGGCACGAACCCGCGTCCCCTGCATCGGCAGGCAGACTCTCAACCACTGTGCCACCAGGGAAGCCCCCTAAAGACATTTTTTAAAACATTAAAAGCAATCAGGGAGAAGTGATGCATTACACATAGGGGGAAAACATTTCAAATGACAGTGGATTTCTCATCAGAAATCATGGAGGCCAGAAAAAAGTGTCATATTTGTAAAGTGCTGAAAGAAAAGTCTATTGTAAATTCTATATCCAGAGAAAATATCCTTCAAGAATGAAGGTGAAATAAAACTTTCTCAGATGAAGGAAGACTAAGAAAATTTATCACCAGCACTCCTACTTTAAAAAAAATTGCTAAAGGAAGTTCTTCACACAGAAAAGAAATGATAACAGAAAGAAAATTGGAGCATCAGGAGTGAAGAAACAGCAGTAGAAATGGCAAATATCTGGATACATATAATAGATTATTTTCCTCTGAGTTTTCAAAACTGTGTTCAATGATTGAAAGCAAAAATTACAGCATGGTCTACTGTCGTTCTCAAGTACATAGAGGTAATATTTACAAAAACTATATTATAAAGGGAGAGAGTTAAAGGGACATAATTGGTAAGATTTCTATGTTCTGAGTTTACCGGAAGCCATAAGACTGTTTTTTATATATATATATATAAAATATATGAATATCAAAAATATATAACAAAATATTATATTCATCTAATATATGAATATGATGTAGTAATATCATACTATATCATATTAATATAGTAGACAAATATATTATCAATATTATTAATATAATATATTCAAGACTATATCATATTATATTATATTAATATTGAATATTATATGTATACATATAAATTCCTAGAGCAAACACTAAAGATTAACACAAAGAGCTATACAAAAAATACTACAGATAAATTAAAATAGAATACAAAAACATGTTCAAGTCCTGCAGGAAGATAAGAAAGGGAAACACAGGAGTCAAAAATGGGTCAAACACCTCCTAGAGAACGGACTTGAGGTTATGGGGAGGGGGAAGGGTGAGCTGTGACAGGGCAAGAGAGAGTCATGGACATATACACACTAACAAACGTAGTAAGGTAGATAGCTAGTGGGAAACAGCTGCATGGCACAGGGATATTGGCTTGGTGCTTTGTGACAGCCTGGAGGGGTGGGATAGGGAGGGTGGGAGGGAGGGAGACGCAAGAGGGAAGACATATGGGAACATATGTTTATGTATGACTGATTCACTTTGTTATAAAGCAGAAACTAACGCACCATTGTAAAGCAATTATACCCCAATAAAGATGTTAAAAAAAAAATGGGTCAAACAAATGCAAATAATAAAATGGCAGGCTTAAATCTTAGTATGTAAATTATTACATTAAATGTAAATGACTAAACACATCAATTAAAAGATAAAGACTCACTTTAAATATAAAGGGACAGATTGGTTGAAAGTAAAAGAATGGAGCAAGGTGTATCATGACAACGCTGATCAAAAAAAAGGAGTGACTATATTAATATCATAGGAGGTAGACCTCAGAGCAAAATGAATGTAGTGCAGTGTAATATTAGAACCATGTACTTCTTTGATAGATGTAGTTCATATGGTGTCCAGTAAATGTTAAGTATCTCTATTTCCATTAAAAATTTAAAATATCTTGTGAATTCTATGCATCTTCCCAGAAAGCCTTGAAACACAGTTTGGGAATCACAATTCTAGACCCAAACAAGCTGCACAATTTTCAGTTATAAGTTGATTCAGCTGGTCTCCATTCCTGGGGAAGCATGAGGAGAAGTTGAGGAGGTGGGGTGTTATAGTAAGTGGTCAACTATGGCCCGCTAGGAGGACAATGCTGGGACATTTTCCAGGGTATCTATGACTGCATCTCCCTTCCCCTCTCCTCTGACGATGACTCTGCTCCAGCCCCAAAGTCCTCCAAGTTGTTTTCAGAAATGCCAGGCATGCTCCCATCTAGTGGCCTTTGCATTTGCTGTTCTCTCTGCCTAGAATTCTCTTCCCGTAAGTATCTACATGGCTAATTCTTCAACCTCCTTAAGGTTTTGACTTAAAGCTCATCTACTAGTGAGACTTTGCTTGATCACCCTGTTTAAAATTGCCACGCACCCCTCTCTCAAACACTTCATATGAACTTTCCATTCTTTATTTTTCTCCATAGCACTTATCACCATGCAACAATCAATATATCTGTTTGCTTATTTTGTTAGTATCTCTCTCCCTCAACTAATGTAATATCCACAAAGGCAGGGATTTTTAAAATTTATTTTGTTCACTGCTATGCCCCCAGCAGCTAGAATAGCGTCTGCTACATAATAGGGATTTAACACATATTTGTGGAATAAATGTTAAAAGTGTTGACTGAGCTTCGAAGAAGGTCTCTCTGACTCATGTTATAATTCCGCACTTGGATTGACGATTTAAGGGAAAGGAAAGTATCGGAGATTTATGGGTGAGGGAACATGAAGTGAAAATAATTGTTTTTGATGTTTAATAGTAACAATAGTGACCACCCTTTATGGAGTACAGACTAAGTGTTCAGCGTTTTCCATACATGATAATCAGTTTACCTCCCTTATCACTTTTCCTGCAATATACTCACCGCCGAGAATTGCGCCTGACATAGACTGGGCACTCAAGGAATATTAGTTGAATGGATAAATGAACGAATGATCACAGGTTTTGTTTTATTGCTCTTAAATAAGGAAGGTGCTTTATATGCTATATTATTAACCATGTTCCTATAATACCTTCATATCTAAAAAGGTGTTTTACCATCACCTACATCTGTATATGGATAGGACTCCATCCTGGAATGTATTCATCGTTATCAACACATTTTATGGACAAAGGAACTGAAACAAAAGAAGACATATAACGACTTAAGATTATGCAGCTTCTAAGTGATAGAGTCTGGAATTTATTCTAGCAAAACATTTCTTTTTAACAGAAAATACAACATATTTTAAATGTTTACACTTAACACATGAAAATATTTACACAAAAAAGCAACACAAAACAATCATGCTATATACAAAATAACAAATCCTTATGTATAGCAAATGTTTAGAAAAGGCACCCTTGTTTAAGGTTATATGAAATTATATGAAGTGTGTCTATGTGAGCCTATGTTGAACCTCATTTGAAGATAATGCAAAAGCCCAAATTTGAGATCTCTGTTTTTCTAATCGAAGTATAATTATATCCAATAAAATGCACAGATCTTAAATTTATAGTTTGATGAGTTCTGACAAATGTATACACCCGTGTAACTAACATCCCAATCAAAATGTAACCATTGCCGTTACCCTACAGAGTTTCTTCCTGTATTTTTTTCTGTCTATCCACTCATCCCTGTTTCCAAAAGGCAACTACTATTCTGATTTCTATCCCTATAGACTAGTTTGCCTGATCTTGAACTTTCTACAAATAGATTCATATGGAAAGAAGTCTTTTGTGCTGACCTCTTGGTTCATTATATAATAGTGTGTAAATAGTACATAGTTGGATGGTTACACTCTGTTTTCATGTTTATGAATTTCTGGATATTTACCACATTATTATCCAGGACAAGTCAACATAGGCTTAATTTAAAATAATGTTAAGTAAATTAGAGTATAGATGGTGTACACACAATGGATTGCTGTTTGGGAAATGTTGAATTCTGGCATGGTAGTTTAGAGCACAGAGCCTGTGGTCACCATTCCTGGGTCCCTGGGTCTCTCCCATTCACTAGATTAGTGATTGGGTGGTAAACTAAAGCCTCAGTTTTCTCATTTGTAAAATGGATATGATTTTACTAATGCTCAATGGATTGCTGAGAGAATAAAATATATTGAAAAGTTTTAATGCAATACTTGGCACAGACCAATGGCTCAATACATGGCAGCTCTTATTAGATTCAGGATGGTTAAGGGGTTAGCGTTAGGGCTCAAACCACTAGTACAACAACTACAGGCTACTACTTTCTTGGCTACCTCTTCCTGCTCTCCTTTGGGATGAGCTCCTAGCACCCTCAACTGGAAAGTCAGAGGAGCGTTAGAGTGAGATGGTCGCTCCAATTATTTCTCAGAGTTATAGAAATTCCCATTTCTTCAATTATAGGCATGAGTTTCACACTCAAGCTGTGAGTTAAGAAGATATTTGGGCATCATGTACTTTTCTATTGTTTTACTGCGTAGGTCAAATTTCTCACTCTGGCTGGAAGCTGGAAATGCGGTCTCTACTCTACACCAGAAATTTCTCTCTCAGCTTTTCACTTGTGCATAGCCTCACTTCTACTGCCTCAGACTTGCGCCTTGCCATCTGGAATAATGTAGAAGTCTCTCTGTCTCAATGTTAATTTGCCCTCTGGTCTTCCTCACTACAACGGTTTGGACTTGGTCCACGCACAGAACTCATTGGTTCCTTCCTCTACTGAGACTTGTTTTAGGGCCCCAGAAAAAGCCATGCCCCCGTGTGGTACCCAAAACTTGTCAGGGGCTGTCTCTCTGGGCTCACCTCCCATCACTCTGCCCCTAGAACTTCAAATTCCATTCCACTCTCCATCAACACTGAGCTACTTGGAGCTCCTTTTACATCTTACTTCTTACCTTTATCTCCTTACAGATGCTGTTTCCTCTTCATTGGAGTCTTTCCTCCTTGTCTGTTTGGCAAACTCCACTTCATCTATCACAACCCTTCTTAGCTGTAACTTCTGTAAAGCTTCCCTCACTGTCTCTCTCTTCCATCCCTTACTTCTTCCCTAATATTTTTATTGGTTCAGTTATTGCAGCATTTGATGTGTCTGCATGTCTGCTTCTCCACTGATATTAATAGAAGCTAACATTGAGCAGTTACCGTGGATCAGGAACTACTCTGAGCACTTTTTAATTTTGCCTCATGTATTCCCCACAGTATCCCTTTGGGTTGAATTGCTATTATTAACACCTCCATTTCACAGATTAGAAAACTGAGTGAAGCCACTTCTCCAGGGCTCCATGACTTGACAGTGAGTTCCATGACTGGATAAATGTAATAAATATTGGACGCCCACCCTTGTGGATGGGATCAAGATGGTTGGAAGGTTGGAAAACCTTTAGGCTTCTGTTTTCTTTCCCTTCTGCTGCTTTTTTGGCATGATTGGAGGAAAGAGAGCTGCCGTGCCTGGACAACCCATGTATGGCTCCCTAATTCAAATTTCAAATTCGGTCTTCGTGGACTCTGCGGCCAAAGGCTGAAATCAGAATTCTTGGTCTCAGCTCTTCTACCTACAAGCTGGTAGGACTGCCAGATTTAGCAAGTAAAAAAATAGGATGCCCACTTAAATTTGAATTTTAGATAAACAACAACTAACTTTTTAGTATAAATATGTCCCCAATATTGCATGGGACATACTTACCCTAAACATTATTCATTGTTTGTCTGAAACACAAGTTTAACTGGATGTCTTGTAATTTATCTGGCACCCTACACTTGAGATAATGCTACCTTCCTGGCTGGGGCATTCAGTAGCCGCTAAAGAGAGGGAGCATACATTCATTCTGCCAAGTATTTGGCATTGAACTCGACATTCATTAATTTGATCCTCCTAATAACCTTGGGTGGGTGGGTGGCTATTAACTGCTCTATTTTATAGATTTTTTTCTAAGTAAAAGTTATCATTTATTGGCTTCTTATTTATCAATGAGACAGATTAAAGACAGCTGCAGATTCTTTGGCATTCCTTCCATTGAGAGGTGGGAGTGTATGTCTCCTCTCCTTGAATCGAGAGAGAGTAGGAGTAGTGGTATGATATTGCTTTGACCAACAGATTATGGTGCAAGTGATGCTTCTGCTTCTTGTCTCTTGGAACATTCATTTGGGGGCAAACCAACTACCCTATAACGAGTCCAGTGACTCTACACCACCATGTTGTAAGGAAGCCCAAGCCAAATGAAGAGGCTCTGGAGGATTAGATGCCATATAAAGAAGGATAAGTGCATGGGAGTAAAAACAAGACATCTTGGAAGTGGATCCCCAGCTAACTCCATGTGGATCCTAGTTGAACTGCCCAGCTGAACCTTTCCCAAATTCTTGACTTACAAAATCATGTGCAAAATGAGATGGCTGTTTTAAACTAAATTCTGGAGTTCTTCATCATGCAGCATAAGGAATTGGATCCAATCCAAGACCATGGACTGAGTTCTGGCTACACCATTTATTAGCTCTGTGACCTGGGTCTCCATTTCCTCACCTGTAAGATGGGGATAATTTCCAGTTTGTACAAGACGCAACTGAGGCTCTGAAAGGCTTAGTAACGTACTGGAAGCCACACAGCTAGTGAGAAGATCTGGAAGAGCCCTCATGTGTCCAACTCCAAAGCATGGCTAATAATACGTCTCCATTTCTTCCCATTCACACTAGCTTTGAAATCTACACCTCAATTTCTCCATCTGTAAAACAGGGATGCTAATATTACCTTCTTTATAAAGTGTATTAAAAAACGTGTAAAGTGCTTAGTTTAGTGCCTGGCACACAGTAAACAGCTAGTAAACATTCACGGCGATTATTATTTTATTATCTTCCCTGCCGAGGCTGGCAGCGAACATCCATTCTGTGCCTGCTGGCTTTTTCCAGGTCTCTAACTTGTGGGAAACCTTGTCAGGAGGGCATGTTTAACTGAACAGAGCACTACCTTTTAATATTTAATGAATTCCTGACACTCTTGGAGAGCAGTGTGAGACATATCCTGTAAAAATCTCTTAGTGTTAATAAAATACCACCCAACGGGTTGGCCATTACCAGCAATTAAAGTTTTCAAGCAGGTCAAATAACTCCTTGCAATGATTTGTGTGTCTCTCTTTTCTGCCCACCTTTCTTCATTTTTAGGGAAACGTATGTTATTTCTCTGTTTAAGGCGTCGGATCTTGGGCTGTCTTCCCTCCCAATTCCAACCAGTGATTTCAAACACTAACGAGGTGTCTGTGTTCCCTGCTCATCCACCACAGATGTGTGAACTCCAAGCGCCAAATAATAGCTGAGAACTTCAAAGATGGCTGCCGTAAAAGAGACCTTTGCAAAAGGAGCTCTCTTACCTTTTCTGGGATTCAAGCGAGGCAGTAGGGGAGGGAGCAAAGTGCTCTTTCCTGATGGGAGGAGAGAAGGGAATTCATGTTTCCCTGGTGGTTAATACATGCCAGGACCTGTGGTAGGTGTCTTTCCATGCATCCCTTATAAAATCTTCATGATAAGACAGAATGGCTTTATGAGCTCTTTTGCCAAATGGAAAAATAGAGGTTCAGAGAGGTGAAGCTCCTTGCCTAAGGTCACACAGCTAGGCAAGGGTAATGTCAAGATTGGAACCTGGGTTTTTAAGATCCTGAATCCTCCAGTGGTCATTAACTAGAGGTGCTCTTCAGAATCACCTGGGGAGCATTTTTGATATTTGTGTGTCTGAGATTTCTCTACCTCCTCCCCTTCTTCTTCTCTATCTCCCTGATTTCTTTCCCTCCCCTTTCTTCTTTCCTTTCACATATCATTTATTCATCACATTGCATTAACTGAAGTCCTACTATGTGCCCATGTTAGTATACTGGCAAGGTCCTTTGGTCGAAAACTACATAAATCAATTTCGGCTAGCTTAGGAAAAATAAAAGAAAGACATTTATTAGGATGACACGGAGATATCTCAGGATGTCAACATATAGCTGGACAACGAAGATTCAAGAAAGGAAGGGAAAAGGGCAGCTCTGGGGTCTTCAGTGGGGGAGGTTTCATGGGCCTTCACCGCACCGTGCTGCCATTGACATGCCTTGTGTCTCACCTTACCGGTTACTAGTTTCCAAGAAAGACTCTGATTGATGACTGCCCCTGGACCAATCAGCTATGATCAGATGAGCAGGGCCATGTGATGCATCACTTAGGGTATATCTGGAAGTAAGGCAAGATGTTTCCCCCAAGGAGAGAATTACCGGGAGCCTGGCATTCACGTCAAAAGGTGCCCAGAGTCATACACTGGGCTGCTGGAATTGAAATGAAAGTCTGCCTTCAGGCTGATGAGTATCTGGCATAAAGGCAGCCACGAGGTTGGGTCTTAAGCAGCCCTGGTCACTCTTCATTCAGTCAAGCATAAGCATATGCAGTCCCCAGAATTCAAGCTCCTTGAAGTCCATGAATGTGACTCTGGCTCAAGACCCTTACTGCTGGGCCTGGCTCAGAGCCTGCAGCATAGTTGGTACTTGTACTAGTCGAAGCGTTCTAGGTTCACTAATACACTTATCCCTTAACCTCTGTATCTTAAATTAACAAATATTCATTTCTCACACACATTTCCTGTCCAGTGCAGTCACTCAGGGATCCAAGTTGAAGGAGGTTCTCCGTGTGGAGTTCATTGGTTTCTGCAGCAGGGCAGGATAAACTACGGAGTATTATCTAGGGAACTTTCCTTGCAGTGACATATATCACTTCTCTTCATATTTCTTTGGTCACAACTAATCCTGTGACTCTTCCTGACTGCAAAGAGGCTGGGAAGTATAGACTCCTAAAGGAACACCAGCCACCAATGATAATAGTAATATCTGCCACAGTAGTCAACTAATATATGCTCAATAAAAGACTAAAAATACCTGATATTTTTGAGCCTTTACTATGCCCCACACATTGTGAAATGCATGACTTATCGACCCTCTCCTTTAATTCTCACAGCACCCTATGAGTTGGCATGGTTACGGTTCCTACGTTATAGATGGGCAATTGGAGGCACAGAGAAACTAAGTCAATTGCCCAAGTTTACACAGATAGAAGTAGAGGGACGAGGATTCAAACCCAGGCTCTCAGACCCTGGAGCCTGCCGTCTCAATAGCAAGTTACCCATTCTAACTACTCGGTAGGCACGTTGGCTACTTACTGTAGCGCAAGGCAGAATGTTGCAAGCATGAAAGGGGCCAGGGAAGCAAGGGCTAAGAAGAACGGAGTTGTTTTTTTTTTTTTCCCAAGGAGGATGGTCATGGAATAAATTGGGGGGATAGTCAAGGTCTTTGAGCTGGATCTTGAGTTCTTACAGGAAGGACTCATCAAGCAGATAAATGAGGGAAGTACATCTAGTCTGAGAATGTCCACTCCACCAGGTCAAGGCTTTGCCATGTTCACTGCTGCATCCCCAGTGCCTAGACAGTGTCTGTCCGATACAGAGACAGAACTCTGGCAATACAGAGCCTGAACTTAGTACATGCTCATCAAACACTTGCCCTCAGTGAGCCATGAATGAAATGAGCCATGATACAGTGTAAGCTCTTCCCTGATCCAGGCTGCAACTGTCCTCAAGAGAAGGGGGAGCTCGAGCCACGACTAAGAAGGGGGCAAGAACGTGTCTTTCTGGAAGAGGTGCAGTTTGCAAGAATGGTGATCCCAGATTCCTGGGCTGATGTCTTTCTGAGAAAACTGTGAGCTGGAAGAAAGCAAGTCAGACAGTCCCCAGTGGCATCCTGCTCTGAAGGTACGGGGTTTGGGAAGCACCCAGGTGTTTCTGATCATGAGTGAGCTGCGGGTCTGCCCCGTCAGTGTTCTCCTGTTTGGGAGACAAGAACAGATGAATGGAATGCGGAGGATGGACGTGAGCAAATGTCACACTTGCAAAGCAATTGCTGGAGGGTCACTGAGATGGGAGCCTGGAACTTTATCTCAGTTAAATCCCACTGAGTTTTCCCAGATTAGAAAGGAGACTTTCTTTTCTTTAGAGGCTTGTTTTACTAATGTTTGCCTTCTCTGCTCGTGACATTCTACAATAATGGTAATAAAAAAGGGAGTAGTGGTGGCCATCTCCTGTCCTCTTTTTTAATAAGGGAATTTTACAACATCCTTTAAAAATATGATCTGGTAATTGGGTCACTGGTCTTTGAGATTCTTCCCAGGAAAATCCGTTGTTTTCATGTTGGTGTCTTTGCGCACAATCCTCGTTTGGCAGGTCTCTTACAGATGATGTAACAGATAACAAATGTGTTTAAGGCCCACGCACATCATCTTTCAGGCCTGATTTCTCAGACTCACAAACGTTTTGGACCTGTGGTCCTTAAGGATCTGCTTCCAGTTGGGTCACACCCAATAGCGCACGAACTGGACACTAAACTTTTGTTTAAACTCTTCTTTTTTTTTTGGTCCAAAAATTCCCTCTTTCTATCCCTACACATGTTGCCTGGCAAAATCATGACTTCCCTTGCCTGTGTGACTCAGCTGCCGTCTCCTCTGAGCAGGTGCTTAACTAAAGGCGAGGTGACAGAACCGAGAACCTTGAACCCAAGCTCTTTCCATCGCTCCACGTTGCAGAGGAGTAAGAGAGAGTGAGGCAGAAACTTGACTGTGGTTTTCTCATCTAACAGTACGGAGGCCTAAGTGCCAGGCACTGTTCTAAGTGCTTTGTGTGGTTGAGTCTAGTTGGTGTGGGTGACCGGACAGCCGGGTGACTCAGGATACTTATGCACAATGTACCAGAGCAATTATTTATAGTGTCACCTTTCCCTCTCAGAATTTTCCTGGTTTACAAGAGAAATTGCAGATTCCCCTGATTTATTGCTCACAATAGCTTCGTGAGGCAGATGCTGCTATTAGTCCCATGTTACAAGAGTGAAAACTAGGACTCAGAGGAGTGAAGTGACTAGCCCGAAGGCACACAGCTAGGAAGAGGTAAAACTCGAATTTGAATCCTGATAGATTGAATCCCTATCATGGAAGGGAGAATACTCTTTATCTCCAAGAATTAAAGAAGAGACAGTGATGTGTCATTATAAGCTGGGAAACATTTGGACACCCCGAATGGCTTTATAGAAGTCAGGGTGGGATTTGATCCTTTCATCCATTCATTTAACATGTATTTATTGAGTGTGAGTGTGTGCCAGTATGCAGGTGCAGGGTGCAGGGTCGTGAGTCCGCACAGACACACACACACACACACACACACACACACACACACCCTCTCTACCCTTAGAGAGTATGAAGTCTGGAGGGGAAAACAGATGAGAGACCACGCTGATTACCACCAACAGAGCTTTCTCCTATACTTCCATTTTACTCAAAAACAGAGGCCCAAACTGGCCTCTTTCTGGGCAAATCCAAGATATTTGGGAGCTTACAGAATAATTTTTTTAATAAAAAATTTTTGACACCAGTAAATGTCACAGAATTTCACACTTAAACAATCACCCACGTTTTTTATTTCTCTTGAAAAAAGTTAGGTGGGTGTGCTAATATCCGGCCCACCTTCTCCCATGGCAGGGATTGGTTGAAGGAAGTAGCAATCCCCCTCTTTAAATGAGAATTACACTCTAGAGCTTAGCAGAAGCCCCATCTGGGCCACAGGAATCATTCTGTCACCTTCCTGGTACCTAAAGGAATTTGAGTTTACAATTCCTGTTTACATGTAGTTTCTTCCTTAAGTTTTCTTATGGACTCTTTCTTTTTTTTTTTCTAGGTTTTAAATATATTTATTTACTGAGTTTTCTATTTATCCCTAACCTGTTGAATTCTAGGTATTTCTTTTTGTTTTAAATAGCTCTGCTTATGCTGCAACTGTCTTATATGATGCCCAAGGCAGACATTGCTAATCAATCATGACTCTTCTGCCCATTGAGCCTAAAGAGCCTCCATTGCTCATTGCTTTCCCCACACAGCTCCAGACAGCCACTACTAATCAATCAGGAATGACATATACAATGAAACCCATTTGTTTTACTCAGTATCTACTGAAACTCCTTAAAGGCTGAGATGTATATCTTGTTCTTCTTTACTTATCCCCTGTCCCTCGAGACAGGTCTAATGCTGAGACTTTCCCAGTGCAGTGGGGGAATAAACTGTTCCATGATAGGCCATGTCTGAGCCCATCTGCTGCCCACAGGGGTCTACTTACTGGGCTTCTGGAAAAGGGGCCAAGTCTTCTGAAGGGAGGAGAAGAGAAAGAAGAAAACAACTCCAGTTAATTGTCCCTTTCCCCTTTTTTTTCTCTTTCCCTCTTGCAAAAAGGAGAAAAGAACAATACGAGCCAGCCAAAAGCTCATTAATGCACTTGACCTTCTGAAAGAAAATTAATTCCAACTTCACACCTCCCGGCTGTGTTGTTGCCGTCCTTAGGAGATGACACGGCTGGAGGGCACCAAGAGTCTGCCACCTCCCTACGCTGGGCTGAGTTAGTAGGAGCTGGCAGGAAGCACGCGGAGGCGCCGGCCCTGTCAGCTTTTCACTGTGAATTAAGCTCCCTTCTGCTGGCTCTGGAAATTGTTATCACTATCGAGCTGCCCTGATGATTCTTACCAGGCTCCCTGACTGTGAAGGCCCTCAGAGGAGTGGCCTTGAGGGTCTTATGTTGGAGGGATGGCAGAGTGTGTGTGTGTGTGTGTGTGTGTGTGTGTGTGTGTGTGTGTGTGTGAGAGAGAGAGAGAGAGAGAGAGAATGTGGGCGTCGAGTGGGTGTGTGTATGTGTGGGTGTATGTACGTGCATATAGGTGGACAAATCCACTCAAGTGGGGACCGAAAAGGGTGTGCTTGGGTATCTGTGTCTGTACATTCGAGTGGATATAAATGTCATCCTTGCGTTTGTGGGTATGTGCGCTTTGCCAAGTGCATACATGCCTATACATAAGGGGACACAGGTGCATGCATGTGTAGAATGTGTGTGGTCACATATATGTATGTGAACAGTGCATGGAGAGCGTGTATGCAAGTCTAAGTGTGTAATTGTGAACATGTGTGCACATGTGCACGTGTAACACTGTGTATGTTTCTATGTGGACATGTCCACATTCACGCGTACGTGAGATTGTTTTCAGTGCTACATGATCCCACACAAGTCTCAAGGCATGTTTGAGCAAATCATAGACACCAAACTCCCTCCTCCTTTCTTAATAATGCTGATATTTGATATTGAAAAAAGTTAAGGTAATTATTGTGACAAAGGCCAGAACTTTTTCGACTTCTAGACTCTTAGTTATTTTGATTTTAAATGATTATATAGAAGTTTATGAGAGTTGGAAGGAACATGATCTTTTCATTGTTTGGAGCCTAATCTGGCCCCGCTGTACACGTGGGCCATGATACATTATGCACAGAAGTGTGTGTGTGTGTGTGTGTGTGTGTGTGGTGCACACCCATATTTGCATGGGTATTCATATGAACAGTAATTGCCTGTGTAGGTAGTTCTCCATGCACATTGGTGAAGTTTCAGTTTAATTTGAAAATACGTGCAGAGTTCATCTGTATCAGGTAGCGTTTTAGGAGCTGGGGAGAGAGGGGAGAGAGAGAGAGGCAGGTAAAATCCCGTTTCTGTCCTCGAGAAGTTTCCTCTTATTGGCCAAATATTTACCAGTAGATCCTCATGGCTCTATGTGGAGCTGGATTCTGAGGACATGTCCAGGCTCATCAAGAAGCCATTATTGGGCTTCCCTGGTGGCACAGTGGTTACGAATCCGCCTGCCAATGCAGGGAACAAGGGTTCGAGCCCTGGTCCGGGAAGATACCACATGCCACAGAGCAGCTAAGCCTGAGCTCCACAACTACTGAGCCCGCGCTCTAGAGCCGCAAGCCACAACTACTGAAGCCCGCGTGCCTAGAGTCTGTGCTCTGCAACAAGAGAAGCCACCACAATGAGAGGCCCATGCACCGCAACGAAGAGTAGCCCCCGCTCGCCACAACTAGAGAAAGCCCACGCACAGCAACAAAGACCCAACACAGCCAAAAATAAATAAATAAAATAAATAAATTTATTTAAAAAAAGAAGCCTTTATTGATTAGTGATGTCTGCCACGGACATGGGATATGGGGTTTGTTACAAGTATGTCATTTATTTGCCAGAATCAGAATATCACACCCAAGATGGCTCGTTGTAATCCTGGGTTCAATGTCCTCATTTTATAGCTGGATAAACCGTGGCAGAAAAGGAAAGGGAGTTGCTTAAGCAGGGCTGAGTTTAGAGCGAATGAAGTGAGGAGCTTAGGTTGCAAAATTTAAGGAAACACTCACTGTCAGATCTGTGCAAATGCCCCCTCACTTGCCTGACCCTGAGAGTGAGTGCCTCCTTAAATTGTGTGCCCTAGATGTCTCATTTGTGTCACCTTAATCCCAGCCCTGGCTCAGTGTCACATTTAAAAGGACCACCACACACTCTGTTTGGAGACAAAGTTCAGTGACTCTATTTACTAGCATTTGTCTGATTGAAAGTAATAGAAATAAAATGATACTTAAGAAAAACGGGAATGGGGTGTCTCAAAGAACCCAAGGGCAGGGGTTTAAGTGGGGTGCAGAAAGGTCTAGAACTTCGACCCTGGAGAGAATTCTATCTCTGTTTCTCACACTTGCTTCCATTATTCTTTCTGGGCTGAATAGCTTTCCCTGCTCCACCAGTTACCAATTCTGTCCATCTGGGAAATTTTCTTGGTTTTCTCGTCTATACAATATTATTCGTCACTTCCTTACCTCCTTACCTTATAGGGTTTGTAAGGAGTAAGGTACATAAACCATTCAAGTGGTTGACAGAGTAAGTGATATCAATCGTCATCACCACCACCATCGCCATCACCAGTGTCATTATCATCATCACCACCATCACCACTGTCATCATCATCGTCGTTACCATCATTGCAATCATCATCATCGTCGTCATCACCATCATCATCTAAGTTCCATGGAAAGGCACTCTGAGTTGCCCAGATTGGGCTAATTCTGATCCAGTTAATTACAGCCACATTAAGTGTCGACCTTCTGGGATCCAATCCCTGTCGTTTGGTGACGATTGGTGGTTAAGGGTGTGAGCGAGGCAGACACTCCCAAAGTTCTGGGGTATTCTCTGGTTTGGTTTTGTTGGAACCTCGCTGAGGGCAGTGGAGGGTTCTCTTCTGCTCCATTTGCATCTGTTGTTCAACCCACCCCCTCACCTGTTGAAGACCCCAACAGTGGTTCAATCTGCTCTATAACCATGCCTGCCTAGCCCCAGGTTTTGAGGTTTGAGCCCACTAACTGAGGGCTGCAATTAGTACAACTGGTTCTGATCTAGGGGATGCCACTGAGCCCATTGGATCCAGGATAGGTAGGATTTTGTGATGCAGGGGTGGTAGTGGTGAAGGGACAGCAGGATCAGGGAAGGTCTGAAGCTTTGCGTATTGCTGAATCATGATGGTTGTGGGGAGAGGAGAAACCCCAAACCCCGATTAGAATGAGGACCCAGGAGGGGAAGATGGCAACAGAACGTGGAAGGGAATCTTTTCTTTTTAATTAATTTTTATTGGAGTATGGTTGCTTTACAATGTTGCTAGCCTCCACTGCACAACAAAATGCATCAGTCATACACGTACAGATATCCCTTTCCTTTTGGACTTGCGTCCCGTTTAGGTTACCACGGTGCATTCGGTAGAGTTCCCCCGCTGTACAGTATGTTCCCATCAGTTGTCCGTTATGTGTATGTGTCAATCCCAGTCTCCCAATTCCTCCCACCCCACCCCTTTTCCCCTTGGTATCTATACCTTTGTTCTCTACGTCTGTGTCAGTACAGTGGCTTTGCCTGATGGCGAAGAAGAAGGAGAAAAAGATGGCGGAAGAGGAGGGGAAGGGGGAGGGGGAGGAAAAGGAAGAAGAGAAAGAGGAGGACAGCAGTGAACAAAAGAAGCAGTAGCGGGCTTCCCTGGTGGCGCAGTGGTTGAGAGTCCGCCTGCCGATGCAGGGGACGTGGGTTCGTGCCCCGGTCCGGGAAGATCCCACATGCCGCGGAGCGGCTGGGCCCGTGAGCCATGGCCGCCGAGCCTGCGCGTCCGGAGCCTGTGCTCTGCAAGGGAGAGGCCACAACAGTGGGAGGCCCGCGGACAGAAAAAAAAAAAAAAGAAGCAGTAGCAGTAGCTGATGAGAAAAATAGATGAAGCTGCTGCTGTTGATACATGGAAGAAACTGATGACGATGAAGATGTTCCTGAGCCCACCCAGCTTCAGGGAAGCCAAGTTCTAGTTAACACAGACTTCTGGAAATGGCCTCCTTCTCCCTCCTTATGCTCGAATCTATAACGCACACCTGCCCTCTGACCCATCCCCCAGCTCCCCCTCCCCTAAGAAGAAAAGAAAGGAGCCTGGGGCCCCCAACAATTCCAGAGTTCTGGTTCAAAGGAGGGTGCTCGGGCTTGGAGAGCTCTGCCCTGCGGTGGAAAGGGGGCTGTAAGGGTAGCTGGTAAAACATTTACCTGTGTGGCTGGATGGAGGAAATTGCTGATCCCGTATCACCAACCCCTGGAGGTGGGGATGAGGCCCCCATGACACAGGCTTGTCCAGGTGTGGAAAATATGGTAGTGCCTTTGCTTCCGATGCCCATATGAATAGATCTCACTTCTTCTTTTATCCAAGAAAGCCGTGGAGATGGTAACTAAACTAACTTCCATGTCTTGAGGGATCACAGTTTACTGGGGGCTGTGTTCAGCTTTGACATATTTTTCAATCCTCACACGGGCACTATGAGAAAGTTGTGATTAAATTGAAGCTTCTGAAATCACTGACATTCAAATATTGCTAAAGTAGGAAATTGGCATTTTCATACGATTCAACCTATTATTATTATTATTGTTTTTGTTGTTATTGGAATCGCAGAGAGGTGAAATAACTTACCCAAAATTACCCAGCTCCAGCGTTAGGATAAGCTCCTTGCCATGATCGGGAAGCTCACGTGTTCTGGATGCGATTATCTCCGGGGTCCCCATTCATAGCTGCTTCCCTCCCTCCCCTTCTCCAAGCCTCAGTTTCCACACGTGTAACTGAGGATATGACAAAGAAACGGCCATCTGTTAAGCATTAATATGTTCCGGCTCTGTACTGAGCACTCTACCCCCGTCACCTGATTTCCTGCTCCCAGCCCGGCTCTGATACAGGAATTACTCAGAGCTGATGCATGCATGGGTCTGAGCTCTGTGTCTGCACCTAGTAGAAGCCCAGCTAATGTTGTCCTTATTCTTGTGACCCCTCTTTCAGGAGCCACAGCATCAGAACAGGAGGGCAGAGTACGCTCTGCGACCAGGAATTAAACCACCTTCCTCCTGGCCCAGCGAACACATGCAAGGCGAGCAGCGGTCCCTCCCGTGGCTCGTTCCTAGGAAATCAGAGGCAGACAGGAATACGAGTCTTCCAAATGTCTTATCAGGAAGCATCAGCACGTCTCCCTTGCAGATGTGGATGACCCTCCATGGTGGGTGAGTCTGATGAGATGTTATGCTGGATCCTTTTCCTACAGCACCTGTCGGGGGATGAAAGGAGGGGACGGAAGGAAGCGAACGCTTGTCATGTGCACATTTGCGTTATGCGGATCACTTTGTTCTATCGTTGGTTCTTTGGTCAAACCATTCATTTGCTAACCACGCATGAGCAGGGACTGTTCTAGGTGCATCTAGTAGCTTCTGATCTCACCGCTTGCACATTTGTGTGTCGTTGAACTCTTTGAAGCCTGCAGCCTGAGACAGTCCCCCTGGCAGCCACTCCACCGGCAGCTGGTCCAGCTCCCTGGGTGCTGTAGGTGCGTAGACACTGATGGCTGAATTAGATTGTGTCACGCTAAGGAGAATGGTATTGACCTCTGTGAGTTCATGTCCAGGCTCATCGAAGGCACATTGAAATACTCAGAACTATTTGTCAGATGGAAGTGAATGGGAGCATAGACGTTCACATTTCTTCCCAAGTCTGGCTGGGGTTTGGGGAGAGGAGAGGTAGGGACTGTTTTTATTTGCTGTCGCTTTGGTTTGATTTTCACCGTATCGACTTCCCTGGAAAGGAAGGGGCCCCTCAGGTGAATGGCGAGGAACCCCAGATCAGGCCTGGCTTATATTCTCATAACTTTCTCATATTACCAGCTCTGGATACCACCCCACAGTGGTATCCAGAGTTCGCCGCCTCATGGTGTAAACGTCTCCCAAGAATCCTGGTGGACCCTGTGACCATCCTAAATCCCCCCAGAAAAAATCCCCCAAAAGCATAACAACCAGGCGTTCCCTAAAGTGAGTGATCCCCAAGCACACAAAAGGTGCGCAAAAGGCAAAAAGTAATAGCTAGCCTTCATTCCGCCTGGGACCTGCGATGCAATGCCATAACGCATTTGGTTTAAGATATTAAATGCCATCGGTGATGAGAACATCGGGTAAGATTTGCTTCGCGATGTCTTTCTTCTCAAACTGTCATCAAAAGTGATTTATAGGTGAGAACCGAGTCTAAGAAACAACACGATTAGAATTGAGGGTTGGGGAGATCGGGTTTCCCGGGCAGTCCTGCCATGCCGTTCCGAGTCCCAGAGATGAAAAGCCTGTGTCAAAGTCAAGTGCGTGTATGCAGAAGGAACACGTGTTCCCTGCTGAGGTGAAAACAATGAAGCCTTGTGGGACATTGTAAACTGCCGGTTTCAAAAGGAGGATTCCAGAGGGCCAGGCTGGAGGACACGCCTTCTGCAGAAGCCCACGGCAGTGAGGTTTTACCCAAGGCCAGACTGGCCGCTTTCCAAACTGCTCTTGAAATGTTGCTGTCAGAATTTTACATAATAAGGACATAAGGTCTCATCTATAGTTTATCTTTATTATGTGCCTGGCACTTGTCACAGCAACCCGAGGATTCACATATTATTGTTATCATTCCTATTGCACAGATGAAAAAACGGAGGCTCAGAGAAGTGAAGTGTCTTACTTATAGTTGCACAGCCGGAGTGAAAGGATTTGAACCCAGGCAGCCATGCTCCAGAGCCCACAGGCTTAACTCACTATGTACACAGTAACTTCTCACTTAAAGTGAATCCAAATACCCATTTTGCTTCACTTTGTCCCTATCTCTCTCTCCCCAAAAGTTGCCATTAACTAAGCCCCAGCTATGGGCCATTCTCCTGGGTGCATGCTATATGTTATGCCTGGTCCTCGTCATAACTCTGCCAAATTGGAGGTGTACTTTACTGTATTCAACAGAAAACTGAGACATAAAGTCACACAGCAACTACGTAGCTAAGCAGGGAATAAAATCAAGTCAACCTAATTCCAAAGAAAACCTGCTTGCCATGAGGCCACGTTGTGTAAAACAGCTCACAAGCATTGTTTTGGGGTCTGAGAGTAAGCATGCTTCTTACAGATCAGAGTCTCCTGGAAATCACGGAAGGGTTTAGAAGTTAGGGTGGGTTGGGGGGTACTCTGGAGTCTGACTACTTTGGGGTCTGGATTGCCTCTGCCTGTTGGACCAAGAAGGTTGAGCTGCTCTGGAGAAGCTGGTTGTCAGAGGACAGCATCCACTATTTTATAATTATTATTGTTATTGTTGTTGTTGCTATGGTATGTTAGAGCAGTTTTCCCTTATAGAAGTCTCCATAAGTGTTTGCTGGAGGAGCTGAATTAGTAGAGATGAAGGAAATGTTTGAAACAAGGAAAGAGAAAAAGAATTCATCCAAAATTGCAAATCAAAGAAATGGCCAGAGACTTGTTTTGTGTCATCTGTATGCTGTTTGTATCAGTCACAATAAGTTTGATTCTACTGCAGTAACAAACAGCCCCCACGTTTTAGGAGCGTAAATAACAAACATTTATTTTTTGCTCTTCCAACATGTTCATTGTGTTTCTGCCGGTGGGATCAGTGAGGTTCCTTTGCTCATTTGTTATTACAATAACTTAAGAACTGAGGCAGAGTGCTTATCTCTTCATGTGCTTCCATTGTAACTGAGGCAATGAGAAGAATCTGGGGGAATACTGCATTGGCTTTTATAGTTTCTACCTGGAAGTGATGTGTGTCACCTCTGCTGACACACTAGCCAAAATGAGTCACATGGCCACCCCCAGCTTCAAGGGGACAAGGCAAGTGCATGTCCATCTTGTTCCCGGGCAGCGGCAGCTCCAGAAATATTTGGTAAATAGCACCAGTGAAAACCACAACGTACGCATAGTTTTTAATTATTTGCAAATCCCTTGGAACTAACTATTTTATATGAATTTAGAGATCTAAGTTCTCTGCACAGAATTGGAAGATCTGGCAGCACTGACCCACTGGAGGCAAGCAGCGGTGGCCCTTTAGAAGAGGCGCACACTTTCCACTTTGCTGCTGGCCCCATCTGGCCCCCTTCACTCATTTTGGTTAGGTGCCTGGCTCCTGGGAGCATTTGGTGTGCAGACGTCTGGTTTGGAAGGATGAAAGTAGCCGCTCCAAGCTCACTCTGGCATTTTGTTTCCATCACCAGATGCGTTTGTAATCTACTCCCATCCCAGAGATGAATAATGCTAATACCCTAGAAGTGCCTTGTGCAGCCCAGGGATCAGACCCGCTGGCTGTAGCGCTCAGGCTTGTTGGCAACAGTGGGATTGCATAAACCCATGAAGGGAGTATTTAAGGGATTCATGAAGTTGGGGGAGGGAGTGTGAGTCTGCAGGAGGAATTGCAGAGCCCATGCCCTGGTGAGGGGATGCCCAGGCTAGTGGGAGCTAAGGCAGGCAGCTGGTTCTCCTGGTAATGTCCTGTTTCATTTAAGCTGCCACTGCCCATACAACTCCTCTGGGTTCCCAGCATCCCCATAGGAAAGAGGAGTGGGAACCTTCCTGTGCAACCAGCAGCTTGGGTTGAGACAACGTTCTGTTCTCAGTTGTGACCTAAACCCAGTAGGGCATAGAAGGACTACAGTGGGAAGGTGTAAGGTTGCACTCAACAAAAGACAGTGTATCAGTCTGGGGAGGTTAGATTATGTTGCAGTAACAAACAATCCCAGAATCTCAGTGACTGAAAACAACTAGAGATTGTTCTCATTCACTGTTTTCACTCACTCGACACATGGATCTCGAATCAACAGGACCCCAGCAATCTTGACTCTGCTTACAGTAGCCACTCACAGTCGGATAATGGCTTAGCCACCATCTTCACAATTGTCCGTCTCCATCCTAGAGTGAGAGAGCTCTGGAGGGTGCCACGTCAATGGTCAAATCTCCTGCCCAAAAGTGACATGTGTCTCCCACCCTCCATATGCCCCACTCAAGAATGGGGGGAGGGACAGGAAATGCACAGAAACAGACATACTTGGTGAGCAAACTTGTGAATGACCACTGTGTTGGGAGAGGAGACTATTGCTTGTATAAACACTATCAATAAAAAGACGTTATTAGACAAGGGCATCATTATTAGCAACAATTCAATGCATCCGTCTTCAAGGCCACCTAGCCTCTGTACTTGCTGTTCCCTTTGCCTAGGACACCATTCCTTCTGCTCTTCAACGTGCTTCTTGTCATCATTCAGGTTAACTGCCGTCACCTTGTGGAGGGCTTCCCTGACTACTCTATCTAAATTGACCCCTCTTTGCCCCTTCCCCATTCTATTGTGCATCAAGTTTGAAAATTTTTCTTCCTAGCCCTCATCACTCTCTGGGCTGATGTTTCAAAAAAAAATGTATGTGTTTGTATTTATTTATTGTCTTCGTTCGTTCTCCCACACTAGAATGCAAACACCATCGGAGCAGGCACTGTTGACCTTCACAGCTATATCCCCAGCACCTTGGGCAATGACTAGCACATAGTAGGTGCTCGATAAAACTCTGTGAAATACATTTGAAATAAATACATGCCCCCTAAATATGCATGGATGAACCTATCAGTGACTACAACTAGTACAACGCGTACTTTGCTACTCTCCCCATCCACCTTGCCAGGCAGGCATTAGGATCAGTCCCATTCTGCAGAGGAGAAGACTGAAACTCAAAGAAGTAAAATGACTTATGTGAAGCCAGAACTAGAACATGGCAGAGTCCATATTTAAACCGGGGCTTGCCAAAGCTTATGCCATTTCTACTGGGCTCTGCTGGGCCTCAAAACGCAGCTATTTATGAAGCCTCCTGGGTGCCAGGCATGGGGCCAAGTGCTATGGGGAGGAGATAAGTTCTAATTCATGGTCTTTGCCTTCTTTTCAACAGAATTCCACTTTACTAGTCTAGGGTTTCAGTGATTCTATTTATTTAATATTTGATTTACAGGTGGTAGTGGGTTGAATGGTGACCCTCCAAAAAGATACGTCCACATCCTAACCCTCAGAACCTGTGAGTGCGACTTTATTTGGGAAGAGGGTCTTTATGGATGTAATTAGGTTAAAGATCTAAAGGTGGAATCATCCTGGATCGCCCAGGTGGGCCCTAACCCCAAGGACAAGTGTCCTTATAAGAGACAGAAGAGAAGAAGACACAGACACAGAGGAAGATGAAGCAGAGATTAGAGTTACGTAGCCTTGAGCCAAGGAAGCCAGCAGCCACCAGGAGCTGGAGGACGCCAGCAAGCGTTCTCCTCTAGAGCCTCTGGAGGGAATGCAGCCCAGCTGACACCTTGATTTTGGACTTCTGGCCTCCAGGCGATGAGCGAATACATTTCTATTGTTTTAAGCCACGAATTTGTGGTAATTTGTTACAGCAGCTGCAGGAAACTAATACACGTTCATATCTCGGACGTGACAAAGTTGTATATTTTGGACATTGGATTGTATTCATTAGAAATATCAGAGCTCCGGTCCTTTGCGCACCTCCTTAGGTGCCCCTCACCCCATGGTCACTCATGTTCTGATGTCATGTGCCTCTACCCAGGGCCAGAACCCCATGGTCAAGCAACCTCATAATGGACTTGGTACGTACTATGACAAAGCCCCTTGTAACCTTCCCCGACAGTTTGCACACACTCCTTCCCAAGTGTCTGTCCTCTGTCGGAAGTGTAGCGCTGGACCCACAGTATAAGATGCAAGCAAAGTGCCAGGAACTTGGTAAATGATAACTGCTTCGAATCCCAGCTCTGCCACTCAGAGTCTTGGTTTCCTCGTCTGCAAAATGGGCTCAATCTTAACTTCACAGGGTTGAGATGAGTCTTAGATGGGCAAGTATATTTAAACCTCTAAGCAGAGTGCTGGCATTCAGTGCATGCTAGCAATTATTGCTATTACGGGACCAACTTGAGAAATATAATTATTGGAAAGCTACATTAACTCATCCAGCTCAGTTTAATAAACTCTGCTAAGATGCTGTGGGGATGCATAGCAAGGTAGGATACTGCATGTGCTGTGGAAGAAATGGCTGAGATGTTCATCATAAGATGTAATTATACTGGGTTAAACGGTTCTGCTTAAAAAAGGGCAAGAGCCTTGCCAAAGTACCCAGATGGCCTGTTTGGGGGTAAAATCTGGGTTAGAGTCCAGTTTAGTAAAAAGGAAAAGGCCACATCCTCGACTAAACCCCATAAGAAGCATATAGAGAGTAAAAGTACTTCCATATTTCTGTTCACCAAACCAGATGGCAAGAAATGTAAACTCAAACCTATTAGGAGAAGACAGAAGAAACACATTTAAATGACTGTTTTCATCTACGTGCAGCATGACATTGATAAAAATGCGAACTATAGTCATTAAAAGGAGGACTTTTCATCAAGAGATGTCTTTGGTTACACGGTTCAACATTCTTCTTTTGGTCCAACACTAGAAGAAAGTCCATGTGACATGTTAGTGTCTTGATCAGTCTTTGAAAATTAATGGCCGAATCAAAGGCTGTCAAAAGGCCCTCTTCTCCTCTTAGCCTTTTAAAGAAATATATTAATTTGCACATCACGTTGTTTCCCGGCATTCCAGCTGCCATCTACTATTCTCCCGCAGAAAATGAATTCTCCAGAATGCCCACAAGTGTGAGCGTCACTGTCATTTCTCGTTGGGTTTTGTTTGTTTCAGGCATTACATGTCCAGGCTGTGTAATATGGATTCAGTGCCTTCTCATTAATAAACCCAGCGTGTAGCATGTGGCAGCTTCAATTCTCGGCATCCTCGGCGCTATTCAAAGATGCTTTCCACTCTTCGGATTGGTTCACATCGACCCTCCAACCTCATTAACCTGAATCCTGTCTCTCTTCTCCCCAGGGGGAGGAGAAGCATGCCAGCCCTTCACCTTCCCCATTCCTCTTCCTCTCCACAGTCTGGGACAAACTCTCTCTGGAGAAATCCTCTTGTGTCGGGCATTGCAATCGCAATCACCGGTTTCCTCGAGCAGAATTCTGCCTGAGATGATGGGGGTGTGTTTTTGATTTGAAATGAGTCCACATCTGGGACTCACTTAACTTGATTTGGGAAGTCCTGTGTTTCTGATCCAAAAAAACAAAACAAAATTTTTTGTGAAAATAAGCCTGATTTTTTTTTCCCCCCTTTTGGTGTGGATTGATTTGTCTTCCATTAGATTTAGCTTAGAAGGAAGAAAAGAAGAGAGGAAGAGACAGAGAGAACAATGAACGCTGAATCCACTTGGCTTCAGGACCGCCTTCCCTTGCTAGCTGATGAGGCCTTAACGTCTGCGAACTGATTGAATTATCCACTTCCATTGAAAGGGAGAAGGCAAGGATGGAATCCTCTTCCTGATTGCTGTCCCTTTGGGTTTCCTGCCCAGAAAAAAATGGTGCAGGATGAAGGGAAGGCTATTAGAAACCACAAAGAAGCAAAATCAACTTGTGTATTGGCTGGCCTGAATTACCAGGGTATATACTCGGAACTTTATTCCATAGTAACTGCACAGCCCTGGAGGATATCTGGATATAGAGAATATGCAATGAGCGCCACCCCAACTCATCTATTTACTAGGATATATAGACGATTCACCCAGTATGAGAAAATCCAAGTGTAAGAATCAGATGTATATGGGGGATGTGGATGACATACAGAGATGATGATTTACGTTATAAAAAATGCATTTTCCCCACAGGAATACACTATAATTTTAAAAAATTAGTTAAACCCTCTACTTAAATTTTTATCTAATTTGCAAAGAATGAGTGCTACGTATTTTTTTCACTATAGTTTTTTAATAGCTAAACCCTCTACTTAAATTTTCATTTAAATTTCCAAAAATGAGTGATACATGTTCCTTTAATGTCGCTTTTAAGAGCTAAACCCTCTACTTAAAACTTTAATCTAACTTTCCAAAAACAATGCATAGTTTTAAAAGAAAGTTGCCTAAAGTGGAGATGTATCTGTGACCTCAGTAATTGAGTCTAACTTTTGATTTAAAAAATATAACATGGAAATATCACGTGTGAGAAAAAGAACACACGTGCGCGCATGTACGTACACACACACACTCTCTCACACACACACACACTTTTGGGTATAACCTGCCTGACCTGTGCTTGTCAAAATCCCCCACACTCCAACAAATCATAAATAACTTTGAGTATGAAATTTATGTATTACTATAGCACACAATAATTATTTACATTTTTATTATGATTGTATAAGCAGGGTGGAGATGGGAAGTCTGGAAATATTACAGTACAAGCTCTGGTATTCAAATCACTGTTCTACCAGTGACTACCTCTGTGATCTTGAAAAAGTTAATCAATCTCATATGTGATAATAACATCCACTTTATGGGGCCTTTCCGAGGGTTAAATGAGCTAAGATACTTAACACAGCAACCGCTGCTTGATTCATTTTTAGAAATGATTATTTCAAAATCAGAATTATGATTAAATATGATGAAATAAAATAATGTATGTAAGCATTCAGTAGAATTCCTGGAACTCAATAAACATTAAAAAATTTTTAAGGATCTAGCCAAAGAAATAATCAACCCAGACATTGAATACATTAATGGAAAACAAGGGTTACATCAGCTGAAACAAGCCTGTAATTAGGACAGGAAATAGCAGAGTTTAAGCTCCTTCACCAAGAGAACTGAATTTGACTTTTGCGGCACAACCAAAATTTCAAACTGAGTTAGATCAGCTTTGGAAAGAAAATCAACCAGTCACCATGCCATGAGGACCCTTCAAATGCTCTGAACAGTGCTTTTAGCTAACATTTGTTAAATGCTTAATGTACATCAGGCTGTGGTTCTAAGCTCTTGACGTGTATTAACTCAGCTAAGGCTCACAAGGGCCCTTTGAGGCTGGTACTGTTATTAGCCCATTTTACGGATGAGGACGCCCAGAAGCACAAAGTTCAGCTACTTGTCTGAGACCACGCTTAGCAGCAGAGCTAGAACGGACAGGAGCCTGCGTTTAACCAGGACCTTTACTTCCTCTCCTGTATCTTCTCTATGATAGATTCCAGCCAAAGAAAGCCCTCTTTCTAAAGATAAAAGACGCAAATACCATAAGCTGGCATTCTAGGAAACTAAAGAGTGGAAAAGGAGGAGAGAACTTAGCCTGGGAAGCCATTGTGTAAAAGTTGGTTGGAAGCACCTTGATAAGCAGCAGACCTGTCAGTGTGGCCAATAGGAATGCTCCATACTGAACGGTGGCCTAAAAAATGTCCAATAGGAGTGCTGCATACTAAATGGACCAAATCAAACCAATCCAATGATCTCTTGTAGAACTTTATTTGGAAATCCTCAGTGCCGAAAAAGAGGGCTGCTTATTTGAGCTCAAATCTCTGTTGCTAACGGTGCTGAGTTACTGTTTTTTTACAGGTAATAGTTCTCTAATGTATTGAACAAATATTTAGGGGAGCACTGCTGTATGCCAGGCGTGGGCCAGGCACTGGGGAGAGAATAGTGAGCCGGACTGTTCTGGTTGCTACCCTCATGGAGTTTGTAGTCTAGTGGGAGAAACAGAATTTGAAAACTTTTTCAACTATGTAATTAAATTTTTGACAAGTGCATTTGAAAGAGAAGTCCAGGTTACTATAAAAGTGTAAATATGTAGATATGATATTGGAAATATTTATCAACCAATATAGCCTACCAACAATTATGACTGATGTAGGGCTTAAATAACTCATACGCCTGTTCAAGGTAGGTCCCTTTTGGTTAGGACTAATCTGGGCAGCAGGGGACGCAGAGAGGTCTCTTGAGGAAGTGAGTTGATTTTTTTAAATTAAACCTTATATTTTGAGATAACTGAGAGTCACATATGGTTGTAAGAAATAAGACAGGAAAAGCCTGTGTTCACTTCACCTGGTTTCCCCCAGTGGTCCCATCTTGCAAAGCTATAGTACAGATCACCACCAGGTAGTTTAAATATTTTTTAAAATAAATTTTAACCTGAGTTTTGAATAGGTTCTCCATGCTCATGAGACGGAAGTTAAAATTTACAAAAGGGGAGACGGGGAGTGGGGGAAAAGTGAGCCTTCTTTCTTCTGTGTCTTTCAGACACCCGCTTCTCTCTGGAGTCAGATATTGTTACAATGTCTTACATGTCCTTTCTCAAGTATTTGATAAATTAAAAACGTTATAATCTTGCGTGTTATAATACACGTAACAAATACAAATACATACACATGTATGCACTTTTCCGCCGTACAGGTGACAGCATACTATATCCACAATTATGCGCCCTGCTTGTTTTGTTTAATATCGTGGAGAGCTCTTTCACTAAGAAGTGAACCTTCAAGGTGAGTGTGAGGAATCTGAAACGTGCTGTAAAGGCATTGCTGGCAAAGGGTACTCCCTGAGCCAAGGAAACAGGAAGGACACGGATGCTTTCAGAAAGAGGAAGGACACCACTGTGGGTGAAGGGAAGAGAAGGGGGAAGATGGTGGCCAGATGGAACTCTGGTTTTCAGACGTCTATCTGAAGGACTTTTTTTTCTTTGCGGTACGCGGGCCTCTCACTGTTGTGGCCTCTCCCGTTGCGGAGCACAGGCTCCGGACGCGCAGGCTCAGCGGCCGTGGCTCACGGGCGCAGCCGCTCCGCGGCATGTGGGATCTTCCAGGACCGGGGCACGAACCCGTGTCCCCTGCATCGGCAGGCGGACTCTCAACCACTGCGCCACCAGGGAAGCCCTATCTGAAGGACTTTGAAGTAACGTGTACATTCTCCATGTGGTCCGTATTCTGAGGCCCAAAGTCACCCTATGGCTGATGAAGACACTTCCCATCTCCTATGACAAACTTCCATCACTGTAGGTCATCTCCTCACTGCATGGACCTGCCTGACTTGCTGGTTTCCCTCAAATCCTACATTCTTTCTCCAGTCCCTCTTCGGAACTTTCCCCAGCCCCTGTGGGTCTTTTCAGACAGCCAAGGACAAGGCAAAAAAAGGAGTGGTGGCAGACAGCAAGTCTTGACTTTTTTTTGCTCCAATTTGCAAGAGACAGCAAGATGGAAAAACGTGCCTCTGATTATGACCCCTCTGTGCTTCCTAAAAGCTTCTTTCAGAACTTTTAAGCCTCCTCAAGTTTCAAGTCCTCTCTTTTTCTTTCCCCTGTTCTTTTTCCCTCTATTTAAACTAATCTAAAAAAGCCATAAAAAGCCTCTGACACTATAAACTCCCCTGTAAACCTTGGTTTTATAGGTTTAATTGCCCCATTTTACAATGCTGCGTGCCTGGGTCCTGAAACACTTCAGTTTTGCAGGACAAGTTCAAATTCATGGCAAGAGTCTGGGCCACCCCGTGATGGGGTTTTGAACTCTGGGAGCCCACGAGGCACCTGGTTCTGGCCCTGGCTGAACAGTTTCTTTGCAGGCAGCTCCAAGTTGCCCAAGTTACCCAAAAGGAGGCTTGTTCCTAAGTGAGAAAGTTGCCACATCCTTAGAGAATGCCAAGTCCTCTGAAGTCCCCTGAAGCCCAGACTTGGTTCTCGTTGGAGAGAACGCTTATAAAAGCACCATCAATAAAGAGAATATTTACTATAGCCATGCAAACAATCACTGTTTATCGAGTGCTAGGAACTGTGCAAATGTCTTTTATGGGGGTAATCCTCACTACAGTGCTGTGAGTTGGGACCACTATTCCCACATGTATTACAAGAGAAGACACCTAGGCTCAGAGATGGCGGTTACTTGCCTGAGCACACACAGCAGGTCTGGAACTACAATGAGAAGAGGGAGGCACTTATCTTAGACAAAAAATTTATGGGACACCAAAAACCCCAGTAATCAAATAAGAGTTTAATGTGATCTGTAACAAAATGAAGCTGACCAACTATGTCCTGTAGGCTGCCCACCTGGTTTTGTAAAGTTTTAGTGGAACCAGGGCCAGGATTAGGGTGAGTCAAGTGAGGCTGAGTTGTACACAAGCAGGGTTGGATCCCGTCTTTATTTAAACTTTTGAAATTTTCTTCATCGTGGTTACTCGGCATTCAGTTTGATTTTTGAAATGCTGCATTAAAATATTATTTATCTTGATGATGGTGTTTTCTGGCACCCCCTTAAATTTCATTTCCAAGGTGAGTGCCTCGTTCGCCTTACCCTAGTCCCGGCCCTGTGACACAGTGAGGAACACTGACCCCATGGTGGCAGTCTGTTCGTCCAGCTGACTTCCAAGGTGATTAGGTGTCATGGCCAGGAGGCCACAGTTTCTCCCAGGTGTACTCACTGCTGCTTTGTGCAGTGGCAGCGAGTTGGGGCAAGTCTTCCCTGCAGACTTCACCTGCTCAGGCCAGAGAGGGGCAGTCTCCGGTATCAGATTGCCTCAGGAACACCCAGTGGCCTCAAGCGCAATTACCTTGATGCTCCCTTGTGACACTGTGTGCTCAGCAATACCTTCAGTCTTGAAGGGGAAAGCGGGAAGGCCTTCAAGGCAAACTTTCTCATCTCATACACGGGCGAGGTCCACATTTCAGTTCTGTTTGCATTTTTCCCCTCTGTTATTAATTATGTTCCATGTAGGAGCCAGGAGCCCTGGATTTCAGTTCTAGAATGGCTGTTGATTTCTCCTGGCTTCATCTGTCAGCTTCCTTCCTCCAGCCATGTGGGTCCTTCTGTGGCTCCTCACACGTCATGCCCCTGGATCTTTGCACAAGCCATTCCCTTGACCCCGAATGCCTCCACCCTGCCCCCATCACCTGGCTCCCTCTCCTTCACATTGCTGTCATGCGTCTCCCCCTCAGGAAGGCCTTCCTGAAAGGCCCCTCACTGGACCCCAGACGGGGCCCCCCTAGCCCCTGCAGCCTCTCCTTTGCTGCCCTGTGCACTCTGATATAAATAGACTTCATTATTTATGATGGCTGGTTTAATTTCTGCATTTCCTACCAGGCAGCAAGGTCCAAGTGGGTCAGACTTGTCCACCGCCTCATTACCAATGCCCGTCATGGACCTGGAGCCCAGCAGGAACTCAATATATGTTTGTTAACTGAACAAGTGACTCTATGGCCTATGATACTCTCTCAATCTCCCTGACCTACAGGATCGCACAAGTAGAGTGAGCGCCGTTTCATTTCAAAGGGCCTCTGACATTCTACTGTGAGTCTGTGATACCATCTGGGGCCTAGTTAGGGAGGACACAGTACCTTGGAGTTTGTCCAAGGCCTGGGGCTCCCATGGCTCCTGTGAGATGAGATGCATTCTTACTGACCACTGAGCCAGGGAAATGGAGACCGGTCTGGTCTTTTCATCTCAGCTAAGAGATCGGAATCTCCGACAATACCAGAGACTATCCACCCTCCTTGATTAGTCTGTCTGAGACTTGGGGGCCGAGGGAGCAGCTTGAATATTATGCAAATCCATGGAGGTTTCTCTAGGAGTCACTTTCCACCTCAGAGCCTCATTCTGCTTTGGGAGAGAGGATGATGTCATTATTAGGAATTAAAGGCGTCAAACGATAATCACTGACATCCATTAAGGGTTGGAAATAAACTAGGTTCACTTCACATCTAACAACATTTCAATGTGGAGCCGCCCAGCCTGGGAAACTTCTGTGTAGGCTGAAGGCTCACAAAGATTATTAGCAGAGTGAGTTTGTGAGGAGTGGCGCGTGGTACTCTGACGACACCGGGTGAGAGCTTTTGATGATGGGCCTGGGTCCCCCACTGCTGTCTTCCTGCCCTGTCTGAATTTCAGCGGATAAGAACAAACATACACTTACTCCCAAACACTCTGGTTCTTGGTGTATGATGAGGAGGGCAGCTGACGACTGGGGGCCCAAGTCTCCCTCAGGTCTTCTTAGAGACTTTGGTTCGGACTTTGACCTTCTTCCGGCCTTCCACGTGGCGTCGTTTGTGAAGTGCTTTGGAAGGTCGATGGGAGAAATTCTATAATAATTCTCTGTAAGTTCAACAAAGATGCTGATTCTTATTTCACCTTTAGAGATAAGGTATCATTCTAACCATACTACAGGACTTGTTCTCATGCCAGAACACTGACCTGGGGATGCCATTTTAATACCATTTGGGAGTCCCCCTTGCCTCCTCTACATGAGAAAGCCACCACGGCCCTCACGGCCCCCCGGTGGCTCAGTGGGTGCTGGAAGTAGGCAGCCTTGGGTTGAGTTCTGGTTGTGCTGCTTGCCGTGGGTTACTTTGGTGTCAGAGTCGGTTTCTTCAACTATCCACCGAGCGTGATGATGACAATTACACCTACAGCGCGATGTCTGCTGTGAGAGTTAGGGGAGATGCTCGATGTCAGGGCCTGGCCCCCAGTTCACGCTGATTCACACATATCGGCCATTATAATTGCTATTTTCCCCCGTCTGGTTCTGGTTCTCATTCTCTGCTACTATGTCCTTCCCTTCCCTTCCTGCCCCAGACACCCATACCCCACCCCATGTGCCTTTCTCCCCCGTGACTCCATTCCAAGTCCAAGAGCTGAAGTCTCCTCGGACGGTGCCTCTCTCCATCCCGTAAACCATTTCCTACTTCTCAAAGCCCAGTTCTGAGATTGCTGTGAGGAATAAGCAACATGACACTTGTTCAAGCACCTGGCGTGTATTAGGAGCTTATTAAATGGTTTGCTCAAACCGTTGACTGTGAATTAAATGCCTTAAAAAAAATCTGTAGCTATGAAAGGTTGCATTTCCTATGTCTTCCCACAGCAAAATCTCTATTTTGGAAATTCTGCAATTAAAGATTTGTTTCTTTGGCAGAAGCAAATACGGGATTAAAAGCAAATGCTGGTTTATGCTGGGTTACTAATGTTGCAAAGTGCGTTAAGCTGTATTTCGTCATTTGCACCCTTGTGTGAGTTAGTTTCTCCATTCCTACTTACAAGGAGCCGAGGCTCAACTTTTAAACTGTGGGATTGGGGTAGGGGGAGATAGAGCAAGAGAGAATTGAAAAGTTGGTGAGATAAGAGGGAGAGAAATCAGGAGGCCATAAAAATGTGCTGAAAGAGGATGTAGGAAAGCCCCAAGGACAAACTTTTCCCATTTCACAGAATGGCTAAAACTTAACTCATTCCCCATCTCATACAGGCCCCCAAGACCAAGGGAGAAAATATGACCTACTTACTGTGATGAGCTCAGCCTGTCACACAGTGACTGTCATGTATATAATTGACACTCAACTCAATATTTGTTGAATTCAACATTCGGCCTATTCTGCCACTAACTTATGTTGGAGTTTTCCACTTTAAACTTCAGGTCTTCTACTGTATGCTACCATTGAACCAGGCCTACCAAATCAGCTCTCCCTACCTATTGCATCTCAGGTCTAGAATGTCTTGGCTTGAAAGTGAACCATGCTTCTCAACATATGTTTTCTGCAATGTCTTCAAAAACTTCTGCTTGCTCTTGTAACTATCTTTCTGGTTCTACAAATAATTTCATGAGTCTGGGCTCCTTCGTTATTTGATATTTGATTCGACTTATTCCACGAGTTTATTGTTTACGGGGACTTTGCATCTCATTTTTCTCCTTTCAAGAGCAAGAATAGAGGGAGTGACGGGAGGCCCTGTTTAAACAATGTCTGTGAGAATTTTTTTTTTCCACTGCTCAGATCTCAGGAGGGTCCATGTTCCCACTCACCAACCCCTTCCCTTTTTTGGGGGGTACTTTGTGTGAGTTCTTTTCCTGCAAAGCCCCGACCGGGCGAGGGATTGGCAGGATGAGGTAGAATTTGCGCCAGGCTGTGGGTGGAGAACCGAGTTGCTCCCACGTTGGGATTTGTTCATTCATTCACTTCAAACATTTATGAAGCATCCACTCCTGGCCGGGACCTGGACTGGGTTCTGGGTACAATGGGTGGGGGACTGGGCACAATCCCTGTCCTCCCAGAGCTCACTGTCTGTGGGGAAAGTCAGACAGTTAAACGAGCGACGACAGTACATCATGACGAATGGGCTGGCCCAGGATTGTAGAGATCACCTGATATACTGAGCGCCCACCGGGTGCCAGGAATCGTACGCAGTACTTTTGTATGTATGTCTGTACGCATTTTATGGGAGCGTAGTTGATTTACAGCACACAGTATGTTTTCCAGTCTCTCCGACTTAAGTGTTCTCATCTGTCAAATGGGGATACCCATAGGGCTTATTTCATAAAGCTCTTCTGAGGAGTGAAAGAGTTTTCACTGTAAAGCACTTAGAATAGTGCTCGGCACATTAACCCGCTAGCTCACCTAGTTTGTTCATGGCACGTCTCCATTTGACAGACGAAGAAACTGAGGCTCAGAGCACTGAAATGGTTGGCCTTGAGTCCTGAAAGCGTCTGAGAACACAGGAGCCATCTGGGAGATGGCCAAGACCCGCCTTTACATGATACAAGCCTGAGAGAATTCGTTGGGCTCACAAATTGGATCTTAGATCCTAAGATCTAATTTCCTCAGATCAGACTTGTGGAAAACTACTACAGAACACACTCTTCAGGAACTGTGGAAAAAGTCGAATCTAGTCCAAGGGGGAAAAAGTAACTATACACAAGCTAATTTCAACTCCAGCTATGGTTCCCCCCACGCCCTCCTCCCACCTTCTCCTTGAGCTCTCTTAACTCTGAAAAACCAGAAAAGCCATTTACTAAGAATAGATTTTCTCTATGATTTCTGGATACAAGGTAGGTAGGAAATAGGGGAGAAATAAGTGATTCAGAGTCCCCAAACGCAATCATTTTTGGCCTGTGGTTTGGAGAGGATTTAACAGCTGTGAGTGAGACCTCAGACTCGGGCCAAACCTGAATCCTGCTTGCAGTTTGGCGAGACCACAAGTGCAATTTATCTGAAAACACGGGAAGAATCCTCTTCCTACTGCCAACTGGGACCCCAGCAATGGAAATGTTGAGAACTGGCCTGATCTTAGACTGCACTTCCAATCGTGCTTACCTTGCCATGAAAAGCGAACAAACAGGAAAATAAAAAGTCCGAGGCCTTCGATTCTCTGATGACCCTTTCAGCTCTCAAACCAAACAAAATAACGAAACGAAACAAACTCAATTCTCTTACAACATAAACGCTCTGATTCCAAATAATGAAATAGGGGGCGAAAATAAATAACCAGCTTCGGCGAGGGGCTGTTATTAGGCAAAATATTACATCCATATGGCAGAATATTGAGCTACCACTGAACTGATCTCAAAAAATGCTTCTGGTATAATGTTAAGTTTTAAATAAAAAATGACAGAAACTTGGGTGGGGTAAACCGCATAAAGAAAATAAATACAGATGGGGGAAAATGACCAGAAGGAATTATTCTAGAGCATTTGCCTCTGGGTGGGATGATTTCTTTATTTATCACCCATTTGATGAACTTTACTGCCCGGCTCTTCTCCTGGCAAAAATATTCTGGGAGTAAATCACTACAATCAGAGAATCATTCCAGTTCTTAGCAGTATATCAGTAATGACAGCTGACCTCTGGGAGTGGCCCAGGTAAGACAGAACTTCCCGTGATGGCTCCCCTTTTATCTTTACCGCAGAATGACATAACTCATGCAAATTAGCAAAATTGAGTTATGTTATCATAGTAGTAGTTCCCAAAGTACATTTTACAGCACATGAATTCTGGGAGATGTCCCCCCAGAAGAGCAATCCATTTGGGAATTTGTCAGTCCCTGGACTGCCTGCAGTTTCCCACTCTTGAAGGCTCACCAGGCACCGTGGTGATTAAAGGCTCTGAGAAATCCTACGTTAAAGCTTATTTACTTTGTTGAGACCAAATTTTCACAGATTCTTTGATCACACATTCTTTTATTGCCTATAGTTCCTATGATCCTTTCGTGAGACTGGAGTTCCAGGGAATGACAATAGGAAATAAACCGTGTTAGACTGCAAAAATGACCACGGTCTTTCCCCTTTCCCAGTATCCATGCTTTTTGCAGTGTGACTGTAGCATTTCCCATCAAGCACTGGGGAGTACTTCCCTATCTTTGAACCTAGGCTGGCCTGGTGATTTGCTCTGAACAGTAAAGTATAACAGGAAGGACAAGGCAGCAATTTGGGGCCTAGGCTTCAAGAGGTCCTGCATGCCTTCATTTTCTCTTAGAATGGTACCACCACCATGACAGTGAGCCTGAGCTATCCTGCTGGAGGATAAAAGACCACTCGAAGGACTGGCAAGAAAGTCCCAACAGAGGCTCCCCTGGGTCAGCCATCACCCAGCCAACCCAGCAGCTGACTACAAACACGTTTGTGAATCCTGCAGAGATCGGGAGAACTACCCAGCTGGACTCAGCTCAAAAGCTGACGGGAATAATCATGAAGTAAACGAACACTGGTTTTGGGAGCCGCTAAGTTTGGGAGTAGCTTGTCATGCCGCAGAAGCTGACCTATACATATTCTATAATAGGGATCACCTTGCGTCAAGAAAATTATATTTTTCAAAAGTGAAGAATCTGCAACTTTTAGGACTTCGTTATTTGTAACAGATACTGATTCTGATACTACGCATGTGTGTGTCAACCAGTCTGGGATGGAGAATCTACTCTTAAAGACACATCCGTGGGGTCTGGGCCATATCTATGCTTTTTCCAGGAGAAAAAAAGTCCTGCTTCCTATGTACGCCTGCCCACAGGGCTCCCTTCATAATCCGCATCTCATTCAACAGGCTTCTGTTTTACATGCAGCTTCGTGAGTTCCTGCAAGCCAGTCCTCTGTCTCCTCAGACAGCAAATTCACTTTGTTTCATCCACAACTTCATGGAATGGAGAAAAGGAGCAAAAGAAGATAAAAGTGAGGATTTGCCAAGGGGCTGGTGCTCGGGGTGGGAAAGGAGGCTGTCCTGAGCTGTGGGAAGCCAGAGGGAAAAAGGCGGAGGCGGCCAGTTGCAGAGAGATCTGGGAGGAGAGTATGTGAACAGGCAAAGAAACTCCCGAATGAACTGGTTATTGACGGAGTCAGCCTCGCACGCAGCTCTGCCATCTTGTCAAAAGGCTTTTATTTGTCCTTTTTTGTGAGAGTCCTGGGAAGCGATCATTAAAGGAACAGACCCGAGGCAGTCCGTGCTGATCTGGGCAGCATGTGCGCCTGTGCCTGCCCCTGCCTGGCCTCCCTCTGGCCCCCGCCCCCCTTTTACAAGGGCCAACTGGGTTGCAAGGTTAAGGCCAGAGGGAACAAATTGGTGTTGCAGGGTTTTTTACAAAGTGCAAAGGATCAAAGTCATTAGCAAAGGGCGAGAGAGCAGGCCTGTTCGAGAGGGAATCCAGCTACCCAGCGCCTTCCACGAAGCATGGCTTATCTTTCCCAGGTCTGCCGTGGAAGCCTCCACACGGCACAGAGGAATGACACATTGCAGCCCTGCGGGGTTTTGGAAGGGACTTCTTTGGAACCAGGCAGGAATTGAACCCAGTTCCAAGCCAGGAGAGTTTTGGGGGGATCTCCAGGTAGCCTGAAAGGAAGATGTGAGCCTTGAGTGAAAAGTTCATGAGGAGTCTGTCTGAGACATTTCATTGCTTCCTTCCTATTTCAGATGGAAACTCGCATGGCCAGAGCCAGATTGGCGATGTGAGCACTTCCAAAGCTTATCAACTGTGATGTGGCAGGGCGAGACTTATGGAGCAAGGGATTGTCCACAGAATTATTTTAAGTGGCCCATAGACAGGATTATAAATTACATAGACTCACTCGACAAACAGCTCCCTCCCTCCTTCCCTCTCTGATTCTACCAAGAAGAAAGTCTCTGTTTGGTGCCAGTGTGCTGTGATAAGCAGAATAATGGCCCCCAAAGATGTCCATGCCTGTGAATACGTTACCTTGCCTGGCAACAGGGACTTTGCAAGTATGATTAAGGTTAAATCCTTGAGATGGGGAGATTATTCTGGACGATCCAGGTGGGACCAATGTGATCCCATGAGTCCTTACAATGCAAGAACTTGCCTTGGCTGCAGAGAAGCAGAAAGACCGCAGCATGACAAGGATCCAGAGGTCCTGAGAAGTTGGAGGACGTGTGCAAGGACCAGACGGAGGCTGCCTGGAGGTAACAGTGGTCCCCAGCTGACAACCGGCAAAGAAATGTAGGCTTCAGTCTTGCAACCACGTGGAACTGAAGGAGCAAGGAAACGCTTCTCACCAGAGGCTCCGGAAAGGAACGCAGCCCTGCCCAACCTGAGGCTTCTGACTGCAGATCTGTAATATAAACACTGTTTTAATGAACATGTATTCCATTTTTTACAAATAAAGTGGAAAAGAGTGTGGGTGCGACTGTAAGTGCAAAAGACCCTCCTACTCAAAACTTCACGAAGGTTCTAACACCCAGCTAGGATTTGGTACCATTGTAGGGTGTTCATTGTTTTTACCTCTAGGCTTCATTTCTATTTGTGGTAAGTGGTAATGGCTTTCTATTTACGGTACTGATTTCAATTTTCCTCCTTTGGGGTGAATTTATTTAAGAAAAACAAATTGAGTTTAAAAATATTAGTAAGTAATAATGTGGATTTTGTGAATTGACTAATATTGAAATATCTAAAATTTGGGAAATACCAGTCCAGAGTTTTCTGAATAGCCCTTTGCGGGTTCAGGAAACTGACAGGTAACTCTGCATGTGATTTGCATGTATTTGCATTCATTATATTGACCCACACAAGGGCCAGTGAGAGGCAGGGCAAGATGGCCTCAGTGTTCTTTCAATGGCTATGCTCAATTATTAAGCATTTCTCAGCTGGCCTTTGGTATTAGGACTGGAAGGAAAAAAGTGTTCAGAGCAGCCAGTTAGGTAAGGCTTTGTAGCGTGGATTAACAATCAGACTTTGGAACCAGTCAGTATTGGCTTTGAATCTTGGCTCTGCCCCTTAAAGCTGTGTGACTTGTGTCAAATACCGTAACCTCTCTGAGCCTCAGTCTCCTTGCCTGTAAGAAAGAACCAATGAGAAAACTCTCATTGAGATGAAGTGAGGATTTAACAAGGTACTATTTGTAAAGAGCCCAGTTGATAACACGTAGTAAACGGTGTCATCTGTTATTATTACTCTTAGCTGCCTGCCAGTGGCCTATTCGCTTATTGCTCGTGATCTCTGCCTCTGGCGTTGGAGGACTTCCCCGAGGGGTCTTCTGGGCATGGCTGGGACAGACAGGCTCCAGGCACGCTAGGCCTGGGCTGGTCTCTGTCACCCTGACATGCAGAGAAAAGCAGAAGGAAGGAATCCTGCAGAGCTGTATGAAGCTGGGTGGCCAAGCCTGCCTGCAGACATTCTTTCCCCTCCACACAGGGGCTCTGGCCCTTTTCAAGGATGGAAGTTGAAGAGAGAACATGCCCTGGCTGGGAACAGAGAGATACAAGGCTTCTCAGCTCTGACCAGGGAGGTGGTTTGGAGGGGCAGTTTTGCCTGGGACTGACTGGCGGGGGGCAGGGAGAAGAGGGCACAGAAATAAAGGGCCTCTTTCTAGCTCTGCTACTCGGGTTGTGCTTTAAAAACAGTGTGGCTTTGGGGATCAAACAGGCTTGTTTGGAATCCTGCCTCTGCTAGCTGTGTGGCTTTGGGCAAGTTACTTCCCCTCTCTGATCATAACTTTAGTTAATGTTTATTAAACCCTGACTTTGCGGCAGGCTGTAATCTAAGCGCTTCACAAATATTGAATAATTTAATCTTCACAATAAGCTAGTGAGGTAGGTATGATTAGTATCTCCATTTTCCAGATGAAAAGGCACATGAAGTTTCTGCACCTGGACCCAAGTCACACACAGCTTATACATGGCAGAGCCAGGATTCAATCCAGGGCAGTCTGGATCTAGAGTCTGTACTTTGCTAGTCTTATGGTGATTTATTATTTTCAAGACTCTCTTATTTGTTATAGCCTGCTTAAATCTTTAAAGGCTATGTTTTCTGAACCTGATTTTTCAGATTCCAAATACAGTCATCAGACTCTGAGGTCACACAAGTGGGCTTACTATGTGATAGACTTTGGTAGCCTGTCTTAACAGCCAGAGAGCTCTTCTTTCTTCCCTCATTTTTTCCTTTCTTTCTTCTCTCCCTCCCTTCCTCTCTTCTGTTCATCCAACCAGCACACACTTATTCTCTTCCTACTGCATACCAGATACCGTGCATATGTTATGTTCCTATGTTACTCCTTCTTGCCCTGTCCCATGCCCTGGTCGTTGACATGCTCTCAGTCACCCACTCGCCCCCATCCTTGTGCTCAGGAGGCCAAGCCCTTCCTAGATCAGAACTCCAAGCAGACAAAAGTGCTGGCAGAGTTTCCCCCGTCATTTGTGACCCTGTCAGCAAGCCATGGCCCCGCTGAGAGCTGCGTTCTCAGCCGAATTAGTGGCAGAAGCCGCCGCTGTTGAAAGGAGGCCTTGCTGAGACCCACACTGTTCCCGAACAGCCGCCAGACTCTTGGGGGTCTTTAGGTAAAAGGGCAGACCCCACCCCGGCAAGGCTCCTGGGCTTACATTCTGTCTCAGAAGAAATCCAGTAGACGTGGAGCCAAGGAGGAGGCTGCAGGATGGGGAGCTAAGTCTCAGACAGGGGCAGGGGGTGGTGGAGCCGTTCCCAGAGCAGGTTTTACCAATAAACCTCCAAGAGGGAGGAGGACCTGGTGTCTGGGGCCTGCTAAACAGAGGGCGGTGGCTGTAAGCCCAGGATGGCCTATAGATTGATCAGGGTCCTCAGGACACAATGGTGATGATGTCCAGGCTCTTCTTTTCAAAAGAAAAACCATCAATGAGTTTGAGGGCAATTTGGAGGGTGTGACGGTTGAAGTGCAGCTCAATCACTTAACTCAATGGGGGTCTTAGGGCTTGTTACTTCATTCCTCTGCGCCTCAGCTTTTGCATCTGTGAAATGGGCATGCTGACGGCCTTCCGTTCACTGCTGTCTTTGAAGAGGATTCTATGCTCCATTTTTTAGTGAATGTGCACTTAAATTTCTTTTATAAACAGAAATACATTAACGTTATTCCAACGAATTCATGAAATTTCAGCAGTAATGCTTACAACAATTATCTACAATTTATTTGCTGTCTACTCAGAACGTCTTCAACATTCATAACGGGGAATGCTGCTCTCAGTCCTTATCTTCCTGGGATCTGGTTTCCCCACACCACCTAATCCTCACATATGCTGGCATTTTTCAGGTCTTAATTTCTCGCTTTCTCACTTTTTTTTTTCTAAATCATTTTCTTCTCCCAGGATAACCCACATGCTACCTCTTGGTGCCTGTGCTCCTGATTTTAAGCTGCTCTGCTTCCCTGGTTCTTCTCCCTCCCACTGCCTTCCTGTCTTAGCAAAAGTTGTTCTTTCCACCCAGAATGCCTCCCTTTTCTAATAGCTGCCCACGTAAATTCACAATCTTGTTTGGCCTTCAAGGTCCTGATGAAATGATTCTTCTTTTGAGAAGCTTCCTTTGCTTCCGTCCCCTGTGTGGTTCTGTGATATCTCTGAGCACCTACTGGTAATAATCATGCCCCCAGGAAGAGCAATGGCATATGCCTGCTGCATAATGAGTGTCTTTAGGTGCTAATTATTATTATACGTATTGGCTGCACCAATTCCCTGTATCCATGCTCCTTGCCCTGTCACTTGTCCTTTTCTCTAACTCTGGACTCAGCCATGTAGCTTGCTTTGGCCAACGGGATGGTAGCAAACTTGATGGAGTGGAGGACTGAAAAGTCACTCAGGCATTTCTTTGCATGCACTCTCTAGGACCCCTGTGACTGACACAGAAACATGCCTGGGTTAACCTGCTGGAGGATAAGACAGGTCTTTGTCTCCTCTCTAAGAAGAAGGTCTAGTTATTACAGCCAGGGCCATCCAAGATCAGCCAACAGCGAGCCAACTATAAGATATGTGGTTAAGCCCCAACCGAGACCAGAAGAATCATATAGCGTGCCCAGTCAAGACCAGCAGAAATACCCAGCTGACTCCAGGACTCATGAGTCATAATAAATGTTTAAATCTTGGGATGGTTTGTTACACAGCAATAGCTAACTGATAAAATCACCATCAATTTTGTTATTGCTGAATGCTTTGTATGTGTCAGAAAACCCCACTAAACCCTTTACAAACATCGTATGATTTGGTCCTCACCTAAACTGGGACATGATTTCCATTTTAAAGATCAGGAAACTAAGGCTCAGGGAGTTTGCCACTTTTCCAAACCATTGGGATTGGAAAGTGCCTCAGTACCTTTTCGAGGAATCTGGTCCTGGCTTCTCTACTTTTATCATCCCTGGTGATCTGACCTTTTACTTTTAAAAGTTTCTTTTACTTTTTGTGCTTCAGTTTCCTAATCCATAAAATAAAGATGGTAACGGTCACTATGGTTATAGAGTTCTTATATGGAGATGGATATAATGTTTGCAAATTGCTAAGACAGTGCTTGGCTCATAGTAAGCACTTCATAAAATATTAGATATTCCATTTCTCTTTCTCTTGCTTTTTTTTTTTGCTTTCGATAACCTGGTACAGGTAGACCTCAGAAAGTGTCCAGCCATTGCAACAAAGCCTTATTGCAATAAAGCAAGTCACATGAATTTTTCTGTTTTCCCAGGGCACATAAAATCATGTTTATACTATACAGTAGTCTATTAAGTGTTCAATAGCGTTCTATTTATAAAAAAAAGTACACACCTTAATTAAAAAATAGTTTCTTGCTAAAAAATGCTAACCATTATGTGAGCCTTCAATGAGTCATAATCTTTTTGCAATAATCACATCAAAGATCTCTGGTCCCAGATCACCATAACAAATGCAAAAGTAATGAAAAAGTTAGAAATTCTGTGAGAATTATCCAACTGTGACATAGAGACGTGAAGTGAGCATGTGTTGGAAAAGTGACACCGATAGACTTGCTCCGTGAAGGGTTGCCAAAAACCTTCAATGTGTAAAAAACACAATATCTGCAAAGCACGATAAAGTGACGCACCATAAAATGAGGTCTGCCTGTATTTCTATAGTTGTCATCTCCTATGTAGGCGAAGGCCCCTTGGAGGCTGGGTTCATGTCTAGCTATTCTAGGTGACCCACCACAGTGCCTTGCCCAGAGCAGTTGCTTAGCAAGTATATGTTGAAAGTCTATTTTGACTCATTTCACTAGGAAATGAGAATGCACTTAGTGTCCTCAGAAGAGGAGGAGACCAAGAGGACATGGAGAAGGAGGGTGGGCTACAGCGATAGTGTGAAGACTTTAAGTTAGACTCAGAAAAGAACTTCCGGGAAGGTAGAGAAACAGCTTTTTTTTTTTTTTTTTTTTTTTTTTTTGCCAAAGGAAATGTCCTGCTTTTCCCTAGCAACTTTATACACTCTCAACTAGGCATAATTTTAAGTCTATTTGGAGACTAGGGGGTGGTACTGAGAATAGTGACCCCACGATGCCCTTGCCCACTCCAGGGATCCTTCTGAGGCTCGAGGCGAAGGCAGACAGCTCTCCTGCCTGTTCCTTTCCACTATTTTTCTTTGCAGCTGTCTCTGCATTTCAGATTCCATGGCTCTGCCAGGGACGCTATTTTGGGATTTGTGGGAACAGGCTGGTTTCAGCAAAGAGGAAGCTGTAGAAATCTCAGTAAGCTCATTCCCCTGGGCCTCCCAGCCTGCTCTGAGGGCAGCAGGGATTCAAAGAGGCTTCTCCGGGGTCCAGCGTCCCAGGCGTGTGCAGACTGGAGAACAGGATGCCTTTCTCCAGCGAACTCCGGCAGCTGGGGGCAACCCTCCTCTCTGCTGAAATCGGCTCGTTTCCAGGCTAGCTGCCCTGAGGGCCAAGGTGCGCCTGCTGGGGTCACATTCCCCCCGCAAGCCTGCAGACACCGAGCTGGGCTTCCGTGAAACTGACACCGAATTCCCACCGCATCCCCGGTCTCTTTCCACAGGGAGAGAAGTAGCAGGTGGCAGCTTGAGGGAGCCCGGCTCTGACCCTCAGAGGAGTATGGGGGCCAGCGGTCATGTGTCTGTCTGTCCACACGTAGCTGGGCGTGTGGGTTTGTGGGTCTGTGTGTCCATGTGAATATGTGAAAATCTGTGTACGCAGTGGTGCATGGCTGTGTGTTCATGTGGGTGTGCTGTGAAGGTGCATATGTGTGTTTTCATGGAGATGGGCATGAATCTATTGATTTGTATGTGTGTATGGATGGATGTGTCCATTTTCATCACGTTCTGGAGGCTGTTATCTTTAAACTTTTAATTCACTTGATTTACATGAGTAATATGTGTAGTATTGCATTGTATGGGCAAACCATGGATCATTTAACCTATCAGGCACTGGCCAATGTTTGGATCCTTTTTGTCCATTGCAAACAAAACTGTAATGTGGGGCTTCCCTGGTGGCGCAGTGGTTGAGAGTCTGCCTGCCGATGCAGGGGACGCGGGTTCGTGCCCCGGTCCGGGAGGATCCCACATGCCGCGGAGCAGCTGGGCCCGTGGACCATCGCCGCTGAGCCTGCGCATCCGGAGCCTGTGCTCCGCAACAGGAGAGGCCACAACAGTGAGAAGCCTGCGTACCGCAAAAAAAAACAAAAAAACAAAACTGTAATGTGCATCCTTTTAAGCAAAGTTGTATGCACCTTTCTTTGCGTGAAGGAAGTGAAGGAGTACATAGGTCAAAGGGTGTTCACATTTTGTTAACTTTTGCCCAATCTGTGTTGGCACACAGTAGGTGCTCAATAAATGATCGTTGAATGAACTAACTGGTGATTGAGCATCAGTCCAGCTCTGGAGCGATGGACACCCTCACACTCACAATCTACCACCTCCTTCTAGCTGTCAAAATCTCAAATGAAGCTGTGGGGCTTAAGAAAGAAAACAGAATGGAATACCCCCACCGAGGACCAGTTTCTACCGATATGGAGGAAACAGTCTCTGAGAGTGTGCTCCCTCCGCAGGCACCTGCCCCGCGGCTGGCTCCATCAGTGCAAGAAGAAGAGGAAGAGGGACTCCAGGTGTGATGTCCAGGTCCTGCTGCCACATCCATCAAAGGCTTCCTAATGTACTAATAGCCATAATGTGTGAACATTGATTTCTGGGGTGACGCCAAAGCCGAGATGATTTACGTTCAAGTTCCCATTGGTGATGCACCATTGATCTCCATGGGCGCTGAAATATTTATTAGAAAATATTTATTAGGAAGAGCAGGATTGGAAGGGCCCTGGCCAGGGGAAGTGAGCAAGTGACCCATGGGTGAGAGATTCAGGAAACGAAGGAGAAATTCCCAGGAAGAAGATAAGGATGGCCCGGGGACCTCCAGGAGCCAGGAAACCACACTGGGCTCCAGGCCAGAGGTGGGGGTGGGGCATCAGAGGGCACCTCCTTGGAGGTGCTTCCTGGACCCCCCCACCTGAAACAGCCCGTCACTCTGTGTCACATCACGCTGCTGGCTCCCTACTTCTTATTGAGTTTTGATTGCTATACAGTAAAATCTTCCACGTTTAAGTGCACCGCTGAGATGTGAGATGGCCCCTCACGTGCCCCTACATGACACACCTTTATGTGCTTTGGCACTCGGGTCCACATCCCCACACAACACAGCTTTGGGTACACATGCACACCCTCATAGCAGACGCATTACCTACCAAGCGCACACTCGTACACAAACCTACTTCCACAGGTAATGGAGCACGACAGAATAAACACAGTCTACCCGTATATTTATCCAAACAAACATTCCCACACATCTGTGCAATTGTCCACATTCTCAGGCATACAAACTCACACGCATATTTTCAACATAGACATACACAGATACACACATATCCGCATATATAAAAATATTCCCACGCATCCTCTCTTGTACAATATTTCTATGTAAACATCCGTATACCCCAGTTAGACACGCAGACACACACTAGGCACCCGTACCCACGCACATTCACACACATCTACACTCAGACACGCATGTACATAGATTCCATGCAGACATGCATATATGTCGTACGCAGGGTAACGTATATGCATAGGCCCTGTGTACAGAGTCAAATATACAATACACATTTCTGCCAACATGGACCCTGACACACAGAAACTCGCACACATGTGCACTCCATAAGACATATGTACACACACATCTAAACATGCCTTACACATGTGCATCACCAGGCATATCTAGACATGTGAAGCCATATGTCACGTGCGTATACCCATATGAAATGTACACATATTTGATCCAAACATGCACAGAAGTTATGTTATGCCCCCTTCCCTTATTTGACCCTGAATTCTAGAATTCTTCAGTTTGGTTTGCCCCACTCAGCACCTTTCTGGACCTAATCTTCTCCCAATACGTGGTCCCTGTGAAACTCTCATTTCCTGCTTGGAGTATCCTAGCAAAATGTCCCATCGTGACACACCTCATTTTTTGAAGACACTTGATACTCTTTGGAGACACACAGAGGGCCCTGGCGTGTTCGCTGGAGATCCTAAGGGGCCTGAACCAGGTGGAATCTGGACGTTGCTGACATCCATTCAGCAACCTCCAATGAGACAGATACATGTTTATTTATTTGCAAGCCAAATCACAACTCCCTTAGGGACTATTTGTCCCCTAGTCAGAAATTCTCTCGCCCCCTCTGCCCTCACACTGCACATTATTTATACCTGTGACTTTAAAGCCCAGCTCCTTTGCCCTATTTTAGAGTCTTCGGGAGACTTTGAGCTCCCAGAGGGCAGGAAAAATGTCTAAATTGCTTTGTTTTTCCCATGGCTGGGCTACCTAGTACCCAGTACTTGTAGGTATTCAGTAAAAGCAAATTGAAAGGACTACTGTTTTGGTGCTGTAATGAATGAGCCTAGATTGGTGACAGCATGTCAGTCAACATATAAACAAGCAGGCTGATCCACCAGCATCTTCCAGGAGATTGCAAATTACCATAGTTCACGGACTCTAAGATACAACGGACCATAGATGTACCATTATTTCATATCCTGCTAAGGAAAGAGAAACAACGCTGTCACTCAACTTTGACACATGCTTCCTTAATCACGTAGCATTCTTATTTTATACTCATTGAAGGAGCCCTTTTAGACTGATTTCAACATGTATTTTCATCACGTCACTCTGGTGCATACTTTTTTTTTCTGGTGCATACTTAAAAAGGGAAATCTAAGCAAAATAAGTGGGTTAAGGATTTCCTAAAACTTCTCCAACTCCGAGTCTTTCAGATCACACTGAATCAGAATTGTTGACCTCCTGAGTTTTCATAGGATTATATCCTCGATGGGCACATTCAGGGCATGGATGTTGCAGCATGTCTTAAAGTTCTTCTCTATTATTTCTAGTATTTTCTTCCAAGGTTCTGACACCCATTCTGCAAGTTTGGATGCTCGTACTTTCTTAATCTTCCCAGAAGCTGCCAAAGGAACATTCTCAGGCCGCAACCAGGGCCCACACTGGGTCCGAATTGCCCGTTTCCCTGCAGGTTTCCATCTATAGACAGGATGGGGACTTTCTTATCCGCTGTCTTTGGCGTATCACAGCTACTCGAACTAGAAAACGTACCACGGACAAAATAAGGGCAGAGGTGGAGTGTTCTTGAACTCTCCCACATATTCTGAGAGGTTCCCCGAGCTGCTGGGCACCTTCTCTTACCCGCAAGACTGTGGAGGCCCCAGGAATGAAGCTGGCGTCATCTCAGACTCGTCTGGGCCAGTGCTTGGCTCAGAAGAGCAGGTGGAGAGGAAAACATAGATACTCTGGAGTAGCAGTCAGACACCCAGATGCTGCTTAGCTTCAGATCCTAGCTCCTCTGCTTTGCCAGCATGTGTCTGTGTGGGGACAGTTTACGCATCTCTATTTCTTTGTCTGTCGGAGGGATAGACACATGTTCACTTCACTGGCATGTCATGGAGGTCAGCCATGCATTTTTTTTTTTTTTTTTTTTGGTACACGGGCCTCTCACTGTTGTGGCCTCTCCCGTTGCGGAGCACAGGCTCCGGACGCGCAGGCTCAGCGGCCATGGCTCACGGGCCCAGCCGCTCCGCAGCATGTGGGATCTTCCCGGACCGGGGCACGAACCCGTGTCCCCTGCATCGGTAGGCGGACTCTCAACCACTGCGCCACCAGGGAAGCCCCAGCCAAGCTTTTATTTCCTTTTTTCATTTGACAAATGTCACTCCATCACCTACAATAAGCCAGGTACAAGGGATACAGGGATGAACCAAAAGACGGAGTGTGTCCCAACATAGGATATAGCAACAAGGACGAGATCTCAGACCTTAGTGGGCGTCAGAGTCCCCTGGAGAGATTAGGTAAAATGATGATGCTGGGGCCCCACCCTTCAGAGAGTCTGAAGTAATTGGCAGGCAGTGAGACCCACTCAGGGGCATTTTTTAAAGGTCCGTGTGATCCTGCGATACATCAGGGTTTAGGACTAATGATGAGTAGCTAGTGCATGCAAAATGTTTTAAAAAATACACAGTGTCATTCTTATCTTTTACTTCACCAACATTCATCCTTTTATTCCCCCCAAATTCCTTCACCCATAACAAGTTAGTGAAAAACAGATTCAGCACAAAGCCATGTTAATTAGAAGATCTGGGATTTGAAACCAGACTTGTCTGGCTTTCTCGTCTCTTTGCCTTCCTTTCCCCCTTTGCCCAATGAAATATTGCAAGCAAATAAAAAGATGGAGAAAAACATAAAGACACCATGGATCCAACATCCAGATTTTTCAAGTTCATCACTCATTCATTCAACAAATATTTCTTAAGCACCTTCTAGGTAGCTGGCTTGGTGCTAAGCATTGTGGATAGAGTAGTCGACCAAACAGACATTGCTGGCTTCACGGAACTTCCGTTTTACCATATATATTTTTTTAAATTTATTTATTTTTGGCTGTGTTGGGTCTTTGTTTCTGTGCAAGGGCTTTCTCTAGTTGCGGCGAGCAGGGGCCACTCTTCATCGCGGTGCGCGGGCCTCTCACTGTCGCGGCCTCTCTTGTTGCAGAGCACAGGCTCCAGACGCGCAGGCTCAGTAGTTGTGGCTCACGGGCCCACTTGCTCCGCGGCATGTGGGATTTTCCCAGACCAGGGCTCGAACCCGTGTCCCCTGCATCGGCAGGCAGATTCTCAACCACTGTGCCACCAGGGAAGCCCCCATTTTACCATATTTGCTTTACATTTTTTTCTTCCTAAGGACGATATCTTTACTCACAAAATACATATACGTTCCCTATGCAGCCCTTGCTTCTCACATTTCTCTCCCTCCCAGTCAGGACATAGACACCACCCTGATTTTTGCCATTACTCACCCACATATTTACCTCACATTTATGCATCAACACTGTATAGCATTGCTTTGTATGTTTTAGAGCTTTTCATACATGGTGTCATTTATATATATATATGTATATATATCTTTCTATATATTTTATATTTATAAACCTTTCATCAACAACTTTTATATTATTTTGTTCTCCACGTGTCCATTTGATGTACATAGCCTTGTTGTTTCCCCTGTTGTGTGATATTTGACTATACGATGCCATGGTGATGCATTTAATCCTTCTCTTCATGATGGACACCCAGGTTGTTTATACGTTTTCCCTAATATAGACAACACTGCAATGGACATCTTCATCTGTGTCCACCAGTGCATGTTCGTGAGAGTCTTGTGTGTGTATACTTAGGAGTATGATTGCTAAGTCATCCAATATTCATACTGGAGCTTTGCACGGTAATTCTAAATTGCTCTCCAAATTGAGCTGAAACGAACTCACTCTCCCAGTATCTAAGACTGAGGCTCTCTGTTATTCAACCACGTTTGTTTTTCAACCCCTGCCAAGCAGATGAGTATGGAAAAAAATCTCTCCTTTTGGTTGTAATTGACACCTACTTGACTATTAGTGAGGATGGACATCGTTACTTACATTTATTGGCTATTTGGATTTCCTTTTGCTGTGAAATGCCTGTTCTTCTCCTTGTTCCATGTTTAAAAATCCGTTTATTTATCATTATGTCTGAGCTCTTCACCACTACACCCAGCCAGCTTGTCCAACTGAGAAAAACAAATGCATCTGATAAAGGGAGTCAAAGACATCACCCTTCTTCCTCCAAGGGCTGAAGAAAGCAGCCCTTACTGACTGGCTTCTATCACTCATCTGATTAAAGGTACCACTTACTTCCAAATGCTTAGAGCCGGGGCTGGTAGCCATTCATAAAACTCATATTGAACGATCAGCTTTCACAAAGTTTGCCTTAATGTTTTTGCCTGGTATTGATCTGTGGGGGAACTATAAAAATTGACACCAGAATAAACTTTGAAAGACGGCTCTCGCTCAGCTGAACTGGGATCAATGCAAATCGACCAGGGCAACAAGGGAGGGGATGAAACAGCCCCTTCTCCATTAGCTGGTCCCTGCTTGACCAGCAAAACTCTTCTGGGTCTTTCTTGGCCGTGCTTAGGGACTCAAAGGCAGATGCAATGGTATTTAGGGTAAGTGCTGAGATAGAGGAGAAACTCTTCATCCTGGGATGCAGGACTCCTACATTCATAGTTATCAGCACCTGAGAAACTTGATTTTTTAATTGTTTTTATTTTATTTATTTTATTTTTTTTGTGGTACGCGGGCCCCTCACTGTTGTGGCCTCTCCCGTTGAGGAGCACAGGCTCCGGACGCGCAGGCTCAGCGACCATGGCTCACGGGCCCAGCCGCTCCACGGCATGTGGGATCCTCCCGGACCGGGACACGAACCCGTGTCCCCTGCATCGGCAGGCGGACTCTCAACCACTGCGCCACCAGGGAAGCCCTTGATGTTTTTTAGAAGTCTCTCTCCCCCTGGGATGTTAGTGATGAGCGGAGGAGTCCTGCAGCAGGAGTGGCGCGAGCACTTACTGAGCACTCACTACGCCCTGTGTCTGGACTGGGTACTTTGCAAACACTCGGAAGGCAGGGTTGGGTTGGCTCCACTTACAAGTGGCTGATGACAAGCAAGTGACTCAACCTTCCTGACCTTCCATTTCCTCCTGTAAAATGCAGAACATTGTAACACCTGCCTTACAGGACCATCTTCCAGTTTCAAACATGGTGCCTAAAGCAGAGTATGAACCTGTTGTGACATGTTCCCTACCACCTCCATCAGTCCTAACCGCAGCCCCAGCCATTTGGACCTTGTCATCCCCATGTTGAAGAAGTAGACACTGAAGCTCAGAGAGGTTAAGTGATTCTCCCAAGATCACACAGCGAGTAAGTGACAGGATTTGAACTCGGGGCTCTCTGACTCCCAAGTCTATGCTCTTTCCCTGAGAGCACACTGTATAGTTATCAATCTGGGGGTGAGGCAGAGAGCGGGACAGCTGTCTGATCAAAGACAAGACAGCTCCCATGGCATGCATGAACTGTGGGTTGCTTGAGGCCTTCTCTGCTACAGTTACGCTCCTGCCTGCATTCTGTCACTCTAGGATGATCGTTGTTAGCCAACCCTGGGAGCATCTCTTCCAAGGGACTTCAGATAGAGGACGCTGCATTTGCAAATGCTCGGAAGTAGATTCAGAATAGCTGGGCGTGGCTGGGCTGCCATGTGGGAAGTAGGTGTGGAGAAATAAAGGGGTCCTAACCACTGATTTTTTCCAAGAGTACTTATTGGAGAGTTCCCTGGTGGTCCAGTGGTTAGGACTCTGCGCTTTCACTGCCATGGCCCCGGGTTCAATCCCTGGTCAGGGAACTAAGATCCTGCAAGTTGCGCGGCGCGACTGAAAAATAGAAGTACTTATTGGGGCCCTACTATGTGTCAAGCACTGGGCTAGGGGCCAAGGAAATAACGCTGAACATCGCTGATATGAAGAGATGTACAAACTTTTGGTTATGACACGGAGTACATGATAAACTCTGATTGGGGACCATGCAGAGAGAATATGGACGCACAGGAGAGGGCTTCCCAGCCTGGACTTGGAACTCCAGGGATACTTTCCCAGAAAAAAAGATGTCTCCATTGAGATTAGAATGACTCAAAGAACATCTTCAAATGCAGACTCTCACACTCTTCATCTAAAGATTCTCGTTCTGTACGTGGAGGGTGGGGAGAATGAACCCGTCCCCAGGTGAACAGAGAGCCAGGTTCCACGACCCCTAGGCCAGATGACTTCTCAACAAAGTCTTTCTCAACCATGGTTGCACGTTAGAATCACTGAAGCTTTGCAGAAATGCCAGTGGCTGGGCCCTTCTCCAGATGAAATGAACCAGACTCAGTGGGGGCAGGGGGGCCTGGGCATCAACATTTTGTAAAGGTCCTCAGTTGATTCTGATTCAAAGAGAAGGTTGGGAACCATTGCTTTAGGAGGCAGAGGCAATGTTTGGACAGGTGAGTATGTGGGGAAATGTCAGGCTTCCCTGAATGTTCTTTGGGTAAGAAGGTTTTTGTCTTGTTTCGTTTTTAATTTCTGTTGGAGTCTGGTTGGTTTACAATGTTGTGTTAGTTTCTGCTGTACAACAAAGTGAATCAGTTACACATATACATATATCCCCTCTTTTTTAGATTTTTTACCCATATAGGTCATTACAGAGTATTGAGTAGAGTTCCCTGTGCTGGACAGTAGGTCCTTGTTAGTTACCTATTTTATCTAAGTAGCGTGTATATGTCAGTCCCAATCTCCCAGTTTCGCCGTCCTCCCCTTTCCCGCCGGTAAGCATAAGTTTGTTTTCCACACCTGTGGCTCTATTTCTATTGTATTAGTCACTTAGTGCATACCAGCCCCTTCCCAGCCCGCCAGCTAGTTCACTTAATCTTTACAACATCTGAGCATTGATATTCATTCCCATTGCTTAGATGAGGCCATCAGAGACTCAGAGAAGTTGAATTACAGCTCTAAGTCACACAGCAGAGGCTCATCCCATCCAGCGCACTCCTCAACATGTCGCTAGACGTGTGTGGCCACAGAGGCTTTAAGAACATCACGGAGCAAAAATGTTTCTGGGCCACTGGCCAAGTATAACATGAGTGTGTTGCTCTGGAAATATGGGGTGTCTTGGGGCCAGGAGGGAGCTTCCTGGGCGCTAATGGAGTCCACATGAGCTGAAAAAACCCACAGTAAGAGAGGCATTTATTATCTATCTCTCACACCAGTAAATTTATGACTGTTTCCAGTTCTAAGACTTCAAAGCATAGCACAAAACCAACAGTGACCACTTCCCCTCACCCCTTCTCCTTTTTAGCTATCTATCTATCACCTATCTATCTATCTATGTATCTATCTATGTATCTATCTATTATCTATCATCTATCTATCTATCTATCACCTATCTATCACCTATCTATCATCTATCTATCTATCTATCTATCCATCTATCCATCTATCTCCTTTTCTCTTATATCCATGAAGTTTGCTTTCTTCAAATACCTTTGTTTGGCAGAAGCAAGTTCATTGGCAGGAGAGAAAACTCCCCTCAGGCAGCGCCTGTCGCTTATTGGAGAGAGTCAGGAGCTGAAAGTTCCTCCTCCCTCATATCGTAAATAACCTTACCCTGCCTGACCCACAAATCATTTCAGATTTTTGGAATAAAGAGTAATTTCTGTGTTCTCCCCCATGGGCATAGCTGAGGGTGTATGTACGTGCATGTGTGCATTTCATTTAATTTTTGTTTGAGCCGTGTAAAAAGCACCTTCTGCTCCACCCTCTACTTCTTCTTTTTTTTTTTTTTTTTTTTTTTGCTGTACGCGAGCCTCTCACTGTTGTGGCCTCTCCTGTTGAGGAGCACAGGCTCTGGACGCGCAGGCTCAGCGGCCATGGCTCACGGGCCCAGCCGCTCCGCGGGCATGTGGGATCTTCCTGGACCGGGGCACGAACCCGCGTCCCCTGTATCGGCAGGCGGACTCTCAACCACTGCGCCACCAGGGAAGCCCTCCACCCTCTACTTCTAAGCTCTTTTTTAAAGGGATTACCGCTCACTGCCCCCGGACTCAGGGGCTCAGAAAGGCACTCACTCTAGGTCTGAGATTTGCTGTGGTTCCAGGGTGTTGAGAGACACCCAGCTCAGTGCAGGATCAGAGGAATGTTTTTCCATTGTTTTGTTTTGGGGACAGAAATTTTGACACCCTTAATATTCTTTGTTCTACCCATCACCACTCCCCCCGGCTCTGGTCTGGGTTATTTTTCCTCAAGTTGCTCCTAATAGCTTCCTAGCTCATTCCCCTTCTCTCACTCTAGTCCCTCCTCCCTCTCATCCATCTTCCATGCCAGCCACCCCTGGAATGACCTTTCTGAGCCTCTGATCTGATCATCATCGAATACTCATCATTATTTCTGGTTCCTGCCTTGGAACCTTCCAGCATCTCCTTGTCTTTGGTTTCCTCCTCTAAGCAGGAGAGAGGGGTTTGGATACAGCTAGCTTATCTGAGAGATGCTCACAGGAAAACGAAGTGAAGGAGTAGAACAGTGGGCTGGAGAAGGGAGCAAAGGGAATAGAGTGTGTGTTAAAATGCCTGTTACTCCTGGTACCTGGGGCCCAGTTCCCTGGGGAGCTTAGGGGCTCTGCATAGAACATGGCTCGCGCTGCAGAATTTTCCCACTGGAGGAGACAACGACTAGAGCATTTATCTACCGGTAAATTGATCCCATCCTCTGTTTAGAGTTACCTCCAAGGGTGCTCACTTCTCTGCTTTCCTGGGCTGTATCCATGCATGGCAGGGCAAGCATTTTGCAGCTTTGGAAGATGCAAAGCAGAGACAAGGCGATGCCTGGTGGACATGGGGTGCTGACATCAGACCCTGGGGATGTGGGCTAGTGCGTGACTAGCATCTGTCCCACCTCCCGTCCCTCTCAGGATAAAGCCCAAACTCCTTAGCGTGACTCAGAACAACTCCTGGAGGGGACCCTCTCTACGTTTCAAGCCTCCGTTCTTTCTCTGTCCCTGTGTCCCATCTAGCACCTTCCACTCCAGCTGCATTGACCGCTTTTCACACTCCCGGATGGATCCAGATATTTGAAGCCTCCACACTTCCGCCCGTGCTGCCCCCTCTGTCTGGAATGTCCTTCCGAATCATGTCCATCTTGAGGACAGCTCCCCTTGTGTCTGGACTTAGCTTGAACCTCATTTTCTCAGGGAAGCCCTTTCTGACCTGTGGGTAGAAGGGTCTGCCTCTCCTCCCAGGCTTCCTCTTCTAGACACCTTCTACGCTTGTATCATAGGAATTATTCATTTTAACTATACGTGTGTGTTTGTCTGTCTCCTCCACCAGAGTCAGATCCTTAGGGATGAGATTCATGCCATAGGCATCGTTACTCAGTTGGTGCTCAATAAATGTTGAATAAAAGGATGGATGGAAAGGGGCCATCTTGTATAAAAGGCTCCTTGGGTGGGGGCTTGTCTTTCCCAGCTTGGACACCAATCCTTTGCCCATAGTCTCAGCACACCGCTCACCTGGGTGAGAAATAACAACGGGGTATAGTGGCAGGTGCACAGAGTTTGGGGTCAGAAGACCTGGGTTCCAGAATTTTCTGGAATGAGAACTCACCACTTGTGACCTGGAAAATGTCCTTCCCTTGGCATCTCTCTGAGTGGGTAAGCCTAGACTTCACTTGATTATTATCCCTCCATGCCTTCGCTTCTGCTCGCACAGAAGAAACAGTGGCTGCGTGTTTGCTGGGTGTCTCCTTGGTCCCACGTGTGCTCTGTGCTCTGGGAAGCGGACCTGCATGGCCTGCACGGATGGGCTCTGTGCCCTGTGTGTTCTGGGTGGGCTCAGCCAATGGAGAGCACTGGCAAGAAATCAGAAGGAGGGAGAGAACAAGGTCGGGGTGTTTGGTGCCTCAGCTCCCTCCCGGCAGAGTTGATGTGGGTTGGCTGTGTCAGTTGTTTGAGGACCACAGCTCCTATCAACAGCCCCTTCCCAGATCCACACTGTCTCTGTGTTCTGATAGCCTCACCCTCCTCTCATTTCTTCTGGCCCAAGAGTGGTAACAGCTCCCCACTTTGCTAGCCTCACAGTACTGCACCATCCCTTGTGACCTCCTATCCCGTTCCCACATCTCTGTAGATAGCTCTTTATTTACCTGTCCTTGAATTACCCAGTTTGGGGGTACCGTCTCTTTCCTACCAGGATCCCAAATGATGGTCCAGGTGGTGACTATCTGTTATGTAGAACTGACCCACAAGATGAAGATCGCTTGCTATCACAAGGACTACCCTGGCCCTTTCTAGCTGAAATATTCTAGGAAGCTAAGCTATATCATAGGGGTATGAAAAGGAATATGAAGGTGATACAGCAGAGAGGGGTACAGTATGTCGGTTAAGAGCATGGGTGCAGAGTCAGACAAATCCACATTCAAGCCCAGCTGCACTATGCAAAGCTGCAGTTTGCACACCTGTATCACGTGGATAAGCATCGTATCTCCCTCGCAATGTCGTGGAGAGGATGAAGCGTGTGTATGAAGCATTCGGCCCTGAGCTGACGCACGTCACTGCAGGATACGTGCAATGACTGCCCTGATCACAACGCCCGCTTGCCACCTTATGGCTGTTGATCTCTTTGTGTGGCTTTGCCCACCCTCCCCAGTTACGAACGCCATGAAAGTAGGGTTTCTGCCTTTTCTATTTCTGGATCCTTCCCAGTGCCTAGTTCAAGGCTGGGCAAACAGGAGACCCTTATGATAAGTGGAAGGAAACAAGTATGTATTGACCTCCTATCCTAGAATCAGGTATTCTCAGATTGAAGACAAATAAATGGAGACTTGAATGGTTAGTGACTTTGACTGAGGTCACACGGCTTTAACTTGGAACTGATTTGAGCTGAGCGACGCCAACACCTACACGTGCTTTTTTACACGGAACCACTTGCTGATGGTTTGACCCAGAAGAGAAAATACTAACCAGATGTTAATGACAACGTGTTACCAGCTGCAAAGAGGATATGGAAAAAGGCAGGCGATAAAGGTGCAGGAGTTTCAGGGAGAAGAAAGAGACCCCTGTGGTCAGGACAAAGGCACCAATGATAAGTATCTTTATCAGGTTATTCGGATGTAAGCAACAGAAACCTATTCTGCTAACACACAGAAATGGTGTTATTGGAAGAGTATCAAGTAGCTAACAAAATAAAAGAGCCAGCTATCAGAAGGGACAGGGCACTTGTCAAGCGTGGGATCTGAGTACCAGGAGGTAATAGACAGTCCCTCCCCCTGCGTAGTGAATGAACACCAGTAATCTTTGGTGTGTGAGTCACCCTACTTACGATTCAGATTCCAGGGAGAAAATGTCTGATTAGCTCACCTTGGGTCACATGGTCTCTTGGCCAGGGGCAGGCAGGAATTGAGTGACTGTCCCATTGAGATGACATGTAATGCAGTGGGTGGGAATGATTCCCAAAAGGGGAAATCAGAATGCTGAGGCCAGAATGGAAAAGAAATAGATACCAAGTTGTCCAAAACAGGGGATGCCCACTGCAGGGATGGTATCAGATGCTTTTCACAATCGATGACATTTACTGGAACTTTCCATGTGTTAGGCAGGGCTGCTGTGTACAGTGGTGCAGCCTGGATCCTGTTCAAGAGTGCTAAGTCCTAGCCCACCCTCTGCTAGCCAAATAGCTGTATCTACCCAGAGGAAGGGATATCTTTCTTTATGTGCAGAAACACACTAGGCACTTTGTATAAATCATCAGATTTCATCCCCTTAACAACCTTGAAAGGTAGATGTGGTAGATGAAAGGTGCTTTGCTTCTTCTCCCATTGAGGAGATAGTCAAATCCTTGGGAAATGGTCCACATGCTATATGCATCATTGAGAGGTAAAGCCTGTGCCCCCTCCTCTTAATATTAATTTTTTTTTTGTTTTCGGTACGCGGGCCTCTCACTGCTGTGGCCTTTCCCGTTGCAGAGCATAGCCTTCGGACGCGCAGGCTCAGCAGCCATGGCTCACGGACCCAGCCGCTCCACGGCATGTGGGATCTTCCCGGACCGGGGCACGAACCCGTGTCCCCTGCATCAGCAGGCAGACTCTCAACCACTGTGCCACCAGGGAAGCCCTGTCCCCTCCTCTTTAATCTGGAATGGCCTCAGTGACTCGCCGGCCAATAAAATATGGTGGAAGTAACATCCTAGGACTTCCAAGGCTGGGTCGTAAGAATCCTCGTTACTTTTTTCCTGGGTTTCTTGGAGCCCCGAGCCACCATATGCGAAGTCCAGCTACCGTATCCTATTGATCAGTTGCAGAGTTCGGGTTCAAGAGAAGGAATGGAGATGTGGCCTCTTAATGGGACAAGTGTCAAAGAGTTTACTGTCACCTTCAATCTACCAAAATGTTGGTTGAATACATTAAACAAATATTTATTTGTTGAGCATCAACTCTGTGCCAGACACTAATCTAGGCAGTGGGAATAAAGTGATGGACAAAACAGAAGAGATTTCTGCCTCCAAGGAGCCTGCATTCCAGTGAGAGTTCGCATCTAGCTTGAATACGTGGTTGATGACCTGGAAAAGAGAATTGGGAATGTCAGGCTTCTAACTTCCAACCTGATGCCTGCATCCCCTAAAATAATCTCACTGTGACACAAGGTTGGATTCATCCTTTCCGAGTCAATTCCCTAATCATTCATCATCTGCGTTCATCCTCAAGGCAACATTTGATGAATTCTGGAAGAATTAACAAAGAAACAGCAAGAGGCAGCTTTTGTGTCTCCTGCTTTCCATGAGACGCTGAGCACATTGTAGGGCTTAGAAACTAGACGCTGCCTGAAGATCTCACAGTTCACTCAGGCCCCTCATCCACTCTGGGTCCAGGAACTTGACCTGTAGGACAGACAAAGAAGGAGAGTGTCAGGGAGAACGAGGAAACTGAAGTTGCATCATCGTGACTCAGACCAGCCAGTGTCCACACTGGAAGTGAGCTGCAAGCTTCAGAGCGGGTGTGAGGAAGACTGGGCCCGAGGGCTGGGTCTGAGTAGCACAGAGGAATTTCACTCATGGTGGAGCCAACCTGGGTTCTGTTCTGGGATAGCACACGTAAGTGGCAGGGTAAACCCCTGAGTCATGGAGCCGAGCTGAGCTCTTTCAACCTGGGTACCTTGCAGATGAGCAAAATCCCGACTTCAGCACCATCAAAGAGGGTAGATGGCAAAGTCAACTGTTTCAACAGGGAGCAAAGGGCTGAATCACCCAGGCCATGCCTTCCTCTGGCCTGAGTCAGGCGTAAAGGATTAAGTGTTCTATTTTGGGGAGCTCCTAAGTGCTCCCTTGGAGCACTTCCAGCGGAGGTGTGTGGGTTCCCATCAACTCCCTTCCACACCTCTCAAACTAGAATCCATTTATTTTTCATTTCCATTATTGGGCAACCAACCAATGACGACTTATTGAGCTCTGACTCGGATGCATTTTATATGTCACCTGGATTTCTTTTTTTCTCAGAAGGTGCTCTGGAGAATACTAATTTTCAAGCATGCTCCTTAGGCAGCCGGGGGTGGGGATTTCTTTGCAGATTTTCCATCGTCAAACACAAGATACACTTGGGAAAGACTTGGTTAAATTTTTCTTCTACTGTAGTGCATTTGGAGTCTTTAGTGTGCTGATGCTTTGCAAATCTCCAACAGTTATTTAGATTATTAACCTGTCCCAACTCATTCTGGCCCTAGGACTCCCTTTGGCAAAGTGAAGGAATTGTTTTTAGACAAAACGGCTTCGAGAAATGTTGTCCTTAAATTACCACTTTACAACAGTTCTTTCATAGCACGAGTGTAGGAATTAACCAGCGAGCTTGTTAAAAATGCAAATTCCCACTCCGGATGTTCAAATTGAATATGTCTTGGGTGAACTATTTATGTAATAAATATCTCAGGTGATTCTGAGGTGGATGATTCATGGTACCCACTTTGGGAAACACTGCTTTAAGAGCAGGTCCGAGTTGGAAAGCATGTCAGCTTAACCCCTTGTTTTATAGATGGGGAAACTGCAGCTCTGAGAAGCAACTTGTCACACAGTGAGTTTTGTCTAGTGTTAGCGATTGGCCTGAACATCCAGCTGAGAAAAAAACACAAAACCTCCCCATCACCTGATGAAACTTGCAGTGCTTCCTATGCCTCAGAGATATCTATAAATAATAACAATATTAAGTGTTAAGGGGTGGTTATTCACGGATGGATAAGTAGTGAGTGGATAAATAAATTAATGAAAATATGTCCCGTATTCTAGTCCCTTATACTTCTTTTGATACAATCCAAGAACATCAGATTTATTTTGCTCAGTTCCTCTTATGATAAAGAAAGCTGATGTCCAGAGACTTAAGTAATTTGCTCAAGGTCACACAACATGTTAATGGTAGAGTCATAGCTATAAGTCGGTTTTTTCTGATTCCAGACACCAATCCTGATTCCGGGATTGCCGTTCCACAGCCAAGCTCGGATTCTAGAGTCAGAGGTGGATTTGTTTCTCAGCTCTTCTACTGACTAACTGTTCAACATTGACCAAGTCACATGACCTCTCTGAGCCTCAGGTATAAAATGAAGATAGTAGTAACTTGCTTCCCCACTTTGCTGGAAGGATTTAATGAGATAAATTATGTATACTTTTGGCATGGTGCTCAGCACCTTATAAATATTAAGTACTACCAATAATAATATTCATAGCCATGAGCAGTATCTAAAAGAGAAAACCAGTGCATGTTGAGGAGGAAAATGAATTCCTTTTGTTGAATAACAAGGCAACAGTCATGAGCTCATAAGGTTTGTCTTTCCTTGTGTGTCGGGTGGAGCCTATATCTCAGAGTGCCAGAATCCCAGGGTTGGAATGGGCTTTGGAATGTACCTAATCCAATATCCAACCCTCAGTATAGACTCCCTGTGAGAAAGCCCAGTGGCCCTATCTACTCCCACTTTATTACCTCCACTGACTGTGAACTCACCAGCTCCTGAGAAAGCCCAGTCCTTTCTAGAAAAATGGCAGCAGTCTTTACTGCCATGTCTCCCAAAGTGTTGTCCAAGTACCATTACTTCCAGAAGATGCTCCTCAAGAAAAGCATTTAAGCAATGTCACAAGCCCTAACCACCTCCTTCCTTAGAGATTTTCTTCAAAAGCTCTGAGAAGTCCTGCAATTGGGAAAAAAAACACTTCCTGTTTGTTAAACCTAAGGCTTTCTCCAAACTCATTTGACCAAAACAAACAAATAACAACAACAGTCAAAACAAACAAACAAAAAGCCCTATTGACAATCTCGTTGATCTTTTGTTTTTTCCTGTGGTATCACTTTGGGGACTTCTTCAATGGCATACATTTTTCTCTTCTAGTAGTTCATGAATTATTATTTTTTTGCAGTCATGCCAATATGACATTCAAGATTCATTTGAGTTCAAATAGTACTGTTGTCCCTTTAGAAAAATATTTTCCAACACACAGTGCTGGTCCGTAAGCACAGGTACGTTTGTACTGTTTGTTTACAGCTGACATCTGTTCCAACTGGCCTGTGTCTGTACCATATACTGCTGGTTAAATATTTTGTATGTTGCTTCTGCTAACAACTCCTCATTCCTTAAGACGGCCCTCTCTCGAAACCCATCACGCTTCTTCTCTCAGTGCCATAAATCAGCTTCCCAAAGCTTCAGCCCATCTCTTCTCTAGGGATCTCTCTACTCAGCTCAGACCCTGTCCCAGCTCTCAGCTTGCTTCCCACACTAGTCAGTGACTTCAGTGCCTCTCCTCTGTCCCCAGAAAATGTGCCTGAAAAGAGGGGGTTGGTGATAGGTCACAAGCCACTGCACAGTGCCAGGTGTTCCAAAATTGCTATTTGACCTTGAGATTCAAGCATGTGGGAGCACACACACACACACACACACCTCCCAGACTCCCTCAAAGCAGATATCCAAACATCACCCCTTCCTCATTTCAGTGGGGGTCTCCCATCTCTCCAGGAGACGAATCCACTGAGAAAACTTCCAGAGCCCTCTCTTGGGGAGGGGAGGAAGGTTAAAAGTGTACATGGAGCATTCTTTCTGGCTCCGCTCAGAAGCCGTCAGGGCAAAGGGAGAGGGGTTTCTGGTTTCAAAGGGAGCCTAAGCAAAGCTGCTTCTTTTAGTTGCAGCCCCTCTTAGGGAAATGAGAGTTGTTTTTTTTTTTTTCTCCTCTTGCAGGCAGAGCCATAAATCATGAACGTTCCTTCGGTTCTGGGAGTGGGGGTGGGATTAAGGTTGTTTGGGTGGATTTGTTTGAATGTGTGTCTTTTGGTCTTCATCACCCTCCCCCTTCATAAACATCAGCTTGTAAGTTCTCATCCTCTAGAGGATACACCGAAGGCACCGCGTTAAATATTTAGAACAGGAAACCACCTTACGCGTCTGGATGGGAAAAGTCATCTCAGGAGATGTGCTCGGGGGGGGGGGGGGCTCCTGTCTCTCTCCTGACCTCACAAATGAGAAGGCACCCTTCCTTTTGATACCCAGGTGTCACCTCAAACTCTTTCTGAGAAAAGAGGGAGGCTTGGCACGCCGGCCGGGGATGGCTTGGCTGGGAAAGTGTTTCTCTTTGGAGCAAGGTTTTGTAGGCCAAGCATAATCAATAAAATACATTTTTAATAGCCTTTTTCTTGTGAGTAAGGTGGTTATGTGGCTCAGTGAAGGGAGAAAAACATGGTCGGAGGAAGAAGTCAGCCAGACCATCTGCCAGAGGACAGGTATCCATTTGTGCTGAAATACAACCCCATTCATGTGCCCTCCTGTGTGAAACCTTCTATGGCTCCCTACTGCCCACGGAAGAAATGTCAAGTTGCCGCCTAGGGAATAGGAGACCTTTCAGAACTTGGCTCAAGTCTAATATTTTTCTCCTGCTTGTCCTTTCTTTCATCCACAGCTCTGATCTCATCAAAACCCTCATTTCTCCTTTTATTATCCATGTATTTTCACATCTCAGTCTTGCTGCTCTCTGTGCCCAGAATGATATTTGCTTCGTCTCTCCTTTATATCCTTGGAAGGGTCCAGCCTGACTTATTAGTTAAGAATATTTTAATAGTAAGTAGCGGTAACCAGTAAAGAAGACACGTTGGCTCATGTAACTGAGAGGTCAAGAAACACATGGACTTCAAGTAAGGCTTGATTCAGCAGCCTAAACAATGGCATGGAGGGCCCAGTTTCCCTCCACTCTGTGTGTCAGACACCACATGACAACCCCTTGCTAATCTTAGATCGCCCTTAAAGGGAGTAGAATAGCTCTAGTAATTCTAGCCCTCATGTAGTCACCCTGTAGCATCCAGAAGAGACTCCCTTTAGGTAGCTCCTACACAAGTCCTGGGAGTCACTTTCAGTGGTCCAAATTAAATCCTGTGTCCATCCCTACACCAGTGGCTGGGACTGGGAGAATCAAATCTGTTTGCCTTTGTACATGTCCATTTCCTCTGCATGGAATACTCCTTGCAAAACTCCTATTTAGCCCTCAAAACCTGGGCCAAATGGCCCATAACTCTGTTAGGCTTCCTACTCCATTTCGACCTCTCTTTAGTGAGTTAGCGAATTTTATGCCACATTTCCAATGCACTCTGTTTATTTTTCTTTTTGCACACAATATATTGCCTTATTGTCATATTTAGAAGGATGTGAGTTCTTCCAGGATACTGACCACGTTGGACGCATATCAATAACCTGTATGTTGACTCATGTACCACTAGACGTGCAGAAGGTCTAGAAATATCTGTCAAACGAATGCATATGCAATGCGCGTGGACATCTGTCATCACACATGGGTTCTGAGTCATCAATCAAGACAGAGGTCCTTGAAATCCCAGAATCAGTTTTGTCCTGGAGCTTGATCACGTCTTAAGCAAAGAGATGCCATCGCTGAGCACCACCCCACTTTTGCAAAAAAACCCCCAAAATCAAAACACCCACGCACCTTTCAGGGATCATCTCCAGGGCATACCCAGTCCTGAGAGAGTTATTCCAGGCTGGTTCTAAAATTAGGCCAGACTCTTAGCAGGGAGCAGGTGGACCATGTAAATTGGTAACTTAAGGAGATTTTAATTCAGGAGGCTTTCTAAAGGTGCAACTGAGTGTAGGGAAACCAACAAGGGGTAGTGAAGCACTCCAGTATTAGCAATAACAGGAAGTGACGCCAACCTCAAGGAAAGCCAGAGGGAGAGACCTGAATGGAGGCTGCTGTCTCACAGAAGCAGGGCCTTTGGAAAAGGGAGACGGACGAACCCCAGCATCCTGGCAGGGAGGAAACCGGGAATAAATACCTGACCTCATTCTCGTGCCCGTGCTCAAACTCAACCCGACACCAGAAAGCAAGGGAGCTGCTGATGTGGTCCATAGGGGTCAGCCTCCTGAAGCAAAGAACAGAGTGGAGAACGGAGGAGAAACACATGGAAGCTATCCATAGTGTGAGGTAAGGGAGGTCCTGGCAAATGGAGCAGTGAGTAGCAGGGGCCAGCTGGGTTTTCTACATTCTGCTAAAGTGGCCTCATTTCTTCTTTTTGGATCAGGGAAGATGGCAGACCGTCTACCTCGAATTTAACTAGATAGGTGATGGGTTTTCACAGCGTGTTTTGGAGAAAGATGGATCAAGGTGGGCTACCTTTCTGAACCGATCCATGGACTTCCTTGTAGGTTGGAGGATGATAACCCAATGGCAATGGCTGAAGAACTGGAAACAGTCAGGAGGATGATTGTGAATCTGGACCACAGGGCTTCATCAGCGGCTTTGCCTGCTCACCATGTTATCAGTGAATTGGTTAAAACCGGAATACACCTGTTTATTGTATTTCCTGGTGACCAAGGTTGGAAGAACTAGCCAGCAGTTTGGAAGACAGACCAGGATGGCAAATAGTTGAAACGATGAACTGAATTAAGTGGCATAAGTTTTGTTCCTCACAATGTCAAGTGCAAAAGCCCAAGGTCAGGGGTGGTTTTAAGGGATGAGTACAAGTTGCCCAGGTAAAGGGGACAAAGGTCCAGTTGGAGGACAATGGAGGTGTGAAGTAAGCTACAAATAGGGCTTAGAGGAATCTACAAGCACGGTGGGGCTGCTAATGGGTGTATCAAGAGGCAGGATGTGGGAAGAGGTGATACAGAAGAGACATAAAGAACTCTGCCTGTTCAGGACTTGGAAAGGAGCATAAAATTCACCCTGTAGGTGACTGGGATTCACACAAGAGTTTTTGGTGAGCAAGTGAATAGACAAATTATTTATTTTTTCCTTCATGCGTGTATGTGTGTACTTATTTAGTTAGTTTTCGTGTGATCAGTCTAGTGGTTCAGTTTTTATTTATTTATTTTGGCCCTGCCGCTCGCCATCTGGGATCTTAGTTCCCTGACCAGGGATCGAACCCACACCCCTGCAGTGGAAGCGCAAGTCTTAACCGCTGGACCGCCAGGGAAGTCCTGCGTGGTTCAGTTTTATCTCCTCAAAATTTTATCGTGAGAATTTTCAAACATACAGAAAATTTGAAGTCATCATACAAAGGACATCTGTATACCCGCCACCTAGATGCTACCACGGACATTTTGCTACATTTGCTGCATCACGCCTCTGTCCATGCTTCCATACTTCCTGTCCTCCACCCGTTTCCACCTTATTTTTTGATGCACTTCGATATAAGGCATTGGTAGACTGTTCCTCTAAGCCCATCAGCTTGCGTAGCTGTAACTACAGCTCATATGTGTGTAATACAGATTGGATTTTCCATACGAAATCATGGCATATCACAGCTAGTTAGCAAATCCAAACGTGGGATCTGATCCCAGACCCAGTGCCCATAGCCACCGTCACATGGCGTATGGATGGAAGCACCCGAGTGTTTTAAGTAAAGGACTGAGCTCAAAGGTGATGGATGGATTATAAGGTGGAGACTAAATAAAAAATGAGGCAACCACACGGGCACCTGGGCAGGGCCAAGGTGGCAGCACACCCAGACCATGGAGAACTGATGCTCAAACATGAGCGATCCAGTTTTTCCATCAACCCACTGGCCCAAGGCTTGGACTTTCTGAATAATCTTTGAAGACAGTTGAGGTTTTGGATGGACCCTGTCCCTTCCAGTCTTCCTTAGGTCCTTGACTCAGTCCAGGGCACTCGATTTGGGAGAGAATGATATGGGCTGTGAGTCATAGGTCAGCGCCAACAAACTTCCTGAACATGCTGAAGAAAATGAGATAAACTCCCAGGAATGTTAATCCCAGAAATATTAGAAAACCGCAGTGGAAGATGTGAGGACGAGAGTTTAATCCTTGGGGTTGAAGTTCTTATGCTTTCGTGTTTGGCTGCATGACCAAACCTAACCAGTATCCCCAGGTTACTCATTTGTGTGTGTTTGGAAAACGCTCATTTCCTTTTATGTTGGCCCGGATTTCTCACGGCATGAGGGGCTTTCCTTGGGATTCCCAGGAGTTAGACAGGGCTTCTATCAAAGGTCTCCAAACAATGAATGAGCCCACTTCGTCTGCTGTCATCTGCTACCAATACATGATTAAGTGGAAATTAGTAGGATTCTAGTCAATGAAGAAAGATCAGCTAACTGGGAAAAAAGCTATTAGCTAATTCTTGAATTAGTATTCTCTTTGCCTATCAATTATGAATGCTAAGTGTTTTGGGGGGGTGGTGTTATATTTTCTCATTCAGGATTAAGCCATCTTACCCAGTGACCAATAGAGCTGTGTTTGAATTTCCACAGGCATTTTTGCATTATGTGCAGAGTATAACTCGATAAAGACCCGACAAAACATTAAGACACAAACCTTTGCAATCAACAGGTAAATTCTCACTAAGTGTGAGGGATCAAAAGGAAGAAGGTCAAGGATAAATTTCATTTGTTTTCTTCCTAGACTGGCCTTAATAGTAGAATATAATTTGGCTGATGGAGTTTGTGTTTTTTTCATTAAATTACACGGGCATTTAAAAAATCTCTAAAACAATAGAAGTATTCCAGGGAGTTAATTACACGTGGAGTTCTTCAACCATCCTCACTCTGTTATGCAGAACCCCATACATTCTCTCTGGTATGGAGAAAAAATATGAAGGTGGACATTTTAATCATTACAGGAGCTAGGAGCTGGGGCTTTGAAACCTTCCTGGAACACTATGTCTGGAAGGCTCTCAGGAGAACACGTTGCTTCACACTCTCATTTTGGAGATGTGTCTGGAACACAAACACATTGAAGTTGTTAGATTTTATTGTCACCAAGAAGCAGCCCATATGATCCAGGTAGAAAGAAAACATCGAAGAGGTATCAGTGGCCATCCATCGTTTGTTCATTCCTTTATTCTAGAGGCATATTTTGAGATCCCACTGAGTGCCATGGACCCTGCAAGTCAGAGCTTCTCCTGGAAGTGAGTGAGGGCTCCCCCATGCTTATGAAACCAGGGCCATCCGATACCAAAATAGTTTGGGGTCCTGAAGAAACACAGGCTGTGTACTGTGAAAACTTCACATGAGCTGTGAGGCATTCTCGAATTGAATCAGGCTATAACTGTTTCCGGCACCTGCCTGTTTTTAAGCATTTGGTTTGATCTACAAATCCAATTTGATGAGTCATTAATAGATGTTTAATAGATGTTCCCAAAACACAAATGCCCCACAGCCAAATCAGTCTGGGATCCCTGTACACTGTGTCTCCCTTCTGGACACGTTTAATGCACATTAGCTTGTGAGAGCCCCTAAGAGTTCTCAAATGTATGTGGACACACACACACACACACACACACACACACACCCCACACTGCAAACACACATCTTTTTATTATTTCCTGTTTTCCTTTCAGAGAACAGTTAGGTATGATGCTTAACTGAATATACCAGCAACCAGTGAACTTATCAAGCAAAAACAAACACAGCAATTCAGGAATTTCCAAACACAGATTCTGTTTCATCAGTTGACATTTCATGGGGTGTCTGCCTTCAGAACTTAGTGAAGACATGGCTGTCTAACATCACGGATGTGGGTTCCCAGTTAGGGGATGTTTGGCTTTTGTCTAGCTCATGTCTAATTCTTTTGGATTCCTCTGAAGAGGAGGTCAAAAATCTAGGACAATAACATTCAAGATAAGTAGCAGGAGGAGGTCCATCATCATGAGGGTGATGACAGCTAACATTTATTGAGTACTTACTATATACCAGGCACTAAAGGTTTCACATGTGTTGAACCACTTATTTTTTAAAAACAATCTGGTGAGTTGGATGGGTATTATTGTTAGCTCTGCTTTAGAGATGGGGAAACTGAGTCATGGGGAGATTAAAGCCACTCGCCCAGGTTCCCCAGTGAGTGAGCAGACAGGCTGGAGTTAAAACCAGACAGTCTGGCCCGAGTGTATGCTCTTTTTCTTTTAATTTAATTTAATTTAATTTATTTTATTTATTTTTGGCTGCGTTGGGTCTTCGTTGCTGCACACGAGTTTTCTCTAGTTGCAGCGAGTGGGGGCTACTCTTCATTGCAGTGTGCAGGCTTCTCATTGTGGTGGCTTCTCTTGTTGCAGAGCACGGGCTGTAGGCGCGCGGGCTTCAGTAGTTGTGGCTCACGGGCTCTAGAGCGCAGGCTCGGTAGTTGTGGTGCAGGGGCTTAGTTGCTCCGCAGCATGTGGGATCTTCCCGGACCAGGGCTCGAACCCGTGTCCCCTGCATTGGCAGGCAGATTCTTAACCACTTCACTACCGGGGAAGCCCAGAGTGTATGCTCTTAATTCCTTTGTATTCTGCCTCATTTTAATAGCAATCATTAATAGTGTTGAGGCCCTGAACTAAGCACTTTAGAAGCATTGTCTCATGTATACCCCTCGTGTGATAAGAATATCATTATCCCTATTTTACAAAAAGTGGCATTGAGTTTGGGCGAGGTTTCGCCACGTGTCCAAAGTTGTGTGGCTAAGTGAGTGGTGGAGCCAGTATTCAAACTCAAGTCCAGCGCACTCTGGAGTCCACATTCTTCACTGAACTGTGAAAAGAAAAGAAAAGAAAATGGTGGACGTCCTCAGGAAGGCAAGTTCTGAGTCATTACAGGAACACCTTTCAAATAGTCCAGGCTGTCCAACCACGGAAGGCCTGCATGCTGAGGAGAGAGCTGTCCGTGGCTTGGCACTGCTCAGGCAGAGGGGGGGCGGTCGTCTGCCAGGGTTATTGCACTGGAGTCCCTATCCCAGGCAGGAGGACCACTTGGATTCCTTCAGCCTAAGATCCTACAACTACAGGAGCATCTTTGTTGGCAAGAAGGATGCGAGGGCTTCTGGTCACCAGAGACTGGGAGTATAGTAAGAGATGGCGCACACTTTTTGGATTTATGGGCACTATTTTGGAATCATAAATGGTTACCTAACTTATTTTCTTATTCATGCGTGTAATAACTAATATTTATTGAGTACCTACTGTGTGTCAAGCCTTGTGCTAGGCACTGGTGAAGATCTATAGCGTTTACAATCTGTGATGAAGTCTGAGTTTTATTTTATTTTATTTTGCCCACACCGCACAGCTTGCGGAATCTCAGTTCCCCGACCAGGGGTTGAACCTGGGCCACGGCAGTGAAAGCACTGAATCCTAACCACTGGACCACCAGGGAACTTCCAGGAGTCTGGATTTTAAAACAAAACAAATAAACAGCCATGGACAAATGACATGAAAGCTACAAAGGAAGAAACCAGAATCCAATGATGGAGGATAGCAGGGTGTGGAGGAAGGTGACCTGCTTGAGACAGGGTGGTCACGGAAAGACTCTTCAAGGAAGTGGCATGTAAATCTCAATCTTGAATTATGAGGCGGGAACAGACATAAGAAGATCTGGAGGAAGAGCAACCCCAGAGGAGCGAAGAGCTTGTGCCAGAAGACTGGTGCAGGAAAAGCTTGCTCAAGCACTAACCAAAGACCAGTGAGGTTGGAATCATGAAAGGACATTTTTTTTTTTTTTTTTTTTTTTTTTTTTTGCGGTACGCAGGCCTCTCACTGCCGTGGCCTCTCCCGTTGCGGAGCACAGGCTCCGGACGCGCAGGCTCAGCGGCCATGGCTCACGGGCCCAGCCGCTCCGCAGCATGTGGGATCTTCCCGGACCGGGGCACGAACCCATGTCCCGTGCATCGGCAGACGGACTCTCAACCACTGCGCCACCAGGGAAGCCTGAAAGGACATTCTTGTGTAAGACGGTAAAGAGGTAGTTTGTACACCAGACAAAATAGTTTATGCCAATTGCAATGGGGAGCCATCCAAGGGTTTTAGAGAATGAGGGTAATGTTATCTGATTTAGGGTTTTTTTTTTAAACTTTTTATTTTATATTGGAGTATAGTTGATTAACAATGTTGTGTTCGTTTCAGGTGTACAGCAACGTGATTCAGTTATACATATACATGTATCTATTCTTTTTCAAATTCTTTTCTCATCTAGGTTGTTACATAATATTGAGCAGAGTTCCCTGTGCTACACAGTAGGTCCTTGTTGATTTAGGTTTTTAGCATAGACCTGTGGCTGCTGAGTGGAGAATGGATTAGAAGGGGGCAATGAGACATGGTGGTGGTGACTTAGAGCAAAGGAATGGTGGCAGAAAGATAAAGACATGGGAATAGGTGACATATATATCTATTATATGTTGGAGGTAGAGCCAGGAGGCCTTGGTGATGGGTTGGGGTAATCTGGGATAGATTGTTGGGGAAGAAAAAAAGCAAGAGATAGAGGGCAACCTCCAGGCTTCTTGCTAGATGACAGTATTGCGCACTAGGGTGTAAGAAAACTCTCTGGTGAATATATTGGCCTGTAATTGCCAGTCCTTTTGCCTCGATTGCCAAATTGTTGGCCCAGAGAGTACTGAGAGGAATAGTATTTATAGATTTGTAGTAGCTGAATCTGAAGGGACACAGGCCAACGACGGTACGCCAAGCACTCGGGAATAGCAAAAAGGCTCACAACCATCGGGGGTCCACAGTTATCCCCATAGACGAGGCAACTTAACACACACACATACTCCTAAAACGGCAGGGCTCTGTCAATTACCGATGGTAAACCACACGCTGGCTCTTGACCAATCCCAGGCTCCCACAAAAGCCAACAATTAAAAGGTGTATCCTCAGCGGATGACCAGCCACTCCGGAGACCCCGGTCTCCCCGGGGGTTGTCTAACAGCTTTCAAGGTTACAGCCCCAGCTCTAGCTCTCGAAAACCTGGCCCGGGCCCTAGGAAGTGCTTCAGTAATGGACGATCACGAGTGAACAGCCAGCGATTTGCTGGAAATTATGAGTGATAAATAATTGAGAGGGAGGGAGCCTGAGCAGCGGTACCCCAGCCTCCTGCTGATCCTCCTTAATGCATTTCCTTGATGCAACTCCCTGCAGTGTAGGGTGCAGACAGCAACGCGTCCTTCAGAAGATGCTGACTGGCAAGCTTGGAGAGTTATAAATATATGGGCCTCTCCACATTTCACTCGAGGTAACAACAGGTAGCAGCTCAGCAAGGACGTGGCGTGGCTGCCCGTGTTCAACCAACTTGGACCCCGCTTGCTGTGGTGTGATACACGGTCGTCCCCAGAAGGCAACCAGCGTCTGAGATTCTGAGATTGGCTGCAGGTTGAAAACCTCAGTGAGTTTAGGGAGAGATGAGAGGGATTGAGTCATCCATGAAAAGGAATTGAGGGAAGTTTTGAGATTAGTCCAGTTGCCCAGATCACGAAGAGCCCAAGCTATGGTTTTTTGTTTTTGTTTTTGTTTTTGATCAACCCTCAATCCTACCTCTTCCTCCTTGACCCCTGTGAGTCCATCATGCTGCTATCCACATGGTTCCCACCACTTCTTAAAGTCTCTGCTGCTCTGATCTGGAACAAGCCACAATCATCTCTCTGTGTTAGTGCAATAGCCTCAAACAGTGCTTTTCCCTCCAGTGTAGTTTCAATAGAACAGCCGGAGAGGTTCTGTTGATGGGTAAATCCCACCCTGTCTCTTGTCTGCACCAAGCCCTCCAATGGCTTCCGTCAGAGTCAGAGTGGAAGTCAAAGTCCTTCCTGATCTGGGCACCCCTGTTAGCACTCTGGCATCAGTTCCTGGTACCCTCTGCATCAGCCCCTCCCTTCCCACCACACCAGGCTCCCCACGGTCCCTTGTCCACACCAGACACACTCCTCTGGGTCACTGTGCTTCTTCCTGAACGGCTCTTCCTCCAGATATCGACATGGCTTTCTACACCACTTTACTCAGGTTTTCGTTTAAATATCACCTTCTCCAAGAGGACTTTTCTGGCTACTGTATTTAACACTGAATTCTTGTCTGCCCACAGACATGCAGTACCTAGGTAGCTAGCTCCCTTTCTGATTTTGTTTTTCCATCAGCACTTATCACCATCTGTATTAATTTTCTGTTGCTGCCATATGATAACTAATTACCGTAAGCTTAGCAGCTTAAACAACACAAATTTATTATCTTACAGTTCTGTAGTTCAGAAGTCTGGCATAGGTCTCCGTGGGGTGAAATCAAGGTGTTGGCAAGGCTGCATTCCTTCTGGAGGCTCTGGGCTCTAATCTGTTCTCTTGCCTTACCCAGGTTCTAGAGGCCGCCTATATTCCTTGGCTTGTGGCCCCTTCTCAGAGCAATCTTGCATCTCTCTGACCATTCTCTTGGAGTCGCATTTCCCTCCAAACTCTCTTTCCCTGCCTCCCTCTTCTACTTTTAAGGACCTTTGTGGATACGTTGGGCCCACCCAGAGAATGTAGCCAGAATCCTCTCCCTATTTTGAGATCAGCTGCTGAGCAAAGGTAATTCCATCTGCAACCTTAACTTGTCTTTACCGTGTAGCCTAAAATATTCACAGATTCCAGATATTAGGATGTGGACACCTTGGGGAGCTATTCTTTGGCCTACTACACCAAAGAACAGCTCTACTACTGCTCCTACTGTCAAATTTGATTATTTATTATGATGAATGTCTGTCTCTGCCAGCTAGAATGTAAGCTGCAGGAGGGCAGGGCATTTGTGTCAAATCGGTTCGCTGCTTTATCCCCACCAAGCATCTCAACAGTGCCCAACACATAGCAATCACTCAAAAAAAATTTTTTTTTGAATGAATGCATGAACACACGGTGCTCCCAGATCGTTCTCCACCCTTCTCCACCCACCTTTGGGTCCTGGGAGGCTGATCTGTACACAGTGTGTGCATGCTCTTCCTCATCTGGAATTTTCTCTTGCCTGTCCTGTAAGTTTTTCATCCTCAGTCATCCTTAACACGTGACACTTTGGCATCCCTTCTGTGAAGTTTTCCGATTCTCCTAGGAAAAATGAGGAAGACTCTCTCCACTGCCTTCTGATAGTACCTTTTGTATCCTTGAACTGTGTCTATCTCGTCCTCTAGAATACCCTACGAAGATTGCAACATCTTTTTTTTTTTTAATTGGGTATAGTTGTTTTACAATGTTGTGTTAGTTTCTACTGTACAGCGAAGTGGAGTTCCCTGTGCTATAGAGCAGGTTCTCATTAGTTATCTATTTTATACATATTGGTGTATATATGTCTATCCCAATCTCCCAGTTCATCCCCCGCCCCAACTTTCCCCCCTTGGTGTCCATACGTTTGTTCTCTACATCTGTGTCTCTATTTCTGCCTTGCAAACTGCTTCATCTGTACCATTTTTCTAGATTCCACATATAGGCGTTAATATACGATATTCGTTTTTCTCTTTCTGACTTACTTCACTGTGTATGACAGTCTCTAGGTCCATCCATGTCTTTTGTTTTTTCATCTTTGTATTCTTATATCTTGCATATGGTATTTGATACTTTTTTTAATCAGATACATTTATTTATTTTAGTGGAAAGGTCCAGGTTGAGTAGAAAGGGACTCTTGATTTTAGAATTCAATAGCGACTGGGGCAGGAGGCTTTGGAGGCAGAGTGTATATTACACTTTGGAAAGTAACAGTAATAAAATTGCTTTGAGTGCTCACTACTTGCCAGGAACTGTGTCGAGTATTTTACGTGCATTATCTTATTTGATTCTTACAACAAAGCTATTCTGATGTCAAAGTCCATACGCTTAACTGTGGTGCTAAAATTCCTAGGACAGCTGGGATCAGAAATAAGTCATGGTGTGGCAGCCAGAGGGAGAGGATGTGAGTTCTAATGTGTACATTTATACAGTAATTTCTAAATACAGAGGGAGGCGGAGGGAGAAGGGGACGGGGCAGGGGGGTGGGGGACAAATTTAAATGCCAACGCGAAACAGAAGAAAGAAAAGACAGAGAAGTGAGAAACTTGAAAGTCAAGAAGTAATGGGTGTTCCCAGCTCAATGTGACAATTCAGACATTCCTTTGGTGGTAATTATGTCAAATACAGCCTAATCTGGGCATTGATTTCCAGGCCTAAACTTTATCGAGGCTAACAGAGTAAGATGAGACTGATTCTTGGGTATTATGAACTTGACTTTAAAGTCGGGGAGTGACGGGGGTACTTCAGACCCACTGCAGGTTCAGTGGAGGAAATCTTTTAAGGAGGGGCGGCTACTGTGAATCCTAAAATGACCTAGGAATATCTGGCTTATGTCCACGTAAACCCTTTCTGCAGGGCTTTTTAACCCTGAGGGGTGAGGGAGCTGCTAGGAGGTGGGGACCTTGTCCTGACCCCCCACTTGAAGCCGAGCAGACCACTCTTATATGTTCTCTGTGTTGATTGTTTATATTATCATCCTTTACAGAGGACAGATTCAGCTGCTATAGGATAAAGGGTTTGAAACCACGTCTTCATTTATAAGAGGTAGGGATTGAGGGTCAGAGAGGAGAGTGTGTGAGATGTCTTCGGTCTGCCCCTCCCGATCCACGGTCCGCCCTTCTGCACGCAGCTTTTTGCCCTGAGAAACGTCCCTGTGGAAACCACGTCAGTGACCCCCTGTGCCTTCTGGTTTCTGTCTTGATTAGGCCGGTGGAGGCACTAGCCAATCACAGAGAGTTGGATGGAGGAAGGAGCGATCAGGTGGTGTATTTGGTCCCCCTGCTCCCATTTTGCAGGCTCATTGCAGACCTTTGACCCCTCCACCGAGGGTCACAGATCCCGTGGGGTGACGCTCTCGGTACAACCATCTGACTCCAGGCTGTATGCCTGCTGCCTTATTGTAACCCTTCAGGTCTGAGCATGGTAATGGGCCCTCCTTGCTAGCCCCCTGCTGGGGTTCCGCCCAGCCCGTTGTTGTGTTCTCTACACCCTGTCCACACCTTCGCAAACAGGCTTTTTATGAAATGCTCCCTGAATTATCCTGGCTTGAGTGTGCTCTTTGCATTTTGCCGGGACCCTGACAGATGTCACGTGGCTTTTGCCCAAGATCACAGGAGGGAATCAGGCTAGAATTCCGGCCCTTTGCCTTCATAGGCAAGTGGCCCTTTGGTCAAGCGGGCCCTAGTGGACACTGCCTTTCTTTCCTGGGGAAGCACTTTGGGGGTCTCTGACATCAGCCAGGTTAGAGAGAGAGGTGAGAGAATCCCACAGATCATGCCAGGATGACACCGTGTCCACTTTGAGCCATCTCAGAAGAGAAGAATGAGAAATTCAAGGGCCTATAGGATCCTCTACCTGCCCCAGGGCCTGGAAAGACCTCAGTTCCCCAAAAATCAACGGACAAAGTATCACCTAACATTTATAGAGTGACTGCTGTGCATTGTACAGACATGAACTGGTCAGACCTTCGTAAAACTCCTGCAAGGAGCTTAATCACTTCAAATAGACGGCAACATTGATTAAAACACATCCTGTACCAGAAACTTATAAATGAGCATTTCAACATCCAATAAAATAGGTATTATTTCTGTTTTGCTCATGAGGAACTGCTTCCTCCTCATTAATTTTATTATAGTTATCTGTATTATTACCGTCACTGGTATCATTTTTATATCTAGACCATGCATCACAGACTCAGAGAACCCCCCAGGAAGGACAGGTGTCTCCAGGATGCCAGCTCCAAGCAGGGGCAAGTCAAACCTGACTCATTAAGTAGCCTCCTGTCAGAGTGTGGCTTCTGGCCCACAGCCGATACTCAGTCATCAAGGCTCTGTTGGATAAATGAATGGAAGGAGGAGGGAAGGGAGAGAGGGAGGATGGAATGAATTTGTGTGATCATGGCTTTTGGGATGCCAAGGCAGCTCCAGCATTCGTAGTGTAGCTTTCCGAATTCAGGTTCCTCATCTGTAAAAGGGGGATGACATCATTAAAGTGCCTGACTCCATGCCCGGCACATAGTAGGTCCTGCATAAAAATAACAGTTCCCCGTTCTCCTCTAGTGTTGGTTAAGAAAGCAAGGGCTGTCTGACCAGGAGGAACAAGTTTACTGCCTCCAGATGCTTCCCCCAGTGTCACTGCCTGCGAACCCCATGAATGCAGCCCCAGGAGGTGAGGGGTGGGAAGGGGGGCACGGGGTGAAGTTTAAGGAGATTCATGACCTTGACTGTCCTCCGCAGCCTGATTTATGGGGCAGTGCCGTCTCCTGGATGAGATGTAGACGCTGTGAATGAAAGAGCTGTAGAAAATCTTAATCCCCCAATGGCAGAAAGAGATACTCTCAGGTCCGGGATGTATTTGATCAAATACATCAGGTGAGGCGTGATGTTTCCACAAGGAATCCACTCAGCTCTCAGGCCTCTGCTGGCCTTTCTGAAGTAGGAATGAAATATTTTCCCACTTATCCAACAAAATCTTTTGCTGATTTTGCTAAAAAAAAAAAAAAAAAGAAGAATCTGGACTCAGGATATTACAGTCCTGTCACTGAATCAACACCGGCATAGAAGGGTAAGAGGCAAGGGGAAAGGGATAGTGGAGGAAGAACCCCCCTCGGAAAAAAAATACCCAGTCTCTTTTGGGGTGGTGAAAAGGGACTTGGGTAAAGCCTTGATGTACACAGCTTGTGAGAGATCAGGATTCTGGGAGGTCAGGCTGCGAAAATGGAAGAGAAGTTGCTATTTGCTCCTTGTCTTATGTGAGGGTGGAGGTTGAGCCATCTGACGGTTCTTGGGAACCACGGAAGCAGCTCTGTTGGCAGAACTGACTCTGTCCCATGGCTGTCAGAGCTGTTCAACATCCAGGAAGTATAATGGGATTCCCATAAGCAAGAGGTGGTGGCTGGGATTCGAGGCTCAGTCTGATGGAGCAGTGGCTGGGGGACAAAGTCTGACTCCCTGATTCTCAGACCTGCCTCTGTTTACCTCACCTCTTGGTCCAGCTTCTCTGAAAGCTTTTGCCTCTGGAGAAAGAATTCCTTGAAGTCCTCCCCTTGGTCTTCTGTGGACACTTCTTTAACAGAAGGCAGGATGGCAGTGTAGAGTCTAGACGCAGGAAGGATGGCGACATCTTCTCAACATCCACATTGTGGGTTCTTTCGCTGCACCAGCGTTCTGAACTCCAGCGCGTAGCAGGTCTAGCTGTGATGGTTTCCTACATGTCCCAAGCCTTCCAGGCTTGACTCATACGGCTGTAGGAGGCCCCACCATTTTCTTCTTGGTAAACATGAGCTCATCCTAAGAGCCAGTTGAAATGGCAGCTCCACTGTGAAGCCGAGTGCATCTCTATTTTCCCCCCATGGCGTTTTGCACACTCCTTTACGTTAGTTGTATGTAGGCCATTTTGTGTTGTCTCCATTCCCACTAAACCAGGGGTGTCATGGGCTGAATTTTGTCTCCCCCCTCCAGTTTCCTGTGTTGAAATCCTAACCCCAGTCCTTCAGAATGTGATGGTGTTTGGAGACAGGCTCTTGAAAGAGGTAATTAAGGTGCAATGTGGTCATTAGGGTGGGCCTTATTCCAATCTGACTGGTGACCTCATAGGAGGAGGAAACTAGGACACAGACACACACAGAGGGAAGATCATGGGAAAACTCAAAGAAGACAGCCATCGACAAATCAAGGTGAGAGGCTTCAGAAGAAACCAATCCTGCCGACACATGGATCTCAGCCTTCCAGCCTCCAGAACTGTGAAAAATTAACCTCCTGTGCTTTGGGCTACCCGAGAGCGGACTCATTCAAAAGCTTCAGCAAACTTTTTTTTGTCAAGGTCCAGGTAGTAACTATTTCAGCTTTGCCAGCCACACGGTATCTGTTAAACTCCTCAACTCTGCCACTGTCGTGTGAAGGCAGCCAGAGACCAGCCATTCAGAGTGGGCGAATGAAACTTCCTTACAAAATAGGCAGCTGGTTGGCTCAGGTCCCCAGGCAGCAACTTGCTGACCCTTGTGTGAGATGGAAGCTCCCAGGCCAGGGTTAATATCCACTTTATTTTCTTTCTATTCCTAAGGATGTAGCATAGGGCTGGGCACACACTAGGTGTTCAACTGATATTTTTTTCACTATTTTTTAAAATTTTTTATATCGAAAAATTGCAGAACTTGCAAATGCAGTACGAAGAGTTCTGTGTACCCTTTACTGTGTCAGCTTCACCCATGACATGTCATAGGTCAATTCAATGTATAGCAACTTATCTATAGCTATTAAAGCCAGGAAGCTTTGCTTCTGCCTCTTTCCAGCTGTGTATCCCTGGGCGTGTCATTTAACTCCTCTGATCTCAATTGCCTCAGCAGTAAGATTGTGCTAATCATAGAACCTATCCATTGGGCAGCAGGAATTGAAATAGATAATACACACCAAGAAGTTAGCGCCGCATTCGGGACAGCTTGGTAACAGCTCAATGAGTGCTCATGAGGATGAGAAGTATTATTGTTTCACTTGTATTATTTCCCTGATGTTTCAGGGAAACAACTGAACACTCCACTCTGAGTTGTAGATATCAGTCCTTCAGGTGACCTTTGGAGAGATCAGCTTGAGACTTTTCCTGGGAAACGCCTGGCTATGGGGGCATCTCCAGGACTCTCCGATGAGCAGGGGAAAATGAGATGTGTCCAAGGGGCTACTTCTTTTTTTTTTTTTTTACATCTTTATTGGAGTATAATTGCTTTACAATGGTGTGTTAGTTTCTGCTTTATAACAAAGTGAATCAGTTATACATATACATATATTCCCATATCTCCTCCTTCTTACGTCTCCCTCCCTCCCACCCTCCCTATCCCACCCCTCCAGGCTGTCACAAACCACCGAGCTGATCTCCCTGTGCTATGCGGCTGCTTCCCACTAGCTATCTATTTTACGTTTGGTAGTGTGTATATGTCCATGCCACTCTCTCACTTTGTCACAGCTTACCCTTCCCCCTCCCCGTGTCCTCAAGTCCATTCTCTCCGTCTGCATCTCTATTCCAGTCCTGCCCCTAGGTTCTTCAGAACCTTTTTTTTTCTTAGATTCCATAAATACGTGTTAGCATACTGTATTTGTCTTTCTCTTTCCGACTTACTTCGCTCTGTATGACAGACTCTAGGTCCATCCACCTCACTACAAATAACTCAATTTCGTTTCTTTTTATGGCTGAGTAATATTCCATTGTATATATGTGCCACATCTTCTTTATCCATTCATCCGATGATGGACACTTAGGTTGTTTACCAAGGAGCCACTTCTGAACAGACCTATTAAAAATAAACTGAGACTTCACGCATGCATTGAGGACTAAGGGAAGGCCCAACCCAGTGGCATTTCTTTCCCGCATACAATCAACTATTTACCATTTCTCACTCCTAGACCTGGCCACCTCCACCCAGAAAGGCCTTGAGGAGGGAGGCCAGGGATAAAATTTGCAGAAGGGAGAATGTCCCAAACCATGAGCTGGGAGAGAAAAGTGAGAAGTGGCTAATTCCACAAAGCTGGAGAAAGTTACAGCCGGACCACCAGCAGAGCTCAAACGAGTAGCTTGAACCAGGCTTTTCAAAAGACAGTGATGACGATGGCGATGAAGATTCTAATACCAGTAGCCATAAACAGCTCACATTTAAGTGGCACTTTTTCCAAAGTCAGATATTGTTCTGAGGGCTTTACATTTATGTCAATTCACTTATAGGAATGAACTCTCTGTAGTTTGCCAAGGTAGATGTTATTCTTTATTAATTTTACAAATGAGGGAACATCAACAAAGAGAGGTTAAGTGACTTGCCCAAAGTCACACAGCCAATACAAGGCAGGGCTAGGATTCGAACCCAGGTCACCTGGCTCTGTGGTCTGTGTTTAATCACCAAAGACATCCAGTGGCTCCTCCTCATAAAGTAACCCTGCCAGTGGATAGGGAAAGCGTTTCCACAATTGTTCCTCTAGCCCAGGAGTCAGCAAACTTTCTCTAAGGGGCCAGGTTTACTTTCTGTAAATCTGACTTTGTGGACAAAGGCCAAGTTGAGGGTATGATGTAGGTACGCAGAAAAAACAAATTCCCACAATGAATTTATTGACAAATTTTAATTAATAATACTGAGAGCATTTTTTGGAATATAGGCCTGCTAACAAGAAGAATGGGCTTCTTTTGGAGGTGGGGGAGACGGGGTTAAAATTTGGTATAAATAGGGTATGAGTGTTTCCCCCCGTCATGGTAGAACCGTGGTCTTATTCTACACAGCTTTCCCTGGCTTCTCTGAAACATGGATCTTCTCTCTTGGGAACTGACCAGACGCATGGCTAGTGGAGTCTTCCTTTGGCCCTGGCCCTCCCTCCTAGCGTGGGAGGACTTCCTATATGGGAGAGCAGTTAGCAGCCAGGCATTGAGCTAAGATGTCCTGGGTTTGAATTCCAGGTAAGCTAGCCATTAGCGGTGGGATTTTTTTGTGTGTGTGGTACGCGGGCCTCTCACTGTTGTGGCCTCTCCCGTTGCGGAGCACAGGTTCCGAACGCGCAGGCTCAGCGGCCATGGCTCACGGGCCCCCAGCCGCTCCGCGGCATGTGGGATCTTCCCGGACCGGGGCACGAACCCGCGTCCGCTGCATCGGCAGGCGGACTCTCAACCACTGCGCCACCAGGGAAGCCCTAGCGGTGTGATTTTTGACCACTTACTTAACCTATCTAGACCAGTTTGTTAACTAGCACTGATTTTGTCCTCCAGGGGAGGCCTGCTTAGAGACATCAGAGTTTGGAGCAGAGAAAGGTTTATTCTAGGGCCATGCAAGGAGACGGGGGCTCATGCCCTAAAAAGCCCTGAGCTCCCCAAAGGGTTTCAGCAAAGCATTTTTAAAGGCCAGGTGAGGGAGCGGGGTCGCAGGGTGTGTGATCAGCCTGTGCACGGTTCTCTGATTGGCTGATGATGGGGGAACAGGGTGGTGTCACAGGGGTTAACTTTATCAGTCCTTAGGCTCCAGGAGGCCTGGGGCTATGTGCTCATGGTCATCAAGTAGTTAACATCTTCCATTTGGTGGGGAGTTTTCACATCTGCAAAACAGCTCAGGGACTGTGCATCAGATACTGTTATCCAGGTACTTCAGAGAGGAGATGGGGAGAGGCCTGCCCAGGAAGGCCCAGTAGAGTCCTGCCCGGTTACACTGCCGGCATCTAGCGGGTGGAGGCCAGGGCTTCTGCTCAACGTGCCCCAGTGCACAGAACAGCCCCCCACACACAGCCAAGAATTACAGCCCAAAATGTCATCAGTGCCGGGTTTGGGAAACCCTGTTCTAGAAGCTTCGTATAAATTGAGTTCCACAGTAAGACTAAATGAGCTCTAATGTATGCAGAGATCCACAACAGGGCATGCCAGATTGTCAAGCACATACGATAAATATTCTTATTATTCCGATTTCTATTCAAAGATTGAAAAACCAAAAACCGTTCTGAGGGGTGGGATTGGGCAGCCCCTGCTCTAGTGTGAGGTTGGAACGGGGGTTCTCAGAAGAAAAAGCGTCTTTTGTGATTGTCTGTCTTCCAGCTCATCCTCCCTGCCAGCCACCCCTCCCCTCCCCCTGCCCTCTTAGCCAAGCTCGGAGACTGGATGCAAAAGCCATCATTAAAAAATGAACATGAGTTGTTTTTTCCCCTTTTTGATCAAATAATCCAGTTTGCTGTCTCAGACAAATCATTATTCATGTGGAACCTGCCTGCAGCGCCCCTGGGGAGGAAGGCCAAATTGATTTAACATCTAATTCAGTTTGTCCCTTCTGCTAACCCCACTGGTATGCTAACTTCACCCTTGGAGGATGGAGAGGAAGGGGTTGGGAGGCAGCAGCGGGGCAGAGAGAGACACGAGGGAATTAGCCAAGGCGTAGATTTAAGACCAGCTCTCTGCAAAAGCAAGATGGAGACGCAGCATGTCCTTAGAGCACCCGCCTTCCTGTCCTGGGCTTTCTCATCCTTGGAGATAGTTTTCCTCCTTCCCTGAGCTTATTAGAATAATAGCAACGCCATCAAAATGACAGTAGCCTAGTCTGTGCTGAGCGGAATCCCTGAGAACATCCTGGGCGAGAGACAGCCTGACGCCCATTTTCCAGCTGGGGAAGGGGAAGTTCAGAGAGGTTGAAGGACATGCCTAGAAAGTTCTAGAACCAGGACACAACGTCATTTTGGTCTGCTCTCCAAAGCCACAACTACCACATCAGCAGACTCCCGGATGTAGGAAGGTGTTTAGAGGGGTTCTGTAGCTTTTTCCCATAAAGGTCACCTGAGTAATCGTCCTGACACATTTGTGTTGCCTATATGTGCTGGTTGAAGGGTCAGCTGACCCAGTTGATCACCCCAACTCTGAATGTTCTGCTCGTCACTATTAAGCCTGTCCATCCACTACTAAGCCTCTTTCTGGGCTTCCGGGTGGAGGTGAGGGATGTAAAAACAGCCTCCGGATGGGAAGGTGGTCTCCTGGGATCTCAGGCAGGGTTCTCTGGCCTCCTCTGGCCTCCGGGGGTATAACTGGGTTGACACGTTGCTGGCTGTGTCCCTCCTTTATGTAGTGGCACACCTAGGACGTTATCCTGAGCAGGTTAAGTGGCAGATTCAGGGTTCAACTCCAGGTCTCTGTGGCTCCAAGCTGGGGTGTTCTTTCTATTGGGTGGCATGGTACCCCTTCCCCAGCATTTTATGCTGTCTTCTGCCCACCCCACCCCAGCAAAAACCTCCTCTTAGGAAGTGGTGTTGTATCCTAGGGGAGCTTCAGAGAGAGAAGTGGGGAGGAGAGGGGCGTGCCGCAGGCAGGGGGGCGCCTGCATCCTAGATCAAGTATAAAGTGGAAGGGAGAGGGGAGAGAGAGGAAGTGGGGGTATTGAGACAGAGACAGAGAGACAGAAGGAAAGAGTGAGAAAGAGAGAGAGGGAGGGAGAGAGAGAAAGAAGGAGAGAGAGAGAGAGAGAGAGGAGGGGAGGGAAGGACAGGGGAGGGGAGGGGAGAGAAGAAGCTTTTGCATAAGGACTTTGAGATAAGGGCCAACGCAGCCCGGCTAGGAGTCCAGGCATCAGACTAAGTCCGGGAATGGTTTGCTCCTGGCTCTGCCCAGTCCAGCACAGCTCTGATGGTGCGGGTCCAAGGCTGATACAGCATCATTTTGCACTTCGGGGAGCTGGCAGCTTTGGGGGGACCAAGAAAGACTACTGGCATAGCACTGGCGTTTTTATGGTGGACTCCGACCTTCTGACAGTGTGAGACCCGCCCTCCAGGCCTTGCAGGCAGCCCTCACTGGCAGGTTGTCACAATGGAAAAACAGATTATTCTTCATGAGCATGTGTGAGGTACTCTCTAGGGATTCTGGAATAGCTGAGAGATGCTAAACTTGGGGACGCCAAGCTGTGCAGGTAGGAACTCACAGATAATGGCCTTTGAGAATCAGTGTTCGTGGAAATAATTTCACTGGACACTTGTTACATATCAAGCCCCCAACTGGGCACGTTGTATACTTGTGCACTTCATCCTCACCGGGTGGGTGGTATCGTCAGCCCTGTTTTATGGGAGGAGATATGGGAGTTCAGCGTATGTCATCACTTAGTGGCAGAGCTGGGATCTGAAGCCTTGCAGGCTAGCTGCCCTGGGATCAGGGGCTCTGATCCCAGCCCTCATCTTCCTGGTTGTGTGCATGGCCTTACGGGGCTGGAGGACCTGGGCAACACATCTGTCCTTCAGGCCCTAAAGCCCTGGAAGGAATTACATCAAGGTAGCATTGACATCCTGGAGGGTCCAAGTTCTCTGCATGAACGCACATTGTAGCGTGTGTGTGCGTTTCTGTACGTGTGGTCATGTGTGGTTCTGCATCTGTGTGTACGCATGTGCGTGTTTCTATAAGCTTTTGTGTTTGTGTTTCTATGTATGTTTTTATGTGTGTATGTGTGCGTTTTGTGTTTCTGCATTTGTATGTGTATTCGTGTGTTTGTTTGTGTTGGTGTGTATATGGGCGTTTGTGTGTATATGTTGTTTGCATGTGTATATGTCTATCTGTGTGTCCGTTTCTGTATGCTTCTATGTTTGTGTTTCTTTGAGTGTTTGTATTGGTGGATTGGTGTACGTTTATGTAGCTGTTTGTGTGTCTATGTGTTTTGTGTTTGCTTTTGTTTTTAGTTTTTAACTTTTTATTCTGTATTGGAGTATAGTTGATTAACAATGTCGTGTTAGTTTCAGATGTACAACAAAGTGATTCAGTTATACATATACATGTATCTCTTCTGTTTGTGTTTCTGTGTGTATTTGTGTGTTTGTACATGTGTGTGTTTCTGGTTGTGCTTCTGCATGGGGTGTGTGTGTGTGTGTGTGTGTGTGTGTCTTCGGCACTTTGAGGCTGGAGGACAGAGGAGACGGTTAGCACTGGAAGAGACTGCCGGTGGAGCCGGGACAGCATCTCCAAAGGCAGAAGTGACTGACGGAGGGAGACCCTGCGCAGCATCCGTCCTCGCTGGGAGGGGCAGCTTGGCCCTGACTCCTGGCCCTCTGGGTGTGGGCGTGGACAGCCCCGGCTCCTTTCTCGCCCCCCCACCTCGCAGCAGCCCCTCCCTGTGGCCTCGTCCCCTCAGGGCCCGCGTCCATCGCGCTGGGGGACGCTGGCCGCCTACGCCTTCTCCTGGCCCTGCCTGCTGCGTCTCCTCCACCCAGAGTTGCCAGTCACCTCCGTGCAGGGCTGCACCCACCGCCCCAGGGAGAAGCGCTCACCCCACAGTCTGTGCGGGTGGGGTCTCCAGGCCTGCCACACGCACGACAGTCACCCAGCAGCACATGTCACTCCCTCCAAGCCTCCCGCCCCTGCCCCAGTTCCAGGCCTTCATCTTCCTATGGGAATAATTCCGCCAGGAGAATCACACTGCAGGCCCAGAGGTCTAGCAACACGGGGGGCGAGGAGGGGGCTGGGATGCAGCATGTGGAACGTGTCCCTTGGGCTCTGGGTGACAGAGCCCCCAACACCGGCCCGTGTCTTGTAGCGAAGATTGCCAACTCTGCCTGGGCCGTCACCAGTCGATGCAGGCAGCAGGTGGGCCCCCTGACCCCTGACACGGCCGGGAGCACAGGATCCGAGGAGGGGACAGAGCGGAGCTGACAGAGCTAACTCTCCGAGCTGGGGGCATTCTGCCAAGAAACGGGAACCGCTCGCAGCGAGCTATTTCTTCATCTGCCTCTGCATCCCAGGGAATGGAAGGTCCCCGGCTACGTCCAGACGAGAAATGAGGCTGCCCTCTTGGCGTGTGATGTGACCGGCCGCACAGCCGCTGGCCCAAGCTGGAGGGAGCGGCCTCTGGATGAAAATAGGCAGGAATATACCAGTGCCAGCTGCGTGCCGGCCGGGGCTGTAGCTAGAGTCAGTCACAGCATATCTGCACTGCTTGGATGTGGGCTCGTCCCAAAGCAGACCCCGAGGCAAGGAGCTGGGGCCAAGTCGTTTATTTGGGAGGTGAGTCCAGGAGGCAGTGATGGGGGAGTGGGGAAAAGGCAGGGAAGGAGAAGACCGACAGAAGGTGCATCACGGGGCAGGTGACCTCAGGAGAGCCCTGGGAGACTGCAGAGTGCGGCCAGCCGGGGGCGAGGGGCTGCGGCACTTACCCACCAATTCCCACCCATCCTGGGCACTTCTCGGTGTGGGGGACTGAGCAGATGTCCATGAAATGCAGAGAGAGACAGACACTTGAGATAAGACACCACCGCACAAGGGGAATTGGCCCCTGAAGCTGCAGGTGGCCTTGTCGCGGACACCTGCTTACAGCGTCTGCTACATGGATAACGGTGCCACCGTTAGCCAGTCCTCCTCTATTTGTTGTCCTATTTTCTGGCCTCCGAAACACCCAATGTGTCCTCTTCTTCTCTCTTGCTCTTCCCTGTGAGTGCCGCATGTGACCTGCAGCTTGGTGGGAATTTCCCATGCTTCCCCTCACCTCCTGCAGGCTTCTCTAGAGTAGGATTTCTCAACCCTACTCCTGTTGGCATTTGGGGTTGGAAGATTCTCTGTGGCGAGGGCCGTCCTGGGCACTGTAGGATGTTGAGTGGCATCCCTGACCCCTACCCACTAGATGCCAGGAGAGTCCACCCTCCACTGTGACAACCGTAAAGGTGCTCAGACATTTTCCAGTGTCCCCTGCAGAGCGAAATAGTTGACAACTATCACCTTGCTTGGTTTTCTTCAAAGCACGTATGACTGCCTGCACGTATCACGTGTATTCGTCCATCCACTTGTTTTCTGTCTGCAGCCCCTTCCACTCAGCAGGTCGCCCCATGAGAGCTGGTCCTTCTCTATCTCATTGCACAATGTCTCTTTTCTCCCCGAATGGCACTCTGTCCAGAGGAGGCCCTGGATAAAGAGCTGTTGCATGAAGTCCCATCATCCTGATTGGTCAGGTGGCTCTTTGATCGATTTGATTTTGGGGTTATTAGGTTGAAGTGAAATTCCACTTTGCGTTGACCACTATGGAATCGAGTCAGCCAAGTCCAGTCCTCTGCCTTTGCGGGTAGAATCTTTCCAACCAAATAGGACTTTGATGATACCAGAGAAGGCTGCAGGGTCTCAGGACCACTTCTGGGAACATCGATCAGTTCTGACTGCAGGGGGCTGGGAGTAGGGGTGTAGATGATGCATGAGTTAGTTGAGCTTAGACTCTGAACGCTGTTGCTTTTTTTTTTTTTTTTCCCAGTACGCGGGCCTCTCACTGTTGTGGCCTCTCCCACCGCGGAGCACAGGCTCCGGACGCACAGGCTCAGCAGCCATGGCTCACGGGCCCATCCGCTCCGTGGCATGTGGGATCTTCCCTGACCGGGGCACGAACCCGTGTCTCCTGCATCGGCAGGCGGACTCTCAACCACTGTGCCACCAGGGAAGCCCTCGAATGTTCTTTAAAAGCGTGGGAGGATGGCCTTTTGCAGCCGTGCATGTAGGTGTTTGCAAAAATATGAGGGTGTATAAAATAGCTAATGCTGATTGAGCACTTACTATGCATCGGGCTTGGATTTCAGCGTCTTATCATATTGTTGGTAACAACCCTGCGATCCACATTTTACACGTGAGGAAGATAAGGCTCAGAGTTTAAATGACTTGCCCGAGGTCAGACAGTTCAAGTGTCAGAGCAAACATTCAAAACCCACTGTCTTTCTCTAATGTCCTGCATTTTCAGCATTGCTGGGGTTCAGTGCCTGCACTGAATATGCTCGATTTGAAGTCTGCAGTGCATGTATTTGGGCTCATGATCTTATACTGCACAGCCTTCTTCCAATAATAATTATATTGTCTTAATCTGTTCAGATTGCTATAATCAAGTTAGAAAGGCTGGGTTGCTTATAAACAGTAGACAGTTATTTCTCAGAGTTTGGAGGCTGGAAGTCTGAGATCAGGGTGCCAGCATGGTCCAGTTCTGGTGAGAACCCTCTTGCAGGTTTCAGATGGCTGTGTTTTCAATGTATCACATGACAGAAAGAGAGCAAGAGAGCTCTCTGGGGTCCCTTTTATAAGGGCAGTAATCTCATTCATGGGGGCTTCACGCTTATGACCTAAATACCTTCCAAATGCCCCACCTCATAATACCATCACATTGTGGGGGGTGGTGGTGGTTAGGATTTCAACATATGGATTTTGGAGGGACAAAAACATTCAGTCCAGTGCATATAATTATAGCTAACACTTGCTTGGAAATATGCCCTCAGCTTCAAATGTATTATTTCGTTGAATTCTCACGTGAACTTTACGTGAGTGGTCAGGTTATTTCTCTCTAGTTACAGTTGAAGAACCAAAGTTTAGAGATCATAAGTAACTTCCCCACAGATTGAATGAACGAATGAATGAATTCAAGAGATGTCTCAGTGGCAGATATGATGATCTATTGATTCACTTACAACAGGGGTCAACAAACATTTTCTGCAAAGAGCAGATAACGAGAAAATATTTTAGGCTTTGTGGATCAAGGAGCAAAATTGAGACTGTTACGCTGGGACTGATACAACCATCTCAAAAGTAATTGTTTAAAAATGTGAAAACCATTCTTCACTTCCTCGCTGTACAAAAACAGGCAGCAGATTGGATGTGGCCCATGGCCCCCTAGTCCGCCACCCTCTGACCTAACGTGGAGGTAGTTAAAGAAAGCTTGTTGACTAGAAGGTACTCAGTTTGGGACTTAGATCGAGAGGTGGATTTTGGATAAAAGGTGGGAAGAACGAGGGCTCAGCACCCTTTCATATACTGGAGCCTGTTCTGCTCCTTCGGCACTGTCCATTACTAACCCTCCCTGCCGCCCAGAGCTCTAACATTCTGACTTAGAACTGAACAGGCAGCCAGGTAGGGACCATGCCCGAGGTGGCTTGAGTCCTAGTGTCTCACATGCCGTGTGTGTTGGGGGCAGTGCGAGGAAGCCTGGGAGGCATCGCCCCCCCATCAAGCCTTGAGAGGCAACGTGCTGGCAAACCCCGTTGCAAACTTAATCCGTTGGCAACTTTCTTTGCCTTTTGATGCTTTGTTTTTTTCCCCCTACATCCGTTCTTTGAAAACTGATGCTCTGGGATTAAAACAAGGCAGGAGGCATTTTACAAAGAAAGGCATCGGCAGAAACCCAGACGGTGCATGTTTTATTTGTTGTCTAAGGATGATGACCACATTCATGAAGAGGCCCTTTGGATACCAGAGGCTCCAGAGATATGGAGTGTGTCAAATCAGTGCTGTGCTGCTTATCTGAATTTATCTGAATCCTGTGGCAGCGCCAGCGGCAGAGAGAGGCCAAATGCAGCTTCCCTGATTTGCCACCTTTGCAGACTCCAGAGCCAGCAACATATGGGAGGGCAGGTTTCCTGGTTTATTTTGACTGTAGATGGGGTCGCTGGGCAGACAGAACCATTTCATCGTCAGCGGCCCCGTGGTGCGGTGGCCATTTAGAAGAACAGTACTCTTTCTGCTTTTTCTCAAGACATCCTGGGATAACAAAAAGTGGCTGCAAAGTGTCATAAGACCTGGTTCACAGGCATCAATCTGATCCCTAACTTCAGCGTGACTTTGGGGCAGTGGCCAGACCTCCCTACTTCTCACCCTCTTCATTTGTAAACTGGGAACAAACACCATTTCATATCAAGTGCTGGTTTTCAGTTGGCAAACTGCTGTTACACCTTTATTGGTTTTTATCGGCACAAACCCTCCACTGGGTTTTGGATGGAGATGAGATGAAACTCAAGGTCGGAGTGGTGTAAAGCTTACTGAAATGCATGCAACTAAGGGTTGGCAGAAATGGGGAGATAATTCTGGGTTTCCTGACACCAACTCCAACATCCTTTCCGCTGCAAGAAGAATAAGACCTATGGTCGGCTTGCCTGCCAAGGCTGTGTTGAGTTTCAACAGCATGTGCAAGCAGGTTGAGATGTGCAGAGTTAGACGACATGTCCAAGGTTGTGGCACCAGACAGACAGCATAGAGTTGTACACAGGTAAACGAGGGGCTGGGAAGGGACTTTGCAGCCTCCCTGCCTCGGTTCAAATTTAGGCTCCCCTGATGACTAGCTGAGTGAGCTTGGACAAGTGGATTAACCTCCCTGGGCGTGAGCTTTGGCACCTCTAAAAGGAGACGATGATAGCAACCTACCTTCCAGAGCCGTGATCAGCATTAAATGAATCCATTCGTGTAAAGCCAGGCACAAGGCATTGTGTCAGGATCTTCATTACTGCCGCTGTGCTTAAATCAAGTGGAGACTTCTTCAGTGACTGAAGAAAGCATTCACCCTGCAGAAGCCGGGACTGCCTGTCACCGCTCTAGGAAAGAATGCAGAGAAGTATTTAGGTTGCAAATCTCCCAGATGCTCAACTCCTCCCTTCCTAGGCCCTCTGCCTTCCCCATGAAGCCCCAAAGGCTTGACACCTTCTACAGACACAAAAATCGCACCCCCAGAATCCAACAAACAAAAATGTCTAACAGTCATACTGTTAGATACTGACAAGCAACTGACCTGGAGGGAAGGCCCAACTCACACCCAACAGACACTGAGCGTTTTCAGAGTCACTTATGATTGCGGGAAAAAGATCTTTTTTTTTTTTTTTCTTTTTAATAAGACTCCATTGCATCCTGTTTAAGGATGATTTTCTTCCCGTTGACTCATACTGCAAAAGCACTTGGCATCTTAGGCCCACCAGGTTTTCTACAAGGAACAAGAAGGTAGAAAAGAGAATGAGAAAACATGTTCCAGGCTTCCATCACCCAGCACACATAAGTTGAAAGTCTCGCCAGTGTCCAGTGGAAGAGGAGGAAGCAGAAGGGCCTGCCTTGTCTAACACTGGCAGCATCCCAACTCAACAACCCCACTGCCTGCACCTCTTACCCTGTACTACATCCTTACATCATTCTGTACCGTATGGACCTGGGTTTAGATAACTGCCTTGGGCTTTTGATTACTCCAAGTCATTTCCCTTATTACGTTTTCACTTAATGATGTCTTGGGGAAATAAATGATTGAATAGCCCTAAAAAGGCTGAGAGAGGCTTGTGGGGGGAAGAATGGAAAGGAGTCTGGGTAAACTAATCCAGAAATTGTCATGCTAAGTACATAAGGGGAAAAGTAGAAGCAACCTAAATGTCCAACAACAGGGGATCAGTGTAAGGGATCACTTTAGTCACTGTGCTCCAGGGTGTGCTCTGAATGGTTTCACTGGAAGTATTGTGCAGTAAGATCATAAGTTGGTAAATAAAAAAGTCATAAAATTTTATGTTTAAATATGTATGGGAAATACCTAAGCATATGTCTTACTTTGGCTGCACATATCATTTAATATGCTAATGTGTCAGCCATTCGTTGGCCTGCTGGCTTTCAGATCCATCCCCCATCCTTCTCTTCCTCTGTTCTATATTGCTGGGAGCTAGCTGATCCCTACAAACTACATTTCCCAGTCTCCCTTGCTACATTTCCCAGTTTCCCTTGGTTTCTAGCTAGTTTCAGCCAATGGGGGCCACTGGTAAAATATTGAAGGATGGGAAAAAGGGAGGAGCCAGGGTATTTCTCCCCTGTTCCACCATGTTTTAGGAGACATCTCTGGGAAGCAGTGGCTTTGTCTTCTCCATGATTCCACCTCCCACAGACAGTCTCTCCCTCCATGGTCCCAGTCCCCTCGAGGTAGCCCCTGCTCTGGTTCTGGATCCTGACTCTTGACAGCTAAGCCATGAGACTTGCTGCTGACAGGAAAAGGTGATGCAGAAGAAGAGAAAAAATTGACTCCATCAGTCCCAGGGGATTGTGACAGAGAAAAGGGAAGATGCAAAAGGAAGCACTGAGAATCGGAGTATTTGGAGGGGGGAAGGAAGACCGAGGGAAGACGAATGTCTGGCCCTGTTGCAAGTTGGGTTCCCTGGGACCAAGACGCTGAGATGGAGTTTAGCATAAGGATATTTGTGAAGGACTTCCTTTAGAATCCACACTTGTGCAAGGGAGGGATGGGAGCAGGAATGGGCAGAGAGAAAAGTTGAGCCGTGATACGGTCCCAGCATAGGTCTCAGCTGACCCCAAGAGAAGCTCTGCAGCTGAGATGGCTCTTCAGAGCTGTCCCAAATTGGGGTGAGGATCCTGGGCCTTGGTACTCCAAGTTGATCAGTCGTTGGAAGTAGGTGACCCTGGAGGGAGCTATGACCTTGGGCAATTCGTTTTTTTCAATCCTTTGACTACTGGAGGAATGAATCCTGCCTTCCTGAAGGGAATCTGGGCAGTGCCTCACTCTCCATCAAAGTCACTATTCCCATTGGGGATTCTAGGAAGATATGCCTCTGGAGCTACCCGGGACCAGCTGGGGACAAAGCTATATCCAAGTAGACTGCATAGCCAGCAGAATTGGGCTAATGTAGACCTAGAGAGTGAGCTTAGCCAAGCTACTCCTGGTTCCAGTGTGGAGAGATTGGGACCAAAGTACTCAAGGGCGAAGATCATGGATGAATCGTGAGCCCGTAGAGTGGGAATGAACTGCCTGCTGGAGAGAGAGGGGTGGGGAAATGGACAAACGTAGAGACTCAGGAAGTCTGCTGTGAGGCCATATCTAGGGACCAGAGCTGATCAAGCCCCAGATCATGCTAGGAGTGGCAGCAGGCTTCAGCTCTAAATGTAAGCGGGGCAAGCATCAATCAAGCAGTTCTAGGCCAGCCCAGGACTTTGACTTTCTTTTCCTCCAGGAAGTCATACAAAATTCACCCTTTTGCTCACTCAGCTAGCCGCCATCTTGGAATGGAAACAAGAAGGGGGAAGATGGAGTATTTCTCTTTCCGAGGAACTGAACGCTACCTAGAGGAATTAGTATGGGGAAAGGCATGCTAGTAATAGACAAAATAAAAATGCTGAATTTTAGTGTCAGCTAAATTTGTGGCTCTTCGAAAAGACAGCTTTGTTGAGTAGACCAAATTCGTGAATGAACCAGGATTAGGGATTGACTGCTAGCAAAAGAAAAACCCCACTTAACAGCGGCTTTAAAAAGAAAGAGTGGGGGGCTTCCCTGGTGGCGCAGTGATTGAGAGTCCGCCTGCCGATGCAGGGGACGCAGGTTCGTGCCCCAGTCCGGGAAGATCCCACATGCCGTGGAGCGGCTGGGCCCATGAGCCATGGCCGCTGAGCCTGCGCGTCTGGAGCCTGTGCTCCACAACGGGAGAGGCCACAACAGTGAGAGGCCCACGTACCGCAAAAAAAAAAAAAAAAAAAGAGTGGGATCCAAAAGAACAGGTACGAGCACTCTGATGTCAGGATCTCATTCACAGTCTATCTCATGATTCAAGATGGCAGCATCTATGTTCCAGGTAGCATGATGGAGGGAAGGACAAAGAAAGGGCCCAGGCTGCGCGTCAGCTGTCTTTTAAGGATAGGTATTGGAAGCTGCTACAGGGCACTTTCCTTATAACATAATGGCCAAAACGTAATCATATGAGCACGTCTAGCTGCAGAGGAAGCTAGAAAATATGACATTTATCCTAGGAAGTTGTGTATTTAAGTACAGCTCATAATACAGTGCTATTCAAGAAGATGAAAATGGATATTAGGAAACAACTAGCAGTCCCTGCCACAGTATATAGAACGTATCACATGCACTATCTAACTTAATCCCCCCAATAGCCCTAAAACGTGGATTATTCCCATTATACAGATAAGCAAGGAGGACCCAGAACCACCGAAGCTGATACCGTTATTATTAATAGCACCAGTTTTTAGCCTCCTTTCTCAAAGTCTCTACTAGCTACGGGTAATGTATTTGGCTTGTTGGGGATTAATTTTTCCATTTCTTTGGAGTTTCAAAAGCAATAGGTAGACAAGAGAGCCAGCCCCTCCTGGCTGACCTTGCTGTCCCTCCAAAGCAGTCCTGGCTTTGTAAGAACTCTGAGCTCTGTTTGTTTTGCAATTACCATGGGTTAAGGGGCCCTCTGACATTTTCGCAGGGGGAGCGTGTGGGCACAAGTCCTCACCCCTTCCCCGGATTCTTTGATTGTCATTTCCTCTACCTTTAAAAGAAAATTGCATAATGGCCATCACTTAGGCACCTTCCCAAAGTACTTAAACTACATTAATGCAAAAGGGCCATGTGAGGAAATAGCCCCAGATGTCCCATGCCAAGTTACAAAGCATAAAAGAGGATTCAGAGATCCCTTTCCTGAGATCCCTTCGATGAACGGTGCCACATGGGCATACGAATTGTGGTTATTAGCCTTTCTCCAAAACCCGGGGCCAACTCAAACAGTATCAAAGTCATTAATGAGATTTGGCCCCATTAGGTTCGTGTAAACAGTTGTAACAAGTGCTCAAAGCCTCTGTTAAAAAAATATATGCGTGTGTGTGCAAACGTTATGTGTATTATTTCATGAGAATTTGAGCCATTGAAAGTGACTAACCACACTCACTTTTACATCTGACCCCCCTCCGCCCCCCATGGAGCTGCTCCGGGGCCAGGAATGGTCCGAAAGGAAAGGTTTTGGTCTAAACTAGAGGGGGAGGATGACAAAGTCATCCTTGTTGAGTGACAAGTCAACATCTGTCTGCTGCTTTTGTAGGACTAGCATTCACTCAGTTTTCTTCGGTAACGACCCCTCATTTTGCACTGGGGAACTACCCAGCCCTGTTCTCAATCTGTGTGGTTTGGGCAAGGTAGACTCCTTTCCCTTGAGTCTGACTAATTGACATTGCCCGTTTCCCTGGTTACGGTGCTCGATTCAAGGAAGGACATATGACCCAAGTCAGTTCAGTAAGATTTAGTCCCAGAACTTTCGCTACAGCTACAGGGAAAGAGGGTTCTGCTGGTGTCTCATGGTATCTTCCTTAGTACTGATTGTGGCCATGCTTGCGGACACCTCCTACTTCAAGGACTGGAGACCTTCCCCTGAGGGTTTTCTCTGATGCTGTCAGCCCTTGCATGGGATAAGCCGAGGTGCAGTGGAGGTAACGCCCCTGGGAGCAGCCCTCAGCCAATCATGAGTAGGGGTTGGAGAACCAGTACCCCAGCTCCCTTGACCCTGGAATGGGACACACGTTCTGTTCTATGCTCAGTGGAGTGTGGACTGAATCACCTCACAGAGGTCCCCGTGCTTTTGACCATCAATTGTCCATAGTGATAAACTGCTCATTATTGCACCTTCCTTTCCTTCCCTCTCCCTTCCCCATCCTCCTACCAGAGTTTTCTGGGGCCGCTTCCCAAACAAACCACTTACCCTTGAATCCTTGTCTCAGAGTCTGCTTCTGAGAGAACCCAGCCTAAGAGAGAGACCAACCCATGTTGCCGTGATAGGACAAGGACCTGCCTCAGAATTCAGTCAACACAGAAGACATAGTGCAGAGAAAGAGAGAGAATGAGAAACATATCAATGTCTCAAATATACATGAGACATACTTATGCTAAAAAAGTTCCACTATATACTAAATACTAAAATAATACACTAAGAAAACAATTGTTAGTATTAGTATGTCTATAGTATGTTAGTATGTATATTAGTATTATATTTGAGACATAGGTATGCTATGTCTCATAATGGACATCTGGATCCAACCATGCCTGAAGGTTACATTACCCTCAGATTTGCCCTAAGACAAAGCACGTAAGAGCAGGGTTCCAAGGTCTTCTTTGTGACTCTTCTCATATTTCTTTTCTGTGCTTTCCTGTATGGCCCCAAATATCCATTCCCACTGTTCTTGCATCAGCTCATATGGTCCAATGGTAGGAATGCATTCCAAGGGCTGTTGGACCTTTGCCTTAAGCGAGAGAGGGTTACAGCCGCCAGGGTGGCAGCCAGTTCAAATCCTTCGCCGCAATTTCATGCAAATAACCTTCCTTTTCACTGCTGTGCTCTTGTCTGCCAGCCAATCTCAGGCCTGGGTATCCCCCAGGAGATGTTAACTCAATCTCCCTCATCTGCTTGACTAACTGTCACCTTGACACATCACTGAGCTGGTGATGAAGACCTTAATTAGTACATGTCTCCAGGCCTCGCTTTTTGCCACCTCTTCTTCTAGTTGCCCTCTCTGCACCTCTCTCTTGTCCCTTCTCTTTACCATCTCCGAAGAGAAAACCCTACCTGCTACTTAAGGACGATGCTGTTTCTTTGACTCTCCATCCCTCAGTTTGTCGACTTCTTTCCAAGTCCCATGTTCAGAGCCATCTGTACTCACCATGGCAGAACATCTTTCAGTACTATCCCACTGCATTCCCCCATCCAGCCTCTGGCCACCAGGATGCCCCATTTGCAGACAAGGATACAGACTCAGAAAAGTTACACTTTTAGCCCCGGAGCAGGCCTGGTTCAAGTCCTCCTCTGTTGCTTGCTAGCTGTGTGAGTTACTTAACCTTTTTGTTTTGGAGGCTACTTATTTCCCACAATGGAAACAATAGTTTCCTTTAGCCAACCAATGCATCAAAATGTATTCATGGAACACTGTCAAGAATCTTAAGAGTCCTAGGACTCTTAGGGTCAAGTCAGATGAAGTCTCCTCCTATAAGTGATTCAAACATACCTGGAGAGAGAAATCTGAGGCTTTATGACAACTGAGAAAGGTCCCAAGCTAGGGCATGGCCAATGGCTTGATGGCGTGCTAACTGTTCAAGAGCGCTCCCAGCTCAAGAAAAAGGAGCTGCTCATAAAGACATTCCACTCTTCATTCCCCCTAAGAATCTTCCTATTGGAAACGATTGAGGAGCTTTTTCCATTTGGAAAACATTGGTGCATCTTCCAGGAGAAGTTGAAGCCTGAACGCCCACAGATGGCAGCCCCACCATTTCTTTGCACAGAGGAGATGAGGGTGGATTTGTCCCAAAAGCAATTGAACGGAGAGGATTTTTTTTTGTGGGCATAGGCTGGGGGCACACTGGGAATTGGTCATTAAACCCTCTTTGAGTTAAGGAGCCATCCTTATGCTGCATCCTTTCCTCAAGGGACTGAATGGTCAGGGGTTGCACCCAACAATCTACCTCCTGCCCTTCTCCTCCCACTCAGCCACCACCATCTTGGACTCCACTGCTTCCAGAAGTTAGAAGTCCTCCTCCGCGACGTTGGTTGAATGTAATAATTTCTCCAGTTTAACCATAAAACCAGATGCCAAATACATAACATGGACAAAATGAGGAAAGAACAAGGGACAGACCACTTGGCTGTTGTGTGACTCTGGGGAACTGGAAATCCATGCTTTGTTGCACTCAACTTCCATTAATTATCCTTCGTGGGTTGTGTATTCTTTTTAAAGCTACCCCCGACTGAGAATGGAAAACGAAGACCTTTTCTTGGTTTCCCACGTTGAGACAATGGTATTATTAGCCCCATGTGGACTGTGTAACTCTGGGCAATCGAGATTTGTGACTCTCCATCCCTCAGTTTGTCATACCTATTTTAAAGGTCTATTGTAAAGATCATTGAGAAGATGTGTTAGAAGCTTAGCCCATGGCTGGCACACAGCAGGGCTCAGTAAGAGTTGGGCGCTATGTGTTTCATACACATTAACTGTCAGAGTAGCAAACGCGACATCAATAACCAGCGCAAGGCTGCCACACTTCGGGCCAAGGCACATGCAGCCCTGGAAATGAATGTGTACAGTTGCTCAAAGACCAGCCTTTCATGAGTAATGCGTTTTCAGGTGAAAGAACGAAGCCTCAGAAAGTTTGCTAAGCTAAAAGGGGTTAGATTACCTTTGCACGATGCTTTCTTTTCTTTTCTTTTCTTTTTTTTTTTTGCATGATGCTTTCTTAACTGGAGTCACACAGATCCAGGTTTGAACCACAGCTCAGCCGTTTAGGACCTGGGTAGCCTCCAATAAATTCTGTTCTCTGCATTCCAGGTTTTACATCGCTAAAATTGAGATAACGATACCTCCTATTTTGCCGTGCTATATCTTAATCCTAATCTTCATCCTTGATGCTTTATAGAACCAAGTGGAACAGTGGCTGACACAGTCATTATTAGTAATATAAAATCCATATCGTAACAACATAATTATTAGCATCAATAATGAGAGCAATGCCCATTTGGGTATTTAGGTAGGTGGAAGATTCAAGAATAAGAGACGTGTGACTAAAAGATTACTACCAGCTCTATGCATGCGTCCATTCAAAAAATAATTATTTATTCTCCTACTGTGTGCCGGACACTGCTCTAGGAACTGGGGGACACAGCAGTAAATATGATAGAAAATGTCCCTGGCCCCATGGAACTTCATGAGGGGCAGAACTGGGGAATGAGACAATAAATGGAAAAACTGTTAAGCATATAACTATTGAACACGTCACGTAAAGATCAGCTCTAAGAAGAAAAACTGTGGAGGTTAAGGAAAAAGGGTAATGGAGAGATAGATGGAGGTGTGACTTAAGTGGTCAGGAGAGGTCCTTCTGATGAGATGACGTTTGAGCAGAGACCTGTAGGAAGTAACAGAGTATCTGTGTGGATAACTGGGGGGAAGAGCATCCCTGGCAGAGGGAAGAGTGAGTGCAAAGGCCCTGAGGCTGGGGGTGGGGAGGCAGGACAGAAAGCTAGTGGAGCTGAGGATGTCCAGGGAAAGGCCCTCCCATAGCACAGTACATGTTGCAGAAACTGGTCCACAAATCATCCTTTTTCAGGCCTGGTCTCAGAACCCTGCTTGGTAGCACTAACCGTCTGAGACATTGTGCTGAGGGGACACAGTATTACACAACTCAGGGATTCCAGCTAGTGGACCTTCCAGTTCCTCTGGAAGTCACGCCCTTGGCATTTGCTAGAAATGGTTCTGGCGAGACGGAAGGCGCCAGACCCCCAGCCGCAGCCCCTGCCACATGGCCTGGCTGCGAGGCATATTAGGCAGAGCTTTGGAATGGTTTCCTCCTCATGGTTTCCCTGGGACTAAATGCCAATGATTCCCAGGGCTCACTCCCTGCGTGGCATCATTTGTGACGTCCGGGCCCAGAGTGTCCCAATTAGCAGCCCTCTGCTGCCCAGATGGTTGGGGGACACAGGAAGACAGAAGGGTCAGCAGCTCGGGTGGCTTTCCTGGAGTACGGCCCTTCCCTCTGCACAGCAGGCAAAGGCCACGGCTGGCCTCAGAGTAACTGCTTTCAGCGTGAGCGCTGCCAACTCACCACCTTCCAGAAGCCGAGAATTCCCTAAGAAGACCAAAGGTCTGAGATGTGCAGAAAAGGATAATTGGATGGAATGTCTCCCTGCCTCATGTTAATTCTCATCTGTTGGGCACTCCAAAGGGCTTGGGTCCCAGAGTCCTAGGAATGTGCTCAGTTGTATCCATTGTGCAGCTGGGCAGCTGCGTCCCTAAGTTATGTCCGGTTAGGGACCCTTGCGGATGCCTTCACACAGTGATGGAACCAAAATGCTGACCCCCGTCCTGAGTTCTTGACATGCAGGGTTTCCTTGAAGGTTCACAAGAGACCTATGAACAGGGAGGGGGACTATTGTCATGATGCCTCCTTTCTGCAGAGAATGACACAGAAGCCCAGAGAGGTTAAGTAATAACCTGTAAGTCACATATCTCTTACAGACGGAGTCAGGACTCAAACTTAAGTGATCTGAATCCAGAGTCCATCACCCTTATAGACACCAACACTGCTCCCCAATCTCTCTTTGTCCCAGGGGTCAGTAAACTTCTTGTGTAAAGAGCCGAATAATAATTATTTTGGCTTTGCCAGACATGCAGTCTCTGTCACAGCTACTCAGCTCTGATCTTGTGGTGCGAAAGCAGCCGTAGACAATACGTAGCTGGATGTGTGTGGCTGCTTTCCAATACAGCTTTATTTACAAATGCAGGCTGAAGGCTGGGTTTGGCCCATGGGCCATAGTTGGCCCACTCCTGATGTAGGTGGTCATCCACTGGGCCTTGCGTGGAGCTCATCACGGCACCCTTCACTGGTTATAGGGCTGACTCAGTGTCTCAACCATATCATCTAGGATCCAGATTCATTTCACATTTTGCTCAACCATCCTTAGTCATATTGGCTTTCCATTAGCATACTTGTTGCCTCATGGTCACAAGATGGCTGCAGGAGCTTTATGTATAATATCCCCAAACTGCAGGGAGCAAGGTCAGGAGCTATACAACCGTTTCATGAGTTCCCCCCCACTCCAGCCCCCAACTGGAGAAGGAAGCCTCCTATCTGCACCAGGCTGCCCCTTTCATTTCATTGGTCAGCACTGAGTTCCAGGGTCGCCCCAAGACCCATCACTGGAAGGTAGGGAGCATGAACGCTGCATGCTCACCCTGAGTCAGGGAGGGTCCCACACTCCCTCCAAATCTAGGGACCACCAGCCATTACAGAATCACGTTGTGTATGGTTTGGAGGTAGGTGACAACATCTGCTACACTCACAGCGATCAGTTTTAGTAGCAATTCAGAGGGGAAGTCCAACCTGCAGAAGCTCTGTGAACACCTTAGAACTTGTGCTAAGCCTCTGAGGTATGAGGCGTGGTGAGAGCCAGGAGCTGAGGCCGCGGTTGGGAGCCTGTCACTAACTGTTAACACCCAGCTTCAGAGGGGCAGGTGTCAGCCCCAGAGTGGAGGCTGGAGGGGTTCCTGGGGAGGAGGCGGCGGGGGAGACAGGTGTGAAAGGGAAGGAGGATTTAGCAGACAGGTCCAGCCCCCTCTCAGGTTCAGGCAGTGAGATTCCTGTGGTTTCAAAGCAGTAGGATCTCTCACATTGAAAGCACAGAGGATGACTGAGGCTTCTCAGAGCTGGCCCCTGCAGTCACTCAAGGGCATGGTCTGCCAGGCTCTGAATTGCCTCAACCCCTAAATCCAAACTAGGTCTTCTGCTTCAAGAAATTGCACGTGGAGGGCTTCCCTGGTGGCGCAGTGGTTGAGAGTCCGCCTGCCGATGCAGGGGACACAGGTTCGTGCCCTGGTCCGGGAAGATCCCACATGCCGCGGAGCAGCTGGGCCCGTGAGCTGTGGCCACTGAGCCTGCGCGTCTGGAGCCTGTGCTCCGCAACGGAAGAGGCCACAACAGTGAGAGGCCCGCGTACCGCAAAAAAAAAAAAGAAATTGCATGTGGAGAAATCAGAAGTTCTCGTGAGCTAAATTAAGCTTATGGTGCTCACGCATTCCTTGGGATGGGACAGGAACACAAGACCCATTTCAAGGTATGGGAGGCCTGAAGTGAGACATTTGTTCTTCTTTGTTTAGATAAAGGTGTTTTGAGGTCTGGAGATGAAAAACTATATACGTAAGAAATGTGAGTTAGACACTTGCTGTTCATTCATTCATTCATTCATGCATTCATTCAAGAGATGTTGATTGAAAGCATACTATTTGCAGAGAACTGTTATAACTGATAGAGAGTCAGCAGAGAAAAAAACAGGTAAAAACCCCGTTCGTCATGAAGCCTACTTTCTGGTGGAGGGGAGACAGGCAATTTAATAAATAAGAAAACTTCATAACTATTTCCTTGAGTTAGCAGTTTCACTTCTCTTAACCCATTTCCCAAATAGTTCCCTATACTCACTATGTGTTGTGGGTTCATTTTATGTGTCAAGTTCCCTGGGCCACAGTGCCCAGATATTGATTGGGTCAAACATTATTCTGGATGTTTCTGGAAAGCAGGTTGCTCTTTATAATGTAGGTGGGCCTCATCTAATCAGTTGATGGTCTTAATAGCACAAAGACTGACCTCTCCCAAGCAAGAAGGAATTCCGCCAGTAGATGACCTTTGGACTTGACTGTAACCTCAGCTCTTCCCGGGACTTCCCTGGTGGTCCAGTGGTTAAGAACCTGCCTTCCAACGCAGGGGACACGGGTTCAATCTCTGGTCAGGGAACTAAGATCCCACATGCCACAGGGCAACTAAGCCCGAGCACCACGACTACTGAGCCCGCGCGCCACAACTAGAGAGAAGCCTGTGCGCCACAACGAAAGATCCTGCATGCTGCAACAGAGATCCCGTGTGCCGCAAACTAAGACCCAATGCAGCCAAATAGGTTAATTAATTAATATTTTTTTGAAAAAATCAGCTCGTCCCTAGGCCTCCAGATTGCAGATTTTGGACTTGCCAGTGAGCTAATTCCTAAAAATAAATCTTTCTATATATACATACACACATCCTGTTGGTTCTGCTTCTCTTGAGAACCCCGGCTAGTACACAGTTATTGTGCAAAGGGCTTCACAGTGTTTATTCCCATTTGATTCTCACACAACCCTGTGAAGTAGGTCTTTTTATCTGCATCCTCATTTTACAGATGAGCGAAACAAGGCTTTTTAAGTTTGAGTCAAGAGCGAAGGCTAGATAGTGGGTAAGCCGCAAAGTCAGGATTTGGACCCTGGGCTGTGTGACGTCAAAGTCTACACCCCCAAGCCCAACAAACCCACTCAGTCCCAGCAGCCACATGGTACAACCACCCTACGTGGTTTCATGTGTGAGAGTGGAGGGTCTTCCACTTTCCCAGTGATAATATTCCTTGCCTTTTCTGGGCGACAGATGCGTCGTGTGGCTTGAATTACATTTATGACAAGATTACAAGGGGCTGCCTTGATAAAAAATCCCTTCACCTGACCCTCTGGGAACAATCTCTGACTCTAAGTGTCAGGCCGTGCAGAAATTCAATGAGTCAAAAACGGCTCTCATCTGCTTTGGAGAAAAAAATCCCACGGTGAGCTTGTACTAAAGGTATGCACTGGGACATGCTTTATAGAATTTGGTGGTGAAAAGTGTAGCCCTAGCGATTATACTGCCTGGGTTCAAATCCTAGCTTCCCCACTTACTGGCTGTGTGATTCTGGGCAACTTCCTTAACCACTCTGAGCTTCAGTTTCCTAGCAGTAACTCTAAAAATAAATATCCACCTGTCTAGAGGCCTGATGAAGCTTAAATACAGCAGCACGTGTGAAGTTCTAAGTACAGTTCCTGGCAAAAATATAACTGTTTAATCAACATCAGCTTTTGTTTCCGGGGTAGCAGGGATGGGTCCAGGTTTTATAGTGTGTGAGCTTATACAATGTTTGTGTATATATATGTTCGGAGGAGGTGCTATTTGAAGAAAATAACCAAGGAAGCTTGCGGTGGGGGAAGGTCAGTGTAACTGAGGGGCCGGGGAGCCTAAAGTCTGTAGTCTAGCCACTTGCTGTAGCAGCAATGTTTTCTCTTCATCATCTCCAGGTCCCCAAAGAAATAATGTCTTATGATAGTGCTCCTTTAATTTCCAAATCCCACTTGGTTATTTTCCTGACTGTGGGAAATTTCAGGGGATCAGTCCATGTGTCTTGCAAAGATGTGACACTCAGAAAGCAAAATTGTTGCAAGCACCTCCTCTGAAATGGCCTCCTCGTTCTGGGCCCCCCAGAGTGAACAGCACCTGTGATCTCCTCTCTCCGCCCCCAGGGTTCTCCCCTCTCAGGAATTAGATGGGCTTACAAAATAATTCTTGAAGGGACAGGGTTGGGCTGGGGGCTGGTGGTTGTGGTTGGGATGGGATTATTTTTAAGAGCTGGTTTCAATTTTGTAATATCATTCTCTTGGGCAACCAAGGTGTGTCCTTCATTGAATTCTCGACAGGGAGCGAGGCAGAGAAAACAATAAAAGAAAATGGAACAATACTTTCAATCCCTTATGCAAATGATGGTTTATCGTTATATGTGATAATTTTCACTTTTTGGCCTTGTCCTTCCTACCTTCTTATTTGATCTTCACCACAGTTCTGTGACATTAGCTAGGTTAGGGTTAGTCCTGTGTTACAGGTGGGGAGACTGAGGTCCGCAAGGCTTGGAGGCTTCCTTAGGCACCAGGGAGTGAGAAGTGGAGCAGAATCCACATTTCTTAGTGCATCTTCTTATGCATTTTCATTAAATCACAGAGATCCTTGGGATGTCTGGGTATTTTTAGTTCCATTTTACAGATTAGAAAACTGAGCCCTGAAAGGGAAATGACCTGTGTAAGATCACTTCATTTATCCATACCTTACCATCATCACCATCATTATCATCATCATCATTCACTTGACTTATAATAACAATAGCAATGACAACAACAATAATAATAATACCCATGTGCTCTGTATTAGGCAATGTTCTACCTGCTTTATTTTATTTTTGTATTTATTGAGGTATAGTTGATTTAAAATATTTCAATTTTTAAATATTTCAACATTTAGAATATTTTAAAAGTTTCAGGTGTATGATATAGTGATTCACAATTTTTCAAGGTTATACTCCCTTTATAGTTATTGTAAAATATTGACTATATTCCCTGCACTGGGCTATCCTTGTAGCTTATGTATTGTATACACAGTAGTTTGTGTGTTCTATTTGCTTTAAATGCATGAATTAGTTTATTCTTCATAAGAGTTCTGTGAGATAGATATTAACATTATTCCCATTTCATAGATAAAGAAACTGGGGCATAGAGAAGTAAAGTTACTTGCTAGTGAGTGGCAGAGCCAAGATTAAAACCCAGGCAGCCTGATTCTGGAACACCCTCTTAGTCCCTCCATTAAGATGGTAGGTGTTGAGCTGATAAAGGAAGAGCCAGTGTCTCCAGATCTCCAGCCCATGATATTTTCCACCACTTCACAAGACTCACCTTCTCCTTCTCCCTCCTGGTACTAACTCTGGGGCCATCTGAACCCCCTTCCCTACCTGTCTGCCCATCTTGCCTCTTGCTAAGTGAGCACTCATTTTGCTAGGAAAAGGTGTTCCTGACCAGAGGCTTAATATCCAACTCTACGCTCCCTAGCTATTTGACCTTAGACAAGCTGTTACAGCTTTCTGGATCTTGATGCCTTTGTCTGTAAAATGAGGAGAGTGATGGTAACTGGCTCCTTGGGTGTTGTCAGAATCATGAGAGAGGAAGTGCGTGAGGCCAATACTTCAGCACGAGGCGCAGAGGAAATGTTCATTATGTACTCACCCCATCAAAGACTCAGGAGGTAGCGCTTTAAGAATGAGAATCTGTATCAGTTAACTTAGGCTATGGCATGCTGTGTAACAAACAATCTCCAAATCTTAGAGGCTTGTAACAGTATTCCTCAAACACACCATGGCCACCATGGGTCAGCTTCAGCTCAGCTCTACTCCATTTTTATTCTGGACTCAGGCTGAAGGATCAGGCTCTGTCTGGGATATTCACAATCTTGTGACATAGGGAATAAATAGGCAGTGACGGACTACACAGGAGCTCTTAAAGCTTGTGCTCAGAAGTGGAATGCTTTTTTTCTACTCTTATTTCATTGGCCAAAGAAAGCCACATGGACGAGCATGGTATCTCTGGGGCAGGCAGTTATAATTCTCCCATGTGGAAGACCCCTTTAAGAAAGATTCCCTAAGGAGAGGAGCAAATATGTTTAATCATGTTAATTCTACCACAGTGGGAATTGAATAGGTGCAGTGAAGAACTGATGGGTATCACACAGAAGAGTAAAGAGCAAAGACAGAGTAGGTGAATGTAACACAGAATCAGGGAGCAGTGGGACCCGTCTAGCTGGAGGAGAAGGTCCGTGTAAGGCTATTTGACTGAGAGTTAGAGACTACTCATTACATTGGGCATATTATGCAATGATTGAAGGCTGGGACAGTGGGGCCATGTTTTAACTACAACACAGTTTGCTACATCTGGAACAGGTCAGCAGTCAAATTCCCTTAGGTTGGATATTATGGGCCCGTTATGTTCAACTCATTCATGGCTCTCTGTACCTCTTGTGTGTTCCACAAGTTTAGTTATTCCATTATCACCTTCAAGAATTTTACCGCAGGCTCGTGTTGTTATGTATCACTTTCAGGAGTTTTGCCTTATCTTCGTCCTGCCAATAAGATTACTTAACATTAGTCATTTAAAGGTATTTGCTGGGCTTCCCTGGTGGCGCAGTGATTGAGAGTCCGTGTGCCGATGCAGGGGACGTGGGTTCGTGCCACAGTCCGGGAAGATCTCACATGCCGCTGAGCGGCTGGGCCCGTGAGCCATGGCCGCTGAGCCTGCGCGTCCGGAGCCTGTGCTCCGCAACAGGAGAGGCCACATTGGTGAGAGGCCTGCGTATCGCAAAAAAAAAAAAAAAAAAAAAAAAGGTATTTGCTTTTATAACTTAAATAGATTTATGTTCTGTATTGGTCTGCTAGGGCCGCCATAACAAAGTACCTCAGCCTGGGTGGCTTAAACATAAAATTTATTTTATCATGGTTCTGGAGGCTGGAAGTCCAAGATCAAGTTATCAGCAGGGTTGGTTTCTTCTGAGCCTCTCTCCTTGGCTAGTAGATGGTTGTCTTCTCCCTGTGTCCTCACATGATCTTCCCTCAATATGTGTCTGTGTTCTAATCACCACTGCTTATAAGGACACCAATGATACTGGATTAGGGCTCACCCTAGTGACCTCATTTTTAACTTACTTACTTCTTTAAAGACACTATTTCCAAATACAGTTACCTTCTGAGGTACTGAGGGTTAGTACTTCAACATATGGATTTGGAGAGGATCCAGTTCAGCCCATAACATGTCCCAAAGAAATATCATACCATGATCATTTCATAATAACAATATCACCCCTCTCACTCGCCATAAATAGAAGCACCTAGAACAGTGCTTGGCACATAGCAGGTGTTCAGTATTTGTTGAATACAAGACAGAATGATAGTAAGATAAGTACAATTAAGACAAAATTATTTTATAACATTCTAAGTAGTTGCTTGAGTCTACTCTGAGTCTGAAGTTTCTCTCTTGTTTTCGATAGAGAGATAACAAGCTCTAGAGGGGCATTAAAGACATATTAGTGACTGAAATTTCTGCTCTACTCAATTAGAAGGACTGAGAGAGGGCTTTCCTGCCAATGCAGGGGACACGGGTTCGAGCCCTGGTCTGGGAAGATCCCACATGCCACAGAGCACCTAAGCCCATACGCTGCAACTCCTGAGCCTGCACTCTAGAGCCCATGAGCCACAACTACTGAAGCCCACGTGCCTAGAGCCCGAGCTCTGCAACAACAGAAGCCACCGCAATGAGAAGCCCGCGCACCGCAACGAAGAGTAGACCCCACTCGCCACAACTAGAGAAAGCTGTGTGCAGCAACAAAGACCCGATGCAGCTAAAAAAAAATAATAAAAAAATAAATAAATTTATTTTAAAAAAAGGACTGAGAGAGAATGATAAAGAGAATAACTCTCTTTATGTGATTCAGTGTTATTTTATTACCTTCTAAAATCTTCTCCCATCCCATTTGTAGTTTGTATTCTGCACTTGAGGAAACATTGGCCTGCCCACAGGACAAAGCCACACCCTTCAGGAACACAGAGTCTTCCTGATCTCTCTCCCTGCCCATCCCCTGCCTGTTTTCCCACCACCTTATACTCTAGCTGGCTCAAGCATGATAAACCGTCCCATACTTCTCCATCTCTTCATACTTTCCTCTACCTCTGCTAGGAACACCTGCCTCTACCCTACCAGCCTGGGGAACTCCTCTTCATCCCTCAGGACCCATCCAAAGATGCCCCTGGAAGATGGGTAACTTGAAAAATTAGAACACAAGCTAGCATTTGTGGTACAATTCCACCTTAAAGGGAAAAAAATACAACTGTATTTCTGGAAACCACACATAAGAACATATTAAAAAGTGATGGGGATATAGTGATTTATTTTCTTTTTGTTGATCTGTGGTTTCTGACACTTTGACAGCCAACATGTATTTTTCTGTAATCATAATAAAAAGTTACTTTTGATGTTTTAAAGGAGCAAGTGTCTTCATGTTTTCTTTTGGGAACTCTTCTTGAATATCAACCTGCTCCACAAGATACACACACACGTGCACTCACACGTGCATACACACATGCCCCAGATGGGCAAAGACAATCACATTATGCTAACTTTGCATTTTGCACATAATTCTGTTATTTCATTAATCACGTTGTTTCAAAATTATCTATTTACTTATCTCCTTCCGACCCCAGTCTGTGAGGCAGTATCATTTAGATGTTAAGACTGTGGATTCTGAAGCCACAACTCCTGGGATTGCGTTCAGGACCCACCACCTCATCCATTCGTTCAGTGACTATTAAACATTTACCCTATGTCAGGCACTGTACTTGGAAGTCCAGGTACACTTGTATTCACACCAGACAAGGGCCCATGCCTCATGGAGCTGCCCAACAGGGTCTTGCCCAGCAGGTAGTAACCACTGAATATAACACATTAGCAAACTCAATAGTATATTAGAAGGTGTAAGTGCTGTGCGTAAATGAAAATGCAGGGCACAGGAAGAGGGACTGGGAGTGTGGAAGGGGGTGTGAGGGAGGAGGGATTAAAAGTTAAGGGGAGTTGTCAGTCTAGGCATCGTAGAGAAAGCAACATTTTTTTTTTCTGGCTGTGCCACATGGTATGTGAGATCTTAGTTCCCCCGACCAGGGATCAAACCTGTGCCCCCTGTACTGGAAGCATAGAATCTTAACCAGTAGAACACCAGGGAAGTCCCAAGGAAGCAACTTTTGAGTAAGACCTTGCAAGAGGTGCAGATCAGTGGTGGAGGGGCATTCCAGGGGCAGGGAATAGTCAGTGCAAAACACAAAAGCAGGAGTACGCCTGGTGCTATGGACCGAATGGTGACCCCCAAATCCATATGTTGAAGCCTTAACCCCCAGTGTGACTGTATTTGGAGACAGGGCCTTTAAGGAAGTAATTAAGGTCAAAAGAGGTCATAAGAGTGGACCCTGATTTCATAGGACTGATGTCCTTATAAGAAGAGGAAAAGACACCAACAGGATGTACACACAGAGAAAAGGTCCCGGGCAGGCACCAGAGAAGGGAGCCATCTACCAGCCAGGAAGAGAGGCTTCACCAGAAACCAATCCTGATGATACATTGACCTTGGACTTCCAGCCACCAGAACTGTGAGAAAATACATTTCTGTTGTTTAAGCCTCCCAGGCTGTGTTATTTTGTTTTGTCAGTCCAAGCAGACTAATACATCTGGTATTTTGGAAAAGTGGGAAGGAAGCCAGTGTAACCTGGGGCAGATTGAGTGACGGGGCTGTGGTGGATGATGAGGAAAGACACTTCCTCAGAGGTCCTGATGAGGTGGGGGGGACAGGTCCTGTGAGGCCTGGGGGGGCCATTGTATGGATCTGGCTTTTGCTCGGAGGGAACTGGGGACCCATGATGGCGTTTTGAGCTGAAAAGTGACACACTCCAAATAACGCTCCAAAAACATCGATCGCTGAGAATAAATTGTAGTGAAAAGAGAAAAAAAGCAAAGCTTATCATATTTAAATATTTATTAAAAGTCTCCGTCTCGCTCCATGTCGGGTGACTGCCTGGAGTCTGGAGGCGGGAAGGGGCGACCCCGCCTGGGATCAGTAATGATCCTCTGTTCCTTGGAGGCGCGGCCTAGCCAAGGGAGGGAAGGATTTGAGCGACGGCCAAGCCGGGATCTGGAATTTCCGTGGGTCTCATTTCCTGGCTTTCTCAGAGGAGCCTTCGCTTCTGATAGTGGCCATGGGGCTGACAGGGTCTTGGTGCTCCGGCTGGGTGTCAGGCCTGTGCCTCTGAGGTGGGAGAGCCGAGTTCAGGACATTGCTGAGACCTCCCGGCTCCACATAATATCAAACAGCGAAAGCTCTCCCAGAGATCTCCATCTCAAAGCTAAGACCCAGCTCCACTCAACGACCAGCAAGCTACAGTGCTGGACACCCTATGCCAAACAACTAGCAAGACAGGAACACAACCCCACCCATTAGGAGAGAGGCGGCCTAAAATCATAATAAGGTCACAGACACCCCAAAACACACCACCAGACGTGGTTCTGCCCACCAGAAAGACAAGATCCAGCCTCATCCACCAGAACACAGGCACCAGTCCCCTCCACCAGGAAGCCTACACAGCCCACTGAACCAACCTTAGCCACTGAACCAACCTTAGCCAAAAACAATGGGAACTACGAACATGAAGCCTGCGGAAAGGAGACCCCAAACACAGTAAGTTAACTAAAATGAGAAGACAGAGAAACACACAGCAGATGAAGGAGCAAGGTAAAAACCCACCAGACCAATCAAATGAAGAGGAAATAGTCAGTCTACCTGAAAAAGAATTCAGAGTAATAAAAGCCATACATGACAAACCCACAGCCAACTTTGTTCTCAACGGTGAAAAACTGAAACCACTTCCTCTAAGATCAGGAACAAGGCAAGGTTGTCCACTTTCACTGCTATTATTCAACATAGTCTTGGAAGTTTTAGCCACAGCAGTCAGAGAAGAAAAAGAAATAAAAGGAATCCAAATCGGAAAAGAAGAAGTAAAGTTGTCAGTCTTTGCAGATGATATGATACTATACATAGAGAATCCTAAAGATGCTACCAGAAAACTACTAGAGCCAATCAATGAATTTGGTAAAGTAGCAGGATACAAAATTAATGCACAGAAATCTCTTGCATTCCTATACACTAATGATGAAAAATCTGAAACAGAAATTAAAGAAACACTCCCATTTACCATTGCAACAAAAATAAGAAAATACTTAGGAATAAACCTACCTAAGGAGACAAAAGACCTGTATGCAGAAAACTATAAGACACTGTTGAAAGAAATTAAAGATGTTAAAAACAGATGGAGAGATATGCCATGTTCTTGGATTGGAAGAATCAACATTGTGAAAATGATTATACTACCCAAAGCAATCTACAGATTCAATGCAATCCCTATCAAACTGCCAAGGCATTTTTCACAGAACTAGAACAAAAAATTTCACAATTTGTATGGAAACACAAAAAACCCCGAATAGCCAAAGCAATCTTGAGAAAGAAAAATGGAGCTGGAGGAATCAGGCTCACAGACTTCAGACCATGCTACAAACCTACAGTAATCAAGACAGTATGGTACTGTCACAAAAACAGAAATATAGATCAATGGAAAAGGATAGAAAGCCCAGAGATAAAACCCACACACATATGGTCACCTTATTTTTGATAAAGGAGGCAAGAATATACAGTGGAGAAAAGACAGCCTCTTCAATAAATGGTGCTGGGGAAACTGGACAGCTACACGTAAAAGAATGAAATTAGAACACTCCCTAACACCATACACAAAAATAAACTCAAAATGGATTAAAGACTTATAATATAGGTCTTTATATATAATATAATCAAAATGTAAGGCCAGACACTATAAAACTCTTAGGGGAAAACATAGGCAGAACACTCTATGACATAAACCACAGCAAGATCCTTTTTGACCCACCTTCTAGAGAAATGGAAATAAAAACAAAAATAAACAAATGGGACCTAATGAAACTTAAAAGCTTTTGCACAGCAAAGGAAACCATAAACAAGACAAAAAGGCAACCCTCAGAATGGGAGAAAATATTCATAAATGAAGCAACTGACAAAGGATTAATCTCCAAAATTTACAAGCAGCTCATGCAGCTCAATATCAAAAAAATACAAACAACCCAATCCAAAAACGGGCAGAAGACCTAAATAGACATTTCTCCAAAGAAGATATACAGATTGCCAACAAACACATGAAAGAATGCTCAACATCACTAATCATTAGAGAAATGCAAATCAAAACTACAATGAGGTATCACCTTACACCAGTTAGAATGGCCATCATCAAAATACCTACAAACGACAAATGCTGGAGAGGGTGTGGAGAAAAGGGAAACTTCTTGCACTGTTGGTGGGAATGTAAATTGATACAGCCACTACAGAGAACAGTATGGACGTTCCTTAAAAAATCAAAAATGGAACTACCATATGACCCAGCAATCCCACTACTGGGCATATACCCTGAGAAAACCATAATTCAAAAAGAGTCATGTACCACAAGGTTCATTGCAGCTCTATTTAAAATAGCCAAGACATGGAAGCAACCTAAGTATCCATCCACAGATGAATGGATAAAGAAGATGTGGCACATATATACAATGGAATATTACTGAGCCATAAAAAGAAACGAAATTGAGTTGTTTGTAGTGAGGTGCATGGACCTAGAATCTGTCATACAGAGTGTAGTAAGTCAGAAAGAGAAAAACAAATACAGTATGCTAACACATATATATGGAATCTAAAGGAAAAAAATTGGTTCTGAAGAACCTAGGGGCAGGACAGGAATAAAGTCACAGACGTAGAGAATGGACTTGAGGACACGGGGAGGGGGAAGGGTAAGCTGGAACGAAGTGAGAGAGTGGCATGGACATATATACACTACCAAATGTAAAATAGCTAGCTAGTGGGAAGCAGCCGCATAGCACAGGGAGATCAGCTCGGTGCTTTGTGACCACCTAGAGGGGTGAGATAGGGAGGGTGGGAGGGAAATGCAAGAGGGAGGAGATATGGGGATATATGTATAGCTCATTCACTTCGTTATAAAGCAGAAACTAACACACCATTGTAAAGCAATTATATTCTAATAAAGGTGTGAAAAAAAAAATCTCTGTCTCTGTAATGGTGTATTTCCCCCAAAATTTTTCTGATGCAATCAAAAGAGAAATGTTGGGCCAATGCCACTGTGACAAGAATTTTTCAGATTTTAACTATGAGAGGTGATGGATGCATTACCTAATCTTATCGCGGTAATTATTTCTCACAATATATATGTATCAGTTCATTAAGTTGTACATCTTAAACTTACGCAATGTTATCTGTCAATTATATCTCAATAAAGCTGGGAGAAGAAAAGAAAGAGTAGTGAAAAACTAGAGCAGTTGGAGGCCAATCATGTCACTTGAGGGGAGATGATGGTAGCTTGGGTCCGGGTGGAGGACAGAGCAGATGTGAGATTGACAAGTCATAAAGGATATAGTGTGTGGGTGTGAGAGAAAGAGGAGTCAGGGATGATTCCTAAGTTTACGAGATGAGCAGGCAGAGAGGGGCAGCCACTGACCACTGAGATGCGAACACTGAAGTTCATTGGTTCTCAACCAGGGATGATGTCGCATCTGGAGACAGTGTGTGTTGTCAAGAATTGGGAAGTGCTACTGGCTTCCAGTGGGTAGAGGCCAGGAATACTGTTAAACACACTTGCACAGGACAGCCCCCCGCCACAAAGAATGATCCAGCCCACATGTCTATAGTCCTGAGGTTGAGAAACCCTTACGTAATAGGTAGAGCGAGGTTGGGCTGGGAGTGAGACACATATCACAGGGACAAAGGTTAAGCTTTGGACACACTCACCTCCCTTCTTGACTGGTATGCTGGTTGTGTGATGTTGGGAAATCATTTTACCTCTCTGGACCTCAGTTTTCTCATCTGTACAATGGGAATAAAAGTTCTACATACCTCATAGGGGGTTCATGGAGTATAAAAGTAAAGCAATCAGAATGGTGCCTAACACAGAATAAGTGCTCAATACATTTTAGCCATGATTACTGGAGGGGAGACTGTGCCTTATTCTCTGTACATCCCCAGCACTGAGAACAAGGCTGGACACAGTCGGTTCTCAGTGGATGCTTACTGACTGAAGTGCTAAATTGATCTCAGGGTTTCTGTCTGACTGTGCGTGGGTTTTTCCAGGGCCCACTCAAGCTAGAAATGAAAGGTGAATGTTGAAAGTCAGGTTGGTCATCTTATTTCCCAGCAGCCTGGGTGAGGAAAGGCCAAGCGAAGTTTCCGTTGAAACCTACTAGCAGGAAAGCGTGGAGAACGAGGGGCCAGGTTCAGACAGGCCTTCCAAGAACCTCCCGCCGGCTCTGCCTGAAGCCTGGGCTTTTGGGAAAAAAATGAAATTTCATTTATTTATGGTTTTGTAGTTTATAATTCAAGGGGCTTTACATGTCAAATTTTGTTAACTTATTATTTAATAGACAAATGTTTCATTAGGTCAACCACGAAAGGGATTACGCATTCTTTCAATCACGTCGTATGCAAGGTTAAACTGTCTTTTGTAACCGGAGTTTTTCCAATTGTTTCTGTCTGGTGACCTGGGAGCATTTCTTTTGGTCTCTAATCCCTCCTGCTTGGCTCCTTCTGGAGCCTATTTTAAGTGGTTTCACAGCCCTCCTGTCCCTTCGCCTTGTAAATCATAGGGATGTTCTCACAAACACCAAACTTCAACTGGCCGAAGTGCAACTATGTGTCAGAGACCAGGGGCGGGATGGGGGGTGGGGAGGATGTTTCTATATTTCTTCATGAGCCAGGCAAACAAAACCCCTGTCTTCACGTTGCTTACAATCCAAAGCCCTATGTCTGTTAGGATGACTTCAGGTGCAGGCAACAAAGTCAACTAGGTGTCCAAGGTTAAAATGTTCATATATGTATGCATCTATAAGATACAAAATCTGGGGCTTCCCTGGTGGCACAGTGGTTGAGAGTCCGCCTGCCGATGCAGGGGATGTGGGTTTGTGCCCCGGTCCGGGAGGATCCCACGTGCCACGGAGCGGCTGGGCCCGTGAGCCATGGCCACTGAGCCTGCGCGTCCGGAGCCTGTGCTCCGCAGCGGGAGAGGCCACAGCAGTGAGAGGCCTGCGTACAGCAAAAACAAAACAAAACAAAGAATGAGAAAAGAGGGTAGATTTGATTCCAGCTTAGTGCTCTCTTATACTTGCAAGATGGTGGCCACATTTCTTGGCATGCCATCCAGACAGTAATATCCAGGTAAAAACAAAAATTATTTTTTCCTGTGTTTGGGACTTTTCTCATATTTTTATTTTAAAGTATTTCATATAAACAAATATATACGTACATACATACATATACATATATGATTTTATTTAATTATATGTAATTTGTATATGATGTATCTATTAAGCTTAAAGAATAGCAAAGTTAATGTTCATATAATTTACTAATCAGTGTAAGAAACACGACATAATTAAAATACTGAATCTTTGTGTGGGTCCATCTCCAATCATGTTTCTCTCCCTTCCCACTTGTTTCAATCATTAATCTGAATGTTGTATCATTACTTCATTATTATCCTTTCTGTGTTCCTTTATAAGAGCAAGACACCAGTTCCACGAATACCCAAGACTTTCACTCCTATTTTATTGGTTAGAACAGGGTCGTAGGCTTGCCCATTAATCAATCACAGGCAAGAGAGTAGGGGTGACTGTGGTCTGCTTCAGCTAGTCAGGATTTTTAGTTTCTTAATTTGAGAGAAAAATTATAAAATTCCAAAGCTTGTCACAAATATTAAATCAGAACATGTACGTTAATCTGTCATGGTGTTGAGTTACTCAGTTGAAATTAATAGCTCTTTCTTCTAATCTGTAGGCCAGCTGACACCTCCAACTGCCATCTTGTAATACACACACACACACAAACACACACACACACACACACAAACACACAACTCTAGAATTGGTTAGTCCTGACTATATGAGTATATGTCCCCACTGAGTAACAGGTGTGTTTCTTTACCTCACTTTGCCCTCATTCTGCTGACAATAATTTTTTTTTAATTTTTATTGGAGTATAGTTGCTTTGCAATGTTGTGTTAGTTTCTGCTGCACAGCAAAGTGAATCAGTTTTACGTATACATATATCCACTCTTTTTTAGATTTCCTTCCCATTTAGGGTTGACAATGATTTTTATACATCTGCTATATGCAGGACATGTAGGTGCCCAGAATATTATGATGAAAAAAACAAAAGTAGAAACCTTCCCAGGTGGGAGAACAAATATTATTCAAAGACATACAAAAAGATCACAAAATCATTATTCTAATAAACTCCATTAATGTGAGTCATGTGCTATGAATATGCACAATGGGGGCTCTATGGAGGGCTCCCCTGGAAAGTGATTGAAATGGGATCTGAAAGAAGAACACACATTAATTGGGCAGCGGCTGTGCTGTGCTGGAGCTGACCCACAGGCTACCTGAGAACTGAGAGTTCGACTTTTCAGGAATTTTGCAAGGTGTGTATTAAGCACAGTCATTATTAAGAATTCACTTATATATCCACGCCCGGGTATATATCTGAAAAAACCAAAAACACTAATTTGAGAAGATACATGCACCCCAATGTTCATAGTAACATTATTTACAAGAGCCAAGATATAGGAGAAAGCTCAGTGCCCATCAACAGATGAATGGATAAAGAAGATGTGGTGTATATATATGTGTATATATATATATATATACACACACACACACACACACACACACACACACACACAAACACACACACACACAAGGGAATACTACTCAGCCATGAAAAGGAATGAAATTTGCAGCAACATGGATGGACTTAGAGGGCATTATGCTAAGTGAAATAAGTCAGAGAAAGACTGCTATGGTATCACTTATATGTGGAATCTAAAAACTACAACAAACTAGTGAATATAACAAAAAAGCAGACTCACAAATATAGAGAACAAACTAGTGGTTACCAGAGGGGAGAGGGAAGGGGAGAGGGGCAATATAGGGATAGGGGGATAAGAGGTACAAACTGCTAGGTATAAAATAACCTACAAGGGTATATTGTACAACATGGGAATATAGGCAATATTTTATAATAATGCTAAATAGAACATAACCTTTAAAAATTGTGAGTCACTATATTGTACACCTGTAACTTATATACTATTGTACAGCAACTACACTTCAATAAAAAATTTTTAAAAGGAGAAAAGAATTAACTTATATAAACATAAAATTAAAGATATATTTAAAAAGTAATAAATTCTTAAAACTCATCACTTCCTAATTGTCATACTACACTTGACTCTTGTCTATGCTCTCAAGGTTACTTGTGACTATTGAAGCCATATGGTGGAAATATTCTATCACAATAGGCTACAATGCTTCTCTTTCCGACTCCGTGTTCAGTGACATCATGTTAATAGCTTGAAATTGGCCATGACCACCATGCTCACAGAAATTGGCAAATGCTACAGATCAGGTTTTGGTTTTTATTGTTTGGTTTTCCCTCCAGAAAGCCAGTTGTTAAACACTTACCAGCACACCAGTGGGCAAAGGGAGGTTGAGGGAGAACATTCCAGGCAGTAGGGACAGCTTGTGAAAAGACCCCATTATGGGGTAACATGCTATACTTGAGACATTGAAATAAAGTCACTGAGAGTATGAAGAATCTCTACTTCAAAGGGTTTTGTGGACTAAATAGAAAAGCCTGTGTAAAAATCCATTTAACAAAGTTCTTACCACATAAGTTTTCAATGATGATAGTTAAATTTTTTTAAATGTTCATCAGTGCCCAGTCTCTTCAAATGATAGCTCTTTTTTTTTTTTTTTTCCTGGCCATGCCACATGGCTTATGGGATCTTAGTACCCCAACCAGGGATCGAACCCAGGCCCCCGGCAGTGGAAGCACAGGATCCTAACCATTGGACCACCAGGAAGTCCCCAAATGGTAGCTCTTTATGTCTTAGGCGCAGTGGATTAAGCAGCAGGGTGACAGATACAACTGGCTGCTTACCCAGTATCCATCCCCACCCCTCCTTCCTCAGCTTAGCAAAGCACAAGTGCTCAGTTAAAAACTCTTTGTGATCTCGTGGTCCATGGAGTGAGGGGCAGCCATGTACTCAGTGTTGACCAACGTGACATAAACTGAGGGCCCCTGGGGAAGCTTGCCATTGGCGCCCACTTCCTGGATTCTCCTTTATACCAGGAATATGGACATAGGTGCTTGAAGACATAACAGGCGTTTTGCAGTCATGGCGTTACAAGCATAAAAATGAATGGAGGAGAAGAAAAAAATAAAAGGAAGACCCTGGATCACTGATGCTAAGGATAACGGGAATTGCGTGCCTCTGGACACTTCACACATTACCTTTGAAATCCCCTGTCGATTTCAGCCACAGAGGCTAGATGCTCTATTACTTGCAGCTGAATGCGTTCCCCACTGATGCAAATGCATTTTGCAGCTGTACTGTATAATAAGCAACATGGCTATAAGAGGTCCATCAGAAGACACTGAAACTTGCTACTGAAAGTATGGTCATGGACCAACAGGATCCAGCACCACGTGGGGGTTTGTCACAAATAAAGTCAGGACTCACCCCCAATCTCCTAAGCAAATTTTTTGTTTAACGAGCTCTCCAGATAGTCTTCCCATGATCATTCAAACTTAAGAAGTATTTTATTAGGAGACTCTCATGAAACAGTTAGACTCTCTAAACTTTTGGTTGGAGGACTCCTGCCTGATAATGGCCTAAGGATGAAGAACCAGAACTACCCATGTAAAAGTAGATTTTTTTTTTTTGATGCTATGCTGGACCCTATCCTGGACCTCATAAGACAATCAGCGTTTGCTCCAAGCAGCCACCCAAAGTGATTGCAAGATTACGCAGCACCCAGAAATGAAGCCTAAACATCCATCCTTTGATAAACACGCTCAGGCCCTTAAAAGTTCAAACTCTGTGTTGGGTCCTGACCTCTGAAATATTTATACACAGTGATGCACCTTCCAGATAACATCTCCTGGAATCTGCTTAGCAGCCCGGCCGCAACCGGGAGGGAGTTAATAAATGCCCTGGTTGTCTACAATTCAGCCAGAAAGCTTTTGCTGAGCCCCCAGACACAGCTAAGAATAGCCAGGTTCCTTCTGGTCTTTGAGAGCTCCAAGATCAGAAATAACATCTCCCGCTCTCTTTCTTCCTTCTCTAGACTCTATGTTAGAGGCTCTCAGAGTTGGTACCATCCTGGATCATGCCCAAGAAATACCCTTGTTTGTTGGAATGGATTTAGCTCTTGGCTGGTTTCTTCCTTGTACTACTCCTTGCCAGACTAGTTCAATCTCGGGTCATCCCTGTTTGGGTTTCTTGATTAACTCCAAGGCTTCCAGGGAAAGGAAGAGACAAAATGCTTTGTTAGAGCAGCAAGGCCATGGGCCAGACCAGCCTCAGCTTATCTTCTCTCTCCAAGTAGACTCTTTTGAACAACCATCCTCTACGTTAAGAGTTCTACCCTTCTCCCTTAGCCATCCCCAGACTAAAGGAAAGTCTGGAGAGAAGGAGCTTCAGACCAAAATCAAATCCCAGCTTGACCTCTCCCCAGCTGTGTGACCGGGAGCAAGTGACTCAACCATGCTGAGCTTCCGTGTCCTTGTTTGTGACATGGGAATTATACCTCCTGTAGACGGCTCATGCCAAGAACTTCGTACAGACCCACTAGAAGTCCTGAGAGGGCAGGATTTTGCTTGTGTTGGCTACTCTTGTGTCTCCAGGACAACGCCTGGCGCCCTGAAGTTACTAAATAAATGTTTGGGGGGGATAATCTATCCTCACAACAATCCTATGAGGTAGGTTCTATAACTCTCCCCATTTTGCAGATGTGGAAACTGAGGTTCAGAATGGTTAAGTCAGTAGTCCAAGGTCATCTAGACCTGTATGAGACAAAGCCAAGATGAGAACACAGACCAATCTGGCTCCAGAGCCTGTGCCAGCCATCCTATAGAGCTGCAGATATTAGACACTTGGACGTACGGACAGACATACCTGTCTCATACACCGTGGGTGGTCAGTAGTCCTGGCTTCCTTTTCCTCTTGATCTCTTATATCATCTGCCCTCCCCACCCTGCTTTCTATCCTCCCACACGTCCCCAAATGCTACTTCCCATCGGAGAACAACATCAGGAAAGAAAAAAAAGCTGTCTTAGCTTGGCTTCCTCAGGTCCCACTGGCTGATAGAAAGCAGGCCTTAAACACAAGGGAGGGTGGAAAGGGGACATATTCATCTCCAGGAATCCCGGTGACACTGGGCATTTCCACTCCAGAACTTAGCCTTCTCCTTGTTAACCTCAACTTTTCCATCACAGATGACTTGTGGCCATATGTCAGCATCTTAGGATCATTCTCAAAGTTGATCTATAGACTAGCTTCTTGTTAGAATTCAGATCCCTGGGTCCTGCCCCCAACTTACTGAATCCAAGTCTCTGGGGTGGGGCCCTAGAGTGTGCATTTTTAACAACCTCCCTGAGTGGTTCTCAGATACTCCAAAGTCTGGAAATCCCTGACATGGAACCTTGGGAAGTGGGGAGAGGGAAAGCCACTGGGACATCCACCTTCTCTTGCTCTCGGACGTTGGTGTTTCTGGTGCTCAGGCTTTCAGACTCAGGACTCAAATCCGGACTTATACCATTGGCCCCTGATTCTCAGGCCTTTGGAGTTGGACTGAATTACACCCCCAGCTTTCTGGGATCTCCAGCTTGCAGAGAGTAGATGGTGGGACTCCCTAGCTTCCATACTTACGTGAACCAATTCCTATAATAAATCTCCTCCTATCTATCTATCTATCTATCTATCCATCATCTCCTATTGGTTCTCTTTCTCTGGAGAACCCTGACTAACACACACACACACGCACACACACACATTCACACACGTTTATATTGATATTCCATCCTAACTCTTCCCTTCACCTTTCTGAGTTCTTTTAAGGTCCATACTATCTCAGTTTTCCTTGGTGGCTCTGGGCATGTCCCTGAACCTCGCTGAGCCCCTGGAGCTATAAAATTGGGATAATAACCCTGCTTTATCTACCCCAGAAGGTGGTGAGATAATTGAGGGGCAGCCACTTTCTTTGAAAAGACTCAAGGGTTGTACAAATATCACAGGTTTTTATGATCATTATCGCAGCCAGACAGCGGATTCCGGGGCCCCTGAGACACCCCCTCCGAGGTGTTCCAAGCCCTTCTAATGCATATGCATGAGCCCATTCTACAGCTGGGCAAGCTGGCTCACTCTCACCTTTGGCAACATGACAGGGTGAGTGAAGGGCAGACCAGTTGAAGACATCAAACAAGATTCCTGGTGCCTGTTCGTGGACCCTGTTAAGTTTTACACATAAATCAACACGCCTTTGCGGAGGGAACAAAGGGAATTGGATTGGAAGACTTCAGGAACTTTGCTCCCAGAAGCTCTGAGTACTGCTTCTTCCTGAAAGGTACTTTGCTGCTTCCAGGCACTAATAGGATCAAATGACCTCATGCTAACTGGCCCAGGATTCCAGCTGTAAGATCCCACTGGATCTTGTATAACATTGGGTCGAGCTTCTCCACCAGTTCAGAGACAATGTCTGTTGCTTTAAATGTCATATCCCCAAAGAATTGCCCAAAGACCTGACACATAGTAGATGCTCAATTAATGTTTGTTGAATAAATGAATAAGTGATTAAACCAATGAATGAACAAAAGAATGAATAAATGTCTCCATGCCCCAGATAAGCAATAAGTACCTTATATATCCCCGGTCCACACCCACTGCCGACCTTGAAGGATTCCTATACTCTTTCCCTTATGAGTCCAGATGCAGCCCCAATCCTTGTGACAGCCACCTCCAATCATTCCTTCGTCAACTGTCAATCGAGGGCCTCAGATGTGCCAGGCACTGTTCTGGGTGCTGTGGAATACTGCACTGGATAAAAAGCAAAATCTCTTGTCTCTCGCTGCTTGCATTCTACTGGAGTTGGCAGAAGAAATGAAACCCATTTGCCCCCTGCGTCTTCCTGGAGTAGCCAGAGTCAGGGTCACGTCAGAGATACTTCATCCCCAGGGGTCAGGCATTGCTTTTCTTATCTCTACAATGGTCACTATGTTCTCTGTACACACTCCGGGTCTGAGCGTCTGATCAATTGCTAAGTCCTATCACGTTTACGTCCTCATATATTTTGAATCTGGTCATCTGTCCTCTTTGCCACTCCCTAATCCAGGACACCATCAGCACTCACTGGGCAGCTGCCTCAGCCCCTACTCCTGCCATCCTTCACCTCTTTATCTTCCCAATGGCTTGGGCAGAGCACCTGACACATAAGACATTGGATAAGCATGGCATCGTATTTTTGTTTTGACAGCCGAGGGCCAATACAAGGGAGCCCAATACTATAATTCTGTAATTTCTGCAGTTACAACTGAGATAGTAGAGTCAGAGGCTAAGCGTGCAGACTCTGGGGTCAGACTTCCAACAACAAATGTTGGCCTTTGCTACTCCTTTGTGCGTTCTTAACCTTAACCTTAACCTCTCTGCACCTCAGTTGCCTCATCTGCAAAACAGATACAAATTATACTTATAAGCTTATTGCAAAGTTTATGCCCATTAATAGATGTAAAAGGTCTGAAGCATGACGTCATAAGCACTATATAAGTGTTATCCATTATTGATGTTTTTTTTATCGGGCAAAGTGTTGTGAGGCCAATTAAATAAGACAAAGTACATTACGTGCTTCTGAACAGATATTTTTGTTGTTTTCTCTGGTCAGGCCATTTAGCACTTTTGAATGAATTACTCACACACAGAACGTTTTGAGTACTCCTGGGCACGATGGGCAAATTCCATAGAGACACACCACAGCCCCCCCAAATGCATTCTCTTCCAATCTCTATTCCCAAACTAATACATATCCCTGGAGCTCCCTCCCTATTAATCACAGGAAGGATGTTGCTTCATGCTCACCCACCCCAAGCGCGCCCAAATATTCAAGCTCCCTCATTCTCTGTTCCTGAACATCAACTCTCCTTGCAGTGGGAGAAGACCCCTGCATGCTGATCTCCACGTGCAACTGCTGGTCAATAAATTCTGGTATCTCTCCCACCTCCCCCCACCACCATTTTTTTCCTCTTTGACTATTCCCAAGTCCTCTGTCAGTGTCTGTTAGATTTTCGTTGGTGAAAAAAAATTACTTCCTAAAATGTTCAAAAGTCTTTCCTCGGTTTGTTATTAAAGCAATTATCTAGCATAACACAGTGAAATCGCAAAAGGTATTCTAATGGGAAACAAATGCTCCAGACAAGCGACCGACTGGACTGAGAATCTTTATTGAAAAATGAGAGGAAAGTGATTAGTGGGGAAAGGCAAGGAAGGAAAGATTTTCCACCTGGCCTTGGACAGTACATCAAACGGCCGTCAAAAGGATGCTATTTATAATCATTATTGCTCTGTCTTTGGAGCCCTGTTAGTCCAGCCGTGCCTCCTGTCTATTCCTATCTTCCTTACCCACTCCCCCTCCCCACCTCTGCCTGTAACCCGGTTCACGTGGCTGCCATCTTTTAGGGCTAGGTCACAAGGGGCCATGTCCTGGAGAAAGCTTGCATGGTTTGAGGCCCGCTTGCCAGCGAGACAGGTTCCCGTGTGTCTTCATGCAGACCCCAACATCTTTAAAAACTCATTTCAACTTTCCAATAGGTGAGTCCCAACAACAAAACACAACACCCAGAAGATATGCCAGACTGTATGAATGTCCAATGGAAATTCTAGTTTTCTGGGATTGGGGGCTGGAGTAGAACAAATGCCACAGGACAAAAAGCCAAGGGGAGGATACAGTAATTCCACAAACATTGATCAGGCACTTATGATGTGTGCATTGCTATACTTAGCACTGGGAAGATATTGGTGAAAATGAAAGTTCCACAGAGCTCTTTTAAGTGCTGACACTAGTGTAGAAGGTAGATTTAATCTTGGACCAACTCCTGTTCATTGGCCAGTGCTACCTGGAACCATGACTTGCAAAGATTCTGTGCTTGGAAGGAAATAACTCTGTGATTGATTATTGATGGCTGCCAAGGACACAACAGGAGCAATGGCAACACTCTGCATATATGACAAAGCTTGTCTAGCACTGCTCTTCTCACACTTCAGGGTACATGCAAATTAACTGAGATCCTGTCGAACTGCAGATTCTGGTTCAATAGATCTGGGGTGAAGCCCAAGATTCTGCATTTCTCCTGGGGGATGCTTATGCTTCTGGTCTATGGGTCTCACTTTGAGTAGTGAGCGTCTAGTGGAAACTACCAATGAAACCACCACTTTTCGCATGGTCACATAACTTTGTCTAAATCATTGTACTGGAGAACAAGAGATTCCAGGGTGTATTCTGAAAGAGCAATTCAGCATCTGGTCTCTGAGGTTCCCGAAATTGAAGGCAGTGGTCCAGCCAGCTCAGATCTTGAACAGGTGGCTTCCATTGATTGGCTGAGAGCAAATGAAGTTTCCCAGAGGGCTACACCCTTGGCTCAGAGCCCCAACCAGAAGTTCAGATGTTTTTCCAAATCAACTCCAAGGCTTCCACATGTCTCTGGGGGCCTCCCAGGCACTCTGTCCAAAGCTCTAGAAGGTTACATTCCTGGGTGAGTCTTTGGGCAACAACACCTCCCCCTCAGCTGAACAGATGATCACTTCAAAGGTCTTCTTTCTTGTGGTATTTTAGTACCTCTGACCTTGGCCAGGAACCATGAGCCCAGAGGCATAGGAAAGTGAAAAAGAAAAGAGAAAACATTGTTCATCAACTTCCTCACTTCCACCAAAACAAACTTTGCCAAAGCATTTTGCTTGGGCTAAGTTTGAGTTTGGATGAAGACCCAATGACAGCTTACAGAGTCAGTTAACATTTGATTTAGTTCTGCACCTGAATCCTACTATTCTTGGAAGAGCAGAAGGCACCCACCTGGTAGGTGGTGTGGTATTTAAAATATTTCAATTGCTCAAAGAAAATATCCTAGCCATGCAGTGAGAGGAGTGCCACAATGTACCAGAAGATCTGTTCTGGGTGACCAGAGATATGTCTCTGCTGAGCAGGAGTGAGTAGAGAAGAAGTAAAGAGCAGAGGACTTGGAAATCAAACTTCTGGGGTTGAGATTCTGCTTCACTGCTTACCTGCTACATCTCATACTCTTCCCTGCTCATGTGCTGCCGTCTAGCTGGACTGCCCATCTTTCTGTTCCTCTAAAAAGCTCATTCCTACCCCAGTCCCTGTGTTCCTGCTAGGCTTTCTGCTTGGAAGGATCTTCCACAATCTTACAGCTGCTTCCCTCTCATCATTTGACTTACACCTCGCCTATCACCTCTTCAGAGAGGTCTTAACTGGTCATAGTGGCTGAAGGAGCCCTCTGGCCATACGTTAGCACATTGCCCTAAATAGTTTGTTTCAAAGCACTTATCTCTATCTGAAATTGAATTGTAGTTTAAATTTTTTTTAATTTATTTGTTTATATGTTAACTATCTGTATTTTCCTCTAGAATATAAGCCCTGTGAGGGTAGAAATTTGTCTTCTGTTCACTGGTGTATTTCCACATACCTTGAAGAGTTCCTGACACATAGAAAGTACTCAATATATATTTATTATTGCTGTTGAATAAATGATCTCTCTGACCCTCTGACCATAGTGATTTGTTCAGGGATGGTCATGTGATTAAGACAAGGCCAATATGAGTGTTTTCAAGACTGTTTCTCTGTGGTTAATGGAAAGGGAAGTCACTTTCCATGGACTAAATGAGAAGGATGTGGGTGCTGGGCTGTGAGCAGTCATCTGACCTGTTGGGTGGAGAAAGGCTGTCCAAGAGATGGATTCAGCACCGACCACAAAACGGGAGCCTTTCCTGAACCCAGGAAGATCTCCCTTTGGCCTTTTAAGTTACAGGGACGATGCACCACCTTCTACCTCCCTTCCCCATCCCCCCAACCCCTCATAAAAGCTTAAATTGAGCTGGGTTTCTGTCATTCAAAATTGACACAATCCTGAGCAAGACATGCAGGGTGGTGTCAAGATCTGTGTTAAGTCCCCCTCTACCCCTTCTTGGCTAGGGGACCCTGCCGTAGGTCGAATGCTGGTCCCCCCTCCAAAATATGTCCACCAAGAATCTGTAAATGTGACCTTTGGTCAAAGGTTTTTGCAGATGTAATTAAATTAGGGATCTCGAGATGAGAGATTCTGTATTAAAATTACCCAGGTGGGCCCTAAATTCAATGACAAGTGCCCTAACAAGAAAACCGCAAAGGGAGATTTGAGAAACACAGAGGAGAAGGCCATGTGCAGACAGAGGCAGAGACCGGAGTGATGCAGCCACAAGCCAAGGGATGCCTGCAGCGCTCAGAAGCTAGAAGAGGCCAGGAACAGATTCTCCCCTAGAGCCTGCAGAGGACACCCTGCCAACATCTCGATTTTGGTCCAGTAATACTGATTTTAGACTTCTGGCCTCCACACCTGTGAGAAAACAAAATTCTGTTGCTTTAAGTCACCAAATTGGTGGTAACTTGTTACAGTAGCCACAGGAAACTAATACAGACCTCCAAACCCTTCTCAGTTTTCAATTTCCTTTTCAGGAAAATCAGGATAATAATCCCTGCCGTGTTTTCATCAAAGAAGGCATTACACGAAGTCAGATTAACCTGGACCCAAATCCCAGCTCCTAGCTGGGTGACCTCAGAAAGCCATTGTGTTCTCCAAGCCACAGTTTCTTTATCTGTGCAATGAATGCTTTTCCAACATTCTCTCCATAGGTGTGTCAGAGGATTAAATGAAGACGATGCAGCTAAAGTTCTGTGTCTGGTGCCTGGCACATAGTAAATGTTCAGTAAATGACTAGACGATTTTAGATGAAAGCGTGCTTGCATTTGCTTGCAGTGACGTTGCCCTCTTGAAGGAGTCACCGTCAAAGGAAAACCTTGAATTATAATTTCAGGAGAGCTCCTGAAGTACCAAGGAGCAGTGCATTGTCATCTTTGTTTGTTTGTCTGTTTTGTTTTTCTCTTTTCTCACTGTCACTTTTTAGATCGGTGACTTTTGAATGTCAGGGTTATCTGCCAAGGTGACGGATGAAGAATTATTCAGAGAGATGGTTAAACACACAGATCACTGGATTCCACCAAACATTCCTTAACTGAGAATTCAGGAAGTAAGACCAGGAACCTGGATTTCAAAGAAGCAGAGCTACATGTGGGACCTACTCTTTTAGATCATTATTCCTATTATTATTACTTAGAAAACAGCTGCTGAAAATGTGCCAGATACCACCTACCACCACCACCCCCCTCCCCAGAGGCTGTGCTTGGATCTCCTCTGCCAGGAATCAGCCAGAGACAGCCTCTCCCCACGGCTGCGTCCCATCGGGACCGTTTTCAGGGAGTCAGTGAGAGTTTTCTTCAGCTCACACCGACCCTGTGATGTGGTGTTCCCTGTCGGGCAGAGCGGAGGGAACACATGCAAGAAATAAACCACATAAAGAGCAATGGAATCCGTAAATCTCCAGCATATGTTGTCTGGTTCCTTAATCTCAGTTGCAGGACAACAGCCAGGATCTGGAATCACAGCTGCCCCGTCATAGATCCGCAAGCCGCCCCAGTGCCTCCTGAAGGCCCTTTGCTAGAAGGAGAGACTCGACATCAGGAAAAGCTTGGTATCCATCCATGACGTAGCATCTTCTTCCTTTTGTTTTTTAAATGGAAGAGGCAGAAACTTGAAGAAGTGAAAAGACAGTGTTTAACGTCTTTGCTCATAGCCGAGGATGCACAGCTGTCTGGGATGCCGGGCTTGGCGGTAGAAACCACGTGGGGTTTCCAAAGGCAAACTGTTTTGAAGGGAAGCTGCTCCCTGAATTCAAATTCTGCCTCTGCGTTGTAGACATTTATTTGTGTTCCGGCTTACCCTGAGCTGAATTAGGAAGAGCATAAAATATTGCTGGTACCCATGTCTCGAACTAATAAGGAACAACTAAAGAAACACTCAACAGGCCTCCTATCTCGGGAACAATAGAAAGTGTTCATACTCAGCCTATGTCACTCATTTGCATGCCAGATCTCCAGAAAGTTTTGAGTTTGTAAAACCTGTTTTGACTGTGCTCCAGGCACTGGGGCCTGAAGGGTGCCAGGTAGTGTTGGATCCACTGAAACCCCAGCCTCAGGACTGGATTAACTGAATGGGCTCTGGTGCCGACTGACAGACTGTGAATCCTAGCTCCAGCATTTCCTGGGTAACTGCACCTCAGCTTTCCCAATCGGTAGAATGGGCACAGCAATATGACCTCCGACTTTGGATTGTTGTGAAAATTAAATAAGCCCGCCCAGAAAAGCATCTTGAAAGAGGCCCACTTCTGGGACTTTCCTGGTGGCGCAGTGGATAAGAATCCACCCGCCAATGCAGGGGACATGGGTTCAAGCCCTGGTCCGGGAAGATCCCACATGCCGTGGAGCAGCTAAGACCGTGAGCCACAACTACTGAGTCTGTGCTCTAGAGCCCACGAGCCACAACTACTGAAGCCCACACTCCTAGAGCCTGTGCTCCGCAACAAGAGAAGCCACCGCAATGAGAAGCCCACGCGCTGCAACAAAGAGTAGCCCCCGCTCGCCGCAACAAGAGAAAGCGGCGTGCAGCAATGGAGATACAATGCAGCCAAAAATAAATACATAAAGATCTTGGTGAAAATGAAAAATGTTTCTTTAAAAAAAAAAGGAAAAAGGAAAGGGCCAGCTTCGTATGCAGTAAGTTCTCAATGTACATTAACTAGTCATATTATCTTGGGACGTTTTCCTAATTTCTCTGAGGCTAAAATGGGGCTGATTCTTCCTGATTCACAGGAGTGTGGCCAGGTGTAGATGAGGCAGCACGTGTTCCGTGTATAACATGGTGCTTGGGACACATCACAGGTGCTCCGTCAAAGTCAGAGGCACGTTTTCCAGTGCATGGGTAGATGTTTCATTTGCAAATACTTTTAGCAAGGAGCAGTGGGTGTCACTGAGTTGCCAGCAAATAGAAAATAAAAGAATCTCCGTTCCTGGGCAGAAAAACACTGCACACAATCAATGATTCAGGGTAACCGTATGGCCATGATATAGTCGGAGGCGTACATGACAGAATGAAATCTGTATCAAACCCAGCAATCCAGAGCCTCAGGCTACATTTTCCATGGCAGTCACTGTCCTGTCTGGCTGCAGGGACACGATAAGATGCTGCGCCTGTGGTGCCAGGTCTGAACTCTTGCTGGAGGGAGGGGCAGTTAGCATCGTGTGCTTGTTCTCTCCGAAAGGCTGTTCTCACCCGCTCGAGTGATGACTTAATGCTTCAAACCTCTGAGATGGGGGGTCACACATGACAGGGGAATAAGACACAGAGGTAGACACCAGCGATGTGTTTAGGGCATGGGAACATTTGTTCTGCTCATTGCAAGAGTTTCCTTGGTCTCTTTAGAGCTGTGCCAACAGCTGGCTGAGAAATGGAAGCTTCAGAGCGTTTCCAGAGTGGAAAGGTGTTTCTCTGATGCAAATGATTTTTTCTGCTTATCACATGCCTATTACTGATCACTGGGAATACAGCTGTCAATAAAACAAGCATCCCTCTCGCTTGAAGGTGACACTCCAGCGGGATGTAGAGCTTCGGCAAAAGAATGATGAGAGATGAGATGGCATTCGTTTCCCATTCCCTGTCCTAGTTTTCCTCTAATTAGAGGCCCTGAGTGGAGAGCCAGCTGATGGTTGTGTAAGTTGTGCGTTGCACAACCGCAAGGCATACAAGTCCCACTGTAGGCTGTCAATGACCTTCCCTAGAGTCATTCAGTGCCTAACCTGTTCGACCAAGAGCACAGCTCTGGGGAGCGGGAAGGGTGATCATGTTGGGTTATACTTAGATGAAGACCAAATGCAGCAAGTGGTACAAAAAATTACGTCCAGCAAAAGATGTTACTTGTGGGCCCTACTCCTCTCCTGCTTGGGTTGGTCTGAACATCTCACAACAACTTCAAGGCCAATATCCATCATCTACCGGAAAGTGACAATGTATCAGACTTTGTGTTAGGTTTTTAAAATAAATTACAGTCAGCCCTCCGTATCTTGGGGTTCCATATTCACAGATCCAACCAACCTCAGACTGAAAATACTTGAAAAAAAATTTTTTTCCAGAAAGTTCCCAAAAGCAAAACTTGAATTTGCCATGCTGGTAACTATTTACATAGCATTTACATTGTATTAGGTAGCATAAGTAATCTAGAGGTGTTTTAAAGTATGAGGGAGGATTGCATGGCTTACATGCAAATATTACACAATCTTATAGCAGGGACTTGAACATCCCCAGATTTTGGTATACCCAGGAATCCTGGAACCATTTCCTCATGGATACTGAGGGGCGACTATATCTCATTTAAGGCCAATACATCAATTACGAAAGTGCTAGATGCTATAACAAGTAAATCCCAGCATCTTAGTGACTCCACACAATACAAATGTGTTTTTCACTCACGTAGGAATTCAATCAGGTATTCCTAGCAGTTTTTATCCACTCAGACTCCATCTATATTGTAATTCTGCCATGCCTTGGGGCCTCATCACACTCTGAATCCATCCAACAGAGAGGGAAAGGGAGCACAAGGAGACACAGATGCTTAGAAGAGCCTTGTTCTGGAAATGATGCCCATCGATTCTGCTCACCTTCCGTTGGCTAGAACTCAGTCACGTGGCCTCTTCTTACAGAAAAAGCGGCAGGGAAATGTTTGGCCATGCACCCAGCAAGAAGAGGAGCACACACATAGCGGTCTCTTCCTTGGCTGCTTTCATTATTCCCATTTTACAGATTGGCAACAGAGGCTCAGAGACATTAAGTGAGTTGGCCAAGGTCACGCAGATAACAGGAGCTGGAAATCAAATCCACGTGATTAAGCAGACAAGGAGATTCTTTTACTAAATGAGGACAATATTAAAAGGAAATATTGAAATTGAGGAAAGTGGTTTTGCACTTACGTCCTTGAGTCTTACTATGAGCTCTCCAAGGAATACCACTTCCTAAAGTACTTCTCTGAAATTACCCCCATACTCTTACATCCATATCAAATGCTATTTCCTCTATGGACCAGAAAGCCTCATCCGATACATGAAGCAAATCCTTCTGCATTTGCCTTGTTCTCCATATTTTTTAAAAGGAGGGTGTGTATTTCACTCATCCTTGGATTTTTGTAACATCCAGCACAGTACGTGACACCAGTGGAGGCTCAGAGACTCTTGGTTTGCAATCATAACAGGCAGAAATCTTTTATGAAGCTATCATACCTATCGATGTATTTTTCAAAAAACCCATGACTTTGAATTATGATTCTGAATTCTAATATTTAAAAAATGGTTCCTAGTCTTGTGTATGATTTAAAGTTAAGTTTAGTTGTCACAGAGTTCAAACCGACAGCAGTTTGAGCAAAGTAGAAACGTATTTCTCTTTCACATATAAATCAGATGGTAAGGAGTCCAGAGCTAATCTGAGGCCTCTTCATCACAATGTCCCCAGAGGCCCAGGCTCCTTACAAATGTTTGCTGTGGCTTCCCCAAGATGTGGCCCGTGTTTTCATTATCCAAGTTGGCTGCCAGGATGGCAAGCTATTATATTCAGGAGAAAGAGACAAAAAAGGAAAACAAACAAATGAACAAGCGAACGAGGTCTGGTCCAGCTGTCTTTCTGGAAAAGTGCTTATAACCTATTAGCCAAAACTTAGATATATGGCCACGCCCAGTAGCCAGAGAAACTGTAGTCTTTATTCTCAGTGACTGTATGTCGACTGAAATGGTGTATGTGTGTGCTTGGGGAGGAAGGGGCTGTTGGGGGGTGATGATGAGAGTAGATGGAAATGTGGATGGAAATTGGAGGGAAGGTGCAGCCTTTTGCCACCTGTTGAGCTGGCCTTAATAAGAGATGCCACACGTTCATTCTAGGTATCTTTCTTGACTCTTCTCAGGGCAGGGTATCTCACCTCTCTCTCCATGTCTCTTACTCTCATTAACTCTGCCATTGCACTGGCTTGAACTACATGCATGAATTTCTAATCTAAATAGTCGAATCCCCAGACCTTTCAGTTGGTTGACGTTTTCCTGGTACACGGTGCCACTCTACCCGAATGAGTTCCTTCTTGTACTTCCTGACTCCATATGAGAAGAAGGCTAAGACAGGGTCAGCCTCTATGGGGTGGCCTGAGATAGGCCTCTTCCTTTTTTTTTTTTTTCTCTTATGATTCCTTCTTATGTAAAATGAGGAGCCAGGTCTGGCTGGGAACTTGTCATCAGGGTATAGGAGCAGGAAGTTTGATGATGTCCCAAGTCCAAGTAGAACTCTACCAGGGAACTCAGTGTTTGGTGTCATTGAGTCCGGGCTGGGTTATCAATTACCATCAGGTATTAATGGTAATTCCCTACTTCTTGGTGTTCCCTACTTCTTGTTCATTCACCATTTACGTGGAATTCTTGGCACACTATTAAGGGAGGGACAATATTTAATAAGTGAATGACTAAATGAAAAGGAATCTAACTAATGCCTTCCCTGAGCCTCAGTTTCCCCAGTTGTGAAATGGAAGAAGAGAAGAGTAACCTCACAAAGTGGCTGTAAAGACTAAAGAAAAGATGGGGAGTGGTACTTGGCACATAAGAGGCACTGGGTGAATGGCGGCCACTCTGGGCGGTCGTGGTGCTGGCAACCATAGCTTTAGCATCTCCAATGATAGACATTCAATGTCTGCCTCAGGTACTGTCCTTATTCTGTGGTTTGACTCAAACCCCCAGTGGGGCGAGACTGTGGCAAAGGAGTAATCTGAAATTAGATTTGCCACTACGATTCCCAAATCAGAATCCACTTTCATTTAATACGTCTCCATGCCGTGAGGGGTGCAGCTGTGCCGGGGATTAAACAAGGAGGACGGATCTGTCTTCCGAAGAAGGGAGAATTTCCTGTACTGGTCTGTCGAGATATTTGCCTTCCCACCATTTGTCTGGGTTGGATCCCAGATGCCCCCTCACACTGGCTTTCTCCCTCGCAATAACCAGAGATCGTTTTAAGCATCAACTCATGGAACTGAGAAGAGAGATGGACACACACTAATGTCAAGGTCTCCTGGGTGCGTCGAAAATAAATATTATTCCTCTCTTCCCAGTCGTCACACCATCCTCCAGGGATGCCCAGTATTTATTTGTCAGCTGTGCCAGCAGGTCTGGGACAGGATCCCATAGGAGAAAACGGATCAAGGTCGTGTAACATATCACTTCAATAAATTGAAGGCAAATTATTCAATACTTCAAAGCAATTTTGAGGTTCTTGAGAAGGGGCTCGCCTCAAGCCCTCAAACAATTCTACCACTAGTGTAACTTCCCAGTTTCCTGATAGAAAACAACTTGGGCAGCATGATAAAATTTGCTGGAGGAGGTAAGGGCCCATCACTCAGCAACTAAGTCAACAATCCCTGTCTCTTGGATATTCCCTGTGAAAGCCCCATTGCCGTTTCACAATAATCTTAATCCAACTGTGTCAATTCAAAAAAGTTCCCAGGGCTTGTGGAAGACTGGTACAAAGTGGCCCATTAAAATAATTCAGGCATGGAGTCTATTTGCCAACTTTAAGAATGGGGGCGGCTTTAGAATAAACCACGTGTGTCAGTCACCAATATGTCAGGTGTTGGTGGAGACCATATAAACGAACTCGTCTTGTTCAATACAATGTTTTTCTTTCATCACCTTGCTTTTTTTCTCTCATGGTTGATGAGAGCTGAATCTTATGATGTGGTGGACAAGGCGCTGGACTGGACTTAACTAGAAGCATGTTATATCATTTGGGGCAAGTAATTTTTATTTGGGGCTCCAGTGACCCAGCTGGAAAAGGGGGTAATTGGACCATAGCTAGGAGATTTTATATTTGGCATACAGGTCACATAACTCTCGACTGTCCTACCCATCACAGACATCACTAATTGATCCTTTTATTCTTTCCTGCGTATCCCAGATACAGCCTCAGAATCCATTTCAACTCAAAGTTTCAGGGGGCCACCACCAATCGATCCAAGACAGACTTTGAGGAGAACCTTCTCTATCATTCCTACAGCAGATGACCTCAGCGGTCTTCATATTGTGCAAGTACTATATTTATGGAGGGTGGTTGTCCATGTCGCCACTGCTTTAAGTGTGTAGAGGAGCGTTCTACCTGCAGGCCTCCAGCCTAGCCCCGTAAGCTTCCTTCAAAAGAACATCAATGGGGGTTAAGGTTTCCAAATAATAAACCACTCACGAGTTTTAAAAAAGCTGGTTGAGTCTCTCATCCCATAAAAGCTTCAGAAGGACATGGGAGAGCTTAATGGAGATGACCTCAAAGTGATCCAGGGGACCGTCTGGATGATTGGCAAGGTCTGCCTAGAACCAGAAGACAAGGAAGCTTCGCTGGACTCGTGAGTGAGGTTTCTTCGCAGACCCAAGCTCAGTCCTACCCGCTTGGTAGGGATTTGCTTTTCCTTCAGATTATAGCTGATGAAGGCATCTGTCTGCCTCTCAGAAGTCCTTGGAAGGAACATGGGAAATTGTGGCCGGGTCTGAGGTTTTTACACAACATCATAGCAGCGATAAGTCCATCCTGGACCTGGCACATCTGTTGAGGCTGACATATGGCAGAGTAATGCTTCCCTAAAGCAATGCCACTTTGGTCAAAGAGCAATTCTGGTGCAGCTGAGAAAAGAATATGGGTCTGAAGCCCGTTCGTGTGTGATGCCATTGGGCATAGCTGTTCCTGGCCTCACGACGCATCTGTGAGCTTTTCCTCCACCAACCCTAGTGTTAAAGGTGATAAAACTATGATCCCATAGAAGGATGGTGTCTGGCACTACTCCTTTGGGACACAGGCCATGAAACTCACAGTGGCCTATCACCCAAGTTTCCGTGGTGCAGAATCTTCTCTGATTTGGGCAAATGCCCCACAAGGTAGGGATATCAGAATAAGGCTCAAAGTAGCGACAGAAGCAGGAGAAAATGTTTTGAATTCTGCTGGCTTTCACTTTTGTCTGATGTACACATAAGTCTCAGAGTGATGTTACCTGAGATATTGCACATCAAGCACTTAGCACAGGGTCTGGCAGGTAGAAAGAGCTCAGTAATGGGAGATATTGAGTGGATAATTATAATAGCATCATAAGTAAGCTTCCAGCCTCGAACTTTATCTTCTCTGGTCCTCTCTCCACTCCAAGCAACAGTGATGGTGACGATGATGTTGATGTTGATGGAGATAAGTGTAGTAATGGTTTTCCCATTTTCAAGCGCTCACTGCACGCCAAGTAAGATTGCCTACATTACCTCATGCAATTCTTTTAGTGTTTATAAATATTATTGTGCCAATTTAACAGTTACGGACAGTAAGGCTCGAGGAGGTTAACTTGCAAAACTCTTAACAGCTAGTGACTGTAGGAGCCAGGATCTGAACCCCACCCCCTTCTCTTAATCACTGTCTTTCATTCACTTGCTCAATTAGGATTCATCAGGGACCTACTGATCTAGTCTATGCACCATTTCTGATTCTGGGGACACAGCAGGGAACAAGACAGAGAAGATCCCTGCTTGCATGAAACTTCAATTTTAGTCGAGGCAGACAGACAAGGAAGAAGGGAAATGCGAACTAGATGATTTCAGATAGCAGTAAGGACTCCAGAGTAAAGACCTCAGTGAGACACCATAGGGAGTAACAGAGGGAGGAAAAGCAATTAAATCGAGTGCTAAGGAAGGGCCCTTTAAGGAGGACACGTTGAGATCTGAACATAGGAAATTGTTCTCACTTAAGGATCTCAGGGCAGAGGCTTCCCTGGTGGAGAAGTGGTTAAGAATCCACCTGCCAATGCAGAGGACAAGGGTTTGAGCCCTGGTCCGGGAAGATCCCACATGCCGTGGAGCAGCTAAGCCCGTGAGCCACAACTACTGAGCCCACGTGCCACAGCTACTGAAACCCAAGTGCCTAGAGCCCGTGCTCCACAACAAGAGAAGCCACAGCAATGAGAAGCCCGTGCACCCCAACGAAGAGTAGCCCCTGCTCTCTGCAACTAGAGAAAGACCGCGCACAGCCACGAAGACCCAACGCAGCCAAAAATAAATAAAATAAAATAAATAAATTTTAAAAAAAAAGGACCTCAGGGCAAATCATATCAGACATGCGGCAAGACCCTGAGGCAGGAGTGACCTTGCCATGTTTAGGGAAAATCAAGGCAGCTAGAGTGGCTAGAGATGATAGACGTGATTGTTCCAGCAAGAGATGAGCTTGAAGAAGTAAACAAAGGCCAGTTCACTAAATTATCCCTGACATTTGATGCAGAACTTGGCACATCTTCAATGATCAATGAATGATACTGAATGGATAACTTCTTTGCCTTAAGCTGGTTCCTCACCAGACTTCCTTTCTCTTTACCATGAGGAATGCTTTTCCATATTTTCTGATATTCAAAAAGCTGTTAGGACTGGGAAAATTCAAGAAAGAGTTCATGTTTAAGCAGAAAGGACTGAAAAGAACTTCCCAAGCTGGGCTCAACTGACCTCATACATGCTACAAACATTTCTTGAATGCCTACTCAGTTCCTGCCCTAGGATACTCCAGCTCCTTGTTTCCATTTGGAAGGTAAAACTAGTCCTGTTTGGGCTTCCCTGGTGGTGCAGTGGTTGAGAACCTGCCTGCTAAGGCAGGGGACACGGGTTCGAGCCCTGATCTGGGAGGATCCCACATGCCACGGAGCAACTAGGCCCATGAGCCACAACTACTGAGCCTGCGCGTCTGGAGCCTGTGCTCCGCAACAAGAGAGGCCGCGATAGTGAGAGGCCCGTGCACCGCGATGAAGAGTGGCCCCTGCTTGCCACAACTAGAGAAAGCCCTCGCACAGAAATGAAGACCCAACACAGCAAAAATTAATAAATTAATTAATAAACTCCTACCCCCAACATCTTAAAAAAAAAGAAAAAACCTAGTCCTGTTATTCCCCAGAGGTAAGGAAACTGAGTCTTATCCATGAGTCACCCTGGGCTCAGGCAAGAAGTTCAAAGCTCTAAATGGACTGTAAACACACAAGAGTCCCAAGTCCTAAGAGCCACTAGATCAGCAGTTGAGAAGGTCAGCCTGAGAGTCCTCGGACTTGGATTTAAATCGTGGGTCTGCCACTTTCTAGCTAAGTTATCCTGGGCCGGCTACGTCACCTCTCTGAGTCTCAATTTCCTCATCTGTATTATGGGGATAATAATAATATCTTACTCATGTGAGGATACATTCTTAGTATACGTATAGTCCCTCCTCTCTATACCTTGACATAAAGTGTTGATAAGATAGCAAATGCTTATTTTATTATTATTAATAATATTATTATTTAGATAATTTTGCCTCATAAAAGAACCTGAGGAAAACTACTTGTCCTGAAAAGTGCAGCCAGAGTGTGGTATCAGAGGAAGAATGTTGCATTAGAAGCCATGAATCCCAGCTTCTGGTTCTAGCTCTGATCCCTACTCGCCGTGTTATCGTAGGCAGCTCATTTTCCCAATCTGGGCTCTGAATACTGCGGTTTGCCTCTCAGCTCAGAAATTCCAGGTTCCTTTACCTCTAGAGCAGAGCATCGAGGCAAGCAAAGGCTATGCTTCCCCAAACCTGCAGTGCCTTTCCCGGTGGAACCAAAATCCATCCAGCTGCCTCAACCCTTTGGTCCTGTGTATACTGGCACATACACAGCTTCCACGTGGGCATGACTATGTCAAAACAAGCTTTCCTCTGCCCCAAGGGGTCAACCTCACTTCTGAAAATCAAGCAGCTGACTGAGTCCAGGTCCAAGCATCGTGGGAGCTGGAGCACAGAGCAAAGCATGTGCATTCACATTCCACGATGATTATGTCCAGTGATGCAGGAACCAGCTTCTTGACAGGGAGGAAGTTCCTACAGGTTGGCGTGACCTTCCTAGCCATGTGTTTATTTGACAGCCCAAGGCAACGAACTCACAGACGGGAAGGGAAGAGAGAAGGAAGGGAAGGGATAGAAAGGTTATTTAAGCACAAGAGCATCCTCTCGGGTCAGCCAAATACATTTAAAACTGTAACAACAGGAGATCATATAAGCAGGTTGAGAAAAAAGAAGATAAGCAGAGACTCAAAGGACCTAGGGAGATGCTGAAACCGGGAAACAGGTACTTTGTCTACTTAGTACTTAGGTGCATTAATTGTTACTGAATCCACTTGGCACGTCATAAATACTCAAGAATTATTTGTGAAATGAATGAATGACGGGAAAACATTATTGTTGGCTAGAGCTACCAGTGAAGGTGTTTCAGGTTAAATGGGTTGTGGGAGATGGGCAGGATTTGGATTGCCAGAGGGGGGAAGTAATTAAGGAAGAACACCAGCTTTAACACAGATCCTCAGGAGAGAATCAGGTTGGCCTGGTGTGTTCAGAGACGTATTAGTCAGACGAAGCGAGGCTACGCTGAGGTCAATTTCCCTGGAATCTCGGTGACTCAATATAATAAAGGTTGATTTCTTACTCAAGTTGTATGCCCAGTGCAGGCTGTCAAGGAGCTCTGCCCCACGTACTCACTCCAGGACCCAGGCTGATGGCAGCACTGATATCTGTCAGTTAGCTGCATCATTTGCAACATGAGTTTTTATGGTCACCACAGTAGGGAAAGAGATCTCGTGGAGAACTTGAATAAGCTTGGATTCAGTGGATCGACAATAAAGCAAAAAAGACAGAGGTTAGACTTAAGGGGAAATTTTCTGGCCCTCAGAGTTGCAGAGGTTCCTAAAATGGGGGAAAGCAGTGAGTCTCCCTCCTTAGAGCTATCAAAGCACCATAGAGATATTTCCCTGTATCCCCAAAATTTCTCCAAAATATGCAGGGAGGATATTTCTCCAAAATAAGTGGGCATAGCTAACAGGACATCAGAACTGTATTCCCACTGCTGGTCTAACTGATCTCCGTGCCAGTTGGGCAGATTCCCCACTTCTAGAAAGATACCTGTAGATATCTCTCATCCCAGAGATCTATGATAGCAACCAAGTTCCAGACCCTTAATCTCAGAGAAACAGTGATTCTAAAATTATGAGAAAGGCACTGAGCGTGGTAATCATATTTAGGATATAGGAATAAGTAAAATATACTTACCTCACTGAACAGAGATGATCCTTGAGGGTAATCGTAGATCTCCCAGACATCCCAACATGTGGTAGATATTATGGCAGACTGTATTCTCGAAAACTAGCTGCAATACCATCTCCAGTCTCATCATTTATTCTTAAAATATGACTTTGACCCTCTTCTCATTGAAAGGAGGCCGTGTGATCCCTCTGTTTGAATCTGGGTAGGCTTATGACGGTAGTGAAAGTAGCATCATGACTTCCAAGAATAGGTCACAAAAGGCAACGCAGCTTCTGCCTGCTTCTCTTGGGACACTCACCTTTGGATCCCAGCTGCCATGCTGTGAGGAAGCCCAATCAGCTTCGTGGCAAAGTCACATGTTGGTTTCCCAGCTGAGAATCCAGGCTCCTAGAACTCAATTTCTATGCTGTGAGGAAGCCTGTACTCTCTTCCCACAAAGGAAGACTGCATAGAGAAGCCATGTGCGTGTGTTCTGGCCAACAGTCCAGCAGAGATCCCAGAGCACCAACCACCAGACATGTGAACGAACGTGCTGTTAGCGTCTTCCAGTGCCCAGCTGTCAAGTCACCCTTAGCTTTTGAGTCTTTCCTGCTGAAACTCAGGCATCCTGAAATAGACACAACTAATTCTCATATTGCCCTTTCTGAAACCCTAACCTCTAGAATAATAAAATGGCTATTTTATACCACATGGATTTGGGTAGTTTGTTATACAGCAATAGAAACCAGAATGGCTACTGAGTATAGCTGGATCATCTAAGGCTTTAGTCTAATGATAACATTCTGGTTACCAGAGCATTCTAATTAGTTCACTGGCTGTCTACTAAGTCACCATAGTGCCAGGATTTCAGAGTTGAGTTGAAAGTTTACTGGTCCTTAGTAGCAAAGCGTTTTTGTTCTTGCTACATCCAAAAACAGCATTCCCCAAAAGATCACCCCATAAGGATATGCGTGACCTGAGTTTTCCCAGGATTCTGCAGTGGGGGATAGGATTGAGGTCATATTCAGAGAAGTAAGTTTAATTTCATTAGCTTATGTCCCCAGACATTAAATCTTCTGTTAACTGCTCTTATTATTTCTGAGACTCTCTAGGGATGTCTTGCCTTTATTTACAGAGTCTTCTTGTGTTCTTCCAAATCTAAGCTCCCTTACTGATTTTGGTATTGAATTATTTTTCATACTGTTTGCTATCCTTCATTTAAGATCTCACTCTATGGGAGAATTATGCGTTCCTGTTCCAGTGATGTCAGAGTCAGTCAAGTGACTTACTTTGGCCAGTGGCATATAGACAGAAGTGGCATATACCACTTCCAAGCACCAGCTCTAAGATCTTTTAAGAGCCATTGAGTGGTTTTACCATATTCTTTTTTCTTTCCCCTCTACCGTAAGGTCATCAAGGCCCAAGATATTGTTTATTCCATGGACATATAACATGAGCAAGAAATAAATCTTCATTGTTGTGAAGCACTGGGATTGGGGGTATTTCTCACTGCAGCACAACTTAACCTAAACTGATTGATACACTACTAATGCCTCACTATTGAGACAGCACTGATGCTAACGCCAAGAGCTAACCTAACCTCCCGGAGCTTCCACAGCTGATACCTCGGTAGTGTTAACATGGGTACCTTTGCCCTCTATTATCTCCCTCAAGTCAGATCCATGTTGAGTTCCAGAAAAAAATAAGGGGAATACTCTTCACCTCTACATGGTGTCACCTAGGACCTAAATCAGAACTCTTTGTGCCTAGCAGACCACAAAACCTAGTGACAGCAGTTCCTGCAGCTTTTGCCTCTACTCCCTCTGCCCCAAGGATACAGAAATAGATTCCAAGATTCTCTATTCTGGGAAATAGGTTTTCTGTCATTTTTGCCATTCTTTCCCTTTTCTTCCTCTCTGAGATGTTTCACTTCCTCCTCACATTTCCCTTTCTCTCATGCAGATTAAGACATGCAAAATCACTCCTGTGGGCTTGGGTCCTATCACTTTATCAGACACTCCCAGACATATCTGAGTCCCAGATCAATAAGACAAGATACCACCTCTCTCTCCTTCAAGGACAGTCTATATTTCTTCTTCCAGATACCCCCATGGGTAGCACCCTGGCTTTCTTTGGTAAGATTCCTTCATCAAGGAGATGGAGCCTCCCTCTAGCATCCTTTATAAGTAGCAACTCCGTGCCCACTTTAGCCCATCCTACTTCTTTTTTTGTTTGTTTATATATTTATTTTTTAAAATTTGTTCAATAGTTAAAGGTTACTTTCCATTTACCGTTATTACAAAATATTGGCTATATGCCCCGCCTTGTATATACAGTACATCCTTGAGCCTATCTTACACCCAATAGTTTGTACCTTCCACTCCCCCATCCCTATATTGCTCCTCCCTCCTCCCCACTGGTAACCACTAATTTGTTCTCTGTAATTTGTTCTCAGACTCTGTGAGTCTGCTTCTTTTACGTTATATTCACTAGCTTGTAGATTTGGTTTTATTTTGTTTTTTGGTTTTTTGGCTGTGCTGGGTCTTAGTTGTGGCATGTAGACTTCTTACTTGTGGCATGTGGCCTCTTAGTTGCAGCATGCAGGCTTCTTAGTTGCAGCATGTGGGCTTCTTAGTTGCAGCATGCGAACTCTTAGTTGCGGCACGCATGCGGGATCTACTTCCCCAACGAGGGATCAAACCCGGGTCCCCTGCATTAGGAGTTCAGAATCTTACCCACTGGACCACCAGGGAAGTCACATCTTGTAGATTTTTAGATTCCATATATAAGTGATATCATACAGTATTTGTCTTTCTCTGTCTGACTTATTTCACTTAGCATAATGCCCTCCAAGTCCATCCATGATGCTGCCAATGGCAAAATTTTGTTCTTTTTTATGGCTGAGCAGTATTCCAGTGTGTGTGTGTGTGTGTGTGTGTGTGTGTGTGTGTGTGTGTATAATACATGTTCTTTATCCATTCATCCGTCGATGGGCACTTAGGTTGCTTCCATATCTTGGCAATTGTAAATGATGCTGTTACGAACACTGGCGTGCACATATCTTTTTGAATTAGCGTTTTATTTTCCGTTATATACCCAGGAGTGGAACTTCTGGGTCATACGGGAAAAGAATTTGAAAAAGAATAGAAAAAATACATTTTTTAAAAACCACAGTGAGATATCACCTTACACTTGTCAGAATGGCTAACATCAAAAAGAACACAGATAACAAGCGTAGGTGAGGATGCGGAGAAAAGGGAGACCCTTGGACACGGTTGGTGGAAATGAAACTTGGTGCAGCCACTGGGGAAGACAGTGTGGCAGTTTCTCAAAAACCTGAAAATAGATCTACTCCTTTATTTTTATTTTTCTTGTTAGCATTTACCATCGTCTGATATGTTATCCAATTGTTTACACTCTGCATCCTCCTCTAGAATGTGTGTGTGTTTATTGCCCTAGTACTAGCATCTAGAACAGTGTTTGGTATATAGTATGTGTTCAATAGATATTTTTTGAATAAAAATAATGAAAACTCTTTCGATTTAAAATAATAGTATTGAATGGCGCCTTGGACTTTCAAAATGAATCCCATGGAGATCCACTCCACGTGGAGAGAGTATTAGTTCTTCTACTCACAGGTCAGTTGGGCCACTCTGATTTTATTTGCTGTGTCCAGGAGGGGCTAGAGGTTAAGATTTTATTTGCAAAGGAGGGTCAACTTAAAAAGAATTTGGGAATCACTGATACAGGCCAAATCACACATTGAGTGGATGGATAAACTGAGGTCTAGCAAGGGGAGGATGTTTACCAGATCGCTCAGCTGGCTAATGACAGTGTCAGGCCCAGGACACAGCTCACTCATTGATTTACTTTGCATCATTGGGACGTAAAGATCTGATTAAGGTGACTTAATCGGACATTGCTTCTTCCATGAACTGTGGAGTCAGGACACTGAAATGAAACTGAGTTCAAGGACAGCAGCACCTCCTTGTTAATAATCCTCCCCTGTGACACCAAGGTGGAAAATTCCAAGATCTGACTCTTTCTGACTGGCAAAGTCCATTTCCCTGTCTGATTTCGTGCGCACGTGTGTGTATTTATATTCCGTCAAGTACTGTAGGTGGCAGATTTCATTCAGTTGTGACCAACTCTTATTAGATAGTCAGGCACTTGTGGTTTGGGTCCTTGTCTCAATGGAGGGTCCCTCTGCTACAAATGAGAAGCGCTCAATGGCTATTCTTTATCTCACAGAGGAGGAACTGGGGAAGGGGAACTCCAGGGCTGGGGGGTTCAGTAGTTCAATGACATTATCAAACTCCCAGGTGTCATTTCTCAGCATGTTTGTCTTGTTCACACTTCCTTATGGCCCCGTGAGAGCTCCTGACTCATGAAGATGTCATGAGTGGAGACCGAAAAGGGGACATCTCCTCCCTGTGTCCCCTGTTATGAGAAAGGAACAATTAGCTAGAGGTCTGCCTTTGGCATTCTCCCCACATGCCCGTGCTGGAACCAGTTTGCGTGACTCACATGACCTGAAGGGTGGGGCTGCTGCAGGAAGGGAAAACAAAATCAGAATTCTGTTGGTGTGATGATTAGTTTTACGTGTCAACCTGGCTAAGCTCTAGAACCCAGTTATTCACCTAAGTTTATGTGTTGCTATGAAGGTGTTTTGTAGATGTGGCTAATATCTATAATCAGTTGCCTTAAGGAAAGAGGATTATCCTTGATAATCTGGGTGGGTCTCATCCAATCAGTTGAAAGGCCTTAAGAACAGAAGTGAGATTTCTCTGAGGAAGGAGGGATTCTGCCTCAAGACGGAGCATCGGCTCTGGCCCTTGAGTTTCCAGCCTACCAGTCTGCCCTGCAGATTTGGGACCTGAGCCACATGCCCAGTACTCAAATGTGCATGTGTGTGTGACCTGAGATACATACTCAGTACTCAAGTGTGCATGTATGTGTGTGTGTGTGTGTGTGTGTGTGTGTGTGTATAATGTATACATTTATTGATTCTTTTTTCCCTCTGGTAGAACCCTCACTGGTACTGTTAACTAGAAAGAAATTGGGGAACGGCTATTAGGTAGAGAGTCAAGATTCTTTTTTTTTTTTTAACCGAACGATGGGGTTTTCAAGAATACACCACTTATTCATTTATTTATTCATTTATTCAATAAATACTTTGAGCACTCGCTTTTACATTTATTCATAAATATTCTGTGTGTTTTCTGGATACTTGAGAGAACAAAATGGACCAAAAGTCCTACCCTATTTTAAATCAATACCCTCTGATATATGCATTCATGTCATCCTAAAATTTACCTTGATAGCACTTATCACAGTGCATTTATACAGTTATTTTGTGATTTAAAAAAAAATACATGTGTGGCTCCACCATTGGACCTTCAGTTTTGTTTGGGAAAAAAAGCAAATATTAAGAGGCATAAGGAGATTTAAGCAGTGGAGCAGACGTGGCAGATTTCTGGTGCTCGCACATACCTGGCTCTCCTCTCCTTCCTGAGCAGACAGAGGACGATACTTTCCATCCCCTGGAAGTAAGGTGGGGCCTGTGACTAGTTCCATCCAATGGCCTATAAATGGAAATGATGGGTGTCACTTCTAGACTGAGACTTATAGAAGCTAGCGTGGGTTGTGCTTGCCTGTCTCTCTGATATATCCACCCAAAGAGCCGTGTATCAGATATCATCACCTTTGGGAGTTAGTATTTTGACATACGAATTCTGGGAGGGACCCAAACATTCAGATCGTTGCAATGGCTCTTTCTGACTGCATGAGTGATTCCCAGAGAGGGCTGATGGCTGAGACATCCACTGATGACCAGCCGTGACACAGCGCCTCAGGCCAGATAGGGCTCCCATCACTCACTCGACACCTTTTCATTGAGTTCCTACTATGTGCAAGGTATCTGCTGGGTAATGAGTTCACAGATGTGAACACTGACCTCAAAGTTTGGGAAAGTAGATGCATAAACAGGCAACTGCAATATACAAGAGGCTTTTGGGGGTTTTGTTTTAATTGAAGTGTAGTTGATTTACAATGTCGTGCCAATCTCTGCTGTACGGCAAAGTGACTCAGTTATTCACACAGAGACATTCTTTTTTTTATATTCTTTCCCATGATGGTTGATCACAGGATATTGAATATAGTTCCCTGGGCTGTACAGTAGGACCTTGCTGTTCATACAACTCAACAACAAAAGAACAAACAATCCAACTGAAAAAAAAAAGACCTAAATAGACATTTCTCCAAAGAAGACATACAGATGGCCAGTAGGCACATGACAAGATGCTCAATGTCACTAATTATTAGGGAAATGCAAATCAAAACTACAAGAGGTTTTAAAGAAGTATCCGTGCTACTAACAATAGTAACAGCGATTATAATAAATGGTACAAAGTAATGAGCACTTATTCTACACTAAGCCCTCTTTTTAGGTTTTACCGTGTATGACTTTACTCAATCCTTACCACAAATTGTGAGGCAAGCGCTAGTATGATTCCCATTTTGCAGATCAGGAAAATGAGGCTCAGAGAATGAAATGATTGGCCTCATTTAAAAAGCTAGAAGACTCAGGTCATAACTCATGTTCCATATTTAAAGCTTTTGCTGGAAATGGCTACATAGCACTGTTTCCTACTACGTGCCTAGTACCGGCCCTAGACCATGATGGGTGCCCTCAGTAAATAACGGCTGACTGAATTAGCAACCGCTACAATAGAGTCAGTACAGGAGCCCGGGAGGCCAGCAGAGGGGCGTTACTGAAACAGTCTAAGCCAGTGGTTCTCAAAGTATGGTCCCTGGACCAGCAACAAAGGGAAATTGGTAGGCATGCAAATTCTCAGGCCTCCAATCCAGACCCACTGAAGCAGGAATTCTGAGGATGGAGCCCAGGAATCTGCATTTGAAAGGTCTTCTGGGCATTTCTGATACACAACACAAGCTCAAGGACCTTGCTTCTCAAAGTGTCGTCGATGGACCGTCTGCATTGTCGTCACCCTCCTGGGAGCAAATGAGAAATGCAGAAGCTCAGCTCCCACCCCGGACCTACCGTTCAGAATCTCCATGTTAACTACATCCCCCAAAGATTCTCCTGTAAATTCGAGTTTGAGGAGCCCTGATCCAGACTGTTAGTTTTCAAACTTACCTACTCCTGGGAATCACCTGGGGAGTTTTCAAAATGACTGATGCGTGGGTCCTCCCTCTAGATATTCTAGTTCAGCTGGTCTGGGGTGTGGCCTGGACATCAGACTCTAAAACTCCCCAGATGGTTGTAACGTGCAGGAGAAGTTGAGACTCGTGGGGAATCCAGGACTCTAAGAAGGCTTCCCAGGGAGGCAGCATCTAAGCTCAGTCCTGCCCCCAAGGTGGGTGTGGCCCGGAGAGGGACAGAAAAAGCCAGAGCGTTTTGGGTGCAGCTGCCACCACTATTTCTCCCAAATCAAGGGCTGTCAATCCACCCCCTGTTCACAGCCTCAGATTCACGAAAACGCTTCAGGCAAGGGTTCAGAGGCAGGGCAGAACGAGGGAGAGGTTTTGTTACATAAAGCCTGCATTCTCCGAGCTGTGCCTTCATTCATTTCAAAGTAGCCTGAGTGATAGGGGGAGGTTGGGGGCAACAATACAGGTAATAAAAAGACTTTCAAAAAGTCCCTCGTTTCTTCTTGGCTTGCCTCCCGGCCGACCCACCCAATCACAGTCAGAGAAAAAGGCCAGCCTGTAAGCGTTCAGCCTTTGCAGAGGCTGCCAGAAAAGAAGAAACAGGGCCAGTGAGAGCATAGAACTCAAGCGGAGAAGGAATCGGTAGGGCCAGAGAGAGAGGGGCCTCCGGGAGTTTGGAGCAGGTGGTGGAGAGGGCAGGGGTGAGGAGGACGTGGAGGAAAGAGTGACTTGAGCAAAGAAGGGTCTAGATTCTTCGGAGTTGGCCTTCTGGGCCCCAGCACGGGAGCCGTTTCCATTGCACCCACTTCCCCACCTCCACCTCCTCTCATCTCCTGTGACTAATGATCTTGACTCTTCCCCAACCCGATCTGCAATATCTCAGGCCTCTGTCATAGTCGGCTTCCGGCCATCCGCAGGTCAGATGGCTCTGAGCACAGGTGCGCCAACCTTGCAGCAGTCAGAAGGCAACAGGACGTAGCCAAAGGCAGGTTCCCCAAATACCCCCAGGGCCCAAGTTTTGCTCTCCTTCCTTCCTTTCCCCCTCCCCTATCTTGTTACCATGAATTACCCTTTTTTTTTTATTGTAGTTGATTTTCACTGTCTTGCCAATCTCTGCTGTACAGCAAAGTGACTCAGTTATACACATTCTTTTTTTTATATTCTTTTCCGTGATGGTTCATCACAGTATATTGAATATAGTTCCCTGGGCTATGCAGTAGGACCTTGTTGTTTATCCATTCTAAATGTTGTCGATTCTTCTCTCACTTTTGGGGCCCCTCTCTTCCAGGCCCTAGCTGAGGAAGAAATGTAAGGCAATGGTAAAGTGACAGTGCACCAGAATGAGTTCATCACAGGAAACGCTTTTCTAGAGAGACCCCTTCCAGAGGGTATTTTCGCAGAACAAATTCGGAGCCGTCACCCCACATGCTCTTGGAATTCCTCTTGGGGAATGGCCTTTGGAAATGCCTAAATGGACATTTCAAAGCAAAGCACAAAACGCATTATAATTATGCTGTGCGTTCATTTTTTTAAAAATTCATGTTTGCACCCTGGTTGTTTGACCCCGAATGAATGTACCTAAGTGAATCACCCATTTTATTCTTTTTTTCCCCTTTAATGTCTTTAATGGAGTATAATTGCTTTACATCGTTGTGTTAGTTTCTGCTGTATAACAAAGTGAATCAGCTATACATATACACATATCCCCATATCTCCTCCCGCTTCCATCTCCCTCCCACCCTCCCTATCCCACCCCTCTAGGTGGTCACAAAGCACCGAGCTGATCTCCCTGTGCTATGCGGCTGCTTCCCACTAGCTAGCTATTTTACATTTGGTAGTGTATATATGTCCATACCACTCTCTCACTTCGTCCCGGCTTACCCTTCCCCCTCCCCATGTCCTCAAGTCCATTCTCTACGTCTGCGTCTTTATTCCTGTCCTGCCCCTAGGTTCTTAAGAACCATTTTTTTTTTTTTAGATTCCGTATATATGTGTTAGCATACGGTATTTGTTTTTCTCTTTCTGACTTACTTCCCTCTGTAGGACAATCAACACTATGTACAATAGCCAGGACGTGGAAGCAACCCATGTGTCCATCGACAGATGAATGGATAAAGAAGATGTGGCACATATATACAATGGAATATTACTCAGCCATAAAAAGAAACGAAATTGAGATACTTGTAGTGAGGTGGATGGACCTAGAGTCTGTCACACCCATTTTATTCTTAATGCTTCTCCCTGAGTGATACTCGACTCTTTCCCCAGGTTAAAGCTACCCTCAAAGTTTGCAGATCTAGCCACCAAGAAAGAAACGGTCCCAAAAAAACCAAACAAGAATCTGAAGAATATGCTCCTCTTTCCCCCACTCCCAAAAAATCAACTTCTAAAAATACTCTGAATTATGACAGAATCTTCAGGAGAAATGTCCAGCCTCTGAAAGACAACTTTGGCAGAGCAATACTTACTTGAAGGGATGCTCTCTAAAATCGTTAAGGGTTTTCTTAGTCACGATTAATGAACTCAGTCCCGCTTCCTCTTTTATGTGCACAATAGTATCTGGGACAATCCCAGCTTTCAGCAACTCAGATTTTCCAGGCGTCTTTCCTCCTCAGGATAAGCAACAAAGGGAACAAGCACATACTTAACTTAAGTATTATAGGATGTGGTTTTCTGTTTTATTTTTCCTCTTTGATTCCTCTCCTCTCCTACCTTGAAAGGAAAGCCTATTTTCACACCAAGTTAAATCCATTCAACAAGTATTTTCTGCATGCAAAGCCCTGTTTCACATGGTGTGTGGGAATCCCAGCCACCTAAGTTGTGTTTTCTCATTTATTTTCCTCTAGGGTGCCAACAGAGAGAAATGGGTTCAGGTTGCCCAGGACACTGTGTTGAGAAGGATTCTGAGGTCCAGATTCAGTGGGAAAGTACACATATGGCTTCTTTCTCCTTACATTTAATAGACATTCAAATATTTTGAATGAATAAGTGGGGGACAAAAAAGAGAACTGCATCCATAAGTGGTGAGACCTACCAGTTGGGCAAGAGGAAGTGAATCACATCATGTCCACGGATTCAAGTGAACTTTTAGAGTAATACTCATTCCAGACGGTTGCTAGAACAGACTCCCTTCCTATTTCCAGTGTTAAAAGTCACAGTATAGGTGGGTTCCCCACTGAAATAGTTTACCTTGAAGTATACTTTGCCCCATTCTGCTGAACTAGAATGGCCACACATGAAAGTATAGAAAAGACTAAAGAATTGCTCTAGAATTAAGCAGAATGAAAGAGACGTGAAAACTAAATGTAACCAGCAATTCTGCACTGGACTTTTGCTACAGACAGCTCACTGAGTGGAACCTGAATGGGATCTGAGAACTACATGGTAACAGTATATCAATGTTAACTTCCTGATATTTATTCATGGTTATAATTTGGTTATACGGGAAATGCCTTTGATTTTAGGAAATAAACATCAAGTAGTCAGGGCTAAAAAAATTTACCTTGTTCACAGATATAAATGACATCTTACCCTGTTGCGCCCAATACGAAGATGAAATTTACCTCCAGCAAATATACCCAGAGTTTCCTAATAAACACTCTGGCCAACGGAAAAGAAAAAAAAACAGTCAACAGAAATATGTTGGAGAGCTGAATTAATATATTTAGGTCTAGCTTGGCGCTCTTTGTAGCTTGTGCTGAGGAGAAACTTTCCAACTCTCATGAAATATGCTTTAAAAGGAGAATATATTTTGAGATGGCCATCAAACTTTGCAGCAAAAGAACGGACTCGGAACGTTATGAGGTCTTAGGTCTTATAATATTATGAGTTGTCACAGCCTGGGGCAGTCATAGAGATTTCATGGCTTTTACTCTAGAAGACGAAGAATTCCAGGCACGTTTCTAAACTCGTATCTTACCGTGAAATACACCTGTCAACGTTCCTGATTCTTTGAAAGATGTGCTTTTAAAAAATATATGCCCCAAATGGAAGAAACGTTCCCAAATCACAGTTCTCAGGGTCGGGTCTGTGTAAGAAAGTTTTGGTGAACAAATAACTGAACAGATGCCGGAAAACCTAAGGCTTTCATTTGAGTAGAGGAGAGGGATTTATTAGACCACTAGATTAAAATTCCTGTATTTAAGACATATTTCACAAACACTTAATGGGGTTTTCCCACCCGTTAAGAGCAAATCAAGGGCACAGTGTTCCATTTTAATAGGAGCAGTAACTTCACTTCATTTATAGACTAAACTGACAGAAAAAAAAAAAAAAATACCAGGGTAGCTCTGGCCAGAGAAAACATGACTTAATACAAGTGCTCAGGCAACATATTAGAAATAAAGATCTGTCTGTAGCCTTGGTAATTTCTTTTCCTTTTTCTATTTTTGAGAGGGGGTGGTGATTTGGAAGAAAAAAATCCTGTGGTTGGTATCTAATGAAGTTAACACTTCCGGGGCAAGACGTCTATTACCTGAAAACGTCATGAATTATAATTACAGAACAACCTATTTACTCATGGAGGAACACAGGGTCAAACAGAAAACGCTGCCAAGAATCTCAGCTTTTGCCTGGGAAATACTGGCAACTGGCATAAAGCAAATGGTCTCGGGATGGGGCAAAGGCAGGAGGAACAAAGAGATCTGGTTTGAAATCCATACGCTGTTTAGCAAACACACGTAAAGAGATTTATCGTGGAGAACCATGGAGATCTATCCTTTTGATAAACTGGCCTCAAAAGACGAAGAGACAGCCCCACATCTATCTCACAGAATTACAGACTCTTAAACTGCTGGTACAGGTAGAAAGCAGGTGTAACACTTTTTCAGGGAAATTTGGAAACATCTGTAATAAAACCTTAAATAATATGAGTAGCCATCTCTAGCAGTACATCCGAAGGAAATAATTAAGCAATCTTCCAAAAAGATATACACTTACATGCAAGGATGTTTATCGTAGAGCTGTCTACAGGTGTAAAGTATTGGAAAGGAGCTAACTATTCATTGATAGGCAATTGGTTAAGTCAGAGTAATCCACAAATGAGCTACCATGTGGCCTTTATGAAGCATGACATCTATTTGTATGTGTTGCTTAGGAAGATGTCTCGGTACATTAAGTTTAAATGGCAGGAGCTTAAGAAATCCAAAGTATGATTTCATTTTTTCGTTAAAAAATGAATGTATATATGTGTGTATAGTTTTTGAAAAAAGATCAAACTAACATCTACAGGACTACCAAAAACAGTTACTCTTTGTAGGTAGAATAACGAGAAAATGTTCAGTTGCTGTGTATGTCACATTTCCATATTGCTTGGATTTGTAGACAAATGTAGATCACATTATAGTTAGAAAAGTCTCTAAAGATATTGCCGGGAAAGGAAAAGAAAGTCTCTTTCAGAGAGTTGATCTCCTTTTCCTCTAGATGCTGAATTCGGACACGCCTACTTTCTAACTTTTGCCAGCTGTTGACACTGGGGGAGTCCATCCTCCACTCTGTAATGTAAGGACATTCCTTTCCTCCTAGGCTGGTGACGAGGATTAGGTGAGGTAATGTTTGCACGAGGCCTGGCCTGGTGCCTGGCACACATGAGGAGCTCAGCTAAAGAAAAGAGTGAGCGCCTTTTCCATCGAACAGGTGCAACGCACGTGATCTGCACCACGAATGGCTGTAACCAAGGGGATGCAGGAGGATGCCTGCTCGGTGTCTTGCCTTCTGCTTGGCACTTTCTGGATGATAAACAACCTAGTTGATGTGGTATCTCCACTTAAAGCTGGGAGATGGGTAACCATGATTAGTAACATGTCTAAAGCTCCTACTAAGTGCCAGGCACTGTTCGGGCTCTTTAATGTGATAAGTCATTTAATCATTCAAATCACTATTGTAGATCAACATTATTATTATTATGCCCGGGTTAAGAAACCAAGGTACAAATAAGTTATGTGACTTGGATAAGGTCTCCAGGCTGCTTAGGGGTGGAGCTGAAACTAGAACCCGGAACTCTGGTTTCGGAACCTGAGCTCTGACCCAGCCAAGCACACCCCTGTCAAATAACTAGGGGTGAGATCAAGGCTAAAGAGGGGAATTCAGAGAAAGGGGCTGGGGAGGGGGGTGTCTGTGGCAGAGGGTCAGCCACTGAAACCTTAGAAAAGACCAGATGCTCAAATTTGAATGAGCATCAGGTGTCCCAGGGGGGTTATTATAACAGGATAGATGGATTCCACCCCCTAGAGCTTCTGATTCAGTAAGTCCAGGGTGGGGCCTGAGGACGTGCATTTCTAACAAGCTCCCAGGTGGGATGGGGATGGGTCCAGAATCACTTGGCCCTTAGGGCTGCGTAGCAATCAGACTGACAGGGAGCAACGGCAAGGCAGGGCAATGCCAGCAGCACCTAAATATGCAGCCGCAGCCCTATTTCTGATTCCACAAAATGTCAAATCATAGACGTTTATAAGCAAGTGTTCATCGCGTATAAATACAACCCTATCACCCTTTGACGTCCACATCTGAGTGATGCAGCGCTCAAGAAGTGTCTTTCAACAGCCAATCAAGGCGATGAAAAGCAACTTCATCTTTTCTCCACATCTTCCCAAAGACATCGCTGAGGACCCAGTTCATCACTTGCCCGACGTCACTTCCTGTAAATCCTTTACCATCTTTCTCACTTCTCTCCCACCTCATGTGCTCAGGGACTTCTCTCCTCCAAACTCTCCCCAAAAGGCCTCTCTTCAGCCCTGGGGGAAACATGCATCTAGTTGCCTTTCTCCTATCCTCCCAAATTCTTGCCTTTCTCCTATCCTCCCAAATTCTATCCTCCCAAATACGCCCAAAGGACCAGGGTGGCAAGAAAAACACCAAGGAAGTCCCAATCAACTATGTTATTTTGACTGTTATTGCTACTAAAAATACTAGTAGTCAAGAAATCAGGTGGTACATTTTTTTTTTCTATTTTAGCCAGTTAATTTTCTCAGATAATTCTACCTTAGTAATTTATTTCTGCAAGACATACACCTAGTCTATTTTTTGGTTACTGTAGTCTTTTGGGAATGGAACAAGGGAGGCATAAACTCTACCAAATTCCACAATAAAAGAATTAGGAAATCTCCATAGAAGTTTTTTTTTTTTAAATAGATTTTATTTATTTATTTATTTTGGCTGCGTTGGTCTTCGTTGCTGCGCGCAGGCTTTCTCTAGTTGTGGCCAGCGAGTGTTACTCTTCCTTGCGGTGCGCGGGTTTCTCATTGTGGTGGCTTCTCTTGTTGTGGAGCACGGGCTCTAGGCGCGTGGGCTTCAGTAGTTGTGGTGCACAGACTTCGTTGCTCCGCGGCATGTGGGATCTTCCCAGACCGGGGCTTGAACCCGTGTCCCCTGCACTGGCAGGCGGATTCTTAACCACTGCACCAGCAGGGAAGCCCCTGGAAATCTCCATAGACATGTAAATGATGCAAATTAAGGGGAATTCAAACGATTAACGAGAATTTTTACATGCAATTTCTGGGAACCTTGATTTATAAAAATAAATGTAGTCTGAGATTTGATATCATGTTGAAAAATTTGAAAGCTGTAGCCATGTTTTGACTAATCAAATCTTCTTGAATGAGAATATTTTGGAAGGGAGAAAGGAGTGCTAATTTTCTCATTGACTTATTTTGGGGAGTCCAGAAAGTAGGTTATAAGTTTCCCAATCTGTTCCAAAGAAATGTCTTTATTGCCTCCAAATATCAATGGGAAAATGGCCCACTTAATTTAAGCTTCAGATCTCCCATCTACTCTTCAGCCAGAGGGCTTTCTTTAATGTTACATTTTGGAGTTTGACCATAGACTTCCCCTGAGAAAATATTTCTACAGCTAAAAGCAGACTGAAGACCACTGACAGAGGTCATTTCCATTGTAAAAACACGCATCTCCTGTCCTGGGACTCAACAAAACTATTTTCGATTTTAATGAAAAAAAAAAGGGCATAAACATTTTTATTTTTCCAGACATCTCTCGTGAAGGGAAAAAGAGGATTACTCATCATCGAATTAAACCATGGTTTTGTATCTTTCAGGTTTATGGGAAAATAAGAACCTCTCTCTCTTGCTTTTACCTCCAAGTCATCACCCCCAACCCCAACAAATCCACAGTCCGTTTGCCCCTGTTCACGGCCCTAAGGACGGCGTTATAGAAAGGAGCCGGCTGTCTTCCCTTAGGTCTATTTCAAAGATTATACACAAAGCGCTGGTTTCCATATTTCTCTGAATATACCATTACATAAACACCATGCACGAATTCACGTAAACCAGTGACTTTCAATCCTCACTGTGCACCCAAAGCTCCCGGGAGCTTGTAAAAAAATCTAGATTCCCAGCACTCATGCCAGATCTACTAACTAGAAGCTCCAGGGATACGTTCTGGGCGTATTTAAGAAACAGTAGCACGCTCACAGTTTTCTCACTCTTTCTCCTGAAATGGGATCAGAGTCAATACCATGGGGGGAAACTGGCTGCACAAAGTCTGAAGACAAAAAGTTGCGCATCACCCATTCAGACGCCAACAGGGAGGCATGTCGGGGCGCCTAGGAGCTACTGAGCATGCTCTTACCCTTGGCACCTAGGTCCTCCCAAGGTCAACATAGTCTGTGGAATGCCATCTTGGCTGTTTCATTCCATGTCATATGCTGCCAATTCATTCAGATAAGGCTCCTGGGGAGAAAAGTCACGGTCTCCTTAAGCAGTATTTCCCAAGTGTGGGTTTCCTGTGCGATACCCAGTAGAAAATGGATGTCTGTGGTCAAGTTCAGGACATGCTGTTAACGCTCATCCCCACTTTAAGAGCCACCATGTACTAAGGCTCTGAAAAGTCCTGCAATAAAGAAATCTGTTTACGCAGCATTCCCCACCCATATTTGATCAAGGAATGCTTCTCCTATCCATATCCCTATCAGTAGCAGAGGGATAGGCTCTGGCAAATGCCGATCCAGACTGTGAACTGCTGAACGTAGGGTCCAATATCCCCCTGGTCTTTGTCCTCCTTAAAGCAACCAGAGACAGGAAGGAATCGGGGCAGCACGCAGGGACAGGAAAGACGTGGGTTGGCCGAAGGGATTTAGAATCATGATAGTAATCAGAGAACTTGAGTGAAATTGCCTACGGTGCTCCTGAAAGCATCTCAGCCAGGCTGGTGGTCCAACATCGTAATTAGCTAATGGGCAGAGAAGGGTTTTCCATGTTTAGAAATGAAGGCTTATCGGCTCAGCACTCAAAGATACCTTTTTTTTTTTCAATTGCCATTTTCCTCTAAGAACATGATGCTCAAACTTTAGCGTGCATCAAACCCCCGGAGGGTTTCTTAAAACGCACACTGCTGGGCCTCTCGCCCTCAGAGCATCTGATGTTGTAGGTCTGGAGTGGGATCTGAGAATTTGCATTTCTGATGAGTTTCCAGGTGATGCTGCTGCTGCTGGTCTGGGGACCACACGTTGGGAGTGAATGTTCTAGAACAACAGAAGAAAGCAAGAGGATAGGAAGTGATGGAGAACGAAGAAAGAACCGAAAGAAGAGAGAGGATAGAAGGGAGAAGGAGAATGAAAGGTGAATGTGGGAAAGGGGAAAGAGAAAGACAGAGAGGGGAGCGAGGAAGAGGGATGACACTAAAAGAAGGGAGATGAGGTGAGAGAGGGAGAGAGAGAGACGGAGAGAGAGAGACAGAGAGAGAGCTGATTGAAAAAAGTGCATTCCAGTTGTCGAGGTGTCAGCGCTAGAATCTGGTCACAGGACCAGTGGGAGCTGAGCCTTGAGCGTTTGCCGGGCCACCTACTGTACGTACAGCTAGAAGTTTCCCATCCATACTTGGTGGTGGTTATTCCTGGGTTTGGAGTTTCCCAGTCTCAGCTTAGTGACACCAGCTGATCTGGAAGCAAATCTGGCTCCAGCTAAGGGAGAAAGCCATGAAAAAGGAGGACAGAGTTCTCCAATGGCCTCCTTTTCTCATCTTACCGGCCCCCCTCCTGGGTCTTGTTAGATCCTGGATCTCCTTACCAACTGTCCCTCTGACCAGGGAAAACTGCCAACTCATTCTGGAACCAACTCTCCGACTCCAGGCATTTCTGCTCCCCGCTGCTGGCCTGGACGCATCCCCCAGCCAACCCATGCCCAAGAGTTCCCAGAGTTCCCCTTTGAGGCCATTCTGGTCCTCGTGTCCCGGGTCAGACAAACAAAATGCAGTCTTGAGGGTCAGAGGAGACCCCACCAGGGGCTGCTGATGAAATGCACATATTCCTGGGGCTGCCTTCCCAGCAAGGAAATTTGTAGCATCAGAACCTGGGGCCACCTCCACGTGAGGAAATCCAAGTGGGTGGAGAGAAGCCGGGGCTCAGCTATGTCACCTGGTTCAAAAGAGACACGCACTGGTCCCTGGAGATGCGCTGTGTTGTAGCGATGGTGGGATAAACAGGCTGAGGAATTGTAGGCTCAGCCTGGGAAGCCAGCAGGGATGGCAGTGCCTCTCTCCCCTGGAGGTGCAAGAAATCCTCCCTATAAATGAAGGAAATTAAATAGAGTGCAGGGTTTAGAGGCATTGCTCAAACTCCTAATCCGGACCCCAGGGTTGCTGAAAGGACCGCCACGCCCAGCCAGAAGAAAACTCTTTCACGGGCTTTGCTCTCCCAGGAGCCCAGCGAGGAGGCTGGACCCAGTGACAATTCAACTGGTGGAGCTTCTTTGCAATCCCAGGGCAGAGGAACGCTGGAAAGGGATTCAGAGACCCTTTCCTCTTCCTGCAGAGAAACTGAGGCCAGATGCAGAGAAGAAACTTGTACAGAGGCATTCGGGATTACACAGGGATTAGTTACCACCTGAATCCGCAGGCACACACACTTGCACCTGCAGGTGGCAACTGGAAACTGTGTTGGGGAACAAGGCGTTTGCTTGTAGAACCGTGAGCCTGTGCAGGGTAACGCAGGGCAACAGAGGAAAACGCCTACGTGAGGCAGGATGCATCTTTAAAATGAACAAGCGATTGACGAGCACACTTCTTTTCCTATTGTGAAGTTAGGCAAGCACATGTATCACTTTTTCGGAAAATGTAAAATGTTCCAAATAAGCAGGCAAGGGAAAGCAAACCCTAGCAGGAGGAATGGCTTCAGATTTTTGAGCGTTTCTGATGCATCGGACAGGAGACCAAGCCCTGTCCTTCAGTCACGTCACTTGATCCCCACAAGTCCCAAAAGGAAGTGCTTTGGTTGCAGCCATTTTTCAGGTAAGGAGAGTAAAGCACAGAGAGGTGGAGGTGGCTGCTCAGATCAAAATCTAGCCCCTCGGTGCTTTTCACTTGATTCTCTCAAATGAGCGTTTTTCAGTGACAGAAACGATTCTTCTGCGACATCACTTTTAATGGCTACCTGCAAGTCGGCGGTAGATCAGACACAGTATCTTTGATGGCAGGACTGCAGACTTTTTCTTTAAAAGCCAGAGAGTCAATACCCTCTCCTCTGCAGACCCCTGGTCTTGTCCCAAGTCCTTGACTCTGCTCTTGTAGCAGGCGAAAGCAGCAATAGGCAATACATAAACCGTGGGCATTTTGCAAATGAATAAAACTCCATTCACAGAATCAGGAGGTGAGCTGGATTTGGCCTGCGGTCTGTAGTATGCCTAGTTTGCCATCCCGTGCCCTACAGCGCTGTCAGTACCTTGTTATCAATGCGTAATAATAACAGTCATTATGCTATTGTTATTGTTGTTGTTACGCAGTATAACAAAATAGCTGTGACAAGGTAGGGTCTTGTATCTGCAGACCAACTCATCGAGCACAGACAGCAAATCCTGGAGAGCAGCGATGCTCAAGCTGTGCTGTGTTTGAGAATCTATGGAGCTTGTTAAAAATGCAGGGGGGGCCCCACCCCAGAGAATCTCATACAGACAGGCTGCATTAGGGCCCGAGAATCTGAATTTTTTTTTTTTTTTTTTTTTTTTTTTTTTTTTGCGGTACGCGGGCCTCTCACTGTTGTGGCCTCTCCCGTTGCGGAGCACAGGCTCGGGACGCGCAGGCTCAGCGGCCATGGCTCACGGGCCCAGCCGCTCCGCGGCATGTGGGATCTTCCCGGACCGGGGCACGAACCCGCGTCCCCTGAATCGGCAGGCAGACTCTCAACCACTGCGCCACCAGGGAAGCCCAGAATTTGAAATTTTAATGAGCACTCTTAAGGTGGCCCTGATGAGGAAGCTGGGGGACCACATTTAGAAAAACACTTCTAGATGGGTCATGGGCTGGAAGGCGAGAAGAGATGTCTTGGGGGAGACAGGCCAGCATCTGGAGTAGGGAGGAACAAGGTGGCACCCCTAGCAGGATAGCTCTTGGGGTCTTGTGACGATCTCCCTGGGAGGGACAGTGACAGGGTTGAGTGGTAAAAGGAACAGATCACTAGAAAAGCATCTACTATGTGCCAGGTGATTCCCATGGGTTAACTCAACAACTCAAGTCCCTTTCCCCCAGATTAGAACGGTGACAGGAGGAGCAGAGCTTGCCTTAGATGCTCAGCTTGTCGGCCTCAGTCTGTAATCTTGCCCCTTAATCACAGAACCTGAACAAGGACCCGAGTTTGAGAGATTGGAAGATTGGGACACAGAGGACGAACCAAGCTCAGGATGGAGGAGGGACTCACAGTGTTGGAGGCTCAAATAAGTCCGTACAGGGAAAAGCTGGGCTGCCCAAAGAGCTCTGGATTCTGTTGATGGGCTGATCTCCCAAGGGCCTCTAGGGTAAGTTCTAGAATTTCCAATTCCAGGCCAGGGAGGAATGATTCTCAGAATCAAGGTCACGTGACCCACTCTACCCACAGTGCACCTGCATCAGGACTCAGGCTCCTGATGCCTGACTTACCTGCTGTGGTTTGGCGAAAAGATCCCAGCAACTTTATCCTTTCACTCGGTGGCTACGCATCTGCATACAGTTGGCACTTAATAAATGCTTGCTGATTTCCTCTGGTACCCAAATCATGTTCCTTTCTCTCTTACAGTGTTTTAGCACTGAGAGTCATGCAAGCAAAGATTTACTGTAGGTTTGTCATGGGTGGACACCTTCTGTACTAAACGTGCTACATTCACGGAAAATAATTCAATCTTCAAGCATCCTGGTGGTAACCATGAGATAATTTGTGTGTATTTTGCGGAAGTTCTGTGTCTGCAAAATGTTATACTCATTCTAGAGAGGTCTGAGCCAAGTCTCAGGAGGGTTAAGTGATTTTTTTCCCCCAAAATTGTAGAGTTAAGAGGTAGAGGAGGTAGTATTTGAATAATTTGTTTAAGCTATTTAACCGCCATGTCACAAGCCTCTCTAGTTTCCAGACATTCTCTCACGTATGCTCTCCTTTGCTCCCTATAGCAGCCTGTGGCTCGTTAGGGCAAGGCGGTGGTTCTTCAAAGTGTGACTTCTAGACCAGGAGCGCCCACAGCACCTGAACTTGTTAGAGGTGCAAACTCTCAGGCTCCTTCTCAAATCCAGTGACTCAGAAACTTGTGAGGAGGAAAAACCAGCAGCTTGTCCAAGGATACACAGGAGGTGGTGGTAGGGCTGCCTCTTAACACCATTGTTCAGGGTTTCTCATCAGAATCACCTGGGAGACACTGCTTTTCCCTAGACCTTGTAACTCAGGATCTCCAGAGCTGGAGCCCCAGAATCTGCATTTTCACAAACTCCCAGGAGACTCCAGAGTTTGCAAATGACCTCCAGAACTTCCACTGGACTCGAATCGCACAGCACATTCCTCTTCCCACCGCCAAATTCCCTTCTTTCCTTTGTGCCCAGACTCCCTAGGCAGGGTACAAACTACTCACATACAACTAACCAGGTGTAGAGAGAGGCCTAGTTTGGTGCAGGGAAATCAGAAGAACCCAGGTACCCTGCCTTACACCTCTGAGTTCTTAAGCTGTTTCAGTAAAAAAAATTACAAGTCATCCACAGATGTTTATTGTAAGAATTTCAAACACAATCGAACTTTATAGATTTTTTAAAAGTGAAAGCTGTTTTTCTCCCGACCCTCACCCCCATATCCAGACCACACTCAATTACTGTTAACAGTCTGGTGTGTAGCTTTCCAGACATTTAAAATTCGTATTTAAATCTATATATGCACATGCACACTCAGCTGATAATTCAAAACAGAAATGGGACTATGTTATTCTTATCATACTGTGGCATGACCCTCTTAACAGGATGTTGTGGACATACTTCTCTGCGTATGGTGTGTTTTTCGGGGCATACATATATAGCCTCTTCTTGCTAAAGGTTATAGGGTATTCCGCTTCCAGAAGTATCTTAATTGAATTAATTAGTCTCCAACTGATGGAGATTTTTGTAGCCTTTATCTTTCACTATTACAACATGTGGGACCCGAAACATCATCAATCACCTTGAAAAGGAGATCCTGGGATCCTGCCTCCTGTCCACTTGACGATCCTATTCTATCCTTTTCCAGTCAGACTTTTCTACGCCTAAGAGAAAAACTGACACAGAATGACAGCTACTTGTCATTTCTGTTGTTTTTTTTTCCTACCCGCTTCTTGAGGATTAGGGAAGGTAGAAAACTGAAATGAAAATTTTTTCTTTTTTTTTTTTTTCTGAGGTGGGATGATTGGCATGAATGCCAATTTGAGCGTCAAGATGGACACTCTGGGATAATACTGTCCATACGACTTTTCGAGGGAGGGGAGCTGTTTTTCCTGTGTGAAAGATGTGGCTGTTGGCAGAGACAGGGTAAGTGGGTGACTTTTCCCAGGTTGAGCAGGAATCATGACAGAGATTGCGTTCGTTGCTCTCCATTGCTTGCTGTCCTTTTTCTTTCCTTCTTCCTTCCTTCCTTTCTTTCTTTTTCTTTTTTCTTTCCTTCTTTCTTTCCAGATGAACAATAATTATAATTTCATTTTTATTTCCCAATTTAACTTCTAGTATGAAGCCCCACTTGCCAGAAATTAATCTCATTCTTTTTTTTAAATTTAATTTAGTTTTTTGGCCACACTGCGCAGCATGCAGAATCCTAGCTCCCCGACCAGGGATCGAACCTGCGCCCCCTGCATTGGAAGCGTGGCGCCTTAACCACTGGACTGCCAGGGAAGTCCCAATTTCACTCTTTTTTGATGTACTGCAGCCTCTTCCTTGAAGCTGATTCTGAAAGCTGGAGTCTTTATATAATGGCAAGGTACGGGATGGAGATGGAATTGAATTTACCAATTGAATGTATTACATTTATTCGCTGTAATCTGTTGATGGGGGCGTCCACCAAGAGTGAGATCTTCCTGTATGGCTTGCTGTTATTTTCTGAGGTTCCCCCCAATCCCATGTGATTTCAGTATAAAAGCTGCACTGCCACCCCCTCCCCCTCCCCCAGCTCCCTATGACTCAGTCCCCTACTCATCCCTGAGTCATTCGAGAATGGAAATCATGAGCAAAACCTGGCTTTCACCCAGGCGGTGACAGAGCACATCCAGAAAATCAGGGATTCCCCATTCTGCCAGAGAGGCGTGAGTGGAGACAGCTGATTCTCCATGGTCAGGAGGGAGATGTTTCAAAGTTCCAGGCCACTGGGGTTGGCAGGAGAGCCTGTTGTTTTGGGAAACTGTGCATTGTAACACTTGTGAGAGACCAGAACTGTCTTCAAGGCGAGAGAAATAACAGCTGAAATAGACAATGCAACAGTGGTGAGCTATGACCTCACGTCCCATTGGGGTCATCCTCTTAATTACCCATATGTTAAAAACCCATTTCTCTTCTTTATCAATAATCATAGCTCATTTTGTTGTTATTGTTGTAAAAACAGCTACTCTGTTTGGGGCACTTAGAAGGCTTTATTCCCTCAAATCCTTAGGACAACACTTTCGATGGGCATTGTTGTGATCTTTATTGTAAATTAAGGAAACTGAGGCACACAAAGGTTAATAAGCACCTTGTTACACAGTTAGGAGAATATGGCCCCCAGGGCTGGTGAATGTGGTAAGCACAGAATTAATAGTCCCAATGCACGTGAACAATCATACTAAAAAGGGACAAATGCTGCTGGCCTCAAAGCTTGTATTAGTTAACTACTGCTGTGTGACAAATGACCCCAAATATCAGTGGCTGAAAACTACAGACATCTATTATCCCACAGTTTCTGTAGGTCAACCATCTGGGAGCAGCTGAGCTGGGCAGTTCTGGCTCAGGGTCTCCAGTGAAGTTGCAGTCAAGTTGCCAGCTGGGCTGCAGTCTCATCTGAGAGCTTGTCTTGGGGAAAATCCATTTGCAAGATCGCTCATGTGGCTGTTGGCAGGAGGCTTAGCCCTCATCAAGTGCATCCCTCTATAGGGCTGCCCCCAAAATGGCTTCTCCCAGAGTAACTCATGAGAGAGAGAGAGAAAGAAACAGGGAGACAGGAACTGCAATCCCTTTTCTTACCTCATCTCAGGAGTGATACACCATCACTCTTGCTGTATGCCACTGGTCACACAGATCCACCCTGGTACAATGTGTGAGGGGACCATAGAAGGGTAGGATGCTGGTGGATGTCCCAGAGGCTGGCTGCCACATAAGGATGCATCTCATTACTAGAGAATCTTCGAGGTCTTCATGTAATACAACACGTCTGAGGGCTCAGTATCCTTTGCTTCTCTTTCCTCTCCATCCACCACTTGGACCAAATTCAGTGGTATTACAAAAAAAGAAAGGGACGCTTCTCATCAAAGTGTGGGGAGATTCGATCTTGATTCTTCACAAGAATATCACCCAACAGACTTCCTTCCTGTCAACTCAGTCTGTTCAGCAAATGAGCAGTTTACATGATCCCTTCCCTTACCCTCTTGAATCCAGGATGCTGGTTATTCCAGCTCTGCCTCCATCACTCTGCACCCCATCGCAAAACCAACTCTCCACCCTGCTTGACCTCTCTGTCCCAGAGGCTGAACCATGCAGACTCTAAGACCTGCATTCCCTTGACACTGGATTTCAATTGATTTTGCCCAACAAGAAGCACCAGCAGAAGATCGGAGGATGGAGAGAGAGGGGTTGCGGTGTCAGTGCCCCTATCCCCCCTCTGCTTCTGCATCATCATTCTGAGAATGGTTGTGGCCCTCCATGTCTACACCTCTTATTGGGGAGCCCCCCCGCCCCCGGCTCCAACTCTCGCTGGACCCTGAGACCTTCATTTTCCTCCACTGCCCCTTCCATTCCAGGGTTGTTAACAACTTCCTGCTGTTGGAAATCCCTGAGCCCTTTACCATCCCCTTCAGGTTCTTTTTATCAGGATCACAGCTCTGTAAATAACCCCTTTAGAAATGTCTCTGAGTGTAACCATCTGAATGGAATTCTTTTTTCTGCTGGGAACCAGGCTCATAGAGAATGAAATGGCCTCTGACTTCCACACCTTTATTTCCTCACATTTCGAGACAATCCTTTAACTATGTGCCATTGTAGAGAAGGGCATAGGGCTTATTTTAGGAGACACAGGACTTGAGAATCCTTGAGCCATATTAGGGCGTATAAATACGTCGGATTTATATGGCCATGACCATGACTACTGCATCACTCCACTAGTGTCATCAAGAATTTTATGGACGTTTAATGTAGAATGCATGCGTGTGGGCTTTCAGAGGATTCCCAGCAGATGATTACTTAAGGCACTGAGATTTGAGGAGACTGAGGCAGTTCTTCCTCACCCCCAAAATACTACCATCCTACCAAAATTGATCACAGTTTGCTATCTGGGTCAAAGAGCACTGTGTATGGCCTCCTCTTTTTTTTTTTTTTTTTTGCAGTACGCGGGCCTCTCACTGTTGTGGCCTCTCCCGTTGCGCGGAGCACAGGCTCCGGACGCGCAGGCTCAGTGGCCATGGCTCACGGGCTCAGCCGCTCCGCGGCATGTGGGATCTTCCCGGACTGGGGCACGAACCCGTGTCCCCTGCATCGGCAGGCGGACTCTCAACCACTGAGCCACCAGGGAAGCCCTGGCCTCCTCTTTATTATACTTTTTAAAATAAGAGTCTTTATTAGTTTTTCTTTCTGGGGAAGGATAGTTAAATAAATCCAGATTTTAAAACTCCTTTCCCCACTTTAATGAATCCTCGCTCTGGAGCCCAACTTCACCTGCACCAAGAAACATCACAGCTGAAGACCCCTATAGGACGGTTCCCACTCCTGGTGGGTCCCTGGTATACAATCTTGTTGGCCCAGGATGGGGGCTGAGGGCTGGCTTGTCCCTGATTCTGTGACTGCCTTCACAACTGCCACGTCCAGAACACTCTGCATCCTTACAGTTAACTGACTTCCCAAGTCCTGGCCGATTCTTAGGATCCCTATTTCCTTGCTGAGTGACTCCATTCATTTATGTATTTGTTCATTTATGTATGTATTCAACAACTACTTTTGGACTCTGGTGGTTCTAAGCACTGGAGAAGTAACAGTAGACAAAACGGACATTATAGAGACACTAAGTATAAGTTACTCATGGAGCATGTTTGAAAGGTATGAATAAAGCAGGGTGGAATGGAGTGGGAGGTATGGATGAGGTTGGGATTTTAAACGGGATGGTCAGAATAGGCTTCCGTGAGGTGACATTCGAGCAATCAGTTGGGAGTGAGGGGACGTCCCAGCCTGCTATCCTGGGGAAGAGTGATCCAGGCAGAAGGACAGCTTGTGCAAAGGCCCTGAGGTGGCAACCATAGGTTAGAGGAACAGCAAAGAGGACTGTGTGTCTGGAGGGGAGGGAGGGGCGGGAGGGAAGGAGAGGTGTAGGAGATGAAATCAGAGAACAACAGGTGGAGGGTGAGGAATGATGGAGCCTTTCGGTCGTAGTAAAAAAACTGATTTTTATACTCTTTAGTCTAATGAAAAAGAAGATTCAGTGAGACACTTCCAGAAACCCTCTCTGTACATTTATGGAAGTGCTGAACACAGAAAGGGGCTAAAGCATCTTTCCACTTTGGGGAGAAGAGCTGAAATCATTATGCAGATAAAGCAAATAGGAAGTCTCAGCTGGTGCATGTACGAATGCACACATGTGAGCGTGCGTGCACGCGCATGCGCGCGCACACACACACACACAGCACACTCTCCTAGAAACAAGAGTGTTATAAATAGAGAAATGGCGACGGTGGCAGCTCGGAGCCTTGGGCTGACGTCGGGGGAAGCCGCAGCACTAACGCTAATGAATTCTGATGATTCGGAGCAGTCATTAAACTAATAAACCCATCTGCAAATTAGCACAGCGGCTGCAGCCAGCCAACATTTAATCAAGCCGCCTTCATTATTTTAGACACGGCACACTTGGCCGAAGTGACTGTAGGAGACATGATCGGGGACCTTCATCTGATGATTTTATCACTTGCCTGCCAGAGCGTGAAGGAGCCGGCGTGATGAAGTTACTCTGTTGGTTTTTTCCCTGCCAGAAGGGAATGACTGGGAAGGCCAAGGCTTCTTTTCCTCTCTAATTACACGATGCCCTTCTTTTCACAAATACCTTGAGATGCATTCGTTATTTACTATTTTGAGCTTACTTCTTAAGTTTTGTTATTTGACCCCCATCTTCTAAAGGAGTGTTTTTGCTTCGGTTCCTCCGATTTTCTCCCCATCTCTCTCTTCTCCCCAAACTTGATTCCGGCCCCCAACCTCCCCCGCCTTTTCTCAGTAACTCAGTCCTTGAAAACCTCAGGGCAGGCAATTCCCAGCATGAGCAGGGAGGATGGTGGGGTCCCAAGAGGGTCCTGATTCCTCTCTTGAAATGTCCAGCCGAATCCCTGTTCGTCACCTGTCCCCTCGTCCCCCGAAATGCCACCCTTGCTGACCAGTTCGCATTATTATCTGTGATCTGATTAGATTAGGGTGACCAATTTGTCCAGGATTTCCTGGGACTTTCCTAGTTTGAGCAAGGGAAGTCCCACATCCAGAGAAAGCCCTTAGTCCCTGGCAAACTTGGACAGTTGGTCATCACGTCAGAGAGTCACCACCATTTCTGTCTTATATTGGGCTTGTGCTTCCCAGGTGTAATTTGGCTTCATGTATAATTTTTATTATTGATAAAGGATGAAATGTTAACAGTTCCTAATAAGTCTCTTTCTCTCCCTCTCTCCCTCCCACTCTCTCTGTCTCTGTCTCTCTCCTCCTCTCTCAATCTGTGTGTGTGTGTGTCTCTCTCTTTCTCTTTCTCTGTCTCTATCTCTGTCTCTCTCTCTCCCACACACACACTAGCCTGTAACCCACTGTATGTTAAAGTAGGTGGACTTTGGCTAGAGATTATGGTTAGATTTATTCAGTTTTTTTAACTGAAGTATAGTTGATTTACAATATGGTGTTAGTTTCAGGTGTACAGCAAAATGATTCAGTTATATACATATTTCTAAAGATTATTTTCCATTATAGGTTATTACAAGATACTGAATATAGTTCCCTGTGCTATACAGTAAATCCTTGTTGTTCATCTATTTTATATATAGTGGTGTGTATCTGTTAAGCCCACACTCCTAACTTATCCCTCCCCCTGCTTCCTCTTTGGTAACCACGAGTTTGTTTTCTATGTCTGTGAGTCTGTTTCTGTTTTGTATATAGATTTATTTGTATTATTTTTTAGATTCCACATATAAATGAGATCAAGATTTACTCAGTTTTGCAAACTTATGGTTACCAAAGGGGAAAGGAGGGGTAGGGATAAATTAGAAGGTTGGGATTAATGTATACACACTACTCTATATAAAGTAGATAACCAACAAGGACCTACCGTACAGCACTGGGAACTATACTCAATATTTTGTAATAACCTATAAGGGAAAAGAATCTGGAAAAGAATAGCTATACATGCATATACATATAACTGAATCACTGTGTTGTACACCTGAAACTAACACAACATTGTGAATCAACTATACTTCAATATAAAATAAAAATTTACAAAAGGACAAAGTGAAAAAAAAGAATCAGAAAAAGAATAGCTATATATACATATACGTATAACTGAATCACTGTGTTGTACACCTGAAACTAACACAACATTGTGAATCAATTATACTTCAATAAAAGAAATGGAAAGAAAAAAATTTATTCAGTTTTGAATCTTCTGAAACTTTGTGTGAGGTGTGTGTGTGTGTGTGTGTGTGTGTGTGTGTGTGAGAGAGAGAGAGAGAGAGAGAGAGAGAGAGAGAGAGAGGGATGGGGGAAGGGAAGGGGAAAGATATGGCACATTTTTTTTCTAAGAAGAGGTTCAAACATTCATCAGGTTCTCAGAGGGGTTTGTAACCCAGAAAGGTTAAGAACCGTGGCTCTGGGACATCCGGAAGCAAGGATGGGGGTGAAAGAAAACACAGTCAGAAACAGAATCTCAGCCCCCCATCTTCTGTCTTTCTTCTTCGCTTCCCTCTCCTCTCTTTTCTTTCTCTCTCCTTCTCACTTTTGTTCTATTTTTCTCTTTTCCTCTTCTCTCTCTCTCTCTCATCTCCTCCCTTGCCCTGTCTTCCTCTCCCTGCTTCTCTCTGTATCTGTTTCTCTCATCAAGAGGATTAAATGAGAGAATGTGCAACGCCTGGCTTCTGATGATATTCAATCAAATGTTTTGTTATGTTTGTTACCATGCCCGGTGAATTCCATAAACACGGTTGCATACAACACTCTGATTTTAAAAAGATTCAAATTGCCTTTCCTGAGTGCATGGGTGGAAGGAAGGATGGGTTCCCAGCTGGGAGGTGCTGACGTGCCCTTGTTCAGATACAGACAGGGCACGTAGGGAGCTTGAACATCACGTTCAGGGTGCCCCGGGGGTCGTCTTCGGTGGTCCCTGGCCTCATTCCCGGGCCTGCCCAACACCAAATGCTTCCTTCTTAGGCCCTAGCTTAGATGGCTTGAGGGGAACTGCTGAACTTCGGTTTTTCCTTATTACAAAAAGATGGATAATCCCTGTGTTTTCTTCTTATTGGGAGGATTTGGGATGGAATGAACAAACACTGGGGAGCATTCTCTAGAGGCAAAGAACACGGTGAAGAGTCTGGTCGTCGCTGTACTTACCCTCAGGTATTTCCTTTCCTCTGCCTTGAATAGAAATGGAAAGTTGTGTGTGTGTGTGTGTGTGTGTGTGTGTGTGTGTGTGTGTGTTTCCTTCTGCTGAACCATCTCCCCATACTTCTCAGAGGCAGTGGTCCTATGGAGGCATAAGAGGGATAGTGGAAGAGGGAACATTCATCCTACAAAAAAAGAATTCAAAGCTAATCGCTGTTCTTACCTTTGCAAACACTTCTGTCAGGTTGGAGGCTCAGGGAATCGGGGCACGAAGCTGCAGAGACTTGAGCAGAAGAGGAATTAAGTAAATAAACACACCATTTGAAGATGATGAAGTGGTTGACAGGAACCTTGCTGTGGGTGGGTTAATTGATCAATATTTGCTGAATTCTTGTATTAGATGCCGTCCCGAGTCTTTAGGAGATGTCGTTCTTGCTGCAGAGATAATGGAAAAGGTCTTTAGAAAGCCACGCCTCCTGTCCAGACGTGTGGCATTTTATTCCTTTTCTGAAACGATAATGCCAGTTACTATTGATTGAGAGTTCGATGGGTGCCAGGCATGCCATGTGCATTACTTCATTGAATTCCCATGTTGGTGTCCACAAGGAAACTGAGACTCAGAGAGGCTGTGTGACTTACGTGCTGGAGCTCAGCTTTCTGTGCCTTTCTTCACCTGAGTATCAGTCAGGATGGGCTAATACTCAGTATCAGCACACTGCGATCTCTAATGTGCACACAGATCCCCTGAGGTATCTTGTCAAAATGCAGTTCTGGGGCTTCCCTGGTGGCGCAGTGGTTGAGTCCGCCTGCCGATGCAGGGGACGCGGGTTGGTGCCCCAGTCCGGGAAGATCCCACATGCCGCGGAGCGGCTGGGCCCGTGAGCCATGGCCGCTGAGCCTGTGCGTCCGGAGCCTGTGCTCCGCAACGGGAGAGGCCACAACAGTGAGAGGCCCGCGTACCGCCAAAAAAAGCAAAAACAAAAAAATGCAGTTCTGCATCTGTAGCTCTATTTCTGTTTTGTAGATAAGTTCATTTGTACCCTTCTTTTTAGATTCCACATATGAGCGATATCATATGATATTTGTCTTTGTCTGACTTACTTCACTCAGTATGAAAATAAATTTATGGTTACCAGCGGGTAAAGGGCAGGGGAGGGATAAATTGGAAGATTGGGATGGACATATACACACTACTATCTATAAAATAGATAAATAATAAAGACCTACTGTCTAGCACAGGGAACTCTACTCAATACTCTATCACGGCCTCTATGGGGAAAAAATCTAAACAAGAGTGGATGTATGTATACGTACAACTGTTTCACTTTGCTGTACAGCAGAAACTAACACACATCATAAATCAACTACACTCAAAGAAACAAATGAAAGAAACATTGATTAGAATAGCCAAAAAAATGCAGATTCTGGTTTAGTAGACCCAACAATCTGCATCTCTAACAAGCTCCCAGGTGAGGCCGATGCAGGCGATCTGCAGGTCGCCCTTTGAGTAAGAGGGACTAGGTTATGCTGCAGTAACAAACATCCCGCAAATCCCAGTGGGTGATAGTAACAAGGACTCCTTTCTTGTTCATCACAAGTTGAGTGAAGGGCTCCACCCCATGTCATCCTCACTTTAAGAACAAGGATAATGGAAGAGCTATCATTTGGAATAGTGACACTCACAACAGCAGGAGAAAAAGATCTCTGGGGAGGTCTCACATCAGCAATTAAACGGTCCAGTGAGGAAGTGATGCATGTCACTTCTGTTCGAAGTTCATTGGTTAAAATTAGTCACACCATCCCACCTAATCACGAGGAGGACACGGATTGCCTGCAAATTTAGGAAAGATGGGAGGCAGGAATGTTCGGTAAGTGTCAGTAAAACTATCATGACTGCCTACAGACCCATCTATCAAGGGCTTAACCAGCACTTCTTAAGCAACTAACACCAAGTGAGGTACTATGGGTGGTATTTAACAATCCTTTGCTCCCTTTCACGTGAACTCTGGTTACTGCAACCATAAAAAAGGAAAACATGCAAACAACAGTTCATGCACGGACACACACAAAAAGCACATCAAAAGTTTTGCAACCTTAAAATATGCAGTAATTACAAAAGAGCTTTTGGACTTATGCAAAATTTGAATTGCACAAGACTTTCCAAAATAAAACTATTGCATAAGCAGGGAGTGTCCTTGTGTTATAGATGGAGATCATTCTGTATGCAGAGTTTTGCATACTGCTCTTATTTTCTTATCATTTTGTGCGCACAGTTCTCTGTATCTTGGATTTTACAGACTATATCATTTTCTCAGGCTATAATATTCTATTGGTACAATGTATTTAACCAATCATTTCTGTTGAATATTTAGTTTGGTTTCAACTTTTAGTTTTTGCTATTATTTTCAACAGTACAGTGACTAAGCAGGTAGGAAATATTTCTGCACATTCATACTTATTTCTTTGTAACAGATGCCTAGAAGTGGAATTACTCAGCCGCAGAATATCAACACTGTTAAGGGTTTTGACGTACAGTGTCAAAATACTATCATAAAGCAATGCCAGTTCAGAATCCCATCAGCTTTATTTGAATGTCCATTTCATCAGAGCTTCACAAGAATGGGAAATAGGTTTTAATTGTAAATTTGAGAGTAAAAAATCTGGTTGCAATTATAGCTTGCGTTTCTTTGGTAACTAGTGTGTGGGAATTTTTTTTTAATATTCATTAGTGAATTTTTCCTTCCCTATCATTTATTAGTCCATGTCCCTGTTCCATTTTATTTTCCTTTTGAGCTTTAGAGCTTTGCTTATTCTATGATGACTTTATGTAAAAGAGCGCCTAATCCTTTGTTTAACATGTATGTAGCTAGAGTTCTTTTCAATGTGTCTCTTGTCTTGTAGCTGTCATTTTAAAAAGACATTGTGGGATTGTGGGAGATCTGAATTGGTGGGAACTTTATGGGAGCAATTTGACAAAATGTAGCTAACAATTTGAAAATTTAATACTCCTTCATGAAACAATTCCACTTCTAGGAATTTTTCTTAAGGAAATCCACATGAATGTGGACAAATACTTAGGTATTAGGTTATTCCTTGCAGTGTTGCAAATGATAGCAAAAAGAGGTCTTTATTTTATTTAATGAGACTTACCCAATCTGTGCTCCTCTATGTTTCTTTTTTATTGTTTTGGTAAATATTAAGTCTCAGCTGCTGCACTAAGAGAGACAAAGATGTCATTTTATTATTCTTCGAGGGTTTTTTTTCCCCTAACTACAAATTGTGTGTGGGTGGTTGAGTAAATAGATAGACAGACAGGTGAACAGATAGATGACAGAGGATGGACAGAAAGACAGACAGATGATGAGGATAATAGATAGATGATGGGTAGATAGTTGGATATGGTTGGGAAGACAATAGGTAGGTGACAGATAATAGGTCGTAGATGATGATGATAGATGATGGGTAGATTATAGATAGATAATAGATAAATAGATGATAGATTATGGATAGATAGATGATAGATGATAGACAAATAGATAGATAATAGATAGATAGGCAGATAGATACAGAAGAGATCCGTCTCTTTGACCAACCAGTTCTGTGCATTAAATGCGCATCGGTATCGCACAAAAAGCTCTAGTCACTTAATCACATCTGGGCTCCTCCCCCAGAGGGGATGATTAAGTTGAGCTGGGTGGGGCCCCGCAGTGGAGGAAAGAGCAGAGCAGTGCTCTTGGGAACAGAAGCCAAGAATCAGAGAGAACGAACAAGGGGCAGCTGAGTCCCCACCGAGGTGGAACGCTAGAGAGTAAACGTGCAAGTTCCCGCCTAACTTAGAATAGAGCGCACACGCCCCAGCCCGGCCCCGGGCTCTTTCCGCACGCTGCCCTGGAGCACGGCTCCGAGCTCGCCTGGTCCCGAGCTGCCCAGCCGCGGTCCTCCCAGCTCTGCTTCTGACCCCCCGACACGCCAGGCCTTTGTCCTCACTGTTCCCTCTGCCGGGATGCTCTTACCTAAGACACGGCTGTCTCTCCCCGTTGAACACTCAGGTCAAAAGTCACGTCCTCAGAGCCACCCTCCCTGTCTCCTCTATTCCAAAGAGCCCCCCCGGCCCCCTATAACCAGATGGCCGTAACTCTGGGTTCTCTCCTCCATCTTCCCGCCATGGCTCAGTCTTCTCCATCCTCTTCCTCACCTCACCAGGGTTAACCCCAACCTGCTCAGCCCCGCTGTGGGTTGTAATTCAGGTCCTTCTAGTTCATCTCGGGATGGGACCATGGAGGTGGCAACATCACCTTCCGAGCATGGTCTCCCGTTCCTCTTAACCTGTCTCCTATGTGTCATGACATCTCGCTCTGCCTTGAGTTGTGCTAGCAAACGTCCCTTATGGACCCCCAACCCTAGTGTATGACAAGCTAGAGTGGAGACAGGGAACACACTGGCCCTACACACGAATTGTTACCCTGGTGCGTTGAAAACCCAGAGAGAGCTTTTGTTCCTTGCCATAACAAGAAGGCAGCATATGTGATAGATGTTAACTACACTTACGCTGGTGATCACTTCACAATATACATGAATATTGTATATTGAATCATTAGGCTGTACACCTGAAGCTAATAGAATGTTAGTTCTCAATTATATCTCAATTTAAAAAAATAGAAAGTAGGTGTTAAACCTTAAATAAAGGTACACTTTACTTAAAGAAAAAAAAAGATAGTAGCATAAATTTAATGAGGACCTACCATGTTCCAGGTATTGAGATGGGCGTGAAGGTTGAGACCCTCTCCTTCTGGGCAAGGATCCCTCCAGCTCCAGGTCACCGCAGTCCCCACCACTCCCTAGTGTAACCCTTAGCTTGCCTCACTCATTTCTTACTCCCATGATCCCTGTGAGCCGTTGAGATTCCAATCTCTCTTGTTGAAATTGTTAAGGAGTTTGGAGTAGGTTTGAAGCTGCAGAGTGGCAGGATCTGTTTTGTTATTTATGGGGGAGACAGATCTATCCATGCAATCCCAGGGGAGTTACGTAAGAGGTATTTCTTCACTTGCGAACTATTAGGTGAGCATCTTGGATGTGCCTGAATGGGCGCTGTTCTGGGCACTCTGACGAGGGTGAGGCAGTTTGCCCTGGGAAGGTACCAGAGCCTCCCTTTACTCACTCTGAGGCTTCAGATGGGCTTCCTGACGGAAGGTGGTGACTGAGTAGGAGCTAAACAATCTATCAGGGGTAAAAGGTTCCAGGCAGAAGAAACAGGAATAGAAAGCTCAGGCCTTGAAGGCCGCGGTAAGGAGTTTGGCCTTTATCTTAAAGGCCGTGAGAATCTGTTGAGGCATTTGAAAGAAGAAAACATTGGATTTTTTCCGATTTGAAAAAGAACTCTCTAGTGCACACATATGTTCATGAAAAGATAATGACATGAATTGTTCAGAGCAGTGATATTTATAAGAGCTCCAAACTGAAAACCCCCCAAATGCCATTAGCAGGAGACTGGAGAAATATTTGTGGCATATTCACACAATGAATCCCATGCAGCATTTAAAAAGAATGATCTACTGATGTACAAGTACCCATAATAACATGAAGATGCTCACAAAAAATAATACCGAGTGCAAGACGCAGACATAGAAGCATGCATACCTTAAAATTCCTTTCACGTAAAATAAATAGCTAGTGGGAAGCAGCCGCATAGCACATGGAGGTCAGCTGGGTGCTTTGTGACCACCTAGAGGGGTGAGATAGGGAGGGTGGGAGGGAGGGAGATGCAAGAGGGAAGAGATATGGGGACATATGTATATGTATAACTGATTCACTTTGTTATAAAGCAGAAACTAACACACCACTGTAAAGCAATTATACTCCAATAAAGATGTTAAAAAAAAAAAAAAGAAAGAAAAGCAATCTGGGCCCAATATCTAAAGCAGCAGATTGGAAGAATGGTGTTGTCCTTTCCTCTTACAAGGAAGGAAGGGAGGGAGGGAAGGAAAGAAAGAGAGAAAGAAAATTATCCCTGTTCTCTGTCATTGTAAACTTTACTCAAACTAAAAATGCTTTCTGGATAATACAATTTTAAAAGAAAAAAAAATTCCTTTCAGATAAAGAATAGAAATAACCAAAACAAATTTATGGTCTTGAAGTCCAGGTACCAGTTGCCCTGGAAGACAGCGGGGCCCAAAGGGTTGAGGACGTGATTTCTGTTATTTCTCATTGGCACTGGGTTACGTGACGCGTCCAGTTTGTGACAATTCATCCAGCTGAACATTTAGAACCTGCGTCCTATTCTGCTTGTATACGACACTAATAAAATCCTCCACATTCAGCACCATACTAGAGATGATGGTGGCTGGCCTGGGGCAAATGTTATCAAGCTTAAACTGAATGGAGTTAGGAGATGCTCAGTAAGAGATAAAACCTATAAGGTGAGCTTCCCTGGTGGCGCAGTGGTTGAGAGTCCCCCTGCCGATGCAGGGGACACGGGTTCGTGCCCCGGTCTGGGAAGATCCCACATGCCGCGGAGCGGCTGCGCCCGCGAGTCATGGCCGCTGAGCCTGCGCGTCTGGAGCCTGTGCTCCGCAACGGGAGAGGCCAAAACAGTGACAGGCCCGCGTACCGCAAAAAAAAAAACAAAACAAAACAAAAAAAAAAACAAAACAAAACAAACAAACAAAAAAACCTATAAGGCTTGGATCTTCAGAGGCAAAAGAGGGAAAGCTTTGAGGGCAGAAGAAACATCGCTAGACCAAACCCAAGAGCAGGCAGGTTCCAGGCACCGTTCAGAGGAAGAAGGAGAGAATCTTTCATCTCAACCCTGTTGGAGTGGAGTGGAAATGGCAGCAAAGCCCACACGGAGTTAGGGTTTCAAAGGAACTAAAAGAACAAGGGAAGGCGAGATTTGCTGATGAAACATTTATTCACCTAAAAAAGTAACCCATAATTAAAAGACATGTGTAATAGGAATGCATCTGGGCCATGGAAAGCCGTCCCCCATACATTTCCTCGAAAGAGCTCTAATGCATCCCTCCCTTCCTCCGGGTACCATCTGCTTTGAAATGCCCCCTGCTTCCTCTTCTCCCTTCCAACCCCGCCGATATCTTTATCAAATTCTTGTTGAAACCTGGAAAGGGAAAAATATTTCCAGCAGTGAAAGCTTTAACTTGTCGCCTCGTGTTCTTCTCGGATTTCTAAAGCACGGAGGCCCGGAGAGTATGTTTCCAATATCCTCTCTCTGCGTGCCTTGTGCTCGCTTCTACACCAAGGAGGCTCTGACCCTGGTGTCTCCAGGGGGAGAGGGGTTTGGAGCTGGGGTCAGGCTTGTCAGAAAGGAAGAGGCCATCCCGCCTTGAGCCGCCCACCTCCCCCCCTCGTTTAATACATTTAACCTGGAAGAGGCACTGCTCCAGCCGAGATTAGATTACGAGGTTGGTGAAGGTGGCCTAATAAATGGCAAATGGCGGCATGTGGGGCTGAGCTAATCTCTGTTGACACGCATCTAATGCGAGGCCCATGTTGAAGGCAGCAGGTCCCGTCTGCAGCCCGACTTTGCCTTGATGACCGAAGGGGGAGGTGAGGCCCAGGGAAAGCCACTGGGATGCCTGTCTCTTTCAATCGTCTAGTGCCGCGAGTGTGCACGTCATTATTTAAAGGTCTCCTGGTACCAGCTAAATGTCTCTGCCTCCTGTGGGCCATGAGGTCGATTTCATCTTCTCAGAGCAAGCTTTGGAGGATTGCATGTCTCTCAAATGTTTTCATGTTCTCCTCGCTGGAAGTGTGAGAATGCTATCACGCATTCATTCAACAAACCTGGTTGGATTCCGTCTCCATGCAGGACCCTTGCATGAATGCATCAGGACCCAATTTTTAATTTTCCGTGATGATCACACAGATAAGGGTGCACATCCAGTTCTGCCACCTTCTCACTGGACAGATCAAAACTCCCTGAGCCTCAGTTCCCTCATCTGGTGCTTGTCTGGTCCCTTACTCCAGGGCCCAGCACATAATAGTTATTTAACAACTATTTATAGAATGAGAGCATCTGTAGAATAAAGATTGCTAACTAGACATACACACAACAGAATTGCATGAAACGAGCCATTTATCCGAATGCCATGCTATACTCTATATTTCGTGGCAAAAATTGTATAATCCCTGCTCTCCCCTTGTTCCCATCCCACTAGCTTAAACGTAAGATTCACAAGGGCAGGGACTGTTGCCTTTGTTCACCTGATATAATCTCAAACACCTGGATTAGTGCCTGAATCAATGTTAGGAGCATAATAAAGATTAGATAAATTTTTATCAAATACTGAATTGAATGAATGAGTGAATGAGTAAATGGTGAATGGCTTGTGGATCAACCTTCCTGAAAAATGTGGAAGGCAGACCATTGAACTATTTAATAGTTCTGCTTATCATTTCATTTTCCCCTTTCCTTTTCAATAAGATCAAATTCTACTACTTTAAAAATATTCATTGATCCATTGCACATCAAGTATTATGTACTCAGGCTCTGTAGACAGGGAATCTGAGCTTGGATTCCAGCTCCATCAGTTGCTGGTTCAGTAACCTTGTGCAGGACATTTAATTTCTTGGGGTCTCCATTTGCTCATTTGTAAAATGGAGAAAATAACAGCACCTAACTAATAAGGTTATTATGAGGTTCAAATGAATTCATATATATCAAGAAATAAAAGTAGTACCTAGCAAAATCATAGCTCATTATTCATGAGTATTGAATAATGTTGATATTTTAAAAATAAACCTAGTTGAGAGAATAGGAAACAATAATAATATTAGAAAAGAGAAAGGGAGAAAGGGAGAAATGAGGGCTTTTAAAAAAAAATCACTTTATTGATGGGACCTCCCTGGAGGTCCAGTGGTTAGGACTCCACACTTCCACTGCAGGGGGCATGGGTTCGATACCTGGCTGGGGAACTAGGATCCTGCTTGCCGCCTGGCATGGCCAAAAAATAAATAAATTAAATTAAATTAAAATCACTTTATTGAGGTATGATTAATATTCAAAAAGCTGTAAATACATATTGTGTACAACTTAATGGCTTTGGAGATAAGTACATACCCATGAAACCATCACAACAGTCTATGCCATAAACATATCCCTCATCTCCAAAACTTTCCTTCCTCTCTATTTATTATTTTTTGTGTGTGTGATAAGAACACAACATAAGATCTACCCTCTTAGCAAATTTTTAAGCATACAATACAGTATTTTTAAGTATAGGCACTGTATGTATAGAATTTATTCAACTTGCAAAACTGAAACTTTGTATCCTTTGACCAACATCTCCCCTTTATCCCCTCCCCCCAGCCCCTAGCAAGCACCATTCCACTCTTTCTGCTTCTATGAGTTTGACTATTTTTGATTCCTGATGTAAGTGGTACCATGTCGTACTTTTTCCGTCTGTGTCTGACTTAGTTCCCTTAGCTTAATGCCCTTGAGATTCATCCATGTTGTCCAGATGGCAGTATTTCCTTCTTTTTTAAGATTGAATAATATCTATAATATTTGTAAATACTGCATATTCTTCATCCATTCATCCACCAATGGACATTTGTGTTGCTTCCATGTCTTAGCTATTGTGAATAACGCTATAATAAGCATGGCAATGCAGATATGTCTTCAAGGTCCTGATTTCAATTTCTTTGGTTATACACCCAGAAGTGAGATTGCTGGATTCTATGGTAGTTCTGCTTCTAATTTTTTGAGGAACCTCCATACTGTTTTCCATAATGGCTGTGTCAATTTACATTCCCACCAACAGTGCACAAGGGTTTCCTTTTCTCCACATCCTTACCCGCAATTGTTACCTTTTTAAAAAAATAATGGTCATCTTAACAGGTGTGAGATGATATCGAGTTTTCGATTTGCATTTCTCTGATGATTAGTGATGTTGAATACCATTTCCTGTACCTATTGGCCATTTATATGTTTTTGCTTTGGAGAAATGTCTATTCAGTCCCTCTGCCCATTTTAAAATCTGGTTGTGTTTTTGCTATTGAGTTATAAGAGCTGCTTATATATTTTCGACATACATTCTATCAGATATATGGTTTACGTGAGGACTATTTTAAAACTAAAGACTATACTAGATAAACATACACACATATACATATAAAGATATATGTAATGTATATATAATTTATATCTCAACAAAATGGTTAATATTCTGGGGAGTATAATATTGACTGAATTAACTGAAGACTAGAATAAAACAAGGGACATGGAGAACAATATTCAAAAATGTTGAATATTGATGTTAAAGATTCAGGAGCCAAGTTTAATAATCAACTTTTTAAGGCTCCAGACGCACAGGCTCAACGGCCATGGCTCACGGGCCCAGCCTCTCCGCGGCATGTGGGATCTTCCCAGACCGGGGCACGAACCCATGTCCCCTGCATCCGCAGGCGGACCCTCAACCACTGCGCCAACCACTGTGCCACCTCAACCACTGCGCCAGCCCTAATAATCAACTTTTAACAAGGAAGAAAATGATCAGTCCCATGCCATGTAATTTGTTCCTGAACATAGGCAAAAGTGAATCACTTCTTACTTCATTCTTTGAAGCCATCATAACCCTGGTAACAGCAATGCATGACAAAAATGGCACAAAAAACAAAGCTACAGACTAACCTCATCTAGAATCATTAATGCCAAAATCCTCACTAATTAATTTAAATAGTATAATAAAAGAATCAACTGTCATGTCCAAGGAGGGCTTATGCTAGGATTAAATATAAAACAGCTTATCTAACAGTCAAGGTAGGAATATATAACAATCTCAATAGAGTCATGAAAGGCATTTGAAAAAATAATTAGCATTCATTCACCAAAAAATCTTTCAGAAAACTTGAAACAGAAGGATAGCTGGTTTTTTTTTTTAAACATTCTAATGATTACCTATCTCAAAACCACATCCAGAGTGAAGTTTAATAGTGACTTACTACAAGTATTTTTGTTGGAATCAAAATAAGACAATGATGTTTACTATCACCATTGACATTTAACATTTTTCCTGAAAGGTCTAGGCAATGTTAAGAACTCATAAAACAGAAATAAATAAGTAGATAAATAGACTCAGAAAGGAGAAATATGGCATTTGCAGATGATATAGTATTCTACATTGAAAACACAAAGGAAACCAGTGAAAAACGTCAAAACCCAATGAAGAGTTCAGTTATGTTGCCAGATACCAGCTAAAACATTCACAAATCAATAGCTTCTTAAACAGCAACAAATAGCGGTTAGAAAAATAAAAGGGATTCAGCCCAAATAGCAACAATTTTCGTAAAATGCCTAGGGAAAAAAACTTATATAAAATGTATAACACCCACATGCAGAAAACTACTAAACGTTCCTAAAGGGCATTTAAAACGATTTGATTAAATGAAGAGATTCAGCACTGTAAAGATGTCATTTCCTCCCGACTGTTTAAGCTGCAACGCAATTCGAAAACAAAATACCAGTGATTATTTTTGTGAGGTGCAAGTTAGGGAAGGGAGTGTGCCAAAGCAGTTTATTTCCAAGTTCATTTGGGTGACTAAGTGCACGGCATTTGCTAGGAATTTCTTTGCGAAGGTGAACGTATTTTGCCTTACCAGATCATAATATCACGTAGCTACGATAATCAGATTGTGTGCCTTGGCGGAAAGAGTCAACAGAATGTGCTTGAAGGGATAGGGGAGTTAAGCACAAAAATAAACTTTATTCAATGATTCATTTTATGATAAAGGTGGGAGCACAGATCAGGGGAAAGAAACAGGGGCTGGGACAATGGGGTATCGTTTGTATCCTCATCAGCACTGAAGACCACCTTCGAGCTTAATTATATCCCCATGGACCCCTTCCCTATCTTTTCCAAAATCTCTCCAAACTGCCTTCTTCTAGGTTTTTCAGAGGTACCAGAAGGAAGATGAGAAAGAGAGCAAGGAGGAGGGAGAGGGGAATCCTATGAGGGTAAAACCGGACCGCATTTTCTTTGCCAGGCCCAATTCCAGGTCACTTGAGACAGCAGATGCTCGGGGTGCTAAAAATCCTTCCAACCACACCAGAAATGTTTTCTCGGGATCAGCTTGCTTTAATGGGAAGAAACATAAAGAACGAGTAACATGTCTGGCCCGCCCACTGCGTGTCTGCAGATGCCAGGCTAGCCTAGGAGGCAAGATGGTTCCGCGTTAAGAGGGTCCTGAATTCAAACCCCACCTGTCACTTTACAGCTGTGTGACTTTGAGCAAATGACCCAGCCTCGATTTCCCTATGTGTAAAAACAGGAGTTCTGCTACCTGTCTCACAAGGGATCATAATCAAGATTGAATGAGATATGGACCATATCTCCTTTTTAGCCTCTTTGTGCCTCAGTTTCCCCATCTATAAAATGGAGACATTACTTGTACCTGGCTCATGGGATTGCTGTGAGAATTAACTGACTTAATGCACATGAAAGTCTTAGAAGAGTTAAGTGTTCACTGGATGCTATCAGTTATTGTATTATGGACAAATCCAGATAGGTGTTAAGTATTCTATTGACAGTGGTTATCATTATTATTAATATTGTTATTACCATTAATGATATACTTTTATTATATTTTCATTTAATATTTTAACATTTATTATTTCTACCTGATTTTTTTTTTTTTTTTTTGCACCTAACAAACAGATTTTCTTGCTGAGCTGATTTCTCTCGTCTTGTAGACAACACTTCAGATGCCTGGTAGCAGCCAGTACAGACAAAAGCTTCACGGAGTTGCCTCTCTCCCTCCAGTTGTCTTCCGAGTTCCAAAAAACTAGATTCCCAAATGCCATGTAAAGAAGTTTTCAAGTACTTATCAGCCTGGATCTTCCAGAGGGTTCAGTCAAGAATGAGCCCAGGGGACTTCCCTGGTGGTCCAGTGGGTAAGACTTCCCAATGCAGGGGGCCCGGGTTTGATCCCTGGTCAGGGAACTAGATCTCGCATGCATGTTGCAACTAAGGAGTCTGCATGCCACAACTAAGAAGTCTGCGTGCTGCTACTAAAGATCCCGCATGCCGCAACAAAGATCCAGTGTGCTGCAACTAAGACCCAGCACAGCCAAAATCAATAAATATATAAACAAAAATAAATATTGAAAAAATATGGCTAGGAACGAATATAACTTCAATAAATTATGACTGTGTTAAACTGAGAATTTAAACACTATATTAAGGTATATGAATGCATTAAATTTACAAATGTACTAAAAAGAAAAGAATGAGCCCATATACTGGAGCAAAGACACCCTTCGATGACATGACAGCATTTGAGACTGGAGACCCCCTTTGATGAGCTGTGCTCCATTTGGAAATAAGGAGTGAGACAAAGATGACTCACGGGGAGTCAGGCGTCACTTTCCCCTCCATCCTCTCCTACCCTCATCCCAGCTCAAGCCATGAGCTGCTTTTCTTTTTCTTTTTTAAAATTTTTATTGGAGTATAGTTGACTTACAATGTTGTGTCACTTTCTGCTGTACAGCAAAGTGAATCTGTCATACATATACATATATCCACTCTTTTTTAGATTCTCCTCCCATATAGGTCATTACAGAGCACTGAGTAGAGTTCCCTGTGCTACACAGTAGGTCCTTATTCGTGGTCTATTTTATATGCAGTAGCATGTATATGTGAATCCCAATCTCCCAATTTATCCCTCTCGCCTTTTCCCCCCTGGTAACTATAAGATTGTTTTCTACATCTGTAATTTTATTTCTGTTTTGTAAATAAGTTCATTTGTACCATTTTTTTAGATTCCACATATAAGCGCTATCATATGATAATTGCCCTTCTCTGTTTGACTTACTTCACTCAGTATGACAATCTTGAGGTCCATCCATGTTGTTGCAAATGGCATTCTTTCATTCTTTTTTATGGCTGAGTGATATTCCATTGTATATATGTACCACATCTTCTTTATCCATTCCTCTGTCGATGGATATCTAGGTTGCTTCCATGTCCTGGCTATTGTAAACAGTGCTGCAATGAACATCGGGATACATGTATCTTTTCAAATTATGGTTTTCTCCGGGTATATGCCCTGGAGTGGGATTGCTGGGTCATATGGTAGCTCTATTTTTATTCAAGATGCCAGAGAGATGCTTTTCAAATTAATTTGATGCCAGTGTTTTCCACATCACTAGCGCTGGGAGAAGAAAGAAGGTGATGTCTCCTCACCCTAGCTCTTGGTTACTTGTATTTTCTCCTGACCCAAGGAGTCAATATCTTTTAGTCATGAATGGAGGAAATAAAAGATAGCCTAGCTGAACTTGTGGCATTGCTTTATGCAAGGGACTCTCCCAAAAAAATCCTTTAGAAGGAAAACTTTGTGTCCCTAATGCTATGAAGGGAGCTTCCATATGGTCTGCTGAAGCCATTCACAGAGCTGAATACCTTAGAACAGGGAACAATGTTTTGGCCACCGATTAGTCTATATACCTTTTTTTTTTTTTTTTTTTTTGCCTCAGAAAAACAGAGAGAGAGAGAGACCCATCCAGGGATACCAAAGAATTTCTGGAAAGAAGAAAGGAAAAACCACTCCAGTGAAGGATTTCATGGTTTTCTTGCCTTCCAAAAAAATGCCTCTCCGAGCTGGACATTTCCATTCAATCACTTTATTAGTGCTTCTCTCCTTTAAGAAATGCTCCAGAGGACTGGATTTCAGGCAGCGAAAAACCCAAGTTCCCAAAATTAGCTTGAGGTCTTAGTGCGGAGGGGTGGGAAAAAATAGATCAAGTGAAGTAACAAAAAGCTCTCCAGGATGCAGAGGCCATTTCTGACTCACTGCCCAGGCCAAAGTAAACGTGAAACCCAATGCTCAGAGAACCCTAAACGCCTGGTCATTTCTCAGAGAGAAAAATGCAACTGATCTGGGAAAAGATAGCAGTCATATTCCAGGGGGAACTTACACATTCAAGGATCATTTACTGAGCGCCTGTTACGTGTTAGATGTTGTCTGTCTTGACTCTTCACGATCACCCAGGGAGGCACCATCTATTTTCCTCATTTGACAGATGCAACCCAGAAGTCAGATTGCCCCATACGGTTTCTCTGTTTTAACTGATGCCAATAGAGCTTCAGAACATAGCCACTCACAACAGAAGCATTAGTGAGCTGCATGCGTTTTACTGAAGATTCTGCAGGCCAAAAGGAGGAGGGTGTTTACATCATGCACTCATGAAAAACTACCTAAGACTTCCCATCAGCCAAGTCCACTCTCTGACGTTGGCCCCTCCCTGCCCTGCCATCCATGGGAGGTCTTCTTCATTTTCATCACCCGTGGGATTCCTAGATTCTTTTTCTTTAACCTCCAGATCAGCCTTCCTCCCCCTGTAGTCCTGTTATGATCCCAGAAAATAAAGGTTGTGATAGGAAGATCCAAAAGCATTGATTCATCAAGAACACAAGATGGAAAAGGAGAGTCAGAAGCCAACACTTGTACACTGTCTAGAATTCCCTTATAATATCCAAGAACATTGGTTTTTGTGCCCTGTCTCGGATACTTTCAGTAAGGGAGAACTTAGTGTCTTCTGAGACAACCCAGCCCATGGTTGGCCTGCTCTGGGAATTTTTTTTTTCCTTTACTTTGAGCCAGACCTCACCTTCCTGTAACTTTCACCCACAGTTGCTAATTCTTCCTTCTGGATCTATCTGAAATAAGTCAGATACCTCTTTGGCATTACGTCTTCCTGCTATTTGGTGGCGGCCAAGTCATGCATGATCTCATTCAGAAACTTCTTGACATCCATGTGAGGCAGAGGTATTTTTCACCCCCATTTTATAGATGGGGAAATAGTCTGACTAAGGTGAAGAATATGAGTGACGGTATAGAGCTAGTGAGGGTCAGAGGCTGGGCTTGAACACAGGATATTGAACTTGGGGTCTCACAGCCAAAGGCAGGTTCAGTGGATTCTCCATCCATTATTGTAATTGAGCTTTGTCTACTTGATTCACTTTTTCCAATGTCAGAAACAACAGTCCATAAAGGGATACTAAATGTATAGGAGGAGTGTTCCAATGAGAAAAGAAATAAAAGAAGACCAAAGGAAGGAGAAAGAAAGGAGAGGGGCAGAGAAAGAGAGACAAACTAGGTGGTAGTAAATGAGGGGGAAGAGAAGAGAAGAAGGGAGAGGGGGAAGAGAAGGTTATGGCTGGATACGATGCCAATGATCTAAAGACAGCTACCAACTCGGATGCTGTTGGAAGCCTGCCTGTCCGGTCACGGGCAGGCCATTGACTGCTGGAGATACCCATGGCAGACATCTGGAGGATGCAGGAAGTGGTGCTTCTGCGTCATGACCAACAGAAGAGATAATGCTTTCAGCTTGTGATCCCTGAATAGCATCCATTTACAAGTAGATTTCCAATCTTCTGCTGAAGGCAAGCAGAAGGTACTTAAGTTTGAAACTGCTGAATATTTTAAGTTACCTGGGTATTATTTTCCTCTAGAATAGGGGCTCTTAATATTGGATCCCTGGACTGAACTTCAAGGTGAAACGGGTCTTTGAACATCTTGAAATCAAACATAAAATATTGCGTGAATGTTCAATTATCTTCTTTTTTTTCATATTTCCACCTTCTTATTTGTAATATGACTTTCTAATACTGTCATGATGGAGGTACGGCTGATAGTACAAAGCAACCCCAGGGTCTGGAAGAAGAGCCCTTGATCTCAGATTTTGATCACTCACTCGCCGAAGGACATTTGTAAGCCACTTCCTCTGTGTGGGAGCAGGATAGGAGCTAGGACCAGTTAAAATGTATTCGATTCTGTTTGGAGGGCCAGGGAAGGCCCTGAGAACGGCCACCAGCCCTGCACCATCTGCTCCCCACCTCCAATAAGGTCACTTTACAGTATACGTGTTGTCACTGTATGCGAAACCCCACAGCCACGCTGTGGCTGACTAGGGTAGGGTACTTCAGATGCTCTCTCTTTGGGACTTGGAACGGAACACAGAGCTGGTCGGTTAAACCAAGCAGATGGAGACCCGAGAGCTCTGCGTTCACCACGTTAGCCATGGGACCACAGACGCAAAGGCGTGGGCTCTTAGGAGTCGAAGGGAGGACGAAAGGAGATGTGAGGAGATGATCAGAGAGAGCATGTGGGGCGGGTGGAGGGGATCGGTGGGGGAGGCAGAGAAAGAGAATGTGTATATATGCGTGTGCGTGCCTAGAAGCAATGTCTGGAAAGATAACACAACAAAATAACAAAAATCGCTCTGGCTGGGGAAAGTGCGTGCTTTCTAGTCTTCAGAGTTCTCTGTTTTGCCTGCCTTTTTACAGCCGGCACATATTAATTTTACAATCAGCAAAAAAATGATGAATCTATTTCCATTTGGGGAAAATTTTCTTTAAAAGGAATGCGTCTGGGGACACCAGCGTTTTCCCCCATGCGAAGCCCAAGGGAGGGACGGAGCCAGTGCTCAGGCCTTTGTAGTAAATATCTCCAGACCACACTAAATCCAATCTTCTTATTTGGGGTTATTTGCTTTCCGGATGGCAGGGCTGTGATGGATCCCAGATCCAGCACTCGTGGCATCTCAATCAGCTGTGTTTAGATGCTGCTGTGACACAAGATTATGACGTTTTGATGGGATTAGGAGATAACTTTGCTTTAATCTATAAAGCCCTGTATGCTTTGGGATCTGATTACCCTGGCAATTCCCTTCCTCAGCCCTAGCAATTAAGCTCAGCCAGAATGCTCCTCTTAATGACCCCCATATTGAAAGCTCAGGAAATCAGAAATGGGTGGTTTTGTTTTGTGTTGTTTTTTTCTGATTTTGTTTCCTGTTTCCCTTTTCTGCTGAAGGCTCTAGGTTCTCTCTAAGGCTCTTGTCTTCAGATCCCAGCAGGCTGCCTGTTTCATTCCTCTCTGCTCCCTGGAGAAGCCATCTTTGGGATGCCTTATTCTCATTTAAGCCGAGAAGGTTTGCTTCTGTCTAATCAGTTTTACTTGCGCTTGGTACCATCAGTCCCAGCAATGACGCATGTGGATTTTTTTTTTTTTTTTTGCAGTACGTGGGCCTCTCACTGTTGTGGCCTCTCCTGTTGTGGCCTCTCCCGTTGCAGAGCACAGGCTCCGGACACGCAGGCTCAGCGGCCTTGGCTCACGGGCCCAGCCGCTCCGCGGCATGTGGCATCTTCCCGGACCGGGGCACGAACCCGCGTCCCCTGCATCGGCAGGCGGACTCTCAACCACTGCGTCACCAGGGAAGCCCATGCATGTGGATTTTTAAATCCATCCAAGAAGTGATAGAGCTTAGATTTACAAAGATTGTAATGAAACTCCTTCTGCCTAGGAAGTTTGTTCTTCGGTCCACCATAACCACATTGGCCCCAGGTCATATTTTCCAGAGAGATCTGCTCCCAGAATCCTTCAACTGCGAGAATTTATGATTTAAGGTCGCAACATTGTTAACTTTACTCATCCTTTTGTTTCCACTAAAATACAGTTGCAATGTACAGGATGCAGTACAAAACAACAGCAGCAAAGGTTATTGGAAAGTGCAAGTTTAATCCACTGTCATTTAAACGCGGTGCATGCGAGAGGCAGTAGATCATTCTGATGGCTGTCCTGGTTTGCCCTTCCAGCCCACCTCTCCACACTGACTTCTTCCCTGGAAGGGTGACCTGTACGTTAGCATCAACAGGCCCCCTGGCCTGAGGATTCCAGTTCAGTCTGACCAATAAATTCACAAGAGATGTGAAAGAGGGAAAAGAGAGGGGCCAGAGTATTTATCCCCCCTCGGTTCTCTCTTGCTGGGTTCGGGCTTGGATAACTGAGTTCTACCAAATCCACATCTCCTGCCTGGAGGTCCTTTTCTGCAGCTATAGCTCTCTCCGTGTTCTAGCAACTTCTCCCTCTCCACGCTTACCTCTTTGGGCCTAGATTAGGTAATAGTTCAGGCTCTTGCCAACCCCAGGGTATTTCACTAGCCTTAGCAGTCTCCTAAAACCCTGCCCACACTTTTGCCAATGGTCCCTTAATTACATTTGCTTCCGTTTCTCCTGTTGAGTGAGCCTTCTCTCCTGTAGGGACCCTGACCGATCCCACCATCATGCTTCACAGCTGGACTTCTGGAATCAGAAAACCTCCAAACTCAGAGGCTCCATCCCTCCCTTGGTACCTGAACTTAGCACGTGATTTCATGTCCTTGGAACTGAATCATCTCATCTATAAGTAAGCACGCAAATAATACCCAGCTCATAGGGCCCTTAGGATGGTTAAGTCCACCTAGAATGTGATAGTCTGTATGGTACATAGCAATCAACCAGTGAATATCTGCTTCCTCCCATTGACTCCCATACCCAATACCGACTTCTCATTAGGCCTGGTGCCCATTAATGGCAAGGATTTTCTTCTCTGAACAAGTTCTTTCTTCGGTGAATGACATGATTATGACCCATTGACATTATCGAGTACCATGCATTGGAAAAGGAGGTGAAAAAGAAAGACTCAGTAGAAAGAAGGGCCCCCCAAGGGCCCATCAGGTGGCCTGTCACCTTTGCTAATTTTATCGGAATAAACCCAGGACCCGGCAAAGTAATAATATCTATGCATATTTTATTGAATATTCATTGAGTATTTATTGAACACTGTCCTTCCAAAACTGGGTTAGGCATTCTTTCTCTGTGCTCCCACAGCCCTCAGTAAATCACCTTACTTATTACAATGGTTGTGATGTCTAGTTTTTGTTTCATCTGTTTTCCTCACTACACTTGAAGGTAACATGGCCTAGAATTTGTCCTCTTCTGAATAGTTTACATACTTCCTGAGACTCGTGAAAGTACTCAAAAAGCACATTAAGTAAATGAGTGAATGAATGAATGAGGGCAAGTGAGTGAATGAACACTGTGTGTCTCTTGAAGGAGGAATCATATAGGAAGGCTTCACCAAAAAGACGGGACTTAATCTGGACCTTAAAGATGAATATAGTTTGCAATAGGAAGAAAATAGTTGAGAATATTCCAGGCAGAGGACATCCAAGCAGGGATGGGGGAAAGAAGTATATAAACTCTTTTGACCAGAGGGGAGATTTTGTATATTATAGTGGAGAGAAATGTGACTGGATACCGTATTAGTTAGGACGATGCTAGTTGCTATAACAAATAAGCCCTCAAATCTCGGGGGCTTAAAGCAATGACGTATATTTACATAAAGTCCAAAACAGGTATTACTAATTGGCAGGACGCTCAGCTTCAAGAAGTGATTCTGGAACCGTGTTCCTTCCATCCTGTGGCTCTCCCATCCTCTATGGTCACCCAGAAGTGAAAAGACTGCATGTGACTGCACAGCAGCACATCGCATGCGGACATTTATGGACCACGTGGTAAACATCACCTCCACTTATATATATCCCATTGGTCAGAATTCAGTCACTTGATCCCACCTAGCTGCAGGCAGGCTGGGAAATGTAGTCTAGGTGGGTGACCGGGAGGGAGAGTAAATGGATTTGCCAGGCACACATTGCTAAGATTGGAAGATCCCGGAGAGCCCTGAGTATCAGACTTACTTCTGTGTATTACGTGGCCAGAAACAATTCTCCTTTCAGAAAATAGAAGGTGATCTATGGAAACATGATCACAGTTGAAAGACTGCCGGGGAAGGGCTCGAGAAGGTTCTGGGGTGACCCTAAGCCCAAGGAGGAGTAAGTCGTCTCTTGTGCAGAACCTCAGCAGCAGAAAGTAGCTTTCTCCAAACCCAGGCATTATCAGGTTTCAGTAATTCTTGAGCCCCAGCCAAAAAAAAAAAAAAAAAAAAAAAAACCCCTTCTCCTGCAGTAGGCGATACAGGAAAGGAAAAAGAAGAAAGGAGGAAATACAGTTCTTAAAAGACACTCACAATTGCTAGTATCAGGGTCGCTCTCATTGCTTCCTCCCCTGATTACAGGCCATCCTGGGTTTTCCAGGCCTGAGGGGGTTTTATGGGACTCGGGGCTTATAGCACTAAAACTGGGAATGTCCCAGGCAAACTGGGACAAGTTTTCACGGGAGCTCTGGCATCCAAGAAACGTGGGTTCGAATCCTAGCTCTGATGCTTAGCGAATTTGTAACTTTGGGCAAGTCACTTAATCTCTGTGAGCTGAGGTTTCATCACCTTTGGTATGGAGACAATGAAACAGCCACCTCCTTGGGTTGGCGTGAGGATTGACTGAGATAGTGCACGGAAAACACTGAGCAATGTGCCTGATGCGTAGAGTACGCTCAGGCAGTGTTGATGGGGGCTCTCTTCCTTTCACTGAGGCTTGTTTAAAACAGAGGCCCTGACCAGGTTGAGGTTCCCCGTGGAGGAAAGTGAGACAGGAGCACATGCCGAGGCCACGGCACTCACTCTCCACTCAGGTCCTGCTGGGAATGCGGGCCAGGTGGTGCTCAGATGCACCAGGCAGGCGGGGCTGCACGTGGCTCTCAGCTGCCTGTCGTCAGGGACACCAGGGCGAATGGGGCTCAGATGATGCGTGAGGAAGGCAGCCCGCCCAGGAGGTTCTGATCGCCAACTCTCGCCACCAAGGGAGGAAAGGCAGGGGGTGAGGGTGACGTGATAAAAAGGCCCCGAGGAGCGTTTTATTCCCGAGCTTTCAAAGTTCACCCCTTCCTCTTACAGGAACCTAACTTTAATAACCAGAGCCAGGGAGTGAAAGAGAAAGAAACCAGACGAGCAGGCCAACCCCCTTGAAACAGGTCACGTTGTGCTCAGAAGGCAGCTTTGAAATTGTGCATGTGTAACCACAGCAGAGAAGGGTAGGGTCTCCTCTGCTCTCTCCTGGGCGTGAGCTGGAAGAAAGAGAAGAAATGAAAGGGAAGAAGAAAGGGGAGAAATGAAAGGAAAAGGAAGGGACTAGGAGAGATGATCAGGAGAGAGACAAGAGAGGAAAGAAAACCATTTTCCTGCACATACACACTAGACAGAAGGGAGCCAGCCATGGACCACCCATCTTTAAGGTTCATCATCTTCTTGAGGTTGTAGGCGATTGTGAAGAAACACAGATTTTTTTTTTTTTGAGCAGTACTCTGTGCCATTATTCCTGTGCAGTATCATATTTAATCCTCATAACCAACCTCTGATTTTAGAGATGAGGATACTGATGCTCAGAATGGTTAAGTAACTCGTCCAAGGACACACAGCCTGTCAGCGGCAAAGCCAGGATCTGGACCCAGTCTGTAATTTCTACTAATGTTGGAAATGTGAAAACCAACTTTGCTACCTAGCATGCTATAAAGGCAAAAGGGTATGGGAGTACCAAGTATAGTACAGGGATACCAAGGAGGGAAAAGTACAGAAGGTACGGCCTAAAGCAAGGTTTCACAACCCCAGCACTACTGAGCCTTCGGCTGGATAATTTTTTGTTGCAGGGGCTGCCCTGTGCATTGCAGGGCGTTGATCAGCACGCTTGGCCTCTCCCAACTCAATGCCAGTAACACCTCCCTTCCCCAGTCCTGGCAACCAACCGAAAAGGCCTCCAGACATTGCCAGATTATCTCCTGGGAGCAAAGTCGCCTTCCGCTGAGAACCAGTGATGTAGAAGCAGGTATAAAAAATAGAAATTACTATGAATTGAGAGTCTAAACGCACCATGGAAGACATTTCATCCCCTTTAACCTCATTTAATATCTCATTTAATCCCCACCAGATCCCAGTGTAGAGGCATTATTTCTTCTGTTTTGTGGAGGAGGCACTGAGGTCTTTGAGGGTTTAAGTAACATACCCAAGTTCCTACAGCTGGTAAGAGACAGAGCTGGGATTTGAACTCAGGTCTGCATATTCCTCTCCCCAACACTGTTCAGAGAGGCAAACAGAAGACAGGACGAATCAAGGAGAGAGACAGAGCGTCACAATGCCAGGTAGTAATCACGATGCCAAAAATGCAGGGACAGGTCCAGCACGTGGCCTGGTGGTGTCATGCCATCTCCCGGACAAAATCGCTTTAAACTGCCACGTCGCAGGCAGCTCCCAAGCTCTCACCTCCTTTTCCTAATGCATCCCTTCCTGTGAGCGTGCCCTGCACGTGAGTCCACCCTGACTCTCTCCATCTCTCTCTCTCTCTCTTTCTCTCTCTCATATCTCATAAGCAGAGACAATATATTCCCAAATGGCCAATGATTTATGGGGCAAAGCCACTTCCCCGACCAATCGTCTCTCTTCACAGGGACACATATGTTGGGGAGCATCGATCCCAGAAACGGCCCACATGCATTTTTTGCCAGCAGCCAATGCCTTGGGGAATTCAAGAAATGCCCCTAAATTACAAAGGAGTGGGGGTGGGGAAGCTTCCTCTAGAAACTTTCTCCCCAGCTTAAGCCTAGTTGTAAATCACCCTGCAAGCATCACACCCCACTGTAAACCACAGATGTGTGGGGAACGGCAAGGTGAACTTCTGCTGGCGAGAGAGAGAGCAAGATTGACCAAGACCTTGGACGGGGTGGCCGTTTGAGGAACTCACCCTGACCTCCCCCACTTCCAGCAGCCTGTAGTTTGGCATTTCAGGGCTGATACCTCTTGAGCAGGAAGCAAGTTTCTCCCAAGGGTTTTTTTTTTTTTTTTTGCCCTCGCCTCCCCCCTCCACCTTTCCATCCCCTGCAAAATTGCATTGCATTTGTTCTTAATCTTTTCGGGGGTGAAGGTTCCCTTTGAAAATCTGATGAAAGCGATGGACTCCTCCCTTCATTACATAAATGATTGTTTACTTGTGCTAAAACCTCTGAAAATGGTTAAGACTGGTTTATGGTGGGTTTTCTAGGAAAATAAAGGACTTTTTCCGCTGTCACATTTTAACAAAACAAAAAAAAACCCCACCTTTTTTTGAATGTATTGATTTTTTTTTGAACTTTTACTGACATATACATACAGAAGAGTGCACAACTCGTTAAGTGTTCGGCTTAAGGTATTTTCACAAACTGAACAAACCAGTGTAACCTGTGCCCCAGTCTCGAAAGAGAGCATTAGTGCATCTGGAAGCTTCCTTACGCTTCCCGCCAGTAACTACCCTCCACCAAGATGAGCCACTAGCCTGACTTCAAAGAGATGCGTTTTGCCTGGTTCTGTTCTTTGCATCGGTGGGTTCATATAGCGTGGCTCTGTGTTTAGCTTCTTTCACTTAATATTACATTTGTGAGGTTTATTTACAGCATTTTGTGTAGTTGCAGTTTGCTGATTCTCATCAGCACACACGGTTTTCCATCGTGCGAACGCACCATAATTCATCTCTATCCTAGTGTCAAGAGGCATTTGGGATGTATTCTCTGTCACAGAATTTTACTGAAATTCTGTCCTTTAGAGTTGTCATTTTAACTTGCCCTATCTTTGAGCACGTTTCACTAGCTAATTTATGTTAGAAATGCATAATAAATTCTTTTTGTTAAAAATCCAACATTTCAGGGAAAGAAAGCAGGGAACATTCCTCTTGCTTTCCTTGCTTCTCCCTCCCATTTTAACGTAGCTCCATTGTTCCTGGTTTGCCGAGCACCGTTGCAGATATTTCTCTATGCATCTATACACAGATGTGTGCAATGCATGCATATGGGCTTTTTAATTTTGTTTTTACATGGATGCAGTTGCTGTGCCACTTTTTTCACTTATCAGAGTGTCTTGGGGATCGTCCCATAGCTCAACCTCACCCTTTAAACCGCTGGACATTCTTCTCTTGCATGGACTTGACACGATTGATTTAACCAGTCCCCTGCCGATGTGCGTTTAGGCTGTCTCCAGTTTTCTGTCTTTGCAAAGAGGGCGGCAATGACCATCTTTTTACGTGCTTCTTTATGAGCATTTGCAAGTGTTTCTCTAGCAGATAAATAGGTGGAATTGCTGGGTGTACGCATTTGCCTCTAAGTGGTTTTTATGAGGTCAGAAGGATTGTTCAAACCACCATGAATTCTGGGTAGCACTCACAACGTATGCGAAGGCATTTGGCAGAAAGATCCAAACCCACTTGGATTTTCCATTTCACTTCGATCCCACTTAGAGACAGTTTCCCAGCACCTTGGTCCCTGGGGACGTGACACTTTCCAGAGATTTCATGAAGGAAAGAATCTATTGTCTGCCCATGGGATGGCTGGTTGGAAATGGGATATCTGAAACTCCAGGGACAGTCGTTCAAGGACAACTGGAGTAATCATCATAACAGCACTGCAAACATTTGTTGAGTACTTACTCTGTGTCAAGCGCTGTGCGTGGAGTGCCTCAGTTAATTCTTACCGCAATCCTATGGGGGAAAGTACTGGTTTTGAGTCTCATTTTCCAGCTGGACAAACTGAGGCTCAGATGAAGTCACTTGCCCAGAGTCACGCTTATGTGAATTACTGGGAACTTATATCACGCAGCGAGCTTGACGTGGCTTTTGTCTACAGAAACCTCACTGTCTACTGGTGGAAGCAGAATACGTCACCAGGCATTACAATACAGTTAGAACGAGCCCGTGCTGGAATCCAGGTGGTGCGCCTCACAGACTACTTCCAGAGGCTGCAAAGGAAAGGCAACTTGGAGAAAAGGGGGACCTACAATCTGTCCCAGGAAGATAAAATCTGCCTGTCTCTCTGGTCCTTCCAGGCTGCGGTATCCAATGCTGGCACCCTAGCCAGGAAAAGGTGACTCACTAACTAGTTCATACTAAGAGCACGAGTAGGAATCGACGGCCAGCAAATGGCTCCCCCACATCAATCCTCAAAACAGATCAAGGGGGAAACTGAGGCTCAGAGAGAAGTGACGTTTTCAGGAGTCAAAGTGAATATGGGCCAGAGCCAGGAGTTGAATGGGGTCTCTTTGTGCAGCCTGGAGCCTCCGAGTATGCAGCGCACGGCCCACCCCCCGGCCCTACCCCTACCCCACCCCGGCCTTCCTGCCCTTCAGACAATCACAGTCTAACATTCCCTAATCAAAAATATTCCAGGGCCAAATTGGGCCGGATGTGCTTTAGTGGTGGAAAGGGCTGAGAGCTGTTTAGATTCCAGCCCCAGCTTCCAGACTCCTCACTTAACAATTAAAAATATCAACTCACATACGTCGCGTAATATCGCTTCTATGTGGAATCTAGAAAAATGGTACAGATGAACCTATTGGCAAAGCAGAAATAGAGGCACAGATGTAGAGAACAAACTTACGGTTACCAAGGGAGTGGGGGAGATTGGGATTGACACATATACACTACTGTTTATAAGATAGATAACAAATGAGAACCTGCTGTCTCGCACAGGGAACTCTACTCGATGCTCTGTGGTGACCTAAATGGGAAGGAAATCCAAAAAAGAGGGGATATATGTATACATATAACTGACTCACTTTGCTGTACAGCAGAAACTAACACAACATTGTAAAGTAACTCTACTCCAATAAAAAATAATAATAATAAACGGAAAGAAAAAAATAAAATTAAAAAATATACATCAACTCACAGCCCATTGTCCCCATGTCAGATTGATGGATGCCAACTTTCTCCATTTGCACTGATGCCTCCTGACTTTTTGAGGCGGGACCAGTTGATGATGACCCTTTTTAATTTTTCTTCTGTTTTTATTTTCAAGTCTGCTAACCAGGCCATCGCTGACACTGTCCATACATTCTGGGCCTGATTCTGCAGAGGTCTGACAAACCCGCCCAGGGGCAGGAGATTAAGCTCTTCCAAATTGCTCAGATCAAGGCGAGCCCAGATTGGGTGCTCTGAGACTGAAGTGGCGGTTGCGGGGGACATCCTTTCATTCCTGCCCTTTGGAGACCTCCAAGACTAAACAGTTTAGGCCACATCTTGAAGAAAATTGCTTTATCCTTTCACCTTTAAGTGGATTCAGGCGCAATCAGTTGACTCGGGAGCACGTGGAGGTCAGCACACACACGCCAGGATGGGGGGTTGCCTGCAGAATCACCGGAAGAGGGGAGGCGAATACAATAAAGGAAGATGGAAAAGCTAGGGGGTCGGTTTGCAACCTCGAACATCTGGTGACAAATAAGAGCGTGCCGGGCAAAGCACTTGGGCTTGGAATGGGGGAGCGAAATGGAGACGAGGGTGCAGTGGAGGAGGCTTTCAAAGATGGTGACTGGGACAAACAAGGTCGCCTGTCCCTCTCAGATATCATGGGAGGAAGGGGGGGGGCAGGGGTGGGAAGAGGAAGGGAGAGGTCAGGTCTCCAGTCCCCAGAGCGAGGGGACACTCAAATGCTTGCAGATGGGATGCAGAGGATGGTGGAGTGCAAATTGCATCTGGCTGTCGGGGAGCACAGCACAGAGACTACTGGATTTATTAATACTGGGAGAACCTTTTGCACAAGTAGGAACAGCAAAGTCCCCTTGACCGAGAGCATCCCAGCACTAGTGGGCTGGTGATAAGGAGCCCTGAAAGCAGAAGATCTCCCACTACCTAAGTTCCTAGCCTGAGCTCCAATGACCCTGGCTGGCCACGATTTCATGAGCCCTTCCTCCTTGGTGGCAGTAAGCCTGGCTCCCTAAAATTAGGTCTTGGGAGAAGATACCCAGGGAGCGATGTTTAGCTGTATGAACAACTTGGATCTGTTCCTCCCTGAGATAACAGGAAAGAGGCTCCGACCTGCTCTGACCTGTAAGAGAGCCAGACATCCACTCAGATGGCCAACATCTAAACTGCTTTTATGTGGAGGATTTGCATGTGTTCAGAGACCTTCCATGCATCCATTCCAGCAAGTGCGTCCGTCCCCTCTCACTCTGTTTTCCCAGTACAGGGGAATAAAGTTGCAACCCCACCGTCAACTTGGTTGACAAATCTCTCTTTTCTTCTTTCATCTTTCTCAGGAAGTTTTCAAAGGGACCTCTCAGATACTTAAGAGCCCCAAAACTAAACTTACTTTGACATCCGTTAGAATTCCTTCAGCTGCAAGCAACAGAAAAGCCAGCTCACAGTGGATTAAACCTTCAAGATATTTAACGTAGATCTATTTGAACATCTGTAGACAGGTAGTTGTTTTCCATGTTTGGGGAATCCACTCAGCCGCGCGTCAAGGCAAGCTCTGCCCATCCAGCCAGTCTACTGGGCTCAACATATTGACTTTTCTTCATGCCTCTCAACTCATGCTCACAAGATGGTTGGCCACAGCTCCAGGTCACGACCTGTGCCCAAGGCAGAAAGTGTAGGCGAGAGGGGAGGCCTTTTTCTGGCATCACTTTCTCTTTCGAGCAATAAAGAAGCCACGTTTCCAGAGTCGTCATAGCCTCCATCCTACTCTCACTGGTTAGAATTGGGTCCCACGCCCACTTGCAGACCACAGGCCAAAAGGTGAACAAAAGCAGTTTGCAGGGAATAAGGGGGATGCCTGGTGGGCTGGTAACCATAGTGTCTGTCTCACCATCTCCCCCAGATCTCTTCCTCTGGTACCCGAATCTGATGAATGGCTCTACCATCTACCTGGTCACCCAAGGCAGATACGTCGACCTACATCATCTAGTAATCAAGCCACCCCCAGGTCCTCGCCCTCCCTCCCTCACTCCTTCCCCTGTTCCTGTCCTGTACACCCTTCTCTGAGCTTCTGAAACCCCTCACGCGATGCGGAGCATACAGCAGGTACTCAGTAAATGCCCGGATTCACTCTGTTGTCTCTGCTCTACAATCCCGCAGCTCTAGGAACAACTCAGTGAACTAGGAAAGTCCCACTGAGAAACTCAACTCTCTGAGCCCCAGTCGTTACTTAAGAAGAGATTAGTGGTTAAATGACCAAGTATTGGCGTCATAGAGCCTGGATTCAAATTCCCACTCCACTAGCTATCGTGGCCCTGGGCAACCTGCTAACACACTCTTAGCCTCAGTTTTCTCATCTGTGATATGGACATGATAGTACCTCATAGAATTCTTGTGAACGTTAAACGTGGTAATACATTTAAGGGCTTAGCACAGTGTCTGGTACCTAAGAACTGAAGATATGCCTGCCGTAATTGCTGTCATTTCCCAAATGTCCGAGTTAGTTGCTGTGTAACTTTATCTCCCAGCCAACACCAGGTGCCCCACAAGCTCTGAATCATCTCTGGAACTTTTCTCCTATCCTGATTTATTTTTTTTAATTGTATCTATTTAAGGTGTACCACGTGATATTATGATATACACACACATATGCTGTATTAACAGATCCATATGTATTACGATGTCCATACACACATGTATGTATTAACATATCCATCTCTTTATATCATTACTTTTCTTTTTGCTGAAGTGGCGAAAGCTCCTGGAATCTACTCTCTTAGCAAATTTCTAGTTTTCAGTACAGCACTACTAACTGTAGTCATCGTGCTGTTCATAAGATCCTTATTCATTCTGCATCACTCCAACTTTGTATCCCTTGACTAGCATCTCCCCAGTTCCCCCACCTCCCCACCCCTGATAACTACTGTCCTACTCTCTGCTTCCATGTGTTCAACTTTTTTTAGATTCCACATGTTCATGAGGTCATACGGTATTTTCCTTTCTGTGTCTGGATTATCTCACTTAGCATTATATCCTCCAGGGTCATCCATGTGTTGCAAATGGCGGGATCTCCTTTTGTTTCAGGCTGAATAATAATAATAGGTAATAATATATCATATTAACTATAATTTATATCTCATATATATGACCATTTCTTTATCCATTCATCCCTGGACAGACACTTAGTTATCTTAGCTACTGTGAGTAACGCGGCAACGGGCAGTAGACGTTTTCTCCCCAGCCCACCCTCGGGATGCAGAGTACCAGCAAAGTGCTTGAGAGCCACTGGATTCCCATTGCAACGTGGAGACCACATTCCCATCCTCACCAGTCCTGGGGGCAGCATAGGGGCTCGGTGATTGAGGCCTATTTCCATTGCTTTAGATGGAAATCGGGCAAGAGAGCTCTCGACAGCTCCCCTTATATTTATTTCTGGCCAGATCAAAGGTCCTGTCGGCAACCCGTCCTGACGTCTTGATTCCTGTTTTCCTTACTGAATTTTTTTTTCCGGATGGTGTTCGCTCCAAATAAGCTACTAAAAGTTCCCCTGGGAATAAAAGAGAGAGGGAGGGAATGAGAGCCTGGATGGGCAGAGTTTAGTTATGTCTTGCTATAAATAAGTATATGGAATTGTACAGATCTCAAAGGCCTGAGATCAGCCACTGTTCTCCACGGTGGGAAAAAGACAGGCTCGTGGTTATTTCTGGATTCCGAGTGAGATTCACAGGCACCCAGTAAAGACTGGAAAAATAAAATACTGATCATTTATCATTTATTGGGAGGAAGCAGTACCCAGTGGTCAAGGGCACCAGATCTGGAGTCAGGCATCCTTTGAAAGTTCCTTTTACAACTTAATTTGTAACCTTGGGAAAGTGACCTCATCTGTCTGTCTGTTTCCACATCTGTAAAATGGAGACAAAAATAGTTCATAGCTCACAGAGTTGTTGGGAAGATTAAATAAGTTGATGAACGTAAAGTGCTAAGGATAGTACCTAGATACTCAGCCATAAAAAAGAATGAAATCCTGTCAATTGTAACAACATGGATGAACCTGGAGGGCATTATGTTGAGGGAAATAAGTCAGACAGAGAAAGACAGATACTGTATGATCTCACTAATATGTGGAATCTAAAAAATGCAACAAACTAGTGAATACAACAGAAACAAAGCAGACTCACAGATACAGAGAATAAACTAGTGGTTACCAGTGGGGAGAGAGAGGGAGAAGGGGCAGGATAGGGGTAGGGGAGTAAGAGTTACAAACCATGATGTATAAAAAAGCTACAAGGATATATCATACAACACAGGGAATATAGCCAATATTTTATAATAACTGTAAATGGAGTATGACCTTTAAAAATTATGAATCACCGAATTGTACATTTATAACTTATATACTACTGTGCATCAACTATACTCAATTTTTTATAATTAATTAATTAATTAATTAATTAATTTCTGGCTGTGTTGGTTCTTTGTTGCTGCACGCGGGCTTTCTCTAGTTGCAATGAGCGGGAGCTCCTCTTCGTTGCGGTGCGCGGGCTTCTCATTGCGGTGGCTTCTCTTGTTGCGGAGCACGGGCTCTAGGTGCACGGGCTTCAGTAGTCTGGCACATGGGCTCAGTAGTTGTGGCTCACGGGCTCTAGAGCTCAGGCTCAGGAATTGTGCCGCACGGGCTTAGTTGCTCTGCGGCATGTGGGATCTTCCCGGGCCAGGGCTCGAACCCATGTCCCCTGCATTGACAGGCGGATTCTTAACCACTGCGCCACCAGGGAAGTCCTCAACTATACTCAATTAAAAAAATAAAACAACAGAAAAGAATAGTACCTAGCGTATGTTCGGCAAGTATTAGTGTATTAATATTTGTTGAACAAGCATTAGACATATAGTATTTTTTTTAACCTTTTTTTTTTTTCTCTTTGGCTGTGTTGGATCTTCGTTGCTGCGAGTGGGCTTTCTCTAGTTGTGGCGAGAGGGGGCTACTCTTCATTGTGGAGCGCGGGCTTCTCTTGCCGTGGAGCACGGGCTCTAGGCACACGGGCTTCAGTAGTTGTGGCACGCGGGCTCAGTAGTTGTGGCGCACGGGCTTAGTTGCCCCGCGGCATGTGGGATCTTCCCGGACCAGGGCTCAAACCCATGTCCCCTGCATTGGCAGGTGGATTCTTAACCACTGCGCCACCAGGGAAGTCCCAGACATATAGTATCGCATTCAATCCTTGCAACAGTCTTTGACATAGACGCTGCTACTCATAGATGTTATCTCCATGTATAACTCATTTTGCAAGAGAGGAAACAGAGAAGCATAACGACGGGAACAACCTGGCTACCGTTAGTGAGCAGCATTACCAGGGTTCAGAACCCGGTTTACCTGATTGCTGTTTGCGAGACCCATGCCCTCTGCCCTCTGCCCCTCCTAGTTAAGCGGGACCAGCTGTGCCGATGAGCTGGCCTGGCAGGATGCCATATATTTACCAAGGCACCTAGAGCAGGGCCCACCTTGATTGCGTAACTTCTAAGGGAGTTACCCCAACCACGCAAATTAGCTGCTCTAAGTGCACCATGGAAAAGGGAGACAAAAAACTCTGTTCACCTCTGGCTGCCTGATGGTACCTGCAAGGTAAGCTCTGGACCTGTGTAAACATGACATAGTCCAGGCCACAAGCCAAGCCTGCAGATAGCACCAGGAGTGACTGGCTGCACAGTTAGAGTTTGGGATAACTTGTCAGCTCAGAAAAACTTTGCCTACAAACTGGTTATGCCACCTTGGTTAGGACATTAACAAAGGCCCACTACCTACCCCACCCATGAATGTTCTCGAGTTGCCCTCGAGGAGGGTGTCAGCTCCTGCAGACTTAGGAAGAGGGAGCCCTGGTTCCTTGAGATGTTCCTTGATTAAAAATCCAGCCTGAAAAACACATTCACCCCTTGCATTTCAAAATCCTTCCGAACATATCCATCGTGTTCCTGCTTCGGTCAAACCAGACACTTTGAAGATTTCTTTGAGAAGTGAAAATCTTAAAAGAGGGCTTCCTGGTGGCGCAGTGGTGAAGAATCTGCCTGCCAAGACATGGGACACAGGTTCGATCCCTGGTCCAGGAGGATCCCACATGCCGCAGAGCAACTAAGCCCGTGTGCCACAACTACTGAGCCTGTGCTCTAGAGCCTGCGAGCCACAACTACTGAGCCCATGTGCCACAACTACTGAAGCCCAGGCCCGCATGCCACAGCTACTGAAGTCCGTGCTCCTAGAGCCCATGCTCCACAACAAGAGAAGCCACCACAATGAGAAGCCCACACACCACAACGAAGAGCAGCCCCCGCTTGCCCAACTAGAGAAAGCCTGAGTGCAGCAACGAAGACCCAACGCAGCCAAAAAACAAACAAACAAACAAAAATCTTAAAAGAGCCTCAAGATCCTGAACAGGAACATCAAAGACATTTGTGAACACCGGACAGGGCAACAGTACAGCAGCTTGGGCTGCCTTTCTATAGACGCAGAAAAGGGCTTGGCTTTGCTTTGCTTCGCTTTTTCTTTCCCTAATTTCTAATACATGCATGTGCCCTCTGATTCACTTTTTCCTTTTGAAAGCTTCCTCTGGTTCCCTGTGTTCCCTTGGAAATAATAGCAACTGCTGTTTATTGAGCAGTTCTTGTGAGCCCAGAACTGGACTAAGCCTTTACACACATCCTCAGCAAGCCTGTGAGTTGGTACTAATGGGTCATTGTCCCCATTTTACAGATCCAAAAACCAAGGCCCTGGGAACCAAGTGTCAACCCAGTGCATAAGCAGAGGCGCTGGGTTTGGAACCAATGTCTATCTCTAAAGCCCGTGATGCTAGCCTCTATGCTTTTCAGTCTCTCATCACTTCCTTCAGTTCTGTTTCTAAAAGCACCTAACCACATATATTATCAATTTTTTCCTATTACATCTGTTTCATTCATTAACATGAAGTTAATCCTAACAACCACTTATTAAATAAGCCCTTATATGTGTCAGGCGCTGTGCTGGTAGATCTATACGCCTTTTCTCTAATCCTGCTGACAGCTCTGACAGTTAGGTGTCAGGCACTCCATTACACAGAGGAGCAAACAAGTTCAGAGAGGCTGAGTGAATGGCCCCAGGCCGAGGAACTGGTGCGTGGTGGAGCCAGTTTCGGGAATTAGGTTTGATGGGTCCAAAGCCCATGCTCTTTGTTCTGTGTCTTAACCGCTCCTACTAGTTGCCAGCTTCTCAAGGGCTGGGCTGACATCTGATGTTCTTAGTGTCCCTGAGTGGCAGGCCGTGAACTGAAGGAACTGGAAAAAAAAAAAAGGAAGACTCAAGGGGCCAAGCCAGTCAGCTGGGTGTTCTGCTCAGAAGAGACTTTAGGTTTGCAAACTGGTACCAGAACGATGGAAACGAGTTATGCGTATTTCTTTTTGTTTAATGGAGCAACTGAAGAAAACTGGAAATAAAATTGAGTGTCAATCTCTCATAGCCAGGATGACTAAGTCCCAGGTATATATTTGAGCCCAGCAGATACCTGTTGAGTGAATAGATGCACGGATTCAACTGTGTCCTTGATATCACCACTCAGATATTGAATAGGCATCTCAGACGTCTTAGGTCCACAGCTAAACTTTTGGTTGTCGCCACCTCAGAACTGCTTGCCAGCCATCTCCCCATGTTCATAAACGGAGATCTATCTTTCTAGACTCTCCAGCCTTTGTGTCCTGCTTGACGCCTCTCCTTCTCTCACACCCCTGCATTAATCCAGCAGAAAATCCTATCTGCTCTACTTTCAAAATATCTCCTGAAATCTGACTTTTCAGCTCTCCTGCTGCTGCTGCTTTGGTCCAAGCCACCATCACCTCTCACCTGGGATATGCCAGTAGCCTCCCCACTGCTCTCTCTGGGAGCCCTCCTTCCTCTCCCCTCTGGTTTATTCTCCACTTGGCAGCCAGAGGAGATCCCTCTAAAACCCAAGCCAGATCGTGTTACTCATCTTCTCAAAACTGAGTGGCACGCGTCCACCTCAGGACATTTGCCCAGCAGTTCCCCCTGCTTGTAATTCTCTGCCTCCAGAAACCTGCAAAGCTTGCTCCCTCATCCCCCTTTTTTTTTTTTTTTTTTTTGGTACACAGGCCTCTCACTGCTGTGGCCTCTCCCGTTGCGGAGTACAGGCTCCGGACGCGCTGGCTCACCGGCCATGGCTCACGGGCCCAGCCGCTCCGCGGCATGTGGGATCCTCCCGGGCCGGGGCAGGAACCCGTGTCCCTTGCATTGGCAGGAGGACTCTCAACCACTGGGCCACTAGGGAAGCCCCCTCATCCCCTTTTTGATGAGCCTTCTCTATCTTTTATAGAGCAGAACCCTTTCCACTTCGAGCACCCAGAATTCTTCCTTAACTTGCTTTATTTTCCACCACAGCCATACTCTATTTGTATCTCTAGAATGTCTGTTATCATATACTAGCATTTAAGCCTCACAAGAAAAGGAACTGTCTGTCTCAGCTGAATTCTCAGCATCTAGAACAACGTCTGGCAGGCGGTAAATATTTGTTCAATGAATGAATGAATGAAAGGCTGTCAGACTATGGTTTCCTTTCACTCTTTGGAACGTGTAGGGAAGAGTCCAGAAAGGTACTATTTCCCAGACCAAAGCTGTCCAATTGAACTTTCTGTGATCATGGAAACAGTTTACATCTGTGCTTTCCGATACAGCGGCCACCAGCCACGTGTAGTTATGGAGCACTTGAAACGCGGCTACTGCAACTGGGAAACTGTATTTGCTTTTAATTCATAGACTTGCATTTTTAGAGTGGTTTTAGGTTAACAGAAAAACCAACCAGAACCTACCAAGAAGGGACTGCATGTTCAATTTTATTTTGTTCTGGTTCATTTAAATAGCCATACGTGGTTCGTGGCTACTGTCATGAGCAGGGCAGACTTAGATGGAGCCGGGGAAGTAAAGCCCTGTCCTGCCCTCACCGCCCCATGCATAGTCAGTCCCACAAGGGGATCTGGTGGGCAGCCCCGGGAAGGCCTGCAAAGGGTTTTCTCTGGAAGGATTCGCCAAAGCCCCAAAGGCTGCTTCAGGCCTCCGAGCAACAAAGTTTGCAGATCAGTCTTGAGGAAAGAGGGAAGTAGACAGCACAGCGAATCAAAACGTTCGCTGAAGACGTGAGGATGGCAAACAAAAAAGCTGCCCCCCCCCCCGCTGGCCGTCTGGTGTTCCTGTGAGCTTCTGTTGAATCAGCTCCTGGGGTCTTGGGTCTGAGTCACCTCCCGTCCACCACCTCGTCCCCCTCCCACTTCTCTGTGCTTCTCTCTTTATCTCTCTCGTTATTCTCAGGGCCCCAGTCTGCCCCTTCTGTTTCACATCCATCTTCACAGCCGTCTCCAGCTGGGCCAAGGGCTACGCTGGGTCCTTCTGCCCATTCTTCCCTTCCCAAACTTGCTCTGTCACCTGGCTCTTCATCTCCGTAACAACCGGGAAAGCAAGTATCCTCCAGAGGTGACAAAAAAAATTTTTTTTTCTGATGGGTGAAATGGAAAAAGAGGACTGGGAACAGAGTTCAAAAGCAAAAAAAAAAAAAGTAGATAACCCTTGCCAACAAATAAACAGAGACCTTTCTAGGGAAGAGCAAAGGGACTTGGAGCTGCCTGTAATTAGCGGCTACCACAGCCCAAAACAAAATCAGATTTTCAGTCCTTGCAGCATTGTTGCCATAGAGATGGGATCCAAGATCCGCCAGGCTGTCCTCCTAAAACGATTCCTTCCCTGACCATGCCCACATCAGAAGAAGCCCTTCCATGCTCCTTGGCGGGATGGACGGTACCCAGGACCCCACCGCGAATCCAAAGAGTGCAGGCAAGGGAGGGAAACAGACCCAGTAGGAAAAATTCCAAACGGTCTCATGCCAGACATGTCAGCTTCTCATGAGACACAGCAGGGGAAGGATTCAGCCAAGTAGGACTTAGGGACTTTCTATTATAGGGATGCATGTGCTGGCCATCAGACGCTGCCACTGATGACTTTGATTCTTTTCATTCATTTTCATTCTTTTTTCTCTACACACTAAAAAAATAAAATACTCAGAGATACAGAGAAGTTGGTGGTACCAGAGGCGGAGGGTGGGGACAATGGGTGAAGGTGATTAAAAGGTGCAAACTTCCAGTTATAAAATAAATAAATGGATAGCATAGTGATGTTGATAATGCTGTCTATTGGGAGAGGCACAAAATAGGTGAAGGGGATTAAGAGGCACAAACTACTAGGTATAAAATAAGTAAGTTACAAGGTAGTAATGTACAACACAGGGAATCAATCGTTTATAATAACTTTGTAGGGAGTGTAATCTGTAAAAATATCGAATTACCATGTTGTACACCTGAAATTAATACAGTATTGTATGAAGTCAATTATACTTCAATTAAAAGATTAAAATTTAAAAAATAATACTGTATATTGTATATCGGAAAGTTGCTAAGAGAGTAGATATTAAAAGTTCTCATCACAAGAAAAAAACGTGTAACCATGTGTGGTGATGGTTAACTAGACTTACTGCCTACTTGTTGAAATTGTAGACTTAACTAGCCTACATTTTGATATATACGTACATTGAATCATTATGCTGTACACCTGAAGCTAATATAAGGTTATATTTCAATTATATACAGTATTTTTTAAATTTTTAATGAAAAAGATGACTTAAAAAAGATAGGTAGCTAAGAAAAAAATAATAAGGTCCCAATCATATTGTTCTGATAGTTTTGCTTTCTGGTTTTTTTTTACCCATTTCATATTAGAAAGTAAACATGGCCACATGTTATTTATCCTTTGCATAGCTGTGTCTGTCAGTCATGATCCAGGCTGGAGACAGAAAGCCCATTATTTATTCTAATAGAAAGAATTTAATAGAAGGAGTTGTTAACTAGGTAGTAGGAAGAGGTTATGTATCGTGTTACTTGTGCTATCTCTAGAAGGTAATTAGCTTATTGTCTGTTACCCCAAAGTTTCTTCACTTACCATCCGCAGGATGGAGGCAGGGCGTCCTCTCCAATCTGAATCATCCTGTAGAATTTCCCACTCCCTGAGAGCTGATGAATTGTCTACACTAGACTACAAGCTCCTTTGGGGGCAGAACCTATATCCATTTTGGTCACCATGGTATCCCCAACTCCTAGCATGAGATGGGGCACATAGTTGCTGTGCAACAAATATTTTTTTGAAGACAAAAATGAATGAGCTAGTGAATAAAGCAGAAACTAACACACCATTGTAAGGCAATTATACTCCAATAAAGATGTTAAAAAAAAATGAATGAGTTAGTGAGTGAATGAGTGATTGGATGGATGAATAGATGGGTGGATGGGTGGATTAATGGATGGATACAGGGATGCATGGATACACGGATGGACAGATGATGAGTATTCCATTTAGAGAAGCAGTAAATTAAAGTCTAGCCTGGTCACCCTTTCAATTCTCAGGGTAACTTTTCATTTTCCCTGAGTTGAGGCAAAGAGCATTTAAATCAAGGAACAACTAAGATATTCCCCAACCACCTCCCAAAATAGAATATCCTTTCCAAGGAAGAACTGGCCTGTGGGTCCCACAGCACTGTTTTCTACTGCTGAGGTTTAACTAGTTCTCTCCAGGAAAGATAATCCTCTGATTTCATACTATAAAAAGAAGCAGATATGATCATACTTATGCTGGGAAAGCCAAAAGAAAAGCAGATACCCAGTAGTAACAGATGCTTTCTGTTTTCTCTCTTTTTCCCAAACCCAAAAGGAAGAAAATAGAGGAGGAGGCTGAAAGAGAGAGAGAGAGAGGAACATAGCAAGGGAGGAAGAGTGAAGAAGAAAAGAGAGAAGACAGCTGCCACTTTCTGAGGGCTTTCTAGATGTCATGTGCTGTATGCATGTTGCGTCATTTATTCATTCAGCAAACACTTATTGAGCCAGGCAGTCTCCTAAGGCGCTGGGGACACAGCAGTGAAAACTATAAACATAATCTTACCTTCACAGGGCTTACATTCTAGTGGGAAAAGCCGACTGAACTCCACCAAGATTTGAGCCCAGACAGCTACATTTTAAGTGTGGAATGCCACGCTTCAAACAGGAGAAAACCAAAGCTCAGAAAAGTTAAGCAACTTTCGGGGGCAATTATCAAAACCTTTACAGATGAATTATACATAAGAAGAAAAAAATAGCGTGGATGCATAAATGAAGGGAGAATGAATGGATGTCCCCTCTCTCATTAAATAGAACAAGATCGCTTTATGGCTCCCAGACACTTCTTGCAATAATCCATCCCTGTTAAACCTACACTGGGACGGTAGGGGACTTCATACATTCAAAATAAATCCGTACCATTGTGAGCTGTGGCTTGGCTCCCCAGAGATCAACACATATCCTCTGATCAATGTAGAGTCAATCATATTTTTGAGTGTTTTCCTATGAAATAATTAGCATCAACAAAATGACATGGAGAATTATTCTTCAGCCAGGCCTTCTCCACATGCTAATGAAATCTTTACACAGTGTGTTAACTGTGCTCATTAGCTAGGCAAATCCTAAACTGTCCTGCCTGAGGGAGGTCAAAATGACCCAGACAGAAGCTGGGATCAAAAGACTGATTTCCACCTCAGCCTTTAAGCTTCCCAGGCTGAACCAGAATGTTCTAACTCTCTCAAAACCCTCAAACCAAAAACCTCTTTTTCCATTTCAACAGATGGCTCTACTTCTCTCTCACCCTGTATTCACTTTGTCATCAAATCCTGCCCATCCTTGCTCCAAAATATTTCTTGAAAGCGTCCACTTCTCTGTAAGTCAACCATCAACTCCTGGTCTGAGCCACCATGGCTCCTTACCTAGCCACCCAAGGGGACTCCCTACTGTGTGTTTTGAAAAGCAAATTTCATCAAGCTTACCGTTTCCAATTTTTCACTGATGTCCCAGAGGCCCCAGTATAAGTGCCAGAAACTGTTCCATGGCCCCTGTGGGCCTGTAGAACATGGCCTAGGCTAACCTTTGCCTCACTTCTCAGAGGCTTATTGCTCTCATGTTCAATCCAGCCACTGGCCTGCTTGTCCTCCCTCCAGTGTTCAGACTCTCTTTATTTCATCCCCTTTACACACATGACTCTCTGTACCTGGAATAAATTCTTGACCCTCTTTGTATCAGTTAGCTATGCTGCATAACAAATTATCAAAACTTAGTGGCTTAAAACAAAAATACATTTAATATCTCATGATCACTGTGGATCAAGTATCTGGACCTGGCTTAGCTGAGTCCCCTGCTTTGGGTCTCTCATCAGGTTACAATCCAGTTGTCACCTGGGGCTGAATTCTCATCCGAAAGCTCGACTAGGGAAGGATCCACTTCCAAACCCACTGGGGTGTTGTTGGGACTCAGTTCCTTGCTGGCTGTTGGGAGGAGGTGCTCCCAATTCCCTGTCACGTGGACCTCTTCAACATGGTCATTTCATCTATATCAAGCCAAGAAGGCAAAAGAGACAATCTGCTTGCAAGACAGAAGTTGCAGTCCTCTGTTAAGTAATCATGGAAGTGACATTGCATCTCCATTGCCTTATTCTATTAGTCGTAGCAAGTCACAGGTCCTGCCCACACTCAAGGGGAGAGGATCACTCAGGGCGTGAACATTAGGAGGCAAGGATCATGGGGGACACTCCAGGCATCTGTCTGCACATCCCTCATTTAGCAGGACAAATAGTTATTTTCCCTCCAAGCTTTGCTTATATGTCACTTCCTTAGCTTCCAACAAAAACTGCTTCCCTCCATACATGCCCATGCAGTGGTCTGCATTAATTAACTTACACCCATGCAGTGGTCTGCATTTTAATTAAATTACACCCATGCACTTTTAATGGCTTGCTTCGTGATCATCTTCACCATTAACCTGTTCAGTTCCATAAGGGCAGGGCAAATATCTGCTCATAGCTGCATACCCAGAGTCTACCTGGTTTGTTGTGATGCTCAGTAAATGCGGTACGCGGTACGCGGTACCTTTTTTGCGGTACGCGGGCCTCTCACTGTTGTGGCCTCTCCCATTGCGGAGCACAGGCTCCGGACGCGCAGGCTCAGCAGCCATGGCTCACGGGCCCAGCCGCTCCGCGGCATGTGGGATCTTCCCGGACCGCGGGGCACGAACCCGCATCCCCTGCATCGGCAGGCGGACTCTCAACCTCTGCGCCACCAGGGAAGCCCAGTAAATGTATTTTTGAATGAATGAATGACCAAAGAGAAGTATTGTGAGTGCACCCTTGTCCCAAACTGGGCAACTTACAAAACTACCCAGACCCTCACATGTTGACCTGCCTCCTCAATATCTCTGCCTGATCTTATTCTCCCTGCTCCCTTATCAATCCTGGGGTGAAAGGAGATCCTGAAAACCTTTAGGGACTTTCCAAAGTAACACTGCTTACCCTGGGTAACCACCCATGCTCCGTCCTAAGATGCCTATTCTTTCCTACCCAGTGATGTTTACTCATCCCATAAATCCAGAGGAAGACTGAACCCATGGTGAACTTACCATATTAGTTCAGGAAGAAGAGAGCAGGCTGGAGAGGGAGCTAGTGTGCCAAGGACCATATTGTGTCAATACTTGTGAAATCTTTCAAGGTCAGGATTTATATCCCCGTTTTTCAGATAGGGAAACAGGCTCACAAAGAGGAAGTGAATTTCCCAGCGATGTGCTGGCAAACTGGTGTGAGGGAGCTGGATTCTAGTGTGTGCTGATTTTCTTTTCTTTTCTTTTTTTTTAATAAATTTATTTATTTATTTATTTTCAGCTGTGTTGGGTCTTCATTGTTGCGCGCGGGCTTTCTCTAGTTGCTGTGAGCGGGGGCTACTCTTTGCTGTGGTGCGCGGTCTTCTCATTGCAGTGGCTTCTCTTTGTTGCAGAGCACGGGCTCTAGGTACACGGGCTTCAGTAGTTGCGGCACGTGGGCTCAGTAGTTGTGGCGCATGGGCTTAGTTGCTCCACAGTATGTGGGATCTTCCCAGACCAGGGCTCGAACCTGTGTCCCCTGCATTGGCAGGTGGATTCTTAACCACTGCGCCACCAGGGAAGTCCCAATGTGCTGATTTTCTTGATGAGCGTATTCTCACCTGGACAATCTCAAGCCACCCACAGCTTAACAACTAGCTCACAAAATTCCTGAATGCTTGTCAATTGGCCTTTGCAAGCCCGTGAGTGCTGGCTCCAGGTCACCACTGCACCTCCTCAGGAACAGGCCAGGGGTTCCGTTTTCTTTCTGTCATCTCTCACCTTCCACCAGATAAAAACGCCACTGAAATATTGGGTTGGCCACAAAGTTTGTTTGGGGTTTTCTGTAGCATTTTAAGGGAAAAAAAAACGAATAAACTTTTTGGCCAACCCAACATTAAGCTCCTGGAAGTTGAGGCTTTGTCCAGCCCAGAGCCTTGCTGGAGGGAAATGATCGGTAAATAGCGGTTGTGTCATTGTGATTGGAATTTTCAAGGGCAGCCCAAGAGGAGCCAGATCACCCCCCAGACAGAGGATAAATGAGGATGCTGCAGAGGAAATACAGGAGGGACTGGAGAGCTCCCCTGGTGATAGCCTAGGAGGCAGGAGCCCGTGGAAATGGCCCTCCTCTGACTAAAGCAGCTGAGCAGGAAAGTAAGCAAACCAGGGTGACGCCAGCTGGGTGGGGGGCTGGGGGGCTTACCTCTCGCCTTTCTGCCCTCCCGGCTCCTGCTGCTTCGGAGCTGTTGCTCAGCAGATGGATTTGTGACTTGGGATCTTGGGAGTACCAGAGAGAAAGCTGGTGTCTGACAGGTGCTGGAAGCACACCTGGATTCTTCTCACCCGCCCCAAAGCTCCAGAGAGAAAGAGCTACCTGACACCAGCACTGAGCAGGATTTTGGAGAGCCCCCGTGTCTTTGCTCGTTCATTCAATAATCACCTATTAAAGGTTTTGCTGTAGGCAGAGTGAAATAGTGATAAGCTAGACAAAATTAGTTCTTGACCTCATGGAGTTTACTGTCTGGTGGGAGAGAAAGAGAGAAATAAAGCATAACATCAAGATACTTCTGATTCCTGCTAACCAAGGGGGGAGAAAGGGAGGAGACATCTAATCCAATCTCTATATATAGCTTCCTGGAGGAAGTGACATTCAAGGTAAAGCCAGTCTTTCTGAGGCCAAAAGAGGCGAAGGGACATGCCTACTGTGTCTGATTCTGTGTACCTAACCCCATGTTATCAGCCTTGTCTTTCTTTATCAGATAATGAAAAGTCTATTTTCTTAGCCGTTGCTGTACACCAAACTACCCACTACTTAGAAGCATCAAGCAACAACACTCTTGTTAGGTCTCATGATTTCACAGGTCAAGAATTTGAGTGGGGCTCAGCTAGGTGGTTTTTTGGCCCTGTGTGGTATTGATGGACGGCACTCTGTTAAGCAGCAGGAGAATGGGCCGGTCTGGAGAGTCCAAGTCTTTTATCTGTGACTGGTGATTTAGCAGGGATGAATGGAAGGCCAAGTTCATCTGGGATGGTTGATTGAAGGCCTGGACATGGCCTCTCCACACGGCAGTCTCAGGGGTGTCGGATGTCATGTATAGTGGCTCAGAGCTCCCAGAGAGAGTCTAACGAGATCCAGGGAGTGAGGCTTCCAAATTCTTGAGACTTGAGCCTGACATCTGGCACAGCATCTCCCCCACTGTATTCTATCCGTAAACAGTTACAGAGCCTTCCCAGAATCCATGGGAGGAAACAGAGATTCTATCTCTCCACGGGAGAAACATTAAAGAATTTGAAGACAATGTTTTAAAACAATAAGACTCAAAAGAAGTTGCAAAATAGTACAGAGAGTTCCTTGTACTCTTCACCCAGCTTCCCCCAGTGATAATATCTTACATGACCAGAGTATATTGTCAAGACCAGGAAATTGACTGCAGTGCTGATTAATTCAGGTACAGACCTTATTCAGATTTCACCAGTTTTCACATGTGCTCCTGTGTGTGGGTGTCTATGTGTGTGTGTGTGTGTGTGTGTGTGTGTGTGTGCGTGTGTATTGTGTGCAGAATCCCATGAATTACCATCACATGTATGACGTTGAGTAACGATCATCTTAGTCAAAACATGGGGGAATGACCTTCCGTTCAGTTCAGCTCAGTTCGTCAGTAAAACTGGAATAAAACAGCACCACACATTGTAAGAATGTGTTGATGATTATGGGGGACGATGTGGGTAAGACCCTCAGCCCATCGCCTGCCAGAGAGAACCTCTAAGATTCTCTGCCTGCTGTTCATCTGTGTCTTTCGACTTATTTATAATTCTGGCATCTTGAAGAGTTTGTATACTTACATACCAGGCTTTGTGGTAAATTGGTTTTGGTTGGTTGTGTAATAGGTTAGGTAAAACCTTATACTGACTCTTAGCAGGGTATTGTCTAAAAGAATCCTTTTCGTTTTTTCAGGTTTTTTTTTTTTAGCCTTTTAAAAAATTTTTATTGGAGTATAGTTGCTTTACAATGTTGTGTTAGTTTCTGCTGTACAGCAGAGTGAATCAGCTCTAAGTGTACACGTATCCCCTCTTTTTTAGATTTCCTTCCCATTTAGGTCACCACAGAGCACTGAGTAGAGTTCCCTGTGCTCTACAGCAGGTTCTCATTAGTTATCTATTTTATACAAAGTGGTGTATATATGTCAATCCCAATCTCCCAATTCATCCCACCTCCCCCTAAAGAATCCATTGTTAAAATAATTCAAACCATCCTTCTCTCATTACTCTGAATAATTAGAGACCACGAAAAGTAACAGTCCCCCAAAGGGTTATAACCTGACTAGAGAAAACCCAACGTGAAAAATCCAACCATCCAATCTTCACACATCTTTAGTGAAGACGCTCTATATGGACCTGGGTTCTCAGTAGCCCAATCTCTTACTTCCCTGCAATGTGACCTCAGGAAATAGGAAGACGGAAAACAAAAGCAATTTCCCTCCTAAGACAAAAGAATTATGATTCTTTGTCTTGATGTTGGCATCTCCTCGTGCTCTAGAATTCCTTTTCAGCTCCCTGACATTTCCCTTCTCTTCTCGGACAGTTTTCAGCCTGAATGCATTTCTGAAACGGAGAATCACTGGATCTGCAATCAAAGCAGACTCTCACTGAGATCACAATGTGTCTCGGTCTGCAAAGTCTCGAGGTCTCAGGGCTGCCTCCTTTTTCTCGCCCACGGTCTGCTGCCTCTTTCTCTTACACGACCACGTCCCTGCTACAGTCCATGTGTGTGTTCCTGGCAGTGTGCAGACTTAGAAACATGGCACTTGTATGGCTTTACTTAGGGAGGATATAAACTGAAACAGCCCCATTGCATGACTTTAAAAAAGCTTCTGAGAGTCTGCAATGTACCCAGGCGACATTGGACAGAAATTAAATTATGACCATTTTGGAGGAAACATGAGCATTCTTTTGTCCATCTACCCTTTGAGCGAGCCTTGCCCCTCAGCTGGGTGAAACCTCTGGCCCCTTTCCGAGAACATCACAAACTTTCCTTCGTACATATTTCCTGGAGAAAACACACAGGTGTCTGTTTTCCCTCAGCCTGGAAACAGCATCCAGTGACAGTGAGAAACCCCATGTGCATCCTGAATCCACCCCCCAGCCTCAGGAGCTGGGGACACTCGTCCTACTTTTGCACACTGGTTCACATTCAGGGCCACCTCTACTTTATAGTTAAAAAGGAAACAACCATTCTGACGCTCTCTCTGAGGACTTCTGGAGAGATGGGTCAGTGCAGTAAGATCTCTAAAATAGCGCATCTCAAAATTTCATGCACACGTAGACCTTCTGGGGATCTTGTTTAAATGCAGATTCTAACTCTGTAGGTCTGTAGGCAGGCTCTGCGATTCTGCATTTTATGGGCCGACTTATCAATATGACACTGCAGCTCTTGGTCTGGGGACCACACTGAGTACAAGATTCTAGGGCAGTTTAATGATGAAACATTGGGAGAAAACTTTGAGGTCCCTCACAGGCATTTTCTCATTAGAAACCTTATCTCCTGAACGTCAAGAGTGTTTGGGGTAAAGCTTTAGAATCCATTGTAGCCAAGTTTTAGGCTCCGACTGCCTCAGAGTGAGCAACTCGGTCACACTCAGTCTATAGTCTTCTGAGTTCTGAAGGCACCACTGCTGGAGAAAGACAAAGCCAGACAGAAAACCAAAGACAATTCTTTTATGTATTTGTTCTCCTATGGCTGCCATAACCAACTATCACAAACTTATTAGCTTAAAACAACACAATGTCGTTGTCTTATAGTTCTGGAAGTCACAAGTCTGAAAATAGGTTTCACTGGGCTAAAAGTCAAGACATCAGAAGAGCTACGTTCCTTCTGACCTAGGGGGGAATCCATTGTTTTGCCTTTTCCAGCTTCTCGTGGCCACCAGCATTCCTTAGCTTATGGCCCCTTCCTCCGTCTTCAAAGCAAGCTGCATAGTAGTTAAAGAGAGAGATCAGGTCTGCTGTTGTCATCCCTTCTCCTTCTCCGACTCTGACACTCTTGTTTCCCTCTTATCTCTCCATCTCAAAATAATCACATCTGTGGAGGCCCTTTTGCCATGTAAGGTAATGTGGTCACATGTTTCTGGGCTTAGGATGTGGACCTATTTGCGGAGCCATTATTCTACCTACTACATCTTATATCCATTCATGAATCTAGGTGGAATAATCTCACCCTGAATAGGACTGAGGTGCAGACAGGTTCTCCAGGAGGTAGTCTTAAGATGTTGATTTCAGGGATGCCGAGAAACCTCTTTCTCCAAAGCTAGAAACTCCTTCATAGACCATGTTCTTTGGTGTAAGTCGTGTGGTAGATTATAGTTTCCAAAGATGGCCATGACAACATCTCCCATCCCATGTGCTCTTATACAGTGTGACCTTGCCAGCCTCCCATCCAGAATTGGGGGTCTGTGCTTCCCCCCTCCCTGAATCTTGGTGGGCTATGACTGTCTTTGACAAATAGCGTCCAGTAAAGTATGGCAGAAGTGAAACTGTGTGACTTCAGAGGTTAGGTCCTAAGAAGCAATACAGCTTCCATCTTGTCCATTGGGGCACTCATGCTAGAACCTTGAGACGTCATTCAAGAACGCTGAGGCCGCCATACTGTGAGGAAACCCGGGCCACATGGAGTGTCCACATATAGGTACTGCGTGAAGGCACGTCGAAATGTGCCCAGGCCCCAGCTACAGGGTCACTGCCAGCCCTTAAACTCTTCCAGCTAAGGTCTCAGACATGGAGCAGAGACAAGCTGTCTGCACTGTCCCCTGTCCAAATCCTGACCCACAGAATCTGTTACATAGTAAAATGGTTGATTTATGTCCCAATTTTCACGGCAGCACTGTTTACAATAGCCAAGACATGGAAGAAACCTAAATGTCCATCAACAGATGAGTGGATGAAGATGTCGTACATATATACAATGGACTATTATTCAGCCATTAAAAAGAATGAAACAATGTCATTTGCAGCAACATGGATGGACCTAGAGATTGTTATACTGAGTGAAGTAAGTCAGACAGAGAAAGACAAATATGGTATGATATTGCTTATATGCAGAATCTAAAAAAATGATACTAATGAACTTATTTATAAAACAGAAATAGACCCACAGACATGGAGAATGAACTTACGGTTACCAGAGGGGAAAGGGGTGGGGGAAAGATAAATTAGGAGGTTGGGATTAACATATATACACTACTATATATAAAATAGATAGCCAACAAGGGTCTACTGTATAACACAGGGAACTATACTCAATATTTTGTAACTTATAAGGGAAAATAATCTGGAGAAGAATTTCCAGACTCATATATATATATATATATATATATATATATATATATATATATATAGACACTGAATCACTGTGCTGTATACCTGAAACTAACACAACATTGTAAATCAATTATACTTCAATCAATCAATCTATCTATATATATATATATATATACAGAGAGAGAGAGAGAGAGAGAGAGAGAGAGTCCTTTCCTGCCTCAAAGTCTGTGAACATGTTGTTCCCTCAGCCTAGAATATTCTTTTCCCGATTCTTCCCCTGGTGAACTCCTACTCAGGTTTTCAGCAGAAGGAACTCTCCAGACTCTTTCATGTAAACCAGGCTCCCCTGTTATTCAGTGAAGAGTCTTTTTTTTTTTCTTTTTTTATCATCAAGTAGATATTTTTTAAACAATGTAATTTATGGAGAACATGAAGACCTAAATAAGAGATTGCACACTCGAAAACACAGTAAACAATACAGTATTTTTAACTACAGGTACTGTAGTATGTAGATCTCTAGGACTTATTCAACTTGCAAAACTGAAACTCCGTACCCTTTGACCAACACTTCCCTGTGTTCCCCTCCACCCAGCCATTTGGTAACCACATTTCTAACTCTCTGCTTCCATACATTTGACTATTTTAGATTGCTGATGTAAGTAATGTAGTACTTGTTCTTCTGTGTCTGGCTTATTTCATTTAGCATAATATCCTCAAGGTTCATCCATGCTGTCACAAGTGATAGTATTTCCTTCTTTTTAAAGGCTGAATAATATTCCATTGTGTGTAAATACCGCAATTCCTTTATCTATTCATCCATCAATGGACATTTAAGTTGCTTCCCCATCTTGGCTATTGTGAATGATGCTGTAAGGAACACTGAAATGCAGATAGCCCTGGGAGATCCCGATTTCAGTTTCTTTGGTTATATTCCCAGAAGTGAGATTGCTGGATCATATTGTAGCTCTATGATTAATTGTTTGAGGAACCTCTGTACTGTTTTCCACAGTGGCTGCACCAGTTTACATTCCCGCTAACGATGTACAAGCGTTCCCTTTTCTCCACATCCTCACTAACACCTGTTATTTTCTTCTCCTTTTTTTGATAATAGCCATCCTGACAGGTGTGAGATGATATCTCTCTGTGATTTTCCCTGATGATTAGTGATGCTGAGCACATTTTCACATACCTGTTGGCCATTTACATGTCTTCTTTGGAGAAATATCTTTTCAGTTCCTTGGCCCACTTCAAAAATTATTTGTTTTATTGCTGTTGAGTCGTAGGAGTTTATATATTGTGTCTATTAACCCTTTATCAGATATATGGTTTGCAAATATTTTCTTCCATTACGTAGGCTGCGTTTAATTTTTTTTGACAGTTTCCTTTGCTGTGTGAGAAGCTTTTTATTTAATCTAATCCCACGTGTCTATTTTTCCTTTTGTTGGCCTGTGCTTTTGGCATGATATCCAAGAAAGTATTGCCAAGACCAATATTAAGAAGCTTCTCGCCTATGTTTTCTCCTAGGAATTTTATAGTTTCTAGCAATTCCAGTCTTAGGTATGTAGCTAACAGAAATGAATGCACCAAGAGACAGGGAGAAGAATATTCATGGTGACACTAGTCACAATAACTCCAAACCCAAATGCCCATCCACAGTAGAATCAATCAATAAATCATGATATAATCCTACAGTGGAACAATACTCAACAATAAACAAACAGCTTCACAGACAGCAGAAACGAAGCTCACCCACAGTTTCAAGTAAAAGAAACCAGATACAAGAGAGTAGTTTCATTTATATAAAGTCCAGAAACAGTCAAACTCATCTTTGGTGTTAAAAGTCAAGATAGGGATCACCTTGGGAGAAGGGATGAAGTATGGTGACTGGAAAGGCACCGAAGGGAGAGGGCTGGGGGCCTGGCAATGCTCTATTTCCTGGCCTGGGTGTGGTCGGATGGGTGTTTACCCTGTGATTTCATTGAGCTGTTTGTTTAAGTTTTGTGGATATTTTTTTTTTCTATAGATATCCTATAATTCAGAAAAAGGTTTTAAAAAATCAGAAGGCCCCCATCTTTGCTGCCATCTGACTTAACGGGCAACGCCCTCCTTGCAGCCGCAGCTGGGGGCACTGTTTGCCTTCGCATGGGGAGGGTAAGTGCTCTGAAGCCCCACCATCAGACCTCCCTCTTTGGGCCCAGCCACTCTGATACCTCCGGTTGGCCTCAGGCCAGCTTCCTCTCCTCCCGGGGTCCTTTGTGCTTCTCAGGTGGAAGTGTTTTCCCAGCACGCTCCCCATCCCTCAGCCAGAGGCCTGGGGGGTCTGGGTTTTGTTTCCTCAGCGACATCCTTCCCTGTGGGCTGCTTCAAATGAATCCTGTGGAAGACAGAGAAATGAGAGAGTATTTAAAATGTCAGCGGCAGATCCTGAGATACACAGCTGGGTAAATAGAGCCAGTGGAGATGTTTTTATTAGTGGCTTTACGGTTATAGTCACTTAAGTTATGGATTTCACGTGGGAGGTGGGACAGGCAAAGAGGACTAAGGGTCTTCCATCCATTTCCGGACCTGCTGGGACCAAAGCATCTGATGTCCTCAGATCTGAGGGGAGCTCCATCAGTTTTGGGGGGCTCTCGTCATTTCAGAAAACGTAAGCCTTTGCATTATCCCTTTACAAAGAAGTTTCCCTCCCAGAGATGGAAGCTTAAAGCTCCCTTTCTCTTGAATTTCTCTAAGAAGCTTCACTCCTCCGGAAGAGTTGATATCAGATTGTTTCTCTGGCAAAACATGGTTAGTTTTCAAATGGGAAATAGGAAAGGCCAGTATAGCCACTCTGATCAAGTGTCATGGTCAATGTCCTCCCAGGAACCAGAAATGAGTGCCGTCTCTGTAATTAACATGTCCAGAGTGATTATTTCATGATCACTCATTATGTGAGTCAGAAAGACCAGAGTTCATATTCAAGTTTAACGACTTGTTAGCTACATGACCTTGGGGAAATTATTTAAGCTTCTGTCTCTTCCTCTCTAAAAGATAAATAAAATAATACCTACTTCACAGCACAGGTTAACTGTTAGATACTGTCAGTGCTAGAATATGTTTTCCCAACAAAACCATTATCTTAAATAGCAACATTCCCATGTTCATTGCAGCATTATTCGTAATATCTAAGGTATGGAAACAACCTAAGTGACCATCGCCAGATGAGGAGATCAAGAAAATGTGATGTATATATAATGTAATATTAAATATAATGTAATATATATAATACATATATATGTAATGTAATATTCTTCAGCCTTAAAAAAAGAAGGAAGTCTTGTCATTTGTAACAACATGGATGAAACTGGAGGGCATTATGCTAAGTGAAATAAGCAAGAAAGAGAAAGACAAATACTGCATGGTATCACTTATATATGGAATCTTAAAAAAAAAAAAGTCAAACTAGAAACAGAGAGTAGAAAAGTGGTTGCCAGGGACTGGGGGCTGGGGGAAATAGGGAGATGCTGGTAAAAAGGTACAAACTTTCAGTTATAAGATGAATAAGGTCTGAGGATCTAATGTATGAAATGGTGACTAGAGTTGATAACACTATATCAAATAATTGAATTTGCCAAGAGAGCAGAAATTAAATGTTCTCACAAACACACACAAAACAGGAAAGATAAATATGTGAGGTGATAGATGTGTTAATTAACCCAATGGGGGAAATCCTTTCACAACGTATACGTATATCAAATCATCACATTCTATCGTTCAAATATCTTACAATTTTATTAGTCAGTTATACTTCAACAAAGCTTAAAAAATAATGTCTTCTTAGAAGACATAATATTTGAGTGTTGCCTTGAAGGAGTATAATAATACAAATAGTTCAGGGCATTCTAGTTATTTTTACTGCTTAACAATCTACCTCAAACATAATGGCACAAAACAATAATCACCTTATTCTGCTCATATATTCTGTGAGTCAAGAATCTGGACAGGGCACAGAGCAGGTGGATGGTCTCTGCTTCACTGTCTAGAGTCAGCTGGGAAGACTTGAACAGCTGGGACTAGAAAACTGCTTGTAAGTGTCTAGTGCCTTGGCAAGGATGGCTGGAAGGCTGGGTTAAGACACAACTGTTACAGGAAGTGCCCACCGGCGCCTGACCCAATATGGTGGCCTCAATGCAGTTAGACTTCTTCCACAGTGGCTAGTGTTCCAGTGAAGAAAGCACAAGTTGCCTTGCCTTTTATGATGTAGCCCCAGAAGTCACATGCTGTCACTTCTGCCATACTCTATTGGTCAAAGCAGTCACAAGCCCACCCAGATTCAATTGGAAGGGTCTTAGACTTCATTTCCCTATGGGAAGAGTGTCAAAATATTTGTGGCTCCCCCTCCCTTTTCTTGGGAAACTACCACAGAGTTTACTCTGTGCCAGGTCTCTAGCTAAGTTCTCACCACCCATGGTGTCATTTGATCTTCACAATAAGCCAATGATGTTAGCATTATCATCTTTATTTTTGTAATATATGTAGATAAGGAAACTGAGGTGACAAGAAGTGGTTTCTGGTCCAAGGGCAAACAGCTAGTCATTTGAACCCACATCTGTCTGAACCACGTTATTTGATTTTAGAATCACTGTTCTCATTAATCTCATAAATATTGAATCTCCCCCATAAATAACAGATAGATAAGATGATAGATAGATAGACAGATAGGGATAGATGCGAACCCTAAGTTGAACAGAGTTGAAGCTCAGATTCCTAAGGGACTACAGGACTCTTGCGAGCCTGACTCTACATTAGCTCTCTGAGAGAAAGAGAATTCTTAGGAACCTAAAAGAATACAAATACCCCTCTGATAGCCACCTAAGAACACCGACAAAAGCCTCCTACGTGGAATCTACAAGATGTGGAACATCTGGCTACTTCCAAATATTTGGATGATGGACTACCATATTTTGGCCAACTCTTCTTCCATTTGTTTGGTAAACACAGCTGGCGTGGAAGTTAGTAGTGGAATCTAAATGCCAAGGAGAGCCCCTTAGAGATTTTCTCATCCAAATCCCCCCTTTATACAAATGAAGGGACATATATACCCACAGAAAGCAAGGGGCTTGGACAAAGTTGACAACCAAGTGGCTTTGGCATCTTCATTTCAACATGACTTGAATAAAATCTATCCTGATTTAAGTAAGATATATCTTAGGATCCAAGAATCTACCTCCAGGAAAAATCTTACACATACCTTTATAGTGTACGTTGCAGTGGAGAGGAATTGGAAATAACCTAGGTACCCAGCTCTAGGGGAATGATAGAGAAAATGTGGGGAGTGCACACTATGCATTAATTAGAAACAAATAAAAATATAAAATGTATGTATACATTTTAATATATTCATATAGCAACAAGGAGAGTTTTTAAAACATAATGTTGAGTAAACAAATTAAGTAACAAAATGAAATTGGTACCTTACCGATTTTATGTAAAATAAGTAGATGCAAAAACTCACTATATGTTTTTAAAGGAAAAATATTTAAGGATGTATTTTAGACATATGAAAGTGAATGCCTTTAGATGCCTTTAGTGGGAGAGGGAGACAAAAAAATGGGGATTGGAATGAAGACGGAAAATACAGTGCACACAATACAATACCATGAAGTGAGGGGATGTTCTGCATATACTAAGTTGATAATATGCTATCAAAAAAGGAGCATAGGGCTTCCCTGGTGGCGCAGTGGTTGAGAGTCCGCCTGCCGATGCAGGGGACGCTGGTTCGTGCCCTGGTCCGGGAAGATCCCTCATGCGCGGAGCGGCTGGGCCCGTGAGCCATGGCCGCTGAGCCTGCACGTCCGGAGCCTGTGCTCCGGAACGGGAGAGGCCACAACAGTGAGAGGCCCGCGTACCGCAAAAAAAAAAAAAGGAGCATAATCACCTCTATTCTTCAGATGAGGTAAAAAGAAAGCCCTCCTATGTTTCAGCCCAGTAACATCATGGGAAATACCAGGAATTCTTTGGCTGCTGACAACACTCCAGCTCTTGGCTAAAGGTCCACTGAACAAGGTTGAAGGGCGAAAGAAGCCTGTCCTTTAAAAATCCTGTTTTCATCAGCAATAATGGGTTTAAGCCACATGTGAAATATGGCCCCAGTTTCACCTTTCAGGACTTCAGGAACCTGGTTTCCCTTCACATGTCTGGGGGATTTACATCTCAATGGGCGATCACACTGTGGTCAGCTAGGGAGATCACCTTTCGGAAATGATGGATGAATTTCCATCTTCCCAAAGTGGAGGACTTTCTTCAGCCATCCGACATGCTTTCTGGATGGTCCCATTCACCACCAATATCACAGAGGGAAAAAAAGTCCCTTCCATTTCTAGAACTGTTTATACTTTGTAAAGTGCTCTCAAAATCATCACATAAGATATAGATGGATCAGGTGTTATTATCCCTGTAGCAAGAAAGTTAAAAGGCCTAGGTGGGGGGGTGCAACATTCAATGATGTACATCTGTGTGACTTTTGAATCCAATCCTACATTTTTTTTTTTTTTTTTTTTTTTTTTTTGCGGTATGTGGGCCCCTCACTGTTGTGGCCTCTCCCGTTGCGGAGCACAGGCTCCGGACGCGCAGGCTCAGCGGCCATGGCTCACGGGCCCAGCTGCTCCGCGGCATGTGGGATCTTCCCGGACCGGGGCATGAACCAGTCAGTGTCCGCTGCTTCAGCAGGCGGACTCTCAACCACTGCGCCACCAGGGAAGCCCCTCCATCTTTTTAATATATTCTTTCTCATGTAATATTTGCACTCCTACAATTGCTAAGAATAATAACTTCATTGATCAATTTATGACTATGTGCCAAGTACTTCACATAGAGGAGGTCATTGCATCCTTCTGCGTGTGACATACTATTTTATCCATCTTGCAAAAGAGGAAACCAAGGAACAGAGAGGCCGCATAACTCAGGTGAGGTACCACAGCTCTACGTGGCAGAGCTGATGTCTGAATCTTGCTGATCAGTTCCAAAATATTCACCTGTAAACACTGTACTTTGCTACGTAAGGTCCATAGACCCAGTTTGTCTTGTACTATGTTCTTGCGATACAAGCATCTCATTAATTGAGTCATGCATTCACTAAGAAGGTATTGCGCACCTATTATTATGTCTCAGACATTATGCTAGGTCTTTTAGTGGGGACATACAAGCATGAGTGGCCAGGGGAATAATCAAGAGTTTCAAATTCTAGATTCAACACTATTTAAGCCTGAGTTCCCCAGAAAACAGGCTGAGACAAACATGTATGCATTTGTACTTTGATGGCCCAGTGTGGTCCCAGGGAGCAAGTAAAGGATGGAGGAATGAAACGGGGAAGGAAAGAGAGCCAATACAAGAATGTGTCGCCATTCAGTGGACCACCGTGAGGCCGCAGGACTTTCTGAGAAGCCGCGTGATATGGGCCTCGGGCTGGTCTGTCTCCTGGGAGGAAGAAGGAGGCGTTCTCTCAAGATTGCATCCTCCAATGATCAAGGACTGCCCAAACAGGCCTTCAACTTCTGCCACTTCCAGGAAGATGAGTTAGTTCTTTGCTGTGTCCTGTATTTTGACACCTGAAGAACAGACCTGGGGCCAGAAATGAGAGGTACACAGAGCAGGCCTGAGGTGAAGCCCTGTGCATTGCACCTGCATGAAATATGGTCAGACCTTGTATAGAACGGGACACCAGGTCATGGCTGAAACCAAAGACAGGTGAGGCAAGGGGATTGGAAGTGTGCATCGGCAGTCTCCACATCAACTATTTATCAAGTGAGTTCACAAGCCAAGTATTAAATGATGATAATAATTAGAGAAATAACCGCGTTATTATGAATACGGCACCTGTCACAAAGGACAGATATACTGCCGGCCCTCTATACTGTGCACATCAGACAGGGTTTTCATGCATGCAGACAACGCCCCAATTTTCATCATGATCATATGAACCAAGAGTGGAGAGGGTGTGTTTTCATTTACAAATGAGGAACTGAAATTGAGTGTTGATGTTGGTTGCTATGGTTACCAAGACAGAGAGTGCGGGCTGGGATTCAAACTCAGATCTCCAACCCCAGGGCTATTTCCCTGTTATCTGTGAAAACCTTGAATTCTTGCCCTATCCTATTTCAGGAAAAGACAGCTGAGTGGGGGGAAGAACAGCTGCCATCAGCCTCATAAAAGATGAGTTTCTTGCCCCCCACTGCTACAGAAGGAAGGCAATGAATATTTGGTTCTAACTGGAAATAAAGAAAATTTAGCTAAACCATTGTGGGACAGGAATATTTTCCCAGTTTCATTCAGAAATAGATTTAACCCGTTCAGCTGTTCATTACCAGTTCCTGTATGCTTGACTCTGGGTGAGTTACTTTTCTTCATGCCTCAGTTTTCTTATCTGTAAAACAGCAACAATAATAGCACCTAGATGATTGCTCAGAGGATAATCAAAATAATCAGCATCGAACACAGTAAGACACCTCCAAAATTAGCAATTATTATTACCACGTCTAGACTACTTTTACCACCTGTCACTGGTCTGTCATGTTCCCTCCATCCAGGTTATATGAACAACTCACATCACGCCATTTTCCTTCTCAGAAGTCTTCAGTGATTGCGTTCAAGTGCGTCCAGAATAGGATCTTTTCTCCCTCTTCACTCATTTTCACAACCTACATGCCGTTCCCAGCACACACACTGCAATTTCCCGATTCCGGGATTCTTCTGTCTATGCTGTCCTTTGCGTTCACTCATCCATTCATTCAATGATACTCAAAGCCATCCCTGCGGCAGGCCCACGGCCCAGCCATGGAGATATAACACTAAACAAGACAGGTGCCTGTCCTAAGGTACTTGCCTTCTCATTTGGGGCAGGCAAAGAGGGTGTATCTTGAGAACCAATTCCAGTTGGTTGTAGCTGGTTGGGTTGCTAGTACTCCTGTACTGAAGTGGGTTCTAGGGACCTAGGGCCACCTTCAGGCTCAGCTAAAATCTTCTGTGGTAGCTTATGGATGTCCACCATTGGCAGACGAGATGGATTTGGAACATCCTATTTGCTATTCGTTCCCAAGGGGAAATTTGACACACACATAGTGTCCTTCTCAAAGTCTACTTCCTCTTATCTAAATGGACCACTTTCATCGATCCCCAGCCCCAATCGGATGTGTGTTGTCTCTCCCTTTGGACACTACTAGCACTTTGCCCCATCGGGCATCTGTTTTGGCTTTATGCACTTGGGACCACCATGGATGTTCAGGTGCAGACCTGAATTAGGGTCCTCTTTTCACCTCCAGGGTCCACGTTCCTCCGAAGACTTGTAGGAAACGAGACCGGGGATGTTGGAAGCAAACTTACTTGCCTCTAAGCCCTGGCAGGAGACCCTTGATGACAGTGGCCACTTATTGCCTCTCCACGTTTCTCTACCCAATGCCTTGTGTCTGATTTAGATTTATCTTCAGAGACAGAAAAGCGAGGTTTTCTGCTTTTCTTTGCTGTGAACTTTGTTGGTATTGTTTTGTAATGGGGGTGATGGTGATGTTGAGTGTGTTGGCCAAAGTGCTGATGGCACTGGTGGTGGTGATGGTGGTGGTAGTGATGGTGCAGTTGTGGTGGTCCTGCTAATGGTGATGTTAGTGATGGTGGTGTGGCCACTGCTGCTGGTGTCCATGGTGTTGCTTTTCTTGGTGGTGGTGGTGGTGGTGGTAGTGTTTTGATAGTGGTGGCTTTTCTCCTCCAATTTCCAACAAATTGATTGGGATGTATTGTCACGTTGCATTCAAAGAACTGGCCACATGACTCTCAAATGATTCCCTCCAACCCTTAAATCCATGCATAGAGAGCATCCCAATACCTCTCACAGGTAGCCCAATTTTCAAGCAATTCACACAACTCAAAAGAAAGAGGTGTAGAAGGTAGCCATGACAAACCCAGGTGCACCGTTATACTTGAAGGTAATTTTTTACAAAGTACATTAGATCGTGAGTAACTGATCGTCCTGTTTTGCTACCAAGGGAAACATGTTGTGTATTGAGAACTTATTATGGGAATGAACTGCACTAAGCACATTAGGCATCGTTTCTCCTCTAACATTTACAATCACCCTGAGACTTAGGTCCTATTTGACACATTTTACAAATGAGTAGGCTGTAGATCAGATTGACTAAGAGACGGGCAGGGCTTAAAGGCAAGTATGATTCTAACATTCCCAGTCTAGTTGCCTACAAGGCTTTGGAGGAACTTGGACCCTGGAGGTGAAAAGAGGACCCTAATTCAGGTCTCCACCTGAACAGCCATGGTGGTCCCAATGCTCATGGACCACCAACCCCATTCTCATTCTGATGCAGCCTAAGACCCACCATGATTATCTCAGGCCATGCACTTGGAACACTGCACCCCAGACCCCACCTTCACTCCACAACATCGTCTGTGCCCTGCTTCCAGCCCTGATGAAGCCTCTCTGAGAAGCACATCTATCCTGCCAAGACGTTAACCATATCATACCCTTGTCCTGTTTAAACCCTCAACCAACCTGCCGTCGTATTACAATGAAACTCATACCATGACTGGCCAGTCTCTGCATGATCTGTCTTCAGCCGCCCCTTGACCTCATCAGCTCCCACCTCCATCTCCCTCTCTCTGCCCCCACTGTGCCACCAACTTGCTGTTCTTCAAATACTCCAGACAGTTTTCTCCTCTGGGACCTTTCTCTCCAGTCTGTCTAGAGCGTTCTTGCCCCAGTTAACTGCATGTTTCTCTCCTTCACTTCATCCAGGTCTCTCTTCCAATGTCCACAGAAAAGGCCTTCCCTGACCACCTTGTCAGAAACAGCCCCCTCACTCCCCTTGTCCCTACCCAACTCTACTGCCCATCTTAGTCTTGACAGCTACTTGACACACCTGTTTGTTTCACGTCTCCACAACTTGAAAGGAAGCATCATGAGAGCAAGGTCTTTCCTTGACGTATTTACTACCCTAGTCCTCAGCACGCAGAACAGTGCTTGGCCCACGGGAGGAACTCAGTAAATGGCTGTAAAGAGGGAAAAGGAAGGAAGGATGGGGAGGGAGAAAGGGAAAAAGGAGAACATAAACGAATCAATACCTAAGTGAATGAGTAAAGGATTGAAATGCATTTGGTGACACCTAAGAGGTCAAGGGCAGGTCCCAAATCAGTCCCCTCCAAGGTCCCCTATTCAGTCCACTCAACCTGGTTCGCTTGCAGTCTTGGAAGAAGCTCCCCACACCCACCCCGTCAGTGTCCTTCATTCTCCGCATTTCTCCCTTTATTGCCCTGCCCCCTCCCCCCTCCCCCCTCCCCCCTCTGCCCCGGCCTCCCACCTCCCCTCCCCCCTCTGCCCTGGCCTCCCACCTCCCATGTTAGAGATTAAAAACAACAGCCAAGCTGGCATTTACTGACTGTCAAACACCTCTTTGAGTTTCTTCAGAACAAACAGACTCGGCCAACTTTTTTGTTTGTTTTCTCCCTTTTTCTAAGCTGCTGAGCTGTCCCTGGCATTGTGCAAGAGGTCACATGGAGGGACTGTCAACAGCTCCCTATGTCAGCTCCTACCCCAGAAAGGGTGTCCAGGGTTTATGGGCCTCAGCGCCTGGGCCACACACACACACACACACACACACACACACACACACACATGGCTGATTGTTTTCTCCCATAGGTCTGGCTTTTCCCTCATGGGCGAGTGGAGGTTTGAAACGCAGAAGGCTCCCTTCCCTAATTGGACATGAAAAACAGTTTGGGTAAACGGAGACTTGTCACACCAACTGTCTGATCCCTTCCCGGAGACCAGGAAGGCTGACCACGTTGAGGGATTTTTTTTTTTTTTACTTTGCTTTTACATTTTAAAAGTTTCGCAGTAAAACATTCATGTATTTTATGTAATAAAAGAAAAGACAAAAATGCCGAACAAAACCTTTAGTTCCACCCCCCAAAGTCAATAGTGACCGTTGGTTGTTTTATTATGCGTCTATGTACTCATTCAATAAATATTTATTGAATGTCTACTATGTTTCAGACACTCTTCTAGGTTTGGGGGATGAAGTGACGCGGAAAAACAGATTCTCGTTCTTCTAGAAAGTTTCTCTTTGCAGCCCAAAACGAAAGAAGGATCTGTGGTAAATAGGAGAGAGAGGTGGTCACATCTGTGTGATCTCACATCCCCCTCACAGAGTGATTCTTCTAGACACACTGTTCTGCAGTTTAATTTTCTATATTTAAAAATACATCCTGAACTCTTTTTCCTATCAGCCCATAAACTTCTACCTTTTGCATTTCAAACACTGCACACTGCCTTATTGTTCAGATGTACCAAAATGTATTTAAACAGTTCCCTGTAGCTGGGTGTTTGGGTTGTTTCCAAGCCGATTTCTAGAAGTGAGATTGCTAGAAAAGGAAACTAGTTGAAAACTTGACAGATATTGCAAAAGGGGCTAAAGATTTTGAAAAGTGAACTTGGCCTTTTCCCTCAGTTAACACATACTCCGTCCATCTCGCCTTAAAAGTAAAGGAACTTGTCCTAGGACACTCAAGGAGTTGGGACTTCACTGATATTTATTTGGCATAAAGCTACGCCCAACTTTAAGAAACCTAATTTCCACTTGTCTTCCTGGGTGGTAATTATCTAGTATATGCTGGGTTTTGCCAGGAGACCATGTGCTTCTGAGAAGCCAAGGTCCTATCTTTCCAGTGCCTAGAATAGGACTAGAGACAGAGTGAGTACTCAGTAAAAGTCCATGGAGGAATAATTAGTTAAAGAACAGAGGAAAAGATGAGCGAATGGCTGAATAGATGTTGGGTGGTTGGAGACACAGATGGGTAGGTGAGGGGATGGATGGATGGGTGGATGAATGGATGGATGGATGGATGGATGGATAAATGCATAGCTGGCTGGATGCATGGATAGAGAGGTAGATGGATAGATGGGTAGGTGGATAGATACACAAAAACTTGGAGGAATGGATGAATGACTGGATGGATGAATGGGAAAGTAAATGAATAAATCAATGGACGATAGGTAAATAAAGAGTGCATGCATTAGTAAGTAAATAAGGGAAAGGGTGGATGGATGGATGACTGACAACAGCCGAATTTACATGATTAACAAATTATAAAGACGACTACTTAGCAAAATACTCAATAGGTTATTAAAGAATTGCCCCCATAAGACTCCTTTTAATAAGCTCCTTGGGAAGGAAGAGGTTACATACCTATCAGGGCCAAATGTGTCACGTGAAGTCCAACTACCAACATCTGCAGAAGAGGGATGCCATTCCAGGAACCCTTTGGGCCTGGAACATCACCGCCTAAAACCACCACCTTCATGAATATAGTTCCTCCTGTCCAGAGTGGTTCAATGCCCAAGCCATCATCAAGGAATTAAAAGGTTCCCCCGGTCTCCGTAAGTGGCGCATGGAGACATCTCTCCGAAAGCAACAGGGATTAACCAGTACTCCACTTTGGATCAATGCAGCACCAGGCTTCTGTCCCTGCTTGTCTAGCAAGCCCCTTTGACCTGACCAGGAGCCTCTGGGTCTCCCGATCCCTTGCCCCAGCCCTCAAAGGCCACCAGGTAAACAGACCACCTTGGGAGCCATCAGCGCATCTTCCAAGGCAAACAAGCCTTGGCCCCAGTGACGTCAGCAACCAGGAGGGTGAGACGATTAAGCCACTGTCTTTGTCTGAGGTTTGTCTCTCACTGCTGCTCTTGACAGACAGCAATGTGGCAAGAATCTAATCTGCATCTGAGAAGAGAGGAGCAAGCAGTATTCACCTGGCCCATTACTGTGGGCCAGGTATTATGCTGGGCTCTGTACAACATCCCATTTTATCCTAAGGAATAGGGAGCAGTTTTCAAAAGAGAAAGCTGAGAGGCTCAGAGAGATGAAGTGGCTTGCCCAAGGTCACACAGCTAGCAAGTGACACAATGAAGGTTTGAGGTCAAGTATGCCTTTTTCCAAAGCCATTTTTTAAAATATATTTCAATTTGTGGCTGAAAGGGTAAGTAATGGAACCTGTCCCCCAGTTTGGTGTCCTCATACTGGGAAATCATAAGTATCAGAACTTGTGAATGCATTTTGTTTTTGGTCAAAATTTAAAAGGTGTCATAAAAGGAGGTCTTCTATAGCCCAGGGCGAACAGAAAAGAGGAAACTGACCATTCTTGAGTGTCCCTATGGGCCAGGTGGACACCATGGGGAACCCGAGCTCACCCAGATCCTGCTTCGCAGGGAGCTTTCAGTTGATAAGGAGAGCAAACAAAGACTTACACAAATAAATCTGAAATTGTGACTGGTGAAGGGCCAGCCCATAGGGTACTGCTGGTACAAAACAGGAGGTCCTGAATGTATCAGGGTTTCAAGGAGGGCTTCCCGGAGAAAGAGTCATTTGAATTGAGATTGATAGCACAAGTTAGATGTTGGTCAGATAAAAACAGGTCAAAAGAGCATTTCAGGTAGAGAACGTGTGAAGGCCCGAGGCACAAAACAGTATGTGGCACTCGGAGCAAAGAGAAGAGGTCAGTGTGGCTAGCGCACAGAGACTGAAAGAGCAGTTAAGTGAGAAAAGACCGGAGTTGTCTTTAGCCCGTAACATGCCGGGCCTTGCAGACCACTGAAGGGGACACAGGCACACTCTCTATATCCCTCTAAGGAAAAACATGTTGTCCTAGCTGCCAAGAGTACTGTTAGGATTTGAGTTGACCTTCAGCCATCAGCCTCTTCAAGGATCCCCCCAGGAGCAGAGAGCAGCCTAGCCCAAGGTCACATGCCTTCTCAGGGGAACCCACGCTACTGGCCGTCCATGTGAATATAAAGAACGTTAAGATCCAGCCGTGCCAGCGCAGTGTGAGACGACACCGAAGGGCCACTCTAGCTCCAGACTTCTCCAGGGGTTTGGCCAAGTCTGTTGTCAGGCCTGCCTCCTGGCCCAACTTCCCCTTCTGCCTGCTTCTGCTTCCTTCCCCTCCTCTCTGCAGGTGTTGATCCCAAGAGCACACCTGAAAAATCATCCTGTGCCCTAGACTCCGTCTCAGAGGCTGCTTCCAGGGGAAACCAACATGCAATGGCTGTGGGAAGGGCTCATCTCAGATCGTGAGAGCCGTGAGACACCAAAAGAGGCTTTTAAGGAGAGGGTGATGTGACACCATTTGCATTTTCCAATGTGGAAATGGACGGGAGAGGTAGTAGCAGTGAATCCTTTCCTTATTCTGTACCAGGTCGCCCACGATCAGACACCCTAGACCCTGGAATCTTCCTTAACTGGGAATATGAAGGAGAGAGATAGCAGAGAGGTGTGTGTCCTTTGGTCCTGACTAAGTCTTCAGGCTGCCTGTGTCCACAAGCCCAGCTAAGCCAGTTCCTGGACTTGTGGAGACCAGGTAAGTCCCTCACCCACTGTGTGGGACATGGGGCTAGGAGATCATAAGCAAGGCCCAAACCCAGCTCCCCATGCTTCCCTCAATGTGCCCCAACCTTTCATATCTGGGCCAAAGGCACCATCACTCACCCAGGCACACAAAATCATTTTAATTCCTCCCAAACAATCTTCATGTCCTGCTATCAGAGCCACAAGAATACCAGCTCTCACAGAGCACTTATATACACCAGGCACGACTTAAGAGTAGTTTTATATGAATTATAGATTATAAATATTCTAAACTTATACAACTTATAATTTATAAAGCATTACACAGAGTGTTTTACATGAATTATCTCATTGAGCCCTCAAACAACTCTGTGATGCAAGTACCATCAGTGAACCTATTTTAGAGATGAGGAAACTGAGGCTGGGGGAGACGACGTTACTTGGCTAAAGGCACACAGCTAGTAAGTGCATGAACCTTCAGAGACATGCAAGCAGTCTCATTCCAGGGCTTACACCTACAGCCAGCACGTCTAGCTGCTTCTCTGAGTGCCAGTGCTCTTTTCCTGACTATTCCAGCAGCCTCTTGCCTTTTTTTTTTTTCCACTCTCATCTGCTTCTCTATCCCCATCACCCTGTGCTCCATACTGCTCCAGAATTAGATTTCTAAAGTTAAAAATTTTCTAATCTGATTATATCCTCCCCTGCTTAAACATCTTTGATAAAGAACCAAATTATTTGGAAATATTAAAACCATACAAATAACATTAATGACATGGGAAAATGTTCCAAGATATATGTGTAAGGGCACCTTTTTTTAATAGCAGGGTCTTAACTGGTCTTAACCATGTGGATAACATGAATAGGAGTAGACAAATATCCTAGAACTATCCTAGAACATTATGAGCAGTGTGGTGTCATTGGGGTTCATGGAGCAGATATGCCAAGATCTGCAAACCATTCCCAGGGTAGATGTCCAAAGAAACAACTTACACAAAGACTGTGCAGAATTTGGAAGTGTTGAATTGATATTCAATGCACACTAGATGAATGGACCTTCCTGGGACACTCTCTGAACCCCACTCTTTGGAGGAATTTGCCCATGGATGAGTTCAACGGGCAAGTTCATGTAGATCTTATTAAGCAGAAAATACCCCCTGTGCCTCGGGTAAGAGAAGGGCTATCAGGGCTCATTGATAGGAGGCCCTGAAGAATGTCTAGGGTCCCCAGCCTCTCCTGACCTGTGGCTGCCAGACAACATGTTCCCATGGCAACAGGGGAGATGGGGAAAGGATGCCAAGAGCATCCTTCCTTTCAGTCTTGGGATTCTGTCCTGGGCTAATGAGACGGTGATGTGGGTGAAGATCTTGGCTGCTAGTGGGCAACCCAACTCGCTAGTCCAGTACCAGTCTGATATAGTCATTGTCTCTAGAAACTTCTTCTCTACCTTCTTTTCCAGAAAACGTTCATGTGCCTAGTTCAGTGCTAGGTACTTGGGAATAATACTTAAGATATGGCCTTTACCCCCAAGCACCTCCACTGAAGATAAGTAATTATTTCTGAAAAGGTCATTTAAATACACTATAGTATGTGGGATTAATTTTAATTTAATTTTTATCTCACAAATTATCTCTAAACACATGAAAAGAGTAGAATCACCACTCTATTTAGCTGAAAATACAGTATGTACAATTGATTTTTCATATCTATCTCATAAATGATCTCCAAACATACATGAAAAGGGCAAAGCCATCGCTTTAATTAAGTTGAGATGCAAAAGTGCTTGGCATAAGATAGATGTTCAATAAATATTGAATGAATAAATATTGAAATATTGAATGAGTAAATGAATATTGAATGAATACTGAAGAAATAAATTGAATGAACTAACCATCACGGGCAGAGACTGACTAGCTGCCCTCCCAAACCCCACCTTTTCCTCTCTGGAAGATGGCTAGACTGTCTTTCCCAGAATCCTTTGCTGCTAGTGTAGTCACGTGACAGAGTTGTGGCCAGTGGGATGTGACAGAAGTGTTAAGTGCACATCCTGACGTGGCCCATAAAAACTGCCCATGATGATCATTTGCCAGCTAAATGGAGAGGATAAGGCTCTGGAAGGAACTTGGGTCCCTAAATGAGCATCGTTTGGTGGTCATTGGTGGAAGACATCTCACCAATGAGGAGCACCTGACTGGCCTTCCACTGGGTGAAGCCACTGAAGTTTGGGGGTATTTGTGACAGCAGCAAGTTTATCCTCCCTTACACCACTCAGCCATTCCCTCTCCGTCGCCAACTTTCAGACCTACAGCTAACACCTACAACACCTTGCTGTGATCCAAAAAAGGCACCCTTTCCCTGTGCTCACCCTGTCTGCTCTCTCTCCGTTTCTCATCTAGACTGATATCTCCCCCAACATCAGTCATCCTGTTTATCATCATGAATTTTGCAACCTCCATATACTGCCTGTACTATTATACTCAATGATGTTTTTCATGCCAACTCGTTTTGCTGTCTAATACATTTATTTCAAAAAGCAACTTTATATTACTCCAGTCATTGGCATCCCAGGGTCCTTTACTCCAAATAGAAAGTCACCTTGAAAATAAACATACGGAGCACAAACTATTGATGCTAAATTCCAGTCAGATAACTCTGGAAGGGCTCTGGGCCTGAGGGGAGCTGTCCTTCTGTTTAAGAGAGGTTAGCAAGTGTTGGAAGAGGTAAAGCAGTCAAAGCACCCATGAGGATTTGCTACCTGAAGAGATCCAAAGGATTGCGAAGGAATACACAACGGAGTATCACTCAGCCATAAAAAGAAACAATATGGAGGTATTTGTGGTGAGGTGCATGGACCTGGAGTCTGTCATACAGAGCGAAGTAAGTCAGAAGGAGAAACACAAATACCATATGCTAACACATATATATGGAATCTAAGGAAAAAAATGTCATGAAGAACCTAGGGTTAAGATGGGAATAAAGATACAGACCTCCTAGAGCATGGACTTGAGGATATGGGGAGGGGGAAGGGTAAGCTGGGACAAAGTGAGAGACTGGCATGGACATATATACACTACCAAGCGTAAAGTGGATAGCTAGTGGGAAGCAGCCGCATAGCACAGGGAGATCAGCTAGGTGGTTTGTGACCACCTAGAGGGGTGGGATAGGGGGGTGGGATAGGGAGGGTGGGAGGGAGGGAGACGCAAGAGGGAAGAGATATGGGAACATTATGTATAACTGATTCACTTTGTTATAAAGCAGAAACTAACACACCATTGTAAAGCAATTATACTCCAGTAAAGATGTTAGGAAAAAAAAAAAAAGAATAGAGAAAACGTTTTCCACTGAGTGGTTTAATGTTATATAATGTCCTGGTCCTGTATCTTCTGAAAGTCCCTCCCAAACTGAGAAACTTTGTTCTGAAGGGTCACATAAGATGAAATGTGATCAGTTTCTGGGTCCTAAATATGTGGTTAGGATCAATGACATCTGGAGGGTCTTTGGCATTTTATCTTTTACTTTCAGCCTATCCTGCCCCGTCTCTACCAGCCCTGTCATGTAAGCTTTCAGAGCCTGCGGACCTGCCCCATCTTGGCTGCAAAACCGAGATGCAGTTCCCTCCAGTTTTTCCCAGGCAGAATCATCCCAGCTCCTGTCTTTGTGCTGCCTCCCCGCCCCCCAACCATTAATCAGCTCCAATTTCTCTTTCTCAACAATGTCCCCCTCCTGGGTCCAAGCCACACCTTTATTCCCAGGAAACCGAACTCAGGTGGTGGCAAAGATGACGTCCTCCAGGACACACACGGATCCCTCATGACCACTTCGTCCTTGAGCGCTGTCTAAGGGGAAAAAGAAACAAATACACACACCTCACACATCAAAACCCAAAGCACTACCCAAGGAAGATTGGTGTGTGTGTTGTGTTGTGTGTGTGTTGTGTTGTGTGTGTGTTGTGTTGTGTGTGTGTGTATATGTGTGTGTTTCAGTGGGGTGGTGTTCTTAAATGCTCCACCAGGCTGCTTAACAAGTTATTATTTTAATGACTTTGCAATTTTTTTTTAATAAATTTATTTATTTATTTATTTTTGGCTGCATTGGGTCTTCACTGCTGCACGTGGGCTTTCTCTAGTTGCGGCGAGCAGGGGCTACTCTTTGTTGCGGTGCGCGGGCTTCTCATTGTGGTTGCTTCTCTTGCTGCGGAGCACGGGCTCTAGGCACACGGGCTTCAGTAGCTGTGGCACGTGGACTCAGCAGTTGTGGCGCAAGGGTTGCTCCGCGGCATGTGGGATCTTCCCGGACTAGGGCTTGAACCCGTGTTCCCTGCATTGGCAGGCGGATTCTTAACCACTGCGCCACCAGGGAAGCCCTGACTTTGCAATTTGATTTGCACAAAATAGAGTGTGCATTTACAAAAGATCCCCAAGGCTTACTGCAATTCTTAAAATAATAATAATAATTTAAAATATTTTAATTATGTGAAATAACAGTAATTATAATTATTATTATTCTACAACTCTGCCAGGAAGTCTGTAGCTAACCAGGCTTATGATCGTTGGTGAGTCACTTTGCCTCTCTGGCTCTTATTTCTTCAACTATAATATTTCACCTAGATGCTCCTTACAGCCCATCCAGCCCCAAATATTTATGACTTTATAATTCTATAAAGTATTTACAAAGTCACTGCCACTGGGAAGACGGCATACAGCTCTGTCATCTACTAGCTGTGTGTCTTTGGGCAAGTGACTTGACCTCTCTGTTCCCAGTATCTTCATCTCTGTAAATAGGCATAAGGATAGTGATTACCTGGTTAGGTCATAAAGAATATTAATCGAGTTAATCCAGGTAAAACACTAGGTATGGCACCTGGTATAATGCAGTAATTAAACACAGAGCTGGAATCCAAGCTAGGTGGACTTTTCCGCGCTTCAGTTTCTCTACCCATCATATGGGGCTGCATACGGCATACCCCTCACAGAGCTGTTGTGAGGACTGAGTGAGAGCAGTGAGTGGCACATGGTCAGCCCTTTGGATGCAGTTGTTATTATTACTGATGCTGCTGTGGTGGCTGTTGTTATTTCCATGCCTCTGGCCCTGAGACCAGAAGAGGTGATTCCCCTCAGGTGAGAGGGTTCCTCCTACAGAGGTTTAGATCCTTCCAAGACTGGAAATTTCAGAAACCCAGAGATAAATACAAAACCATTGCAACAGGGCCCTGCTCAACATCCTGGCTTTCCTGGGCAGCTCCCGAGGCAAGGTGGGAGCCGGGTGGGAGGGAGGGAGGATAGAGCCCTAGAGCAGGAAGGGCTGGGAGTTCATTACTGCCACGCTGAAGATTCCAGGAAGACTAATAGGGCCCCCACGGCCCCAGAGATGAACAAACACAATCTTTGTGGTGTGCCTTTGTTAAGTAACTAGGGCAAACTCCGTGTGTGTGTCTGTCTTCCTTCCTTTTATTCTACTAATGAAAGAGAAAGAGAAGAAAGATTTCCCTTTAGAAAATCAGGAGACAGGGGGAAAGCCTTAAATGCTGAAACCCCAGAGGGCATCTTTGGAATCTACCCACACAAGGCAAATTCCTTGACTCTCTAAATCCTTCCAACTGCTCCACGGGCCAGGTGTTGGCGGCTAAGTTAACGACTGTCACACAGGAGATGAACAAGTTCAAGTTGGCTCTCGGGACCGTGACTGTCAGAGTCAAAGAGAGAGAAGGTCTTCATTTGGGGATGTTCCAAGAGGTTGCCTGGGAGAGGCATCTGGGGACAGGGAGGTTTGACAAAACAAGAAAGCCAGGTAGCACTTTATAGCAGAAGCTCTGGTCTTGAACCCTGAGTTCTTGTTTCAGGTCTGATGCTCATCTGCTGTGTGACCTCGGGCAGGTCCCTTCCCTTCTCTGGGCTTTGATTTCCTTGTCTGAAGAATCAAAGAGTCAAAACACATGGCATCTGGGATCCCCTCTAGTCTTATCTTTTTGTGCTGAGGAAGTTGGACCAAGCTTTGAATCAGTCTCTGGGATATCATATTGAGAAGGCATTTAGAGATAATTATAGTGAACACTTCTCAGTGATGTTAATCCACATCCATTTACTAGGGTGCCATGTTTCACCAGGCGTCCTTTTATGGGACACGTAATAGATTATTCTAGTGTATGCTTTTCCCATGCGTGGGTTCAGAGAAGGGATCAGAACCCTCGGTGATAAAGACTTAGCATGAAAATATTGCTGAGCACCAGAATGCAATTGTTTAAATGATCACCCATTTACCCATTCATCCATAAAACCACTCAATCATCCATCCATCTGTATATGCATGAATGCTTCCATCATCCATTCATTAATGAATCCATTCATCAGTTTATTCCTGTATCCACGCATCCACACGTTCCCCCATTCATACATATACATACACGTGTTCATCTATCTATTCATTTATTCAATCATCCAAACTTCCATTCATCCATTGATCAAGTCACACACACATACATACATATATACACCCATCCATACACGCGTCCACCCTCTCATTTATGCCTCCATAAATCCATCCAAATATCCATTCATCTATTCATACACATACCCTTCCAACCATCTAGCCATCCATCCATCCATCTATCCATCCATCCATGTACTTATCCATTCACTCATGAACCCATATATGCTTATATAGCTACATACCTACCTACCTACATACATACCACACAGCCTCCTATCCATCACTTATCCATCTATGCACCCATTCATTCATTTATCCATTCAGTGATGAACCATCATCAATTCATCCAACCATCCATCCATCTATCTGCTCTTTGCGATGCCTTCAGATAGAGAAGACCTTCGTCCATTCCTTTAAGGAGCTCACTATTTAGTGATAGATAGACAAGAGTACAGATATTTTCAAGAGACTGTGCAAACTCCTATGATAGGAAGTAAAGAGACAGAGGTGAGAATGGGGGAAAATATGTTGATAACAATAGCTACCAACTATAAAATCATTTCTTTATGCCTAGGTCATTGCTCATTGTTTCAGGAGCTGCATATTGTAATCTTCATTTTGATGATGAGGAAATTAAGACTTAAAGAGGTTAATTAATTCTCCCACAGTCACATAGCAGGTAAGTAATACAGCTGAGACTCAGACAGCCCTGTCTGAGCGCCAAGACCCCTTTTCCCATATTCACTCATTCTACAGGAAGAATAAGCAAAGAAAGTCAGAAACTTAAAGAACACATGAGAAGCCTCAAGCCAGAAGGGACCTCAAAAACCTCCTGTCTTGGCAGGTGAACTATAACACAGGGGACAGGTGAAGGACCATTTCCTTTTTAAAGGAATGGAGATTCTAACACCCTGTAGGAGGTAGAATAATGACCCCCCTCCAAAGATGTCCATGTCCTAATGCCCAGAACCTGTAAACATGTTACTTGACATGTGGCAAAAGGGGCTTTGCAGATGTGATTACGTTAAGGATTTGAGGGGGAAGAAGATTAGCCTGGATTATCCCGGGGGGCTGACTGTAATCACCAGGGCCTTGTAAGAGGCTGAAGAGAGGGTCAGAGTCAGGGAAGGAGATTTGAAGATGGAAGTAGAGGTCAGAGATTTGAGTGCGACGAGCCAAGGAATGCAGGTGGAACACAGAAGCTGGAAAAACAGCAAGTAAATGGACTTTTCCCTGCAGCCTGCAAAATAAAAAGAAGCCTGCTGATACCTTGATTTTGGCCCAGTGAAACTGATTTCAGACCTCTGACCTGAAGAACTATTAAATAATAATAAGTTTGTATGGCACTGAGCCCCTAAGTTTGTGGTAATTTGTTACAGCAGCAATAAGAAACTAATACACACCATTTTGGTGTATACTACCATTATCAGCATCTTCTTCCCCAAGAGTCAAGAAAGACATTTTTGTATTTGACAGCAGTATCCCTTCTGATTTTGTTTCTTAGAGAATAAACATTGAATAACTATTTTTATAACAGCATTATTGAGATACAGTTCACATACCGCAAAATGTATCTATTTCAAGTATGCAATTCCATGGTTTTTAATAGTATATTCACAGAAATGTGCAACCGTCACCACAATCAATTTTAGAACATTGTTGTCACCTCAAAAAGAAACTCTGTACTCTTTAGCTATCACTTCTCCAACCCCCATCTCTCCCCCAGCCCTAAACAACCACTAAGCTACTTTCTGTCTGTATAGATTTCCCTGATCTGGACATTATATATGAATGGAATCATATAATATGTGGTCTTTTTTGACTGGCTTCTTTCACTGAGCATAATATGCACAGGGTTCATCCATGTTGTAGCACGTGCCAGTACTTTGTTCCTTTTTAGAGCTGAACAATATTCCATTATATGGATAGACCACATTCAACTTATCCATTTGTCTACTGAAGAACATTTGGGCTGTTTGACCCTTTGGGCTATCATAAATAATACCACTACAAACATTTGGACAAGTTTTTGTGTGAACATATGTCTTCATTTCTCTTTTCATTTCTCTTGGGTTGTCTCATTTCATCCCATTCTCCTCTAATACCTAGAGGTGGAGTTGCTGGATCATATGGTAACTCTGTGTTTAATCATTTGAGGACCAACCGAACTGTCAGAGTACTGTGGCATTTCACATTCCCACCAGCAGTGTAGGACGGTTCCAGTTTCTCTACAACTTCCCCAGCACGTGTTATCTGTCTTTTTTGATTCTAGTCCTTCCAGGAGCTGTGAAATGGTATCTCACTTTGATTTGGATTCCCTGATGACTAATGATGTCAAGCATCTTCTCATGTGTCTTTTTGCCATTTACGTGTCACCTCCTTGGAGAAATGTCTATTTAGATTCCTTGCCCGCTTTTTAATTGGGTTATTTGTCTTTTATTGAGTTATAAGAGTTCTTTGTATACTCTGGATACCAGTCTCTTCTCAGACATGTGATTTGTAAATATTTTCCTATTTATCAAGTATTAATTACATATTGATATTTCTTACGTATTAATTAAATATTTTCTCCTGTTCTATGACTTGTCCTGCAAAGTGAAAATGTTTAATTTTGTTGCCTGTGCTTTTATCTATTTTTTTTGTTGCTTGTGCTTTTGATGTCTATTAGATAATTATCTAAATAGGAGAATGATATATGTGAAATATTTAGCACAGGCACGGTCTAGCATATTGTAAGTGACTGATCAATATTGAGCTGCTATTATTAATAATGGAAGGAGGCGCTAATCCAGTATTTGATACAGGTACCTGCATAGACATTCTCCCACTGATTGCTTCTAACCACCCTCGAAAGGTAGAGATTATTATCCCCCATTTACTAACAAGATACCCATGACCTGAGAAGTTAAATGATGGTTTAGGTGGTTAAGCCAGGATTCTCACCCAGCTCCTTGCCAGACCCCAAGCCTGGCACTCTTCCCAGTATTGAACAGTGGCCTCAGCACTCTTCTAAGCCCTCTGGGCCAACAAAAGACAAAGTCTACACATTAGTGCCTGATTCAGGAGAGGACCATTTCTCAAGAACTAGGGGTCACTCATAGCAGTGCAGGATGGTACCTGATTGAGGAGGGAATGATGACACTCTGGAAGCAGGGCATATTCATAGAAGCACAGGGTTCTGATATCGGCTGTCTGATATAGGCTGGAGTGACTTGGAGAGGGAAGAGAAGTCCGTGAGACCTGGAGGAACCAGGGAAGGCTTCATGGAGGTGGTGGCTCTTAAACAATAGTAGGATTTAGGTGTTCGAAGCAGGAAGTAGTAAAGATGGTTAGGTAGAAATGACAGAGACAGAAATGACTTTTCTGCATTAGACAAAAGGAGAAACAACTTCTAATAAGAAATAATGATAATGACAGTAACTATAACAATAATAATTGTTCACATGCCAGGTATTGTTCTAAAGTTTATATGAGCTTACTTAAGTCTTTGTAATGATCCTTTGAAGCAGGTAGTATTATCATCCCCATTTTATAGATGAGAAAACTGAGGCACACAGAGATTAAATAATTTGACCCAGATCACAAGTTAGAACTGGGTGAAAACCAAAATCAGCCAGTGGTGTTGTAACAAGCAGTAGAAGGCAGGAGAACATAAAACTGCTGAATAGTGTAAGAGCAAAGGTTATATACACTTAGACACTCCTAAGTTGAATCTAGACATTTTGGGGTTCAATGCATGATTCTATCCACTTTCTGGCTATGAAATCCTAGCAAAGTCCCTTAACTTTGCTGAGCCTGGAGTCTATGCCTGAAAAATAGGGAAATGGTTAAAGTTCCTAGAACGTTGATGTGAGGATTTCCAGAAATCAGTCATCCAAGTAGGGGCTCAATAAATATTTAAGTTAGTGGAGTGTGCTGACATTATTGTCTTTTAGGGTGAGGGCCTTAGAAACACAAGATGAAGGTCCAAGGAGGCCCGAGGATGAGAGCAGGTGTATCCCGGAGGTTTAGAATGCCACCTTGGGACCCACTCTCTGGATTCAAATATCAGCTTGGCAACCTCCTGGCTTTGTGCCTAGAGATAAGTCACTTTGTGTCTCTGACCCACACTTTTCCACATGTTAAAAAGGGATGGAAATAGGGTCTGTTTCCAAGGGTTGCAATGAAGATTAAATGACTTCATGTACTGTACTAAGTGCCTAGAACAAGGCTGGGGAAAGGGAGGCACATTGTGAGGGTTTATTCTCATTAATGCGAGGGGCCAGGCCAAGGGCACCCCAAAACCTCAGAACAAGCCACGCAAGTGTTTTCTGAGGACGACCAGGCACGCTGCATCCAGCTCCCACAGCGGGAAAGCTGAGTGTATCAGCTATTACGCTGCCGTCAATAGCTGCTGGTGTCGTGGCCTTGGAGCCTCCTGCCTTCTACATCAGAATCCATTTCACTCCCATGAGCATATGAGCATTCAAGGAAGAAGGGGGCGGGCCTCATTCTGTGGCTGAAAAGACTCCAGCAACTGCCCCAGCCCCAATACACACACACACAGACACACACACACACACACACACACACTCCACCAGGAACCAGCCATTGTGTGATGCAGCTGAACCTTCTACTGTTCCTGTTTGAGCAGCATGACAAGCGATTGCTTCCCAGGCCCTATTTATGGCCGTTTTGTTTTGCAGTAGTTGGCGAGGGCGCGGGTAGCAGACGGATACTGCCGTTTTCCAGAAAGTCTATTTAAAAAACAGAACGCCATAACGGGTTGGCTTTGAAACAATGAGGATAAACATATGCTGTCGGTGATAGTTTTCTCTTCATTCGTTTGGACTTTTGTTGAAACCCAAATCTGAAACAACCATGAACGTAGATATCCCATTGTAGAGACAGGTTCCCCCCACAACACCTTTATTTATTAAAAAGATTCAAAAAAGAGAGGCCTTCAATATTTGAATCAGCTCTCTGATGAAATCTCTATGAACATCCACACTTGCCCTCAGAAGGTCTTGCAAAATCACAATTAGTTCACTTGACGTATAATTGTGTAGGGCCGTCTAGCTCATGGGGTAGGTAGAACAGGAACCAAATTTCAGCTCTGTCTTTTACTAACTATGACAAACAATTTAACCCTTCTGAGCCTCAGTTTCTGTAAAACAAAAGATAATAAGATTTGTTTTCATTTATTCATCCATTCACCTATTCAAATATTTTTTTGAGCACTAATTTGGGGCCGGGTAGCATTCTAGGCACTGGATATAGAGCAGTGAACAAAACAGACACAGATTCCACCCTCATTCTTGCGCAGGAGGAGAGATCATGAACAAAACAAATAAAGAAAACTGCATAGGAGGTTAAATGAAGAAAAACCAGAGCAGGGAAGGGGGATTGGGTAAGTAAGACTCTGTGTGTGTGTGTGTCTGTGTGTGTGTGTGTGTGTGTGTGTGTGTGTCTGTGTGTGTCTGTGTGTCTGTGTGTTGGAGTGGGTTGAAGGGGGGGAGTGGTTAGATACAGTGATCCAGAAAGGCCTCACTGAGAAGGTAACATTTGAGACAAGATCTAAAGGAGGTAAGAGAGCAAACCATGCAGACACCTGGGCAAGAATGTTTCATGCAGAGGGAACAGCATGTGCAAAGGCCCTGAGGTAGGAGTGTGCCTGGTGTATTGAAGGAGCAGCAGGGAAGCCAGGGGTGGGGACTGTGGGGTGGTGAAAGGCTGAGGAGGAGAAGAAAAGGTCAGAGAGCTAACATTATGAAGTGTCCTTGAGGATTAAATCATTGCGTGAGTCACATAGGTAACAGATATACAATGACCAGATTGTAGATGGTGAACCCATGAAAATGAATGAGTGAGTGGAGACTGAATGGACATCTCATTTATCCATCCAGACACTAGGACTCAGAGAGGTCTATTGACTTCCCTAAGTCCACTCAGCCGGCACATGAAGAACGTGTGGCTAGACTTGAGGACGCTTCCTCACTACCCAACATTTACTCTTCCCTAAATTATCGACACAGATAAAAATCTTGATCATTGCCCTCCCCAATGCCAACAGTTGACATTGTGAAAAGAAGGCATCCTGAGTGCACAGGACAGCACCCCATCACAAAGAATGATCCAGTCCCAGATATCCACAGTACTGAAGTTGAAAAATGTTGGCTTAGGGGAAGAGCCCCAAATCTACTGTTTTCTCCCTCTTCGAACTCCCATTGTTTCAAACTCCATTTGGTGATTCTCAAGGGTGTGTGGGGAGCTGATAGTACAAGATTGAATGGGGGGTGGGACCCACTAGTCCCCCCACCCACTCCGGGGTTGGGCTGGGGGGTGACTCCTGGCTGGGATGAACTCAATGTATTTCCCCTTCGGGGGGATCTTTGTTGAAAGCATTAGCGTGGACTGGGGGGAAAGGGTGGAGATAGGAGCGAGCACAATTTTCCAAAATAAAGTCATAGATAAGAGATTACGATCCCTGAGACTGTTGCTGTACTGTTCATAGTACAAAGCCCTTATCCAGGGCTTTCCTAAGCATAGAGGGATAACAGATACTATCAGGGTAACACATGAAAATAATGGTATCTTAGTTCCAAAGGGTGGGTCTTCTCTTTGTAAAGAGTTCAGCACACTTCCGTCCAAGCTCGCCTTTCACAAGGACCAGCCTACGGGGAGACCCCGTATTAAGCCAACTTGGAAGGAGGGACTGGAATTGAGAGCAGGTTTAAGAGCTTGCCCAGTGGGAGCATTATGGGGGCAGTAAAGAAGATAACTTAGTTTTCTTGAGTCTCAGCCTATAGATTCATTCATTTATTCAACGAATATTTACCGGGTGCCTGCAATGTGTCAGGCTCTATGCTAGATCTTAGAGACACAACTGTGGACAAGACACGGTCCCTGACCTACAGAGACTCACAAGCTAGAGAGAAAGGAAGGCAAAGCTGTAGGTACAATAATATGGACTCTTCCCCTGGAGTCCAAGGACCACACAGAGTTGATGGAGGCTGTGACAGATAAGATCAGAAGTGCGTGGGAGCCAAGGGACGTATCTCCTCCATCCAGGGATTCAGGGAAGGCTTCCTGGAGGAGGTGAGATCTATACCAGTTTCTCAACCTTGATGCTATTGACATTTTGGACTGGCTGACTTGGTGTCATGTGAACCGTCCTGTGCATTTCAGAATGTTTAACAGCATCCCTGGCCTCCACTCACTAGACGCCAATCAGTAAGTAGCACCCTCCCCCCAAAGCCGTGACAACTGGACATTGCCAAATTGTGCCCTGAACGACAGAATCATCCTCCTCCCCTCCCTCTCCTCTGCCTCCGCACCCCCAGTAAGAATCACTGGTCTAGAGAGAGGTGCAGAGAATATGGGGAAGGCAGGGTAGTAGGAGACTCCGGACCACTGTACTCTGTGGCCTTGTGCTGTGTGAGCCAATGTTATTCCAGAAGCCAGTGAAGCTGCTGGTAAGTGTCACGATCTGGTCTTGGTTTTCAAAACTCCCTCAGTGACTGAATGGAGGGGGGGTGGGGGCACTGTGAAGGTGGCATGCGTAACCAGAAGGAAGGTCTTCCCCAGTGAATCAGTCTGGGGCCTGCAAGTGACCCCAGTGGACCTTGCTTGGCGCCAAGACTGGAGAGGGGAGCCCCTCCCGGGCCAGGCTTGGCCCCTGGGCTGACACATCCTCTCGGGCAGCAGTCCAGGCGCTGAGCCAGGGAGGAGTTCCTCTTCCAGGTCCGCTGGTTCCAGGAGACAATACCGACATCCCGGCCACCCCGTGACTCAGAGCAAAGGGCCTTTCCCTTTCTGGAAAGATTGCTCAGTTTTCAACGAGGATAACGTGTCAACCGGAGAACATCGAGCCTTTACATCGGAGCCAAGGCACTGTGGGAGTTCTCCTGGCTGAATCCACAGCGCCAAAGGGAAGGAAGGGACCACAGGCCTGAAATCTACGATGTGCCAGGCCCAATGCTCAGCCTGTGGGACGCTGTGTTAAAACGTACAGCATACTTTCTTGTCACCTCATCTATCATACATGAATGACCATTTTTCAAGGAATTAGAATAAAGCGCACTTCGCACTAAAACAATTTTAAACTTAATTTCAATTAGGTTCCTTATTAATAACAGTGATCACTATTCTGAAGGAAGTATTGCCATCTCACAGATGAGGAAACAGGCCCTGAGGAGGGGAGTAAATTGCCCAAAGTCACACAGTTCAGGAAACTGGGGATTCAGGGATTCAAATTCAATCTATCTAAGAATAAAATCTGAGTTTCTGTCACTTCTCACTCTTTCAAAGCTCTGGACACTTCACACATAAACATTTAAGACTCTAGATATTAACACTTCTTCAAATTCTGGGTGTTGGAATTATGAGGAGCTCTAATTCTCTTTCTACTTGATTTTTCCAATTTCTCAAAAAAAAAAAAAAAAAAAAAAACAAACCAGCCAGCCATCTTGCAGCTAATAAAGATAATAGCAATGCATACCATTTATAGACCGTGATGTGCTTACACAGTATATACCATACCTCTCTCAAAGTTCAGACCTGTGCTACAAAGTCCGTACTGTTATTATTCCCATCTTATTTTTTTTTAATTTTTTTTAACGTCTTCTTTGAATTCGTTACAATATGGCTTCTGTTTTATGTTTTGGTTTTTTTTGTCGGTGAGCCACGTGGGATCTTACCTCCCAGACCAGGGACTGAATCCTCACCCACTACATTGGAAGGTGAAGTCTTAACCACTGGACTGCCAGGGAAGTCCCTGTTCCCATTTTACAGATGAGAAAATCAAGACTCAGAGAGGCCTTCTACTTAGGAAATGGCAGAAGTACAGTTCAGAGTGGAGTATGTCTGGCTCCAAGGCACTCAGAGAACACAGCATGATTTTAGTCCCTGCCCACACTGTGGGCTGCTTTCTCCTTGGGCTGAGGTGGCCTTGACAGCCGCAACCAGCAGGAAGGTCATGGGCAAGACAGCAGCACCTGAACCCACTGCTTTTCTTCCCTGGAAAACAGCAGGGCTTTTATGCAGCACCAGGCAAGTATCCGGGGCTCTTGATGTGGCCTTGGGAACCCTCAATAGGAACCGGCTTTTCTCTCACTCCCCTACATTTTCAAACCTGCAAACTCTTCTGAAAACTCAGGCATCAAGGAAGGTCACTGGGACAAAGGCACCCACTGTGTGTTTTCAAGAAGGATGTGCCAGGATTCTCCCTGCGTCAGCCAAAGCCATCACCTTAGACCGCTACAAGATCAAATCATTCCCCAGCTGAAAAGACTCCACTTTTTTTTTTTTTTTTTTTTTTTTGGTATCAGATGCAAATTCCTTATGTAGCCCCTCTGACTTGGCCTGGCCAAAACTTCTACGCTTCTTCCCCTTTCTGGCCACAAACACCCACACCCATGAATATCCATGGTCCTCTGCACTTCCTGTTCTCTCTGCCTGAGACACTGTTCTCTCCATTCATCACTGGTTCCATCTCCTCCCCAGCTTTGATCGGGCTGGTAGCAGGGAGCCATACAAGGTTCTAGAGCAGAGGAGTAGAAAGAGAAAGAAACTCGCCTTACTGACCACCTACAACGGGGCTGGCGGTGTGTGGCATTTAATCGAATTCTTCCACCATCCTCTTAGGCCGTGTTATAGATGAGAAAATGGTGGTTTGAAGAGGGATTGTCCTGCCCAGAGCCAGCCAGTTTCCAAGGGCAGAGGTGAAATTTAAACCCACTCTGCAGTCTGCCTAATTCCCTTCCCCTCTTTACATCCATGGTCAGAGCCCTTTGAGTCACGAGCTTGGGAAACTCTGGGAAGCTCAGCTCTGGGGCAATTCGTTGTCCCAGTGGGAGCTGGCAGCCTTCACAAAGCGTCATGAACCTCCCAGGAGGCAGAAGGCACCACAGATTGGGACTTCTTACTCAGCCAGCCCATTGACTGGAGAATAAAAGAGCAAAGGCACCTGGGAGCATAAATCCATCCAGTATATCTGGGGATTAAGAGCCTCTTAGCATCCCTGCTACCTGTAATTAGAGCCCCCAACGACCGGGAACGCTGGTGATGGGGGAGAAGAAAGAATACGACCAGTAAGTGACATGGGAGTCTTTTCAGCATGGTTTATGGCCCTACCTCAGCCCTCCCCAAACAACTTTCTGTCTGATCTCTATCACCCCTGGCTCCAGGGGCAGCTGTCCTTCCATGTTATCTGCAGATCAGCTGAAGAACCAAACAAGGCTTAAATTCCCACCCAGGGCTTGTTGGTGGTAAGACTCCCAGACATCACATGGGGGCCTAGAGCGGAGAAGGTGTGTGACCTTCGATGGAGCTGTCAGATGACCCCGACAAGTCCAGAAAACACCACTCGGCAGGCCAGATGCTCGCCAAAGCGCAGAGGCAGGGAGCGGTCCCTCCTCTTCCGGAACTCCAGCGCTCCAGCATAAGCTGATGTCTTACTCTCTCATCCAATCGTACGGACTGCTTAGGACACCTGCATGCCTGGGCCACACAAAGCTCTCCACAGCAGGGTTGGCAAACTTTTTCTGGAAAGGGCCAGAGAGTAAAGATTTCCTACTTTGTTGCAACTCCTTGACTTTGCTGCGGTGGCACAAATCAGCCGTAGGCAATATGTAAATGAATGAATGAATGAATGATGAGCGGGGCTGTGTGCCAGTAACATAGGCAGTGATCCCCATTTAGCCCATGGGCCACAGTTTGTCAACCCCTGCTTTACAAAGCATGTGAGATCCTCACATAAGTGTATCAGCGTTTCATGAAATCATCTTTTGTCCAAGGTAGAAAGAAGGTCCTTCTTCGGGGGAAGATTTTCCTGAAAAGGTGGATGAACATGAATTGGCATCCTTCCGATGACCTACTTCTCCTGGGCCAGGCTGAAACCACGTGGACACCTTGCCTCGCTAGAATCCGGAATTGCAGGTCTCCTCTCGGCTGCATCCCCGATGTGTAGGAAACGCCGGGCACGTAGGAGGTGCTCGATGAAATAATTGTTGAATGGATGAGTCTGCTGAGCTTCTGGCTATAACTCAAAACATTCTGGGCAGGCTTTTTTCCACCCACTCAGTGGTAACCTTGCTGGTCCAGCCTGGTGTGTCCCAGGAGCTTTGAAAAGGGTTCCAACTGGAGTTCTCATGAGTGGCCGCCGCCCTGGATGAGGCCACCTAGGCAAGCTAGAAATGCTCTTCCCTCTTTCCTCCGTTGGCTAAGGCGGTTGTTAATCACTATCCAGAGATATAAATTGATAAGTAGACAACACCCCAGTGAACATTTCCACATGAATCATTCTGTGAATGTTCCATCTTTAATTACTTATTAAAAGCAGACCAGATTTTCCTAATTGGTTACAGTGAACATGTGTTACATTTGTAATTAAAAAAAAAAAAGCCAACCTTTTCATGTGCAAACAAGGATAGAAAAGCAGGAAGAATTTTCCTCTGGAACATTTGGTCAGGTTTCTCAAACTTCGGAGTGCCTCGGCACCACCTGCGTACTTGTTAAAAAATACCAATCCCCAGGTCCACCCCGTAGCAGCTCCTCTGTGATGGTCCTGGGAATCTGCATTTAGAAGACGTGTTCCCTTTAATCAGCTCCTACCAGTTGCTGCAGCTTTTAAAAGGACAGTGCAAGGCATCAGAGCCCACCCTGCCCCCAGAAAGAGTCCATATTTTGAAAAGGAGAAAATGGACGTCCTGTGGCTGTTACGGAGGAATCCAGTCTGTGAATTAGAATTACCTGTGAAGGCCTTTGACCCTCCCAGTTTTCTCTCTTATCTGCTAGGTCGCCTATTTGCTCTGTTTCCAAAGTGAACAGAGCTGCCTCCAAGTCAAAGTATCTTAGGCTGCTTAATTACTGTAATTGCCACCCCAGGCAGTAGATTTCATGTTAATGCTCCACCAGGTGATTCATGTGGTAACTTACACACTGAAGATTTCACCAAGATTTACCTTTTAATCCTAAACTCACTCAAGACACTAATGCCCACACCCCCAGCCCTGGAGCAGCTGGAAGTGAATTACAGGGAGGCCTAGGGACCTCACACAATGCCTCCTCCAATTCCTGTCCGCACCTTGATTTCCTCCTTGTCATCTGTCCTTGGGCAATCCGAACTCTCCCTTCCCTGTGACAGGCAGAGCCCTACTTGCAGAAAAATGCCCTGGCCAAGTCAACTCCCAGGGAATAGAGACAAAGGACTCAATCTTCACATCTCAACAGCTGTCCCCACATCCATGGAGGAGCCTCCTGGCAGAAGCCTCCAGATTCATCTCCCAAATCACTACTTTGATCACGCGTGTCACAGCTCAAACACCTTCGTGGCTCCCACTGGCCACAGCTTTAAATCCACACCTTTTAAGCTGACTTTCACAGCCCAGCCCTGCTCTGTTATCTATCTCTGCATAACAAATCTACTATCATGTATTATTCCTGTGTCTCTGGGAAGCAACTGAGCTCAGCAGGGCAATGTGTACATAGAGTCTCTCATGGCCTTGGAGGATCAGTGGCTGGCGCCGGGGCCACAGTGAAGTCTTCTCCACCTGCACATGTGGTACCTGGGCTGGGAAGACTTAAACAGCGGGGGCTGGAGCAGCTCAGCTCCTTGGACAGCTCTCTCTGTTCTTTGTGATCCCTCCACGTGTTCCCTCCAGCATGGCAGCTTCAGGATACCCAGATATTGTATAAGATGGCTCAGAGCGCCAAAGGTGAATGGCCCAAGAGGGAGGGCCAGGCAGAAGCTGCATCTCCCTTTATGACCTAGCCTCCGAAGTCACGCAACATCATTTCCATCGCAAGACGCAAGGATCGCCTATATTCGAGGCAAGGAAATGAATATCCACCTTTTGATAGGAAGAGTGTCAAAGAATTTGTGAGTGTGTTTTAAAACCACTGCAAGCCCCAAACTCCTTTTCAGCTGTATGGGGCAGGATTTCACTTTTCAGGAGGGCTATCTGCCTCCAGTCAAACTGCCCTACTCGTTATTTTAAAACCACACTCAAAACTTGCCCTCTCGAGTCCTCCATTCACCCTATTATCTCTGCAAGGAATGCTCCCATTTTGCCCCCTTGATCCCGCAAAGCCTATCTCACCCATAGGTCTCCCCCTTATAAGTTCAGTCTCTTGGGACTTCCCTGACCATCCAGTGGTTAAGACTCCGTGCTTCCACTGCAGGGGGCATGGGATCGAAGGCCGGTCAGGGAACGAAGATCCCGCATGCCGCACAGTATAGCTCAGTCTCTTTCTTTTTTCTTTTTTTTTTTTTTTTTGCGGTATGCGGGCCTCTCACCGTTGTGGCCTCTCCCGTTGCGGAGCGCAGGCTCCGGACGCGCAGGCTCAGCGGCCATGGCTCACGGGCCCAGCCGCTCCGCGGCATGTGGAATCTTCCTGGACCGGGGCACGAACCCATGTCCTCTGCATCGGCAGGCGGACTCTCAACCACTGCGCCACCAGGGAAGCCCTCAGTCTCTTTCTTATGCCAATTATTCATTGTAAAATTTTGTTGGCAATCAGTCGTTCTGTGCTTTGTGACATCTATTCCCATCTTGATGTTTGGTTTAAATCTTTTAGGATTTAATTTCTGATGTGGATACTTCACGTCCTTAGCTGGCTGGCCAAGTCTTCATCATAATCACCATCTACAGGGCACTTGCTATCGGTCTGGCATAGTATCGATAATTGGTCCACTGCCAACAGTCGCTAAACTTTTCTGGACAACAGGCTGGAAACACAGGGATTAGTAACTTGTTTTACTGATGAGAAACTAAGGCACTGACAGGTTACCTCACATGGCCAAGTTCACATAGGCTCGGAAGCCGCAAAGCTAGAACTCAAGCCCATTTCTCCGTATTCCAAAGCCTAAACTCTTATCCCCTTGGTTGACCCATCTCTTACTTTTTATCTGTATGTCTTCTGTCATCTCACTCCGGCCACTCAAAAAGCATTGTCAATTTGATTTTAAGGTGTCTACCTTGATTTGATTTTAGTTTCTTTACCTGGGGCTTGGGAACAGTGTCAGAGGAGTTTCTTAGGAATTTCTTAGGAATAAATTTAAGGAGTTTAAAGGAGTTAAATATAAAGGAGTTTCTTAGGAATAAATTAAAGTGTACCCAGTTAATAGTGTGGGTTTGACACAGAAAGATGACTTGAGTTCCAAAAAGTACTGTTGCAAAGACTTTGGAATTAATTCTTGGGTCTTCTCCTGGGTCCTGAGTTGCCTATATTGCCTGGTCCAAACCCTTCCCAGCTACGTTTCCCCACTTCTCAAAGACGAACACCACTTTCTTACACATTCTTCAAGCTTCAGCTTTTCAGAGAAGTCTTACAAACCCCCCCGATCCACCACCACCCTTCCCTTCGAGCCTAGATCAGTTCCCCCATTACGCCCTGCTACAAGGTGAATTATGTCTCCTATAAAGGTATGTTGAAGCCCTAACCCCAGGAACCTGTGAATTTGACTTTATTTGGAAACAGGGTCTTTGCTGATGTAATCAAGTTAAGATGCGGTCATAAGGTGGGCCCTAATCCTGTATGACTGATGTCCTTGTAAGAAGATGAGAAGTGGCATACGGGGAAAATGCCATGTGACAACAGAGGCAGAGCTTAAAGTGACACAGCCAAGGATTATCTGTCGCCACCGGAAGCTGCAAGAGGCAAGGAAGGATTCTACTGTCCAGGCTTCAGAGAAAGGAGGGCCCTACTGACACCTTGGATATGGACTTCTGGCCTCCAGAACTGTGAGAAATTAAATCTTTGTGTTTTAAGCCACCCAGTCTGCGGTTCCTTGTTACCACAGCTAGGAAATGAATACACACCCTATCCTACAGTATTTCTTGGATGACCATCTTCCAGGTAAGTGTCAACCCTATGAGAGCACAGTCCTGCCTTGCCTGCTGTCATACCCTCGGAAAGCACATAGTAGGACCTCAATAAATAGTCCTTAGCTGCATGTACGGGTGGACGTTCCTCCGCTCCACGTTGGTTGAACATTATCCAGACCCGTTCCTGTTTATGTCACCCCAGAACCACATAGCCATGGATGGTGCCCATTTGGCTGGATCCTTCTCTCACTGGGACACACCGTGAATTCAGAAGGGCCTGGAGACTTGTGTCTGCCCCATCTAACCGTCTTAATCCCCCTGCTCAAGGATACCCTGAGGATCATCTCGGCCCCGCCCAATAAGCGCCTCACCCTCTGAGTAATTAACTAATGGGTGGTTAGAAGTCATTAGATGCCTACCAGAGTTGAACAGCCAAGACCTCTTTGGAAGTCTTAAAACAGAGATTATTTACGACGCACAGGCCTCAAAGCCAGGGAAACAAACCTAAAAACTCCATGGGCTGAATCAAACTCCTTGCCTCAAATGGAAGAAGGCATAGGCTCCCAGCATTCTCATAGCCTGAGCTGTATCCAGCCGCTAACCTCTCTCCTAAATTGCTCATCCAAGATAGACCATTATTATAATGAAATACCGCAGCCAGGAATGTTCTGGGTTTCAGCTGAAAGGTTTTCTTTCTGACTGCTGTGCTCACAAGCACCGCCTTAATTTGGGGGAACTTCCCCTTGGCCGTCTTGGAAAGACTTCGACAGGTCTCTTTCTATTCTATTTAACTTGCTTCATTTTGGCGTGTGGGTCACCATGCCCCATCCTAACGATGATGAAAACTGGAAAAGATGCGGCAGCCCCAAGAAAGGATTAAGGAAAGAGAGCCATCATTTTAGTGAGGGAGACATGGGAGCGAAGCCTCAGGTTCTAGAAGGTCCCGTGTCTTCCTGCCCTCTGGGAAACAGAGCTGAAGGGAAGAGGTTAGACCTGGATGTTTGCAGCCTCTGGACCCTCCGGGCCTCCTGGTTAGAACTGTGAGTTATAATGGTCATTGCACAGGGCTGTCCCAGGAGGCTCTGACTTTAAGTGTTAAAGTTCAGTGCTAAATTCTGAAATGCTGAGAGCTCAAACTTAAGGGAGGCCAAGTGACTGGAGGCCTGGTCAAGACTTGAGGAATAAAGGGCTTGCAGGCTAGCTGGCCATTTGAGGTCCTGTTTACATGATGTCTGCACGTCTCTTCCAGCCTCCATCCCGGGTCTCAAATTGGCGGTCCCTGGACCAGCTCTGGCCCTCACACATGTTTGGTTTAATCCGCCCAGTGCGTGTTGGTTTTATATTTTTTAATGCAATTTTACGAACTGGTCAAGATTTTTAAAATGAGAAATTCCACACTAAAATTTCCAGTTCCTCTTGAAAAATCAGAAAATCTAGTGCGATAAGCCGGTATCTCCTGTCCCCAGTTAGGTGGAGAATACCCACCCTTACCCACCTCACTCACTCCTCTCACAGGCCTGGCTCTGGTGAACAGATAGTTTGGGACACCCCACCCCCAAACATTTAACCCCTAGGCAACACTGCCCTCTCATATATTCTACAGTAACAAAGCAAATGTCACCCTTTCCACAAAGACTCTCCATCCCACCAGACAGAAAGATTCCCTCCTAGTCCTGTTATAGGTTTGTGTTTCATTTGCCTAACTCATTTGGGTATAGATCCTCCCCTCCATCCGAGTTATCTGAAATAACTCCATTCATCCCTCATGCTGATTCACAGGTGTCACCTCCTCCATGAAGCCTTCCCGGATTGTTCCTTCCTGCCCCTCCAAGATAAGTTAGACACCCTTCCTTTGTGCAGCCATTAGCAGTCTGTTTCCCCCCATCCAGGCTCTTAGCACCCTGCATCAAAATGTCTGTTTCTTCTCTGTCTCCCCTGCTGAGCAATGGGGGCTGCGTAGGAATTCTATAAACTCAGCATGAAGCTCGGAACCTGGCACCTGGGAGGGTCTCTGAAAGTGTTTGAAGAGTGAGAAAGTGGGACAGAGAGGAAGAAAGGGGTCTTTGCTCAGGACAGTCAGAATGCTGACAGCAAAAATGCATAATAATAATAATAGTAGTAGTAGTAGTAATGATAATGATAGCGCCTAACACCTACGGGGGCGGGGGCTTTCCATGTGAGTCTTTCACAAATTAACTCATTGTGTTAGCTTAGGTCTTCTGGGAAGCAGATGCCTAGGTGGGATCACAGTCAAGGGATTTGCCGGGATGTCTGTGAAGGATGGAGGGTCAGGGCACAGAAGGAGGTAGGGGCAGCATGCAGACTACAGTGGGGTCTGACCCCTGGGACGGGAGAGGGGGAGGAAGTAGAGGGACTGGGCAGGAATTGCCTAAGACTGCAGCTCTGAGAAAGTCTCAGCCAGGGTGACAGGGAGTGCCCAACAGGGACCCCTGGCAGAGGAGTCCCGAGCTGGGCAGGAGGGGCCTGGCTGTAGCAGCTCAGGCAGGCACAGTCATTGGCTGGGGGCAGCCCCGTGGACAGCGTGCCTTCGGCGTGAACACTGCGGTGGAACTGAAGACGGGTCAGCTGAGGGCTGTCAGCCAGCCCCTCCCTAACAGCTGGGAGGTCCAGCCCCACTGCTGCAGCACCTGCTTCGTCCTCCTGAGAACACCTGAGGAGCCATTGTTCTTATGGCCCTTTACCAGAGGATGAAACCTGGCCTTGGCAAGGTGGGTGATGTGCCCTAAGGCCACACACACACACACACACACACACACACACGCACACACGCACACACAGCTCTCAAAGATGGAAGCAGATATCAATACCAGACCAGCCGGCTCCCACTTGCGTGTGTCTGTAGCCACTCTGCCCTGGGGCTCAGGGATCTCAGCAACCCTTGGAGAAAGACAGTGATGGTTTAGGGTGCGGGCTGACGGCTCGAGGTACATTTTACCGACGGAGATGGAGTATGAGACTGTGGGCCGGGAGCTGACTCGTCCATCCCGGAGTGAGGCCAGCAGGCAGGCCCAGGACTCCTGGCTTCTCTCTGTAGCCCAGAGGAAGGAGACTCAGAGGCATCAATGCTGGGGCTTAACAGAAGGTGGATTTCCACCAGCTCCTTGTCAACCCCTCTCTCCCCACACCCCAATAACGATAACACCAGCCAACGCCTAAATAACAACTTTTATGTGCCGGGACTGTTGAAGCATTACATCTTTGCACTCCGTTAACCCTCCTGGCAGCCCTATGGTGAAGGCACTTTTCTATTCTCCCATTTCACAGAGAAAATTGAGGCACAGAGAGGGGAAGATGCTTACCCAAGGCCACAGCTTTGTAAATGGCGAAGCTGAGATGCAAGCCCATTAGGCCCTACTCTTAAGGGCTCCGCTACCTTCAGCAAAGCAAGTACAAAGAATGTATTTGACATACGTGTGGTGTGAACAACAGCATCTTTGGAAAATGGTGGGTTTTATTGAGCTGTGAAATACAGATGTTGTTCAAATGCAGAAGCTTCCTAAAGACGCCGTCTTCAGCACAGCCTCCCGGCCCCCCTCCATCCACACCCCCACACCCCCACCCCCAACTGCAAGCCCCGGGGGGCGGCAGGGGCTGGTGCCACCCGGCCTCCGCTCAGGTCAGGTGGCTGGGGCAGGATCGGGGCGGGGTCGGGCGGGCGCCGGGCTGGTGGGGCGCGGGTCCAGGATGCTCGGCCGAGCGGCGGTCACCGGCCTGCGTGCGAAGCCGAGGCCGCGCCCGCACGCCCCTGCTCGCGCCGTGCCTGCCGCCGCCACCACCCGCCCGGCCGCCCGGCCGGCCACGGAGTGGCCGCCGCAGACTCGGCGGCGCCAGCGCACCTGCAATAAGGCCCCGCCGCCGCCGTCTTGCGCCCAAGGCCGCCGGGCCGCGCGCCGCTGATAAGACGCGGGGAGGGGGGCGCGGGGCGCAGGGGGAGTTCCCGGCCTTTTTCCGGATCGCGCTCTTCGTTGGCCGTGTCTCTCCCCAAAGGCTCTGCCTTGCCGATCTCTTTCTCCTGTCTGTGCCCCTCGGCTCCGTGTCACTTTCCTCTGCCCCTCCCCACCATGTGCCTGCGTGTGCCATTTTCTCACCTATATACCTGTCTGTGGTCACTCCCAGCCCTTTCTGTCTCACACTACCCTCTCTGTTTGTCTCTGTCTCTTACTGTCTGATTCTCTCCATCTCTCTTTATTCCCTCCTCTCTCTCTTTTTTGGTCTCTCTTTCTTTTTCTTTCTGTTTTTTGGGGGTTTTTTGCTTTTATTTATTTTTCTTATTTTATACATATACATTTATCTATTCCTTTTCAAATTCTTTTCCCATTTAGGTTACATAATATTGAACAGAGTTCCCTGTGCTCTACGGTAGGTCCTTCTTGGTTATCCATTTTAAATACAGTAGCGTGTACAGGTCAATCCCAAACTCCTTAACTATCCCTCCCCCCCCTTCCCCCCATATCCATAAGTTTGTTTTCTAAGTCTCGAGTCTTTCTTAGCATTGAATCACTCCACCCCTGTTTTCTCTCTTGTTCCCCTCTTTCCCTCTCTCCCTGTTGCCTGTTCCCTTTCTCTCTCTTCCTTCTCTTGCTCTCCAAATCGATCCCCTCCGCTCCCCCCTCTCTGTCTTCTCTCAGTGTCTCTCACTGTGACTCCCCCCTCCCTCTCTCCCCCTTCTCTCTCCCTCTCTTTCCTTTTCCTCTTTCTGAGTCATTCCTTGCCCTCCCTCTCTCTCTCCCGCCCCCTCACCCCATCTCCCTTTCTATTCCTTGACCTGCATCTCCCTCCTTTCTCCCTCTGCCCTCTCCCGCCCATACTCTGGCCTCTCCCCCACCCCACTCTCAGAGTCCTGGGCTCTGTCTCTCCGTTGCACCACCACCTGCCTACCCGCAGGAGCTAGGCCTTCAGGGCCAGCTGGGGCAGGAACAGCTGGACCCCAGGCCGGTGGGGCTCAGCAGGTGTCCTGACATCAGTGGGCAGGGCTGTGCTCACCTGGGCGCCTTTCATCTGAGGCTCTCCACACACTTCACAGTCATTAAGGCCCGCCTGGGGGCGGGTCAGGGAATATCACAGCCTGGACTGTTTGGTTATCTTCATTATTAATAACACCCCCTCTCCCTTAAATGAGTTTAGTGCTGGGGACAGAATCTCGGCTGACGCCCAAGAGATTAAGGTCTCTCTGGGTTGCACAGGACAAAGATGACAAACTGATAGAGCAGGGACATGAGATGCTGTTGCTTCCTTCCCGCTGGGAGCTTAGGGGCTACCCGTTCTGAGAGCACTCCCCAGGTCAAGAGAGGAGGCTGGATTTCTCAGAAGAATGGGTCCTAGCCCTGTGGTCTACCAGGCAGGTAGCCCTGCCTCCAAGGAAGAGGCTAGCAGGGATCCCAGTGAAACCGCAGCCTCTTTGCTCTTGGCTAAATCAGGAGGAGTGGCAGGGAGACCAACATCCAGGCTTTATTTCAGTATTCCTTTCCCTTGACCAGGCGGTACATCCAGATATCACCCGTAGATAAACAGCTAGAGGCCTCAGAAGCCGTAAGCATGGGCAACTCAGGAACTGGATCCAGGGCAAAGCCTCTGGGCAGAGAAGGCCATGCCAAAAGCACACTAAGGGGCAGCAAAAGCTCTGCCATTTGAAGGCAATTTAAGTCCACATTCAAGCCAATTTTCCCAACCAACATCTTTTCCCCCCAGACTCCCCAAAAGGGAGATTTCTGGCACCTACGCTGGTGGTGGCAGTCACAACTATTGTTTATTGTTTAAGCACATAGCTCCCTGTAAATAAAGTGTTCATTGAAGCCTCCAGGATGGTCAAAATGGGGGGAAGGTGATACTGACAAAATGCTATGGGCTTTCGAGTACTTTCCACCAGCTCTGCCCCCAGTATCAGAAGTTACTGGTATAATTCTGTCACTGAAAGGCCCTCACTGTGTGACCTCAGGCAAGACACTTGGCCTCTCTGGGCCTCCTCCATAAAATAGGATGTAAAGATTTCTTTGGCTCCTTCAAGTCTCTGGCCAGGCCTTTTCTATCTCCTCACCTCACACACATTCCCCATAGGAAAGACCTAAAGCACCTATTCCAGGGTTGCCAAACTCCCTGTTCTAAATCCCTGTTTTGTTTTATTTTTTAGCTGTGGGAGGGGATTTTTGTTTTTTTTAAATAGACAAATCTAGTAGAATATCATGACAGTTTTTTTTAAAGACTCATGCTAGGATATATTCTCAATGTGAAAACGAACATTCTTGAAATCTGCTGTAATTTCCCTTTGGTAGCAAATACTCTAGTCTATTGGTAAAGACCTGAAAGTTGTAAAGAATTTTTTTAAAGACTTTTTCTTATCATTTGCAGATATTTTAAAAGATTTTTAATAGCATCACTTATTTTGACTGTCATTGAAAAGAATTTCGCCTTCACTGCTTTAGCAGTAGTTCAGCTAATAAAGTAAAATTAACAAAACATTAACTGTAGAATCCAGCCACTGGGTACACAGGTACTTGACTGTAAAATTCTTTCACTTTTCTGTCTGCTTAAGCATTTTTATAATAAATTCTAGGAACAAAAGCATAGAATGTCAACCAGCACCTCTCTTGTTCTTCTAAGAGAATATTTAGTTTTTTTTTTTCTCACTTAGAAGTTTTTATTGACTCCCAAGAATTCAATAAAAAAGCTTGAAGAAAACTCAAGTTTAAAGACAATGGAATTAGGTCTACATAAGAGCAAATTATCAGCAACTGTAAGTAGTTGGAAGCTTAGTATCTGAGATCGTGAAGGCAATCTGGCACTAGCAATGTATCAATTCAGAAAAACTGTTAAAATTTGTTTTTAAATGTCCATGAATTCTTTAGACCACAGCCAAATGAAAAGTCAAATGCAAAGTATGGAGGGCTATTAATAAAAGTATAGAAATATAGGAAACTAAATGTTTTCCATGAGTCTTACTCATAACTAAATGAGTCCTTAACTGACCAAAGACCAGAAAAGGGAAAAACTGTATTTTAGATTTGGGCAGTAGTCTTCAAAAAGAAATTTTTTTTTCATTATATGTACATTCATGTTACATTAGGTAGCTACTTGAAGTTACCAGAGAAATTAGTAATACCTTAAATACCAGAATGGAAGTGTTCTTCTTAAAACTCAATTAGAATTTTGAAAATTAACTTTCAATTTTCACACTTTTATTCCATTCTGGAAAGTGCCCTTGATTTTGATTTACAACAAAAGCAGATTTTTACTGCAGAGTCCAGCATTTAATTAGAAACCATTTTGATCTCTTCTTGTTACATAAGTCTTTTTTTTTTTTAACATCTTTATTGGAGTATAATCGCCTTACAATGTTGTGTTAGCCTCTGCTGTACAACAGAGTGAACCAGCTATATGTATACATATATCCCCATATCCCCTCCCTCTTGCGTTTCCCTCCCACCCTCCCTATCCCACCCCTCTAGGTCGTCACAAAGCACCGAGCTGATCTCCCTGTGCTATGCAGCTGCTTCCCACTAGCTATCTATTTTACATTTGGTAGTGTATATATGTCCGTGCCACTCTCTCATTTCGTCCCAGCTTACCCTTCCCCCTTCCCGTGTCCTCAAGTCCATTCTCTACGTCTGCATCTTTATTCCTGTCCTGCCCCTAGGTTCTTTAGAACCTTTTTTTTTCTTAGATTCCATATATATGTGTTAGCATACGGTATTTGTTTTTCTCTTTCTGACTTACTTCACTCTGTATGACAGACTTTAGGTCCATCCACCTCACTACAAATAACTCAATTTCGTTTCTTTTTACGGCTGAGTAATATTCCATTGTATATATGTGCCACATCTTCTTTATCCATTCATCTGTCGATGGACACTTAGGTTGCTTCCATGTCCTGGCTATTGTAAATAGAGCTGCAGTGAACATTTTGGCACATGACTCTTTTTGAATGATGGTTTTCTCAGGGTATATGCCCAGTAGTGGGATTGCTGGGTCATATGGTTCTATTTTTAGTTTTTTAAGGAACCTCCATACTGTTCTCCATAGTGGCTGTATCAATTTACATTCCCACCAACAGTGCAGGAGGGTTCCCTTTTCTCCTTTTCTCCCCTCTCCAGCATTTATTGTTTGTAGATTTTTTGATGATGGCCATTCTGACCTGCGTGAGGTGGTACCTCATTGTAGTTTTGATTTGCATTTCTCTAATGATTAGTGATGTTGAGCATTCTTTCATGTGTTTGTTGGCGGTCTGTATGTCTTCTCTGGAGAAATGTCTGTGTGGGTCTTCTGCCCATTTTGGGATTGGGTTGTTTGTTTTATTGATATTGAGCTGCATGAGCTGCTTGTATATTTTTGAGGTTAATCCTTTGTCAGTTGCTTCGTTTGCAAATAGAGCATATTTAGTTTGAAAATCAAACTTCCTGTCTTTAAAGGTCAGAGTCTAGCTAATAACTGAATTACTTGAGTAAGCTGGATGTTTAATGGCTCTTTTTGAGGAAAAAGAAATGCTGCCTGTTTGGCAGCCCAAAGCTAGCCTGGAGGATCCACAGAAAAGACCTGAAGGCAGAGAAATCTGGAATCTGTTTACACATGGGCCACTGAGTCACACTCTGACGTTGGGTAAGCAGGTTACCTGTTTTTCCATCTGTGAGATGGGGGTGATAATGCAGGACTGTTGGGACAAGCCAGCAGATAACTTTCAGAAAGCCCTTTGAGCTTCTTGGAAATAGCACTCAAGATATGATTAGGCGCCAGCATGCTGCAAAGAAGCGTGCCTGGTGGCAATGGGAATGATCCGAGTTCACTCTGGGCAGACGTGGTCATCGAGCTATAAACAGAGCTTTTCAATTCCTCCACCTGGTGTCTTTCCTCTCCTTCCCCACCCTTCTTCCCTGTAACCCACCACCAACACCAGTCCCACCACCAACACCAACCCTTCACCAATACCAAAAACACCACCAACACCACTCCCAACAGTATCTATCACCATACTCTCTCTGGAAGCTCCTCTCATCATTCCAACCTTGCTTACATCATCCCCCACAGCCTGAAATGCCTTCTTCTCCTAAAACTACTGCTCTCTCAGCCCAGTCACTTCTTACAGTAAAAATGCCCGTAAGAACCAGTAATTACTATTACAGCTATCTCCATGTTATTTGGTTGGCCCTGTGCTAAGTGCTTGAAAATCATCGTTTCATTTCATCTTCACTCTTACTATCTCCCTTTTACGCGTGTTCCTAAGACTAATAGCTACCAACTCCAAAAAAACTTTTCCTAACTTATTCCATTAAGATACAACTCCTGCTGGGTGATTTTCATAAACGGTGTCCTGGAGTCCTCACCATGACCAGGCAGGATAGGACATCCTGTCCTCACTCCACAGACGGTCTCCCTTTCAGTCTTCTTAGTGCTGCTACTCTCCCCATATTTCAGGACATTTTCTTTGACTTTGTCAAGAAGCTGTTTTGTCAGTTTCCCTGGTATTTCAAGGGTGTGTAGGTGCCTGTGAGGCGTGTATTAGGTTAGATTAGATGCTGTAACGAACAACAATCTCAACAAAAGTTTGATTCTCTATAATACTAAGTACAACAAAAGTCAGCAGAGGGCTCTGTTCCATACAGTCATTCAGAGATCCAGGCTCCTTCCGTTTGGTAGCTCTGCCCTTCTCTACGTCCTTGGGGTCTTCTTCATTTGGCAAGTGGATGGGAAAAGAGAGCCTAGAGGATGGCCTAGACAATGGGAATATCACTAATGCCCACCATCTACTGGACATAACAACCACAAGGTCTTACCCAACCCCTGGAGACACTGGGAAAAGTAGTGTAGCTTGTGCCCAAGAGGGAAAAAAAAGAAAGAGTTTGGTGAATTCTCTGTCACAAACTATCAGCAATACATATATGAAGCAAAGAAACGTTCTTCTTCTGGAACAATTCCAAGGTTGAGCATTTTCAGAGCTGTGCACCTCACCTCGGCCCTAAGTAACCTCTCTACAATACGCCAGCTGGGATTCCCAGCCCCTTGAAGAAAAATAAGAATATCTGACCTAGAAGTCTTGACTCTCTGCTAACAGAATTTCCTCAGGGCAACAGTAGGAAGTCTGACCACTTCCAAGTTTAAAATCTATCAATGACTCCCTAGGAAAAAAAAAAAATCTCTTCTTGGCATGTTATACCCACCCTTTGGGACATGGCCCTCCTCACCTTCTTAACCTCATACTCCATCACTGCCATGGAGCTATTGCACTTTCCTGAACTCACCAGGCTCTTCTCATCCCCAGGCATTTGCACATGCAGTTCCCTCTGCCTGGAATGCCCTTCACTGTCCCTGCCGATAGCTCAGAGCAAACCCCTCCTCGTCCTTCTCAGTTCAAAAGCCACTATTTGGGGCTTCCCTGGTGGCGCAGTGGTTGAGAGTCCGCCTGCCGATGCAGGGGACACGGGTTCGTGCCCCGATCCGGGAAGATCCCACATGCTGCGAAGCGGCTGGGCCCATGAGCCATGGCCGCTGAGCCTGCGCGTCCGGAGCCTGTGCTCCGCAGTGGGAGGGGCCACGGCAGTGAGAGGCCCACGTACCGAAAAAAAAAAAAAAGCCACTATTTGTTGAAAGCTTTCTCAAATGCCATCGTAGGATCCTAGAAGATGTATGACATTGCTTGTAGCTATGGGTTTGCATTTTCTTCCAACAGTGACCCCCCTACTCCCACCTCTGACTGACAGACATAACCTCTTAGAAGTCACAGTCTTTGAAAGAAGGAGGCTGGGGTCATGAAAATAGCGATCTGTGATCCTTCAAACTGGCTGGCCTCTCTCCACCTACGAGTTACAGTGGTCGCTATTCTTTGCTGACCCCAAAACATCCACTTTCCACGTCTTCCTTTCTGAAAGAGTCCAGTTTTCTCTTTCCTTGTCTAGTGGACCCCTGTGTTGATTGAGAAAAATCCTGATTCGTCAAAGCTAATCATGTGACCCCCCCTTCCCTTGCTAGTGATTGGTTGAAGAGAGAACATGGGACCCATGAGGGCTATGTGCTAGGAGCCGCTTGCAAAGCTGCTTTGTTCTTATAAAGAGATACAAGGAAGAAATGGACCTTTGTCTGCCTTTAGCCATTGGTGTGTGAGAAAGTTGCCTGAAACAGCAGGGCCAACGGGGCAGAACCAACCTAGAAAGGCTGGCCAAGGAAAAGACAGAAGGAACCTCAGTCTTCAGTGTTGTTGAGCCTATGAATTACTCAAACCTGGTGCTATCCTAACTGCACTGCTTGATCTGTGAGATTATAAAGTCCCTAATGTCTAAACCTCCTGAATCTTGGCTTCTTGCTACTTGAAGTCAATAGCAATTCTAATAGGTGACAATGTAATTTATCATTCAAACACTTCTGAGGTGTGCAAGGAACCACTATTCATAATTACACCAAGACAACGAACGTGAACTGGGACTAAAACAAGCAAAGGGGCATGTTCATCTTAAAGCTAAATTAGATACATCCAACTTAATTCAAGTTTATATACCTGTTGGACATAAACTTTCATTTCCTCGTCTGCCAAACGGGGATGATGTTATCTAATTTGAATCATTGGTGTGAGAATTAAATAAGAAGGGATGTGAAGTACTTCCAACGGCCTTTAAAACATAGCAGGTAGCTCTCGTTCTTCCTACATACTAAGGAGAATTCTGGTCTACATAATCAGTTTATTTCCCTAACTCACCTTCAACTGTTGCCATGCTGAATCTTCAGGTTCCATTATACAGAGTCACAAGAACAGAGAATAGGAATAAGGAAAAAGCGTCCATAGGTTTTGTGCCCATTTCCCAGTGTCCAAGAGATACAAATAAAGAACTTGAGGTATTAGGAAATTACTTTCTGGTTGTCTGTGTTTTATTAACAGTGATGGGGGGCCTAAGCCTGAATCACACAGCTCACAGATGCCTTACAGTAATAAGTGAGTGAATGAATGAATAAATGAATGAATGAAGGCCTTACTTGGACCAACAACCAGGCAAGAATCTATCTACCAAGAATAAGGCTCCTCGGGCTTCCCTGGTGGCACAGTGGTTGAGAGTCCGCCTGCCGATGCAGGGGACACGGGTTCGTGCCCCAGTCCGGGAGGATCCCACATGCCGCGGAGCGGCTGGGCCCGTGGGCCATGGCCGCTGAGCCTGCGCGTCCGGAGCCTGTGCTCCGCAGCGGGAGAGGCCACAACGGTAAAAAGAATACGGCTCCTCTAAGGGTGGATCTGAAAAGAAATATGTTTTGAGAAATGCGCTATTCCACTTCATTCCTACATTTCAGTAGCTGCGCTTCTATGCTGGCCATTCTGTGTCCTCTTGTTCTCCATGTCCCAGTTAGATAGTAACCTCAGGAATAAAATCAGCCCCACCTATATGACAAATCTTGCAGAAATCCCTGTGTCGATATGGTTCTTTGAGGAAAAAAATCTGATGTAACTAACAAAGTCATCTTACAGTGCCTCATCTTCAATTTAAGTCAATCAACATTTATTGAGCACCTACAAGGGCTCAGGCACTGTTACCCAATCCAGAGGTACCTGAACTTAAAGAGGAAAGGGAAGGGCAAGACTTAGTCTAAACTGATCGATTTCAAATGCGCCGCCAAGCCCCTAAGGGAATGTTTCCCCACAAAGGGAAATATTTGTGATTTGGGAACCTCTCTGAGTCCTCATCATCCCACTGAATGAATGTTCTGTTTATCCCTGACCTACAAGTTTGATAAGTCATGAAAGAAAGTAGGTTAAAAATAAACTCAAAGGACAGTCAGCTTCTTGATCAGCCATATTGAAATTTTTAAAACAAATATTTAATATGATTTTTTCTTATGATTAAGGAAATAACACAGAAGAATTTGGGTAATATAGAAATGCACAAAGAAGAAAATACAAGTCACCAGTCAGAGAATTACTGGCACTGTATCCACACTTACACAATTTTTCTTGATGTGTGGATACAGATATGTTTTGGTTTTTGGCTGAAGTGGTATCACATACTGCAGATTCTTTTAATGTTTTTTTATTTTATCTATCATTAATATTTCTTCCTATTCTTTAAGACCATGGTTTGACTCACTATATATAGTGGTCCTTTGTATATATTTTCTGTAAGAATCTACTGCTGAGTAGCTAATTTCCCTTTTCCCTATCATGTCGTTATGACCATCTTTGTATACATATCTTGGTGACATCTCTGCCTATCTGTATATCATCTGGCTGTCCCCACCACCTCAATAATTGTCACTATTTTTCCCCCATTTGATAGGCAAAACACAGTATCTTCTTGTTTTAATTTGCATTGATTTTATTGTAATGCTATTGAATAGCTTTTTATAGCCTTAATTCACCATTTATATTTCTTCTTTGGAAATTGATCACCCATAACCCCACCCTTTTTTCTATTTATACATTTATCTTCTTACTAATTTATAATAACTCTTCTTTACATAATAAAACCAGTAATCATTTTACTCCCATAATGTATATATTTTCTCCTAGTCACCTTCCTTTTGATATTTATGGTGTTTTTTGGTTTTCATTTTTTATTTGGTTTAATATATAACTTATAGTTTTGCCTTCCTTTTAATGACTAAAATAAAAGGCTCCTCCACCCAGTGTTCAAATAAAGGTTTATCTATATTTCTAATTCTTTTATGGTCTTACTGTTTACAGGTGACTCAATCTACTTATATTAATCAATTTTGCTACATGACATAGGTAAGTGTTTGACTTTATTTTGTCAAATAGTTTATCATACATCACAGCATCATTTTTCACTTAATGGTCATTTCTCCATTGATTCGAACTTCTCCCTTTATCATGGATTTGATTCTTATCTATGATTGGGAGTATTTATGGGATTTTATATTTAATTCCATGTATCTAGGTGTCTATTTTGCATTAGGCCCATACTGTTTGAGTTATTGTAGCTTTATTATGTTTTAAATTTGGTAGTGTAAGACCTCTTTTATTTTTCACATAAAAATTTATGGCTACTCTCACCTAATTTTAACTTTAAGATTGTTTTCACTTAATTTTGATGAGTTCTTTTTAAAAATCTTTTTTTTTGGAATTTTATTAGGTTAATTTTTTAAACTAGAGAAAGTTTTGGTTCTTTTTTTTAAGGCTGTGATTACTTCTTAAAATTTTCCATTGATTCAATCAGGTCATCTGCAAATAATTACATGTTTATCTCTCTCTTTCTAGTTTATCTTCATCTTATCTGTTTTTTCTGCTTTACTGCATTGGCTAAAACTTCTTAAAAATTATTAAATTAAGGGTGATCACAGGACTCCTTGTTCCTGACTTTAATGGGAAGGCCTCCATTATGAATGATGTTGCTAGTGATTTGAAAAAAGATAATCAACATTAGGTTAGGGGAGCCTACTTCTAGTTTAATGAAGGTTGGTTGTCATTTTTTTGTTTGAAATCACATAGATTTTGTATATCAAATACCTTTTGATCTACATCAAAATAACTCTGTTGGACCATCTTATATTTCTGGTTTAGACCCTGCTTCATCATGATGATTATTCTTCTAATGTCGGATTTCCAGCTGTCTTTGGAGAGCACTAGGGTTCTGTGGAGCCCCTCAGGGAATATGTGGGAGTGGGTTTAGGAATGAGTAGGGAAGAAAGGAGAAGTTGGGGTTTAGGGAGAAACAGACCCAGACAGGGCTGTCCACACCACCCTTGCTGCAACAAATTCAGACCTCACAAAGTATTTTATTGGAACAAAACTTCTTAAGCAAACAAGCAAATAAATTACTACTTTTACATACCACACGATTTACTATCTATGTTTCTTTGTCTACTATGTTCTCATTTATATTCATAAGTGGATATGGCCTGTGGTTTCCCGTCTTTAGTGCTGAATTGGCGTACTCTCTCCCATTATCTATGGGAAAGGTTTAGGATGACCAATCTGTCCGGGTTTCCCCAAGGCTTTCTAGGTTTTATCAGTAGAAGTCCTGCATCCCAGGAAACCACTCAGTCTGAGGCAAACCTAGACAGTTGGTCACCTTGGCAGTTTATGGAGAATGAAAATTTATTGTGTCTTGAGCATGGAGTACAACTCACTGATAAATGCCTTTTGACCCAGAATTTTGTTTTTTAAAGGTGACATGTTGACAACTTTGCAAAGGTTTTTCCTGGTTTTTATACATCTATAGAGACACATACATGGCGTATGTATACATCAGATTTTTAGTAAAATCATTAATATTTCCCTAGAATATTTTCCATGTCACTAACATTTTCCAAAGTGATTACGTAGAAAAGGGGTTCTCAACCAGGGGTGATTTTGCCCTCTCTAGATATTTGGCAACATCTAGAGACATTTGGGGGTGTTATAACTTGGAGACAGGGGGTGCTACTGGCATCTAGTGGGTAGAAGCCAGAGCTGCTGCTAAACATCCTGCAATACCCAGGACAGCCCCTCACAGCAAAGAATCATCCAGGCCAATAGGGAGGAAGTTGAGAAATCTTCACACAGAGCTGCAGGTAGCACCCTCTTCTGATTTAAATATCCCTATTATAACTTCATATCTTGTTTCTCATTGTTAACTTGGGATATTTAGGTTTCCTCATTCCCTTTTCTTCTTTGATGTTTGGTCCTCTTAAAAATGTGTTTTTTAAGTTTCTAAAAACTTGTTTTGAAAAAACAAGTTGTGTTTTTTAAAGTTTTTAAAAACAAGTTTTTAAAAACTCGTCCTCTTAAAACTGTGTTTGTTTCTCAGAAAACAGTCTCTTAAATGTACTAATCAAATGTTGGTCATTTTTCAATCCTCACTTTCTGGTTTTATATTAACCACTTCTTTTCTTCTGCATTTGCTTGGTTTGTTTTGATCCTCTTTCGCTAACTCCTTTCATCGAAAGCTATTAGGTGTGAATCAACAAGACCCATTCCCAGCTGACATTCAGTGACACACACTGTGGCTTGACATCATTTTAACCATCAAAGTCGCCCCAAAGGCAGGGGGCAAGTGGTCGAAGCATACATCACAATCTGTTTTCCAGCAGAAATCCTGGCTCCAACAGCTGGATCGATTCAACTCACTGTGTTTTAACTAAGCCTACTAATGTCCACAATTATAAAATGGGATTTTCTTTCAAAAATACAAAGAACTTGAGATTAAAAAAAAAAAAGATTCATAAGGAGACCCAAGTTATATAGGATATAAAGCAAGGGGATGAAAGAAACAACTTTAAAAGTTGGAACAGCTGGAAGGAGGGATAGGGTCCAAAACAAGCACCAAAAATGAATGGAAATAATGGTGGTGGCGAAAAGGCGGTGAGAGGGAAGACAGACTGCAACAAAAATAAGTATCAGGATTGGACGAGAAGGCGATGCATAGTCATGACTATCCTCTCTGCATCCCCCCAGGATAGAGATCATCATTCCTCTTCTATAGATAAGGATGTGGGGAGGTTTAGAAAGAGCAGATAACTTGCCAAAGTCACGGGGCTCCAAGAGGCAAACCCACGTGTTTTTCTGATTCCAGAACCAACATTTTTCCCCTACGCCAGGAATTTCCTCACAGTTACCCCTCTCAGGTAAGAACTAGTCTAAGAATCTCACCACAAAGCAGTTTCTCCAACGTCCTCTGTTTCACACACTTCCGCCTGAAGGAAAAAAAAAACACCCACAACCGAGAATTCAGCTAAGCTGGGAAAAGTCCACATAAGGAACATAAATCTCTGGTTTACAAGAGCAAGGAAAATCCCCCTTGGGAAGGCGCTGGAGATGGCTGAAAAAGACAAAGTCTGGGAACTTAGAAAGAAAAGCTACAATGGGTTTGACAGTGATCCTCGTGAGCTGTCACATCCCAGGGGCACGCACATCCACGGAGAATGATGGCAAGGAGGATTATTATTTGATCACGTGACGGTTGCCAAACACCCAGCGGGGCAGTGAGGGTGGGGAAAGGGATAAACGTTCCTTCTACGTGGTGTCTGCACACAGGAGTGTGTAGCTTTGGCCCTGCTTAGATTTGCCTGTGAAACCTCTTTCATTCAACTCCACAAAGGGCACTGACCCAGATGTTGGCGATCTGGGGATTACAAAGAATCAGCGTGCGGGCAGAGAACTCACAATCAGCTGGAGGAGACAGGTTCATGAACAAATAACCACCACAATGTCCTCCCCAAGTAAGACGCTGTTGGGATTCGGTGGAGGAAGAGAAGTTCCAAGGTCAGATTCAAAATACTCATCTCTCTATATTGGAATATTATTCAACCATGAGAAAGGAGGAAACTCTGCCACTTGGGACAATATGGATGGAGCTTGAAGACATTATGCTAAGTGAGATAAGCCAGACAGAGAAAGACAAATACAGCATGGTATCACTTATACGTGGAATCTAAAAAGAAAGTCAAACTCGTAGAAAAAGAGTAGAAAAGGTATTGCCAGGGGCTGGGGCGGGGTTGGGGGGGGAGGGAAATAGGGTGAGCTTGGTTAAAGGGTACAAACTCTCAGTTATAATATGAATAGGGTCAGAGAATCGAATGGAAAAACATGACGACTATAGTTATTAACACTGTATTGTATAATAGAGATTTTCTAAGAGAGTAGATCTTAAACGTTCTCACCACACACACACAAAAAGATAAATATGAGAGGTGATGGATGTGTTAATTAGCTAGGTGAGGGGAACGGTTTCACAATGTACACATGTATTGTCAAATTACCATGAAGAAAACTTTAATACCTTACAATTTTATTTGCCAGCTATAACTCAAAAATGTTGAAATGTTTAAAAAATTTAAAAAAAGTTTAATGTAAAGGCCCCTACCTCCTCGTTGTAAAAACAAGTAAATATCCATTAGGTGTCTGACTTACAGTGAATGCTCAGTTGTGGTAGCTATTAGTAGTGATCATTAATATTTATTAAAATATTTAATAGTTTCATTAATATTGATATTATTTTACAATATAATTATTACTCTTATATCATTATCATAATTATTGTTATAAATGTGATATATAAATTAATATAATTGACTATCCTATTGTTGCTATAAATGTTTAATATACAATTTTTATTCTTTAATATTTTGGCGGATCCTTATTCTTGGGGAATGCCAGCCCCCTTGCACAATATATACCAGATAGTAGTTTTTATGGAAATGACCCCCTGAGCAACTCTTCATTCTTTGCTCTGCAGGCTGTGCAAATGCCTTACGAGGGTCAAGACCATGGATTCAAGCCAGACTTAAAAGATCTGCGACCTTGGCCAAGTTATATAACCTTTTGTACCTTCGTATTCTCATCTGTAAGTGATGCAGGGGTATCAGCCTCGCAGTGGTTGTGAAGTATAATTAGGTTAATTATATATAACGCGTGTCAGGCACAAAGGAAAGTGCTATGTGCTTGTGTATTATTATTATTATTATTATTTGATGGTTTCTTCATCTACAGATACGCCCTATGACCCAAACCTGAATCCCCACGAGCTGCCATTTTCCGGTAGGTCCAACTGAAGAGGCTACCAGTGATTCTGGCGTAAAGAAAACGTGCAGAGTGTGTTCACATTTTTGTCTGCTGTGAAACAAGAACCCACAGATAATAATCTCATAGTTGAGGCAGTCCCACCCTTGGTACCAAAATTACTGGACTCAGATAAGACCCATTTGTTATTTTAAAAGTGGCTGGAGAATTTTCCTTCGGAGCAACAAAGCTCTCTCTATCCACTGTTTTCTTGTTGGGCAGCCTATACTTATTCGTTCTTTCATTCACCAAATATTTACTGAGCCTCTACTCTGTGCCAGGCACCCTGCTAGTAGCTAGGATCTTGCCACAAATAACGCAGTATGGGCTTGTCCTTATAGTTTTATATATAACGATAATACATGCACATATTATATATAATGTATAAATAAGAGAGCTTATAATCCTCTGTTGAATATATTTTTAACATATTACTCATATATATTACATTACATGTATATATATGAGCTTATAATCCAGTAGGGAGACAGACATTATTAAAACAGCTTTTATTCTAGTGGAGAAATAAAGGAAACAGCCCATTTGAAACAGACCAGGCCTTCTGCAAAACATTTTTTGCTCTGTGTAGAGAATCAGATTTTTTTCACTTCAATCAAGTTTAGCAAACATTGATTGAGCATCTATTATGTTTAAGGCCCTGTGCTAGGTACTCTGAGGATACACTGACAAAAGGGAAGCTGCCCTCAGGAAGCTTGCACTCTGGCATGATTAAGACCCCAAAACGTTCATTCTCAAAGTGCTCATCTCTATTACAGGGAGTGGGATGGCTGAGGGAGTGGGGCCTGGGACCTGATCTCAGGTCCCCTGAGTCCTAGCTGCCTGCAGCGGGCACTGCCTACCTATGACCTTGGACAAGTGACCTTGCCTGAGTCTCAGTTGTGCATCAAAGCAGCTCCTACCTCGTGAGTTTGCTGTGCAAATTCAATGGAGTGCTACGTCAAGGGCCAGCAAGGAGCATGGTAAACACTCTCAAAAGATAGCTATTAGTATTGCGATCATTTTAGTGCATCGTGGTGGAGTAGAAGGATATCACTTTAAAAGCCCTTTTTTGAATTAAGAAAGTGCTGGATTTAATAAAGAAGACTGTTGGATTTTTTTTCCTGCTGTTTTCAAAAGTCAGAACAGACCTTGTTACCTTCAACTGCAATTTTCTGTTACGCAGGTTGTTTTTGAGGGCCTCTTGCCTTTAGATAAGGCTTACCTGTCAATCTCTATTTAGGGTGACCAGCTGCCCTGGGTTGCCAGAGCCTGGAGGATTTCCCAGACTGTGGGACTCTCGGTGCTAAAACCAGGACAGCCTCCCACAAACCGGAATAGCTGGTCTGTGTGCTGGGCCTTCACGTACAGTAGATCACACGCTTGCACGTGTAAAGACGCTGTGTGTGCTGCCGTGCGAGCCTCAGAAAACGAAAGCGACACCTGGACAACACCCAGCTGGGTCTGGCACACAGAGGACAAGGTCTGTGTGACACAGCAGGGTCATGAGACCTGCTGCCATCCACCTTGGCGGTTCTTAAACCACATGCAGCCTTTCAGTGACTCATGAGGCTTCCAAGCAGGAAGCTGGGAAGATTTCTAAGTGATCTGGGCCTCAGCTTCCAATTACTCAGGGCAGCCCTGGCCCCTGACAGTAGGTGTGATCCCTTCTGAGTCACTCTGGAAGCCTTCGGGATGTCGACAGAAATGAAGGGTTAGAGGGTCCACGCGGGGTGGCAGAGTGATTGCCTTTGCTTTTTTCTGAGGGTTGATCCTGGATTCAAATGTTGGCCCTGCTACCTTCTAGTGATGACTTTGGGCAAACTACACACCCCCTATGAGCATCAGTCTCCTCTCTGGAGGACTCGATGAAATAATATATACTTCTCACTTAGTGTAGGAAGGGCACATAGACAGGACTTCATAAACAGTAGCCATGACAGATTATCGTTACTGTTGGATCAACATTATTATGAATAGTATTGGTATTATCAGATATTGTGAACATAGCTATTTCCTATTCTTCAGCCTTCAAGTAAGCCACTTAAAATAGCTGCAGAATCTCAGATGAACACTCCCAGGAACAACAGCGATAATTTAGAAGTGGTGGTGAGTCTACTTACAAGTTTTAAAAAATGATATTCAGGTAGGATACATTTAAAACACGGATTTTAAAAAGATTTAAATCTTTTCTTCTTTTTCCAGCCTTGGAGAAGACAATTTTTTCAAATTCTCTTGGTCTAAATCAGTCTCTCCCAGGGAAAGTATGTGTTATTTTATGAAATCACACCAAAAGAGGAGGGATTCAAGTGTTAAACAGGTTTGGACAGATGAATGGATAAAGAAGATGTGGCACATGTATACAATGGAATATTACTCAGCCGTAGAAAAGAAGGGAATGATGTCATGTGCAGCAACATGGAGGGACCTAGAGATTATCATACTCAGTGAAGTAAGTCAGATAAAGACAAATGCCATATGTTATCACTTATATGTGAAATCTAAACTATGACACAAATGAACTTATCTACAAAACAGAAACAGACTCACAGACATTGAAAACATACTTATGGTTACCAAAGGGGAAAGGGGGTGTGGGAGGGGTAAATTAGGACTTAGGGATTAGCAAATACAAACTACTATACATAAAATAGATAAACGACAAGGTCCTACTGTACAGCACGAGGAACTATATTCAATATCCTGTAATAAACCATAATGGAAAAGAATATGAAAAAGTTTATATAATTATATACATGTATAACTGAATCACTTTGCTGTACACCAGAAACTATGCAACGTTGTAAATCAACTATACTTCAGTTAAAAAAAATAAAAATAAAGTGCTGGGGACTTCTCTGGTGCAGCAGCAGTTAAGAAGCCACCTGCCAGTACAGGGGACACAGGTTCGAGCCCTGGTCCGGGAAGATCCCACATGCTGTGGAGTAACAAAGCCCGTGCGCCACAACTACTGAGCCTGCACTCTAGAGCCCGTGAGCCACAACTACTGAAGCCCACGCGCCTAGAGCCCGTGCTCCGCAACAAGAGAAGCCACCGCAATGAGAAGCCCACGCACCGCAACGAAGAGTAGCCCCCGCTTGCCGCAACTAGAGAAAGCCCGCGTGCAGCAACACAGACCCAATGCAGCCAAAAATAAATAAATAAAACAAATTTATAAAAAATAAAAATAAATAAAGTGTTAAATAGGTTTGGAAAGTATTGAGTTAAACCAAATTCAATCCATTTCTTTACTGAAGGACTTCTACAAACTTTGTGTCTCTCCAAGAGGGAGGCAGAGTGTGCTGCAGTCTCTCCTCTTACTTGGCCACGGTACCCTTTGTTGATGGAGTGTGAATCAGTGGACTGTTGTTGTGTAGAACAGAACGGGAAACTCCTGATCTAGATATTTCTGTGCAGGTCCTAGTTCCCACTGCATCTCAGCCCACACCACAAGGCCTGGCTTCCTTGGAAATCGGTGCTTGATTCCTGGTCTCTGAGTTCTTCCATTTGGCCACACAAGAGCTCTCATTCCTGCACTTGGCCTTTACCCTGGGGTGAGTCTGGGTCCTCCCCACTGACCTCCCAGGGAGTGTGGCAGCAGAGTCTGAACAACCATAGAACTCTCTCTGTATGTCTCACGGCTCCTTTCTGGGACACTGAGTTCCTTTCTGATCCACCAAGATGTTTCATTTCTCCTAGGAGAGGCTCGCCATTTGATGAGAATGATGAACACACTGCTGACCGTCGTGATGATAAAATAATTAATAGCGTATCTTTACAGAGCACTTACCACGTACAGTGCCGTGCCTCACCCCTGGGAAGTGAATACTCTTAGTATCCCATTTTCCAGATGAGGAAACTGAAGTTCAAGGAGGTTCTATGACTTTCCCACCATCACCCAGCAAGTAAGGCTGAGGATCTGTATTTGTATGGACCACCATGAAGTCGACTTAATCCAGAACCCATGTTCCTAAAGTACGTGATGCGGATTCACTCAAAAATACAAGGAACTGGAGATCTTAAGTGAACTCACACTGGCCGAACTACATCCAAATGATCACACACAGGGGCCCTGAAAAACCCTCAGCTCCAAAAACCAACCTAAAATGCCTCAAAACATAACACAAGCAACCCAAGCCCCACAAAATATGGCGGCCAATGACCCGAGCCTTGGATAACGACCTCATCTTCAACTTCACTGTGGCACGCAGCCCCATGGAACATGCTAATGTGATTCACAGATTCTTTGGCTTTACTCCATCTCTGCATTGGCCGTTTTTTTCTTTTTTCTCATCTAAACAGTGGGGTAACTCAACACTAAGGGAAATTGCCCCTCCTCGCCCCATGACTAAAAGATACTTCCCTCACCTGGGTTTCTCCCGGAGTTGATCATTCCATGAATTAATAACAGGCCGAGAATCACCTCCGCCCACTCCCACACCCCAGCCAGAGGAGATAAGGCATCACCTTACTTCCTGCATCAGACTGTCTCCCCGTCACGGCGCCACTGAGGTGACTGGCGCCTGCCGCTGCCTCCCACCCCATTGGGTAGCAGCTTATCACCTGGGGGTGAAGGGAAGTGCTGCGTGTGTCCTCACAGGGGCCGACTGTAGAGAGGCTTGTAAAAGGTGCTGTATAAATCAATTATTAATACTAATCAGAGCATAATAGCACCCTGAGCCGGAGACGGGAGGCCTGGAGACAGTACCCCCTTTGACACCGTACCAGGGGCCAGGTATCTCACGAATTATGAAGAGCTCTGGGGAGAGATGACCCGAGAGCAGTAAGAATTAACCCCTTCTCCGCAAATCCCGCCTGGTCTTTCAAAAGCCTCTGCCTGACAGCACTGCCTGAGGTAGAGAAGGTTCCAGAACTTTGGAACTGTAGCTCCTTGAGAGCAACGTTTTAGGGCCACCACTTACTTCTAAGCTCTTCGTCGAATTCCGTCAGGACGGCCGTTTGCCCCGCTGGACTCTGGAGAAAACGGTGCCCACCAAGACGTACTCCTCACAAGCCAGCTTGCCACTGCTTGGCGTGGGGAGAGCGCCATCCACAGGACCAGTGAGCTGGGTTTATTTTCTCAAGCCACTTCCTGTTCCCTCCTGGGATCCACCTTGTGGGCTGGGGACAAAAGGAACCATTTGTTCAGGTAATGGACGAGATGAATTGATTCCGTATTTATTCTCTGACGTTCTAAGACCTTGGTCTAGTTTGGTGACCCTCCTGAGAGTATTCAGATGTCTCTGTGGGTGGTGTAGGAGTCACACAAACTAAATTTCCCTGAGAAAAATTCATATGGGTTCTTTCAGAAATAAATATTATGTATCCATCCCACGGCACTTTTAGAATCTACTGGTGACAAGATGGCATGTCAAAAATGGACAGTGGTTAATACTAACATCCTAAAGGATGGCTATCCCTGCCCCGAGAAAAAAATGTGACAATAAAAATGAATATCTGTGCAGCGTGAACTGCCTGAGAATCTAGGGTACCGAAAAAAGGTGGTATAGGAAGGATGATGGAATCTTGGAGGAAATGAAATGGAGGAGACTCAGAGAGGGAGGCCTGAGGATGGCTGAGTGATGGTGGATCCAGACGGCAGGCAACAGCTCCAAGAACACCTCAAATCATCCTTTTATTTTTCAGCCAGTAAAGGTGGCATGGTAGGCAGAACAATGGTCCCCTGCAAAGATGTCCACATCCTAATCCCCAGAACCTACGAATATGTCACCGTGCATGGCAAAAGGGACTTTGCAGATGTGGTTAACTTTAGGATCCTGAGATGGGGAGATTATCTTGGATTATCTGGGTGGGACCAATGGAATCACAAGACCCTTATAAGAGGGAGGCAGGAGGGTCAGAGTCAGAGAAGGAGATATGATGACAAGCAGCATCAGAGTGATGCAATTGCTGGCTTTGAAGAATGGAAGGGAGCCACGAGCCAAGATGTGAGCAGCTTCTAGAAGGTGGAAAAGGCAAGATTCTCAGTAGAGCCTGCAGAAGGAATGCAGCCCTAGGGATACCTCGATTTTCGAAGCTCTGATCCTCAAAACTGTAAGATCGTAGACTTGCATTGTTTGAAGCCACTGTATCTGTGGTCATTTGTTACAGCAGCAATCGCAGACTCACACTCTCAGTAAGGTTGGGCCATTCTCCAGTCTCAGCCCTATAAGGAATGCGTGCTCACTTCACAGAAACATGTTAAAGGAAGGTGGTCAATGTGGAGTATCATACATGATTAATTTCTAATAATCATTCAGTTGCTGAAGTTTGGGGACCATTTACTTAAAAAATTAAAAGAGCCTTGTACATTTATTCATTCATCCAACAAATATTTACTGAACAGCCTCTGTGTGCCAGGCTCTCTTCTCAATCTTGGGGATGCAGATAGGAATGGTCCAGACGTGGAAATGACAGCCTCGTGGAGAGACACATAGTGACAAGGTAAACAACTAAATGACTTCCATCATTGCAGACAGCGATGAGGGCCGTGAAAACAATGAAGAGTAGGTCCGTGAAGGCTTCTGAGGAGGTGACATTCGAACTAAGATGAGCCCGTGAAGCCCTGGGGGTGACCCCATGGAAAGCCCTAAGGTAGGAACTGGCTTGGTAGGTCTGAGGAATAGCAAGGCAACCAGTAAGACTAAAATTGAGAGAGCCCAGAGAGCCTGGTGGAAAATGAGGTCAATGAGGGACTAGAGACATACCATAAAAGGTCTTACTGACCACAGTGAAGAATAGGATTTTAGTGTAAGTGAATGGGAAGCCATTGGAGGGCTTTCTACAGAGCTGAGTGATCCGTTACATAATGTTCTAAAAAGACCTTTGGTTATCATCTCATCACTCATATCACGTCACCCTCAATTGCACTGCAGGATGCTTCCTTGAGGGTAAGAGAAACAAAGCAGAATTAGACCAGGAACTGATCCTGACCCTACCGACGCCCACAACAGAGTGTGTTCTGCAGGTCAGCATCTCCGGTCAGGCACGCCAAAGAAAGAAACAGGGCCCTGGCTGAGTGATTCTCAAACTGTGTAATCCATGGACCCTTGGCATCAGAATCCATGGGTGGTTATTCAATATGCAGAGTCCTAAGGCTTCCCCAGACCAGTGAAATGAACATCTGTGAGTTGGGTCCTGAATCTTCCTACCTGAGAAGCATTTCGTGAGATTCTAGGCCAAGGAGGGTTTGATCCCCACTGCCCACCTTAGGGAAGACATTGCCGGTAGAGGCAGAATCCTGAGGGGTCAAAGAAACGAGGGGCCAAAACTGTGTCAGGGTTACTTCCTATAGGTGTCTCACAGCTTCCTCCCAAGCCAGTCACCTCAAGGTTATACAAGGACCAAACTGGGTTAGTTTTACATGGGCTCTACCTAGTTGTTATTTTAATTATGCCATTGAAAGGATAATTTGCACATACAGACAAACATTTCTCAAATCCCAGTGGGCACACAGATCCCCTGGGACTTTGTCATAATGAGACTGATTCAGCAGGTCTGGGGCAGGGCCTGAGAATCTGAATTTCTAAGCAGTTCCCAGGCGCTGTCAGTGCTGTTGGTCCGCGGACCACCTGCTTTGGACTAGCGAAGGCAGAGACATCCAAACCTGCCAACAGCCCTCAAATGGGTAAATCTCCAAGGGTGGATGGGTGATAATTACCCTCTTGTACACCTGAGTGGTTTCCCACACAAGAGCTCGAGTGTAAATTTCCATTCTGACACGAGTTGTGGCTTTGGGGATAAGTTACTTAATGACCACGCCCCCAGTTTCTCCATCAAAAAATGGGATAATAATGGCATCTATCTCAGAGAGCTGTTATGAGGATTCAATGAGCAAAGAAAAGAAAAGCATGGCATGTCGTAAGTGTGAACACAGTATGTGAGAGCTATTGGTCTTAACATTTCCCTCCCTCTTTGGACATAGCCTCACAAAGCATCTAATATTTGTCTTCCACACCCTTTTGCCAAGCCTGGATTCTGGCATCTAGTAAGTACTCAACATGTCTGAGGGATGAATGAATGAATGAATGAATGAATATAAGCACACCAAATCTATTTACCTTCCGAGACACAGTCAAAGGAAAGAATAAGGAAAAGGGGAATTCACATTTGGTGGACACCAACTCTGTGCTGGGCAGGGTGCCAGTTGCTTTTTATACATTATTATGGTTCATTCTCCCAAGAGAACCTAAGATGTAGGACACGGAAAATCGGCAGGTTGAGGCTTAAAGAGGTAAAGACACCCGCCCAAGATCCCGTGGCCATTAAGTGACAGAGGCAGGGGTCGAAGCCGTTTCTAGCCAGGGCGGCTTTCCCTCACCAGCCCCATGACCCCAAACCTTCTCTGACCCGCAGAATTTCCCATTGAGAGAATTAGTCACAACTGGCTTTGATGAGCTGGGCGGCCAATGCAGTCCTAGTTCAGGGCGTTTCTCTGGGGCCCTTATCTTTATTAACTGTGAATTTATCTCCCTGCAGAGATAGGGCTCTGGGTGAAGGGTCCCCCTGTCCACACCTGGGTGAGTCTTACCTGCTTCAAACAGGTCAGCAGGCAACTGGGAGCCTTGTAATTGCCTTCTTCCTCACCTCGCCCCCTCCCTCAAGTTCAAACCAGCACTGTAAACACGGCCTCCAAGACCAAAGGTATGGGAGGTGAGGCATCAGGGTATTAACATGTAATCCCTTGATAAGACCGGCACATTTCACAGCACCATAAATTAATTCCTGTCCTCCAGAGCCCGCAAGGAGTGCAGAGGGTGAAGAGCAAATGGAGAAATAGAGAGAGGCCAGCAACTGCACAGGTAGAGCAGAGCAATGCTATCAGAGTAGCAGGAAGTCCCGCCGACTGTCCCCTCCTAGCAGGTGAAGGGTTTGGTCTGGACCATCCCGCATGGTCTGTGACATTCTGTGAATTCACGGCAGGCTTCACGGAGAAGAAAAAAGAAAATACTCTGAGAAGGGGCACGAGAGGGCTTGACCCACCTGTTCTCTATGGCATCCCACTGTTCATCTTACGGCCAATGAGAAAGAAGTATGTGGCTTTCAGTTTTTCAACAAGGCGGAGATTCCCCCCAAATCAGGCCGAAATCCCCCCTCTCCGAGTGAGCCTAGAATGAGTGGATGGTGACCTAAAAGCATGCTTGAACTCATGCCAGCCTCATCGGTCAAAAGGTTGTCATCCTGATCTCAGGAGCCACCTCAGTGAGAGCCCTTAAGATTCTAAAAGGTCCACCCATATGAAGCTTGAAAAATGGTTCAAAAACCTTCCAGTCTACAATGGTCCCTAATGAACACAGTCATTTCCCAAGTACTTATTTGCAAAATTGTCTATAGCTACTTTTCTCACTTGTTTGCTTCCTTTTAACAAATTTTCGGAATGCCCACCAAATGCCAATTATTGTAAGGCCCTGGGGATACGACAGTATCCCAGATGTAAATCCATGGCTTCCTGAAATTCCTGATCTAGTGGAGGATAAAGACAAGTCTACAGGAAACTATAATATACTGTGACAAATTATGTTATGGGAGCCAAGTCCTGGTGGGGTTTTGAACAAACCCCCATATGGGCTTGTTTTTGCTACCCAGCAAATCTCTCTCTGATCCTTCATCCATTTGGAGTCAGCATACACGTGGAAAACGCAAAATCATTTCATTATTAGCTAAAACCAATTTACAAGGTAAAATTGCTGTTCTAATAACACATTCCACAGCCAATCATCAAATATATTTAGACTTTCTGCTTCTTAGGATGGTCTGCTCATCAGCTCTCTTCCAATATAGATGGTATGAGATTGCCCACACTCCAAAGGCTTTAAAAGTATCATTTGAGTTGTAGAAAATAAAATGAAAATCTATTTAGCCATAGAAAAGAAGACGAGCCTTTAAGAGTCCAGCTTTGAGGAATTGTTTCAGGATCGAGATATGGTTAAATTCAAAGACTCATCTGGACCTGGAAACTATGTTTACCTCCCTAAGACAAGAAAAAAAGAAAGAGTGAGAGAGAGAAAGAAAGAGGGAGAGAGAAAGAAAGAAGAAAGGAACGGAAGAAAGGAAAAGAAGGAAGGGAAGGGAGGGAGAGAGGAAGAAAGAAAGAAAGGGACTCAAAACCACAACCTGATTTTCAAAATCAGTTCACATAAACATGCGCAGACTTCAAATGAGTTGAAATCATTTTTGAATCAGAAGTCAATAGGAGCCAATGTCTCAGACAGGTCTCCCCAGATTGGTAAAAGAAAAACATGGTAATGCAGCCATCTATCCTAGGATCTATTTCCAGGAAGCTGGGTCTTGACTGCTGAAGCTGATGGGGACCACAGATGTGACCTGAGCGAGGTGGAGGGTAGAAAGTGGGTAGGAAGAACAGGATCCTTTAATGCCTTCGCTTCAGAAAAAAGACTGAAATGGGTTATCAAGACAACAACAATAACAATACATATTAGTAATGAGCCAAAGGAAACAGCTAGAAATAAATCTTTTCAAAATCATCTATTTAAAGAAAAATATGTAACAGATGTTAAATAGGAATGTTGGCTTAAATACATTGATGAGGGTGGAAAGAGAGAGAGAGAATTTGATCATGTGGTTTTAACTCCTATAGAAAACCTAGTCAAGGGAATCTGGGACCAAATTGCACACAGGTGCCTGGAAGAACAATGAAAACCTCTGAGAACCCAGTCAAGGAAATGATGGCAATGGTCACAGACTCTAATGTGCTGAATATTCTGGAATTGACTCTTTTACTTCAAAACTGTAACTTATCCATTCTTCTGTTTATCCATACATTCATTCACTGCTCAGATGTCCATTATCTACACCCCAAGTACAGCAATGACACAAACACCAGTAGCAGCAGATAACATCTTATTTATCCCTCACCATGCTGCAAATATGGTTTTAAGTCCTTTACTTGTCATTAACCTATTTCATTCTCATAGCAACCCTACAGGGGGTACTAATATCCTCACTGTGCACCAGAGGAAACTGAGGTACAGGGAATTAAGTGACTTGTCCAGGATCACACAGCTGGGAAGAGGGGGAATGTCGGCTCTAGACCCCTATCCCTTAAACACTGTGGTTCTCTGTCTTTAGGTCCCTGGCATATATTTGGCATCAGTAATATTCTACCCCGACTCCATCCCTCCCACACTTACCCTAAGTAGATATTGCTAGTTGAGTGCTACACTCTTTCCACAGTTCTTGCATGAATCCTCTGAATCTTTCTTAACACGCCACTCCATATAGTCACCACCAATCAATTGGCATTGGTATGGGTGATAAAGCCAGTTTGACTGAACCATTTAGGACTATTTGATTGCAAGCAACAGAAGCCGACTCTGGGTATCATAAGCTTAAAAGGATATGGGGGAACTCAAGATGATTGATGGGTGTGTTCAGGAACCAGGAACTTCCTGGAGGCTTGAGAACAGGTATGCATATGACAGGTCTGTCTGGACACCTCCACTAAAATTAACGTGTTATAAGCATATCTTTTTCCCTGTCCTTGAGTCCTTCTGATCAAGATATCAATTCCCAGAATGTCTACTGGTTTATTGGCGTAGCTCAATAAACTGTCTCCATGAACTGTAACTGTCCACTGAAACAACAAGAGCAAAGATGAGTGAAGTGCTCACAAAGGTAACGAAGGGGCTATATTAAGGGGGGAAAATTCTGGGAAGCCCAAAACCACATCGCCAGCACCACCACCAGCTATCCACTGCAACAGATTTGATCTACCCAATTAACCTGGCCCAAGAATTCCAACAGGGCCATGCACTGCTGAATGGGTTCTTTGGTTGGACTGCAAGTCGTCACTAAAACAGTTCTGCTGATGATTATAAATCGAGCCTGGGTGACTTCAGGTGGGGAACGAACTCATCAACCAGGGAAAGAATTGGCAACATCCAGGATGGGCCTTTGAAAGCCTCTGATGAAATCAGCCCGTTGATTAATGCAATTAGCATCGTTAGGAAAGGAAGTTGTTAACCTAAATCAGTTATCCACAGACATCTATCACACTAAGCATTCCTCTTTGTCTTGAGCGTATTGTATTGTTGGTGTTTCAGTGGTGATGGCCACTAAAAATAAATGATTATTGTTGATTTTCTATTGATATAGCTGTTAATGTATTGGTGCCTGTGTTTATAGGCCGCCTACATGTAGTGTACGGAAAATAGATGTACTAACAATAGGAAGTGAGTATTGACTCCCATTTGTCAATTCAGGAGGTAAATATTGACCAAAAAAAGCGCTACTAGCTTTCGACGAGCTAAAAGGCAAAACGTTCGTATCAGCTCAATTTTTCTTGAATTCTTTGTATCATTTATCTTCTGCAGTGCAAAGGTTCAGATGCATGGATGTAATTCTTCATCTCTGCCTCAGTATCTAATTCAGCCTCCTTAATCATGATTCTAATGCTCTTTGTGCCAGTGGGTTTCCATCTATATGAAAACTCCTCTGAACATTTCCACCACTTTACACTAGCAAATTTAAGTCTTCTGTACCAATCTTCCATACTAACCATGATATCATTTTCTTAAATCCAGCCTCAAATGCACAGAACAATTGTCTATGACAATGACAGTTCACATTTATTGAACTTTGGCCACCCAGCCCTTTGCACAGATCTCTGGTGATTATATCCATCTTATAGAATAATAATAAGATAATAATAGTTATTGTTTATGTGCCAGGTATGAATTAATTCAAGTATGAATTAATTCAAACTCTCAACTAGCTCTGAAGGTAACATTAGTATGGCCAATTTACTGATGAGGAAACACAGGTATATAGGAAAGGTAAGTCCTAATATATACCTGGTAAATAAACCCAGTTATTCTGAATATAATCCCCCCACCCCCACTCCCACTTGTCCATGCTTCTCTGTATGTACTTACTGAAAGTTTTGTAGCAGGTGTCAAGTTTCAGGAATATATTTTTGCTCTCATAGAAGCCTGTCCTGGTGTGTAGCATGCCCACGTTTGTGTGTGTATGTGTGTGTGTGTTTGCCCCGATTTCACCCCCAGATAAAAGGAACTGGAATTTATCAGTTCAGGAAATTTGCTAAGGTTATATACCCAACAAGTGAAGCAAGAGATTCAAACCAACCTCTGCCCCCAAACTTTCCTCTTTAGGGCAAGATAGAGTCTGGAAAAGTGTGATCTTTTAAGAGAAACATAGTTTTTAAGCTTTTTGTTTTTGGAATGAACCACTGAATTTCTGCATCACAGCAGTGCCTATAATTAGCACTACAGGAATAGAGACGACGTATAATGCCTATAATGCTTTATGTTCTGATTGGGGCCTGGAATATGATTGCAACATCTAGAAATATCTGCTTGATCCATTGGAGTGACTAGATTCAACAGATCAAGTAAGCCTAGGCTGGGGAGGGAAGGAAGGTTGCTGAGGGCAACCAGGGAGCATTAATATGAAGAAAATCACATGAGGGAGAAGGGCCAATTGTTCCAAGCACCCTGGCTGACGGTGCCCGAGAAGGTCAGACTTTCACAGAGTCATCAAAAGGAGGTTTAAACACAGCAAACCAGAAAGGCAAGCTGGGCTTTCCCTTGGGAGTTGAATTGCCAAGAACTTATTTCAAAATATCTTAGACTTTCTGCCAAGACAACACGTCTTCAGCTGGTTAACTAAAACTGGGTGTCAGCAGTGCTTCAAAATCACGAGGAGAGGTGTCAGTTTCAGGGCATGCTTGGGAAACCTCACAGGTTTTGATCTCAGGAAGGAGTTGCTTAAGGGCTCTGGGTACCTCTTGGTAAAACAAGCTGGGGAAGAGGGGTGGGAGGGAGGGAGGAGAATGGAAAGGGAGGAGGCCACTGAGACAGGGACTCAGGATCAATTTATTCCTTCAAGTCACTTAGAATCACACCCCAATTTCTCTGGAAAGATTGAGCTTCCAAAGCGAAAGGGCCGTCTCACTTTTGGTTATTGTTCCTATTAAAAGTTCTTTAAAGACAATTACTACCTGAAAATCCCAGATCACCATGTATTGCTTTGCCCTCAGAAATAACTTAATTAGCTAGGTGGTTGGTTGGATGGTGAGGGAAGTAGAATTATCCCCCTCCCCCGAGAGATCTACTTCCTAATCCCCGGAATCCCAGGGACCTGTGAATATGTTAGTTTATGTGGTAGAAGATTTTGCAAGAGTGATAAATTAGAGATTTTGAGATGAGATTATGCTTGATTATCCAGATGAGCCCTAAATGTAATCATAAAGGTCCTTCTAAAAAGGAGGCAGGAGAGTCAGAGAGAGGAGATATGATGATGGAAGCAGAGGTCGGAGTGACATGGGGCTACACGCTGGGGTATTCAGGCATCCCCTGGGAGCTGAAAAAGGCAAGAAACAGATTCTCCCTTGAGCCTCCAGAACATGTACAACTCTGCTGACACCTTGATTTGAACCTCGTAGGACCCAGTTTGGACTTCTGACTTCCAGAAGTGTAAGATAGTAGATTTGTACTATTTTGAGCTACTAAGTTTGTAGTGATTTGTTACAGCAGCAGAAAGAAACTAACACAGACGTTGACCTCATTTTTTTCCTTTAGGAATGACTTGAGCTCACTTCCGGTGACACATAAAATGCAACAAAAATAACCAAAGGTATAGTTGGTTTAGGAGATTTTTTCCTCAAAAACAGACAAGACCATCGAGTTTGAGGGACAAAACATCAGAGAGAGAAGTATCTCCGCGGTGACCCATCCACCTGCTAGGTACTTGTCCGGCTCTCAGTTTCCTGGCAGCCAACATGAAAACGACGAATCAGAACGTTGTGTGATTCTCAAGCCTGCTCAAAACCAAGCCAATTGCTCAGAAGAACAGCTATTCTTCATATTAAGACCAGGAAACCACCTTTTCTTGGGGGTCCCCATCAACATCTTCATTGTGTGATGAAATGGAACAGAAGTTACCTGACCACACATTCCCTCCCCACCGACGCCTGGGACGTCGCTATGGTCTGGAAGATGAGACACAGAGATGAAAGGTAGTCCCGGGGACAAAGTGCCTAGAGCCTGAGGGGAAAAGCGAAATAATAAATATGATGCAGTTAAATGGGGATGATCGAATTGGGGAGGATGAGAGAAGCCCAGAAGAGACACCTACCCCAGCCTGGGTACAGTGAGGAGAAATTGCTTCCAGTGGTATCCAGGTTGAGTCTTGAAGGCTGGAGAGGGGTAACCAAGGTAACCAAGCAGAGGATGGGTGTATGTGTGTGTGGAGGGGAGGAGGTATGGGGGAGGTTGAAGACATTGTAGGAAAAAAATGGAATAAATAAAGATACATGGGAACGAGGGGTGCCCAGCAACTGTGCTGAATTATGTAGATGACCCCCACCAAGATTCCAGGGAAGGGGCAGAGGGTGGAGGGCGCAGGCCTGGGAGGTAGGGAAGGGTCAGATGCTGTCTAAAGAGCTCCTACTTCTTTTTTTTTTTTGCGGTACGCGGGCCTCTCACTGCTGTGGCCTCTCCCATTGCGGAGCACAGGCTCCGGACGTGCAGGCTCAGCGGCCATGGCTCACGGGCCCAGCCGCTCCGCGGCATGTGGGATCTTCCCGGACCGGGGCACGAACCCGCGTCCCCTGCATCGGCAGGCTGACTCTCAACCACTGCGCCACCAGGGAAGCCCAAGAGCTCCTACTTCTAATACGCTTCCCTACAGAAGAGAATCACAGCATTAGTGAGCCACAGGTGCTGCTTAAAACACTCCCTCATAGCATCTTCCACTAGAACATTCTAGGGAAGAACTTGAGTATAAAAACTGACTATTGCTTATTGAGCAGAAACTACGTGGCCTTCATTCAGTAGATACCATCATTTCTCTCATTTGACAGAGAAAGGAGTCCAAATGGACTTTCTCAGCATCACACAGCAACAAAGGGGCCCAGGAGAAGTTGAACTGGGTCTGTCCCCTTCCTAAGTAGGAAAACCCATCAGATATCAGGAGATTAGGGTTTAAAGAAAAGTTAAGGTAGAGTTCCTCCTCACCCCCTAACCTTGAAATGACCACCATGGATAAGAGAGAATTTCTACAATGAACATTCATTCATTCATCCATTCATTTATTCAGTAAATATTTATTCAGGGCTTACTACGTACCGGGCACTCTAGATAAAATAAAGAACCAGGGCTTCCCTGGTGGCGCAGTGGTTGAGAGTCCGCCTGCCGATGCAGAGGACACGGGTTCGTGCCCCGGTCCGGGAGGATCCCACATGCCGCAGAGCGGCTGGGCCCGTGAGCCGTGGCCGGTGAGCCTGCGCGTCCGGAGCCTGTGCTCCGCAACGGGAGAGGCCACAACAGTGAGAGGCCCGCGTACCACAAAAAAGAAAGAAAGCAAGAAAGAAAGAACCAAACAGGCAACATCCTTGAGCTTTTTGGAGCTTAGATTTTGGGGGGAAAAGATAGCAAATGCACAAACAAATAGAAGTATAATAGGTCGGGCAGTGATAAATGCTACACGATACATAAATCTGGGCAAAGGGTTAAAGTCCACCGTAGTGATTACGCTGTGGTAGAATGGGGGTCAGGGAGGAATATGGGATTGGGGCAGAGAGCAGAGGCAGCTCCACGAGAAGTAGCTGTGTTTTAGCTCTTCAGTGGTGGGCTTACGGGGGTTTATTTTATAATCAGGCTTTCATAATTATATAAATGCTACGTATATCGTTTTGGGCGTGTCAAATATTAACTGACAAACATTTTAGAGGTTTAGGGGACGCTATTTTACATTGGTGGTCAGGAGAGCCTCCAGGTTGAGTTGGCATCTGAGCAGAGATGTAAAGGAAATGAGAACTTGTGCCGTATCTGTGGGAATAGCATCCAGGTAGTGGAAACAGCAGGTGGGAAGACCCTGTGTTTTTGCAATTTTGCACAATCAATGGTAGGAAGAAACCTTGGAAGCACAGAGCTTCCCAGGATATCCTCCTGATAAATAAAGCTGTTCTCTGTATTTTATACTCTTCCTCATTATTCCAAGGTCTTCAAAGGAGATAAAAAAAGCCATTAATCCGTGCATTCATTTATTCACTAGACATTCATTAAACACCTGCTGCGTGATTATCACTGGTGATAAAAACAATGAAAACATGGACCATGCCTTTAAAGCGTTTATAGGAATCGAGGGGAGGAAATTGGGGAAGATGGAGGCGAGACTAGATGTTCATCTTGCCCCTTCCTAGGACCCTCACACATGAACTTGATTCGAGTTCTTCTAACCTCAGCTAATACGACAGGGTACCAAGCTTTGGCTGAGAAAGCTCTCCCAGGTCATGACTCAACCATCAGAGACTTTCACGTTCCTGGCAGGTGGCCTTCGCACCTTGTAAGGAGCCATGCACGATAACGTTTCCAGCCAGCGATGGCCCAGAAAGTGCCAGGGGGCACATAAGTTATCTGCACCCAAGATTTGCTCAAGCACCTGCTTGTATAGTGACAGAGAGCATCATGTTTAGGACATTCCACCAGAACTACAGATTCCCAGGAGAATTAGCACAAACTTCCCAGCTCTCTACCCGCTATCAACTGCTAGAGAAATCGCAGGAGAACGAGGTAAAGAAAGTGGTTTGTACAAAATGGAAAATTCTGTAAATCTAGTGTCAAGCTTTTCCTAGGACCTATGGCGTCAAAGAAGGTTGCATTAACAATAATAACCCCAACTTTTGGGGCTACTCTCCCCACTTGCTCAAGTGAGAGCTTAGCTGTGTGTATACTGAGCTATCCTTGCCCCCAGGTTTCTTGAAGAGTCCACAGGAGTAACTCACCCATGGATAAAAACAGGTCAACTGATTGCTCCAAAAGTTAAACATAGATTTATCATAGGACCGGCATTTCCACCTGTAAGGATATACACCCCCTCAAAGAAACTGAAAACAGATACTCAGATAAATGCTTGTACATGAATGTTCATAGCAGCATTATTCACAATCGCCAAAAGGTGAAGGAAACTCACACGTCCATTAATCGATGAGTGGATAAACAAAATGTGGTATTTTCATACAATGGGATATTATTCATAAAAATGAATGAAATTCTGATACATGGTACAACATGGATGAATCTGGAAAATAGGATGGTAAGTGATACACGTCAGATACAAAAGGTCACATATAGTATAATTCCATTTATATGAAATTTCCAGAATAGATAAATCCTTAGAGACAGGAAGTGGAAATGGGGAGTGACTGCTTGACGGATACAGGCTTTTCTTTTGGGATGATGACATACCTTTGAACTAGATAGAGGTTGTGGTAGCACAACATTGTGAATGTACCAAATGTTTCTGATTGTATACTTTTAAATGATTAATTCTGTGGTATGTGAATTTCACCTCAATTGAAAACAAATGGTCAGCTTATTGGCTGCTACGATGTTCTCACGGTGCTGGGGACACCCATTGGCCACCGCCAGGTAACCATTGGGTTTCACCACGTTTGTTAGCTACAACTTGCTTTTGCCAGCATCAGGCGGGTGCCACTATCTCCTGTCGGGTAACCTGCACAGCTGAAGACCTGGAGTTCTAGAAAGACCGAAGTGTCCAATCCCTTCATTCTACACACTTCACTTGGATTTGATTTTGAGCAAAATGCAGGCAGGAGTCACTTAGAAACAGAAGGATATGCAAAGCAAATGGTAGATGTTTGGGTCTCACACTAAACCTACACCCGAGTCCTTTCAACTTAGAACCTGCTAAAAGGATTAGCCCTTTGCCATCTGCAAGGCTGCATGAAAGCCAGTCTGTCTGTTGAAAGACTCTTGTAGGCACACCCCAGCTCAAGCATCGAGCCCTCCCTGTCCTTTGATAAAGCCAGATCTGCTTATACGGATGTGCGGCAGGGGAATAACGGACACCTGCTAAGAGAATAAGGGAACTTTGCTGGGGGGAGGGGGAGCGACGCTAGATACAAGCACTTTGCACTGTACATCATCTGTACGGATGGTAGAGAATGAATTATTTCTTCCCAGTTCGGCGCCATCATCCATCACAGTCAATTTGCAGCCCATCTGGAAGGTTTCAAAAACCCAAGAATGGGATCAGAGTCACAAAACAGTCACAGCAACAAGCCATTCTAAATGGGTTATAATAAATACAAACATAAAAAGAGTTCCCTGTTTAGAGGAATTTACCCTGTGCTGTGCCTTACACTCGAGTTCCCTCATTGAATCCTCTCAACAAACTTATGAGGGGGGAACTATAATCATTCCCATTTTGCAGATGAGAAAACCAGGGCTCGGAGATCAATGGAATTCCTGTGGTCACACAGGTAGAAAGTGGCGGAGGTAGATGGCATTGACTTAAGATACTGCATCTCGGTCGTGATGCAAGTGTTATGAGCTCAATAAGTCCTACACTCCTCTGTCTACACTCTTTCCACTCAAAGTTCACCTTGCTTCTTTGTAGAGAAGTAAAACTGCATCAGAAAAAGAAACCCCTCCCTTTAGACCCTTCTGTCTTTTCTCATCTTTCTTGGATATTTTCTCATAGCCAAACATAGAGGTGACTTACAAGACCCATGACATAGATTTGGAGACAAAGGAAAATGTGTTTTGTGTGTATTGAATTTGGCTTTCCCCAGTGGGGTTGGTTCATCCTGATAGCCCCAGTATTTGCAGGCAAAAGGAACCCACCAGAGAGAGAAAATATGAGTGTGGGAGGCTGACTCTTTCCCTGCATTAACGGACTGGGACCTGCTGCAGGGACTCAGAGAAGAAATACTTGCTCATTCTATAGTCATCAGTGCCTCCTCTAGCCTAGCCATCTGCCACATGCTAGGGAGTAGCAACAAATAGGAAAGACACAGTCCCTGCTTTCATGGAGTTGCATCCTTTTGGAAGCATAGGTTAAATAATAACAATTGTAAAATAAATAATGCAATCAGACTGTGATGAGTGTTATGAAAGAGACATAGAGGATGTCATAAGAACATATAAAAGAGTCTGAATCAGAGCACATAAAGGAGAAAGAAGGCTGCAATTGACAGAAAAACCAACATGAAGTGGCTTAAACAAGGTAGAAGTTTGTACCTCTAGCATCTAACACAAGTTGAGAGAGAGCAGTTCAAGGCTGATATGGCAGGGAGGTGGTGACATCAACTTTTTGTACTACTTTCTAGTATGTGATCGAGTCTCATAATTGCTTCATGGTTCAAAATGGCTGCTGAAGCTCCAGCCATCACAGTCAAGTTGTAGCCACAAAGAAGGAGGAAAGAAGGCAGAGAGCTAAATAGGCTTCTCCCACTTGGGTCACCTCCCTTTAAGCAGTCTTCCTATAAGTCCCACACATCAGTTCTGTTTTTATTTCATTGGCCAGAGCATTTTAGATCACTGGTTGCAAGTGATGCTGGACAATGTACAATAGTTGTTTATGATAGGCAGCCACGTGCTCAGTTAAAAAGTGGGCTTCCTGGGCTTCCCTGGTGGTGCAGTGGTTGAGAGTCCGCCTGCCGATGCAGGGGACACAGGTTCATGCCCCGGTCCGGGAAGATCCCACATGCTGCGGAGCGGCTGGGCCTGTGAGCCATGGCCGCTGAGCCTGCGCGTCCAGAGCCTGTGCTCCGCAACGGGAGAGGCCACAGCAGTAAGAGGACCATGTACCGCAAAAAAAAAAAAAAAAAAAGTGGGGTTCCTGCCACATGAAGTCCAGACTATTAGAAAGTGTTTGTATTAAGATGAAGAAGTATTCTTCTGTTCAAGCCTCATTTTCGTCACTTACCTGCCGTGTGAGCTAGGACAATTCACTTAACCTCTCTGAGCTGCAGTTTGCACCAACAGCACTTATTTCACAGTGGTGCTAGAGTCTTAACTGAAGAATGTAACTTGAATGTAATTGCTTTGCAGAATCAAAAGCTGAGTATGCCTGAAAAGAACCATTATACTTCATAAAACATTTTCCCTTCCTCCTTTTTATTCCTCAAGATCTGGCAAAGCTGGAATACTTCCTTGGGGCAACTGTTTCCAAATTTCTCTTCCGAAGACCTTGACAATGACCTTCCTGCTTAAGGGGCTGATCTCAGAGATGGAATACAGGAATTTTCAACACAGGTTCTGAATCATGATGGGGCACAGGGGTCATGCAAAGACACCTTACAGGAACAAGGAACAAGGCACGCTAATGAGGGCTTTCAGAGGCTGTAATCAACACCCCAAATTGCTGTCAGAAGGAAACCTCTTTAAAGTAAGAGGGGGCTGGCGGGTCTGCTTTGCAGGCTAGGAAAATGTTCATGGTGCTTGGTTGCTAGATGGAAGTTCAGGGAGATGGTTGCCCCTGGAGCTGTAAGAAATCAAAATAAGCCTGGGTAGCTGGGGAAGTGGTACTTTTGACTATAGCAAGAGCAGTGACAGCTAACTGTGAGCCTACAGTGTACCAGGCACTGTGCTCTGCCCTTAACACGTAATGTTTTACTGCCTCCTGGATATAGCCCTCTAAGTATTTCATCTTATGATCCCTTTTTTACAGATGTAAAGTTTGATACAAGAGGCAAAGTACCTTGCTCAAGCTTGTGCCACTAGCAAGAACAGGTAGGACAAAGTTACAACAGATGGAGCAGAAGTGGGAAAGGCACTCCATGCACCAGGGACCTGATGAGCAAAGGCTGGGGGGCTGGAAGGGCATGGCATGGTGGGGCTGTGAGGAAACAAGACTGGATGGAGCAGGTGGTTCACAGATGGACAGAGGATAGGACAAAGTAGGTCCAAACCACATCATGGAGAGCCTTGAATTCTGGGTAAGATACTTAGACTTTACTCCCAAGGTAGCAAGGAGCCATTGAAGGTTATTGAGCAGAATAGTGACACAATGGAGGAAGGTTTAGGGAAAGCTTTGTCTGATCAAAATAGAGCCTCCAAGTTATTACTGGTCCCTGAACTCAGGCCATATGGTTGCCCTGCTACACGGTGGGCAATGGTATTTCCAAGGTAAACAGTCACGAGTTAAGTGGAAATTTCATTAAATCCTTGGTGTGGGAAACTCTGCAGGTTACAATGTCAGGCTGAAGGACCATCAAGAGGAAGCCATGGTCCCAGGAGCAGTTTTGCAGGTTAAGTTCTGAGAGCAGCTTTCCCCAGCCGGCCTGCATTGGCCCCAAGAAGTACCCCTCAGTGACCCCTGAACTTCCATACCTCTAATCCCTGCAGAATGAGGGGAGCAGAGAGATAACCCCAACTGCCACCCTGGAAAAGTGGGGCTATGGAAACCCAGAGGTCAGTATTTCTAACAGGTAATTGCTCTAGCATTTAAACAATAGTTACTGAAGTAGCTCATTGAAGTGACAAAGGCAGTAATTATCCAGATTTTTATCTGAGGAATCTAAGAGAAATAGCAGGGGTTACATTTCTGCGTAACCTAAGAGCCTGAGAATCACAGCAAAGCAGAATCACGAGGACCCAGACCAGTTTGGCAGAAATCTTTGCTCCCCTCTTAGGGGTTCACTGTACTCGGGAATGATCACAGATGTGGCCAAAGTTCCTGTGCATTTCATGCTCACCAGGAATTATGCTCAGTGTACGCTTGTTGTGTCTTTGAGGTTGCACAACAGCCCTAGGGTGAAGGCACAATTAAAAGCCCCATTTTACAGATGAGGAAACTGAGGTTCAGAAAGGGGATGTCACTTGTCCAAAGTCGTTAGGCTTGTAGGTAGTGGTGCTGGGACTTAAGTACAGGTGGTTTGCCCCATTCTGCTCACAACTCAAGGTCTTCAGGTATCGAGATCTCTGCCTCAAAGCCCAGCCAAGGGGACCCTTAACAAACCCTCAGAGATCGGTGATCTCAGCCTGCAGGGATCCAGGGCTAGTCTCCTGACCCCCTGGGAATGCCCAGAGGTCTTTGTGCTAGCCCAGTCGCCCCTGACAAATGACTTTCTCAAGCCACGTGGAGGCCATAGGAGGGAGGCCAGTTTGACCTGTATAGACTGAGGGTCTGGACACTATGACCCATGGCCCAAGTCTAGCCCACCACCTGCTTTTGTATGGCCCATGAGCTAAGAATGGTTTTCACCTTTTTAAATGGTTGGAAACAATGCAAAGAAGACTATTCTCTCACATCTGAAAATTACATGAAATTCATATTTTAGCATCCACAAATTCAGTTTCACTAGAGCACAATGATACTCATTTGTTTATGTATTACGTGAGGTTGCTGAAACTTTACAAAGGCAGAGGTGAGGAGTTGTGACAGCGACCACACAGCTTGCAAAGCCTAAAATACTTACTGTCTGACACTTTCAGGAAAAGTTTGCCAACCTCTGACCTAGATCATAAAGGTTTCACCTGTGGGCATCATCTTGACTGGTTCAAGAATGTGCGATGGTAGAAAAACCCTAGTTTCTTGGGAGAGGAGTGCAGGGAGAAATACACACACCACTGGGGGTTTACACACAAAGGATCACATCTTTTAGGGTCATGGAGGAGAACCCAGACAACCAGGTATAAATCCACAGAGAAATGCAAACATCCAAGGGAACAGGCAGAAACACAGAGACACAGGGAAATATCCAGGTGTACACACGCAGAATCTTCAAACCATCCAGGTGTACACAGACACTAAAGCACATAGGGAAACACACACAGGAAAGCCATACCTCCACACGTACAGACACACACAGACTCCCAGGGACCCAAAGAGAACACGCCAGCTACCAGGTGTACAAATATATATCATGCTACATAAACAAGAAGATGTATCCAGCGCCAGGCAGGCAGATACACACACAAAGGGAACCCCTTACTGTCCGGGTATCATACACTCTCAGGTAAAGAAAAACTGTCTTATTGTACACAGTTACACAAACATTCAGAGAGAGAGAGAAGGAAGGGCGGAGAGAAGGGTAATGAGAGACAGAGACAGGGAGAGATATTGAGAAAGAGGGAGGGGGAGGGAGAAGGAAGAGGGGGTGGGGAGAAGAGAAGAGAGGAAAGGGGAGCAGGAGACCCCAGGTTCTGTCCCTCCCACCACGTGCTCAGCCCCTCCGGGAAGGTCACTAATCTAGGAGGATAGAGATTTCTTCCCTCATTAGCAGTTGACACAGGAGGAGGAAAGCTGTGTGCCTATGGCCAGAACAGCCCCTTCCCTTTACTTGTCGGTGCCGGGGACCCCGCTGGCAGTCTGGTGATGCCTCGGACCCCACTCCCAGAATAACATTTCTAAATTATGAAAGGAGATGAGGATTCCACTGAAAGGGAGGACTCAATCCCTAGAACCCGGGCACAAGGACAATCACGTCCGAAGATGCTAACCTGTCCCTTCCTTCTAAGGGCAACTTACACCTCGTGACTCCATCCTTCTTCTTGCCACTCTTAAGAATTCCTTTCTGGGGCTTCCCTGGTGGCACAGTGGATAAGAATCCGCCTGCCAATGCAGGGGACACAGGTTTGAGCCCTGGTCCGGGAAGATCCCACATGCTGCAGAGAAACTAAGCCCGTGCACCACAACTACTGAGCCTGCACTCTAGAGCCCGTGAGCCACAACTACTGAGCCCATGTGCTGCATCTACTGAAGCCCACATGCTCTAGAGCCCGTGCTCTGCAACAAGAGAAGCCACCTCAACGAGAAGCCCATGCACTGCAATGAAGAGTAGCCCCTGCTCGCCGCAGCTAGAAAAAGCCCGCATGCAGCAACGAAGACCCAACACAGCCAAAAATAATAAATAAATAAAAATATTTATTTTTTTAAAAATAATTCCTTTCTGGAGGCATTTACGGAGCACCTACTGGGGTCCAGGTGCTGAGGAGACAGAGGTGAATGGAACGGGGTCCCTGCTCACAAGGAGCTCGCACTTGAGCGGGGATGAAGGATGGGTACCCAACGGTGATGCGAATCATAATCTTTTTGCAATCGTCACGTCAAAGATCAATGATCACAGATCCATCGCAAATATAATAGTAACGAAAAAGTTTAAAATATTGCAAGAATTACCCAAATGTGACACAGAGACAGGAAGTGAGCAAATGCTGCTAGAAACATGGCGCTGATAGATTTTGCTTGACTCAGGGTTGCCGTCAACCTTCAATTTATAAAACACAAAATATCTGCGAAGCACAGTAAGTGCAACGAAAGGAGGGATGCCTGTATTTGGTTTGAGACTTCTAGAGTCAGAAGGGAGGTTTTGTTTGTCTTTGTTGGTTTGTTTCTCTTTTACAGAAATTCTCTCCCTGGGGAGAAGGAGAGAAAGCCAACAGGATGGTATTCCTAAGAGTCAGCACTCAGCCGCCCCCGTCCACAAGCAACAGAGGAGACCCCTCTGCCTGCCCGCTTCCCCTGTCCCTGGGGATCTCTGGGAATCTGGCTGAATGACAGTGCCAGCTGAGATGTCCTGGGGGTTCGAGGTAGCAGTTGCTTCCTGCCCAGTGGGAGCCCAAAACACAGAGGAATGTTGGAAGGAAACCTCCCAGGCGGGTGGGCAGCCCCTCAAGGAGCCAGGGAGGGCTGAGAAGGGAAGCTATTCCTCCGTCTGTAGCAATATAAGTACCCCTGGCCTCAGACATCTCGGCCTCTCATCTCTGCTTCATCAATGCCCAGGATCTCTGACTTGGCTTCATTTCCTTGGTGAGCTGGGCTGCACACTGGGGATGCAGAACGGGGGGGGGGGGGGGGTTGGGGGTCAAGGTGGTTCAAAGCTTCCCATCAGAAGGCATCTGGCCTCAGACCCTTCCGAGGCAGGACAGGTGGCACGTGGGCTGACCAGGCGTCCCAGGGCTTGTTTGTCTACCTGCTCAGACCATGCCCCCAGAGCCAGGAGGCCTGTCAGATCTGGAAGTGACAGAAGAGTGAGCTAGAAGTAGAGATGGGTCCGGGTCCTCCCTGAACCGCCAGGCAGCATGGAGGGGAAGGAAGCCGGCGTGCAAGGCCCAGGCACTGAGCACCTGTTGCCACAGAGATGGGTCCTTGCTACCTCCCATCGTACAAAAGCAAACTGAGGCCTGGAGAGGTTCAAGCATCTGACTGAGGGCACACCGGGAATAAGAAACAGAGTTGGGCTCCCGTTTGATCTAGTGAGGACTGAACGAACAAGTAGATGGATAGATGAATGCATGACTTCAGACCTAGAAACCGTGCAAGGCTAGCTCTCAAAACTGCACGATCAGTGCACCCATGTTCACAGCAGCATTATTCGCAATAGCTAAAACATGGAAGCAAGTGAACGGATAAGCCAGCTGTGGGTTATCCATACAATGGAATACAATTCAGCCTTAAAAAGGAAGGGAATTCGGACACAGGCTACAACACGCATAAACCTTAAGGACATTATACTAAGTGAAAGAAGCCAGTCACCAAAAGACAAATACTATATGAGGTACTTAGAGAAGTCAAAATTATAAAGACAAAAAGTAGAATGATGGTTGCCAGGGGCTTGGGGGAGGGGAGGATGGCGAGTTATTATTTAACAGGTAAGAGTTTCAGATTGACAAGATGGAAGGCACAATGAGTCTGGAGGGTAGTGACAGGTGCACAACAATGTGAATTTATTTAATACCGTTGAACGATGCACTTAAAAGCGGTTAAGATAGTAAATTTTATGTTTTGTGTATTTTTTTTTTTTTTTTTTGCGATATGCGGGCCTCTCACTGTTGTGGCCTCGCCCGTTGCGGAGCACAAGCTCCGGACGCGCAGGCTCAGCGGCCGTGGCTCACGGGCGCAGCCGCTCCGCAGCATGTGGGATCTTCCCAGACCGGGGCACGAACCCATGTCCCCTGCATCGGCAGGCTGACTCTCAACCACTGCGCCACCAGGGAAGCCCTGTTTTGTGTATTTTAACACAACCAAAAAAAAAGAGAAAATAAATGAATGATCAACAGCAGTAGCCTTGTATTGGTTAGCTGTTGCTGTGCACCAGATTGTCACAAGGTCTGTGGACCAGGAATCCAGTCCCGGTTTCGCTGAGTCATCTGTTTCAGGCTGCAATCAAAATGCCAGGCAGAGCTGAGGTCTCATCTGAAACTCACCTGGGGAAAGACAGACTCCTGGCTGATGCGGTCGCTGCAAGAATTCAGTTTCTTGCGTCCTGTTGGAGAAAGAGCTTCGGTTTTCTGCTGGGTGTCAATCAAACGCAGCTTTCCCAGCATGGCTTCTGGCTTCCTCAAAGCAAACAAGGGAGAGCGTCTAGTCACTGAATGAAGTTAACAATCCAATCGCCGGCAATGTCATCATGGAAGTGACATCCTATCCCGCTGCTTTATTCTACTTGTTTAGAAGGAAGTCACAGGTTCTGCTTATCCTCATGAAGAGAGGTTTATACGAGGGTGTGAACAATGAGAGATGGGGACCATGAGGGCCACCTTGGAGTCTGTCCTCCATAATTATCATAACCAGATTTTCATCTTTGTTTCAGACACTGGGACATTATAAAATCTCACTCCCTTATTCTAAGGGATGAGCTTAGAGAGGTGGGCAGAGGTCACCTGGATCTTGCAGGCCTTGGCAAGATAAAGATAAAAATAAAGATTTGGGCTTCCCTGGTGGCGCAGTGGTTGAGAGTCCGCCTGCCGATGCAGGGGACGCGGGTTCGTGCCCCGGTCCGGGAAGATCCCACATGCCGCAGAGCGGCTGGGCCCGTGAGCCATGGCCGCTGAGCCTGCGCGTCCAGAGCCTGTGCTCCGCAACAGGAGAGGCCACAACAGTGAGAGGCCCGCGTACCGCAAATATAACTAAATAAATAAATAATAAAGACTTTTATGCCAATCTTAAAGCAGTGGGCGTCATAGATGAATTTTAAGCAGCCAGTTGACGTAGTCAGATCTGTGAGTGGCGTTTTAAATTATTATTTATAACTGCAATAAAATACATGTAACAAAATCTACCATCTTAATCACTTTTAAGTATACAGTTCAGCGGCATTAGGTATATTCGCATTGTTGTGCAACCATCACCACTGTCCATCTCTAGAACTTTTCACCTTGCAAAACGGAAACTCCATATTCCATTAAAACAACACCTCCTCGTTGCCTCCCCTCCCCAGCCCCTGGCAACCACCATTCTTCCTTCTGTCTCTGTGAATTTGACTCCTCTAGCTTCCCCGTGTAAGTAGAATCATACAGTATTTATCTTTTTGTGACAGGCTTCTTTCATGGAGTATAATGTCCTCCAGGTTCATCCATGTTGTAGCATGTGTCGGAATTCCCTTCCTTTGAAGGCTGAATACTATTCCACTGTGTGGATAGACCACATTTTGTTTGTCCGTTCATCTGTCCATGGATACTTGGGTTGTTTCCACCTTTTGGCTACTCTGAACACGGGGGTGTAAATATCAGCTCGACATCCTGCTTTGAATTCTTTGGGGTTGATATCCGGAAGTGGAATTGCTGGATCATATGGTTATTCTATTTTTAATTTTCTGAGGCACTCCCCAGATCTGTGTTTTTGCAAAGGACACTCTGGTGGCTCTGTGCAGAATGGACCAATAGGAGGCAATAAGAGACCCACCAAGAAGCTACTATGGGGCTTCCCTGGTGGCGCAGCGGTTGAGAGTCCGCCTGCCGATGCAGGGGACGTGGGTTCGTGCCCCGGTCCGGGAAGATCCCACATGCCGCGGAGCAGCTGGGCCCGTGAGCCATGGCCGCTGAGCCTGCGCGTCCGAAGCCTGTGCTCCGCAACGGGAGAGGCCACAGCGGTGAGAGGCCCGCGTACCGCAAACAAACAAACAAAAAAAGAAGCTACGATGGTTGTCCATTAGGGGAGAAAAAGATGGGGGTTCCGTCTAGATGGGGGCTGCTGACAGAGAAGGTGAACATGCCTGGAATGCAAATCACGGCTTTCCTAGGAGGTGTGGGACTCCTACTCACAGAAAAGCTTTTTAGAGAAGGGCAAGGAGATTGCTGAGATGAACCAGAAGTTTTCTACCTTCAGAGAGTGGCCTTTCACAGTGGTGAATCACACGGGCTTTGAGGCCAAACAACCTGGGTTGAAATCCTAACTCTTGCCTCTTCTCCCTGAGCCTCAGTTTCCTCATTTGTGGAAAGGATATAATAATACCCATTTCTTGGAGATTGTGAGAATTAAATTTGATCATTCGAGGGGGTAGTGCCTGATTAAAGTAAATGCTCGGTAAGATCTAGATGAATATGAAACCCCTACCAAATCTAGAATGATGTCGGATACCCAGCCTGTCTTCGCACAGCCCTCAGCCAGGAAGGTTGGGGTGGCAGTGCCGCGTGTCCCAAGCTCCCTGTGGCATCAGCACTGTTACTCGGGTGGTCCAGGGAGTCAGGACTACAGGGCGCCCTTTTTGTATGTTTTCAGACACCTTCTGCATCGCCCCCATCCATCACCAGACCTCTTGCCTTGGTCCCCTCCAGTGACTGACAGGCCCCTGAATTATAAAAAAGGGTGAGAGATAATTATATCTCCCCTTGAGCCTCACACTCACCCACCCGAGGAGTGGGAAGGTCTTTCCGTGCAGGGGAAATCTATAAAGTCCTAGAAAGAGCGATTTATCTGCCGTTCTCAGCATCCTCCGTTAGCTCTGTTCCCCCTCAGAGGACAGCTGCCTCACGCTGTCTGTCCAGGTGGAGGGGGGCGGGAAGGGAAGGGGGAGGGGGGAGAGAGTGGGGGAGGGGAGGTGCCACCTGCCGGTCTCCATCAACTCTGCACCCTCCTCTCGCTGCCTCCTCAGAGCAAGCACTTTCCTCCTTTCATTTGTGTGTCAAAGAAGAGCCAACCCTTCAGATGTCCGTCATCTGCCTCTCCGTCTCCTCCTTCAATACCCTGAATCATCCTCTTCTAGTCAACTCAAAGCAAGCACACACTACTCGGACCTGGTTCTGAGCACTCAGGTTCACCGATGCCTTCAGTGTCATGGTTCTGTGTGTGAGCTATGAAATACGACTGTCCGGGGTTCAAATCCTGGCTCTACCACTTACTAGCTGTGTTCATTTTGGACAAAATACCTTATGACAAGGTGCCTATTTCCTCTTGTTATGAGTTGAATGATGTCCCCCCCACCCCAAATTTCATAGGTTGAAGTCCTGACCCCTCAGTACCTCAGCCTGTGACCTTATTTGGAAATAGGGGCATTGCTGATATAATCAGTTAAGATGAGGTCATGCTGGAGTAGTAGCTGGGCCTCTAATCCAACATGACCGGCATCCTTATCAGAAGAAGTCTGGACACAGGCATGCACGTAGGGACGACACGATGTGAAGATCAGAGTTGTGCTGCCACAAGCTAAGAAACTACTAGATGCTAAGAGAGAGGCCAGAAACACATCCTTCCCTAGTGCTTTCAGAAGGAGCACAGCCCTGCAGATGCCTTGATCTTCAGCTTCTAACCCCCTGAACTGTGAGAGAATACATTTCTGTTGTTCAAGCAAACCAGTTGGTAACATCATTATACCCATTTTACAGATGGAGAAACTGAGGCAAGGAGGAAGCTGAGCAGATGTTACCTGTCCCAAATCATACAGCTGGAAAGTGGCAGAGCTGGGATTTTTTTTTAAAATAAATTTATTTATTTATTTTTGGCTGCGTTGGGTCTTCGTTGTGGTGTGTGGGCTTCTCGTTGTGGTGGCTTCTCTTGTTGTGGAGCATGGGCTCTAGGCGCGTGGCCTTCAGTAGTTGTGGCACGCAGGCTCAGTAGTTGTGGCTCGTGGGCTCTAGAGCGCAGGCTCAGTAGTTGTGGCACCTGGGCTTAGTTGCTCCACGGCATGTGGGATCTTCCTGGCCCAGGGCTCAAACCCATGTCCCCTGCATTGGCAGGCGGATTCTTAACCACTGTACCTCCAGGGAAGCCCCAGAGCTGGGATTTTGAGCCCACCCAGTAAGGCTCCCACCTACCATGATAAGAGGTCTGGCTCACTGGGGTATCCACAGGTCAGGGGGAAAAATCTTTCAACTCAACCACGCAAAGACACTCTCTGAATCCGGTCCCTCCTACGCACATCTAGTGGTTTCCACTGAAAGCATTTCCCTGAGGCCTTCAGAGCAGCTCCTTGGCTCTCCAAAAGTCCCCAGCTGGGGCCTTCCTTCCTGTTTTAAGAAGTGAAAGCACAGGGACACCAGGCCGGGCCCAATATAGTTCCAGATCTAAATTTAACAACAATAACAGGGCTCCAGCCTGACCCTGCAGAGAAGAAAGGGGAGAAGGGAAGGAGAAAAAAAATAGTAACAACTAATTCTTCACAAATTAGGACAATAATAAAAGTTCCTTTCAAGTGTCAGGGCATATTCTTAGCCATAACGTAACACCTAAATCAAGTCCAGGTTGCAAAAACGGCATAATAGCAGGAAGCCAGGCTACAGGCCTAACTTCCTCCGGGGAGACAGGGGATCTAGGGGGTGTCGTAGGCTGGGCGGGCAGGGATGGAGCCAGGCAGGGCCTGACTCACTGGGAGGCGCACACCTCTGTCTGGCCTCCCACCAAGTTCCATCTGGGTCGCCCGCTCAGCCCCTCCTGCTTGGGCCTTTGGAGCCAGAGCTCTCAGCGGTCATCAGCGTGTCTCTCGCCCACCTTCCCAGCCGGTCTTCTTGGCATAGCCCAAGTGCAAGTCGAAAATGCAAGTTGGAGAGGGTAACATGAGAATGCATCTCTAGACCAACAACTGCGGGAGCACGGTGAACTGAGGGCCCCAGCTGCTGGGCTCTGAAAGCCACCCTGCATTTGCTGGGAGGCCACAGTTCCCACGGGCCGTGGCTCCTGGGGGCCGCATTTAAGCCAATGTCTAAAATTGACAAGGATGCTAAGGCAGGTCTGTTCCAGGGAGACATGGAGTTCCTCTGACAGCTCTAGGCCTCCCTACGGCTTTCCTGAATCTTCCTCAGTCTGCGTGGCAGCCAGGGGTGCTGTCACCCGGCCTCTTCTCCCTGTCTCCTCACTCAGAATCAGACCTGCACTGAAGTTCAGCAGCTCTCCCTGCCTGTTCTGGCTATCTCTACTTGCTCTCAAACAGGCACTTCCCCTAGTTAAATCCCTGCACGTTTAATCCCATCTCGGTACGTGCTTCTTGCAAAGGTCCAGACGAATACATACAATCATATCCCTTCCCAGCATAACGTGCTTCCAGGAGCTTATTGTCTCACTGGAAGGAAATCCAAATTCCTTACTCTGGCCTCCATGGCCCCTGCCACCTCTCTGACCTTGACTTCTAATCTCACCCCCTGTCTCAATAGTCTTCTTGGTGTTCCTCAAACATCCAAAGTTGTTTTTGCTTCAGGGCCTTTGCACCTGCTAGTCCTGCTGCCTGGACCTCTATTCCTCAGGCCCGGAGGCTTCCCACTCATCCTCCAGGTCTCAGCTCAAGTGTCACCTCCTCAGAGAGGCCTTCCTTGACCCACTTAATTGAAACAGGCTTCCTGTCTCTGCTCCCTAATCAATATCTACTTCTTAGACTGAGAAAACACATCACTCTGTTCTTAGATGATTTGTCTGACAGCCCTTCTTGAAAGTAAGCATCTAGAAATATCCTAAGAGCCAGCACTTACTGAGGACTGACCAGTGGCCAGACATTCTTCTAAGAGCTTCCCATGTTTAACTCATTCAATCCTTCCCAAGCCCCTGTGAGATGTAGGTACTGCTCATGTTACAGACGAGGAAACTGAGGCACAAGGCATTTAAATGAATTCCCTGGGATCATACAACTAGTAGACAGGAGAGCAGGATTTGGATCAAAGCCGTCTGGCTCCAGAATCCACACCCTCTTGCAGGACACAGCTTTGCTGCCCATGAAGAGAGAATACTTTTGAGTGCTAACAAGGACCACCATGCCTCATCCTGTAACAAAACTGAATGGATTCGTTGCATGCCTCCTACAGAACAGGTGTTGACACGAGTCACCTTATTGCCTTTTCACGAGGACCTTGGAAGGTGGGACTTGCTTACTCTCCATTTGTCCTCTCCCCCTATCCTTCACCCTTCTCTGTCCTGCTCTGTGCCCCAGAACCTGACCTCTATCCCTATGGACTACATTTCCCAGTATCCCATGTGCTCTGGTTTCCGGTTGGGATCATCCAATGGGAGGCAGTGCCCAAAGGTCAAGGGGTAAAAGGAAAGAGGCTGGGGTATCTCTTCCCTGTTTTCTCTCTAATTCGGGATCACATCACTGGCAGGGGTTATGCCCCTCCCCACTGAAGCTCCTACCAGCTGGCTCACCCACCGCCACCCCAGCCCTCTCTGGGCTCCTGAAACCTCATTTCCTTACGCCTTGCTCCTTCAACCTACAGAGGGTGACAGCGCCCCACTGTTGCCAGATTCTGGGAGTCTTAGCGTCCCTCGTTTGTTCGCTTCTGCCCACCCCTCTCTAAGTCACCCCTTGATGAAACTCTCACAGTTTGAACGATCCAGGGTAGATTCTATTTCTTGCAGAGACTCTGACCGGTATGCAAGCATTAGGACTCCCCATTTTACAGGTGAGGAAGGAGGCTCAGCAATTAGAGGCCACCAGCCCAAGGTTGCAGGGATGGCTAAAAGCAGAACCCAAGCGTGCCTGCTCTCCATGTCCCTGCTCCGTTCTTTCTTACAAAGGCCCACTTGAACCTAGTGGTTAAGCGCACGGGCTCTGGAGTCACTTAGACCTCGGTTCCAGGCCCAGCTCAGTGACCTTGGGCAAGTTACTTACTCCCCAGATTCTCCTTTGTCCTCCTCTAAAAATATGCATAATAATAATTGCTTTACCTTACAGGGTTGTTGTTAGAATTAAATGCTACCGTATATGCAATACTTAGAGTGCCTGGAACACAGTAAGTGAACGATAAACACAGCGAGCATCCTCACCACCACCATCACTGTTACTATTGTTGTTGTCACTGAAATTCCCTGTCCACCAATATCATTTCCAGACTCGCCACTCCCCAGAAGATAACACGAGAACAATTCACACAAGGCTCGATGAGTTAATCACCCCAAAGCTATTCAGAGAGTTTATTCCCACCAACACAGGATGACAGCGGACCCCAGAGTGACTTAACTGGGTCAAAGTTACACCTGACCCCTCCTTTCCTGCTCTCCCCTCCCCAGCTCTGGCACAGGAATTATCACAGCGTTCATCGCCTCTGAAGGCCATCCCTGCTGCGAGGCTTTGATAGGGAAAGTGTGAAGAACAAAGGCCATTGTTCACAGAGGCGGCTGGTGCCTCTCAGGCCCCAGGCCAGCTTCCCAGGGGTGAGGTCTGGCTCCGAAGACACAAAGACGAAAGTCATTAGGACTAGGGACAAACAATGATGGAATCACTTCTATTTACCTGAGCCGGAGGGGGCTGCCAAGTGGGGAACAAAGAACTTAGGACATTCTCCCTCTGCTCTCCCCTTACTGCGTTTCTCTCAAAATAATGGGAGAGTGAGTGGTCTAGCAGTCTCAGACCGGCTTCAGATTCTATTTCTGAAGAGATGGCAAAGGACAGCGCTTAAAAGAACAGGCTGTGACATCCAACTGCCTGGATGCAAACCTCGACTCCATCATAATTAGCTATGTAACTTGGGTAAAGTGACTTCATTCTGTAAGCCTCAGTTTCCTCACCTGTAAAATGGGGATAAGAATCGCTCCACCCTCTCCTAAAATGTATGTAATTGTGACCTACAGGAGGGCTCCCTACAGGATTTCAATTATCATCACAGTCCTCCTCCTCTCTGTAGACTTGGTCAAGTTCCCTGCCCCTTGATGAACTTTAGTTTCCGCATCTGTCCAACGAGAATAAACAACCAGTTCAAAAATATCAGGCGAGGACCAAAGGAGAAGAGGAAAGCCTTTTGGAATCTGCAACGCGGTGCCAATTTGGAAGCAAGATCTCATTAAGACTAGTCCCAGCTCACCTCCACAGAGCAGCCCATGTGAAATTGGCCATGCCCTTCCTTCCCAGGCTAGTTTCTGCATGTATATATAAAATGAGGATAGCCATAGCATCTTTTTCATAGAGTAAGTGCCCTGAGAATTCAGGGAAGTATTTGATGTTGGCAAAGTGCTTACCACGTTTCCTAATGTATACCGAGTGCCTAACACCTTAGCTATCTTCTTACTGTTAGGAGACTGAAGGTCAGGAGCAGATACAGACAAGTAATTAGTAGAAATTAACATGCTGCTCAACCAGGATGGCTGCACTGCACAGGCATACCCATTTTGTGGAAAGAAAAACTGAGGTCTGGAGGACAATGTGGGTGTGGGGTAGGAGATACACCTTCTAATGTTTAGTGGTATCTGGTGAGTTCAGGTCATTTTTACCAGTGTCCTAACCAGGCAGTGTCAAAAAACCTAGGGCTTCCCTGGTGGCGCAGTGGTTGAGAGTCCGCCTACCGATGCAGGGGACACGGGTTCGTGCCCCGGTCTGGGAAGATCCCACATGCCGCGGAGCGGCTGGGCCCGTGAGCCGTGGCTGCTGGGCCTGCACGTCCGGAGCCTGTGCTCCGCAACGGGAGAGGCCACACAGTGAGAGGCCCGTGTACCACAAAAAAAAAAAAAAAAAAAAAACCTAGAACGAACCCTTGTCACTCGCTTTCCCAGCATCCTCACTCTCCTGTCCTCACCCCGTCAGGTGCTGATGGGGGTGTGGGAACAGACAGATACTGCCTAGTCCAGACAGAAACCAACTCAGATTGGCTTAAATCAGTCCCTCTCCACCTCTCAGGTCTGCGTGCATTGGCTTCATTTGTAGGCAGGCCCATCTCTCATGGCGGCAAGGTGCCCACCAGAAGCTCCCAACGGATGTCTTACCAGTTCAGCAACTCCAATGAAAAAGAGAGCTCTTCTTTCCCAGTACTCACACCAGAATCCAAGGAGTGTTGGTTCCCATTGGACTGTCTTGAGTCACATAACCACCCCTGAACCTATCACTGGGGTCCAGGGATGGAATGTGCTGACTGGCCAAATCTGGAACAGGAAGTAGGTCCATTCTTCTTGGAGGATGAAAGTGTGGGGAGGGATGGTATCTGGAGGGAAAATCGGGGTGCTATTACCAGAAGAAGGCAGCGTGGGTGCTGGGCGTGCATGAAGCACAGATGTCACCCCACCACCACACACCGTTGCACCGGCTGCTACCCGGGACAGGCTCCTCCCTGGCCACTGCTCAGGGTACCCCTCTGATGTCTTCCTATATGTGTTCAGTAAGGTTCAGAAGAAGGAAGGAGATCACATACTGACAGGCTGAGTTAAGTGACCTGACTGACTCCCTGAAATTCCTGGACCTCCATTCCTTCCTCTGCCATGTGAGGCAAAAATGTCTGCCCTCAGGACATCAGTGAGCAAAATGACACAAAAGCCCTTTGCAACGACTTTTTAAGGGCAAGGTCTCACTGGATTGGACTGATATCTTTTTCTCTGGAGGCAAGAATCTCAACTTCAGTTTTTTGTGGGTTTTTTTGTTGTTGTTGTTGTTGTTTGCGGTACGCGGGCCTCTCACTGTTGTGGCCTCTCCCGTTGCGGAGCACAGGCTCCGGACGCGCAGGCTCAGTGGCCATGGCTCACGGGCGCAGCCGCTCCGCGGCATGTGGGATCTTCCCGGACCAGGGCACGAACCCGCGTCCCCTGCATCGGCAGGCGGACTCTCAACCACTGCGCCACCAGGGAAGCCCCTCAACTTCAGTTTTATTTGTAACTCACCTGATCACTCAGCTCTCACTCACATGGTACCCAATTAAAACAGCTTTCCCTGATTAATCCGCACACAGTGAGGCATGGGCTTAGTTATCCCCTCAACCCACACACAAAAACGATAAGCAACAGACACCATTCTAATGCCAACTTTACAAATGAGGAACCTAAGTAAGGAGACGTTTAATCACTTACCCAAGACAAAAAAGGTGTGAAATAGCAGAGCTGAGATACAAGAGCTGCTCTGCCGGATCGGGCCACAGGCACGTGTGTGGCGGTCTGTGAGGTAACTGCATCCCACTTTCTGGAGACTGTGCCCAGACCATGCACAGACATGCTTTTTTGGTTTATATTCAGCTAACAATTATTGAGTACCTATGGCATGCCAGATACAGAGATGAATCTAACCTTGTTCAAGCCCTCAAGGAGCCCCACTCTCTCAGTCAGTACCTCTCACCTGGGGGTGATTTTGCCCCCCTCCCCAGGGACATTTGGCAATATCTGGAGACAGTTTTGTCACTACTGCGGGTGGGGGTGTGACAGGCACCTAGTGATAAGAGGCCAGGAATGCTGCTGAACACCTCCAGTCCCCACCACAAAGAATTACCAAGTGCCAAATGTGGAGAGGGATGAGGTGAAGAAACCCTGACTCAGGTGAAGGAAAAATACAAAATCCATTCAGTGATCAAACTTCTTGGGTTCATCCAGGTATTTCTAAATACAGTCTAGATTGTAATAGACAAAATATTCAAACGGGAATTGAAACAAACACCAGGTGAGGAGACACAGAAACTGTTAGAATGGCACGCTTAGCCCTCCAGTTGATGATGGCTTTTGAGGTGACCCCTAAGAAAGTCAGCCACACCCCAAGCCTCAGTTTCCCCATCTGTAAAGTGGACATGCCCTCCCCTGTACAAGTGGAGCAGGAAGAAGCCAGATCTGTTCCCCAGACGTGTGTTGCTTGCCAACATAATGTTATTCTTCGTTTAAACTTTTAAACGAAAGGAAACATGCAAACAGTAAAGTGAATGCATTTAAGCATTGAAACAGCTCAGTTTTGACAAAAATCAACATACCCCTGTCACCACCATCAAGATGGAAGCATAGAACACTGCAAGTGTCCCCACAGCCTCACTCAGTCCCACCCTCCTGGTCATTATCCCTTCCCAAAGGTGGCCCCTATTCTGACTACTTCCCCATAGTTTTAACTTGTACGTTTGAACTTTAAATAAACGGAATCATAGAGCTTTATTCTTCTGTGTCTGGATAGTTTTTCTCTATATTATGTGTGTGTGATTTATCCAAGTTGACAGAGCTGCATTTCATTTTCACTGCTATCTAATATTCCCCTGGGACGTGATACCACTATTAATCTATCCATTGTGCTGTTGGTGGGTATTTAAGTTGTTTCAAGTCATTTGCAGCTAAAAGCATCCTAGGGTGTGTCCTTTGGTACACGTATGACCCCATTTCTGTTGGGCTGGGTTGTGAGCTCGTCATGGACTTACAGTTCCTTTTTAAAATTCCATATCCTTTCTACTACATTGTGGTAAATTCTGAATCAAAACTGTAGCATTAAGTCCTGCCTAAAAGTTTCCAGCCTGTAAGTCTGGGCTTGCTAGTGCCCACAACTGTGTGAGCCACTGCCTTAAAATAAATCTTTCAATACACACACATACACACACACACACACACAAACATATACACCCCCTATTGGTTTATTTCACTAGAGAAACTTGGCTGATACAGACTGAAGAGGCGCCGACTGAATTCAACACCTCACTCTAACAGAACATGCCCCAGCATGGTTGACAACTTGAGTGAGATTTGACAAGGAAAAAAATGATGGTGACATAAGCAAACTGAGAAGGGCAATGAAGAGAAACTCAAAGAAAAGCCAAAGTCTTGTTTCCCAAGACTGCACATATCTAACCCTTGCAGGAAATACCAAATGAGTCCTTACTTTGTGCCACTTTTATGCCCATTATACAGATGAGGGAAATTGAGGCTCAGAAAGAGGAAGAGGGTTCCCCCAAAGTTGTACAACTATTAATAAACAAGGGTTGGATCTATTTGTCATCAAGACTTATGCTCTTCACCAATAAGCTTTGCTTCCACCTCCTTTGGAAGCTGCAGTTTGTAAGACCTTCCTCAAGGTTACTTTCACCTTTGAAGTTGGTCTCTCCTCCGTGTGCCTCTAGGCGGAAATGCCCAGGCTCACACGCACATGTGCGCACAAAACCATATCACTCACCAGAGAGACTGAGTAGCAGATTTATTCTCAACCCCCCTCTAATCCCAGATGACCAGCAAACCACCCAGCAGTGACTCTGACCACCTGACTCATGGTTGCATATTTTTATGTGCAATGGCAAGAACTGAAACTCAGTTAACCCAAGCCTCAGCCATACAACCTTTCCCTGGAGTTGTCTGGGATGCTGTCTCCAGACTCATCTCTCTAGTCTAACCCTTCCAGGCTGTCCTCTACTCGGGGGCTAGAGCGCAATTTGCCAAAACCCATATCTGATCACATCACTTCCCTGCTCACAATCCTTCAATGGCTCCCTATTACCTTCAGAACAAACTTCACAATTTGGTCTAAAAGGCCCTTCTTGATCTGACCCTGTTTGTTGTACTGGACTCCTCTCCCATCGTTTCCTGAACTTCCTTCCCCAGCAGTCCTGAGTTATTGGTAGTTGCCACAAACGGCACTCTCTCAAGTCCCCATGCCTTTGCATTGCTGTTCCCTCTTCCTGGAATGCCCTTCTCTCATCCTGTCTACCTGAAGCTCCTCTTCACCCTTCAAGACCCAGCTTAAGCACCATTCCCTCCTCTGTCTTTGAAACCTGACTTCCTCTCTGGGGTCAATCCTGACTTCTGCCTACTTTACTATTGCCCAACTTTCACTGCCCCCGCCCCCCCCCCCATGCTTCTACTGTGAGCACCCATGTCCTCTGTGCTTTCCCCGTCATAGCCCTTAACACACATCACCATGTGGCTCTTTTACTGTTCTGTCTTCCCAGGTAAGCCTCAGCCTCCGCGAAGGCAGAACCAGCCTGCCATGTTCACCATCACAGCCCATTGCCCAGAGCCTGGCACGTCAATAAATATTGTTGTAGAAAAGGAAGAAAGGAAAGAAAGAATAAAGGAATCAAGTGTCCTGACTATCCCATTAGATGGTGAACTTTCTCATTGATCTCTATATCGACAGACCCAGATCCAGGCCCAGAAACACACTAGGCCATCCATCGAGGCTAAATTAAACAGCAGCTATGGAGACATCACTGCAAAATCTAGCATGAGTCCCCTACTTTGGTCCAGTAGCCCTATATCTTCATTCCCCATTAGTCACAGCTCAAGAGCACCCCTAAGTCTTCCTCCCCAAGGCCTTCCAACTCTAAGAGCCTTTGTTTTCCAACTCCAGGCGCCTTCAGTGGTTTTGTTTCTCATGGAAAAGCAGGGTGAGTTCATTACATTGTGTTCCTGGCTTGGAGATCATTGTCATTCATCCGACTTCAAAGTCCGAACCATGATCAGCTCGCTTAAGGCTCGTCCCACCCATATTTTCTTACAACCAGGAAATGGGGAATTTCCTTCATTTTTTTAAACCATTCCAGCGAGTCTCTGTCACATGGCTCCCTTCACAAACTTTTCTTGAAACACAAAGATGGAATGAGGCCTCCCCCCCCCCCCCGACTGCAGTGGCCATTAGGGGTCCCGGCTTTCCTCTGATCTCTATCAAACACTCATCCAGCACATTGGAATGACAGTATTTTTTGTTTATACAACACCTTTCATTGGGGGCCAGGGTTGGGCTGAAATTGGGTGGGGGCCAGATTAAAGCCTTATGTAGATGTTGCTTCGTTTATCCTGCAGGGTTGGAAAGAATAGTCTTTAATGGAAAAAGATACAAAGCTTAGAGAGTGGGGTGGTTCGCCTCCAGAACGAAGGAGTGTGTCAAGGCTGGGCCCAGCTACCTGACCTTTCGATGGCTTTGTTCCCCGTTGATTGGTACTCATTTGTCCTGATTCTTAAATCTCTACATTTAACATTCACCTAATAGCCATCAACCCAAGCCCATTTCTGTTACCCACCTTCCTGCTGGGCTCCCAATCTTTCTCCCATCAGCATCCGTGGCATCACTCTCTCCTGGATGTCCTCTGACCTCCTGCCGTCAGCCTCCTTTGGAGACTCTCTCCTCCTCCTTTGGTCATATCCTCAAATTGCCTAATCCTGAGCATTCAGGGCCCTTTCTCATCTCACTATCTTGGTGACCTCAGGTGCTCTCACAGCTTTGATTGATGATAACTCGTAAGTCTGTAACTCTAGCCCAGACCTATCTGAACTCCAGGTGGGAATGGTGTATCAGGGTAGGTGAAGCTGTTGTAACAAATAACCCCCAGATCTCTGTGGCTTAACGCAGAGAAGGTTTATTTCTCATTCACGTCACAGTCCAGTGAGGATCAGCAGGGTGAGCTCTGCCCCACACAGTCATTCAGGGACCCTGGCAGCGTGTGCCTTATCTTCTAGGACAGTGGTTCTCACACAGGGACATCTGGCAGCATCTAGATATGGTTCTGGTTGCTGAAACTAGAGGCAGGGAAATCTGGCGTCTCATTGGTAGAAGCCAGGGATGCTCGTACGTACCCTACAGTATATGGGACAGTCCTCCGCATCAAAGTATTATCTGGTCCTCGATATCATCGCTCAGAAAACATGTTCTCGGGCATCAGAGTCCTCTACTGGACCTTGAGCACCTGGCTCCTAGGTGTTCAAGGGAAGCAAAGGTGAGCAAAGGGAAGGCATGGAAGATTATGTGGGAGGTTTTAGAGGCCTGGCCTGGAAGGGACCCAGGTCATTCTTGCCCGTATCCCACTGGACAAAACTCGTCACCCGATCCCACTTAACTACAAGGGAGATTGGGGACTGTAGTCTAGCTGTACGTCCAGGAGAAAAACACACTAGGGCTAGATGAACACATAGTGTGTCTCTGGGATAGGTGGCATAAACTAGGTATGTCCCACCCTGAGGGTATCACCTTCCCTGTCTCCTAAACCTCCCCATACCTCTCTACATATTCACCTCAGTTCCCATTACTTCCAGTCTGTCCCCCATTCAGTCCCATGTTCTTCCACACACAGTAACTTTGTCTCAAAGGAACTTCTTCCTGGAATACCCTCCCAGGCCCCAGATCACCCTAGACCAGCTATGGACTCTCTAACTAGCCCTCAGCACTCACTTATCACATTGCCTTTTTCTTTTCCTTCATAGCACTTCGCACCACTATATATATATATATATATAGATAGATAGATAGATAGATAAATAATATTATTTATTATATAATAATATATTATTACATATTATATATATATTATAGAGATAGATATATAAATAATATTATTTATTATATAATAATATATTATTACATATCATATATATATTATAGAGATAAATATTATTTATTATATAATAATATATTATTACATATAGTATATATTATATATAACATCATATAATAATAATATAATAAATATTATATGTATTTATTTATAGAAATAAATATATTATATATAATTAGATTGTATATAATATTGTCTCCTGCACTAGATTGAACTCCAGAAGGATAGGGTGCTTGCTTGTCTTGTTCACGGCTGTTCCTAATACCTAGCAAGAATGCCTGACATATGGTAGCACTCAATGTATACTTTTTGAATAAATAAATGAAGCTTTTCTATACTAAACAGCCATATTGGTCTTTGTAAATACAGATCTGGATATAGCCCTTCCCTATTCTAATCTCCTAATATAATTAGATCCAAACTCTTTAGCTCACTGTTTAAGGCCATTCACCATCTGGCCCTATCATACCCTCTCTCCCTCTTCTCATACACTCCCAACCATGTACCCTACACTTTGAGCACCCTACACTTCAGCTCACAAGTCTCTGACTATAACACGTTTACCATGTCTTATTTACTTATTTATTTTATTCTCAGCTTTATACTTTTGCATGTGCTATTTCCATTGCTTGGAATATTTTATCTTCTTCCAGCTGACAAACTCCTACTCATCCCTCAGTACCCTGTTCCATGTCACTTCCTCTGAGAAACCTTTTCTGATGACTTAGGTAGTCATTCACTCCCTCCTCTTCATTCCTTATGTGCTTTGAGAAATAAATTGTAATTATTTTCTCTGTGGCTGCTTCCTCCCCCATCAGACTATGTGTTCTTCCAAAAAAGGAAGAATGTTTTACTTGATTATGTGGCTGCCTCCCACGCCAGTGCCAGGCAGAGTTCTGGGCCCTGAACAGGTGTTCAGGACACGTGTAAGGAAATAGAAGATGGATAGATGCGTCAATCTCCCCAGATTCTCCAGGCATTTTCTTAAAAGAGCCCAAAATCAACCTGATGATGATATCCCTCTTGGAGTCACAGCCACTTTATCTGTAGAGCCAACAGGTGCTCAGAAATGTTTGCGGTTGGATCCAAATCTCCCAGATTGAGTGCAAATGGCCATCAGTCGCTGGAAGCCAAATGAGCACCAGTGCCAGGAAACAGGGAGGGCAGGGGGCGGCCCAACCCTGCCCTGCCAACTGATGCTACTAATGGTAATCAGCAAAGGGGCTGGCCCCTGCCTCCCGGCTTGGGAATACCAGAAACTTCCCAGATGCCTAACTCCTGTTTACCCTCCAGATCTCAGCCTTTCCAGACCTCCAAGACTGTATTAGAATCCCCAGGGCTCTGTAATGCCCCTTCTTGGAGGAGTCGCCCTGTGAGTCTGTCTGCCCCATCAGAGTGTGGGTCCTCGTGGGGCAGACCCATATCTGCATCATTCTTTGCCGCATCCCCTGTCTTTCTATAGGCCCCGGCTCAGAGTCCAGGTATCAGTCAGGGCGCAATTGTGGGAACAGAAGGTACTCTGGGTGTTTGAAATCAAGAGATTTTAACGCAGAGAATCGGTTACCCAAAGAATGGAAAATCTGAGAAACCAAAGGGGATGGTGAGGAAAGCAGAGATTACTAACAGCAGGGGGTTACCGACACCCCTAGGCTAGAGGACAGCAAGAAGAGGTGATACGACTGCAACCCAGGCTTGGGGTCTCCTGGTGGAAGGTGGAAGCATGGCGAGCCTCATAGAGGGAGTTAACGACAAAGAGAAGGTGTAGTTTCTGCTGGGGTTGCTGCCTGACTGAAAAATGAAGGGAAAGAAATATCTTGGCCTCTCCCTTTCTCCCACCCTCTGATATGTCATGAGTCCCACCAGTGGAAACGAAAATGATAGGAAAACTGCAAAGTACAGCTTGCAGGGCCAAGCCCCTGAGACACAGAGCAGAGCAAGGGAAGAGGAAGGAATGGCTCTGACAGCAGATGGGTCCTGGTCCAGCCTTGAAGGAGACCTGAATCACCTTCTGTCTTGGACTCTGTATTAGTCAGGGTGAGCTAGGTTACGCCACAGCAACAAAAATGCCTCTCATCTCAGCGGCCTAAAACAACAAAAAGCTGAGCACCAGTAATTAAATGCTTCCACTTGGAAGTCACATCTGTCACTGTCTCACACTTCACTGGAGGGGGAGGGAAGGGAGTCAAGGGACGGACATCTTGTCATTTTTTTCTTTGAATAAATGTCACTTTTTGAGGCAAAAAAAAAAAAAAAGAAGCAAGTCATAGGCTCATAATTAATTTCAGGTGGGTGGCAAAGTGTAACCCCCTCGTATACGCTAAAGAAGAGACCTGGAAGTATAGGTGGGCAGCAATAATGTCTACCACTGCTATCTCACCTGGCCCCCACTCAATTTTGGAGTGTCTGCCAGTTCAGGTAACAACCAAAATCACCCTCCACACACTCACACACAAACACACATTTCCAACTGCCCCCCTAGGGACCTACTAATAAGATGCTATAAAATAATATTTGTTTACAGTCAAAGATGACCATAATACACCCATTCAGAAAACAGCAAGTCAGAGATACCTTAGCTGCTTAACACAGTGACAGTTTATTATCTCACGGTTTCTGGGAGTCAGGAATCACAGTGGCTCAGCTGGTCTGGTTCAGAATGTGTCATGAAGTCACAGTCAGATATTTTGGGGATTGCAGTGGCACCGGAAGCCTTCACTGGGACTGGAGCACCTGCTCCAAGGTGACTCAGTCACATGGCTGATAAGTTGGTATATAGACTACAATGCCATTTTTTGGTAAAAAGAAAAAAGGTATGGATATTCTATGATGTTATATATTTTTATAATGGTAGCCAACCACCAACATGGCCCCTAATATCCTTGCCTCATCACCCTTGAGTAGTTTTCTCTCACGTTGCATCAGGGTTGGTCTGTATGACCCATAGAACATGGCGGAAGTGATAAAGTATGACTTTGGGACTACGTCAAAAATGTCATTCCCCCTCCTGCTTGGCTCCTCCTTGGATCACTCACTTTGGGGAGAAGCCAGCTGCCATATTGTGAGGACATTCAAGCAGCCTATGAAAACAAATTTCACCTGGTCTCCCACCAACAGCTGGCATCAGGTTGCCACCCACGTGAGTGCGCCATCTTGGTAGCAGATCATCCAGCCCCAGTCAAGCCTTCAGATGAGACTTGCAGCTCCAGCCAACAACTGGCTGCAACTTCACGAGAGATCCTGACCCACAACTTCCCACACAAGCTGTTCTCAAATTCTTGACCCACAGAAACTGTGAGATAATAGATTTGTGTTGCTTAAGCTGCAAGGATTTTGGATAATTTGGGGGATTCTTATTTAGTCATATATGGGAACACATGTGTATATCTATTTAAAGAAAATTTTTAGAAGGATAAGATTATAGGATGGGGTATTTATTTTCTCCTGCGTGCTTATCCAGTTTCTCATTTTTCTACGGTGAACACATCACTTGGAATAGAAGAGAAGACAAGAAGAAAGAAGAAGGGGAGAAGGAGAAACAGCTGCAGCTGTTGGGTGATGGGGGGACTGTTATAGCTGCTTCAAACGCTGCAATAAGTCTAGACTGTGCCAGAGAGTTGGCATAGCAGCTGCCAGTGTAGATAACTCGTTAAGGAAGATGGCTGAGCCAAAGGAAGAACCGCCAGTGTCCATCCTGGGCTTTTCCATGCAGTTAGCTCTGCTCTGAGCTGCTCAGAGGATGTGTTTGGAAGGAACATGGCTGGAGACTGGCCGCCGGGAAGGGGCGGGGGTGTTGCATTTGGAAAACCTCAAGGTTTCTGAGCTGGCAAGATATGTCAGCAAAAAGCCCTCGCCTGTCTAGACAAAAGTTTGATTTTTGAATCAAAAAAGGGAACGTTTGCAAGTCGGAAAGCAGTTTAAGCATTTTTTTCTCCTTTGAAAATAACCATGAATTTTTAACCATCCACCCTAAAGAGAGACAGTGAGACTCCAACTGTGACACCAGGGATTTTGGTATTGCCCCCTCCCCTGGATAGATTGTGAGATGCGGCCATTTCTGAGACTGGACATTGACTCCTGCAGCTGAAGAGAGAGGTTTAACAAGGCCCCAGGGCATCGAGGAGAAGAGACAGGTTTCCACTGCGAACATCTGAGGCTCGGGAATCAGCGTTTCTCAGGCAGCCTGAGAAAATGATCAATTTGGCTGCTGACAAGAGGGAAATCAGTGTGCTAGGTTTTGCTGACCTTGGGGGAAGAAATCCACGTTGGTTCACCTGGCCCCAGTAGTAAGGGCTCCTGTGGGCTGCCGTCTGAAACCACAGCTCAAGCTGAGTCTGAGGGTTACAGAGAAGGCCTGCTCGGAAGGGATTCCTCCTGAACATTCCTTTGCCCCATAGACCTGACTCAGCTTTGGGCAGAGAAGTTGGGCATTTGACGCCAAGCCAGGGGGTTGTGACAGAAATCGGATGGAGGTTTTTTTTAGACAGCGTATATTATAAAGGACTACGGAAGTCTTAAGGAACCTTAAGATTGGAATGCAGCTGAACTTGTGGAAGGGGTAGAACAGGAAAAGAGGCCCTCAGGGACCCAGGGGTCCCTTTTCTTTACTCCTTGTCTCCCTCTCTCTCTACAGGCTGGCTTCATGCCTCTCCCTTTAACTGGAAACAGACTCCAGATGCTTCTACTGCATCTTGGGCCACACCACAGCACTCAGGGGAGCATGTCACTGGTTCAACTACTAGAAGAGAATGAGGCAATATGCATGTGAGTGTGTGTGTGCGTGTGCGTGTGCGTGTGTGCGCACGCGCCTTTTACTTCCTCTCTCTCAACTCCAAATTATCAGGGAAGGAGCTCTGATTGGCACATCTTGGGTCAGGTAACCACCTTGGTCTAAACAGGATGACCAATGAGTACAGACTTACCATAAATACCCTACAGGCATAAAAAAACCCACCAGGGCCCTTAGCTAGGAGTGTGGGAATCATGGGAAGCTGGGAACACATTCCACAAGGATTCAGCTACTCTATAAAAGGGACTCATGCCCCCGTATGGAGGGCTCTGAATGATCATTCTCACTCCAAATATTTGAGAATCTGAACCTACGTGCCTTTCTTTGATGCCTCTCCCTACTATTTCTCACGGCACAAGCTCCAGCACTAAGATTTATTTTTATTTTCTGTAAATCTTTTATTCCTAAGCCTTATTCTGAGCAATAATAGCAATGAAATCACAAGTTTAATGTGATAAGAGGCAAAATTAGGCAGCGGTCTAGAGTCAGACAGACTGGGTTTGAATCCCTGCTCTGCCACATTCTAGCTGTGTGACTTTGGGCAAGTTGTTTAACCTCTCTGTACCTATGTTTCTTTAATTGTCTAATAGTTTAACTGGTGTAATAGTAGTAGTTGTGTTATAGAGATGCTTCAAGAATTAAACTCAGATATACTTACTACAGTGCCTGGCACAAGATAACTCTTAGCTACTAAGAGCTAGCGTTGTAATCATTATCATTGTGTGTTTACTATATACTTTATCATATAAAAAAATAAATGTAAGCACTCAGAAAATTTACAAATGACCATCTACGTGGTACACCTGGTTAGAAAATGATTCCTAACATAAATTCTCCCTAGTAGTGTTCTCCACTGCTTAACAATAAAACTTTGTATAAGGCAAAGGATCAAGGTCTATAAATGAGGACATGATGGAACAAAAGGATAAGAACTAGATGGCGTAACAGAAGGGCATTGCAGGGTCAGATGGGAAGGCAGTAAGAGTCATATCAAGGGCACAGGCTTAGGAATAAGGCCAACTTAAAATCAACAAATGTTGGCGAGGGGGTGGAGAAAAGGCCACCCTTGTGCACCGCTGGTGGGAATGTAAATTGGTGCAGCCACTGTGGAGAACAGTACGGAGGTTCCTTAAAAAACTAAAAATAGAACTACCATATGACCCAGCAATTCCACTCCTGAGTATATATCCGAAAAAAACAAAAACACTAATTCAAAAAGATACATGCACCCCAATGTTCATAGTAGCATTATTTACAATTGCCAAGATATAGAAGCAAACTAAGTGTCCATTAACAGATGAATGGATAAAAAAGATGTGGTATATATGTTACCATCCAGGGTTTTTGTCCTCCTTAATCAATAGAAATTGATCAGAGGCCAGACAAGAAATTCAGGCAAGGCTTTATTGGGGCCCCTGCTGTAGCAGTGGGGAGCGAGAACAAATGACATGTTCCCTTGCTTCCCCTCTCCCTGAGGCGGGGTGAGCTTGTTTCTTTTTTTTTCTTTCTTTCTTTTTTAATAAATTTATTTATTTTATTTATTTATTTTTGGCTGCATTGGGCCTTCATTGCAGCTTTGCGGTGCGCAGGCTTCTCATTGCAGTGGCTTCACTTGTTGTGGAGTACGGGTTCTAGGCGCATGGGCTTCAGTAGTTGTAGCTCTCAGTTTCCAGAGCGCAGGCTCAGTAGCTGTGGCGCACGGGCTTAGTTGCTCCACGGCATACGGGATCTTCCCGGACCAGGGCTCGAACTCGTGTCCCCTGAATTGGCAGGTGGATTCTTAACCACTGCGCCACCAGGGAAGTCCCGAGCTTGTTCCTTATATGGGGTGAGGGTAGAGGTGTGTCCAGGGGTCGGGACGGAGGGCTGGCTTAGGTGTTTTGCCCACCCCTTAGGTGGTGCTGTGTGCAGGGGGCATGCTCAGCACCCTGCTTTTGCTCCCGACCCCCTGCTTTTGCTCCAGGCTCTTCAAAAGTGGCAGTTGGGTTTTGTGGTCTCTGTGCATCTTTTGTCCAGAATTTGCCCCAACTGCACATGCATGCAGTTATTTTTGGTCCTGTACGGTTTCTTTGTATTTTGTTGCTCAAGGAGAGGCATGTCCAGGTGCAAGAACTGCAGCAGAGGGGCCCAGGTCCCAGCCTGTCTCATATATACATACAGTGGAATAGTACTCGGCCGTAAGAAAATAACAAAATGGTACCACTGGCAGCAACATGGATGGACTTGGAGGGCATTATGCTAAGGGAAATAAGTCAGACAGAGAAGGAAAAGTACTGTATGGTATCACTTACATGTGGAATCTGAAAAATACTACAAACTAGTGAATATAACAAAAAAGAGGCAGACGCACAGATATAGAGAACAACTCGTGGTTCCAGTGGGGAGGGAGGGGAGAGAGAATGTAGATGGGGGAGTAGGAGGTATGAACTATTGGGTGTAAGGTAGGCTGCAAGGATGTATTTTACAATACCAGGAATATAGCCAATATTTTGTAATAACTGTGAATGAACTGTAACCTTTAAAAATTGTATAAATTTTTTAAAAAAATAAATACAATGAAGGCAAAAATTAGTTAATTAATAAAATCAAATAAAGCAAAAGCACACGTCCATAAAATCATTTTGAACAAGTAATTCAGCCCTTCTATATCGTAGTTTTCTCAGCTGTAAAGTGGGGATTTTTATAATACTTCTCTGTCGTTTGTCAATACCCACTCACCCTTCTGAAAAGCAGTACTCTGAATTTTGTTGGGAAACATCCCTTTCCCATTCTCACCCATGTGGTTTGGGTGGGGTGGGCCTTCTCCACACCTTGGCTACAAGAATAGGCCCTGATTAGACTAACCTGATTGTCACAGTGATCGAGTTGGTGATGACACATCACCTCCTCTCTGAAAGACAATGAGATATAATGAGACTTTTGCTGATGCTTCTGGGAAAGACTCTTGCTTTGCCTCTCTGGGGTTCAAAGCTGGGAGGAAGTAAAGATTGGAGTGGTTACAGCCATCTTGTGACCTTGAAAGAGACCCTGTATGAGAAAAGTGCCAACACGGGGGAGGTGGAATCAGCGAGGCCCGACAAGTGGGTCCTGGACCCAGTCATTCCTGAAGCTGGTTACCCCAGGACTATTCAATTCCAGAAGCCAATAATAATTATCATTTGCGACCACGCCTTTTTGGCACAAGGCAACCACAGTTGGGTTCTCCAGCCTTGCGAGCAGAACTGTCCTAACTGCTCCTCTGATCTGCAGGATTAAATGAGATGGTAAGGCTCAGAAAATACTTAACACAGAGTAAGGCCCCTACACACAGAGTTATTATATTTTCAATGTGACTAGGGGGAAACCTTTCATGGAGTACCATACAAAATGGTGCGCCAGCCAGATCGTACAGCCTCCCCTCCCTCCCAAAACCAGCATTTCTCAGCCTGCCTAAGAGTCACACAGACATCAGCACACCAGCCGGGTGACCTGCTAAGCTAATTAGCCCAGTGATACAGGCGTTACGTGGACTTGCCGGAGATGATGTTTTGCAAATTTGGGGTGAAATATTTAATTCATCAAAGCTGCTCAGCCGGTTGTCACACCGAGTCAGTGTGCGCTTGGGCGAGGGCATGGCCTCCGTGGAAGGATGCCAGGGTGGACTTCTCAGCCTTCCATGGCCTTCACCGTGGAAACCAGTTGAACTGCATCAGCCACGCTGGTGAATTTAGAGCACGTGCTCCTGGCATCTGACATTTCACAGCTCCAGGGTGTCTGTCTAGGGAGTCCAGTGGCAGGTCGCCATGTGTCCCCGGCGTTTCTACGGCACCGTGCCAGAGCAGTTGAGATTACATGGTTTGAGGAGTAGACATTCCCACTGGGGGACCAGGTCAGGGGAGAGGAGACCAGTGTTTTATGTATGTGAGTGTGCATGCGTGCGTGTGTGTGTGTTTGGTAGTTTACCCATAAAATATTTCAGGAGAGACACTCATTGCCTCCAAGGAGAAAACTAGGGGCAGAGAATCCCGAAATACTTTTTTTCTATTTCCAACATATTAAGTGACAAAGCCAGTTACAAAAATGCATGTCAAATACTTTGATTAAAATGTATATCGAAGATAACAATATAATATTTTACATAAAATTACACACATGCCATACATATTTTTAACCATAATAAGGTATATTTTTAAATGTAGTTTATTTTTGATATTACTCATTTTTAAGCAGGTAAGATACTTGCATGTTCCAACATTTTTAAAAATAATGAAAATAATTACAACTACAGCTATACAACTTAATGTGTTTTTACACACATATGCATTTTTTCGGTCCTCACAACGACCCTATAAGCTACATACTATTATCCCATCCATTTTACTGATGAAGGAACAGAGACACAGAGAGGTTAAGTTATGTGCCCACAGTCACACAGCCAGTGAGCAGCAAACTAGGACTCAAACTGGAGCAATATGCCTTGGAATCTGAGCACTTAAGCTCTAGGCAGGGCTGCGTCTCACTGTCTCTGTGTCCTGTTTCAGTTTTCAGATTATAAAAGTAATATGCTCACTGGGGAAAAAACTCAGAAAATACAAAAGAAAGGAAAAGGGATCACCTGAAATTGTACCACCTTAAGGTATTTTGTTATATATTTCTCCAGCCCCATTCTGTATGTATTTATGATTTTACATAAAAAATGGGATAGTATTTGACATACATTTTTGTAACCTGCTTTGTTACTTACCGGAAATATACTAGAAATATAAAAAAGTATTCAGGTATATACATACTGAATACTACCTAACTAACACACACAAACACACACACGCACTCTATATGTATTTTTTTCCGGATTTACAATCTATGCCTTGTTTTTTCTTTTTTTCTTTTCTTTTCTTTTCTTCCTTCCTTCCTTCCTCCTTCCTTTCTTTCTTTCTTTTTTTCTTCCTTTCTTCCTTTCTGCCTTTCTTTCCTCTCTCTCTCTCTCTTTGTTTTACTTATTTTTTCTGCAGCTCACTCCTTATTCATATGGGCAGAGCTTCTCATTCTTTTATAAAACAGCATTGTGTTCCATTGTTTGCTTGTACTCTAATTTATTTTACTAGTCCATACTGGTAACTATTAAGGTTAAATCAAATCTTCACAGAGGAGGTGACATTTGAACTGAGACCTAAAATAAGGCAGAGAGGTGAAGGTCAGGAGAGGAGGGAAAGAAAACAGAGTCAAGATGTAGGAAATAGCACATGCAAAGGTCCTGGGGCCCATGAAGTAGAGAGAAGTTGTGCATGGCAGTGGCCCAGAACAAAGTAGGGACACCGGACAGTGTCTGAGGTGGGTAGCAGAGAACAGACCCTGTTGGGCATTGCTAGTTCTGGTGAAAAGTCCCATCTCCATCCTAAGAGCAATGGACATCACTGACAGGCATGCATTTCTGGGAGTTAAATAGAAAAGTCCCACTTCCCCTCCTCTAAGAAGCCCCACCCAGGCCTGAGCTCCCCCACTCCCAATGGTGTGGATTGAATCAGGCAGGAGTCTTGACCCCACGCTCTGTCCCAGGTGGCCTGTCCACTTTCTTCCAGTTAGCCAGAGTCAGAACTCAAGGAACTTCCTCCATCCTGCCCAGGCCCCCTCATTCCACCCCAGGGCAAGTGTTCTCTGCAGTGCATTGGGAATTTTTGTCATCTCCCACCCAGGAGTGAGTATATAGAGATACAGGAGAGGTGCTAAGCCTTCGGTAATTATCACCTCTGGGGTGGGAGGAGGGAGTCCAGATGGGGTCAAGTGGAGAGTGAGTTTATTTCCCTCCAAATCCCCCTGAATTCCATGTTCTCTTTAAGTCCCAAGGCCTAGGCTCAGGGGTGTGTGTATATATCCCTCCATCAGAAGCAAGGGGAATCGGTGCCACTGCTGCCTGATTTCTCAAACAGAGGGGTCCCTGTGGAACCCACAGAAGCAAGTCCGCTTGGGCTAGAATTAGGCTGGGTGTGACGGCAATCTCCTCACAGTCTAACGACAATTTTCATTTGATTGGACCAGAAAGCCTCCCACTACCACCACTTTTCTGTAAATCAAGAATGCGTTCTCCCAAGCCTCACTTCCAGAATGAGGCATGTTCGTGTTGATTACAATGTTCCCATTTTATGAGCCTCAGAGTCCCCCTGAAATGCCAAAAAAGGGCTGAGAGAGAGACAGAAGTGGATCCCAGATTTCAGAAGTATTCTAAGACCTCATGAATCCTATGGGGTCAGAAGGAATTGATATTCTGAACCCAAGCCACATCTCTGAAAAATCTTCTCTTCTAGTCCTTGAATCTCTTTTGCTAAGATGCCAGCAACCAACGTTTCACTGGTCTACCCACCATCCTCCTGGCATTTCCAACTGATTCCATACCTTTGCCAGGGTGATGGGTTTTTTTCGTATAGTTATAATTATCATTGTTGCTGTATGTTTTAGGTTCTTTAAGTGTATCAATTTATTCAATTCTCTCAATAGTTCTATGAAGTAAACCCTATTGTTATTTCCATCTTACAGAGGAGAAAACAGACTGATGGAAGAAATTGGGCAGGTTAAACAGCTGATGAGTGGTAGTGCTGGAATTTGAACCTAGGTGGTCTCACCCTACAGCTGCTCTGTCTTACATGGCAGCCACGAGCCACGTGTGGCTACTACACGTTTGAAATACAGCAAGTCCTCGTGGAGGTGTGTCATGAGGAAACTACACACTGGATTTTGAAGGTTCAGTATGAAAAAGAGAATGTAAAGTGTCTCATTCATTTTTTTACGTTGCTTGCATGTTAACATGAGAATACTTTGGACATACTGGGTTCCATAAAAATATATCATCAACATTAATTCATCCTGTTTCTTTTTTTTTTTAATGTGGCTATTAGAAATTTTAAAATCACATGCACGACTCATACTTTATTTCTACTAGACTCTACTAGAGTCTAGTCTACTAGACTCTAGCGCTGGGCTAGAGTCTTAACCATCAAGCTATATTGTCTCTCAATGCAAAACAGGGCTCGACTGTTTCTTTCCCCCTAAAACCAGATGATGACTTGGCCTTCACACCATCTCATTCTCTAGTTCCTGCCTCTCTCCATCTACACCTCCCACTGCTCTTCTCACTGGAGAGGTGTCCCCACCATAGACTCACCAACCTTGCACTCACTGCCCTGAGCCACTGACCAGGGAGGCCAATGTGCCTCGTTCTCTCTTTCTGCTCTTCTTGTCCATGCTGTTCCTTGACCCAGAACACTGTTCCTCGCCTTCCTTGATTAACTCCCACTTACTCCATTTCTTCAGGGATGCTTCCTCTGACCCCCAAGTTTCCCCATAAATGCTCTCATGGCATCCTGAGCCTTTCCTTCATAGCACAACCACCGTTTATGATTACATATATGTGGGATTTTATGATTACTTGCTTTATCTGTTAGAATTCAATCAGGAGTCAAAAATCACACCAGTTATTTTAACAGAGAGAATTTAATATAAAGAATTGCCAACCGGGTAACTGGAAAGATGGACACTAACTTATCTCGGGGGTACCAACTGCAAGGAGATGCTACCACCTCCAGGATTGGCAAATAAAGGGAAAATGTTGGAATTATTAAAATTTAGAAGCTTAGAAGAGACACCCCATGGAACTGACACTTGGCTGGTGACTCTAAGCTCAGAGAAGGGTCCCTGTGGGGCTGGATCCCTGACCTCTGAGGAAGCGCACTGTCGGCTGGTGTTTTTAAGAGGGATGTGATGAAGCTGGGTCTGCATCCACTGGAAAAAGTGCAAACGGGATTCAGCTGTTGTTACAAGAAGGCATCATCCCTGCGGGGGAGGCGCAGTACTGGGCGATGTGCACCGGAGCTGCCAGTGGACAGGAGGGAGCAAGTCCCCTCGCCTCCTCCAGATTCCCTCTGTTGCTCCCCACTGGCAGAGCCCAGGAGAGGGCCAGGCGAGGCAGAAATGAGGTTTGCAGCGTCCCAGCCTCAGCATCCCAGCACAGGGTATAGAAGGGGGGTGTGGAGCTGGGAGGTAGGAATAACTGGAAGGATGGCTGACTTCCCACCAGCTTGTAACCTCCATGAGAGCAGGGACTGGGCTGAACCATTCTTCTCCCTGCATCTAGAACACAGCGAGTGGAACGTGGGAATCAGGAACGAAGACCTTCGCCTTGGAACTGGGGGCATACGGGAAGTCACTTCCTAGTCCCAAGGCCCATCAAGGGCTTGCTTTGGGGATAGTTTAAGGATGGCTGAAGAAGAACAAGGAGTTATAGATTTTGTCATTGGCTTAAACATCATAGCCCACAGCTTTCTTATCTATGGTGATGTACACGCCCAGCTACATTGACTTGTGTTCCCTAAACCTCGGCTAGGGTCATTGGTCCGACTGAGAAGAGGACAGAGTACTTTAAATCAAGACTTGATCAGGAATGGGGAGAAGCGTGGGTGCCAGGGCTCATGGTCAGTCTTGCCCTATGACATGCACATCCTAGGTGGCCAGTAAATATTTGTTGAATGATAAATAGATGGAGGAATGGGTGAATCTATGTGCAGGAATGGATTCATCTAGAGACACTCCAGCCTACTCACAAAACAACAGAACTCCACGTGTAGAGAAAATCTTGGACTGGGTTGAAAGAAATAATGGAGCTCAGCTTCAAGGACTCGTGGTAACAGTTTACAGATCGGGAAACTGATCCTCAAATTCCTGGGATTTGTGGGGAAATTCAGCAAGTGGGAGCTCTCATCTGTAGTATCAATATTATTATTTTTCAAATAAACTCTTCATGCCTATTAAGACTATAAAAGTGAGACTTTTAATAATGTAAATATTTAATTCACTGTTGCCCAGTTCAATAAATAATGTAAGAATCATTTATTTTTAACTTCAAATGTTAAAAATTATGCTCATTGATTTTTAACTCGCTCTTCGCTTGTTTTTTAAAATAAATTATGTGTCAGAGATGTTAATATAGATATAAGTGCACATATATATACTTTTGCCATCAGCTGCTCACGATAAGTGACAGTTAAGAAATTACGAATAATCAAGGCTGGGCCTGGAGCTGCTATTATTAGTCCCAGGAATTTGGGGGTTAGTTTTACTTCTCTTCTCACTGGCTCGCTCATGTGGGTGAACCACAGTTAGATTTATCCTGGCAACTCAGAATGTTTGTTAAGTGTCCCTAGCAAGGTGGTGACCTTGGACAAACCATGTAACCTCTCAAAGCCTCAGTTTCCCAATCTGTAAACTATCAGCCACCTCCAATGTTTCTTCCAGCCACAAACAACCATTTGAATAATCAGAATCCTCAGCCCCTGATTTATATCAATGAATGGAATCTCACTGTTTCCATAGGTCTTTCTTACTCCTAATGGTGGGAACAATGTGATTTCAGAGACTCAGAAGTAAGATGTGGGCAGACTACGTGCGCTAATAACAATAGAATTGGACTCACACACAAAGGAAATGAGATTCCCAAGAAATGCCCCCATTTATGAAAGGGCAGAAAGAAAAAAGGGAGAAACTTTTCATACTGCTGAGGTTTAAACACTTGAGAACATTACCCAGGCGTCGGATATCTCGGGAACCAAGGGAGCTGGCGTCCCACTAGGTTAAAACACATATGGAAAATGTTAAACGGGGAGGCGAGGGAAGTAAGAGTCTACATGAGTTCAGGAGACACCTCGATTTGTTTCTGGGAAAGGAGGAAATTGTCGTACACGGCAAACAAGTCGAAAGGTTGAATTAAGCTAAATCCCAAAAGAGGAAATCGGCACAGAGTGGGGATGGGTCAGAGTATAATTTTTTCTTTCTTTCTTTCCGTGTGTGTGTGTGTGTGTGTGTGTGTGTGTGTGTGTGTGTGTGTGTGTGTGTGTGTGTGTGTGTGTGTGTGTTGTTGGGGGAGGGGGAGTATTGTTCTCATTCCTTTTCCTCATATTCTTCTATTAGTAAAACTTCTCTGCTCAAGATTCTTAACCAACACACCGTAGAAATTAAAGTGTTCTGAGTTCTAATCCTAATGTCACCACCAGCTTGTTGAGTGACTTGCAGCAAATTTCTTAACCCAATATGGACCTCAATTGCTCCTAATGGCATCTGGTGGTGAATTTGCTTATATAGACCTCCTTGGGTGGAGAGCATGTAGATGGGATTCAAGACCCAAGGTCTTGAGGAGGAGGAGGTCTTGGAGGAGACCTGAGTTATCCATATTTCCATCTGCACATCCCAAAGTTCACTCAATCCCTTGAAGAGAAAGATGCAGCTGGAGCAGCCCTCCCTCCGCTGTGCACGGGTAAGGATGGCTCTGGATTTCGGATAAAGACAAAGTTGTAGGAGTCTTTCGGATGTGTACCTGAATCTTTTCTTTTCATTTAGAAGGTACAGAATAAATTTCATCACAGCATTGTCCATAATAGCCAAAGAAATGGAAACAACCTCCACTGCAAATCAAAAAGAATCATGAACATGTATATACGAGAACACTGAACAGCCAGTAAAATTCAGGTTTTCGTAGATCTGGTCGTATGGAAAAGTTCTTTCATACACAAGCATAATGAGCAGGACTCAGAACTGTACATAAACTTAGAGTCTAAATTTATAATATATATGCCCACGTATGCAACAATTAGGCACAGATTTCGGGGTTGGTAAACTACCCTGGAGGTAATATCCAGTCTCCCTATTTTTCGCCTGTGAGCTAAGAATGCTTTTTAAAAAAAAAAAAAAAATTTTTTTAATGATTAAGGGGAAGAAAATCAAAAGAAGAAGAATGTTTCAGAGCACATGAAAGTTGTGTGAAATTCAAATTTCAGTGTTCAAAAATCCTTTGACTGGAATGTGGCCACACTCATTCTTTTATGTGTTATCAATGGCTTTCACACTACAGTGGCACAGCTGAGCAATGCAACGGAGAACGGATGGTGGTAAAGCAGAAAATACTGCTATCTGGCTCTTTACAGAAAAAGTTTGCTGACCCATGCACTGAAGGACAGCTAGGAAGAGTACATACCCAAGAGTTCATTGTGGGATGGCTGGATTGTATAGGCTTTTTGTTTTATTCTTAAAAGTTTCTGGCAATTTCTACTTTTTCCAAACAATGTCTGTTTGACGCCTTTGATACTAAACAAAACACACCCATTTATTAAAACTCTGGCAAACAGTGAAGACCTAAATAGACGTTTCTCCAAAGAAGACATACAGAAAAGATGCTCAACATCGCTAATTACTAGAGAAATGCAAATCAAAACTACAATGAGGTATCACCTCACACTGGTCAGAATGACCATCATCAAAACAATCTACAAATAACAAATGTTGGAGAGGATGTGGAGAAAAGGGAACCAACCCTCTTACACTGTTGCTGGGAATGTAAATTGGTGCAGCCACTATGGAGAACAGTATGGAGGTTCCTCAAAAAACTAACAATAGAGCTACCATATGATCCTGCAATCCCACTCCTGGGCATATATCTGGACAAAACTATAATTCGAAAAGATACATGCACCCCTGTGTTCATAGCAACACTATTCACAATGGCCAAAACATGGAAGCAACCTAAAAGTCCATCGACAGATGAAGTGGATAAAGAAGATGTGAGATATCTATATCTATAGATATACAGATCTATCTATCTATATAATGGAATATCACTCGGCCGTAACAAAGAATGAAATGTCATTTGCAGCAACATGGATGGTGGAAGTAGAACACGGAGGCTGCATATTTGACTCAGACCCTTCTTCCCCCAGATGGCAAGATGGACAGCACTTTGCAGAAGTGGAGGACAAGTTAAGGATCCCTCCTGGTACCCTTGCCAGGGTGTCCAAGAAGGTCATGCCTCCGTTTATCACAGCTGTGTGTGCTGTCCTGCCATTTGCCTTTTAAAACTCTATATAACCATCAGATCACCTTTCCATGTAAGAAGGGGAAAACCCCAGCCACGAATTGCAAGCCATGAGCTGCTGACCAGATGCGCCAGTCTTAGAGTACATGAGCTGCCGGCTTATAATAGTTAACATGGGCTCCCCTAGAAAAGCCTGTAGTTAATAATATCCCATTCTCTGCTCCCCAGGGACCCCCTGCTTCCTCCACTCCTGTCTCCAACACCCCCTAGGCATGCTAAGCACAGAGAACCCAGAAAACAAAATGGGCAAAGGCCCACAAGGATGCATGCTCGTTTGGCATCAACACTGAGGTCAAAGGTAGTCGACGTGGCTGGAGCAGCAGCAGGAGGGTTTTGGGGCAGATGAGACAGAGGATTGCCAAAAGGGGGCTCAAGGCTGTAATGAGAGTTGGAGACAAAGGAGCAACATTCTTTAGGGAGGCGGCATCCGGTGGAGTTGACGTGCTCTGGACCAAGTATCAGACACACCTGGAGCTATTCCCAGCCCTGCTGTTTACAAGTCCTGGGACCACGGGTAAGTCCCTTAATCTCTCAAAACCTCAGTTTCCTCATTTAAAATAATAATATGGATTGCCACTTCCTTGGGCTGTTATAAGAATTAAATCAGAGAATGCAAGGAAAGAGCTTAGCATGGACTTTGGAACATACTAAGCTCTCAACAAATAAGATCCATGTTATTATCATTCATATTTTTGTCATTATTATTATTATCATCGTGGCATTAGGCTTATTGGTTTGGAGGTGGTTTCCGTGTTTAAGGTTCCTTGTGATTCAAGCGACCAGATGAAAGAGAGAAACTCTGGAAGCTTCTGCAATCCTAGGAGGACGTACGGGTGGTGGATTAACTGTGGGCTTTCATATCATAAACGCTGGTGATCAGAATCCCAGCTCTACCCTGAGCTAGTCCGTCTCACCTTTCTGAATCTGAGTTTCCTCACCTGCAAGATGGCGATCATGGAATTTTCCTCATTGTAGAGATCGCAAAACAAAGAATAAAATTAAAACATCTCTACAAATCAGTTACTTTCTTGTGACTCTGCACGATGTGATTTGTTAAAAAGGTGAATGAGTGAGCTGCATTGCCTGTCGCCCCACCAGTCCCCAGACCTCACTACTTCTCTCATCCGATTCCCACCCTCACCATCACCACATGCCCACCGCTGCCAAGGTCTTTATGATCGGAAATCATCTTTCACATTCTATCCTGTCTCATCTCTGAAAGGGCTCCATTGTGCTGGAAGGGGCTTACTCTGAGTAGATTTCCTTGCAAAAGTTGCCTGGCCCTGTGAGTGCCTGCTGGCAGCAAGGGAAGGTGTCGAGGTGCAAATGGGAACCAGATTTCTCTCCTTTAGAAGCTTCCCAAGGTTGCAAACTACTGGGATGGTCTGCCTTTATGTTCTGAATTATTGGGCCAAGCTTTGGCCAACAAAACAATATTCTTCAAGATTAGAGTGAGAACACGGAGAGAAAGGAACTTGACTCGTTGTTGGGATTAGACAGTATGTTCTCCCCTGGAAGAGAGCATCACTGAGCATTCTTTGGGATGCAAGGAAAAGAATATTAAGGTGGCTTAAATGGGAGATTACTTTTCTCGTGTAGCAAGAAACCTGACCGAGGCAGTTCCAGGATTGTTACAGTAGCTGATGATGGCAGGGATGGGGGCAAGATACATGATTCTCTTGGCCATCCCCTCATGGTCATGAAATGGCTGCAGCCACTGTTGACATCAAGCCCTCACGCGATAAAACCCAAAGTGGATAGAAAGGGGGCTGGTGAGAAAGGATTCTCTCCTGGCAAATCTCTTTTTTTAGGCAAGAAAATCTTTTCTGGAGGCCTTTGTCAGAGCACCCCCTTACATCTTGTTGGCCAGATTTGAGTCACTTGTCCGCTCTAGACAATCATGGACCCAGGGAAAGGGGTTGGCTGATATTGACACAGCTCAATTGTGATCATTCCCTGGGGCGTGGCTTGCTGTCATCTTGAAGGAAACTGGGGTTTTGTTAGCAAAGAAAAAGGAAAAAAATGGCGAGGAGGTCAACTATCTCAGAGAGATGCTCCTTGGGGACCACTTGTGATCACCCTCTTTGTCTGTCCTGCCTCATCTGGCACAAAGTCAGGGCTCCATAAATCTCTGTTAAAAGAATGAATGAATGTATCCAACCTGGCACTTACCATAACACCTAGTACTTAGTATGTGCTCAGCAAACATTTGGTGAACAAATGAATATGTCTGTCCCAGTGCCTTGAAGAGCACTGAGGACGCTTGGTAATAAATTGCTGAATCAACTATAATACCCAATTCTCAGATTCCTTATTTCTTAAAGAAATTGAAGGACAGCAAGGGCGGGGAAGATGCTATTTATTGAAACACGATTCAGAGAACCAGATAAATTGGTTTAGACCATCTACTGGCAAACTTTTCCTATAAAGGGCCAGAGAGTGACTATTCTAGGCTTTGCGGGCCAGATGGTCTCTATGGAGACCATTCTACTCTGCCATTGTAGCACGGAAACAGCCATAGACAATACATCCATGAAAGGTCTTGGCTGTGTGTGAATAAAATGTTATTTGCAAAAAGAAGCAGCAAGCCAGGTCTGACCTGAGGGCAATAATTGGCCACCTCCTGCCCTTGACCACAAAAGTAGGATCCCAACCTGGAACATAGCCATCAAGCTCTGGGGTGGCAGCAGAAGCCAAGGATGCTTTGGCTGCTGTGTTAGGAACCTCTGAAAAGTAGACCCCCAAATAGGATTTGATGTGCAAATGATTTATGGAGGGGAAATACCTGTGAAGGATTAAGGGGAAGAGACAGGAGAGGGTGGGGAGAGCCTTGATACCCGGATGCAGGTCTGACACCTTAGAAGGAGAGGGGGAAGGAAGGCAGCCTGAGCAGGAAAAGCCTTTGATCACAGTGCAGGTCTGAGGCGGATGGGGAGGCCTTAGGTCAATGTCACCTGTTAGAAGAATCCTGCAGCCTGCAAGTGTGGGCCTGAGGGACTGAGCCCATCCGGTCCAGTCATTGGCAGGAAGCAGCCTAAGAGAAACATGGTCTCATTATCAACGCAGTGAAAGATCCAGAAATGTGGTCACTGAGGTTTTTCAGTCAACTATGCTCCCCAGAGCAGAGATCTCATTTCCACCACAACCTCTCCAAGGGCCACTGCTCAGAGAACTCATCAGGAATTACATCCATAGACAGCAGGACACAGGGCAAATAATGGCTGGTGTCATCCTTTTCTGCTTGGGACCAGGCGATCCAATGCATAAAGTCCTAGGCATAGTTCTTGGCACTTAGAAAGTGCCCCATATGTGGTTGCTGTTACTATTATTGTTGTTTTAAGAACCTTAATATAGCTTTGGGGTGTCACAGTATGGATGAAATCCATCTTCATTCTACAAGACCCTAGAAGAGCGAGAGGCGGATGCTTTCCCTGGGGAGGCCTGATCTCCTTGACATCTAGATGAAGCCTTGTTTCCCAAACTGTTCTGTGGAACCCTGGTCCACAGGAGGGTAAGGCAGTAGATATAATGCTAGGCCAAAGGGTTCCGTGCTCAACTAAGTTTGAGAAATGTTTCTTTAAATTCAAACAAGTTCCCTTCCTGCAAACCTTCTCAGAGATTTTGGTCCAAGATTCTGAGAACTGCCCAAGCCTAACTTACAATGGGGCTCTTTATCATTCAGCAATTCATGGATCTAACAGAATGGGCAATCCAGCGCAAAAATTACAGGCCCACTGTGAGCCCATGTGTATAATCCTGGTTGTCTCACTTTGATGAGTTTTCCACACTCTAAATGAATATTCAGATAATAAGCATGGTTGTGGATGCTTGAGAATCTTCTAGAAAAGCAGTATTACATCATGGTTTAGAGCATGGGCTGGGAACCAGGCCTACCTGCCTTGGTTTCCTCATCTGTAGAATGGGGATAACAATCATTCCTACCTCCTGAGGTGACTGTAAGCAGAAAAGGGACTGTTATTGCATAAAAACATCTGAAACAGGCACTTAGAAAGTTGCATTGAAGTGTTACCTACAGCTCCATGGTAGGCATTTTATAAATGTCACCTGTATTCCCCCAAGAGCTCTTAGAAATTGGCTCAAAATGCTAAACAAAACCAAATTTAACGTGTGTGACTTTGAAAGGGTTTCAGTGAAATCTGGTACCTGAGTTGCGGCAAGATGATTTCCTGGAGGAAAGATTACATGTCACAAAACCACCAAAGTACGTGTTTGCGGCAGGGCTTGACAAATCTCTCCTCAGCCCAGATGCATCGGAAACTGCAGGGAAACGTGGAGAGGCCAGAACCCAAGCCACACTCGGTGACATTCCCCAGAATCTTTTCAAAGTGTCAAAGGATATTGGAACCATGCTAGGGAGCACCGTGTAGTTTTAAACATCGTGAAAATTGGCCACTTTGGAAACAATTTAGTTCTACTCTGCGTATTAAATCATTTCCCCATTTTATGAGTTTTATAGAAAAATAATAATAAATTATTTCTCCCCAAGGTCCTAGGAGAAATTGTGTTGCAGTATTAGGTTATGATCTCTTGTACGATTTAATAGATATTCAAGGCTGTTTTGTTTTAATACACAAATATAGAGATTTAGTGAAAGGTGTGATGGGACATACATGTTCCTGGATCATTGAGGATTAAACATTGGGGTCCCTTCCAACTAACTCCACAAGCAAAATTATATTTCACTTATAGGAGTCCTTGGGGGACCACTGTACCAGGTGAGTAAATTACTCTGTGGGCACAAGTTGAATATTTAGGGAAGTTCACTGATTGTGGCAGGGGGTATTTTAGTGAATTACAGTCCCAGGAACCTGACGATTGGGGGAGTATCTTTTTCATAATCAACTCTTGCTTCACTCTTTTAATCGAAGAAGCAACAGCAATGGGAATCCCACAGAACGCTGCGTGACCCCAAAGTTGATTCTGACGGAATCAGGGAAGTATGTTTCATAAAAAGATACTGGTTTCTACACTGAATTTGCCCTGTAAAATGGAATGGGAAAATGAGACAAGACAGAGCAATGGAATGGAAGCAATGCTGGGAGTGCCTACAAGGTGCCAGGTGCCAAGGATTCAAAACACAGTAGTAGACAAAACCTAATGTCTGCCTTCATAGAAGCTGGCAGGCGAGATGTGGGCGTGACCTTCAACACAACTGACAACCCGTGGCTGGTAGACTTCTAGGACAGCCCCACGCTGAGCGCCACCTCCCCGGCATTCACGACCTTGTGCAGTCCCCTCCCTTTAAGTAAAATGTTTCTAACTAACGGACTAGAGCATCATCGGATACTAAAATAGTGTGAACTTCTGACTATACACATTTGGGATTCGGAGAGAAGGATGGTGATTCTGAGCTGTAAATAAACTTGGAGATAAATAATTGCAGATGAAACAGCTCTCATGAAAAAGCCACCCTTCTCCGAGGTTCTCACTTCTTAAACTCACTTCCTTTACTCACATAACACACAGGATCTTGGCCTCCGGGACCCAGCAAGAGAAGGAAGTTCATAACGGTTTACCTCTCTCGGATCCTGTCTTTATAGCCCGATCAGAAAGTTACTGACCATGAGTATGTCACGTTTTAGTGAGTACAAACTCAACCATGCTTTGGCCATTGAAAAACCTTTTCCTCTCCTCAAAGGCTGCACCTCCTTCAGTCGCAAGGCAGAGAGAGGCCGGTCTGGACACTGGCTGCCTCAAACCACCTAGCAATGCGTGAGCTGATTTCAGACACCGATACCGAGAACCTGGTACCCAGGGAGTCTGGGAGTCACCAGCCGTCCCAGCACAATGACCTCCAAAAGGTCATCTGGTGGGAAAAGAAGGGTACAGTTAGAAGGAAAAAGAGGAAGGATCTGACTGGGAGAGGGGGAGGGCAGAACCAGAATCTGGACTAAGAGAGAAAGCAGAGCTAGATGGCAAGAAACTTTCCTCATTGGCCTCAAAACGTCATCACCGGTGTGGCTCTGGAGTGTGGATAACTAGAAGAATACTGAACACACCATTCTGGAGACTTCCCAGGAGCACAGGAGATGTTGAGACGGCAGAGTTAAGTGGTTGTGAGCATGAGGTCTGAGCTGGAAAGACTGGGATAAAATTCTGGACCACTACCTACTGGCTGTGGAATCTTGGATGCGTTCTCTGAACTTTGCAAAGCTTAAGTTTCTTTATTTGTAAAATGAGGCTTATGAGAAAACCCACCCCAGAGAGGTTGCGTGGATCGACGGAGATGGTGTGTTTAAACAGCGCAAAGCAGGTGTGGAGTTAGCATTGTTAGTGATTGCCATGGGCGCGGGTGGGGGCTGGTTAATACGAAAGTGAAAAGGATCAAACAGATCCATCAGTCTCTCCCCACCAACTCTGGATTGCTTTGGAAAGTATGGTATCCATCGGTAGGGCCTCTTTGGAAGTCCTGAGATGCTCTGGGCTCGACTGAAGATGTCTGAGGCACTTTTTTACCACATTTGGAAAGGCGGCATGATGTGGGCAACACGAGAGCTGTGGAAGAGGAAGCGTTTCACTCCTTATGGCCTCTCCTGGGCTGGAGTTCAGAGGCACACAGCTGGCCTCCTTGCCAACAACAGAAGGCTGTGGGATGACCTTAAGCCAAAAACTGTGCAGAAAAATCCAGGTCAAATAGGGAAGATCCAATTGGTGTTGGAGCCCAGGTACAAAGTCAGGGATTGAAACCGAGAGTCGGCCGAGGTAAGAGGAGACTGAAGAAGAAGGGGAGTGGGTCGATCACATCATCAGGGACCCAGGTTCTTTCTGTCTTTCTGCTCTGCCTTTCTCCCAGGGTGGGTTTGTCCTCTTAGGCTGCCCAGCCTGGCTCTGAAAGGTCGCTCAGATCCAGGCATCACGGAAAACAACTTCCAGATGTAGAAAACGGTACATCCGTTTCTTGTATCTCTTTTCAAGAGTGAGATAAAAACATCTCAGGAACTGCTCAGCAGATTTCCCCCTGAATTTTTATTGGTCACACGCACATCATATGACCTCACCTAAACCAACTGAGACAGGCTGGGACCTGGGACCTGGGCCCCTCTGCTGCAGTGCTTGCACCTGGACAAACGCCTCCTCCAGCAACGAAATACAAAGAAACTATAAGCGGCTAAAAATAACTGCGTGCGTGCACAGTTGGGGCAAATTCTGGACAAGATACAAACAGACCAAAAACCCAACTGTCACTTCTGAAGAAGCAGGAACAAAAGCAGGGGGTCGGGAGCAAAATCAGGGTATTGCACATGCCCCCTGCACACAAACCCCCAAAGGGGTGGGCAAAACACCTAAGCCACGCCTCCAGCCCTACCCCTACCCCAGATAAGGAATCAGCTCGCCCCCACTCGGGGAGCAAGCAAACCTGTTACCTGTTTTCGCTCCCCCTGCAGCTGCAGGAGCCCCAGGAAAGCGTTGCCTGAATTTCTTGTCTGGCCTCTAATCAATTTCTACTGATTGGGGAAGGCCAAGAACAATGGCTGGTAACATAATCACTGGAAAGCAGAAAGGAGCAACCATGACTGGCATAGACCAGACATGATTCAGGGGACCAGCTTCTCGTGGGATAGAAGCTGGGGAGCTTTACATCTTCTCGCGATGCGCGTGGCTGACCAAGTGACTCACGAAAAACATTAGAGCTCTGTTTCCAAGGCAGAATAGACAGTGGCTGTTAAGGAGACAACCAAGAGCATCTTATACTCCACCCTTATGGTCCCTTCCCTCCTTGCACTTTGTTCTCTAACATTTATTGAAAGCTTGGGTACCAGGCACCAATGCTAAGCATTCCAAGACATTACCTTGCTTAATCTTCACGTCAATTTTAAGAGGTAGGTACCATTTTTAGTCTCATTTACTGATGAGGAGACGGTGGTTCAAAATGGTGAAGCAACCTTCCTGAGGTCACGCAGTAATAAAGCAGTAGACTCAGGACTCTTGAAATTGACGTACAGCCGCAGCAGTCACTAGCCACACGTGACTTCAATTTTGAAGCACTCCGGATTAAAAATCCAAAAGAATGTCCGTATGTGTCTAACGGAGTCACTCTGCTGTACAGCAGAGATTGGCACAGCACTGGAAATCAACTGTACTTCAATTTAAAAAATTAAAATAAATGAAAAATCCAGTCCCTCAGTTGCACTAGCCACATTTCAGGTGCTCGTTCAGTAGTGACATGCCGGCTAGTGGCTGCCATAATATGGTAGCTATAGAACCTTGTCATCATCACAGAAACTTCTGTTGGACAGTGTTGTTCCAGAACCCAAGATCTTAACCACTTCACCAAAACGGTTCCATGAGACTCCCATCGTGGACTGGGAGTCTTTGTGGAGGTTTCCAAAACAACGACATCCAAGACAGGAAGATTCCCATCTCTTTCCACACACACCCCCTTCAAGAAAAATTCTCTACCGCAATGTAAGACTCTTAATTCTTTTCTGAGAAATTTCTAAACGACCAACCTAATAGTGGAAGGGAGGGAAACATGGAAAGGCATTTCTCATACCCTGGGAGGGACTTGGAGGAGGAAGAACTAGAAAAACAACAATTCAGTAGTGCTCTTTGAACTTGGAGGCACTCAACATTGCACTGTGGTTACCCTGTCCCTCCACACCCACATCCAGCAAAACCCCTGCCAGGTCCACATTCCCGAGCTCGTCCCAGCTCTCACCCAAACTGCCAATCCACAGCAAATGTGTTTCCCAATTCGTGACAAGGAAACCCTGTGTCAATACGGGGTGACAATGTGGTATGAGGCCCAACACCTGATGGAAACCCCAAACACTCACTTTGTTCCACCCTCGCAAAAATTCCTCAAGGGCCAGAGTTCATGAGTCAGTTTGTGGTGGTTCATCTGATTTTGAAACACTGGCGAGTTAGAGGACTGGGCACAGTTCTTCCCCAAAGGTGGTTTAACAGCCGTGGAGATATTTATGAAAGCACACGAGCCTCTACCTTTGTCACCTCCCTGCGTGCTCAGCTGGGTGCCAACTTGGGGTTGCCAGGACTAAACTGACCTCAAGAAGATGGATAGTGTCCAGGAAGGAATATGTGTTCAGGAAACCCAGACGTGGGCTGGATCTCTCCTCTGTCATTCACCTACCCTCCAAAAAAGAAAGGTCACTCATCTTTTAGATCCCATCTCTACAAAAAGGGGCCCATCGTTTAGCATTATTGTGAGGGTCAGAGGAGGGGACGGTTATAAAGTATCCGGCACGTAGTAAGACTTCTAATAAATGTTGCTTCCCTCTTCCCTCCAATTACTGGATATTTGCATTAAGAATTTGGATAGAGTTGGGGGTAAATGTAAACAGTACTCTGGACAGGAAACCAGAAATATTACAAATCCTGACAGTTGCCCTTTTCTAAAGGGGTTTCATCAAAGAACAACGCCAGACAAATGGAAAGCAAAACAGCATTGTGTTATTAACTGGGGCCTTTGTGCCAAATCCCCAGGCATGAGAGTCACCTGGGCTGGGTCACACCACATGAAAGGCTTCTTTTCTAAGGCTGCTGCAGTCTCAATAGCCTCTGGCCAAAGTCAACCTCGGCACTAGCTCTCCTTCACCCCATACTGCCTCCCCTGCAAACTGACACCGCACGTTTAGGGGCGGAGAGCAGTCTTTAAGAGAAAAGGCTGTAGGTCTGTGTTAACCAATCAGAAAGCCAGAAAAGAGAGGAGAGAAAAAGACAGACACAGAGCCACTATGTCCTGCCCTGGAAACTCCAGCCCTAGAAAATGGAACCTAATCAATATCCCCAAATACCACTGATCAGATCCCAAATTACTCCTGGTGATGTGGGTAGCGTTTCTGGCCACTGATTTCGATCAGGAGCATGGAGGTAAGGAGAAGCCCTGACCTGTACTTAGAGGACTCTAACTGGATAATCCTCCTGGCAGGGAGATACCTGAAGATTCACCTTGTAATGATTCCAGGCTGGCTTTACGAAGTCTCCGGGGAGGGAGGCGGTGAAAGTACAGATTCCTGGGTCCAGGCCTGGAGACTGTGGTCTAGATTCTGCAGGTTGATGTATCATCGGGTGGGAAGGACTCTTGTGACTGTTGGTTTTTTCATCTAGTGTCGGATCGATCTCCTGGTGACTGGTCTATTTCTCAGGCTGTTTCCATTTTCATCTCCCTCTTTCCTTAGTGAATTCTGCTTCTTCCTTGGATCCAAAGCCCCAACCTCCTCTGAAGAAATCTTTCCCCTCCAACCCACTTGACCTTCAAAGCCACCACTGTGGTCAAAGTGGATTCTAGTTAGGAATGTGTTTTTCCGAGCGACTTTTATTCCTGCCTACATGTCTTTGAGAAGGCCCTGCAAAAGTCTGGTAAGAATTTATCATGGAAAAATCTGCATCTTCAGAGCTCAAAAGTAAGTTGAAGGATCAAAGAATCACAGGTCAAATATGCAGATTCACACACACACACACAGACAAAAATACAACCAAATGTGGAATATTCTGGGCACATATACGAGACCCATAGGGACCATGGAAAAGTCAATACATACATTGACCTACATTCCTCCGGACAAGCTGCCCACCCTCCCCTCCGCCCAATGCATCTAGTTCCCTTCCTCGGGGACAGGATAAAACAACAGGCAATCGACACGCAAAGGCCACCCACATAATTTGTCTCAATCCGCATACCTTCCTCTCACCCAGCCGTGATCCATCAGCCAATCCTGGCCTTTCATTCTAAATTCCATCTTTAACTACTCTGTCCCTGACCACTTCCTCATTCTACTCCCCACCTCCGCAGCCACCTTGATCCTCGTCCAGAGGTGGAGGCTGATTATTAAGTGAATCTCAGGGATGGCATGAGAACATCTACACATCATTCAACTGAAGTCATCTTCAAGGATATATCTAGGTATAGAAACAGATCATAGGAAACACACACACACCACGGGAACTTCAACCCCCAGTGGGGAACACCATTGGTTCCAGCCACCAACAGAGACTCACTAAAGTCTCTTTGTCATGTGAGAAGGAATCTGATTGGCCCACCTTTTTTCCTCAGCTTATGCCTGATCCAATCAGCTGCAGCCAGGGAGGGTCATGTGACACCAACATGGCTGCCAAGGATCATCCAGTGGGTGAGAGGGGTTTCCCCAGAAACAAAGATTTGTGGGATGGGCGGTCACTCCTCAAGATAGCTGTTACTGCACTTGGGCTATTTTCATTTTTAAAACTCTTCTATAGCACTTTTTAGGTGCCAGGCGCTGTTCTAAGTGTTTCCTTCACTCATATCAACCCTTTGAGACAGACTCTATTATCAGCCCATTCTAATGATAAGGAAACTGGGGGACAAAAATGTTAAGCAATTTTTCCAAGGTCATACAGCTGAGAAATGGCAAAGGTGGGATTGGAAGCCGCAACTGGACTCCAGGATTCATGCTTTTAACCCCTATGTCTACTATCTCTCAAGTTTAAGTAGAAGGAAACAATGGTCTCCAGCCCTCAACTCCTTAAACCCTTCAGCGATCAAAGTGAAGGAGTTCTCCACAGCCTTAAAAAGTTGTGTGTTGAGCCCAGAGTAAACCACAGGCCTTAAATGGCAAAGGAACCTGTCCCCCCAAGCCCATCCCATCTCTTCCCATTCCCCTGTCTTCTAGCAACAGGTTTGGAGAACAGAAATGGAAGTGAGAGACCAAGAAAAATAGAATTCTCAGGCTTCATCTGCAAATTATCAGTAATGGTATCACTCAGAAAGCAAAGCACCACCACAACTACAAATGTAAGAAAATGCCTGAGAGCCATGGAGTTTAATGCTTGACTTCTAACAAGAAGCCAGTCTATAGAGCAACTTGGCATCATGTCCCACTTGCATCTTATTCCAGGGCCCCGAGCCTACACAGGGTACCTCAGGCCTGTCCTCTTCGAGGCAAACCAGCCTTCTCCTTGGGAGACCTCATCCAGTCCTGTGGGTTCCATTACTTACCAGATGTTGGTGACTCTCCAATCTATCCAGCCCAGATCTCTCTCCTGCCCTGAAGACCAATGAGCCAACTGCCCACTGGCCATCTCCACTTGGACATGACACAGGCCCTTCAAGTACAGCATGGCCCCAAACCAACTCTGACTTCTCCTTGCCCAGATCCACCCCTTCTCAATTGGTCCCCACCTCAGGGGGACTGGTACCACCATGTATCCAACAACACAAGTCGGAATCCTAGGAATCATCCTTGACCCCTTCTTCTCCCTCATTTATTCTTCTCACATCCATTCATCAAGTCCTGCTTATTTGGCTTCCTAAATATTCCTGGTATCCTTCTACTTCTCTCTATTCTCTTCACTGCTTCCCCACTTCAGGCCACCATCGTGCTTGCTTGGATGACCGCTGTGGTCTTCTAGCAACAACAAATGCCTCCCTCCAATCTATATCCCAAGCTGCATTCTTCTAAAATTAAAATCAGATCGTATTTCATCTTTCCTGAAATCTCTTCAAATTTTCCCCATTACTCTTGGAAAAGAAATCTCAAATCCTTAACATGGCCATTAAGCCTATACGGTGCCCACCTTCCTCTCCAGACTTATCTTACACTACCCTTCCTTCCACAAGCTACACTCCATGTGGACTGAATTCTCAATTCTTGAATATGCTCCTGGTAGGCAGCCTCTAAAATGACCCCAATGACCCTTCCTCCAGTGTTCAAGCACATGTATAATCCCTCTCTCGAGTATAAGCTGGACCCAGTAACTCACTTCTAATGAAAAGAATATGACAAAAGTGATAGGACATCACTTCCAAGATTAGGTTACAAAAAGATTCTGACATCCATTATATCCTTTCTCTCTCTCTCACTCTCTCCCTCTCTCTCTCTCCCCATCTCTCTCTTTCTCCCTCTCTCTCTCTCTCTCTCCATCTCTCTCTCTTTCTCTCTCTCTCTCTCTCTCTCTCTCTCTCTCTCTCCAAGCTATTGTAAGTAGCTCTATGGAAAGCCTCAAGTGGCAAGAAATTGATACCTCCGCTCAACAGTCAGTGGGAACCTCAGGCAAAGCCATACCAGATTCCTAAGCCAGAGATACTGACATAATAAATGCTTGTTGTTTTGAGCCATTATATTTTGGAGTAATCTGTTATTCAGCAATGGGTGACTAATAAACCTCTAGAGACTCTCTTATTTCTGAACAACCGCACATGCTGTTCCCAACTGCTGGCTTGCTCCTCCCGGTGCAGACCCACTTCACCTAAATCCAATTCATTCTCAGGTGTCAGGTGAGATGACACTTCCTCCAGGAAGGCTTCTCTGACTTCCCTCATTATAGCATTGATCACACCAGACAGAAAGCTCGAGGAGGACAGGCACCATGGCTGTCACATGATTCACTTTGGATCCCCTGTATCCAAAAAAGGACTGGCCATAGAAGATAGGTTGTAAATATCTCCTGAATGAATGAAGGGCCTAGAAAGTCCTCCCCTCTCCATGCTGACCTGAGTCTTCTCCTTGTGCCCAGCATATGACTCTATATCACATAGACGTTGACTACGCCCTGGGTTTCTAGAAGCCATGCTTTTAATTTACACAGTTATAATATTGAACTCAAATCTGATATTTCCACTGAGTTTTAACATTTCCTCTTCTCATTCATTCTCTTCTCTCACCTTCACAATAACCATGAGGGACATCACTATCCTCATTTTACACATAGGAAAAATGAGACAGAAGGACCTGAGTAAGTTTCCTGGACAACCAAGTGCAAAACTTAAGCCTCGAGGGGCTTCCCTGGTGGCGCAGTGGTTGAGAGTCCGCCTGCCGATGCAGGGGACACGGGTTCGTGCCCCAGTCCAGGAGGATCCCACATGCCGCGGAGCAGCTGGGCCCGTGAGCCATGGCCGCTGAGCCTGCGCATCCGGAGCCTGTGCTCTGCAACAGGAGAGGCCACAGCAGTGAGAGGCCCGTGTACCGCCAAAAAAATAATAATAATAACAAAAAAACCCTACAATATGGAATGCTCGGTCTCGAAGGGCAAAAGACTGCAGAATCAACGAAATAAAGCAAAATCTAATGAAATCAGATCTGGAAAAAAGGAAGTTATGAAAAAAAATTCGTAACAAGCAGAACATTTGGAAAGAAATCCGTTTCGATGCCTTCACACGCATATTGGTAAGCTTATCAATTGTCAGGAAAAAAAAAATAAAGTAGGCATAAGCAAAGTAGGCTAATGCAAAAAGGGAACCATTCACAGCGGGCTACGTTACAGACCAACACAGCAAATACGAGACTCCAGGCTGGGCTTCATGTCTCTAAGTAGTCACGAGGCACTCATTTTCTGTTTTGGGTGGTTTGTTTTTTTTTTTAACTCCATAAGGATCCTATTTACCATGTGTGAGTAACATTTCTAAAACTACAAAGTTCTGCATTAAAAACAATTCAATGGAAAAAATCATAATAAAAGCAGATGCAGTCTGTACAGTGGAGAAAATGCTTTAGAATCTATGACTTTTCTTCCTCAGTAATTAAACGCCTATGGGTAGCTCAGACACACCCAGCATATGCTGAACTCCACTTTACTGTAGAGAAGATTCTAGGAAAGTCTGCAAAGAGTGAGCTATGACTGTACGTGTGCCTGGTTGGCCCTCACCATAGCTTTTAATTAGTTATTAATTTTTAATGATTAGAGAGTTGACATAAATTACAGATATCCAGCATCCGGCCTCACATCCTCACACGGCAAATATCGGCCGGAACTCGGTAAGGGTTTGCCTCTTATCCAGGGCATGTGGTCTTCGTATCTTTAGTCTTCATCACCCCCTGTTTCTTCTATGACCAGCCCATTTCTGGCATTTACAGTATTTTCCTGGCCCCTAGAAGCATGGTGTTGAGATCCTTATGCTTAAAAAAAAATGATGGCTGGAATTTCTTAAAATTCCACTGGTTAAAACAGAGATTTAGGCAAGGGACCTCTAGGAAAAGGGAATTTTTTTTGAAGGAAAAAAAAAGCATTACCAGGAACCCATCAGGCAGCTCTTCTTCTTTCCCTCTCTTCCTAGCCTCTCAGTCACGGCACCTCTGCTTCTCTCTGCGTCTCTGCCATTTTTCTCCTGTACTGAGGTCACTTTCTTCGTAACATCAGTTGTAAATGATCTAAAAGAGCCAGCCTGGTCTGGCATCTATTTCGTGGTCTTGCAACTCAGCTTTCCCAGCTCCCCTGGCCCAGTGTCTCATTTTCTCAAATCCAATTTGCCCAAACAGGAATCAAATTGGTGCAGTTATCTGTTCAAGTCAGACCAATCAATTACTGGTCACAGTTGTCAGTCACTCTATGAATCAGGGTGCCCGGGACCCTGCCCTGATAGCAAGCACTAAATATGGCTTCCCAGAGCATCAAGGATTCTAGGCCAGACACCCTTCCTTCAAGGGCAGGCAGGCTGTGACCCCCACCATCGCTACAGCCACCACTTCCCCAAACACAGTCCGAAGTCTGAAGCAATTTGCCTCTCCGTTCCCATGAGCTGTGGCCCGGCCAGGGACTGGCTTCCAGAGGGCACAGTTATGCACAAAGGGATAACGCGCTTCCCTTGACGGCCGAGCTCTCAGCCACATGCACAAGTGGAAGCAGTTAGTTGCTGTAATGAATTTGTAACGCTCCTCCGCTTGTTTCCTCTCGGTGCCGGTTGGCCCTTCGCAGCGGTGTGAATCCACCGGAGGACAGTAATTGGGCTGCTTCTAGCCAATGTGGGCGGTCATGCTCGCTGCATGCCCCACCCAGACAAACCACTGCACCTCCTCTGAAGCGGCCGTAACAAATTCGCCCGTAGCGGCCCGACATTGGGAACTCCACGATACTTGCCTCTGAGACAGAACAAAGAGAGTCTCTGTTTTCTCTGGCTCCTCCCCGCCCCGAGATAGCCAAGAACAGAGTATGATTCTCAGGCTTCAGTTCAGCCTGCAGAAACAAGGAAATCCTAGCAGCCTGAGAGGCAGAAGGGCAGGGTGGCTAAGTACACAGGACCTGGCTCTCATCCCAGCTCTGCCAGGAAAGTGCTATGTGATCTCCCGCAAGTTGCTTCACCTCTCTGAACCTCATGTTCTCCATTTGTTACAGATAATAACACCTCCCTGGTTTGTGGAGAAGACAAAGTGAAAACTGTAAGCAAGCCCCAGGGCTTGGGTCAATAGACAGTAAATAGCATTTCACTTCCTCTCCTCTCAAATCCCCTCTTCTAGTATTTGAAAGTGGCCATCAGGAGTTGGGCGTCTTCTGCAAACGCTTGCCATGCCAGGAGAGATTCAATCCCGCCCCTCCCGCTGGCCCATTAGGCTGTGTCCAGTTTCTGCTCTAACACACAATGCTTCACGCACGTCTCACTCTTCCTCCACGTGTATTTTTGTTGGATAAATTTCTAGGAGTGCCATCGCTGGGTCCAAGGATTTTCGCTCCTACCTGCCAGACGTCACCGGGCTCATTTTAACCCTTTTGGCAGGTGGAGGACTCCCCTTGGCTCCAGCAGTCATCCTCAGAGGGGGGCAGAGGGAAGCCCTGGCTGGCTTCAGGCAGCTGTCACACTTCCTGTCTTTCTGCAGCTGGCAGAAAGCACTCGATGCTTCCACCAGAGACTGGGCCCAAGTGGAGTTCCCGTTTTCAGAAGAGAAGAAGACATAAAGTTGGACAACCTCCGTTCAAATCCTTTTTGTGCCTCTTGCTGGCTGTGTGACCCTGGGTGAGTTGCTCAACATCTCTGAGTCTTTGCTTCCCCGTTATATAAACAGAGCATCAAAATGTGTACATGCAGACTTGTTGAAAGGCTTGGAAATAATGAGTATAGAGCCCTGAATGCAGTGCCCGACGCCCAGGCTATTATCATTTTACGTCTGGTGCCCAGTACTTACTTGAGAATGCTATATTTCTCCCCACAGGCTTCTCTACTGCTTTCTTTGACATTTGACCAAGAATGCTGAAACAGAGCACTGAGACATGCAAGGCCTGGTCCTGCCTTCCAGCTGCAAGCCTCAGGGTCCATTCAAAACCCTTTCAAATAAGACCTTCCACTTGAGATTCAATAGCTGAGAAGGTTGACTCACTGAGAATCAGAGACAAAGGGGACATTTGTTTGGTTGGCCTCAGCACAGCTGTCAGGGAGTTTGAGGGCTCTTTTTCTAAAAGCAGGCCTATTATTGTTATTGCTGTTATTGTTGTTTTGGTAGTTGTGATGGCATGGGGGAACCATCCTCACTCACACAGATAAGGGCACAGGGGACCCAGTCTCAACTCAGAAGACCAGTGTCCCCTCTGAGACACTACCATCAGATTGGAACCTGCAGTAGGAATCTGCATCTGACAGTTAGTCCACACTGTCAGCAGCTATTTAGTGAGCATCTACTATGGGCCAGGTCTTATACAAGGTTCTAAGCATGCAGTGAGCAAAACAGGCAAGACCCTCCCCTGGTGGAGCTTAGAGTCTAGTGTGGGAGCCAGATACTACATCAGGGGTGGGTTTGGTTTTGATTTTAAGCACATAATGGCAAATGGTGATTCCTACTATGAAGAGAACAGACTGTAGTGCTTGAGACCAATAAGAGATGGAGATAGAAAGATTTGGGGGTACCCAAGGGACTGAAGGACGTCTTAGAAAGCTGTGTGGCACTGGGCTAAGCCCTCACCTCTCTGAGCCTGTTCCCAGCGATTTAAACAAGGGGGTACATTACCTGTTCCTGAGTTGCTGGGGCATGAAATGTGATCACAGGTCCCGCCCCACAGCAGCCTCTAAGTGGGGCTAGTTCCTCTGCATTGGTTGATCCCAGGCATAAGCCTCCAGACTATTTAGCCCTTGGAACATTCCAGTCCATGCTGGACACCTGGGAATAGCAAAAAGAGCTCCAGTTGCCGGCAAGCCCAGGAAGAGGCCTTAGGAATTTAGGAACTTCCCAAGTAGCCTTTCCAGGGCATACCCTGATTTTGGGAAGAGATGCTATCTGCCTCTTCTTCCTAAAATGTTACATCCTAGTGACACGAACATAGCAGCCCTGTCTTCATTATTGTATTGTCATTGTCGAGTTTATTGTTGCTATTACTACTACTAATGATAATAACGATGGTAGTGTTTATATTGCAGCCTGTCTGCCCAGTCAGTCTGTTAAAGGCTTCCATGATTTTCTCTACACGCCCAATATCCACCCAATTATCTCTCAGAAAGAAAGGGGTTATCTAAAATCTAATGCAAGAGTCAGCAAGCACTTTATGGAAAGGGCCAGAGTGTAAATGTTTTTAGGGTTAGTAGATCTCTGTCGTGACTGTGTGAAAGCAGCCATTAGAAAATATGTAAACAAGTAGATAGGGCTGTGTTCCAATAAAACTTTATTTATAAAAATCGGCAGTGGGGGCTGGAGTGAGTTGATGTGCAGGCCATCGTTTGTACCCTCCAGGCCTTAAAAAGTTTCTCATATTACATGCAGGATGTGTAGAGGGTGACGCACTCACAATTACCTTATTTTGAACAACATGTTAGTCTGAAATGACTTAAATCAGTGTTGTTGCGGAAACTTTCATGTCGCTTGTTGGACTCATTTAACAATCTTTGTAGTTGGTGGGTTTCATTCTTTGTTACTATGTATTTTCCAAGTTACCTTAAGATGTTTATAGATTTAACTTCTTAACTAAAGATATGTCTGTCTTTCTGAAGGGGTGGTTGTAGAACCGTAGCAAACCATACAGGGATAATGAAAATGAATATTTATTCAATACTAAACCTACATAGATTTAGTTGATATTCACAAAAATATGATCTCCCAATTACAAGTGTTAGAAATTCTTAATAAACCTTTGTAGATCAGACAGAGTAAAGGTAAATCTATAGGACAAATGGAAGTCGATTGTCGTGGGAAGTCAATGAGTGGGTGGGTACATATGGCTTAGAATAAAATTTCCAGTGATGACATAAGGTCAGCATTTGGAAAAAGGCTGTGTCTCAAACAACATAGATGAAAATGAAGGTGATCTGCTCTGAGCCTCCCTTGTGATGCCTGAAAAAGTATCTCAAGTGAATGGAAAGACACAGGTGGGATGCATGGGAAGGGTTTGAAGAAAACAGTTTTTTACATGGGAAGGTTGGGGAGGAAAAGCATCAATTTCTAAATTAATGTATTATTTTAACCTAGGAAGTGATTTAAAATGTTGTTTCTATAACTAAATTAATACAGCAAATGGTAGGAGACATTTGATTATTTCATCTCCATGTCCTTAAAAGCCAGTACATCTGAGCTGTTTAAAAAATGGTAATTTCTCCTTGGGAACACAGGAGTATACATTATGGGCAGGCAGAACTGGTACCATCTGCTTTGTTTCCAGAGCCCCTCTGCAGGGCTGGGCTTGGCACACAGTGAGTAGTAATGAATAAAATGAATAAATGAGAGAGTGAGTGAATGAATGAATGAACAAATCATTTGAGCACTTCCTGTTAAGCACACCACCTCAGAAAGACTCAAACTCCAGCCATTGAGGAGGTCCACAGCCGTTCGGCCAGCTATGGGAAATTCACTTAATCCCCACCTATGATTGTTCCCCTCTCCCAGAATTTAGCATCTTCATCTCTTTCTCTGGCCAGGAGAAAGCCAGAGGGTTCCCTCAGCCTTAGAGCTCCTGGATCTCAACTCCCCCAAAGCAGGACAAACCAAGCCAGACACAACCCTGCCTCAAAACAGGGGGCCAGGGCACGGGCTAGGCAGGAGCAAAAATGGTAGAGGGGGGATTCTGGAAACACTTTCTCCCTGGGAGAAAGAAATCAATGCAACTCAAGGCTTGGACTGTCCTTTCTGCTGCCCGTGGTAACTCTGCAGGGAGGCCTGAGAATCTTGTAGGAAAAGAATGATGGGGCAAAGCGAGAGATGGGAGGGGAGGACAAAGGGAGATCTTTGATGGGAAGGCAGCTGGTCCTGGTCAAAGCTACCACTATTGATTGAAGGCCCGCCTGTGCCAGGCATAGTGCCTGGGCTTTACCTGCCTCACCTCACCTGCATCATTAGCCCCATCTGATGGCAGAGGCAAGCTACTGGGCGACACTGCTCAAGACCACAGGGCCAGCCCCTCAGGGAGGAGCAGTAGTGCAGCTTCTCTGTCCATCTGCAAAGACTGAGCTTTTAACCACAGAGGCCAAACTGCCTCTACATTCTTGAACTGGTAACCATGACAACAACGAGAAAATCAATAAAAATAACTAACACGTAGACTCCCTATAAGCCAGGTTTTACGCACAGTACGAGTCACCATCATTATGCCCATTTTATAGATGAGGAGACTGAGGTCCAGAGAGGTTAAGTAACTTGCCTAAGTTAGCTAGGGAGTGGCAGAGTCAAGAGCTGGGTGACCAGCTGTCCTGGTTTGCTCGGGACTTATTCCCATTTTAGTATTGAAAGCTGTGTGTCCTAGAAAATCCCTCTGACCAGGGCAAACCAGGTCAGTTGGTCACCCTAACCAGGGACAGGCAGCAAAGGACATGTGCTTAACCAGCTCCTGACCCTGCTCTGGGGAGCAGCATCGTATAACTGTTACAGGCGTGAGCTTAGAAGTCAGGACTAAGATCCAGATTCAAGTCCAGCCTTTGCTTAGTATAAGCCACAGGGTCTGTACAGCTCAGTTTTCCTTATCTGTGAAATGGGAATCATAGAATCTGCTTCATTTTCTGGTTTCGAAGCCCGGGGCTGCACACAGGATGAATGCCCAGCCGTGGTTAGATTGTATGGTCACCCCCATCGCTGTAAGACAGTAATAGGTTAGTCCAGAGGGAGCGAGGTGGGAACTGCTCAGGCAGGAAGGTGTGTTAAGAAAGGATTAAACCAAGCACCTGCTGAGGCCGGGTGAGGGGAGCCCGCATCACCCTCGGGTCACACCAGCTGCTGTCGTCTCCTGTCCCAGGCGCCCAGATATCCTGGTGGTGTGAGGAGGCATCTGTGCTGCCCACTCAATCCTGTCTCAGCTTCAGAGTCCAGGGAGAGCTCCTCTGGCTTCCTCCCTCCTCCCTTGGCTATCTGTGGCCTTTGTTCCTTGACAGGGGACGGGGAGGTGATGCTGGCCTCTTCCGTCCCACGTTCTATTCCAGAACAGTGGGAATCAGGATGTTCAGCCCATCAAGCCCCCTAATTGTCTCACCACCCTCCCCGAATCGCAGACTGAAAGCCCTGCCTGGCCTCGGCGCTGCATGAATAACTAGGCCAGGGCTGAACGACGGAACGAAGTGTTTCTCCGCCTCCCATGCTAATTCGGATTCCAGACCCAATGAAGGTCATCATTCAGTCATTCAACAAACACTGAGGGAGGCCCAGTACCCCAGTGAGCCTGTGCTCTGGAGCCATACTGCTCAAGGTTTGACTGCAGCTCACCAGCTGCCTGACCTGGTTGTCAAGTTCGTTAGCCTCTCTGTAACCCAGGGTCCACATCTGGAAATGGGTTCATAATAATCCTCACCACATAGTGTTTTGTCAAACCCTTAGAACAACGTCTGGCAAATGGTAGGCGGTCAATAAATGTTACTTACCATTATTCACAGTATTATTAATATTAATATGTCTTACACTTTCATTATATCCTTATTTCTGGGCCATTTTGAAAGTACAGTTGACCCTTGAACAACATAGGGGTTAGGGGCACCAAACCCCGGGGCAGTCAAAAATTCAAGTATAACTTTGATGCCCCCCGAACTTAACTACGAATAGCCGACTACTGAACAGAAGTCTTACTGATAACATAAACAATGGACTAACATATTTTGTATGTTATACGTATTATATACTGTATTCTTACAATAAAGTAAGCTAGAGAAAAGAAAGTGTTATTAAGAAAATCGTAAGGAAGAGAAAATATATTTACAGTACTGTACTGTATTAATACTCTAAGTTTACATCATCTATTTACAAGATGACTCATCTGTCCATACCTACCTACATCAATATTGTCTTATAGGATACAAAACACTGCAGGTACCGTATGTATTACTAACACTAGACATCAAAAAATGAAAAGATAATGTGAAAAATAAATTTATATTTACTTACAGGTACAACGATTCACGCATTGGTAACAAAGCAGCATCTGTATGATTGCTTCACGGTCACCTAGCGTAAGTCTGTGTTTGTGTGCCTAAGTTTTGATAAATTTTAACTTCATAATAGATTTGTATTTTATGGTAGTAAATGATATTCAAATAGACTGGTATCTGCATATATTTTATGCATTCATGACATACCTAATGTTTTCTGAATTTTTCGTTATTTCTAGGCTATGCGGTTCACCTGCGAGTCTTTTCAAATTGTCACAAATCTCCAAAATTTTTTCCGATATATTTATGGAAAAAAATTTATGTATAAGTGGACGCGCACTGCTCAAACCTGTGTTGTTCGAGGGTCAACTGTACAGAGCAGAACCTGAAGAGAAAAGTCTTACAAGGGCCTGAACACTAAGAAACACAACTTTTTCTTGTTAATGTCATGCACCGAGGGCCAGCTTCATGGGTGTGTGGGCAGTGCAGCCACACAAGGTCCCACACTGAGAAGGACCCCATGCTTGAGTTTCACTGTCCTGTGGTCTGTGTTGAACTGAGTGGTGTACGTGAACTTCAGGAGACAGTGGCGCATGTGCTGAGTTGAATCCTGGGCTCCTGGGCCCCCCACCTGCCGCCATCTCCTGCTACAAATTATGCAGCTCGTACTGCGTGCCCACCTCCGACTGAGTCACTTTGATGTGCAATTTGGCTAACAGAACCTCTGTCTCTTTTCTCTATCTTCACAAATACTCCCTTCCATGTAGGAGCAAAGTGGGGAGAGAAAAGAAAAATAAGAGAAAGCAATGAGGAAGGAAGGAAGGAAATCTCACCCTGCCACCCACCTCATCCCACAGCAGCCAAGGCTGGGAAACTGACTCCAACATGGGGGCACCTCACTTTGCTTCTCTGAGGCTCAGTTTCCTCATCTGTAAAGTGGGTATAATGAGAACGTCTCCCTTCTGGGCTCCTCAAAGGATTAAGTGAGACAGTGCTGGACTTGATTCTGTGCCTGGCATTGAGGGAGTACTCAATAAATGGTGTTTCTATAGTAGTAGTAGTAGCAGTAGTAGTGGTAGTAGTTAGTAGTAGTAATGAGGAAGAGGAGGAGAATGGTAGTTAGGTGGTAACTAGACTTATCCTGGTGAGATCATTTTGGAATGTACAGACATACAGAATCACTGTGCTGTGCACCAGAAACTAACCTAATGTTGTATGTCGATTATACTGCAAAAACAAACAAACAAAAGAACTCATAGAAAACGAGATGGGATCAGTGGCTACCAGAGGCAGGGGTAGTGGGGGCAGGAATTGGATGAAGGCAGTCAAAACGTACGAACTTCCTAGTGTAAGATAGATAAGTACTAGGGATGTCATGGACAACGTGATTACTGTAAGTGACACTTCTGTATGGTACATGTGAAAGTTGTTAAAGGGAGTCAGTCCTAAGAGTTTTCATCACAATGAAAAAACATTTTTTTAAATTTTTTCTTTTGTATCTATATGAGATGATGGAGGTTTACTAAACTTTTTGCGATCATCACTTCGTGGTACGTGTAAGTCAAATCATTATGCTGTATACCTTAAACTTACACAGTGCTGTATGTCAGTTATATCTCAATAAAACCAGACAGAAAGAAGAAGGCGGGGGGAGAAAGCAGAAGAGGGGGGAAAGGAGAAGAGCCAGCCGCAGCAAATCTGGTCTCACCAACTGCAGAGACAAGTCCTACGACCGGATCAAAATTGTCCTCTCTCCAGGCTCCACTTGCGAATTGGTTCTTCTGCCCACGAAGACAAAAGACAACCTTTTTTTGTTGTGATTCTCTAGGTCACTTCCTCTCCTGGGCAGCAGGTCCTGACCCAGAACTTCCTGCCCCAGTTAGTCTGGGCACTTCCATTCCAAGCTATGCCAGTCAAATCCTGGCTTGTTATAACACAGACATTCACCAAACCTACATTTGCATCAAATGCCCAGACTGGCTGGTGGCTGTGTTTCACAGTATTGTTTTAATTACTATAAGCAAAAAAGGTATATGAAAATATAGGTATAAGCAAAAAAGTATATGAAAATTTTGCTTATATTACTATAAGCAAAAAAGGTATATGAAAATATACCTGAACATATGAATTAAGGAAGGAGATACCCACCCAAGTCAGGCACTGATCTTTTGTTTACGTAAGAGATTCACTCAGCAAATCCTTTTTATGGCTGTAGTAAAAGAGGGAAGCTGTACCTCAGCTTCAGTGACAGTAAATTCTCAACTAGGAATAAATTTTCACGATCAGTTGACATTTGTCTGGTCAGAGGACCAGAGATCTTTCTCCCCTCTCCGATTCTTCTTCTTCCCTCCACAACTCAGAAGGAGCTACACTCATATAACCAGTTAAAAAATATATATATCACTTCCCACTGGAGTGTAAATTGGTTCAACTTTTGGGGAGAGGAATTTGGTAGAGTCATTCCTGTGAGCGCCAACAATGTCTAAACTCCTCGATCCAATAAATCTGCCTGCAAAGACCTCACCTAAACAAATAATCTGAAATGGGGGCAAAAGTGACTAATTTCACAACGTTTATTGTAGTTTTGAGTGTAAAAGGAAACAATGGGATCACTACCAACAAGATCTTGTTCAGTCAATGTTCTGATTATCTCTTGTTATGTAACCCAAAGCTTGGTGACAACCACAGTTCTTTATTTTGCTGATGAATCTGCCACGTGGGCAGGGCTGGATGGGGACGCCTCCCTTCTGTTCTATTTGCCTGTTCTAAGCGGGGTTGACTCAAAAGTGAAGGGCTGGACGGTGTCTCTTGACAAGGAATTTCCAATATGGTAAACTCATCTCAAATGATGGCTCAGGACTCCAAGGGACGGAAGGTGGAAACTGCCAGTTTCTTAAGGTTTGGGCCAGGAACTAGGCACAGCACGACTTCTGTTCTCTTCTATGGACCGAAGTCACAGAGCACCATGCCTCTATTCAGGGCATGGGCCACAGACCCACCTCTTCATGGGAGGTGCGTCTAAGAATTTGCAGCCATCTTTCAGCTCCCCAAATCAGTTATGTTATAGTCACGCACGCTGCAATGGTATTGGAGTCACTAAAAATGATGTTGAGGAAGAAATTTAAATGTTTGTGCTAGATTAAGGTTTAAAAAAAAACCTGGACAAAAAACTTTATAGACAACTTGATCCAAACACCAGAATGCTATATCTGGTGGCTAGAAAGCTGAGTTGTTTTCTTCTTTACATTTTTTCTGTTTTCTAAGATTTTCACAGGCCGGGCCCAGCCCATAGAGCTGCTCTGTCTGGCTCTCACAGTGATTGTAAGCTTAAGAAAATTCATGTTCAAATCTGCATTCTTCAGCTCCAATGAGGAATTCTAGCCATCTGCAGCCCCAGCTGGCTGGTGGGTTCCTGATGACCCCTTAGGCGGGGTGTAGATTTCCCGGTTTACCACGGCCCCTCACTGGCCTGCTTCCTGATCTTATGATTTCTGCCTGCCTTCTCTGGGCATTTGAGTCTGCAATCCCCCAAACCATGTTTCTAACTGAAAATCAACAATAACAGCTTCATGAGACAAACCTAAGGCAAAGCACGTTGAGATGATTTGTCTGGAGAGAGGAGAATGGTGCCTGGGATGCAAAACACCCATGATTTCCCTACACCTTGTACAAACTGGTCCTTATTCCAGTCCTCCTGGACAGGAGCTTCCCTCACCGCTCCCACGTCACGCTTGCTCCCCAAGGGCACATCGTAGGTAAGGCGTGGTTGTCCACCGGCCACTGAGTGTCTTCAGCAATGAGGCGAAGCCTCAAGAAAGGAGTGAGTAGGAGAGTCTGGGCAGCTGAGGGGAGGGCTAGAAACGTGAGATCAAGAGCAGTACAGACACCCGCATCGGCATTGGAGTAGGTGCGTTGGGTTTGGGAAGAAAGAGACAAAGAACGAAGTCGGTGGTAAAAGGAAAGAGCGTGAAATGGCCATTTCATGCTTCCCAGCAAACAAGATAGAGGGCAGCAAACCCTGGCCGCCCCGACTGCTCCCACAATCGCTAGCAAATTGTCCCTCGGACAGCTGGAAGGAAACTACCCCTCTTTACAAATTACAATCACGTGAGTGTCAACTTCATGACTTTTGCTATATGTGTAAATCACCTGGGCCATTATTCATTTAATATTTTTCTTTAAATTGACCTAAATGGAATCTTCTTTTCAAAACAAAGAAAACTCAGTTTTATCTTATGCAATTCCCTCTGAGATATCATGGGAATCACGGGTGATGCACCACACACACACAGTGGTGTGCTACAGCTGGCCCGGAAGGTTCACGGAAGCCAGTGTTCAATTTTCAGGGGTTTTGCGAGCCAGCCATGAAACACAGCCATGGTGAAAAATTAAATTATATAAGCTTGCAGTTCAATTCTTTTCAAGATAAGGGTAACAAGTACTCAGAACTCATCCCTTCCTAATTTTTTTTTTACTACATTTTACTGTGATCTCCGTTCTTGGGGTTATTTTCACCTGTTGCATCTGTGTGATGGAAATACCGTATTCATTGTATATTCTTGTACGTCTTTTTTCCAACTCTGTTCAGTGACACAGTGGCAGCTTGACGGTAGGAGCATTTACACCGTGGAAACTAGCAGATACTCCAGATCAGGGCTCTCTTCCCCTGCAGAGCTGATGGCTAATGATTCATCGACACACCGCACCTTTGTGTAATTATTCAAGACATATTACGTGTCTATGGGATGTAAATAATGTAATATGTAATATGGGATGTAAATATTTCCCCTAATGCACACTGAATCAAACTCAGCTGTAAATTGAGAAGCATACAGATTCCTATACTTCCTCAAAGGTCTTGGTGTCCCTCAGTGAGGACGTGAAGTATTTTGACACTCACTAGCCCAACCCACCTGTCATCCATTAGGTAAACTGAGGCCGTCATTGAGTTTGCTGAGACTACACCGTGAGTTCAAGGCCAACTCCAGCTTCTGCACCCCCCCACCAGGGCCCAGTCTCTCTGTTCCATGCGGCCTCCCTCCATGGATAGCACCAAGTCACATCCCCAGAGTACACTGTTCAGAAGCGGCTAGAACAAGAGAGGGCAGCCCGAATGAAGGTGGAAGGGAGGGAGCTGGGGGGCTAAAAGGGTCATTAGAAACTCACACAATTAATTAGACAATGCTGGGGACGCAGCCATCTCTAACCCATTGATAAGGACAGCAGGGGGCCTATTCCCCACGGGCCCCTTGCGGGTTACCGCAAGCAAAGTTCAATGGTCCCCCTCCCCCTCCATCCACCCCCTCCCCAAATCCGCTTAAATATTTGATGCAAAATTAAAGCCCGTTCCAACTTTTATGAGCAGCGTAGCAGTGTCTGCTGCCGCTGGGTGCTCACCGCTCCCACCATTTCCCAAGGAGCCCCCCTACCCCCCATCCTGGGCGGGCTCGTCCTCCATCAAGCCAAGTGCATTAGGACAATTAGCACCAGCCCACTGGCGCCAATTAGCAACCAATAGTGTCTATATTATGGAAAGGGAGCAGCGGGGGCGCCTGTGTCTCCAGCCGGCCTTCACACTCAATTACATTAAGTGGAGGCTCCAAGCTGCGGTCTGTGGGATGGACAGTTGCTGGAGTAATTGTGTCTCCTCTGTGCTGCAGGTGATCTTCCCCCAGCTCCCTGATCCGGAACTGACTCCTCTTCCTGTCCACTTACATCAATAGCCACTCCTTCAAAAGGCAGGAGTAGGGCAGGCACGCAGTAGAGGCTGCAGTGTCCAGAGACGCAGGTCATGGAGCTAAATCATAATACGGCACATTCATTCATTCATTCCACAAATATTCACGGAGGGTCTGCTGTGCACCTGGCGTGCTTCTACAGCTAGGACCAGCGACAGCATTGACATTGCTCAATGCAAAACGAGAACATGAGATTCACCGTTCAAAAACTATTAGGAACTTTACAGTGATGGCACCGAGCATTAAACCAACTGCGGGGTCCTTCCAAGCAGGAGACCTTCTGAGCGCAGGGGCTGTATGCAATGGCACAGTTGTGCATCGTGGAGCCAGCCCGATCTGGGTTTGGGGTTATGGTAGTGAACACACCTGAACAAAAGATACCTGCCTGCAGAGGACCTCACATTTTGATGGAGGGAGACAGTCCTTAAATGGTAAACGAAATGGATTAGTAAATTGGCTAGTTCGTAAGAAGGGAATGAGTGTAGTAGGAAAAAGGAAAGAAAAAAAGTAGAGCAGCGTAACAGCGGTCACGAGGGCTAAGAGGAGTGGGCAGGGTGCGGGATTAAATGAACACTGGAAGAGGTCTCGCGATGGTGAGATTCAAGTGGAGTCGAAGGAGGTGAGAGAGTGAGCCCTCCGGGTGAGGAAACAGCCAGTATAAAGGCCCTGTGGCAGAGGTGTATTTGTCATTTTCAAACAGAGGCAAAGAGGTCAGGGTGGCTAGAGTGAAGCCAAGGGGGAGAGGAGGAGATGAAAGCCCAAGAATTAAGAGGGAAGAAGGGCCGTTCGTTGGGTGAATCAGGTAGGGCCTTGCTGGCCATCATGAAGACCATGGATTTTACTCAGTGTCTCAGGCAGCCACACTAAAAGGCTATGAGCAGAGGAGAGAATGCATTAAAAGGATCACTCAGAAAGCTGTGTTGGGACCAGACAGTAGGGAGGAAAACATGGATGCAGGGAGGCCCGTGAAGAGTCTACCCCTAGGCTCTGTGGGCTCTGTGGTCTCTGTCACATCTACCCAACTCTGCTGCTACAGCACAGAATCAGCCTTATTTGATGCAGAAACAAATGAGCCTGGCTGTGTTCCAATAAAACTTTATGGACACTGAAATTTGAGTCTCTTATAATCCTTACATGTCATGAAATATTTTTCTTTTGCTTTCTTCCACAACCATTGCAAAATGTAAAAACCAACCTTAGTTTACAGCGTACCAAAAAAAAAAAAAAATGCAGCAGGCCAGATTTGGCCCAGGGACTGTAGTTTATCAACCTCAGATTTCTGAAGTAATCCAGGGGGGACCAGAGTGGGAAGGCAACATGAGGGCACTGGGGAGATTCTGGATATATTTCACGGTACAGCCAATAGGAATTCCTAGAGGTCAACTGCAGGGTGTAAGAAAGAGAGGAAAACCAAAGATGACTCCAAGGTTTGGGGCCTGAGCAACAAGAAGGATAAGATTCAAGATACACCTAAATGGAGAAGACCCTGGAAGGTGATGGTTTGAGAGGGGGGCGGGAGAGGATGGTAATCCTCATAATGCTATTTCTTAGTTATTTAATCGGGTGTGTAATATGTGCTCAGCTCTTTCAGAACACCACTTCACTCCATCCTTCCATTATTCAGTGAATTGGACTCCAGTTATCTCAACCCATTTCACAGATGTGGAAACTGAGTCTCGGAGGAGTGAAAAGTCTTTCTCTAAGATCACCAGCAGGTAAGTTGCAGACACAGGTCTTTCCCACTCAGGAGCCTGCATTCAGAATTATAACGTGACTCTGCCCATCCTGCTTCTGAAATCTTATTTGAAGCAAGAAACTTTAAAACAGAAAGGGTGATGATAGAGCTTCCCAGGTTGTGGGAAGCTTCCCAACTTCCTAAGCCCACGTGTTGGTTTAAGCTTTAACTTGTTATTGGTTTAGAGGTGGATGTTTCAACAAGCATCTCCCCATCTGTGGGCCTCAATCTCCTCTATCTTTTCATGAAGCTCCAGCACCAGAGACGTTCCCAGGTTCCTTTCTAATATTTGCTGACACCCTGATTACTCAGCTTCCAAGCAAAGCAACCTGGGCAGGGATGGTCCAACAGCCTAAGGAAAGAATTAATTCCCTGTGAAATTACTGGGTATTATTTACGTCTTTACATGGTGTTTTATATCTGTAAGTGTTTTCTGATCACTTAGAAGTTAATCCCAGGTGGAGGCTACAGGGCTACGGGAAAGCCTTTGTCAAGTTGAAGCTGGAATCCAAAGGAGCTGGCAGATCTGGGGCAGGGGATGACGTCTGCTGCCAGTCCTCCCCCTGGCCCGCCTCCAGCGGGCTCCCTCTCCCAAGAACTGCCACTGGGTCACCCCACCCCCACCCCCCGCCGGTGTGCACCTGATCAGGTGGAAAGATGGGTGAATATGAGCAAAACAGCCCCTGCCCTTGGGAAACGTTCAGTCTGACTAGGACACGTGATTTACATGCAAGGCCCGAACCAGCCTCTGGGAGCTTATCGATGGCCCAATGCAAAAGGCTGTCACTGAGTCATTCGGTGTGTGACACCCACCCTGTGCCAGGCACTGCAGAGCCCGTGGCGGCCAGACCCAAGGTTCCTGCTGGCATGAAACGTTCCACCTAGTAAACTTTCCACCTAGTGCAGTGAGCCGGGGGAGGACACCGGCCTTTCTACCCCGGCCTCCAGCCTGGAAGACTTTGTCCTGGACATATTTTTTTTGGACTGTATCCCGTTTTCTGACAGTGAATTTTCTGTGCAATTATTAAAAACTCGAGTGGTGAAGATCCGGGCCTCTGGTCTCCTCCTGCCTGAGTTGCTACATGAGCTGTGTCACTTCATCTCTCTGTGCCTCAGTTTCTTCATCTGTCAAATGAGGATGATAATAGCATCTGCCTCGTAGGGCTACGGTGAGGGTTAAATGCGATCATGGGAAGTGCAGAGAACAAATGCCTTGTAATATACGATATAAATAACCAGGAGCTCTGAGCTTTTAAAAATGGTCGCTGTTCTACACTAAGAGATGGGACTCCTGGAAGATCACAGAGACTAAGCGAATGCCGCGAAGTCAAAAAGGCAGTGAGGGAGGAAACCTGGAGAGGAATTTCAGGCTGGAGCCCATGCACACTTGTGCTTCTGAGAGTGTGGCTCCAGCTGGGTCCTGGGGGCATGCGTGCTACCCTGCTGACGCCCACTGTACTCTCTCCTGCCCGGGTCCTCTACATTCTCCAACTATGGGATCTGATCTCAGAGCCCTGGACCAACCAGGGACAGGGCAAGCTGAACAGGCACATCTTCTTCCTTGGAAAACAACCCCAGATGCCTCTGCCTTTGGCCCAACCCAGGGTGGGAACTTCTCAGCACCTGCCCCAGCCAGAGCCCCAGAGGCTCCAGGCTCATCCCGGCTCCCACCTTCCTATTAATTCTTGGTCTAATTTATCTCCTCTGCACTATATTTTAATTATTCCAAGTCCAGGCTTTTTGTCTGCCTTTCTCTCCTTCCCTTAATGCTCAGCCTGACCTCTCTCCTCCAGTCCTCTCCTCCCTCAGCTGAGCTTCCTGTCCAAATGCAGACCTTTCACTCTGTCTTCAAGTTGAACTCCCGCATTCATTCAGCACACAACAAGCACACACATACATCCCATGTGTGTATCTTCTCTGCACCCATGGGTTTTGCTTGGTCACATGTCTAACTCCCCACAACCCTGGGAAGCTCTATCATCACCCATTTTACACAAGAGAAAACTGTCACTATAGATTAAGCAACTGAACATATATTCAAACCCAGGTCTTTCCAACTAATTGTGTTGTAATAATTATGAGAAGAAGGAGGAAGAGAATCCCTGTTTTTATTTATGTTTATTAGGTTCCAGGCACTGTTGTACCTAGATGCTTTAATATCATGTCTCAGTTGAATTTCAGAGCAAGCCAATGTGGAGGAGAAAACTGAGGCTCAGAGAAGTTAAGTAACTTGGCCAAGGTCACATTTCCACTTCTGGACAAGTGGTCAGGCACTATCCCCAAGGGCCTCCCACAAAAGGCTATTGGGCCAAGTTGCCCCAGTTGGACAAGGTCTTGGCTAAATACCCATCCCCAAGGGCCCAGGAGAAGGAGCTGAGGGGCAGAGGTGTCCCAATTCAATCCAGTTGAACTTCTGTCCTGCCTTCGCAAGGACTCAAGGCTCTAGGGCAAAACGCTGGCCAACTCCTAAAGCCCGGCAAGGACAAAAGAGAACTAATTAAGAATGAAAGCAGGACAGGGTCCCTGAGCGCTGCCCAATAGCGCTACACTCCACTTGTTTCTTTGCAGACATCCCCGGTGGCATCTTCAAGAGACCTGGATGCACCAAAGTAAGACCTTCTTGTCTGCACTGAAGAGGGACCCACCCCGAGGAGGAGCTTATTCAATAGGAATGAACAAATGCACATATTAAAATCAAACATCACCCGCCGCTCATCTTCTCAGTTGCTAATGCCCAGTGATCTTAGTTGCTCTGGGATTATTTTCGTGGGCATCAGGAAGACACATTATTGTGGCAAACTGCTGAGCTGAGAAGATGGACTGTGGGCTCGTTCAGTCACCAAATGGCTCATTCATTCATCCTCAAGATAACTGCCAATTCCTTCCTTCTTTCATCCATTCTCAAGACCTATCTTCAAGCCCCCATTCCATTGGGATGTCCGTACAAGTCTAATTTTGTTTTTTTTTTAAAAAAGGAAGACATTTTATTTCCCAGTCTTCCCTGTTCTGACCAATGAGTGGGTGTGGCTAGTTGAGGCTTTTTTGTCCCTTCATTCTCCAGTCAGCTTAGAAAGGAGATGTAATGTCTGGAGGCACAGTAGCTATTTTGTGATCATGAGGTATTAAGCATGAAGAGAATCAAGCTAAGAATATCACAGATATTGGAGCTACTAAACTAATTCCAGTATCCATCTCTCTCTGGACTTCTTGTTATGCAAGGAAAATAAGCGATTGTTTGTTTAAGTCACAGAAGAGTTGAGTTTTCTCATAATTGTAGCCAAATATATTGCTGATATAAGTGCCAACTATGAGCAAGATGGGCACACCCCTCAGGGAGCTCCTAATCTAGTAAGATGGGATAAGAAAGAAAATAAGAAAGTAATGGTTAAAGAAGGTGCCGCATACCTACAGTTCTGCTGTCATCATCCAGAGAAACAGAGGCAAGGACATTTCCTACCCAAACGCTGCTCCTAAGATTCTTCTCATTTCCTTATGCAAAAGCCCCTGCCTCTAATGGAGCTCCCTGCAGCTCAAGCCACACACTGTCCCTGGTCTCATGTACACAGGCACGCCTCTCCTATAGGTACAAACCCCAGAGTTTGGACCACATGCCAGGAAAGAATTTCTAGATTATCACCCATCTCAGGTGGGCTCACACTTTCGATCCATAAGTGCACTTCTCCCGTCACCAGTCCCAATCTAGCCATTTTTTTCCTCCTCTAATGTAATGCCAGAGCAATTTCTCCCATCTATACTGGCCAGCAAGGAGAAGACTTCTTTCCGTCTGAACCCCAGGTCTATCCCTCAGTTCCAAGGTGCAGTGACCCTCCTTAAAGTCACAGAAAGGAAAAATAATCCCTGTTGCTGATTCGGTGCCCAATAATGAGAAGGAAAATGGTGGGGACTGTTTCTGTTCCTAAAAATAGTAACTACAAACATTCATTGATCATTGATCACGTGACTCAGTCCAGAAGAGCCCTCACACTCCTGATCTCCTCACATTCAGGGAGCCTGGAAGCTCCTGACACAGAGAGACGATGCTTTTTCCCTCCATCCTGTGGACCCAGTGGCTGGCACATACTAAGTACTCAGTAAATATTTATCGAGGGAGTAAATCCTCACCACAACCTAATGAGGTAACTATGATGTCAATCCCATGTGACGGTGAGGAAACTGAGGCTCAGAGAGGGAAAGGGACTTGCCTAAGGTTCCACAGCTGACAGTGGCAGAGCTAAGATTTAAACTGAGATGGCCTGTGCTCTAAATACCACCTCCAGGACTCAGGGCTGTGTTCTGGTCTATTTAGAGGCACTTGGACACGTCCAGTGAAATTTAGGTAGGAAAAAGTACAAGGACAGTGACATTAGTTAAGGGCTTTTCTTTTCACTCTGTTGAAACAAAAAAGGCTCATTGCTGATTCTCTGCTGCTTTTCTTAAGACAACATCCCAAGCTGCATAGGAGGGAGCGTGCCACAAAGAAACAGTGATGCTGAAAAAATCGCTTTTTCAGAGCATGAATTGAAAGCAATTATTCAGATTATCAAACCACCCTTCACAATGGATTCTAAGCAGGCTTCCTTTAAACAGCAGCCCCCCATCCCTTTGACGTGTAAATGCATTCACTGATTCATTCATTCAACAAACACTTATCAAGTCTCTATGTATGCCAGGAACTCTTATATAGACACTGAAGCCATAACTTTGAACAAAACAGACAAAATTCCTGCCTTCATGGGGCTTATATCCTTCAAGGGGGGAGAATGATAATGTGATAACCTGGGAAATAAACCCCCGCCAAAGAGATCCACCTCTTAATCCCTGGAAACTGCAACCTTACCTGATATGGAAACGGGGGAGGGGTTTTACAGATATAATTAAGACTCTCGAGATGGGGAGAGTTTCCTGGACTATCTAGGTGGGCTCTGAACACATCAGTTACAGGAGGGAGGCACAGGGATACTTTACACACAGAGATGAGAAAGTGATGTGAAGACAGAGAAGAGAGCTTTGAAAGTGCTGGTCTTGAAGGTTGAGAGCGATGCGGACATAAGCCAAGGAACATCAGAACCTCAAGAGGCAAGGAACAAAATCTTCCCTCGATCCTCCAGAGGATGCCCTGCTGACACCTGGATTTTGACCGAGTGATATTGATTTCACATTTCTGACCTCCAGAACCGTGAAAGAATAAATACCTGCTGTTTTAAGCCCCCAGGTTAATGGTAATTTGTTCCAGCAGTTGTAGGAAACTAATACAGATAATTTTTAAAACTCTGATAGATTAACAGTACAGGGGCAGTTGCTGTTCAAAGAGGATTCCAAGCACACACACATCTTTCCAGAAGAATCCGCCACATACAGCGTAGCCTCCTGTGATGGAAAGTCCAGGGGCAGCTTCTCAGCCCTAAGGAAAGCCTGGACTTCCTGACTCCACTTTCCATTGCTCCCCGTCAGCATAATCCCAAGGCCACGGCGGAGCCCGCATGGGGCCTTCTGCCTGCATCCTGTTTAAGCCGCGCGACTTCCCTCGCCAATTAGAGGTTTCCCCTTCAGCTGGCCGTGCTTTCCCCACACCTGCCGAGGGAAGCACGTGTCGGCCATCAGACGCCATTTCTGCCACTGTCTCATGTCACCTCATTGTTCCCGAGTTGGCAGCCACTCTCCAGAAATCACCCTTTTTGGGAATGTTTGGGAGACACTGAGCAAAAGATCTACACAGCCCTCTTCTGGGGAAAACAAATAGCGGTGATCGTAGCTACCGTTTATCAGGTGCCCATTTCCTACCCTCGCTGCTCCGGGCACGGTCCAGGTATCCACAGCGTCCACACCCTCTGTCCCCGCTCAGACCTGCCCATCCAAGACCTGTATTTTAACAAGATTCCCAGGTGATTCATCTGCTGGGCGGAGTGAGAGCTTACCCAAACCTCTGCCGGAAATAAGGCCAGAGACGGGGGACGCGCCGCCCTGGTTTCATTGCTCTAGGCGATCGGTCGTTCCCATTTGTCTGGCTGTGGGGAACCAAGGCCGAGGATGTCTGCGTGTAGCTCGTGCTCAATGTCCTAGATCGCTGGGGGTCTCTGAGGACCCTCCAGGATCCACTTCCCACTTTTTCCAGTAACGGCCCCTTATTTGAGTATCAACGCAGGTCTGCCTGTAACACTTGGGGTCTCAGGGTGAAGAGGCCATAAGAATGTGTCTTGCATAGAAAACAATCTTATGGTTACCAAAGGGGGAAGGGGGGGATAAATTAGGAGTTTGGGATTAACATACACACACTACTATATATAAAATAGCTAAATAACAAGGATCTACTGTATAGCACAGGGAACTATATTCAATATATTGTGATAACCTGTAATGGAAAAGAATCTGAAAAAGAGTACATATATCTGAATCACTTTGCCGTACACCTGAAACATTGTAAATCAACTATACTTCAATTAAAACAGATTTTTTTAATTAAAAAAAAAAAAGAATGCGTCTTGAAGGCCTCTCATCACAAGGAATGGGGTCCCAGCTCTGCGCTCTGACGCCATCTCTGCGTTTGCTTGGAGGTCACATTTCCCAGGGGCTGCTCGCCACCAATGACTGGAAGTGGGTGGGGATGAACCTAAGGCAGGTTCATTCTGGAAGCCATGGGACTCCACTGATGGCTCGCTGGCTTTGGCTGAGGACTTTCCCGTGGCCTCGTCAAACATCCTTAGACCGCGCAGTGGTCCAGGACTCCTCCAACCAGCCTTCCTTCCCCACACACACACACCCCACGGCCTCAAGTGCACACACGTGGACTTCCTAGTCTATACATCATACTCCATGCCTACCCTCCCCACCCCCTGAACAGCTGCCCCTTGGGTCTATACCAGAAGCGTCAGCATCCTCTGGGAAAACGGACACAGGAGGAAATCTACACAGACCCTGGAAGACCTGGAAGGATTACAGCATGAAATTTAGTTTCTGGAACAAAGGCTTCCCCTTGGCCCCATGGACCTTCTCCCCTATGGGAAGGGGCACAACTCCAAGAGGGACAGAGCAGAGCCTCTAAAGCATGACGGGGCCCCCATGCCCATTGACATGGGTGTCTCCCACCTTCAGTGCACGAGGCCAGCGTGGGTCTCCATCTCCAGCCCTAGGGGTGGGCGTGGAACCTAGGTATTAGCCAATCAGTCTCCATGTCCACCCCCTGGCCACAGTGATTGGCTCTTAGTGACCAAATACCTAATCAGCTACAGAAACTCCTGGCTGGGAAAGCTGGGAGAGAAGTCAGTGTTCCTTCCCGCAGGGCTTGGGCTTCCTGGGGCAATGACACCATCTTTCTTCAATGAGAAGAGGTCTTGGAGCTGCCAGGGGGGCCTCGTGGAGAATGAAACCAACACAGAGATGGAAAGAAACGGAAGCAACAGAAGACAGTGCCAACCTGGACCCTTCAGTTACGCAGCTTCATCAGTCTCTCAAAGCAGAGTGATTCCAAACGCACATAAATGGACATGGAGGACACAGAAGTAGGTGGCTGTTTTCACTCCTTAAAGAAAAAAAACCAAAAGCTCCCCAGAGAAGAGAGACGTTTGCCAAAGAAGCACATGAAAAGATGCTCATCATTACTATTCCTGGGGAAAGTCAAGTTAAAACCCCAGCGAAATGCCATTGCACACCTACCAGAAAGACCAAATTAGAAAAAAAAGGGAGAAGCGGATAATATCCAGCCACGGTGAGGATGTGGGACAGCTGGAATTCTCCTACACCGGTGATCAGAATGCAAAATGACACAGCCACTTGGGAAAACAACTGGGCAGTACCTTAGGCAGTTACACATACTTTTATCATGCAACCTAGTAATGTAACTCTTAGGTACTAACTGAGGAGAAATAAAACAGACGTCCACACAAAGACCACAAACACGTGTACGTGAACGTTCATAGCAGCATCCTTCCTAATCACCCCAAACCGGAAGCAGCCCAAGTGTCCCCCAACTGATGAATGAATACACAAAAAGTGGAATTTCTATATAATGGAATATTACTCAACCATAAACAGGAAAAAATGACTGATACACACAACAACATGGGTAAACCTCAAAAGCCTTATGGAAAGTGAAAGAAACAGGGAACAAAAGGCTACATGCTGAATAATTTCCTTTCTATGGCATTCTGGAAGAGGTGAAACTATAGAGACAGAAATCAGATCCGTGATCGTCAGGGGCTTGGAGCCTGACGTGGAGGTAGAAGCACAAAGGAACTTTGGGGGTGATGGATGTTCTCTATATCTTGACTGCGGTGGTTACATGATCATAAATATTTGTTAGGACGCATCAAACTTATCAGTGAACTTATGGATGAAAAGGTGTATTTTACTGGATGTAAATTAAACCTCAATAAGCCTGACTTTTTAAAAAAAAGATAGGGCTTCCCTGGTGGCGCAGTGGTTGAGGGTCCGCCTGCCGATGCAGGGGACACGGGTTCGTGCCCTGGTCCGGGAGGATCCCACATGCCGTGGAGCGGCTGGGCCCGTGAGCCATGGCCGCTGAGCCTGCGCATCCGGAGCCTGTGCTCCACAACGGGAGAGGCCACAACAGTGAGAGGCCCGCGTACCACAAAAAAAAAAGAATCTGCCTGTCAATGCAGGGGACACGGGTTCGATCCCTGGTCTGGGAAGATCCCACATGCATCATGTGTTCTAAGCCCTTTTCCAGGACTAACTCTTTGAACCCTCATAAGAACCTTATAAGGCATGTAACTAGTATTATCACCATTTTACAGATGAAGAAAATGAGACACAGAGAGGTTGAGTAACCTGGCCAAAGTCCCCCAGTGAGTAACTGGCAGGCCTGGAACTCAATCGCAAGAAGTACAGACCCAAGCTCATGCTCTTAACCACTGTGCCATCTTTGTAAATGGGGGACATGGACGCCAAATCATTTGCTACGTGCACAGGGAAGGCTGGGGGGTGGGGGGGAAATGAGCATAAAATGGGATAAGACCTTGTTCCAGCCCCAAAGATGATTTCCCCACAGTTGCTGCTCCAATTCTCTGGCTCATTCCTCAAGGCCAACCAACTCCCTCTGGGCCCCTAACTAGAAAGCCAGCACGATTCTGTGAGAGAAAATGACTCCTTCCTAAAAGCACTCGGTGGATTTCCCCCGACACATCTTGTCGGCACTCAGAACGCCCGTGACAGCTTCTCCTAAAATACTTCCCAGGTGAACTCGCTGGCCGCCCCAGCCAGCCGGGCCACTGATGACCCCCCTTCCCACACAGTGGAAATACCTGTTGACAAGGCTTTCACTCTTCCAAGGCTCAGAAGCAAGCTCTCCCCACCTCGTGAGATCGAATGCAGAAGGTGCTTACGGAAGGTCATTGGATGGCGTTAAAAGCCCATTTCTCCTCCTCTTACCAATGTGAATTGCAAGGTGGCGACTGGAGGGGAAACATGAACAGCGATGCTCTCCCCGGTGCTGTCTCCCTCTGGTGGGCCAGAAGCGGAGGGCGTTCCAAACAGCAAGGAACCACGGGGTGCTGCCACCCAGGCTCTGGGCAGGGAGTATATGTTGTCCGGGTCTGGCTTCCAGCTCCGGAGCCTTTTGAAGGGTTGCAAATGTCTGCGCTGAAATGTTCCTCCCAGCTCAGCTGGAAAGACATGCCACACTCCACACAAAGTCTCCCCCAGGAAGCAGCTGGGACCCAGCTTCCAGGGGCCTAGAATGACAAGAGTGAGAACACCTGCTGAAACAGGGAAAATGCTGGACAACTTGGCAAGGAGATTTGTTGACTCTGCCCTGGGTTTTGTCTATTGTAAGGCTGTTAAAGCAGGATTTGAGCCCAGGGGTACGGAGGATTTGGGACTCATAGTCTTAATGCCATTTTGGACTTTGTTCACAAACTTTGTTTTTATCCTTCCTTTGTTTTCACTCTTTTCTTACTATCATAGCAAACGGGTTTCATGTTGAGGGCCACATCTAAGTGGTTGGTTGTGACTGCTTCATGTTAAGAAAGATTCTGGGCTAGTCATGGACTCAGTGAAGAAAAACAGTATTGTGATCCATTAGTGATGTCTACCATGGGTGAGGCAAGGGGGAATACTGCAGGCACGCCACGTATCTTCCATCCCTGTTATATACAAGAAGGACACAGCAATAGGAGGGAGACTCCAGGGGTAAAAATGTCAAAGATAAATGCAATTTGGTTCACTGGAAACCATCAGTTATCTTTTAGAAACTGCACATGAGAAGCAGAGCTGCAGCTACTGTCTTTAGCTCAAGCCCAGAGAGTTCAGGAAACACTTAACATCTGCAAAGCACACAGTTTTCTTCTGAGATGGACACAGTTTCTTCTGCAGAAAGATTATCATTATTGTGCTCCGTGGTCCTGCTACCCTGGCCACCACTGATTCATCGAAGGCGCCAGGTTTTGTAAATAAAATTTTATCGAAACACAATGGGACTCATTTGTTGATGTGGTGTCTCTGAATGCTTTTGCACTCCAACAATGGAGCGCAATAGCTGTGACAGAGACTGCGTGTCCCACAAAGCTTAAAATATTTACTATCTTGTCCTTTACAGAAAGTCTGCTGGCCCCTGGATTAAAGAATTGTCATTCGAGCCAAAAGCCATTGAGAAAAGTCTGTTCCTAATAGGAGTCTGCCGTTTATACGTTATCTTTGAGACAGATTCTGCCCTATAACAGTGCGCCATATTGGTTGGTGACAGTGATCCCAATTGGATTCTCTCTGTATCTGTCTCTCTCTTCCCCTTTCTGTCTCTCTCTCTCTCTCTCTCTCACACACACACACACACACACACACACATGCATACATACAGTATGAATGGGAGGTGCAGAGGAAATAGAGGTTACTGGGACTACTGCTAGATCCAGAATGGAAATGAATCATTGGTTGAGTTCTCCAGGAGGCCTACTCCCTATCCTGGTCTTAGAAGTACTGAGCTACCAGTGTGTTCATGGCTACTCAATTCTCTGTGTTTTCACACTTATCTGCATTTCTCTAAAATAAACCCTCATCACCTAAGGGGAGGAAGGTCATGAGATTTCACCTTGTATCACCTCTGGTAGCATCTGACTAATTCATTGTCTTAAGAAACTGGACTCTGAAGGAAAGAGTAGCATGATAGATTAGTGATGTCTGCCACGGCAATGGAAGGGGAGAGAACAACGTGCGTTATGTACTTGACAACTAGGGCTTCAGTTTCTTCATATCAAAGAAGGATATGTTTCTTCTTTGCCACCAGTCGACCCACCTTCTCACCACCTTCTCTCATCTTCTTTGGAAGTTACAGTTTGTAACACGTCGTTCCTTTTTTTTTTTTAAACATCTTTATTGGAGTATAATTGCTTTACAATGGTGTGTTACTTTCTGCTTTATAACAAAGTGAATCAACTATACGTATACATATATCCCCATATCTCCTCCCTCTTGTGTCTCGCTCCCACCCTCCCTATCCCACCCCTCTAGGTGGTCACAAACCACCGAGCTGATCTCCCTGTGCTATGTGTAACACATCATTCTATTCTTGATTATACACTCTTGTGCAATTCTCTCCCAGTCATTTCAGGTGCCGTTTTTATTTCCTCCACCAAATGACACACAGCTCAAAAACATGCTATTCCTCTTATTTTAAAAAGACCCTTTGCAGCAGGCACCCTACTAGGCATGTAGAACTCACTTCATGGCTCCACGGAGCCTAGAATTTGAGCACTGGGGTCCCGCACTTCCACTTAGAAGTCTAATTCTCCACATACTCATATCGACTTAGAGGAAGACTTTCCTTCTAGCTGGTCTAACTGTTTCCTTTAACTCCTCAAGCCCCTTTTCTCGCTCAGCCCACCGTGGAGATGCAATGGAGGATCTCTGCCCCATGAGTCCAGCTGGCTTGGCTGGGGGCCACGTGACTGCAGAGTCCCTGTTTTTACAGGGCCCAGTGACCATCCACGAGAAGCTGAAATTACACTTTGTTTCCAAGTTCTAATCCAGATGTGTGTCTGCTTCCTTCCTGGCCTCTCCTCACCTCTGAGCTTACCTCACTAGCCAGCCCTTCCCCCACCCAGTCAGTGACCCTTCCCTCTGCAACGCAACTTGCAGGGGACCCCGTAGAACAAAGGAGGGCCATACCGGCTGGTGAAAAGAACTCCAAGGCCCCTCATACCGCTTGCTCTCCAGATCCTAATATGGTTGCGTTAACTTAAACACCCACATGTTTCTGCCTCACAGCCCCTACCTGTGAGATTGCTGACCCTCAGAATCGGCCCCCAAGCCACGGTCTTCTCCAGTTACTGCTCCGAGACCCCAGGAGGAGGCCTCATCCGCCAAGTTGATCCACCATCTTCTCTGTCCCTGCCCTTTGTCGCCTGGGCCCCAGAGCAGGAAGCCTGAGTCCCCAGCGTCACCGAAATCTTCTCCGCCTTTAGGTTTTGTTTCCAAACTCCCTCTCCGCAGAGCACAGGCATTAACTTCTCTGAGGAAGGAATGTTTAAGGGAAGGATTTTGAGCCACCCAGAGCTGGATTTCAATCCACACTGTACTCTCCACCAGCTGCTTAGACATGTGAATGAAACTCTCTGAACTCCAGTTTTCACGAGTTCAAAGTGGGGTATTAATATGGGAATAACCAATAGAGTGTGTAGAGGTACTAGTTTCCTAGGGCTATTGCAACAACTTGCCGCAAAGGGAGTGGCTTCAAGCGACAGGAATTTATCCTCTCAGAGTTCTGGAGGCCAGACGTCAAGGTGTCGGCAGGGGTGGTTCCTTCTGAGGGCTGTGAGGGATGGATGAGTCTCTCCTCCATTCTGGTGGCTGCCAGCAATCCTTGGCGTTCCTTGGTCTGTGTACACGTCACTCCAATCTTTACCTCCACCACCTTCTCTCCTGTGTGTGTCTCTCCTCTCTGTGTCCCTTATAAGGGCACCTGTCATTCATCGGATTTGGGACCCATCCACATAAAACAATACGGTCTCATCTCCAGATCCTTAGTCTAATTGTATCTGCAAAGACCCTTTTCCAATTAAGATCACAGTTACAGATTCCAGAGGTTAGAAAGGGGACATATCTTTTGGGGGGGCACAATTTTACCCACTATGGTAGGATTAAAAGAGATGATGCATGTATTTTGCTTAGCACACATGGAAAATGGTTTTATTATCATCATTCTTCAAGGGATCAGAGCTCGACCCTAGATCAGGAGACCAATAATCCTGGTCCTTCATTTCCCATGTCTCTCTGTCTTAATTTGGAACCCTCCAGAAGCTGAGCCTGAGACAAGGACATGGAAACAGGCAGTTTTATTGGCAGTGGGGGTGGGATGGGAACTAAGCGGTGGTGGAGAAGGCCAAGGTGATCCCAGGACTCAGGTGCAAGGGAGTGGGAAGAAGAAGACAAGGAAGAAGAAAGAGTCAAGACAAAGTGTATCACTGAGGTCACTGCAGTAGGCAAGGGGATTTCAGAGGCAGTGGAACCTCTGAGAAGTGTATACACTGCATCCCGGAGATGTCCCTCCAGAGATCAAGGTAGGACATCTATCCCTAGCCCCCACTGAACCCTCCCGTTGGTTGAGGGCCACCCTCAGGGTCATTCACTCTCCTTTGCTTTTGGGCTCCTCCCGGCCTAAGCAGCACCTGCAGTTTCACAGAGGGTGCTCGGGAGGGATGATGGCCATTTGAGCCTGAGCTTGTGGGGAACTGTCCCTGGCAGCTCTGGCTAAATTCAGAGGTAGGCCACCGGCTTCACTCTTTAAGCAGGAGCCAATACCTACGCCCCTTCCATGATGGACTTATTCCTCCCATGCTTTTATGGGTTGAATTGTGTCCTCCCCAAAAACATAGTCCTAAGCCCCGTGAATATGGCCTGATTTAGAAACAAGGTCTTTGCAGATGTTATCAACTTAAGATGAGGTCATTAGGGTGGGCCCCTAAAATCTAATATGACTGGTGTCCTGTCAAGAAGAGGAGAAAAAACACAGAGACAGACTCGCATGGAGGGAAGATAACTGAAGATACACAGGGAGAAGGCCACGTGATAAAAGAGGCAGAGACTGGAGCAAAGCTTCTACAAGGCAAGGGACGCCAAGGATTGGTGGCAACCAGCAAACACTAAGGGAAAGGCTTGGAACGGAGTTTCCCCTAAGGCTCTGCAGAGAGGCCATGGCCCTGCTGACACCCTGATTTGGGACTTTGACCCTCCAGAACTGTAAGAGAATAAACTTCTGTTGTTTTAAGCCACCCAGTTTGTGGTACTTTGCTACCGCAGCCCTAGGACTGATATACGTGCTCATTAATCCACCTCTACGACGCCTGAGTGTTTCACGGGATGGAAACTGTTCCCAAGTTCTTTACGTAAACCAGTCTCTGGGTCCCACTTTGGTTCAAATAGAACCTCACTGCCGTTAGGAGTGGTAAAGGTGGGGCCGGGTTGGAGACACTGGTATGCAGCTCACCCAAGCCTTCCACCGGTATTCTCCTCTCCCCGTCCCTGTTCCTGAGACAGTTCTGCTCCCAGCATCAGTCTCAGAGAGAGACACCTGGACCAACTCAGGCAAGAACGATCCACCTTATGGAAGAGTGAGGACTTCACCAACCAGGTGCCACGCACACCCATTTCCACTTCTTCAACTCACATGCTAATCAGCTTCCCCTCCCGTCCTCTCAGTGGACTGGACACCGAACCCTCCCATTCGATGTCCATCCCGTTGTAATGACGGATTGTTAAGCACACGGACCCTTGGCATTACCGAAGCCCATCCTTCCCACCTTCCTCTTGGAGAAAGGGCAGTATTACCGCATCACCTACCACCCCAGACCTACTCTTCTTCCTCCCATTCTACCTCCTGCTCATCTCTCCATTCTGACCTCGGTCACATTCTCTTTTTCTGGAGGCTGAGCCCCTGGGGTCTTCATACCATCCCTTCAGCTTGCGGCTGGATTCTAGACTTAAAGATTTTATCCAACGTAAGCAAGAGGTTCCACCAATGCCGACGGCTAATGGAAGCCATCGTACTTGTGAGAAGCAGAGGATCAACACCTCGAGCTGGGGATTATAAGCCTGCTTCAGTTCTTTCCCACAGTTCCTCCTACTGTGCTGGGTGTCCCAAAGACAGCTGATGCCTTACCCCAAACTCCGCGGAGAAACGCATGGAAGCATGAGAACATGAAATTGGAGATAAGGACAGAGCGAATGGGAGGAGGATATGGGAGAAGAGGAGGAAACAAATCTTTAAGAACTACACTACTATGTATAAAATAGATAACTTATGAGACCCTACTGTATAGCACAGGGAACTCTACTCAATGCTCTGTGGTGACCTAAATGGGAAGGAAATGTAAAAAAATGAGTGGCTATATGTACACATATGATTGATTCACTTTGCTGTACAGCAAGAAACTAACACAAAATTGTAAAGCAACTCCAATAATACTTAATAATAAAAAGTATTTATACTCCAATAAAAATTAATAACAAAAAGAAAAGAACGCAGAGAAAACTCCACGTATCTGCCCGTTCAATTCTAGGCTTTGAAATGTAAAGATTGCCTGTTTCTATAGTTTTTTACAGACCCATCGTCTACAAGGTTCCAGACAAGCACAGCAGACACCTAATTTCACGGTTACATCCTGATTTGGTTATTGATGCTGGTGACATTAACGGATACCCTCAACAGTGACATCCACAGATAACCCCCAAAGCCTCCAATTGCTTTGGCTTGGTCCTTCCTCTAAAATGTACGATCGCTCTGCGACACAACCAGAAACTGCCATTTCACCTCCTTTTAATGATTCTTCCCACTTTTCTCAAATAGTGAAGTGTTCCCAAAGCCAGAAGGGATAAATCTTAGATTATATCCCATCCCCACCCACCCCCAAAGGAATCCTTGCCCGCATGGTGCATGCCTGGGCCATTTTTACAGGTGGTAGGTTGAGGGATACCCGGTATTTGAAGTGTTAACAGTACCGTCTTTCCCTTCCTACTAAAGTTAGGAAAGTCATAGGGTGGATGGAGAATGGACCAGATTATGAATCAGCAGGACTGGGTTCCAGTTCCCCTCGCTCTTCCAGCTGTTTCCTGTGTAACCTGGACCAAGTCTCATCCCCTCTCTATGCCTCAGTTTCCCTATCTGTAAAATGGGGGAAATAATGCCTACCTCATAGGGTTGCTGTGAGAATTCAATGCCATGTCCATAAAGTGCTTAATCACAGTGACTGGTTCCCGACAAGCACTTAGATGCCGGCTAGACATCATCGACCTCATCGTTATTATTACTGATCAATATTGTCAACTTCATGAACCCTTCTCTCTATGGAACCCCTGTTCCCCAAACGCTCCAGCCATTAGAGAAGAACCCAGAGCTGGCTCCAGGAAGGACTCCCCCCCACCCCCCTGCTGTTTGTGGGGAGTTTGTTGAGCCTCTCTGGCGTGCAAGACAAGCCGCAAGGCCAAGAGAGGAACAGCAGCCTTTAGCGGTACTGGAGACAGGCGGCCGGCGGAGGCTGCATGTTTCTCACCCACAAACAAAAGTTGCCTTTCATCCGATCCACTGCTCCCAAAGAGGACTCACTTCCTCCTGCCTGGGCGTTGATGAAAGCTGACAGCAGAGGCGAGAAAACAGCCAGCGCTCTCCGCGCGTGATAAAACCATTACAATCAATTTAGGCAGCTCGCAGGCGCGCAGACAGACTCTGTGTCGACTGGATTCTGTTACGAGGAGTGGGGTGAGGGAGTCTGGGGCTGGGGCTGGGGCAGGTGGGGGGGCGCGAGGGGGGCCCTTCTGGGAGGCTGGCGCATTTGGCCTTGCTCGGATGGGCCCCATTACGGCTGCAGGCTGGCGCCGCTGCTGCGGGAGCTCGCTACCAAATGAAACTGTCATCCCACTGCTCTCGGGGAGGAAGGGAAGATGGGGAGGGGGCGACCGGTGTTAGCTTAACTCCTGTGGTCTCGCAGACTAATTGCTCACTGTGGAAACACGCCTCAAAGTGCTTTGGGCTCGTCAGTAATAGGGTATTAGATGCCACCCATTCCGCAGCGCATCGATCTGTTTCCTCCCCAGGCCTGCTCGTGGCTCCGCTCCCTGACATCCTGATGACTCTTATTCTTTTTTTTTTTTTTTAAGTGTTTTCTAAGCGTGTGTTTAGCAGGAGTGGTGCCTAAGTGCTAATTGTTACACCACAGATTGATTGGCGACAAGATGGCTTGCCAAGTTCCTCCATCTCCTGCGGGAGGGGGGCAGGGGAGGAGGGAGGAAGGACACGGAGGGTCCAGGGGGCGGGGAGCGGTTGTTGGGGGAGGGGGGAGAGGAGAGGGGAATCCTTGATGCTTCTGAGTTGGAAAGCGTGCCCGCAGCTGCGGAGGCAGCAGGGCAATCTCCATTGATATTTTAGCATCATGTTCTGCCTTGGAAGAGTGGCAAAGATTTAGCCACAAGTGCTGACCCTGGACCAGGATCCAGCTGATGGAGAGCAGCAAGGGGGGTAAGTGGGAGGAACAAACATCGCATAGCCCTGGGCGGGGAGAGCATTGCTTATCCATGAGACCCTCTCAGCAGCCCCACCCTGGGTCTAGGTTAGGGATCCCCAGTCCGTGCTCTAGAGCAGGGGTCCCCAACCCCCGGGGGCCGCAGACCGGTACCGGGCCGCGGCCTGTTAGGAACCGGCCACACAGCAGGAGGTGAGTGGCGGGCAGGCGAGCGAAGCTTCATCTGCTGCCCCCCCCCATCGCTCGCATTACCGCCTGGACACCCCCCATGACCCCCCCATCCGTGGAAGAATTGTCTTCCACGGAGCCGGTCCCTGGTGCCAAAGGTTGGGGACCGCTGGTCTAGAGGACCTTGTACTTACTCCACTGCCTTTTATCACAGTTATTTCTTTAATTACCTGGCTCTTTTCACGGGCCAGTTTGCCCCTTGATGGTCAGAACCATCACTGGGCCAACCATGGCTGGATCAACAGAACTTAACACAAAACCTGACACATTCCTCCAAAAGCACTTGGGTTTGATGTGTCTGGAAGACCTGGTTAGCTGAGAACTTCAAGATTCCCAAAAGACACACACAACGGGTGCCCACTTGGGGCCCCAAAATTCCTTTAAAAGATAACACTGAGCGCTTCCTTACAAGAAGTAGAATCTTAGTATTGGCAACTAATTCCCCCAAACATTCCCACCTGACAGGTGAGCCTGACGATTCTGAGTGAGCATCTGCTCAAAGTGAGGCACTACGGAGACTATTACTGCAATTGTGGAATCCAACCAGTTTAAGAGAGCAGCTTCGGACCCACTTCCAAACTCCATCTTCCAGGTGAAGGGGAGGGGGGGATAGGAGACGTATGTGGTGAGGGGCATTTTGAAGTTACACAGCCCGGGTCCCACCTCTCATTAGCTCACTGCCACTGGCAAGACACTTGCCTTCCCGATGCCTCAGCTTCCCCATGTGTAAAACAGGGATGATGACAACACCGGCGCCTGTGTGAGCCTGTTTCCTCATCATGAAATGTGGGGTAATGATATCTATTTCGTGGAGCACGGTGAGGAGAAAGAGATGTAATGCATGTGAAAGAAGTTGGCTGGGCCACAGCAACCCCTTACAAAATGCTGCCTTTTCTAATTTTATCCTCTCTCCAGCTTCTGTGATTGAGCCGTACTTGGAAGTATTTGCCTCATTTTACAGGCGAGGAAATGATGCTCAGAGAAGTTGGAGAGTTTGTCCAAGTCTCCTCTCTCTCTCATACACACACTCTTCTCAATCAGGGAAGCAAGGATAAAAACCCCACCGTTTCTGCTTCCAGATCATCCCTGCAAGGAACAGCACCAAGGCTCCAACCCAGTTCCAAACTTCAGCTCTGAAATTTTGTGCATCTATCTATAACGACGTCGGTCAGCACTAGGGGGACTCTCATAAGGCATTTTAAGACCTATAAACAGGGCTTCCCTGGTGGCGCAGTGGTTGGGAGTCCGCCTGCCGATTCAGGGGACAGGGGTTCGTGCCCCGGTCCGGGAAGATCCCACGTGCCGCGGAGCAGCTGGGCCCGTGAGCCATGGCCGCTGAGCCTGCGCGTCCGGAGCCTGTGCTCCGCAACGGGAGAGGCCACAATAGTGAGAGGCCCGCGTAGGAAAAAAAAAAAAAAAAAGACCTATAAACAAATTGTGGAAAAATAATCTTTGTCTGGGACTGTTGATCACCTTCTTTCTGCAACCCAAGCTAAGGATTCTTACACAGTTTTTCTTAGGTCTTTGTTTTACAAACTATCCCTTCAGCCTTAGTGCTATTTGTCATGTAGACTCTCATATGAGCCACAGATAAGGATGATGATGATGGTGGTGATGGTGATGTTGATGATGATGACGGTAGCTAATTTTTTGTGTGTGTGTGGTGTATGCGGGCCTCTCACTGTTGTGGCCTTCCCCGTTGCGGAGCACAGGCTCCGGACGCGCAGGCTCAGTAGCCATGGCTCACGGGCCCAGCTGCTCCACGGCATGTGGGATCTTCCCGGACCGGGGCACGAACCCGTGTCCCCTGCATCGGCAGGCGGACTCTCAACCACTGCGCCACCAGGGAAGCCCGGTAGCTAATACTTTTTAGTGGTCCCTATATGCTGGTAACTCTACCTAACATTCTAGATGCACTTTCCTCTTTAACTCTCAGAATAACCTCATGACTTAGGTATTTCTCTCTTACAGATGAGGAAGCAGAGTCTCCAAGAAGGGAAGTCGCTTCCACAGGGCCATGCAATCAGTGTCTGGTCAGGCCTGGATGTGAAGCCAGATCTGTTAAACCTCCAAGTTGAAATGGTGACCTCTGATCATGTCCAGTGGAAGCCTCAGGAAAATCTCAGGGAATCCTTGGGCTCTGGGGGACTCCATTTGAAAAGCACTGGCCTCCGTTTCTTCTAAATCCAAGAATCTGTAATTTTAGGTTGTTGGATGTTTGAGCTCCATAATCCCCTCTGCTGCTCACTGTAAAAATCTCAAGGAGGAAATAAAGAACTGACCGAGGGAGAGACCAGAACACAAGCCTGGTTGGTATTTCTTTGGCCACCACTTGCCAGGTAAGTAGCCTCCTACTGCAGGCAGGGTGCATTTTGGTGATAATTCCTGGGTTCAGATCTGAGCTCCGCTGCTCCAATTGCTGTGTGACCTTGGGCAAGTACCTTGATGTCTCTGAGCCTCAGCTTATGTACTTATTATGAAGATAATAATAGTACTAACCCCACAGAGTTGTTATTGGATTAAATGAAATCCTCCATTTAATTGTTAGCACACTGCCTGGCTTACGATACGAACTCCACAGAATCTGTGTGTGTAGCTATACAAGGGCTTTAAAAAACTGTGCTTAGCAGCTGAACACTGTTTTTTCTTAAACACTTTAAATTCTATCTTAAACAGAGACCAACATAAAAGGCAGATAAGATGGGGAGCTGCTCTCTTTGAAGCGGCAGCGCCTCCATCAGAAACCCCATTGGCACAAGCACAGAATCTTTGGAAGCCAGTTTCAGAACCACTGAGCTACCCAGCTACATGTGTTCTGTCCTCGAGGTCAAAGTCCCTTTCCTCCTCCCCACCTGCTCCATGAGAGACTAAAAGGAAGAACCTTATGGCTCCAAAATCATGTTGTTGCTGTTGTTTTTATTTCTTCCTTCTACTTCTCGGGCTATCAAATAGAATTTTATGATAAGGCATGATTTAGGCCATTATTACTTACTATGCAACCATTCTGAATAAATGAACGAATGGATGGGTGGATGGATGGATGATTGAAGGTTGGATAGATGGATAGGTGGGTGGATGGACGGATGCATGGATACATGAGTGGAAGGGTGGATGATTGACGGATGAGTATATGGATGGATGGATGGATGAAAAATGGCTCAGGAGAGAGATTGGTACTAACAAGTAACCTGTCCACGTGATCAGTGATGATCAATGATGAAACTCTCTGGCTAGAGAGGGAGTAAGTGGCAGGAGAGAGACCAAGTAACAGCCACCAGGCTCTATGGCAGGCGATTATCTCTCATCATCTTGTTTAATCCTCACTACTGCCCTTGGAAGAAGAACTCTTATCCCCATTCTGCAGAGGAGGAAAGGGAAGATTAGAGAACTTCAGTTGCCCAAAAGGTAACACAGCTATTAAGTGGCAGGCCCAGGTCCTTGTCATCATGTCACCATGCTTTCTGCACAGAGGTTTTCCACCTACAGTGAATCTTCCAGAAATGTAATAGAAAGGTAGTAAAAGAAACTCAGCTAAGAGAAGAAAAGGAACAAAAGAGAGGAAAAGAAAAAGGCTTAAGGATGTGGTAAAACTAACATTTATTGGGCACCCACTGTATACCAGACCCTGGATTTTACACGTATTTTCAGGTTAACTCTCAACAATAAGCTGTAAAGCTTCGATTATTAACTTTTTTTTGGTAATGAAGAAACGGAGGCTCAGAGAGGTTAAAGAATTCTCCCAGAATCACGGTCTTACTTGTCCAGGTCAAGAGCTCCTATCGGAAGCTGATCGGAAGTCTAATTCCATGAGACAGAATTTTCAAAAATAAAGGAAGAATATATGCAGACACCCAAATAAGGGAGAGAAGAAGGAAAAGCCAGATGAGAACTGGAAGGAGGAAGGCTAAGGAAGCACACTTGAGACAAAAAGAAAAGAAAGGGAAGATAAAGAAGGGAAGACAAAGGGCCCTATTCTGGATCTGTTCCTGTCCAGAGAAACCACAGCACAAATTGCAATGGACGGTTTCCCCTCCCACAAAGGGCCTTTTAGCTTGCACGCCTCCCTTGGAGGGCCGGGCTAGAGACGGCTGGCGACGGCTACAACGCATCTGAGGGCGCTGGCAGGAAACTCCCAAGGAAAGCTCAGTGTCCGGGGTCATCTGGTTAACGGAATCAGTGAGGCTGCAAATGGAGGGGACGGGGGGAGGGGAGAGGAGGGAGTGGCCAGGGGCGCGGCTGACCCCCATGACCTCCTGCCTGCTCTAACCTGATATCACAAATAGTCCTGGAAAACAAAATAGTATTAACCCTTCCACCCAGGTCAACCTCTTCTGCGTTTGCCTGGGACTGTGGGACTCTGCCTGTCAGAGGGTTTACCTCTTTCTTGGGACCCTCCGATCCCCACTTTTCAGCCCTCTTCTCAAATGCCTCTGGATTCAACAGATTAGTTGCCCGTGGGAGGGGCAGAGACTGTGGCATATAGTCAGGCAGACAGAAAGTACCTGCTGCCCATCAAAAACTGAACAAGGGCTTCTAGAGTGAAAAATGACCTCTAGATTCTTTATCAAGTCTGAGACTGTATTCTGTATAGTCATATTTGCTATTTCCCGTCCCTAACTTGGTACATGAAGCATGGTGGTCCAGGGGTGGCAATCTCAGCATCACCTGGAGACTTGATAGAAACGCAGAATCTTAGGTCCCACCCCAGACCTGCTGCATCTGAATCTGCATTTTAACAAGACCCCTCTAGATAAGTGGTGTGCACATAAGACTTGCAGAAGCCATCACCCAGCTTAAGAAATCATTTTCCACAAGAAAAAAAAATGTGTAACTATATATGGTGATGACCGATGTTACCTAGATAGTGTAGTGATTATTTTGCAATATATACAAATATCAGATCATTCTACGGTATCCCTGAAACTCATATAATGCTATATGTCAATTATATCTCAGTAAAAAAGAAAGAAAAGAAAGAATTTTGCCATTTAGGACACCTGTCTTAAGCAGAAATGGAACGTATACACACTTCAAACACAACAACGACATTTTAACCCAATCAAATCATCAGGGCTTTTGATATTTCAGAGATGGTCAAAGTAATCATGTTCCTTGGCCAAGTATTATTACTAGAGTGAGTGTTAAGCATGGTGGTTTCAGGAAGACTAGAGAGTTTTTTCATCAGTTTAGCTTCAGTCCAGCATGGCTTCTCTGCTTACTGGGGCAAAAATGCCCCATTTCTTGGGGGCTACTCCTGTCTACTCAGTCCAAGTGGTTCTGATGGCACTGCCACCCTGGCCAGGGATTGGAAGGTGATGCAAGTCAGGCCAGTGAGGCGCCTTCCCTGGCATTCTGCATGCCCTTTGGCCAGGTAGCCTGGGACTGCCTGCAGCCATTCTCCACTCTTCTTGGCTACATCTTCTGATGGAGAGACTAGGGCAAACACAGAAAAAGCCAAGCCCGGAGACAGGGAGAGAGTGAGAACGCATGTCATCATTTAAACTTCTGAGGTCAGCCCCACCTCTGGACTCTCAGATACTCGTGTCAATAAACCCCCACTGGCACCCTGGCCAATTTGAGGGGATGCATGTCTTTTGCATCGAAAGTAGTCCAGGCACTCACGGAGCCATTAGCTCACTCTGTGACCTTGAATTTCTTGGGAACTACAGCACATCACCCACATACTTTCATATGTGCCGTGATGCTCTCTTGCCCTGAATCATAAAGCACTTCCCTGGAGGAAGCTGAGCTTGGTACATAGACTTTCCTCCAAATGCCAGAGCCTGGATCTTCCACATCTCCTCTCCTAGAAGACTTTCCCTGACCACCAACCTTCAGATCCCCTGATGGCCACTCCCATAACGTCACCATTTACGACACTCATAAGAACTCCTGTGGGTTATCTCTTGAACCGGCAAAGCAACCTTATGAAGTAGTGCCACGTATCCATTCCCCAACAGCTATTTATTAGATGTCCACCATGTGACAGACATTGGGCTAAGAGCTAATAATATGCTGGTGAATGAGTTATCTACGGGTGCATAACAGATAACCCCGAGTGGTTTAGAAACAGCAATAGTCATTTATTTTCGTACAATTTCTGTGGACCAGGAACCCAGGAGTGAATTAGCTGGAGAGTTCTGGCTTAGGATCTTTCATGACGTTGCAGTTAAGATGTCAGCTGGGGCTACAATCATCAGAGGATTTGACTGGAGCTGAAGGATTGGCTTGTAACCCATGCCCCTGGTTGGCAACTCGGTCCTGGCTGACGGCATGAGGCCTCAGCACCTCACAAGTGGACATCTCCACAGGCCTGCTTGAGTGTCCTCACAATGTGGCAGCCAACTCCCCCACCCCCCCGATATTGGAGCAAATGATCCAAGAGAGGGCAAGGTAGGATCCACAGTGTCTTTCATGACCCAGCCTCAGCCACCAACATCATTTCCACACTATCCCTTTGTTGATCCAGGTCAGCCCTATTCTGTACGGGAGGGAACTACACAAGGACACAGATGCCAAAGATGGGGTCCATGAAGAACATCTTGGAGGTTGGCCACCATAGTTGGTGAATACAAAGGTATGACAACTATATGTACAATGCTTACTCTCTATTAGAGCCTTATGCCATTTTAAAGTCAGGGAAAATGAAGGCCACAGAGAGCAAGGAATCGATTCAAGGTCCACGTTTAGGAGTGCAAGAGTGCAGAAGTGAGACTGCCGCCACCTCACACCCCAGCGGGCTTCTTCCATCTTTCCTACCGCTGGGCAGCCAGGATTCCAGGGTGGATCAAGCCACTATGATTTCAGCTTGGCAAGAACCGGCACCCCAGCCTTGGCCAAGCTCCAGCAACCTCACCCCTCCTGCCCTCTCCATGGATCATTTCTTCCAAGAGCCCAGCTATAAATATCCACTTCTGAAATGCCTTCCTCCTCAGGCACCCTCTCCCCCCACCCTCCGGCTGCCTGCACTTGGCTCAGGCAATGCCAGCTCGCAATCGGTCTACCATCTGAGTCCACTCTGCACGCCCAGCACCAACGGGCTGCCTAAGCTAGGCTGCGGGACTGCACTGGCAAGTTCCCAAGATTGCCGATGGAAGTTAACGGCACAGCAATTGTTGTTAAAAACACTGATGAACGTTAAATAGGTGATGTTATCCCCATAATGGACAGGTTTCCCCAATTCTTTCTTTTCTTCTTCTTCCTTTTCCTTCTTCCCTATTTTTTAATGCTTGAGAGCTTCCCCCGATGTCCAGAGTCACCTGGTCACAGGCAACACCTTAGGGCCAGAGGACAAGCACACACAAACGGTCACTGGCTCCCGTCGGCAACCCAGGGAGAGAACGGTCTGGCGAGACTGAGGCTGGACCCTGCTTTCTCCTTTTGTGCCTCCTTAAGAAAGACTTTCCAACTTGAAGAATCAGGAGATTCTGAGAGGCTCAGGGATGCAAAAGATGGGAGTTCTCTCCTCTCGAAGCAGCTTGGGATATTTGCTTTCGACACGCAAGGCATCATTGGAAAGAAACCCTGGTACTTCTTTAGCACTGAGTGCAGTTTAGAGTCATTGTTTCCTTTTCATGCTCCCTCTGGTCAATGGCTAATAATAATAAAATTCATTGCTGGCTAAGAATCATAAAAGTACTCATGTATAATTATTGAACATAAACGACGGAGACCAGACCCTGAGCTAAGCCCTTACGTGCATTATCCCAGGGAATCTTCACTACCCACTGCAACAAGGAAACTCAGGATCAGAGAGGGGATGTTAGTTGCCCAAGGACACACAGAACCAAAGGAGTCTAGAGCAGAGATTTGCATGCAGGCAGATTTGCAATGGCCTTGGACTGAGAGGCAGCCAGCTCTGACTGTTGAAGCCAAGACCTGCTCCTCAAGGAAGATGGGTCCTCTTCTCTCCAGTCCTGTCTTTTTTTTTTGGTCCCAGGTTCATGGGTGCGGGTGTGTGGCATCCATTGTGCCATTGCCAGAAGCTAGGCTGGTTTATGGAGGTGGCAGGCTTTAAGGGACATTAAAACAAACCCAGGTGGAGTTTGGGAGGAAAAACCCAGATATCTGTTTCCCTGCACTCAGCCCACAGAGCACCTATTCGTTCCAGGCTTGAACAAAACTCACAAAGGGCAGAATTAATATGAGAGCAGAGGGTCAGAATCCTCAAAAAAGCACCAACGGTGCCCACACCCTGGCATTATGTGCTTACTCTCTGCCAGGCAGCCTCTCCAAGGCTCCCCCAAAAATCCTGCATGGGAGTCTATATCTTACCCATTTATAGGTGAGAAAGTTGAACCTCAGAAATTCTTTCCTCTCTAGATCTGTGGTTTCAAATTGCCACTGAAGGCTAGGAGTGGGCATGGAAGTGGGGAAGGGGGCAGTCTCAGGCCACCAGGTCCCCTATCTGCCCTTCAGCCTGAGCAACTCTACTGACCTTTATGGCTGAAATTTAAAAATTAGAACGCTCACTTAATCTGACCTTAACCAGCACCTACACCCCAGAGCAGAAAGCACGTGCCTCAATCAACTTGAGTTGCTAACGCTCACCAAATAAATATTCATTGAGTGACGAGCCGCTTACAGATGCCAGACGCTTCGTATGTATTGTTTCATCTGCCGGTGATCCGGTTAGCAGAGGAAGATGAACCTCAGAGAAATGAAGTCCTTGGTCAAGGTCATAGTTGGCAGTAACAGAGTCAGGTACCTAGAAGTTTTGTCCATAGGCAGAACCATGGCACCCCCCAAATATCTGCATCTTCATCCCTGCAACCTGCCAATATGTTAGGCTATATGGCAAGAAGGACTTTACAGACACTATTAAATTAAGGACCTTGAGATGGGAAGATTATCCTGGAGTATCCTGATATCATCACAAGGGTCCTTAAGAGTCAGAGAAGCAGGTGTGAGTATGGAAGCAGAGTCAGAGAGAGATTCTAGATGCTATGCTGCCAGCCTTGAGGGTGGAGCAAGGTGCCACCAGCCAAGGAATGCAGGCAGCTTCTCGAAGCAGGACAAATCCAGGAAGGGATTCTCCCCCAGAGTCTCCAAAAGGAACACAGCCCAGCCGACACCTTGATGTTAGTCCAGTGAAATCCTTTTTGGACTCCTATTCCTCCAGAACTAGAATAAATATGAGCTTTTTTAAGCCACCAAGTTTGGAGGCATTGTAACAGCCGCAACAGGAAATTATTACACCAAGTCACACCCTTAACCACCAGACTCTGATGCCTCTGCCTGCTCTTTATTGTTGCTGAATCATTTTTAAGTCTTGGGGTACCGAAAAAGTCTTTCTCTTCTTGCTAGAGTGAGGCTCTGGAAGGCATTCTCAATACCAGCCATCTCTGTTAAAGAGAAGTGGGCTTAAGTGGCCTGAGCAGCTCTGGATGTAGGAACAGCTGGGTAAGACGGGCAAGAAATCCCCATTGCAGCCTGGCCAGTAGAACTGTCTCCACCCACAGTCTCGTCATCCAAGGAGCGGACGGAAGGGAGAATTCCACAGTGTCACAGTCAGCTCTAGGGGTCAGTCTGCGGGTATCTGGGGTCTTCACCCACCCTTTAGAGACCCTAGGATGACAGGCGCCTCACCAGCCCGTCGTCTGGGTCCCCTGGCGGAGGGAGCTTGGCGTCAGGCTTTAATGGGGTGATGAGTCGTAGGCGTCAGAAACACTGAGTTCAGCCGTTAGGAGGACGACTGGGCCGGCACCGCGAGGACAGAGGGGGCCACAGCTGGAGACGGGGAAATGGGTCCTCGGGGGCCTGGTGGAGCCTCTGCAGGCCCCAAAGGGGCTGGGTGACCAGGCTGCCACTGGCCCCTGTGCCTCTTAAAGCCCATTACTTGCTGCCTTTGCCTCGGGAGCTGGGAACACAGCGTTTCATCCGTGCAGACTGGGCCCAGCGGATCAATGGCTCGGCTGTGGCCACTTCCTCCCCCGCCCCTCCGCCTGCCCCCCTTCCTTAACTAGATGTGGGCGCCAGACCCACAACAGGTCCTCAGCAGCTGTCAGTTGAGGGCCATGAAATATTCATCTCGTTTAATCTTCTTCGGGGACCAGCCCAGAGCCCTGGTGGGGGCAGGACAGTCTTCATCAACTTGTAAAGGCTGGATGGAGGGGAGGGGAGGGCAGGGGGCCAAGGGCAATACTGCAGGAGACAGCAGAAAAGCAACCAGAGACCCTTGGCTGGCACATTCTCCAAAGACATCCATCCACTGGCATTTAGCACCCACTGTGCACCCAAAGCTGCTGGACACGTTTGCATCCGCTTTCTGGGGGCTTCCCAAACCTCAGCTGGCTGTGGACCCATCTTCCCATCTTCACAATATTTAGGTACCACCCGGATTATTAGTCATATCATTTTTTTTCTTAATCTCACTTTAAGCAATGGTTTCTGGGAAATCACAATGCTAGTTTTACTTTTATGTTTTTTCCAAAAAATACACTAGCATAAATACATATATATATATATCAGTATAAATATATTTTATAAATTTTTATTACTGTATATATAGTAATAAAACTAAACACACACACACACACACACACACGCACACACACACACACACACATATATGCTTTTAAATCGCCTAATGTTCCATTCTTTGGAGATTCCTGGGACATACATCTTAATTACTTCTCACTCCACTTCTGGGAAGAAGGCATTATTGCCTCCAATTACAGATGAGGAAACTGAGGCTCAGAGAGGTGATGTGAGTTGTCTAAGGTCACACAGCAAGTAGGGGACAAATCCTGCTTTCAATCCCAGGCATGTGAATTACAAATATAATACAAAAAACAGCTTCTTTTAATCACTAGTTTTCAGGATATTTTGGGAAAACTCGTTGACTAGGACTTTCACCTGCTTTGCCCTCTTTAGTAAACTGAGACTCTTTCTTAATTTCTATGTAAAACTATATAACATTTGAAAAGAAACATCCTTTCTATCTCATCATCCCAAAGAGTCCCAGAAATAGTAGGAGTCAGTGGTTGTTTCTTGGATGAAAACACAAGCAGCTGAGAAACCCAGGCTACCCGAATTCCTTGTTTTTCCTCGCCTTCCCCACGTTGGATCTATGATCAGATCCTGCACAGTGTAATTCCTACACAGCACTCACTCTGCTTGTTTTGCTTCATCTCACCTCACTTTCCCCAGCCGAAAGCAATGTCCTATCTCACCTGGATGCCTACAGCAGCCTCCTGACACTGACTTGCTTCCTTAACTAGACATGGGTACCAGACCCATAACAGACCCTGCATTCTCTCTCTGCACGCTCCCCACGATGGCCAGAGTGACTCTGCCTCCACCTGCTCACCTGTAAAATGGGGAGAGGAGGGATGTCCGAGTCTTGAATGAGATTACCACGAGCACTTAGCATCATTCCCGGCATCCGTGTGCCACTGATAAACATGCTCCATCAGGAGGGATGGAGAACCGTGAGGACCAGCCCCAGGTGTCCAGGCAGACTGCAGATGCCCGGTTACCTTCCCCACCCAAATAACAGGCAGCTACAGGGACCCTGAATCCTCTCCTCCAACTGCACAGACTGGAGTTCCTAGCAAGTAGAGATTTCCCAACTGCTAGAGCAATTCCTTCCCCAGAACTCCAAGAAAACAAGGTCTGGCCTGGCCCACACGTGGCATGTCTGCCCCTGAGGGTGGGCCGAGAGGTCATACTGACCCCCATGTGATTGCTCCCTGACACTTCCTCCCTGTTGCCCAGCCCCCCACCCACTAACCCTTTGCAGATCCCTGGAATAAGTGGGGCTCTGTTAGGCCAGGACCTTCAGGTGTCACCACCCCAGCTGCTGAGCCCGCCAGCCCTCCAGGCAGGTGGGCCTGAGTGCCGGAAAGCTCCAGCACTTCCTCCAGCCCTGATGGGGTCAAGGATGGCAGCTAATTGGAGGATGCTGGGCTGATGCCTGTCTCCGGCTTCCTGCCGCCTTGCTTGGGGAGGTCACTGTGGGGAGCGATAGCCTTCCTCCACCCAACCCCAGCCTCTGCAACGCCAACAGAATTCATTCCCAATTGCAGGTGTTTTACTCACCAATTGCAAATGCAGCAATGTCCCCAGTACATCGTTCCATCATTGCCTAGTCCCTCAACGCTCCCCCAAAACTCCTAGGCTAAACCCTTGAGAAAGGATGGAAGAGCTATGATAACAGGATCCAATTTTTTAGTGCCAGGTCTACGCCAATTACTATAAAAACAATATTAATCAGGGCAGGCCAGCTGCTGTAACAAGCAATCCCCAAAACTCGGTGGTTTAACTGTGGGCCAGCAGGGCTGTGCTCCGCTCCATCAGGGCCCCAGGCTTTTTCTCACTTGTGTCTTTGCCATCTTCTAGGGCAGAGGTCCTCAAATGTGAGTGTGTACCAGAATTCCCTGGAGGGCTTTTAAAAACACAGATCACTGTGTTCAGCTCCAAAGTATTTGATTCAATAGGTCTGGAGTGGGACCCCAAAATATGCATTTCCAGGAGATGTTGATGCTGCTGGTCCAGGGTTCCAGGTCATCAGAATCCCTTGATTTTTGCATCTAGCTGACAGTTGAGGGAAGAAAGGGTGTGGAGGACTATGTCGGTTTTTTAAGAGGCTAAGCCCAACTTCCATTGGCCAGAACTCTATCACATGACCCCCTTCTAATTGCAAGGGAGGCTGGGAAATGTAGTCCAGATGTGTGTCCTATCATTGTGAGCACTAAAGCATTCTCTGTCTCAGACACTATCTGTCTGCGATAATCCTCATGACACCTAATAAGAGAAGTGGCATTTTACCCACATTTGAAAGAGGAGAAAACAAGTTCAGAAAGATTATATTGCTTGCCCAAAACCACAGAGCTAGTAGAAAACACAGGTGGGGTTCAAATCTAGGTCTGTTTGACGGTGCCTGCATCTGGGTACGAGTCTCTGCTCTGAGCCAGGGGTGGTGCTTGCTCCATGCTTTTGCATCTGTTTCCAGCTTTTACACAAACCCCCTGAGCAAAGCACTGTTATGCACACTTTGCAGATGGGCAAACAGAGCTCTGGACATGGTCACACAGGCAGCCAGTATGTGGCGGAGCCAGGATCCACATCCCTAATTAGAGAGATGCTCAGTCGGTAGGGCCTGTCCATGGGGAGAGTGGAACTGCATGGTGGAGGAATTGGGGGACTCTGGGACTTGACATTCAGGAGGTGATGGGTGATAGCATAGTTACCAGGGAATATGGGAGTCTTTCCCCACCTGGGGCCTGTGAGCCAGAGGCAGATGGGCCTTAGGTAGGACGCAGAGTAAGGCTGTCCATGACCCTGAGGGGCCAGGACTGGGGCTCATGAGGAAGGGAAAAGTCAGTCTTAGGAGACAGAGGACCAGAATGCGGCTTTGAGGAAGGTGGCTGGTTTTAGCAGATTGAGTCAAAGTGGACATTTGTGAATTAGGTGTGATGATCATTTTTTGGATGGGGAATCTGAGGGTTAGCAACCAAGTACGTGGCCAAGGTCACAGAGCTGGGAGCCGCAGCATTTGACTGTGGCCCCAGCTCTCAGCTGCTTCAACCCAGCTGGATGGGCTTCCGCTTTCCACCGCTTCCAGCAGGCAGGCCGGGATGACAGTGTGGGATGAATAGCGTAGTTCAGCCAAGGAGACAGGCAACTGTCAGACAGACCCGAGTCCACATCCTGCTCTGCCACCTCCTCACGCTGCAGATTTGGACACAAGACTCTACTGTATCTGAGCCTCAGTTTCCTCAACTGTAAAATGGGAGTTAATAACAGTGCCCACCTCCGTCCATCCTACACTGTTAGTGGGAAGGTAAACTGGTGCAGCCACTGCGGAAAACAGTATGGAGGTTTTTAAAAAACTAAAAATAGAGATACCATATGATCCAGCAAGCCCATTCCTGGGCATATACCCAGAAAAGTTGAAAACTCTAATTCAAAAAGATACATACACCCCAATGTTCATAGTGGCACTAGTTACAATAGCCAGGACATGGAAGCAGTCTAAATGTCCATCAACGGATGAATGGATAAAGAAGATGTGGTACATATATACGATGGAATATTACTCATCCATAAAAAAGAATGAAATATTGACATTTGCAGCAACATGGATGGACACTGAATTGAGCACAGGTGAGCCACAACCTTCTGACACAAAGGGGAGGGACCACGGATGGTAGATGGTGGCAACCAGAAGGAATGCAAAAGAGCCCTGTGCTGTAGGCTTCAGAGGGATGAGATGTCAGGAGGAGGCAGGGACAATGGGCACCCAGTCCGTTCCAGGCTCAGTAATAAGCAGGGAGGGGAGAGAGAAAGCCCGCATCATTTGAAAGCCCTAGGAGTGGGGGCAGCAAGACTCAAAGGAGAGAAACAGACTTCAGCTAAAGCAAGAGAGCAAAGGAGAATTTACTGATGACAGATCAGGTGTCGGGGTGAGGGGGGTGGGTATTAGGAATTGGGAAGGTGTGATATTGGATCCTACCAGAGGAAGGACAGAGCCATGAGTGGCCGGGCCATTAAAGACAGGCCTCGGATTCCCACACTTCTCATGAATGGAGATGTAGCACAATGCCTGGAATGTAGTAGTTGCTTGATAAAGGGCATCTAACTGCCATGTGCCCCGTTTCCCAAGCAGGCAGTATAGCAAGGGTATTAGTGGGTCTGCCTTAAAGCTTCCTCCTGCCACTTAACCAGCTGGGGGCGAGTCTCCCCACCTCTCTGACCTTCAGTCCTTTAGCCTGTAATGTGCAGCCAGTCCATCATCCTATGCACTCCCAGAACTGCTGGGAGATTCACGCAGCCCCTGGCTCCTAGTAGGTCCTTCACTGGCTGGTCTTCTCTTATCTCTGCCTATCAGGGACCCCTGACCTCTGAGAAGTCACAGCAAGTACTTTGTGCCACCTGCCTTGCTGTGTGACCTCAGACAAGCTATTTGAGCTCTCTGGGCCTCAGTTTCTCCTTTCTGTGAAATGGGAAGATGGCCAAGCCTTACACGACAATAGACGGAAACCACGTTATCTGAAGCAGAGAGGTGCTGTATGGGGGCCACTAGCTCACGTGGCTATTAAGTGCTTGGAATGTGCTATCCAGATTGAGATGTGCTGGAATTGTAAAATACACACCAATCTTGGCAAAAAAAACCAAAAGGAAAATACCTCATTAATCCTTCTATATTGATTACATATTAAAATGAGTATTTTGTATATGCTAGGTGAAATAAAATATACTATAAAGATAATTTCATCCGGTTTTTTTTTTTTTTGCTTTGTTTTAAATGTGGATGCTAGAAAATTTTCAATTACCCAGGTGGCTGACATTATATATCTAAGCAATAGTGCTGTCCCAGAACTGTTGGCAAACTGTGGCCCTCGGGCCAAACCTGGTACATGGCCTATTTTTATATGCGCTGTGAGTTAAGAATGATTTTGATGTTTTAAATGGTCGAGAAGCAAATTAAAAAAGAAAAATATTTCATGACGTGAAAACGATACAAAATTTACAATTCAGCATCCATAAATAGTTTTACTGAAATACCGCCTGGCCCATCCAATTGCATATGGTCTGTGGCTGCTTTCTCATTGGAACAGCAGAGTGAGAAGTTGGGAGCTGGTGACCAGCGAAGCTGAAGATATTGACTCTCTGGACTTTCAGAGAAAACGTGTGCTGACTTCTCTTCAAGAGCATTCTTTTTCCACCTTTATTGTGCACCCAGTCCAGCCATAGAACCTATACATGCAGATTCCTTGGCTCTAGTCACAATTCTGTAGATATGGAACTGAGCCCAGGAATCTGCATTTTAACCATCAGCTGTTAGCATTGGTGAGGCTCTTACTCTGCCAGGCGAGAAGCTAAACCCTTTATGTGCATCATTTCATTTCATGCTGGCGGGTCAGATACTGGAAACATCCCCATTGTATGGAGGAGGAAACTGAGGCTCAGAGAGGTGAGAGGCTTGACCTGCATGCAACACAGGAGGTACTCGTGATCCCCTTTGTTGTTGAGCAGAGGAATGTGCCCACCCGTCCAGCCGCTGACGCCCAGGCCTTTGTGCTGGCCCGGAATGCCTTCCTGTCTTTCTCTGCTTGTGTTTTCCCCGGATGCGGTGGGCTGAGCTGAGTTGCATCCCAGGGGGCCACCTCACACTGGGCTGTGTGTGATGTCCGGGGGGAGGAGGGGGGCAGAGCCGGCTCCAGGCAGAGCTGTGATTTAATAACCAGACACTTAGGGCCCTGATGCAGGGCCCAGCCCAAGCGGGACAGCCCTCTCCGCTAATTGTCCATTGGCTGCCGCCCGCCGTCCTGCCGGCGTCTCCGGGCTGATTAGGAAAGGGAAAGGGGGAGGGTCTGGGAAGAGCCTCCTGCAGCCTCAGAGGCTTCCAAGATTTTTATCACACTGGACAGCACAATTACAGTCACTCTTCTGAAGGAGGATCAAAACAAGGCCAGCTCTGTCCTGGGCGTGGCCCTCCAGGCTTGGCTTAGAAAAGACAAAGGATCTGGGTTCAAATCCAGACTCTGGCTGTGAGATCACGAGCAAGAAATTCAAACTCTCTGGGTTTCAGCTTCCCCATCTGCAAAATGGCAATGACGCAATGTCTCCCCTTCAGAAGCAGTATAAGGTTGTGGGAGAAAGCATGGTCTCTGGAGTTGGGTAGGCTGGGTTCAAATCCCAGCTCCACCACTGAGGAGCTGTGTGACTTGAGCAAGTGACCGCACCTCTCTGTGCCTCGGTCTTCTCATCTCTATAACGCAGGTAATAATACTACCCCCTAACAGAGGCACTGTGAGGTCTAAGTAAGTTACTAGAATGACCTTAACCAGCACCATATGCATTTATTTGCTCCTGTTACTGTCTCCAAATGTTCTAAAACTAAAATAAGGCAGAACGTGGAAAAGCGCTTCGATAAAAGTTGTTTTTGGTTATTGCCATTTCTTTTGGGAGGTGGTTAAAAGATGCAGCTGAGAGTGGCTGGCTGATCTCCTCCCGGGATCCCCACTAGAGCACATTTCCCAGCCTCCTTTGCGGTTAGGTTGGACCACGTGATTGAATTCTGGCCCAAGAACCGGAGCAGCTGTGTGGCACGCCACTTCTACACCTGGCTGCCCTCATCCAAACCTCTCTGTCATGACCCTCACACTCTTCCCCCATGTCCCCTTTGCCTTCTGGGTGGACAGGAAGCTAAGGCATAGAAGGAGGTGGGGTCCAAGATGGAAGGCCCCTGGGGCCCTGAACGATGGCCTGGAGCGGGGTCCTCCCCACCCACCGCTGCCTCCAGTGAGCAAGAAACAAATTTGTTTTGAGTCAAGCCATGTTGGGGTGCTGGTTGTTGCTTTAGCAACTAGTCTACCATGACTAATACAGAGGACAAAAATGTCCCGGGCTGGGAGGAAAGACAAACGGTTAGTTTCTCTGGACAGCTGTTGTCATATTCTAAGAAGAGCATCAGGCCACATAGCACAAATGGCATATGCTTTAGAGTCAGTTAACTTATCTCCTGTGTGACCTTGACCAAGTGGCATAAGCTCTCTGAGCTGCTATTTCTTCCCGTGGAAAGGGAAGAGAGTAGTTACAAGGATTACCCAGGGTGTGCATCTGTGACACTGCCTAGAACACCTGAGACACAGTTAGTGCTGTGGACTAGCTAGTCCATCCTTACCCATAGATGGAGCAGCTCTTCACTCCTCCACGGCAGCTTCCACCCTCAGAGTGCCTCATGGTCCAACCACAAACTGTCTTCTCCATCAAAGATTTCACCCTCGACTGTGGGATATGTCCCCTTGGCCCCAATGCCAGGTCGGGTGATGAGGTGTAGGAAGGACCATCTCAGGTCAGCCTCAGAGACTCCTCTGAGCTTTCAGCTTCTCCTAGGGATCCTCTGCAACCTGTTGGGCCAGATGGGAGGCTGCAGAGTCTGGATTTAAGGAAACATGTGGTTCGTTCTTCCTAGAACGCTTTTCCTGCCACTCTTCAACTATCGGTTCCTTGTTGTCCTGCAGGCATCAGAGTAATTGTCACTACCTCCAGGAAGCCCTCCTGGACCTCCTAGCTACAGTAGATCTGCTGGTTAGTTAGCCTCTCTTACAGACTTGGTCCTTTCCTTTCACAATAGCACTTGTTGCAATTTGTAATGTTATATTTATTTCTTTGATGACTTATTTATTACTTCTCCCTCCAGACTGTAAGTGGTTGAAGAGCAGAAATAATATTTATATAAAGTATTTTATCTGCTGCAGTGTTTCACTATTGTATCTATAATACCCAGAACTGTGACTGACTGTTGGTTGAATATTTGAATAGTTTGACATTTGCTAGCTGAATGTCTTGAGTAATAAGTTATTTATCTTTGTGAGTTTGCTTTATAAAACAAAGATAAAAATATCTTATTATTGTGAAAAATAAAGGTTTTTTTTTTTTAAATGGTTTATTCAGTGCCCGGCACATAGTAAGGACTCAACAAGTAGTAGTTTCTGTTGTTACTATTGCTGTTGGTGGTTGGTGCTGTTAGCTGTCTTGGGTTAGGCTTCCCCAGAGAAAACCCTGAGATAACGTTAGTTTATCTGGGAGGTGATTCCAGGAAGCACCAGTAGAGAAGTGTAGAAGTGACAGCAAAGGGAAAGAAATCAATTTAAGGAGCATGTAATGAAACCTAATCCTCTTCCCCTTGAGACTGGGCAGGATGTAGTGACTTGCTTTTAACGAAGAGAATTAAGTGAAAGTGATTGTGGGTCACTTCTGAGATGAGTTCATCAAAGGCTCCTCAGCTTCCATCTTGGTCTCTGTCCCTCTTGGATCACTCACTCTAGGGGACTCCAGCAACCACATCAGGAGACACTCAAGCTGTCCTATGGGAAGGCCCAAGTGGTGAGCAACTGAGGCCCCCTGCCCATAGCCATGGCAGTAAGCTTGGAAGCAGACCCACCAGCTCCAGTCAAGCTAGAGATGACTGCAGCCCTGGCCCACATCTTGATTGCATCCTCCTAAGAGAACCTAATCCAGATCCACCCAACTAAGCACCTCTGACATCTTGCCCCACAGAAACAATGAAAGAATAGACATTTGTTTCTTTAAGCCACTAAGATTGGGGATAACTTGTTATGCAGCAATGGATAACTGATACACTGCATTATGGAGAGATCCTTATGGGGGGCCAACTGGGAACTAAATCCTATGAGGAGGTCTGGGAGACTGTACAGAGAGTGCTTCAGAGTTATGCCCCCTGAGAGGTGCAGCTGGGGTATTTCTTCAACACCCACCTGTCATTGGTAGAAGCCTGCTCCTGGGGCATTAATTCCCCAAGATTTCTAACCTGATCCTCACTGGGTGCTTGAAGTTGGCACTATAGGAATGTTCTAGAATAGTGAATGTTGAGGGTATATTAGTGGGGTACTGATAGGGTCTGTTATGGTGGTATATGTCCTAGATTTTTCATAGGTTCTCAAATCCCCAGATTTCTTCTCTTTCCATGAAATGCAGCCATTGAAAGTGTTTAAAGCGGCTTCATTTGTATACCTTTGAAGATGCTTCATAAAAACAAATCCGCAAATCAGAAGAATTTGTGGCTGGGGAAACTGGAAGGTATTTTTGTCTGTGTGTTTGCTTCTCTAATAACCTTACTGATTACTGGCATAACGGCCAAATACAACATAGCGCCTTGTTCTGACATTGAATGTAATACAGCACAATTAGGCAATGGGGGTCTTAGAAAATGGCATTTTTATATTGCCTCATAAAATATCTAATACCGGACTTTGTAAATTACTCAATGCCTTTGAACAAACATCGAGTTCTTTTTAATAAATAAAATGTTCAAAACGATTTCCTGGAAGTGTATTTTAGACATTAATAGCTGGCTTCAAATGAAATTCCGTTTCATAGCGATAAGCAAATGTAATTGCTGCAAACTGAAACAGTCTGCAGAGTTTACCTGCTCCAGAAAGGAGAGGAAATATTGAGCTAATGTAGCCATCAAGATATATAACCTGCTACTTCTTGAATAAACCAAATTCCATCCCTAAACACAGAGAGCTCAGAAACTCAGACCCAAGGACATAAATATAACGTATTTCCCGGAATTAGTTTCATATGTTTTATACATTGCAGTTATCAATTGATCTGACACAACATCTTAGCCAGTTTTAAAATTACATGTCGTGCATCAGAGAAATAGATAATTCCACGGCATCTGGTACTCTGCATTATCAAAAGCATCGTTATTTAAGTAAAAAAAAAAAAAAATCAAGATTTCCACATCATTAAAAATAATAGTAATTCCAAAAGTATAAATCTGCATTTTATTCCTGGGTCGACGGACTCAGCCCAGTCCTCCAATGACTTTCATATAGCCCACTAGCTGAGAATGGTTTTCTATTTTAAATGGTCGAAAAAACATCAGAAGAACACTGTGACACATGAAAACTATATGAAATTCAAATTTCAGTGTTCGTAGATAAAATCAGATTGGAACTCATTCACACCCATCATGACATGCTGTCTATGGCTGCTTTCATGCTATAACAAAGCCAAATAGTTATGACAGAGACCTTATGACCTGCAAAATCGAAAATATTTACCGTCTGGCTCTTTACAGAAAGTGTTTTCTGATCCCCGCTCTTCACCATCCTCCTGTCCACTCTAAGGAGTTAAAAAGGAGTTATTGTAGGACTCGGAATACTTGAAAGGCTTTATCCACCTACTATTCCAGAGTATCCTTGCATCCTAAACCTGCCCAGTGAACACAGGAGTGGCCGTGAGGTGAACGAGATCCGTGGAAACCTCCAACCTGAGTCATTTATGGTCAGGTGCGTTTTTTTTCTTCCCCACCAAGAGTGGATTTGTCTGAGTGAGTGAACTACCTAAACTGTCTTCGCTCTCTACTTCATTTTAACTTCTGGGGACACATATACGAGCAAGCAGGAAGAACAAACATTGGGTTAGTAGGAGGATGGGAAGCTAGTAAAATGCAAATCCTTTGGCCTTCAGTGTCTATTATGATCACTTTTCTAAGCTTGGTAGATCTAGTTTGGCCCTCGTCCATGGGAGGTCACTTTGAAAAAGGATTCTTTGGTTTGAACTTTCTTTTTTGAAAACTTTATTTTGAAAATTACAAAACCTATATGAGTTTCTTATAGAAAAAGTATAAAACAATGCAAATAGATTAAAATTATACACTTTCTAAATTGGTGCAGCCACTATGAGAACAGTATGGAGGTTCCTTGAAAAACTAAAAAATAGAGCTACTATAGGATCCAGGATCCCACTCCTAGGAGTACATCCAGAAAAGACCAAAACTCTAATTTGAAAAGATACATGCACCCCAATGTTCGTAGCAGCACTATTTACAATAACCAACACATGGAAGCAACCTAAAAGTCCATTGGCAGATGAATGGATAAAGAAGATGTGCGGTGTGTCTGTGTGTGTGTGTGTATGTATATGTAAAATGGAATATTACTCGGCCATAAAAAAAGAATGAAATAATGCCATTTACAGCAGCATGGATGGACCTAGAGATTATCATACTAAGTGAAGTAAGTCAGAAAGAGAAAGACAAATACCGTATGATATCACTTATATGTGGAATCTAACAAAAGATACAAATGAACTTATTTATAAGACAGAAACAGACCCACAGACATAGAAAACAAACTTATGATTACCAAAGGGACAGCGGTGGCAGAGTGATAAATTAGGAGTTTGGCATTAGCAGATACAAACCATTATATATAAAATAGATAAACGACAAGGCCCTACTGTGTAGCACAGGGAACTATATTCACTATCCTGTAATAAACCATAATGGAAAAGAGTATGAAAAAGAATATATATATATATATATATATAACTAAATCACTTTGCTGTACACCAGAAACTAACACAACACTGTAAATCAACTATACTTCAATCTTAAAAAATTACACACATTCCCCAAGACAGGTTACTGTTGATATTCGATTGCCTTGTCTTCTAGGTATCTTTCTATGCATTTGTGTACTTTTTAATGCGCCCAGGACATTCTTTGTCAATCAGCAGACTTCTACAGCATTGCATTAATGGCTACATATAGAATCCTTTACTGTATTTAACCATTCTCCAATTGCTGGACATTTCAGTTGTTTTCCAATTCTTTTTTTGTCTATTTTTTTTTTTACCATTGTAAACAATGCATGAACATCTTTAGAGCTAAATTGTTAGACACTCTATGAAAATTTTCTTTGAATATATTTGAAAAACTAGTATTGTGTCCCCACGTGGATACACATTGTAAAAACTTTTTATACATATTATAAAACTGCACTTGGGAAAGGCCGTTTCCTCCAGTATTGTGTAATAGTGACTGTTACACACACATGCACACACACACACACACACACACACAGACACGTCCAATTCAACATTTTTTGAGGACCAACTATATGCCAAACACTTTTGAGGTGCTGGAACTGTAAGCAAAGGAATGTGGCAAAGAACAAAAAGCATGGGGCTTCCCTGGTGGTGCAGTGGTTGAGAGTCCGCCTGCCGATGCAGGGGACGCGGGTTCGTGCCCCGGTACGGGAAGATCCCACATGCCGTGGAGCGGCTGGGCCCGTGAGCCATGGCCGCTGAGCCTGAGCGTCCGGAGCCTGTGCTCCGCAACGGGAGAGGCCACAACAGTGAGAGGCCCGCGTGCAGCAAAAAAAATAAAAAGAACAAAAATCCCATTTATATACCTTTGAAGATGTTCACCCATTGATCCATCCTCCATCCATCTATCTATCCATCCATCTATCATCCATCCATTCACCCAGTAACTCCTGCCCTCACAGAGTTTATATTCTAGTTGAGGAGAGAGACAGTAAACAAAATATGTAGTATGTTAAATGGTAATAAGTGTTAATGAGAAAATAAAGAGGATAAGGAAGGGACATGAAATACTGGGGTCAGAAAGGGGTGACAATATTAAATAGGGCGATCAGAGAAGCTCTCCCTGAGAAGGGGACTTCTGAGCAAAGACCTGAAGGGAGTGAGGAATCTCTAAGGACATCTGACAGGAGAGCATTCCAGACAAAGGAAGAGCGAGCGCAAAGTCCTCGAGGCATGAGTGTGCCTGGAAGGTTCGAGGAGCAACAAGGAGGCCAGTGTGGCTGGAACAGAGAGAGAATGAGATGAGGTCTGAGGTATAAGGCATTGGGTCCTAATAAAAGCTTGACATTTACTGTGGGTGAGATGGGAACCACTGGAAGGTTTGGGGCAGAAACTGACATGATTTTATGTTTTAACAGAACAAATCTAGCCTCCATAGTGAGAACAGAACTGAAGGGGAACACAGATGCAAGCACAAAGGTCTTTGTAGAGGCCGCTGAAATAATCCAGGGGGAAAATGGTAGTGACTTAATGCAGGTGATAGCAGTGAAAGGGATCAGTTGTATATTTTGGACATATATCAGCTAGATAGATATGCAGATGCATAGAGAGGTGGATGGGTGGCTGGATAGATGGATGGACGATGGTTGGATGATTGATGGATGGATGGATGGATTGATGGATGAGAGATGGATGATGGATGAATGGAGAATGGATGGATGGATGGATAGAGTAAATAGGATAAGATAGGATAATATATCCATAATATATATTAACATATGAAAACCTGGGGGAGGACCAATGAGATTCTTAGCTTAACCTAGAGAAGGTAGACAGAGCACATTCCCTTTTCTCATCAAATTCAGCATTCTAGAGTGACCAGTTCTCTCACCTCAGCAATCCTGGAGGTAGATATTATTATCCCCAACTTATAGAGGAGGAAACTGAGATTCAGAGAAGTTGCTGCTGGCATGAAGTCAAACAGCTAGCGAGTGTCAGCGCTAGTATTCCAAAGTTCTATCGTATTCCAAATCTTTAGCACAAATACTGTAACCTGAGAATAGGGAAGAATATTCGCCAATCCCAAAGAAAATATAGGAAAGAGGAAGTAAATATTAACTGTAAAGGAGGGCTGAAAAAGAAAGAGAAAGAGGGAGCGAGAGAGGGAAAGGAAGAAAGAAAGAGAGAGAGAGAGAGAGAAAGAAAGAAAGAAAGAAAGAAAGAAAGAAAGAAGAAAGGGAGAGAGGAAGGAAGGAAGGAAGGAAGAAAGAAAGAAAGAAAGAAAGAAAGAAAGAAAGAAAGAAAGAAAGAAAGAAAGAAAGAAAGAAAGAAAGAAAGAAAGAAAGAAAGAAAAGAAAGAAAAAAGAAAGGGAGAGAGGAAGGAAGGAAGGAAGGGAGGAAGGAAGGAAGGGGGGAGGGAGGGAGGGGGGAGGGAGGGAGGGAGGGAGGAAGAAAGAAAGAAAGAAAAAAGAAAGGGAGGGAGGAAGGAAGGAAGAAAAAAAAACTAGCCAGTTTCTTTGTAAGTAAAAGAAATGGACATAGGGGAAAGGAGTTAATAAGTCACTTGAAAGGAGACAAATAAAGGTCTTTCCACGTAAGATGACTCGAAATGCCGCAGTGGAGCCTGTGCGTCCACAGGCGTCCTGCCCTTTCTCCAAGGCTGCCGTTATTTACCAGCCTGAGCTCTTGTTTGTTCCCTTGCTTTAAAGTGAAGTACGCAAACACTCTCACTTCAAAGGGAAAAATTCTCATAAATGTCATTTTACTGCCGGCCCAGATGATTAGTATCAACAGACCCTGAAAGTAGGGTGGGGTGTAGGGACCCCAGGCATGTCTGGTGACTAAGAGGGAAAACTGTCACTGGCTGCTTCTTATAGAAAGGAGGCCAACCTCGAATGAACCCAGCTGAGCACACGCTTGGAGCAGCTAAGAGCGTGGCATTGCCTACATTCAAATCCCAAATATGTCTCTTTTTATTTAGACAAAGTTCAACAACTCCAAGGCTTGGTTTCTTCATCTGTACAATGGAAGTGACTTAATAGTAACCACTGCAAGGGGTCATTGTAAGGATTTTTTAAATGAACAAATAGAAGGTACCTAGCACTGTGCCTGGTACATGAGTCCTTAGCAGACATGAGGGTATCTCTTGTACAGATGGAGCTGGGGCTTACTGTCATGCCACTGCCTGTGATCAAAAGTGGGAAGGTGTCTTCTCACATATGTGGACATTCCAGATGTAAGTTATCAGATGAGATGCAGGGCCCCAGATAAGAAATGGGGATATGCAAGGTGGGCTGTAGAAAGTGAGCTGACACTGTCGATTGGAGACCCAAGAGTTACTGCCACTCCCTCGCTCCCTCCCACTATAGAGGCTGAAAAGCTATACATACACACTGTCAGCCTCCCTTGCAGCTACGGGACTAGTCCTGTTCAGAAACACAAATAAAAAGTCTGCTGGGGCAGAATTTTGGAAACTGTATAGTTTAGTAAGAAGAGATGGCTGTACCTAGTGAAGCCTTTCCCCAAGCACCCTTTCTTCTTACCCTTCTGGGAATGCCAGAAGTGACAATGAGACCCACTGCAGCTCCCAAAAGAACTGGCTTATTGAATCAATGCCAACAACAACCTACTAACAGACTTCTTATGATTCAGTGGGGGTGATTCAAGCCGCTGTTGTCAGCGTTTTATGATTTGCAGTCATTTACGTTCCTACAAATACCAACTCATAGGAACACGAATGCAAGAGAGAGAAGTCCCTCCTCTCCTTGGGTCCAGCTCCCTGGAACCTCAACTTCAAACAGCCTGGAGGGATTTGAGAGGACGTCCAGCTTGTGGGAAAATGCTAGTCTCTGCTAGCAACAGACAGAAAATAGGCAGAAAGTCACCCTAAAAATGCTTAAACCAAGATGAACAGAACAGAGATGGGGCGACTCACCTATCTGCCCCCTGCACCCTCTCAGTTTATCTCACTCCTGTCATCCCAGAGACATTAGTGAAGTGTTTTTTTGTTTTTTTGTGGTACGCGGGCCTCTCACTGCTGTGGCCTCTCCCGTTGCGGAGCACAGGCTCTGGATGTGCAGGCTCAGCGGCCATGGCTCACGGGCCCAGCCGCTCCGTGGCATGTGGGATCCTCCCAGACCGGGGCACGAACCCGTGTCCCTTGCATCGGCAGGCGGACTCTTGACCACTGCGCCACCAGGGAAGCCCAGTGAAGTGGTTTTTAATGGCCTGGTCTGGTCCCAGACTTGCTACAGGTGAATAGAAGAAGAGCCGTGAATCTGCTTAGACAAGATCATTGAATGGATAGTGTGGACTGGCCAAGGGAAACTGGCATCTTGGGGAAAGGAAATCATGGCTTCAAGACCTTCTCCATTCCCTGACACCATGGTGAAGTAGAGATTGATTTTATTCAAGGGCCTGGCAAGACCCCAACAGCATCAGCAAACTTTTCTAAACTATTTCCTTCCTCAGCTGGCTCGGCTGTAACAGAATGTCCATAGATCTCTGGGTACCTCAACCTCAGTTACGTTGCTTGTTAAACCCTGTCCAATTTTCTCGAAAGCTAAAGGGCACGTCTGTTTCAGATGAGTTTCTTTATACACATCCTATAGAGAAAAATGCATTCTGCCATTACTGTTTTTAATTGTTCACTCATGCACGCATGGGTTGATTGATTAACTGAGTCCATTCACATTTATTGAGCATCTACTATAAGCCAGATTCTGCATGGAATGGAATTTCAAGAATGACAAGTGACATGTTCCTGCCTCAGTAAGGACCCAGTATTCTGGACTCCATCCATTTTCTACACAAAACCTTCCTCAAAACTCACCTGGGGAAACTTCCTCCCAAACTTTGCATTCCACAATTTATCACTTGGTGGAGATTTTTATTGCTTTTTCTCCAAGAGAGCCTGGTTGCAGTTGCTCAGTTTTGCTAAGTCACTCTGCAAATGCATTTTAAAAAATATCTTGGCAAGTATACAAAATTCACTGGAGAATTTTACATGACTTCATTATGTTTTTTCAGAGAGCAGGAGTGTATGGAATGGGATATATCACAAAACCTTTATAGTAGCTTTGGAAGATGGGGGACAAATTGCCTTGCTTAGGACATATGACCACACTACCACCTGGTGGTAATGTTGCACCTGAAGCCATGGAAAAAAGATGGCTGAGTTACCCCAAATCTAATTTTTTGGTGAAACCTATGAATTAGAATAAGATCCTTCATGGATGAATCTTAAAGTGCCAAAGAGTCCATGTAGACCATATCTCAGGGAGCCAATAAAGATTCAGATTAATCTGTACTCTCCAGTGATGATCTCTGACTGCCATATTTATGGTGAATAATAACTCTTCACACTTGTGAAGTGCTTTTCATATGCCTGACTTGGGATAGGCATTACTATTGCCTCCATTTTGCAGCTGAGAAAACTGAGGTTCAAAGAGGGTATGGAATGGCCCAGGTATAGAATTAGCCATGTAGGGAAACCAGGATTCAAATTCATATTTTCTAAAGCTTACACACATACTTTCTACCTTTAGGAAGGTCATCATTCTAGTTGTGGGTGCCACATAAAGTCAGAAATCAGTGGCCTGGCTCAATGTTATATCAGAGCACACTGTTCTCAAGGCAAGTAAACAGAATAAAGAAATAAATAAGTGGCATGTCACCATCATTGTGAACACACAGACTCCGTGTTAGCTGAAGGTAGGTAGGACAAGGTGGCCTCACCTTAGGTCAGCTCAGATTCCCCAGAAGCAGAGCCTGAGACAAGGATTCAGGAGCAAGTGATTTATCAAGCGTGCTCTCCAGAGAAATCTGTTACCAGTGTTGGAGAAGCAAGACAGGGAAGTGGAGAAGGCCAAGCAAGGATATGGTTTCAGATGAAGTCTAGCTTCAGCCTGCTCCCACAGGAGGCGCTTAAGTGTTAACTGAATTGCAGAGTTGTTCCACCTTGAGACCAGGAGGCTTGGTTTTCACACCTCAGGACAAACCAGTCACTGGCTATGGGAACATATAACTCTGGAAGGGAACACAAACTCTTAGGCACCTTCAGACAAGATGGTTTCAGTTGCCCAAAAGTAATTCTCTGAAGGATTGGAAGTATGAACCATTAACAGGAGTGTACACAGCAGCTGGCGGATGGACATACTGAACTGGCAGAAGGGACCCCAGGGGATCTGGTAGGGTCCAACAGCATCCCTGTGTTCACCCTCCTCCTGCCACGACAGCTTCCACAAGGTTCTCCAAATACACCCACACATATCCACCCCAGGGCCTTTGCACATGTGGTTCCCTCTGTCTGGATGTTCTTTTGCTCACTTCCTTCAGTTCTTGGCCCAGATGTCATTTTATCAGTAAGTCTTTCCCCAACCCTCCTATTTAAAACTGAAACAAAACACACACACACACACACACACACACACACACACTCACTCACTCCTCTTTCCAGCTTTTTTTTTCCTCTGTAGTGTTTCCTACCATCTCACACGTATACATTGCATGTATCTGTTTAGTGTAATTTCCCAGAACTAGAAGGTAAGATCTGAGAGGGTCCTCGTTGTCCAGTGTTATGTCCCCAGCACCTGGGACAATTATCGACACCCAGTACATGCTCCAAAAATACCTGTTCATTGAATGAATGAAAACATAAAGATTTAATGGAAGCACTGCACTCTTTTAATGGGAAAACATGCTTGTTATAAAAAGCAGAATACATAAATCTAAACTCAGTATGGGTCCAATTACACAAAATAAGTATATATCTGAGTATAAGAAAGAGACTGGCAGGAAATCCAGCAACATGCAAGCAGTGGCCAAGCTGAGTGGCAGTAGTATTCATGATTATTAGACTCAGAACTTTTCTGCATGGTCCAGTTTTCCACTGGGACCATGTATAGTCTATTTTAGCACAGGAGAAATGTTTCCTTTCACCTTATTTTTAAAAAATGAGTTGAAACATGAAAGACCTTCGGTGGATTGATCAGTTCAATGATCACTGATTGCTATAGCAGTGAAGACAGACAAAGTACTAAATGCCTACTACGTATGTCAAACTGTGGGGTGACACCAAGAAAGACGCAGTCTTATGTTATACTGTGTTCAGGCATGATGCCTGGCTGTACCGGGTGCTCATTAAGAGTTTGAGTACAGAAAGAGGAAAGGAAGGGAGAGAGAAAGAGATAGAAGGAGAAAGAGAAGGACGGAGGGAAGAAGTCTATCAATCAAAATCCTACCATCCATGTCCTCCATGATAGGGTCTGGGTTTCTGCCCCAGTACCTGAATGAGGTGGGGCTGCCGAGGGAGGCCAGGTCTTGGTCTGGGACAATAGCCACACTCATCTGTTCAACAGTGACTGTATGTCAAGTCCCCAGACGAAGCAGCCTGGATCCTGACCACACACAAGTGACTTCAGCTCTGGGGTCACTGGGCTCCTCTGCACAAAGGGATATTTCACATCAGCATCACACTTAACATCTCTTAATCCACACAATAAACTGACGAGACAGACATCTTTCACCCCAATTTAAATATGAAAACACTGAGGCAATAAGAGGATAAATCACCTGTCCAAAGTCACACACTTGGGGCAAAAGATGAATTTCACCCGATTCTCCATCTTTATTTTCACCTACTCTAGCCGCTCCCTCTGAAAGGGCATTTGGTGTAAAAGCGAGTCTTGGAAAGAGGGGACATGCGAAGGCTGACACACAGGCACCCTGGACCTGGGGCTACTCCGGAGCTGGTTCTCTGTGCTCTGATGGTGAGCAGACATCTTTGTATCTCCGGGCCCCCGGGAGTGAAATCTTCCATGTTCGAGCGACTGTAGTTCACCCAAGGTCAGAGTAATTGTGCATGATTAATGGTTGACCTCTTTGTGGAAACCCTACACAAAAGCTCCAAACCGACTTGTAATTTCATACTCCTCCCAGCCTGTTCAGAAGAGCAGGGTTTTATTTCCTCTCTGCACAGCTAAGAAATCAGAATCTTCAGCTCTGGGAACGAGCTTCTAAACCCAGGACTTACGGACTGTGGTTTCCCAAGGCTAGTACCAGACATCACGGATGTGTCTGGCCCCTTTGGGTGAAAATGAAAAGAGAGCTTATAATAGAAAGAGGGAGTGTTTGCTGAGCACTCATCAGGCCAAGCATCAATCTGTGCCCATTGCAGGAATGAACTCCCTCAGTCCTCAAATCCAATATGTGATGATTAGCTCCATTTTACAGACAAAGAGACTGAGGCACAGAGAGGGTACGTAGTTTAGGACACAGAGCTCATAAGCAGGGCAGCCAGGATTTGAACCCTGGCAGTCAGGTTCCAGAGCCTGATCTTCAGGAAGTACCCCCATCCAGCTTCCTGTTTCAGAATAAGCTCCAAATCTTCCCTGCTCATTGGTCACAGCAACCTGCTCTTAACCCGGTTAATAACTGAGTGCAAAATGGTTCCTTTGCAAGCAATGACACGCCCCCATGCCACCACCATGGTGGTCACCCCTCTGATGGCTCACGTCACACCACCCAGCAACCCCCAACCTTATGACATGCGCACACTGCTCCCTAGGTGTTGGTCTGCCCACTTACTTCCCACTTTCCCAAGCGCATCATAATTTCCCACCACTCCCTGCCTTTGCATGGATTGCGCCATCTGCCTGGCACCTGTTTTGCTCTGCCTTTGACCGCTTCCCAAGCCCTGCTTGCCCTTCGTGACCCAGGCTGAGTATGGCCCCCAACAAACGCCCCAAGCTCACTCATTGACATCCCAAGGTCCAGAGGCAGCCCTCGAAGGGGTCCTTTTAAATCTGGGAATTAGTTGCCTAGATTTTTAAAAGTAGGAGATTTCACTTGTTTTAAATGTGGCATTCTGGTAACTCTTGAAAAGACAGAATACCTGAAAAACAGTGACCTGAAATCCTGCACGGCAACAGTTAGAGCAGCTGGGCAGTGGCTGTCCCCTATGAAGGGGACACGGGCTCACCAGATCACCAGAGTCCCCTCCGTCCTCTGTCTCTACCCACCTTGCTCATGGATCACACCTGGCTGGCCCCTATAGATTGAGAGTTTCAAGCCCTGCACTAAAAGATATTCTGCAACATGGGGGTTTGGGAGCAGAGAAGGTGCAGCTTTTGGGGTGTGTTCTGAATTGTCCTTTTCTTTCTGATGCCTGCCTGCCTTGCCTACCACAGGATACATTATATCACCAACCGGACCATCCGTTTCAGAAATGCATTGCTATGGAAAGTCATCTTCCATTCATTCATCTCTTTCACAAGTATCTGTGGAGCCCCAACGAGGGACAAGGAATTTTGTCTAATCGGCATGCATTTCAGGGAAGCTGCCGGGAGGCAGTCACTTCTAATCCTTTAACTCTTTATCTCTTCTCCTGAAGCCTTTGCACTGTGACTTCTCCACACTGCATCCAAGCTCCTACTGCTGAGGAATTTCATCTCCTGTAAATGGCCAGTAAAGATTCCTCTGTGTGGCTCCATGGTCGTTCCTTGTGGCTCCTTGACCCCGCCGTTCAGATGCTCTGGGTCTCAGCTAACACATCCCTCGCTTTCCTGTGTATAGTTACAGCTAGGAGTCCAGCCAGACTAGGGTCTGTGCTTCCAAGTGAGGCCTCATTACAGCGTCCTCAGACTGTGCAGAAGGCGTGGGTCTCATGCCCCAAACCCAGCCTGGCACATCTGATGGGGGCTAGGCTTTAACTGAGGATTTTAAAGAGCTGGGGGTTTTATGTGAGACAGCTGGAATGCCAATTCCCGTAGGTAGCTGCAGCCGAAGTCTCCAAAAGGAAACCATTGGGTTCCTCAGACAGACCTGCTCAGGCTCCCAGCACCCAGGAGATGGAGGGAAGGAGAGGCTGCCACCCAGCTGGCCCCTGGTCTTTGAACCCAGGCCTCTTAGCTTCACAAGGGAGCAATAGAGAATTCATCAAGCCAAGATGACCCTGTCCACACCAACACAAATACCCACCCAGCCAAATCCCCAGAGCCCTGTGATGACCCTTTGCCCTTGCCTGCCTGTTCTCACAGGTGGATTAAGGCTGTTTGTAATCATAGAACAGTAGGAATCTCTTCTCACAGGGAATAGGGCATTTCCTCCAATAGGGTCAAAATACATCTTGATTCTTTTCTGGCTGCTGACTCTAGTAATTTAGACCATAGCTCTAGTGATCCAGACGAGGACCAGACCATTGTTTTTGTCTTGTGTGTGTGTGTGTGTGTTTAAAATAACATATTACCTTTATTTTTTTCTGTTGAAGTATTGTTGATTTACAATATTATACTAGTTTCAGGTGTACCACATGTGATTCAATATTTTTATAGATTATGCTCCATTTAAAGTTATTATAAGATCTCGGCTCTAGTCCCTGTGCTGTACAATATATCCATGTAGCTTATTTATTTTATACCTAGTAGTTTGTGCCTCTTAATCCCTTTCCCTATCTTGCTCTCCCCATCACCCCTCTCCCCACTGGGAACCACTTGTTTGTTCTCTACATCTGTGTCTGTTTCTGTTTTGTTATATTCATTCGTTTGTTTGTTTCTTAGACTCCACATATAAGGGACAACATACAGTATTTGTCTTTCTCTGTCTGACTTATTTCACTAAGCATAATACCCTCCAGGTCCATCCATGTTGTTGCAAATGGCAAAATTTCACTCTTTTTTATGGCTGAGTAGTATTCCAGTGTGTTTGTTTTTTAACCGTGATCTATATCCAAAAGAATGTGGGTATATATGGGGAAGCAGCGGGGCCAGTGGAGGAAACCAGTTCAAGTCCTCATTCTTGCCTTTTATCTCAGGCTCAGACCACAGCCTCTGTGAGAGGACGGGGGCATAATTCATGGAGGGGATATGGCGGCAAGGGAATCGGAGGGCCTTTGGGAGTTTCTGAGACTCCCCCCATTTCCTCTTCCATTGTGACGTTATGAACACCGTAATAAGTTAAACATATGAGAGCTTCAAATTCTTACCTGACTTCTCCCTTCCCTCCTGCCTCTTCCAGGGTTGTGGAAAGACAGAAAGATGGTCAGGCTGGAAACCTGGGTCCCTGGCTCTGCTCCTCCATGACTGTGTTGCCCGAGAAATACAATTTCTATCTCTGGGCCTCTGTTTAATCCATCTGTAAAGTGAAGTGAGTAGGTCAGAAAAAAATGACAACTCGATTTTCTCTCAGTTGCCACTGCTGGGCAACTGGTAGACTGCCTGATGCGTTCTGTTGAGAATTAAATGAGCAAATCCCCAACCCACCTGGACCCGCCCCCAGGCAGCACAAAGCCTGGCGTGCCGTCACAATTCTACTTAGCCATCTTTTATAACACATATCCACAAGGTCTTCTCTGCAGGGTCCGGTTTTGGTTTCTTTGAGGTGTGGAGTGATAAATTAAAGTCACTGCAAAGCAGTCCAAGGGAATACTCCTTCTAGATTATCATGATTAACATTTCCTCAATCTTGCTTTTTTCATCTATGCTTAATTCAACGGCAATTGTTTTTAGCAACTCAAATCCAATCAGACTTTTCCAAAACATACAGTTTCGTTTCTATGGATGCGTTGTTCCTCAACACACTCATGTTTCACTGGTTTCTGTGAAATGTTATTAAGTTGTATAATTAAAAGAACAAGGAGGGGGCTTCCCTGGTGGTGCAGTGGTTGACAGTCCGCCTGCCGATGCAGGGGACGCGGGTTCGTGCCTCGGTCCAGGAGGATCCCACGTGCCGCGGAGCGGCTGGGCCCGTGAGCCATGGCTGCTGAGCCTGCGCGTCCGGAGCCTGTGCTCCGCAACGGGAGAGGCCGCAACGGTGAGAGGCCCACGTACCGCAAAAAAAAAAAACGAAAAAAGGAGGGATAGATCCTGGTTTTGCGGAGTCTGAAGCTTATACAATTTGGCAGCCCTCTTTGAAGGAAAAGAAAGCTAAATTACAAATATAGAATTAGACACAAATATCGATACCTATTTAGAATGAGAAGAGAAATCACAGGTTTCCACTCTTTGAAAAAGTGGAAAGACTATAAATGTCACAAAATTTCGAGAAAGAGATAATAATATTTTTATTAATTAATTACCTCTCACGTGGCTAAAATATTTTTATCCTATAACTTCTGACCACAAACTCTTAATCACTTCTTTATATGACAATCACTTTGTAATAATGTCTTCTCTGGAAAGGCTAGAATCCAGTATTTTCTTTAGCAGGGTTAATCATTCTGTTTATACTCAGAACACATAAAATTGAAATTTCTCACCATTTGTAGTACTGATACAGGTTGTGCCCTGGAACCACAGAAATTGATCAATTCTATTTTACATGATTTCCATCAAATAAAGGAGAGGATATAGAGTGAGTATACCTGTTAAAGCTATACTTTCAAGCATATTCCCGATAGGAAAGAACTTCTGATTTGACTACTTGTCATTTTAACTGAGTCCTCTGCTCACAGTTTTACTCATCTGATAATTGAATTTTCTATAGACTAATTCCTGGCTCTGTATATTTCAAACCTTGTTTCTCCTCCACATACCTCTGGTGCCAGGCACCATAGAATGTATTCATATTGAAATATGCTCTCTGATCCTGCTTGTAGGTCACAACATCAGTGAGTAGGTATAATGAGGTGGAAGGGGCATTTCTGGAAGCCACTTCCACATTGGAATGGCTAGATAAATCGTCACATAGAAATGACTTTGAACCACACAAATATAGTCCATTTAATCCAGTCTAAATATATCCCTACCTCAACTTCCCATTATCAATGGGAATAACAACTTCCCATTATCAATGACCCCTGACATTTGGGGAAGTGGAAAGAGACAGTAGTTTTAACCAACTACAATTAAAATACTTTACTTCGAAATAGATGGCTAGTGGGAAGCAGCCGCATAGCACAGGGAGATCAGCTCTGTGCTTTGTGACGACCTAGAGGGGTGGGATAGGGAGAGTGGGAGGGAGACGCAAGAGGGAGGAGATATGAGGATATATGTACATGTATAGCTGATTCACTTTGTTATAAAGCAGAAACTAACACACCACTGTAAAGCAATTATACTCCAATAAAGCTGTTAAAAAAATATTTTACTTTGAAAAATATTTTAAAACATGAAACCAATCTGATAAAGGACTGTTGTCTAAAATATACGAAGAATCTTCAAACTCAACAGCAAGAAAATGAACGACTCAGTTAAAAAATGGGCTGAATAATGCTATTTGCAGCAACATGGATGGACCTAGAGACTATCATACTAAGTGAAGTAAATCAGAAAGAGAAAGACAAATACCATATGATGTTAGTCATATGTGGAATCTAAAATACAACACAAATGAACCTATCTACGAAACAAAAACAGACTCAGACATAGAGAACAGACTTGTGGTTGTCATGGGGGGGGGCGGGGCACAGAGGTGGAGGGAAGGATTGGGGGTTAGGGATTAGCAGATGCAAACTATTATATACAGGATGGATAAACCACAAGGTCCTACTGTAGAGCAGAGGGAACTATATTCAATATCCTATAATAAACCATAATGGAAGACTATGAAAAAGAATATATATACATATGTGTGTGTATATATATATATATATATATATATATGAGTCACTTTGCTGTTCAGCTGAAATTAAACACAACATTGTAAATCAACTATACTTCAATAATTTTTTTATTTTTATTTTTTGTTTGTTTTGTTTTGTTTTGTTTTGTTTTTGTAGTACGCGGGCCTCTCACTATGTGGCCTCTCCCATTGAGGACCACAGGCTCCGGACGCGCAGGCTCAGCAGCCATGGCTCACGGGCCCAGCCGCTCCGCGGCATGTGGGATCCTCCCAGACCGGGGCACGAACCCGTGTCCCCTGCATCGGCAGGCGGACTCTCAACCACCGTGCCACCAGGGAAGTCCCAGTAATTTTTTTTAATGGGCCAAAGAGCTTAACAGATACTTCATCAAAGAAGATATGCAGATGGCAAATAAGTATATGAAAAGATGTTCAACATCACATGTCCTTAGGGAATTGCAAATTAAAGCAGCAGTGAGATACCACTACACACCTACGAGAATGACTAAAATCCGAAACACTAACAACATCAGATGTTGGTGGGGATGTGTAGCAATAGGAATTCTCGTTCATTGCTGGTGGGAGCATAAAAGGGTACAGCCACTTTGGAAGAGCACTAGAGGTTCCTTACAAAACTAATCACACCCTTACCATACAGTCCTGCAGTCATGCTTCTTGATATTTACCCAACTGAGTTGAAACTGTGTGTCCATACAAAAACCTGCACATGGAAGTTTATAGCAGCTTTATTGATAATTGCCAAAACTTGGAGGCAACCAAGATGTCCTTCAGTAAGTGAATGGATAAATAAACTGTGGTACATCCAGATAACAGAATATTACTCAGAAGTAAAAAGAAATCAGCTACTGAGCCATGAAGAGACATAGAAGAAACTTAAATGCACGTCACTAGGTGAAAGAAGCCAATCTGAAAAGATTTCATGCCTTATGATTCCAACTATATAACATCCTGGAAAAGGCAAAGCTACGGAGACAGTAAAAAGATCAAGGGCTTATCAGAGGTTATGGGGGAGGGAAGGAGGAATAGGCAGAGCACACAGGATTTTTAGGGCAATAAAACTGTTCTGTATGATAATACAGTGATAGATACATGTCATTACACATGTTTGCATAGGGAATGGAGAAGGCCGGCTCTTTGTTGAATCAATGAACCAGAGGATGGTAAAGAGAGTTTCTACGGTCATTGCTAACATTTGTTGAACTTCTACTGCATATCAGACAGTGCTACATTCTTTACATAACAACATCTTTTAAACCTTCACAGCAGCCCTATTATTATTATCAATTTAGAGAGGAAGAAACTGAGGCTCTGAGAAGTGACATGAGTTACCAGAAGCCCTACGTACAGATAGTCAGTGAAGCTGGGATTCAAACAATGGTGCACAAGGCTCCCCTGACTCATGCTGCCTTAATCCAGGACTTTGGGTGACATATTTTCCCCTCTATCTTTTTTATCATTTGCATAATTGTGCAGTAGTACCTGCCTTGAAGTCTTCCCTGAGGTTGTGCACATAGAAGTCAAAATGAGGTCATGGAACAGAGAAAAACACTTTTAATTGGTGAGATGCTGTATGTATTTGTCAGGATCCAGCCAGAAACAGAAACCACTAAAGGTCTTTCAGACAGAAGGAGTTTAATAAAGGGAACTGACTACCCCAATGATGGAAGAGCTGAGAAGCCCACAGGAAGTGAGAAAGCAACCCAGAGGCTGGCAAGAGCAAGAAGCAGTTACTTCCCTTGGGCTGGAGGGATAACAAGAGAAGGTAGCTTTGCCAGGGCCAGAAGCTGGGGCATCCTGCAGTCCCTAGGGCCCAGTGGAGCTGAGATAAGAGAGGAAGGAGCTGTCCTATCAGAGATGGAGCCAAGGAGAAGAGGCAGCAGCTGCAGGAGATGCTTCTGGAAGCAGAGAATGACCTAGAAATACCCTGGCTTCTCTCCTTCTGTCACTCTCCAGTTTTCCAGCACTTTTCCCATCGGCCAACCCTTTCCAACAGGCTGGGAACCAGAGCTTCCTATGATACAGAGAAAAGCACAGAAGGGAAAGAATAAGAAGTGGATTTGAGGGCAAGCCTGCTGTTAACCACGCCACCCATATGCAAGATACTATTATTAGAGGAGAGAACTGCAGGGTCCCAATTAACAAGAGGAGGAGGGATAGACACAGGATTCCAAGCTATCACTCAATTTTTCTTCTCCCAGAACAAACGTGTGAGAATACAGTGAAAAGATTCGACCAGGAGATCCCACATTTCCGGATAAAATCTTGACTGTACAAAACCGAAGAGGTGGTGGGGCAGATAAGGAAAGTGCAGGTGGATGGTTTATACATTCTATTCTGCCTGAAACCAAGCTGTGAACGGATAGCACTCAAAAATTCGGGTTTATTTTCATCTTAAAATAGAGAGAAGCCTCAGGACTGATGGAAGTGACCTGTCCTCCTCTGAAGGGGCCTCTGGTGAGGAGGTGTGGAGAGCTCAGCCCCGGAGACCAGGAATGACACTGTCCTGGCTCCTTTGATCCATCAGAAACTGACAGCCTTCCTGTCCAGCCCCGGCAGAGGCGGCTCTGGACCCTCCTGCTTAAGGGTGTATATGGGAGAGAGCAAGCGGCTCTAGCCCCAAGCCACTATTCCCACTTCTCCCTTCATCGATGCTCTGCCCTGGATTCTATCTTAAGAGGCAAATGCAAAGCATTCTGAACACTGTTGCTCCACCAGGCCTGGCGTTGGCAAACACTTCCTGAGTCCAGGACTGTCTGTCCCCATTTGCCTCGGGAGCTGCCAACACCTTATGCTGTAGCCTCGTGAACCACATTCATTTCCTTGGGGTACGTGCCCTCTCTTCCCTGGGGCTGGAATACACTACGACTTCTTATCAAGTCAGCACTGACTCAGCTCTCAGTGAATGTCACTTCCCCATGTAAGTCCTCGCTGACCACCCTCCAAAAGCGGTCTGTGTTTCATAGCACCTGTGCTTGTCTTTGTTATTACACTCTATTTTTACTACTCATGGAAGGACCTAGACCCAGGGTCTGCAACTACAACCAGTGGGCCAATGCAATCCATTGCCGGTTGGTGTGAATAAAGTTTTATTGGAACACAGCCGTGTTCATTCACTTACATATTGTCTATGGCAGCTTTCACACTACAAGGGCTGATGTGAGCCGTTGCAACAGAGACCTACAGCCAGGGATCTTTCTGAATGTACATCTAAAATTAAAATCTTAAATCCTCTTTGTGTCTATTGGCTTCAGAATAGCATCCAAACTCAAAGAACAACAACAGAAAAGTGTTATTGGCCTGAAATCTAGGACGGATAGACAAGCAGATGATTTATAGGGGACACGCCAGGATCAGTATAAGCATGGAGCACATAGCACAGGACTCAGCATGACGCAGTCATGTGACAATGTCAGTTTCCTTCATTCCAACCTCCCGTACCTTCAGGATCTGCAGCTTTACAAAGCGAGCAGACAGCAGATGCGGCAGAGTTCATTATGCAATGCTGAGGAGTTCTGCGTTACCACAGGCCTGACTAGATTTGTGCACTTTACATAAAAACAAATCAAGACCATACTTAAGTTAAAGACTGTGCAATGCACAATTGGGTTATTCTGTTTACTCATCCACCCACTTGTTCATTTATTCAACAAACATTTATGTAGCATCTATGCTAAGCCTGGCAGTGGGCAAGGCGCACAATATAAGAATTGCATAAGAATGGGGAGAAAAGATTAAACTGCTCCCAAGCTTACTCCTGAGGTTATTTTATTTTATTTGTTTATTTATTTTTAAATCTTATTTATTTATTTATTTTTGGCTGCGCTGGGTCTTTGTTTCTGTGCGAGGGCTTTCTCTAGTTGCGGCAAGAGGGGGCCACTCTTCATCGCGGTTAGCGGGCCTCTCACTATCGTGGCCTCTCTTGTTGCGGAGCACAGGCTCCAGACGCGCAGGCTCAGTAGTTGTGGCTCACGGGGCTAGTTGCTCCGCGGCATGTGGTATCTTCCCAGACCAGGGCTCGAACCCCTGTCCCCTGAATTAGCAGGCACATTCTCAACCACTGCGCCACCAGGGAAGCACCCTGAGGTTATTTTCAATGAAACAAGGGGTATCATTCAATCACAAGACGGAGCGGAGACAAAGTAACAATAGAAACCGGCATCCCCACCAAATGACGCTTACGGCACCAAGTTCCCCAACGGAACGTGAAGTTGCAAACTCTTCAGGAGTCCCCATGCTGGACTGTGCAGAGCTCTTCTCACCGAGTGAATTCAGAGTCGTCAGCTCGGCCCCCTCCCCCAGCCACGTCCAAGAACAGAATCCAGCCAGGGGCCTCAAACAGGCAGAAATATTTATGCCACATCCAGAAGACCAAACCTATGAGACGGAGCTGATGCCACTTGAAAGGAATCGGGGTGGAATCTTCGGAGATTAAGAAAGTGACAGTGACCAAGATGCAAAGGGGGAGAGGGGTGAGAAAAAGGAGAGATTAAAGCAGCTGGGCCATCCGTTATTTTGATGTGTGCCTTTTTCTATTTCAAAGGGAATTAAGGGAGATGAATTAAGACTTCATTAGATCCCAGCAACTTCAGGAATATTAATCCGTCTTCCATTTGCAATAAGACTCACCAGTCTCTGCAGGGTCGGGGTGAAGGAAAGAGAAAGCTATTGATATGTTGCTGGGACCGCCCTGTGCCCCCTGCCTCTCGCCTCTGGTCACTTTCCCTTTCATGCCTTTGTTTGACATATAGGAAAGAATCATGAGGTGTTGAGTATCATTAACTTCCAAACACCTATGAAATCAGTAGGAAAGTGCAAACACTGCGGACCCCAACCGTCTCTGCCAACGATCCGTCCTAAAGTCCTCCCCTTTGGAGATGAAAAGAAAGAGCTTGGCAGGCGGACAGTCTCAGGGAGAGAGGAATGAACGAACAGGAGGGGGGACACGCAGGATAAATGAAAATATGATTGACTTCTTACCTCGGTCCGGCTCACACATGGTTCTGAGCATTTAATAAACGGGTTGACACTCCGAGTTCCCCTCATTAGGAGAACGTGGAGACCTGGATTATCGTAAATCAGAAGGCCAGGTTATCAAAGCTTCTGATCTTTAACTGTGTCAGGGCGCCCTCCTGTCTGCTTATGGAGACAGTAACCCGAAAGCTGCAAAGAATTAGCCGCTGCGCCATGATTTAAGGCACACACACCCCTGAAGGAGGTGGGAGGCCAGGCCAGGCAGGGGAAGGTTTTGCCCAGGTACCCAGCCCAAGGAGAGCTGTCTCTGGGATGCATGGCACCTGGGGGGTAGGCGTGAGGGATGACCCTATAATGGACCAAGTAACAGACCAATGTGTTTGGTGAGACTGGGAGCTAGCACTTTGAAAACTTTGAATCCTAGGTTTCCCAGTCTACCTTCACATCAAAATCTGATGCAAAACTGTTTGGTAATTTCTAATAAAGACACATCTATCCCCAGACTCAAAAACTGCATCCAAGAGAAATGAATGCATAGATCCACAAAAAGATTTGCAAACAAATGTTCACAGCTGCTTTATTCATAATTACCCCCAAACGGGAACCAACCCAGATATCCTTCAACAGAAGGGATTAACCTACACTGGTACATCCATACAATGGAATAATATTCAGCAATAAAAAGAAACAAACTCCTGATACATTCAACAACGTGAAAGAATTGCACAGATCTAGTGTTGAGTGAAAGAAGCCAGACACGGGAAAGTACACACTGCATGAGTCCATTTATGTGAAGTTCAAAGGCAGGCAAAACTAGTCTATGGCGGGACTTCCCTGGTGGTCCAGTGGTTAAGACTTTGCCTTCCTATGCAGGGGGTGCGGGTTCAGTCCCTGATTGGGGAGCTAAGATCCCATATGCCTCTCGGCCAAAAAACCAAAACATAAAACAGAAGCAATATTGTAACAAATTCAATAAAGACTTAAAAAAAATAATAAATAAATAAAATTTTAAAAAACCCTAATCTATAGCAATAAAAGTGAGAAGAGTAGCAGGTGAGAAGGACATGATTGGGAGCATTAAGGGAACTTTCTGGGAGATGGAAACGTTCTGAGTCTTAATCTGGTTGATGGTTACAGGGGCAGATACATTTATAGAAACTCACCAATCCATACTGTTAATAGTTGCATATTTTAGTATGTCTAAATTACATCCCAATAACATACCTCAAAAAAAAACAAATAAATGAATAAATGTACATTTTAGGGCCTTTGCACATGCTTTGCCTGGAGTTCTTTTTGCCTGGGGTATCCCCCCCGCCTTCCCAATATTTTCAAGGCTGGCCCCATCGTATCATTCAAGTCTTAGCTTAACCATCACCTGTTCAACAGAGCTCAGCCGTTCTCTGTTGCATGGTCCTGCTTTTTTTTTGTTGGTTGGCTGGTTTTCATTTTGCTAATTATGCTCTGAAATTATCTTGTGTTATGTATTTGTTTATTCTCTGCCTCTTCCTCCAGCCCCACATAGATTGTAAGCTCGTGAAGGAGAAGGGTCTTATCCAGCCTCAGAGCTGACTTCTTGGAGGACATCAGTGCACGTTCTCACCTCTGGTTTCTGGTTGAGTTTTGGCCAATGGGAAATCCTAGCAGGAGGCTGAATGAAAAAGGGAGTGGGAGATTAAGGTGTCTTCTAACTTGTGAAGTCGCGACAAGCTAGCTGCGTCTCTAGATCAGTGGTTGTCAACTGGGGATAATGTTGCCTCCCAGGGGACATTTGGGATGTCTGGAGGGCACTGCTGGCATCCAGTGGGTAGAGGCCAGGGATGCCACTAAACATCCTGCAATGCACAGGACAGAGCCCCCAACAAAGAACTGCCCAGCTCCAAATATCAACAGTGTCAATTTAAGAAAACCCATTCTAGATGAACGTCACAGCTCACCTAAGGAGGACCTCTCTCCATAGTTCTCTCCCTCCAGATACAGGTAACAATCCCCACTTCCTTCAGGTCTAGGGCTTGTAAAAGCCCCAATGTTGCCAGCACCCAGGTACTACACTATACTTTATGCTTCTGCTATATCCCAGCCCCGTCCCTGTATTAGCCCCTTTATGAAACTCTTCAAATTATGCAATTCTATAGCCTATGGGCTATTCTATCTCCCATTGGAACCCTGACAGATACGCCATTTCATCTCCAACAGCTAAGCGTCCAGTAAATATCAATAAGTATCTGCTAAATTAACTAAGTAATGAATAAGTGAGGCTCTCCCCAGGAAATTTGGATTTAGAAGTCAAAGATAAATCTTGGAACTTACCACTTCTAAAAGATTCCCCGGGTGATTCCAGAACAATATGCTCATGTATTAATGGGGAAACTGAGGCCCAGGGGAGGGGAAACTACTCTTTCAGGGTCACACCGTTTTGAGGTCTGAGGTCCAGAAAGGACGCGGTCTTGACGTTGATGGTTAATACCGTTACCTTTTGTTATTTTCCTTGAACTGTTTTTCTCATAACATTGCCAATTTCTTTGGGCATAATGCAGATCCCGACCTCCTGGATGTCCAAGTGGAACATTTCAGCTGTGAGATCCTAATTCATTTACACATGACTCTGCATGTCCAAGGCTGGAGGGGCAGATCTGCAGAGGGGCAAAAACCCTGAGGACAGATATTTCTGGCTCAGTCCCAAATTCTGCCACATCCAAGCTCCTTGACCTACTAAGATTCAGTGCCCTTGTCTGGAAATTGGAGATGATCGAGTTTACCATTCAGGTTTGTTCTGAGGCCTCCATGAGATTACATCTATAAAGTGTGTGGCCAAGGGCCAGGCACAGAGTAGATTACAGAGGGCGGTGGTGGCAGCTGAGGGCCCTCCAGCCCAGTTCTCTGCGTTTGGTGTTCCAGGATCGAATACTCAGAGTTCCCAATATCACTGGGCAAAAATAACTTGAATCTAAAAAAAAAAATAAGAGATTCAACCTCTATAGTCTTGGCTAACATAGGGGCTGTAGAAAAGCCAGTCCCTAGCCACTGAGGTCCAGACAGGAGGTTTAAATCGCTTACAATAGGTTTCAACTTGCCAGTGGCAAAAGTCAGCATTCCTTTGTGAATTTGAGAGGACAGGCTTCCTCTAGGTGTTCTCAAAAGAGTGGAATTGGCATCTCACAGTTTACTTCTCTCTTCACACCCAGATGAGTCTTTAACACTGGGGAACTTTCAGGTTTTCCACTCAGAAGAGAGAACTGGCTGGGAAAAAAGAAGACTACCTCTGTTCCTCCATAACTTGGGGGCACTTTGGAGATGTGAGCATTGATTAGTCAGAGAGAAAACCAAAGAGGTGGGCTTTTGGTATAATTTAGACCTAAGGAAGGTCCAAAGGAATGGTGAGCATAAGAGAATACTCGCTCTCTTTTTTTTTTTTTACTCTCTTTAATGGAGACTTAAATGCAACAGCTCCAGTACTGTCTCTTTTTTCAATATTTATTTATTTTGGCTGTGCCAGGTCTTAGTTGCGGCATGCGGGCTTCTTAGTTGCAGCATATGAACTCTTAGTTGCAGCATGTATGTGGGATCTAGTTCCCTGACCAGGGATTGAACCCCTGGCCCCCAGCATTGGGAGCATGGAGTCTTACCCACTGGACCACCAGGGAAGTCCCTCCAGTACTTTCTAATTCTGAGACTCAGGCTCTTCTTCTGGAAACTGGGGAGATATCAGTACCTGCCCCATGTGGTCAAGGTAAGGACTGACTTACCTTGAATCTACACACAGTTGCAGTAATTATTTACTACCTACAATTTTGTACGCTACCTTTTTCAGTGAATACTCTGTCATTGTGCATTGTCCCCAAGGAAAATCGCTTTAATTCTTTCTTCAAATTAGATAGTACTGTTTACTGTAGAAAATCTGAACAATATATATAGAAGACTAATGAAGAAAGCAAAAGCCCCTGAATCCCCAGCATCCTAAGACAGCTACCATTAACATGTGGGGATGCTCTTTTATGCATCTCTTTTTTTTTGGCTGGAGACACTTCACTCAGACCCCTGCCTCCACCCTTTCATGGCCTTCACCTCTATGTCTGTCTTCTCTTCTTGTGAAGCACACTTGTCACTAGATTTAAGGCCCTACCCAGATACTCCAAGGTGACCTGACCTCAAGATCCCAAATTTCGGACTTCCCTGGCACTCCAGTGATTAAGAGTTTGCCTTCCAATGCAGGGGGTGTGGGTTCAATTCCTGGCTGGGGAGCTAAGATCCCACGTGCCTCAGTGGCCGAAAAACCAAAGCATAAAACAGAAGCAATATTGTAACAAACTCAATAAAGACTTTAAAAATGGTCCACATCAAAAAAAAATCCCTAATGTAAGTACATCTGCCAAGGTCTTTTTTCCAAAGAAACTCACATTTGCAGTTTCCAGGTGAACATATCTTTGCGGGGGGCGGGGGGTCCGGGTTGGGGGCCACCGATCAACCCACTACGAATGGGCATAATAATAGTTGCCTCCTAGAGTTACTGTGATGAACAACTTGGATGGGATAACGTATACACAGCTCCTGGAACATGATAAATGGTCAATAAATGCTGTGTATTAATAATCTTATCTGAAGGGCATTGTTTCTTGAAATCCTTTCTGGATGAACAAAGTACGATGTAAATAAACAAACCTAAATGAATAATTTTGAAGTTCAGATGCATGCCAAAAATGTGGTTTTCTTGAATTCTCTGCGAGCTCTCTCTAGTGTCTTAAAGAGGAGACTTCTGATGTATTTATGCTCTGATTTTTTTCCCCTCGCTCCTTGCTGTAGTTTCTCTCTTCTCTCTGGTTTTCCTTCTTCCTGTCATAGCTCAGCCGTTTGGCCATTTTACTTGGGAAAAAAGAAGGTTTCAGAATGCATGGATTCATTCAAATCAATTAGGTGAATTACAGTTTATTTAGAATGACAAAACGACCATGCATTTCAACGTGTTGCTTTTCATGATTTTGTGACATTGAGGTTAAATAGAAATTCTTTTCAGCTTCATTATTTTGAGGTACAGAGTTGCTCTGATATTTTTTAAAATCTGATAAATGAAAATCAAGATTTATAAAAGCTGAAAGAGGAAGCAACTGTTCGCCGCACAAAAAGATCTGTCCTTGACCAGAAGATGCTCCTGGCGCACTTCTGGCAACTTGATTTACAAGAGGTGGGTAATAATAGAGCAAGAAAAACAATGGAGTCAGAGTCCAGAGAAGTGTTTTATTCTGGGCTATGCTACCCTCTAGCTGTGTGGCATCTGCTGGTAAAGTAACCTCTCATGATTTTCCTGCTGTAAAATGAGAGAGGCTTGGAAGCCATGACAGCTAACGTGACTCCCAGGTCTGACCTTCTAGAACCCATCAGCCAAGTGCAAACATTTCTCATTCATCCTTCAAAAGAGTTAATTTCAATCCTTTCACCAGTGACCAGGGAAGAATTCGAGTTGAATTCAGCAAATTTTCTGCAGTTGAACCTCCTAATGGCATTTGTTGACTTGGAACCTTCCAGGGCTTTTGATCTAAGAACAGGACGTTCTGAAATGAATGAGCAAGACAGGAAAGAAGCCAACCCACACAGGAAGATGAATAACAGTCTCAAGACAATACATTCAGACTGGTCCCAAGGCTGTGTGTCCACTTGTCCAGTAGCAGGATCCGAGGTGAAGCCCAGGAATGAAAAAGCGAGGAGGACCTTTGCGAATAGGAGATTTGGCTTTTCTCATGGAGAAGTAGCTTAGACATGGACCACGTTTTCTAATTCCTGCTCCATCACATCACATTTTATACAGAATTGGTGTTTGGCAAGAACTCACTGACTCATTGATTGTCAGCTACTCAGAAAGAATAGGGGACAGGTTATCTCCTAGAGGACATGGACCATGGGGAGGAACTTCCATGAGCTCAGTAATGGGAGGCAATATCAATGGAGATGAATACGTTACGGATCTGGCTGAGCACTTGCTCTAGCTCTCCATGCCCTGTTAATCCACAATTCTCCACTTACCTCCTGGGCCTTAGTTTCATCATGGTCATCATTATCATCCTTATAATCAGCACCACCACTTCTTCTTCTTCTCCTTCTTCTTCCCCTTCTTCTTCTCCTTCTTCTTCCCCTTCTTCTTCTGCTTCTCCTTCCCCTTCTTCTTCTTCTCCTTCTTCTTCCCCTTCTTCTTCTCCTTCTTCTTCCCCTTCTTCTTCTGCTTCTCCTTCCCCTTCTTCTTCTTCTCCTTCTTCTTCCCCTTCTTCTTCTCATTCTCCTTCCCCTTCTCCTCTCCCTCATCCTCCTCCTTCCTCCTTATGTTTCTCCTCATCATACTCTTCATTGCCATCATGAAGAGTATGTTTACTATATATCGGACAATATGCTAAGTACTTTCCATTCACTTCCTCACAACCATCACAATAATCTTACAGAGTCCTGGTTTCCTCCCCCAAATCGATAATGAACGTAGGATTAGGGCGCAAATAGTTTACTGGGGAGGCGAGCCCAGGAAATACAAGGAGAGAGGGAGAGACAGGGATTAAAGCAGAAATTAAAGGTGCATTCATGAGAGGTTAGTGCTGGGGTTAACTGGGGCACAATCCAGCTTGCGGACCTCTTAAGAACACTGAGCACACCTCAGAATTCTCCCTGTGAGGGAGCGCGATCTTTACTCACCGCATCTCATTTCTCCTTGGTTGAGGTTACTGCTGGGGGTGTCAATCTGTGGAGTTTCTGATCTGCCCCATCCTGGGCAGTCAGAGAAAGCCCTTGGGCAGAGGGACTGAACATTAGCCTATTGGGAACTGCCCACCTAAGCTATAGGTGGCTTGGGAGGTAGGAGGGGACAAGGAGATAGAGATGGGCACTAACAGCATCTATGATACTATTATTATTCCAGTCTTAGAGATGGGGAAACTTGAAGTTCAGAGAGGTGAAGTAACTGGCCTGGATCACAGCGCTCCTAAGTGATGGGTTTGGGATTTGAACCTGGGTCTGTAGATGCCAGGGCTTGAGCTCCCCAGCCCCAACCACTAAAGGCAGGGGTAGTACTAAACTGTCCTCACCCACAATTCACCATCTCTGGTTCTAGTTGACAAGATTCAGAGTTGGGAGAGAGGGGTTTTTACATTCTCCTTTCCCACCCATCTCTAACGTCCCTATGATGAGTCCCAGGACGAGGAAGGGAACAGTTTTGAACATGAAGCTGGGACCCCTGGCAGTCATGAAGCTTCCACCTTCCACGTCAGTTGGGTGAACATCCCTCTTACACACCTGTCAATGAGGTCTGAGGCTCTGAAACTTTGGAGAAGTCACATAAACACTCTGAGCCTCAGTTTCCTCATCTGGACTGTGGGAGAGACAATGACATGAGTACCAACTTCATAGGGTTGTGGCCAAAATTCAATGAGATAATGCATAATATGAATATAGCATGGCATCTGGCAAATCATAAGTGCCCAGTAACTGTGAGCTTATATTTCTATCATACATTATGAATTATTATAATGACCTGGGTCTCTGGTCTCCCACCTAGAATATGATGTTTCCAAAGGGAAAATCAGGACATTACCTGGGGCAGAGCCTAACAAGATAAGGTGACAGGGAAAATTAGGCAAATTCAAACTCCTGTTTCCCTTGATGGTCTACTATATCAGGCAGCTACAACTGGCCACCATGTATGTGTCTTTAATAGAAGGAGATGATGTCTGTAGAAACCTTTAGATGCCTAGCCAGGTCCAAACTGGGACACATCCCTGTGAAGTTGCCTGGAGTCCAAGTCTGACTTGCCATGGCCCTACTTCTTTCCTTGCATCCCTACCGTCTGTTCTCAACCCAGCAGCAGCCAGAGTGGTCCTATTTAAGAATTTTTTTAAAAAAGATCATATCATGCCTCTGTTCAAAATCAGACAGTGGGGGCTTCCCTGGTGGCGCAGTGCTTGAGAGCCCGCCTGCCGATGCAGGGGACGCGGGTTCGTGCCCCGGTCCGGGAAGATCCCACATGCCGCGGAGCGGCTGGGCCCATGAGCCATGGCCGCTGAGCCTGCGCGTCAGGAGCCTGTGCTCTGCAACGGGAGAGGCCACAACAGTGAGAGGCCCGCGTACCGCAAAAAAAAAAAAGAATCAGACAGTGATTTCCTTTCCTCTCGGAGAAAAGCAAAGCCTTGACCGTGGCCGTAAAGGCCCCAGGCTGCACGGCCTGAACACGCTCTCCTTTTATCTCTCTGCCTCCTCTCAGAGCATCTTCTCTTGGCTTCCTCCTCGTCAGCCATACCGACCCCCTTGATGACTCTGAGACCACTGGGTATGCTCAGGCCACTTGCACTGGCTGTTCCCTCCTTCTGGAATGTTCTTCCTCCATGGCACTGGCTCACTTCTTTGCTTCCTTCAAGTCTTTGTCAAATGTCCCCTTCTCAATAAGGACATGCCCAACTACATCATCTAAATTACAGGAGTCCCTCATCCCCACCTAACTGCCAAGACTCAACCCTCCTTAGCCTACTCCATGTCTCTATTGACCTTTAACAGACTCTGTAACTTTCTATTAACCTATTAGTTCATAGTTTATGGTCTGTCTCCCTCCCAACAGAAGAGTGGTTCTCAACCAAGAGTGATTTTTGCCTCCAAGATGTTTAGCAAAGTCTAGAGGTATTTTTGGTTGTCACAACTGGGGAGGGGAGCTGCTGACATCATCAGGTGGACAGAGGTCGGGGGTGCTGTTAAGTATCCTACAATGCACAGGTCAGCCCGCGTCCACCCCTGCCACCACGACAATGAATTCTCCAGGAGCACTGAAGGTGAGGAACCATGCTATAGAATGAAGGTTCACAAGGATAGGGCTTGTTGCCTGATTTCGTTGTCGTTGTTGTCTATTGCTATATCCCAACATCTAGAACAGTGTCTGGCACACAGCCATCACTCAGTAAATACTTGGGGTGAATAATCCCTAGAAGTGGTTCCCAGAGTGTAGACTTTCCAACTCATTGATATTTTAAGGAATGCAAAATTCTTCTTCAAATCAGCAGCAGAACAAATAAACAGGCCAGAGAGTGAGAAAGATCCAGATCCTTGTTTGGAAAGGAATCATTTTCACCGGAAAGGAAGAAAGATGTCCCTCAACAGCCCCACCCGGAACTCACACAATGTGTTCTATGTTTAACACATCTTGTGCTCTCTCTGCTGAAACCCTTGGCTCCAGCCCATAATATCCCTGAATCCAGGAAACCATTATGACTGATCAGGGTCAAAGGTTGCTTCTATTGTAACCCACTTCCTCCATCAGAGTTTTAAATTTGGAAAAACGTTCTTATTGTTATTGTGTGGAATGTCAGCTCTCAGATAACCTCAGAATTAGTTTTACTTGTCTACCATGACCCCCCCACACCACCAAAAAAAAAAGGACAAAAAAAATGCAGAGCGTAATATTTAGTAGAGTGCTACTAAACATTACGTTTCCTCAGAACGTCATCTTCATAGACAAGAAGTCAGATAAAAGCCACAGCTGATATTCTCAGTCTTTAATTGAATAAAAGGAAGGAGAGGTTGTCAGATTCCCAGAGGGCCCCCCAAATGAAATTCCATTCTTTTTTTAAGATGGCTAGGCTAGGAAAAAGATTAGAACCCTAAAGGAATAGCAATTTTAGGTGATGGTAAGCACTGAAAACTTTAAGGAGGTTGTTCTAGTTGCCTTGGAAATTTCTGGAATATTGTGCCCACCTCTTAGACCAAGAAGAGTCATGGTACCCAGAGGTATATCAGATATATCTCTGGATTTGACCAGGAAGAGAAGAGGAGGCAAAGGGCAGGTGATGAACGCCAAATCTTGGAACTATGTACAGTAATTAAATGGCAAGAAGAAGGCTGTTTGGGCCAACAGTGTAAAACAGTTGGCACATTGCCATCTTTGGGAAGAATGCATGCTAGAGGAAGGATTCAGTGGAAGGCCTTTGCTGCACTTACAAGGTCAAAAAAGTTTCTCTAGCCAATTCTGCAAATATTCATGGAGCCCCTATTCTGCATAAGGCCTGCTGCAGGCTGCTAGCGGTACAAAGACGAAGGCACTAGAGAGTGATGCCAAACGCGTGGGCTTCCGCATGGGTTTAGATCCTTGCGCCGCCGCTTACTTCCTAGATGAGACTGAGCGTCTTACTTAATCCCACTAAGACTTAGTTTCCCATCTGTAAAATAGCATTGAAAGTAGTAGTTACCTACCTCCTGGGGTTGCTGTGAGGATGCTATTTGGCAAAGTACTCAGCACATGGAAAGTATTCAACCATAAATGATAGTATTATTAGAAGTAAGATGAGATCCCTCCCCTTACATTGCTCATAATCTAGTGGGGCATATATCTTCCTAATTAAAAGAGCAACCAACATTTACTGTGCATTCACTCTGTGCCAACGTCTATACCATATGCTTTACAAATATTATCTCATCGAATCCCACAACCACCCGTGATAAACGTAAGTGCTGTTCAATCATATGCCTGGTTCGCTTTCTGCCCTTAGGACAATGGTGCTTTCCTAGTCTCTTATATTTGGGTTGGGCCAAGTTACTAATTCTGGCCAATTGAGTAAGGGAGACGATTATGCCTGTCACTGCCTGGCTGGAGCATCTAATTGCCAGTGTATGACCCTGAAGCATATGACCTTCCCCCTGCCGCCATGAAAAGCGCCACTCCAGTTGGCCATGGTCGCCATATGGATTGAGTTGCTAGTTGCCCAGAGTGCCATACTTGCCTACTAACACACCCTGTACTGGCTCCTTTCCATTCCTTTCTGGCTTTCTCACTTCCCTATCAATGCTTCCCGGAATCACTTCCCAAAAAATTCTTCTTGCATTCAAATCCTAGTTGCTTTGGGGTTTACCCACTCCGAAATAGCCATCTTAACCCATCGAGGTTAAATCTTGCAAATCCCATTTAGAATTATCTAGAGATGAGCTAAACTCACTATCAGGTCAACAAAGTGGGTGTTGAGCTAACCCATTCATCCAGCTTATCTTGAAATATCTTCTGTTTTTGTAAATGTTCTTTCGTTACTCTTAGTCTGAAGGTGGGGATGATAGAAAAGAGGTCCCTGCTGGTACGCAAAGAACATACAGCATGAGTAAGAAATCAATCTGTGTTGGTTTAAGCCGTTGCGATTTAGAGGTTGGTAATTACTGTAGCAAGACTTTGCCTCTCCTGACTCTTATACAACACTCTAGGATAAATAGCATTCTCATCCCCACTCTGTAGGCAGAGAACTTGAGCTCAAAGGTCAAGTGAACTGCCTGGCTTCTAGATCTCACATTTAGCAAGTGTAGGAGGCAGAATTCACCCCCATTTCCAAGTCCAAAGTTGGTGCTCGAAACCACTCTACCATATGGATAACAAAATGTAAGTAAGGATCAGTAGAGAAATATAAGTAAGTAAAGAATTATAAGAGGACTTTAAACAACATGAAGAATTTGTTGACAGTGTAGGATGTCACTACTCAAGGTAAACCATGCCTTCTCCTGAGAATTGCAAACAGGACGTAAAAACACTCAGTTGCCTAAAATAGGCTGACACCTCTGCTGTCGATAAAATGACCAAGTGTAGCACCCAGAACTGAGAAGACACTCAATACCCATTAATATGTGAACAGCAGGATGAGCAAAACGAGGGAGTGCAGGAGAGATCTCTTTTCCTATCGCCTTCCGCCATGTTGCCATCACACAGGGCAGATAAAGAGAATCTCTGGGCATGAGATTGGGCACGCCTTGCTTCTTCATCTCCTTCATCATCAGTTCAGATTGATCTCGTCTGTGGCATCTCTGCCAAGGAAAAAAGGGCACCTCCAAAGTGCTACCAGTCCCACTTCCTGGACTAGACAATCGTTACATGATTATCATAGAAGAGATGTGATACACTAGGTAACACTGGGCTGCAGAAAACTAACACGAGTTAAGAACAAATAAAGTAAATAGTAGAGAGACCTGGGAATCCGGTGAGAAGGACTGAAGTATCTTCCTCTTCATACGTAAAACAGGCAGGTCTTTATAAATTTGGGGAACGCTGAGCCAAAAGGAAAACTCTCAGAGGAGCAGAATTTCCTACCTGGCATCCTTTACCCTGTGATCTTTGTCTGTAAGCTCATGGAAGACTATAGCAGATGCTGTTGATGCCTGGCCTCTATCCCCTCACCACCGAAGGTTTTCATGCTTGCCAAAGACGTCTTCCTGCAAGCCAGGGCCAGGCCAGAGTGAGGAGAATAAGGCTGACCCTGCACTCCCGTGACCTGAGAGTTAGCACCTCCCTACATTCGGAGGCTAAGCACCTCAGTCCCCTTACCCAAGTCCCACAGGTACAAGCACCTGTGTCCTCCTGCCTGGGGCTTTCTCAACCTGAAGGAGCAGGTTCAGCCTTGAGCAGGGCGGCCAGAATTGCCAGGGAGTTGATGAGCCCGGAAGTAGCTCTCAACCGATGACAAATGTAAGATAGAGGATGAAAGTTCCTGCTTCCCTGCTTCTCAGGTGGAGCAGCTCTGAAGCATGCTGGACACCACCTTTCAGAAGTCCTAAGTATCAGGCTGTCAGATTTAGCAAATAATAATACAGCAAGCTCAGTTAACTTTGAATTTCAGATAAACAATGAAAAACAGCATAGGCAGGTCCCATGTAATATGTGGGACATACATGTAAACATTCCTTGTTGTTCAGAATTCCCTGGCGGTCCAGTGGTTAGGACTCCACGCTTCCACTGCAGGGGGCACGGGTTCGATCCCTGGTGGGGGAATCCCGCATGCCACGTGGTTAAAAAAAAAAAAAAAAAACATTATTTGCTGTTCACCTGAAATTCAAATTTAACTGGGTGTCTTTTATTTTATCTGGCAGCCCTACATCATGGTTGTAACTTGCTTATTAATACACCCTCTTCATTTCCTGATTTCTCTACATGTGCTTCCTGGAATCACTTCTCAATTAAACTATCTGTCTTCAAATCCTAGTTAATTCTGGAAAAATCCAACCAAAGATAGAGACTTTCAGCCACTAAGGGTAGAGGTATGGTAGTTTCTCCATTAAATGCCCTCTACAGTTTATCTGGGCAAGAGCTAAACTCATCACCGATCACCAAAGCGGGTGTGCTCTAACTCATCCTTTCAACCAAAGGTGAAATTCTTCTGCTCTCTGGAAAGTGAGAAAAAAAGACTCATGTCAGTTTCACCAGCGGACCTCAGAAAATGCACTCTAAATGGAGGCCAAGTTGTGTAATAAAGGGAAACACTAGAATTCCATCCCAGTCCCTGCATGGCGTTTCATGATAACCAAGAACACAGGCTCTGGGCAATGAGATTGAACATGAGGCTTCATGTGCCTCTTCCGGCGTGTGGTCACATATGTTACCTGAACAGGGGGGCTTCACCTGGCTGAGATTCCATTTCCCCATCTGTCAAACAAGGATAATAATACCTGCCACACAGGACAGTCGGGGGCATTCAGTGACATGATATTAACAAGATCATTGTGATTATCACGCCTCCCTCTTGTTGAATTTGTTCAACACAACCCTAGGTTGTCACAGCCTAAAAGTTCTGCTTTCAAGGCAGAAATTGGAGCAATGCCCATAACACGTCCAAGGGTTTTAAATCACTTCTCCTGGCATGAGGCTGTGGCTCTGAACGATTTGCACAGAATGAGTCCCAAAGCCAGGAGAAAGGATGGACACCTTCTGGCAAGTCATCCCACAGTATTTACTGTAGCTGTGGATGAGCAGTGGGTATCTTTTTAGAAGGAACATGAGTTCTTGACCAGTTAGTGCCTAACCAGACTGATTCACTCATTCTTACACCTGCCTATCCCCTGTGGGCATCTGAGTTTGTGACTTCTGATCTAATACTGTTGTGCTCTTTCCAACATCTTTTAAAATGTGTGCTTCCCTCCCAAAGCCTTGAATAATGTACATGGGTGATGTTTCAGGGTTTTACGTGGCCCTGGTATCCTAGGTATACCCAGTGGGGTCCATGGACTGCAGTTTGAAGGCACAGGCAATTTCTGTGTGACTACTTGGTCCTGATAAGGGATAGCACTCTTCCTGCTGGCAAATAAAAGGGAATCCTAATTTTTGAACACCAGAAAAGAATTCAAGGATCTGTCTTTCCCCAGTTCTCTGTAAGGAAGTTTTAAAACTATAAAGGTGATCCTCACGTGAATATTCTCCAATCGGGTGTTTGTTTTTTTTAAACCCACCCTAAAAATGTATCAACTCTTTAGTATCAAGCCACTCTTGAATGATGACTAAGTAAGACTTTCAACTCCTAATGGCTTTTTGTTTTCAATTTTTTTGGTTTTTTACCCAAATCACATCTTACGTGACAAAGACTTTTTTATTTTTTATTTTCTTGATTCATAGGTCCTTAATGAAAGCAAACTTCAGCCTTCCACTAGCCTTGTATGAATTAGGGACCGTGTAAACAGTACTTAACAGTTCTAATTGAAGGTCAGTAAATCCCCAAGAGATTAAATGAATCCTGCAGGGAGTCGTGTAAATCTCTTTCCCTTTTATGGCAGACCAGCCAAGCCCCCAGCCTGCTTTGTGCAAGGCTTAATAAACATGGTATGCATCTAATCAAAACCATTTTGCACCCGAAGAGGTTAGGGGCGTAAATCACAATTATTCTTGGCACTAAACCCTTGGCCCAAAGAGGCCCAATGTTGCCAAAAACCGTCAGGAGCTGACTTCTAGAACTTAGCTGTCTGGCATGGGTTTCCAGGTCTGAGTGTCCAGCCTGCTTCTCAGCAGGAGAATCTAGATGGGGGTATAAAATCTGAAAAGAAGAGCGATTGCAAATGACCCCCTTGCGCTCTCAGCTTTTTATACTCCTTGACAGCCACTGCCTGATACAAAACAAACAAACAAACAAACACTGTACTCATCTTGATATTCAGATGCAGCGCAAAAGCACCCTGTAATTTCAGGGTAATTAATTTCACTCTTTGCTTTGGGTTACTTTCAGTGTCAACACCTAGATCTGTCCTTGAAGTGCCACGAATTCATTTACTGTGTCCAAATATGGTCCATCTTAAAAGAAGATGGTATAAAGTCCCAAGAACTTGGCTGAAGGCCACCCAACCCAGAGGGTGCCTTTGGACCTACGTCTGAATGTCAAGATGAGGACAGTGTTATTCCCCCAGCACCACTGTAAGTTGCAGTTGTGAAGGAACAGACGAACAAATAAAATCAGAAGAACAAAAGGTGGTCTGTGATCTTGGGGACTGGAGTAAACAGAGTGAAAAACTTTCAAGATTTCAAAATGCAAAGTGAGCAGCAGCCTGGATCTGTTGTGTCTATTAAATCTGGTCCTCAGATCATTCATCCCAAACAGACACTATGCTCTTTATGTCACACATGAGGAACCTGAAGCAGTATCTTTGAGTCGCCTAGTTGGTTGAGTGAGAAACCCGGGGTTCAAATCCCAAATTCAGAGACCATTCTCTGTCCTTTTGACATACCACTTCTTAGAGGAACAGGACAAGGAAGATACTCAGACCATCTCCAGAAAGATTCAACACGAAAGGGAAGTGACATCCAAACTGCTAAGGGATAGCTCTTCAAAGGCAGAGAGTAAAACTACGAAAGGAAGTCCTGAAATAGGACTGAGTAGCCCAGGGGTCTCCACTAGTTGCGATTCTGAATGCTTCTCAAGGATTGTTCCAAGGGCCACTACAAATCACAGTGGCCCTTGGAATGACACCTATACGCCATCCTAGATGTAGCCATCAACTAGGGCATCAACTCGATGCTCTTTTCCAATATGCTAACTGGTTGCCCCATTCACGGCCTCTCTGTCCCTGCCGAATAGGAGTTCTCTACTCCCCCTCTTGGTGTCTAACCTGCAAGCTGCCTAAGATGTTCCTGGATGACCCTGGTTTTCCTCTGAAGTGGCTTCTGATGAGTCAGAGCCATATCTTCTCTCCATCACACAAATTGTCCTGAATGACCTTGGAAGTCACTGGCAATAGCTTCTTCTCTCAACATTCTGAAGACTCACTAGCATGTATGGTCTTTATTCTTTTTTTTCTTTTTCTTTTCTTTACTTTTTTTTTGGCTGTACCTTGCGGCATGCGGGATCTTAGTTCCCCGACTAGATATCGAACCTGAGCTCCCTACAGTGGAAGCATGGAGTCTTAACCACTGGACCGCCAGGGTAGTCCCTTCATTCTTTTTTTTCTTCCTCCTTCAGCCCCTTTGGAGTATCTTGCCTTGAGTCTTTTATTGGTACATTAATTAAGCACTCTGGGTTTCAGGGATAAGGCATTCTCAGGCCACCTTAAGAAAAAGGGAGTTAAGGTAAGTAGAATCTTTAGGCTTGCCAACAGAAACCTAGGAGAACTCTGATTTTATCCAGGTGTCCACTCCATCCCCATCTCTACATGTAGAAGCAGCTGAGTCTAAATCAATAAGCATCTTTTATTAGCCCAGGGGAGGAGGTGCATATTATCTAAACTGGTCCAATCTAACCGATTGGAAGGACTTTTTTTGCATGTGAGTGTAGAACAGTTTCTTCTCTCTCAATCTCTACTGGCAGGTATGACCAAGGAAACCTGTTGCCTCATAGCTGTTGGTCACCATATTGTGATAATGGGTGGAACCAGCCAGCCCGAGGATGAAGCCACAAATGAAGATGTTAGAGTGAATGACCTGAGTCACTGAATCACTGGCGACATCACTGAGCTCCTCAGTCCCTGCCTGAGTCCATGCTACCTCTGGACTTCCACAACATGAGGATACAACTCTAATTGTTGTCTAAGTTTGAGTCCAGGTTTTCTGTTACTCCCAGCCCAAAGCATCCTGACACGTAACCATACTTATATTCAGAACTGAGAACTGAAAGTGATTTCACAGCTTGAGGGCTGATCACTCTGTATGCCTGTTCCTCCCTCAGGACCTGCCTACCCCGTTCTCCTCCCTTTCTCAGCTACCCAAATCCTCCCCCACCCACAGTCCCCATCCATATTTAGTCTGTAATGGGCCACAACTGCTTCAGGTCCACTTCATCAGCCCCAGTCAGCCTATGTTTGGATCACCGTCACATGACCATCTGTGACAGAGACTGTCAGTTACCCCTCAATAGCCAGCCTTCCACCCTTTCTTTAGTAATAGAATCCATAAAGTTTAACTGGACACATGGCTGACTTAGGTTAAGACAGTATTTTTCGGGACTCCCCTGGTGGTCCAGTGGCTGAGGCTCTGTGCTCCCAACGCAGGGGGCCCGGGTTCGATCCCAGGTCAAGGGAACTAGATCCCGCACGCCGCAACTAAAAGACCCCGCATGCCGCAACTAAGACCTGGCACAGCCAAATAAATAAATCTTTTTTTTAAAAAAAGACTATTTTCAACTCCCTTTCAAGCTCAGTCATAGCCATGTGACTAAGTTCTGGCCAGTAGAAAGTCAACCGAGGTGACGGGTCATAGCCTTCAAAGGAAGATTGTGACTTCTACGCCCCCTTCCTCCCATCCCACTGAACAGAACGCAGACTTTATGGCAGGAACCGGAGCAGTCACCTTAGACCCCAAGTGTTAACACAGAGAAATGAGACAGAGGGACCTAGGGACTGGGACTCCATCACTGCGGGATAATCAAGCCAAAGGCACTGCTAATGCTTGGACCATTGCAAGAGAACTAAACACTCACAGTTTTCTCCGCTTATTATTATCTTGCCCTTTGTTAGAGCTGCTGGATCTTAACCTAATTAACACACATCCTTGAGCTAATTAGAGCCAACTTCTGTGCAAAGACCAGCCTCTGTATACTCACCCCACAGGGAGCTGCAGACAGAGCAGTTTTAATGATGGAAAAGTATTGGGTGTGTTGGCAATTTGGCTGACACGTCCAATACTGTGAGGAATATGTCTTTCTCACTCTAATTTCATCCTTTTTCTCCTTAATTCTGTTTGACTCTTCTCCAAGTCCTAGGGATGTATCTTCTTTTCTCCTATACCTCCTGTTAATTCATAGTTATCTTCTCTTCCTTCATTTTCATCTACTCCCTTCCCATTCAGTCATACTCGTAACCCAGATAAACTCAGCCTCCCACGCAGCCCAGTCTCTAAAGTCAGAAAACAAAGTAAAACTATTCCAAATATCCCTCTCTCAAGCAAATCCCAAGGAAGGAGGGGATGGTGCATTGTGGATGCACATAAACATCTTTAAGATTTTATTCTCACTCCTGCCTCTCCCGGTACCCTCCATTCGGATGTTAGTTACACCTGGAAATACCTTCTCTCTCTCCCCTTTTAAAATATCCATCTCTGAAACTCCAGCTTCACAGATTTTCCAGCTCTACCTAAACTCTGGGGATATTTATGACGCAGTTACAAAATCCTCTGTGATTTCTTTAATTTTTGCTCCATTTCACCCATTACCCAGATTCTCCACAACAACAGGGAACTCAGGGTTTAATTCAGCAACAATCCTTTCCTCGTAGAACTTGGAAGGAGTAAATAGCCATACACTAGAGATTTTTGTCACTAACGTATTTGTTGGAGATGGGGTCTTCTGAGGCAGAGATCTGCACGCAGGGATTTTACTGGGGATTGCTAGCAGGAACAACCCCTGCAAGGAAGCAAAGGAAGCAGGATTGGGCAGAGGGAGAATGTGGGCTGTGATGCAGTTGTCTCAGTCAATCCTACAGGGAGCTCAGAAGACGAGATGGTCCATCAGAGCTGGTTTAAGTCAATGCAAGGGGGCTTCATCTTTCTGCAAATCCATCAGTCACTGGGTGTAGGCTTTCCCTGGAGAGTGGGCAAGTGTCTCCCTTCAGCCAAGGGCAGGTCCTGCAGACAGACTCAGCTGGGAGCCTGAAACATCTTACATCTCTGGAGCTAGAGGAATGAGTCCATTGGTTCTGAGGGCAGGGAGATATGGGTGTTACACCACAGCGTCCAATACGATCTTCATTTATCCCTTCAACACATACTTATTGCAGACCTACTCTGTGCGAGAAAATGGGCATCTTTTCCTAACTCGCCCTCCCCTCTTCAACCCTCTCCCTGCTGCCATTCCTCCCTTGCTCCTTCCTTCTCCATCTCCCTCTCCAACGCCCACAGTTCGCCTGGAGCCAGAGCTTCAAGAATTGGCTGGCGCCTTAATTGCTTCTCTCTCCTCTGTGACATCAATTGGAGGTGACATTTCCCGGGCACAGAGCTGCATCCCTGTGGCTGCATATTCCCCCTGTCACAGGAGATCATCCAAGCTGTCACCAGTGGAAAGCTAGAAGCCATCGGGGGAGCAGGGGGGGCACAGAGATCCCGGGTAGCATTCAAAGGGTTGGTGAGACACACTTCCCAGAGCGGGTTCCAGAGGCACTTTCTGCCCCGCTGATCTCTGCCCTCAGAGAGTTGACATGATCTGACATTTCAGGGGTTACCCGACTGAGCTACACCAACCTGGTCTCTCACCCAAAGCAAGGGGAAAAGGGCTGGATCCTGGGTGGCAAGCCAGTCCCTGAGGAAGGAATGGAGCAATGCAAACAAGGAGAGAAGGGAAATCATGAGCAGAGAGGATTCCAAATGGCCTCTAGAGGCAAACAGGCTTGGTTTAAGTTCTGGTTCTGACCTTTAGGGATGCCTCAGTTTCTCCAGTCATAGAATGGGGATAATAATACCCACCTCAAAGGGTAGTTATGGGGATCAAACATGAAAATCCATTGGACCAAGCAAGGCAAAGACATAGGGATGTTTCTGATTCCTCTCTTTTGATTCCTCCGTGTTCTCTCTTTACCTGTAGCCAATCCATTAGCAGATTGTGTCAGCTTCGTTTCCAAAAGATGCCCTGAAAATGGCCCCTTGCTCCATCTCCACTGCTGCCAGTCCACCATCATCTCCTGCCCAGACGACTTCAACAGGCTCCTAACTGGTCCCTCTGCTTCCACTCTTGCTGCCCTAAACAGCGGTCAAGTTTGTCTTCGCAAAATATAAATCAGATCACGTCATTCCCCTGCTTAACATCTCTCAGGAGGTTCTCACTGTGCTTAGAAAGAAAAGACCCTCTGGTGCTCTGGCCCTGACGCCCGTCCCACTTCTCCCTTGCTCACCAAGTTTCAGCCCTTCACTGCCCTGCTTCCGTGAACACGCCAAGTTTGTTCCCACCACAGTGCCTTTGCACTTGCTGTTCCCTGTGCCTAGAATGCCCTTCCCCTGATCTCACCCGACTGATGTCCGGGCGACTTCAGATCTCTGCTCAGAAGTCAGCTTCTCCACGTGGTCACCTGTGACTGCATAACCTCAAGTATAACCCTTAATTTGCGCTCTCTCTCTCTCTCTGTGTGTGGCTGTCTGTCTGTCTGTCCCTCTCTCCCTCTCTCATGCATACACACGCACTTAGTTTCATCATCTTACTCTTTGCCAGCATTTTCTAGCTCATTGTGTTACTCGTGTGAGCTCTGTGTCAGCCTGGAATCTTCCTGCTTTATTCGCCATTGTCTCCCCACTGTCTAGCACGGTGCCTGGGACTTAATAAATATGTGTCGTGCGAATGAAGGGTGCATATGCTGAGCACATGGTAAATAGACTAAAACCATTCATGACTATCACTACTAACAAGGGGAAGCCTTCTCTCCCGGTGCCCAACCTTAAGGCACATTTAATGGATGGTGTCAGTGCCACGCACAATAACAGAGATGAAGCTGCAGCTGGAAATGTCTCGTCCCACCCTCAACAGCTTCCAGAGCTGCTCTTTCCATGATGATTCAGGCCGACAAAGGCCAAATACGTATGGCAGAATGTCCCAATCCATCTCAATTTCAGTTTGTCACCCAAGATGCATGTGCTAGCAAGAGCTCAAAGGACCCGAGAGACCGTCCAGAACAGCCCTCTCATTTTTCAGGTGGGAATACTGACGCCCCGAGAAGTTTAATCACGTCGCTGGTTCTTTGACACAGGAGCTCCCATCCTGGATCCACTGTCCTTGGCTGGGCTCTAGCTCTTGCGTACAGGCTCTTTGCCCGACTGGCTTCTGCACGTCCTTCTGCCGAGAGCTTAAGTGACATTCCCACTGGGAATAATGCTTTGACCCCTCTCACAGATCTCCCACAAACCCTGTTCTATTAGCCTCTTTTTCACACTTTGAGGAATTGCTCATCTAATTATCCACACTCCCCTCCCCGAGACTCAAGTCCATGGTGGCAGGAGGGCATCTGTCTGAGGCACTCCTGTATCTTCCTGTATCCCCACAGCGCTGGGCACATAGTAACTGCTGCATAAACAAAGGATGGGTGAAAACGAACAGGAACCTGCATTCCAACGGAAAATTTTGAATTCTCAAACCATTTGCTCACGGGTGCAAGACCATTCTTCATCCACTTTCCAGCCTTTCTTTCTCCCATGCCACATTTCCTTAGCACTTCCAGTATCAGCTGGATTTTATTATTAATAATAAAAACAGCCTATGATTTATGGAGCACCGTGGGGCCCAGGCTGACTAGGGGGCTTAAGCTTCACACATAAAAATCAAGCCTGCTACCTGAAACCTAGCAGCTCAGCAAGGAGGGAAAAATGAATCATCGGGCATTTGTGGACCAAACCACTTGGGTTTCTTCTGCCTGTTGGTCCTGCCCAGTTCCAAAATGGATGAGCCCAAGTTCTCCCCACCACCTGGTCTACTCTCCTGGGCTTGTCAAGGTCAAGGCTCTGGAACCCATGGGTATTCCCGTTAAGTCAGAGAATCAGAGCATCAGGGGCTGGAAAGAGACCTCGAAGATCAACTAGATTATAGGTCACTTTTGGCTCGCAGGATTGCTTTGTTTGGCCCGTGTTGTGCCTGTAAGAAATGTGAATTAACTGCAAACACTGAAATATCAGATTTTACATAAAAAGCTTGATATCTCTCGTCTCTTGAAAAATTAAAGCTCTGGCGACATCAGGCCGGCATTCCTGTCCAGCAGCGACTTGCAGGAGCTGAGCGATGGCTGGGCCCTTCAGAGCGTTAAGGGCCCCTGAGTTGACCCAGTCACCCGTCCTCCCTAGTATGCTGTCACCCAGGCCCACTTCACTTACTTTCATAAACTGTCTGTCTAAGAAGAGCTTACCACCCAGGAATCAGCCTACTCCCCATTTCACAGATGGAGACACTGAGGCCCAGAAAGGAAAACTGAGTCATCCAAGATCACCCAAAAATGAAAGACAGACCCAAGCCTAGAAACCAGTCTCCTGGCCTTCAACTCAAGCTCCTTTTCCCAGTTTGCACTTACAGTGCTATTCCTGGTCAGGCTGCTGCATTAATTTTCTGGGGCTGATGCACCAAGTTGCCACAAACTAGGTGGCTTAAAACAACGGGGATTTATTCTCTTAGTTCTGGAGGCCAGAAGTCCAAAATCAAGGTGGTGGCAGGGGCACGCTCCCTCCCAAGGCTCTGGGGGAGAATCTTTGCTTGCCTCTTCCGGCTTCCGGAGCTCCCAGCATTCCTTGGCTTTTGACAGCATCACTCAGGTCTCTGCTTCTGTCTTCACATGGCCCTCTCATCTGTGTCTCTGTGTGTCCTCCACTTTCATCTGTCTAATCTCCCTCTGCCTCACTTTTATAAGGACACCTGTCATTGAATTTAGGGCCCACCCAGGTAATTCAGAATGATCTCATGTAGAGATACCTTTTTGGAGGCCACCATTCAACCCACTACAGCCGCTAAGCCAGAAAAGTCCCTATAATACCCCAGCCCCATGGAAAAGTTGTCAGCCTAGGATGAGTTTTAAATGGCTGACAGTTCCAGCACAGGCTGGTCTGAGACCCTGGGATGCACAGGAAGCTGCAGGACAGATGCAGAGTTTCCAGAATAGCCCTCACAGGTGACCTCCACAAGGAGAGATCCCTAAGAAAACATAATAACAGTCAACTGCAATCATTTATAGTACCAGTAATAATTATGGTCATCATGATAATAGTATCAACAACAGTAAGAATAGCCAAACATAGACATTATTTCACGTAAGCCTCCCAAAAACATAGTGAGAAAAGTGATACTATTATACTTAGTATAATGATGAGAAAATTGGAGCCCCAGAGGGGTTAAGCCACTTGATCAAAGTCACACAGCGAGTAAGTGGTAGAACCAGGGTCTGACCCAGGTCTATCTGACTCTAAACCCATGGTTTTCACCAGCACCTGACCTAAGGATGGACATTTGCAGGGAGTAGAGGAAGGTGTCCAGCTGTGTGCACATGGACTCAATTTCTCCCATCCTGGAGCATCCCCTAGAATTTTCCCCCTAACAGTCTCCTCTCATTCAAAATCAATTTCTGCCGAGGGAAAGGTATGTCAGACTGGTGCATTTACATCTTTCCAGACGCAGAGTCACATTCAACGGGAGGGTTTAAACACATCAAAAACCAATTCATAAAAGAAAAACTACAAAAGCTAATAAGCATATGAAAAAATGTTCACCTACTCTAGTGAATAAAGAAATGCAAGGAAAATAGAGATAGGATTTTTTTTTCTTCTCAAGATTGGCAAAGGTTTAAAGACGTGATAATGGCTAACAGTGGAGAGGGCCAGGGACAGGGCATTCTCAGGCCCTACTTGCAGGAGTATGAGTTGGTGTAACCTCACAGAGGCAATTTGCAAATTTATCTAAAATATTTATACCAATCAAGTATTGAATTCCTCTCCTGGAACTTTAACCCAAGGAAATAATCAGAGACACACAGAGGTTTACGCCTAAAACGATCTTAAACATCCAACAACAGAGAACCAATTAAATCAAGTTAGGGGTAGTCTCACAATGGAATATTTTTCAACTGTGAAGATCATGTTTTTGAAAACATATTTCAGGATCAGAGAAATTACATGAGAACATGTTGCTAAATAAAAACTCAGTATGCACAGTATAATCATAATTCCATAATTGTGTGTGTGTCCAAAGAAAGAGAAACTAAGAGGGTGTAAGGCAAAATGTTAACAATGTACCAATGGTTGTCCTCTAAGAGTTGGAATGAAGTGTTGTCTTAGTCTGTTCTGGCTGCTATAACAAAATACCATGGGCTGGGTGGTTTAAACAGCAGACATTTACTTCTTACAATTCTGCAGGCTGGGAAGTCTAAGATCAGGTGCCAGTAGATTCCGTGTCTGGGGAGAGCCCACTTCCTGATTCAGAGGTGACCTTCACTGTGTCCTCAAATGGCAGAAGGGGTCAAAGGCGCTCTCCCAGGTCCCTTTTATAAAGGCACTAGTCTCACAGACCTACTAGAGAATGGACTTGAGGGTATGGGGAGGGGGAAGGGTAAGTTGTGACAAAGCAAGAGAGAGGCAGGGACATATATACACTACCAAATGTAAAATAGCTAGCTAGTGGGAAGCAGCCGCATAGCACAGGGAGATCAGCTCGGTGGTTTGTGACCACCTAGAGGGGTGGGATAGGGAGGGTGGGAGGGAGGGAGACGCAAGAGGGAAGAGATATGGGAACATATGTATAACTGATTCACTTTGTTATAAAGCAGAAACTAACACACCATTGTAAAGCAATTATACTCCAATAAAGATGTAAAAAAAAAAAAAAAGGCACTAGTCTCATTCATGAGGGCTCCACCCTCATAACCTGTTTCCAAAGGCTCCACCTCCTAATACCATTACCTTTGGGGCTGGGTTTTAACATATGAACGGGGGACCACAGATATTCCGTCTACAGCAGGCATTTAATCTTCTCTATGGTTTTCTGCATTTTCTAAATTTTCTTCAATGAACATGTAAGTTGTCACTTCTGCTATCACTACGCGTCTAGCTCTCCAGCTCTTGGCATATAGCAAGATTTTACTTTCTGCCCTCTTCTACTTGAGAAGGGCTGTGTGACTAGTCCTGGCCGATGAGTTTGTGAGCACAGTGATATCACTATGCTCCCACAGTGATATGTGAGCATAGCTACTTCTGAGCTGTAGAATTGAAGGGTCAGTGTGAGACCAGTTATTTTGAGATGGTGCCTGCTCTGTCCAGCCAGGGTCACTGAATGACCACGACCAGCAGAGCCCCTCTTGCTGATACAAGATAGATACGGAGCATAAAAGAGAAACAAACATATTTTTCTCTGTTTGCCTTTGAGCCCACTGAGATTTGGGGATTGTTTGTTACCAAGCTTACCCTAATTGAAGAAAAAAGTGTTGCTTTCACATGCCAAAAAAAAAAAAAAGAAAGAAAGAAAGAAAAAAGAAAATTCCAAGTAGGAAAAAATAGTCATGAGCTGATCTTAAAGATACTTTAGAACCTTGAAAAATGTGAATGCTGTCATTAAAGGAAAAATGTCCCTTATCACAGACCAACTCTTCATAAATACTCATCTGTATTAAGCCTAGTAATCCCTCCAGTGAGGCTGGTGTAGAGAGATGGAATAGTGTAGGGTTCAGCAGCCCCCAGCACCAGAGTGAGACCAGTCCTGGGTTCAAATCTTGACAGAGCCATTTACAAATTGTGCAACCTTGAGCCAACAACTTCTCTCTGGGTCTCAGCTCTTCATAGGCATATCTGGGGATAATAACTGTACCTATCTGTGAGAACTGGTAAGAAGATCAAACGAGATGTAGGATGGGTGACTACATACCTTATTGTCTAAACTAGGGCATGTTGAAGAATGAATGCTATTATTGATCTGGGACAATAGATGTGAACGGTGAATGTCTTGGGCAAACCTGGACATAAAGTCATCCTAGACCAGAGGTTCTCTAGCTCAGCTGTACTTTAGAATCACCTGGGGAGCTCTAGCAATGCTGATGCCGCCCCCAGAGAGCCTGATGTAATTGACCCAGGGTATGCACGGGCATTGTGAATTTTAAAACGCTCTGGATAATTCTGACCTGCAGCCATGGTTGACAACCACGTGTCCCTGATCTATCTGATGGACCATCAGTGCTAATTATCATTACTATTATTATTACATCATTATTGTTATTACTATTACTGCCCTCCAGAAGCTATCTGGCAAAGTCCAGAGACATTTCTGTTTGCCACGACCCAGGGGCAGCCGGGGAGGACAGGATGCTACTGACATCAAAAGGGTACAGACCAGGGATGCTGTTCAACATTCTACAGTGCACAGCACAGACCCCACAACAAAGAATTATCTGCTCCAAAGCAACAGTTGTGTCAAGGATATCAAATGCACTTAGAAGTTGGGATGGGGAAGGACTCTTGAAGTAGAAAGTCATGTCAGGAACTCAGGAACAGCCTTTGCAGTCCTTCCCTTGCACTGCCTCTGCGCCTGCCAGCTGTGGGAGGAGAGGAGAGTCCCTGGGGCTGGCCCTGGGTTGCACGGTCAGCGACTCACTTAACCCTCTCCCTGGATTCAGATCACCGCACACCAGGTATGCACTCAAGATTGCCTTTCGACTTGGGGGAGCCGTTCAAAAGTCTTGGCATCTGCCGGTGCTGGAAGTGTTTATAAGAGACTTCCTCGGGAAAGAAAGGTCATTCACGGAAAACCAGAAACAGATTTCTTTTCTTTCTCTGGCTCATTTCCGCCAGGCACCTCCAAGAAGCTCACTAACGTCTAAATCGTGGAAGCGAAACTTTTAGAAGAAGAGACATGGAGAAGCTGTTGACGGCATTGCAATTACGCCTGCACCGAGGGTCAGTCCAGGCTGTGGCCTGGAGGAGGGGGGGTAGAATTAAAGAGGGAAGGAAGGAAGGGAGAGAGGATGGAAGGAAAGGAGGGAAGATGGGGAAGGAGAGACAAAAGAACAGAGGGAGGGATGGGTGGATAGACAGATGGGTGAAAGGATAGATCAGTGGGAGGATAGATGGACAAATGTAAAGGTGGATTATATATACAGGGGAAAGGGGACATACGGATGGGTTTGTAGATAAGCAGATGAATGAATGGATGACTTCAAGAATGGATAGATGAATGGGTGGGTGGATGGATGGATGGATAGATGAATGGGTGGGTGGATGGATGGATGGATAGATGAATGGGTGGGTGGATGGATGGATGGATAGATGAATGGGTGGGCGGATGGATGGATAGATGAATGGGTGGGTGGGTGGATGGATGGATAGATGAATGGGTGGGTGGGTGGAAAGAAGGAAGGAAGGATAGAAGAATGGGAGAATGGATGTCTGGAGGGTGAATGGTGGGGGACTGTGTGGGCAGCTAGATAGTAGGTGGGTGAGACTGGATAGATAGACTGATTTGTCTCAATCAAAGATGTTGTATCTTTATGGAAGGTTGCAAACTGGTGGCTCCCTAGCTGAAGATGGCAACTCGCACGTCTTACTTGGCTCACTCGGTGCTCTTAAACAGTGGCTCTCAATCTTAGCTGTACGTTAGCATCAACTGGGGAACTGATAAAAATGTTGCTCCTCAGGTACTATCCCCCATGACAATTATGTCCAAGTCTCTGGGGATGATACCTGACGTCACTATTTTTTTAAATCCTCACATGATTCAAATGGCAGCCAAACTTGAGAACAAATATAAATTCAAAAGACAATGTAACGAGGCTAGTGTTATGCCTGGTCAAAATACATGCAGTTCCTTATCTCTTGTCTTATGCCAGGTCCCCTTCACCCACTGGAGTCACTTGCCTGGCCTTGGTAAGTATCTGAATTTGTAGCCAGACTTGGGTGCCAAACTCTAGTGCATATCTGCCCCTGTATCAGGACTTCAGTCAAGTGGCTTAAGTGCTCTGTGCCTCTGTCTCTCCATCTGCAAATTGGAGTCCAGGAAAGCAAAGGTAAACACCCTACAGAGTTTTGCAAGGAGCAAAGAACATAATGTCTTGCATACTGTAAGCACTTGGTCAATGACGTAGACTATGATTGCTATTATGAATATAATATGAATACAATACCTCCCGATTCAGAGATACGGATAATAATCATGGGCAACATGTATCAGTCATGTTCTTTATGCCAGGCATTGTCCTAAGAGCTTTACATTTGATATGTATTAACTAACTGAATCCTTGTAAAGTCTCAGTGAGTTGGATACTTACGACTATTCCCATTTTCCAGATGGGGAAACTGAAGCACAGAAAGGTTGAGTCACTTGCATATTAGACACACAGCTAGTCCTGGTGAAGCTGTGATCTGAGCCCAGGAAGTCTGGCTAGTGTTCCTAACTATTGTGTTCCACCCTTCAGGGCACCACCCTGCCTCACCACTTAGAACTCACACGGTCCACCCCTCATTTCTCTAAATGGGACAGAGGTTCAGAGGAGAGAAATGACTTCCCGAAGTCTCACAGCTATTGAGGAAGGTGGCCATTTGAATAGTCCCAAATCCGCAGCTCTTTCCTGCCGTGCTCTGTCAGTGTCCTCAGTGTACCCAGGCCCCTTAAGTCATTAAGGACTTCTTTTGAGTCTCAGAGCTTTCATTAAAATTCAAATGCTTCTAAGAGGTGATCCTGGTGGAGGTCACTTATTTGCTCATTTGTTGATGCGATGAATATTTATTAAGCACCTGCTCTTGTGCCAGGAACGGTGTTGGGTGCTGAGAATGCACTGGGAATGGAACCGATACATCTCTGGCCTAAAAGGAGATTGCTGGTGGTTTAGCGTTTCTCGGCAGACATCGATAGGCTGAGGTCTAGGCTGTGGGGTGGGAGGGGGGAGGGAGAAGCCCAGGAGCAAAGCAGCAGTCCTTTTAAACACCTGTCCTTCTATCCTGACCAGCCTCCCCACATGACCATTTCACCAGTCCCCACCTTGGCCTCATGTCCCACACACTCAAACAGAGAGAAGGAAAGCGTTCTCTGGCATCTCCATTTTTCTTTTGTGAAATGTAAAAAATTTCCTTGATGAAACTGTCAAAACAGCATAAAAGAAAATAGTGAGGGAAACAGTCCCCTTCATTGCACAACCAAACGTAACTGCATTTGGGGTTACTCCCTGCCAACTTTTGCAGCAGGGTTGCAATCACGCAGCTGGGGCAGAGTCAGACTTACCAGGTCTCCGATTTTGACTTGGGCTGTATTTTCTGTACTGATTTAGCAACGTTACTTTCCTCTGGTTTCTCATTTGCAGGACGGGGCCAGTATTCCCTTCCTACCTTGCAGGACTGTTTGCTAGAGGGTGTGAAATCAATACGTATATGTCCAATACCTGGGGCATAGCAGGCACACTACACGTTATTCCAATTACTCCTACTTTTAGAGGTTTAGAGCACAGCAGGGCCAGCCCTGGCTCCTGGTCCTAAGTCCCCTACTTCCTAACTAGGCTAGACGCTTAACTTCCCTGAGCCCCAGATTCCTGGGCATGAGAATGCTTGTCTCAAGATCACTGCAAGAATGAAATGAAAACCTGGTAAGCAGTAGGCACGCTAAAAGTAATAGTAGCTATTATTGTTGTCGTTATTATTATTATTTCATGCAATATTTACATCTTGACATTTACTCCCAGCCAAAGAACTAAATCAAATCACCGCAAACGGGGGCAGATCCAGGTCCGGGGTGGGGGGAGAGCCTGCTCACTAAACTGGGGGATCTCTAAGTGAAAGCATGCAAAATATCTGGCTTTTGCCAATTTTATAAGAATCCTTGACCCCGGGAACAATCTGCTAGGTCCCCACCCAAGGTCAGAAAAGAGGCTCTCACAGAAGGTAGGGTCCCGGTGCAGAAGCTCCGGGAGTTTCATTGAAGTCTGAGTCTGACAACCTCACCACTTGGGTTGTCACTGGTATCGGGCAAGTGGTACCCGCCCTGCATCCTCTTCCTTCTCGCCTCCCTGCCTCCCCCCTCTTCCATTCCCAGAGACTTGGCTGGCTCCGAAGCTTCCAGACAGAGGGGGCTAAACATGTTAGCCGACAGACTCGCAAGACACAAAAGGCGGCAGGAATCAAATAAAAGGAAAACGCAGCAGTCACAGGTCAGTCCTGTATAAATATTTATGCTGGAGGAAAAGTTGCTGCCTGAGTAATGACCTTGTGGCTGGTATTAATAGAGATAATGTGTGTCTCTAGAACAGGCCGCCAGAAAGAGAAAGGGGGCGAGGATGGGGGAGGGGGCGGGGAGGTTATAAATCTTCGTGCCAAGCCGAAGCCCCAGCTGACCTTTATACCTTTCTCTCCCGTCCCCTCCAGCGACACCCCCCTCCCCCCGTCTGCATCTTCAAATCTATTTTCTCTCCTCTTGGCCATCCTGTCTCCACACAGGCACTCACTCGTGCGTTAGCCATCTCGGGGCTGAAGTCTGTCATCCCAGCCGGTGGCTTGGCACCGTGCTGGGTACCCGTTGGTGTTTAATAAAGGTTCAGGGCAGTGAGTTGATTGAGCCATGCATGGAGCCCAGCCTCTGCTGCTGATTACAGGCCCCCAAAATGGGACTAATTTTAACTTTTGATGGTTTCCCTGTCTTCATCTCCCTTCTCCAATACAGCCAGCCCTCACTCTGTTGCAGCTCAGGGGAAGTTTCCAGATGCAAATCTGACTGTATCTCTCTTCTGCCAAAATTTCCTCAGTAGCTCCCACGTCTTAAGGTCAAATCCAAACTCCTTCACCAGCTCCTACTTACCTTTCCACCTTCCTTTCTTCAATTCCCCGTCCCTCGATGGCTCCCCTCCCCCGCAACACCAAACCGCTTATACAGGCGTCCCTCATTTCACTGTGCTTCGCTTTACTGCGTTTCTCAGATATTGCTTTTTTGTTTCTTTTTTTTTTTACTAATTGAAGTTTTGTGAAAACCCTGCATGGAGCAAATCTATCGGCACCATTTTTCCAACCTCATTTACTCACTTTGTGTCTCCGTGACACCTTTTAGTAATTCTCGCAATACTTCAAACCCTTCACCAGCAAAAAGATTACTAGCCACCAACGGCTCAGAGGATGGTTAGCATTTTTTAACAATAAGTATTTTTAATTAAGTACGTACATTGTTTTCTTAGACATAATGCTGTTGCACACTTCATAGACTACAGTATGGCGTAAACATAACTTTTATGTGCACTGGGAAACAAAAAGAATTCGCGTGACTTTTTTATCGTGATATTCGCTTTATGGCGGTGGTCTGGAACCCAACCCACAATATCTCCAAGGTTGCCTATAATTCCCAAGAAGCCACGATCCTTTTCACATCCAGGTCTTTGCATGCTCTGTTCCTTCCACCTGGCATGACTCCCCTGTACTTCTTAACTTGGCTACTCCATCCACATTCTGTACACTTCTCTCAGATCACACCCCCGCCTCCAGGAAGCCTTCCCTGCATTTGATGCCCCTTTTATCTGGTCCCATAGCACCCTGTGCCTCTAGTCACACCACTTATCCCGTCATTTAACTTGTCTCTCTCATTCCTTCAAGACCCTGAGTGCCCTGAGGGCAACAAACTGACATCGCTGCGTGCACACTCACAACAACATAAAGCCTGGCATGTAGTAGGTGCTCAGGAAGTGTTTGTCGAGTGAACCACAGGGACAGGACCACACCCTCTTCTCTGCTTGAAAAACGAAATGGGCTCAGATTCCCCTATCTGGGACACAAGAAAAGTAGAGGCCTTAACATCTGGAAAAGCCCCCCACTTAATTGAGGGCCTGGGAACCCTCCTTATCTCCCTTATTCGCCCGTCTCCCTCCTTATCTGCCAGGGGTAACTCCTATTCAGAGTCCAGTTTCCCAGTGTTGGGTAGAAGAGACCCCCCGCTTCTGTGCACCAAATAAAGGAGGGGGGGCGGAGAGCGAAACAGAGAAAGATCAGCTCTTCTCAAAAGGCTTCAAAGGCAGCCTTCCAACTCAACGGGGCCGATGCCAAGATCTGAATATCAAGATGGAGAAAAAGGTTATTCAAGCCACAGATTCTTGGAAGCCAACAAGCTCTCCCAGGGCAGGGAGCCACAGAGCGAGCCATTCCTGGGGGAAACTGGAAGCCTGAAGCCACCACACCCTCTGCCCTGCTTGAAGCAAACCCCAATTTCAGACTTTAATACTCCTCTGCTGAAACATAACAAGGGAACCAGCCATTTGAACTCTTGGTCTTCATGGTCCTGGGCTGTTTAAGGTCTGCGCTGCACAAGGAAAGAAGGAGCTAAGAAGAACCCTCCAATGCCTCTGTGTACCTGCCCCTTATCAATGCCAATCCTCCAATGCCTCTGTGTACCTGCCCCTTATCAATGCCAATCCTCCAATGCCTCTGTGTACCTGCCCCTTATCTTTAATCTCTAACACAGCCCTGCAGCATAGGAAGCGTCGTCCCCATCTTCCAGATGAGGCGACTGAGGCTGGAAAGGGCCTCCATTTGACCCCAGCTTGTGTGATGGCAAGCCTAAGTTCTTTCTTCGACAGCCTCCTTCCCTGACGCTTAGAATCCACGTGTCCTGTTGGGGACCACCTCTGACTGTCACCTAGAAGGGACATTAGAAGGGACCACGTCTTTTCCTTATTCTGTCTCCTCTGTCCCACCCACCCTAGAACCAGGTACCAAGTTGATGGGCAACGCTTGCTGTACCCCTAGATATGGCTGATATGACCGAGCCAACTTTGTCATGGGCTAAAAGGACAAAGCCAGAGTGAATCCCAGAGAGAGGATGCTTGCCCATTGTGGGAGCCTTAAAATGCTTCTCTCGAGAAGACAACAAAGGCAGGAAGAGATTCTTATACACAAATGTTCACGGCAGCATTCTTTACAATAGCCAAGAAGTGGAAATAACCCAAATGTCCATCAACGGATGGGTGGATAAACAAATAATGGTGTACTCACACAATGGAATATTATTCAACCTTCAAAAGGAATGAGATCCTGATACACGATACAGTATAGATGAACCTTGAAAACATTATGACCTGAATAGAAAAAAAAGTGGAGCAGAAGAGAATTCGCTCTCTCTCTTCCTGACTGTTTAAGCTGGGACGTTCTTCTTCTCTTGCCCTCAGACCAGAACATACATCATCGGCTTTCCTGGGTTTCCAGTTGGCCAAATGCAGTTTGTGAAACTTCTCAGGCTTCATAATTGCATGAACTAGTTCCTTATAGTAAATCTTATATATATATAATATTAACATATACTGATATATATAATACTAATATATAATATCTTATATATGTTTTTATATAGATAATGTTTTATATATATATATATTCTATTGGTTCTGTATCTCTGGAGAATCCTGACTGTAGAAACCAGTCACTGGCATGGACATATATACACTACCAAACGTAAGGTAGATAGCTAGTGGGAAGCAGCCGCATAGCACAGGGAGATCAGCTCGGTGCTTTGTGACCACCTAGAGGGGTGGGATAGGGAGAGTGGGAGACGCAAGAGGGAAGAGATATGGGAACATATGTAAATGTATAGCTGATTCACTTTGTTATAAAGCAGAAACTAACACACCATTGTAAAGCAATTACACTCCAATAAAGATGTAAAAAAAAAAAAAAAGAAACCAGTCACTAAAAGACAAATATTGCACGATTCCATTTATAGGCGGTACCTAGAGAAGTCAAATCCATACAAACAGAAAGTAGAATAGTGGTTGCCAGGGGCTGGGGGAAGGGGAGGATGGGGAGTTAGCGTTTACTGGGTACCGAGTTCCAGTTTGGGTGATGACAAAGTTCTAGGGATGAATGGTAGCGACGGTTGCACAGTGATGTGAATGCACTCAAGGCCACTGAAGCGTCACTTAAAAATTGTTTAAATGATCAACGTTTTGTTGTTTTATCATTTTTTTAAAAAAAAAGCAAAGAGAGAAGGAGGGAAAGAAATAAAGCAGACTAGAAGAAGAGGAAAAGAGAGGAAGGTGGGAAATGGAGTTAGGAAGACGGCAGGCCAGTCGGGAGAGGATTCGGGGAGGCAGGAAGGCAGGGTCACCTTGAGTTATTAAATCTCTTCCTCGTCTCTAGACACGTACAGAACACGGGAAAACCCTCCCTTGCCTCACACACCTGAAGGGAGAATTACTGGCCTCACCACAAGCAGTCAAGAACACCTGCTCAATTACTTCTTCAAATGCCTTTGCTCATCAAGGGCTCAAAAAAGGAAAAGATAAAAGGGGTGGTTTGGTGGTTTCAAATGTGCTTTTTCTCAAAAAGAGCCTTAAAAAGAAAAACCACAGCAAATTTTTGCAAAATGAAACTTAGCAACCACTCGTGCTTCAGGTAGATTTCTTTTCAGTGTTAATAAAATTCAAAGCGTGCAAGAAGGCATTCTTGATGTGTCACAGTTTCAAGTCTTGGGATGTAAGGTTTTTGTCCCCCACAGAGTTTGCGGTGGAAATCTCAAATCGTGGCCCCATCATCAGGTGCGTGGAGCAGCATGAAGCTGCCCCTCTCCAATTACAGATTCACAGGGTCCACCCAAGAATCACATCTCACCTGACATCACTCATCGTACCACCATCCCAGCTAGGGCTTTGCTTCCTCGTGTAGATTTCTGGCACCTGGCCTGGGGAAGTGTCTGATACCGGGCATACGGTAGGTAACATACCAGCAGTGACTTTCAGCTCCCATTATACATCCTCTGCACTGATGTAACGGGCAGGGGCCTTTGTAGACTCTTATCTTACAAGGACACCTGGTACCACTTGAGCGGGGGTGGAGAGCATTCACCGCGCCACCATCCATCCAGCTCCCCTTTGATACTAGACTGCTCCTCCGAGATAGTGGCGAAAGGCATGAGGTCACAGTCAACATCCATCGGGACCAGGAAGTCTGCCTTAGGCGCTCTCTGTCCCCTTCACACCGCCAGCCAACTGATTCAGAGGACAGTAGTCTCTCAGGTTTTTTTTTTTTTTTTCAAAGAAATGTCCCTTTTGCCCCCATGGCATGCCAAGGATACGCAATGCAGAGCTCACGACGCCCAGTATTTTGACCTTGAAAATCACTGTCTCGAATCCCCTCATACTTGTCCCTCTTCCACCTTGACTAATGTGTGCAGCACTCACGTTCAGGGTGCTAACTGGATCCTACCAGGAATTAAATACCTTACAAAGTGGCTCCCCTCTGGAGGGGAGAGCACCTCATCTTTAGTTCTGGGATTTAAAAGACACATTTTCCAAAAGGAAGAGAAGAGAAAGAATATTTTTCAAGGATCAAGTCCATGGCAGGTTCTTATGATATGGTGCCTCACTTACTCTTCCCAGCTTTATAAGAGTTGTTATCGTTCCTTATTTTATGAGATCACACAGTTAATAAGTGGATACATTAAGGTTCCATCCCCAGGCAGTCTGATTTCATCCCTCTGATTTCCCTTCCTACCAGTAGGCTTAAGCGTATGCATCTTCATTGCTTCCCTCCCCCACAGGACTTTGCTTCTCCCCCTCCCTCCTCTCAGCCCTTCCCGGGACCATCAATACTTAATGCCTTGTGCTGTCACATTCGTAGCTGTGAAGGATCCAATCGTGCGGTTGATCTACAATGTAAGGTTAATGCCTAATTATCTCGTTTAACATTTCTTTCCTGGATAATTCATGATAGGTCATTAACAAAAGCCAGGGCAAACGGAGGGGCATGTTCATGGCCATAAATCAGAGGCCTAAAAACATCATAGAAACAGGAAAATGCATGTATTATTCAGGTCAAACAAAGAGCCAGATCTACGTAAGTCTCCTCAATGCTCTTCTGACCCTGAGGTCAAGGGACCAAGTGCAAGGCTGGAGGGATATTTGCTAAGAGCAGAAACGGGCTGCCCAGGGTCTAGCGGGGATGCACCTCTCCTGGTTTTATGGCAATACATCTCATTGTTAAACTATGACTCCCCAGACAGAAAAGGCCCCTCTCACTACCAAATAATGCGCACCCACCCATCAGTAAATAACCACCACTTATAGAGCATCTGTGATGTGCTAGGCTATGTGTGTGTGTGTGTGTGTGTGTGTGTGTGTGTGTGTGTGTGTGTGTGTGTGTGTGTGTACTCTATGTATCAGTCAGCTATTGCTGTATAACAAACTACCCCAAAACGCAGTGGCATTTCATGAGTCTGTGTCTCAGCTGGTTGGTGCTGCTGATCTAGGCCAAGCTCATCTGATCTCATGCATCTATGTTCAGCTGGTCGATCGGCAGGGGGCTGTTAGTGTCGTATGAGCTCACTTACATGTCTGGCTACTAACTGGCTGTTAGTTAGGGTGACAGGGGTGTCTAGGCTATGTGTCTCTCATAGTGAAGTCAGGGTTTCAAGAGATAGATTAGAAGCATGCAAGACCTCTTGAGGCCCAGACTTGGAGCTGGTCATGTCTGCAGCACTTTATTGGTCCTAAGTCGCAAGCCCAGCTTAGATTGACTAGTGTGGTGATCGACTCCACCTTTTGTTGGAAGGAGCTGCAAAATCACTGCAAAAGGTACAGAAGGGGTGGAGGATTGCGGTTGTTTTGCAATTATTCTACCACAACCCCTTTCTTCGTTATCACAAACCCTTTATCCATTCTCCCAACAAATATTTGTTGACCACCTACTATGTGCCAGACTCTGTTCTAGGTGCTGAGGACACAAGTAGTGAACAAAAGAAAGTCCTCCTCACATGAAATGTAATTTCATGGAAGATAAGATACAAATAGTATGGACTTATAAGTACTACCAAATGTAAAATAGACAGCTAGTGGGAAGCAGCCACATAGCACAGGGAGATCAGCTCGGTGCTTTGTGACCGAGGGGTGGGATAGGGAGGGTGGGAGGGAGACGCGGGAGGGAGATGCAGGGGGGAGGAGATATGGGGATATATGTATATGTATAGCTGATTCACTTTGTTATAAAGCAGAAACTAACACACCATTGTAAAGCAATTACACTCCAATAAAGATGTTTAAAAAAAGATACAAATAGTAAACAAGTGAATAAATACATATATAAGATACTTGTAGATGGTGTAAAATGCTATAAGGTAAATATAACAGAGTGACTGCCTGTTAGGTGTCCAGAGGCAATTTTTGATAAAGTAGTTAAGGAAGGCCTCTCTTGAGGAGATGACATTTGACCCAGGACTTGAATGACGAGATGGAACCATCCGTGCAGGATTGGGAGCAGAATGTTCTAGCAAGAGGAAGAGCAGTGCAAAGTTCCCAAGGCGGGACTAGAGGATTAGAAAGAAGGCCAATGTGACTGAAGTATAATAAGTAAGAGGAAGAAAGATGCCAGATGAAGTCCAGGAGGTAAGACGATCCTTGGAGAGAGGTACGATTACTTTTAAGGAATATAAAACTCAACAAAGTCACGAAAATAGCTAGCGCGTGGTAGAATGAGGATTTGGACCTGCAATCATCTGAATTCAAAGCCCACACTCTCTCCACTGTCCCTTTCTGCCTCCTGAGCTAAGTGCCAAGCGGGGACTTTTTCATGTAGGTGAAGAAGACCTTATACATCAGGAAGTCTAATGAAAGAGGTGATGGCTGGACGCTCCAGCTCTGTCTGAACTAACCTTGCCTCAGCTGCGTCTGCCCCATGCTATTCCTCCTGTAGCTCACACACCCCAGATCCTCATGACAAGTTCCCCTGCAGCAGCACGCCCAGCTCTCCGCCTAAGGATGACCACTTCTCACTGGCTCCTTTTTTCTAGAAGGCTCCATCCTTCCCCCCATCTTGGGTCTTTCTTGGGGAGTGCATCCCTGCCTTCTCACTCTACTCCACCAGGAATCTCTAAGACCTTTGTTGTAGAAGCATTGCCCATAGCTGGGAAAAAAATGATAAGATGCACAGACATCTGCTGCTAAGTCCTGTACAAGATCAGAAAGTCCCACTTCAAGAATTTGATTGTCTTACTTGTTGGCCAAATCTAGGCAAAAGCCTGCATCGTTTAAAATAGGACATTCGTTTATGCCAAATATTTTAATGGAGCCCCTCCTATGTGTCAGGGACTGGTCCAGGAACTGGGGATAGAGCGGCAGGCTTGGCCCGCATGCTTTGCAGGGATAAGCGACGATGAACTAATAAAAGGCACGACATGTGGTGATAAAGGCTATGCAGAAAATGAAGCCAGGCAAAGGGAAATGGATAATGGGGAGGGGTGAACAGGTGATGGGGGACGACCCCTCAGATAATATGCTATTTGAGTAGGAACTTGCCAATGAGGAAGAGAGCCCTGCAGCTATTTGAGTGAATTACAGGAGTGTGGTTGGAATCTTCTAGAACCCTAGGGAGACCAGTATGGCTGAAACAGAGTGAGAGAGTGGGGAGTGGCCAGAAATGAGGCTGGAGAGGTCATGGGGGCCAGATCTTGTAGAGCCTAGTGGCTCACTGAAAAAACTTTGGCTCTCACTCGGGATCAGATGGGAGCTCCTGGAAGGTTCTGAGCAGAGGAGGGACATAATAGGACTCATGTCGTCAAAGTGTCCCTTTGATAAAAATAGATAACTAATAAGAACCTACTGTATAGCACAGGGAACTCTACTCAATACTCTGTAATGGCCTGTATAGGAAAAGAATCTAAAAAAAGAGTGGATATATGCGTATGTATAACTGATTCACTTTGCTGTACACCTGAAACTAACACAACTTTGTAAATCAATTATATGCCAATAAAAATTAACTTCTTAAAAAAAGTGTCCCTCTGGCTGCTGCGCTAAGCAGAGACTACAGGGGCAGAGACGGGAGAAGCAGACAGACCTTCAAGGCACCTGCTGCCTTTGCTCAGGTGAGAGGCGATGGTGGCTCCAACTTGGGGGTACAGGTGAGAAGTGATATTCGAGTGAGCAAGATAAATAATCAGTACATAATTGCAGGACTTCCCTGGTGGCACAGTGGTTAAGAATCCACCTGCCAGTGCAGGGGACACGGGGTCGATCCCTGGTCCAGGAAGATCCCACATGCCGTGGAGCAACTAAGCCCATGCGCCACAACTACTGAGCCTGCGCTCTACAGCCCGTGTGCCACAACTACTGAGCTCGCGTGCCACAACTACTGAAGCCCGCACACATAGAGCCCGTGCTCCAGAAGAAGAGAAGACACCACAATGAGAAGCCTGTGCACCGCAACAAAGAGTAGCCCCCGCACGCCTCAACTAGAAAGCCCGCGCGCAGCAGAGAAGACCCAACGCAGCCAAAAGTAAACAAATAAATAATTTTTAAAAAATACATAATTGCACAATGAACAATTTAATTGAAATACAAAAGAGGTACAGGATGCTATAAGAATGTATAACAAGGAGATTGGTAGTTTGTTTCTTTGCGGGGAGGAGAGCAGATATCAGGCAGAGAAGGCTTCTCTGAAGAAGTGGCAGAGAAGGCTTCAACCTGAAGGATGGGCTCGAGTTAGTTCAATGAGGATGAGAAAGCGGGCTCAAGCAGAAGGAAGAGCATGAGCAAAGGTCCTGAGGCAGGAACGAGGTGGGCAAGTGTGGCATTTGGATGCTCATAAGAACACATTCTCCTTCTGCGATGTCTGCCCTATTTACTCGTCTCTGAAATAATTAATGGTTCAGACGCTTCACAGCAAGAGGTCCACACTGGCTCCACATGGCTGTTACCACAGTTTTTTTTCACTTCTCTGGAGGAAGTTAAGGAAGACTCAGACCTTCCCACCTAGGAAATGAGTAATGAGAGTGGATCAAACTGGCTAAGTTGGAGCAAGATTAATAATGATGGTGTGACTTCCCCTGTCCAGAGTTGAGTGCCCTTCATTGGGAAGGACCTGAGAAACCCTTCTTTGTCCCAAATCCTGCCCCTGGTGACAACTGTGCTGTTTTCCTGAACTAAGCAGGTGTGGGGGAGATGGCAGGATGGCCCGTCAAAGAGGGACTCAAGATTAAGCACATAAGCTGGCCTTTTAAAAGCTTAGCGAGCCTTTCCAATTGGATCTCAAATGGACCACACTTGAGAAATTAAATAAACAGCATTTGTCAAGGGCTTTTGTGGGCTCCCAGCTGTATTTATTTATAGGTTGGCCTGTTATTTATGGGCGCTCGTGCCCCGTATAAAAGCTTTGTGGGAGAGAAGTGGGTGGGGGGGAGGCAGAGTGCTTTAATGCTACTGGGTCACTTAAGTATTCACTCCCTGGAGCTCAAACAATGAGCATTTGCTGCTTTTGTCCATGGAAGCTGGCTGTTAGAACACAGCAGGACAGCATTCCTGGAAACTCTGGACCTTCAGGCACCCCCCCCAAAGAGTCAGGGGGCCCCTCGGAGATCTTGGAGGGCCCAGTTCCCAGGAAAAAGTTGAAAATCTGAGATTGGCCACATCTTTGATTCATTGTGACTTCTGACTCATAACTGGGAAGGCTCAATAGTTATGCCTTGAGAAACATAACAAACTCCTTGAACAGTCTATTGAGTGAGTACTCGATGGATGTTGTCGAATGAATAATGAATGACTATACGCTGTCCCCATAGTTAGGAAACTAAAAAATTAGAGAGACCTCAACATGTCACATGGACTATCTTGGCCAAAAAAAAAAAAGGGCAATTCAAATCTAGAAACTTGAACTGTCCATATCTTGGGTTCCATTTTCTTCCAAGGATTCATCCAAAGGAGAATTCCCAGCATCAAGAAGGGGAGGGGAGGGGAGGAGAGAGGGGGAGGAGGAAGGGGGAGGGGAAGGGAAAAAGGAAAGAAAAACTCCATGCAGAAAAATGATGTTCATTGCCATGTTCTTTGTAATAGTGAAGAATTTCACCATTTATATTGATATCGATACAGAAACACCGACTAGCAACACCACTACAGGAGCGATTAACTTCGGTGCAGCCCTACTTTGATGGGTTACTAAAACCTCGTTCATAGAAACTTTTACAGTAATACAGAAATGTCTATGGCAAAATATGAAAGCTACAATATTACCATTACAGTATTATTAAAATCCGGTGATTCTTTAACTATTAGAGAAAAAGCCTAAAATGAAAACACTAAAGTTTAAGCATGGTTATGTTTGGATAGAAAAACTATGAGCCATTTTTAAATTTTCTTCTAAATTTCCAAATTTAAAGAAAACATTATGAATCAGTTTGAGGAATAAAAATAATAGTCAGTGCATCATTGAATATACAGGTATTATTCTCTCACTGCAAGGAAACTTTTAAAGGCATCCAAGGAAAAATAATCCACTGGGTATTTTTTTCTGAGTATTATTATAAAAAGTATTAAAATACTGCATGCATTTATAAATGTTTTATCATCATAGAAGCAAAAGAAATGTCCACAAAAAATTAAAATATCAGGATCACTAATTCACCATTTTGGCTTCTTTTTAGCACAATAAATAAAAATATTTGCTCTTTTTCTGTGTGTTTCTTTTCTCCTTGCTCTTGTATACATCACCCTTCTGGCCACACAAAGTCTTCACACCCACACCCACTATTTCCCTCCTTCCAGAAATTATAGTCTTTCTTTGAGCATTTGCCCCTTTTCTTGTGACTGAGTCCCTATAGCCTTTCTTTGCGACCTTCACTTGTCCACAGCCTTAGTGCCTTCTGTGTGAACTCAGATAGGATGACAGGGAGAAGCAGGGACCATTGACTCGAGAATAACATGAACCTGGGTTCAAATCCTGCCTCTGCCACTTCCCAGCTGTGCAAACTTGGGCAAGTCCCATAATTCCTCTGTGCTGCAGTTTCCAAGCCTGATAATAGACAAAATATTTATTTGGGAACATGATAAATAATAATAACAAAGTAAGAGTAGTCAAAGCAATGATTAACATATACTGACCTCCTAGAGTGTGCCAGGCATTGTACTAAGTGCATTACACCCACAAAGTCAGTTAAACCTCAAGACAACCCACTACAGGAGGTGCTATTTTCCCCAAATCTAATGGATTTCGCAGATGAGAAGGCAGACCTGTAAGTCATCGTGACAAGGGTGGGATGCTTACTTTGTAGCTAGACCGTGGTCTCCTTCCATCCAACTCCCCCAGCTGGTCCATTATTATACCCATTTTCTAGGTAAGAACACTGAGGCTCAGAAGAGTAAAGGGTCGGACCAAGGTCACCCAGCTCACAGGTAGAGGCAAGATTCTCCCTTAGCCCTCTCTCCCCACCTGCAAAACTCAGAGTTATACAGGCACTTAGTAGACCTCTGATAAATGGTACCATCCCTCCCTTACAGGGAGCACCTTCTGATATGTAACCTGGATGCTTCCTGCTGTCACACAGGTATTCTCGCCTGCTCTGGCCCAAGGAAGAGAAAATCCCGTCAAGTGCACAGAGGGTGACTTCCAAGAGAAGCAGGCAAAGTGTCTGCTGCCCACATCATGATGACCCAGCCCTTCCCAGACCTAGGTCTGGTTATAGGGGAAGGCTTTGAAGCAGAACAAGCTCAAGGGACTGGGACATTGCTTTTTTTTCTGCCAGATCTCTGAAATAATGGCTACTGTCTGACCTGATGCAATCAATACAATTCTGTCCTTCCCATCCCATGGACGGGATGTCATAAAATGAAATCTCCAAGGCGGCAGATAAAAGTTGGTACCCCAAATCGTACCTGGGATGAAAAGAGGTGCTTTTATCCAGAACAAACAAAACATCATTCTTGTCTTTTGAGGCATCAATGAAGAAGAAAGTGTGAGGTGTGGGAGATGTGATGTTTAATCCTTGAAAACAGATTCACCTGGGAGTTTGCGTGCCTCATCCAGACTCTGTAACTAGTAAAGGAGAGTAGATGTTCTTATAGTCAGGGCAGAACCCTAGCAGCCCGGGCTCTGCGGGGAGAAGAGGAAAGTGGGGATCCGGAGACACATCTGTGAGTCATTTGAGCTGAAATGAACACATTCTGCTGGGCATGGAGTGGGGAGGAGGGGCTGGGCAGTTGGTTCCCATTAAGCTTTGGTAGCTTGAGAATTCCCTGCATGCGGATATACGCCAGCCCCAGCTCCATCCAGGAGGCCAGAGTTCCAGAGGCCCTGATGCAGCCCGAGAGCTTCCCTCCTCCTCTGGCCACTGACGCAGGGGACCCCAGTGTCTCCTCTGGGCCTCCAGAGAGAGAGAAGCCAGGAGGCCTCAGGATGCCCGGCCCTCCCACCCTCCCCATTCTCCAAGGCCCCTAATTAGGTATTTACATGACAAACCAATTATGGTCCTGAAAGAGTGGTTACAGGCCATTGGGTAATTAGTGACATTTTTAAAATACATTTTCAACCGCACAAAACCATGTTTACACAATGTTAAGGAACTGGCTGTAGACCACAGAAGTGGAAAGAACTTTGCAACGGCAGAAAAAGTGCCCCGCTGGAGTACAAAGGACAGTTGTGTGCGCTCTGATACTCAGGTCTCTCAAGCGTGGATGGATGGTCAGTTTTCCTGACTCTTGGCATCTGAGCACCTACTGCGTCCCAGCCACTGCCCCGGGAGCTGGAGATACGAGATGGAGCACAAATCAGTCTCCTGACTTAGGAGCTCACCATTTTCCATCCCACAGTGGCAATTTTCGCATGGCTATCTTCATTCATTCAGATGTTTAGTCATTCATTCAACAAACATGGACGGGGCCCCTCCTATGTGGCCTGGACTCCTTATGAGAAGCTTGAAGTTCTCGGTTATCTGGGGGCTCTTTCTGTCGTTAGCATCTCCCTGTAGCCACGTACATTCAGTGAATGTGCTGAGTGTTACCAGAGGATGAGGGGAGATCCAGATCTTGATTTTTCCCAAGTTCACGTCTTTGGGTGGCCTTGGGGGTATTATGATCTTCAAGGCATCCATGAATTCATTCATTTCCTTATTCAGAAACATGCTGAGCCCTGAGTAGGGCTCAGTCTCCAAGAGCGATTAGTAGGTGGCCAAGTGAAGGGTTATCGAGGCCCTGGGCCAAGAATGAGAAAAGGCGTATAGGCAAGAAAGGGTGAGGTGCATGGAGGGACCTGGTGAGGGTGGGAAATGAGCTGGATTTACTTCGACATCTGTGACACACTTTCTGTTTTGTAAATAAGTTCATTTGTACCATTTTTTTAGATTCCACATATAAGCGATATCATGATATTTGTCTTTCTCTGTCTGACTTAAACTGGGAGACAGGGATTGACAAATACACACTACTGTATATAAAATAGATCACTAATAAGGACCTGCTGTATAGCACAGGGAACTCTACTCAATATATCCACAGAATACCCGTGGATATATGTATATGTATAACTGAAACACTTCGCTGTACAGCAGAAACTAACACAACATTGTAAATCAATTACGCTCTAACAAAATTTTTTTGAAAGGAAGGAAGGAAGAAAGAAAGGGAGAAAGAAAGAAAAAAAAGAAAGAAATGGGGCTTCCCTGGTGGCGCAGTGGTTGAGAGTCCGCCTGCCGATGCAGGGGACACGGGTTCGTGCCACGGTCCGGGAAGATCCCACATGCTGCGGAGCGGCTGGGCCCGTGAGCCATGGCCGCTGAGCCTGCGCGTCCGGAGCCTGTGCTCCACAACGGGAGAGGCCACAACCGTGAGAGGCCCACGTACCGCAAAAAAAAAAGAAAGAAATGAGCTAGAAAGGTGAGCAGAGGCCATGCCACTGGAGGTGATCACGCAACATCTGTATCCTCTAAGGGACGGGAAGGGCTTGGGTGCTGGGTCATGAAGTGTCACAAAATGAAAGCAAAGTCAACCCCAAACCCTCTGAATGGAACGGGGATGCCATGGGGCATCACCAAGAGAGATCAAACAGTCACTGGTTGCCTCTCAAACAGGACAGCGTCTGGGCAAGACGGAGCAGTCAATTGTTGACTGGAGATAGCTGTGCAGTGATTTTAAACAGAACCCCGTGAGGGGCAAGATCTGCAGCTGGGGGTTCAAATCTCTGCTCTGTCATTTAATAAACCCCAGGGCCTTGAGGTAGCCACTGATTGCTTTAGCCCTAGATTTTCCCATCTGTAAGACAGAGGGGGGTGGGGTGTCTCACACCCTACTCCCTAGACCTGTAATTATGGTCCTGGTAGTGATACTACCCTATTCATGTAGGTACTATTGTTAATATTAACTACGATTGCTAACACTTTTCAGCCCTATTTGTCCAGGTACCATTCTGAGTTTTTTATGTGGATTACTCATTTACTCTTTATATAACCTCTATGAGGTTATATACTCCTTAGCGCCATGTTATAGATGAGAAAAGTGAGGCCCAGAGAGGGTAAGTAACTTGCCTAATGATACAGATTTTCTTTTACTACTTCATTTAATCATTTTTATTGAAGCACAGTTGATTTACAATGTTGTGTGAGTTTCAGGTGTACAGAAAAATGATTCTGTTTTTATATTTATTTTACATTTTATTTATATATTTATATGTATATCCTTTTTCAGATGATTTTCCCTTATAGTTTATTACGAGGTATTGAGTAGAATTCCTGTGCTATACAGTCGGTCCTTGCTGGTTATCTATTTTATACCTAGTAGCGTGTATTTGTTAATCCCAAATTCCAAATTTATCCCTCACCCCTTTTGCCTTTGGGAACCGTAAGTCTGTTTTCTAAGTCTGTGAGTCTATTTCTGTTTTGTAAATAAGTTCATTTGTGTCATTTTTTTAGATTCCTCATGTAAGCGATATCCTAGGATATTTGTCTTCCTCTGTCTGGCCCACGTCACTTGGGATCATCATCTCTAGTTTCAAGGACACAGACGTAAACCTCAGTTCCATCCACCTCTGGACCTCGCTTGCTCTTAAACACCTCATTATTCACCCTTCAAATCCTCTAGTGAAACTCAAGTTCCAAAACCTTGTCCAACATATACATGCAGTGCCACGTGCCACCTGCTTCACTGACTCCGTCTTCTTGCGCAAAGAGCTGTACCCCCATCCAGAGCAAACCTCAGCCTTTCACCAAGTCCCCACATAATCCCTGGCCAGAAATACCCTGCCCTCTCCTTCCCATCCACCCAAACCTTTTGCATTCTTGAAGGTCTAGTTCAAATGTATCAATAGGTCCAGTTTTCCTGTAGGAAAGCTCCCAGAGCCCCCAGGTCCCCCCCTCAGAACTGTCATAGCACCTCTGTCTGTTAAGCACACCTCAAACATTCCAAACCACCACCTCCACCTGCTTTCTGGTGGTTATTTTAGGTGCCCATACTTTATTTCCCTGCTTTGATTATATCTTCCCAGATCTTACAGGGAGTAAACCCTCCTCACCTATTTCATTCAGTTAACAAGTAGTTCCTGTGTGTCTAGTATTGTTTGGGTCATGATAAATCAGCTTTGTGAACAAGATATGCAAAGTCCCTGCTCTCAGTAGAGGGACCACATCATGAACAAGTAAACAAATAAGAAAATTTCACACAGTGAACGGTACTAGAAAAGACATGAATTGATTAACACAATATAGTGGACAGTGAATGCGGTGGGGGGAAGCTTCCTTAAATAAGGTGCTCAAGGAAGCCTCTCTGAGGAGGTGGAATAGCAGTCAAAGCCTCAAGCAATCAAAGGAATCAGCCATGAAAAGGACTCGAGAAAGGGAGTCCCAGGCAGAGGGAACCGCAGATGCGAAGGTCCTGAGGTAGGAACAGATATAGCTCTTAAAGAAAAAGAAAGAAGGCAGTAGCGGCTGCAGCATGGTAAGCCCAAGGAGGTAAGGTGGGAGACAAAGTCAGAGAGCTAGGTGCAGGCCAGAGCGTAAAAGCCCTGAGCTTATTCTAAGTTGTGTTGGGCCAACAGATCATCCCCCTTTGAGAAGCCCATGGTTTGAACTGTAGACAATGGCAGGAGCGAGCTGGCCCTATCTCTGTGAGCATCACCAGCCCCTTCCCATCCTGTATCAATTAGACCACTGGTTCCATCACTCCTGACTTCAAAGGGGAAAAAATAGTGGAGAATTTACAAAGGATAATAAACCCAGTCCGTGGCAGGCTGCAAGCCCATAAAATTCTACCGGCCGCTCAACTGCTGAGAATACATCACTCCCTGCCTCGCCACCAAAGCACCGCCTTTAACCATGGCCAGCACGATAAAAAAAAAAAAATGTTAAGGAATCCCACGCCATCTGGGAGAAAAATCTGGAAAATAAGATTTACCTCAATGAATCAATCTAATTGGGAATGATCAAGGCTATTACTGGGAACGCGGGATTACAATGCAAGTTGCAAATTTATCAACACTCAGGACCAACTTGATCACTCATTCACTGTGTGACCTGGGGCAAGCCACTGTCCCTTCCAGTCTCAGTTTTCCCCGTGTGAAATGTTGGGTTTGGGTCACCTATAAGGGCCTCTCTGTTCTATCAATACATATCTAGAAGTGGGTAAGTACTTCTCAAGGATTCCTTAAGGCCCAAATGGGTAACAATGGTTCTTGGCAAGCATGTAGGGAAACAGCATTGTCATGCACTGTAGGTGGTCTTATAAATTGGTACAACTTGTGTGGAAGACGGCTGGGCACCATGTATCAAGAACCTTTACGGAAAACAGTCCATTCACTTGGATCCCAGAAATGATCATATCAGACAACAAAGATGTAGATCAATTGTTCTCAACTGGAACCAATTTTGCTCCCCGACCCAAGGGACACTTGGCAACGTCTGGAGACACGTTTAGTTGTCACAACGGCGGGTTGGGGTGCTACTGGCATCTAGTGGGTGGAAGCCAGGGATGTTGATGAACATCCTACAATGCATCCTACAGTGGCACAGATGATGACATCGGCCTGATGCCAAAGCCCAGGTTCTCGGCCCGACGCTGGATGGCGTTCTGGAAGTGTCTTAGATGACGCAGACTTAAATAGGCATGATTTACCAGAGTTTACCAAGTCACGTGGGCACAGGGGGCCCTACTCGTCCCAGTTCTGGAACTTTCCTAGTTTTTGCACTGAGAAGCCCACATTCTGGAAAGCTTCTCAGTCCTAGGCAGACCGGAATGGTTATTCACTCTTTGCGGGGTCAAGGCTGTGTCTCTGCTTCCCTTCCGGCAGCCAGGCCCGGGAAGGCAGAGTTTAAGAGTGTGAAAATTCAGTCTTCTAGGGCTTAGAAAACTTCTCCAAGGCAACAGGGAGAGAGGCGGGAACTCTGGCCAACATGTTAGAAGACCCGATTCTGCCACAAATCCATTGCTTAAAACTGGACTCCTTTGGATGCTTCCTCAACCACTGCAAACAGGTGAGATTGGGTTAAATTTCCCCCAAAGGCATCCATCTATCAACCCAGTATCCTCCACCACGCCCACCCATATCGTATCCTGGTTGGCTGCCAGGCCTAAATACACGCTTCATCACACTGTGTGACCTTGGATAAATCACCCACCTCTCTGAGCCTCAGTAAATTTCCTCATCTGTAAAATGTGGGTAATAATGGGAATCTATTGCACAATCCATGAAAAGTATTTATAATGAGGCTTTGGCATCCCAGAAAGTGTTCTGTAAATATTATATAAGACTCGTTACGGATGCATTTATTTCATTCAGTAAATACTAACTGAACAGAGTATACTTGACACAGAATCCTCATGGCTTCTGCCTCTTTCACATGAAAAAGCCCAGATTCTAAATCCAAATGAATTAATGACCAACTCCTTCCCTTCTGAAGTCGAGATTAAAGAGAGGGAGAGAGGCAAAGAAAGAGGGAGAAGCTGTGCTCTCTCAAATGCACAAGCCAAGACATACATCCCGCTCTGCACGGCCAGCCATAAATCCATCACTGGATGAGGGCTCTTCCCAGCTGGCGTGGCAAGCACTGGGGCTCTGTGCTGTATTCCTGCACAACTGGCTGTAATTAGCAGCTAGATAATTATTGGGCCAACCCACTTCCCTCAAATACCTCTCAGCTCGGCAAGCAGGGAACGGCATAAGCAAAAAACCTTCCTTCCTCCATCCCCGTAAGCCTCCCAGCCTCCTAGCTTAGCCAACCTCAAGAGGTCCCTGCCAAAACGCTCTCCGGGGAGTAAACTGCCTCGCCAAGCTGAGTGTGCCAATGCCTTAAATTGTTTTATGTTTTTTGTCTCTATGAATCAGAAGCCGTTAAGAGAAGGGCCGCCCAAGGAAACCAAGCACAAAATATATTTGGTTACAGATGGATAAGAGAGGTTTCTTGTTGCTTTTTTTTTTTTTTTATCCCCTAAGAGAGCAAGCATGAACTTTTTTTTGTTTTTCTTTTCTGAATCGCTGGTGCATTTGAAGCCAGGTTCTTGGAGCCTAAACCATGTAAGAAGCACATCGTCCTGGGTGTGGAGGAGATGTCCCCTCTATAAACATCCCTTCCCAGGCAGCAGGGTTTGGCCCAGAATCCCCCTTGCATACATATGGTCAAAGACAACCTCTGGAAGCATGGATATTTGGGCTGTGCAGATCCTGGTGCAGAAAGCAGACGCACCGGCCCCTCTCCCTTACGTGACCAGTGCTCTCTCCGCAGCCTTCCCACCATCCCAATCCCTGGTTAAGCATAAGGATTCTGAAGTTAGTAACCCAAGTACAAATCCTATATTGCCCCTCTCCACGTGGGCAAACCCTGTGTGCCTCAGTTTTCTCATCTGTAAAATGGGAGGAATATGAGTACAACCTGTGTGGTTGTTATGATGAAATGAGATAACTTTTAGCACAGTACTTGGCACCTGTATGTGTCCAATAAGTGATACCTACTATTATAAGATACTTAGCTCCTCTGTGCCTCAGTTTGCACAGCTATAAAATGGGGATCTTTGGGGGAATTGTGAAGATTAATTTAATTACATGTTCTTTCCAGATATCCATTGCTGAGTGTCTATTATTTGCCTGAAAGTATACTGAACGGTCCACATACATTATTCTATTAGATCCTTATAATAATTTGGAAAACTCAGGATTATTTGGAAAATTGGGAAACTGAGGCTCAGAGAAGATAAAGCATTAGTTCAAAATCTGATCCTAAATCTGTCAGATGAGAAAACTGTCCTTTAAAGTATGCCTTCATATGGGGAGGGGGAAGGGTAAGCAGTGACAGAGCGAGAGAGTGGCATGGACATATATACACTACCAAACGTAAGGTAGATAGCTAGTGGGAAGCAGCCGCATAGCACAGGGAGATCAGCTCGGTGCTTTGTGACCACCTAGAGGGGTGGGATAGGGAGGGTGGGAGGGAGGGAGACGCAAGAGGGAAGAGATATGGGAACATATGTATATGTATAACTGATTCACTCTGTTATAAAGCAGAAACTAACACACCATTGTAAAGCAATTATACTCCAATAAAGATGTAAAATAAATAAATAAATAAAGTACGCCTCCCTCTAGGATGAGAACGTACAAGAACTCATTGGAGATCGCACTTGCTCTCCTTCCATGTTCTCTGATCAACCTTGAGTGTAACTTGGTTTCCCTGTCTCAGGAATTAGGAAGTCCATGATAGTAGAGCCTAGGGTATGTGATAAGAAAGAATAAATACAGGGAATTTCCTGGTGGTCCAGTGGTCAGGATTCCACGCTCTCACAGCTAAGGACCTGGGTTTCATCCCTGGTCGGGGAACTAAGATCCCACAAGCCATGTGGTGTGGCCAAAAAATAAAGAAAAAATAAAGAAGCACCATCAGTTACCCCATTAGGGTCCAGTTTCTACCTCAGTCTTATGGAAATTTGGTGAAGATGTGTCACTCACTCGGGGTTCAGCGTACCTGGAAAGAAAGAGGCAAAACCACCCAGGGAATGATAAACAAGAGGGCCCCCAAGTGTCCATCAATCAATGGCAAACTGAAAAGGAAGGAAAATATGACGAGTTGTTCATACAGGTCAATGCATTCAATATCAAGGGCTGCCCCTTATTCTAAGATTCTTTTCTCTCCATATTTATTATGAAAAGATTCTCTCGTTTGCAGTGGAACACGAGTGATGAATGCCTGCCAGCTAAAAGGATTCAGCTTATTACTGCCCAGTGTCCTCCACTGCTGCGCCTCTGCAGGACAGGTCTGCATCTGATGGACAAGCAGGAGAGGGGTAGGGAGGGGGGTTTTCTGACGCTGGATCAGAGAAAGGGAGGAAAACACTGCCAACCAGAAAGAAGAATGGAAAACGGAAAGGACCAAGAGGGTGGGAGGTCAGTCAATCTGCGTGGCACAGAGCTGGAGTGCGGTGGGGAAGGAAGGATGAGACCAGAGATGGGGAGAAAGTAAAAACCTTGCAGAAGGGGCTGAGGGTTTGGACTTGGACATCTTTAAAAGCAGCTTCACTTCAGAACTGAAACTTTGAGGCCGGAGTTTTAATTGACTTCCACATTTACAAACTGTTAGTAATTGCAGAGAGCAATTTTTTTAAATATTACTCGGCAAAAGAAAAATATTGGCAACCCTACATCAATCTCCAACGAGTTTTAGGATCGCACTGTTGGGGTGACCTTCTCGAGTTTGCGCTTCTTTGGCATACGAAGTTGACTTTTCTCCAAGGGTTGTCCCTTTTATTCTGGATATAATGGGGTCTCTTCCTAAAAAGAAAATAGGAGGATAAGCCGTCTTCTGAGTTTAATTAAAATCAACAATCTCAATACTTTTTAAAAAGCTGACTATTGACTTATGAAAGCCTATATGAGCCCAGGTTTGGGAGGTAATAGAAATGGAAATTAACATTTAATGTTTGGAAGTAACTTCCACAGGGCAGGCACAGGCTAACATACATTGTGTGTCTTACTTAGGGGGCGGGGAAGGAGGTAATGAGCGCTTTCATAAAGGAGAAATTGTGATTGATGGGATAGGGTAGGAGGAGTGGAAAGGATCAAGAACGACTGCCAGGGCTTCCCTGGTGGCGCAGTGGTTGAGAGTCCACCTGCCGATGCAGGGGACACAGGTTCATGCCCCGGTCCGGGAGGATCCCACATGCCGTGGAGCGGCTGGGCCCATGAGCCATGGCCGCTGAGCCTGCGCGTCCGGAGCCTGTGCTCCTCAACGGGAGAGGCCACAACAGTGAGGGGCCCGCGTACCGCAAGAAAAAGAAAGAACGACTGCCAGACTTTTGTCCTAAACGACTGAATTGACTGTGGGCATTTTGCAACCTAAGAAACATCAGAGAAAGAAAAAAATAGAGGATTCAGGAGAAAAATTAAAAGTTGCATTTTAGACCTGAAAAGTTCCCAGTGCCTAAGAGAGATACTGAAGTACCAGCATGCAAGCACTTTTAGGACAGATGGGTTTGAAGTCCAGGAGAGGCGAGGAGCTAGAGACTTGTGTTTCAACACCAGCCATGTAGATTGTCCCAGAGAATTTTTATTTTTTTTTGTGGGATCTTAGTTCCCTGACCAGGGATTGAACCCGAACCCCCTGCAGTGGAAGCGCGGAGTCTTAACAATTGGACCGCCAGGGGAGTCCCTGTCCCAGATAATCTTTGTATGAGACCCATCCAGCATCTCACTACCCTCACAGCTTGTCCAAGTTTAGAAGACATCCATCTTCAAGGATTTCCTATAAAAATGCAGTGCTCCCCTCCCTCCATCCAGGAGAGTTACTCTTGATCTCTTGTTATTTAACTCCCAGTAGACAATTATGAGAAAAGTAATCATGATAACCAATATCTCTATAGGACCTATGGTTTTCAAAGCAGCTTTACATACTAGATCCCACTTCTGTAATAGGATCCTTTGGGTTGCAAATGACAGAGAGTCAATTCCAACTAGCTTCAGCAACAATGGAATGTATTGGTTGGTGTGTTGGTTCAGTCCCTGCAGGAAGCAGAAGCTGAGATAGAATTAGACAGTCATGAGACGTATTGGGGGGCGGGGGGAATGCCAGTTAAGGATAAAGGAAGAGGAGACAAGGATAGATGGGGAGAGGCTTCCTACGATGACACTGGTCGGCCACCTGGGAAAGGAAGAGGGAAGGAAGGAGGGTTGGGCAGAAAGAGCCTCAAACCATGGTGCAGCCCAATCCAGCCTCAGTGAGACCAATGGGAAGCCTCAGAGTAAAGAGAAAGGCCCTGCTCTAGCACCCACACCACGCTCAGTCATTGGCTGGAGCAGCACAGGGAGAGTGTGGGCCCAGAGTGAATGCTGGGGCAAACCCAAAGTTACAGGAGTCGGGGGCTTCCAACTATGCCACTCACAGTGGCACATCTCCCTGGTACCCCCAGGCAGCCCAGAGAGAAGCTTCAGGCATAGCCGGATCCAAAGTTCCAAGAGAATATCATTAGATTTCCCTCTCCCCCCCTCCCCCTCCCCACTTCTCTCTCTCTCTCTCTCTCTCTCTCTCTCTCTCTCTCTCACACACACACACACACACACACACATACACATCTCTCATCTCCCATCTCTTCTTTCCTATCCATTGGCTTCATGGCTTTCTATTTCTTCTGGGCTCAACTGACACCAAACCAAAGATGGCTCTCAACCATATCAGGCCTAGATTATTCCTAGAGAAGCTCAGAATTTCTAAAGGAGGGAAACCCACTCTATCCCAGGGTCCACCCTGATCTCAGCAACAGACTCACGTGTTCACCCCGAACGAATCCACTACATCCAAGGGGTTGGAAATGCCCTAAATAGCCAGGCTGGTGAACAGTGGGGGAGCTGAGAAAGGGACCCCTGATGGGGAGTCACAGCAGGATGACACGGGGCAGAGAAGGGCAGTCCAAAACACAGGACAATCAAGAAGAGCAACAGGTGCCCCCTATCACCGCAAAGGCAACTGGGAAACCTGGGGGGAGAGTAGATTCTTCAGCTGGGAAGAGAACACTCAGAGCAAGCTGGGCGAGTACCATTTTATTCACTTATTTTATAAATCATTAGTTGAAGGTTAGTTTGGCTAAAATTAACTATGGTTAGATTTTGTCAGGCATTGGGTTAGGTGTTAGGAGGACAATAAAATTCTCAAAATAAAACGAATTCTATTTTCTTGTTAGAACAATAAGCACGTCAGTGAGAAATGCTAGGAATCTAAAAATTAAACTACAACAGTGGTAACTGCCATTTCTAAATGACATATTTTCCAGATTAAAGGCATGGGCTATGGGATGCTCATCTCAGCTCTGCTACCTTCTAACTGCATGGTCTTGGGTGATAACCTCCTTGATTCTTTCTCTCAAAATGGGAGAGGGGAAAGGAGGCATCTATTTTATAATAAAGTCATTGTAAGAATTAGTTGCGACCATGAAACACCCAGCACAGAGCTTAGTAAGTGCTCAATACATGGGTGTCGAATATTATTAAACCTGCAAGATGTCATGCACTTCAGCTAGCCTTGGCTTTCTGCCCTCTAACACCAGTCAGCCACGCCAGCAAGCCTGAAAAAGCCCTTTGCTTCATAATCCAATAATCCCACGGAGCCCTAAGAGGGGAAGGAAAGTGTTCCGAGCCCAATGGGCTATTTTTGGAGATAAAACATCATCCCATTATTTGCAGGAGAAAAAGGGGACGGGGAGGGGAGCTCTTCATGTTATCCTATGCCTACAGTTAATAGCACCTTGGGGAAGATTCCATTAGACGGAGAGAGATGTTTCAACAGCCTAGAACACAAACACCTTTACAATTGTCCTTGATTTCTTGCATCTCTGAGGCTGTCTTCTAGCTCCAACCACGATCCATTTGGGTACACCCAAGTTTCTGCTCATGCAGATTCAAGGGCATGACCACAAGCCCAGAGTGGAAGAAGGGTCCCTGGGGATTTCTCACATGCCATGCTGTGAGCCTGGCCCCCCTCTGGAAGCCAGGGGGACACTCCACATTTCTTCAGAGTCCTTCACATCAGGTTTTGTTTCCCTCATGTTTCAGAAGCTCATCTGGCTAACTGAGATATCATTTTAGGACAGTGAGTTCAAAAAAAAAAAAAAGCCAAGATAGCAAAATGTTCTTCTTTGGATGTTATGGTCTATGACCCTCCTGGTCGGCCAGAAGTAATGGAGCTTTGGCATTCTCTGTGGTCAGATGAAATAAAGCAAATGGCAAAGAAGTGTCCCCTGAATAAATGACGGTGGGAGGAACCCACTGTTAACTGTGGAAGGTGCGCCTTGAGTACTATGCCTAAACTTCCCATGCAGAACCTGCACGCAGAGATTCCTGGTGTGCTCAACCCAAATTCACCATGACTGCAGCAGGTCCTAGAATGGTGAGCTGACAGTGCTTCTGAGGAGAGGCTAGGTTAATGTAAGACAGCATTAAAACACACAGTTAGAATAACTCTTAAAATGATTGGGTGGTTATAATGTATTAGACTCTGCACCTCATTTAATCTAAGCAGATTAAGTAGGGAAACTGAGGCTCCCAAAGCAGAAGCAAAAGGGCCCATCACTCCCAGCTATCTACCCCACAGAAGGGATGGCACTGGTCACAGGAAAACAAGCACAAGAATGTTCCCAGCATCTTTATCTGTAACAGCCAAACACTCAGAATTGTATAAACACCTCTCAAGAGAGGAACAGATGACCACATGAGGCTGTATTCAGACACCGGAATATAATACTATGTCAAAATAAGAAATTAACCATTGCTACACACAGCAACGTGGATGAATCTCACAGATACTATTTTGAATGACAGAAGCCAGACACCAAAGAGTATGCTCTGCCTGATTCCATTTATGTGAGTTTCAAGGACAGGCAAAATTTATCAGTGGAAGATAGAGTGGTGATTGCCTCTTGTTGGACATATAGATTGAGAAGCAGCAGAAGGGAACATTACGGGGTGCTTTATCCCGATCTGAGTGGTGGTTACACACACACACACACACACACACACACACACACACACACACACACACGATAGATGATAGATAGATAGATAGGTAGGTAGATAAAAGAGTCAGAGAGAGATGATGGATAGATGGGTAGATAGATAGAAAGATGGATGGGTGGATGGATGGATGGATGGATGGATGGATGGATGGATGGGTGGATGGATGGATGGATGGATAGGAGGATAGACACATAGAGTCAGAGAGAGATGATGGATAGATTGCTGGATGACAGATAGGTAGAGAGATATCAATAATCACTTAGCATTTGTGTATTTTATGCACTTTGCTTTTTTGTGTTATACCTAAAAAAATGTGCAAAGAAGGGAGGGAGGAAAGGAAGGAAGCAGAAGGACTTGCACAAATTCCCACAGCAAGTAAACAGCAGAAATGGAATTTGACTCCAGATCTGCCTGGATTCAGAGTACACTTTAACTATTGGGCTATCCTGCTTCATAGCTGGGTTTATGTTGACTATTGAATAAACATTTGTTGATGGCTGGGTGTCTGTTTATGGAAACTTAGCCACATTAGCTCACTGGCATACAAGACTTAGATCCCGGTGAATTCCCTCTGACCTTTCCTATCACCCCTTTCAATATCTCTCATGGTTCAACGAGGAAAAGTTAGCTCCAGCAAGGCTATAATGAGTTTCTACTGTAGGCTGAAGTTTTGTGGTGAATCTGGCCTCCTGTTCTTAGGCCATCATCAAGGGAATGTAGACAAGAAGAACAGAGACAGGTATTGATCCCTGTTCATTTTTTCACTGCATATGGGGGCAAGCAGCTCTGCTCAACAAAGCTCTGACAGAGACGCCTCAGGCCTGAGTGATGGCCCTGACACATCCACATGCTCCTCAAGGGGCCTGAGACTCAGTTTCCCCAACTAAAAAGATGGCTTCCTTCCCTCTTCCTTCCCAGATGGCTTGGGAAGCTGTTATGGTTACACTTACCATGTGTGATGGGTTCTCTGATATTTTTGTATTCATAGAACAGGGAGAACATTTTGTAATTTTTCTCCTGCTAAGTTTAATTTTAAAACAGAAGAAAAGTAACAGGTGCCCCCTGAGCCTGGCAGCCAGGAGAGGAGGTAGGTGGAGGGAGCTCTTGGGGTAAGTAAGGGGCATCTGTTGTCCTGGGCCTCTGAGTTCCATACCGCCCCCTAGAGGCTGAGAAGATGAAATGAGAGTTCTGAGCCCCGGTTCCCATGCAGAGTATCTAATAAAATATCGTAGGTTTATTAGAATTTCAGCCTGTTCACAGAAGTAGCATAGTGGTCAGGAACTCCAACCCTGGAGAGACAGACTTTCCTTTTCACCCTCTTTCTGGCCAAGATGGCAAAGCTTAGACAAATTACTCACCTCTCCAGCCCTCCATTTCCACTTGTGAAATTGGAGACAGTATTCATATGTACCTCTCAGGGCTTGTAGGCTTAAGATGAGTTCAAATGCTTATCACAGTGCCTAATACAAACTGATCATTCAATAACTATGTTATCATTCTAGTACCAATAATGATAATGGCAATACTAATGACCTGGACAACTAGTATTATATACTCTGGAGTTACCCTTTCGCACTTCAATGAACCGGGTAAAAGAAAGAGCAATCGCTGAGATTTATAATACATTTAAGTAGAAGTCACTTCTAAAACACCTCAGGATGACTTTTGATAAATCACCTGATCTTTCCAGTTCTCCATTCTCCCACCTAGCCTAAAGGACTAGATGACTTTTAAAGCGTCTTTTAGCTCAAAACCGGGATTCTATAGAGAGAGTGCTTGGGGAAACTTCATGTGCGTGCCCAAATCTGGAGTAATGAAACTGCAGAGCGAGCTTCTGGAGTCTTATTTCTATGAGGATTACACAGATTGGGAGAAGGGAATTAATGAAGAGAATTCCAGGCTGATAAATGAGTCCTGGATCTCTGGGAAAACATTTTCACCAAAGGTCTACCCCTAACCCTTTTGGAAGTTACCCAAGTAGACAGTGTGGTTTCAGAAGTTGAGATTCAGTCAGTCGTTTGTTCCATATGTATTTGACGTGCTTTGCAAGACAGTATTGCTATACGTGTCCGTTCTTACTTATAATGGGACAAGGGAGTACCAAGAGGCCTCAGGTAATTATCTGAGTTCTACATACCTGAGTTCCCTGCCCCCATTGTGTAAACAAGCCCTACATCCTCCTGCAGATCAGGGTCAATAATTCCTCTCAATATGGTAACTCCTCTTCTCACTGGCTTGTTTCTGGATGTAAGGAATCAAAAGTGGTCTGGCCTTAGCTGGAGCTTATAATTCAATGTGACATCTGCTGTGCCCCAAGATGTTCCCTTTGGGGACCAGGACCTCCAGCCTGGGAGAACCCAGAGCAGATGGGATAGGAAACACAAAATCTCCCAATAGGTCATTGGGAGTGATAGTGAGTGAGGCCACTCCTGCTTCTATCCCTTAACTTACTGGACTAAATTTTCCTGCTGGGAACACCATTTATGGGTCTCTGATCTAGTACATACCCTGCATCTTGAAAGATGTCTCCCTATCCATCCAGAGTGTCACCTCCCAGTTGCTTTCGTTGCACCTTTGGAAGACTGTTCCCGAACTTCATGAGGCCAGCTTTTCCTGTGGGGTGTGATATATTTTACAACTAATAAAGAGCTGTAAAATGAGCCCCCTAGTCACATGCTCTGTTGGATGGGGTTCCACGCCTGTGGATCAGGCATTCAGCAAGCAACCAGAGAGTGGGGCCAGCCAAAGATCTGTGGGCAGCAGAGGCAAACCCACACCTGGAATCAGTATCTATCACGATGAACAAAGCCCAATGTCATCAACCTGCCACAAAGCTGCTAGCTTGTCTTTTCAAGGAATACTGCCTTACTCTCTGTTGCTCATCCATTGCACATTCAGAAACAACAGTAATTATTAGATCAGCCATGGAAAGGAGTCCATTTAATTGGGCTTTATTACTCAACGGGCTGAGTAATTCTGTCTACTTGTCTTTTCCTTAGGCCTTTTACAGGAAGCATTACCACGCATATTAAAATCTTCACAGTGTGTGTGTATGCCCTTAGTCCTATTCACACATGCCTGTATCCCAGGCCTTCTTTTCTTTGGTCAGGTCATTAGCCACTGCCCAGGAGTCTATATATAGTCTCACCTCTGGGTCACTTTTCCTTCCATAGAAAATGGATGGCCAGTGCACGGGTCACAGCTATGCCAATTAGGACCATTTTCTCTCTTTACCCTTCTTTCAGAGCTACTCCTGGATGTGGCTACTGGGCAACACCATCCGTTTTCAGCTTGAACTCACATATCAACCTGACTCGTCCATAACCAAGCTTGGCTTTCCTCCATTACCAGGCCTAGCATATTGGCAGCCAGGTTATGCTGGGATGTAACCCTAGGTATGAGCCTGGCAGCCAGGAGAGGAGGTAGGTGGAAGGAGCTCCTGGGGTAAGTAACGGGCATCTGTTGTCCCGGGCCTCTGAGTTCCATACCGCCCCCTAGAGGCTGAGCAGATGAAATGAGGGTTCTGAGCCCCAGTTTCCAGCTTCATTCCCATTTGAAGAAGTTTTGGGAAGGAGATAGTGGTTCCTAGATGGGAGGGCCAGATCTCTGCAGAACCTTCCATCATGCAGGAATTCCAGGAACTTACTAGGAAGGGGTAAGCAGACTCCTCAAGCTCTAGGGGTTCATGAAAACCCTAGAGAGATCAAAGAACACTAGGAATGTGATCTTCTTTGCCTTCTGGGCTGTGAGTAGACCGGTCCCAAATCCCCTCCCTACACCATCTGCTTTCTTGGATTAGTCTTGGTATCAGCTGTGTTAGTTAGGATCCTCCAAAAATGCAGACACAAAGACAAGACTAAACCTGCAAGAGATTCACCGAGGGAAATGCTCATGAAAGATAAAGGGGAGGAAGCAGAGTCTTCAGACCATGATGCAGACCCAATACCCATGGAAGCATAGAGAAAAGGAAGGAAGAGTCTTGAACCAAGTCTTGCAGCTTGGTTCCTAGAATGTTTTGGTTAGGCCAGTGAGAAGTCCTTGAACTCAAGTTGCATATTAGAAGACTCGCGCATGAATAAACCGGCATCGGTTTCCCCGAAGGGCTGTTACTGGCTGGGACAGTCCAAGGGACATGTGCAAACATGGTGGTGGATTCAGAGAGAAGGTAGCTGGAGTCTTCAGTCAATCATACGTCTCATGGCAGGAGATCTGCGTGGTGTATCTTCATAGCCACCAGACTGATAAACCCCATCTAACCTGAAATATCTACTACATGTCCAAAATGTACTAGACACTGAGGATATAATAGTGATTAAGACAGACATGGTTTCTGTTCTCAAAGTCTAATGGGCAATATTAACATGTATATGTATGAAAATGTATGTCATATATGTAATCATAAAATGAGATCTATATTAATACATTAAATAGAAATATATTATCCTATATGAGATGATATATTATATATACATACTTTAAAATATAATTGCAAGCCAAGATAGGTGTTCAAAAGGAAAGGTGCACAATGTTATGGATACAGGGAACAAAGTCACCTGACATAGGTCATGGGTTCACAGGACACTTCCCTAGTGTGGCGACCCTTATGCTAAGGTTGGAATGACGAATAGGAGTTCCCTAGGTAAATGGGAATGGAGTGGGAGGAAATTCCAGACAGATGGAAGAGAACATGCAAAGTGCCTGTTCTGGAAGGAGAAATGGCACCTTCAAGGAAAGGAAACCAGAGTGGCTGTAGCCCAGGATGCAAGGGCAGAGTGTTGGCATGAAGCTGGAGAAGTAGACAGGGACCAGTGCATGCAGATAAACATTGTGAAGGATCTTCATTTTTATCCTAAAAGCAATGGCAAACCATTTACGTGGGAGCTGACACGGCAAGATTAGTACATGAAAAAGACAGCTATGACTACAGTGCAGAGAGAGAATGAGAATGGATGGAGTAGACATGAGAGTCGAATTAGTAGACCATTGCAGTGGCCCAGACAATAAATGATGGTAATTTGGACTAGCATGGCAGTGATGGAGATAGAAAAATGAAAGAGATGCTATGATGTGATTTTCACCAGAGCAAAGACACCAGGGAACAAATATATTGGGAGGGTGGGGATTGGAGATGATGACTTCAGTCCAGAACTTGTTATGTTTTGGGTGCCTTTGAGATACCCAAGTGGAGATGGTTAGAGGGCACCTGGCTACGTGCCCTAGAGCTCAACAGAGCTGTCTGGGAGACAGATATAAATTTGAGAGCCACTAGTATACAGATGGCATTGAATCCATGGGAGTGGATGAGAATATAGGGAGGAAATACAGGGACTAAGCCTAGAAGACTTCCAATATCCAATGGCTGGGTAGAGGAAGAGGATAGGGCTAAGATAAGGAGAAGGAGAAGGGTAATAAGGGTAAGGGAAGCAGCCAGAAAGACAGGGAACATTGGAAGATTGATGGGAGATTATGAAATTACTCAAACCAAGTGAGGAGGTTCTGTCAAGAGGGGAGAGTGTTGCACTACTAGATATAACATAGACCACTAATAAGGACCTGTTGCATAGCGTGAGGAACTCTGCTCAGTGCTCTGTAATGGCCTATATGGGAGAAGAATCTAGAAAAGAGTGGATATATGTACAACAGATTCACTCTGCCATACACCTGAAACTAACACAACATTGTAAATCAATGTTACCACAATAAAAAAAAAATTTAAAGGAAAAAAAGAGGGGAGAGTGTTCGATTGTGCCAAATGCTGCTGAGAAGTCAAAAAAAATACCCATTGGATGGCCAAGTAAAAACGAGCACATACACTAGATTTGACAGTAGCCTGGATATCCTCAAGGTCCACCTGTATGGAATCGGGTGTGGGTGGGGAGGTGAGGGATGTAAGCCGGACTGCAGAGGGTTAAGAGGAAATGGGAATTATGGGTACAGAGAACGCTATGGAAAAGCTGTCATCAAGAGGGATACCTACACCCTTGATTGTATGGGTCGGAGGAAGTATGCATTATGCTTCCATTATTCCACGTGTGGCTCTGAAAAGGGAAAGACATCTAGTCTCTCAATAGATCTTTCCATCTAACTGTGAGCCCTGAACTTCACTTTCTGATGAGTTCAAACTTAATGAAATGCAGAGCTTTGAAGGGGTAAATCTCAAGTGCTAACATACATACACACATTCACTCACACACACATGCACAAGCACACACACATTTTAAGAGGCTTATATACAAGCTCATAATTCTTCCTGGACATCACATGACTCTTTATAGGCTCCATTTTGATGACCTAAGTATACTACAAATTAAATAGAAACATAAGGATTACATTTCCCTCGAAGTACCAGGGCTTTGAGGAAAAACAAGAGGAAAGAAAGAAATGCCTGGATGAGCACATCGTGGTTTTTCCTTTCCTTCATGATTCCAAAACTTTGCAAATTCATAGTCTTAGAGAACATGCCAAACCCATTTGACATCAGCCACCACATCCTACTAACGCCCTACCCTGAAGCATCTTCTCCGTGCTGTCCTCTGTGGGCAAGAAGGATGTGGGATGACAGATTCATGTTCTCATGTATTAATGAGTGGAAGCAGAGTCTCACAGACTAGTGGGATTCTTAGCGGAAGGAATTCAGACACAACACTCTTCGTTTTCATGTGAGAGCTATGTATTCATGGTGAACAGGAAGTGACAAAGCCCGGATAAGAACAGGACCATCTTGTTCTTCTCTAGCTCATCTGCATTACGCCATGGTAATGGACAGCTGTTGTTTTAGCCTGGGTAGTACCCACTTTTCCCTTCAGTGGGGATGTACAGAGCTCTATCTCATGAGGATGTCCATGCAGTTAAGGCCCCTGGTCCCTGTAGTACAGTAAGTCCCCTACCTATGAACGAGTTCCATTCCAAGAGTGCATTCATAAGTCCAATTTGTTTGTAAGTGCAACAAAGATAGCCTAGGTATCCAACTAACACAGTCGGCTATATAGTACCGTACTGTAATCGGTTTATAATACTTTTCACACAAATAATACATCAAACACAAAAAATAAAGCGAACACTTTTAATCTTACAGTACAGTACCTTGAAAAGTACAGTAGTACAGCGCAACAGCAGGCATACAGGGGCTGGTGTCAAGTGAATGGGCAAGAAGAGTTACTGACTGGAGGAGGGAGAGGAGGTGGGAGATGGTAGAGCTGAAGGATTGTCAGCGACAGGAGACGGAGGGCAACCTGCAATTTCACTCACGCCTGACGTTGATGTCTTTCACTCACACACGTTCACACCTTTGAAAGTTCGCAACTTGAAGGTTCATACGTAGGGGACTTATTTACATGTGTGAAGCAGACACTTGCTCTGCCAATCAGAGCAATGCCTCCCAACAGACAGCAATCAGCTCAGAGATGGGCAAATGCCAACTGATAGGCAATCAGAGAAGTGAGAAATTCCAGGTCTTTCGCTGGGATTATTGGGAAACAAGGAGCTCTCTTTCTGGTGTACTTCAAGCTGGCGGAACAGTATATAAACCTGGACCTGCTGGTACCATCTTGTCTTGTCATCACGAAGGGGAAAGCAGCCTGAGGTTGGAGCGCGTTCAGAGGAAAGCAGGTATGAAAAGTGAACGGAATAAAACTGTCTTAAACATAACATTTGAGCCCTTGGATACAGTCACACCTAAATCCAAATCTACCTTTCACTTATCCCACTGAGTTGGGATTCCGTTGCTCTCAGCTGAGAGTCCTGATCGCGTCAGCCTTTTTTGAGGTTCCCGCGATATTATGAGCTATCTATTATTTGTAGGAACTATTTCCATCTTCACTTTACCTAGGGATTAAGGACAATAGGGATTCCTCACATCTGGGTAGTGCTTTCCAGAATGCCTTCCCCAAGGGTGGATACTCAGAGCGGCCGTGCTACTTGTTACAGCCAGCATCTGTCCAACAGCTGTTCCAACTGGTCCATCCTCATGGTATACAGATTGATAAATATTTTGGGTATCACCTTTGCTTTCACCAGCAGCATCCCATTTATATCACAAACCAAAGTGGGAGCAGACCAAAGAATGGACCATAAAGGTCATTTTGCAGATGAACAAGATAAGACTCTGAAGTGACTTCTCCAAGCTAACTGATGGCCAAACCAGGGTTGGAAATGGGGACTTTTGTTTCCAGGCTCTTTGCATCTCACTATGACTTATACAGAATGTAAAGATACATTATATTTTCCCCTTATTATTTCTCAGAAACTGGGCTAAGGTATTTACATGCATTGAATACTTACAACAAACCTCAGGAGGTAGGTTTTATTACCCTGTTCGTTTTTCATTTAAGGAACCCGACATTCAGTGAGGTTAAGTTCATTTTGCTAGGAAATGGCAAAGGCAGGATTTGAACTCAGAGCTGCCTGCTCTAAAAAAACCATGTGGCTCCTACCCTCAAGAATCTAGTCGTAAAGCCCAAATAGGCAAAAAGTTATTCATCATAGGCTTAAAAATACAGTGGATGTGATTATACTCAGATAATATATGCTTTATGAGGTCAGGACAAGGAAAGGTCAACTGAGTTTGTGTCATCAGGAAAAACTATCATATAGGATTTCAAATCAACTCAAGAAAAGAAACGTTATTTGTAATTTTATAATACCGAGGCTGCTTGTAGAAACTTGATGAACTGCATTCAATCTTGAACAATGAATGGGGCTTAATTGGGCAGAGACAAAGGAATTCTGGGTAAAAAGGCCAGCACTTAAAACCACATAAGTATGGGGAATACCTAGAATGTTCAGGAAAAAAAGCCAGTCTGCCCATGGGTGGTAAGTCAGGTTTATTCATACACCGTGCTTCATCAATGGAGAGGGGTTGCCTGGAGTACTATGTGAGGACAACGGTGACACCAGGTAAGAAGTCAAAGTGAAAATCACTTAGTGATGTCTGCCATGGACACTAGATTAGAACCTGGTAGTACAAGTACCATGTATCTGCCCTTATAAGATGCAGTGAACAGAGTATGTTAAAGAATGAGCAAGCAAGAAGGTGGAATATCTATCTTAGGAAGCACCACAGAGAGTTATTTTCTGTCAGGACACGGAGTTTGGACTTGATTTAATGGACAAGAAGGAGCAATCGTGAGCTCTCGAAAAAGAGAGACTCCAAATAAAATTAGGACTATAGTATACGGAATAACTACAAGGCAGTTACATGATATTTGGTTCCTGACCAAAAAAGCTTGGGAACCTGATCTTCTTCTCATGGAGCCAGTCATTAGGTATCAAAATGATGCTTTAAAAAGAAGAAATAAATTATTTATAAATTCACGCTTGGGTAAAAGCTCAAGTTGAAAGAGAGCAAGGCCTTGGCTTTCACTACAGCTGTGGGATTGGCTAATAAAATCCCAAACATCACTTCCACTATCCTGGCATCTCAGTGGTCATTGGGTCATCCCGATTGTGCTTTTGGATATGGTATTTCACTGAGCAAAATTAAATTACTAAAGACCGAGGTCTGACCTGATCTCATCACAGGCCACCATCTCATGACAGTTTATCATCATCATCACTCAGATTTATTGAGCATATACTATGTACTGGGATAAGCCTTACTTTACATTTTTGTCTCAGTTTATCCTCACAACAACCCTAAGACACACCGGTGTGCCCATTTTGCAGATGAATAAACTGAGGCTTCGAGAGAGAATACAAATTGCCTAAGGTGGAACTGAGATAGAAATTGAGGTTTATCCATTGCTAAGTCTGTGCCCTTTACCATTATTGTCATTGAGGCCACAGCTCTGCACACATGGGCTCCAGCAAATCTATTCCCACTGACATCACAGCATGCAAACCACAGACAAGCCCATGTGAGCACCTGGAGGACTGTGAATTCTGTCCCACTCCTTTCCCAGACAACATCAACAACCAAGCCACAAGAACATGGAAATTAATTTCTATGTTAACCACACACACCAAAATACCTACTGTCAAGAAACAGGATTGGGAGTGTCTCACCCTCAATAACATCATTTCCAGGGTCCACAGTAAATATGTCTGAAGTATTAAATACATTTCTGAAATTGGGAAAAATAAACTCACAGATCATGACTGAGTTTAAGCCCTTAGTTTCCCAAGATCTGCAAACCCTCCTGGAAGCCTGGGTTTTATTTCAATTTTCTGAGACATCTAAAACTCCCAGTTTCTAAGTCTAGTTCTCTGCTCTTATGTGTTCAGTTTAGAATGGTGGCAAAAGACAAAAACACAACTCCACATGCACCTAATGCCATATTTTAAATACATCTCTGGAAGGTTGAATGGTGACTAGAAACACTCCCATTCTGGTCCAAGAAGCCCTTGTTTATTTAACTGGCACATAACAAGCCCATTTCCTTTTACCTTTAACCCTTAAAATGCTCTGTGGGTTTGGTTTTTTTTAAACTTATTTATTGGGGTATAATTGCTTTACAATGGTGTGCTAGTTTCTACTTTATGACAAAGTGAATCAGCTATACATATACATATATTCCCATATCCCCTCCCTCTTGCATCTCCCTCCCACTCTCCCTATCCCACCCCTCTAGGTGGTCACAAAGCACGGAGCTGATCTCCCTGTGCTATGCGGCTGCTTCCCACTAGCTATCTGTTTTACATTTGGTAGTATATATATGTCTGTGCCACTCTCTCATTTCGTCCCAGCTTACCCTTCCCCCTCCCCATGTCCTCAAGTTCATTCTCTATGTCTGCGTCTTTATTCCTGTTCTGCCTCTAGGTTCTTCAGAACCCTTTTTTTTTTAGATTCCATATATATGTGTTAGCATACGGTATTTGTTTTTCTCTTTCTGACTTACTTCACTCTGTATGACAGATTCTAGGTCCACCCACCTCACTACAAATAACTCAATTTCGTTTCTTTTTATGGTTAATATTCCATTGTATATATGTGCCACATTTTTTTACCCATTCATCTGTCGATGGACACTTAGGTTGCTTCCATGTCCTGGCTATTGTAAATAGAGTAGAGCTGCAATGAACATTGTGGTACATGACTCTTTCTGAATTATGGTTTTCTCAGGGTATATGCCCAGTAGTGGGATTGCTGGGTCATACGGTAGTTCTATTTTTAGTTTTTGAAGGAACCTCCATACTGTTCTCCATAGTGGTTGTATCCATTTACATTCCCACCAACAGTGCAAGAGGGTTCCCTTTTCTCCACACCCTCTCCAGCATTTACTGTTTATAGATTTTTTGATGATGGCCATTCTGACGAGTGTGAGGTGACACCTTATTGTAGTTTTGATTTGCATTTCTCTAATGATTAGTGATGTTGAGCATCCTTTCATGTATTTGTTGGCAATCTGTATATCTTCTTCGGAGAAATGTCTATTTAGGTCTTCTGCCCATTTTTGGATTGGGTTTTTTGTTTTTATGATATTGAGCTGCATGAGCTGCTTGTAAATTTTGGAGATTAATCCTTTGTCAATTGCTTCATTTGCAAATATTTTCTCCCATTCTGAGGGTTGTCTTTTCGTCTTGTTTATGGTTTCCTTTGCTGTGCAAAAGCTTTTAACCTTCCTTAGGTCCCATTTGTTTATTTTTGTTTTTATTTCTATTTCTCTAGGAGGTGGGTCAAAAAGGATCTTGCTGTGATTTATGTCATAGAGTGTTCTGCCTATGTTTTCCTATAAGAGTTTTATAGTGTCTGGCCTTACATTTAGGTCTTTAATCCATTTTGAGCTTATTTTTGTGTATGGTGTTAGGGAGTGTTCTAATTTCATTCTTTTACATGTAGCTGTCCAGTTTTCCCAGCACCACTTATTGAAGAGGCTGTCTTTTCTCCACTGTATATTCTTGCCTCCTTTATCAAAAATAAGGTGACCATATGTGCATGGGTTTATCTCTGGGCTTTCTATCCTGTTCCATTGATCTATATTTCTGTTTTTGTGCCAGTACCGTACTGTCTTGATTACTGTAGCTTTGTAGTATAGTCTGAAGTCCGAGAGCCTGATTCCTCCAGCTTCGTTTTTCTTTCTCAAGATTGCTTTGGCTATTCGGGGTCTTTTGTGTTTCCATACAAATTGTGAAATTTTTTGTTCTAGTTCTGTGAAATGCTCTGTGGTTTTTATAGATTTCCTTTTCACGTGTACAGTGATACTCACTTCCATTTTCATTATATATAAAAGCTTATACTTGCCATCAAGCCTGTATTTTCTTTCAATAAACATCCATTTCAGGGTACTTCAGAGCTGAGTAGAATCTCTCTCCAAAAGCTAAAGAAGTTTTTCCCCCTGTCTTTATTTGGATCTATACAGTGGGATTACTGCACATCGTCATGGAGGTGTGAATCTCTGAAATAGTTATTTGATTAACAAAGATTCCTATGGTTCAGTTCCTAGTGCCCATCAGTGTATCAGTCAGAATAGGACAGATTTTGCTGCAGTAACAAACAACCCCCAGTTTCAGGATCTTGAAACAGCAAAGCTCTATTTCTCATTCACACTACATTGCTATTGTAGGTCAACTGGGGGCTCTGTCCCCATGTCCTCACTCTGGAACCAGGCCGACAGATCATCCAACCTCCAGAACCTTGCTGGTCACCATGGCAGAGAGAAAGACAGATGTGTTCAATTTCATACCAGCTCTTAAAACTTCCACTCAGAAGTGACATATCACTTCTACTTACATTTTGTGGCCAAAGTAAGTCATTTAGCCATGGTCATTCCTAACCCCAAGCTTTGGGGAAGTGCAAACCCTCCAAAACGAGGTCAGGAAATACTGAGTAGCAATGATGACCTCGACTATAACCACATCCCACTATCTATGAGGAGGGTGTCATTGACAATAATGACATAGCTCATCTTTATTGACTGCTTCCTATATGCAGAGGTGAGTTTAAACAGTTTGCACATATTGTCTCATTTAACCTTTAGGACAGCTCTATGAGACCAGCAAATTTACCCCACTTTAAAGACAAAAAAAACTGAGGAATAGGAAAGTAGAATGATTTGCCCAAGGCCACCTAGCTAGTAAAATGTTGGGCTGAGACTTGAACCCAAGTAGGTAGGCTGCCTCTAGATCTTGTCCTCTTAACAGTTCTACAATAATGCCTTCCAGGGCTACTATTGCTACCATTACTAATACCCCTCTCTTAGCCCACTCTTCCTTATCTATGCAATGATAATGATAATTCCTGACTCTTGTGATTTTTATGTAGGTGGCCTGAGAAAGTAAAGCAAAATGGCTCCCTAATGTACAGTTTTACCATACATTATCTGGTTTGATGGACACTTAGAAACAATCAACAGAATGAAAAGACAATTTACAGAATGGAAGAAAATATTTGCAAACCACATCTCTGATAAGGGGTTAATATCCAAAATATACAAGGAACTCATACAACTTCACAGCAAAGATAAATAAATAAGTAATCCAATTAAAAAATGGGCACAAGACTTGAATAGACATATTTTCCAAAGAAGGTGACCAACAGGTATATGAAAAAGTGCTCGACACCACTAAACATCAGAAAAATGTAAATCAAAACCACAATGAGATATAGCCTCACACCTGTTAGGATGGTGATTATCAGAAAGACAAGAGATAAAAAGTGCTGGTGAGGATGCAGAGAAAAGGGAACCCTTGTACACTTTTGGTGGAAACATAAATTGGTGCACCCACTATGGAAAACAGTATGGATGTTCCTCAAAAAATTAAAAAAAGAGCTACCATATGGTCCAGCAATTTCACTTCTGGGTATATACCCAAGGGGAAGGAAACTGCTATCTCAAAGAGAAATCTGCCTTTCATGTTCGTTACAGAGTTATTCAAAATAGCCAAGACATATAAATGTCCAATAACATTTGAATGGATAAAGAAAATGCGGTATATACATACCATGAAATACTATTCAGCCTTAAAAAATAAGGAAATCCAGGGTTTCCCTGGTGGCGCAGTGGTTAAGAATCCACCTGCCAATGCAGGGGACACAGGTTTGAGTCCTGGTCCAGGAAGATCCCACATGCCACGGAGCAACTAAGTCCGTGCACCACAACTACTGAGCCCGCGAGCCACAACTACTGAGCCCACGTGCCACAACTAGTGAAGCCCACACGCCTAGAGCCCGAGCTCCGCAACAAGAGAAGCCACTGCAATGAGAAGACTGCGCATCGCAACGAAGAGTAGCCCCCACTCGCTGCAACTAGAAAAAGCCTGTGCACAGCAACGAAGACCCGACACAGCCAAAAATAAATAAATTAAATAAATAATTTTTTTAAAAAAAGAAGGAAATCCTGCCATTTGCAATAACATGGATGAACCTGAAAGACACCATGCTAAGTGAAATAAGCCAGACAAAGACAAATACTGCATGATCTCACTTATATGTAGAATGTTAAAAAAAAAAAAAAAAGTTGAACTCCTAGAAACAGAGTAGAATGGTGGTTGCCAGGGGCTGTGGGGTGGGAGAAACAGGGAGAGGTCGACAAAAGGGTACAAATTTTCATGTACAAGATGAATCTGATTTGAGGATAGAATGTTTAACATGGTGACTCTAGGTAATAATACCATGTTGCCTAATTTAAAATTTGCTAAGACAGTAGAATTTAAGTGTTCTCACAAAAAAGTAAAAACCAGAAAGGATAACTACACGAGGTGATGGATGTGTTCATTAATCCGATGGTGGGAATCCTTTCACAATGTATACATATGTCATATCGTCACGTTGTACACTTAACACTTACAGTTTTGTCAATTACAGCTCAATAAGGCTGGAGGAAAAAAGGACCATCATTTTTCAGTCAAAATTTGTATACCCATCTTCTTGGTTAAGGTAAGAGAAATAACCTATCTCAGCCAGCCATGCAGCCGTAAAATCCAGAAACTTAGGAATTATTCTTGACACCTCCCTCTTCCTTACGCCCCACATCCTCCGTCACCGAATCTTTGCAACTTACCTCATCTCTCATTCACTTCTTCCCAGCCTCACATCTGCTTGGTCCAAGCCACCACGCTCTTCTGCCTGGACTATTGCAATGCTCCCCTCCCCAAAACTGGATTTCCAGCTCCCATGCTTGTCCCAGTCTTTTCTCCACCCTGCAGCCCAAGTGACCACATCTGACCATGCCACACCCTGAGTGTGATTATGTGATAAAAGTCTGTCTGAGCCTCTGGATCCAGCAGTGTCTGAAGCCAGCTACCCTTAGATGTCTCCTTTCCTTTTCTGTCCTTTGCAATGAATTCACCCCAGCTAATACTTACCTCTTTCCCCTACCATTCTGGACGCCCCTTAGTTATCCGTGTACCCCAGGTGGCTTCTCCAATGCCCAGCATCTATTAGATATTCACTACATGTTTGCCAAAGTGAGTTGATCTGGGTATTCAGTGTCTTGCTTTAGATAGAAATGGGGACTTGACAGGGAAACGCCTTGGCTTTGTCCTTGAAAAACCCACAGAACCTCACTGCACCAAGACGCCAGAGTCAGACCTAACAGTTGACAAGCAAGTTGTGTCACCAGTCCTCTTCTTCTCCATCCAGCGGTTTTTAAAAATAGTTTAGGGAGTTTTTCTCACTCTCTTAAATGTGGTTTTGCTTACTTGCTCCCCAGCCCCCTGGAAAGGTTCTCATCTCCTGGGCCTCTTTCGTTTTCAAGCCTGGGGAAAAAAAAATGTGCGTGTAGAAAACTCTATAATTACCGGGTCTGATTTTCATTTGAACTCTTCCTCTCTGACATGACTGCAAAGTTCTTTGGTAGATGGCAGCCAACAAGGCCCCAGTGTGTGTATGCGACAGAGAATCTGCTGGCGTTATGTGCAGGGCGGGAGGGGTGTGTGTATATGTGTGTGTGTGCTAATATAAACATATTAGCAAAGAAAGAGTGTGTGAAAGAAAGTGGCGTATGTGTCAGTGGGTGTGTGAATGAGTATGTAAGTAAGTGAGTGTGCTTTGGATATACGTATGTATATGTTGTGTGTATAAGTGTGAGTGTATGTGTGTCAATAAGTAGAAGGCTATGAATGAATGTGGGGATGTCCTTTTGTCTCTTGTGTACATGTGAGTGAATGTGAGTGTGTGTGTGTGTGTGTGTGTGTGTATAAGTTAGCAAGAGCTTTAAACCAAGCCATGGTGGTATTTGAAAAGATGTACTAAGTGCCAAGCAAGGAGAAAGGGACACGGAGCAGGGACCAGAGATGGAGGGAGACCTCGGCTCTCCAGGCAAGAGGCACTCGTGTGGGAAAGCAGAGATGAGATGGAGGGTGGGTGGGCTTGGAGTCAACCTCAGAGAGTGAAACCACAAAGTCATGCCTATTACAGTCCCCGACAAACCTGTGAAGAGGACAACTAGATGTGAGAAGCTCAGAACCAGATGTTGATTTTGCATGGAAGATCCTAGAAATTTTGTAGGGAAAAGGGTGCCTAAAATGGCAGTGGGCAGGGTCTTGGAGGTCAGATCCACATCTTATTTAGAATGTAATGATGAAGACCATGAATTTCCAAGCTGGGCTCTGCGGGCTTGAATTTAGGCTCTGCTGCATCATCTTGGGTAAGTTAACTAACTTTTCCCTGCCTCAGTTTCCTAATCTGTAAAATGGGGAAAATCCTAGAATTTGTCTCATAGGGCTGTTAATGATGATGGTTGGGTGAGTTAATATATATAAAGAATCTAGAGTAATGTCTGGCTATTTAAGTGTTCATTACTGTCATCATCTCCATCACCAGCATCAGCACCTCTCCAGCGTTAAGCAAAGTGCTGGCTATAAATGTAACAGGCATCTTATCTAGGTCAGCTGAATGAGTGAATGAATGAATGAAGTAGTTTTGCATTGATAAGCCAGATTTTCCTTCCTGAGGCCTTGACACATATCATATCCTCTGCCCAGGGCACTAGCACTCATTTTCTGACTCCTTGCAGCCCTCCCTCAGCCTAACTACATTATACACATCCTCCTGGTCTCCACTGAAACTTCATTTGCTCCAGGGAGCCTGCCCTGACCTCCCCCATCCTCCTGGATATATACATCCACACAGATCCTTGCACACTTTCTTCCTCTGTAAGTACTTATTCAATGTCTGTCTTCACTACTTGGCTGGACATCCATGAGGTCAGGAACTTTTGTCTCCTCTGTTCACTGCAGTAAACCCAGGGCCTGGTACAGAGCAAATGCTAAATACGTTTTTGATGAATGAATGGATGGATGGATGGATGAGTGGATGGATGAAAGACAGAGCCGTGCTACTCAGGCTTTACTATGCACGAGTCAACTAGGAATTGTATGAAACTGCAGACTGGGAATTACGTTAAAATGCTGGGACTCTGCATTTCTAACTAGTTCCAGGTGATTCTGATGCTGCTGGTCTACTTGCCATGCTTGGTAACAGGGTCCTAGAGTATCTACTTGTTTGAGGATTTGGAAAATAAAATTATTTTTATGCCATATAAACATGGATATAGAGGGAAGAGAATGAAAAGTTCACATGAACTTTTAAAATAAATCCCAAGGTTTTGAAGACACAGAGAAACACATCCCCAGGACCATCAGAGATTCTTATCCACACTTCTCTGATATGCATGGAGTTCCTTGAGAAGAAAAGTCTGAGAATTCCTGCCCTACGAATATCTCAATCCTGGAACAAGCCACAAGGAGACAAGCCAGGGCCAGTCTTAGAAATAGGTAAACCAGTCCATATAGTGTTTCCTGATTACCAGGAAGAACTTACTTTCCCCCAAACACCTCCTTCAAGCCCACATTTCTACATGGCTAAAAGCCACCTAAAAGGACATTGGCTTTTACTGCCCAGCCTCTGACCGCACTGATTTCCCTTCAGTGAATTGTCCCTGTGTATTTCCAGATAGAGCCCCACTGCCTGTGGCCTCTCCTTGGCCTGGTCCCTCAGCACTCCCTTCATTCCTGTGAGCATCTCTGATGAACTGTCTCTTGGCTTGAGCAAACCAGGGTTGGTTCTGTCGCTTCCAAGCAGTAAAGTCTAACCAATACTTTATCATTGCTTTGGGCAAATGCATTAGTTCCCAATAAAGAAAACAAAACTGAAAAGAAAATCAATAAGCATAAATTACAAGCAACCTAATTATTTATAACAATGTAAGATCAGTTAAGTGAATTATGAGATATTCGTAAAATAGAGTATCATGTACCCATTAAAATTAGGGTAGAAATCTCATAAATGTAACGTCAAGCAGAAGACACTATACGCAGAGGAGTATATACTTATGTGACTCTGTTTTGTATGCAGTAGAAAACAGGCAAAACTGATCTATGGTATCAAAATCAAGATACACCATTTTGCTGGGGAGACTGAGACTGGGAAATGGGCTAACATCTCCTGTTTCTTGATCTGGGTATTGTTTCCAAGGATGTATTGACTTGGTGAAAATTCACTGAACTCTGCTTTTTGATATGTGCATTTCTTCTGGATGTATATTATAGTCCAATGAAAAAACTTTAATGATGAAAAAGAGTAGTTTTAAAATTTTGTTTCCTAGAGAGTCATGTGGAATTCCTAATTCTCATTAGGGAGAGGGGCCCCCAGAGCAGAATAGAGGCCAGGTGGATAAGACTTCACGCTTCCAAACACAGTGAACCCAGAGCAGTTCATTCCTATCGGTTTTTATCTAGTAAGGAAGGTGGGAGGGGGATGTGCTAGGGAAGGGTTCCCCGGGACATTCAACTGTATCTGTAATGCTGTGTTAAAATAAGCATGTGAGAGAGAGAACAAATACCAGGCTCTATGGGAATTTTCTGCTTTAATTATCACTCTCTCCCCATTCTCCTGGGAGCTGAGACCTCCATGACTGGAGCCAGATTTGACCCCTATCCAGAACCTAGCACAGTTCTGGGTCAGTAGTCAACGCTAACAAGTGTTCGCTGAGTGACTGAGAGAACTATCATGGTAAAATGGGGTTCCTTGAAACACCGAGCTCCTGGATCAGGGCTTGCCTGAAGCCATTCCTACTGCTAAAATTTCAATTACATTAAATTCCCTTTTGTGTGAAATCCAGTTTCAGCTGGGTCTACTAACACTTGAAAGATTACAAATAGCTGCAGCCCCTTCATCTCTTTGTGCCTCAGTTTCCTCATTTGTCATACTTGTAGGAACACATGAAGAAGATGGGAATTGTTAAAAGCATAGATTTGGAGTCAACAGATTTAGATCCAAATTTGTGCTCCGTCACTCATTCGCTGCAAGAGCTTGGGTGAGTTACTTTACTGCCCTGAGCCTCAGTTTCTTCATCTGTAAAATGGGGACAGTGCCCACGTGCTGAAGCTGTGAGAAGTATTCAATGCACGTAACATCCAACACTCACTCGGTGTTGACCGTACATGAAGCTCATTTCCCCAGCCCATCTCATAAAGATTTCATACACGTCAGATGAGTTAAGGCTCTAGGAAAGCACTTCCCTGATATTACAGATCATTATTATTATTAGCAAGGTAAACTGATTTACAGAAGCAGAGCAGAACAAAGGCCAAAGGGAAGCGAGATTGTGCTGGAAAACAAACCAGGGAAAGGAGGCAGACACAAGTGTTGTTGTTTAGGGCAAGAAAAACGCTGGTACAAAATGGAAGAGAAGATGAGTATCTTCAAGCTTTAAATGAACTGTTTTTTCCCAACTCCATTCAGAGAGGAAAGTGCAGTCAGATATCATCAAAGGCTGACAAAGAGCGAGATATTTGTCCTGGTAAATACACTCCTCTCTCCAAGCTCGCTTGAAACATTTTCTGCTTTGCTAAAGAAGCTCTTATGAACTCAGAGCCGTAAAAAATCACCTGGTGAGCAGCTGTGCCAAACCGAGAAACAGCTGCCCAGCCCTGGACACTAGGAGCCCGAGGCGCCAGGCTGGGTGTCATGGAGGGTGACCTTGGATGGGCTTTGAACCTGCTGCCACTTAATGTGCTAATGGAGGTGGCAACACGCAAGGCATGAGCCACAGATGGGGCTCCTCCAACCAAAGAAGGTGCAGTGAGATGGCAGGGGGTGATCTGAGGCTCTTCTCCGGAAAGAGGAGGGACAGACGTGTGCTGCTATTTTTTCAATTGTTTTAGGCATAATTGTCGGGTTGCAGTCATTGGGGCCTGGAGCGTGTGAGGGTCTCCATCAGCACCGCTCAAAAGAAAGATGACACAAGCCCCCATTTGTTTGGGTTTTTTTTAACATCTTCATTGGAGTAAAATTGCTTCACAATGGTGTGCTAGTTTCTGCTGTATAACAAAGTGAATCAGCTATACATGTACATGTATCCCTGTAACCCCTCCCTCTTGGGTCTCCCTCCCACCCTCCCTATCCCACCTCTCTAGGCGGTCACAAAGCACGGAGCTGATCTCCCTGTGCTATGCGGCTGCTTCCCACTAGCTATCTGTTTTACATTTGGTGCTGTATATATGTCCATGCCACTCTCTCACTCTGTCCCAGCTTACCCTTCCCCCTCCCCGTGTCCTCAAGTCCATTCTCTACATCTGCGTCTTTATGCCTGTCCTGCCTCTAGGTTCTTTAGGACCTTTTTTTTTTTTTTAGATTCCATATATATGTGTTAGCATACGGTATTTGTTTTTCTCTTTCTGACTTACTTCACTCTGTATGACAGGCTCTAGGTCCATCTACCTCACTACAAATATCTCAATTTCGTTTATTTTTATGGCTGAGTAATATTCCATTGTATATATGTGCCACATCTTCTTTATCCATTCATCTGTCGATGGACACTTAGGTTGCTTCCATGTCCTGGCTATTGTAAATAGAGCTGCAATGAACATTGTGGTACATGACTCTTTCTGAATTATGGTTTTCTCAGGGTATATGCCCAGTAGTGGGATGGCTGGGTCGTATGGTATTTCTATTTTTAGTTTTTGAAGGAACCTCCATACTGTTCTCCATAGTGGCTGTATCAATTTACATTCCCACCAACAGTGCAAGAGGGTTCCCTTTTCTTCACACCCTCTCCAGCATTTATTGTTTGCAGATGTTTTGATGATGGCCACTCTGACTAGTGTGAGGTGATACCTCATTGTAGTTTTGATTTGCATTTCTCTAATGGTTAGTGATGTTGAGCATCCTTTCATGTGTCTGTTGGCAATCTGTATGTCTTCTTTGGAGAAATGTCTGTTTAGGTCTTCTGCCTATTTTTGGATTGGGTTGTTTGGATTTTTGATATTGAGCTGCATGAGCTGACGAGCCCCACTTGTAATTTTTAATTTTCTAGTAGTCACGTTCAAAAGGTGGGGGGGAGGGAGGGAAGCCCAGGAATCTTCATTTCATCAAGTACTCTCTTCCCAGATGATTAAGATGCAAGTGGAGAGCTGATGCTATTTTTTTGGAAACACTGGTCGAAGGCAGCACTGCCCAGTAGGAAGTCAACAGATTCCTCATTCATGCAACCTTCATTAATGCATAGGTAGCATTGGCCAGTAGGGTAAGAGGACGACCTCCCCTTTTAATTCCAGGGGCTTCTATTTTTGTTTGATTTTTTTCACAATGAGCATGAATTTACTTTTTAAAAATTCTTTGATGTCCTTGGCCTCAGTAATAAACATAACTCACCTGTGTCAAGCACTCGCTGTGGCTCAAACACTAAACTGAGCACTTTCCATGTATTATCTCACCTAATATGCACTCTCACCCTATAACGTAAGTACTGTTGTAATGACCATTATTTTTAATATTATTTATTTATTTATTTGGCTGAGTTGGGTCTTAGTTGCAGCATGAAGGATCTTTCGTTGCGGCGCGCACGCTCTTCGTTGGGGCATGCGGGCTTCTCTCTAGCTGTGGCTCATGGGCTCTAGAGTATGCGGGCTTAGTTGCCCCGTGGCACGTGGGATCTCGGTTCCCCGACCAGGGATCAAATCCGCGTCCCCCGCATTGGAAGGCGGATTCTTAACCACTGGACCACAGGGGAAGTTCCTGTAGTGACCATTGTATAGATGGGGAGGCTGAGGCTGGAAAAGGCCAAGCAATTGTTCAAGGTCATGGAGCTAATAAACAGAGGAGACTGGACCGACCGGGACTCATGTCTCAGTTTTGTCCTTTCTTTATTCATGTTTAGAGGTAAGAACATGAGACACAAAACGTGTCTTAATAACGATCTGTCTTACACATTAGCATATAAGCTCTTATAAGGAGCCTGGTTCATTACTGAAGACCCAGCACCTACCACAGTGCCTGGCACAGAGGAGCCCACCAAACTTTTGTTGAATGAGCAAGTGAATGAATGAAATGTGATATCTGAGACTTGAGGAGGCCAGGTTTATAAAACACCCACTTCAGGCCAACGTCTAAAGCATTCCTTCCAGCTTCATCAGGGATGTATCTTAACAGCTCAGACATGCTTTCCAGTTGAAAACATTCATTTAATTAGCAGGCATTTTCCAAAACGGATGTGCCTTTCTCAATCACTGTGACTGCGGCAGACATTTGCTGCAAAGGTGCCCCCTTCCCCCAGACATCAAAGCTTATGCTCGCAGACCTTTCTCCCCCAATTACTTCCATTGGAGAAGGACAGCCAGGCGGACGAGAAATCGGTCACAACATGCAAGATGTTTTCCCTTTGTAGAAAAGATGCTGGTGGGATAAGGTCCTTTTGGCGGAGGGAAAAAAAATCTATGCCTTTGTTTAATGTGTCTTTTAAAATGTTTCTTTGGCCAGCATGGGCTGCTCACTGTGACTGGCCAAAAATCATTTCTCATTGAGATCTAGCTTCCCCTCCCCAAAATAGTATCAAGAACAATCTGTAAGATATGATTTCATTGGGTTTGTTTTATTTCTTCCTGATTTTTGCAGCTCCTTGGAGGTGCATTCTGGCTCTTGTGTCTGCCTTGGTTTGACCATTAATTACAACTCAGCTTAAATAGAGACTCTGCACCTTCTTCTCTCTGGAGTCCCTGCATCCCAGAGCCTGGGGAAGCAGAAGCTACGGAGTGGAGACGGCATCGAAATTTTGGAAAGATGATGGTCCTTAAGAAAACATGATTCTCCAAATGCACTGAGTTATATAGCCGGAGTTGGCTGAATCAACCCCTTGCCCTAAATTCTTCCATAGCTCCATCTGGATAATGAACGGATGCCTTAGCACGGTTCACAAGCCTCAATTCTGCCTACGCTCTAACCTCAAGTCTGCCCCTCCTGGACTCCAGCCAGGTAAGTTATTTGCAGTATCCAGCATCCTGCTTCCCCACTTCCCCACCAGTCCTTTTGCGTGTGCTCTTCCCGCTGCCTGAAACATCTTCTCTGTCCCACCTTATTTATTCTACTCAGCATCAGGGGTCAGCTTTGATGTCACTTCCTCCAGGAAGCCTTCCCTGCTTCTTCCCTCTATCTGCCACTGGAAGAATTGAATCAAGTGTGCTCCCCAGCACTATCACATCTCACCCCTTCCAGAACTGATGACCATATTATAAATGCCCATTTATTTCTCCGTCACTCTCACTGGACCCTAATTCCTTAAGCGCCGAGTCTCAGAATCTGGCATATATTAAGCCCTCCATGAACAGCTGAGTGAACAGGATAAACACATAAATGTGTGCAGGACAAGGGAGGGTGCATAGAATCCAGGTAGGAAGACGTTGAATTTTCCTCATTAAAATGTTTGAGCTGCACAGTGCCGCACGTTATCATGATGACAGTCACATTCCAACCCTTTCCCTCAACCCCAAGGGGCACAACGACTAAATCTCCCCTACCATGGTCCCAACAAGGAAATCAACTTGGACCTACAACATAATTCCAGCCGAACAGGTCTGCTTATGGTTCTTCAAGCCAGCTAACTTTGCCCCACAGGCTGACCCAGAGGATTTGGCTTCCAAGACAAGCCACCTGGAATGAGCCCTCAAGGTCACGGAAAAGGTTGGTTGAGAAGAAAAGGCAACGATGGGAAGATAGAGATACTTGGACAGGAATGCTGTCTCTGTTTGGCTTTGCATTCTGAGTATATTCCTGTCCAGCAACCGCCATAAAGCCAGGGCTCAATAATAAAGCTACAGTGGGAAATGGGTGGCAAAGGCTCTTAAAAACTGGAAGAGACTTTTTGCCTCCAAATTTCAGAGTCCTGGGGAAAACTCCATTTTCCCCTTCGCCTGCTTTGTCCCACACAGCGCTTTATGAGGTGAGTGGGCTTTGCCATTCTGCTCCAGGAGAGTGGTGGTGCAAAGCTCGCTGCTAAGCAAGAACGACTGGGCTCTCTCAGCCTCCACCTACATGGCATCTCTTTGGGACAGTCAGTTTACACTTCTCTTCCTCAGAACCTCAAATTTCTCTTGTCCCTGGGTCATCACTCTAAGGAGAGTGCAAAAGAACTCCAGGCTCAGCGAGTTTTCCTCTTGAACGGAAGAACCCTTTCTTACCTCGAAATGTATGCTTGAGACCCATGCTTTGCTATCCTAATTTGATGCACACTCTCCCAGGTGTTTGAACCCTACCTTTACATCCTTCAGGCTGTGTGACCTTAGGCAAGTGAGCTAACCCCTCAGAGATTTGTCTGTAAAGTAGGATAATAATAGAGCTCTCTCACGAAGTTTTGTGAAGATGAAATGAGATGTTAGAGCACCAAGCATGGCTCCTGGCTTCCACAAAGCACCTATCACCAGCAATGATTATTGCTGCATTGGAGTACACTCTTGTCTTGAATGAGGACTTGCCTAAAACCACTGTTTTTTCCAACCCCGATTCTGTAATCCTAACAAAGTACGTTGAATAAACAAAAATAGATTTTTCTGTTTTATACACATGTAGAGCCTCAGAAAATCCACACGAGACAAAGAGCCGGTTTGCATTGACTCCAGGATGTATCATGAAGAAGTTTTGTTATTTCTGTTGTTAATACATTCCTGATAGCCACTTGTTTCCTGGTTATTTGCCTCTCTGGCTCTGACTGGCCGAGTTCCAGTTTCTTGAGGTTTTTACTGCATTTGGAAGCTATGTTATGAAAACCTTGAAGCCTCCACGAAAATGAAAACTTCCTTTTCTTCCCCTTTCTCCCCAGAGTGTGGTGGCCAAATACCCCTCAGAGTTGGAGGACTGTCCAAGTTCAAATGCTCTATAGCAATGATTCCATAACTATCAGTTGTCCCAGAAAGTAGAGCATTTTGGCATCTAAACTGTAATTCCCTGCCTTGCCTCTCACACTGAGAAGTGGTCAAGAAAAATTCTTTGTTAGTTCTGAGCATTCCCCATTTTAATTCAGATCATTTGACTCTATATTCATGATACATCTCATTTTTTCCTTCATCCAACTATCCTTCCCTATCGTCCAATCATTATATTCATCTGTCAATCACCTTCCCCATTTCTAACAATGTCACGCACACATACACAAATGCACATACACACGCACCCGAACACCACACATGGTCAACTCCCTTCTCTCCCTCCACCACGGGCATCCCCATCATCATGATTTATGGTTAACAAAAATTTTGGTTAAAAGCTTCGAGAAAAAAACAAAAATGCCCTTCGTTACCACAGAGTAAGTGAAGGTGTTGTAATTACACTCCTAACCAAAGAATCCATTTTTTCCTGAATACCTAAAAGGATTGGGATAATCCTACAAAGTAATAGTCTTGTTTTCTGTTCAGTAGTGCCAGACCAAAATTCACCCACACCAAGACAAATGGTTCTTTTTTAGCTCTAGCAAGCTTCTCAAAAGCAAGACAGCCCCACAACCTGCAAATACAGCTCCTTGGCTTTATCACGTTTCTCCTTCTCTTTGTCTTTTGATGCTATTGTTGACTGCCCAGAATCAGCCTCAAACTGCCTGTCCACACCCTTGTCCAAAGGACCAAGAATAGCACCAAAATCATGTCCAGGAGTAGTAACCTGGGGTGGAGTGCCATCTGCTGGCCACTTTTATAAGACAGCTTCCAGCTTAGCCCACACTAGAAAACGTTCCCTCATCTCAAAGCTGCTGAAAGAGTCTGACGGTCTGGCCTAGGAACAAATGATTTTTACTGTATTAATATCCTATTATTGAGAATAGGCATTTAGAAATAAATGCCTTTCACTAATTTTTTAGGTATTTAAAGGCAAAATCGGAAATCTGGGAGAGACTAACTCTGCTTATAACTGCTTTCTTTAATTGTTGTTGTTACCGTGTTATATTGGTGAATAATAATAATAAACTCTTAGGAAACTCAGTTTTACACTCGTAATCAGGACCCCCTAAATCAGCATATCGTGGTTTGCAAAGGGATTTATAATCCTCGGCACGTTTACGAGACTTTCACACAACAAAGGCAAGAAAATAAAGGAAAAGAAGAAAAATAAAACTGAAATGAACGATCCCCTTTCCAAAGGAGCAAGAATACAGCTAACGAACCTCAATTTTTGTGATGAGGCTGATATGTTCCATGTGTTAATAAGCACTTCTATTCAAGGTCCTATGTGTTCATTTCTTTCTTCCAGGCTATTACATTTGTGTAGTCTCCTAAAATCCAGAGGAAACACCGGGGATTCTCCCTTTTAAATCATGAGCCTCTTCCAAGAGAGAAAACAGAAAATCTCATGTGTAAATTGCTTCTTTAGAGCTTACTTTGCTTCTATTCTTTCTGGTTTCAAATTAAACAGTGAAGTGGCACAACTGGCAGAAGGGAAGGAGACGCCTCTCTTTGAAAGAACTTACAGAACATTTTTATTTGTAATGTTCGCCGGGAAGTGTGTCAGTAACATACAAAAGTCAGACATTCTCTTTCCAATCGCTCCATATGGAAGTTCTCCTAAATGATCATCGACACAAGTGTAGACACATATATGGAGAATAGTACAAATCGCATACACACACACAGATCCGCCACACTTGGAGATGTCCACTCTGGAGACGGCTGGTCCTCTGGTTGAATGCTTGTAAGTTTTCTACACCGAACAAGTCTTTGGGATTCTAATCATTCCTTTTGTCTGTGCTCTGCTCAGGCTTCCAGAGGCATCTACAAGCTACAGTCCTTACTTCAAGGGGAGGATTTGGTTAATAGTGCTAGCATTTTCAGCCCCTTCGTTGATTTCCTTCCTTTCTAGTATTTTTAGTTCCTGAGATAAAACCTCATTTATAATAAAGTCAAAATCCCTGGAAAACATTTCGTCAATGAAACATTCAGCTTTGCTGTTCATTATTTTATTGAATGAAGGGTTTTTTTGTTGTTTTTTTTTCCCCCCTTGAAACCTGGAAACCCAGCTCTGATTATTTAAAGGCAGACACAAAGGCAGAATTGGGTGGAGTTTTAAAATATCTTAAGATGTAAAAATCTTATTTTAAATGTTTGTTCTTTGCGGTAAAATTGCCTTTCCAAAAGCACAGGTTTGCTAAGACCAACTCATTCACTTTAGGAACTAGCGTATGTCAGCCCCAGCTTCAATTCTGGCAGATCCTAATTAAATGTATGTCTCAGCCTGTTTTTTTTGTTTGCTTGGATTTGTTTTGTTTTTTTGTTTGTTGTTTGTTTTTTTTTTATCATTATGTGTTATTCATGGTCCCTGGTCTAAAATATTGAAATTTTGAGACATGAGCAAATAATATTTTTAATTGAAACTAGTCCAGTAAGAAGTTCTATTTCTTTTTTTTCTCTTTGTTTTTAAAAGTTTTATTTCTTTCCAAGGTCTTTTCATTATTTCCCCAGAAATTTGGGGAGGTTTTTGCAATCATCTTACATTTGAAATAGCAGCAGCTAACTTCAACCCAATTTTCTGCCCTGTTTGAAAAGGATTTTTTGTTTGGGTTTAGTGGCGTTAGGATTGAGAGTGTGTCTGCAGGCGCATGTGTGTGCGCAGAAAGATCGAGAAAAAGAGAGAAAAGCACACAGATAGTTTTGCTTTGAAGTTGCTACATAATTACTGTTAAGATCTACCAAAATGTACTGAGAGACAGCGCTCCTTACTCAAATCTGATGAATGAACAGGCAAGCAGCGTCTAGGAAGGCTTTTTAAAAGGATGGATGAAATGAAGAATCAGGAGAAATACAACCAAGGTAGATGAAAAGATGTGCTTTCTGTTGTTGTTTTCTTGTAGAGACGTATTCGGAAAGAGAAGGGAAGGAGAGAGGAAAATGGGAGGAAGGGGATGGAAGGGAAAATGAAAAAGAGAAAAGAAAACATTTATAGAGAAGGGGCAAGAAACAGAGAAGGAGGGAGGGAGGGAGGGAGGAAGAAAGAAAGGAGGGAGGAAGAAGAGAGAGAGAAAGAGAGAAACATTTACCGAGCTGTTTTATCTTCCTGTGTTTCCGTATTCAAAGCCCTACATCCTTGGTGCAGAAATTAAACATTACAAATGGGACACAGCAAAAAGAGGGGGTTAAAATAGTCAGTTTCCCTTGTTCACTTCCTTTGTTGGAATACTGGTTTGGAACATCTGAAGAGAAAACGGTCACAAAGTTGGAGAATTGTTCTTCTTTCAGCAGTGGTCAAACTAGCAGCCTCTTTCAGCAAAAGTTGTTGATGTCACAGTGCCCCCTGGAGTACGTCCTGGAAGGGACCCTAACTTGCCCCTTTAACTCCCCACTCTTCACTTGTTTTTCTTACCGTGGGGAGGGGAGGAGGGGAGAAGAGGATTGGAAAATTTTGAAACAATCTCAGAACCTTTTGAAGAGAGGATTTTGAGAAATAACTTCCTATTTCTTTCGGATAGTTAGGGGAAAGGGGAAGGAGGGAATGAAACCCTTCCTTCTCTTCATTTTTTTTTTGCCTTCCCCCTTACCCCCTTAATCCTATTTTAGTTGAGGTCTGACCTTGGAAATTTCCAAAAGACTTTAATCTCCTGTACTCCAAATTGCTAAAAGGAGCTCAAAGAGAGAGAGAGAGAGAGAGAGAGAGAGAGAGAGAGAGAGAGAGAGTGTGTGTGTGTGTGTGTGTGTGAGAGAGAGACAGAGAGAGAGACAGAGAGAGAGACAGAGAGACAGAGAGAGAGAGAGAGAAAGGTGGTTTAAAGTTGTTTATTTATGAATGGGTTAGACTTTCCTGATAGTAAGAATGTTAACTAGTTCATTAGGTACTCTCCTTACATTTAAGTCTTTTTTTTTCTCTCCTTTTCATTCCCTTCTCTTTTTTTTTTTTTTTTTCAGACAAATACATTTAATCACCAAAACTCAGCTGAGAAAAAATGATCTTGAGTTCTGCCTTCTGCCTCTGGGCAGACCTGACCCACTCAAACGTTAATATTCTCAGATAGCTAGGAAATGCCATTTAGCATTTTCTATAACTACATTGCTCTCCTCCACCCCTCCAACTCCCCCCAGAGAAAACAAATTACCTTCCTGTGGCAAGAGGGGTTTGGGGGGGAGGGAGGTGGAAAACCCAAGAGAAAGAATCATTTCCATACATATTTCCCAGATATAAAAGAAATCCAGGCTCTATTCTGATCTAGAATTTGGGGAGGTACGAACTCATTGAAATCATTAAACATTTCATTTTTCAGATGAAAGGCTCTCATTTTGCATTACCGGGTAGGGTTCTGATGTAATTTGAAGTGTCACGTTGGAGGGGTCTTGGTGATTAAGTCTTTTCCATTTCTTTCATTAAAGGTCCGATTTTCCTGATGTGGGTTATAACTTCGTTCTAATCTGAAATTTCACCCACCCTCACCCCGCCACCCCCCCAAAACGGTCTATATGTATGACTGATTTTGAAAGAATAACAAATCCAGTTGTATACTTATTTTTTTAACTGCTTCTGATTTCATTGAACTACGAAACGCAGAAACCACTTTGCTATCATTCTCAAAGGTCCATTTTAAATCATGAGCTACGTCAAGGTATAATTACTCACATTTAAAACACTCTGTAATTATAGGAAGAAAGAATAGAAAAACGGCTTTAAAGAAAGGGATTGTTGGAAGCAATTGACTCTCAAGAAATGTCTGTCTTTTATAAAGTTCATAATTTCCCAGTAAATTCTTTTAAGTTAATAAACATCTTAAACATGAAGAACCTTAAAAGCAGTCCCCCACCCGCCACCACACATCCACACACAGAAAATGAAAACAACAACACCTAATTCTTTTAAAATACGCATTTTTTTTTAAAGACCTCAGAGACGGAAATATTTCTCAGGAAATGTCGAACACGAGCGTCTACATAATATCTACATGAAATAATAAATCAAACTCAGCTTTTTTTATCTGACAAAACACAATAAACGGGTTTGGAACATTATTTTGGTGCATGTTTTTTAGCTCTCCAAAAAAACCCAATAATAGATAATGCCTTATTGGGAAAGATAACGTGTGTTTTCTTATAACTTGGTGGGAAAAATTTTTTTTTGCTCTTTGTAAAGGAAATTAGATATATATTTGGGGAAAAAGAATATAAGGTTTCACTGTGATACGAGCCAACAAAAACCCAGGAAATTCGAGGTTCAGCTGATGCTCAGCTAAAAATTCACACCATTGTGCCCCTTTACTGACAACAGATTTAAGAGCCCAGAATGTCTAGGGGAACCTCAAATTTCCTGACTTCCAGCGTCTCATGTCTAAACACTAAATTGTTATTTAAACATCAGTCGGTCATAGAAGGATTGCCTTTTTTTTTTTTTCTTTTTTGCTTCTTGTATTTCCCCATGTATATTTTATATCTTTGCTGGTCTTTGTTTCACATCACCTGAAATGTATACATTATATTGCATTTTAACCCCAGTGACTGATATACTTTCTGGGGAAACTGAATTCTTCTTTCAATTTAACAGGAGACCAGAAGCATCATAGAATCGGGGTTTCCAAGCTGAGAGAAACCGAGGATATGGAGCGAATAAAAAGGTAAAGATAAGTCAGATGAAAAGGTGGAGAACTGGGGGGGTAGGGGAACCCCAGACTGTGTCCATGGCACTTTTGGGGGCTGTGCCTAGAAAATCATTAACCGTCAGGGACTCACGCCTTTGTGTAGGCTTCAGTTACAAAATCAAATTATAGAACCCAACACGCTGTCAGGAGCCCTTGCTAAATATTTAAACCCTCAAGTTCCACACCATTTGTGGATTCCAGATCATTAATTTACTACTGGATTGTTAATTACAACGGAGTAATGGAAAACCGGGCTTGTCGATTTTATGGACACCGCTTCTGTACAAGCGCCTGCTAGTACTTTCAGAGGCTAAAAGCTTAAATTTTAACTACACTTTAAGTATTTGGGACTAGGGTGAAAGGGGGACCTGTGAGTAAATGCTTTGAGCAGGTAAGTAGTTAGTTATTAAAATGGGCTTTGAAGCTCTCTCTTGGTGTATGTCTGCATATTTTAACGGTCCCAGCAAAAAAACTTTTTTTTTTTAATGCGCCTAAATTTGGATTTCATTGAATTTTCTGCATGCACTGATGTTAGGATATTTTGGTGAATTTAATTCCCCCAAATCTTCTGTATGAAACAAAAGAAATTCTTTCTCGAAGAGATTTAGCAAGGGAAGAGAAATCCTTTTTAAAAAGCTTAGAGGACAGGGAGGGGTGGGGAAATGAGCGGTAAGGAGGCTTTAATTTCTAAAGCTCTAATTCCACAGAAGAAGGACTATCTACGCAAGAACTGAAACTAATTTACCTGAATTCCTTTGTCACCACTTGGCTCTTGACTATTAAACGATTCTTTTCACTAGCCAATAAAACCAAATCCAAAGCCTGTTTGGGATGGAGGGGTGGTACCAGGCCTTCCCCCGCCCCAACGTGGAAAGCCACTTTTCTATGCTATTTGTTTTGATTTCCGCAAAAGGATTTTCTGAGAGAGAGCTGGGGTTTGGACCACCCTACTTGGGTCTCACTCCGATGGGAGAACATGGGGGGACGCGTTGGCTCTAGTCGTGGGCTAAATGTCTCCTCAGTGTTACCCAGAAAGGAAAGAGAAAGTACCTGCCAGGTCGACAAACCGGTAGCCGCTTCGTCTTTGTTTCCCTCTCACGGGCTGTTTTAGGATCTCTGCCAACACACAGGGCTGTCGAAGTGATTGCTACTCTTCAGAAAACAGCCCAGATTTTCTGCACCTTAATATCTTTACCTTTGTAAATCAACAGCAAGATCTACCACCCTCCATCTGGAAGATGTCAGAGAAGATGTTTACGAAAGATTTGGGGATCCTTAAAAGCAAGTAGCTGTGTAAAAACAGAGTTGTTTTTTTTTTACATTATGACAGTGACTTTCATTCTATTCCTGACATCCTGTTGGTCAGAATGACAAAGAATATATAAGAGAAGGCATTAAAAGTGCCTAATCATTATTATTAATAGGGAAAAGTACCCAGCACAGAGGAAACATTCAATAGCTATTATTTAATTTTAATAGTAGTAATAGCCTTTCAAGCTCTTTCGTCCCACCTGTACACTGGAAAGGTTTCCCCCCCACCCCTTTTATTACAGGAAATCAAGCTGAGGAAGAAATGAAGATAAGATAAAACTGCTCAGTAATCACGGTCCCTGGATTTTCCAACCTCGAGTGAGGTTTCGAGGCCTTGTTTCAAAGTCTCTTTTCCAGACAATGACAAGCACCCAATTGAAAAAATGGATGAACTAAAGCTTTCGCTGTTCTATTGGATTGGTGACCCAATTTGACTGAGTGCTTACTTAGAAATTAGTCAATAAGGCAACTAATTAATAATTTGACTGGGCGGGGAGAAGTCAATTTCTCAGCTGCAATAAGTCAGGGGAAATCTTGAGGCCCCTTGCTGCACAATTCTAGCAAAACCTTGTTGCTTTGAAAATCTTGTAGGCTGAGTTTAAAAAGGAATTCTGGGTTTAGTTTACATTGTATGAAGCCTTTTTGTCTCAATGAAATAATATAGTGGAGAGAAATGATATGCAGAGAAAAAACCAAAGCTGTGAGGGTTAATACAAGATATAGTAAAAATATATTCTATATAATTTATAAACTGTATTGCAAAATAACATAGTCATTATAATAAAAATGCAGAAGGTATTCACTATGTCCTAGGTATGTGCTAAGTAAGTACTTAGACTACATTGTCTTATTTAATCCTATGGTCCCACAATTAGGGAGGTACTGTGATCCCCATTTTACAGGCGAGGAAACTGAGGCCCAGAGAGTTCAGCCATTTACCAACTGAGACTGTATAATAGTAAAGAGAACAGCAAGATTTTGAACCCAGATCCATGGATTCCAAACCCAGCTTTCCTATTCCTCTCCTCTGTGAGCATGGGAAAAATTAACCAGTGATCTTGTTGCCAATTTTCTCCCTACCTAGGGGAAAAATGAATGACTTCCAAGACTGGCCCTAATTTGCTCTTTGACCATGGACAAGGCGTGTTCCTCAGGACCTCAGTTTTCCCTGGACAAAGTCAGAGAGGTCCTCTAACAGCAGCTCCGTCAAATAACTTTATCATTCACCAATCTTGGCTCTGTCAAGAAATATGTTTTCAAAAATTCACCAGACGTTCTGTCTGTACCCAGTGATGGCAAAACTCGAAAAGACTAGGGGGTTTTCTGTTTGTTTGTTCGTTTTCTGCATTTTTAAAATTTGTATTTTATATTGGAGTAGAGTTGATTTAAAATGTTGTGTTAGTTTCAGGTGTACAGCAAAGTGATTCAGTTACACACACACCTGTATCTATTCTTTTGAAAGTAGGGTCTCTAAATCTGGAATGGGCCTGAAGAGATTATTTAGAGAGGCTTCATCAAGTTGTTAAGCACAAAAGCAGCCTGGGTGTACTTTGTGCTCCACCACTCACTAGGAACGTGGGCCTCTGTGGCCTCACCTATAAAACTGGAATAATAGTATTAATAACACAGACATAAATACATATCCCAGAGGGCTGTGAGCGTTAAGATAAGAAAATGCTTTATACAGTGAAGGGCAGAGTGCCAGGAACGTTGGGGATGTTCAGTAAGAGTTACCCAGAATAAGGATGATGGTGGTGGTGGAGTTGATGAGGACGGTGGTAATGACAGTGGGTGACGATGGTGACGATGATGGTGGTATGGTAAAAATGGTGATGGAGATGATGATATTGGTGACGATTGTGATGATGGAGGTGATGACTCCGATCGTGAAGGGAATGATGGTGATGACGTTAATTCACCCAGTTAACAGCTAAGAAAATTAAGACCCCAACGTTTTACTCTAATAACCAGCCTAGCTGAAAGTAGAAATCCATCTCCCCTGGAGCTGGCCCACTGCCTCTGCCACCGTCCCATGCTAAAAATAAGTAGAGTAGGATTTGGCTGAAGGAAGCTGGGAACTGCAGGTCAGGTCATGGCTGAGAATCAGTGTGGTTTTGGCCTCCCCTCCACTCCGGGCTCATTTTACAATGCCAGAGAAATCACTCTGTCCTCACCAGACCTCATCCACTGCCTTTTATGGACGATGCCACCTCCTGATGTTTAACTGAGAGGTAAGGGAAGGTGAGGTCCAGCAAGATGCTTTTTGTGTGTGTGTGTGTGGTACGCGGGCCTCTCACTGTTGTGGCCTCTCCCATTGCGGAGCACAGGCTCCGGACGCGCAGGCTCAGCAGCCATGGCTCACGGGCCCAGCCGCACCGCGGCATGTGGGATCTTCCCGGACCGGGGCACGAAGCCGTGTCCCCTGCATCGGCAGGTGGACCTTCCACCACTGCGCCACCAGGGAAGCCCCAGCAAGCTGCTTTTTAACCAGTAGCTCCCAGTGATCCTATTGCAGCTGGTCCCACAGCTGCATACTGAGAAATTCTCCCGAACGGAATTTACTTTCTGGTTTCAGCCCAAGAGACAAAACAACCTATTGAATTTGTCCATTTAATTTTCCAGAAAGGGCTAAGTGGCCCCTCAAGGGGCTTGTGATCAAGCCTGTGAGAAACCAGATTTGAAGGGAAAGAGGAGCATGAGAAAGGAAAAGAACATATATTTCATGCCAAGGAACAGCAAAATTGATATTTTGAGTCAGCGCACATCCCCAAAGAGCACTCTGTTTTCCCAATTATGAGAGAAAAATTACTTTTAAGATTTAAAGGAGCCCTACCATCAGGGGACAGCTACCCCAAAAGCCCAAAGCTAACAATAGGAAGAATGGGTGATGCTGTTTCCTTTAAGGTACCCATGGCAGACATTACTAACAGATAGTGGCATCCTCCACCAAGCCCAAAGCAGCCTCCCAAGGATTCTCACAGAGCTCTAGGCAGCCATGAGCAATCGATCAGAGTGGACCCACAGATGAAAATGATTTTCCACTTAGCATGTGGGAGACCCATAAATGATTCATAAGGTCTTGTGCCTGCTGAAAAAGCCATTAAGTGACTAGGTCAGGGGAGAGGTTACAGCCAGATTTAGGCTTCCCAGTCTAGTCACATTCCAAACATTGTGGGTGACATTTCATTCATTCATTCACTAATCCATCCATCCATTTGTTCATCCACTCATTCATTCACTCACTCATCTATTCATTCACTCTCTTATTCATTTTCTTGTTCATTCATTCCTTCAATCACTCACCCCTCAATCATTCATTCACTCATTCCCTCTGTCATTCATTCTTTAATTTAACCAATATTTACTTATTCTGCATTCTGTGTGCCAAACACTGTCCCAGATTCTGGAGACATAAAAATGAACAAGACAGACTCAACCCTGTCTACAGGGAGCTTACAGTCTAACAGAAAAAACAAAATTTAACAATTACACAATTCATTATTTCTTTTTAATTGTGATCATTGCAACAAAGAAAAATACTGGATGCTCTGAGAGCAGAGATCAGAGACTCAGCTTAGCTTGGTAGGGAAAGGTGAGGGTAGGAGTCAAAGAATGTGTCCCAGAGGAAGACACATTTGAGGTGAACACTTAAGAATGAGGAGTTAACTAGGCAAAGAGGGGGAAGGGTTTCCAGGTGGAAAGAATGGCTTCTGCAAAAGCCTGGAGGGGTAGCAGCACAGCACATTGCTGAAAATGAGAGCTCAGAGGGACCAGAGCCCAGAGCATGCAGGAAGGAGTGATGCTAGATGGTGCTACAGAGGTGGGCAGAGGGCAGTGCCCACTCCCAAACATGAGTCCTAGTGTGACCCTCACCTGCTAAGAACGCTTCAGTGACTGCCCCCTGCCCTCACAATGAACTCCAAACCCCTCACTATGTTCTGGCCCCGCTCACCACTCCACCTTACCCCATGCCAGCCTTTCTCACTGAAGACACTCAACCCAGACTAAACATCCAGTTTCCAGAATGGGAAACACTACACTGTAAGCCCCATAGGAGCAGAAACAACGTGTGTTTTGTTTCCTGCAGCATCCCCAGTACTCAGGGTCCTGGCACAATGCCAGGCATATAGATGAACTTGAGAAATATTGTAAGTGTACAAATGAGTGATTCTTTGACCCCACCCTTGGCATAGTGCCTAGCACAATGCACTGAAGGTTTAAACTTTGGACAAAAGAAGGGAGGAAAGAGAAAGGGAGGGAGGGAGGGAGGGAAGAAGCAGAAGGAAGGAAGGAAGGAAGGAAGGGAGGGAGGGAGGAAAGAAGGGAGGAGAGGGAAGGAGGAAGAAAAAAACATCCTATGTGAGTACTGGAGAAAAGTCATGCCATAGCCAAGTTTTTCAAAGGTCTAATTCTCATATGAAAAGACCCAGTGAATCTAAATAATTTCAGAACAAATTATCGGGAAAAAAAAAAAAAATACAGACTCACCAACCTGGCAACACAGGGTCCGGGAGTGAGAAGCAGGCCTGACTGTAAGCAAGATGGGTGGGACCCATGTGGATGCTTCCAGCCAAAACGCATTTCTGTGGCCTCCTAATTTCTGAAAGCTTTTGGCAAGGCTAACTGACTCCAGGCTCAAGTCTCCTACAAAGATCTCATCTTTGCTGTTCCTCAGTTCACCCTCATGGACCTAACACAGGCCAGGCTACATGCTGGGCCTCATTTTCCCCACCTGTAAAATGAAGTCGTTGGGTTAGAACAGATCTAATCCAACGCTAACACTGTTAGTCTGTCTTAGGTTCTTTTCTTGGAACCCTTTCCTATCCATCCACCTCAGCTCCAGAAATATTAATAATAATTGTGACAATAATAGTAATTATTCTTATACTAGCTACCACTTACTGAAGCACTTTTATTTCATCTTTGCAACTGTCATATAAGGTAGATCTATGCTCTTCATTTTTACACGGGAGGAAACTGAAGTTCAGAGAGGTTATGTACCTTACCCAAAGTAACACAGCCAGGAAAGGGAAAAGATGGAATTTGATCTCAGACGTGTCTAAACCCAAAGTCCACCCTCCCCTTCCTTTGTCCACAAATCTAACAGGTCCTGGCAGGGCCTGTGTTTACTGAACACAGACATAGATTCCCTAGTTAGCATGTGAGGCAGGGACAAAAGAGGAAAAGGACTGTTTGTGGTAGCAACATCATTATTGTTTGCCCAGCCTCCCTTTTTCCTTTTTTTTTGGTGGTGGGGGTGTGTGTGTGTAAAGGTGTGCCTCACACATATACAGATATACAAAGTTTTAGGGGATATTCCTCTGCCATCCTTGTAGTTCTGATAGAACCACCAATCACACAACCCTCTCAACAGCAGCAGTCACGGCGGACCTAGGTCACGTGACCCACGCTTGCTCTATCCTAGTGCGAGAGTAGCCGTGGCCTGGTCACAATGATTGGTGATTGGCTCTTGTACTGGACATGTGACCCAAGACAGCCAATCACAGCCCTCCCCTGGTCTGAAGTTGGGAAAGAGAGGCTTTCTCTTTTCTCTAGAGCTGCTAAGCTGGCATGATAGAAGCTTAGAGTTTCCGATGACCTTGCCCCATGGCCACCCTACCCATCGGTGCCATGAAAGGGAAGCCCCCTGTCAGAGAGAAGAATGTGGCCAACGGAGAAACTGAAATGGGAGAAAAGAAGAGAGGAACCCTCACCCCATGGATGGGCTGCTGAAACCAGCTCCACACCTGTCCTTCCCAGTTACTGAGACGATAAGGGTCTGAGCTGTGATCTGGTCATTTAGTCATTAGGCTCAATAGAATCCTAAGAGGAGTTTGTTTTTGTTTTTGTTTTTGTTTTGCGGTACGCGGGCCTCTCACTGTTGTGGCCTCTCCCGTTGCGGAGCACAGGCTCCGGACGCGCAGGCTCAGCGGCCATGGCTCACGGGCCCAGCCGCTCCGCGGCATGCGGGATCCTCCCGGACCGGGGCACGAACCCGTGTCCCCTGCATCGGCATGCGGACTCTCAACCACTGCGCCACCAGGGAAGCCCTAAGAGGGGTTTTTGAACACACACACTACATCTACTACTTAGAATTGTGAAACAGATCTGGAAAAGGGCATCAGGGAGAAAAAGAGGCAAGGAAGAAATAATATGGAGCGAAAAAGAGGCCCCAAATCGCCATTTCCTCCGCATCCAGTCTCGGCTCAGTCTCTGACCCAGGCCACAGCTCATGCATCGATGTCATCTGGGTGTGAGTTTCCCCAGAAAATCACGGCTGCTCTTTACCAAACAGCTACCACTTCTTTTCTACTTTAGCTCATTTAATCCTCACAAAAACCTGCAAAATAGAAAAGTTATATCCATTTTGCAGAGGAGAAAACTGAGCCATAGAGCAATTAAATTGCCACTTAATTAACGAGTGGCAGAGCCTGGAGTTTTGAACCAAGATCGTGTAACTTTAAAATCTATCCCTTTTTTTTTTTTAAACTACATCCGACTGTCATCTCCATCAATGACACATTGGTTTGGATGCCAGCATTTTCAATGGAGTTCTCCCTCTTCTCTTTCTGCTCTGATATGTCAAGGGGTTGCCTGAGCCTGAAGGTCTGAAATTAACCAGGCACACCCTGATACAAGAGATGTTTCTTTTCAGCAGCACAACTGCTTACAGGTAGTTTGATCCCGAGAGGAAATATACCCAGGGCAGTGGCTGCCAACATCCAGCAGGTTCCCTCCGCTTCCAGGAATCAGTGCCTCTGTGTGTGGAAGGCAGTTAGGACAGCCCACTTGTTAATACAAAGGCAAAAATATGAAAATGAGGGTGTCTGACGGGTATGGAATAAAGCAGGACAGAAGCCTTTGAAAGCAGACAAGATGAGGAAAATGACATAATATTCTTGTCACTTACACTGCTTTGAACCCCCAATCCAAAAGCACTTTTAAATCTATGCTCAGTGTTAGTTTTCTTCCCAGGGGAGAAAAAGAGGTTCTGATGACCCACAGCAATCTGTACCTAGACTCTCTAGTCAACCAATATTTATTGAGCACCTACTATGTGCCAGCCACTGTTCTAGGTACTGAGGACACAGCTGTGAACAAGACAGCTTTCCCAAAACCATCTTTTGAACCATAGATCTGATCATGTCATACTCCCTGTCTAAAACCTTCAATGGTTCCCCATTGCCCACAGGATCAAGTCCAAAGCCCTGAACATGGTGTACAAAGCATTTCATTGTCCAGCCTCTTGAGTTTCATCTCTTTCACATGCTCCCCGTCCCCATTCCTTCCAATGCATGCTGTGGCTATACCAACATTTTTGCAGTGCCCCCTGGCCCCCAGGCTTTTAAGCTTTCTGCCCACCTTCCTTGGAGCAGTCTTCCAACACCGCCAGTGTCCTCTCGCCCACTCACTGGCTGCCTCACTCTTACTTATCCCTCAACATAGATGAAGCCTCTTCAGGAAGTTTTCTTGACCCCTCTTCCCGAAGAGTGTTAAGCATCTTTGAATGATAGTGTTGTTTTCTTAGTCTCACATCTCTCTCTTTCTTCTCTGGTAACAGAAAATCCTTCCTCCTTTGGAGAATGCATTTGAAGGCATTCAGATGGGGCTATCCTGTGCTCCTATCCCAGCCACAGGTGATTTGAGCCTGGAATGTCGCTGAGCTATCACTGAGACCCCACTAACCTCTAAATGCCACAAGAGAAGGACAGACCTGTTTGCTTCACTGTCCTAACCTCAGCACCTAACACAGGTGGATAATACACAGGGGGGATTATCAATAAATATATTTAAATAGATGAAGGGAGAGAACTTAAACTGCTTTCACATTTGGTCAAGCTGAAACCAGCTGACTTTTCTCCCACCAAAAAATTCTTATTTTAGTTCACAGAGAACCAAATTTCAGCTTAAAGGTACCTGGGTTCATATCCTAGCTTTGCCACCTAAGAACTCGGTGGCCTTGGGCAAGTGGTTTACCCTCTTTGAGGTTCAGTTTTCTCATTCATAAAATAGGATTTGAAATGAACCTGTTTCATTGGATTATGGTGAGGGATAAACAAGATTATGTATGCAAAATGCTTAGGGCAGGCCCTGGCACTCAGTGGAAATCAGTAAACATTAGTGGTCTCTGAGACTGTATTTAAACTAGGACATAGCATTAGAGCTTCCTATTCAGAAGAGTTGCAACTGGGCATCTATTGACCATCAGAAAAAAGATCCAGCCACAATGGCCCCTGACCAAGCAGACCTGCACTGGGAACTAAACAGTCAACAAAAGGCACACTTTTCAGCCTCAACTCAACTAGGCAGGAGTTTCCCTTGATGCCTTACGGAGCATCATTTGGCCACATCCTCTACCCTTGTCTGTACCTAGGCATTGACCTGGATTGAAACTGCTACCATAAAGGACAGAGGGATGCCTGCTCATAATTTCCATCTTGTGGGCTTTGCAAGGCTTATCTTTGCCATACTCTTCTCATGGGATTTGATTTAGTGAAGTACCTTAATTACCTAGAAACTCTCTCTGAAACATTGGTGGTGTTTCCTTGGGTAAGCGTGGTTGTTCCTGAAAGGGATGACTGAAAATCAGACTATTTTTAAGAGCGAAAACTGGCTCATTTCCTCTTTGTCAAATCCAGTTAGCTTCTTTCACCTACCAAAATGTAGCGCTGAATGTACCAGAACACTGTTGCTTGGTGCCCAACTGTGGTCTGAAGTCCTATTGGTAGTACTGCCTTGTAGGTAAGAGCATGAACTCTAGAATCAGAAAGACCAGCTGTGTGACCTTAGGGAAGTTACCTGAATTCTTAGAGTTAGTTTTCGAATAGGCAAAATGGGGACCCATGGTTGTCCTGGTTGATGTCCTAATTGTTCTAGTTGGTGTTCTCCCGAAAGCAGACCCTACGTCATGAACTTGTGTGCAGGTAATTTATTTGGAACGTGATCTCAGAAAGTAGGAGTGAGCAAATGAGGAAGGAAAAAGACCATTTTTATAACTGTGTTATCAAGGTCTCTGCCATAGGCAACAGGGTCTTGATTTTGCATGGAGTTATTTATTCAGTGGTCTATTGGTTAAGTCCCTGCACTTCTAGAAAGAGCTTGGGTGCCACCTAGCAGGCTCTCAGAGCACCAGAGAAGGTCCTGGGACAAATGCAGAAATCCAGGGAACAAGTCCTTGAGACTGTCAACGTAAGGTGTGTCTGTGTTCCCAGGGAACCGTCCACCACTGCTGAGGCTGAAATCAGAATTGACTGGAGAAGATGTGGAACAGGGACAGCACCTGGGACATCTACCTAAAACTCTTCGACAAAAAATAAATGAGATGAGCATGGATCCTGGCAGATAATAAGCACTCAATGCACTCAATAAATACGAGCTCCAAGTGGGAGTGTTGAGTAACTTGGTAATTCCGCAAGTACTACATGGTCAACTCAAAATGACAAATGTTTCCTCTCACATGCCATCTCTGATCATGTGGGAGTTGGTTGCCTAGAGCCCTGTCGAGGCAAGGACTCTTAGATACCATCTGAGCTCAGTGGGAAGCAGTGATGGATTATTGATGTCTGCCATGAGAATGGGGTGGGGAGTAGGGGTACATATGCTACTAATCTTGTATGGCCAATATTTAAGATATATTGTTTCCTTCTTCAAGTCTTCCATTTCACACTTAGAGGTTAAGTGTCCTCACCTGTAAAACAAGGATAATACCTATGCTTGACCTTCTTGCCTCACAGGAAGACTTTGAAATCGTAAATTTAAAAGTGCTTTGGAAAGATATAGGATATACATAAATGTGAGAGCTTCCCAGCCAACTCCCTCCTCCCCATGACGTGGGGAGGAGTCCTTGGGAGTAAGGAGGTTCTCTGAGAAGATAAACCTGTTTCTCTTCTTGCTACTTAAATACATTGCATGAGACTGATTGATAGCTAGGGGACCCTTGTTTGACAATAATCCTTGTAGTCAATAAGTTGCTTTTTTCTGCCCATCAAACCTTAACTTTTCTCATGGCAAACTAGTACACTGAATTTCCTTTCAGACCCTCCACACACTCAGTCCATCTACTTTGGCTCCATCTTTCTCCAGGGATGGGGCTTTAACTGGTCTAAACCAGGAGTCAGCAAACTACAGCCCAAGGGCCAGTCACCTACTTTTGTAAATAACAAAACTTTTGTTTTATTTAAATACACCATGCCCATTCGTTTACATATGGTCTATGATTCTTTTCATGCTATAACAGCAGAGCTGAGTTGCAATAAAGATCATATGGCTCACAGCCTAAAATATTTACTGTCTGGCTGTCTAAGAAAATATTTTGCCAATCCCAGGTCTGAACTAATCACCCTACCCATTCACTGGGTACCATGATTGGTCCATAGATTAAATCTGACCCAAATCAGGCCAATGAAAGTTCTCTTTTTCTCTGTACAAGAAGCTTAGAGGATGTGAGGTCTGGAGCCCCTGCAGCCATTTTGCAGCAATGAGGAAAGACGCATCTCTCTGACCTCCAAGATCACGTAGAGGAAGTAAGACACTACAATTGAAAGCTCAGAACTGAAATATAAGCCTTCAAAGAGGACATGGATGAATAAAACATTCAGAGTCTTCAGGGAGATGGTGTGTTTGAAGCTGGTCCTAAAGGTTAATGGAATTTGGACTGCAGGAGAAGAAGGAAAGTGTATCTCAGGTGGAGGTGACACAGAAAAACCATGGATAGGAGTGTCTAGAGAACATTAGTGGGGCCACAAGGAGAGCTTTGCTGGGGGGAAACTCTATTCCACACCCATGGGATTTGAAGCCACATTCAACCACTACGGAGATTCTTCTTCCATGTTTCAGCTAAAAAGATATTCTCCAAAGCTTATATGACAGAGATGGATAAGATGCTTAGAGATAAAGTATTAACAACAACAATATGTGACACAGCAGCCAACCACAGCCTGGTGTTCATGGGTTTTTCTTGGAGGAGGAATTGCTTCCCCTGGTTGGGGGAGTAACTGGGTACATGCTAAGCACCAAGCATTGTGCTAAACACTTATTTTATCTCAGTTAATTTCCTACAAGTTCTCTGGGAATGCCCCCTGTTCTTATACCCATTTTACAGAGACAGAAACTGAGGCTTAGACAAGTTCTATAACTAGTCTGGTACGTGGCAAGGATTTGAGCCAAGTTCACCGCCACTACTCCTCAACAATGTCCCTTCCTTTCCCACTCTGGCCCCCTGGTCGCTGGTGTGGCCTTTCCTTGGTGTGTGAAGGAAGTTGTGGAAATCCCCACCACTCTCTACTGCTTCCCCCACCCCATGCCTCCGTGGCTCATGTGACTGGAGGGGGCTGCATGATGACATTCTGTTTACCTGGCCATATCCTGGGCCTTATGAGGGAATTCCCAGGCTTGAGATGTTTCTCCGGTAAGTCCCAGGCGGGAGAGAGGCCAAGGGCATTCCAACATTCCCAGGGGTTCAGAAGGCACCTGAGTGCCTGTTCAGCCTCCAGTGTCCTTTCCTGGACTGTCATCCCCAGAATAAAATCCAGATTCCTCACCATGGCCCACCACAGTCTTACTCCTGCCTGCCTCTCTGGCCCCATCCCACCCCACGCGACCCCTCACCCTTGGGCTCCAAACGCGCAGGCCTTCCTCCTCTTCTCCAATGTTCCATGCTCCCATCCACCCCAGGACGTTTGCACAAGCCGCTCCCTCCACCTTGAAAGTTCTTCCCCCAGTTAACTCCAGTGCATCTTCCATATCTCATCTAACATCCCTCCCTCAGGGAAACCTTCACTGACACCCTCTCCAGAGTTCATCAAGGGCCACTTGCATACACTCTGGTAGTCCCTGTGCCTCTCCTTTCTGGAACTTACCACAATTGTATTTAAATAATTTCTTGGGTCCTTGTTTTAATACCAGCCTTCCCCTCTAAAATAGAATCTCCATGTGGCCAGGGCTTGTGTCCTCCCAAATCCCTGGACCCTGGTCCTCAATACATATTTCACTAAATGAATAAATGAAGTCCATGACATTCCCTCCAGGCAGGCTGCTGAAAGATTCTTCTGGGTAGAGGAGGTACTTTCTGGATTCTCTTCAATTGATATTTACCAGACACTTACTATGATGCAGAAGTGAACGAGGGACGGGACCTTTCCTTGGAGGCGTACAGTGAGGGAGAGAGATATGCAAACCGTGCCACAATGGCAGTTCGTAATGCTTTGGTGGTTGCTTTATGGCCAGCACTGCAGCCAATGCTTTACACATGGCATCTCTCTACAGAATTCATTTCATTTAACAGATAAATGAAGTGAGGTTCAGAGGAGCCAGGTAATTTGCCCAAGGTCACACAGCAAATAAGTGATAGAGCTAGCATTGGACCCCAACATGCATCTGACTCCAAAGCCAGGCTCCTAACCACTACACCCTACTCCCTCGATTTTCATACACAGCAGAATGACTTCAGTGCTATAATGCAGGTACAAGGGTTCAGATGGCGGCTGGGGGGTATCAGAACAGTGGGTCAGTCCCATCTTGGAAATCAGAGAAAGATTCATCGAGGAGGTGGCATTTGAGCTGGACCTTAAAGGTCTGGACACACTTGGATATAAAGCAGCATATGGTATTCCAGGTGGGAGTCACGGCTTGCGCAAAGGTGCACGGTCTTTGTTGTCTCACTTCTTCATTGGCTCCCATGGAGAATCAGTGTCAAGCTGGGGCTTGACACTCAAGGGACTGCACAAATGAAGAGGAAAGTTTTCCCATCCATATTTTCTGCCTAAGTGAGTTATTCAACTCTCACTCTGAGATTTAGGGTGGAGGAGGTAAGAAAAGGTGTCTCGACAGAGGGAAAGGAGAGGAGAGATAAGAGATGAGGGAAGAAGGAATCAGTGTGAAACAGGCAGAGCCCAGGAGGGATCACTGACCCCCGCCTGGAGCAAGTTCCCTTTACTCAAGTCTCCGCGTCCCCAGCTGACACTTTGCTGCTAACCCCACCCTCACCTTCTCCAGCTAACACTTGTCATCCTCATCTCTCAGCTTGGAAATCACTGACTCCCCTATCAGGTTAGATGCACTTCCTCCCGCACCCCCTGCCCCTGTGCACAGCTTGCCCTGCACAATCATTGCCTCTTGGGGCGCTTGTCTCCCCACTAGACCATGAGCTCCATGAGGCCTCCTTCTCTGCTGTGTGCTCGGCACCCAGACTGGTACCAGACAGAGAGACTTGCCACAGGGCTTTTGAAGTGGATAAATGATCCCAGAAAAATACAAAAGAGGCAGAGAAAAGAGCCAAAGCCACAATCTTCAGCAGCATTTACTCACTCATGAATGGATGAATATACATCCAGACCTATATAGAGAGGCTGCTTCTCTTTGTATCCCTTTAATTCCTGGACATACCCTGGATGATTCTGTTGTATGTGCGCGCGCGCACACACACACACACACACACACACACACACACACACACACAGTCCTTGCAAGGCCCTAACAATTTTGCAATCATAATTTGGTGTTCAAATTATTTAAAAGGGCCTCTTGGATTATACACACTTGTTAGCCCCCAGAAAACCTGGGTCCTCCGCTGCTAATACCCATAAGGGATTTTTCTGGAAAGAAATTTAAGGAATGTTTACATTTTAAGAAGTCACTCTGGGCTTCCCTGGTGGCGCAGTGGTTAAGAGTCCGCCTGCCGATGCAGGGGACACGGGTTTGTGCCCTGGTCCGGGAGGATCCCACATGCCGCGGAGCGGCTGGGCCAGTGAGCCATGGCCGCTGAGCCTGCGCGTCCGGAGCCTGTGCTCCGCAATGGGAGAGGCCACAACAGTGAGAGGCCTGCGTACCGCAAAAAAAAAAAAGAAGTCACTCTACTCCAACTTGGAAGTCAGACCTGGGGCACCCCACCTAGCCAGACCCAAAAACTGAAAAATTCCAACCACTTTATCAAATGATTACTGGCCATAGTATTCCTTTATGCTCACCACCGCATTTGGTATCAGAAGTGCAGCATTGGCTCTCAACTCAGGTAGAGCTCGTAAGTGGCATGAACGTGAAGATCACATGCAAAATGGTTAAATAACCATCCAAGATAACACATACTTAAGGGCCAAAGTATTTGGTATAAACTATAAATAAGGAAGGGGTGGGTCCCAGTTGACTGAGACCATGAGAGAAGACAATGGGAAGATCCTCAATAACAACATTTCTAATAACGGGTACCATTTGGGGAGCGCTTTCTGTATGCCAGCATCGTGCTGAGTGCGTCGTCTGCATTATTACATTTTGCATCATTACAGCCACACTCTGGGATAGTATCGCATCCATTTTGTGGATGGAGAAACTGAGGCTCAGAAAGACTACATGACTTGCCCCGTGATCCCACTCCTGGGCACGTATCTAGAGAAAACTCTAATTCGAAAAGACACATGCACCTCAATGTTCACAGCAGCACTATTTACAATAGCCAAGATATGGAAGCAACCTAAATGTCCATGACCAGATGAACTGATAAAGAAGGTGTGGTTCATATATACAATGGAATATTACTCAGCCATAAAAAAATGAAATAATGCCATTTACAGCAACACAGATGAACCTAGAGATTATCATACTAAGTGAAGTCAGACAAAGACAAATATCATATGATATTGCTTATATATGGAATCTAAAAAATGAACTTATTTACAAAATAGAAATAGACTCACACACATAGAAAACAAGCTTATGGTTACCAAAGGGGGAAGGGGGGAGGGGTAAATTTGGAATTTGGGATTAACAGATACAAACTACTATATATAAAATAGATAACCCTGTATAGCACAGGGAACTATATACTCAGTATCATTTAATAGCCTACAATGGAAAAGAATCTTAAAAGAATTTATATATATATATATATAACTGAATCACTTTGCTCTACACCTGAAACTAACACAACATTGTAAATCAACTATACTTCAATAAAAAAAATTTTTTTAATTACATGACTTGCCCCAAACATCAAAGGAGGGCTAAGCTCCACAGCTATTTCTCAGTACTTTCTCTGTTGCTGTAGCTATAGGTAGGTGTTAACCCTTGCTACTGAATTTCCCCTCTTTCAATTCATCTTTCCCCCAAAGTTCCTATCCACCATCTCCCGGTGGAGAGTGAAAGTAAGATGCTCCATGCCTGGAATTTAGATTCATGAATTCTCCTGTTTCCTCCCCTGCCCTCTAAAATTCCCTTCTCCTTCCCCATTCTGGGTTTTGAGTTCCTGTGGAGGCTCTATCGGGGGCTCCCCAGGGAGCAGTGATCTCCTACTTTCAAGAGTCCAACCCAAGCGGACCAGACCACTTCCTGCCAGGATATTACCCAGACAGACCCATGCCTTAACCTTTGCTCTGAGTTCACAGTCAGCAGAAAGTACCTGCAATTCTGCAGCTTCTCTAACAGGCATATTCCCTCCCATCGGCTGGGCTTACAGCTCTAGCTGATGGAGGCAAATCAGGGGCCTGATATTAGGAGTCACTCATGGAAAACCCCACAGCCGGGGGAACAAAGGGAAGGGCTGACTTCATTTATTCCTAGCAGTCCTTCATGCCTGTTTCTCAAAAAGAAGGGCATACGTTCATTTTCCCCCATAATATATCTGATGTATGTTAAAGTTCCAATATAGAGAAAATAAAAATACTTCCTTCATCTCACCTCCCATGGATATCTATAGTTACCAGTTTGATGCGTCCTTCCAGACTTTAAAGACTTTTTTTAGATAAATAAGATTATACGACACATATTATCTTGTAATTTACATTTTTTCACTTAAATATGACATTAAGATTTGTTTCCAATTTTTAACTGGCAATCTGTCCTAAAATGTAATTAACCCTGAAAATTATGAGAGAAATGTTCATTTCAAATAATGGTAATACACACTGTAATCAAGGTTTTCTTTTTTTTCCCTGCATCTTTTCTCTCAATAAAAAATTGTTTTATTGCCTCAAAAAATAAAATTAAGATTAAAAAAAGATTGTTTCCAATTTTTCAATATTATAAACAACACAGCAATGAACATCTTCGTTCATACATCTTGCACACCATTCCTGTTTTGTTTTTTTTTTTTTAAAGTCAATTCCTGGAAATGTGATTGCTAGGGCAAAGGGACTCATATGTTTAATAAGACTCTTGGTACATATTCCTCAGTCCTCTAAATTTATTTCTCAACTTGTCAACCCACCAGCAGTATGTGAAAACTGCCAGTTTTTCCACATCCTTGGTTTACAAATACAGATGCAGCAGCAGGGTTTTTTTTTTAACTTTTTATTTCTAAATAACTTCAGCCTTACAGAAAAGTTGTAAAAGTACTTAGTACAGTGAGTTCCCATATACCCTTCACCCAGCTTCAAATGTTAACATCTTATATAACTGAAGTACAATTATCCAGACCAGGAGATTAACATTGGTACAATGCTATCAACTAGTCTACAGGCTTTATTTGGATTTTACCAGTTTTTCACTAATGTTTTTTCTCTGTTCCAGGATCCAATCTGGGATCCCACATTACATTTAGTTGTCATTTCTCTTTAATCCTCTCCAATATGTACCAATTCCACTGTCTTTCTTTGCCTTTCGTGACCCTTTTAAAGAGGACTGGCCACTTATTGAGTAGAATGTCCCTTGATTTGGATTTGTTGATTTTTCCCATGATTGCAGGGTGGTTTTGCATGTGGGGGCAAGAATGCTACAGAAACAATGGTGCATCCTTCTCAGTGCATTGTGTCAAGAGGTTGAAGATGTTGTCTAATTTACTAGTGATATTAACCTTGATCACTCGGTTAATATGGGTGTCTGCCAGGTTTCTCTACTATAAAGTTACGATTTACCCCTTTGTAATGAATAAACATCTTGGAGGAGATACTATAGTTGAGATTAGATAAATAGCCTACTTCTCAGACTTTGGCCCACTTGTCTCAGTATCCATCCCTGGATCTTGTCAGATGCAGCATATTTTAAATGTGAACAAAGCATACCTGATTAAATAGGCAGTAGCTAGTGAGATCGGTAGATTAACTTGGAGTCTACACCAGCCAAGTGGGTATAAGCATGTGCACCCACCCAAGAAGATGTTGTTTCCTTTATGGTGAGCGCTGCCGCATGAGCTACCACAGTGGAACCTATTCCTGGGCCAGTAATCTGCCAGTCTCATGCACGTGGAAAACGGCTTGCAAGGCAAAACACTCCACCATCTCTCTCTCACTCTCTCTCTCTTGCTCTCTCTCTTCCCCTTTCTTTCTTTCTGCCATTTGTTAGCAAGGCCACCCTAGGCAAATTACTTCCCCCCGCCTCAGTGCCTCAGTCTCACCATCTCTAAAATGGGAATAACAACAGTACCTACCTCACAGGGTTGTTGGTAGGACTCAGACCATTAGTGTTGTGGTGTAGCTTATCTGGTTGTTCCTGGCTGTTCTTGAGGAATTTCTCCTCTGCCTTTAGAGTGTCTCTATCACATTAGCAACCATCCAGCAAAACCCTCTTCTACCACAGAAGCAGAAACTGCTACTCCAAGAAGGTGAGTGACTGTGGGGAGATGATTGAAGCTGGAGGTTTCCTGGTTCACATGCCATTACCTTTTCCAGTGATGAATATTGAGTGGCAATACAATTCAAACAAGACACTTCATACACCCCCACTTTCCATCTGCCTCAGTCAGGACTGTTTTTGTGGAAGCGACAGAGGCCCAACTCAAACTAGCTTAAGCAAAAAGGGGAAGGCCCAATTAACTGAAAAAAAATCTACAGGCAACAAGCTTCAGGCATAGTTGGATCCAGGGGCTAAAGCGAAATCATTAGAGCTTGAGGTCTTTCTTTTTTTATAGTATCTCTAAGCTTACTTCCTCCCAGATCCTACTCCACTAGACAGCAAGAACTTCTTTGCCAACAGTCCAATGAGTCCTGGAATGGAAGCCTGGGATGATATAGCTATATCCAGACCTGCCTGCTAAAAAGTCCCAAGTGAAAATCTCCTAGGCCTACAGCAAAGATGCAGATAAGAAGACATTGCCCCAGTGCTGAGTTCAAGGCCTAGAACCTCAGAACTTGACCATGTGGTTTCTGAGTCAGAGAATTATTACCTTATATATAATAAATATTGTGCCTGGGTGATGACATGGTGGAATATAAAAGACAACAAGTCCCTATCCTTCCCACCTTCGACACGGCAGACATCCCACTGTACTGAGACAATCAAACGTCACAGATGCCCCAATGAGATAATGAACCACATTCACTACCTACAGGCTTGTGTCCTTTATATCCTTCATATCGCTTATCAACTACTCTAGTAGTAAAACAAAAAAAGTAAGAGGCACCAAGTCCAAAGGACTTACCCTTGTCCATCTTCAAACTTGGACTAAACCTTGTGATCTAGTCTAACACACCTGGCGTGGGTCACATGCTCTCCTCTGAACCAATCACTGAGGCTAGAGGGATGGAGTGCTCTGATTGGTCACATGCTAGTCCCTGGACTAGGGAGATAGTGTCTATCCTACCTGAACCACTAGAAATAAGAGTGGAGTTTCCCAAAGAAAATAAGGATGATGGATGCTGGAACAACAAAAATGACATATTCCTTCCATCTGTGCTAAAGGAACCAATTATTTGAGATCATTCCTGTCTCCAATTCCACACTCAAAGAGGTTTTCTCGGGCTTCCCTGGTGGCGCAGTGGTGGAGAGTCCGCCTGCCGATGCAGGGGACACGGGTTCGTGCCCCGGTCCGGGAGGATCCCACATGCCGTGGAGCGGCTGGGCCCGTGAGCCATGGCCGCTGAGCCTGCGCGTCCGGAGCCTGTGCTCCGCAACGGGAGAGGCCGCAACAGTGAGAGGCCCGCATACCGAAAAAAAAAGAGGTTTTCTCTCTCCAAAGGACCCTAATTATCATCCTTATTACATCCATCACCATTACCAATACTTAGCTTGTAGGGGCATTCAGACGGGTTGTTCAGAAACAGACCTGCCAGACAGGTTCTCCGGCACTCAGGAGATCTGGACTGAGGCCAACTGCGCTGATGCAGACCAAACCAGTTCTCATCAATTGATGATGGTCTATAGTGCTCTATCCAGATCTGAGCTCAGAGTGGAAGAGTGCAATAATTGATTAGTGATGTCTGCCCTGGGCACAAGCAAGAAGGATAGGAGCATGTTTGCAATGTACGTCTTATCATGGAATATCTTGATGACACCTTCCTGCTCTAACGGGCTAAAATCCAGGTCAAGGCAATAAATTTTGGAGCACACATGGTGCATCCCTCAGAGGGACCATACAAAATGAAGCTTTGAATGCAGGCTTTGTCCTATGAAGGAGATTACTTTTAACTGGGAAGACCGGACATTTAGGAAAGCATCTGGATATCAGATGGACTCTCAGCCTCAGATGATCCCAGGGACTCCTACCCACTTCCCCCAGGTTTAATTGTCTTCAGTTCCAAGGAACATCTTTAGTGCTGATTGAGCAGCTGTCTCTGCTCCTGACTATGGATTCAGGACCCCTTTATAATGCACCAAGCCTTATAAAGCCCCCCATAGAGGCTCCCTTCTTGATGTAATCAGAAAACTTGGAAGAGCACTGACAAAGAGAGAACACTGTGTATCCAGAACACGGTCCCCTGCGTGACTAAACGTTTAGGTCTGGCCCATTCAGTGCTTCCTTTGTTCATGCCAATGCCCAGAACAGAAGCTACTCATGGAGAAAGGCTCCTGAGTTACCAGCACATGCACCCAAGTGGAGAAGAGCCTCTTGGGCAGGACTGATGACCTTACGACGCACAGGAGTCACCTGGGGATCTTGTTCAACTGACGCACCTCATTCAATAGATCGGGGGTGGGGCCAGAGATGCTGCATTTCTAACAAGCTTCCAGGTGATGCCCATGGTGCTGGCTCACTTTGAGGAGCAAGGGGCTGGCTAATGGACAGACTAGATGCTGTGGGAAGGCAGAGAAGGGAACTAGGGAGAGGGGAAGCTGCACTGCACAGGACAAGGGTAGGAAGGGAAATGAGTGATGTTCTGAACATCTGCATGAAAGTACCAGTCTAAAGCCTGACACATGATTAAAAATTAAATAAAAAGTTCCCATCTTCCTTCTCCCCTTAATCCTTCTACCTTAGAAGTAGGTGGAATTGCCGTTTCCCACCCAACCCAACATACACACACACACACACGCGCGCGCGCGCGCACACACATGCACACCTTTCACATGGGGAAACTGAGGCTCGGAAGATGAGCACCTAGTCACAGGTTACACTTCGGGTGGAGTCAAGCCAGAATCCCAGCAGCCAGCCCCTGCCTATTCCCACTCCTCTGTGTGGTGACACGGAACCTAAAATGGGGCCCTGAGAGGACCTGGGGGCATGTGCAGAAACAGTTTCAGGGTCCTTGTCAAAAGGCCTCTGGTTTCTCAAATAACGAGGCCAGTTGGAAGCTGTTAACACACATGGGAACCAGCCAGCAACAGGTGAAAGGCCGCTCAACCTATCAGCACTGCTTTAAGCTATAGCATGCTCCTGGCTTCCTCTCCCCAGTTTCCAGGGGCTCAATCCCCAGGTGCACCTGCCAGCAAACGAGCAGCAGCCAGAGGAGAGACGTGGGTCTCCCCCACTCTGCTCCGGCTTCCATGTCCTCCCATTTCCTGGGGCCCCCTGGGAGAACAGTTTCTCCAGATTAATATATAGTGCTAATGACGGGTAGCCAGTGGGAAAAGGCAAGGTCTACTTGATCCAGGGCTTGGAATGAAGCCAGGGTCCCTCTGGCCATAGATTCTCTGTCTCCTTCCAGGTTAGTGTGCTGTGTAAGGAGATTAAGATGTATAGTCTGCAAATGGACTAACCCTTTCCAGGCCTCTTTAATGAGGCTTCCCATAATAGGGCCATTTCTCTTTCTAACGTATGTGTACACATTCACACACACATACGTGCGCACACGTTCCTTAACATAACCCATATGGAAATAAAAATCTCTCCCTTGCTCTGTTTTTTAAGTGGATGCTATAATGGGCAACACTTCTTTTCTTGAAATGAAAATCCACGGTTCAACAACACGCCTTTCCAGTGACTCAAGAAGGTAGTTGCAGCCCACTGGCTAGGCCCCCCTCTTAAAGCTCAACTTTATGGGTAGCGAGTAATCAACTAGACCAACAGTTCTGGGGTATAGTGAGAACCCAGCACAAGGTATGGTGAAGTTCCTAAGAAACATACTCAGTCCTGGGACTCTCTCTGGATGAAGCAGCATAAGCAGCTTCGAACCCTAGGTCCCTGCAGTGAGGGAACACTATTACGTTCTATATCATTCACACCGTCATCTACTGAAAAGGAGAAAATTCTAGCCTCCAATATTGCCAGGTACCTTTCAGCTTTAAACTATACAGTGGTGGGGCGGGGATAAAAAAGCAGATTCTGAAGCTGCCCCTCTAACCCTTGACTTTTTAACAACCATCACTATTATCCACACCAGGCTTACAGATGAGAACTCTCTGGAGAGAGTTTCAACTCCATCCTGGATCAGAGGATCTTCTGACCTTCAGCTTCCCAAAGAGCAGGGGCATTCTCAGGCCTATCTCAGATACATGAGCTTCTGAACTCAAAATGTCAAGCAGTGGCTCAAAGTTGAATTGTCTGACCACAGGGTAATAAAACTAGATATTACTTTATTTTTTAAAACCCTGCCCATTTAGAAATTTAAAGGCCCGTCCCAAATAGCATGAGACAAAGAGGAAATCAAACCCAACAATTACAACAAGGAAAATAACAATAATGAGAATACTGTGTATTTTAAAAATCACATGGGAGGTGCCCAAAGCTGTAATCAGAAGTGCAAGTCATAGTATTAAATGCTACCGTTATTGGATTTTAAAGGATACAAATAAATGAGTTGGGCATCAACTCAGGAAGTTAGAAAAGGACAAAAAACAACCAGAGGAAAATATAAAGAACTATTAACAAAGAGAAAAGGAGAAATATGTGAGTTTAGATTTTAAAAATCCAAAGCAAAGAAACAAAACTCCGAGGGGTTTAATCAAGAAAAAAATAAGCAAGATACACATAATTAGGAGGAAGGGAGTTGGTGGAATAACCACAGAGACGGCAAAGATTAAAAATGGCAAAGCCTCTTAATCCATACAAAAACATTTGCTGAAATATTTGCAGCATCCACAAGGTTCATGTTTTAATTATAAAAACAGTTATTAATATTCCTATGTAAAGCATACTTGCGAAACCTTATGATAGAAAAATGAGCAAAGGACATGAATAGGCAATTCAGATCAGAATAAATACATATAGGCAATTAACATATCAGAAAATGCACAACAACACTGTAGGTCAAAGAAGGAAACATGAAAATGACTGTGATGTCATCTTTCCCGCTATCGAATTAGCAAAGTTTTGTTTCTGTGGTTGTCCTTACTGTGAATGGCTACATCCAGTGAGAATGGAGATGAGGTGGACCAGGTGCTCTCCTACCTAGGTGAGAGGAATGTACATTACTGAAAGACCCCTTGGAAACGTTTCAGGTGACCGGCAATTTCCCTCAGGCGGAAAGTTTTTGAACGTAACTCTTCTTGGCAAATGTTTACAAAAACAACACCTGATTACTACACATTTGGGGGTTCCCACATAACAAAAGAGTCAAATTTGGGATGCCCAAGAATGAGATCAAGCCAAGAAGGAGAATGCCTGGCTCCAGGATCGTGCTCTGCCACCAACAACCTATATGACTTTGACAATGATTTAATTTCTCACAAACTCCATTTCACCACCTGAGTAATGCAGGAGCTAAATTTGATCTATAAAAGCTTTCTCCCCAGCCCTGCCCCGATGCTGACATGTTGTTTACTTCCCTTCTCAGTGCCAGGTCTTCCTGGTGTCTTAAGATGTGCATTTCTGCACAAGAGGGAAGAGAAAGAATAATGGGATGGGAGTCAAGAAAAATGGACTAACCATCAAATACAAGAGAGAGTTTCTAACCTTTCCTCTGCTTCACTTTCTGCATTTCTTAAGTGGGCTATAATGCTTTGTATGTTTAAGCTCTCAGTAAATATTTGCTGAATTAAAATAAAAGATGAGGGCTTCCCTGGTGGCACAGTGGTTGAGAGTCCGCCTGCCAATGCACGGGACACGGGTTCGTGCCCCGGTCCAGGAAGATCCCACATGCCGCAGAGCGGCTGGGCTCGTGAGCCATGGCCGCTGAGCCTGCGCGTCCGGAGCCTGTGCTCCACAATGGGAGAGGCCACAACAGTGAGAGGCCCGCGTACCGCAAAAAAAAAAAAAAAAAAAAAAAAGATGAAATGAATGAATGAGTGATATAGAAACCTATTTCCACAAGTTTTTTTTTTTTCTTGCTGATCTCCAAATCACTGGTAGGATGTAACTAAAAACTGTATATTGACAAATGGATTAGGGTCCCTCAAAATGAAATTGTGAGCCAAGGAAGGATACACATGGACTCTATTTCCTTGCCCTAAATCAGGCCTTACTTAGCAGTGGCACAAGCAGAATAAACATCAGTCACTGTGGCCAGATGATCCAAAGCACCTGGTCATTTCAGAGGGGAGAAAATCTAGTCAAGCCCATTGCAGGTGATTCTTCAGAGCTGAGAGTTATGTGGCCAGTGGTGTCAGCCATATGGACTCAACCATGTCCATCCACTCCTCAAGCATCATTATCACCCTGGCGGTCAGGATGGGAAGAACCGGTGTGGGCAAAGCCACATTCCAGGTGTGGCTACCACACAACATGACTCTCTGTAATGAGATGGACTAAAGCTAAGTCACAAAGCAGGCCAGCTCAAGTTGGATTCAGTCAAAAGCACAACCCACTACACGCGTATCACCACTCCCCAGGCCTTCACCTACAGCAGAGGTCATCTTAACCTTCCCCACTGTGCCCAGAGAGGACCTCAGAATCCTTCACAACACTGAACCTTCCAGGCTATACCAGCTGATATACCAGCTGATCAGAGTCATCACACAAGACAAACTATATCTATGATTTCTGGTTCAGAGAATATCTGATGTCCCAAAAACGGGTATTATGAACTGGGTTGTGTCCTCTAAAATTCATACGTTGAAGTCCGAAGCCCCAGTACCCTGGAATGTGACAGTATTTGAAGACAGGATCTTTGCAGAGGTGATTAAGGTAAAATGAGGTCATCAGGGTGGATGCTAATCTCATATGACTGATGTCATTATAAGAAGAAGAAATTAGGACACAGACACACACACAGAAGGAACACCATGTGAGGACACAGGAAGAAGACAGCCAACTACAAACGAAGGAGAGAGGCCTCAGAAGAAATCAACCCCGTCGACATCTTGATCTCAGACTGCTGGCCTCCAGAACTGTGAGAAAATAAATTTCTGCTGTTTAAGCCACCTAGCGTATGGTATTTTGTTTTGGTAGCCCTGACAAACTAATACAGTGGGTATGTTGATAATTTGTTAGGTGAAAAAATTAAGTTATAAAGGAGTACATAAGATATAAGTTTTGTATAATTAAATCACACATGCGAATGTGGGGGAGTGTGCATCTGTGTGCGTGCAAAAGAGTGCCCACCCACAAAGGAAAATGTTTGCCACGTTACAGACCAAAGTGTTCACAGTGGTTCTTTCCACATGGGAGTACAGGTGATTTGAGGGAGCCAGGGCATGGTTCCTTGTTGCTACTAATCAATACTGCCTTTTCAGTGGTCATATATTAATTGTGTAATTCTAAAAGATTTATAATAGTGTACACATATCTAACCACTATGACAGCCAGCCCATGTATGATAGGATGTGTCAGGTACTTACTGTTTTATTTATTTGAATTCATTTAACCCTCACAATTACCCCACCAGGTAGGGACTGTTATTATCTCCATTTTCCAGATGAAGAAACTGAGGCACAGAGAGATTAAGTGACTGCCCAAGATGACAAAGCTGGCACATGGCAGAGTCAAGCCTCCAAACCAGGTCGTCTGGCTTCACATCCATGGCCTTAACCCCAGAACTCCCCAGCCTCTCCATCAGTGGTCAATTCACTGTTTTCCTAAGAGTTTATCTGAACACATTTTTGTTCAGTGCATGATTTGATAAAAGCGTACCTGAATACACACACACACACACACACACACACACACACACACACACACACTCGCTCACTCACTCAAGTACATTTAGCTATGCTTCATGGCTCAGCAAATTACTTAAGTCCTTTCCTTTCGAGATGCACAATTTAACTGGGTTCAAGACCCCATATCTGAGAGGGTAACACCCCTCCTGTAAACCTAGGGCGGAAGACCAGAGAAGATCCCCATTCCTAAGTTCCGGGGGGATGACCCTTATGCTCTTGAACAGGGAGCAGGGTAAGCAACTAATTCATATTTTATAAGTTTGTTTAATGGAGCCTTATTTTTTGGGTTATGTATTTTTAAAGACCACATAGCTTAGATTGATGGAGACACGATGCTGATTCTCCTCTGAAAGCCGGAGAGCTGAAGGAAGCTCAGCCCTTCTGGGGCCAAGGAGGGACAGGGAACCGTCACAAATGGACAAATTCCCGTCAGCAGGAAACTGGTTAAATAAATTATGTTCCTCCCCATAATGGAATGTATGCAAGCTGTTAAAAGGAATGAGGGCTATAGGTCCTGTCAAGGAAGGGTGTTCATGATATATAGCTAAGGAAAAAAGATAAGTTGCAAACCACTAGGGATAATATGATCCTATCTGGTGATAGAAAATTGTGGGGTGTTCGTGTGTCTGTGTGTGTGTAATAATCACTAAGGATATGGACCCTAGTCGAACCAACTGGAGTTCACAACCCAGTTCCATTACTTCCTAGCTGTGTGACCTTGGGTTTTCTTAACCTCTCTGAGCCCCAATTGCCTCCCCCGTAAAATAAGAGGAAACCCTAGTGCCCAGCCCATGCGCAATGTGGTGTGAGGGTGAAATGAGAGATGGATGGAAGGGATTTTCATTGGCTTGGTACATTAAGCACTCAAAAGATGCTTGTAAGATGATGATGATGATGATATTGAAAAGGTCCTTAAGAAAACCCGGCAAATTTTTCACGGTGTCCAGCCCCCGGAGAAGAGTGTCAACGAGAGCGAGGCTCTCACTGTTTGAGCGAGGCTCTCACTGTTTACATCAGACGTTTGTCGTATTTGAATTTCTATCATGTGTATGTTTGACTTTCGTCATTAAAATACAATAAAGTGGAGCTTCGTTTTTTGATGAATGAAGCTGACAGCTCTCCTGAAAGAAATTGTATGACTTCTGAAGTTTCCAGTAGCCTCATTTCTGGTGAGCTGGTTGTGATGTGTCCGCACTCCTGGGACAAGGCTTCTTCTCTGTGGGGTGGAGAATAGGAGAGGGAGTCTTCCAGGTGGGAATCGGCAAGGTCATTTGCATACTCCCAAGATAAATGCCTTGACAATGAAGTCTGCCCTAACTTGATCGCTACAATCCCTCTTTTTTCAACTCAATTCAAGCATGCTAACCAGATAAAGCTGGGCCAAGTGAGCAAACCTACAAAACTTCAGGGGCTGTGAGAAGAAATATTATAGTAAACAGCAGCGATAATTCCCTGAGTCCTTAAAAGTGTCAGGCACGATGCTAGATACTTCTGTACCATCTCATGTCATCTCTTATAGATATCCTGTAAGGTAAGTACTGATTGGTCCCCTATTTTATAGAGGTAGCAATGGAGGCTCAGAGAGGTGAAGACACTTGTTCAAGGACACACAGCTGATGGCAGCAAAGCCAGAGTTTGATTCTACGCCTACCTGGACACAAAATCTAAGCCTTCCACGGTACACAATTTGTGTACTCCGTCAGAGAGAAAAAGGGATGGACTCTTACGTGGTCAATTAAATACCTAGACGCCCTCTACTATATCTCCCAAATATAAGTGCAAAATATTTCATATTTGTGACCTCCCTTGAAATTTTTAATGCCAGCTCAAATTCATTGTTTCTGGGATACCATTCAGTTTTATTTTGTGTGATGGTAATAAGTGTTTTGTAAGAAAAGAGTTTCAAGATCTAGTGATTTTAGGGAGCTCTAAGTTAAATTAGTTTTCTTGGGTACATTCCCTTATTGCAAGACGTTTCAGAGCCTTTGATATGCCAAGTATATCTGACTCCTCAAAAAGGTGCAACTGAGTACACTGTTGCTCAAACTTTTTGATGATGGAACCCTTTTTCTCATGAAGCAGCTCCCAGGACAGAATTCACTTTGGAAAATGCTATCCCAAATCAAACATCTCTTCTTTTTTCCTTGCTTGTTTTTCCAAGCACATTAAAAAAAACAGTAGAAAAGTTTAAACACATTTAAATCTAAGACCGAAAGAAAAATTATCCAGGTCTCTCCCGAAATCATCCCTGTGCCTTCAGAAATACCCAAGATTCTTAGGTATATACCTGACTATGAGAGAATTCCAAATATAAGGTGATCACACCTATAAGACGAACCCATGCTTTTCCCAATGGGAACATCTAAAAATAATTTTTAATTATATATACATATATATATGTACACATATATATGTATATATAACTTGACTTTACAACTTTTAGGGACCTAGATGGAGTCCAGTGTTTATACTTATCATATGTAATTTATTGAGTTTGACATATATTTTTAAATTACATATAATATAAAATAATGTTGATGTAGAAAATCTACTTTCTCCCACTCTCACATACCATGAAACAATTTCATTCAAACTCTGCCTGCACCGTTGTCTTAAGAAAGCCCCTTTCTGTACCATCTCACATGGCGTTGCAGCTCAAGTCATGTTCACTTCTGCCCAAGTGTTTTAGAAACGCAGCCGTTTTTGACCCATGCAATACGCCATCACTAGAAATGTTATTTCAGACCACAGGTACTGATAAATACAACATGGTGACGGCTGGGACAATTGTGTTTTTCCCTCATTCATCCTGTAGGTGTCTCGATGTGACCTCTACAACACCACTGCTTACAGAGCTGTTTGTAAAGTCATCTGTAGAAGGCTTGTTTACACTGACATCAAATACTGGCAGTTCTGAGTCATAGCTCCTGGAATTACTGTTACGTCTCTTTGGTTCTGACAGGTGAATGCTGGAATCTTCCAAAGAACTAGCTTTGATGTCCAAGTTATTCTTAAATAGGACCTTGCTGGTCTAAATAAAATAATCGCAGGAGTGCCCCATCGTGTGAGACACCTCACAGGGACCTAAGTGTTTGCAACTTCTTCTCTCCTGCAGGATAATTATGGGGAGGGGCCTCTCACGTTACAGTTGTGCATGTGCAGTGTATGTAAAGGAAAGACCTCCCCTCCAATAGGATGGCTGTACTCTGTCGGCAATGAGTGGGTTAAGGACAAGCTTTGCACTCCAGCTTGGGAAAGAGTCAGACCTGATATGGCATGGGCCTCTTTCTGCCCAGCACCAGGAAGTGAGGGCAAGAAAGAAAAAATTATTGACCTAGGGAGAGCACTCGATAGCAACCTCATGAGTAAATGGGCCATTTATCCCCCAGTCCGGAGCCCCTTGAAAAGGTGACCGTCCATCAATCCCTCCTCCGAGCTGCCCCTTGATGAGCTGTTCTATCAATGGGCTAATTTAGCTGATTACAGAGGAATTTGAGAGGAATGGGCCGCCAGAGCCTGGGTCTGGGCCAGCAATGCATTAAGTCCACCAGTGTCTCCATCACCCCCCAACTTGGGACCGATAGGGGCGTCTTATTCCTGAAAACATGTCCCATCTGATGGGCTTTCTTTAAACTCAGCTCCAGCTTATCAGGTGCTAGGTGGAAACCCTCCTGCTACAGGGCATGGATTGTTCTGTCCTCCAAGTCCTTGATGGGGGAGGATGGCCTCTGGGACCAGTGCCAGGCTATTCTCGGCTGCCGGTCAGCGGCGTGTCAACGCCCAACCCCATGGGATGGGAGTGCGGGGAGCGATGCAGAGGCCCAGGCTGGACTGTCATTGCTCCTTTACCCCTCTGACTTTTTACAGCCTACGAGGTTTGGAAAATGCCCCCACCGTCCTCCAACACAGGGGAGGCTAAACTCACATACAGGTGCAACAGACGAACAACCATGCTGGGAATCTCCCCACTCCTTCCGAAAGGAATCCCATGTTAACATTTCCTACCATTCCCATCTTTTGGATTAAAGTATTGCCCTATCCAAATACTCCACTTAAAATATTGAGTTGTTAGCCATTTACACTTTAGTATGAGTTAGTCTGTCCACTCTACTTAAGGCTCTGGGAACAGGACATACAAGGATACCTTCAGAAGATAGAAATCTATCTGGAGGAAGGGAGGGCTGAGGGCTGCTACACTGAGGAGTACAAAGGCGATTAATTCTCTGCAGAGTTGGGTCACAGCAAGTTTCAATGGAAGGGAAAGGAAGGTATAAAAGAGGAGGAAAAAGGACCCAGGCTTCTTGACTGAGGGGGATCCCAAATGCAGAAAAACATGAACCTTCCAGCTCAAACCCCTATTTAAAGGAATAAGAGCACAGGCTCATACAGGTAGCTGTAAAGTGACTTGAGTATCATTCATTTCTATTAAGGAGGGTCTGAAACGATCCCCTCCCTTTTAGTGGACTTTCCTATTAGGACTGTGTTGGTACACAAGTAATCCTGCTTGTTTATTGCTCCAACTTAAAACCCAAACCCGTTTGGATTAAGCAGAAATCTTTTTTGATTGCCAGTGACAGAAATCAAATTGAAACCAGCCTGAGCAAAAGAAAAACATTATTGGCTTGCGTAGCTTTGAAGTGTAGAGGGCTGATTTCAGGCATGGCTGGATCCAGGGGCTCAAATTATATGCCAGTAAAACCTTTTTCCAGCTCTCGGTTCTTCTCCTCCCTCTTTGTTAACGTCATTTCTAGACAGACTTTCCACATGTAGTCTCAAAAAAGGCCACAGGGAGCTCCAGACTCGCCTTCTGCCAGCTCAGAAACTCACTCGAAGGAGAAGAACTCTTTCCTAAGAGCTCCAGCAAAAGTCTCAGAGCTATTTCTCACTGAACCCATCTGAGTCTCACACCCGTTCCTCAACCAATCACTGGGGCCCAGGGATGGACTGCCCAGTTGGCCAGACTATGTCTCATGCACAGCTCTGAATCTGATGGGTGTCAGCCCCACCCAAGCCACATGACCTGTAAGTGGAGAGGGGTGATCCTCCAAAGAGAAATGAGGAGGCTGCTTCCAGTGAAGAAGGAAGGGATTCTGGGCAGGGAAGCAGCAGGGTCCCTACAAGGCTCCTGAACAGACCAGTGCAGTAAATTGTTCTGGGTTCTCACACAGAAAATTGTCGATCCCAGGGGTTGGTGAATACAGAGGCAGGACAAATTTCAATGATCCCCATAAGAGCTCCTCAAGACAGGTTAGTCCCCCTCTGGAGTTTTACCCCATTTCCTGATGTTCTAAAATCTGCTGACCTGTTGAATTTTCAACTCAGTTGGCTTAACTGTGGCTTAAATGTTACATCAAAGGCAAACTGCTCATGAGAAGAGGCTTGACCCCACAGGGGACATGTGGGGTTAGGTTCCAAAAAGATGGATTTCTTTCTTCATCTCAAGGAGTAACTTCAATCAAGCCCAATGATCTCTTTAAGCCCCTCACTCGATTCTAGCCAACAAAGAGTGGTGGGTGAAAGCTTCTTTGGAATCAGAGATGTGTTCAAATTGGCAGCTCTCCTGTGTAACCTGGGGCTAGTGAATTAACTTCTTTGAATCTCCATTTCCTCATCCATAAAATGAGGTTAAATAACCTCTACTGTATAGAGTTGTTCTGAGGGTTAATCATTCATTCAACATTATTTGAACATCTACACTCGCCTGGCACAGTGCTAGGTACTGGGAAATATAAAAAGAAACAAAATCAACAAACTTCTCCACCATTATGGAGCTTATATTCTAGCAAGGGAAACAGACAATAGACATTAAGAAATAAGTAAGTTATTTTGAGTGTTAAAAGATAAGTTTTATAGGGGGAAATGTAGATCAAAGCAGGAGAGATTAAGAGTATATGAAAGAAAAGTTTCAGTATTGAATAAGATGGTCAGGGTGAGTCGCACTGAGAAGGCGATATTTGAGCAGAGACTTGAAGAAGGTGAGTGAGGGGGTGGGGAGGTGGGGAAGAGTGGTCCAGTCAGAGAAAGCAGCCAGTGCAAAGGTCCTGAGGTGGGAATGTGTCTGGTATAGTCAAACGCAGCAAGCAACCTATTGAGGCTAGAGAAGAGTAAGCAAGGAGATGGACAGAGAAGAAACAAGGGATCCGATCCCGCAGGACCTTGTGGCCACTATAAGGACATGAGCCTATGAAATGATTACCACAACTTGGCCCATAGCAGATTCCAAGAAGTGGAAGACTGGTGATGAAGATGATGGCAAAGATGCTGATGCTGACGGTGATGATGGCAATGATGACAGCGACGTGATATGCTGTGGCACCCAGCCCTCCAGCAATAGCGTCCTGGCTTAACACAGACACACTCTCACCTTTCTGAGCTGTTCTGAGGATTTCCAAATTAACACAGGCAATCTGCACTTTGAACCCATGCTGAGACAATTGTTCTGTAAACATAGGGTGTTTCCTGTCACCACTGAGTCTTTATCATGTGCCTGACACCGTTATCACCGAAAGGTCACCAGGTGGCATCCATTAGCAGGACTAACACTTGTTCTGCTTACACATCCCTGTTCTACACTTCCTTCTGGTATCAGCAGAAATTCCCTGAATCCAACCAACTGCCCCCATGGATATCATGTGTTCGTCACTCATGGCCTTTTGCCCAAACCAAGTGGATCATTGCCTGGGTAATATGTGGTATATGGGTCCAAATTATCTGGACAGTATTAACAGCAACTGACAGGGCTCAGGCTATCAGTGTTGACATCATCGAACCAGTGCCTGCCTCATCCTGGCTCTTGACTCCTGGAAGCTATTCCAAAGGGCAACTGGTCCTCCTCAGATGGCTAGCAACCCAGCTGAGTAGTACCATAGCACCGTTTCTTCAGCAAGGAGATCCCCCAATATTTCCAGCTCATGGACGCACACACGTGTGAGGTTGTTGAGATATCCTTTGACAATGTCTCCTCCCATTACCTCCAACCTGGCTAAGTGGGCTCCTTGCTTCACCTAAACTCATCTCCCAAATCCGCTGCAGCAGGAAGTCTCTTTTTGAAATTTACGTGCGGAACTATCAAACTATTCAACGTGTTCCAAACACCCTCGGGAAGGTCCGGACTCCTTAGGATGCCACCATGACTTGGCCTCTACCTTCCTCTCCAGCTTCATCTCCCACCAGCCCCTCTGGCCAGGCTAAGAACCTGAGAACTACTGTGCATGCAGTTCTCCATCATCCAGGCCGTTCAGTTCTCACAGGTCCTCGTCCTCCACAAATCCTCTGCAGACCTCCAAACCATGGGCAGGAGCCCCTGCCATGTGGGCTGAGTAACCAGTCCAGAACCCCACTGTGGCTCTTACTACCTGTGTCATATTGTGCCTTGGTGAGGCTCTCCCATCTGCCAGACGTGCTATCTCATTCACCCTTGGGTCTCCGCCTCTGGGGAAGGGGTCTTCTCAGAGCAGATGCTCTATAACTGCCTGTTGCTTGAACACCAGGACCAGTCACGTGTTTAGTCAAATACCATCCTCACCTGAAGCAGATGAAGACACACAGTCCACAGCACACTGTAGCAGGCTGGTTCGGCAGACCTTGGTCCAGATCTCCGCTCCACGACTTATCGGCAGTGACTCTGGGTAACTCAATTTTTCTAGTCCTAGTTTTCCCATCTCTAAATGGGGGGTAGCCTCACCACTTCTTATAGCTACACTGAGGATTAAATGAGATATTCTAGTGAGTATTCAAGGAGTACTAATAATCACTATTATTATATTTTCCACTATCGATGAAGCGGTCACCATATCCACAAAGCTAGAGATTCTTTTCTATTTGTTCACTGTTGTATCCCAGGCTCCCGCCATGGTGCCTGGCACATAGTAGGTGTTCAACAAATGTTTGAATGAATGAACGGGCTGGTCTTGTTAGACTGAGGGAGAAATTCCCTGTATCCCTAGAATCTTTGGCTTCACATGTAGGATTCTCCAGATGTTTTTCCCATTCCCAGAGGTTCCAGTTTGACAGGGCATGGGTGGGCCCGGAAACCTGCATTTGAATGGGTTCCCCATGATCACGCCATCCTCCATCAGTTCAGGAACCTCAGCATCAGATGATTTAGGTCTCCATTACCTCCCCCTCTTTTCTCAGCTCATCTCCTGTTCCTTTCCAATTGCAGTCATCTGAAAACCCAGTCTTAGTCACCGTTGTGATCATTGCATTGGAGTTGATATTATTTGTGTCGGACACAGAGACGCAGCAGAGGCTTTTAAGTGAATACTTGGTAATGGAACAATCAAGTTAAAAGAGCAGTGTGACACAGAGCATGAAATAGAAAGTCTCATGGCCAATTGATTTGGACCACACTTATAGGTTTGTGAAATGAATTTCATTTTCTGGACCAAATGGAAACCCATCTTATAAATCACTGCCGCTCTTAGAGATTAATAAAGGAAACAGGCTTGATTAAGAATTCAGAGCATTGGTCCCATTGCAGATTTATAGACCCAGAGGTCTTGCCACAGGGATTTCAAGATGTCCCACCTGTTAATCGTCATTTAGGAAGATTAACCCCAGGGCTTCTGACTAAGGCTTGAGGGCAGGGCCCAAGCCCTGCTTGGACAATAAAGGAGATTCTAGGAAACACACTTCTCCCTCCCCAGAAATGAACTATTCATGTGGCCTTTGACATAACATCCTGTGGGGTTTTTCCTAGATTCTGGACAGGTGGGGAATTTGATTTAAAAATCTTTCTGCATCTCTATTCAAACTTGACAGACAGCGTTGGGTCAAGATTTTAAAATAAAAATAAAAGCAACAAGAGAAAAAGATGTTTAGTGAAATCAACCAAATGCAAAATAATCCCCATCAGCTCTGATGGATGCCTACCCTGCACCCTGGAAGGTTTACAATGAGTGCTAAGGTGTTTAACATTCAAGAGTATCTTTGGAATTCCTTATCTGTCAAAGCCTGTCTACACAAGACCAAAAAGAGTAGAACTCATGAAGCTGATGTGAGGAGAGGGACAGGACCACACTAACAAGCTTTCTGGGACAGAATCAACTCCTGTTACTTGGTGAAATGTCTTGGTTCAGGATCCAGTACTTGCAAAAGTGTGCTCTGCAAATAGGAAGTCACGCTAGTTTAACATTCTACTCTATAATATTTGGGGCCCTGATGGTTTAAAATTCAGCAAAAATTAGAAAGCAGGATGGTGTTCATAACAATGAAAAGGGACAGACTTCCCTGGTGGCGCAGTCCTAGAGATCTATTGTAAAGCATAATGGTTCTAGTTAACAACACTGTATAGTATAATTAAAATTTTGCTAAGAGGATACATCTTACGTTAAGTGTTTGAAACTTTTGCAGGTGATGGATATGTTTATGTCATTGGTTGTGATGATGGTTTCACAGGTGCCTACTTATCTCCAAACTCATCAAGTTGTACAATAAAGAGGTACAGCTTTGTGTCTGTCAAACAAACCTGAATAAAGTGGTTTAAAAAAAGAAATGAGATGGAAAGAAATGTTCACTGCAGATGCTCAGTAAAGAGCCGTCACCTTGATGGTAGAAGCTAGAATATAAATCACAGACTAGCTTCTGAGGACCCTAGGGCCCCTTCTACCAAGAAACCCTCCTGAATTCCCCCTTATATTCCTGTAATAAGCCCTTTTACCTCGAGTTCGCCTAAGTCAGAATCTCTACAAACCAAGTGTTATGGACTGAATTGTGACTCCCTGCCCACCCCAATTCCTATTCAAAGCCTTAACCCCCAATGTGACTATATTTGGAGATAAGGCTTTTGAGGACATAATTAAGATTAAATGAGGTCATAAGGGTGGGGCCTTAAACCAATAGAGCTGGTGTCTTTATAAGAAAAGGAAGAGACTCCAGAGCTCTCTCTGTGTGTACACACAGAGAAAAGGCCATGTGAGAGCACAGCAAGAGAGTACCATCTGCAAACCAAGGACAGAGGTCTCACTAGGAACCAATCCTGCTGGTACCCTGATCTTGGACTTCCAGCCTCCAGAACTGTTCGAAAATAAATTTCTGTTGTTCAAGCCAGCATGTCCACAGGGCTTTGTTACAGCAGTCCAAGCAGACTAACACACCAAGCGTATTTGGTTTTGTGGCTTTCAGTCACATATATTAGCTGAGACTCTGTTAATACTGACATACCACAAAGGTCTTAATGGGAGTGGCTTTATTGGCCCTTTAAGAGTAATTTGCCATTACTATATTAGTAGATGTCCTATAAATCCTGCTAGGTATGATCAGAAGGGGTTATTAGAAGCAGTATAAACATTGTCCCTGTTAACTTTCCTGGGGGTCATTCATCCATCCAACAAACATTTATTGCACACCAACCGTGTATCCAGTATTGTGCCAGGCCCCGGGAGAGAAACAGTGAACAAAGCACGGCAAATTTTGCTCTCGTGGGGCTGACGGTCCAGTGGACAGAGACAGAAAATAAACAAGTGAACGAGACAATGTCAAAGAGTGGTAAGGGCTCTGAAGGAAACAAAATAGTGTGGAGCACGATGGGAGGCGTAGTTTGGACTGACTGGATGGTCAGGGAAGGTCTCTAAGAGGAGGTGACATTTCAGCTGTGACCTAAAAGGACTGCATGGGCAAGCCAAGAGGAAGACCTGGCGAAAGCATATTTCAAGAAGGGGGTACAAGTTCAAACACACTGAGACAGAAATGAGGACATATAAAAGCCCCTCCAGCCAAAACTCAGAATTATCACTGGGTTTGAAAAAAGGAGTAGGTGTTCAGTACCTACTTGTTGCTTGAACAGAAGAAACTCTCACCTGTTTAGTCCTGAGCCATCCTCACTTTACCCAGTCAAGCTGTTGTAGGTATACCAGAAGTCCCTAGAGCACTGTAGCAGGCTTGTCCAGCAGACCTGGGTTTGGATCCCTACCCCATTTCTTAGAGTCTAGTGTACTTGTAAGGGAAAGCCAACCTTTATACAATGGGATGTCTTTCATTCAAACCTTGTTATGTTACCCAACCTGTTAATGAAAGTCTTCAGACCAGCAACGTCAGCATCACCTGGGAGCTTATTAGAAATGCAGCATCCCTGGTCCAACCCAGATCTACAGGGTCAGAATCTGCATTTTTAACAGATTTGTATGAGCATTATAGGTTGAGACTCATTGTTCTACAAAACACTCTGGACCCATCATTTAATTTCATCCTTGGAAGAAAGACATTAAAAGATATGGAGCCATCAGCAAAATATGACTACGTCATCCCTCTCCCTCATCTTTGACTTATTGTAACTTCTGTTAATAGCCCTGGAGAAATACAATGACCATGTGGGCTGCAGAGGCACGACTCAGGAGAAACACTTGGATCTGGAAAGGGCTCGGAAGGGAGGAAACGCAGAAATGTTTGGTCTTCGTTTTCTGTTCAGCTTACCCCAGAATCAGAGTCAAATGGGGACAGATTCTCCTGAGAAAAACCAGGACCAAACAGCCGCACTGAGTCATGACTAGTGTGCTTTCCCAGGAGGCGGGAGAGCCCTTTGTAACAAGTTCTTGCAACGTCCCAGAAAGGGGAGCAATTACCAGCATTGGTTACACACAACTTCAGCGTCTCCAAGCCTTTGGGACCAGAGGTCTGTCTCCCCCGAAGAATCATACTAGTGAATCAGTGTTATCATTGGTGGGAAGAAGGCCCTGGAATTTGATTAGATACAGCTGGTGCAGCAAGGGGTTATTTGCCCAGAAAATTAAGTCTATCTTGCCTACAAAGCCCTAAGCGGGGAAAGTGCAGGGTCGGTTGAAATGGTTTCAGCATCCATGGGACAAATTAAAAGGCAAAGAGAAGAATATAATCTATAATTCATGAGCCCAAGCAGAGCAGGAGAAGTACATCAGAGGGAAAAGCACATGCACGTGCAGGATGGGTTCCGTCACCTGACCATCTAGGGAAAATGATTATGATTATTTTGCACAGGAAGGAAAAATGTTTCCAATAATCAATGAAGATTCGTATTCAGAAATGTCCATAAGCTGGCGTAAGAGACAGGACAGGAAGGATCTGAGTATCTATTTTACAGAGCGTTTAAAGGTGCTGACGGCGTGATCAATTACTCAGGCAATTTTCTAATTTGAGGAGCATCGTGCAAAAGGCAGACTTTTCCCACCCCTCAAATCCCTCCTCCCAGACCAGCTGATCCCACGCACCCTCCAACAGCAGATCAGGAGACTAAGGGGGTGAACCCTGCACCAGAGTGACTCACAGAAGTTCAAAGGCAACTCTTGCCCACCCTCCCTCCCTATCACTGGGCTGAGATGGGAGGGAGGAAAATACAAACCCAAGGTCACAGGAGTGGGAAACCAAACCCTAAGCAGTAGATTCCTATATGGATTCAACTGAGAGTCCTCTAGACCAGGGGCCAGCAAACTTTTTCTGTAAAGGGCCAGATAGTAAATATTTAAGACTTTGCATATCATAAGGTCTCTGTAGCAACCACCCAACTCTGCTAGTGTATCATGAAAGCAGCCATAACCATATGTAAAGAAAGGAGTGTGAGTCGTTCCAATAACACTTTATTGACAAAAGCAAGTAGTGGGCCAACTTTGACCCAAGGGCCAGAGTTCATCAACCCCTGATCCAGGACAATTTAGTCCTATCTTCTCATTTTACAGATGGAAAAACCAAGGCTCAAGGGAGGAAATGACTTGCCCAAGGCCACACACCTAGGTCAAGTCAGAGCTCAAGCTGAAAGCCTAAAATGTTGACTGCACTTTTTAAAACTCTCTCCACTGTACTAGATGGCCCCTTCCTCCCTTCCTTCCTGTCTTCCTCTTTTCATTATGTGCTAAACAACTAGGGATACGGTACACCAACACACAGTCCCTGCGTTCATGCCTCCAGCCTGGTGCTATACTCAGAAACCATTTTTTAAATAAGCTCACTTACAGAATCAGCATTATGTTTGTGTTGGTTTGTAAATATTAATATTCTAAAACCACTGCAATTAAATTATTAGAATAGTGATCACTGGCCTGGAGCACGCAATACCTTTGGAACTATATTTTCTCTTTTCATAGTTTTGTAGTTTTTGGTTAATTATATATTTTCTCTTTTCATAGTTATGTAGTTGTTGGTTGATTAATTAGACAACTAATCGTGCTCATTGAAAGGAAAAGAATTTTAATGTAAATAAGAGGTGGAAAGAGAAATTGCCCAGTATCTTGTTATTCAACGATATCTGCATCAGCAATCTGGTGTGTAGCCTACATTTTTATATATCTTTAGATAGACACGGATATGTGTGTGTGTGTGTGTGTGTGTGTGTGTGTGTGTGTGAGAGAGAGAGAGCGTGACGGGTTTTTTTTGAGGGCGGTTAACAAAAATGAGGTCTTTCTAATAAGCATATCACTCTGCACATGTGTAACACTGCTTCTATGGTAAAATACCTATTTACTCCCATCCACTGACTTACTGTAAATTTTTGGAACACATCCCACTCATGAGGCGGCATCTGTCTGAATCCCTCAAAAGCCTGTGGGGCCTAAGATGGAGCGGTGGTGATGGTGATGATTGGAACGAGACAGGAAGACTCGCAGAGATGCTCCCAATCTTCGGAAAGGTGAAAGGTGAAGGTAGTAGCCTAATCCTTGAGTGTTCAATTGTTTAACGAGTTTGCCTAACGATCTCACTGTTTAGGATGAATTTGATGGTCCAGAAATAAGGGCACCATCATTCGTAGAGGGCAACTTTTACAAAGATCCAGACCAAGGAGCATCTAAAGATAAATAATCCATGGCAGGGAAATATTTGGCATGGGTCTCCAGGAAGTGGACTGAGGGGTTTTTTTTTACCTTCTCCATCTCAGATTTATGAATCTGACAAGCATGTAAAACATGAGACCCTCTTAGACTGGGGGACTGGGGGTTGTGACATCTAAAACACCATGAGCTCAAACGTTCCCTCCTCTTTGAATGGTGCCTCAGGTCACATAAATCATCCATGTCCTGACCCAATTCAAACACAGCCGTTTTCTGAAGCTGGCAAGGGGAGGGTTTTGTGATCCATGTTGATTAGTTCCATCTATCCATTTTTGAGCCCTGACTCTATACAAGAGTGTTCATCTAGGGCGTTCTCAGTTGTGAACTACAGATGCCAACTCTGGATGCCATAAGCAAAGCAGGACTTTTCTGGAAGATTACTGGGTAGCTCACAAAGCCTAAAGAATAGACTCAGAAAACAAAAAGCAGAACACGACGTCCAAAAGCAAGAACGAGTGGTGACACTCTTCAAGGCGTCACCCTCTGGATGAATCAGCTCCAACCCTTTTTGGTCCTTGCATCACTCCACTCAAGACAATTTTCGGGAGAGCCCAACTGATCGTCTGGGGTTTCACGCTCACCCCACGACTCGGGGAGGATGGAACTTTGATTGACATGCCCACCCTTGGGAGAGGGGTGGCTTCCCCAGAGCAAAAGCAGACAGATGTTACTGGAAAGAAGGGGGAATGGATGGCAAGCAGGTGGAAATCACAGATGTCTGCCACTGCAGAGGATGTGCTAGGGCTCACAGCTGAAGTAGGAGCACACGGTCAGAGGAGCTCACAGTGCATAGAATACATGGTTGGCTCTCCCTCCATATCCTAGTCTACCCTACTTCCTCAGGCACGTGAAGCCTGCGGGTGGGTGGGGAGGGGATGACTTGATGAATATGGCCTTTTAAGAGGAGCAGTTAAGCCGAAACCCCTGGGCGTGACACAGTACTTCCAAACGGCACTTCTAGACCTTTTCTTGCTCCCCACCACCCAAGTTCAATCTCCCTCCAGCAGTCAGTGCACTGCTTCTAAAATTCACCTCTGGGGCTTCCCTGGTGGTCCGGTGGGTAAGATTCCATGCTCCCAATGCAGGGGGCCCAGGTTCAATCCCTGGTCAGGGAACTAGGTCCCGCGTGCCACAACTAAGAAGTCCACGTGGCACAACTAAAGCCTCCACATGCCGCAACGAAGATCCCGCATCCTGCAACTAAGATCGGCACAGCCAAATAAATAAATAAAGTTCACCTCCAATCATGTCCATCCCCCAGTTAAAGCCCTGCCCTGGTTCCACACTCTCCCTTATACAGATGCCGCATGATGTATTTCAGATGCCAGGGTCTGGTTTCAATCTGCCTCATCTTCTACCTGTTATCGCCCTCGCTCCCTGGTTCCGAGTCCCCAGACGCTACAAGTTCCCTCCTCCCTCGGGGATTTGGCAAAGCCCATTCTTCTTCCTGGATTTCTCTTCCTCCCGCCTCCTTCCTACGCCCCACGCCCCTTGCACGTGGCTAACACCTTCCCACTTGTATGAGTTCACTAGGGCTGCCATGGTAAAGCACCGCAAACTGAACAGCTGAAACCCAGTTCTGGAGTCGCGTCACAATTCTAGACGCTAGACGTCCAAGATCAAGGTGTGGGCAGGGGCAGGCTCCTTCTGAAGGTGCTAGGGAACGATGGTTCCACGCCCCTCTCCTGGCTTCTGGGGGTTTGCCGTCAATCTCCGGCGTTCCTTGGCTTGTAGGGGCCTCACCCTGATCTCTGCCTTCATATTCTCAAGGGCGTTCTTCCTGTGTGCGTGTCTGTCTCCAAATTTCCCCTTTCCATAAGGACACCAGTCATATTGCATTAGGCGCCTACCCTGCTCCAGGATGACTGTATCTTAACTAATTGCATCTATAATGACCCTACTTCCAAATACGGTCCCCTTCTGAGGTACTGGGGGTTAAAACTTCAACATGTAAATTGGGGTGTCAGCGGGGGACACAGTTCAACCCACAACACCATCCTTCAAGTCTGAAATTAAAATGTCACACAAGACAGTCTCCCCGGACTCCCCAGACTAAGTAGTGCCCCTCCCCCATCCCCGTATGCATTATCCCTTTGTGGTACTTCTCAGAGCTCAAATAAATTATTTGTTTTATGTTCCTCCCCCACCACCAGATTAAGTCCCACGACCTAGGGACTGTACTGCCTCCTCTATGTACTATTTCTGGTGACCAGCACATAGTAGGACCTCCACCCATATTTATTCAATGAATTAACCAGTCACAAACTAGCCACAGACAGGGTAGTGTGAGGTTTACAGGCTCAGGTTTCAGACGCAGATCACCTGGATTTGAATCCCACCCACCACTCCTTCCTGGAGGAATGATCTTGGTCTACAACTCAGTTTTCCCTTCTGTAAAAGGGGAATAATAACGGTACCTCCTTCTTCAGGATGTTCAGTGAATGAATACACATGGAAAATATGGACACCGGTGCCTAAAGCAGGGCAAGAACACAACGATAGCCCTTCAGGCAGGGAACGCCCAAATAAGCATATGAGTGGGACTTCCCTGGTGGCGCAGTGGTTAAGAATCCTGCTGTCAATGCAGGGGACGCAGGTTTGAGCCCTAGTCCGGGAAGATCCCACATGCTGCAGAGCAACTAAGCCCATGCCCCACAACTACTGAGCCCACACACCTAGAGCCCGTGCTCCGCAACAAGAGAAGCCACTGCAATGAGGAGCCCGAGCACCACAACAAAGAGTAGCCGCCGCTCGTCACTAGAGAAAGCCCGCGCACAGCAGTGAAGACACAACACCGCTAAAAATAAATAAATTTATTTAAAAAAAAAAAAAAGCATATGAGTGACTTTGCTGTGACAAAAACCATGTGGCTTTTACTAACTTTCAAGGCAGTGCTTTCTCATTTCACAGGGTCACCGGCCCCGGTCTCCTTCCATGCCGGCAGTGCTTTCTCATTTCACAGGGTCACCGGCCCCGGTCTCCTTCCATGCCTGCATTTTGTATTTCTGGTTGGTTTGGCCATGCTTCTCCCTGGAATGCAATTTCACGCGGTTTGGGAAGAGATGATGTTCCTTGAAACTTCCGCCCCGTGGCTCTCCCGAGATTGCTCAGAGATAGAAAAGTAGGTTTGGCTCCATTCAGAACCTGTTTGAACATTCGTTGCACATACTTCAAAACCCTATCCCTTGGACTTCTCACCCATTTACTCTTGGCAACAAGCAGCTTCCTGCTTCTGCGACGTTAAAGCTTTCAAGCTTAGGGGAAAAGGCTTTTTGGACAACAAACAGCCCTTTAAAAACAATATTTTGATGAGTTAAGTGTAAATGAATCAGAAACACATGGATTAAGCTTCTCTTGATGTACACATGGGTTTAATAATTATAGGAGGTGGGGGAGAAGGGAAATGGGGCTGGAAAAGCCGTGTCTTGGGTTTTATCAAATCTAAAATGTTTGAGAAGTAATTCAAGACATTCCACACATCCCCAAATGTAGCCAGATTTTCCAATTCCACTTCCAAGGAGCCACACTGGATCTTTCTAGTAACGATTTGAGTGTTCCAAAGTGCCAGGTTTTTGTGGCTTCTGATTGGCTGGGCACGAAGCTATGATTTATGAGACCATTCAAAGATTTATATATTGCCATTATAACAAATTCCTTCCAAACTGAACGGTACCCAAATGCAGCTTTATAAATATCTTTCCTGTTAGAAGCCTCTTTCTATTCACAAAACTCTCCTTCTTTGCTTTTTTTTCCCCCCTCAACCCCCCTCAAGCCACAGATTCCCCCATGAGGTCTCAGACCAATGAAGAGTGAGGGAATTAATTTTACCACGGCTGAAACGTGTTTCACTTTGGATTGAGTTTTAAATGACTCGGGCCCATATAAGCGGCAGGTCATAAGAAGGTTATAGCTAAAGGGCTCATAAGTTAGGTGAAGGGTGGAAGGGGTAGAATTTTATAAATGCTGATTGCTTTCATAAAAAGAAAAGCTAAGTTGTGTTCGTGCTGAACACAGCCAAACACTCAATACATCAGGGCACGCTGTTTCCTAGAGGAAATGTCTCACCCTGGTTTGGTGGGTTTCTGCCTTCCTACATTTAAATGACGTCTTCAGTGTTGGGTAAGTAACTTCTTCCATGTGTCCTTCCCCCAAATAAATTTTGAGTCACTCAAAGCTCAGAGGTATCCTAAACTGCATGGCTTAAGGGGCAGCAGGAAGGTGGGTGAAAGGTGGTTGGGGAAAGGACTTTCTGATTTTCTAATTCATTATCCCATAGGTCTTGTTTCCAATGATATGTTCATAAGCCCCATCCACCACGGAGTACAGAGGTTATCAGGAAAAGAAATAACAGAGCTAATCTGCATGGGGTTCAGAGGCAGGCACATGATTGCAAAATTGAAATGGGAGGTTGGCTGATTTATCAAATACAATATACGGGGGTCATTGACCCAACATTGCTGCATAGGAGAACCATTGCCCAAGTGACCCAAGCCATCTGTGTTAGTCAGCCAGGCCACAACAATGCTGCATAACAAAATATCCCAAAATTCAGTGGACTGTAAGGACAATCAGGTATTCTTTTTTTTTAAACATATTTATTGGAGTATAATTGCTTTACAATGGTGTGTTAGTTTCTGCTTTATAACAAAGTGAATCAGCTATACATACACATATATCCCCATATCCCCTCCCTCTTGCGTCTCCCTCCCACCCTTCTTATGTTTGCAGATCAGTGAGTTGAGTGCAACCAGCAGAGGTAGGATAGGTTTCAGCCTCCAGATTCTTGACTGTGGGCTCCAGGCTGTGAATTGAGTTCAAATCTGTTTCAAGTGTCTTTCATCCTCCTTGTACCAGTGGTCACCCAGATCATGTGACCTTCCCCACATGTCACATTCTGGAGCTCAGATCTGCAATTCCTTCTCAGATATAAAGACACTGTACTATGCTGCTTCTTGTTGTCTACAATTCATGGCTTTCCTCTACTGCAAGAGAGGGTAATCTGATTTCCCCTGCACATCTCAGATGGTCACCTGAAGTCCAAATGAGCAAAGCATATACACTTCATGAAGGCAGATTTTGGTTCTCTGTGCTATATCTCCAACCCCTAGAACAGAGCCTAACACATAGTAAATGCTAATACGTATTTGTATAAGAAATAATGAAATTGAAACCCAAGCAACGTCTTCTACAATCCCACTGGAGTGGATTGACAGCCCCATCTGCCCAATAATGGGATGGATTGTACAAACTGAAACCTCCTTGAGGTTACGGCCATTCAATCTGCCTCACAAACAGGCTGTGCATTCAGGGTTGGTCATTTCATAAACTGAGTCATGATAGTTGTGGGGAGTGCCAGTGATAGTAAGAATCATACCATCGGCTAGAAAGAATAGAAGCCCAATTCTAATTAGCTTAACAAAAGAGAGGCGGGGAGTGGGGTGGGGCATGCATTGGTCCACCTAACCAAAAATTCCATGTCAGGTCAGGCAACTTAAAACAACGACCCAGGAGTTAAAACAAGCACCCAGCTGCTCTCCATCTTTCCACTCTGTCTTGGAAACTGAGAGCTTTAGGTAGCGTTAGTTTGCTGCTGGAGTTCTACACAAGACCGCCCTGTGATGTTCAAGGAGCGTGGTTGCCAATGGCTCATCCCCCATTCTGAGGAAGTTAGAGGGTCTCCACTGGTAGCCCCCTCAGAAGGGGAAGGCACCCTGTCTCTCAGAAACCCAAGCAAACGTCTTCCTGCATTTCACAGGCTCTGATGGGTTAGATATTCATCCCTGAGCCAATGACTGCAGTCTGGATAGAGATCTGCTCATTGCTTGCACCAGTTGCACCTGGGAGCTGGGTGTCGGGCCCATCCCACCCAAACCTTGCGGCTAAGAGGGAAAAATCCCTGCAGAGAGAAACTCTAGGTAGTGCTAGTGGGGAAAGAGTGGACTGAACGATGGTACGCCCACTACACGCCACCACCTCACGATTAGGTTACCTTTTTACAATTTCCAAAGCTCTTTCCCACAGATGATACCTATGGAACCTTACAAAGGCTCTGTAAGGAACATAATGAAGTTTTTTGGCTCTGATGTTTCCCACCACGTTCACCAAGAGGGCACACATCTCTTCCCACTCTGCATTTGTCAACATAATGTTGGGAGCTGGAATCAGCCATGGTGGGATATTTACCTGGAAACTGGCAAAAGCTACAAATCATGACCTTTTTTATTCTTCATATCCACCAAGAGGATCAGAGAAGGATCTGTTGACCATCCCCAATCCATCCTCAGAAAACACAAATCTGACTCAGGCATTCCGTATCAATGCCTCCATAGCTAATTTGCCTTCAAATTCTCTTTCCAAATTCATTCCTTTATTCATCCTTTGAGCTCTGGCCATAACAAGTCATTTGTCATTCCTGAAAATACCAGGTGCTTTCTCACCTCTATGACCTGGCACATGTTGTCCCCTCTGTCCGAACACCTCTGTCACCATTCTTCACCTGGTGAACTCCTACTCCTCTGTCAAGACCCAACTCAAATACTCCTATTTTGCAACTCCTCCACGTAGGGCTGACCAATTGTTCTCTGGGGTCCCAGCTCACCTCTACTCCAAGACTTGTCATCGTGAATTTAATTACTCATGTACACATCTGTCACCCCCCTAGAAGACTGCCTATTTTGTTTCACTGTTGTCTTCCAAAGTCTTGGACAGAGGCTCACGTACAGTAGATAGTACAAAAATAATTCTCAAATCAACAATGGATAAAAGCTCAGATCGGGCAGATAAGTAAAGAAGATAGAGACCCATCCTAATCATCTTTACATCCCTCCCACCTAGCATTTATTATGTGCTAAACATCTGTTTGTGGTAAGAATGATGATTCAAACCCTCCCTTGACCAATTCGAGCCAGTGGGAGAGCATTCTTGACTCAGCTGTCATCTGTCATACACCAGCGTCCCCAAACACTATTAAGCATTCTTTCAGTATAAATACAAAACAAGTTACAGAGACGCAGACCTTGATGTCTGGGAGCCTGCATTAAACTAATGACATCAACCCTCAGCAAATAGGAAAGAAAAAAACAAGCAGAGAAAAAGCTGCATGCTTCACGGTGAGATGGGAATGCGTGGCACCGACTCAAGATGGGATCAGAGCACAGGGACACAGAGTACCAGGAACTCCGGCCAGCTGCCCTACTTGGGTGGGAGAGAGAGCATGAATCACCGCCTCACTCACGCCCGAAGCTCTAAGGACTGCTGGATGAGAGGTGGGTAAGGCACAGAGAGGATAATTAGTCACAGCCAACATCTTTGGAGTGCTGTTGTATGCACCAGGCACTGCTCTGAGCATTCTAGCTCTCCCAGGTCTACCCACAATAAGCCTGACGTTAATTCGCTTTATACAGATTAAAAAACTGCGCCTCAGGAGCGTTAAGTCACGTGCCTAAGATTGCACAGCCAGTAAGCCAGAGGGCTGGGTTTCCAGCTCAGATCTGTTTGATTCCTGAGCCTGATTTTTACCATAGCACCATACTAGCTCAGAGGAGTTAGCCAAGAATCCAAGACAAGTTTCGACCCGCTTTTTCCAAGAGGGAACAAGTCTGGGTCAAGTGTGTAAGAGTTTGCGAATCAGCCAACCTTTGATTTACTCTCAACTCTGGAGACCCTCTGGCCTTTCACGTGCTCCTGTTCCTTCGTTTCTGTCTTCTTTCTGGGCTATTAGGAGGGTAGATAGAAGAAAAGATTCTAAGATCCTAAAGGGAAAAAAATCTACCATATAAATTCATCACCTAACCAGACTGCCAGGGTGAAATATCTCATCTGCCTCTTTGGCCAGGATCCTTCAGGGAGTGACCCTAGTATATGTCAGAGTCCTGGAAAGAAAGAGATGACCCACTCCATCTGTGCTGCCGAGAGGATTATTTACAAAGGTTTAGCAAGATCAAGGAGATTCAGCAAGGGATGGTGTCGTACCCAGGGGCTGACAGCAGGTGGGAGCCATTACTACCCTGGTTCTCAAGAGTCAAGGGGTAAGGTGATATTAAAACCTGAAAGAAGAAAGTCAAGCAGACGAGGCAGCCTCGATAAGAACAGAGCTTTGGTGGAGGGCCACGATCAAACTGGCAGGAGGAGCCTGGATTATAAACACTCAGCTCCACCTCTCCCAAACCAACCCCACATCTCGTGCTGGTTCCTCCCAATAGCTGAATCCAACCAAAGCCAGAATGCAGATAACCCCACTGCTGCATTCCAGTTGGGACAGCGTCCCAGGATGAGAAAGTGGATCTGGAAGCGCTAATGGAAAAAAAACAAACAAACAAACAAAGAAAAACGGCACACCCACTTTATGAAGTCAGTCTCCTAGAGGTAGAGCCTGAAACTCACTCTCCCAGCTTCCCTTGCAGCTAGAACCCAATCATGTGACCCAGGATCAGCCAATCAGATGTGTTCAGGTGTAACATCCATTGCACTGAAAGGTGGATGGCCTGGAATGCACTCTGACATTCTGGTGGGGAGACATCCAGCCTGCAGAGGGACCAGGGACGGGTGTCTTAGTGGTGCTGTTTTCAGTAGTGTTAGTGGGTCACGTTGCAGTGCCCAGGCCTGGTGGAGCAACCCAGGGGTACAATTCAAACTGTGCAGATTTTAAGCCTTATTTTCTGTCCTGGAAATTCAGTAAGCTTTCTGGTACCCTCAACGCAATCCTCTTCTGCCTAAACTAACTAAAGCAACGGTCCCCAACCTTTTTGGCACCAAGCACCGGTTTCGCGGAAGACAATTTTTCCACGGACCGGGGCTGGGGGGGGATGGTTCAGGCGGTAATGTGAGAGATGGGGAGCGGCAGATGACACTTTGCTCGCTCACCCGCCGCTCACCTCCTGCTGTGTGCCCGGTTCCTAACAGGCCGTGTACCAGTACCAGTCCACAGCCTGCGGGTTGGGGCCCCCTGGGCTAAAGCAGATGCTGTTGCTGGCAATTATGAACTCTTACTGATGCACTCCTCTACTCAAGAACCTTCTATGGCTCCCTCTTGCCATTGAAATGCTAAACCCCTTCACAAGATTCTTCAGAACCTGGATCAAATCCAACTTATGTTCCAAGACTGAATAAAATTCTCTCCTTGGGGCTTCCCTGGTGGCGCAGTGGTTGAGAGTCCGCCTGCCGATGCAGGGGACACGGGTTCGTGCCCCGGTCCGGGAAGATCCCACATGCCGCAGAGCGGCTGGGTCCGTGAGCCATGGCTGCTGAGCCTGCGCGTCCGGAGCCTGTGCTCCGCAACGGGAGAGGCCGCAACAGTGAGAGGCCCGCATGCTGCAAAAAAAAAAAATCTACTCTCTTAGCAAATTTCAAGTATACAATACAGTACCGTTGACTATAATCATCAGACTGTACATTAGATCTTCAGAACGTACTCATCTTACATAACTGAAAATCTGGAATGGGAGAAAATATTTGCAAACCATGTATCTGATAAGAGGTTAGTAACCAAAATATGTAAGGAATGCATACAACCCCAAAACATACACACACCAAAAATAAAAGCAAATAATTTCATTAAAAGACAGGCAAAGGACCTGAATAGACATTTCTCTAAAGATGTACAAATGGCCAACATCACTAATCATCAGGGAAATGCAAATCAAAACCACAATGAGGGGACTTCCCTGGTGGTCCAGCGGTAGAGAATCCGCCTTCCAATGCAGGGGACGCGGGTTCAATCCCTGGTTGGGGAACTAATATCCTACATGCTATGGGGCAACTAAGCCCGCGCGCCACAACTACTGAGCTCACGTGCCTCAACCAGAGAGAAGCCCGAGCGCCACAACAAAGACCCAACACAGCCAAAAATATTGAGAAAATAAATAAATATTTTTAAAAAAAACGCAATGAGACATCATCTCACAGCTGTTAGGATGGCTATTATCAAAAAAACAGGAGATAAGTGCTGGTGAGAGTGTGGAGAAAGGGAACTCGTGTGCACTGTTGGTCAGAATGTAACACGGTGTGGCCACTATGGAAAACAGTATGGCGGTTCCTCTGATTTCTTTTGCGCTTCCGGCAAGTGACTGCCTTATTGTCAATGGAACATTCTCACGAGAGGTCATCTCAGCACTTCCCTTTTCCTCCCCTCTGTTCCAGCCGAAAATGCCACCATAATGGCTTCCATCCGGGACAGGAGGTAAGAAATGAGGAGGCACCTGGGGATGTGAAGGAAGTTAGGGTGTGGAGGCAGGAAGAGCTCAGACACACATCTAGTGAGTGGCTGGACCAGGGGCGCATGGTGGGGACCAAGGAAAGAGTGCATCTAAATGCAAAGTCAAGTTTCTTCTCTTTCGTTTGAAAATTACAAATCTATGCTTGACACAGACAACTTCACACAAAATGAGAAGCCGGAGGCGAGCCACAGGTCCCAGGTCCCTAGTAAAGGAAGCTCCCTACCATTGTGAGTTTTCTAAGGAACAATCCTAGTATCACGTGTCAGTTAAATGCATGGGCTTTGGAGTTAGTCCCATCTGGTGGTAATTCTCTGTTCTAGCATTTGGCAGAGAGGTTGTAGTGGGTTAAATACCAGTCCCCGCAAAGCTGTGTCTACTTGGAACCTCAGAATGTGACCCTGTTTGCAATAAGGGTCTTTGCAAAGGTAATTAGGTAAGAATCTCAAGATAAAACCCCCCTGAATTTCGGGTGAACCCTATATCCAATGATGGGTGTCATTATAAAAGAAAGAAAAGGGAAATCACACAGTGAAACCCCAAGGAGAAGCCAGTTGAAGACAGAGGCAGAGACTGGCGTGATGAGTCTGCAACCCAAGGAATGCCGGGCACCTCCAGAAACCGAAGAGGCAAGGAAGGATCCTCCCCTAGAGCCTCCAGAGACAGCCATGACCCTGCTGACACCTTGATTTTAAACTTCTCGCCTCCAGAACTTAGAGAATAAATTTCTGTTGTGGTAAGCCACCAAGTTTAGCAGTCCTAGAAACCAACAGAGATGTGATACCAGGCAAGCCGTTTCATTTCTCCTCTCTAAACCTCTGTTTTACTGACTTTAAAATGGGTACAATAGTAACATCTACCCCTCAGCGGTGGCAGAAAGATTCGATTCAAGGCTGTCTTCAGGGCTGCTATCATTATAATTCTCACAAGCCTGTCAATTACAGAGGGGAGAGTCATGAACAGACTACCCCCATGACTTGAGACAACTGTCTAGCACACACAAAGGGAAGAAGAGGGAGCAATGTGTCATTCTTGTAGACCAGCCCCAGACATCAGAGGTCTGGGAGAGAGAGCTGGGAAGAGCTGGGGAGGGCAGGATAAAAGTAGAGAAGACCTCCCCACATACGTGGGGAGGAAAGGGACCCCAGAGACAGGCTGGAGAAATGCAGAGAGAAAACCTGAAAAAGAAAAGATGCTGCTCCTTCCAATGCTTCTGAGAGGGCCTGACACACAACTCTGCATCTCTCTGAGCCTCAGTTTGTCTTTCCACAAAATGGGGATCATAATAGAATCTCTCTCGTAAGATTTGCTGAGAGTCAAATGACACTTGGTGTAGAAAGTGCTTAAGATAATGCCTGGAATTCATTCATTCATTCCATTCATAATTGTTGGACCCACGTATGGGCCAGGCACCACACTAGGCACATAAGAAGTACTCAGTAAATGTTCTCCATCATTTTTATTTGTGTTATTATTATTGGGTGAGCTGGAAACGTCTGTGTGGCCATGGGCTTCCCTGACTGTGGAGGAAAGATGCAAAGGGACCATCCTTTTCCCCTCCCTCAATCTCAGCCCACAGATATTCTCCTTGGCATCCTTCTTAGAGGCACCCATCCATCAGCAAAGATTTTTCAGGACCACAAAGGACTGGGGGTAAAGTCATCCCACTCCTGCACCGTGGGAATCTGCCCTGAGGACGTGGCCCCGGCTTCCCAGAAATGCAACAGGAGCGATGGGACAGCCATAAATCTTACAAATGACTTCAAGCTAATCAATCATGGCACTCAACAGAGAAACAGGGCACAGGGACTTCGCAAGCTCCCTTGTGCCCTCAGACCCAAGAAGAAAGATCACTTCATTTGTTCATTCATTCATTCATTCTTTCAATAAGTAGTTGTTGAGCATCTCTATGTGTTAGGAACTGTTCCAGGCTCCAGGAAGATAAAGGGGAAAAATAAACAGACAATGTCCCTTCTGACATGGAGCTAATAGCTCTGTTGATTGTACAGATAAGTATATTATTTCAGACCATAGACAGGTACACCAAGGAGAAGTTATCCAAGGTGATGAGAATGTTTATAGAGGGATCTGACCATGGGGTCAGGAGAGGGGACTGATTGGGGAAAGCTAAGAGCTGAAGAATAGTACATAGGAGTTAAGCAGGCAAGGAGGGGAGTGGAAAAGTGTTCCAGGCAATGGGAGCAGCTGGTGCAAAGGCCCTGTGGTTACAGGGAGTACTGCTGGAGGGTAGAAAGGGAGGAGGGCTATGGAGAGCAAGGAATGAGATAGGGCTGGAAGGTAGCAGCAGGCTCATGAGACTGATGCTACATCTCAGCTCCATTTCACAGGTAAGAACCCAGGTCAAGGAGGTTTAGTCACTTGCCCAAGCAGCAAAGGATGTCCTTGACGTGTCTTAACTTAGGGCTTTTGGGTTTTGCTTTGTTTGTTTGCTTGCATAAGCAAAAGGAAGATAAGGAGAGATTTTGGAAAGGAGGTTGGAATAAGGTGGGGGTGAGGGATAGACACGCATGGCTTGAGCACAGTTCCCCGGACAAGCAGACGGGCCAGAGTGTTATTATCGCTTTGCCTTTACACAGCACTTTTGCTTTTCTTTTTTGTTTGTTTGTTTGTTTTGTTTTATTTTTTGGCTGCTCTGCCCAGGATGTGGGATCTTAGTTCCCTCACCAGGGATTGAACCCGTGCCCCTGGAGTGGAAGCACAGAGCCTTAACCACTGCACTAGCAGGGAAGCCCTCCACTTTTGCTTTTCTATTTATGATTCCCTTCAACTTTCCAGGTAAGTATTATTATCCCCATTTTCCTAGAAGGGAAACTGAGGCCATGAAAAGTGAAATGTCTTGCTCTGAAGCAGAGAGCTCATAGTGCTAAAGCCGGGATTTGAACTCCACTTTTCTGGCTCCTAAACCAGTGCGCCTATGGACCACCTCCAACTGCCACTCTGGGGCAACCATCTGTCTTTGCCCCAACTGTCTCATCCCACATGCCATTCCGTGCTAACACCATTCTCGCTAACACCATTCTCACAAACACACAGGGTGACCCTGGAAGAGGACATTTTCAGTAGGAGCCTCAATTAACTCTAATCTGGTTTCCACACTCTCAAGTGGAAAAGGTTAAAAAAATAAATGAGGATATGGGGAGGGGGAAGGGTAAGCTGTGACAAAGCAAGAGAGTGGCATGGACATATATACACTACCAAACGTAAGGCAGATAGCTAGTGGGAAGCAGCCGCATAGCACAGGGAGATAAGCTCAGTGCTTTGTGACCACCTAGAGGGGTGGGATAGGGAGGATGGAAGGGAGACGCAAGAGGGAGGGGTATGGGGATATATGTATACGTATAGCTGATTCACTTTGTTATAAAACAGAAACTAACACACCACTGTAAAGCAATTATACTCCAATAAAGATGTAAAAAATAAATAAATAAATAAATGGTTGTCAGGAATTTCATTTTTTAAGTAATTTTTTATGGATCAGGACCCATATTTTCATCCTCATTCCCATACTTTTTTTTTTTTGGCGGTATGCGGGTCTCTCACTGTTGCGGCCTCTCCCGTTGCGGAGCACAGGCTCCGGACGCGCAGGCTCAGCGGCCATGGCTCACGGGCCCAGCCGCTCCGTGGCATGTGGGATCTTCCCAGACCAGGGCACGAACCCACGTCCCCTGCATCAGCAGGCGGACTCTCAACCACTGCGCCACCAGGGAAGCCCTCCCATACTTTTCACATCTGTCATGTTAGCCAAGCTTACCTTTACCTCTCTGAGCCTGTTTTTGTAAAGACTGGCTAGCCTGAGAATTACATGAGAAACACAAGACCTTGAATGTAGCCCCTGGTGTGTAGACTGTGCTCTGCCGAGCTGGCCTTTACCGTTGCTCTAACTATGATGAGAGCCACGAACGAGCTTTCCTCAAGAATTTCCTCCATAAAAAGTCAAATGCAGTCACCAGACAAGGCATCGAGCCATTCTGGAAAGACCCTCAACAAACAAGCTTTGGAAAAACCACTACAGAAAATAAATTATCTGATGAACCTTTGGTTAATCAGGGGAAAAAAGGTATATGAACTTAAATCTGGGAGCAGTCTGCTCACACAGGTCCTAAGCTAGCAGACAGACTCCTGCTGGGATATTCTGTGTGGCCCCCTCTTCCCTGCGATAATACTGCAAGGATGCTCTATCCGTATGGGACACCTCATCTCTCCTGGCTATGAAAAGAAAAACTGGGTTGACAACTCCCTTTTATTGAGCATTTATCCTTTTCAGATACTACACTAGTGGTTACATACACTGATATACATTACATCTCACATAAGCATCATATCAACCCTCTGTAGCATATGTTCTTGTTACCCCCATTTCACAGATGAGAACACTGAGGTTGGTTAAGCCACGTGGCAGAGGCAGGTTTGGAACCCTGGGCTGTTTGATGCTATACATTTAGAACATTTTGCTCAGCAGCCTCACTGGTTGATATTCAAGCCCTTTCCAGATCTTAACATTGCAGTTCTTAGGTGTAGACGCACCCTTAGTCCTGCTTCCTGGAAATCCTCTTATGCACATTATTCTTCCACAGGTCAGTCTTGGCAGCCCCAGGCAGGCTCAGGGGACAGCCAGGCCAGGGAAGTTAAGTTTCTCAGCCATAAATTCCCTGTCTCTCACACGCCCCTTAACAGCTTGTCTTTGGAATACATGACCCGGGATAAAGCTGGGTGGGGGCAGCCCAAGTCATAACGCAGATGGCCAGGGGACGCGGAGTATCCGGGTGACGCTCCTGACATTCCAGCTGCGCGATGGCAGCAGACCAGCCAACTCTCCCCTCCCCCTGCAAAATGGCCTGACCCAGAGAGACACCACAGGGAAGTCACCAGAGGTCTCCTCTCATCCGTCCCCAATCTTGCCAGATCCATTACCCCCTGTCTGTCCTTCACCCTCTGATGTTTTTCAGATGTGTGAATATGATATGAAAGCTCTGATTTCAAAGCCCCTGTGGACTGCGGCTCCAGCCTCTTGGTCCCCAGGCTCTTCAGTAAGGTCCTTTCCCATAGACGGACGGACGGATGGATGGATGGATGGATGGACGGATGGATGGACGGATGGATGGACGGATGGATGGATGGATGGATGGACGGATGGATGGACGGATGGATGGACGGATGGATGGACGGATGGATGGATGGATGGATGGATGGATGGATGGACGGACGGATGGATGGATGGATGGACGGATGGATGGATGGATGGATGGAGCCATCACACATGACTGCAGTGGCATCACCTTCCCAAAGGTCTTTGTCTTTCTGACAGAAAGGGCACCAGAACTCCCTCAGCCCAGAGTGAGGCCAGAAGAAGAAAGCTGGGGGAAAGATTAAACTCCTGCTAACCCAGGGGTAAGCAATCAGAAAGCTCAAATGACCACACGTTGGGGTGAGGGTGTGGGGGGAGAGTGCCCAGGGAACCTATAATCAGTGGAGACGGTTTTCCAACAGCAGTGTCTTGGGCAGGACTCCTCAGCCTCAGCTGCGCATCAGCATCTCGGGGGAAGAGTTTCTCGAATACCGTTGCTTGGACCAACCCTGGCAATTCTGGTTTATTTGGCCAGAAGTTGGACTCGGCTGTTTTGTGTTTGCTCTCTGAGTTTCTTACGTGATTGTGTTGGTTGTCTTTTGCTGCATCACAATTTACCACAAACACAGGGGCTCAAAACAACACACGTGTTGTCTCATGGTTTCTATGGGCCAGGAATCTGAGCATGACTCAGCTGGAGCCTCTGCTTCAGTATCTCTTATGAGGCAACAGTCAAGGAGTCGACCAGGGCTGGGGTCTCATCTGAAGGCTCTACTGGGGAAGGATCCACTCCCAAGCTCCTGTGTCATTAGCAGGATCCAGTATCTTGCAGGTTGTACAACTGATGGTCTCAGTTCCTTACTGGAGATTGGTACCAAACCAAACCTGTACTTCTCATGCTTTAAAAAGCATATAAATCTCCTAGGGACCTTGTTACAATGTAGATTCTAACTGGTGCCTGACACTCTGCATTTCTTACAAAGTCCCAGGTGATATGCAGGCTGCTGGTCCTCAAATATTTGGAGGGAGCAGCAAGGATCCAGGGAACGTCATAAGGCCAAGCAGATGTTTTGTTTTTTTGTTTGTTTTTTTGTTTGGTTTTTTTGTGTGTTTTTTTTTTTGCGGTACGCGGGCTTCTCACTGTTGTGGACTCTCCCGTTGCAGAGCACAGGCTCCGGACGCGCAGGCTCAGCGGCCATGGCTCACGGGCCCAGCCGCTCCGCGGCATGTGGGATCTTCCCGGACCGGGGCACGAACCCGTGTCCCCTGCATCGGCAGCCGGACTCTCAACCACTGCGCCACCAGGGAAACCCCAAGCAGATGTTTTTAAGGTCATATTTAGCATCATTAGAGTTAAGGGGCCATACCCCAAAACTGCAAAGCGTAAAGCTCAGTCCACCATGACACTGGATTAACCAGAATCCCATATTCAGTATCACATCACTGAGCACGTCTCCTATTTCCAGTCAATTGGGGTAGTCCCCAAACCCTAATGTTTTGGTTTTTGAGATTTCTTTTTACAAATCATAAGAGTTCATACATGTAAATACATACATATAATGTATTACATAAAGCAACTCCAGTGATGCTACAGAAACATAATGTTTACTGTCGACCTACTAGAAGCTCCAAAGGTGACCAAACTTGGAAATAAAGAGAACAAACTTTGAGTTCCCAGTACATACTCTTTCAGTTAAAAACGTTCAGCACCCTATTGCCTTGATTCTCAAAAAAAAAATTCTGAAATCCAAATATGTATAAAGCTGATGTGTACAGTTGATATACTGATGCTTTTGTTTCCCTAAAACATTGCCAATAATTTGATGTATGTTACTATTGCAATAATCTCTTAAGTCTCCCCATCTCCACCTTTGCACCCTGCTGTCCACTCAGCACAGCCACAAGAGTTAACCTCGTAAAGGTTAAGTCAGATCAGGTCCCTGTCTCACTGAGAGTATAATCCAAAATCCTTACCACGGTTTACCTATGTGATCAGGCCCCCTGGACCTCTCTGATTTCATCTTCTACCCGCCTTCCCATCACTCACTCTGCTCCAGCCACATGGGTCTCCTGGCTGTTCTCTGAACATGCCAAGCACAGCCCACCCCAGGGCCTTTGCACTTGCAAATCCTTCTGCCTGGAACACCTTAGTCCAATACTTGCACGTCTCACTCCCTCATTTCCTACATCTCTCCACCCAAACGTCACCTTATCAGAGAGGTCTTCCATGACTACCCTATTTATAAAAGCCCTATATCCTACTTTAACTGACTTTGTAATACTTATCATTTGTTTCTTGTCTGGCTCCCCAAACCAGAAGGTATGTCCTACTGAGATGAGGGGCTTTGCCTGCATTATTTACTGCTGTGTCCTCTGCACCTAAACAGTGCCTGGGCCACAGTTGGCAATCAAATATTTTTTCAAGGAATTACATGATAAATATGACCTTTTTAAAAATGTTCTTCATAACACAGTTAAGCAAAAATTACTATTAATGCAATTTACAGATGAGCGACCTGAGGGTCAGAGGAATCAGCTAATTTATGGGGGTACCAAGCTGGTAAGTGTCAGAGCTGGTATGTCGCCCCAGTCCCTGCGGTTTGAAAGCCTGAGACCTTTCCATGTGAGCTCAGAAGGGACAGATGAACCCAGAGGGTTTGGAGCCCCCTGGGGTCCAGGATTTCTCTTCAAGAACCTTAACCACATGTGAGCCCAAAGGCAGGATATCAAATACCCAAACTAGATCCCTAGGTGGAGACCAGCACTGTTGCCATGTAAAATCCACAGCCCAGAAAAAAGAGAGAGAAAGCTGCTAACCCAACTTTCATAACCTTAGAGAACTTTCTTCTAGGTTTGTCACCCACCACCATCACAGATCCGGAGGTGCGGAGTTCCTAAATTCTTTTCATAAAGCTTTATCTAACTGATCTGGATTACAGCACCTGCCACTTTAAAACCAGATAAAGACCAAAATAAGAAAAACTATACATTGCCTTTTAATACTTCTTAACTCAGTTCTTCCCAGGACATACGCTGGCATCAGCGAGGATTTATAGGAAGACTGCACGGACCTGGGTTCAAATCCTGACTCCACCAGTTACCAGCTGTGTGACCTTAGGCAACTTACTTAACATCTCTGTACCTCATCCATAAAATAGGGACAGTTCTAGTCTCCCGGGAATATTGGGAGACTTAAGTGAGATGGTCCATGCAAAGTGCTTGGCACCTACTAAGTACTCCATAAATATTAAGGTTTAATTCTTTTTAATTCATGGGCTGTATTGTCCTTTAATTTGAATCAACAACAAGTTTCTGAGTGCCTACCAGTTTTTGAGTGAGTCTTTTCCCAATATTATCTCATTCCAGGCTCGCTCCATGAATAGCTCTCTCCCAAAGCTATTTATGTCTACCTAGAGGAGGAATGGTATCATTTTAACATACAATCAAGTGAAAAATGTTAGGAATTTTACATGTTGTGTCATTTGTGAGTCTTCGAAAGCCGGCGCATGTGCGGCACTTACAGCCCATCTCAGTTTGGATCACCCACATTTCATGTGCTCGATGGCCACACGTGGCTGGTGGCTGCTGCGCTGGACAGCACAAGTTGTCCTGGATGCAAATTCCCCTGCGTGACTGTCGTCTGAGATCAAGATGCTTCTCACCCCTGCAATCCCTGCCCTCCACACGGAAAGTTCCCATCTGTCCATAATCAGCTTCCCACAACTCTGTAGAACCACAGAGGAGCAGTGCCCCTCCTGGAGCTCTACCTGGGATGGGTGCAGCTGAGGCCAGCCCAAGCATGCAGAGGGAGACACTGAGAGCATGGGTGCTGTGAGGTCAGCCCCCTCTGCCTGCTCTGCTCCCAGGAAGCCTGCCCTGCCCTGCCGTCTGTGCTCTTTTATTTACTTACTTATTTACTCTTATTTATTTATGGCTGTGTTGGGTCTTCACTGCTGTGTGCGGGCTTTCTCTAGTTGTGGCGAGCAGGGGCTACTCTTCGTTGCGGTGCACGGGCTTCTCATTGCGGTGGCTTCTCTTGTTGTGGAGCACGGGCTCTAGGCGCGGGGGCTTCAGTAGTTGTGGCTCGCGGGCTCTAGAGCGCAGGCTCAGTAGTTGTGGCTCGCGGGCTTAGTTGCTCCGCAGCATGTGAGATCTTCCTGGACCAGGGCTCGAATCCGTGTCCCCTGCATTGGCAGGCGGATTCTTAACCACTGTGCCACCAGGGAAGTCCCTGTGCCCTTTCTTAGGTCTGTCTTCTCCCTCTGGGTCAACACCAAGTGAGGAACACAAACCAACACCGCAGGCATCTGAGCAGAAATACATAAGCAGACATAGCGGAGCGGTGGGGACTCCGGCAAACTCGGAGCCACGTGCCCCGTCCGAAAGGGCCGCCCCTGCTCACCTTCTACGGATTGCTGGCAATCAGGACGTGAGCCTGGTGTGGCTAGATCTCCCACCTTTTCAAGCTGAGAGGTTGAGATTATTATATGAAATCTGATATTTAGTGTTGGCTCAATAGATTTTGTAACAGACTTTATTTTTTAGAGCAGTTTTAAGTTCACAGCAAAATTGAACAGGAGGTACAGAGATTTCCTATACACCCCTTACCTCCCGCACAAAGACGGCCTCACCCATTACCAGCAGCTCCCAGCAGAGTGGGACATTTGTTAAAATCGATGAACCTACACTGATTCACCATCATCACCAAAGACCATAGTTGACATGAGGGTGCACTCTTGGTATTATACACTCTATGAGTTTGGATAAATGTATAATGATATGTGTCCACCACTATACATCATACAGAATAGTTTCACTGCCCTAAAAGTCCTCTGTGTTCCACCTATTCATCCCTGGTCAAAAGACTTAACACACCAAGTGCCATTATGTCATCACTAAAAACTGTCAACTGCACCCTTGGCTGTGGCTGGCCTCTTCTGATTCATCCACGTAATAAAGATTTACTGAGTGTCTACTCTGAGCTTAGTTCTGTGAATAGGAGATCTGGGCAACAACTCAACTCCTGCCCTCCAGCAGCTTACAGTTTGCTGGATGAGCCAGGCTAGAAAAATCACAGTGACAATTGCGAGACAACCTTTGTTCAGCCCATCATCGTGAGGATGATGGGCTGAACAAAACTTGGGGGTTAGGAAGACTGCCTGGAGGAGGTGACTTCCAAGGCACGACCTGAGGACGCAGGGAAGGAAGAGCATTGCAGTGGGTAGGAAACAGATGCACAAAGTCCTGGAGCAGAAGGGGAGAGTGGCTAAGTAAAGTAGGGCTGAACAAGACGGAGAAACTGATGGCATTTGGCAAAAGGGACTTTCCTCTCCTTCTACATGTAGCCTGTTGGAAAGCCCTGACTTCCGGCTGCTGTGATGGGGAAAGCCGTAGACATTTTGCTGGTGTCAAAACTGTCCCTTACACTTCCAAATGCTGGGGGCTCTTTCTGCTTTAATCCACGGAATTAGCTTCTGGCCCTACCGGCACCATTCCCTGAATTGCTGGAGGGCAATGGTCAATGCATTAAGCAGGGCCGATTAATACCCAGCTGTAAATCCCAGAAGCAGCATTTAAGCGGCAGTAATATTTCACGTGGGATTGCTCCAGACATCGACGGGCCCATCTTTGGGAGGGTACGTGCTGTGCCCCGGGCCGGCTGCGTTTACGAGCCGCGCCAAGCCCTCCTGGGCAGCACTCTCCACACACCGCCCTTTGATCAGGGAAATCCAATACCTGAGGTCTGGGCTTTATGGGCAAGCAAGTCTAGATTAAGGGAATTAACAACAGTAGTCACAACTAATAAAACGGTGCCTGAGCCCCACCGCAGCGCGGCCCTGCAGGACAGGTCGGGGGCGGAAGAGCCATCCAGGGTCCCACCGAAAGGCCACCGCTCCCAGTGCTGCCGTGGAGGGAGGCTGAGAGTGTGTACGTGTGTGTATTTTCACCCGAATCCTCTCGTACAATGTATTTTCCTAGTCTCCACTCTCCACAGAACCTTTCACGTACCAACTTAGATTTGACATTTCCTAGAGAAACAGGGACCCCCAGTCAATGCATGTATTCATTTATTTCTCCATGCAATCATTCACTCATCAAATATTTAGGATGAATAAATATGGTAGGCCCTGTTGCGAGCTGAATTGTGCCCCTCAGAGGATATGTTTCAAATCCTAACCCCTCATACCTGTGAATGTGACCTAATTTAGAAATAGGGGGACTTCCCTGGTGGTCCAGTGGTTAAGACTCCGCGCTCCCAACGCAGGGGGCACGGGTTTGATCCCTGGTTGGAGAACTAAGATCCTACAAGCCACGAGGAGGCCAAAAAAAAAAACCAGAAATAGAGTCTTTGCAGATGTAATCTGATTAAGATGAAGTTGTACCGGATTAGGAGAGCCCTAAAGCCAATGACTGCTGTCCTTAGAGGAAGACGGACACACAGGGATGAGGCCGTGTGACAACGAAGGCAGAGACTGGAGTGACGCAGCCACAGGCCGAGAAAGGCCAAGCCTCACCGGCAACACCAGAAGCTGGGGGAGAGGCATGGAACATAGTCTCCCTCGGAGGTCACCAGAAGGAATCAACCTTGCTGACACCCTGGTTTTGGACTTCTGACCTCCTGAATCATGAGAGAATACATTTCTGTTGTTTCAGGTCACCCAGTTTGTGGTAACTTGTTACATCAGCCCCAGGACACTAGAACAGGCACCATGGTCTCAGCGGTGAGTAAAACAGAGCCAGCTGCTACCTACAGGAGCCTCCAGTGTCCCTGGGAGAAAGACAAGGATGAGGCAGTTATAATGCAATGTGGTGAGTTCTGGGAAAGAGAGAGCCCAGGGCTATCTGGAGGGCAGATGAGGGGCACCTAGCATGGAGGTATCATGGAAGGCTTCCAGGAAGAGGTGAGTTTTCTGCTAAAGTGTAAAGATGATTGGAGTTGGCTAGACATAGACTGGGAGGGAACAGTGCTAAAGGCAGAGGGACCAGCCGAAGAGAGGGTCCAGAGGTGAGACAAAACGGGTGCATTTGAGGACAGAGGACACAGGGTGGAATCCAGGTGGGGAAGGACTCTGTAAGTCAGGGTTAACGAGCATGGGTTTGCCCTGTGGGCGGAGGGGAACCACCAAGGGGGTGAGTGACAGAGCCCAGGTTGTGCTTAGAGGTTAATCCAGTAGCTGGGTATTGTGTTCACTGGAGTGAAGCTAAGTGCCTGGAGGTGCCTTAGGATAAAGGAAATACCTCTCTCTGTAGGATTCTCCCTATTACGTGTGCAGGGGTCCAAAGCCCCCTTCCTGTCATCCCTCTCTTCTAAAAGGTGGAAAATATGGGAAAGGGGCTTCTGGGGAGCAGGGCTCACAAGCCACACACACTGGCCGTCATTTCCCTCCAGGAGTTTGCCAAACACCTACCCGGTACAAGTCCTAGACCTACATCAGCAGGCGCGGTCCCTGCTCTCTGGGAACACGTCAGAGCCTGGCACACTCTTTAATGTGCACTAAGATGAATGAAGCATGTCATCCAGTCTGCCATCATGGAGCACAGACCTCTCTGGAATAACAGAGTACGGTTGTTTTCAGAATAGGGCAGGGACACCTGGAAAGAATTCCTGACTGAGGGGAGGTAAATTTTGAACTGGGACATGAAGCAGGTAATTTCAATAACACAAGAACAATGATAACAAGACTGAGCATTTATTGAGCACCTACTGGATGCAGCACTCCCCGTGCAGAGGGATTTCCAAATGGCTACCTCTTTTAATCCACCCAACGGGCATAGGCTGTGGGTGGTCCTACCACACCCAGGCTCCAGATGAGGAATCTGGGCTGCAGGTAGGTGACCTGCCAAGGTCATGCAGCTCTTGAGTGGCGCAGCTGGGCTGAAAGCTCAGATGTGTCTTAACCTGGAGCCTGTGTACTTAATCACCCGCTGCATGCCCTGCATCGTCTTCTTCCTCCTTTCTTAGTTTTGAACCAGAGGGTGAGTGAGGGAGAATCAAGGAAAAGAGATGCAAATCAGGCAGAGGTTGAGCCTCCGTTTAATTAAGGAAGGTAGTGGGGGGAAGGGAGCCCTCACCCCACACACCACTGTGACATGACAGTATCGCAGTGTGTTCTATGGAAGGGGTACCAAGCTCATCCGTCAGCAGCCAATGGACCAGATGGGAAAATAAACCCCAGCTATCAATTCATATGTCCAGTCCTCTTTAGGGGAGATCCATTCCAGCATCTGAGAAGCAGATCAACGCTTCAAGAAAAGTCTGATGTTTTAGGCAACAACCCTACATTCTACAATAGTACGATCTACAGAGGAAGGTCCTCCCTACCCACAATGGGCCCTTGCCACTCCCTTCCTTCTCTCTTCCCACTGCACACACCATGACTGCCGGTTTATCTGAACCATAAGGAAATTAAAAGGGTGTAGTAGGCATCTCTAAAGATGGCCACATCCTAAACCTCAGGACCTGTGAATCTGCTATGTTCCATGATGGCAAGGGGGAATTGGGGTAGCAGGTGGAATTACAGTTGCTACTCAGTTGACTGTAACATACACTGGCTTATCTGGGTGGACCCAATGTAACTGGGGGGTGGGAAGGGAGGTGGGCAGAAGGAGGGAGGAGAATCAGTGTTACAGTGATATGATGTGAAAGGCTTGATCAGCCAGCGCCGCTTTGAAAATGGAAGGGGCCATGAGCCAGGGAGTGGGGGCAGCCTTGAGAAACTGGAAAAGGCAAGCCAACAATTCTTCCCTAGAGCCTCCGGAAGGAACGCAGCTCAACCTTGATTTTAGCCCAGTGAGACCACATCTGACCTCCAGAGCTGCACATCCCAAGAACCCAGCACAGTGCCAGGGACAAAGCAGCTGCTCAATAATGACCTGTGAATTATCTAGAATCCTCTTTCTTCTCATCGGGCTAAATATTGCCACCATCTACCCCAGCACTCATGCTGGTAACCGGGTCTACACGTGTATCTCCCACTCGGTGCTGTCAATTCTACTACCTCAACAACACTCACATCTATCCCCTCATCTCCATTTTCCCTGCCTGTGTCTTGGATAAGACTCTCAGTTCATCTTGTCTGGAGCACTGCAATGGCCTCTGTCATGGTTAAGTTTTATGTGTCAATGTGGCCAGACCATGGTAGCCAAATATTTGGTCAAACGTCAGTCCACGTGTCACTGTAAAGGCATTTTTTAAAAAAAATGAGATTAACGTTTAAATCAGGAGATTTTGAATAAAGCAGATTACTCTCCACAATGTGGGTGGGCCTCACCCCATCAGTTGACGGCCTTGTGACAAAAAGGCTGAGATTCCTCCAGGGACAGGAAATTCTGTTCCAGAGTGTCTTCAGACTCAAACTGCAATAGCAACTCTTCCCTGGGTCCCCAGGCAGCCTGCTGGCCTGCCCTGAAAATTCTGAACTTACCAGCGTCCACAATCACATGAGTCAATTCTTTAAAATCTCTTTCTCTCTCTGTGTCTCATTCTCTCTATGTATACTTTTTATATTTTATAAACATATTTATATTTTATATATTTACATAAACATATTTATATAATTATAAATTGTATATAAATGTATACATATTCATAAATTATAGTTTATGGATAGTAATTATAATTCATAAGTTATAATAAAAGATTATGTACTATATAATAAATAATCTATGGGTTATTTATATTTATAATTTATATATATGCATGCTATCTGTTCTATTTCTCTGGAGAAGCCCGGACCAGCCTCAAAACTAGCCTCCCTGCCTCAAGCCTCGTTACTCCTGTCCATTGTCACTTCTGTGTCTTTACTCACAAAACTTCCTTTGTCTGGGATTACCTCCTTCCAAATTAGTCTCCCACACGTTCCAAGCCCCAGTCCCCCAGCTGGTCCCAGCCCCACACAGAATTGTCCATCTGAGATCAGTCAGGGTCAGACTCCAGCCCAGGTTGCTCTGACCCCAAAGTTCATGCTCTTTAAGGTGGCTCAATGTTACACTCATAACCTAATTCAATTGGGCATTTTGTTTTGTTGTTGTTGTTTTTTTGCGGTACTCGGGCCTCTCTCACTGTTGTGGCCTCTCCCATTGCGGAGCACAGGCTCCGGACGCGCAGGCTCAGCGGCCATGTTTCACAGGCCCAGCCGCTCCGCGGCATGTGGGATCTTCCCAGACCGGGGCACGAACCCGTGTCCCCTGCATCGGCAGGCGGACTCTCAACCACTGCGCCACCAGGGAAGCCCTGGGCATTTTTTAATTCTGGAAATTTTCAACATATAATAAATCAGGTAAGGTAGAGGAAATATATAATAAATCCCTCCTACCCATCTCCTAGCTTCAACAATTATCAGCTCATGGCTATTCTATTTCATCTACACCTTCCATCTCCCTCCCTCATCTCTTGCATTATCTTGAAGCAAATCCCAAACATCATACCCATCATCAAGCCGTTCACAAATATTTCAGAATGTGTCTCTAAAAGATAAGGGCTTTCTGTTTTAACACAACCACAATACCACTGTCACACCCCCAAATTTAACAATTTAACAATAATCTTTAATATTATCAAACGTCCAGTCCAGTATTCAGATTTCTAGTAATCTCATGTGTCATTATTTTTTCAGTTTTTAAAATTTTTTTCGTATTTATTTATTTCTCTTTTTTTCTTCCAATTTTATTGAGATATAACTGACATACAGCACTGTAGAAGTTTAAGGTGTCCAGCATAATGATTTGACTTAAATACATCATGAAATGATGACCACAGTAGGTTTAGTGAACCTCCATCATCTCATATAGACACAAAATTAAAGGAACAGAAAAACTATATTTTTTTCCTTGTGATGAGAACTCTTAGGATTTACTCTCCTAGCAACTTTCATCTGTAACATCCAGCAGTGTTAATTATATTTATCATGTTGTACGTTATATCCCTAGTACTTATTTATCTTATAACTGGAAATTTGTACCTTTTGACCACCTTCATCCAATTTCCCCACCTTCCACCCCCCGCCTCTGCTAGCCACAAATTTGATCTCTTCTTCTATGAGGCTGTTTGTTTGTTTTTAAAGTATAATTGATCTACAACACTATGTTAGTCCCTGTTACACAACACAGTAATTCAATATTTCTAGACATTTCAAAATAATCTCGATGGTAAGTCTAATCACCATTTTTTCAGGTTTTTTTTTTGATTTGTTAAGAATCAGGATCCAGATAAGGTCCAGGTAACTCCAGACACAGATTGTGATAAGCTGATATCATGAAAAAAAAAGCACTTCCCAGGTTCCCGGTAAGACACCTAAAACCACACTCACAGGAAGAAAGGTCCTCAGACTGCATTCAAAACAAATATCATGCAAACCAAAACCACAACGAGATATCACTTCACACCCATCATGATGGCTACTATGAAAACAAACAAACACACAAAAACAGAAAACAACAAATGTTGGCAAGGACGTGGAAAAACTGGAACCCTCCCGCATTACCACTGGTAAGAATGCAAAATGGTGCAGCCACTGTGGAAAACAGTATGGTGGTTCCTCAAGAAATTAAACATGGAATTACCATATGATCCAGCAAGTCCACCTCTAGCTATATACCCAAAAGAACTGAAAGCAGGGACTCGAACAGATATTTGTACATCCATGTTTCTACCAGCATTATTCATAATAGCCACAAGGTGGAAACAACCCAAGTGTTCATCAAATGATGAAAAAAATGAACAAAACTGTGGTATCTACATACCATGCAATATTATTCAGCCTTTAAAAGGACGGAAATCCCACCACATACTACCACATGGATGTACCTTGAAGACATTACGCTAAGTGAAACAAGCCAGACACAAAAGGACAAATATTGCACAGTCCCACTCATATGACCCAAGACAGTCAAATTCATAGAGACAGAAAGTAGTGGTAGTTGCCAGGGGCTGGGGGGAGAGGGGAACGGAGAGTTAGTATTTTTGGAGAATGGAGCTTCAGCCTGAGATGATGAAAGAGTTCTGGGGGTGGATGGTGATGATGCTTGTACAACGTTGTGAATGCACTCCACGCTACTGAACTGTATATTTAAAATCGTTAAGATGTTCAGTTTTATGGTATGTATATTTTAGTAGAATAATTAAAAAAAAAGAAATATAGTTGTGTCTAATTTCCTTACCATTTCAGCCACTGGAAAAGTCCTAGTCTCCATGTCAAGGCAGAAGAATAACAGTGTGCCAGGGGACACGTGAAGAAGAGATCATTCCAGGCAGAGTGAGGCAAGGAAGAATAACCACTCTGTCCAAGACATGGAGTAATTTTCATTTTCTTCTTTTGTTGCCACTCATGTTTTCAATTTTCTAAAATTGCTACAGCTCTGGGTTTTCAAATGTCAGGGGCAGAAGTTTTCTCTCCATACAGAATCTCCCAGAACACTGTCATCAAATTATACACTGAAAACAATGCCGTTAACATTCATCTATGTCACAGATGAACATCATATTTTATAGCAACTAGTCTTTTTTAAAAAATGCAACTTTAGACCAAAGGACATAGACTTGGCTAAGAGAGTGGAAAAAGAAGCGAGCAGGAAGGGAAATGTTTTTCAAAGAGGTTTCAAGATGGGGAGGAAAAGTCATTGGTGATAAAATGTGGATTCTGTGGGACGAAAGCAACATAATTTAAAGGACAGTGTGGATTTACCCACTTTCATAGGCAAGGAGAGAATGGTTGAGGACACACTCTGAAGAATTTAACACAGTTATACAAGTAAAAGAACTGATTACCATTACACATACTTAAGTAATATATAATTTTTTGACTCTTCATCTTATGGCTTCCAGATCGAGGAGCTAGTATGGTCCAGGTTCGGGTGAGAAAGGGCACTAATCTCATCAGTGAGTGTTCCACCCTCTTGACCTCATCACCTCCCAAAGGTCCTGCCTCCTCATACCACCACCTGCTGGGTGGAGGGGATAAGTTTCAATATCCGGAATTTGGAGAGAGACACAAACATTCAGACCATCACAGAGAGGAAGACAGCCAGTAAATGCACATTACATGGGGTGCAACAGCTGCATAGATATGAATTTCCTTTGGAGATAATGAGAATGTTTGGAACTAGAAAAGGCGGTGGTTGGTCCACATTGTGAATACAGTAAATGCCACTGAATCTTTCACTTTAAAATGGTTAACTTATGTTATACGAATTTTGTCTCATTTTTTAAGTGTTTTATCAATTTTACCACACTGTGGATGATTTAATCTCTTAATTTCTTAAACTCACTGTGGAGCTTAATCTTTCTGGGGAAACTCAGGGTGTGTCATCCATGCACATCAGAGTTATCTCCCCCAAATGGTGAAGGATCTGGGGTGTCAAATGTCAGTCCAGGGTTGAGAACTCTCCCTAAGGGATGCAGTTTCGCAGGCACTTCCAGCCTGCAATGGAAGTGGCAAAGTAAGTGGGCTCCAGCTGGTGGCGCTGAAGATACAAGCACAGAGTCACAGGTAGAGCAGGTGTCAACAGTGTCACCCGCACCAAAGTTCACACACTGTTGCCATCAGCATTCTTCATTGTTTTGCCTGCTGTGTTACGTTTCAGTGTTTGAAAACACCTCACTTTTTTCATCCACTTTATCACCAATGTGCACTCAGTTTGTCTCTAACCATTATTGTAAATAGTAGCTGGGATCATTCTTATTTCTCTTGGATAGACATGTAGGAGAAAAATTACTAGATCAGAGGATTATGAATTTTCAACATGAGACTACAACATGAAGCTGTTTTGCCAAAACCCTTGTGCCACTTTGCATTCCCGCTGCACCCCACACCCTTTTTCATCCTGGTTTGTCAGACTTTTTTTTTTAATTTTTGCCAAACAAATGAGTGTAAAATACTATCTCATTCTCACTGTGATGTGCCTGATATGATGTTCAACATCTCTTCATGTATTTATTAGCCATATATGTCCCTCATTTGAAATGTCTGTTCATGTATTTTGCCCATTTTTCTATTGGGTCGTTGAGCTATACTTACTGATTTCTAAAAATTCTTTACATATGCCTGATAATACTCTCCTTTGTGAGTTCTGTGTATTGTATTTTCTCCCAGTTGGTAATGTGTCTTTCACCTTTTAAGGTTTCTGTTGATGAGCAAAATTCTTGATTTTAACAGTCAAGTTTATCCATCTTTTTGGTTTTTTTAAAAAAAAAAAAAAACACTAAACATTTGACAAGAGGGAACTGATCAAATAAACTATGGTATGCCCATGCAGTGTAATACTGTATAGCTATTAAAAATTACTTTGCTGAAAAATATTTTTTGAAACGGAAAGATGTTTGTAATTTAATATTGAGTCAAAAATAAGCATATCAAAAAAGTTGTACGTATAACAAGTTCTCACAGTATGTTTTTTTAAAGTTTGATAATATACTGTGTTAGCAAGCTTGTGGACTAAGAAGCTCTCTTATTCTTTACTGGTGGGTGGTGTGCATTGATACAATCTCTAGGAAATGGAATTTGGCAACGTCTATCCAAAATTTTAATGTACATATAATTTAACCCAGCACGTCTTCTTCTGGATATTTACCCAACCAATACCCTTACCTGTGTGCCAAGAGACATAGAATAATAGTCATTGCAGCTCTGGTTAATAGCAAAAGGCTGAATTATGAGATAGCCATAGGATAAGATACTAGGTAACTCTTTAAAAACACAAAGTAGTCTACTGTATTATAATGAAATCATCTCAAGGCCTATTGTTAAATGAAATGAGTAAGAGGTTTTTGTATGATACCATTCGCATTACAAATATTTAGAGCTTTGTAACTTCTTTGCATGCATTCTTTGTGTAGACTATCTCTGGAAAAAAGCAAAAGAAACGGGTAACTCCTTGCTTCCTAGGAAGGGACCTGGGTGGCTGCAGGGCAGCCTCACAATCTTTTTAGGTAAAAAATATTATTATAATCATTGGAGATGAAGACACTATGAACAGAGCATTCCTGAAGACCCACTGGGGCAAAAAGAAAAGAATCCAAGGAAATCACCTCTACTAATTCACTCCAAGTGTCGTGATCATTTTCTCTACTCCAGGCTCTGTGGGATAATAATAGCACCTGTGCCTTGGGGTGGTTTGGTGATTAAATGACACCCAATAAGCAGGAATTTGCACCCCATGAGAGCTCAATAAATAGTTATTAAAACAATATTTTTTCGTAGTATAATTTATTTTACAGGTTACCTCAATTGGTTTTGCCAATAGCTCTTTGCATTAAATAAGACAAGGATGGCTTCTATCATACCCATTTTAGAGAAAACTGAGGCTCAGAAAGGTTAAGTCCATAAGGGTTCCTCACCCAGCTTTGGAGAACACAGAGGGGGCTTCCTGGAGGTGGCGGTGCCCGACTACAGACTCTGCCACCAGATGCATGGGATCATATCCGGGCTCTGCTGTTCACTCACTGTGGGACCCTGAGCAAGTTCCTTAAGCTCTCTGTGCCTCCATTTTTGCATCCCTAAAATGGAAACAATAAAAGTACTGCTTCCTAGAATTGTGAAGATGAGATGAGCTCATTCGTGTTAATTGCTGCAGCCAGTGAGCCCTTTAAAAACATCAATCAGATCACATCACTCTTCCACTAAACCCTTTCATTGGCTCCTATCTCACTTGGAATAAAACCCTAATTCCTTCCAGGGAGGGGCCCAGAGGTCTGACAAGGGCTTGGTTGTCCAGCTACCTCCCTCTCTGGTCTCATCCTTTAACTCACTCCTCATTGGTCAACCGGCTTCCTGGTGGTGCCTTAAACACACCCAACTCCGCCCTGCCCGCAGGCCTTTGGACCTTTTGTTCCCTCTGCCAGGAAGGCCCTTCTCACAGGTACCCCTCCCCCCACTGCACGTGGCTCCCTTGGCCACTTCAAATCTCGCACAAGTGTCCCTTATCAAGCCAATTGTCCCTGACCACCTACCTCCTTATCCTGATGGGTTATTTCTCCCCCACACTTATCACCATATATCTGTTTATTTGTGGATTCATATCTCATCCTTAAACATAAGCTTGATGGGGGCAGGTAAGTCCTCTGTTTTGTTCATCGCTGCATCCCCGACACTTAGGACAGGACCTCTCACCCTTCGGGACCCTGGTAAATAATAGCTCCCCCAACAGGCAGGAGGGAAGGGTGTTTCGGGCAAAGGGGGCACAGCCTGAGCAAAGGCATGGCAGCGGGGAACAGAGCATGGCCCCAGCAGGAGCCACAGGTGGTTCCTTTGACCTGGCTTCACCTCTTGAATTACGGAAATGGCCTCTGCATACCACCAAAAACTCAGATGCGTTGCTTCCTTAGAATCCCAGCTAAAACACTTTGGACTGACACGTCATCCAAACCCTTCTTTATCTCCCTCGTCCTTTCCCAGGGCCGCTGCCGCCTTAGTCTCCAGCCCCCAAGGCTAGATGTACAGCCAGCCAGTCCCCACCAGCAGCTTGGGGGGCCTGGGGAGAGCCTGTATCTAGCAGAATGAGGGAAAGACTTTGGGGGAGAGGGATGCATCCCTAGAGCAAAGCCGCCTAGTGGAGCACTGTCAGCTCACAGCAAATAAACAGGAAAAAAAAAATACTAGAAAGGGTCTGCATCTCCTCTACCCCTTTAAGAAAGACACCTCTGGACTCTGGCTGGAGGTCTCAGCAGGAAACCAAACACACACAGAAGGGCTGCCCCGCCAGATAAAGAGACATTTATTAAGGTACTTGTCTCCACAGCAGGAAATCAGCATGGGGGTCTCAAGCCTCCCAAAGAGGGCAAGCATCTTTAAGAGAGAGGGGGGAAGGAAACTTGATTTGAAACACTTGTCTCCAGATGGGACCAGTAAAAACACAGGCCCTCAGACTGGTTTCAAACCTTGCAGGAAAAGGAAGAGCAATGAACAGCTTTCTAGAAACTTCCAGGCCCGAAAGAATGGCCCTCTCCAGGCCACCACGCAGGCTACATTGCCTGAGCTCCCACCAGATCTGTCCCCACACGGCTTCCTCTGGGTTTCTGGCTGGAGCTAAGATGGTAGCCCAGTGGCGTGTTTTGTTTCTGCAAAAGGAGGTTGTCTTGGAAACGGAACCAAGACAAGGTCTGAACAGGGAATTCCTGGGCAGGGAAGCTCTGGGCAGTGCACCCGGGATGGGGCGCCTCTCCAAGAGCCAGGCTGCCTTGAGCACTGCTGCTCTCCTTTCCCGAAAGCTGCATGCTCTCTTCTTCCATGAAGCCGTGCAGAGTTTTCTCACTTTGTCTGGAACACTCTCTCCACACCACCCCGACCATCCCCACCGTCACCACCTTCTCATCCTTTAGACCTCGGTCCTCCAGGGAAGCCTCCTCTGATCACTCTGACAAGCCCAGACGCCATGCAACGGACTCTCCTGTACCTACCCTCTCTCCAAAATGTACCTTGCCGATGCTTATCACAACTAGCATCTCCCATGTGATACAGGGGCAACTGTCTATTGCCATTCTTCTCCAGTCCTTCTGCCATGCTCACCATGAGGGCCACAGTGCATGACACATAGTAGGCCCTCAATTAATATGGGTTCAATGAATGAATAAATGGACCCTCAGAAAAAAATGCGCTCAGGCTCCGAGGCAAGCGTCCAAACTCTTGAATGTATGCACGAATGAGTGAATGAGCGAATGAATGAATGAGTGAGCGAAAGAATGAATGAGCGAATGAATGAACGAGAGATGAATGAGTGAGAGAATGAATGAACGGGTGATTAAATGAGTGAATAAGTAAGCAAAAGACTGAGAATGAATAGTGATGGCTCCCTCAGGGGTGGCCCTGGGGTTCATACCTTTTTTCTGTCTCTCCTTTTCTCTATATGCCATTAGCGAGGGAGGTAGGAGAGTTTGGCATGAATATGGCTCTAACCAAAACACGTAGGAAGAGGAGGACATTTCCCAAAGGGGCACCTGGTTGGGAGGCTTCCAGGCAGACCCACAAGGGGCAGCTCTGTCCCTGACCCCTTTCACCTTCCCTTGTTCTGATCTTTATGGGGCCGTCTGCCTTTTAGCATCAAAGGAGACAGCAGGGCCCTGATTTGTCCCACAACCGCTCTATAAAAATGTAATTAACCAATAACCCGCTGTCTGAAAAACAAACCATCTTCCTGTTTCTTCTCCCATAAAAAGCATTTGACAGCTCTGTTCTATCAGCTTATAAAACCTGGAGAGAGTCGACTTAGCCCTCTTTGGAATGAAAACCCTCAAGGGGGGAGCACCCAAAGTGGGGAGAAACACACCTCTGATCTCCCAGGCAGTCAGCGGCAAAGTCTCTGGAGGTTTCTAGGGAAGGAAAGGGAAGCAAGTCATTTTGGTCGGATCTGGGACTGGACAGTGCAAGTCTCACCTAGAAAGGGCAGGAGGAGCTTGGAGATGTGGACAGCCCAGGCCTGCCGCAGCCATAGGCAGCATTCTCACCGCTGCTGGAAAGGTCATTCCTTCATTTAGTCACTCAACAAACACAGATCAGGCACCTACCATGCACTGGGCATTATACTAGGCCCTGAGGGTTCAAGTTCAGTACAACATGTCATTCAAGAAACTCACATCTATAAATACGCATTTAGTTTACATGATAACGGAGCACTTTGATTTGAATTGATTGACATGCAAAAGGTGTGCAGGGTCCAGCATTACATGGATGAGGCAGGTTATAAAACAGTAAGGACACTACGGTTCCATGTTGATTTTTTTTTTAAATGAAAGAAAAAAATAATGGAATTTGAGGGAGGGGTGATAGAATTGTTCTCTATCTTGATTGTGGGAGCTATGTCATGGGTTGAATTGCATCCCCCAAAAAGATACGTCCAAGTCCTAACCCATGGTACCTGTGACTATGACCTTATTTGGCAACAGGGTCTTTGCTGATGTAATTAGGCAAGGATCAAGATGAGATCATCCTGGATTAGGGAAGGTCCTAAATCCAATGAGAGTGTCCTCATAAGAGGACGGGAAGGGAGATTTGATACACATGGGGAAGAGGACATGGGAAGACAGAGGCAGAGATCGGAGTGATGCAGTCACAAACCAGGGAATGCCTGGAGCTGGAAGAGGCAAAGAAGGGTCCTTCCCTAGGGCCTTCAGAGGGAGCGTGACCCTGCTGCCACCTTGGTTTCAGACTGCTGGCTTCCAGAACTGTGAGAGAATAAATTTCTGTCGTGTAAGACCAAGCTTGTGTTAATTTGTTACAGCAGTCACAGGAAACATACAGGGTGGCCCCCAGACTCGATGTATTGAACTGTTCACTACAATTCTACTGTATTTAAATTATGCTTTGATTTTTAAAGTATTTTAAAAACAGGGAGCTTAAGGACTTGAACACACACTTCTCCAAAGAAGATACACATATGTATGAAAAGACTTTCGTCATCTTCATCAGTCATGCGGAAATGCAAATCAAAATCACCATGATATACCACTTCACACCTAGTAGGACGGCTGTTATCAAAAACAAAACAAAATAACAAGTGTTGGTGAAAATGCAGAGAAATTGGAGGCCTCATACATCAGTCGTGAGACTGTTACATGGTGCAGCCGTTGTGGAAAATAGTTTGGTGGCTCCTCAGAGCTAAACACAGAATTACTATATAACCAAGCAGCTCCACTCCTAGGAACATACACGATAGAACTGAAAGCAGGGACCCAAACAGATACTCGTACACCAATGTTCACAGCAGCATTATTCACGATAGCCAAAAGGTGGAAGCAACTCAAGTGTCCATCAACAGATGCATGGATAAACAAGACGTGGTACGTACCTACGATGCAATAGTATCCAGCCTTAAAAAGAAATGAAGTTCTGACACAGGCTACAACATGGAGGAACCTTGAAAACATGACGCTTAGTGAAAGAAGTGAGGCATGAAAGGACAAATATTGTATGATTCCTCTTACATGAGGTACTTAGAACAGAAAAATTCATAGAGAAAGAAAGTAGAACAGAGGTTACCAGGGGCTGGAGGAAATGGGTGTTAGTGTTGAAGAGGGGTACAGAGTTTCTGTTTGGGATGATGAAAAAGTTCCGAAAACAGATAGCGGTGACGGTTGTACAATATTGTAAATGTACTTAACGTCACTGAATTGTACACTTAAAAATGGTCAAAAAGGTTAAAATGGTAAATTTTATGCTGTCTACTTTACAAACATATAAAATATGTGTACTTATATATATATATATATATATATTTTTTTTTTAATAGGAGAGATGTCTAGATGCTACCAAGGACTTGATTTTGTTTTCTTCTTCATAATTTGTGGTGTTTTTAATACTTGTTTTACTATGACTATATGTTGTATAAAGAATTCACAGTCTGGGGCTTCCCTGGTGGCGCAGTGATTGAGAGTCCGCCTGCCGATGCAGGGGACATGGGTTCGTGCCCCGGTCCGGGAAGATCCCACATGCCACGGAGCGGCTGGGCCCGTGAGCCATGGCCGCTGAGCCTGCGTGTCCGGAGCCTGTGCTCCGCAACAGGAGAGGCCACAACAGTGAGAGGCCCGCATACCGCAAAGAAAAACAAAAAAAAAACAAAAAAAAGAATTCACAGGACTTCCCTGGTGGCGCAGTGGTTAAGAATCCACCTGCCAATGCAGGGGACACGGGTTCAACCCCTGGTCCAGGAAGATCCCATATGCCGCGGAGCAACTAAGCCCGTGCGCCACAACTACTGAGCCTGTGCTCTAGAGCCCACGAGCCACAACTACTGAAGCCCGTGCTCCTCAACAAGAGAGGCCACTGCAGTGAGAAGCCCGCACACCACAACGGAGAGTAGCCCCCGCTCATCAAAACTAGAGAAAGTCTGCACACAGCAACAAAGACCCAACACAGCCAAAAATTTAAAATATAAATAAATAAATAAATATATAAGTTTATTAAAAAAAAAAGAATTCACAGTCTGGTGGGGGGATAGATAAGGAAATCAGCTACTACAGTATATGGTAATGTACACACAGAGCCGGGGCATCTAAATCAGACTGTGGGGACACCATGCAAGAGTCTCCAGAGAGAGGGCAATAAGCAGGAATGAGCCAAGCAGAGAGGTGGGGTGGAGGGGAGAGGACATTCCAGTGGAGAACTCACACTGGAAATGCAAAACGCTGCCCAGTTTGACTCTTGGCTTGGCTACGTACTTGCTGTGTGTCCTTGGGTGTGTTAGTTAACCTCTCTGTGCTTCAGTTTTCTCTTCTGTAAAATGGGGATCAATCATTGTACTTACCTCATAGGGTGCTGTGAGAATTAAGTGAGTTATTACATATAGAGCAATTATAACAGTGCCCAGCATATAGTAAAGACTATGTAAGAGTTAGCTTTTTTTTTAATGACTATAAAGGACAGGAAATTTCTGGAACTAGTACAAAAGAGAAATGGAATGGCTAAAGGAGCCTGGGGAAAGTGCAATGTACGAACCATCTTCAGTGAAATGTAAAGCAAATAAAGCCTTGGAAAAAAAATAAAGGGAAATCGCAAATCTGAAAATAAAGTGTCTTATGATGATGGGATTACGTTTTGGACCAAGATATTTATAGCTAACAAAATTGAGTTAAAATGGGTTTTGACTAAGTGAAAAGATGCTGAAAATGCATAAAGGAGTCAGGCTTGAAAGACTGAATATAAGTCAGCCTCTTTGTTAGAGAGAGCTCCACTGTATTCAACATTTGGAATCGATGACTTGGTGGTTTCCTTTGGGGAAGAAAATATCTTGACATTTCCTGGTAAGTCTTCCTTCCTACCCACTTGCTCTCAATGACATTCTCTGTCAGCATAATGTCCCTGCTCGAGCACTGATGGGTGTGCGTATGTTGATACGCAGGATGTGAGCAGTTTGTAGGCTCAGGTCAGTATCTGCCATCTTCATGAAGATGCAAGCAATTCTACTGCCTAAGCACCCCCTTCCAGTCACAAATCACCGTTCAATGGATTCCAGGATCTCAAAGCTGTGGTATACATTTCCAAGCCAGAAGAAAAGCATGGAAGCCTTAAGTGCTGGGTTTCAGCCCTCTAGACTCCCTGGAACCACTGTCTGGGGTTCTGGCAGCATCAATATGGCCCTTTCATCCTTCCAAGGGATATGGATAGTGTGTTAAGCCAATGAGAGATCGCATGTGGTCTCTGAATGGAAGCCACAGCATGTACTTCAAGGCTCTTGGACACACTCTGAAATTCTGAATGGCGGAACTCTGCCCCTCATTCCCCTGCATTATCATCTTTTAGATGGGTACAGCAGTGTTTTATTCTGGAACAGAATAAAAGGTCTTAAAGTCTTTGAGGGAAGGGAGGCAGGGTCAGTGTAAGCCTATAAATATTAGGACTTTATTTCACACTTGAGGGAAAGGTTTGGAAATATCCTTTTATCCATGAGTAATACATTCAGCTTCAAGGAACAGAATGTCTCATTACAGTGTCTTAAATTAATAGGCATTCATTTTTCTTACCTAAGAATTCTGGAGGTGGTCAGCTATACATCTGATTCAGCAGCTCAACAATGTCCTGACCAAAGTTTTGACAGAAGAGCTCCCACAGCTCCAGCCATCACATCTAAATTCAAGACAGGAAGAACACGGAAGGGGAAAGTGCCACATCTGTCCCCTTTTTCTAGGAGAATAAATTTTTTCCCAGAATCTCTTGCAACAGACCTTTTGGACAGAACTGGGTCACGTTCCCTCCAGGTGCAAAGAAAACTGGGAAATTAGGGATCAGAACTTAGACCAATTATGACCCATAGCCTGGGAGTCACTGTACCACCTTCACAGGCTGGTAGAGAGAATTAAATGAAATGATCCATAAGGAACTATCGGCACTGTGCCTGGCACACAGTGCGTTCAACAACTGATAACTATTACTCAAATTCTGAGTTTCTGTGGTCCATTTGGTCTCTTCTTTAAGTCATCTTGGCCTGGGTAGTCTTTGGCCCCAGCCATGCCAACCAATCACTCTTTATAGGCACTTTGAGATGTCCAAGATCAAAGTATGCCAGAGCATTTGTTCCTTCTTCTTTTTCCTTTCTACACAAATCAGGAAGTACCTAGATTAACATCTAACAACCTGTACATGAAGAAATACATCAAAGAGTGATGAGAGGTTTAATTCAAAATAGAGAAAGACAAAGCACCTCCCAGACCTCTTAAAACCCATAGCTGTCAGGGAAGGCCTCAAAATTAGACTCAAAGACTTTCTGCCTGGCTTGAACCATGAAGACATTTCTCAAGTGATGGAATTGGGAACATATGTCTTGATTCATTTGGGGCTCTGCAGCCTTATTAGGCCAAGTCAATAAGAGGAATTATTTAAGTGACATTGTATTCCATACCTAGCAGAGAGAGAGAGAGATGGAGAAGGGGGTGAGGGGGAGAGGGAGGAAGAGGAAGAAGGGAAGGAGGAGAAGAGGAAGCGGAGGGAGGAAGGGGAAAAGAGGGAATGAAGTACACATGTGGGGAGGGATGAGCGAGCAGGCATGGACCTTTGCCTAGAACCCCATGGTAGGCGTGGGAGTGTGTCTGGTATCTAATTTCCGCTGGCATGTGTGGCCGGGAGAAGCACATGTGTGACCTGACCTGGGAGGAGGTCAAAATGACCCACAAACAGCTGAACATTCCTGATCATTCCATTTTCCAATCCAGGGGTTGTTTCCAGGAGCTCAGCAATTTCTGCCCCCCTCCACAGTCTCCCCGCAGCCACGATCTCCCATGCACTCCCCTTCACCTCTCCCTGCCCATGGGAGAGCTCACCCAGATGCCAAAATGCGGAGGCCGGAGGGGGCAGTGGGGCGGGGGCAGGGGTGAGAACACTGCAGGACTCAGAAGATGACACAAGACAGCTTACTCAGAAGACAGAAACGTGATCTGTCCTCCCAGAGGCAGGCACCGCTCGCTTGGGGGGCCAGGAGCCGCCAGGTGTAATTAGACTATGCCCCAGCAGCAGGCGCCGTGCCCCATTCATGTCAGGACCCTGTTTCTGGCATCTGTTTCTAGTGCCTATGCAGCATGGCATCATCCAACCAATGACCTAGGGGAGCCTCCCAGCAGAGAAGGGGCCGGCAGCTTGCTTCTTGGATGGCCATGGCCATGGCCATGATTCTAGGAAAACTAATAATAATAATAACAAATAGTTCGTAATAATGATTGGTGATAATAATAGAGATAATAATATTACAATCATAATGACCAACTTTTGAGGAGAGACTTTTTGGCAGGCACTCGGGAAGGTGGTGAATGCACCTTGCGTTAAGGATATCACCGTCCTCGTGGGGTTGATGGGTGGGTACTCATCAAACCTAGCCAACAACCCCACGAGGAAGGTAACATCCTCATTTTCCAGATGATGATAGTGAGAAAAGCAGGAACTGAACTCAGACTTTCTGGACTTCCAGGCACAGATGCTTCACTGCTATGTTCTATCAACCAATGATGGCTTTCAGAATATGCTGCTACTCTTCCAGCTTGTGAGTGAGTTCCAAACTCCAACCTAGGATTCTGAGAACTGGATTCGCTGGATTCTAACCCAAAATTACTAGCCCTTTATCCTCTGGTTTGAGGAAGCCTTGCATACATGGTGGTAAGTATACAGCAGGACAAAGCTGAAAAGGAAAACTGACCCCCGATCTTGGAAGGCATTAAATAAGGTGTGTGATGAAAACACTGAAACAAACTGAACTGGCCTCTCTTTTGATGTATGTATTTCTGAACATCCTTCTCTGAGCCCAACTTTTGTAACAGGCCCCATACATAAGTACTGGGACCCACAAAGCATTTATTAAGCCCCTGCTGGACACGATAGGCTGCTATAGGCACTCTATAAAACGCAGGGAGGGTCCAAGTAATGACTCCCTAGGAGGGTCTAATCATTGATTGAGGCAGGAAACACCTAATGCAAAGATGTTCATCCGTGCCAGGTGGCTGTAGCACCTGGAGCAGGCAGGGGAGTTGGAGAAGGCAAGTATTCTCCTCTCCTGGCCATCAGTGCCCACAACTTCCCCACCTGCTCACAAAACAAACATTCTCTGCATCTTCTTCCCGCTCCCACTACATATCCTTGAGGTGAGAATGAACTGTCCCCCCCACCTCCATAACTTCAGAACCATCAGTGTCATTGGGGGCAGAGGTGCACACAGAGGCTGAGAGTTTTCTCAGATGGGATCCAGCCCAATCCCTCTTAGATCAGAATGCCTTGTTTACCCATTAGTGGAGCTTTGGACACTAGCAGCAGACAGGCTGGCTCCAGGGCATTTAAAAGGTCACAAACTGAGAGCCCAGGAAGGCAATCAGCTGGGATTCTGATCAACTGAGCTTCCAGGGATGAACACAGTTTTCTAAACGCACCAACAATGTGCTTTGTCCTAGAGGACACTGGGACCCATCGGTCAGAGGTGAGCCTCTCTAGGAGATGATCTTTCTCTCCAGCCCACGATGGCCAATAAATAACCCTCGGGCACCTGCCCTCCATCAGAAGCATTGCCCGAATCACTCTGACCTTGGGGAAACTGAGATGACCTTGGGGGAACTTGGTAAACATCACTGCCTTGGAGAAACTGAGGCAGTAAAACTAAACGGGACCCATGATCCTCAAGAGTGCGCTCTAATCCCAAACTGCTGGAATAATAAGGACTTAAACATAACAAGCAGAGCCCTTTGAAATCACTTGTATGCACCAAACATTCCTGCTGAGCGCTCTAGATGCATTCTCTCATTTAATACAAAAGCCCTAAGAGGTACTTTTATCCCTATTTTACAGGTGAGGCTCAGAGAAGTTAAGTCACTCACCCAAAGTTACCCAGCTAGTTAAGTGGTGGAGCTGGGATTTGAACCCAGGTCTCTAAATCGAGGTTGGCCTCATCCAACCTAGAAGGGAGGAAATGGATGGAATCTAGCAGAGGGGAATCATAAAGGTGTCAGGGCAGAGAGCTTGGTGAGGCCCGAATTGGAAAGAAAGGGTATTTTTGTTCATTGTTTGTTTTTCCCAGCACAGTTCAGGGCAGAAGGTGCTCTGACAGGCTGAACTGGTCAGACTTGGGGGTAATATTGTGATGGACTTAGAAGATAAATGCTGACTCACCATTTGAATGTTTTATAGCAGGTAGAAAGCACAGGGAGGGAAACTTGTTGCCTAGTATCTTAGAAGAAGAAACTCTCCTTATTTTGTAGATGTGGAAACTGAGACACAGATGGAAAGTGTCCTGCCTAAACACGGACTGGGATTATTGGTTTCCTGGTTCCTAGAACACCTCTTCTTTAAATAACAACAGTAACAACCACAGTAATAATAAAAGCGGCCCACATTTTACTATGTGCTTTGTTATGTGTCAGGCTCTGTGCTAAGCATTTTACATACCTATAAATACAACATTGTTCAATCTTCACCAAAACCTCACAGATAATTTCAAAGGCTCAGAGAGGTTGAGTCAATCACCTAAGTCACACAGCTAGTAAATGGCGGAAGTAAGATTTTAAAACTTAGGCAGCCCGACTCCAGAATCTGAGTTTTTTTTTTTTTTTTTTTTTGATTTTTTGGCCACACCATGAAGCATGTAGGATCTTAGTTCCCTGACCAGGGACCGAACCCACGCCCCCTGCATTGGAAGCGCAGAGTCTTAACCACTGGACCACCAGGGAAGTTCCCAGAATGTGAGCTTTTTTGGGGGGAGGGGGGAATACACTGGCCTCTCACTGTTGTGGCCTCTCCCGTTGCGGAGCACAGGCTCCTGACGCGCAGGCTCAGCGGCCATGGCTCACGGGCGCAGCCGCTCTGCGGCATGTGGGATCTTCCCGGACCGGGGCACGAAGCCGTGTCCCCTGCATCGGCAGGCGGACTCTCAACCACTGCGCCACCAGGGAAGCCCCAGAATGTGAGCTTTTAACTCTTCAGCTCTGCTTCCTTTATAGAATAGCATTCATCAGCAAACACTGATTAAGATCCCACAGGGTTCTTGGGTGAGTGAGAGGTTCTGCCTATCCTCCATGAACTCACCAGTGCATCAAAAAAACATACGCAGGGAATTTAACACAGTGTAAAAATGCTTTGAGTGAAGGAGGAAGCAACTAACAACCTGAGTTGGACAAAGACTATCAAGAGATGTCTGAAGGGCTTCCCTGGTGGCGCAGTGGTTAAGAATCTGCAGGGGACATGGGTTCGAGCCCTGGTCCGGGAAGATCCCACATGCCGTGGAGCAACTAAGCCCGTGCGCCACAACTACTGAGCCTGCGCTCTAGAACCCGCGAGCCACAACTGCTGAAGACCACTCGCCTGAAGCCCGTGCTCCACAACGAGAAGTCACTGCAATGAGAAGCCCGCGGATCGCAACAAAGAATAGCCCCCGCTTGTGGCAACTAGAGGAAGCCCGCACGCAGCAACAAAGACCCAGTGCAGCCAAAAATGAATAAGTAAAATAAATTAATTTAAAAAAAGAGAGAGATGTTGTCTGAGCTGAGTTTTGAGGGATAAGCAGGAATTTACGAAATGAAAATAGGGAAAGGCATTTCAACAGGGGGAATAGCAAAGTGTGAGGGGAGAGCTATGAAGCATGTCGTGTCTCTAAAGAACAGTAAGAATGTCTAGCTGGCTAGATTATGAAGTGGGGAAAAAGCCCAAATGCCTACCGACAGGTAAATCAATTTTTTAAAAATATGGCAGAACTCTACAATGGAATATTACTCTGCGATAAAAAGAAACAACTAGTATATGCAATAATATGGATGAATCTCAAAGCCATTATGTTGAGTGAAAGAAACCAGACCAGACACAAAAGAGTATATACTGTATGATCCCATTTAAATAAGATTCTCGCACAAAAAAACTAAATGAGAGAAATCGAAAACAATGGTTACTTCTGCGGGGGAAGTGTCACTAGAAAGACAATGAAGGAAGCTTCATGGTGATGGAAATGTTCCATATCTTGACTGTTGTAGTGGTTAGATGGGTGTGCAAATTTGTCAAAACGTGCCAAATAAAACTTGTAAGATACGTGCATTTTATTATGTGTAAATTATATTATGATTTGAAAAGAGAGAGAGAAGAATGAAGTGGAGACGTAAAGAGAGAGAGAGAGACCTTAATCTGAAGGATTGTGTATGCCTTGTACGGAAATTGGACTCCAGAGGGTAGGAGGGAAGTTATTGGGATGTTTACACAGAGGGGTAATCTGTGTAATGATGTGGCTTGATTTGAGAAGAATCATTCCGGACTCAAAAGGAGGACAGAGAACTGGAGGAGGCAAGGAAGAAAATTAGGAAGCTGGTACCTAATAAATGGCTACAGATTCAATTAACGCAGTTGCCATAGAGATTAGGGAAGGGATGGGAACATTCAGAGGCAGAAGTGGGAATGCCTGGATACCGATTGGATGTGGGAGGTAAGGGGCAGGAAAGAGCTTTGGATAATTCTGAGGTTTCCAGGGAAGCAGGTAAGTGTCAGCATCCTTAACAGAGATGGATATTTTTTTTTAAGGCAGGTTTGGGGACACAGGAGGGAGTTAGAGTAATGAGTTTAGTTTAGAGTAATGTTAGAGTAATGAGTTTAGTTTAGAGTAATGAGTTTAGGTTAGCTCACGTGGTGAGCTTGAGGGGCTGGTGGGACATCCAGGGGGTGGATATTCATGGAGCAGATGGATAGGGGGGACAGGAGAGAGACTGGAGAAAGGCAAAGAGAGATTCAAGAAACAGGAGTGGTGGATGGTTATAGAAGTTACCACTGAGAACATGTTTCCTGCATTCATGACATCTCTTGGTCCTCATGACACACACTGAGGAAGCTATCTCCATAGAAGGACATATGATTTGCTCAAAGTCACCCAACTGGTAATGGGAGAAGCCAAGATTCAAACCTGGGCTCACTGACCCCACTGCTGAGGAAGGTTCCTGACCACCATGCCACGCGAGTGCATAGGACCCCTCCAGGAAAGCATTCACCGAGCTGAAGCAGACCTTCCATTGGCCCATAGCTTTTTGCCCCAAAGTCATCGTCACCTGCCTCTTCCCATCATGCAGTTAAAATCAACCAAACCTGACTGAGTACCCTAGGCTTCAGAGAACACTCAGTTTTAAAGGACAGGGTTCTTCCCCTCTAGGAGTTTACAAATTCAAGGCCATCTTCAGACTCACACATTTGAGGACGCCTATATTCCATGCAGGGGTTCCTCAAGGCCAAATTTAGATCTGGTTCCCAAAATAGATTCACCTCTCCCTATAAACCAATTCTGGGCTCAACGTGCATACCCTAGTCTTATATAGGTAGCAGAAACCTGCATCAGTCCTGAAGACAGTTCTTGCAAACGTTCACTCAACAAATGTTTATTAACTGCTGGCAATGTGCTAGGCATTGTGATAGGCACTGGTGAATACAAATGTTTTAAAAAGATAGAACTTAAAGTATCAGCAAAGCAAGGGCATCAAAAAATTAAGAAGGAAAGTCTTCTTTAAGAATTTCATATTTTATATCCACCCTTAAGAAACATACAAGTAATCATATAGCAAAAATTGAATTTAGGGACTTCCCTGGTGGTGCAGTGGTTAAGAATCCACATGCCAATGCAGGGGACACAGGTTTGATACCTGGTCCGGGAAGATCCCACATGCCGCGGAGCAACTTAAGCCCATGCGCCACAACTACTGAGCCTGAGCTCTAGAGCCCGCGAGCCACAACTACTGAGCCCACGTGCCACAATTACTGAGCCCACGCGCCACAACTACTGAAGCCTGTGTTCCGCATCAAGAGAAGCCACTACAATGAGAAGCCTACACGCCACAACAAAGAGTAGCCCCCACCTGCCCAACTAGAGAAAGCCCACGCGCATCAACGAAGACCCAACACAGCCAAAAAAAAAAAAAACCGTAAAATAAAATTTAAAAATTGAATTTAGGGCTTCCCTGGTGGTGTAGTGGTTAGGAATCCACCTGTCAACGCAGGGGACACAGGTTCGAGCCCTGGTCCGGGAAGATCCCACATGCCGCGGAGCAACTAGGCCCATGCGCCACAACTACTGAGCCTGCACTCTAGAGCCCGCGAGTCACAACTACTGAAGCCCGCGCACCTAGAGCCCATGCTCCGCAACAAGAGAATCCACCGCAATGAGAAGCCCACACATGACAACGAAGAGTAGCCCCCGCTCGCTGCAACTAGAGAAAGCCCGCATGCAGCAACAAAGACCCAACACAGCCAAAAATAAATATAAATAAAATAAATAAATTTATATTTAAAAAATTGAATTTAAAGGGTATATTTTCAGTACTCTGGGTCTCTAGTCCAAGAAAAAGACATTAGTCCCCAGTCTTTACGGAACTGGATGAAATGTTTGAGCATGGTAGTTTTTGAGTCAGATAGGACTTGGTTCAAATCCCATTTCTGCTACTTTGTAGGTGTATGACTGTGGACTAGTCCCTTAAATTTTGAGTCTTAGTTTTTTCATCTATATAAATGTGAATAGAAACAACACGCTCTTAGATTTGTCATATGGATTTCATAGAGTAATGTCAATAAAGTATATGGTCTAAATCAGTATATTTAGATTATATATTTATATCTCTTTTTATGAGATCTTCCTTCTCCATGGTTGTATTAGTTATCTATTTCTGCATAAAAAATCACCATGAATTTAGCATCTTAAAACAATGCACATTTATTATCTCACAGTTTCTGCACATCAGAAATTCAGGCATAATTTACCTAGGCTCCCTCTTTTTGAGTCTCTCACAAGCTTGAAATCTAAGTATTGGCCAGGGTTGGGGTCCCATCTGAAAGCTCAACTGGGGAAGGTTTTTCTTCCAAGCTCACTTATGTCGTTGTCAGGATTCAGTTCCTTCTGGGCTATTGGGCTGAGAGCATCAGTTCCCAGATGGCTGTTAACCAGAAGCCACCCTCAGTTCCTTGTCACATGGGTCTCCCCAACATGGCAAGTTGCTTTATCAAAGCCAGCAAGGGAGAGAGTCTGAACAAGATAGAGTTTACAATTCCCCCCCCCCCCCGCCCCAAGAGGGGCAGGAATTCAGATGAGATGGCTTTCTCCACCTCTGGCTAAGACCAGGTTGCATTCCAATATCAGACCAGAGCATTGGAACCACCAGCCTTAGGAATCATGGTACATGGAAAAGCAGGAGATGGAAGTAAGCTGAGAACACAGGGCCTGGAGCAGGGGGTGCCAAACTTCTTCTGTAAAGAACCAAACGGTACATATTTCAGCTCCACAGGCCAGACAGTCACTGTGGCACACAGTGGCCATAGGCAGCACAGAGACAAATGGGTATAGCTGTTTTCTAATAAAACTTTATTTACAAAAATAGGCAGTGGGCCAGATTTGGCCCCTGGGCCATAAGTTTACCAACCCAGGATCTAGATCCAAATGGAACAGCTGTGAAATCCCAGCTGCACTGTGCTGTGTGTCCTTATATGTCACCTAAGTCTCTCGAGCCTTAGTCTCCCTCATGTGAAAATTCAGAAAAATAAGAGTACCAGCTTCACCATGTTGCTGTGAGAACGCTCACATTTTAAATACAAAGTATTTCCCATCATTCTGGGAACTCAGTACACCAGGATAAAAGTCAGCTGTTACCACTGTCTGGTCTAGACTGCCAAGGTTCTGAACATAGCTCCACCCCTTCCCAGCTGGGTGACCTTGGGCACGTGATGAAACCTCTCTGTGCCTGACTTTCCCGTATGTAAAGTAGGAATAATAACAGTCATGAGAATTCAATAAAACAATGAATGCAAAATGTTTAGAATAATACCTGTGAAAGCACTCAAAAGTTAGCCTGAGTTATTGTTTTGTTATAATAGGATAAATTATAAATTATTGTTTTATAATGTTTCTCACAGAGAAGAGATTGAATCAACAGAGTAAGGGGAAAATTCCTTCACAAGCAAAGAAAACAGCACCAAGAACCTTGCCTTTCCCCAAAACTCTTTAAGATGTGAGCCTTTCACCGAAGACACTGAGTGTAAAAATGTCTTTCTCTGCACCCACAGGCCAGCCAGGAGACAGCCACACTGAAACCAGCAGGGTCAAAGCTGAATAGTATTTATCACACTTTGCTTTGCCTCTAAATCCCTACTAAAGATGAAACACAACATTTTAGAACCTTCGTGGGAGCTTTGAGACAAAGTTATGGGATTGGGGGGGTGGGGGGTGACTATTTTACTAAATGGATTATTTTCATCTGGTTTTAATCTTAGTTTCACATTTGTTTCAGCTTTTATTTAGTCTCCAGAATTTGCCATCAGCTTGTCAAAGACAAGTGGTTCTTCAGCAACTATGTTCTCTTTTGTTATTCATATAATATATATGAATGTCTCTCTGGATGGGGGTTTTCCTACCACACACAGAAGCCAACACAATTAACTTTCCTTAAGGAAATTCCATCACCTTTGAGAAAAATGGTTCTTGATCCTCTCCTGTGAGTTGCTGCTACAACACACACACACACACACACACACACACACACACACACACACACACACACACACACACACACACACACACACACGTCCAAACAGCACTAAAGTAATTAAAGCAGCTGGGATTGATTGGGGTTTTGAGTGACCTTTTGGTAACTTACCTACGCCTGCCATTTAGAGAAAGAATAATTTATGATGCAAGTTGAAGTGCAGAAAACCAAGGCAGACAGAAAGAGAATTCTGATTAGCCAAGAGGGGTGAACTGTCAAGAAGAGCCCCCGGAGCCCCTTGTCAAAACAGGGAACAAAAGCATTAAATGTCCAGGTTTGCCCAGACACAGACGCCTGCGGTTCCCAGGGTGCGTCTGCTCCTCTGGTTTGTAGAATCCAAGAATTTCAAGGCTAGGAAGGTCTTAAAGGTCTGACCAAGCCCACTCATTTGACAAATGAGGAAACTGAGGCTCAGAGGAGGGGCTGACTGGCTCCAGATTTGACTGTAGGTCACCTGCCTGTCGGGTGCTAAGTTTCCCACTTTATCTGTTGCACTCAAACCAGAAGGATCTTCAAACTCCAAGATGCCCTTTAATTGTAAATTATAAATAGGTTTGTGATTAAAGTTACAAGCTAAAATCGCAGAATGAAAACTTGACAACACCATGGATTATTTTCTGCCTTCTTCAATACCGTAACCTCAGCACCTAGACTAGCAGCTGCTATGTGGTAGATAATACATTTCTCTGGAATAAGCTTTCAGGAGCAATTGTCCCTGGACTCAAGAGATGCATGTAGTGCTGAGTAGGCTCTGCATCCAAAGTGGTACCCATCTGGGGTACCAAGTCAAGAAAACAAGAGATCTAGAGGCCCAATGTCTTTCATTTGCATTAAGATTATTACATGGCTTCCCAATTAACAGTCCCAGAGGCAGGGATGATCACTGATGAATCTCTGCAGCTAGGAGAATAGACTAAATGGTTGGGACTTCCCTTAATGCATTCCCACCAGTGCTCTACCTCTGTTTCCACTGTTACTCGCACCTGGGAAATACTTCGCCCACCTCTGAATCTTCACATCCCACCCACATTTTAAAACCCAGCTTGCGTGCAACCTCCTCCATGAAGCTCTCTTTTCTTTTTCCTACACAGAAGCAACCCCTCCTTCTTTTGACCTAACTTCCACACAGCTTTTGGGAACTTAGTTGAAATGCTACTTTGTCAGGGGAACCTTCTCTGACTTTCTGTATGAGGTCAGATTTTCCTACTTCTTATACTTTTACTCTCATATCACTAATTATGCTTTCTTTATTATCTGTCTTCCCCTCTTGGACAGTAAGTTTCATGGGACATAAGACTATATCTGCTCTGTTTCACTGCTGTATCCCTAGAACCTAGCACAGTGCCTTGACCACAGGAGGCATGAATGGAAGGATGAATGGATGGATGGATGGATGGTTGGATGGATAAATGGATTAATCAATGAATGGTTGAGTGAATTAACCAGTGAATGAAACAATGAATGAATGACGAATCAATGAATTAATCAAGTGAATCAATGAATGAATCATTTATATGCTATTTATCCAATCTCTACCATGCTGTTGAATTTATGTTTCAAAGACAGAATAATGCAGTGGTTGAAAGTATGGTTTCTAACAGACTCACAGACATAGAGAACAGACTTCTGGCTGCCAAGGGGGAGGGGAGTGGAGGAGGGATGGATGGGGAGTTTGGGATTAGCAGATGCAGACTGGCATATATAGGATGGATAAACAAGGTCCTACTGTATAGCACAGGGAACTATATTCAATATCTTATGATAAACCATCATGGAAAAGAATATGAAAAAAAGTATATTTGTACAACTGAATCACTTTGCTGTATAGTAGAAATTAACACAACATTGCAAATAAACTCTGCTCAATAACATAAACTGAAAAAAATAAAAGTGTGGTTTCTAGAGTCAGGCTGCCTGAGATGAAATTTTAACTCTTCTTACCACCTGCATGGTGCTGGGCAAGCTCGTTAACATTTCTGAGCCTCCCTTTCCCCACCTATAAAGGAGAACAATCATACTGCCCACACCTCATGGGACGATTGTAGGTTTAAATGAGATAATGCATGTAAAGTGCTGGGCACATCACAAGTACTCAGTAAACGTTAGCTTTATTGTTCTGATTATTACCTCACTTCAGCACGAACTGTCAAATTCATCTTCGTAAGGCCCAACGCCTAGCAGAGTGCACACATTTGGTTCTCAAAAATATTGAACACTTAGGGCTTCCCTGGTGGCGCAGTGGTTGAGAGTCCGCCTGCCCGATGCAGGGGACGCGGGTTCGTGCCCCGGTCTGGGAGGATCCCACATGCCGTGGAGCGGCTGGGCCCGTAGGCCATGGCCGCTGAGTCTGCGCTTCCGGAACCTGTCTGTGCTCCGCAACGGGAGAGACCACAACAGTGAGAGGCCCGCGTACCGCAAAAAAAAACCAAAACATATTGAACACTTAGACGACCTAGAGGGATAGGATAGGGAGGATGGGAGGGAGGCTGAAGAGAGAGGGGATACAGGGATATGTACACGTATAGCTGATTCACTTTGTTATACAGCAGAAACTAACACAACATTGTAAAGCAATTATACTCCAATAAAGATTAAAAAAGGAGAAGACTGACTTTCCTTTGCTGTTTTAAACTTCGAAAAAAAAATATTGAACACTTAAATGGATATTTTAAACCTCTCTGCCAGGACACTTCAAAATTCTGAGAATGTCAAACATGTCAGCATCATAGCAGGAAGCTAAAGAGACGTGACAGCTAAATGTAATAGCTGATGCTAAGAAGGACATTCTTGGGTCCACTGACAAAGCTGGGTTACAGATGAAGATGAGATGAAAGTATTGCATCAATGCTAAATTCCCTGAAGTTGACAACTAGTGTGGTTACATGAGGCTATCCATATTCTTCGGAAATATACACTGAAATGTTCAGGGGTAAAAGACCATGATAGACGCAATTTACTCTCAAATGTTTCAGAAAAATCAGACACATATGAGAGAAAAGGAAAAAGCAGAGTAAAATATTGACAAGTGACTCCAGGTAAAGGACTATAGGTATTATTCATGCTATTCTTATTCTTGAAACTTTTCAATAAGTTTGAAATTATTTCCAGATAGAAAGATTTTTTTCAAATTATGGAATGAATCTGCAACCACCAAATTACAGTTCTGGGTTTTCAGATCATTGTTACACCTGAAGAACTATCTACTGAGCTAATCTCCAGTAGGGCATCAGCAGATAAGCCTGCAGAGAAGGCAAACACATGATTCCCGATCCCTCTTTCGGGGTAAACATTACCAATCAAGATGCATCTTTAATAGTAAATCCAGACACAAACTCAGAATCCTTCTCAACACAGCTACTACCAAGCAAACGAGCTGACTCTCTGGATGAAATAGCCATGGACTTGACCCCTTTCTGAGAGTATTCAGTTCCAATGGGGACTCGTCAAAATTCAAAGCCTTTCTAAACTTTTTTTTTTTGGTCACACTTGTGGGATCTTAGTTCCCCAACCAGGGATTGAACCCAGGCCCTCCGCATTGAAAGTGCAGAGTCCTAACCACTGGACCACCAGGGAATGCCCCAAAGCCTTTCTAATGAAGGCGCATTAGCCCCTGGAACACCTAGGTAGAGGGTCTACAAACTACCATTCAAAACCTTACTTCCACCAAAACTTAGAATTGATTTTACTTTGGTGAAAGGAGGTTCTATGTGGTTGGAAGATTCTAGCAGTCAGATTCCTTTGTGTTTGATACCATCTCTTCCAACACACCTTCCAACTTGACAAGTTGCTTTAACCTTCCTGTGCCTCAGTTTCCCCATCTCCAATAAGGAACACACAACCCCCAGGCTGTTAGAAGGACCAGCTAAGGTAATGAATGTGAGCATCTTGTACCCTTTATGGCTAAATTATTTGATTATAGTGATCGTGATTACCAACATCATCATAATCATCATCTTTCCCCCTTTCTCTGCTCTCCAATTACCACAGCTAATGGAGTCCCGTTTCCCTTTAAAGTGTACAAAGCAGCTTCTGCCCAGAACATTTCCAGCTTGGGTTCTTCAACAGCCCACAGAGCTCTCCTGCCTTGAACCTGAATCATGCCCGAGTTTGGAGAGAGCAGTTACATGTCCATTTTCTTCGATTATCAGTGAAAGGTTAAGTGCTCCAGCCGTCAGCCTCAGATGCCCATCTGGGTTTTCCATTATGAGCGGAGGTAGACCAACCGGGTCTGCGAGTTCATTCTCTGGCCCTGGCTCTCCAGCTAATAGAACCTCAGCCACTCTCTTGAACGTAAAGCTTTATCTCCAGGCAAAGCCAACCAATTTAAATGGCACTCACAGCTCATGCCCGCAGGTCATGGGCTCTGAGTACTCCAAGGGGCTGGAGCAATAAAATCTATTAGGTCTCCTTTGTCCCATCTTGTTGTGAACTTATAAGAAAAAGGCACTAAGAGGATCGGTACCCAGAAAAACCTTCATAATTGTGGCTTCTACACAGCGAATGAGGACAATTACCAAGGCAACCAGCCAATCATTCTGGTTAAGGGCAGAGGGGGTTTAGTCCAGAAGAGGCTGTTTCGAACCTCTATGGCGCTCTAATCAGAGAGGAACCAACATTTTAAAAGGCCCTTGTGTAAAAACAGGAGGGACAGCAGGGGAGGAAAAGAGGAGAGGCGGGGAAATTAATTTCCTCTCATTTCCTGCCTGCTCCATTGATTGCAGTCCAAAGGCAAGGTGATGCACTCTACCCCGCGCACCTGGGGCCACAGGGGCTGGCAGCCGAGGCGGTGATGTTGTCTGATTTTCTGCGTGTGTTTATTTACTTATTTTCCCCTCTGGATCTGCCATCCGCAGTGTAGATCTCATGACAGGCGCAGCAAAGGTGTAAGAATCTTTAAGGACAGTATAGATCTTCCAGGATCGTCTAGTCCCCTGAGAATAAAAATAATAGCGCATCCTTCCTTACTCAGCCTTCATCCCCTCAGTTGCTGGTTTGGGCAGATCATTTTGTGACAGAAGTTGTTTTGCTCATCACAGCGTCTCCTATGAAGTTATGTGGGAAATCAGGGGAAATGGGGGCATTGGGAAATCTCCAGATGCTTTTCCACCTTGCGGACTCTGGAGAGTCTAGCTGATACTGAATTGGGGACTGACTTTTTCCTCCTGGGCTGTGCGAGGTGCCTGGGAGGGTTGAGGATTGGGGTGAGAATTTGTCTTTGGTCTACAGTGTCTGTGTTCTCAGCTCTGTGTCCCCAAGATTCCTGTGTCCCCACCCCCAGCCACCCAGCCAATGGCAGCAAAACACTAGATAACCTGCCCCGTGTTTGCCCATCTTCCTGGTAAAATTAACAAAGCCATCCAATGAAATAAGGAACTACCTTTTCCACTGGTGAGCTCCCCATGACAGGAGGTGTGAAAGGAGAGGTATCCCCAGGTGAAAAAATTCATTGATTCACTCAACAAACAGGCCAGGTACTATTCTCCTGGCACTGCATAGGAAATTATTTCTATGGTTCTTTCCAACTAGCAGAGTCTATAATTCTAATTACACTGAGATGACAGTGATGAAAATAACAGGAGTGTGATAATATGACAATAACAACAAGTGGATTGAGTATTTGCTAGGTGCCAGCCCATGTGTCATGATCTCTCTGGGATATTATGGCATCTGTCAGGGTCCCAGTGGGAAATAGGTGCTACATTCAAAGGGCTTAATTGAGGAGAGTTTAATAAAGGGTCTCTCTTTTTTTGTAGATGTATTGCCATGGTTTTCTTTTTCCCCAGCTTTATTGAGATGTAATTGACATGTAACATTGAATACGTTTAAGGTGTACAAAATGTTGATCTGAGACATTTATATGTTGCAATAAGATTACCACCACAATGGCCTTACCTAACACCTCCATCATGTCACACAATAACCATTTCTTTTTTGTGGTGAGAACATGTAATATCTACTCTCTTAGCAAATTTCAGGTACATAATACAGTGCTGATAAGTCCTGGGGATCTAATAAAGGGGTCTATTTTCACAGGTGCTAACAGGGTTAAAGGGACCAGCAAGGGATATTTAAACTCCTGGGGCCAGCAATGGGTGGGGAGCTGGTACCAGCCAAATGAAGGGGTGTAGGGCTCGCTGGTGAGTGACCATGGGAGACGGGCCACCCAACAGGAGCTGGGGAAACAGAATATGCCAGTTGTTCCCTCCTACTACCCTCCAGTCTCTCACCAGCGATTTCCACTGGCCAATTGACTGAGGTTGAATCAATCACCAATAGCCAATGAGTGAATCAACCGTGCCTACGTAATAAAGCCTCCATAAAATCCAAAAAGGAGGGGGTTCAGAGAGCTTCCAGGCTGGGGAACGAGAACACCTCCACGTGCTACCGTGCTTGGCTCCCATCCCAGGAAACAGAAGGCAAGGGAATCTAGTCCATGCAGGTCGGCCCCCAGGAGGGAGCACCGAGCAGGGAGAGAAGGGTGAGGGGAAGATATGGGGGTAGGGGAGGGGCAGATGGATAACAACCACCATATCAGTGTCCCCAATTTACAGACAGGGATACTGAGTCCCCACGAGAGGAAAAAACTAAGAGACAGAAATCCAGATTCTCACGTGGAATCTTGCCCTTTTTTAAGTGAAGGCAAAACAAAACCCCATTATGGGGGCCAGAAAACCTATGTGAGGGCCATGTGTTTGCAAACCCCACTGCAAGCAAAGCCATCCGGGATCCTCAGGTTCTGGGGCAAGTGCCCAGGACTTCAGTCTTCACACTGAAGTGAACGCCTTGTGTGTCCTTGGGCAGGTTCTGTCCCCTCTCAGGAACCCCACTCCCTCATGTGTTTCCCTCAGGAAGGCAGAAGATGACAATCCCAAAGACTCTTTTCTAGAACTTCAAGTCTCCTGATTTGACATGCTTTTTCCTTGGAAGGGAAGCTATTCGATCACACAATCATTTCTGAGAAACTTCCACTGTTACCTTTAAGAGCTACTCTTCCCAGTTGCCTCCTACGGATGTTCGCATCCTCTCCAACTTTGATCACATTTCCCCACTTTCCTTGAGAAGCAAGAAAGTTCACCAAAGGTTATGGAAGAGTTATCAGGGAAAGCTTTTTAAGGGCAATCTAGAGCCTCTTCTAGTCCTATGAGCAGAGAAATAATAGGGCACATTACGTTGCTGCTTTGGCCAGGACGTTTCGTCACTGAGGTTGTTTTGCTCATCACTGAATTTATAGCAAGTATGTTGGAAATCGGGGTAATGTTGGTGCAATGTTGTGATCTATAAAAATATATTTCTCACATATATCAATATTGGGTCTTCATCCACAGTTCTGGCTCACAGCTCCCAAAATCTTTAGAATTTCCTGAGATAAAAGCAATAGGAGCATCTTTTGTTATAATATTTGGTCTCATGCTCAGTTCCTTTAAAAAATGCTTCAGAGCCTTAAAGGTGAAATGGGTGTCTTGTTTTTCATAACTAGCCCCTTTCTACCTCAACTGGGCTTATGATAATGAAGGTGATTTTTGGAAGCACCTAAGGGTGGGGACTAACTGCCCAGTAACCATGTAATTAGAGGGTTGGAATTTTCCTTTTTTTTTGAATTTTATTTTATTTATTTTTTATGCAGCAGGTTCTTATTAGTTATCTATTTTATACATATTAGTGTATACATGTCAATCCCAATCTCCCAGTTCATCCCACCACCACCCCCTCACTTTCCCCCCTTGGTGTCCATACATGTGTTCTCTACATCTGTGTCTATTTCTGCCTTGCAAACCGGTTCATCTGTACCATTTTTCTAGATTCCACATATATGTGTTAATATACGATATTTGTTTTTCTCTTTCTGACTTACTTCACTCTGTATGACAGTCTCTAGGTCCATCCATGTCTCTACAAATGACCCAATTTCATTCCTTTATATGGCTGAGTAATATTCCATTGTATATATATACCACATCTTCTTTATCTATTCATCTGTTGATGGGCATTTAAGTTGCTTCTATGACCTGGCTATTGTAAATAGTGCTGCAATGAACATTGGGGTGCATGTGTCTTTTTGAATTATGGTTTTCTCAGGGTATATGCCCAGTAGTGGGATTGCTGGGTCGTATAGTAGTTCTATTTTTAGTTTTTGAAGGAACCTCTATACTGTTCTCCACAGTGGCTATATCAATTTACATTCCCACCAACAGTGCAAGGGAGTTTCCTTTTCTCCACACCAAGAGGGTTGGAATTTTCAATCCCACCTCCTGATTTCTGGGGAGGGGAGAGGGGCTGGAGGTTGAATCAATCACCAATGGCCAATGAGTTAATCAATCATGCCTATATAATGAAGCCTCCATAAAAACTCAAAAAGGAGGGGGTTCAGAGAACTTCCAGGTTGGGGAACCAAAACACTTCCACGTGCCGTCATGCTGGGCTCCAAGTCCTAGGAGGACAGAAGCTTCTTTGTTCAGGACCTTTTCCTATGTATCTCTTCCATCTGGGTGTTCCTGAGTTACATATTCTTTTATAATAAACTGGTAATCTAGTGAGTTAATGGGTTTCCTGAGCTCTGCGAGCTATTCTAGCAAATTAATTGAACCCAAGAAGGGGGTCATTGAAACCTCCAATTTGTAGTTGGTTGGTCAGAAGGGCTTCTGACCTGGGCTTACGATTGGATTGGCATTTGAATTCTTGAGGGACGGAGCTCCTGTGGAATCTGATTCTATCTCAGCGTAGATAGTGTCAGGACTGAGTTGAAATCCTGCTGGTGTCTGAGAATTGCTTGTTGGTGTGGGAAAGTTGGAATTGGGTCCAGGAACCTAATTTAGTTGGAATGCTACTAGATGATATGGCTAGAGGATTCAGGAATATTGGAACCCTGCCCCAGACCACATGAGGTCCTGAGGGAATTCCATGCATGGGACGGACACACGGAAGGTGAATCTGCAGACTGACCATAAACGCTCACGCCTAATTCAAATGATCACACCTGGACCGTGGAAAGAAACTTCAGTTACAGTAGTCCTAGAACAAAAGCAGACCAGAGCCCTTTCCATTTATTTCATCCCCTACATTCAAGCCTACGTTTCAGCATCACTACTTTTGATGCAGGGATTCACTCACTGGTCCCCTCCAAGTCTGCCCTATTTCCCGCCTGGATGATCACAACAGACTTCCAACTGGGCTTTCTCCATGTTTTTCCTGAACCTTCTCTAATGTTTACCAATGCTTTCTTGACATCTTTATTGAGGTATTGACAAATAAAGATGGTATAAGGTATACAATTTGATGTTGTGGTATATGAATACATTGTGAAAATAACCCCCACAATCAAGCTAATTAACATAGCCCCCACCTCACATAGTTACCTTTATGTCTGTGTGGGTGTGGGTGTGTGTGGGTGTGTGTGGGTGTGTGTGGGTGGGTGTGTGAGTGTGTGTGTGTGTGTGGGTGGGTGTGTGTTGAGGACACTTAAAGATCTACCCACTTAGCAAAACTCAAGTTTACAATATGGTATTATTAACTACAGTCACCATGCTGTATGTCAGATCTCCAGAACTTAACTGCATAATTGAAACTTTGTACCACCAGACCCTCAACTCCACATTTTCTCCTCCCCCGCCCCTGGAAACCACTATTCTACTGTTATGTTTCTATTTAATGGTGTTTAAATAGTTAAACACCATTCTACTGTTTAACCATTTTAGAGTCCACATGTAAGTGAGATCATGCAGTATTTGTATTTCTGTGTCTGGCTTATTTCCCTGAGCATAATGTCCTTGTGACTTGCTTTGACTAATAGAAAATGGTAGGAGTGACATCTGGGGATTCCAGAGCACGATACTTTCAGCTTCCACATTTATCCCCTGGGAACCCAGCACCATGCTGTGAAGAAGCTGGTCCAGAACACTGGAGGCAGAGAGACCACATGGAGAACCGAGGCCCCCCACCACGAGCCAGACCAATGGCCAGTTGTGAAAATGAAGCCCTCTCAGACATTCCAGCCCCCGCCATGCTCTCAACAGTTTGCAGCCACATGAATGACCCCAGTCAACACACCGCAGAGCAGAAGTGTGTGGTCCCAGCAGAGCCCTGAGCCAATAAACGGTTGCTATTTAAGCCACTATCTCTTGCTTATAGCAAGAGATAACGGAAATAAACATCCCTCCCCAAGAAAGAGTCTCCAATCAGTGTATTAGAATCTCAGTTATGCAAATCAGTGATTCCTATCCCTGGGGTGGAGTAAAAGGGATTGGGGGATGGACGGAAGGACCAAACCTTTTATCTTTCAAGCTCATACACGCCGCTAAAAGCAGCTCTCATGAGTTGTTGAGTTTTTTAATTGTGGGAAAATTAAATTAAGTGTGGGAAAATTTAAGAATAAAAGCGAGTGTTCCACATAACATAAAATTTACCATTTTAACCATTTTAAAGTGTACATTTCAGCAACACGGGGTACATTCACCATATTATGCAACCGCCACCACTGTCTAATGCCGTAACTTTTTCATCACCCCAAACAGAAAACCCGTTACCCATTAAGCAGTCATTCCTCATTCGCTCCCTCCCTCAACCCCAGGAAACCACTTATCTACTTTCTGTCTCTATGGACCGGCCTCTTTGGTACATTTCATATAAATGGAAACATACGATACATGATCTTTCGTGTCTGGCTTCTTTCACTTAGCATGATTTTTTCAAGGTTCATCCATGTTGTAGCATGTACCACTACATCATTCTGTATAATATTCCATTGTGTGGATAGACCACCCTTTGTTTATCCATTCATCCGCTGATGGACATTTGGATTGTTTCCATCTTTTAGCCCCTGTTAAATAGTGATGTTATGCACGCTTAACATACAAGTTTTGATCTAATTCGGTGGTTGTCAACAGAGGGCCCTTGTGCCCGCCCCCGCCCCGCCCAGCGGGACATTTGGCCGTGTCTGGAGACATTCTTTTTTTTTTTTTGGAGACATTCTTGATCGTCACAAAGGAGGCAAGGTGCTCTTAGCATCTACTAATTAGAGGCCAGGGATGCTGTTCAACATCCTACCGTGCACAGGACGCCCTCACCACGGGCACGATCCAGCCACAAACGTCACTAGTGCTGCGGCGGAGAGACCCTGCTCTAATCCAGCCTCTCCCAGCCTCCGTGGGTGCATAGGGACTATACCACGCTTGCCCTTTCGTGGGGATACTTTCAGAGCCCCCCAATAAATGATAAACTTTATCTCCTTCCCATCTCAGAATTCACAGCCTTGTGGCCAGTTTAGAAACGTGCGATTCTTCTTTAACACCCACCATTTCCAAGAGGGAAATCAAAACAAAACCCTCCAAATCAATTTGCAGGAAAAAAATAAAAGGATATTTCTGATGTTTTTCTAAGCTTTTCATCCTTTTTAAAACATGGGGGGGTCAAGTGGCAACTGAAGAATAAAAGCAAGTGTTCAAAAGCATCAGCGACCAAAAGTCCACAGAAAATCAAAACAAACCTGGCTCTCAGTGTGCGTAATTACGGGTACAACCCAGTAATGAAAGCTTTATTAGTTTACTGTGATGCCATCAAGTACCAAAAAGCGGGAAGGAGTGGGAGAAAGAAAGAAAATGGATATGAAATAGGAGAGGGAGGGGGGAGACATGAAAGAGGAATACGAGAGGGCAGAGCGGGGGGAAACTAAGATGCATCTGTAATTAAACTGCACATTCTGGGTGTTGGACCAGCATTTATCCAAAGGAGCAGCGGGAACAGACCTGAACACCTTCTCCAAAACATGCACCTCTGCATTCAACCAACAGATCACTTGCTGATGCTCTGAGTTTGACCCTGTTTTCAGTAGTAGGTATGCAGCGATGAACAAAATAGACGACAATCCTTCCCCTTTTCCCTGGAGCTGACACACTCAAGCAGGGAAAACAGACATTAAATGAAATAGTGAGTACAATGCATGGTACCTTATGCAGAGAAAAAAGAAAGCAGGGAAGGGGGATAGGAAGCATCAGGGATGGGGCACATGTTGGAATTTTAGAGCAGGTGGCCAAGAACAGGGTGACAGATGGGCGAAGATCTGAAGGGAGTGAAGGCATGAGCCAAGGGTAGATCTAGGTGAAGAGCATTCCAGGCAGAGGGCAAAGGATGTGCAAATGTCTTGGGGTGGGACATGCCTGTGGAGGAACAGTGAAGGGGCCAGTGGTTGGGGCAAAGTAGGGGGGCCAGTGGGAGAACGGGCAGATCCCATAAGGCCTCATAGGGTACAGGAAGGCCTTTGTTTTTATCCTGAGTGAGAAGGGGGTCCTGGGTGGGTTTTGGACAGAGGAGGGACAACAGGATCACTCTGATAGGGGCTAGGGTGAGGCGGGTGAGACCCTGGAACAAAGGGTCACCTACACCTTGATGCGAGGAATTTGCGATGGACACCAACCACCCCCTCCAAGGAAGGCCTCGTAGCCCCACCCACCGGGGGTGCTGCTGGCAGATGGTCTCCAGTTGTTGATTCCCAAAGGGATGGCCCTAGATGCAAGGACCTGCCTCCTCCAGGGACCCACCCCTTCCCAGGGTGTGCTTCTTTTTCCTTTTTGGCCGCACTGTGTAGCATGTGGGATCTTAGTTCCCCAAGCAGGGATCGAACCCATGCCCCCTGCAGTGGAAGCACGGAGCCCTAACCACTGGACCACCAGGGAAGTCCCACCCAGGGTGTGCTTTTAAGTCAGGATGCTGTTATCTTTCAGGTATGGTAAGGCCAACAGATCAGGAGATGATTACCATTGAGAAGACAGCTTGTTATACTCACAGAGTCGAAGAGGAGGGGCTCACCACACCACACAGGGCCACCTGGGGAAGCACCAGGGCCGGGCAGAGCAGGAGGGAACAGGGGCAAGAGCCTTTATTGTGGTTTCCACAGGAAGGAACATGGGCGACGTTGAGGCAGGGTAAGCAGGCTTAGGGTTGGCTGGTCTGACTCGCTGGTGCAGGCTCTGGGGTGTAAGGGGCTGGCCCCAGTTGTGTGGTAACTGGCCCTGGGGTGATTCGGGCAGGTGGATAGTAGCCCAGAATGGGAGAGCCCCATGAAGGAGGTCCTTGGGGTGTGAACTCTGAACTGGTTGGTTTGCACAGGAAAGGTGAGCTCACAGGGGGATCACTTACTCTCTCTAGGGACTGGCTAGCCCTGGGAGGGACAGTCCCTGCAGGGGCAGCAAGGGCCCAGATGTCAAAACATCAGAATACAAAGACACGCTTAAATACAGGGTGACCCACATCCAAAGACTGATCCACACAGGGGTACAAAGGCCTGGGCCTCCCGTTTTTATTGCTGTATAATATCCCTCAGCACAAAGACACCCAATTCTCTATTCTACTGTAATGGACTTTCGAGTCAACAGGAAGGTAGTAAAGGAATTTCTCCAAATGGCTAATAGACGCATGAAAGATGCTCAACGTCATTGGTTACCAGGGAAATGCTAATTAAAACCAAAAGGGGATACTGCTACATACCCACCAGAATGGCTAATATCAAAAGCTGGAAAATACCAAGTGTCGGTAAGGATGCGGTACCCCAGCATTCCTCTTTCATCAAGCCAAGCTGGGTGGTAACCAGGTTCCTGGATGAGAAATTGACTGTGTTCACCAAAACCAAAGGAAACCAAGAACCACAGCAACTGATTACAGACTTCCAATCAACCAAGTAGCTCTTCAATATAAACACAGACACCAGGCAAATTCTCCAGCCCTCCCTCACCTCAAATTTACCATTCTCCCTCCTGAGCCCCTCATCCAGCTTGGTTTTCCCCATTAAGGCTATAAAGCCAAGCACAGTTGACTAGGGGCATATATTTGGACCTCAGCACCAAACCAAAGGGGGCAGGGATGGATACGCCATCTCTGACACAGCTGCACGCTTGAACCTTGTGTCTGGAGAGCCAATGGGTACGTGGACAGTCATCGCTCTCTTGACATATTGCCCGAATGCAGGTCTGGTTGTTTTGACAGGCATCCAAGTGCCTTTCAAAAATAAAAATATTCTAAGAGGTACAGTGATGGATATTGAAATCCAAATCCTAAAAGCCTTCTGACTATGGTGCTCCAGGTGGCTCAGAGATATTTTTTTTTCCTCTTTTTAATCTAAATCATGTTCCCAGACAGCACAGAGCCTGGTATAAATTCTCTTCTGCACTAATCTTTTATATACTTTTATGCTTGTCTGAGATGATTGAACATGACTCATTCATGGTTCCGTTTTCCACCACCACTGGTCGCTTCCAGTCGGCAACATCTGGTTTTTTGCAGTAAAAGTTTCCCTCTGTCTGTCACATAACTCTGCGGTGTTCTTAGAAGAGGAGTCTACACCAGGGGCTGGTCAAATGCCAGGAACTGCCATGTACGATAGCAGAGCCTGGACCATCTACACTATTTATTGATGGTGATATGAAATGGAAAGTCAGCTGAATGAAAACTACCAGCTCCACAGTGTAGACTGGTGGGTTTCCACCTTTTTTTTATTGTCTTTGCCGCAAATCCTTTTTTTCAAACAAAATTTCAATAGAATGGTGAAAAACGTTCCTGTTCTGGGGGAGACATACCCTCCCCTTTACTCTCAAGACAATTCCTGGGGCGCCTTCTCTGAAACACAAGTGCTCCCAAGAGCTGCTCGAAAACCACGACGTAGACCAAGCTCATGGCGTAGTTCTGGTTAATGTAGGTTATCTCCAGGCGATTTTGATTTTTCTTCTGCTTTTTCTGTATTTTAAATTCTCTATGATGAACATTTATAACTCCATAATCATAAAATAAATTGGAACGTCTTAAAGAAAACTGGCATTGTTTGATATTCCTTAAATATACCCCATAAAGCTTCAAGTCAGTTTCTGGCAATCGGTCTGTAAGTATAATAACCAAGTGCTAAATACATGCCAGGTACTGTTCTTGGCATTGAAGATACAGTGGTGAATAGACAGAGAGCAGCTGACTTCAAAGGTCTGACAGTTTAACGGCAGGAAGACGAGGGCAGAAGCAGCTCTGCCCACCACGTTCTCCAGCAACTTGCTTGAGGAATTCTCTGTGACTTGGAACTCTGTGGGTCTAGAAACACTAGTACCCAGAGGGAGGATGCTTCCCCCTCAGGACTCAATAATAACCCCATTCAACGCAAAGCTATGGCTGCCTCCTGGTCACTTTGAGTAACACATGCCAGCCATTCAGAAGGCGAAGCAGCCACCATGCTGGCATAGGGCATTGACCTTGATCATTATCAGAAGGAGGGGCTGCAGACACACAGCGGAGACGGGGAGGTAACTGCTTGGTGCTCGGGCAGTTTGCTAGGATATCTCTTGTTGCCTGCGTGCCTAGGAGTAACTGTACATGGGCAATACAGCCACCCCAGCCTGATAAGGACATGGTCACCAGGGGCTCAGACCCCTCCAGGATGAGGGTCTGGGTCACCTCACCAGGCCAGCCACTCAGACAACCAGAGGAAGAGGGGAACCTGGAATGAGTGGTGGTGGAGGAAGATGATGAGTATTCGTGATGACATGGACAACACCTGCAAGAGTGGGGACTCTCGTTCAGCCCACGACCCCTCCTCTTAGAAACGTCTTCAGAAATTGTGGCCAACCAGAGTCCTGGAGAAACCACACTTGGATGAAATGAACGTATGTGAGAAGCAAATGGCTCCGGCCTGTGCTGGGGGTGGAGTGTGGGAGAAGATGTTGGTGCCCCATCCACATCCTCTTAACTGGACTGTGCACCCATCCCCCAGCTGCACTGTTGTTGGCTCAATACAACTCACAGCTCATTCCTTCTCCAGATAATTGCCCTAAGCCAACATGGAACAACCTCTTCCAGGAAGCTAAGCTACCCCCCCATGGGGGAGACTGACTAAATGACATGGGGGTACAAAATCCCAGCCCCCTTGCCATAAAGAGAGACCAACTCCATGGTGCAATTTATGTTCCAGAGTTCCCCCTGGGATCAGACTGAAGTTGTCTCCAGCTGTTAATATTCTTTTGTTTCTTTTTTTGATGTTTTGTATTTTGTCGATTGAGATAAAATTTATATACAGTAAAAAGCACAGATATTAAAAGTACAATTCAATGAGTTTGACAAATGTCTTCCAATGTAACCAACAACCCAATCAACAATTAAACATTCCCAACATCAGCTCCTGCCCCCTTCCTTCCAGTCAATCCCAACCACTGAACCACCACTTTTCTGATTTTTATCACCACAGATTAATTTTGTCTATTCTTGAGCTTTATATATATGGAATCACACAGTATGGATTCTTTTGTATATATAGATTTCCATCAACATAATATTTCTGAGTTTAATCTGTGTTGTATATATCAGAGGTTCATTTTTTATTGCTAAGTACTATTCAACTGTATGAATAAACAATGATTTATTTTTCCATTCTTCCGTGGATGGAAATTTGGGTTTCTAATTTTTACCTACTATAGGTTAAAGCTGCTATAATCATTCCTGCACAAGATTTTCTGTGAGCACACGTTTTTATTTCTCCTGGGCAACTATCTAGGAGTGGAATGACTGGGTAATAGGTGGATGTATAACTTAACATTATAAGAACCCTCCAGTTTTCCAAAGTGATTGTACCATTTTACGCCAACAATGTATAAGAGTTCTAATTGTTCCACATTCTTGCCAACATTTAGTGTTGTCAGATTTTTTACTTTAGCCACTCTAGTGGGTGTGAAATGCTATCTCATTGTGGTTTCAATTTGCATTTCCCTGATGGATAATGATGTTGAACATCTTTCCATGTGCTTACAAGCCATTCATGTATCTTTCCTTCCAAAATGTCTCTTCAAGTATTTGCCCGTTTTATTGAGTTGTCTTTTTATCATTGATTTGTCAGTATTTTAAATATATTCTGGATACAAGCCCACAACTGATATATGTGTTATATTTTCTCATATCTGTGGCTTGCCTTTTCATTTTCTTAATGGGGTCTTTTGGTAAGCAGGAGTTTTTAATTTTGATGAAGTACAATTTATCTATTTTTTTATGGTTAATGCATTTTGTGTTTTTTCTAATAAGTCTTTTGCTACCCCAAAATTGCTAAGATATTCCCCACTGTTTTCTTCTAGAAATTTTAATTTAGCTCTCACATTTAGGCCTATGATCCTTCCCAAATTAGTTTTTGTGTATAATGTGAAGCAGGGATTGTGGTTCATTTTTTCAAACATTTATCCAGTTGCTGAAAAGATTTTCCTAATAAAATTGGGGCATTTGCTGAAAATTATGCGTGTGTGAATCTATTTCTGGATTCTGTTGCATTGATCTATTTGTTTATCCCTGAGGTCATATTCTTGCTTAGATTTTTTTTCCCTGCTTTACCATCTTTCCCTCACCCCTCATCTCCTAAGAGAACTCTCTTCATGAATCACTTGTGTAACATTCCCATCACAGGCTCTGTTTTCAGAGAACTAGACCTAAGACCACAGACAACAGACATGCAAGTTAACTGTGAAATGAGATACTTTCAGGTGCTAATCAGTGCTGGGAATAAGGTAAATATGGAAAGGACTGGCTTGCGGGTGGAAGCTAGCTTAGAAAAGGCCTCTCTGAGAAAGTGACATTTAAGTCAAGTCCAGAGTAATGACAACATAAGTGGATGGTTGAAGGGCAAGGAAAATAATCACTGGAGCCAAGAAGGTCCAGGAACTGAGAGGGAAGAGTGTTGAGTGTTGATCTGCAATGTCATGGCTGAAGCCAGAAGCATGATGGTAAGAGAAGTGATGGAAAGTGGGACAGAGAACCAGTTGCCAAGACAGGCAGGAGTTTAATGAAAAGCCCTTCACATTAGCTGGGAGTTTTTATGGAGGAAGGACTAGAGATCATTTCAAAGCGTCAACGGGAAGCAAAGAGGACACCAACCCCATCTCCAGGTGCGGAGTTCCTTGGGAGCTAGGAGGAAACCACAGCCTCCCTGAAGGGTGCTGTAGGGGGAAAGTATCCTCAGGCAGCAGCCAAGATTCACATGGAGAAAGAATTTGATCAGTGGTTCTCGAAATTGAGCATGTAGCAGAATCAACGGGAGGGCTTGTTAAACACAGATTGCTGGGTCCCACCCTAACATTTCTGACTCAGAAAGTCTGGGGTGGTGACCCAAGAATTTGTATTTCTAACAAGTTCCCAGGTGATGTTGATGATGGGGTACCAGGGACCACTCTTTGAGAACCACTGGCTTAGACAATACTATGTCAGGAGACAATCAGTGGTTCACCACTGGCAAGACCACTGATGGTTTCTGTTAATAAAGTTTTATTGGCACACAGCCACGCCCATTTGCTCACATGTCATCTACAGCTGCTTTCCTGCTACAATGGCAGAGATGAGTAGTTGCAACAGAGATTGTGTGGCCTGCAGAGACTAAAACGTTTACAATCTGGCCCTTTATAGAAAAAGTTTGCTGATCTCCATTCTATTTTGTCACTAGACTTCTGAAATTTCTTGATGGTGTGTCTAGAGGAGGAGGTAAGCAACGAAGTACCCAAGATAAGAGTCATGATCTTTTGCAACCTAAACTCTTCTCTCCTGCTCTCTTTGAACTTGTAGGTTAAAGGTTATTTAGGGCTCCCCTGGTGGCACAGTGGTTAAGAATCCGCTTGCCAATGCAGGGGACACGGGTTCGGGCCCTGGTCCGGGAAGATCTCACATGCCGCAGAGCAGCTAAGCCCGTGCGCCACAACTACTGAGCCTGCACTCTAGAGCCCGTGAGCGCAACAACTGAGCCTGCGTGCTACAACTACTGAAGCCCACATGCCTAGTGCCCATGCTCCGCAACAAGAGAAGTCACCGCAATGAGAAGCCCGCGCAACGCAATGAAGAGTAGCCCCCGCTCACTGCAACCAGAGAAAGCCCGCGTGCAGCAACGAAGACCCAACACAGCCAAAAATAAACACATAAATAAATTAATTTTAAAAATATAAAAGAAGAGATTGCAAATTTACACTGAATAAGAAACAAAACATACAGTCATAGTTTCATGTTTTGTTTAAAGGCAAAAATAGAAACTTATATTGCAATATACATTGCATGTGATTGTCTTCTTAATAGAAGGTTGTTCTCTGGGAAGAACTCTTAGGTGGTGTAATATGAAGTAAAACTCATCTAATTTATTCCAGCCAATTATTTTCATATAATTGAAAATCCGTTTTCCCCTATGAATGTGGGAAACACCCACAGCACCTCCACTGATTTTTCAGAGTCTTAACTATTCTGGGCAAAGCTAAAATAATGCAGGAACCAGGCCTGTAGGTCTCTGGCTATTTCTCCTGCCTTCTCACTTCAGGGCCTAGGGAAAAAAACAGCGGCTACAGGTGTGAGTTCCAACCAGCAAGTGTTACAATGAATACATATTTTTTCAACTGATTTTTCTGTTTTTTAAATCTAACCTACTACCAGGCACTTTAAGAGCCTATTAAGGTCTCAAAACCGCCATGTGAAGTACATACTACAGCACGCACCTCACAAAGGAGAAAATTAAAGCTCAGAGCAGTTAAGTGACTTGCCCAGGATCACACAGCATGAAAGGAGTGAAGACAGATTCAAACGCAGCTCAGCCAGGTGGCCAGGCTTACTTACGCAGAAGGCATGCACATGGTGCTCACTCAGGGCTGGCTCCCTTCTCGAATTTCTGCTCCCGATGGGTCCTGCCAGGAATACGCCAGCTGAGGGAGAAGGAAGACAGTGAAGAGACACAGGCCTGAAATCGTTTGGGCTGGAAGCAGGGTCAGACACTGGCCCATCCTTGGGCTTGGTGCTGCTTCCAGCACACAACCCGAGTCCAGCTGGGCTTCTCCATAAATACAACACTGTCAGGCCCCCTGGTCCAGGTACCAGTGAAATCCAACCTAAAGAAATGACTCAGGGAACACCAGGCCCCACAGGCTTGATGAGCAGAAAGGGCCTCTAACGGTACATGCATTCAAAACCCACTAGGCCAGGTCCCGTGTACCGCTCCCTCCACCCGGCCCTGAGCCTGGAAACCTTTTCTTAAATATTAAAACGTGGCCTCTAAGCTGGGAGATTAACCGAGACGCAGCCTTCTTATCTCAGGTAGGAGTTTCAGAGGCCCTCCTGGTGGAACCGTAGCAAGATCCCTCCATGAGGGGAACTAATCACTGTGAAAGCTTTGGAGGGTGGAGGGGAAGCCAGGAGCAGAGAGACAGCCCCACCCAGCCCAGCCTCATTCCCCACAGTGACCCAAATGAGGGGAAGAAATCTACCTGCTCTAAACCTGGGCCTCAGCCTCCCCGCAGATGCAGAGCCCAGAGCTGCAGACACGGAAGGCAAGCCATGGCCAGACCCATTTCACAGGTAGGGCTCATCAAGTAACGCTCAGTAAGCCATCCAGGGCCCATGACGTGCAGGGTCTTCTTGCAGTTGTAATAAACAGCGTGGTTGGCCTGCGGCCCAATCTGAAAGGTGATCCAGGAGCGTGCTGGACTCGGATAGTTAAAGAGTCAGGGGTTTTGTGAGTCGGTAGTCGAACTGTCGGTAGCTTGAAATCAGCCACCACAATCCTTCTCCCAGCAATTGTTTTTATGGCCCAGATTGCGGGCGTCCTTTGAAAGCCCACGTGCCTGGGTTATCATGATATGAAGGCAGAAGGAGGTAACTGAAAGAATCTGAACTTTAGAACCCCAAAGACCCGTGCAGCGTCCCAGCGCCTCAGCAACTAACTCTCTGCAGGTGCTTGATTGAGTCACGTGACTGCTCTGACCCATGCTGTCCTCCTGCGTTAAAGCGAGAGAGGATATCTACCAGCAAGGCTGCTTCCAGAATTAAATGAAATAAATGTTTGCAAGGCATCCCAGGGGCTTGCCGCAGGGCATGGCGGCCGATGAAATTGACACGGGGCTCATTTTCACGCCCATCCTCCCCACCGAATTGTGAGTCTTGCAAAGGCAGGTTCCGTTCCTGGCGCGCGATAGGTGCTCAGTGAATTCTAATTGAAGGAAATCAACACCAAGACATTAACAAATGCCTTTCTCACCTCCACTCTCCCGGAGGGGCGGGGGGCGTCACCTCTGTTGCCAGCAGCAGAATAAATGTTGGGTGCTGCCCTTCAGAAGCCAGAGGCATCACGGGACCTAAGCCACCCTTCTAATCAATACCTCTTATCATAAGAGGTACATAGGGGCCAGCTGGTCTGGTTTTTTAAATTATAATCCCCATTTCCCAATACACACTATGCCATCTGCACCAGTTTGCCCAAGCCCTTCCCTCTACTCGGAATGCGTTCCCTCCCCTGCTCTGGGAGTCCTGAGCAGCCTTCAAGGCTCAGCTCAGGTATCTCCTGCCCAGTGAAGCTTCCCTACAGAGGAGGGAACCTGCCTCTGGTTAGGGACACGCTGACCTTCTCTGCCCGAGGCTGAGACACAGGCTCCAGACACACAGACCTGGGTCCCCATCCACTTGGGTGACTTTGAGCAAATCATGTGATTTCCCAGAGGCTTGAGTTTTTGAAAAACTCCCCAGAACTACTGCAGGGCTTGAACAAAAGTATGTAAAGCTCAGGACCTGGGACTTAGTGAGCCCTTGATGAATGGGACTTGTTATTTTTACTGAGGACAAGGCCCATATTCTCCAACTCTACCCCCCACTCCCCAACACACACACAGACACACGCACACGCACGTACACGTATGCTCACACACGCAGGCCTCTCTAAACACACGGGATGCTCAGCGGGCCCTGGTTGGTGAGTGGCTGGTGGTGCAGGACAGCAGAGGGCAAGCAGCACACCTTGTCTCCATCACGCACCTACTGGGTGCCAGAACCACACACTGAGAAAAATGGGGATAAAGGGAGGAGCTGGGGCGTCTGGACGGGAGGGAGGCCGATTTGCAAGGGGAACAGGATCTGTCTGCTTCGGGAAACAGGACCAAGCTGTTGACCATCAAGCTACAGAACTGCCCTGAGTCCCAAACTTCCTCGTCTGTAAAAATGTTCTAGGATTCACGTCATGGGATTATGTGAGCATTAAACAACCCACACAAAGTACTAACACAGAGGAAGTGTTAGAAAAGGTTAGCCTTTATCCATGTGCTTGTTACTAGTGGTAATAAACCCTGGGAGGTATTAGCATTGGGCACCTAGAAGTCAAGGGAGAAAAAAGTGATGAAAGAAAGCCTGGGCCTCGGGCTTCCCTTCTGTCTTCAAACGGGGAACGGACCCGCGCTGGGAAGAGCTGTATTAGTTAGGATGTGCTCAGCTGCAGGTAACAGACTAGCTCGCCTTAAACAACCGAGCTTAACTTCCCAACTAACGAGGCAGAGCCGGCTGCCGGGGCTGTTTGGGAGCCCAGGGAGGCCAAGGTTCTGGATCGATGTCACTGAACTCTCTAGACCTCAGTTCCTGGACTCAGCTCCGCGATGGCCCTCACCTGCCAGCCTCCAGAAGCAGTGGGGAGGGGAGGGGAGGGGAGGGGAGGGACATTTCCTGGAGCCCCACCCACCAGAGCTGCGTCGCGCGGCTTCCCAGAAGCCCAGGAAGCCCAGGCGAAGGGAATGGCTTTACTGTGACTACTTAGGGCCTCAAGGTGAAGGCGGTTCATCCCCTGGGGCTGCGCCCACCTCCCCTGCAGACTACACACACCCTCTTGTTTGCCACAAGTGATGAGATTCCATTAGCAGGAGCACCAGGGGGAGGCTGGCGCTGCCCACCATGGTCTTCCCTGGACGCCCATGTGGGAAGAGCAAACGGTGGGGGCAGAGGATTCCATCCCCAATGCCCCCAGGAGCTGAAGGTCAATTAAGGTCTCAAGTGGGACTTATTAGATGCCTACTGTGTTCCTGGTCCTGGGCCTGATACAGTGGGGGGGGGGGTTACAGGAGACCCAGCTCCTGACCCTAAAAGGACAATAAAGTCATGTCTTAGGGTCTTCCCTGGTGGTCCAGTGGTTAAGACTCCAAGCTCTCAATAGACGTGGTCCTGGGTCTGATCCCTCGTCAGGGAAGTAGATCCCGCAAGCTGCAATTAAGACCCAATGCAAGCAAATAAACTTTTTTTTTAAAAAAAAAGGCAAGTCCTAGAAACAAAATGCACACACAGCTCTCTAAAGGCGGACCGCTGATTGCTCCAGGTTGGCCAAATTTTGTGGGTCTCAATGCCCAGGTATAATCTTATTTGGTCCGCACGACCACCCTACCCATAGGTACCATTAAGGCCAGCATATTACAAATGAGGAAACTGAGTATCTAGAAAAGCAGTAGGATGGGAGGGGTGTGTCAGTGGGAGGAAAGAATTCTATGTTCCAATCTTGGCTCAGCCAGAGACGCTCTGCTCTGCGTGATCGAGCAAGGCCCTCTTAGGGCCTCAGCTTTCCTGCCTATAAAAGGGACGCTCCATGGGCCAGAAGGTTCCGAGCGGGGGTTCTCAAACTTTGCTGCATATTAGAAACACCTGAGGACCTTTCAAAACTCCTGATAACCCTCGTCAGATCACAGGCCAGTTAAATCAGAAAGTCTGGGCATGGGAGCCAGGCATCTGCGGTTTTTTGTTTTGGTTTGGTTTTTAGGTCTCCAGGTGATTCCCACCTGTAGACAAGTTTGGGGATAAGGATGGGAATTTCCTGGCCTCCTGTGATAGCACAAGGTTGGCCTGGTATAGAAAGAAGATGATTGAGCCAACTTTAAATATCCCGAATAGCCAAACCCACAGACACAGAAAGCAGGTTAGTGGTTGCTTGGGAGGGTGGGAGGGGAGGTAATGGGAGAGGCTGTTCAATGGGTCTCAGTTTCCAAAAGGACATGAAAATATCCAGGCTCTACATCGGGGTGATGGTTGCACAACACTGTGGAGGTACTAAATGCCCCTGAATTGTACACTTGAAAATGGTAAATTTTGTAATGTATATTTTACCACACAAAAAGAGAAAATGAATACAAATTAAGTAATTCAATTAAAAATAGGCTGTGTCTCTAGGAAGGTCAAAACTTTGAGGGCAAGCAAGGGGAGGAACCTGGTCAGAGCTCGGCCTCTGGAGGCAGACCTGGGTTCAGATCTCCAGTCTGCAACTTGCTGAGTGGGTGCTGTGTGACCCTGAGCAACTGACCTCATGTCTCTGGTCCTCTCTCCTGCCTCTGTGAAACGGAGGTAAGCAAACTACCAACTTAAGAGAACTATCCTGAGGCTCCACGAAATACACTGATTGATGAGTGAAAGTTATTTCTCAGAACCACAGGAAAGCACCTCAGGGGTTTGACAGAGACCAAGAACGCTGGGGCAGGACTTGAGCAGAGTCGCCCAGCGGGGTAGAGAGCCAAGGAGCACAAGCTTCCAGGTTCCCAGCCTGGCCACCTCCCTCCACCCGCGGGGCCAGGGAGCCTGACTCACCTGGTCCCCAGGCGTGGGGTGGGGCTCCCGGTTCTCACCTGGCACTGCAGGAGGCCCACACCCGCCACCTGCCTTTCAGCTCCCCTCGCCGTGGCTCCGGGCGCTGCTTTCCCAATTGCCCAGGTGACGCCAGGGCCCGGGCTCTCGGCTTCCGCGGGGTGCGGGGCGGGCAGGTGCGGCCGCCGCCAGGTGAGGCCGCTGCCAGGTGAGGCCACCCCGCGGGAGGCCCGCCCACCGCGCCGCTTCGCCTCCTCCCGGTCTGTGGCGCCATCTGCTGGCCTTCTCCGGAAGGACACAACCTCTGCTCTGACTTCTGCCTCAGTTCAACAAACAAATGGGTGCGGTGTTAGGTGTCCGCGATTCGCACCATCCCATGCTCTCCAGGAATCTGCAGACTACCAGAAAGCTCGGATGTAGAGAAGACAAGCAAAGAAAATATGCAAGTTGCAATCATTCCTTGTTCAGATACAGAATAACTTTAGTTGGGGAGGTACCAGCCCATACTCTCTGAGGAGATGACAGGGGAAGACTTCAAAGAAACCAAGAAAATCTCCACGGAAAGAGGGTGAAAGTAATCCACGCAGTGGAAACAGAATGTGCAAAGGCCCTGAGGTAGGAAGATACCTGGCTTTTTAAAGAAACTGAAAAGCCCAGAGGCTGGAATATAATGGCTGTGGTATGAATGAAACAGGTAGAGATCAGATAAGACCCTCTATCTATACTCTCACTGTTCCCACAAGAGAACCAAGATCCAGGGAAAGGACTTGCCCTACTTGCAGAGTGAGGCAGTGACAGCCGAGCCTAGAGGACTCCTAGCCCAGAGCTCTTTTCACCACTCCACCACCCTCTCCAGCCTTGACTGCCGTTGGTGTCCGAGAATCCATTCATTCATTCATTCAACGAACATTTCTGGAGCAGCTATTATGTGCCAAAGACTGTGCTAAGCATTAAGGACAAAATGGTAAACGAGATATATTCCTTGAGATCCTCCTAATATAGTGAGGGCATCAAACCAGTCTAGGAAGATTAGAGAACGTTCCCCATCACTCACAAGAGACAAACCCAAAGGAATGAAACTCTAATGGTGGAAATCTGGGACAAGCAGAGGCCAATAGAGGAGACATCTCAGCATTCTTCAAAGCATACCATAGGAACAAATTATTTTAATCAAACCCTATCCCCACCTTTTTGTAGAAGTGAAACATTAGGTCCTAGAGGGATTGAGTCAGGATACACAGATGGACCTCTACTGAGATGCCAGAATCCTGGGGGCAGATTCAGCTCAGGGGATATGTTAGTAATAGGAGTTCACCCCAGTTCCCAGAGGAGACAGCTTGTCCTCAGCCTTCTGCAAGAGGGTCCTCAACACATAGTGGGCCAGTCAGGCTGATGGGGCCAGTGTGACCCACGCCCGTCCTCCTCCTCTTCATCATCATCATCATCATTTGGACTCATCATGATTGGCGTTATTCAGAAATTACTCTCAGCCACCTTCCAATTCTTGATTTATTAAACCAAAAAGACTTATTGATCACCGCCCCTGTCCCAGCATTGCATTTGGGGTTGGGACACACTTAGAAAGGTAAAAGCCGCCCTTGAACAGCTCATGGAAGAGGCAGGTTGATATTTAAACAAATCATTTCAACCTGGTGTGAAAAAAGTGCTGCAATGGTGCTACTTTCCACTTGGGAAGAAGCACAGTAAGACCATGGATTCGTCCTGCCTGGGGAGGTCTTGAGAGAGAAGTCCTGTGTGAACCACAAAAACCTTCATCTGGGGCTTCCCTGGTGGCGCAGTGGTTGAGAGTGCGCCTGCCGATGCAGGGGACGCAGGTTGATGCCCTGGTCCGGGAAGATCCCACATGCCGCAGAGCGGCTGGGCCCGTGAGCCATGGCCGCTGAGCCTGCGCGTCCGAAGCCTGTGCTCCGCAACGGGAGAGGCCACAATAGTGAGAGGCCCGCGTACTGAAAAAAAAAAAAAAAAAAAAAAACCTTCATGTGAACCTCCAGTCCCGTAGTTCTCAAAGTACTACGTACTTTGAGTAGTTCTCAAATGCTGTCCTGAAGCAGCAGCATTTTCACCACTTGGGGACTTGTTAAAAATGCAAATTCTGAATCTGAAACTCAGGGAGCTGGGGGAGGGGGGGGCGGGGGCGGGTTTGAGCGAAAGCACCTGTCCTCCTTGTGTTTCCCTTAAGCTGCACTTTCCTTCACCACAGCCAGGTGTCAGTAGATTGGCTCTTACTGCGCATGAGCAAGCGGGCCTGCGTTTGGTTTGGTAGCAATTTGGCAACCAACTTGGGGCTCAGTCGCGCGTGGACGCCTCACCCTGGCGCATGGGCGCCTCACCCTGGCGCATGGGCCCTTGCTGGCAGCTGCTCCTGGGGGCCTGTCCAGCAGCTGCCTGAGCACCTTTGTCTCAGAGACGCCCCCAGAACTGGCCAGCGGGCGTCCCTGGCCCTCGGCGCTTTGGATTTTGGTGGTGATGGAAACAAGGCACTCGCACTGGCCATTGGAGCCATCTTTGGTGAGTAATGGGGCTTGCGGTGTGGTAACACCCGTCTACTCTTCCCTATCGCGTTGGCTTTGCCTGCGGCAGAGCATTGGTTGGGATTTTCCCTTTTGGACCAGCCTTGGTATTTCATTCAGCCTCATCTCTGATGGGCCGTTAGTTGGGGTTCTCCCTTTCTGGGGCTCGGGAACTTTGACCCTGAGAGGCAGTTTTGCATTGGATATATTTCATAACAGCTGCCGTAAATAGTTAATTATGGGTAATCAGAGCTCTGTTCATCTTACAATCCCCCTAGGGTGAATTTAGCAAAACTGGGAGATCTTCAGCTATGCTCTCGTAAAATGAAAGAAAATGATGTTTTGATTGTAACATTGTGTGGCCTCGGTACTCCCTGAGATCTGGAGAACAGGGGCGTCTAGTGAGCTTTTCCATTGCTTTGGCTTTTACCTTGGGGGGGTGGGTGTGTCTCGGCACCTGAGTCCTCGGTACTCTTCCTGGTTTTGCTGAAAGTGAGGCATGCGAATGTGAGCAAATTATGGATATATTATTTTCTATTACTGTTATTTGTTTAAACTGAATTGGGTATTTGGAAATTGGCCGGGGGGGGGGGCGGGGGAGGATCCTGAAAATGGCCAAGATGGCTGGGCAGTTTTCAAGGAGGAATCTACATTTCTCTTCCTGTGCCTTTGAGACGTAAATGATCTACTTGGGATCCAGGATCTACCTGGGATCTCAGAAACATATCTAATAATCTGTGTCCCTGAGGCTGAGGGGGGGGGAAAAAAAGGGTCTTTTTTTCTCAAGCAGAAAAACTAAGATTTCTGGTTCTGTGTTTATGTAAAACTTAACTTGTAAATAAGCTATATTTAATTGACTTAAAAGTAAGCGCTTGTAAATTAAATACTTCTAAGTATAAAAGATGCTAGCCAGAACAAATTTCAGGTTCACATGATCTAGGAATTATTCGCTATTAAATTAATATCTGGTATTAAACGTAGCTTAAGCTTGTTGGTATACTCGATACAGGTGTCTCTGATTGGGCCTAGCTTTACTGAAGGTCAGTGACTTTACGTTACTTGTTTGCAGTTTGTTGGCAGAAAGAAAAAAATTAACTTGGTATGATGAAATTCTTATAAATAAATGCAAATGAGAGAAGAGCTTTTGGGTGAACTCTTTAGAAATAATTGTGTTTTAGGAATGTCTACTTTAAAATGATCTCTCCAGGTATTTGGTAAGTTGAAATTTTAGAGTTGTGGTACATTAAGTTAAATGATGATTAGAGTTGTGCTGCATTAAGTTAAATGATGGAAGTTTATTGAATAAGTCATTCCCAAACATAATAAGATACTGAAAATTAATTACTAAACATTGGCTTCCCTTTACAGAGAAACTGAACGTCTTTAGGGGTATTACTAAATGTTTGGTGCCACACTGAGATATTTTCTATCAAAAGCACATGTTTTTAGAAATTATTATTGGTATTTATGTTTACGAATTTACAGAATGCTAATGTAAAAGACAGGTTATAATTGCTTCTTGGTTTTCACTAGAAATAAAGGTTTTTAAGAGTTGAGGATTCTAATTTACGTACGTAATTAAAGCTACTAAAAACAATAAAGGGAACATTTCACTATACAGGAGGGAAGTAGGATATATGTTTTGAGTAAAAGAAGGTATGAGGAATGGAATTGCATTTTATTAAAGAAGATAAGGTGATTTGGTCCTAGCGCTGGTTGTTTCTAGATGGGAAAAAAATATGGGACATAACTAATAGGGATGCAGAAGGCTGTGGAAGGTTTGTGGAAAGGGAGCCCTGAAAAAGTTCTGTGCATGGTCAGGCTGAGATTAGAGTAAACGTGATTAGGTAAATGGATTTTGTTATTAAAAGTAGGCTGGTGGAGAGCTCCAGCAGAGTAGTGTGCTTGTGGAGGTGTGGTTGGCGGTCACCGTGGGGATCACCGTGGACGTGCACGAGGTGTTCAAGTACCCCTTCGAGCAGGTGGTCACCGGCTTCCTCCGAAAGTATCTGAACTCCATGGATAAAAATGTCATCTCTGTAAAAAATTGTGTAGGAAAAACAGGATGTGTCAACAGGGATCATCTATAGAAAGAGGATTGCAGTCTGTCAGAGTGTGGTTCCAGAAATTTTAAGGAAGGTGAACATTTTAAAGGTGCCTCATATCCAGTTAGAAGAGGAATCGTGGTTCAGTCCTCAGGAAAGGAACGTGGCTATAAGGAGCCACTGTCTTACGTAGACACAATATGCATCCGTGAAGGGAGAGTCTGTCTTCTGGGAAAGTATGAAAAATCCAAATTGGACGGAGTTCATTCAAAAAGACGGGATTTCAATCACAGGGGCTGGTTTTCTCAACTGTGTTTTGGAAACTTTTGCCAGCACATTTTTAAGACAGGGCGCACAGAAGGGAATTAGAATAACGGAGATGCTGCTAAGGGAACAGTGGTGCCCCCTTAGCTGAATAAAGAATCCCCAGGAAGTTGTGCTGTGTCTACTTTTCCTCGAGAATCTTTTCTCAGACACAACACAATTTTCGAAATACAGGTTTAAGGATGTGGTGTTGGCAGCTTACAGAAGAGGAGACCTTCCTGCCAGGACATGACAAGATACACTGCCCTGGGAGCTGGCCTCCAATAGCGGCTCTAGTGGAGCTGAGACCTTCTGGCTGATTCTTGTGGCATAATCTCTATGATTTTACAAATAAAGGAAAAATCCCGTAGAAGGTGGTGTCTGCCCTTCTTCGGGATTCATGAGAGGATTCTGGGACAAATAAAGGAGTTAAACCTGATACCTGATTCTTAGGTGGCCTGGAACAGAAAGGAATATACCAGACCTGTGTTTAAGTTAAGCCATATTCATAGTAATGTTGAAGATTCTCAGGAATCAGGAGCATTTGATTTCTACCCATCAGTACTACGTAACTGCCATCAGCTGACTTGTATAACGTAACACGTGAACTGTGATTGGTCCTTGAAAGAAGCTGGGGAGTGGGGAGGTGGGCTATCATCTTGACTCCTTCTAACTCACTCTGGGATCTGGAGCAGATCATGTGACCACTCTGTCTTTCACTGGGCAAAGGGGGATAATTGGGCAAAGATCTTTCTATTTGTGATGATTAAACAAGGTGGTTTGGTATGCAAAGCACAGGTTTGGGAGTCAGAGACTCGGGTTTGAATTTGAGCATGGCCACACAATAACTCGGTGATCACGTACGTAATTTAAAATCTTTCTGGAATTCATTTTTTAGGTTTGTAAAATGAGATTATAGAGTTAACCTTATGATGTTGTTGGAACAATTGGAGATCGTGTGATAAAGTGCCTACCATGTCACCTGGTGCACAGAAGTAAATAGAAGCTATTATTAGTACACGAAACCAGTTTGGAAATGTACTTTTCTGACGTAATGTAACGTAGGATTACTGTTTGAAAGTTAGATGACGGTAGTTTGCATTTCCCGCGATCGGAAGCCAAGACGTAAATGCACACTACCTAAAAGAAAGCTCGAAGAGGGGCAATAATTTGGAATTCATCTTCTTAAAATAAAAAAATTGGACCATTACTGGAAAGTCTTGGGGAAATCATTTTTTTAATATTTGAAAATTTTTCTATTTAGCGAATTGATGAATTTCAAAGCAATTGTTTTTTTGTTTTGTTTTTTTATACAAGCCTGCCACTGTGAGCTCCTCTTACTGTATTTGAGCTGTTTGTGCTGCCTGAGTTTTGTGTCTTAGGATAATTTCCCTTCATTTCCTTAGTGTTTCATTCCTCAATTGTGCTGGTGGGAAGATGAATGGTAGGAACCAGAACACACTTTGACCTCCTTTTCCAGTTCGTAAACGGCAGTTGGTAGGCTTTTGGAATAATGGCGCATTTCCAAAAATAAAAGGTGATGTGAATTATCACAGAGGTGAGAGGCAAGAAATCTGTACTTGGAGGCTGACTCTAGAATGAATGTAACCTTGGGAGTTCCCTGATGGCCCGGTAGTTGAGACTCCGAACTTTCACTGCCAGGGCCCGGGTTCAATCCCTGGTCGGGAAACTGAGATCCCGCAAGGCTCGTGGTGCAGCGAAAAAAAAAAAAAAAAAGAATAAACGTAACCCTTCATACTCAACAACTTGCATTCTGTGAAGGCGGGAGTTCTCAACCTTGGCTGGTCCATTGGAACCACCTGGGAGCTTTCTGCACTCCTGCTGCCTAGGTTACATCCCAGACCAATAAGTCAGAATCTCTGGGGGTGGAACCCAGGCATCAGTATTTTTTAAAGCTCCCTAGGTGATTCCAATGGGCAGTGAACACTACAGTGAATTCTAGGTGATTTGCAGATATTATCTGATTCCTTTCTTAACACCTCCAGGGTAGGAAAGTATCTTTGTAGCAAGAATTATTGTTAGAAAGAGTGAAGTACAGAGAGGCTGACTTTTTGCCTTAATTCCTTGAAGCTGGGGTGGCCAATGGAAATGCCTACAGGGGTCTGGCAGGTGACCTGACGCGTGAAGCAGGCTGGCGGCCACTGGGGAGACTCCAGGAGTATGTGGCTGGCAAAAGGTGGGCAGCTGCTGCCTGGCTCCAGCGCAGTGTTGCCAACTGGCTGGTTTCCCTAGTTCTTCCAATTTCCAATTTTCCAGGAAAAGATAGAATAAAAAAAAGAAAGAAATCGCCCAGTTTTTATGTATTGGCAACGAATTCAGGATTGTTTAAAGCATGGTGCCGGCCAAACAAAACATGATTGCCAGCAGTTCCCAGCCTTTGCTTCAAGAGTGTTACGGACCAGCTTAAACATCTCAGCCAACTTTTAAGAGATTTTCACTTCCCTATTCTGGATGTAAGCTGCTTTCTGTCTCTCCTCCAAGACTGCTTTTACATGTATTTTCCTCCCCATTCCCAAGCAATCCTCTGAACTTGCATCAGACACTTTTCCTCGTTTTTTTCACCCCTGCAGGCATCCCTCATTTCAAGCTTCACATATGTGGCTTAGAAACCGTATGCTCCTTTTAAAATTAATTAGGGCTTGTTAAACTTTATTTTTATTATGTGTCAGAATCTTCTTCCTGTGATAAAATATTTAGAAGTCCACATTTAATTTGATTATCTAGAAAATGTCAATACTGGGAGTAGAGCCTTACTGGGTACATGAGGAACAAGAGTGAGAAGGGTTCATTCACAGACCTGGCCAGGCTCCTGCCGGCTGAGTTGCGGATCCTACACAGGAAGGTGCGGACGTATTACAGTGATTCCCAGGCTTCTACTTGTACCAGAAATCCTTGAGTAGGTGGGCTCACCTGCTGGTTCCCAGGGCCTCCCCCAGAGATTCTGATTCATGGAACTTCCAATGGGACTGGGGGACCTGCATTTTAAAACAAGTTCACCAGGAGACTTGGTTGTGCTGTTTCACAGACCGAATTTTGAGAAACAGTGATTTAGGGGAGGTGTTTGTGGCTTCTGTGTCTCCTATCATTGAAGAAGGGTTTATAGCCATTTGGGCCCACTGATCAATACAGCTGATCTCTCAGGACACAATATAAAGTTCTCATGCACAGAGAAGCTGACTTAGGCTATCCCTATGTGATTAGGGTGCTTTCACCATGAACGGGCTTTTATGGTTTCAATCATGGGGTTAAAAAAGGTACTATATTCTTTTGACATAAATTGCTTTGTGTATTTTATAAACAGTATCTGTGTAGTAATATCCTGTTTATCGACGTCGTGGTACAGCTGACTCAAGTTTATTCTTTTAAGTTACACGTCTTTTTTTGCTCTATTTCAGCCATTTACACGGAACTCTTTTTTTTCACATCTTTATTGGAGTGTGGACGCTTTGCAGTGTTGTGTTGGTTCCTGCTGTGCAGCAGGGGGTATCGGCTATACGTAGATGTGTATCCCCATATCCCCTCCATCTTGAGCCTTCTCTTAATTTAGTATACCTTTCCCTGCTTTTGCAAACAGAATGTACTGAAGATAATGAAGTCATTTCAGGGTCATCATTTATGTTTTGAATTCTTTCAGGTCCTATTTAGGTTTGTTAAAGCCCCTCCGCTGAATGGCTCTGCTCTTTTGAGTTTTGCCATGTTTTTCATAGTTTCTTCTTTTCCGTCCCTGTTCCCTGTTGTTTCTCTCCTCCTTACCTCTGCCCGTCTCTAGGAACTTTGCCCTCCCTTGCTGTATGGAGTTGGGAAATGCTGTAATTGCATACTGTATGTCAAGTAACAGTAAACAGGAGCTGAGTGAGTCTCTGGGAGGCTTTCTTTAGCGGTGAAATGGATGAACATTGCTGCCCTGACTTGGTGACGTTGTTTTAGTGGCTCTGCTACTTCCTCTGACTTATCCTGATCCTTGACTGCAGTTGTCAGATCTGTGACCTCAAGATAACTGAGATATTGCAACAAATGATTTACTTAAATCTGTAAGCTGTTGTCTCCCCGGTTGTGTTCGTGTTTCTATATGTCCTGTCCTATAATGCGAAACGTAAGTAGATTACAAATGAACATTTCTGTGCCAAGTTTCTTTGCAGGATAAAGTGTTTTTGATTCAGTGTTATTGTGATTTAGAGCTATAAATTAGTTGTATACCTGTGAAGTTCATTCTGAAATAAAGTTCCACAACTAATTAAAAAAAAGAAGTAGGCTGGTGCAGGACTAGATTTGTTCCTCTAAAGAGAATAAGTATACTTAGAATCCTGATTTTTATATTAAATTATATCTTTTTTAATTAATTTATATTTTGGCTGTGTTGGGTCTTCATTGCTGCGTGTGGGCTTTCTCTAGTTGCGGTGAGTGGGGGCTACGCTTCTTGCGGTACGCGGGCTTCTCATTGCGGTGGCTTCTCATGTTGCAGAGCACGGGCTCTAGGCGCACGGGCTTCAGTAGGTGCGGCATGTGGGCTCAGTAGTTGTGGCTTGTGGGCTGTAGAGCGCAGCCTCAGTAGTTGTGGTGCACGGGCTTAGTTGCTCCGCAGCATGTGGGATCTTCCCGGACCAGGGATCGAACCCTTGTCCCCTGCATTGGCAGGCGGATTCTTAACCACTGTGCCACGAGGGGAGCCCTAGAATGCTGATTTTGATAACACATGGTATGAATTTACTTGCCTTTAAGTGATCTGTATTTGCTTTTTTTTTTAAATTGAAGTATAGTTGATTTACAATGTTGTGTTAGTTTCTGGTGTACAACAAAGTAATTCAGTTATATATAGACATACATGTATGTACATATGCATATATATCTTTCCATATTCTTTTCCAATGGTTTATTACAGCATATTGAATATAGTTCCCTGTGCTATACAGTAGGACCTTGTTATCTGTTTTATATACAGTGGTTTGTATCTGCTAATCCCAAACTCCTAATTTATCCCTCCCCCATCCCCTTTCCCCTTCAGTAACCATAAATTTGTTTTCTATGTCTGAGTCTGTTTTTGATTGTAAATAAGTTCATTTGTATCATATTTTAGATTCCACATATAAGTGATATCGTATGCTATTTGTCTTTCTCTTTCTGACTTAACTATGATAATCTCTAGGTCCATTCATGTTGCTGCAAATGGCATTTTCATTCTTTTTTGTGGCTGAGTAGCATTCCACTGTGTATATATACCACACCTTCTTTATCCATTCCTCTGTTGACGGACATTTAGGTTGCTTTCATATCTTGGCTATTGTAAATAGTGCTGCGATGAACATTGGGGTGCATGTATCTTTTCATTAGAGTTTTCTGCAGATACATGCCCAGGCGTGGGATTGCAAGATCATATGGTAACTCTATTTAGTTTTTTAAGGAACCTCCATACTGTTTTCCATAGTGGATGCACCAATTTACATTCCCACCAACAGTGCAGGAGGGTTCCCTTTTCTCCACACCCTCTCCAGCATTTGTTGTTTGTAGACTTTTTAATGATGGCCAATCAGACTGGTGTGAGGTGATACCTCACTGTGGTTTTGATTTGCATTTCTCTAATGATTAGTGACATTGAGCATCTTTTCATGTGCCTGTTGTCCATCTGTATGTCTTCTTTGGAGAAATGTCTATTTAGGTCTTCTGCTGATTTTTTTATTGGGCTGTTTGCTTTTTATTGAGATATATAAGCTGTTTGTATATTTTGGAAATTAAACCCTCGTTGGTTGCATCGTTTGCAAATATTTTCTCCCATTCTATAGCTTGTCTTTTCATTTTGTTTATGGTTTCCTTTGCTGTGCAAAAGCTTAAAGGTTTGATTAGGTCCCATTTAGTTTTGGTTTTGTTTGTTTGACGGTTTGCTTTTATTTCTTTTGCCTTGGAGACTGACCTAAGAAAACATTGCTACAATTTATGTCAGAATATGTTTTGCCTATGTTCTCTTCTAGGAGTTCTATGGTGTCACGTCTTATATTTAAGTCTTTAAGCCATTTTGAGTTTTATTTTTGTGTATGGTATGTTCTAACTTCATTGATTTACATGTGACTGTCCAGCTTTCCCAGCACCACTTGCTGAAGAGACTGTCTTTTCTCCATTGTATTTTCTTGCCCACTTTGTTGAAGGTTAATTGGCCGTAGGTGTGTGGGTTTATTTCTGGGCTCTCTATGCTGTTCCATTGAGCCACATGTCTGTTTTTGTGCCAATCTCACACTGTTTTGATTACTGTCGTTTTGTAGTATTGTCTGAAGTCTGGGACGGTTATGCCTCCACCTTTGTTCTTTTTCCTGAGGATTGCTTTGGCAATTTTTTTATGGTTCCATATAAATTTTAGGATTATTTGTTCTGTGAAAAATGTCATGGGTAATTTGATAGGGATCACATTAAGTCTATAGATTGCTTAGGGTTGTATGGCCATTTTAATAATACTCTTCCAATCCAAGAGCATGGGATATCTTTCCATTTCTTTGAATCATCTTCAATTTCCTTTATCAGTCTTTTTCTTTTGCTCAGCATATGAGTCTTTCACCTCCTTGGTCAGGTTAATTCTTAAGTATCTTTTTATGCAATTTTAAAGGAGAATTTTTTTTAACTTTCCCTTTCTGATATTTTATTGTTAGTGTAAAGAAATGCAACAGATTTCTGTAGGTTAATCTTGTATCCTGCTACCTTGCTGAATTCGTTTATTAGTTCTAGTAGTTTTGGGGTGGAGTCTTTAGGGTTTTCTCTATATATGGTATCATGTCATCTGCATAAAATCACAATTTTACCTCTTCCCTTTCAATTTGGATACCTTTTTATTTCTTCTTGTTGTCTGATTGCTGTGGCTAGGACTTTCAATACTACGTTGAGTAGAAGTAGTGAGAGTAGGCATCCTTGTCTTGTTCCAGATGTTAACAGGAAGGCTTTTGGCTTTTCACCACTGAGTATTATGTTGGCTGTGGGTTTGTCATAAACAGCTTTTTATTATGTTGAGATATGTTCCCTCTATACCCACTTTTGGTAAGAGGGTTTTTTTTTTTATCATGAATGGATGTTGAATTTTATCAAATGCTTTTTCTGCATCTATTGAGATGATCATGTGTTTTATTTCTTTTGTTGATGTGGTATAGGTTGAACCATCCCTGTGACCCTAGAATGAATCCAACTTGATTGTGGTATATGATCTTTTTTATGTGTTGTTGGATTCGGTTCGCTAATATTTGGTTGAAAATTATTGCATCTCATCAAAGATATTGACCTGTAATTTTCTATTTTGGTAGCATCTTTGTCTGGTTTTGGAATCAGGGTGGTGGTGCTTTCATAGAATGAGTTTGGGAGTGTTCCCTCCTCTTCAATCTTCTGGAAGAGTTTGAGAAGGATGGGTGTAAGTTCTTCTTTTATGTTTGGTAGAATTCGCCAGTGAAGCCATCTGGTCCTGAACTTTTGTTTGCAGGGAGTTTGTTGTTTTGTTTTTTTACAGATTCTATTTCACTTCTAGTAATTGGTCTGTTCAAACTATTTCTTCTTGATTCAGTTTGGGTTTCTAAAAACGTGTCTATTTTTTCTAAGTTGTCCAGTTTGATAGCATATAATTGTTCACAGTACTCTGATGGGGTTTTTCCCCTGGAGTATCAGTTATTATTTCTCCTCTTTCATTTCGTATTTTGTTTCTTTGAGTCCTCTCTCTTTTCTTCATGATGAGCCTGGCCAGGGGTTGTCAATTTTGTCTACCCTTTCAAAGAACCAGCTCTTGGTTTATCTTTTTTTTTTACTATTATTGTTTTAATATTTATATCCTCTCTGATCTTTATTATTTCCTTCCTTCTGCTGACATTAGATTTTGTTTGTTTTTCTTTTTCCAATTCTTTTAAGTGGTAGTTTAGGCTCTTTGAGATTTTTCCAGGAAGGCCTGAATCGCTATGAATGTTTCCAAGGACTGCCCTTGCAGCATCCCATAGACTTTGTATAGTAGTGTTTTGTCATTTACATCAAGGTTTTTTCATTTTGTTTTGTTTTGTTTTGCGGTGCGAGGGCCTCTCACTGTTGTGGCCTCTCCTGTTGCGGAGAACAGGTTCGGGACGCGCAGGCTCAGCGGCCATGGCTCACGGGCCCAGCCGCTCCGTGGCATGTGGGATCTTCCCGGACGGGGGCACGAAGCCGTGTCCCCTGCATCGGCAGGCGGACTCTCAACCACTGTGCCACCAGGGAAGCCCTATCAAGGTATTTTTAAATTTCCTCTTTGATTTGCTTATTGACCCATAAAATTCTTCATCCTATAGATGAGAAAGCTGGGCCTCACAGTGAAATGGTTTAGCTCAAACCAGCTGCTGATGTAGAGGGAGAACACAGGCCCAGCACCTGAGACCCTCAAATTCTCCACATGGTTCCTGCACTGGCGCTTCTCGAAATGTGTTCCCTCTCTGTTTTGGGGAGGCAGGGCCAGCAGTAAACCTGCACAGCCTTGCCCCGATTCTCCTGTTCTCCGCCCTAACATAGCCCACAGAGGCCTCCATTTCCCTGGTTCACTACATTGAGACCATCATGCTGATGGGATCTGCTGGGCAGGAAGTAGCCAGGTCTGCAGAGGCTTTCAAAACACATGCAAGCAAGAGGGAAGAGAACCGCCGCAAGCACTCAGGGCCCCGTCCTCAGTGAAGGGTCTGGGACACAGTGGTCTGGAGTAGTTGGAGATCTCTCCCCCAGGGTGAAAGACAAGTTACTGGTGGAAGGGGTGGAAGGAGGAATTTGTACATATCTAGGAGGGCCTCACAACCAGGATTACAGAAACGAGAATGTAATGACTTGGCATATCTTCTGTTGCTGTGTTTTAGGGATGTATTTGTTTTTATGTGTTAACCATCCTCTTTTCTTCCCATCATTACTTTATACACGATTGTCAGACATTTAGTTTACGATTTAGCCTTTAGGGACTAGAATGTTCAGCGGTGCTGTGACTGAATTTCAGGAGTGATGTATATACAAATCAGTTATGCATTCAGTGACCCTTGAAACTGTGCATCCCCTCATTTTGGGGAAAAGAGTGAGAATTTATTTGGAAGAAGCATGGCTGTATCTTGTCAGATAGGAACATAAAGTTGTTTGATGTGTATAAAATTACAATGTGTGTAGCAGGTACATATGGAAGCTGAGTTGTGAAAGGAGGACACTGTGCAGTTTTCAATTTGTTGCCTCTAGTTCCAAGTTCACCCATTGTTACCTGCTCCGCGGAGAGGAATCTGGACCTCTTAAGCATTTTCCCTTTCCCACATGGCACGATGTTAAGTGTTGCCAGGAGAGGGCGCTGGAGAGACACTGCGGGAGGAAAGGGCTCTTCCTAGACATGATGGGTTGCTCACCAGGCTTCTCCAGCACGCCCCCGAGTGGCCGGCTGCTGCAGTGCATGGCAGTCAGCCTCATCCAGAGGCTTCCCCCGACCTCCGCCCCACCCCACAGGGCAGTTTTGTAACAGCGTGCCTCCAGTGAGACCCCTCCCAGTGCCAGCTTTCCCTGGCACCCTGGGAGGGGCAGGTGTCCAGTGAGTCCTCCAGCATGGCACTGCAGCGCTGATGCCATCTGCTGAACCATGGCCATGCCCTCCCAACAAAGTCTGGATCTCAGCCCTGTTGGGGTCCAGGGTGTGAGGGTCTCTTGGGTGCTCCACCTCAGCCCCAGGGGGAGGAGCTAGTCCTTACAGCTGCTCTTCCTGGATTCTGTAGACGTCTCTGAACTTCTAACTTATTTCTCACTAACAACATAAGGCAAATCCAAAGTGCCTTCAAGGAGGGGGGCACCCGGCAGTCATCTCAGGACTGCCCTCCCCCCACAGCCCCTCTTCTACCTTTCTGCCTCCTCCCATGCCCCCCATATCCGTCCTTTCCTCTCTGTCCCCCTGTTTTCCCTCCCCCTCTTCCTTGCCTTATCACCAATTTTCCTACACTTGAGATGAAGGTTGCATCAAATCCCTTAGTGCCTGGCAGAGGGCTCCCTTCTTTCCCTGTGATGTCACACTGGGAAGGGGTGGGCAGAGGGCACCAGGCGGCCACCAAGGGCCCTCATGGTCACCTCCCCAGCCCGGAGGCCCACACAGCACTGGCCTCCCTTCAGGCACTTCCTGCCGTCTTGCTCTCCACAACTCCTTCAGTGACTGTGGATTGAAATAGGTGCACAGAAGAGTCTAAGGAAAAACTGAGACACACGAAGACGCCCCAAGGCACGGAGGGGCTGGAAACTTCCTTCTGGAACCAGAGTTCATTGTTCCCCCCACCCCGCCCCTGTGGGAGTGAGGAAATTGGCAGAGCGCGGGACGGTCAGTGTGCCCCCTACTGGCCATTGTATGTATGGACGTAGAGAAACACGCACATTGTATGTTACATGATAGCGTGAGTTATATGTTATTAGGTGGCTCTTGATAACATTGCAGGATATGCTGTGCCTGTCCATCAACCAGGGGCTGTTGGGTGGATTACAGGAGACCCACACGTTGGACTGCAAGGCAGCCATTTAAAGAAAGGGCTAGATCTGTGTATTAGCACGGAAGCGTGGCTGTGATGCACTGATGAGGAAACAAGCGGCCTGTAAAAGTATATGTAAACATGACATTTTCTATTAAACCTGGAAGGGTTAAGCCCCACCTCGTTAAAAATCATAATCTCAAGGACGAAGGTGCTGAGGAGCAGACGCCATCACTTTCAACCTAGGCTCTGGTGATATTTGACTACAATGTGCACACGAGCATTCTGTAATAGAACTGAGGTATTTCCAGTCTGGAAAATGAATATATGAAAGACACAAACAGACTTAAGACTGGTCAAGTCCCCTCCCCAGGCCTCAGTTTTCTCATCTGTAAAATGGGGATGACCTTCTCTTCCTCTCGTAGTTTTATCTGTGTAACAAAGATTTGTAGAAACCGTTTCTCTGTGCCAGGTACCATTCTAAGCGCTTTCTACATATTAACTAAATCAATCTTTATAACAAGCTAATGAGGGAGGGACTATTATTATCCCCATTTTATAGATGGAGGAACTGAGGCACAGAGAGGTTGAGGAAATTAGCCAAGCTCACCCAGCTAATAAATGGCAGAGCTGGGATTTGAACTCAAGAAGTCAGGCTCCTGGGCCTGGCTTCTGAGGTACCATACAACGTAGCAAAGAGTCAGTGAGAATGTATGTGAAGTGCATTCCGCATAATATGTGTCAGTGATATTTGTGGAAGGTGACAATGCTTCTCAGATCTACCTAAAGTGTGTGCTCCCCACAAACTCCTAGAACAGCCCCTGGCTCAGAAAAGCACACAGGACCCAACTGCTGAATGTGTGAATGAATGAATCCACAGAAACCTGGATTAAAACCCTGCTTTTCTAAGCAGGTTTTTGCATGGCAGCATCTAGCCCACGAGTTGCCACATAGTAGGGCTAAGAGATGCAGAGATGAATAGTGAGATGAACAGCATCTGGCACACAGTAGGCCGGCAGGAAATGACGGATGAATTACAGCAGGATGGTTTTCCTTCTGTTTCCTACAGCCCCATCCTGACTCCCACTCGCCTGGGAGCTTCAAGCAGGCAGGGACCCCGGCACCCAGCCCAGGGCCTGGCACACAGTAGGCGCTCAGGAAAGGCTGAAGAACATGTGTCTGACGAGAGAGGGGCCTGCAGGACCAGAGGGGGTCAGAGCTGGGCAAGCCTCAGTCCTGAGAGCTCAGGCAGGATGACCGCAAGGGGCCAGCCCACCGCCTCCGTGGGCAGCTCAGGATGGCGCCTGGACACTCCTTGGGTGATAGACAGGAGGGTCTGCCTTTGTAGGGGAGGAACGTGGAGAGGAAGGCAGATGCGGGGCGGCCGGAGCCCCAGGCAGGCAGGGCCCAGGAGGAAGCCCGCCGGCCTCAACTGCGGGTCTGAGGCCAGGAAGAGCTTCCCCGCACCATGTCTTCTGGGGGGACCTCCTCCTGGTTCCCTCCAGCAAAAAGCATCCTGACCTCAAGGAAAAGGCTCCTGAAGGAAGATACATGCGGGCTCCCCGCAAAGTCCTCCTTCCACCCCGCAAAGCTCCCACGTCCACCCTATAAGTAATCCCACGCCAGGAAGAGTGTCCCTGCCTTGAAGCCCCCAGAGGCAGAATTAACAATCCAGCTTCCTTCTCCCTGTCTGCCCAGGCCCCACCCACCCCTCCTGAAACCTGGTCCCTTGCAGCCCCTTCCACCTCCTGCCCTCCCGGGGAGGAGCCTCCCATCACTCATCCTTGCAAAGGTCCCTGTGCTTGTCGAGAACGTGGGTCTCTGTGCGGTTCTAGGTGTGTCCATCAGAGCTGGGCCGTTAGTCCTGTGGTTCCACTCGTCTGCGTTCTCACCTCCTTGTTACACAGCTGTTAACTGCTGAGAGAGGCCTGTCAAAATCTTCTGCTGTCATTGTGAATTGGGGATATGATAAGTGCACCCAAGTTTGAAATTATTATACCTTCCAGTGAATTAATTAAGTCTTTGGACATTATATCGTAAGCCTCTTCATTTCTGACAGAGCTTTTTGCCGGAAAGTGTTTTTGGTCAGATATTAATACAGTCTTACATGCTTGTTCTTAGTATTTTATCTTTGCACTTGTAGTCTTTCTGTGCCCTTATAGTTTTAGCTGCATCTTTTACGGACGGTGTATTGCTGATTATTATTTTTATTTCTGTTGTTAATCCAACATGACACGGCTTCTTCTCGCTATTACTGATATACTTAGATTTACTGTGATTGCTGATATATTTGAATCTAGATCTACCATCTTCTTTTCGCACGATTTTTCATGTTTTTTCTATGCATTTCTTTTTTTCTTCCCTTTTCGGCCTTCCGCTGGACTGACTGAGTTTTCTCTATCTCCCCTTTTATTTCTCATGTTGGAAGCTGTACATTCTGGCCCTATTATTTTAATGTCGACAATGACATTTAAATTTTTCCCCTTGGCTTCAAGCTAATTGTGGGTAATTGAGTTAATCAATATCTATACCTTCCTCTCCAGCAATACAAGGACTTAGATCACTTTTATTCAGATCATCCTGTGAGAGGATTTATTTCCACATGGTTTTATAACCTCAAAAACACTCATTGTTATTGTTGTCTTCTATAAATTGTGCACTTTGTTTTACCCACATATTTGCCAATTTCCCTTCCCCACTTCTTCCCGTGGTCCATGCTTCCTCCTGCATTTGGCTTCCTTCTTCCTAAAGCATGTGTCTCAGCAGTTATTTCAGCATGGCAGGTGATGATTAAAGCTCCTTTTGAAAACAAAATATTTATTTATTTATTTGGCTGTGCCAGGTCTTAATTGCAACACAGGATCTTCGATCTTTGTTGCAACATGTGGGATCTTTTTCACTGCAGCACAAGGGATCTAGTTCCCTGACCAGGGATCGAACCCTGGCCCCTTGCACTGGGAGTGCAGCATCTTAGCCACCGGACCACCAGGGAAGTCCCAAAGCTGTTCTTTTGTCTAGTTGAAACTGTCTACTTCAGCTCTCATTGTTGACTGATAGTTTCACTGGGTATAGAATTCCAGGTTGTCAGTCACTGTGTTCTTGGCACTTTGAGGACGGTGACGTTTATCTTCTGTTGTTGCCATGGAGATGTGTGATGTCAGGCCTTCCTTGGCAATCTTTCCTTTCAATTGATTGTGATATTTTCTTTGCCTCTGTGTTCTGCAGTCATATTATGTCATGGATTTCTTTTTACTTATCCTGCTTGCTTTTTATATATGATCCAAAATTTTTAGGTATTTTGTACGTGCAGGGGTTTTTGGTTTGGTAGTTCACAGTATAGCGGCGGGGGCGGGGGGTGGGGGGGGCCGAAATCACTCTTGGAGATGCAAGTGTGTCCCCAGCACTGCCTGGCCCCTGGCCATGTGCAGGTCTGGCAGGAGAGGGACGGAGTCGGAAAATTCCAGGCCTCAGCTCTCAAATAAGCCTGGCCTTCAGCTAGCCCTCTGGGTGCAGGCCATCAGGGTGGGAATAATTGGCACAAGTAAGATAACTTGCTAGATAACTCAGCAATGTTGCTTTGGAAGGGGATCTCCATGACTGCGAGCGGAGAGAGGGGTGAACTCCTGCCACGTGCCAGGGCTGGTCCAGGCGCTGAGAGAACAGGGACAGATGAGGGGAGAACCCCCCACAGTGCAACAAGGCCAGGGCCGCTCTAATGTAACATTGGGGGCGGGGGAAGCTGAGACTCCCCAGTGCTCCCCCAGTTGTTAGCAAACATGTAGCCACGTGGCAGGCGCCTGGTGCACAGGCTGCCCCTCAGCAGCACTGATGCACCCGTGCGACACTCTTCAGAGCTTGCGAATTGCTTTCATCCTCACAGCAGGCTGTTGAGCCCCTCCACTTAAAGACGGGGAAGCTGAGGCTCAGAGGGCGAATGGGCTAACTTCTCTGTGCCTCAGTTTCTTCATCTGTCAGATGAAGATAATACTGGTACCAATCTCTTCCGGCTGGTATGAGAATGCAGTGAGTTGATACCTATGAAGCGCTTTCAGTAGAGCAGGAGTTAATAGTAAAGGAAGGTACCACACAAGTGTTAGTGACGAATATTCCCCACGTCAGCCCAGAATCCACCCCTCCCCACTGCCCTTCACCCCCTCTACCGCAGTGCCCTGTCATCGTTTTCTTCGTAGCCCTTGCCCCTGTGTGAAATCACATGTTCACCTACCTGTGCACCTGTTTAGTGCGTCTCCCACACGCATCACACGTGCCACGAGGGCAGGACCTCACCTGTTTATTCACTGAGTGTCCCTGACCAGGTGGCACTCCATAGATGTCTCTGAGTCTGAGAGTAACTAAGCAACTGATGGAGGCTACGTTTCAAGGAATCCCAATTGACCTTGATCCACTGGCCAACCACTCACTCTGAGCCATGGAAAATAGCCTCTGAAATGCACATTCCCGGTCAGGCACAGCCACACTTAGAGTCAGTGTCACCCCATCCAGCCCCGCCTCCTCCAAGGGCATCCTCGTCCCTGGGCTGCATTTATTTTGTGCTCATAATACTCTCTCCTTGGACCTCTATTTGTTACACCCATTGGCAATTACTGAGCCCCTCCCTGCACAGCCGGGGAAGGTTCTCACGGCAGGAACTAAACCAGTCATCTGAGTCTCCAGCAGGTGCCAGGTATCCGGAAGGTATTCCTTCACCCGGATTCGGCAGTTTTCTAAGTTTGTCCAACCTCATCTTATTTAGGCCCGCCCCCCGCCCCCCGCCAGCACACACTTATTTCCCCCATGAGTATTTTTAAAGCAAATCTCGGACGTTGCATCATTTTATCCAACTTTACAATTCTAAGGGGTTTACACACCCCTACCAGCTTCTCTCTGAGAGGTGGGTGCCATAACCCCATTTTACACATGTGGAAACTGAGGCCCAGAGAGCTGAAGTTCTTGTCCAGAGTGACAGAGGTGAATGTTGGGGCCGGCACCAGGCTGGCTGGACCCCCGGTCCTAAGACGCCCCTCCCTCCACGAGGCCCCTGGCCAGCCCTCCTCCCCTTCCCCGGGGCAGGGCTCCCAGGGCCAGACTTTGATCTCTTCCAGGGCCAAATTCCAGATGCAGGCCTCACCAGCCGGCTCAGGCAGGACGATTGATGGGGTGTTGATGACGTCAGGGTTTACAGACAAGCTCCGGGCTGGGCCAGGGTGCTGTGGGCCGATTGTCAGCCGTGATGGGAACCAGACACCTCGGCCCCTGGGCTCCCGGAGGAGAAGGCGAGGGGCCAGGAGAGGGGCCTGGGGGCTTCTCACCCTGGGGCAGCCACAGAATCAGGAGTACCTGTCAGGTGAGAGCAGGTTTCCTGGTTCCTCGAGGATCTCAGGGCGGCCCTCGAGGTGTCGGGGGTGCCCTGAATCCCCTCCGCGTAGGATCTAGCAGGAAGGGCTCTCAATTCAGAGTCCAGTGTCGGCCGCTGAAAATGACCTCACTCCGCCTTGCCCTCTCTGGCCCTCAGTCTGTTCATCAACAACAAAAGAAGGTGAGGCTAGCCTGGGGGTCAACACACTTTTCCTGTAAAGGGCCAAATACTTCGGCTTTGAGAACCACACAGCCTCTATTGCCACTACCAGACTCTTCCACTGTAGCCTGAAAGCCACCAGATGCAAGATCTAATCAAGTGGGAGAGGCTGTGTTCCAATAAAACTTTATTTACAAAAGCAGGTGGTGGGCCAGATTGGGCCCTCCAGCTGTAGTTGGCTCACCCCTGGAGTCGCCAGTCACTAAAGGCCCTTTGAACTCTGGAAAATGTGCAAGTCAGAGAATAGGGGGCCTTGTGGGGGCTGGTAGATAATGTGAATGAACCAAGCAGAAGCCAGCAGAGGCATTAGGGAGTGGTGAGGACTGCAGCAAACTACAGAGCTGCGCCGTGACTCAAAGGGGATGTGGTTGGTTATTCCTTGCTCTCGCCAATCATGGCCAGGTGGAAAACAACTTACTCCCAGATATAAACGAGTATTCAAAAGAAGCTGGAAATCTGCTTGTTAAAAAAATGTGAGTTACCCAATTTTGAAATGTTACTTATAAAACTCAAACTTGTAAAAACCATCGTGTGGTCCAAATCCCATCATACAGGCTCACGGGCCATATTAGGCCCAAGGGTCACTCTTTGCAAACTCTGCTCTCCATTCAGATCTTTCCCCCCAACTGCAGATATCGGGTTAGTGTTTGCAGAAGCTCAGAGATTTGGGGGCTCACCTCGGTGGGCTGGCTATTTTCTTCCACCCTTGGGCGTCCACAGGGTGATGGGAAACTTACAAACGCCGATGAGGGAAGAACCGGCCTCAGCTCGTGGACCTGCATAGGCTTCGGGGACCTGGACCACAGAATCCCCTTGGGGAAGCGGCTTTGCTGCCAGGCTGGGAGGAGTGACCTCCCAGGGTTCCCTGCCCGGGGCTGCGGGCAGCACGGAGGCTTCTCTGCTTGGGAGGGAAGCAAGCAAGGCTGTCACTCCAGCCACCTGCCCTATGTCCCCAGATGGCCAACCAGCTCAGGCCCCTGGAGGCTTGTCCCTCTGAGCTGTCTCCCCTGGCCGTTCTCCTGCTGGCATGGAAGGGGCCCGGGTCTCCAGCCTGTTGCATTTCAGTGCCAAGTGTCTCTAAGGCAACATCCAACCAAGATGTGCAATTCTGGAAATGGCTGTGAGAGGCGGGAGGCCGTGGGCGGAGGCGGAGGCGTGGGGCTGGCCGGGGACCGGGATGTTTATTCTTCCTTCGGGGCCTGTGGGCCTGGGAGCCATTAAAAATGCCGATTAATCTTCCTGCTGGTCTCAGAGGGTAAAATTAGAGCCAGAAATGAGTCTGGAGCTACAAGGACATGGGAAGGATATGCAGAGCCTCTGCCCCTGTGAACTGGTGAGGAAAACAAGATGCCTTCCACTGCCACTCCAGAGTGATCCAGTGGGTCTGTCTGTTCATCGGCCTTTGAAAATCAGGTGTATTGAGTATAATTTACCTTCCAAAAAATACACCCATTTTGGTGCAGCTCCCGTGGAAAACAGGAGAGGGGACTTCCGTGGTGGTCCAGTGGTTAGGATTCTGTGCGTCCGCTGCAGGGGCGTGCGTTGGTTCCCTGGTCAGAGGAGTGAGATGATTCCACATGCCACACTGCGTGGACAAACACACAGAAACACTAAAAAGAGAATGACTGTATGATCCAGCAATCCCACTTCTGGGGATCGACCCCCAGAGAACTGAAAGCAGGATCTCAGAGAGATGTGCACTTGGCAGCAGCAGCCTTCACAGTACCCGAAAGTGGAAGCAACCCACGTGCCCACGGATGGACAAACAGAACGCCGTCTATTCCAACAGTGGACTATTATCCAACCTTAAAAAGGGAGGAGATTCTGACACACGCCGCAACTTGGACACACCTTGAGGACATGATGCTCAGTGAACTAAGCCAGTCCCAGAAAGACACATGCTGAGTGATTCCACGCGTATGAGGTTCCTGGAAGTGTCAGATTCATAGAGACAGAAATAGATGGTGGTTACCAGGCTGAGGAGGGGGAGGGACGGTGGGGAGTTGTTGTTTAACGGGGACAGAGTTTCAGTTTTGCAAGATGGAAAAGTTCTGGAGATCAGTTGTAGCAAACTGTGAATATACTGCACACTGCTTAAAAGTGGTTAAGATGGTAAATTTTATGTTGTATTCTTTTCCCCACAATTAAACATTAAAAATTTTTAAATGCGCCCATTTTACGTGTACAATTCCTTGGACTTTGCCAAATAGAACATCACCCCAGTCAAAATAGAAAGCGTTCCCTCACCCGGAGAGTCCTGTGTGCCTCACTGCAGTCTATGCTGGTTTTAAACATCCTGCTGAATTCAAGTTTAATTAAAAGGGAAGGATACCCCCAACTGCCCTGGGGTCTGGGTCAAGCCTAAACCTCTGTGACTGCTGCGAGCTGTTTCCCACTCAGGCTCCGTCCTACCTGGTCCTCGAACCTGTCTGTGGGAGGGGACGGCGGCGAGCAAGGGAGACACATTTGCTTTGGCTTCTTAATTTCTAATCAGCTGTCCAGGTATTGAAAGTAGCAGCATGAAACACCGGCTCGACAGAGGCAGACAGACACACACACGGACACGCACACATGAACACGGACACACACACACACACACACACGCACTCCCCCTGGCGGCTCCCCAGCCTTTGCTCACTGCCCGCTGTGCTATAATTGGCCACATAGGAGCCAGGCTGCTCTTGAAAACCACCTCCACCCATGGCCCCGGTGTGCAGCCGGCAGTGTGTCCCCTGGGGCTGTTCACCCAGGCGAGGGCTCCCCTGGGAGAGTGAACGCAGACCAGCCTCCTTGAATGCTCCCTCCTCACTGCCCCCGCCCCCAGCCTTGACCTCTGGCTTTCAAACTCCCTGACTTCTGCCTGTAAAGAGTGGTCAGTGAAGGTCGCCCCCTGGTGGAATATCTGGGACATAACAAGAATTGGTCTCTGCTTTCGTGGTGTTTCGTTGAATTCATTCAATTCCAAATATTTGAGGAGGGGGGAATATGACAGTGGAGAAAGCTGGAAGACACCTTAACCAAGTGATCAGGTTCATGTCACCTGGAAGGGGACAGAGGGACATCGTGTACCCCTGGCGTGATGCACTGAGAAGGGCACCTCCTTTCTCAGGTATTCTTACCCCCCAAGTCTGTACTACTTTTCCAACCCCTTCATTAATAAGTAACATCGTGTGGTGGATCGTGCTCAGTGCTGTGGGCAGGAAGCAGGGGAGGGGGCTGGCAGCATGGAAAGGGGGTGCGTGTGCTTTTCAACCAGAACATGTGTGTGACACAGGTCTTGCTGGGCGAGTGATGGGCGAGCAGAGGCCAGAGGAGAAGGAGTGCAAATTTCTGGTGGAGGGAACAGGACGTGCAAAGGTCCGGAGGTGGGCTTCTCGCTCACAGCACTGAGCACAATGTGACACACAGTGTTACTTATTGACTGAATTTTTTTCTCTGCCTTCCTGGAAGGTAAGCACTGCGAGGGACACAGAATCTGCTCACTGCTGTGTCCTCAAGCGCCCGGCACATAGCGGGCTCTGGGATAATATCTGCTGGTTTAATGAATGAGTTTGTGTGCCCCCCTCAGCCACTCATGGCCTTGCCATTAGTCACCTCCACAGAGAGCTTGCCCTGACCACCAGCTGCCCTCGGCCCTTCACCCCTGACCCTTTGTCCTTCCTTCTTTTGCTTCCCAGCCCTTATTACTTGACATAGATGCAAACATTGGGTTGGTTTGTGTCTTCTCTCCCATGAGAACATTAGTTCCATGAAGGCGTGTATCCCCAGTTTAAAGATCAGTGCCTTCCACATATGCAAGAAGGCCCGCAAATACTCTAACTTTTTATTTTGAAATTTTGGAAAATTCTTTGAAAGAATTTTAGGCTCATGGAAAAGTTGGAAAAGTAGTACAGACTTGGGGGGTAAGAATACCTGAGAAAGGAGGTACCCCTCTCAGTGCATCACGCCAGGGGTACACGATGTCCCTCTGTCCCCTTCCAGGTGACATGAACCTGATCACTTGGTTAAGGTGTCTTCCAGCTTTCTCCACTGTCATATTCCCCCCTCCTCAAATACTTGGAATTGAATGAATTCAACGAAACACCACGAAAGCAGAGACCAATTCTTGTTATGTCCCAGATATTCCACCAGGGGGCGACCTTCACTGACCACTCTTTACAGGCAGAAGTCAGGGAGTTTGAAAGCCAGAGGTCGAGGCTGGGGGTGGGGGGGGGCAGTGAGGAGGGAGCATTCAAGGAGGCTGGTCTGCGTTCACTCTCCCAGGGGAGCCCTCGCCTGGGTGAACAGCCCCAGGGGACACACTGCCGGCTGCACACCAGGGCCATGGGTGGAGGTGGTTTTCAAGAGCAGCCTGGCTCCTATGTGGCCAATTATAGCACAGCGGGCAGTGAGCAAAGGCTGGGGAGCCGCCAGGGGGAGTGCGTGTGTGTGTGTGTGTGTCCGTGTTCATGTGTGCGTGTCCGTGTGTGTGTCTGTCTGCCTCTGTCGAGCCGGTGTTTCATGCTGCTACTTTCAATACCTGGACAGCTGATTAGAAATTAAGAAGCCAAAGCAAATGTGTCTCCCTTGCTCGCCGCCGTCCCCTCCCACAGACAGGTTCGAGGACCAGGTAGGACGGAGCCTGAGTGGGAAACAGCTCGCAGCAGTCACAGAGGTTTAGGCTTGACCCAGACCCCAGGGCAGTTGGGGGTATCCTTCCCTTTTAATTAAACTTGAATTCAGCAGGATGTTTAAAACCAGCATAGACTGCAGTGAGGCACACAGGACTCTCCGGGTGAGGGAACGCTTTCTATTTTGACTGGGGTGATGTTCTATTTGGCAAAGTCCAAGGAATTGTACACGTAAAATGGGCGCATTTAAAAATTTTTAATGTTTAATTGTGGGGAAAAGAATACAACATAAAATTTACCATCTTAACCACTTTTAAGCAGTGTGCAGTATATTCACAGTTTGCTACAACTGATCTCCAGAACTTTTCCATCTTGCAAAACTGAAACTCTGTCCCCGTTAAACAACAACTCCCCACCGTCCCTCCCCCTCCTCAGCCTGGTAACCACCATCTATTTCTGTCTCTATGAATCTGACACTTCCAGGAACCTCATACGCGTGGAATCACTCAGCATGTGTCTTTCTGGGACTGGCTTAGTTCACTGAGCATCATGTCCTCAAGGTGTGTCCAAGTTGCGGCGTGTGTCAGAATCTCCTCCCTTTTTAAGGTTGGATAATAGTCCACTGTTGGAATAGACGGCGTTCTGTTTGTCCATCCGTGGGCACGTGGGTTGCTTCCACTTTCGGGTACTGTGAAGGCTGCTGCTGCCAAGTGCACATCTCTCTGAGATCCTGCTTTCAGTTCTCTGGGGGTCGATCCCCAGAAGTGGGATTGCTGGATCATACAGTCATTCTCTTTTTAGTGTTTCTGTGTGTTTGTCCACGCAGTGTGGCATGTGGAATCATCTCACTCCTCTGACCAGGGAACCAACGCACGCCCCTGCAGCGGACGCACAGAATCCTAACCACTGGACCACCACGGAAGTCCCCTCTCCTGTTTTCCACGGGAGCTGCACCAAAATGGGTGTATTTTTTGGAAGGTAAATTATACTCAATACACCTGATTTTCAAAGGCCGATGAACAGACAGACCCACTGGATCACTCTGGAGTGGCAGTGGAAGGCATCTTGTTTTCCTCACCAGTTCACAGGGGCAGAGGCTCTGCATATCCTTCCCATGTCCTTGTAGCTCCAGACTCATTTCTGGCTCTAATTTTACCCTCTGAGACCAGCAGGAAGATTAATCGGCATTTTTAATGGCTCCCAGGCCCACAGGCCCCGAAGGAAGAATAAACATCCCGGTCCCCGGCCAGCCCCACGCCTCCGCCTCCGCCCACGGCCTCCCGCCTCTCACAGCCATTTCCAGAATTGCACATCTTGGTTGGATGTTGCCTTAGAGACACTTGGCACTGAAATGCAACAGGCTGGAGACCCGGGCCCCTTCCATGCCAGCAGGAGAACGGCCAGGGGAGACAGCTCAGAGGGACAAGCCTCCAGGGGCCTGAGCTGGTTGGCCATCTGGGGACATAGGGCAGGTGGCTGGAGTGACAGCCTTGCTTGCTTCCCTCCCAAGCAGAGAAGCCTCCGTGCTGCCCGCAGCCCCGGGCAGGGAACCCTGGGAGGTCACTCCTCCCAGCCTGGCAGCAAAGCCGCTTCCCCAAGGGGATTCTGTGGTCCAGGTCCCCGAAGCCTATGCAGGTCCACGAGCTGAGGCCGGTTCTTCCCTCATCGGCGTTTGTAAGTTTCCCATCACCCTGTGGACGCCCAAGGGTGGAAGAAAATAGCCAGCCCACCGAGGTGAGCCCCCAAATCTCTGAGCTTCTGCAAACACTAACCCGATATCTGCAGTTGGGGGGAAAGATCTGAATGGAGAGCAGAGTTTGCAAAGAGTGACCCTTGGGCCTAATATGGCCCGTGAGCCTGTATGATGGGATTTGGACCACACGATGGTTTTTACAAGTTTGAGTTTTATAAGTAACATTTCAAAATTGGGTAACTCACATTTTTTTAACAAGCAGATTTCCAGCTTCTTTTGAATACTCGTTTATATCTGGGAGTAAGTTGTTTTCCACCTGGCCATGATTGGCGAGAGCAAGGAATAACCAACCACATCCCCTTTGAGTCACGGCGCAGCTCTGTAGTTTGCTGCAGTCCTCACCACTCCCTAATGCCTCTGCTGGCTTCTGCTTGGTTCATTCACATTATCTACCAGCCCCCACAAGGCCCCCTATTCTCTGACTTGCACATTTTCCAGAGTTCAAAGGGCCTTTAGTGACTGGCGACTCCAGGGGTGAGCCAACTACAGCTGGAGGGCCCAATCTGGCCCACCACCTGCTTTTGTAAATAAAGTTTTATTGGAACACAGCCTCTCCCACTTGATTAGATCTTGCATCTGGTGGCTTTCAGGCTACAGTGGAAGAGTCTGGTAGTGGCAATAGAGGCTGTGTGGTTCTCAAAGCCGAAGTATTTGGCCCTTTACAGGAAAAGTGTGTTGACCCCCAGGCTAGCCTCACCTTCTTTTGTTGTTGATGAACAGACTGAGGGCCAGAGAGGGCAAGGCGGAGTGAGGTCATTTTCAGCGGCCGACACTGGACTCTGAATTGAGAGCCCTTCCTGCTAGATCCTACGCGGAGGGGATTCAGGGCACCCCCGACACCTCGAGGGCCGCCCTGAGATCCTCGAGGAACCAGGAAACCTGCTCTCACCTGACAGGTACTCCTGATTCTGTGGCTGCCCCAGGGTGAGAAGCCCCCAGGCCCCTCTCCTGGCCCCTCGCCTTCTCCTCCGGGAGCCCAGGGGCCGAGGTGTCTGGTTCCCATCACGGCTGACAATCGGCCCACAGCACCCTGGCCCAGCCCGGAGCTTGTCTGTAAACCCTGACGTCATCAACACCCCATCAATCGTCCTGCCTGAGCCGGCTGGTGAGGCCTGCATCTGGAATTTGGCCCTGGAAGAGATCAAAGTCTGGCCCTGGGAGCCCTGCCCCGGGGAAGGGGAGGAGGGCTGGCCAGGGGCCTCGTGGAGGGAGGGGCGTCTTAGGACCGGGGGTCCAGCCAGCCTGGTGCCGGCCCCAACATTCACCTCTGTCACTCTGGACAAGAACTTCAGCTCTCTGGGCCTCAGTTTCCACATGTGTAAAATGGGGTTATGGCACCCACCTCTCAGAGAGAAGCTGGTAGGGGTGTGTAAACCCCTTAGAATTGTAAAGTTGGATAAAATGATGCAACGTCCGAGATTTGCTTTAAAAATACTCATGGGGGAAATAAGTGTGTGCTGGCGGGGGGCGGGGGGCGGGCCTAAATAAGATGAGGTTGGACAAACTTAGAAAACTGCCGAATCCGGGTGAAGGAATACCTTCCAGATACCTGGCACCTGCTGGAGACTCAGATGACTGGTTTAGTTCCTGCCGTGAGAACCTTCCCCGGCTGTGCAGGGAGGGGCTCAGTAATTGCCAATGGGTGTAACAAATAGAGGTCCAAGGAGAGAGTATTATGAGCACAAAATAAATGCAGCCCAGGGACGAGGATGCCCTTGGAGGAGGCGGGGCTGGATGGGGTGACACTGACTCTAAGTGTGGCTGTGCCTGACCGGGAATGTGCATTTCAGAGGCTATTTTCCATGGCTCAGAGTGAGTGGTTGGCCAGTGGATCAAGGTCAATTGGGATTCCTTGAAACGTAGCCTCCATCAGTTGCTTAGTTACTCTCAGACTCAGAGACATCTATGGAGTGCCACCTGGTCAGGGACACTCAGTGAATAAACAGGTGAGGTCCTGCCCTCGTGGCACGTGTGATGCGTGTGGGAGACGCACTAAACAGGTGCACAGGTAGGTGAACGTGTGATTTCACACAGGGGCAAGGGCTACGAAGAAAACGATGACAGGGCACTGCGGTAGAGGGGGTGAAGGGCAGTGGGGAGGGGTGGATTCTGGGCTGACGTGGGGAATATTCGTCACTAACACTTGTGTGGTACCTTCCTTTACTATTAACTCCTGCTCTACTGAAAGCGCTTCATAGGTATCAACTCACTGCATTCTCATACCAGCCGGAAGAGATTGGTACCAGTATTATCCCATCTGACAGATGAAGAAACTGAGGCACAGAGAAGTTAGCCCATTCGCCCTCTGAGCCTCAGCTTCCCCGTCTTTAAGTGGAGGGGCTCAACAGACTGCTGTGAGGATGAAAGCAATTTGCAAGCTCTGAAGAGTGTCGCACGGGTGCATCAGTGCTGCTGAGGGGCAGCCTGTGCACCAGGCGCCTGCCACGTGGCTACATGTTTGCTAACAACTGGGGGAGCACTGGGGAGTCTCAGCTTCCCCCGTCCCCGATGTTACATTAGAGCGGCCCTGGCCTTGTTGCACTGTGGGGGGTTCTCCCCGCATCTGTCCCTGTTCTCTCAGTGCCTGGACCAGCCCTGGCACGTGACAGGAGTTCATCCCTCTCTCCGCTCTCAGTCATGGAGATCCCCTTCCAAAGCAACATTGCTGAGTATCTAACAAGTTATCTTACTTGTGCCAATTATTCCCACCCCGATGGCCTGCACCCAGAGGGCTACCTGAAGGCCAGGCTCATTTGAGAGCTGAGGCCTGGAATTTTCCAACTCCGTCCCTCTCCTGCCATACCTGCACATGGCCAGGGGCCAGGCAGTGCTGGGGACACACTTGCATCTCCAAGAGTGATTTCGGCCCCCCCCACCCCCCGCCCCCGCCGCTATACTGTGAACTACCAAACCAAAAACCCCTGCACGTACAAAATACCTAAAAATTTTGGATCATATATAAAAAGCAAGCAGGATAAGTAAAAAGAAATCCATGACATGTCATAATCCATGACATATGACTGCAGAACACAGAGGCAAAGAAAATATCACAATCAATTGAAAGGAAAGATTGCCAAGGAAGGCCTGACATCACACATCTCCACGGCAACAACAGAAGATAAAGGTCACCGTCCTCAAAGTGCCAAGAACACAGTGACTGACAACCTGGAATTCTATACCCAGTGAAACTATCAGTCAACAATGAGAGCTGAAGTAGACAGTTTCAACTAGACAAAAGAACAGCTTTGGGACTTCCCTGGTGGTCCGGTGGCTAAGACGCTGCACTCCCAGTGCAAGGGGCCAGGGTTCGATCCCTGGTCAGGGAACTAGATCCCTTGTGCTGCAGCGAAAAAGATCCCACATGTTGCAACAAAGATCGAAGATCCCGTGTTGCAATTAAGACCTGGCACAGCCAAATAAATAAATAAATATTTTGTTTTCAAAAGGAGCTTTAATCATCACCTGCCATGCTGAAATAACTGCTGAGACACACGCTTTAGGAAGAAGGAAGCCAAATGCAGGAGGAAGCATGGACCACGGGAAGAAGTGGGGAAGGGAAATTGGTAAATATGTGGGTAAAACAAAGTGCACAATTTATAGAAGACAACAATAACAATGAGTGTTTTTGAGGTTATAAAACCATGTGGAAATAAATCCTCTCACAGGATGATCTGAATAAAAGTGATCTAAGTCCTTGTATTGCTGGAGAGGAAGGTATAGATATTGATTAACTCAATTACCCACAATTAGCTTGAAGCCAAGGGGAAAAATTTAAATGTCATTGTCGACATTAAAATAATAGGGCCAGAATGTACAGCTTCCAACATGAAAAATAAAAGAGGAGATAGAGAAAACTCAGTCCAGCAGAAGGCCGAAAAGGGAAGAAAAAAAGAAATGCATAGAAAAAACATGAAAAATCGTGCAAAAAGAAGATGGTAGATCTAGATTCAAATATATCAGCAGTCACAGTAAATCTATCAGTAATAGCGAGAAGAAGCCGTGTCATGTTGGATTAACAACAGAAATAAAAATAATAATCAGCAATACACCGTCCGTAAAAGATGCAGCTAAAACTATAAGGGCACAGAAAGACTACAAGTGCAAAGATAAAATACTAAGAACAAGCATGTAAGACTGTATTAATATCTGACCAAGAAGACTTTCCGGCAAAGAGCGCTGTCAGAAATGAAGAGGCTTACGATATAATGTCCAAAGACTTAATTAATTCACTGGAAGGTATAATCATTTTAACTTGGGCGCACTTATCATATCCCCAATTCACAATGACAGCAGAAGATTTTGACAGGCCTCTCTCAGCAGTTGACAGCTGTGTAACAAGGAGGTGAGAACGCAGACGAGTGGAACCACAGGACTAACGGCCCAGCTCTGATGGACACGCCTAGACCAGCACAGTTAGAGACCCACGTTCTCAGCAAGCACAGGGACGTTTCCGAGGATGAGTGATGGGAGGCTCCTCCCCAGGAGGGCAGGAGGTGGAAGGGGCTGCAAGGGACCAGGTTTCAGGAGGGGTGGGTGGGGCCTGGGCAGACAGGGAGAAGGAAGCTGGATTGTTAATTCTGCCTCTGGGGGCTTCAAGGCAGGGACACTCTTCCTGGCGTGGGATTACTTATAGGGTGGACGTGGGAGCTTTGCGGGGTGGAAGGAGGACTTTGCGGGGAGCCCGCATGTATCTTCCTTCAGGAGCCTTTTCCTTGAGGTCAGGATGCTTTTTGCTGGAGGGAACCAGGAGGAGGTCCCCCCAGAAGACGTGGTGCGGGGAAGCTCTTCCTGGCCTCAGACCCGCAGTTCAGGCCGGCGGGCTTCCTCCTGGGCCCTGCCTGCCTGGGGCTCCGGCCGCCCCGCATCTGCCTTCCTCTCCACTTTCCTCCCCTCCAGAGGCAGGCCCTCCTGTCTGTCACCCAAGGCGCGTCCAGGCGCCATCCTGAGCTGCCCACGGAGGCGGTGGGCTGGCCCCTTGCGGTCATCCTGCCTGAGCTCTCAGGACTGAGGCTTGCCCAGCTCTGACCCCCTCTGGTCCTGCAGGCCCCTCTCTCGTCAGACACATGTTCTTCAGCCTTTCCTGAGCGCCTACTGTGTGCCAGGCCCTGGGCTGGGTGCCGGGGTCCCTGCCCGCTTGAAGCTCCCAGGCGAGTGGGAGTCAGGATGGGGCTGTAGGAAACAGAAGGAAAACCATCCTGCTGTAATTCATCCGTCATTTCCTGCCGGCCTACTGTGTGCCAGATGCTGTTCATCTCACTATTCATCTCTGCATCTCTTAGCCCTACTATGTGGCAACTCGTGGGCTAGATGCTGCCATGCAAAAAACTGCTTAGAAAAGAAAGGTTTTAATCCAGGTTTCTGTGGATTCATTCATTCACACATTCATTAATTCAGCAGTTGGGTCCTGTGTGCTTTTCTGAGCCAGGGGCCGTTCTAGGAGTTTGTGGGGAGCACACACTTTAGGTAGATCTGAGAAGCATTGTCACCTTCCACAAATATCACTGACACATATTATGCGGAATGCACTTCACATACATTCTCACTGACTCTTTGCTACGTTGTATGGTACCTCAGAAGCCAGGCCCAGGAGCCTGACTTCTTGAGTTCAAATCCCAGCTCTGCCATTTATTAGCTGGGTGAGCTTGGCTAATTTCCTCAACCTCTCTGTGCCTCAGTTCCTCCATCTATAAAATGGGGATAATAATAGTCCCTCCCTCATTAGCTTGTTATAAAGATTGATTTAGTTAATATGTAGAAAGCGCTTAGAATGGTACCTGGCACAGAGAAACGGTTTCTACAAATCTTTGTTACACAGATAAAACTACGAGAGGAAGAGAAGGTCATCCCCATTTTACAGATGAGAAAACTGAGGCCTGGGGAGGGGACTTGACCAGCCTTAAGTCTGTTTGTGTCTTTCATATATTCATTTTCCAGACTGGAAATACCTCAGTTCTATTACAGAATGCTCGTGTGCACATTGTAGTCAAATATCACCAGAGCCTAGGTTGAAAGTGATGGCGTCTGCTCCTCAGCACCTTCGTCCTTGAGATTATGATTTTTAACGAGGTGGGGCTTAACCCCTCCAGGTTTAATAGAAAATGTCATGTTTACATCTACTTTTACAGACCGTTTCTGTTTCCTCATCAGTGCATCACAGACACGCTTCCGTGCTAACACACAGATCTAGCCCTTTCTTTAAATGGCTGCCTTGCAGTCCAACGTGTGGGTCTCCTGTAATCCACCCAACAGCCCCTGGTTGATGGACAGGCACAGCGTATCCTGCAATCTGTTATCAAGAGCCACCTAATAACATATAACTCACGCTATCATGTAACATACAATGTGCGTGTTTCTCTACGTCCATACATACAACTGGCCAGTAGGGGGCACACTGACTGTCCCGCGCTCTGCCAATTTCCTCACTCCCACAGGGGCGAGGTGGGGGGAACAATGAACTCTGGTTCCAGAAGGAAGTTTCCAGCCCCTCCATGCCTTGGGGCGTCTTCGTGTGTCTCAGTTTTTCCTTAGACTCTTCTGTGCACCTATTTCAATCCACAGTCACTGAAGGAGTTGTGGAGAGCAAGACGGCAGGAAGTGCCTGAAGGGAGGCCAGTGCTGTGTGGGCCTCCGGGCTGGGGAGGTGACCATGAGGGCCCTTGGTGGCCGCCTGGTGCCCTCTGCCCACCCCTTCCCAGTGTGACATCACAGGGAAAGAAGGGAGCCCTCTGCCAGGCACTAAGGGATTTGATGCAACCTTCGTCTCAAGTGTAGGAAAATTGGTGATAAGGCAAGGAAGAGGGGGAGGGAAAACAGGGGGACAGAGAGGAAAGGACGGATATGGGGGGCATGGGAGGAGGGGCAGAAAGGTAGAAGAGGGGCTGTGGAGGGAGGGCAGTCCTGAGTTGACTGCCAGGTGCCCCCCTCCTTGAAGGCACTTTGGATTTGCCTTAATAGTTAGTGAGAAATAAGTTAGAAGTTCAGAGACGTCTACAGAATCCAGGAAGAGCAGCTGTAAGGACTAGCTCCTCCCCCTGGGGCTGAGGTGGAGCACCCAAGAGACCCTCACACCCTGGACCCCAACAGGGCTGAGATCCAGACTTTGTTGGGAGGGCGTGGCCATGGTTCAGCAGATGGCATCAGCGCTGCAGTGCCATGCTGGAGGACTCACTGGACACCTGCCCCTCCCAGGCTGCCAGGGAAAGCTGGCACTGGGAGGAGTCTCACTGGAGGCACGCTGTTACAAAACTGCCCTGTGGGGTGGGGCGGAGGTCGGGGGAAGCCTCTGGATGAGGCTGACTGCCATGCACTGCAGCAGCCGGCCACTCGGGGGCGTGCTGGAGAAGCCTGGTGAGCAACCCATCATGTCTAGGAAGAGCCCTTTCCTCCCGCAGTGTCTCTCCAGCGCCCTCTCCTGGCAACACTTAACATCGTGCCATGTGGGAAAGGGAAAATGCTTAAGAGGTCCAGATTCCTCTCCTCTGAGCAGGCAAAAATGGGTGAATTTGGAACTGGAGGCAATAAACTGAAAAGAGCACAGTCTCCTCCTTCCACGACTCAGCTTCCATATGTACCTGCTCCACACATTGTAATTTTATACACATCAAACAACTTTATGTTCCTATCTGACAAGATACAGCCATGCTTCTTCCAAATAAATTCTCACTCTTTTCCCCAAAATGAGGGGATGCACAGTTTCAAGGGTCACTGAATGCATAACTGATTTGTATATACATCACTCCTGAAATTCAGTCACAGTGCTGCTGAATATTCCAGTCCCTAAAGGCTAAATTGTAAACTAAATGTCTGACAATCGTGTATAAAGTAATGATGGGAAGAAAAGAGGATGGTTAGCACATAAAAATAAATACATCCCTAAAACACAGCAATAGAAGATATGCCAAGTCATTACGTCCTCGTTTCTGTAATCGTGGTTGTGAGGCCCTCCTAGATATGTACAAATTCCTCCTCCCACCCCCTCGTTCTGCATCTTCCCCCACTCTCAGCCAGAACGCCAGCTGGTGCGAGTATTTTCCCTGGTGGTGTGACCCAAGCCTTCATCTCTGAGGGGTCTGAGTCCTCAACCATCCTGACATGATTGGCTGCTGTGGTTTTCCATCCACCTTTATTATCTGGCTTGGAAGTGCTGGGGCACCCAGAGACCCCCCCCCCCCCGCCTGGTTCCAGACAGCATCCTCCTGACCCCCACTGAGTCGAAGCAACTCAGCTTCCACTTGGTAGTAGGGATCAACCACTCCGGCCAGTAAGTTAACTCCTGGTTTCCCCTGCTGTTTCAGTGGTATAATGAGTGCACAGTATCCAGTGGGTGGTCTCCTTCTTGTGCAGCCGTTGTTGCCTTGGTGTCTCCAGCAGATCACGGGCCCAGGTTGTAGGCAACTTGTGCTGCAGCCTGGACTTTCTGCAGAGCTGCCCCCTGTTCTGGTCCCCACTCGAAGCTGGCAGCCTTCTGGGTGACTGTGTAGATGGGTAAGGAGCTCACTCACACATGTTCTCTGTTGCCTCTAGAATCTAAGAGGGCACGCCAAGCGTGGCATCTGGCTTTGGGTTGCAGGTGGCAGGAGGTGCAGTAACTTGTCTTTCACCCTGGGGGAGACATCTCCACCAACTCCAGACCACTGTGTCCCAGACCCTTCACTGAGGACGGGGCCCTGAGTGCTTGCGGCGGTTCTCTTCCCTCTTGCTTGCATGTGTTTTGAAAGCCTCTGCAGACCTGGCTACTTCCTGCTCAGCAGATCCCATCAGCATGATGGTCTCAATGTAGTGAACCAGGGAAATGGAGGCCTCTGTGGGCTATGTTAGGGCGGAGAACAGGAGAATCGGGGCAAGGCTGTGCAGGTTTACTGCTGGCCCTGCCTCCCCAAAACAGAGAGGGAACACATTTCGAGAAGCGCCAGTGCAGGAACCATGTGGAGAATTTGAGGGTCTCAGGTGCTGGGCCTGTGTTCTCCCTCTACATCAGCAGCTGGTTTGAGCTAAACCATTTCACTGTGAGCCCCAGCTTTCTCATCTATACAATGAAGAGTTTCATTCAATACGTATTCATTTGCAAACGTTAATTGAGGATCTACAAGGTGTGAAGCTCTTTGCTAGGCAGGGGAAACTCAGTGATGAACACGGAATGCACAGATCTTTTCTTTAAGAAAGCATACAGGGCTTCCCTGGTGGCGCAGTGGTTGAGAGTCCGCCTGCCGATGCAGGGGACACGGGTTCGTGCCCCGGTCCGGGAAGATCCCACATGCCGCGGAGCGGCTGGGCCCGAGCCTTGGCTGCTGAGCCTGCGCGTCCGGAGCCTGTGCTCCGCAATGGGAGAGGCCACAACAGTGAGAGGCCCGTGTACTGCAAAAAAAAAAAAAAAAAAAAAGAAATAATAATAATAATTTGTTCCTATGGTATCCTTTGAAGAATGCTGAGATGTCTCCTCTATTGGCCTCTGCTTGTCCCAGATTTCCACCATTAGAGTTTCATTCCTTTGGGTTTGTCTCTTGTGTGTGATGGGGAACGTTCTCTAATCTTCCTAGACTGGTTTGATGCCCTCACTATATTAGGAGGATCTCAATGAATATATCTCATTTACCATTTTGTCCTTAATGCTTAGCACAGTCTTTGGCACATAATAGCTGCTCCAGAAATGTTCATTGAATGAATGAATGAATGGATTCTCGGACACCAACGGCAGTCAAGGCTGGAGAGGGTGGTGGAGTGGTGAAAAGAGCTCTGGGCTAGGAGTCCTTTAGGCTCGGCTGTCACTGCCTCAGTCTGCAAGTAGGGCAAGTCCTTTCCCTGGATCTTGGTTCTCTTGTGGGAACAGTGAGAGTATAGATAGAGGGTCTTATCTGATCTCTACCTATTTCATTCATACCACAGCCATTATGTTCCAGCCTTTGGGCTTTTCACTTTCTTTAAAAAGCCAGGTATCTTCCTACCTCAGGGCCTTTGCACATTCTGTTTCCACTGCGTGGATTACTTTCACCCTCTTTCCGTGGAGATTTTCTTGGTTTCTTTGAAGTCTTCCCCTGTCATCTCCTCAGAGAGTATGGGCTGGTACCTCCCCAACTAAAGTTATTCTGTATCTGAACAAGGAATGATTGCAACTTGCATCTTTTCTTTGCTTGTCTTCTCTACATCCGAGCTTTCTGGTAGTCTGCAGATTCCTGGAGAGCATGGGATGATGCGAATCCCGGACACCTAACACCATATCCATTAATTTGTTGAACTGAGGCAGAAATCAGAGCAGAGGTTGTGTCCTTCCAGGGAAGACCAGCAGATGGCGCCACAGACCGGGAGGAGGCGAAGCGGCGCGGTGGGCGGGCCTCCCGCGGGGTGGCTTCACTTGGCAGCGGCCTCACCTGGCGGCGGCCGCACCTGCCCGCCCGCACCCCGCGGAAGCCGAGAGCCCGGGCCCTGGCGTCACCTGGGCAATTGGGAAAGCAGTGCCCGGAGCCACGGCGAGGGGAGATGAAAGGCGGGTGGCGGGTGTGGGCCGCCTGTAGCGCCATGTGAGAGCCCGGAGCCCCACCCCACGCCTGGGGACCAGGTGAGTCAGGCTCCCTGGCCCCGCGGGTGGAGGGAGGTGGCCAGGCTCGGAACCTGGAAGCTTGTGCTCCTTGGCTCTCTACCCCGCTGGGTGACTCTGCTCAAGTCCCGCCCCAGCGTTCTTGGTCTCCGTCAAACCCCTGAGGTGCTTTCCTGTGGTTCTGAGAAATAACTTTCACTCATCAGTCAGTGTATTTCGTGGAGCCTCAGGATAGTTCTCTGAAGTCGGTAGTTTGCTTACTTCCGTTTTACAGAGGCAGGAGAGAGGACCAGAGAGATGAGGTCAGTTGCTCAGGGTCACCCAGCACCCACTCAGCAAGTTGCAGACTGGAGATCTGAACCCAGGTCTGCCTCCAGAGGTCGAGCTCTGATCAGGTTACTTGCCCACAAGGTTCTGACCTTCTGAGAGACACAGCCTAAATTTTTTCCACTGTTCTAAACCAATGTATTGATATTTCAAATCTTTTTTAAAAAAGCATATATCCACTCTTTTTAAAAATTCTTTTCCCATATAGGTCATTACAGAGTATTGAGAAGAGCTCCCTGTGCTAGACAGTAGGTCCTTATTAGTTATCTGTTTTATATACAGTAGTGTATATATGTCAATCCCAATCTCCCAGTTTATCCCTCCCCTCTTCCCCCCTGGTAACCATAAATTTGTTATCTACATCTGTGGCTCTATTTCTGTTTCATAAATACGTTCATTTGTACCATTTTTTTAGATCCCAAATAACACCCTATTTTTAATTGAATTACTTTTTATTTACTTTCAGTGCTCTCGCCTCTTCCACACCCCCTGGCCCGGCTCGCTCTGCAGGCCCAGGGCACTGAGACCCACAGGATCTGGCCAGCCTGGAGCAGTCGAGGGGTCCGCTCTTTAGACAGCTGTGTCTATGACTTGACCTTATTGTCCTTTTAGGGGCAGGAGCCGGGTCTCCTGTACCCCCCCCCCCCACTGTATCAGGCCCAGGACCGGGAACACAGTAGGCATCTAATAAATCCCACCTGAGATCTTAATTGACCTTCAGCTCCTGGGGGCATTGGGGATGGAATCCTCTGCCCCCACCGTTTGCTCTTCCCACATGGGCATCCAGGGAAGACCATGGTGGGCAGCGCCAGCCTCTCCCTGGCGCTCCTGCTAATAGAATCTCATCACTTGTGGCAAACAAGGGGGTGTGTGTAGTCTGCAGGAGAGGTGGGCGCAGCCCCAGGGAATGAACCGCCTTCACCTTGAGGCCCTAAGTAGTCATGGTAAAGCCATTCCCTTCGCCTGGGCTTCCTGGGCTTCTGGGAAGCCGCGTGACGCAGCTCTGGGGGGTGGGGCTCCAGGAAATGTCCCTCCCCTCCCCTCCCCTCCCCACTGCTTCTGGAGGCTGGCAGGTGAGGGCCATCGCGGAGCTGAGTCCAGGAACTGAGGTCTAGAGAGTTCAGTGACATCGATCCAGAACCTTGGCCTCCCTGGGCTCCCAAACAGCCCCGGCAGCCGGCTCTGCCTCGTTAGTTGGGAAGTTAAACTCGGTTGTTTCAGGTGAGCTAGTCTGTTTCCTGCAGCTGAGCACATCCTAACTAATACAGCTCTTCCCAGCGCGGGTCCGTTCCCCGTTTGAAGACAGAAGGAAAGCCCGAGGCCCAGGCTTTCTTTCATCACTTTTTTCTCCCTTGACTTCTAGGTGCCCAATGCTAATACCTCCCAGGGTTTATTACCACTAGTAACAAGCACATGGATAAAGGCTAACCTTTTCTAACACTTCCTCTGTGTTAGTACTTTATGTGGGTTGTCTAATGCTCACATAATCCCATGACGTGAATTCTAGAACATTTTTACAGACGAGGAAGTTTGGGACTCAGGGCAGTTCTGTAGCTTGAGGGTCGACAGCTTGGTCCTGTTTCCCGAAGCAGACAGATCCTGTTCCCCTTGCAGCTCGGCCTCCCTCCTGTCCAGACGCCCCAGCTCCTCCCTTTATCCCCATTTTTCTCAGTGTGTGGTTCTGGCACCCAGTAGGTGCGTGATGGAGACAAGGTGTGCTGCTTGCCCTCTGCTGTCCTGCACCACCAGCCACTCACCAACCAGGGCCCGCTGAGCGTCCCGTGTGTTTAGAGAGGCCTGCGTGTGTGAGCATACGTGTACGTGCGTGTGCGTGTGTGTCTGTGTGTGTGTTGGGGAGTGGGGGGTAGAGTTGGAGAATATGGGCCTTGTCCTCAGTAAAAATAACAAGTCCCATTCATCAAGGGCTCACTAAGTCCCAGGTCCTGAGCTTTACATACTTTTGTTCAAGCCCTGCAGTAGTTCTGGGGAGTTTTTCAAAAACTCAAGCCTCTGGGAAATCACATGATTTGCTCAAAGTCACCCAAGTGGATGGGGACCCAGGTCTGTGTGTCTGGAGCCTGTGTCTCAGCCTCGGGCAGAGAAGGTCAGCGTGTCCCTAACCAGAGGCAGGTTCCCTCCTCTGTAGGGAAGCTTCACTGGGCAGGAGATACCTGAGCTGAGCCTTGAAGGGTGCGCAGGACTCCCAGAGCAGGGGAGGGAACGCATTCCGAGTAGAGGGAAGGGCTTGGGCAAACTGGTGCAGATGGCATAGTGTATGTTTTGTTGGGAAATGGGGATTATAATTTAAAAAACCAGACCAGCTGGCCACTATGTACCTCTTATGATGAGGTATTGATTAGAATGGTGGCTTAGGTCCCATGGTGATCCTCTGGCTTCTGAAGGGCACCACCCAACATTTATTCTGCTGCTGGCAACAGAGGTGACGCCCCCGCCCCTCCGGGAGAGTGGAGGTGAGAAAGGCATTTGTTAATGTCTTGGTGTTGATTTCCTTCAATTAGAATTCACTGAGCACCTACCGCGCGCCAGGAACAGAACCTGCCTTTGCAAGACCCACAATTCGGTGGGGAGGATGGGCCTGAAAATGACCCTCGTGTCACTTTCATCGGCCGCCATGCCCTGCGGCAAGCCCTATGGATGCTTTACAAACATTTATTTAATTCTGGAAGCAGCCTTGCTGGTAGATATCCTCTCTCGCTTTAACGCAGGAGGACAGCATGGGTCAGAGCAGTCACGTGACTCAATCAAGCACCTGCAGAGTGTTAGTTGCTGAGGCGCTGGGACGCTGCGCTGGTCTTTGGGGTTCTAAAGTTCAGATTCTTTCAGTTACCTCCTTCTGCCTTCATATCATGATAACCCAGGCACGTGGGCTTTCAAAGGACGCCCGCAATCTGGGCCATAAAAACAATTGCTGGGAGAAGGATTGTGGTGGCTGATTTCAAGCTACCGACAGTTCGACTACCGACTCACAAAACCCCTGACTCTTTAACTATCCGAGTCCAGCACGCTCCTGGATCACCTTTCAGATTGGGCCGCAGGCCAACCACGCTGTTTATTACAACTGCAAGAGGACCTTGCACGTTCTGGGCCCTGGATGGCTTACTGAGCGTTACTTGATGAGCCCTACCTGTGAAATGGGTCTGGCCATGGCTTGCCTTCCGTGTCTGCAGCTCTGGGCTCTGCATCTGCGGGGAGGCTGAGGCCCAGGTTTAGAGCAGGTAGATTTCTTCCCCTCATTTGGGTCACTGTGGGGAATGAGGCTGGGCTGGGTGGGGCTGTCTCTCTGCCCCTGGCTTCCCCTCCACCCTCCAAAGCTTTCACAGTGATTAGTTCCCCTCATGGAGGGACCTTGTTAGGGTTCCACCAGGAGGGCCTCTGAAACTCCTACCTGAGATAAGAAGGCTGCGTCTCGGTTAATCTCCCAGCTTAGAGGCCACGTTTTAATATTTAAGAAAAGGTTTCCAGGCTCAGGGCCGGGTAGAGGGAGCGGTACACGGGAACTGGCCTAGTGGGTTTTGAATACATGTATCGTTAGAGGCCCTTTCTGCTCATCAAGCCTGTGGGGCCTGGTGTCCCCTGAGCCATTTCTTTTTTTTTTTTTTAATATTTATTTTTTTATTTTTGGCTGCACTTGGTCTTCGTTGCTGTGCACAGGCTTTCTCTAGTTGTGGGAATAGGGAGCTGCTCACTGTGGTGCGTGGGCTTCTCATTGCGGTGGCTTCTCTTGTTGCAGAGCACGGGCTCTAGGCGCGCGGGCTTGAGTAGTTATGGCACTCAGACTCGGTATTTGTGGCTCACAGGCTCTAGAGCGCAGGATCAGTAGTTGTGGCGCATGGGCTTAGTTGCTCCGCGGCATGTGGGATCTTCCCGGACCAGGGCTCGAACCCATGCCCCCTGCATCGGCAAGCAGATTCTTAACCACTGCGTCACCAGGGAAGCCCCTGAGTCATTTCTTTAGGTTGGATTTCACTGGTACCTGGACCAGGGGGCCTGACGGTGTTGTATTTATGGAGAAGCCCAGCTGGACTCCGATTGTGTTCTGGAAGCAGCACCAAGTCCAAGGATGGGCCAGTGTCTGACCCTGCTTCCAGCCCAAACGATTACAGGCCTGTGTCTCTTGACTGTCCCTTCTCCCTCAGCTGGAATACTCCTGGCAGGACCCATCGGGAGTAGAAATTAGAAAGGGAGCCAGCCCTGAGTGAGCACCACGTGCATGCATCCTGAGTAAGCCTGGCCATCTGGCTGAGCTGGGTTTGAATTTGTCTTTATTTCTTTCATGCTGTGTGATCCTGGACAAGTCACTTAACTGCTCTGAGCTTTAATTGTCTCCTTTGTGAAATGGGTGATGTACTGTCTACTTCACATGGCCATTTTTTTTTTTTTTTTTTTTTTGCGTTATGCGGGCCTCTCACTGTTGTGGCCTCTCCCGTTGCGGAGCACAGGCTCCGGACGCGCAGGCTTAGCGCCCATGGCTCACGGGCCCAGCCGCTCCGCGACATGTGGGATCTTCCCAGACCGGGGCACGAACCCGTGTCCCCTGCATCGGCAGGCGGACTCTCAACCACTGCGCCACCAGGGAAGCCCCACATGGCCATTTTGAGACCTTAACAAGCTCTTAAAGTACCTGGACCTGGAGGAATTAGTTTTTTTGTCTTTTAAAAATAAATTAGTTGAAGAAATATGTATTCACTGTAACCCTTGCTGGTTGGAACTCAGACCTGTAGTCACTACTTTTGTTTTGTTAAGGCCCTGAAGTGAGAAGGCAGGAGAAACAGCCAGAGACCTACAGGCCTGGTTCCTGAATTTTTCTAGCTTTTCCCAGAATAGTTAAGACTCTGAAAGGTCAATGAAGGTGCTGTGGGTGTTTCCCACATTCATAGAGGAAAACGGATTTTCTGTCAATGATATGAAAATAATTGGCCAGAATAAATTACACGAGTTTTACCAAACTCAGGTCTGCTCACCCGTAAGCAGTAAAGCCCATCTCCTGACACCCGGCTGTGGTGAAGGAAAGTACAGCTTTATTGTAAAGGTGCCAGTAGAAGGAGGACAGGTAGTCGTGCCCCAAAACCCTGAGCTCCAAGGCTTTCAGCAGAGCATTTTTTTTAATGATTGCTTATTTATTTATTTATTTTTGGCTGTGTTGGGTCTTTGATGCTGTGCACGGGCTTTCTCTAGTTGCGGCGAGCGGGGGCTACTCTTCGTTGCGGTGCACAGGCTTCTCATTGCAGTGGCTTCTCTTGTTGTGGAGCATGGGCTCTAGGTGCACGGGCTTCAGTAGTTGTGGCTCACGGGCTCTAGAGTGCGGGCTCAGTAGTTGTGGCGCGTGGGCTTAGCTGCTTCCTGGTCCGGGAAGATCCGCGGCATGTGGGATCTTCCCGGACCAGGGCTCGAATCTGTGTTCCCTGCATTGGCAGGCAGATTCTTATCCACTGCGCCACCAGGGAAGCCCCTCAGCAAAGCATTTTAAAAGCTAGGTGAGGGAGGTTCTTCCCAGGGTATGTGATCAGCTCGTGCACAATTCTCTGACTGGTTGATGGTGATCAATCCTTAGGTGCCAGAAGCTTGGGGCTACGTGCTCATGATCATCACGTAGTTAATTTCTTCCATTTGGTGGTGGTTTTAGGAGCTGAAAAACAACTCAGGGAATGTGCATCAGATACTGTTATCCAGGCACTTCAGGGAGGAGCTAAAGCAGAGGAGATGGGGGAAGGGTCTGTCCCAGGAAGGCCCCATAGCGTCCTGCTTGGTTACACTCAAGTTATACCACCTAAGAGTTCCCCCCAAATAACAACCTTTGATTAAGAAGACTATTACATGCAATGTAATACCGCAAAATAAGTTTTATTTTTGCATTAGAAAAAAGCACACAAAAATATGACTGTACATTTTGTTTATTATTCAGTGTAAAGTTGCCACCTCTTCTTTATGGGGAAAGATGGTCTTATACTGTGTGACGGTGTCCTTTTTATTTTTCCCGTGGTTATTAGAAAATGCCCTTTCTCTTTGAAATGCTAGCGGTGATGGTTTTAAGTTTTTGGAACTTATTGGTGAATAGGCAATATACGTACAGAGTTCAAAGGACTCCAAAGGTAAACAGTTCAAGTGAATCTCCCTTCCTCCCTCCCTGACTCTCAGTGATCAGTATGTCTCCCTGAATCAAGGCAGCTTCTTGTAAATTACTCCCACCTAGTCTAGTCCATGCATTCTCATGGCAAAAGGGCTGCATCATCCCTAAGGGGGCAAAAACTGGTTCTTTGGCAGAGCTGTGAGGGTGGGGGTTAAAAAGATTTTAGATGCTATTTACATTTTATAATTGTGTACATAGTGCCACTTTGTGTCCTGTTTTGGTTTGCTTGGGGCCCAATCATTGGCCGTGCACCAAGTGTAACATTGTTCCTCTGGGAAAGTGGGATCTGCTTTATGATAACATGATTGCATCCGTCTTTGAGGCCATCTCTGAGGTCCTTACAATGAGCTGTGTTCTGCAGTGGGTGTGGCTGCACCTGATTTCCCTCTCTTGTTGCCTTCAGGCATGTTTGTGAGCAGGCTGTGGGCTCCGTGGTCAACGAACTGCCTGGATCTCAAAATCAGACCTAGAAATATGTATTTGCTGATAATAATGCTCATTAAAGATAGCAGGTGAAGGCAGCCCAGCCTCCACTGACGTTCTGCACCTATGCAGACATCACTAATCAATCATTGCACACTTTCCTGTGAGCTCAGACAGGACTTCAGAATCCTACTTAATGTAGTGTTCTCAGGTTAGGGTAAGGGAGGTGAAATGCACTGACAGCACTACTGTAATACCACAGTACATTGGTTGCCAGGCTTTGTTTATTGTGCGTGTTTTGTTGTTTTTATTTTATTGAAGTGTAGTTAATTTACAATGTTGTGTTAGTTTCAGGTGGACAACAAAGTGATTCAGATACACACATACACACACATATGTGTGTGTGTATATATATGCCTTTTCAGATTATTTTCCATTATAGGTTATTACAAGATATTGAGTATAGTTCCCAGTAGGTCCTTGTTTACCCATTTTATATATGGTAGTGTGTATGTGTTAATTCCAAACTCCTAATTTAGCTCCCCGCCCCCACTATTTCCTTTGGTAACCATCAGTTTGTTTTCTATGTCTGTGAGTCTGTTTCTGTATCATTTTTTTAGATTCCACATATAAGTGATATCATATGATATTTGTCTTTCTCTTTGTGACTTACTTCATTTAATATGATAATCTCTAGGTCCATCCATGTTGGTGCAAATGGCATTATTTCATTCTTTTTAATGCCTGAGTAATATTCCATTGTGTATATATACCACATCTTCTTGATGCATTCATCTGTCGATGGACATTTAGGTTGCTTTCATGTCTTGGCTATTGTAAATAGTGCTGCTGTGAACATCAGGGTGCATTGCATGTATCCTTTCAAATTACAGTTTTCTCCAGATTTATACCCAGTAGTGGGATTGCTGGATCATATGGTAGTTCTATTTTTAGTTTTCTAAGGAACCTCCATACTGTTTTCCATTGTGGCTGCACCAATTTATATTACCACCAACAGTAAAGGAAGGTTCCCTTTTCTTCACACCCTCTCCAGCATTTATTATTTATAGACTTTTTAAGGATGGCCATTCTGACTGGTTTGAGGTAATACCTCATTGTAGTTTTGATTTGCATTTCTCTAGTAATTAGCAATGAGCATCTTTTCATGTGCCTGTTGTCCATCTGTATGTCTTCTTTGCAGAAATGTGTATTTAGGTCGTCTGCCCATTTTTGATATTAGGTTGTATGAGCTGTTTGTATATTTTGGAAATAAATCCCTTGTCAGTCACATCATTTGCAAATATTTTCTCCCAGTCTGTAGGATGTCGTTTCATTTTATGGTTTTCTTTTGCTGTGCGAAAGCTTTTACGTTTAATTAGGTTCCATTTGTTTATTTTTGTCTTTATTTCCATTACTCTAGGAGATGAATCCAAAAAATTATTGCTGTGATTTATGTCAAACAGTGTTCTGCTTATGTTTTCCTCTAGGAGTTTGATAGTATCCGGTCTTACATTTGGGTCTTTAATCCATTTTGAGTTTATTTTTATATATGGTGTTAGAGAATGTTCTGATTTTATTCTTTTACATGTAGCTGTCCAGTTTTCCCAGCACCACTTATTGAAGAGCCTGTCTTTTCTCCATTGTTTTTCTTGCCTCCTTTGTTGTGGATTAATTGACCACAGTGTGTAGGTTTATTTCTGGGCTTTCTATCCTGTTCCATTGATCTATTTGGCTGTTTTTGTGCCAGTACCATACTGTTTTGATTACTGTAGCTTTGTAGTGTAGCCTGAAGTCAGGGAGCATGATTCCTCCAGCTCAGTTCTTCTTTCTCAAGATTGTTTTGGCTATTCAAGGTCTTTTGTGTTTCCATACAAACTAAACATTTTTTGTTCTAATTCTGTGAAAAATGCTATTGGTAATTTGATAGGGACTGCATTGAATCTGTAGATTGCCTTGGGTAGTATAGTCATTTTCACAATATTGATTCTTCCAATCCAAGAACATGGTATATCTCTCCATCTGTTTGTGTCATCTTCAGTTTCTTTCATCAGCATCTTATAGTTTTTGGAGTACAGGTCTTTTGCCTCCTTAGGAAGGTTTATTCCTAGGTATTTTATTCTTTTTGATGCAATGGTAAATGGAATCGTTCCCTTAATTCCTCTTTCTGATATTTTGTTGATAGTGTATAGAAATGCAACAGATTTCTCTATATTAAGTTTGTATCCAGCAACTTTACTGAATTCATTGATGTGCTCTCGTAGTTTTCTAGTTGTGTCTTCAGGATTTTCTATGTATAGCATTGTGTCACTTACAAACAGTGACAGTTTTATTTCTTCTTTTCCAATTTGGATGCCTTTTGTTTCTTTTTCTTCTCTGATTGCTGTGGCTAGGACATCCAAAACTATGTTGAATAAAAGTGGCGAGAGTGGGCATTCTTGACTTGTTTGTGATCTTAGAGGAAATGCTTTCAGCTTTTCACCATTGAGAATGATGTTAGCTGTGGGTTTGTCATATATGGCCTTTATTATGTTGAGGTAGGTTTCCTCTAGGGATACTTTCTGAAGAAATTTTTATCATAAATGGATGTTGAATTTTGCCTTTTCTGCATTTATTGAGATGATCATATGGTTTTTATTCTTCAGTTTGTTGATGTGCTATATCACATTGATTGATTTGAGGATACTGAAAAATCCTTGCATCCCTGGGATAAATCCCACTTGATCATGATGTATGATCTTTATAATGTATTGTTGGAGTCAGTTTGCTAGTATCTTTTTTTTTTTTTAAATGGCTGCGCGGGGTCTTCGTGGCTGCACATGGGCTTTCTCTAGTTGTGATGAGCAAGGACTACTCTTTGTTGCAGTGCACAGGCTTCTCATTGCAGAGCATGGGCTCTAGGTGCGCAGGCTTCATTAGCTGTGGCATGCGGGCTCAGTAGTTATAGCTTGCAGGCTGTAGAGCGCAGGCTCAGGAGTTGTAGTGCACTGGCCTAGTTGCTCCGCGGCATGTGGGATCTTCCCAGACCAGGGCTCAAACCTGTGTCCCCTGTGCTGGCAGGCAGATTCTTAACCACTGCACCACCAGGGAAGTCCTAGTTTGCTAGTATCTTGTTGAGAATTTTTGCATCTATGTTCATCACTGATACTGGCCTCTAATTTTCTTTTTTTGTGATATCTTGTCTAGTTTTGGTATCAGGGTGATGGTGGCCTCATAGAATGAGTCTGGAACTGTTCCTTTCTCTGTGCTTTTTTGGAATAGTTTCAGAAGGATAGGTATTAACTCTAAATGTTTGGTAGAATTCAACTGTGAAGGCACCTGGTCCTGGACTTTCGCTTGTTGGGAGTTTTTAAATTACTGATTCAATTTCGGTACTGGTAATTGGTGTTTTCATATTTTCTATTTCTTCCTGGTTCAGTCTTGGTAGATTAAACTTTTCTGTGAGTTTGTCCATTTCTTCTAGGTTGTCCATTTTATTGGCATATAGTTGCTTATAGTAGTCTCTTATGATCCTTTGTATTTCTGTAGTGTTGTTTGTAAATTCTCCTTTGTCATTCCAATTTTATTGATTTGGGCCCTCTCCCTTTTTTTCCTGATGAGTCTGGCTAAAGATGTATCAATTTTGTTTTTGTTTAACTTTTCAAAGAACCAGCTTTTAGTTTCACTGATCTTTTCTATTTTTTTTTTTTTTTAGTCTCCATTTATTTCTGCTCTGATCTTTATGATGTTTTTTCCTTCTACTAACTTTGGGTTTTGTTTGTTCTTCTTTCTCTAGTTGCTTTAAGAATAAGTTTAGGTTGTTTATTTGAGATTTTTCTTGTTTCCTGAGATAAGCTTGTATCACTATTAACTTCCCTTTTAAAACTGCTTTTGGTGCATCCCAGAGGTTTTGGATCATCGTGTTTTCATTTTTCTCTAGGTATTTTTTTATTTCTTCAGTGATCCATTGGTTGATTAGTAGCATATTGTTTAGCCTCCATGTGTTTGTGTTTTTTTGCAGTTTTTTTTTTCTTGTAGTTGACTTCTAGCCTCATAGTGTTGTGGTTGGAAAAGATGCTTGATACGATTTCAGTTTTCTTCAATTTACTGAGGCTTGCTTTGTCACTCAGGATGTGATCTGTCATGGAGAATGTTCCATGTGCACTTGAAAAGAATGTGCACTCTGCTGCTTTCAGATGGAATGCCTATAAATATCGATTAAGTCCATCTGGTCTAATGTATCATTTAAGGCCTGTGTTTCCTTATTGGTTTTCTGTCTGGATGATCTGTCCATTGATGGAAGTGGGGTATAAAGTCCCCACTATTATTGTGTTACTGTCAATTTCTCCTTTTATGTCTGTTAACATTTGCCTCATATATTGAGGTGACTCGCGGGTGCACCTTTGTTGGGTGTATATATATTTATAATTGTTATATTTTCTTCTTGGATTGATTCTTTGATCATTATGTAGAGTTCTTCGTCTCTTGAAACAGTCTTTAAAGTCTATTTTGTCTGATATAAGTATTGCACCTGTAGCTTTCTTTTGATTTCCATTTGTGTGGAATACCTTTTTCCATCCTCTCACTTTCAGTCTGTATGTGTCTGTAGATCTGAAGTGAGTCTCTTGTAGGCAGCAAATATATGGGTCTTGTTTTTGTATCCATTCAGCCAGGCTGTGTCTTTTGGTTGGAGCATTAAGGCTGTTTACATTTAAGGTAATTATCATTATGTATGTTCCTACTGCCATTTTGTTATTGTTTTGGATTTGCTTTTGTAGGTCTTTTTTCCCCCTTCTTTTGTTCTCTTCTCTTCTGACTTGATGATGAGCTTTAGTGTTACGTGTGGATTCCTTTTGCTTTTTTGTGTGTATATCTATTATAGATTTTTGTTTTGCGGTTACCATGAGGTTTTTGTATAGGAGTCTATATTTATACATGCTTGTTTTAAGTTGCTGATCTCTTAATTTCAAACACATTTTAGATACACTGCATTTGTACTCTCCTCCTCAATTACTGTTTTTGTTTTTATATTTTACATCTAATTGTTTTTTGTATCCCTTAATTGCTTATTGTGGATACAAATGATTTTACCCCCTTTGTCTTTTAACCTCCCCACTAGCTTTGTGTGTGGATGATTTCCTACCTTTATTTTATGTTCGCCTTCACCAGTGAGATTTCCCATTGCATAATTTTCTTGTTTCCAGTTGTGGCCTTTTCTTTTCTGCCTGGAGAATTTCCTTTAGCATTTGCTGTAACGCTGGTTTGGTGGTGCTGAATTCTTTTGGCTTTGCTCATCTGTAAGTTGTGATTTCTCCATCAAATCTGAATGGGAGCTTTGCGGGGTATTCTTCGTTGTGTGTAGGTTTTTCTCTTTTATCATTTTAAATATATTTTGCCACTCTCTTCTGGCCTGCAGAGTTTTTGATGAAAAAAAAAATCATCTGATAACCTTATGGGTGTTCCCTTGTATGTTATTTGTTGCTTTTCCCTTGTTGCTTTTAATATTCTCCGTTTAATTTTTGTCAGTTTGATCACAATGTTGTGATGGATTCCTCTGTGGGTTAATCCTGTATGGGCCTCTGCACTTTCTGGACTTGGGTGACTGTTGCCTTCCCCCAGGTTAGGGAAGTTTTCAGCTATTATCTCTTCAAATATTTTCTCAGGCCCTTTCTCTCTCTCTTCTCCTTCTGGAACCCCTATAATGTGAATATTAGCATGCTTGATGTTGTCCCAGAGGTCTCTTAAACTGTCCTCATTTCTTTTCATTCTTTTCTGTTTGGTGACAGTGATTTCTGCCACTCTGTCTTCCATCTCACTGATCCATTCTTCCACCTCATTTATTCTACTACTGATTCCTTCTAGTGTATTTTTCATTCCACTTATTGTTTCCTTTAATTCTGTTTGGTGGTTCTTTATATTTTCTAATTATTTGTTTAAAACTTCTAGGAATTCCCTGGCAGTCCAGTGGTTAGAACTCGGTGCTTTCACTGCTGTGTCTCAGGTTCAGTCCCTGGTTGTGGAGCTAAGATCCTGCAAGCTGCGTGGCAGGGCCAAAAAACAAGACTTTAATTTCTCGCTCTGTGCATCCATTCTCCTCCCGAGTTCTTTGATCATCTTTACGATTGTTACTCTGAACTCTTTCTCGGGTAGATTGCCTATCTTCACGTCACTTAGTTATTCTTCTGGGGTTTTACCTTGTTACTTTGTCTGAAACATATTCCTCTGTCACCTCATTTTGTCTAAATTGATATTTGTATATTTATGTATGTGGCAGGTTGGTTACATTTCTCAACCTTGGAGAAGTGGTTCTCTGTAGGAGATGTCCTGTGTGTCCCAGCAGTGCACTCCCCTCCTGTCCTGCAAGGGCCAGGGGCCAGCTGGTCCCAGAGTAGTGTCTGGCCTGCATTTGTGGGCTTACTCTGCAGACTGCAGAACTGTAGTTTTCTTGCTTCTGGTGTCTGCCCCCGGCTGGGTGAGGCTGGTCTAGAGGCTTGTACAGGCTTGATGAGGAGGAGGAGAAAGAACAGAGTTTGAAGGAAGGATGGACTCAATCCAGAGTGACTGTGGATTTCCTGGTGGAACTATCTGGTAGGTAGATAGAAGTACGGAATCCATAGCTACAGATTTGGGAGTTGTGGGGAAGGATGAGCTCATCTAACAAAAGTGTATAGGAGAAAAAATATCCCAAGTTTTAACAGAGTAAAGGCAGTCTGATGTACTAAGGTGTCCTTTGCTAACTCCTGCCTGCCCATATTGCCCTAGTACAAAAAAGTTACGTTGAATTGGACAAGTATTTCTCAAACTGCAGTCTACTGACCCCTGTATCAGAGTTACCTGGGGTGTAGAGAGCATTTAATGCAGACTCCTGGGGCCTACCCCCCACTGACTGGACCAGAAACTGTGGATGGCCTGGGAATCTGCATGTTAATCAGCTCCCAGCAGATCAAGGGCTGAGACTATGCCAAGAGGCATGAAGAATCCTCAGTGGGAGAGGAGGTCAAGATGGTGGAATAGAAGGGCTTGAAACTCACCTCCTCCCACAAATACATCAAAAATACAGCGACACGTGGAACAATTCTCTCAGAATACCTACTGAACGCTGGCAGAAGATCTTATACAACCAAAGTTGCAAGAAAGATCATCAGGCAACTGGGTAGGACACAAGAAAAATAAAAAGTAATCGGGACAGGACCTGCACCCCTAGCAGGGAGCTGTGAAAGAGGAGAGGTTCCCTCACCCTGGAAACCTTCACTGGCTAGGAGATCAGCCAGGACAGAAAGGGAGCTTCAGAGGCTCAGAGGAGAACGCAGCAGCTGGGTTGCAGCACGCAGAACAGAGAGAGACCAGCACAGACGGTCCTGGCCACTTCCTTGCACTCCCAGCCCCAGACGCACGTCTGCTGGTGCACATGGGGCTGGGCGCTGCAACTTGGGCTTCAGCGGACAGACCTGGAAAGAGGACTGGGGTTGGCTGTGTGGAGACAGCCTGAAGGGGCTGGAGTGTGGGCTGGGCTGCAACTGGGGGTATGCACAGGATGGAGCCTGTGTCCACCATAGGAGCACCATTGTTAACACGTGCATGAAGGGAGGGGCGCCACCATAGCAGCCTCATTCTCACAGGGGGCACAGCTCTGCCTCTACAAGTGCTGGGAGCACACCACACCAGGGGGTTGCCCGCACGCGGACGCGGGGCTGAAACCTGAGCAGTGTGCCAGCGGTTGTGCCACCTGCAGATTTACGCTGCCATCTGTGGCTCTGTAAGCTCAGTGCCTGTGGGACATCCCAGTGGATTGCCGGTGCTGCGGGGGTTGGGCACGTCTGGAATTAGCAGCTGTGGAAAGCGCTTTGCCTGCACCCGCACACGGAGGTGGGACTGAGGTCTGGGCCCATTCCATAGCCCCTGTGGAGGGTCCAGGTGCATGACTGCAGTTGTCCCAGTGCCTGACTTCAGTGGATCTGGGCCAACAGATCTGCTGGTGGCTTTGTGAGCACAGTGCCCAAGGGACACTCAGGCCAGTTGCCTGCACTCCCATCGTTAAGGAGGGGCCGAGGGCAGTGCCAACAACAGGGCTCACCTGTAAGTCTGCACATTAGGTAACAGGTGACACTACAGAGCGCAGTCCCTGGTGGACAGCTCCTGTATTGGAATCCTCAGTGGCTTCTCCCCCAGCAGAAGTGCTCCAGTGCACCTACCTCATAGTGCAGAGCAGGAACAGATCTGGGGGCTCCAACAACTAAAGGACAGTCCCTGCCCCCGACAGGGCTGTGATAACCACAGAGCAAAGAGGAGGCCCTGCTCAACATCCAGTGCAGGCTCTGGTCACCACACCACCAATCACACCCCCTTTCAAGGGGATAACGGCTAGCACACACCGAGGAAGACACGGCAGGCATCCATGTTAAAACCAGTCCTCGCACTGAAAATATTAGACTCACACAGGCTACACAGGGACGCTCCCACAAAAAAACAGCCCTGGGGCGTCCCTGGTGGTGCAGTGATTAAGAATCCGCCTGCCAATGCAGGGGACACAGGTTCGAGCCCTGGTCCGGGAAGATCCCACATGCTGCAGGTCAACTAAGCCCGTGCGCCACAACTACTGAGCCTGTGCTCTAGAGCCCGCGAGCCACAACTGCTGAGCCCATGTGCCTCAACTACTGAATCCCGTGCGCCACAACTACTGAAGCCCACGTGCCTAGAGCTCATGCTCCTCAACAAGAGAAGCCACTGCAGTGAGAAGCCTGCGCACCACAACGAAGAGTAGCCTCCGCTCGCTGCAACTAGAGAAAGTCTGCAAGCAGCAACAAAGACCCAACAGAGCCAAAAATAAACAAATAAATAAGTTTATAAAAAAACCAAAACAAAACAGCCCTTCAGGACGACAGAAGATAACTGTTTCTCCCAAACTTAGAGTCAGAGAAATATAAGTAAAATGAAGAAGTAAACCCACACATCTACGGTCAATATATCTTTGACAAAGAAGGCAAGTATATTCAATGGAGAAAAGACAGTCTCTTCAGCAAGTGGTGCTGGGAAAGCTTAATCTATGTTGATTCCTCTAGTTTAGCCATTTTACCTGCAGTGCAGCATCGCTCCAAATGTAACGAGTACTTTGAACAGGCACAACATTGGGGAGGTCACTTTAAAGCAGCTTTATTTTTGTTTTCCGCTGACCCCTTAAATTTATTCGAGTTATTTCTCCCCTTGCTCCTAGATAAAATTTAGGGTAGGCCTCATAACTTTTCTGATCACTATTACTTTAAGTTACAAACCGCAGTCTCGGCAGGCACGTGAGTCTGACTCTGTGTCATGGGTGCTTCGGTGAGTTCTTTGGAGATTTGCCCACAATGGAGCCCATAAGGGAGATCCCTCACTGGCACCTCTCTGACATGGGCAAAAACATCTTTCCCACAGCTGGATAGCTGCATGTAAATCAATGAAGTTAGAACACTCCCTCACACCATACACACAAATGAACTTAAAATAGCTTAAAGACTTAACTATAAGACATGACACCATAAAACTCCTAGAAAAGAACACAGGCAAAACATTCTCTGACATAAATCATACCAATGTTTTCTTAGGTCAGTCTCCCAAGGCAATAGAAATAAAAGCAAAAACAAACAAATGGGACCTAATCAAACTGTTAAGCTTTTGCACAGCAAAGGAAGCCATAAACAAAAAGAAAAGACAACCTATAGAATGGAAGAAAATATTTTCAAACGATGCAACCGACAAGGGCTTAATTTACAAAATATATTGATATATACAGCTCATATAACTCAATAACAAAAAACCAAATAACTCAATCAAAAAAGAAGACAGCAGACCTCAATAGTTCTCTAAAGAAGACATACAGATGGCCAAAAGGCACATAAAAAGATGCTCAACACCGCTAGCTATTAGAGAAATGTATATCAAAAGTACAATGAGGTATCACTTCACACTGGTGAGAATGGCCATCATTAAAATAACAGGTGCTGGAGAGGGTGTGGAGAAAAGGGAACCCTCCTACACTGTCGGTAGAAATATAAATTGGTGCAACCACTACGGAAAACAGTATGGAGGTTCCTTAAAAAACTAAAAATAGAACTACCATATGACCCAGCAATCCTACTCCTGGGCATATATCTGGAGAAAACTCTAATTTGAAAAGATACATGCATCCCAATGTTCATAGCAGCACTATTTTACAATAACCAAGACATGGAAGCAACCTAAATGTCCATCAACAGATGCATGGATAAAGAAGATGTGACATACACACACACACACACACACAATATGGAATACTACTCAGCTGTAAAAAAAAAAAAATAATGCCATTTGTAGCAACATGGATGGACCTAGAGATTATCATACTAAGTGAAGTCAGACAGAGAAAGACAAATGCCACATGATATCACTTATATGTGGAATCTAAAATATACAAATGAACTTATTTACAAAACAGAAATAGACTCACACATAGAAAACAAACTTACAGTTATCAAAGGGGTTAAGGGGGGGTGGGGAAGGGATATATTAGGAGTTTGGGATTAACATATACACTACAATATATAAAACAGATAACAAGGACTTACTGTGTGGAACACGGAACTATATTCAATATCCTGTAATAAACCATAATGGAAAGAATATATATATTAAAAAAATATATATATATGTATACACATAAACGGAATCATTTTGTTGTACACCAGAAACTAGCACAACATTGTAAATCAACTATAGTTCAATTAAAAAGAAATCATCGGGGTAAGGAATTGAGGGTGTCAGCAAGAGAGGAGCTCAGAGTGCTGTACGGCTCAACTGTGGTGACAGAACTGGACGAGGAATACTTCCGCCCTATGACAGAGGCACTCTGACGGAAACTGGTTGGGGACAGAGCCGAGAAGACTTGAAATTGAAGACAGGCATGGGGGTTACTCATTGCCCAGGCTGGGCTGGGAAGCGTGCTCCTTTTTGGGGCTCCTTCAGAGGCGGGACCACTGTGTCACGGACACTGGCCTCCTTGACCCTCAGGATACGGGTGGGGTATCTCTTCATTTGCTAGCACAGGGCTGGCACCTTAGAGGCACAGGGTATCTGTTGACAGAATCAACAGATTCATTCTGCAGATATGTTATGGTTCTGTGTATGGTTCTGTATGACAGGGACTGAGGGAACCTGATGGTAAAAAATGTTCCGGTGTGAAGTGGCTTCTGCATTTCTTAGGGAGAGAAGCCTGAAACTAAGGGAGCTACTCAAGACTGAAGGGCAGCATCCAAGGAAAAGGAGGACAGAGATGAGCAAAAATTCTGCTCTGATTCACAGATTTCCCCGGGGCCTAGGAAATGAACACAGCCGAGTGAGTCTTGAGAGAATAGGATGGAGGTGGAGGTGGGACTGATGGATGAGAGGATTTTTTTTTTTTTAATTAGAATGGGTACTTGTAGAGCAATAAGTGCATTGTGAATGTTTGTGGACTGTTGTAAGGTAATCACTAATTGAAAATGAAGGTTTCTTTCCAAAATGTTTGAAAGATAAAAGCAGACTTCATACACAAAAAGGCAAAATTGAAAAGTAAAAGGAAGCAAATAAATATATACGTGCATTTGTAAGAACTGGCTGATAAGTCAAAGGGTAACACAGAACAGGAAATGCAAATGGTAAAAATTACCCTATTGAAAGGAGATTATAATTCTATGGGACAATGAAACGCAATGATTCGTATGAAGAACAACTAACACAAAATGACAGTTTGGAAATAAATAGTTGGTCAAAGATATAACACCAGAATTTTAATTAAAGGAAATAGGGGGGGCTTCCCTGGTGGCGCAATGGTTAAGAATCTGCCTGCCAATGCAGGGGACACAGGTTTGATCCCTGATTGGGGAATATCCCACATGCAGCAGAGAAACTAAGCCCGTGTGCCACAACTACTGAGCCCGCACGCTAAAACAACTGAAGCCCACACGCCTACAGCCCGTGCTCTGCAACGAGAAGCCACTGCAATGAGAAGCCCTTGTGCTGCAATGAAGAGTAGCCCTGCTCACCGCAACTAGAGAGAAAAGCTTGTGCGCAGTAGTGAAGACGCAACACAATCAAAAAAAATAAAAAGAAATAGGGGTGGTAATATCCATATCAAAGGATAATTTAAAGCAAAAAATATATGCAGAATAGTCATTATACAGAGATACATCATAAACCTTTATGCAGCAATAATGTAGGGCAAAAGGAAAAAGGACAGCCAAAATCACAGTGGGAAATTTTGACTCCTGTCTGCCTGAGACAGAGTTGAGATCCAGACAGAAGATATGGAAAATATACTTGAGGCAGAATTAATCCATCTCAAATCTTACAGGCTGGCACTGCCCTGTCCAGCAGGTTAGTGTGTGGCTGGCTGTTGAACACTTGGAAACGTGACGAGCATGGCTGAGGGAACTAATTTTTAAATTTTTTAAAATTTTCATTAAAATTTAAATTTAAGGGACTTCGCTGGTGGTGCAGTGGTTAAGAATCCACCTGCCAATGCAGGGGACATGGGTTCAAGCCCTGTCTGGGAAGATCCCACATGCTGCGGAGCAACTAAGTCCATGAGCCACAACTACTGAGCCCGCGCGCCTAGAGCCCATGCTCCGCAACAAGAGAAGCCACCGCAATGAGAAGCCTGCGCACCGCAAGGAAGAGTAGCCCCCACTCACCGCAACTAAAGAAAGCCCGTGTGCAGCAACAAAGACCCAACACAACCAAAAATAAATAAATAAAAGATAAATAAATTTATAAAAAAAAATTATCAGGGACAAGTTAATTAAAAAAAATTTTAAATTTAAAACCAGAAGCAGTATACAATGTTTTTCTGTTAAATCCAACTTGTTTTGGTACAACTACATTTTGCCTTAACCACTGAAAATTTAGCATCCAAATTTAGATACACTGTAAACATGAAATAAATATTGGATGTTGAAGACATTGCAAAAATGCTAAATATCTCACCGATAACTTCTATATTTCATGTTAAAACATGAAAATATATATATGGGATTAATACAAATATTAATTTCACCTGTTGTCTTCACATTTTTAATGTGGCTACTAGAAAATATAAAATAACATTTATATGGCTCACATTATATTTCTGTTGGACAGCACTAGGAAATGGATACACCTTGCTTTAAAGGCTTTGGAGACTGTTTGTAAAACCCAATCAATACTAGATTATGTGTAGTAAGAGAAAATTACAGTCCAAGAGACTTGAAATCCAAAGAGAACTTTTCTTTATTAAAAAAAGGGCAGATCAAAAAAGAAATAAAACACTGAGTCTAAAAATAAAAATGAAAACATTAAACATCAAAACTTGTAGGATGCAATCAGCTTTAACATAGTCCCAGAGCAGTAATTTTTATCTCTTTTAGGATCAGATACCTCTGAGAATCTGATACAATAGATCCCCTCCCTAGAAAAAATGCAAATACAAAGAATTTTGCATATAATTTGAGGAGGGCCACACACATCCAAAAGCCCCCGGGCTATAAATGCCTGTATCATAAAAACGGAAAATAAATTAACTAAGCAGGCAATTAAGAGTCAAGGAAACTAAAACAAAACCCTCAAGGAAACTAGGAAAAGGAACAAGATTAAAAGCCAGGATAAAAACAGCAGAATTGTTAAATGCATGAGCTGTTTCTTTGGAAAAATCAAACAAAACTAAAAAACAGCAACTGTTAGAATAATCCATGGAGAAGGGAAAAAAATGCATAAACAGTTAGAAATGAGGAGGAGCATACGTTACCAAAAACAATAGGTTCGGAATTAAGGGAATGCTCTACACAATTGCATAGTAATATGTTGACAAACTCAATTTTTTTTCCCCTGTAAAAATCCAAATTACCAAAATTGACATAAGAAATAGAAAACCTAAATCAGCAACAGAAAAATAAAAGAAATTCTTATATTTTCTAGTATATAAAATATATATTTTCTGCTCCTCCAAAAAGCAGCAGAATGGGATGAATTTGCTGGTAAATTTCAGATTATTGATGTGCACTCCACTCTTTCCACAAACATTTCCTGGGTGCCTACTCTCAGTGCGGTATATATAGTCAGCCCAATCTATAAGTCAGGTAAGGTAAACTCTCCCATGTCACAGAAATGACTGGAAGGTCATTAGTTCATCCTGTGAAACAAAAATGACCTTGATCTCTAGACCTGATAAGGAGATAAATTCCTAAGCTTTGTGGTGATATAAGAGAGATCAACAGGGAAAAAAAATATTGGTGTGTGCATGTGTAACTGTATAAACATTCTCTTCTACAATTAAAAATCACATACTTAAAGGAAGCAGACAGGAAATTATTTACGTATTAAATAATGCATATACGTTAATAAGAGCTACATGAAGCCAAGCCTCTAAGTGAACGGAGTAAGATTTAAGTAAGAGGGGCTACTTGTAAATGCTTACTGAAAATGCTCAAGCTCAAATGAAATAAGACAATTACTATCTTACACGTTAAATTAAATTGATTACTCCCATAGCAAACATCTCCTTGTGTCAGCCCTCTCATCTTAGCTCTTGTGGGGCCAATTTTCCTGAATATCATGTGGTTTTATGAAACTGGTAGATTGAAACCTGCCTAATTTGCTAGTAAGGCAATGAAGGCATAAAATAGCAACAGCCAGAGAAATGCTGAAAGGGGCTGCTGATTTCAACGTGTTTGCCTGTTCTGAGATGTGGGTGATTTTAAGCACTCTGCAGCAGACCTGCTTTGATTCCTACATCTGAACAGAGCACTGAGTCATAGCCCGTACACACACAGTTTTTAGATTATTAAGATAAAACAGGCTTTTCTCACTTCCCTGCTTTTCTTAAAGGAAAAAGTGAGGCTGACCCCAGTGTCTGTCTGCATCTTCCCTGGTAACTAATGCTCATTGAGGAAATAACCTTTGCAGAGAAAATTCAATACTTTTAGTCTTGTCCAAGTCTTCTTCCTCATCAACTATTTCTTACCTGCTTCATTACTTTGGAGTTCTAACCAGAAGCAGTTAAGTGCCAAAAAATCTTTAATAAAGTTGACCTGAGAATTTCAAGTTAAGTGGTGGGAGACTGGTAAATCTGGTTCCCAGCAGAGTAAGATGCCCAGGGCAACTGCTGCAACCACGTATTACCTGGCACCACAGAATTTTCTAATGGCGTCTCATTAGGTATTAATGACATGAAATAATTACTGTTAAAGTGACATTTTTGTCAAGGGGATATAAACAAGCGAATCATTTAACACCAAGATAAAAATTTTACTGGTAATACATTCAAATTGCCTCTTGATAGGATTTTAGCAAGTGGCGAATTCAGAAGAGAAAGAAATGACAAGCGGCAAAGGCTGTTTTCAGTTATGTGGCTCTCACGCTTAGGCACTAAGTCTTATGAAAAGTCTGTCTTTAAAAACTCCTATGGACAAACTGCACTTTTTATAAGATTTTTATTCGCTCTTTGACACCAGTTGGGGACAAATTCCTGGCCCTGTGACTTCTCGAATAGCAGGAACATAAAACTATTTGATGGCATCCTTGGAGGGGATGAACTGGTGTTAAGCAGAATCTGAGCAGCGCAAACGGCTAGCGGCAGATGGTTCTTGAGTGACAGGTCAGATTTACCTACATCTAATTTGCAAAATGTTTCAATGCATTTGACAAATAATTTTTCCTACCTCAAGGAGATTCAGCTAGTATTGCTGAATTGGTACAGCAAATAGTGGCTATGAAAACGAAGTTCCTATAGCATAAAATCCATATTCATTGATTGTTGGATAAAGTGCCGTCCGCTGTATGAGCACAGAACCCAAGTAGATCAATTGGTTGGAAAAATACCACCTAATTCTGATTTTTACGGGGCACAGGAATCATCGGACTGACCTGATCACATAGGATCTAGGAAATGTGTGGTTCTTTAATGCTTTGGGCAGGCAGCGTTACCAAGAGTGCTGTGAACTATGCATAAGGCAGTGCAACTGGATGAGACAGAGACCGATATTATCTGTTGACAGAAAAGTGGCCTCACTTTTCTCAGGCCTCTTCAATAGTACAACTATAATAACATGGACACAGCTTTTTAGTCTGCAAAGCATTTCTCATGGACTTGCCCTCATCCCTCATTTGCAGATGAAATAACTGAGGCTGAGTAGTCTCAACACTTTATCGTTAGATTCAGAACAATGTATACTGCCAAAGAGTTGGAGGAAGATTAAAGACAAGATCTTTCAATGTATTCAAATTTCGACAGTAGGTTCTGCCAGGTCCTGTTTACTGTTTTAGCGAGAGCTTCTGCCCCCACAGGGGTTTTTCCTACGGAATGGACCCAAGGAGAAGAGAACAACGTAGCGGGTGCCATGCAGTCAATGAGCGCCTTGCTTGTGTGTGTGTTAGATGGCATACTACTGTCACCAGGCTGTGAACTGGGAAAACAGCAAAGCGATGGAACTGTTCTTTTTAAGGAACATCAAAAAGAAACTGGCTGAGACCGTGAAGAGAAAGCAAGTAGAAAACAGACTTGTAAACTGTTCTAGTATTGACCGCAATCTTAAGAGCTAGGAGACAAGTAGCTCACTGTTACACGTGTGATCACTGTTAGATGTGACCTACTCAGAACAGTTAAGGAACTAAACACCAGAGCTCCAAATCCAATGCTGTGTGTGTGTGTGTGTGTGTGTGTGTGTGTGTGTGTGTACGCTAAAACTGATCCAGGAATGCCCTTGTATCCTGGAATATGTGAAAACCGTCTGAGAACAGCTACGAGATGTGCTGATCAGGGGAGTAAAACTTTACGCTGGAAGGTAGAGCCTGGCTGCTGGTCAAGGACTGTTCATAATACTTAACACCTTTTGAATAGGCGTAGATCACTCCCGTTACAAAAGCAGGATGGAAGGGGAAAAAAGCCACTCAACGTTTCAGTAATTCAATAATTTATTCCTCTAAAAAAGTGTGTAAAAGTATATAGCTCTCATTCACAAGGTATATATGAATGACATTTAAAATGGAGGCCTTTTAGTATTGTTTCTTTTTATCAAAGTCTTTTAGTGTACTGTACCAGCGCTATACTGTAGTTTTTTTAAATGAACTTCACATATTTTTGTATTCTTTCAAATTGTTTGCTATATATAAAAGAAGCTCACTGCAAAATGCTTGAAGGAAAAGAAGGAAACAAAAGAAATTCAGAACTTCCCAGAAATGTACAGCTTTTACATTTAAAAAAGGTTCTGAAATATACATACAAGCATGCTGGACAATCCCACCCCTCTCCCCTCCCCCATTTCCCCTCTTTAGTTCAAACCATGGTAAGAGTTCTGATTTCTGCAGAATTTCCAAAATTAAAAATAAAAAAAAAATAAAATAAGTTCTCACTCTGTAGCAAATCCAGGGCTTGTACATTTCAGATTAATTCAGTAAAAAACTCACAAGTAAAATAATGCATATTTAAGGGAAATATTATACAGACTTTTTCACACAGAAGTACATAATAAGATTTTTTTAAAATCTATTGCCATTCATTTATTTTTGCACAAAAACGTATAAATATGTCACCAGCTTTTCTTAACTTAAAAAACTTAAATAAAAGACACCAGATGAAAACTACCCTTTGCTGCCTTTTTTTTTTTTAATTTTTGTAGGGGTTTTTTTGTTTTTTGTATTTTTTTTCTTTTTTTTTTTGCTGAGAATTGGGTTTCTAGGGAAGAAAAGCCCCTGCATTAAAAACAGCCCATTTAAAAAAAAAAAAATTCAAAGTTCTGATGAATTCTGGGAAAAAAAGCAACCCCAAAGTGGTAAAAGATTACAAATATCTACTTTACAATTTGTCTTCTCACCAAGATAGTTTTATACAAGTTTACAATCTTCATCATCTTATGCTCTTCAAAAGGCCTTGAGAATTTTTCCTTTCTGATTAAGAAAAAATAGCACTGCAATATTTTTAAAGTCAATTTTACACTGTACACATTAGATACAAATGGTTTGATATATCAGATTTTTTTAACCTATACACTGCGAAAGTCGACCCCTCCCCCCCAATTGGTGGTACAGAGAACAAAATTATCCATTTACAAGTTACTTCTCTGCTTTCACATTCCCACCACACAACTTTTTTTTTAATATGTTTTAAACGTTAGATTATTTCAAGAAAAATACTTTTACAAAATCATATCAGTTATTACATTTTTCCTTTTTTTTGTTAATAACCAGAATATGGAAGTCTCTTGGAAGAACTTTTAAAATTTGCATGATTCTCTCCACAGGTGACTAGAGCTCAACAGCCTGACCAGAGCGGCTCATGGGAGGCAAGCCCACGCCCACTGCCCTCAGACAGAAACGCACAGCAAGGTAGGGGTAGAAATGGAGTCCTAAAGACAACCCTCTCGGGCCTGGATAAAATACTTCAGTTAGCCTTAATGATTTAAAAAGGCATGTTTTTTTAAAAAAAGTCCCACCACGAAGGCTCAACTTCAAGTACTAATTTAATGGTTAAGTTGAATATTTCTTTGAAATAATATTCCTATGGTCCAGAAAAAATTTACCATATTTATAACTGATTTTATGAGCAAACACTTTCGATTGTGATATATACATGAGTCCCTTTTGATCTAATGAGAGGAGAGACCTGGCTTTCAGTAAGAATTCACTAGAAAATATATTTCCATTGTGACTATATAAAACTAGTGAAGGTACTTGCCTCCATGGCTCTGGGTTGAGCTTGACTGCCTTCTGTATAAAAATGTTGTCCTTCAGGAAACGCTGGCCACTTTTAATAAGGAATATGGCAGAATGTTTACCCAGTTTATTCTCAACAAAACCTACTGCTGGGTGGTTTTGAATATATTACTTGTAAGCAGGATCTCCCCGATTTGTTTTCACTCCTTTTCTGGCTTCTAGGACAGAGGTATGTAGTCAAAGAATCCTATGGTGGATCTGAGTTGGGTTTCAGCTACTGTACCTGGTCCTTGCGAATTAAAAAAATTAAAAGTAAGTCACAAAAACCATATGACAAAACAACCTAAAATAAATAAACAAAATGAAGATGTCTCCAGACCTTTTGTATCTACACACAGGTATAAAGTCAACCAAAGCACTCATGCCAATCTAGATGGGAGCACTAGGGAGACAGAAACCCCATTATGAAATCATGTACTTGAGCTGGTTCTTGTTTCTCAAAAGTCCCAGATTATGGAGTTCAGGTAACCCACAGGCCATACACCAATAACTAGAGGATTTCATCCAGAGGGCTGAACTGCCCTTATTAAACAGAGGCTGAAAACACAGACTCTTGTGCAAAAGGATACTGTCTCTTCTGGTTCCCTCTTGAAAACCAACAACAAAAAACTTCCTGTGGCCCAGTGGTTTGGGGCCGCACACACCATAACACTGGCTGAAAGTCACTGCTTATGGAAGTTTCCAGGTCCATGAGAGAAGTGTCTGTGAGTCACTCTGGTAATGAACACTGCAGAAATGACATGTGCCTGCTGAGAAGTAATCACAGTGCAGGACTGTGCAGAGTGGTCTCAGGAGGAGGGAGTAGGGTATTTGAAGAGTGTAGCAGGTTCCTTGGACTGAGGTTGCGGGGAGAAGGAACTGAGCCAGAGAGAACAAGTGCTTTTCCAATTAGAGTATATTCATGATGGCGTTGTACAACTGAGTGAGCACCACAAAGTGGACGGGAAGGCAGGAGGTACGGTCCTGGGTGGCCGGATTGCACGTGAGCCAGGACAGAGCATTGTACTGCTCCAAAACAAACCTGCCGGAGAGAACACACGGGTCAGGGCATCAGGCACGACAAAAGTTAAGGCTGGTCTGAAAGTTCTAACGTGCCAGTGTCAGCAGGAAGAAGGCCTAATATCATTTCATAAGTTGCCCCAAGCTCTTTCCCAGAGTTCGTTTCCTCATGTCCCCCCTTCCTTCTAGACCTGCACTGTCCAATATGGCAGCCACCGGCCCCCAACTCCGTGAACTCAGATATGCTGTACATAGAGAACAGGCACCGGGATTTCAAAGACTTAGTATTTAAAAAAGCATGGAAAACAGCTCATGAATATTTTTATATTGATTACTGTTCAAATGATACTATTTTTTATATTTTGACATCGTTATCACGTTTTTATATAACCGATAAAGTTATTACTAAAATTAACTTCACTGATTTCTTTTTAAAACTTTTCTAGTAGCCACATTAAACTAGTAATTATATGTGACTCACATTATACTTCTATTAGAGGCCCTGGAAGCCAAAATCATGTAGATTAGGTAGGTTCTTGCTTTAACTATAATTTCCAAATCATTTAAGAGTTAGAAAACATTAGGAAGAGCTTGCGTATTTTCTCAAGGTACATGAGGAATGTTTACAGCCTGCTAAAGTACAAGACAAATCTGGGAGGTATTTCCCAGCTATGGAATTTATGTTTTACTTAACTTTATTTACATAATCTATGTCAGGGAGGGCAGAAAATGTTTCCAAAGTCAAGTGCTTTAAGTTCCAGACTTTGTCTTCTAACTATCCACCCCCTTATTCTAATCTATTTTCATCACCATGAAATGCCTCCTCTGAATGGGAAAAAAGGGCAGTTGTACTTGCACATAACTACCGGGTTTAACGAAGTATGCTACACTGTCTGTCCTATGCAGGTACTGCGGGGGGATGTGGCTCTCACTGGCTAATCAGACAGTGCTCCACTGCACAAGAGGTAGCACCTCTTCCACAAATACCACACTTTAATTAAAACACCTTGGAAAAACAAGAGTAAAGTATATCATTTCAAACTCTACTGCTATGTTGCCTAGGTCTGAATCTACCTTAAAACATCAGACGTGGTTTTGGAGTCAAGAGGATGTGGAACCCGCTGAGAATTCCTGGCAGGGAGAAGTTCGTCCGTCTGTGCTACAGAAATGTGGTGATGTAGCGAAGCCTGGTGAAAGAACAAAGACAGTTACCTTCCTGGTCTAGTCAACCATGGGGCAGAAATAAGGCCACGTCTACCAGAAGGAGATGCTCTAAAGTCCATTGTAGTCAGGGCTTCTATTCTAAGTCCATGAATTTAAGCTGCTCAGTAACCCCAATGTGATCCCAAATAACTCCATATCCCAGGGTAGAGGGAAAAAAAAAAAGCTAGCTTTGCAAATGGACTGAAAATAATTAGTGTCCCTCTTCAGGTTTTTTTTGTTTTGTTTTGTTTTTTTGCAGTACACGGGCCTCTCACTGTTGTGGCCTCTCCGTGCGGAGCACAGGCTCCGGACGCGCAGGCTCAGCGGCCATGGCTCACGGGCCCATCTGCTCCGCGGCATGTGGGATCTTCCCGGACCAGAGCACCAACCCGCGTCCCCTGCATCGGCAGGTGGACTCTCAACCACTGCACCACCAGGGAAGCCCCCTCTTCAGGTTTTAATCTGTAGAAGGCTCCACAGTCGGGATGTGGCTGACTGTGTTGTTGTGGTGGTCTTCTATCCTGATCCCCGTACTTCATAACCGGTTCTGTGCTCTTCTTACAGCATCACATCCAAAGGCACCTGATGTCTGCTGTCATCAGAATATGACAGATCCCTGGATCCAGCAAGTACCAGCACAGTCCATCTACTATAAAGTTCCCCATCAATTTTTAACTTAACAGTTTTAGTATAGTTTTACTTTATTAATTGTAAAATATAAGAGGACGCAATATATGGGCTTCCCTGGTGGCGCAGTGGTTGAGAGTCCGCCTGCCGATGCAGGGGACATGGGTTCGTGCCCTGGTCTGGGAAGATCCCACATGCCGCGGAGCGGCTGGGCCCGTGAGCCATGGCCTCTGAGCCTGTGCTCCGCAACGGGAGAGGCCACAACAGTGAGAGGCCCGCGTACCGCAAAAAAAAAAAAAAAAAAAAAAAAAAGAAGAGGCGATATAAATGCTTGATTCTCCTTACTTTTCAATTTTCTGATTAATGAGCTGCTGTTCTGGCAGCTTCAAAAGGTGACTTACAAATGTTTTGTTTTTCAGCACAACTATGAACCCATAGATTGATGTCAATCTACTGCCACCATTGTTCATTTTAATGACTAAATCATCCCATCCCTGGGCAATGGGAACCCCTCCAAGTTGGCTACTGGGTCCTTTGATAAGACTCTAATAATCTTTGGTAGCTTCCTTGCTTTTTAGGCATGACAGGATGTCTCAGGTACACCTCGAATATTTCTTACTTTAGCCCTGGAATCAGTCATTTCCTCAAAGAACTCTGGTTCTTTTGAATGATAAACAGTATTGAGAAACCATAATTGTGTCAATAAAGCTGTTTATTGCTGCTAGGCTATCATGGCTCCTGAGCCTTCTCAGTAAACAGAGCTAAAGAATGTGTATACTTTTCAGAGAAGAAAAGATAAATCTAGGTTCAGACTAGTAATTCTAATTGAGAGATTGCAGGATTTTTATATAAATCTTTGATTTCATAATACTATGTTAAAGTCATCAGGAAAAGAAAATTACTTCAATTGTTTTTGGTTTTAACCTTCCAGATTTGTGTGTGTGTGTATGTGTACGTGTGTGTATCTTAGTGATTACTCTGTAGTGGGACTTATGCATCCAAAGGGAAATGTGCAGGGTTGTAATATTTGGCCTTCCCACCGTACCAGGGCCAGCTCCCCACAGCTCTGCCAATACAGTGTGTTGTCAAACCGTTGGCTTTTTGGCAATCCATGGATTTCATTCTAGGTTCTCTCATCCAAACTGGAAGTGACAGATCTTTTGTTTTTAACTCTTAATTTGGATTAAAAATTTCCAAGAAATATACAGGAAGGCGCAAGCAGAAACATGGAATTTTTTAGCTGACTCCTGCCCTACTCTAAAAAGGAACGCTGACTGCCTGTGGCAGTGGAGGAAGAGGACAACTAGTCTTCATCATCCCCCCGGCGTAACTTCCCTGACCGCAGTGCCTTATACAGAAACACGTGGCCACCCTAGATGTGTCCTTTGGGCCGCGGGAAGTCTCCTCCTTGGGTGAATGTCATTCATTTCTTTGTGACATGGTTTTGGGCTCCTCTCCTAAATTCTGCTCTTCACCTCTACCTGTAATTAACATACCCTCAGACTCTTAAGTAGATGTGAGCGAGTCGGGGAGCAGAATAAGACGACGGTGCCCAAGGCAAATTCTAACCAAGACTGATTTTGAGCATAAGTCACTCACGCCCCAACTTCAAATACAACACCAAACCAACCTTGAGGAAGAGGGGACACTGGTTCTGAGCCTGGGGACACGATGACCAAAACCACTGGGGGAGATTCTCAGCTTTGGCAGTCGATACAAAATACCCAAGGGCCAGAGGCTGCTGTTTCAGCTCCTCAGGCGCTTCCCTAGAAAGAAGACGCTCACCCTGGCTCTGAAAAACAAAGTCCCAAAAGCATGATTAGCATTTATTACCAAATAAAGCTTTTTTAAAAACCAACTTTTTAAAAGAAATTGATATGACATATTAGTTTCAGGTGTACAACATAATGATTCTAACTGTGGGAAATAATCACCACAATAAGTCTAGTTAACATCCACCACCATACAGAGTTACAATTGTTTTTCTTCTGATGAGAACTTTTAAGATCTACTCTCAGTAACTTTCAAATATACAATATGGTATTATTAACTAAAATCACCATACATTACATCCCCAGGACACTTATTTTATAACTCGAAGTTTGTGCTTTTTGACCACCTTCACCCAACTTTTTATCAATTCTCCCTGCACACTGTAGTGACTAATCCCCTTCCTGGCAGCATCTCACACCAAAATGTCAACTGACCAAGAAAGGTCAACAGGGGAGGCAGTGTCTTTGCTGCACACACAGATATCTGATGAAAACTATGGCTCAGGAAGAAGGTACCAGTAAAACTAACAACATCAGCCAAGTAAATACAGGTTTCTTTTCTCTGTTTCCTTTTCTGCAGAATGTAAAATCTGCTCCGTGGCATTATTAGGTAATAAACTAAAAATGGAAAGAGTGGAATCTGACAGCTGAAGGTACCACCACACCCACATGCTCTTTCACCAGCAACCAACCAAAAATACACACGCACACCTGACTGTCCACTGTTAATAACGTTCTAACACTTCACCGGTATCTGACCTGCCAGCAGCGTGAGATCTGCTCCTGAAGAAGCCCTGTTTCAATTCACAGCAGTCCCAGTAATGAGGGACTCCTGTGAGAGCCACTGGGCGTTTCTGCAGTTGACATTTTCCTTCTTTGACTCTTAGCTAGCTTCGAGAGTTGAAAATGTACCTTTTATGCAAAAGCAATAATAAGTCATCCATTTGTTCTCAAAAGCCTTCTGTTTAAGGAAGAAAAAAAAATCCTCAACTACTACACCAAGTTGTATCATTTCTAAATTGGTTAAAAAATAAAAACTTACTGCAACCTTGAACAAATTTTTTCTCCTGTGGTAATTTCTTAACGGGATATCAAAGAATGTTTAATGGTTCGGAACGAGGAAATGCCGAAAGCCTCTCAGGGTCACCTGGCTGCAGGTGCTCAGGATTAGAAAAGGCCACCTGACCAGCTTCAGCATAGTACTGTTTGAAGTGTGACATTCAGTGGCTTGAGGTGCCAACACAGGGAGAAAATAAAGCACGCCTCTGTTTCTCACAAAACTAACACTACACTTCAGTTACCAATTCTTTGTTAACGGAGGAGCTAAATTATAACAACCAGTACTGGGAGGTAGCTGCTATTATTTCCATTTCACAGATAAGGTAACTAAGGCTGAGAAAGGTAAAGTAAGCTTGCCCAAAGTCACAAAGCTAGGAAGATGTTTGGCTATAATTCAGAGCGATATTTATCAAGCTCCAGGGCATGCATTCTTAGCTGCAATGCTATTTGCCTCTAGAATTCACGTTAATCCTAAATTAAAACTATCCCGTGTAAAATTTGTGTTTTTGGTCCCCATCACAACAATCTCCAATGAACCAATAAATTGTCATTAACTGGCAAATGACTGGAGGAAACAGAGACATTTACAATCCCTTCCTTGCAGAAGGGAGAATTAGGGGGCAGGCAGTAACATGAGGGCAGTCTACTGAAGTGGCCTTCCCTGGTTTCATCTTCTCTGAAACTGAAGTTTTCAATCTTCTTTTCTCTAGACTGTCCTTCAGTGAACTCAGGGCTGGCAATAAAAGTCCCACCTGACAGAAACCTAAGTCCTCGAAGAACATCTTTGTGCCTAATGAGTGTAAGCAGGTTGCTTATACTTGTCCAGTTTAAGATATTAGACATAGCTATTTTTCTGTGTCTTAACCCCTCAATCTCTTAACATTTTAAGTAAAAAGTGTAATACAGTGATAAGGCATGAATCACCTAGCTTTTAAAGAAACTTAACGTGAGCTGATGGCAGAAACTTTAACGCCTCAATCGTCTGCTACTTCACCTCCAATATCCTGGGATATTTAAAGGTGAAAGCAGCTGTAAGCCCTGTTTTTCCCTTGATAATGCTGGTACTAACCTGCGCACTTCTCCAAACTCAGCCTCCTGTGGGCTCCTCCCACTCCCGCAGGCTGGCCACAGAGAACACCTAACACGCCTAAATAAAGGCGCCATGACCTAAACCAAGACCAGTTAAGCTCCTTTCCGAATTAATTAACCATCAACAATGTGTTATTCAATTAACACAGTTACTCTGAATGTTAAATAAGCAGGGTTATTGAACTAGCCTCTGAAAAGCCACTGTTCTGGCAAAAAATTAAAAAATAACTGGGAAGCAGCAAGCAACCAAAATTAATTTTTGCTCAGAACACAGTAACTGCATAAAACCCTTGCAGCTGTAATGGGACTATTCTGATTAAACACATTCATCAGGAATAATAATAACATTTCTTTAGAATTCCTGCTTTGTTCGAAATGGAACTACAGGGTCGCTGTCCCACACTTACTCCTCTTGTACCAGGGACCAAGACTATCAGGGAGAAAGGTGCGTGTAGTAAAAGATGACAGCACTTCTGGAGGATTTTCCTGAAGGCTGAGGTGGTTTTAAACAACCTATTTCAAGTCGTCCTTACCCGACTATGCTGGAAGTGAGAGCCCACACCAATTCCAGAAGGAGAGCCTGGGGAGGGAACTGGGGAGGAGTTGGGAGAGGAATGGAGGTTCCCAGTCATTAATATGCCAATATCATTGTCCATATCATCTGGGAATGGAAGGTCAACAAACATGTCATCTAGAGGGAGAGAAAAAAAGGACAAAAATTAAAAAGCTAATCCACAGCCCCAATTTAAACCAATGCACAGTTTATTGGCCTATGACTATTACAGGCATGTGTTGTTAACAACTTAGTAAGGCTTAATGCGTGCCCACTGGGTTCAAGGTGCTGCAAATTATTCTTGCATTTTGTACTCTCTCCAATGATCTCCTAATGTGAGGTATTAACAGAACGGAGAAATAAAGAACGTAAAACTCTGCACTCTGCATAGCCTCCAAAGGCACATAAAAAGAAGGCAAAACAGCTAAAGAAGCAATTTAATTATTAAAGTTAAAACTGACACCATCCAAGAAAACAGCAGACACCATCTATGCATCCAATTAGCATCTAAAATACTTAAGGCTGAATTAATGCATGTTAATAAGTGTGAACTTGCCCTCAAACTGGAGGCCTATTATACGAGCAGATCAAAGCATGATGTTTTTGTTAAGAAATCCTCTCTCCCATATCATAAAAGTAAGGTACATGCACAGCAGAAAATTTGGAAAAAGAAAAGTATAAAAGGGGAAACCCAATCACCATGAACATTTTTGCTGGTCCTTTTTCTGTATTTATTATTACACTGTGATATTATGTGTGTTTTCTATATACACACACGCAGGACAGTATCCTTTTACCCTCCCCATTTAACAGGAGTAAATGTTGGTAGCTGCTAAAAATTCTTCAAAAAACAATGCAAACGGCTGCATAATATTGAACATTTTACAGTTTATAAATAATCATTGCTTAACAAATACCTTAAGATATTCAAACCATAAAAATCTATTAAGAATAATCAAATAAGGGGACTTCACTGGTGGCGCAGTGGTTAAAAATCCACCTGCCAATGCAGGGGACACGGGTTGGAGCCCTGGTCCAGGAAGATCCCACATGCCACAGAGCAACTAAGCCCGGGTGCCACAACTACTGAGCCTGCACTCTAGAGCCCACGAGCCACAACTACTGAGCCCGCATGCCACAACTACCGAAGCCCAAGTGCCTAGAGCCCGTGCTTCACAACAAGAGAAGCCACCGCAAGGAGAAGCCCGCGCACCGCAACGAAGAGCCACCCCCGCTCGCCGCAGCTAGAGAAAGCCCGCGCAGCAACGAAGACCCAATACAGCCAAAAATAAATTACTTAGAAAACAAATTTCAAGACTAATCAAATAAGGAGTTGTTTTAGAGCAAGTTAGATTCCCAATGATCAGCTAAAGACAGGTGCTATCTTCATACTGCCTAGCAGTCTTCATACATTTCAAATCAGATCAAGAAATCTTTATTGAAAGAGTGACACCCATGTACAGGACACTATCAAGCAGATACTATTTTTTTGCCGTTAATGAAAAACAGGAGAAAGTTAATTACCCAAGAGAGGAAAGTGTTTATTTGGTCTTGGCAACAGTGCAAATTAAATCTTCAAAACCAAAAAGATTCTCAAACCTTCAGTTCCCTCTTCACGTTTCATATGCTGTTTACTACGACACAGAAGAACCTGCAGCGGCCAGGCGACTCTTTACTCTAGCACTGTGTCTTGCTGAAGGAGCGGAGCCGCTCTATGCATACAGGGTCTTCCACTCACCATTGTTGGGGCTAAACCCATCTTCATTGGGATAGTTGGCTGGAGCCACTTGGATGGTTGACGATGTTGGGAACACCAAGATGTGTGTACAAGAAGCATCTTGAGGGGTGTTAAGTTGAGATGACTGCATGTTCAGTGCAGTACTTCGGCCAAAAACAGAGCCCATTGTGACAGCATCTTAAAAAGGGGGGAAAATGTATCAATGCCTTTGTGCAGCAGTGAACAACTCCAGAAATGACCCGAGCTGGACTGCTGTGAGTCTGACACAACCGCCATGATGGGTACACATTTACAGTTGAGCCCACTTGTCTAAATATTTCGAGAAACTGACTCAGAGCAGATAGCTATGATAACTCAAGCCACATTCCACACTGGCAAGGTTAGGAAAAAACTGGATTGAGTCAACCAAATATGTTTTAATTACTTAAATAAGAAGTATTTCTAAAAATAAAACTTTCTTTCCTCCTGTGACTGCTAATAATTTATAACGGACTGTTCCCCCAAACCATGCAATTCTGTAGAAATGGTATCATTCAACTAATAATTGTTACAACTAGTATTTATTGAATGCATACTACATGCCAGATTCTGTACTGAATTCTTTATTCATATATCATTCAATCATCAAAGCTACACCTCAGAGGTAGGAACTACTACCCCCATTTCATGAGGAGGACAGAACACAAAGAAATGATGTAACTTGCCCAACTGGTGCAGGTGACAATTAACCCAAGGTCTGACCAGCAGGCCAGTACAGACGTCTGTCTCTCTCTAGACTGGCCACAAGCAACCACGTCCTCATACCACAACACTTCTGTTGGTTTTTACAGGGAGGGGACAAGGGTCTGCTGTTTGATCAAAGAAATACCTGGATGGTAAAAACAGGTTTAAAAAGTATAAAACTTCTTAGCTATTAAATTATAAAACAGCTTAGTTGCTGTTTTTAAAAAAATTCTGTGGCCATGATGTTTCATCTGCCCACATCTTGGCACTTACTGAGTTACTGTGGCTACCAGACACTGTGATAAATGCTCTACCCCTGTCTACTTCACATTCATCCTCAACCACAGAGAGACTCTAAACGTCCTCTTGAGGCTGCTTGAAGAGTCTATCAAATACCTTTCTTCAAAAGGGTATTAAAATACGTATCATGTTGGTGCCCGCTTAAGTCATTTTTGGAGGGTGAACTTCATAAACTAACAACAGGTTGGGGTCAAATAATTCGCCAGGACTCTAAGAGCTCTCAATCACACCCAGGACTTGGGCTCTCTCCCAAGTGATGGTCAACAAAGATGATAAAATCACAAACCACTCCCCTTGGAAGAGACCAGATGGTTTCCATTTTGAGCCCTAAGTACAATTTTTTCTCATAAAGATAATAAAGATCATTCTATACTTGTGTGTGGACTTAAGATTGAATGGACTGGACTGTTCTGATACCTAATTAACAAAACTGACGAGATTTACCTGGCATCACTACAAAGGACCCCTGGGGCTCCATGGCAACCAGGCAGGCACTAAGGATAGAAGGAGAGTCTGCGGCAGAGATTCCACACATCCGGCACACGTCCTTGAGCCGTTTACTGATTGTCTGTAGTGAACATTCTCCAAGGAGGATACTCCAATCTGGAATCAAATATCACAATCGCACACAGTCTTCAGAAATTCATATTGATGTGAGGTTTGAGCATTTTACCAGTTTTGCCTGATAATTGAATTTCCAGGATTGGGCCCTGAAGGGAATATGGCTTTATAGAGGTTCCCCTCCTTGCTACAAAGAAAATGTTACTTGACCTCGATTACACTTCATTAACAAAGAAACAAAGGCCAACGACTATAGAGGCTGAAATCATGTCTGAAATGACCTTTGAGTCCGGCACAGACCCGGGCAGACTTAGGCACTTAAAATAGTTTTCAATGGTGATGCCAGTATGTTCTGTCCTTTCTCCTTCTCCAGGTCTGGTTCTTTCACTACCCCTATGAACACTTTTCTTTAGAAGAGAGCACAGTTTGGGGTGAACCTCAGTTTTGTTTACTGCTAGCGTAGATTGGTTGTTTCATGAAATGCAAGCAGCAGAAGAAACGAAGGGGACCCTTTCCTGGCATGCCCAAAGCAATGGGTGCAAGTAAAGTGCTCCAAATGATGCCACATTAATTGTTCAGATTAAAAAGATGTCATAAATTTTCTATCGTCTGTTTATTGCCTCCAAACAAAAGCACTACGTCTCCTCACAGAACTGTTGAGGGTAATGTTACTCCAGGAATTGAAAAGCACTTGGTACTCCCTTTATTTTGACCCCCGACACACATGAAGCACATCACATCACTGCTGTCATGTCACATCCCACTGATGTAACACCACTCCACCTCTCTACCTCCATATACTTTTTTCAAACAACCTGCTCTCCCCTTAAAAAGCAAGTGAAAAAAAAAAACTTTCACATTTCATATTCCTAATGAACACTAAACTGAAGTGGCTGAAATAAAAGGGTCAAGGAACATACAGGAGGGAGTATTTTTAAAAACCACAGAAATACCACAGAGAAGTGAGTTTGGTATATAAAAACCAAGTAAGAAGGAAAAGACAGTATGATTATTTTTATCACAAACACTCTGGTGATAAAGAACAGAGATTCAGAAAACTGACTCTGAAATCTGTGGACTCATATCTGATTCTGCCCCACAGAAATGCAACGTGGTGCAGACCTCAGTTCCCCAAAGGAAGAAACTGTAGATTGGGAGGCTGATGTCCTGGACACTAGGCTTTTCTCTGTGTTTTTACTCCTTGAAAGTACATTTGCTCTCAGTCTTTTGATGGAGCCCTCAGTCACACTTACATTCTTCTCCCCCAAGAGATAAGAAAGAAGAGTGTGTCCCTTCTAAAAAATCATAAAAGGGAAGGCGATGGCTTTAATAATTTTCCAAAATACCAAGTAACTAGACTACTAGGCTACATTTTTATCCCCTCTACTTCTTTTCTATTATATTCTAACTTTTCCCAAGGGTTAAGAGTAGCTCAAAGCCTTTAAGAAATAAGATTGACTAAAAGGCATACTAAGAGAGAAGATAGGAATTCTGACAGAAATGAAATGATGAATCCCCTAATGTATTAGACCTCCAGGCTACTGATACAGACTCATTATAATATTCTTTTAAAAATGAAAAGGATAATATTTTCTATTGGTCTACAGTATAATTTAATACAAAAAAATTCTGTGTATAATAGATTCCTAAGAAAACACTTAATACATATTATATAATATTTGTATAAATTGCTGTTAAACCCTAATAATTAACTCACTTAGGCACTTACTACAAGGCAAGTTACATCTATATCAGGGGTTTTATTTCAGGGTTTCCACAAATACCAGATATAAATTTCATGTAAAGAAATAAGATGCACACTCTAACGCAAGGGTCAGCAAACTACGGTCCACAGCTCACATCCTGCCCACCACCTGTTAGTAAACAAGGTTTTATTGGAACAGCCACACCAATTCACTGGGGTATTGTCTATGGCTGCTTTGGCATTACAGTAGCAGAGTTGAGTAGTTCAACAGTGACCAGCTAACCTGCAAGGTCAAAAATATTTACTACCTTGCCCTTTACAAAGAAAGTTTGCCAACTCTGTTCTGATATATACTTGGCACGTGCAAAACCACCAAGCTAATTTGTGACATATGCTTGCTTTTGTGCAGATGTTAGAAAAAAACCTCTCCCGGGACTTCCCTGGTGGCGCAGTGGTTAAGACTCCACGCTCCCAATGCAGGGGGCCCGAGTTCGATCCCTGGTCAGGGAACTAGATCCCACATGCATGCGGCAACTAAGAGTTCGCATGCCATGACTAAGGAGCCCGCGAGCTGCAACTAAGGAGCCGATGTGCCGCAACTAAGACCTGGCAAAATCAAATAAATAAATACTAAAGGGCTTCCCTGGTGGCGCAGTAGTTGAGAGTCCGCCTGCTGATGCAAGGGACACGGGTTTGTGTCCCGGTCCGGGAAGATCCCACATGCCGCGGAGTGGCTGGGCCCGTGAGCCATGGCCGCTGAGCCTGCATGTCCGGAGCCTGTGCTCCGCAACGGGAGAGGCCACAACAGTGAGAGGCCCGCGTACCGCAAAAATAAATAAATATTAAAAACAAAAACAAAAACTTCTCCCACCTATATTCATATACTGAACTTTTTATAAATGTGTCATTAATCGATAGGGCTTTAAATTAATAATCTAGGCCTGTTCATATTGCTCATATAAAACTGTACAAGTAGCTACGCAAGGATAATAAATGAGCTGGGCTCAACGCCAGGCAAGGCAGCTGCCTGTGGTGGTCAGTTGTGTTATGTTGCAGTTACTTTTAGTGCTTTCTTATATTTATGTTAAGAAATGTAAGCAGTCAGTAGATATATCGGGGGATTCAACTTAAAAAAATCTGCTCTCTTAAATTTCCACACTGAAGAGTATCAGACAGTGGCAATGTGAATAAAGACTCTTCCAATTTGCAACTACTTGTCCTTGTCAATCAGGATTATCTTGCAATCAAGCCACCGAAACAAAAATAAATACAAAGCTCATCACCAGCAACCACCAAAAACAAACCAGCAAATGAAAGTAAAGGCTGTATATGACTTCTACTCTCATCCATAATCTCTGATATAAAATTTTCCAGTTAAAACTGACTTGTTCTTCTCACAATATATAAATAAATGTTAGAAATTCTAATTTACCAAGTATCATTTTTATATTAAAAATATTTTTCTGTTTTATATACTGGGGTTCAATATTATATTTAAGATTTTCTTTGTGATGATTTCGTTGCTAATGAAAAGTCTAAAAGCCACTGGTTTATCCTGTACATTGAAAAGAATCAGAAAATATAATCTGCTTTATTCTTACTACCAACTTTATAATTTTCTCCCTCAGCTTAGTTAATGACATTAGCTCAGCCCTTTTCCTTTCCTTTGTTTCAGGAATTTCTCACCTTTAAGTTCCCCATGGCCAAGACGCCCAAGTCGCCCAATTACAACTCTCCAGGGCAGAGATGTCATTTGGACAATACCTATGCACCATTCCCATAACTTCTGTAGTCCAATTTTACGTGCAGATACTTTACTCCTCCGTGATCTAAAACAGACATGGAAAAGGGCCCCCAAATGAATCAAAGCTATCATTTAGTACGACAAAACCAAGAAAATTCCAAAGAACCCACCCACGTTACCCACTGCATTTAGATAGGAAAGTTAGAAAGATCCATTATCTGAGAAAAGGCACAGCATCAATTTACACACACCATAAACACCAAGGCTCCTCACCTGTTTGGTAAAGCAATATTTACAATACATGTTTCTAATAATTCTCCATGGAGGTCAGTGCAGGAAGCCAAAAGCCAGCGCTGGTCGTGAGACAGACAATAGCCCACAAAGAGCACATTGTATTTCTGGCTCGCTTCACCAAATGTCTCTCCCAGCTCTGTCTGCTTGTCTTTGATTGGGGCCAATATAAAAGGAGGGGAGTAAAGCTGGATTGGGCTGGGCCGCTGAAATCAAAATCAAAATCAGTATCAGCACAAAGCCACTCCATGTTTACAACAAAATCCATACAGCACTGAGGGAAACCAACAGGGAGAAATGACAATAGATTGCTTCCCGACTAGTCCTATATATACAAATAATAATGATACAAAAAAAACTGTTTAAGGTAGGGAACCCAATCAAGCCAATTATTTCCTTATTAAAAGAAATTATTATTGGCCCAACTTCATTAGTCATTAGGAAAGCGGATTAAAACCACTACACACCCACCAGAATGTCTGAAATATAAAGGACAGAAAACATCAAGTACTGGTGAGAGTACAGGGCAATTAGAACTTTCACACATTGCTGGAGCATGATGTGCTTCGGAAAAGTATTTGACAACACCTGTAAAAGCTGAACAAACGCATACCCTCTGACCCCCCAAAATGCACATATATGTTTACAAAGGACAGGTATAAGCATGTTTACAACACTGTCAATCTTAATAGCTCCAAAGAGAAAATAACCTAAATAACCATCAACAGTAAAATGGATAATAAATTGTGACAAAGTTACACAAGCAGAATATTAAACAGCAGCAAAGAGAATGAAAATAACTACTGCTACAAGCAACAAAATGGATGATTCTCAACACTGAGTAGAAGAAGCCAGGCGCAAAACACTGTAAATTATGATTCCATTTATATAAAGCCAAAAACAGGCAAAATTATGCTGTTATATGTTATAAGTCAGAATAGTGATTACCATTGGAGTGACTGGAAGGGACATTAGAGAGGTTCCTGGATGCTTGTTATGTTTTGTTTCTAGTGCTAGTTATGTAATATTTTTACTTAGTGGAAATTCATCAAGCAGTATACTTAAGACTGGGTACTTTTCAGTATGTATATTATACTTTATGATGTGTGTGTGTAAGTAATTAAAGAGATCAAAGTGTTAGCTGTTACCTAAGACAAGTATTTTAGATAAACTGTGATGAAATTTAACTGTCATCTTTGTTTCTAGCTTTATATACATTTCAATATTTAGTAAACTACGGCAGGGGTCAGCAAACTTCTGTAAAGGATCAGACAGTAAATACTTTAGGCTTTATGAGTCTCTGTCACATAATCTTCTCTTTGTAAAAATGTAATAATCATTCTTACCTAGCTGGTCATACAAATGCAGGCTGCAGGCTGGATTTAGCCCACAGAGTTGCCAACCCCTGAACTACATAGCATAAGAAACAGTAATAATGGAATTACAGAATTTTAAACTTAAAAGAGACCTTGGAGATAAGTTAATCCAATTCCTTCATTTTAGGGATACTTATTCAACAACTTGCTCAAGTTTCAAAGCTAACCTTATCACTGATCCATTCACTCTCCACAGACCCGGAAATTCTACTCCTAGGTACTTACTAAGAAAACTGAAAACATATAGCCACACAAAAACTCATACACAAATGTTTAGAACAGGGTTAGTCACAATAGCCAAAAAGTGGAAAAATCCATACGCCCATCCACTAATAAATGGATAAACAAAATGTGGTCTATCCATATAATGGAACAGTACTTAGCCATAAAAAGAAATGAAGTACTGATACATGCTATGACATGGATGAACCTCGAAAACATTATGTTAAGTGAAAGAAGGCAGACATAAAACATTCTATATTGGAAGATTCCATTTACAAAAAACGTCCAGAACAGGCAACCCCACAGAGACACCAAGTAGAACAGTGGTTGCCAGGAGCTTGCATGAGACTGTGCCACTGCAGAGAATGAGAATTCCTGGAAGCAGGGGACTGGTGTCTTGTTCACCACTGCACAGTCGACACCTAATACAGTGTCTGGCACACGGTAGACACTCTGCTATAGTTGCTGAATGAAAGTACAAAATTCTAGCTGCAGACTGGGGGAGAGGCAGTATTTAGCAATTAGCCATTGCACCTTAATGCAAGTAAAAATTTATAAACCTCAGTAAATGTTCACAACATTTGGTTCTTACATTTTTAATTAAGTCAAATGATTGATTTCTCTCTTCCTGTTCCAAAGCAAAGGGAAAGAAAGAATATATTTTTTGTGATTTATTTTAATCTAAGCCTCACTATATATCTCATGAACTCTCATGGTGTTCTGCCAGTATGTTATATAATCTTTTAAAACATTACATAATGCCTCGGATCTTAATATAGGTAGTCAGCCTTTACTCTCTTCTCTGAAAATGCAGACTACTATTAGTTGTCATTTGAAATTGTGGTAACTTCTTACCGAAGCATAAGGAATGATTGCATCTGAATTGCAGAATGACCACAAGAGGTAAAAAACTAAAAGATTCAAAGTTTATAAAGAAAGGCATAAACTCAATTCCTGGACACAAATTTGAAACAAGTAGAAACATATTTATTTTTATTCCAGAAAAAGCTAGTAGTAAAGAAAACATATGACATGCTCACAAAAGTAAAAAATACAGACTCAAGAGAATAAACTAATCTAAAACTGCCGAAGATAGAAATTTTCTATAACCCCAGAGCGAATATAAGTTGTCAGCTAAGCAGTTTCCTCTCTTGGGACCAAGCTGACCTGAACCAAGTTACAACAAATGCAGTATTAAGTAGTGCGTCATTTTTTTAGTTTTCCACAAAAACTCACATTAACCAACTAAAATTAGCAATTTTTGGTGTTTTTAAGTTCTCTAATGGTGAAGAGGTGTTTGCTGGCCTTTATTAATGGGTAATTTTTCATGCAAAAGTTGTGGGAACTGATTTTTGAAGGCTTTGAGAGTTCTAAACACTGCCCTGTATATCTACCTTCAGGATAAGGTGATTAGTAAAACAAAAGAAGTGTACAACTTCTGTTTAAAACATGTTTTGCTTTGGTGTTTTAGAATTCCCCCTGAGGTACTTATCTGTGGGAAACAGGTTTACAAAGATGGAGAGCAAAAGCGTTCATTTACATACAGAAGCACTGAGACAAGGGGAGGAGAAAGCATCAGAAAATGTGGGGCCTGTGCAGAGTAAACACATACACAGCGGCTGTTCCAAGGGAACAAAATGAGCTGGGGAAGGTGGAGAGTGATTTAAGACACAAATTAGCTTCAAACAATGATGAACAAAATAAATATAGGAAAACTGAACTTTCATAAGTAAAAGGGATAAGTGTATTGTTGCCTTAGGTCTTACATCAAAAAATGGCAAGAGTTTGCTTGCCTCTTTTCTCAAAAAATTATACAAGTTCACAGAAGTATCTCCTCTATTTCAACTTAAGGATTAAAGAAACCTACCACTCTTATAATAAAGGTAGAAGACCAACCAAGCAAGCAACTCTCCTGGTTTGCATCTTTAGCATAAAAGTAGTCTTTTTGCAAATTTCTGCCCTGTTGCTGCTACCTACCTCTGGGTTCTTGAGAGTCATCTCAATGCTGGCGGCAGGCCCAAATCCTGTGAGGGATTTAATGTGTATCTGTGTAGGCAGAGGTCGCCTGCACTGGCAGTACACTGAAAATGCCATGGACTTCAAGTATTGAATGTAGAAAACTTGTTCATCCTTCATTGTCTGCAGCATGTACTGGCAAGGCACAATCTACAGACACAAATACAAATAAAACAAGAAATAGAGATCTAATATGCTAACAAGGCAGTTCGAAAATGAAATGGTATGAATTCTTTACTTGAATGGGGGATGCAACTTTAGTTTTAAAATACAGAAATGCCAAACATAGTATAATTCAATCTTAATTCCTTTCAGTGACATGAAGTCCTATATTCCAAATATACCAGCAATTTAAGAAGAGGTGTCACTCTGCTGGTCAAGTTACACAGTCACTTAGAAATTACCCTGTTCCCATTTTAGAGATAAATTATCAATTTATTGTTGCCATGCCCCTAAATTTAAAAACTTGCTTTTAAATATACTTCTCACTTTTGTAAGGTTATACGCATAGTATGCATGGCATCTTTGGAATTATTGTCTAGTCATCTGAGGCACAAACTTCAAATCAATGAAAAACTATCAACAAACTATACTGGTAGCTTTAATTTCAATTTTTTAATTCTATAATAGCTTGAGTTAAAGTGACAGAAAAACAAGAATCCAAACACCCAAGACATCATTTTTCACCTATTAAGTTATAAATTTTTAAAAATTATTACACTATAAAACTGGCAAGGGTGCACTGAAAATGGGCATGCTCCTTCACTCCTGAAAGAAATGTAAATAACTATAACGTTTTGAGAGAGGAATCTGGCATTATTTATCAGTATCTTTATCAAAGAATCCACTTTAAGAAATTACTTGAAATGTGAAAGACAGATTATACCTGAAGATGTTTATTATGGCTTTATTTATTTATTTACTCATTCATTTACTTATTTATTTATTGGTCATGCTGTGCAGCTTGTGGGACCTTAGTTCTCCGACCAGGGATTGAACCCAGGCCCCGGAATTGGAGGCACAGAGTCCCAACCACTGGACCACCTTATAGTTGTATTTGTAACAGTGAAAAGGTAAAAAAAAAAAAAAAAAAAAGTAATTATATCTAACTGTAGAGAAACAGTTACACATGGAAAATATGCAGTCTATAAAAAATATGCTGCTTGGTGAGAATTTTAAATAAGGTGGAAAAATATTCATGAATAACTTTAAGTACAAAAAGACTAAAAATTATGTGAAAAGTATGGTCAATTGTGTAAACAAACACAGAAAAAAGGCTAGAAAAACACCAAAATGCTAATAATGGCTGAATCTAAAAGGCAGAATTAAGAATACTTTTTTCTAATACATACAATTTTTTAAAAAATCATGAACCTGTTTACTTTCATAAAAACAACAATGTAAAAAATAAACTTGCAAATAGTTACCTGGAGAATGAAAGAATTTCTCATATGCTCAGGTAAATTATCCAGCATTTCTGTGTAGCAGCGCATCAAACTCAACAGCCAAAAATTTCCAGAAGTGGAGTCTTCCTCTGCGGTGTAAGTGAAGGGGTCCACCATGTAAATGACAACAGCTGGAGGGTAGGCTTGGCTGTCTGCAGAGTCAGGCTCCGTGGGAATTCCTATCCTCTCCCTTTCTGTAACACTGCAGAGAGAGTCACTTATGAGATGCACAACATAAATATAAATTATACAAAATAAATCAATTCCAGAGCACACTGACTCCTGGACAATGATTACAGATTAAATGCAACATTAATATGTACCAAAATGAAGGCAAACCAAATCAGTTAGCATCCAGATGGATGGAAAACAACAACATGCTCCTCTAAAATGAGATCTCTTTTTTTAACTCCCCCCCACCACACCGTGGCTTCATTCTACAAAGATGTTTTATAATGCTGTTACGTTAATAGTAAGAGCTTACTATTACTATTATCCATATATTATGTTCATATAATAAGAGTATTAACAGTAATATTAATTACATTAAGTATATTAATAAGTATATATTACCATTATACTAGTAATATAGTAAGTTTATAAGAAGTTCTCAAATTTCTTAACACTGAACTATAGACTGACAGTTGTTACTCTCTGGAGGGAAGAAGAGAAATACCACCCTTTACAAGGTTTAGAGACTCATGAAGTCGAGGGGGCTGGGGGTGCAGAGGAAGAGTAGACAAGGGGTCCGAGCTGAAGCCACTCGTCTTGGTCAGAGTACCGTACCTTTCCTGTCCATCCTGTGAGGGCTGAGAGGAGCTCTGCCCAGGCTCAGTGTCTCCACCACAGCCTATGTTCCCTTGCGTTCTCTCTGCAGAGCTGGCCCCAGCGCTGGGGTTCTGCGCTCCGACACTACCACTGAATCCTGAAGAAGAGGTAGTGCTTATCTGGTTAATAACGGGAGCAGAGGCAGATGTCGAGGCTGGTGGCACAGAGGAACCAGATGCGGAGCTACTTGCTGCCGGGTTCACAGAACTGCCATTGGAGGTGGGATTAAATGCACTGCCAGCTGAGGGGGCTGCCGATCCTGGATTTGAAGCTAAAGGCCCCGCATTCCCAGGTGTAGCTTGTCCCTGTGCTGCTGCTGGTGGGGTCTGGTACTTAGGTGGTATCAACAGGCTGCTGTCGAGCTGCAGAGTGGCTAGATAAGGTGCTGAAAGTGTACACGCAGAGAGGTGACTTTAGGGATGTTCTGCAGTGTCTGGCTGAAGCAGATATTTAGAACAGTCACTTTAAAAAAAATGATGCTTCCAGGTTGCATTACTCTATGACACCCAAAATGCTCTCTCTACCACTGAACATAAGCTTCTATGTTCTGTAAACATGGAAATAAACATGGAGTTACTTATTATAAATTCTGGGGAAGAGCCTTATTTGGGGGGGGCGGGGGAGAGGAGAAAATCAGTCATTTGTAACATTTGCCTTTCAGACTGATTCCATACGCATTCACTGAACACGGAGAGGCCGTACATTCTACAGCCATCATGGTATATTATGCTCCTATGTGCGTAAGGCTTATGTAAGCATCTAAGATTCTCTTGGGAATCTGGGTTAAAATAAAGCACTTAATACCAAGTCATGCTGCTACATTTTCGAAATGTGGAGTAAATTAGATATGACTTCCTTAGGCTACTGTAAATAGCTTTTAAAGAATATACATGCACATAAAAATTAGCATTTAACTACTTAGAATGCAAAAATTAGACCTAAATAAATACAGTAATGGAACACTAACATTTCCCGAGACAAAAGAAGTATAATGTGGCATGTCTAATAGGGAGCAGGGGGAATGATTTGCTATTTCTCAAATTCTACTTTGCCAAATACATCCCCATTTACCTAGGTGATGGCGGCAAACTTGCGCATAAAGTTTGAGTCTGGAATGATTGTCACTCTCCTCGCTGCCCCACGGCTGGTTAAACCACTCGCTCACAAGCTCTTCCGCCAGCTTCTGCGCCACGGTCTTCCCCACGCGCATGATCCCGTCGCGCAGCACTTTGCAGATAGGCTTGTGCTGCCCAAGCCTACACATCTGATGGCACAAAACAGATCACCGTTTACAACAGGAACCACTCCTTCGTTCAGTACACATCGTTACCACAGAGATCCTTGACCATACACATGGAAGCATTTTCCTTTGTCTTTTAGCACTACCACACGCAACCAAACCAACATTATATGCTGGTCCCCTCTGGTAATTATAATGTACCTGAAACTGTTCTCTGTCTCTCCAAAACCTGGACTAGGCTCTCTAAGGAAAATTGTTTCTTTTAAAGAAAAATGAATGTTTCTTCACCCCAACCGCTTCCTCCAGCACAAGGGAAGATTGCTGAGCACTACCTGATTGCTAATGGTCAAATAAAGAATTAACCAGATTCCTGCCTACTTAGGCTGACTGAGACATATGTCCACTAAAACCTCTTAAGTAATCCCGACTTATGATGTTCTCCCATAAGATAACATTAAAATTTTATGGGCCATCTGTTACATTGTTACAGACATTTGGAGATCACCAATAGCAAAGGCCACGGAAACAGTGGATATGCTGATCACTTTTTAAAAGTAAATAGTTGTTTTAGCACAATGAGATTCTGTTACTGACGTGCAGGACATTAAATGGGTGCTTATGGCAGAGAATTAATATACCTGCACAAAGTAAGCTACCTAGCTACCTGTTCACCAGCAGAAGAGCCCATATTATTAGCCCTTACTAGAGGTGATGAACAGGAGGCTTACCAAGCCCCTGAAAATTCTCTAGTGTACACTCTTCTGAAGCAGGTACGCATTGCTGCCAAAAGAGCAATCCTAAAATGATCTGGCAGTCCTTTTATGTTTTGGAACTTACGTTGAAAGCTTCACTCAAAAGTAAGGCTGGGCTTTAAGATTGCTTAGACAAGTTTTCTGTGTTAGGGTGATTATGACTTAATATTATCAGGCATCATGAACCAGGCACTGTTTAGAAATTACTGTATCCAAGGATTTCCTTCAGTGGCTTAATTGATGCCATTATCTCACACTTCAGCATCTTCTCACTTCTTGGTAGCAACATGTAAGTGTACTATTTCGTGTGTACTCATACACTTATAGATAGTGAATGTTCCCTTATGGAGTATTTTTGAAATTCAACTTGGCATCTTATTTAGCAAACACTTTTGTAATGCTTATAATATGCCTGTCGCAGCTCTAAATACTTTATAAATAGTAATTTCATTTATTCTTGTCAAATATAAAGATAACAGAAGTATAAGGTACAAAAACCTTATGTCTATGTACTTTAGCAGAAGAAATGTGGCACTAACTCTTCAAAGACAGACATGATTCTAATTTTTCAAAAGTAACAGGAATTTATGTACTAAATATATAAAATTATCTAAGTGGCTTATATATTACTATGGTTATCACATTATTAATCTGTACCAAAATTTTAGTATTAAGATGAATGGAGTGTTAAATAAAACAGGGACATGAGTCATTAAACTTATTATGATTCAGAAATTTTCAAGCTAAACATTTTTATACTGTTTTCAGGAACTCCCCCCACCCACCCGCCCCGAGAGTAGATGTGCTTTCTTTTCATAAAGCTCATCTTCTGAACAACCACTATCCCCTGGTGAGTAATACTTTTAAACTTGAGCACATAAATGGGGAAAAAACAGCTGACGGGACTTTAAGATGGGTGGTAAGGCTGGTAGAGGAAAATCTTTAAATCTAATAAAATATAAAAGCTAAGGTGGGAAAGCAATGTACTCCTTGAAAAACTTGCCAATGTAATCCTTTTCTTCATCCTCCAACTATGTGAAAATTTTCTTTGAGTCCTACTTTGAAAATATTTGTTCTTTAAAATTTAGTCATAACTAGAAACAACCTGAGGACTTGTATCATACAAACAATTTTCATCTTTCATATCCTTCTCACCTCATATACAGCGCTCAAGTCCCTGAAAAAAGTTTTGGCTCCTTCGAGCAAGGCCTCATTTTCTGGACACACCACAATATAGGCAACATCACGGTGGCCCCCGTATGGGTCCAACAACAGCCTCTCCCAAAATGGCAAGGAGAATGGCGAGATGGTGAGGAAGTCCTTGTCATAGCCTACCAGCAGAGTGGGGATGGGCAACGGCTCAGGAGATTCTTCAGAACCTAAAACAAGATTGCAGTTTAGGAAAGTGCTTCAGGGTCTGTTTCCCACAACCTCGACAACTGAGAATTCTCTGGTGCATTAGTCTTATTTCTGGCATCAGAAATTTTATTGTAGGTTGACATGATACTCTTAAAAGTACTCTTCAAATCCTCTAATTAAATGGCCCCTGATGAAGAACCTTAATTAAATGAGTCAGAACATGCTTATAAAGTTTCAGTAAGATCAGAGAGCAGACTAGAGCAGGTTAAAGTTAGTTTTCCAAACAGCACTATGTCATTTCCTTTAAGATAAGCACTATAATCCTGACTATGAAGAAGTTGACAGAACTAGTTCAGAAGTTCATCCAGATGAAAATGCAGTGAGGACCATGAAGATAAGGAGACCCTAACAAATGGTCTATTTAGGGATTATTTGCCCCACTGACCTTGATTATGCCAAAGACATTTAGAAAAATTATCTCCAAAACTGACTACTGGAAAACAGGCAGATTATAAAACTTAATAGTCAGGAGGAAAAAGGTTCTATTTTGTCAGTGAGGGAAGGACTTGACAGTAACTAAAGCTGCTTTTCATAGAACAAAAATCTGAAGGAATTTAAACAGGGGAAGGATTCTACCGTAGGTTCCCCGTCCTGCCATTTTGTGGAACTGCTGCCAGGTGAGTGGTCCCTGCACGTGCTGGATATTCTCCCAGGTCCTGCCCGTGCGCTTCTTCTGGATGGCGTCTTGGAGAAAGGGCTGCAGGGACAACAGCATACGGACCACATCTTGGGAGGAGAGCATGCTGATGTCCAGCACTGGAAGAGAAATGAAATGAAAAGGAAGGGAAATCATAAAGGGGGGCTGGCACACTCCTCTTCTTGCCATCATTGTGGACCTCAGTTATACTCCACGACAGAGACATCACTGGCAGCAGGGTCTACTTACAGTAGATTCTAAAATACCCGACTTAGGAGTCAAGAGGAAAGACAATCTTGTAAAGTAGAAGATAGTTTATCATTTATTATTGGAAATAATAAAAGGGAAAATAGTTTACTCTATATAAAAGAGGTTAACTACAGGACTGCCTAAAAGTGGAAAGGTAGATAGGCCTGACTTTTAAAAATCATACAGACTTGTTTCCAAGGTTGTTCTTAAGAAAAGAGAGCGGCAAAAATTTCTTAATTATTGTTTCTTACTTTTAGTTTCTTAATTACTTTTATTTACAAAAATCCATGTTTTGATTATATGATGAGTGGGAAAAAGGAACTTGAAGCTTTTAAAAACTTTAAAAACTGCTCTTAATGAAAATATTTTCACAAAATACAAAATGCATAAAGAGAAAGATGACCTTCTACACAGGCAGAGGCACATGAAAACAGGGCAGAGGCATTGACAGGCCTGAAATTCATCTGTACAGAGAGGAAGGTAGGAGATTCATGGTTTCAGAACATGTTCTTCCTGCAAGAGCGTTTCTTAACCTAGAATTTGAAAAACCTCTGAAACTCCACCCCAAACTGCATATGCATGCATGAGCATAGGTGTATTTTACCCCAAGGGAGAAGGTCCATAATGCTCGTCAAATTCTCAAAAAGATCTGAAGAAAGAACTACTTAAGCTGGAGATGGTCAGCTATGAATCTGCACAGCTGGGTTCCTAAAGACCTTTCATTCCTCTTGCTTTTCCAGCTGATTAGGAAAGTGGCATGGATGGAAATCTGTGGTTTATTTACCAACTAAATCTGAACCACAGGGTGCTTAAGGGGGTCTTAAGACATTTTTAGATGTGTCCCCACATCAAACACAGGCTGCAACTTGATGGCACAGAGTTTTTGTTATTCAATCTGGAACGAATTTCTCAGGAAATTTCATATGCAAATCTGGATTTCCAGCTTCTCTTGAAAAACTGGAAAACTGCCTGACAGCCCTGGGGCTGAGGCCATCATATTCCTGGATGACCACCACTTGGAGCCAAGGAGTAGCTGTCCCCTTCAGACAGTTCTTGACGCTCCCCCCGCGCCTCCCCCCACCCCAGCTGGCCTGAGACTGAAGCAGCATTTATCACCTTGATCTTCAAGCCTGCGCTTCTTTTCTTCTTATAGGAAAGGAAAAAGTAAAGTACTTCTTGTACCCATGGCTCTAACAGAAGTAGGAAAATGACACACCAAGAGAACCACAGGTTAGAGAAAAATAAAAGTAGAAGTAATTCTTTGTGAACTCTATTCCTGTGCATACAAAATAGAAAGTATGTTGCGAAACGACACAATTTAGGTCATTGCCTTTTGCAAACCTGGATCTTCACATCATTCATTTCCATTATCTGTCTGGTAGTTTTAAGCATCTGAATTTGGAACCCACATCTCGCCTACAAAAAAATGTGCTATTCTTCATATCCAAAGATGCCACTACTGATCCACCCACACAGACTGCTTTTCTACCTGAAGGCCACTGTCTAGTAAAAGAAGCCACCTAAGATAATCACCCACAATTCTTTAGGGGCAAGACTTTAATTCATAAATTCATGCAGCAGACATTAATTAAAGGCCTGCTAAGTATAAGGTACTCTACTTAAACCTAAGCAGTTATAAAAATGAGTATAACCCTTGAAATACTTCCTCAGGAGCCTCCACCTCCAAGAAGTCTCCTTGCTTATCTAACCTTCTCCCCTGCAAGACTGACGACTATTCTGAAGCAGGGTCCATCTTTCTTTCACACATAGACTCCTCCAGCTTGGCCTCTGCTCCCACCTGTCCCACAGCTCTTACCATGGTCAAAAGACTGGTTTAATCCTTATCTTAAAAGCCTGGCTGAATCTGAATGCCTGTTGACCACGCTCTCGTTCATGAAACTTGGTTACATGGCAGAACTCAGTAAAGCTCTGTCCCAGGCCCTCCGCTCTTTCCATACAGTCCTCCTCCCCAGTGAGCTCTCCTCCTCCTCCGAGCCCCTGACTTGAGTTATCATCTACGTGCCATATACTCCCTTTCCCCTGCGCTCCAGGTCATGAAGTCCCAAGTGTCTACTTGACACCTCTACCTGGATATCTCAAGAGAAATCTTTAAAACTTCCAAAACTCAATTTATGACCTTTCTCCCCAGACCTGATATTCCTCCAGTACACTCATCTTTTTAAAATAATTTTATTTATTTTTGGCTGTGTTGGGTCTTTGTTGCTGTGTGCGGGCTTTCTCTAGCTGTGGCAAGCAGGGTCTACCCTTCGGTGCGGTGCGCGGGCTTCTCATTGTGGTGGCTTCTCTTGTTGCGGGGCACAGGCTCTAGGCTCGCGGGCTCTAGAGCACAGGCTCAGCAGTTGCGGTGCATGGGCCTAGTTGCTCCACGGCATGTGGGATCTTCCCGGACCAGGGATCGAACCAGTGTCCCCTGCATTGGCAGGCAGACTCTTAACCAATGTGTCACCAGGGAAGCTCCCAGTACACTTGTCTTTGAACAACACCACTGTCCGTCCAGGTATACATGTCAAAAACCTGGGTGTCTTCTTTAATATCTCACTCTCCCTGATCCCCCAAATCCAACCCATTTCCAAGTCCTGCAATAATACTTCCCAAACATCTCTTGACTGTTTCCACTTCTTTTCCATCTCCTTTGCTAGGACACTAAGCCAAGCTACTGTTTCTTATTTCATCTACTGCAGGAACTTCTCAGTCTCCTCAAATCCATTCTCGCCATTTTCTAATCCACAGTCCACCTTATAGAGTAGATTTTTTCCTAACTATACAAATCTGATGTCAATGTCTCTTCGTAAAACCCATCATTGACTTGAGACTCTTCGGATGAAGACCCAGTGCCCAGCATGTCTCAAAAGGCTCTTGACAAGCTAGCGCTGCTGGTCTCTAGGCTTCTCTGAGTTCTCTGAAGGCCCCACGCTCTACATAACGCTGGGCCATTGCACTCGCCCCTCCTCTGCCTGGGACACGGCTCCCCGCCCCCTCCCTCGTCACCCAGTTAACCTGTACTCATCGTTGGGATCTCAAATGTTACTGCTTCTTCAAGGAAGTGTCCCCTGACATACCGTGCTTTCATCACTTATAATGGTTTGTAATAATATGCTTATTTATTTATTTGATTCGAATAATTAAATAAATAAGCATATTATTTAATTGGAGGATGGAGGAGAAGGCTTATCCATTTTCCAAAATAGATTAGAAAGTCCCTGAGGGCAGGTACCTTGTCCCTTTCATTCACCATTGTATCCCTTCAGGACACATTATAGCATAGATAGTGAATCAATAAGGAAAGGGAACAGCAAGGCTGCTCAGCACTCTTACAGCCCAACTCCAAAGACGTTTATCAACTGGAGTTTTTTTTTTTTTTTTTTTTTTTTTCTGGTACGCGGGCCTCTCACTGTTGTGGCCTCTCCCATTGCGGAGCACAGGCTCCGGACGCGCAGGCTCAGCGGCCATGGCTCACGGGCCCAGCCGCTCCGCGGCATGTGGGATCCTCCCGGACCGGGGCACGAACCCGTGTCCCCTGCATCGGCAGGCGGACTCTCAACCACCGCGCCACCAGGGAAGCCCTATCAACTGGAGTTTTTAAGACAGTGACGTGCCCCAGTAACCACAATGCAAAGTAAAATGTGATCATTGTTACCAGAGACACAAAATGCTGGGAAATCAGAGGAAAGAGAAAATACTCTGGTAAATGGATAGAAGGCTTCCTGGAAGAAGTATCATGGAAACTCGACCCAGAAGAATACATAGACTTAAACATGAAAGGGTATGCAAATTATCAGTTTGTATAATCTAGACAACTTTTCTTCCACAAAATAATTACTCTTCTCCAAATGTGTTTCAATATAAAACATCTCCCCGTTCTTAACTTTAGGGTGATATCAAGATAGCTCTCACTTTAGTTATGTCTATTTTTTAATAAATGAACTTTAAAATTTTGTCATATATAACAAAGTAAAGAAAGTTTGCAAGTTGTCATCACACCAAGACAATTTTCAAAGCAAATTTGTATTCTGGGAAACCTACCATTGCTATGAGGCCAAGAGTGCACAGTGGCACTTCTCACCAGCGCTTCATCCACTTTGCCACCTGTGGGATTATCCACATACTGCCGACCCTGCTCCAAGGCATTAAAGCATTCCGTCCAGTAATCATTATTATCTGCTTGCACCCGGTCGTAACTCCAGCTCACACAGGGAAGAGTTTGGCGATTGTTACAGGAAATGTAGTCCAGGAAACTCAGTGAAGCAAAAGGTTGTGTATGTTGATTCTGCAGGAGGAGGAGAAGGCTTATCGGTGGCTCCTGGGATTTTCTGGCTCCTTCCATCTGCGGAAGGAAGGTGGTCTGACACATCATTAAGCGCCTTTCAGCAGCCTGACCAATATCAGAATTCTTCCCAAAAATATCCAACTCATCTTCCAGGAAGAGTCCCGAATTGTAACCAAGTTTGCGATTCATGATCGCACTAAACCCACAGGTACAGCGGTACTGGTCCTCATTGGAAGAATCGGGGATGTAAAGCCCAACATCCGCCCCTTTGATGTTCATGTTGCAGGCACAGATGCAACAGCTGTCAAAGTTTCTGTCTTTAAAGATATTCATCACGGAATCAGAAAGAATCAGAGTCACATAGAGACTGTGAGCTTCAGGAATTGGCTGCATGGTGGCGGGCTCCACAGAATTAAGAGGCCGTGTGGTAGAGGGGGTAGAGGCTGGTGACCCCTGATCGGTGCTGTCATATTTAACAGACCCTTGACCACTGGCAGTGCCCCCTCCTCTGGGAGTTCTTGGGGTCCTGGGGGTTCGTGGTGTGGGGACAGAGAAGCGAGGGGTTGCTGGAGATGGCAAAACTCCTGCTCCACTGTTGCTGGCTGGGGCAGCGCTGTTCAGCGTCACCGGGGTGTTCATCTGTGGTGTGTTCAGATAATCTGGATCTGCTAGGCTCCCGACACTAGGCACATTACTGCAACAAAGAGACAGCACCAAGTGAGAACGGGAGGCCGGTCACAGGTGCTGGAATACACACATAATCACCCCAACCTGGCCTGTGCATTTCCTATTTATGCACGTTATCACTTGGTTTATTCAGTTTTCTATTAAGCCTCATCTTAATCTTTTGAGGGAACTGTAACTACTTTTACAAGAAAACATGATGCTGGATTTGGGCAATGTAGTTTTGAAAACCTATAACTACTAAATAGAACTTTAACACTTGAGCTCAGATGCCAAAGTAGCTAGAAGACCATAGGATGAAATTTCCATCTAATTTGCAATTACATTTTTGTCATTTTTTGAAATTGAAATTCTGCCAGTGTACTTGTTCTCTGAGGCTATAATCTACATATGATTCTAAAGTAGTTATAATCAAATGCACATGAAAATGTAACATTTTTCTAATTTCCAAAATGTAGTCCTATCTAGGCTAGCCATTTTTATAGTAATGAGTGACCATGAGGGAATTCTATTTTAGGAAACCCACTGGCCAGTACTATATTACAATTAATACAAATACTACACATGCTGCTAAAAGGACTTAGTATTAGTTAAGTAGCTGCCCAGAAGTATAGATATTGCATCACAGTTTCCAAACTTCTAACAGATTTCTGGAGGGTGGTAGGCAATTCGTTCATTTTTTTATTTTTCAATATGTCATGCATTATATAGCACAATTATTTTTAGCTCCCAGAGACTGATCACACTGTGCTACCTATTTTCTCATAAGCAGCGACTTCTTTTTGGAAGAGCCACATGGAAAACAAAACAGTGTCTGCAATGTTCTGCTATTTTATTATTGTAATAAAATTTTCTTGATATATATTCTTAGATGAACATGTAAAACAGCGCAGGATTATTCTTTCCAGTTAGAAGGTATCAAAAGAAATAGATTTTTTAAATACTTAAAATTCTTCTGAAATCTGTTAATACTGTGCTTAAACTAATGTTCCTCCAATAAAGTACGTATTTATTCACTTATAATTTGAAAGAAGAATGTCATAAAGTAATGGCTCTTCAAATCATTTTCTTATGACTTTTAATCAGCTATGCCTAACTTATCAACCCGAAAATCCAAATCAGTCACTGCAACGAAATGTTAAATCTGAGGCACAGTAGTATCTTGTAGTACAGAGAACAAATGACCCAGAAACCTCGATCAGCAATCATTGCTATCTCAGAGACCAAAATAATAAGTGTGGAATATGAGTCTAATTGGACTCCTTTCAAATTTTTCTGTTCAACAAAACCCCCAAATTGTTATGCAGTTCAGATCACAAAAAGAACTATGACGATTAACTGAAAACCTAAATAATTAAAATTCCTCCCGAGGCAGTAAAAATGGTTTATCTTGTACAGTACCCTGACTTTTCCCATTCAATAAAAATGAATTGAGTACCAAACCCATGCTAGAGGCTGCATACGCAACAGTGAAAAAGAGGAAGAAAAGTTAGCTCATAGCAAGTATGACAGGCATCAAGTGAGTGCTGGTGTGCTCTGTGATAAAGCGGGGGTCCAGGGCGATGGAGACCACAGCAGGAGGATTTCCCATAGCCTAGAACTGTCCTGTCCAGTAAGTAAGGTAGTCACTACCCCCATGTGATGAATTTAAATCAACTTAAATAAAAATTCAGTCTTGATCTCAACTAGCCACATTTCAAATGGTGCACAGCTACAACGTAAGGGTAGTGGATGCCGCACTGGAAGGTGCAGATACAAACACTTATTTCATCAGAGACAGTTCTATTAACAGCACCAGTTTAGAATACCAAGAATCTTTGGGGTGGCAAATGATAGATTTGATAGATCTAAACAATGATCTAAATTATTTGTTATTGAAACCATCATACAGCAATGGGTTGCATGTCACTGTTTGAGAAGCTTGTGCGTGTAAGAGATTAAGCTGTGGAATGGGTTCGGAAGCTGTTGCACTACTTGCAAATGGCCTGCTAACTCCTGGTGTGCTAGTCGCTCTAGCTGTGCTGGACCAGTCTCAGATTAAATAAGCTAGGGCACAACTGGAGAACAGCAGCAGAGAACTAGCCAGGCCCTCCCATCCAGGGTGCTTTTGAACACATGCTTTCACACTGCTGGTGGTTGTGGAAATACTCAGAGTTCTCAGAAAAAAACTTACGTGGGAAGTAGGGCAAGATAACCCCATTTTAAAGAAGGGAAGACCCAGTAAAATGGTCATTTAAGGCCATACAGAGACTAAACAAAAAAGGCAGGAATCTGAGCCCTATGACTGTACAGCCCTATAGCTGTACTTCCCCAAGTCTAAGGTTCTTTTAAACCACTTCTCTGCCACACTTTTTCATTCCCATACAGACTTTATATACACAAGCATAAAGCCTGTTTATAAAATTAAACTTGATTTCATCAAGATGATATTTATATAAGGTCACAAAGAAGTAGCCCACAGACTGGACCTAGATCATAAATTTTTCTCAGCTCCTAGAATGTAACTCTGGATTAACTGTCAACACTTTTTCTTTTTTTTTGCCGGGGGGGGGGGGGGTGGGGGGGTGTGCCTTGCTGCATGGCTTGCAGGATCTTAGTTTCCCGACCAGGGATTGAACCTGTGCCCTAGGCAGTGAAAGCACCGAATCCTAACCACTGGACCACCAGGGAATTCGCAACTGTCAGCATTTTTAAAACGGAAATACATTGACACATTTAATTCCAGGTCTCCAATTCCCTGTATTTGAATAGCAAAAAAAAAAAAAAAAAAAAAGTCCCTTTAAAAGGGGTGTACTCTCAACAGTTCATCATTGACCCTGCTCGCTCCCACTGCCTCTCTCAATGACGCCGAGCATCAGTAGTGCCAAGTCTTCTGCTTTGCCCAGTCCATTTCATCCACATATTGCTTACCTGGTCTTGATAGAAATTTGAGTTTGTGGCTTTTTATTTTATGGAATTTAAATTATTTTATTAAGAAATTATCACTCAAAGGGGAAACTGATTCTACACTGTTGCAGTAAGAACTTTTTTGGCGACAGTATGAAACATGTCTAAGCTACAATAAACACTTCCTTTTCCTTCCCCCGTATCATAGCACCATTCTGTTGCTGCTTTCTTACATGACATGGTGTCAGTAACAGAAAAATTATCATGTGAATACTTCATTTTAAAGTGCCTTAAGTAAACACATTTGAAATCATCAAATTATATAAAACAAAGTACTTACCACCATCACCCTAAAAATATTACCCACTCTAACTAATGCTTGATTCTGTGATAGACACTGATTTCACACTGAATGACCATGAACATCATGGTTCTCTATACAAATAACCTTAATTTTTCCATGTATATGAAATTTAGTTTAGAAAATTTTTCAACGTATATTTTCAACAGAAAATAATATGCACAAAAACATGAATGGCCAATAAAGGAAAGTTTCAAATGAAATGCTGTCATCATTTAAAGTAAATATTTAGTTAAGATAAAAATCAGGAAGCAACCTAAGCGTCCATCGACAGCTGAATGGATAAAGAAGATGTGGCACAGTGCTCGCTTCGGCAGCACATATACTAAAGTTGGAACGATACAGAGAAGATTAGCATGGCCCCAGGGCAAGGATAAGATGGTAAAAATAAATAAATACTTTAAAAAAGAAGATCACTATAGAACTATTAAAACAAAACAAAAAAACAAACAAAAAAGATGTGGCACATATATACAATGGAACATTACTCAGGCATAAAAAGAAACGAAATTGAGTTATTTGCAGTGAGGTGGATGGACCTAGAGTCTGTCATAGAGTGAAGGAAGTCAGAAAGCGAAAAACAAATGCTGTATGCTAACACATATATATGGAATCTAAAAAAAAAAAAAAGGTTCTGAAGAACCCAGGGGCAGGACAGGAATAAAGACACAGACATAGAGAATGGACTTGAGGTCACGGGGAGGGGGAAGGGTAAGCTGGGACGAAGTGACAGAGAGGCATGGACATATGGACATATATACACTACCAAATGTAAAACAGATAGCTAGTGGGAAGCAGCCGCATAGCACAGGGAGATCAGCTAGGTGCTTTGAGACCACCTAGAGGGGTGGGAAAGGGAGGGTGGGAGGGAGACACAACAGGGTGGAGATATGGGGATATATGTATATGTATAGCTGATTCACTTTGTTATAAAGCAGAAACTAACACACCATTGTAAAGCAATTATACTCCAGTAAAGATGTTAAAAAAAAATCATATTAAATACAGCAGATAACTCGACACAATCCCAGCACATACTTGTAGCCATCTCTAATGAAAGTGGCTGCAGGTGGCATGGGCAGTTGTTCAATTTTAGGAGGGATTGCCCACGAAGGCCGAAACAGACAGGCATCAGGAATCTTCAGAGGTAGCAGGCATTGGCTCGGCAACATTTTCAGTGGAGCAAACATGGAGGATCCCACAAAAGGTTGTAAAGTTGGAACTTTGTGCACATATGAAAAGTCCTGTGACAACAAAGTGGGGCTGGTGATAATGCTGGTAAACAACTTTAGGACACACCATAATAGCAACAAAAATCACTATAATTTAATACTTCTCTTTTATCTGATCAACAGAAAAATGCTAAAGCCAAAATTTTAACTTAATCAAAACACTATAATTACCTCATGACCTAAATCAGAGAACTCTTAGGAACTTATGCATACATGGCATACAGACAATACTATTTTAAAGAAGTTGTATAAAAATCTGCTTTCAAACCACCCTGTCTTTGTATAACTAATATATTGGCAATTACCTTTATTTCCTCTGGCTTGGGACTTCCTAACCCGTCTTCCACTTCCACTTTGAATTCAGTAAGCTGTGTTGAAACCATACTGACCATAGGGCTCTCCATCATGCCTAACGCTGTCACTGTCTCTGAACTGATTCCATCTTTATAATTCATCACAGGAGAAAATGCAGGGTGCTGTTCCAAAGAAGGAGGGGTGGGGAACATCCTTTGCAGGTCTGCAACTGCTAAAAAAATAAAGATAAAAAATAAGAAAAAAAAATTTGTAACAGGCCTGACTTCTAAAAAAAAGAAAACAACCTAGTTCATAGCCAGGCCCTCTAGTTGGCATCAGAAATAATGCTGACTGAATGGTCATATCAGTTACATAATAGACTATTAATAATGGAAGTATCTAAGAAGAAGGCCATCAGCAGGAAATTATCCTTTGCTGCAACTTTATCACTATCCTCTTGATGCTTTATGATTTGGCTTCACATTAATTATGTGAACAAAGTCTACATAACATACATTTTTTCTTCCAACAGCTGATTCCCTGAAAAATCTAAGGAGATGAAACTTCATAGTCAGGGTTAATAATCCTATCTAGAACCAAAAGACAATTATTGAAAATCAGCTGGGAAAAAAAGTACCTTTTAAGAAATACTTAGATCAGTGATTCTCAACCTTAAAAAAAAATCATTGTTATATACATTAGGTTAACCATCATCACTAATAGTGTCTCAATAAGGAACTGATTCTTAAGGAGTGTATGCAATGAAATGCAAGTTGCGGTTGTGAAATTTGGCCACTAGGGGGTGTCCTGTACAGCAAATTTATTTACACATTTGTAGCCACAAGTTCAAATCAGTGATTTGGAATCATATCTGGTGTCCCAATTTCCAATTACATTGCTCTTTCTAGCAACTTCAATATTTAAACAGGTAAATAGTAACCACTGGACAGATCTTAATATGACTTACAGCTCTGAATCAGAAATTAATAAAGAATAGCTGTACCATGCTCTGACCTGAGCTAGAGTCTAAGGTAGAGCTGTATAGAGAAGCTGCAGTGGGCTGGGTTCCCCAACCCACGAGCTCCCAGCACAGCGCTGCTGTGGTCTGGTCACTTCCTCCCTCAGGGCCTCAGTTCCATCATCTAAAAGGGAAGGCTTGACTAGATGTGTGATTCTCATTAGGCTTGCTTTCTTTCCTTTGTTTATGGGGGGAAGGGAAAGCCTCCATGATATGGAGCATTAGACGATTTTTACCATGTTTCCTAGTTAAACAATTATATAATCCTGAATAATTTACCCTCTCTTGGCCTCAGGGGCCAACAAGGGGAGAACAAGGCCAACAGGCAAGGTTTCAGATCTAAACTTTCACTTCCATTAAGAGAAGCTGCACTTCTATTTATTTTCTACAATACAATTCTGTATGAGATTTCATTAGACAAAATGGTACCTGCTGCTGCTATGGAAAAAAATTTTTAAAAGACAGAAAAGAAGAAGAAAACCTACAACCCCCAAGTTGATCTTCAAGTCACCTTGCTGTGACAGTATTTTACCCTTAAGAACATACAACAATTCACAGAATTAGGGATACAAGCCAAGCCAGAAACTATCATAGAACCATTGGACAGACTATATAATTGATAAGTTCTGTGGCTGAAAAACAGCTCTTCAGATGTAGCACCAACCAGATCAACACATTTTTTTTAAAACAAGGCTGAAGACTTTAATATAAAGTTGAAGTACATTCAAAATATAAAGTTGAAATGCATTCATCATCTTTAACTTTTAGTCCCTATACCTTTTCCCAAGCCAAAGAGCAGCTACTGGTCAATTTTAATATAAAATTAATTTGTAAGTGGAGTATTTTAAACCACAAGTCTGCTTCATAAAATCTTCAAACTCATATTACATGACAAATCTTAATTAACAAAGTATTTGGAAAATATGAAACTATATAAATTCACTTTGAGTTAAAATGACAGTGAACTTAAACATAGCCTTTCCTTAATTTATTAAATATTTGGGCTGTGGTACAAAATTTTATCCTCAAATTATTTTATTAAATTTTTAAAATCTTCCCTAAGAAATGTAATAAAGGCATTTTCCATTCAGGGCTGCTCAACTTCTTTGATGTTACCTAACACAGTTATGTATCTCAGTTTTCAAAGCCTCAGCCACCTTGGTAATTTTTGTCAAAGGTAAAAGAGAACATACACAAAAAGCATGGATGAAATGAGATTCCACCTGCCAGAGATTCACGTTAAAAAGTGGTCTTCACCATTCTTATTATCAGATATTCTTCAGGAAGACTCTTAACCTCTCTAGCTTCAATTTCCTCATCTACAAAATGAGAATAATATTTCCCTCATTTTTTTGTGCACATTAAATGAGATAAAGTATGCACTGAAGTAAACACTTTGCTATAGGTACATCTAAACACTCAAAAAGTGATGAGAGTCAGCGGTAATTAGTCCTTCCTCCCAATTTTGGTTTGATTAGAAAAAGATGGAAATGCTGTTCAGTCACAGGGAATGAATTTCTGAAAAGAAATCAACCTAAAGAAGTTTTGAGATGAAAAACAGGGAACTGGACTCAAAGTGGGTAAGGCAGAAAGAAAATAGAAACCCAGAGAAACATTCTGGTCCTCCAAAGTAGAAATACATGGCTTGCCTGTTCAATTTTCTTCCCATAAAATGACTAAAGTGAGTGTGGGGAACAGCTACCAGGACGGACTGGAGTTGACATGTCTTTCCCACAATGCTCCACTTACTTATACCCACCTATCCTCAAGATTCACTGCCCTTCAGCAGGAGCTCACCATTAAGGACACCAACCATCTCCTATTCTGAACATCAAGTATTTATGCACAAGACTGAAGCCCTCCAACAAAAGCATCATCACTAATTTCTCAGTATTCTTCCCAGCCCAGAGCACCTAGCAGAGTCCCTCACAAATAGTGCTTTTGTTTGTTTTTTGTGGTACACGGGCCTCTCACTGTTGTGGCCTCTCCCATTGTGGAGCACAGGCTCCGGACGCGCAGGCTCAGCGGCCATGGCTCACGGACCCAGCCGCTCCGCAGCATGTGGGATCTTCCCGGACCGCGGCACGAACCCGTGTCCCCTGCATCGGCAGGCGGACTCTCAACCACTGCGCCACCAGGGAAGCCCAGTAAGTGTTCTTGTAGAATAAAATGTCCAACTCTTTCATTTTGCCTCCTCAAAGACCCATACTTCAAAACTGACATGCTTTCAAAGACAAAAATTCGTAAGTGACTGGTTAACAATAAAACCTAAGAAAAACACTTCTGTTTTAATTAATATAACACAATACTATCTTAACACAGACTTGATACTAAACTAAACCTCACTGATACTGTGTGTCACTTTCTTTCATTATTATATACACAAATGAATAATTATGGATCTATGCTGTCCAACACAGTATCCACTAGCCACATGGCTACAGAGCATTCAAAATGGGCCCCATCCAACCTGAGATGAGCTGCATGTATAAAATATACCCCAGATTCCAAACAGTTAGTACAAAAATGGAATGTAAAACATCTCAATATTTTTATGCTGACTACATATAAAAATGACAATGTTTTGGATACACTGAGTTAAAATATATTATTAAAATTAATTTCACATGATTCTTTTTACTTTTTTAATGTAACTATTAGAAAATTTAAAATTACTTATGTGGCCCTCCTTTGTGGCTTACCTTGCACTTCTGTTGGATGGTGTTATTCTAGACATTACATATTATATGTCTCTCCATTTCCATGTACAGTAAGCTACTGCAGAGATGATAGTTTCTTGCCATGCTATTTTCATTGCCATGTCTTGGGAGGAAATACTATGTATGTGTCCCCCACACACACTTATACACACATACTTTGAGGCATTAATAAGATCCTCTTGACCTTGGTTTATCTGTATTTTCCTCATGCCAATATTTTTGCTATATTTCAAATTCATTAATTTTTATAACCTGTACTTTATCATAAAATTCTGAGTAGCTTCTTTTTGAAACAATTTCTTTTGGAATAAAAATGAGAGAAAGAAGAGAGAGTACACCATATACTTTACTGGGTAATGACACTTACTAGCAGGATGGTTTGTGAGTAAATAATCTTGGACAAATTATCAGACATTTTAACATTTAACATCGCTACATATCACTTAATGTCAAAAAAAGCAGGAGTAACTGGTTAATAAATACAAGGGAAAAATTCATTCATCTGCCCTATTCCAGATGAATCTACTTTAATCATGTTTCTTTTAATCTGTGAGTTTCATGTTTGTAAAATTCTGCAGTGCAGAGTAATAAAAAAAGAAAAATGTTTAATTAAAAAAAAACTACAGCAACTGGCTGGCTATCATCATTCATTTTCATACATGTCATGCTTGAGAAAGCTTTGCATATTTTAAAAAGCTATGGATCCACTAAAGCTGTCAAAATCCAATCTCTGTATACTTCACACTTCTACATTTGAGTAAATCAGCACTACATTTATAGGTTCATAAAACTTTTTGACTCATCCCTATGACATGGTGGTTTTTCCCCTCAATTTGTTCTCATTACCAGCTGAATTAATGAGAAGATATTAAAGAACGATTTGCAATGGAATTGTGTTTCAGCTTCAGAGTATCCATATAAGCTATCCTGACTTTCTTTTCTCTTGTAGAATGTTTCTTAGGGTAAAGAATAAGTAGAGAAAAGCAAGTTTCTCTTTTTGTCCACATACATAATAAAACTAGTTGATCTCTTAAGGAAACACAAAAACTTCAGTAACTGTTGGAAAAAGGACCACGGAAAACAAACATTCATTATCCTTGTGTGAATTAAATTTATGAAAACTGAAACATTTTACACAAGCTCTTGCAGTGGAATATTGCTCTGAAACCCACTATGCAGCATTTATCCTACTAGGAAAGGGCTATTGCAAAAATAAACCTAAAACATGTTTTTTTCACATTTTAAACCACAGAAGTTAATTTGAAAACAAAAGGAAAAGGAATTCAAATTTAAATGGGTCTCTCAGCTGCCTGCCACCTTAGGAACACCAATTTATACAAGTTTTAATTCACTGCCAGTATTCTGTTAAAATGGGGGGAGGGGAAGGAGGGGAATCTCAGACAAGGCACCACTGAGTATGAAAACACAATATGTAAATTATAAGCAGTGAGCTGAAGCTTAGTTTCCTTTTCTTACTTGGTGGGTAAGGAACAGCAGCTCTTCCATCCTTCCCAAGAGGTCGGTCTTCTGTCCCAACTGTAGGCATTTTTGATGAGCGTAGTGCAGGTGACACAGCCTAAGAACAGATTATTATTATTAAAGCGGAGCAACACATTTGTATGTAAGTAGGGTGAGAGTCCACTATTCCTTAGAGTGTACGCCTATTGATATTTTAAAATAAAGGAAAGATGCTTCCTTACATAGCATTCATCAGGTGAACTTCTAGACATACCAGCAGACAGTGACACAGAAGAGATGGTTACAAGCTTGTCAAGTATGAGAAACAGACTGACTGAGTCTTCTTGTCATGGATCTGGTGAGAGCAGACTGTGCCATCAAAGCAGAGCTTGCAGACCTTCAGCAAATCTTCCCACCCAGGTCATTAGAGACGCAGTTTCAGGGACACAGTAATCACATTAGGGTGGTGCCTCCAAGTAGTGATTGGTTATCAGTCTGGTTTTCCTTCTGTTTGGAAGCAGGCAGCTAAAAGGGAGGACCTCAAGCCCTCCCCAAACTATTATTCTTTTATTTTTCACCACAAAAAAATACATATCTCCTATTCCTATTTCTACAGTTACTGTTCATCTTCATGAAAAATAACCTTATCTCACAAAATTATTGAAATGCACAGAGAAGGTTTTTCTCTGATTTGTTATTCAAAACAAATTAAGTCCTTTAGTAAGCAAGATTATCTTTAAGAACTCAAATGAACTGATGGCAAGATAAAATAAAGCAAAAAGATTCTCACAAATAGAAGGTCTTTTATTTATGTACACTTATTCAATATCATAGAGTTGAAACATATAAAACTAACTTTAAAACCTATGAGATGAAAACTTGGACAACAGTCTCTCAATTCCAGTTACTAATAAGTTGAATTAGTAAAATGACTCTAAGGTAAACTGTTCCCTTGATTAAATGTCAGGCTAGAACTCAAAGTAGAAACAATCATTTCAGAGAAATGAAAATTAGATAAACAATGTCCAATCTCCTTTGCATATTAACATTACTAACAATACATTCAAACAACAGAGTAAACATTTATTCATTTAGTCCAATAGTAATTCATAATTTATACAGAGTAAGGACAATGGCTCAGAGCACAGCAATCACTAGGGATGGTGGCTGTGAACAGAAACCAGGCTACTCTACGGTTTGTTTCTTTTCTTTTCTTACATCTCCCTTCCTACTTCCCTTTGATTCCTTTACTTTTCATACTTTCTTCCCACCGTCCCCACACCAAAGCATCTGAACTAGCCCTTGTTAAAACCAATCCTAGATAATGCATGGCTTAATGGAGACAGTCAAGTTCAAAAAGGATCTCCAATGCCTGGGTCACAGAATAAGGAAACGTGTCATTTCTTCTACTAAAGTTTTTCACATTGCCATGTCCTTTCCCTTCATGCAGCCACTGCCCGATTTTCGGTCCTCATGTTTCAATCCAACAAGTTACCAAATAGTACTCCTGCTTTCTGTGTATCGGACTGATGGAAAACGACACTCACTTCTACCAGGTCAGTTCCACACTCAGCAGCCTCCAGAAGGGCACATTACCAGCACAGTTTGAAGTCTAAAGCCTTAAGAGTGGCCACAAACCTTCCCAGTCCCACCAATCTTTACCCTCCATTCAGAAAACAGATCCATGTGCACACTGTCCCCCAAAGCCCAGCTAGTTCATTCTTGTAGCTTAACCAAGGCTCCTTCCAGGCTCAAAGTAACATTCCTCCCCTGCCTCCCCCTAACCTAGTCGTTCCACATTTCAAGTCAATTTTGTTCTTTGAGGTCATTATTATCTCCTCATCTTCTAAGTACTTAGAATAGTAATGGTGTACAATATCTGTTAATCGGATACATTTTATTTTAAAGTGAGAAGGGGCTGTAGAAATCTGATTCCTACTTAACCTTCAAGCCTTTACTTAGATACTGCTTGCCTGTCATATTGCACTTGAACATGTAGCATCTTTAGATTCAGGTCAATTACTGCCCTCACAGGACTCAGTATATTTTTAACTTTATTTATATGCTATTTCTCCTGAAGTCTGTGAGTATCTCAAGTATTAAGAGTGGTAATTTAATTGTATCTGTAAACCTAGAGTACCTGCCACAAAGGAACTGATCAATAAATGATTAACGAATACATGTAAACTGGATAGATGGGAAAGTAAATATATAAATGAAAGAAAAATAAACTAATAAACTGACCTCCTTGAAGAGGGGCCTATCTTACTCATCTCTAGGTCCCCCAGAGATAACAGGCACTTTTATTTGCACAAAGGTACAGGGTTGGTTAGGAGGACGAGGACACAAATTTCCTGACTTAGCTCAGTTACTCTCCAGAGAATTATAAATTCTTATCTGTCACTTTCATCATATGACGCCTTGTATTATTTAACGTCTATGTGTATAAATTCTATTTCCCAACTTACGATGCTATAATCCTAAAAAGTATATAGATCATACTTGTAATCTCTCTCAAAATGTTGACTAACCTATGACTTACTAGATGAATAGAAAGTTATATGGGCATTATTTTTAAAATCTGAGCTAAAGGGACTACATAATACATTCCTGTTAGTCTCATGATATTGAGAAGGATTTTTTTTTAATGTGTAAGATTTTAATATTTACAACAGGAATAACACTAATGGAAAGAAAGCCATCAACAAACAAAACCCAAGGCGTATTACAGACTACACTAATAACTTTTAGAATCCTTTCAAGGTATACAAACGTTTTTGAAGAACATTCAGAACCTGAAGTAAGAGCCCCCAATCCAGTAGACCAAACTATAAAGAAATGCTGAAACACTGATATAAGTCCATGCACTTAAGTGAATTTTTGTTTGTGTAGCCACAGCAGACTCACCCCAAGTTCGTCGTCATCAGAATTGTCAAAGATGTTGTCTAAGTCATGAAGGGAAGGCGCCAGATCTGTCACCTGTGTGAGGCTACTGGAGCCAGCCCTGCCAGCAGCACTATCCTGCCGAACATCTGTGGGAAAGGAGGCAAAAGGCACAGAATGAGCGACTTCATCAAGGGAGAAGGAGCGAGGAGAGGACAATGAGCAAGCCCTGCCTGCCAACTGTTTCCCTATGTTTTCGGTTAAATTTAGCGACAATTACTGCCAAATACGTTTATCAGTTTTGAAAGGAACTGAAAAATAGATTAAAGATGAGATCAAATTATTGCTATTACAATAAGGATATAATTTTAAATAGAGAAGCATCTCCCTCGCATTTATTTTAGCAACAATCCAAGTGAGGCAAATAATCATTGTACACACCTGTTTTAGTAGAACTGAAAAGGGACATGGCATTTTTCCCTTCAGGCACCGGCGTGGAATGACCTGGTGTAGTGACATCCTTGGTACCAAATCCATCCTCTGACTGTATAATAAATTCAGCCAAACAAAACACATGAACACCAACCCAAAGTGTGGAATATGAGGGAGAACACAAAGAATTAGAGGGTAGAATGGAACTTGTTATGAGCACAAGTATGATAAACCATGGTCTATGCAACCAAAGGAAATAAAAGATATGTCCTTTTCCCTGAATTTAAACCGAACCAAAAACTCCCACGCTTTCCCCTCAATCTGGGTCAGTCAGGGTTTTATGCCTCATGGTACTGGTGGCATGTGCTTACAGGCCTGCCATGGTGGTAAAAGCTGCCTTTAATATAGTAGTTTGGATGTTGAATTATGCTTCAAGCTTTTTGGATCTAGATGGATCTCTGTAAAGGACTCTAAGAAGTATTCTCCTGAACTATACTGGTCCCTTTTGTCTTACTTCCTCTATTCTTAAGAATACCTCTTTAAATGGCCCAGTATTTTAGAATGTTTTAAAACTTAAGGCTAAAGACAGCAGACACCCACAGTACTCATTTTTATGACAATGGAACCAGTACAATTATACTGACACAGTCTTGGAGTGGTGCTGGTATTAATTCAGAGAGACATAGAGGTAAAGCGCTTAGCACAGTAAACACAGTGAGCGCTCAATAAACAGGAGATGTTGTTACCAAGATTTTTTCTTACATTTTGGGTATTTTGGAATAATAATTAAAAAGAAATAAGCAGGGAGCATAGGCCAACAAGAATTAGCATATGAGAGGAAACATGCACTGTACAAGCTATAGCCTGGAAAATATGAGGCTTCATTTATGTTCGGCTGACTTTTGAACAAAGGTGAGCCATGACATAAAAAGGAACAATACGCTGTTCGATACAATAGTACCAAGAGCATGAATATGGGGACAGAGCAATCAGGCAAGACTATCTCAAACATTCTGCCTCCAAAGTCTTCCCACATGTGCTGTACTGACATAGACTGAAACCCACACCAGGCTGGACTCTCTCTATGTTAAATGGTACCTTATTCTTTTTCAGGGAATCTTTCTCTGTCCCTTGTTTGCATTTTTTGTTCGCTGTGAAGATGTATTTTATGTCACCATCCTCAAAGGTGTACGGGTCATTGACTTCTCCCAAACTGTCTCCAGGTTGTTGTGATAGAGGCAATGGGTCAAGGAAGTGGAGTGGCTGCATCTGGGGCTGCTTGTCTTGCCAGATTTTAAACCGTTTGTTAGGTTGTGCTAAGAGTCTGAAATAGAAAACAAATGACAATTTAAGCAAGAAACATAAAGAGATTAGATTTTTTTTTAAAGCAACATTTTATGATTTAAAGCATTTGTAAAGCTTAAACTAAACTTAAAAAAAAAAACACCTAAAGGGCTTCTTTGGTGGTGCAAGTGGTTGAGAGTCTGCCTGCCGATGCAGGGGACACAGGTTCGTGCCCCGGTCCGGGAAGATCCCACATGCCGCGGAGAGGCTGGGCCCATGAGCCATGGCCGCTGAGCCTGCGCGTCCGGAGCCTGTGCTCCGCAACGGGAGAGGCCACAACAGTGAGAGGCCCGCGTACCACAAAAAAAACAAAAACAAAAAACACCTAAATATTCACCTACAGGTGTATTTTAGAGATTGTATTCACAATTAAATAAATCTCAGTAGCTTTTATCAAGAACATATACTTTTGTCTCTGATTCTGTGGATTCCACTTAAGAGCATAGGTGGGCTCTGACAAGACTGTCCAGGTTCAAATTCCACCTGTGTCATTTACTAACTGCATGACCCTAGTTTCTTTCTCAGCTATGAAATTAAGGTAGCAATACAGCTGTGGTGAAAATTAAATGAGATAATCTGTGTAAACTGTTTAGAATAATGGGTAGCTCAAAAGCACTCTGAAGTATTATTACTAGATGCGTGATACATACCTGAATGCATGCAAAGCCTTCCTTAAAAGTGTGAACATACAAAGAGGGCACTGACCACAATATGGAAGGTCCCATAAAGCTATATTCTTTGATTAACAAACAGCAGGCCAAAAATAAAGCGATACTAGTATAGCTAATCCTATGATGAAACCTTTTTATGCCAGCATTTAAATAATGACATGTGTGTTAAACCTCACGATGGATAAAGCATTTGACTTTTAAACATTTTCCAAATGCAGAGTCTAGAATGGTGAAGAAAGGCCTCTTCAATTTTGGATCTGAAGGCCCTGATTCTTGGGAACCTGCGGCCTTGGGCTTCTGATGGGTGATCATGTGGGTGGGGTGGAGAGTCACCTTACCTTTGCAATGCAGTGCTCTCTGAGTTTACCTCCATTTTGGCATCACATCTCTCACCCTGGAGCTCTGGAGGCCGGAACTCAGCATCATCAATGGATGGGAGATGATAACTATGCCACCACTTATCTGATGACTCTGGGTTCGAGGGCCTAATCCCACAATATAAGGCGGTCTCACTGACCTCTGCCATCAGAGGCAGTCTTTGGCCTACGAGGACAGTTCTGTCATCCAGAGTAGACAACTGCTGGAGTTCTAGCCCATTTCCATAGAGGGCCGGATTCACAGGGACAGATGGTGGGTCCAAATTCTCCGTTTCCTGACCTCGTGGCTGAGGGCTGAGTGTTGGCGGCAGAGGGGAAATAGGGGAATGAGGTGAATCCATAGGATTCAGATTCATTTGCTTGCTTGTATTTCTGGAAGGCACGGCCATTTGCTTATCATACTTCCTACTGCTAGCCACCTCTAAGGAGGAGTCTATCCCTGCCAAGCCTAGCTTCTGTCCTGGTGGATCTTGTTCCATGCATAACTCTTCAGCCACAGAGGGCCTATGGTGAAATGGTATCAAGGGTCTCTTTTGCAACTTGTCTCCCTTTTCCTGTCTTTCTGTTGTTTTGTGCTTAGAAGAAGCAGGAGGTGGTAAAGATGAAGATGATGATGGTCCTGCACTGAACCCTGGTTGTGATATTGTGGGAGGTCGACTGGGTCCTACTGCACAACGTTTTAAAAGTTTATGCCTGAAATGAGAATTAACATGAAGTCAGTAAATACACAGATGAAAATAACTGCATCATTCTAATTACAAAAGAGATGCCTCTAACAAGGTTATGTCTTTTTAAGCACACGTTATATGCAATAATACATCTAAATGAACTCTGGGTGTTAAATATATTGATAATGACTAAAAACTGCAACACACCCTGACAGAAAACAATGAACCAGTTATATACAAGTTAAGTAGATAAGAGATGAACTTAAGAAACATTAATTAATATGCTGCTAACCTCTATAAAAATACTAATTTGAAAATTCCCAAATCTTTCAAATTTGGTGAGGTCCTCAGACAATCTATTCATATTGCATTTTAAAACTAACAGTAATGAGATCATCTGTCAAGAAAAGAACCAAAACAAAGCTTCCAATTTCTATTTTACAACACTCTACCAACTCCAATATAGAATGGCTAATCAAAAAAAAAAAAGAATGGTTTATAAAAGCTTATAGTGTTGTAAATCAGGAATAAGATAACTATGCAACTCTCCCCCAAAGTGTGAAACTAAGGGTCAGTTTTAAGAATATATAATAGGGGGACTTCCCTCGTGGCGCAGTGGTTGAGAATCATCCGCCTGCCAGTGCAGGAGACACCGGTTCGATCTCTGGTCCGGGAAGATCCCACATGCCAAGGAGCAACTAAGTCTGTGCGCCACAACTACTGAAGCCCAGGCGCCCTAGAGCCTGTGCTCCGCAACAAGAGAAGCCACTGCAATGGGAAGCCCGCGCACCACAAGGAAGAGTAGCCCCCACTCGCCACAACTAGAGAAAGCTTGCGTGCAGCAACGAAGACCCAAAGCAGGCAAAAATAAATAAATAAAATAAATAAATAAGAATATTTAATAGGATAAATATACTAGGAACTTTATATGCTACTATTATGCAAGAAAGAAGGGATAAAAGACAACTTTGGATCTTACAGAAACATGTTAAAATGAGACAGAAGCAGAAGGTTGTGAGTGAATATTAAAACAACACACACATACAAATGCATCTGTACTATCTAAGCAGGAATAGTAAGTCTGCTCACATCCTAACACACTTCTTGGCAAGCACGGGTGTGAGAAATGCTCAGTAAGGGCCCACTAGATGATCCTAAGGTTTAATCTGTGCAAAAAAGTTATATAGCAGGTCAGCCAGTTCCTCCCAATATATAAATCACTCCCAGAAAAAATGTAAGCTCTCCTGCCAGTGTATCAGTAACTCTCTGAGGCCACTAGGGTGGCATTAAATTACTGTTGCATTGCACTAAACAATGCCCTAGTGGGAAGTAAAACGGATTTGTGTGGCATAATGGGATGGTTTAGTGGGACAGCAGGATGGCCACCCTGCCCCATAAGGCCGTTAAATAGTGTGAGGAGAGGACCATTCCATAACGGGTTCGGTAATCCTGCAGTAGATAATCTGAAAACACTCTTGCCAAAGTCTTTGCTACACTTTAAAAAAAAAAAAAAAAAAATCCTGACTTTGAAGAAGGTTGTCTATGCATAAGGCTATTGTCAATAAGGCAAAAATTGGACTTTAAATCTCCAGGGCAAAGTACCACAGTAAGAGATGAAATGTCTCATCTGAAAATATCTCAATTATCTCAATATCTTCTAAGGGTGCTTACTTTAAGATCTAAGCTCTAAAAGTCTTTCACATAAAACTTTTTGATTTGGATTTTCTCAGAGAGCATTTAACCACACCAGTCCTTTGATAGATATTTTATAGTAGCCTCTTCAAAGTAAGGACTTTTTGCAAAGTGGATAATCTTATAAAGTCATTTTTTTCAACTGCATTTAACAACTCAACTACATTGTGGAATGGTTAGAATAAGGGATACACCAGTAAGTAACAGACCATCATTGCAAATCTGTGAACAGGTAAGGGACCTCACTGAGGCAGGCAGCAGGAAGATCGGGCTCAGAAGGCTAACTATATGAGTGGTTTGGCCTTAATGGGAGGGAAATCAGAGGCAGGGCCAAATAGTGCAGAAACACATGGTGACTAAAAGAATAAGGAAAGTAGAATGACTATAACAGACATTTCAAAGGAAATCATTGTGAAATGCAATGATAAAATTGATCTAGAAAATTAAGAAAAATAAATAAATGATAAAGTTTCTAGGCTGAGAAGGGGAAAACTGTGACAAAAATGACTGCAATCGGGTACCTGGTTTGTGAGGAAACAGGTATATTGATAGTAAGGGTTTATCTTAAAAGCACTCCCCAAAATACAAGACTAGAGTACATATAAGAAGTCAGGTCTAGAGATAAACATTTAGAAGTCAGTGGAATAGAATGCAAATGCATGTCTACAAATAAGACCTGAAGGGTAAAAGAATTTGGTGAGGAAATAGAGCAATAACTCCGGAGGACAAAAGAAAAAGTGTGATTTGTTTATTTACACTTCAGGTAAAAATAATGCAAGGTAGTAAATAAAAATGTGATAGAAATCAGTAAAAAAGTTATTTTTAAAAAGTGAAAAAAATATAGATTAAGGAAAGAGCAGGAAAAATAAGATGCAGGCACAAGTGAAGTTAAATACACTAAACTTTTTATCCTATGTACTTTCTAAAGGTGGACCATAACTTGGCTGTAAGCTGTTTAGAAGCCACTGTTAATAGGAAAATACTTTTTGTCACACAATTTACAATGGCCTAGAGATGAAAGTAAACCAGGTATTCAGCTGGTATACCACACCTATCCTGAGACTAGAGAGATTCTCACATGCTCAAGAAAGAGGACCCTTAATGAGCAAATAATATCATTGAAAACATCTTCCTTGAAAAATCAATCGAAGAGTTTCATTAGGTACTTACAGCATCTCAACAAAAAGCTGACTACCAAGGCAGAGCTTGATAAAAGAGAATCAATTTATAGGGAAGGGGGAACAGGAAGAAGCTGTCAAAACTGCTGCCTAAGTGTACAAACAGACATGTGCACACGTGTGTATGTGTGTTTGCAGAGATTCTCGGGCATCATGACCACCTCCCTAGCCCAAAGCCTATTCATATATGCCACATTAAGAACCCCATGATCTAAACTAGAGAAATGAATGGCCATCTTCCAAGTACACTTATCTCAACTGACCTAAGTATTGAGCAGTATCACATGGAAGCAAAGACACTAGAGTTGCTCACTAAGTGAATAATCATCACCACATGCTCCTACAGTGAGCTGAGCTGGTGGGGGAGGGGGGTAAGGCTGATATACACTTAAGAAATTTAAGAACCCCCATGAAAATCTGTGACAATAAGATTATTACCACAAGGAGTGATAAGTCAAGGGAACATAAATGAGGAGTGCAAAAATTTTCTACAGAAAATAATTTGGGTTTCTATTCAAATATCTAAATGAATGAGCAACAATTTTAGCTTTCAGCAGGTGTTATCACCACATACCTACTTCAGTCACCAAAAAACACGAGCACCAACAACAAAAATTTTCTATGAAAGGTCTATTTAATCCAAATTCTATTAATTCAAGCCAACCTGCTTGATATTTATCTCAACTTTATAATTAAGAGTAATTAAATAAACTCAGTTAAATGGCAAGAGCCTGTCTTGTCAAACTGATGCTTTCGGTTCTGAAGAAGTTATCCTGAAGAAATCTGTGGGAGCAATTTGGTAACAGGGCCAGTTGTCTAAAAAGGCTCATTCTGAGTCCCGACAATAAAACTGTAGCATCTGCATAGAAGAAAAACACCAAGCTTTTTTCCACCACTGGAAGCAGAAGATTTAAAAACAAAACAAAGCGGGGACCTCCTTGGTGGTCCAGTGGTTAGGATTCCGCGCTCCCAATGCAGGGGGCCCAGGTTCGATCCCTGCCCAGGAAACTAATCTCACATGCCGCAACTAAGAGTTCACATGCCTCAACTAAAGACCCTGCAAGGCACAACGAAGATCCCACATGCCACAACTAAGACCTAGCATAGCCAAATAAATAAATAAATATTTTTAAAATAATAAAAAATTAAAAATACATAAATAATAAAACAAAATAAAGCAAAATGATGTGAAAGAAGTGGTCTGAGAGGCCAGGAGACAACCAACGAAATGTTCTATCATACTGTTCTGCCTTGGCCCCTACCTACCTAGAGCAAGAACAGCTGACTCTTTGGGTTGGATCCACAAAATCCCAAGTAGCAGGATTGTTAGCAGGCTCTTCTTCAAGAGTTGGAGTTGACATCTGGCTCCTCCTAAAAAAGGTTAAAAAATGTGGCTTGTGTAAACATGAGATAATATCCATACCTCTGGGGGGAAAATGTTAGAAAGACATGAATATATTTTACACAGTAATGGTATCTTGCTGATAGATGATTGAAAGCAACTCAAGGTGGGAGGTTGCTGGGGTGGGAAAGGCAACTTACTACTGCCATGCACTAGAAGAGTCAGGATTCCAAATATTTTTATTTAAGTTTAATATACATTTTAACATGGGTGCTACACATAGCAATTAAAACACTACCTGGCAATATTATCTGTTGGTTTTTAAAAAGTCACCTAAATTCTGCAGAAATAACCTAGATTTTTAAAAATTATCTTTTCACAGCATCTATGAATTATATATCCTCAGATAGACTGTTTAAATCACTCTTAAAACACCTATATTTACTAGCATTTAAGGGCAGCACTCCACACAAGTGATGTGAACTAAAACACAAAAATCAAATATATCTCCTGCATGTTACTAATAATTGGTAGCAAAAAGTAGATGTCTACTACTGCATAAATAAGAACACTCGGCAGTATTTCTGTATTGTTGATTTTGCTACAGCTGATACTGCAAAGTGTTTCACTGATGGCTCTGCAAGGACTTTGCTTGCTCTCCACGCCCCCCCCCGCCCCCCCCCGCCTTTCTGGGTGGCTCACTTCCCTGTTCGGTGCTGCTGATAGAAGGCCTCTGATTTGTTAGACTTGGTGGAAAGGTTAGTAGTGATAAAAATCGAAGATGGTAAATAAAAGGAAAAGAAAAAGAAAATGTTAACATGGAAATTGTCTAGGCATTGCAGACGTAAGTGAAAATATCTGTACCAATAATTCTAAAGGAAAAGATCATTTTAAAGTGAATAGAGATACCTTTTAAATTCTAGAACTTGACATATGATTTCCCACTGCAATTATTTTAGATTTTTTTCTACTAAATCTTCTTTAGTAGCCTATTCTAGAGCCAACTATTTGGGAAATAAATACATAGTAGGAATTTCCTAAAAGCTAGGTCCAAAGGACAGGTTTTAATTGTGTATATAAAGCTTTGAGTAGCAGTCACTGAAGAAACACTTAATTGGCTTCTAAATGAGTTCTTAGGAATTACTGACAAGAATGTCCATACTTATTCTGCTCTAGAGAATGAAGACTCTTTTGTTTATCTGTATCAATCAAAAAGTTGGACACCTCAGTCATATCAAAACAGATGTGAAAATATGCTGAATATGTTTATGTAAATCTTGATAAGTGAAATAGTATTTACTGACTACTGTTTGACATTATCATTCATGCAATTAAAATAATCACCAGCCATCTCTTCTTAGAATCAATTCCTCTTCTTTTCCAAAACTATGTTAAGGAAGGAGGGAGGTCAGAGGGGATGGATGGGAGGGAGGTGGGGCAAGGAAGGGAAGTTGAGTAGGGGAAGAAAAGAATTTCCCCAAGTCAACAAACAGAAGCACAGCAGCTACTAAACATCCCTCTAATTGTCATCAGTTCAGTTCAGAAATGCATTGTCAATTAAAGCATGAGGCTAATGTATAATAGAAAACATGGCAAAGAAGGTCATTTCCCTTTGTAAACAGGAAACATTCATTAGTAGGTATACAGGGAAAAACCAAACCCACAATTACTGTCCTGACACTCAGAGTGAATCTCTGAGCCAGCTGTGCTAAAAAATGTCAGATGAACACCATGACAATCTTGAGATGATCAGGAACTTCAAATTTTTCCTGGATAGTCAAATTATTTTAACATCTTTGTTTTGAATTTTACCCTATTATGTTCAAAAAGATGAACTAACAATCCAGTGACCCCCTCAGGGTGTGGTCACACAACAGCACAATGTGATTGATCCTCTTCATGTAGTAATAAAAGACATGGTTACTAAACCACAATCCAGACAGAATGCAAAAAACATACTTGGACTGCGTTCTGTTGAGGATGCATTCCTTCCAGACTCGATGGACCATGTGATTGTGGAGTTTTGGAGGAATCTTCCCCGATCTCTTTGGACTGTGCATAGTTATCATCCCCCCATCTTGGGAACCTAGGTGACTGACAGCACTCTGTGTCCCTCCACTCTCACCTAGGAAAGAAGGACAATTTGGAATGTCAGAATTTTCTGAAAAGGTCTCCTAGTGCACAGACTGCTGGCTTATTTAACATAAATATTTAATTGTTGAAACTGATCATGTAACTTTGCTGCTGCCCCTGACAATAACACTATCTGTAGCTATGAGTAAATTTGCATCAGTATAGCTTTCAATCACATCAATACTCACACTCACATACCCTCAATGGCATATCCATCCAGAGGCATTCCTGCTCCACAGGTATTGGAGACAACTTACATGGGAGGATTCAAACATGACAATATTAAAGATGTAAACATGCATGGGTCGTTTGAATTTTTAAAGCCCAATGCAGTAAATAAGTCTCAAGGCAGAACAAAACAGTAGAGGGAGCTTTATGCTCATGTAGCTAAATGGCTGTGTAACATCTGCACGCAGTGCCCTGGGTAAGAGAAAGAAATTCTTAAGAAGGTCAAATTTCAAATCTGTGTGTGGAACTGTTCATCCTTATGCCTAACACTACTTATGAAAGCTTAATACTAAAACACTGAAAGAAGTTGACTCAACATTTTATATCAGAGGATTAAAAATTCACTGGTTTCTCTCTAACAACTCCACTCAGTTTTTCCAACTGTACTTGGTGTTACAATCCATTTTCTATGTCTACTATAATTGCTGATAATACTAGTTATTGGTTATAAGTATTTTACTACTTCCATCTCATACAAGACAAATACTGAAGTCAATTTCCAGTATTAAATTCTGATTCAACTACTTTTATCTATTTGAGTTCATAAACATATTGTGGGTTTTACTCTTGAGAGTACTACGATGCAAAACATCTTGATTGAAATAATCAATTTTAAGCGCTCTGAAAGGCCTCCACTGTCGTGTGAAAAAGAAAGAAACAACCTTATATCACAAACTAATATTCTTGGTATCACTGCAAAACAACCATTATATGAGTTGAATGGTTAGTCTCAGCTCTATTTTTTTGCGGTACCCGGGCCTCTCACTGTTGTGGCCTCTCCCATTGCGGAGCACAGGCTCCAGACGCACAGGCTCAGCAGCCATGGCTCACGGGCCCAGCCACTCCGCAGCATGTGGGATCTTCCCACTGCGCCACCGGGGAAGCCCCTCAGCTCTATTTTTTAAAAAAAGAAAGAAAAAACAAACCCCAATGCTTACATTCTTAGGAACAGAAACTTTCTTGTTCTCCAGAAAAGTACTGTTATAATACAAGTGAGATAAATTAACGGAGACAAGAAATTTGATCTTTCATTGCTACCTTTTATCTTAAAAGTCCTCTGACTTGGTTCATGGTACAAAATAAATCATTTTGATTTTACAGTGGATTTTCAAATGCCTATTATAAAACTAGGCAAAGTGAAGAAACAAAGAGAAGTAGATAACATAGCCCTTTGCCCCCAAACACCCTACAATACAGCCAAACAGATCGTAAATCCATGGTATCATAAGGGAATTATTTATGGCGAAAACAGGAGAGGGCACGGGGAAAGCAAGCCACAAAATCTTTTCTGATTAAAGTTGGGTAAATGCTTTTCAGTAGCTTTTAATGATTTAACTAAAATGTGAGTCAGACCTTATATGGAATTAAATGAGAACTGTACTCCATGCTGTTAAATGCATATTGAATGTTTCTTCTCACAATTATCTCCATAAACAGAAAACACAAGCTGATGTACCTATCCACACGAGGCAGAACTGTTTGGCCCTCCGAGAATCCATGCTAATCTAGGAGACTCTTGGCCATTTTAAGGGGCAAAGTAACCCACTTTGTCCTATGTCTAGGAAAACACGGCAATGCTCAACATCAGTCAAGTGCAGAATGACAAGGCTGAGCAGGACTCTTGCTGATGGAATATCAGGAGTCCTAAGCTGTAATTCAACATTATTATGATGTATAAACTTGGACAAATTAATTTTATTACAAATATATCAGTCACTTTTAGTTTTGTTTGTTTTTGGGAATGAGGAGGCATCAAGAGATTTATTTACCCAGGGCCTAGCACAATGACATACACAGAGTTAGAAGGGAAGAAATCTGAATATCTATAGTTACAAGGTACACTTGAAACCCACCATAACAAAACAACTTTTTTTTTTAGGTTTACTCTCTCTCTCTTTTTTTTTTGCCCCACACGGCATGTGGGATCTTAGTTCCCAGACCAGGGATCGAACCCGTGCCCCCTGAAGTGGAAGCATAGAATCCTAACCACTGGACCACCAAGGAAGTCCCCAAACTTCTTTTTTTTGAATTATGGATTTAGAGTTCTGAACTGATCAAAGGTCAAGGCATCATGCATACAGCAGGCCTTCAGTTTTAAGGTGAACACAAATTTCACTAAGTACCAGGCAAAACAAAAACAAACATAAACAAAAACTGATGCCAACTTATGTAGTATAACTGTTAAAAATCCAAATCCAAGCTTTGATATGAAATATGATTAACATTTTTCAAAATACTGGTAATTCTAGACTCTTTAAAATATATTTTAAATACTGGTAATTTTTTTTCAGTAGCTTTTTTTTCAAAATACTGGTAATTCTAGACTCTTTAAAATATATCTTCTCTATGATATTATTATAAAAAACTGTACAAGTACTTTTATGCTTTTTCAGTTTAAAGTAGTTTTTTTTTTTTTGCGGTACGCGGGCCTCTCACTGTTGTGGCCTCTCCCGTTGAGGAGCACAGGCTCTGGATGCACAGGCTCAGCGGCCATGGCTCACGGGCCCAGCCGCTCCGCGGCATGTGGGATCTTCCCGGACCGGGGCACGAACCCGTGTCCCCTGCATCAGCAGGCGGACTCTCAACCACTGAGCCACCAGGGAAGCCCCAGTTTAAAGTAGTTTTAATAAAAACTGATTGATAGCAAATCCTTTCATAGGAGATCATCCAAATTCTCTGCTCTACCATATTAGAGCCGGACATAGTACATTTTTTCACCATCTTAGTAACTACAAGGCTCTTAAAAACAAAGGCTAGGGACGTCCCTGGTGGTCCAGTGGCCAGGACTCCACGCTTCCACTCCAAGGGGCAGGGGTTCGATCCCTGTTAGAGGAACTAAGATTCCGCAAGCCATGTGGCACGGCCAAACCCTCCCCCTCCCCACCCCCCCAAAAAACCCAAAGGCTACGTGTTGTCCATTTCTGTCTCCCACACAGTATCTGAGTAATTCCTTCCAGATAACTTAGTATATACTGTGTGCTGAAACTGGAGTTTTGAGCACTGCTTTAAATTTCTTACACTACTGTTTGTATATTGCTTTATTGTTTACCAAGCACTGTCAAGTACATGATCTAATATGTATAATAACCCTGGAAACTTTATAGTATTTAACAGAGAAGGAAACTGGTGTTCAGAGCAAGTATGAGAATTAAATAAGGTCACTCACATAGTAGGAACTACAGCTAGGTTTTAAAATTAGATTCAATCACAAAGTCTATACTTTTCCCCAATATATTATTTAACCATGAACATTTACTGAATGCCACTACATGCCAAGCACTATGCTAGAAACTCTGAAAAACTGTCTTATCTGACCCTCACGAAACTCACCACATGATGAGCATGTATCATGCCTGATAGTCTGTTTTCAAAGTTTAGCAGCCAAGGCTTTACTTACTCTGATGCTCCTGCCAACACGGCCCACATTAAATACCTATAATTAATCTCATTTCAGCTCAAGTATGATGAGTATCCTTTTCTCATTGACTAGATTTTCAATTAAAATGAAGTCAACTACAACAACAAAAAAGTTAATATAGGATATATACTACTCAAAAAAGAAGGCAACATTCTCCCAAATTAAACAATTTCTGTATTTTTCCAAGAAGGAAGCATGTTGAAATTGACAAATTTTTCAAATGTAATTAATATTTGTCATTACTGTAGATAAATACATTATTGAAAGGACAAGGCATTTATTCAGAATTCCTGGATGTTAGACTAACTTTATAATACAATAAGGAAAGAGAATTCATCCAAGACTTGTCCCTGGCTGGCAACAGCCAATTGGGCAAAGGCATCAACTATTCTCTGATTTAGTATTTTCCTTTTTTAAAAAAAAAAAAAAAAAAGAAAGAAAAGAAACTCACATCTTGTCTCCTAAATGCACCCACATCAGTATAAAAGAGCAGATGCACATGGAGAACTTACGAGAAACAATTAAACTGTGTAATTTGAGTAAAGACTAATACAGGCACAATTAAAATTCTGAGCTCATAAATTCTGTTTGTTTACAATTTTCTTTCTCCATTTTGTAAAATCCCCATATTACTCTATCTCCATCTCTTCCACCAGGAATTTCTCAATGTGTTTTCTCACCTGTTCCACGGCAAGGGAACTACACGATTTTCTGGGATCTCTTCCACACCCGGACCGCACTCACCTATGACAGCCTGCTCTGGAGAGGTGGGCGGGGTGAGCGGCATCCCACAGTTACTTGGGTCCTTCACACTACCAAGTCCCTGCTGCCCAACTGTAATATGGCCTCCGGTACCAGCAACACTCTGAGGAACTGGGAGGTCATTCTGAGAGATCAAAACAAAAGCTGAAGGATAAACCATCCGAACACCACCTGTGAGGCAAGAGAGAGAGAGCACAAGGCCTGAGAAAAAGTTCACACTCGACCGCCAAATTCATTATTCCAGTGGTCAGAGTCAAAGCTCACTAGGTACTGCCAAAAGTGATAGGTTTCGTCCTTTCATAAGTTAATAGCTATTTAAACATGTGTTCCAACATTATCATAATAGCATTTGGAATACGGGGACCATTGGTGCTTCAGGCAAGATAACTACTCAGCAAATACCACTGTGTCAAGAGAATTCAAAAAGATGGGAAAATTATGGAGATTATTTTTGATGAATCTGAATGATTATCTCTTTAAATTAAGGAAGATGAAGAAGATAGAATTAAGTTCTTCAGGCAAAATATTTTCTCTTACCAACAATTACTTCTACTGCCACGGGGAAATCATCATCATACCCCAACTCCTCCTCTTCTTTCAATTCTTCTTTCTTTTTCAGCACCATTGGGTAGAAATACTGCCATTCCTCAATCAACTTACGGGTGGCTGGGTCTGACATCTTGTATGCTTGGCCTGTTAGCGTGCCATTTAAGCCATAAGGACTTACCAGTACTAAAGCAGAGAGGAGAAACATACGTTACAGATCACAGTAATAATTCTTGCTTAAGTGTAATGCTACATGTACGGTAATTTTTAGAGTGAAGCACAGTATCACTTAATGTATATTGCTCTTTATTTCCTAACTCCTTTTAAAGTGTAATTTTTAAAACTTTCTCATTTTAGTACTTCTTATTTATATGTCTCTCAACGCAAATCAATTTTTGAAATCAGATGGGGGAGGTATAACACTGTCTGACAGCTATATCAACACACAATATATAAACTATCTATACATTAAAGCATATAAACATCTGTTTGGTAATAGCTTATATAATGTGAATACTGAATCTTCCATGACAGAAGAAGACCATTCAATACATATACCCCAAAACCAGTCTAGGACTTGAACATTCTTCCTATGGTTTCCTGAGACTTCCTAAATATTTGAGGTAATTTTAAAATAATATATACATAAAACATCTAATAGCAGGAAAGCCTTAATGTACCAAGTCTGAAACATAATGTTATGTATAATTTCAATTATGACTGTTCTGGAGGTCTGCTGATTAAACAACTCTAAATAAAATTTATTTTACGCAAAATAAAGGATTCAAAGTCCCTCTCTCTCTTATTCTTTCACTGTTTGACCTTGATGTCATTTTCACTGAGCTAGACACAAAAATGTAGCTAATGTAATACTGTATAACTCAGCCAGTTCTTAGTCTCATGGTGAGTATTTTGACCTTCTGAATAACACTTTTCTGGGGATAAAGGTTACTTCTCCTTAATCCTGATTTATAAAAAAATCTCAGCATAGGCATTAACTGGGAAGTCCATTTTGGGGGATGGCTTTATTTTTTTAACAGCTGGATGATGTATCACATCAATCAAGACAGAGATGGCTGTAGACATCATATATTTCGTGTTGCCTTTCTGCTGTTCCGTACTGATGCAAATGGGATAAAAATACTGATCTAACCAACACACATAATCAAGGGCAATTTTCCTGTTTTCACACTTCTAGGAAATCTCCACATCAATATGGTTATGTTCACTATAATTATCTATATGCCAACACCTGCCCTAAGAATGTACCTTCTCCTCACCAATCATGGGAAATAGGCAGGATAATGCCCCACAAAGTCTTCCATGATTCAAGGTATTAGTAAGAAACCAGTAAGATTTAAAATAAGTAGTCTATAGGGACCTGGTATTGCCAATACTATCTTTCCTCATGACTAGTAATGCCCTCTGCTATTATCATAAGTAAATCCTTTTATTTTGCTTGACAAAATCTAAAGTCAGGGACTTCCCTGGTGGCACAGTGGTTAAGAATCCTCCTGCCAATGCAGGGGACACGGGTTCGAGCCCTGGTCCAGGAAGATCTCATATGCCGCGGAGCAACTAAGCCCGTGAGCCACAACTACTGCAGCCCGTGTGCCTAGAGCCTGTGTTCCGCAACAAAGAGAAGCCACTGCAATGAGAAGGCCACGCACCGCAACGAAGAGTAGCCCCCGCTCGCCACAACTAGAGAATGCCCGCGCACAGCAACGAAGACCCAACGCCAAAAAATAAATAAATAAATAAAATCTAAAGTCAGATGATCCTCAACACTTTCAGAGTCAAGGAAACACAATATTTAAATAATCTCATGTATTACTATCTGAACTGCCTTTTAAATGACTCTAGAACAAGGAAACACGGTATTTAAATAATCCTGACACAGTATTTAAATAACACAGTTTTTAAATATGCACATACTGTACAACTCTTAAGTGTACAGTTTGAGAATTGGGTCATTTCGAATTACATAGTAGTTCATACACAAAACATCCAAAATTACAGAATAATAAAGTAAATAGCTTAAAATGTGTTGCAAGATGGAGGAAAATGTAGGCAATAATCAGGACACAATTACATGAGGTTCAATGTTCTTTTTTACCTTAAAAAAGACCTTAATAATCCTTAAGGTAAGAAAAAGATGCTTTCATCAAATTAAATCAGAATCATTTGTAGGAAACCAAAAAGCCATCATAAATAATATGGAGGCTAAATACTCATTTGACAGACTATTGTATCAATAAAAATACTTTAGTTAATTTTATTAAAAAACATTTTTTAATTACATTTTGTGATATACTAAGACTGTTTCAACCAGACATCGCTAGAACTGATAAATTAGATTGAACTAAAAAAGATATTTCTATATGGTTCGATTTAATATTATAACATTTAAAAAGAGTTATTCATCGAAAATTATGAATTCCAAACACAAAACCAAAGCTTTAGAATGCACAGCTAGAGAAAAAGGGACATAGCATTATTTTGGTGATATCTAGGTGATTAGTTGAGAACTAATGAGAATATGAATGTAAGTTAAATTACAACCAAATACCTACAAACAATGTAGTCTGTAATTAAAAGAAAATAAGATATTAATATCAATGAAGAAACTACATACTATACAACTCTAGAAATTTGATTTTGGTTGAAATTTCAAATAGTACAAAGTTTAACAGTAATTTTCTGTAAGTCATTACATTCCTAAAACCACGGGACAATGAAAACCTTTAATTTATAATATTTGTCAATTACTCATTGGATTACATTTTTCAAATACTTATTAAGCCTCTTTTGGTATAAAGGAAATTCTCCACATTTTATTCCTCAATACACATAAGACCATGTTGTATGTGAGAAGCTTTCAGTAAAAAACTAGCAAGCTGTTATCGCTTACTTGTGGTCTTCTCTTTCTTCTTCAGAAATCGATCCTTATTGCTTAGCTTAACTATTCAAGATAGTATCTCATTCTGTAAACCCTTACTGGGAAAGGTGGCTATCCACTTGGTGGGGAAGGGTGGAGAGCAGGGACATCATCTTTTACTTACCTTGAAATGGTGCAGGTGAAGACTGAGCCATGTGTATATGCTCCTCATTGATCAAATAAATTGGCTGGTGTTGGGCAATCTCCACACTTGTGCATACATTACTTTCCCCATGAAGAAAGAATGTGAAAGCACAGGACAAATGCTCACTAAAATAGAAAAAATGAGAAACTCAGCTCTACATTTTCGTAGGAAACAGGTGCTAGAGACAGGAACTACAGATGTGACACAGCTCTACTTTATTATCATCCAGCAAAGCCTGCCCCTGATGATATTAATAAGCACAAACTTTTAGTTGACTGTGGACAAATAACAATAACTTGACAAACTAAATTTAAAATGCCAGATAAATAGAAAAATTAGTTATGTTCCACTCTGAAATTGAAAGCTATTGTGCAGAATGCTTTCTGTTTCCTTTGCATAAAGTCTCCTATGCCAACTATAAACTCCTAAGGACAGAGAAGAATCATAACATTTTTCTACCTTCTCATGTATTACTATCTGAACTGCCTTTTAAATGGCTCTAGAACAATGACAAAAGAGTTCTGCATATGTTTGGTATGACATAACAATAAGATCAAATTTACAAGCTTACAATGTTACAGTAAGGTTAAAATTATTGATCTAAAAACAGCAATCAACAACCCTGCTGTATGTAAATTCCCCATATACAACTGCTAAGGTAATATGAGCCTCTAAATGGGCTGGTAATCTATTATATTTAATTTTTACAATTTACCTCTGATCACAAAATTTTATTAAAGCATTCCACTTCTCCATTTTCCACACAGTTAGCTAAAAATGGATAAAAATGACGTGTCTTGGAGAAAAATAATTTCAAAATTAATATAGTGGCACATTCTTTCAAAGTTGTTAACTTTGGTCCTAAGCCACCCATAACATCTCCATTTCTCAAGACAGCTTATAAGAACATTTGCCTGATGAACCAAAATCACTGTATTCCAGGCAACCACAATTTAAAAACTCATCTCCAACATTTCCTTCTTTTCAAAAGTTCTCTAAAATATTATAAAGTGTACTTTGAGTACTACTCAAAAAGTTAAAATTTAAGTATAAAATTATAACGCTTTACAGAAAAATTGAAATAAAAATGATAAAATTTCCACTCTATCCCACAGTGAAGCATATATATTCTTCCTTGACAAGTATGTTGAGATGATCTGAGAAAATTTTGTATTTTACTAGAATGTGAAGCTTCGTCAACAGGAAACACCTAGTCTTGATATTTGGGTATTTAGCACAACAGAGTATCTTTTCTTTTTAAATTTATTTATTTATTTATTTATTTTTGGCTGTGTTGGGTCTTCGTTTCTGTGCAAGGGCTTTCTCTAGTTGCAGTGAGCAGGGGCCACTCTTCATTGCAGTGCGCGGGCCTCTCACTGTCGTGGCCTCTCTTGTTGAGGAGCACAGGCTCCAGGTGCGCAGGCTCAGTAGTTGTGGCTCACGGGCCCAGCTGCTCCGTGGCGTGTGGGAACTTCCCAGACCAGGGCTCAAACCCGTGTCCCCTTCATTGGCAGGCAGATTCTCAACCACTGCGCCACCAGAAAAGCCCCACAACAGAGTATCTTAATCTTAAGATACCAACTAAAATTTTGTTAAGAATTTTGAAAAATTTAAACATCTCCTTAACACCATACACCTAAGTTTCAAGTTCACAAAGAGGAACAATGCATGTAATTCAAATGTACATAAGTATAAAGCAGTATCAATAGTAAAAATGTGCTGTCCTTTATTTATGGAAATGACACTGAAAACATATCCTCCATGCACAACATTACGCCAGGCACATAAGAACACCAAAATATAGATTAACTGATTGTGGATTTGTAATTTTCCATTTGTAAAATTCAGTGGAGGAGTTGGAGCTGACTTATCCCTACTGTGCCTACTATCCCATGCAGTCATCAGAATATTTATAAGACAACTGGTTAGAGTTACAGATACTGAGTACAGCCCAGAGTATGTTCTCATTCCACTGAACACAAATGCAACCAACATTTGTCTATCAACCAGTAAGTGAGGAGAATGGTGCAAGAAGCCTGAAGTGACAACAAATAAAACACGATCCTTGTCCTCAAGGAGCATATAAACTAACAAAAGATTGATATAAATGCATATTAACAAAATAAAGCCAAGCACAAATACAGAAATAGAAAACCCAAAATGCCACGGGAAGGCTAAAGGATACTAATTTTTTCAATTTGGAAGATCCAAATGCTTTAAGAAGATGAAATCAAATGAAAGGCTGATTTCAGTGCAGAGAGAAAAGAAAGAGAGGAAATATGAGGCAAGGAGTAGATGCAGTGAGAACAGGATATAGCTTCGAAATTCTAAAAGGAGGAGAGACATGACATGATGGGAAAGGAGTCTGGAAAAGAAGTCAGAGGTCACCCTTGAGACAACCAAAAAGTCTTGCATGTAAAAAATAGCAGGGAGCCGATTTAAGGTTTGGTTTTTAAAAGTCAGCTAAGTCTAAAGAATCGTGATAAAAACTTCAAAATAGCATTCATCTGAATTTGCTATGTCCCAAAAGACACAGAGAAGCACAAATGAAAAAGGTAGGAAGTGAATCAATGGCCTATTTTTTATATTGATAACTTTAAAAACAAAACATGTTTTTTTAAAAGAGACAAAACTACACAAGAAAAAGAGCAAGTTATGGGTGAAATATAACAGAAGCCACCAGTAACTATATAATGTTTGGTATGTTACTTCACTGTTCTGATCAGCTTCCTCATATGTAAAATCAGCTGCTGGCACAAATTGCTGGGCCCCCCAGAAGTAATAATTCAGAAGGTCCAGGATGGGCCCCAAGAAGCTACATTTCTGCCAAGTTCTCAGTGATGCTGCTGCTGCTACTCCTAGCCCAAGGACCACACTTTGAGAATCACTGAACTCTATGGTACATAAATCTTTTTCCAGCTGTAAAATTTATTTTTCTCTAATATTACATGAAACAAGAGGGCAAGGAGGACAACTCTGACACTAGAGAGTAGAATTCTCCTGAAGTATACACTTGAAAACCTACTAATTTTGGTTGCCTTTGGGGAATGAAGTGGCATGACCCCAGGATAAAGAAAGAATTCACAATTTTCTTTTATGCTTTTTGCATGTGGGGCCATGTGTCACACAGAAGTAATGGAGGCAAGATCTGAAGGAAGCCCCTGCCTCTCATCTTATGCAGTGTGCTTGCTGGCCCAACCAGAGGAATCCACAGGGTTTCATCTCGCCATTCGGCTCTTAGTTGAAGTCTGCTGAGATCATCTTTGACTTTGATTCTGTTATCCAGCATATAGGATATTTAATCAGCAAGCCATCGATATCTTTATTCATGTCATTGCTAAAAACAGTGAATAAGACTATACTGAGGAAAGAATCCTGTGTCATTTTATGAGGTAATTCCCAAGTTGCAAATTCTCCCAAGTGCTGCCACACATTTACTATTTCTTGTCTACAAAGGACAATCTAAAAGATTAATATGTCAAATGTCTTTATAAAATGCAGACACATAACAACTACCACATTACCCTGACCTAGAAACCTGCCTAAAAGTAAAATTCAGGTAGTATGATACAGAAGTCAACCCCCCTAATCTACAGATGAGAAAATAAGGATAAAACCTGTGGCTTGCAAATGCCATTCTTAGAAACACAGCTGGAATTAGACTTGAAATTTAGTGATCTTTCCTCTAGCTAGATTGTCTTTAAATGAGAATACTAATTTCTATCTCTACCAATTTATATTTTTAAATAGGTAAATGAGATCAGAATTGTGAATGAACACTGAAAACAAGTTCATTGATTACAATGAACTTTGTAACATTTATTACAAAGTTAGGAGGTAAAACTTATTACAAGCTTCATACATGTTCTTGCTTCTTCTCACCCATTACCCACTCTTACCTGAACCTTTAATCACTCAACTCCATCTATTTCATATACTCTCATCATCTGAAAATTGAAAAGGGCTTTAGAGATGATCAGGCTCAACCCCTTTCTAATTCGGGGGAAGGCAAATCTGTGCTCAAAGTTATACAACAGTTTAGAGCACAGCTGGAATAAGAATTCAGGTCCCCCTCTTAACATGGTGTTCACAGTGCATTCATGATGTTTCTACCTTCGATGTTTCTACCTTAGGTCAATGCTACCTTCGCCCTGTATAATACATTCCATCATCAGCATGACCACATACTTTGTAACTTAAGTCACTCCCTGCATCATTTCTATTAACCCCCTACTGCCATAGACCAGAAGGTACTATTCAAATGAATACACATTGTAATTTCACCCTAACTAAAGTTGGAGCCTAACCTCTGTTCTTTTAGGGTGCTCCACTTAACAAATATTCCAACGTTCTCAGCTCCGTTTATTCTCCCCTGTTTACTCAGTAAATAAGGTCTGCTGTAGGCAATTCTTCATTTAACCTCCTTTTCGCCTTAAACATGTATGTAGTTACACTTACCTCACTCTTCCCCAGAATCCTAGAGGATTACAGATTTCCTTTTCTCTGTAAAAGTACTCCCATTCTCATTCTCTGCCACTCCTGAGTAGTCTTTATTTCTACCTCTTTACTTGCTCTTCACTTGAGCATGTTACTCCTTTAGGGCTCCTTTATCTTTCTCCCTCTATTGACTAAGATCAAATAATCAACATGTAAATAAAATGATTAGTATAATAGTAGTATTAATACTAATATCACTAAATAACCTGTCTATAAATAACTTTTGTGTTATAAAAGAAATTTTTAAAAAGAAATAAATATACTAAGATATAAAATAATGGGAGTGCTATTTTAAAAAGGAATAGGTCAGAGAAAAACTTTTCTGAAAGAAGGGGGAGCATTTAAACAGGTATGAATCTTAAGAAAATTATATGTGCAAAGACATTGAATTAGAGATATTTCCTTTTTAAAAGGAAAGGAAATTTTAAAAAGGAAATTTTTAAAGCATTTATTCTTTAAAAAAATTTATTATAGTTGATTAAAAAAGGAAATTTTAAAAAATTTTAAAACATTTTAACGGCTGCATCATTGTGAAAATGAAGACAACTGTAAGATGAATTTGGAAATACGGATATAATTTGTTCCCTCTCTGTCTATCAAAAAGCTAAAGATCATCAGAATGGCTGAAAAATAATAAATCCATCTAGATAATGCTTACACAAGACATACAAAATCAAACCACACCAAAAAAAAAAGAGTAGAAAATGATATTCCAGGTAAATCTAAATAAAAATAAAGCTGGTACAGAAACAGCAATAAACAAAATATTTTAAAAACTTAGGTTCATCATTACAGAATAACAAACAGAGAATCCAATAAGAAATTTAAACAATCCTGAGTGTGTAAGTACACAGCCATATGGTATGCAACGTAACTTAGAAATATATAAAGAAAAAAATGGTAGAATTACAAGGAGAAACTTATAAATCTTTGATAAATATTTTAACACACTTTTCTCAGTATTTAATAAGCAAATTATTCAGAATACCAAAAAAAAGATAAAAATATACAAACTTAAATATATATGTTGGCTTTCAAGAAATAATCTATTCTCTTTCCAAGGACACATGGAAGATGTACAAGAAAGGACTGGGAACTAGGATACAAGACAAGTCCTAAATTTCAAAGAATTGATATCACACAGACTATACTCTTTAATCCCAGTGCAATTTAGTTAGAAATCAACAGTTTAAAAAATAAAGGTTAAAGTAAAATCCCTTTGTTTGGAAACTTGAATATGCACTCCCTAAATAAATCATGGGTTACAGAGGAAATCACAATGGAAATCAAAAAATGTTTAAAACTGAATGACAACAAAAGTGATACATGTCAAAATCTGAGAGATACAGTGCTTTGAGAGTAATTTATATCCTTATATGCCTAAAAGGAAGTCTTAAAATAAGTGAGATAAGCTTTCAAATCAAGAAGTTGGACAGGGAGACAACAAAAAAGTCAACTCAATGGAAATAGAGGGATGAAAATAATGACAAAAACACAAAAACTTAGGGTGCAGGGGGAGAAGAGAGGCAACAGAAATGATTAACAAAATCAAAACTTGGACTTCCCTGGTGGTGCAGTGGTTAAGAATCCGCCTGCCAGTGCAGAGGACATGGGTTTGAGCCCTGGTCCAGGAAGATCTCACATGCTGTGGAGCAACTAAGCCCATGCACCACAACTATTGAGCCTGTGTTCTAGAGCCCACGAGCCACAACTACTGAGCCTGCGCTCTAGAGCCCGCAAGCCACAACTAGTGGGCCCGTGTGCCACAACTACTGAAGCCTGCGTGCCTAGAGCCTGTGCTCCGCAACAAGAGAAGCCACCGCAATGAGAAGCCCACGCACTGCAACGGAGAGCAGCCCTCGCTCGCTGCAACTAGAGAAAGGCCACGCGCAGCAACGAAGACCCAACACAGCCAGAGATAAAATAAATTAATTTAAAAAAAGAAATGTATCCTTTATTAAAAAAAACAAAATCAAAACTTGTTCTTTGAGCACACTAAAAGAAAACAAACCACTAAGCCAACTGATTCGAGGAAGGGAAGGAGGGAAGATGCCTATGCAAGGAGGGAGGGTCACCATCAAACAATCCTGAAAACCAAAAAGAGGAAGTAACCTGAGGCACTGACCACTGGGCACCAAGACTGGACACTTACTGCAAATGCCTTTTTTTGTTGTTGTTCATGCTGTTCTTTTGTCTAGAATAAACTTCCCCTCTCTTTCATCTAATTCCTACTCGTCTCTTTCAAGAAATCATCTTTAAAGCCCCAGAACAGGCAAAATGCTCCCAAACTACTCTGTATATATCTCAGTCAAAGCACCTCAGTGTTCTTAAGTTTTATGTCTAGTCCATCTGACTAAGTTTTGTGAGGACAAAAATCATGTTTTATCTATCATTTTTGGACACCCATACTTAGCATGGTGCTTGGACTGGGTAGATGCTGCATTTATCACTTACTTGAGTTTGTGGTACTTTGTAACTTTCTTCTAAAATTTTCCGGCATTTTATTTGGAGACTGTGAAATAACCATGGAATTCTGAGTCATGAGACAGTGAAGAATATGAGGGGGAAAAAAAGCTGTGATACTCCAGCCAAGAATTTATTAGGGGAAACCTACCCCTAGTCTTGAGAATTTCTGACGATCCCTCTATCCGTTCTTCTAGAGGGAACCTGCTTGAGGGATATCACTGACAGCTATGGAGTATACTATGGTATGACTCTCTTTGGGACCCAAGATAGTTTATATTCTCTGAACTAGAAAGGAGACTAGCACAGAATAAATAAGGACTAACCATACAGATCAACAGGGTATTCTCTTCTGTAAATGCCATTGAGGAATTCTGTTCCTTTACTCTGTCTATTATCTACTCTAAGTAGTATGGCCAAATCAGTCCTCCTAAAACATTTATTATCAAAATCTATACTACTAAATCAATCCCATGTCATAGTCCCCACTGCCCAGAGGGAAAAAACTACACCCCCTTCTTATCAGGCAAGGCCTTCTAGACTCTGGTACAACCCACTTTTTTTTTTAAATGTAGTATTTAAAACCTTACTTCCATGTATAAACTCTCAATGACAGCCAGTTTGGAACGGTTAATACTCTGTGCATATCCCACCTACATTCCTATAACTCCACACAATTTCCTACTCCTTCCTTCTCCTTAAATCCCATCTTTCAAAGTCCAATATCACTTCTACTTTCTCCATAGAGCCGTCTCATATAAGCTCTTTTCACACAGACCTCTTCATTCTGTGCTACCAAGAGTATTTACCCTTGTTTGGCACCCATACTTTCAAAAGAACTCATTTAATTAACAAGTATTTACCAAGCACACCTACCAATCTTGTACCAAACACTCTGCTGGACTTAGACATGTGGAAATAAACAAGACCAGAATCAGCCCTTGGGTATTTTATAGTTTCTTAAGCAAAGTACCTAAAAACTTTAAAAGGTAGCAAGACCCCAGAGACTTTCAAAGGGGTAGAAATACGAAGATTAAGACATTCTGGTTACCCTCAGTTAAAACTGTGTGCTTTAATATTAAATCTCAAAAAAGGGGCCCTCATCATATAATTACAATATCTTATATTGGTTTGTACCCTATGCAATCTTAAAGAATTAACAGTTTATAGAAGGAATGAAATGAACCCATGGGAATGAGGAGAGGTTTAGCAAAAAAATCAAAACAAAACAAACTTTCCTATTATTTATAAAATATCATATATTCCATCTTAGTGTTATAACTGACTCAAATTCTATCTTCTCAGGGGTCCAGTAAGTAAAATTAAACTATATTTCAAGAAAGCTGGTTTCAATCTATCTTCCAGTGTCATCTCTTGCTATATTAATTCATACATCCAGTGGTTCCATCACCCAATTTGTTTCCTTCATAAGCCTCTGTCATAATTTGCAAGTATTTATTTTGATGGTCTCCCCCACCATAATGTAAGCCCCCTGAAAGGAGGAACCATGTCTGTCCCACTGCCCTCTGTATCCTCAGCACCTAGACATGTAACACTTAATAGTCACTGAATGGATGAATGCAGTTTTAGTCATAACCAAAGACTAAATGACTTTTCTTTAGCGAGTTCCATCATGAAGAGAACAAGAACAGTTGATGTACACAATGAATATTTTTAAAGTGAGTAGATTAATTATTATTAAGAGAAGGAGGTAAATGTAATTTCAGTGAGAGAAAAAAGGGAACTTTAAAAACTGTTTACTTAGGAAACACAAGGGGGGCTGGTGTGGGTTGCATCTGTGTAGTTGGGAAAGGATTTGCAAAAAAGCAAAAAAGGAGGTACTGTCTTCCAAATCATTTTATTCTCTTACAATATTCTAAATCTAAGAACCATTTTTTTTTTTTTACTTCTTACACTGAGTTTTCAGAATGCAAGTATCACATGTGCTTTCAAAATGCATTAATGAATATTAATAAACTCCTGTTCTTCTCACAGTGTAAAAGTGTTTTGGTAACAGATTCACAATGCAGAATGCATTTAGATAATTTCATCTAAATGCTTTCTGTGTTATGAAATTATTATCTTAAAATTTTCCAAGCTGTCATTAACCCAATCTCTTGCAAGAAGTAATTTGCCTCCCTCTATACATCCTCATTTGGGAATATTTTGCTAATGTTACTTTATCATTTCCTTTCCTTAAAAATATACCATTTACTTTGTCAGCCTTCACAAAGACTACGTTGAGATCCTTTGCTCACTGGCATACTGACCTTTCTCTTACTGGACAGGCCTTAACTTTCATCTCCTTTTTAAAAGATGGTGACATTATATAATATTCAAATAAGAGTTGATTAAATTATTTTATAAAATCCTGAGATGCTCTCACTATTTCAGATATCTTCCCTTTAAATTAGAAGTTAAACCTGATTACAAAGGCAATGAAAATGTCCAGGAAAGTTAATGGCACATAGTTTTTTTTTAAATGAGAGAGTACTTGCATTATAACTGTTAAATTATCATTACAACTCTATGAATAGTCACCCTTCTAAGAAAGTTACCAGTTACACTGTTTCAATACAAAATTGCCTCAGTGAACAATTTTTCTTCATGTATATAGGTATACACATATGTGATACAACACATATGTATATATTTATAAATACACACACATGCAATATAATATATATAAGAGAAATTAAATCAGCAAGCTCTATGACTGTTCCTTTCTACCCTTCCAACCTCAAAGCTAAGTCGGCCCTCCTCAGCAGTAAATTCGGCACTGTGGTGGTGCATTAATTCTTCCCCATCACAAGGGTACTGTTCCTGGCACTGTAGTGGTAACAGAGCAGCAACGCCTCTTGCATTAATGCAAAAACAATGCTCTAGTGGCCTAAAGGACTTAATGTTTCTCCCTGGGTATCTCACGTACTAGAAGCAAATGACAGTGTGGAGGCTCTGACTCAGTATATCTTTGATCAAAAGGCAGGAAGAGTGTGAGGGTTCCCATCCTGATGGTACAAACTATTAATTTTCAAGATGCCAAAATAGACATAGGAGCTGCTCTAGTCAGTGATGTGTGCTTGGAAATCAGAAGCTGATATACACAATATTTGAGGAGACTTACGAAAGTCATCTTATTAAAATCTCTCTTGAGGTTTACTAAACTAGGCCAGGTTATCTAGTCTCAGTCTCTGGATAACCCTTTGAAAATTCAATGGGAGACTGCCTGGCAGAGAATACAGATTAAAGTGACATTTATATTAGGTAACTCATAACCATTAAAGTACTTTTACTGCTCACTTTAAGACGTGCTTGGATTCTTTTTTTTTTTTTTTAAAGTATGAAACAAAACTTTAATCTATTTTTTGGTTACTTTAAAAGACAGTAACAACGTTGGGGGGTAGGGGTGGGGGGTAAAGTAGTGGAAGGGTATAGGGAACCACATACATTTTTCTACCATTTTCTCATGAAGTACTAATTAGGCATTATATATTGCTAAGAACAAAAAAGGATCAACTGACACTAAAATAGCTAAGATTTTATATATATGCCTGAGAGCATAAACTAGCCTTTCTCTGTCACTCCTTACTGCTAAACTGAAATGCTATATCTTCCCAAACTACAAAATACATTTGTATAGTACATCTTAAAATCAGTGACTGTTTACTTGGTATTTTACACAAACGTCCAACCACCATGACAGATTCTGCTGCTGGAGGAGGAGCCTGAGTGACAGACATGGTGGAGTCCTTGCCAGCTTGAAAGAAACATAGGGACAGACCTCTGACATCTGTCTAGATTCCCACAAGCAGCTCACAGTGGGAGAAATAACTTGCCAAAAAGCATAAAGCAGATGGGAATTCCACTATGCTGCCATTCATCAGGTGAGCAACAGCAAGTAGGACTTTACCTATGTGGTCAAACAAAAAAACAGAGACAAAAATAGAAAGAAAATCTGTTAACAAATAAGTGCTAGGTATATAGTCTTTTTGCTTTCATAGACTGTTATTTTTCCATACTCCATTACTATAGTTTCCATCACATATGAGTATCAACCCTTATTATTTTTTCCTGCCTCATTATATTATACGTAAACTACCTTAACACTTCTAGAACAAGATGAGGCAGGTTAAAGAGGGAAGGATCCATGTTGAGATTTTCTTTCTGTCTCATACCCTAATTCTACTCCATAACATGTTACCAAAAAGCCCGAACGAACTTTTTGGCCAAACCAATATTTAAGGAACTGATAATGTTACAGAGTTATGTTATAGTATGTATTTAATGAGAGCTAATACATAAAGAAACAGTACAACAAAATTATTTTATGTCTCTATTTACAGTGATGGTTCTAGCTATATTTTTAAGGCACTGTCTACAATAAAGCAGGAAGAACATCTAACTTTTTATATTGCTCTATTTCAGATCTAGCAGCTGACACTCAATGTAGCTTGGCAAGTTCTTTAAAGGCTTTCCAACATTTGGCATTAGCCTACCAGAGAGCAGGGCCTTTTATATTCAGCTTTGCTGCAAAATGTCTCACTCACCAGTACTCAAAGGAGGTCACAGTTTTCCCAGCAAAAGGAAAATAAAATTGGAGCTGACACTTATTTGGTAGAATGCTGTTATCAGCAAGTATTTATCTTCCATACTCTTCCCATGCCACAGGCCTACACCAGAAGCTAGTTTTTTCTCTTCTTTATTCAAAACACAGTGCAGCCTTTAATCATCAGCACTGCTTGCAATCCCAACTCCCCTATCCCTATTATAAGAAAAATAAATCTGTTGGCTAAAATGAACAAAAATAAACATAAGATGCTTCTATACTTTTCTTATAGTGTACTTAAAACTATGAAGTCAAAGATAGCTACAGGTTTAGCAATATGTTAAACAAATTCTGAACAGAATTAACTTTGATTCTTAACAGTTAAAAGCAATTTCTCCTAATGAGGTAAAATTCAGCTGAGAGGATATAAAAGAAAAAGTAGATACTGGAACTAACGGAGTCATTAGTTGCTATAAATAAGGATGGCATTAGCATCTCCTTTAAGAGATCAACAGAATACACAAGATCCTTCAGGTGATGGATGCAGCACCTAAAGAGTTGGTGTATACCCCAGAGACACCCAATAAAAACTCACTCTTCAAACTATTCTAATATATACAGTTGTTACATCAACACTTATTTAATGATAATGACATACAATCAGCATCTGGTCATTACCAACAGTATGAATGCTTTAAATTATGGATGTTTGATTTTTTTTTTTTTTGAGAGCACCAATTTGCAAAAGGTTTCGAGGAAAAAAAAAATTCTGACAGAGAATCTCCTTTCATCATCAAGAATCAGTAGCTTAGCCACCTTTCAGACAGTTTAGAAGTTTTTTAAGATAGTTTCAGGGGGAAAAGAAAGCTCTGAACAAAACAAAACAGATGCTGTGTTTAAGAGTGGCAGTGGAGGGAAGCAGGGGAGAAGAGATGACACATAAGATGGGAGGCAGTGGTGGGTACAGAAGGCGTCTTCTCTGAGGAAGGGCAAACGAGAAGTCAGCCCTGGTGAGACCTCAGAGAGAGGAGTTTAGGTAGAGGGCACATACGAAAGCCAGAAGTACAGGAAGAAGCTTAATATGTTTGGGGAACAGAATGGTCACTGTGTTTGAAAGCTCATAAATAGGAAGGAGACAGGTACAAAATAAGATCAAAGAGGTGAGCAGGGTTTGCATCATGTAAACCTTTCAACAATGAGATGGGGCTTGAATTTTATTCTAAATACACTGATAAACCCTGCAGGATTTTAAAGCAAAGGAATTACCATGGTCTCATTTATATTCTGAAAGGATCACCTTTAGTTACTCTCTCGGATAATTCATTATGAAGGAGTTAAGAGTAGAAGCAGGAAGACCAGCTAGAAGGCTAGCTTGGAAGCCCAAGTGAGAGAAAAACATGGCTTAGAGTAGGGTGGTAGCAGTGAAGACTAAGGGACATGGATTCGAAATGTATTTCAAAAAGAGAGCTGACAGGACATGCAGGCAGACACACTATGAAGGGAGTCGGACACATTAGTAAGGAAAGAGGTAAGGGTGACATATCATACTTGGAAGATGTTAACTTAGAGATGGTAGTTAAATCAAGGGGATAAGTCAGAGCACACAGGTCTGAGTCTGAAAGACTCCAGATATAGAAAAATGATACAACTCAACCTCTGTTGGTTCTTTAAAGAGGTGGTGGGGGGGGGAACACAACCATGTTTTCAGTAAGCCAGTATGTGAAGCCTATCTTTTAATGATCTTTCTCCAAACAATAGGTAAAGAGAGAAAAGAAAGTTACGGTGTATTTTTCTTAATTTTTATTCTTTTCTGTGACAGAAACTCCCCCACCCTCCACCCCCACGTGCTGACTTCCATCTGATATTTAACGAATTTAACTGAATCAAACGAACCCATTCAGGTTTTCTCCTTTCAAAATCATCTTTTTAAAAAGAATTCGCTAAGTTTAGTAATAAAATTAACTGAAAACAAATAATGAAGTTATAAAATACTATTTGATTCAAATTATCATCTGAATACCAGTTTTTCTAATTAGTAATCACACCTACAACTCTGATTAACATCACAATCTTAACAATACATGAATCAATCATACAATTTATTTTACATTAAATTCAGAGATTTCCAATTAAAATAATTTTCCCCTTTCATAATGCTAATAAAGGTGATGGAGAAATGTGTTAGTCATTGCTTTTCTATGAATCAGGCTGGGTCATCCACTCAAAACACCAGACTCCAACAGATCTACCACTTTCTCATTGAATGACTCTGACAAAGTCATTTACTAACTTTAAACATATATCAGGACTGGAAACTACCCAAACTCCCATCAATAGTAGAAGAGATAAATAAACTGGGGTATATTCACACAATGGAAAACTATACAGCAAACAGAATAAGTGAACTACAACTACACACAACCACCTGAATAACTAGCACAACCAATGTTGAACAAGAGAAGACAGAACTAAAAAAAATACATACGTAGGATTCTATTTATATGAAATATAAAAACAAACTCAACTAAACTGTTAGAATAGTGCTCATGCTTGGGAGGGGAGAGGCAGTGACGTAAGGAGAATGAGGGAGGTTTTCGGGGTGCTGGTAATATTCTATTTCTTGATATGAGTGCAGATTATATAAATGTGCTCAATTTGGAAAAACTCATTGAGCTTTATACATTGTACTATATATTATACTTCAATAAAAAGTTATACACATGAAATGTGAAAGAAATATAGCAAAATGTGAACATTCCAGACCTCATTAGGTTAAACGAGTTGTAAAAGCATGAGTATTTATCTTACTCACTGTGATAAACAGAAAAATGGTTTCCCAAATATGCCTGTGTCCTAATCTCCTGAACCTGTGAATATGTTATGCTACACAGCAATGGGGAATTAAGGTGCTAATCAAATAACCTTAAAATAGGGAGATTATCTTGGATTATGAAGTGAGCCCAATGTAATTACAAGAGTCATTAATTTAATTTAATTTATTGTTTAATAATTTTATTTATTTAATTTATTAAAAAATAATTTTAAATAATTTATTTAAATAAATTTATTTAATTGTGCAAGAAGGAGGCAGAAGAGTCAATGTCAGAGCTGCAGAATGTCAGAAAGACCCAACTAGCCACTGCTGGCTTTGACAACAGAAGGGAGCCACAAGCCAAGGAATGTGGGCAGCCTTTAGAAGCTGGAAAATGCAAAGAAATAGATTTGCCCTTAGAGTGTCCAAGAAGGAATGCAACCCTGCCAACATCTTGATTTTAGCCTGGTGAGGCTCATTTCAGACTTCTGATTTCCAGAACTGAAAAGATAATAAATTTGTAAAGGGAGCTAATGATCTACTCTGCTCCAGCTCTATGCTAGTCAGAGAATGCTTAGAGTGTTTGGTTTAATTCTGGATGCCACATTTAAAAGGATATTATGCAAACTGGAACACACTCAAAAGAAAATGACCAAAAGAACTTAAAGCCACCCAACATGACAACAATTGAAGGAAGTGGAGATATTTAACCAACAGACAAGACAACTTAGGGAAGAGACATAATCATACACAAGCCACACTCAAGTATACCATGTCATGAAAACTATTTTGCTCAGTATGGTATTTTACAATCATTGTTGCAACAGTATGTGCTGCCCTCAACTGTGGCAAATATCAATTCTACACACTGATTAAAATGTGGCAACACACTGGTCAAAACTTCATGGTATACTAGAGAACACAGGCACACTGGCCAAGCACCACTGATGTAGACATTACAGAAAAATAGATTTCAATTCAGTATAAAGACTTTCTAACTGGGTTGTTTAAATAAAAAATGGGCTTACAAGAAGGGTAATATATTTGCTGTACCTGAAGGTGTGACGAAGGAAACTCAAGAGTATTGAAAAGGGAAAGGGACAGGATGACCTTTAATGGTTCCTTTGATCCTGAGATTCTAATGATTCCACATTTCGATTCTCAGATAAGTTGTGCCTATTTTTTTTTTTTTTTTTTTTTTGGTGGTATGCGGGCTTCTCACTGCTGTGGTCTCTCCCGTTGGCTCCGGACACACAGGCCCAGCGGCCATGACTCACGGGCCCAGCCGCTCCGCGGCATGTGGGATCCTCCCAGAACGGGGCACGAACCCGCGTCCCCTGCATCAGCAGGTGGACTCTCAACCACTGCGCCACCAGGGGAGCCCCAGTTGTGCCTATTTTAAAATATCCCATATGGACTGATTATTCAGAAGCAAATAGAATACTAAAATGGAAAGCACATCAAATTATAAAGGGAAGATGTACTGAGACAGGGTAAAGAGAAGTATCTTGAAGACACTATTCTTTTTTTTTTTTCTGAAGACACTATTCTTGAAACTTGAAATGTATATTGCTAGTAAAGCCACAAATACATGAATTTGTTTTTAATTTAAAAAAAAATTTTTTTAATTTATTTTTGGCTGTGTTGGGTCTTCGTTGCTGCACGTGGGCTTTCTCTAGTGGCAGCGAGCGGAGGCTACTCTTCAGTGCGGTGCGTGGGCTTCTCATTGCGATGGCTTCTTTTGTTGCACACAGCATGGGCTCTAGGACCATGGACTTCAGTAGTTGCGGCACGTGGGCTCAGTAGCTGTGGCTCATGGGCTCTAGAGCACAGACTCAGTAGTTGTGGCACATGGGCTTAGCTGGGGCGCAGCATGTGGGATCTTCCTGGACCAGAGATCGAACCTGTGTCCCCTGCATTGGCAGGCGGATTCTTAACCACTGTGCCACCAGGGGAATCCTTTCATTAATTTTTTAATTGAAGTACAGTTGATTTACAATGTTGTGTTAGTTTCAGGTGTACAGCAAAGTGGTTCAGTTATATATATTTCTTTTTCAGATTCTTCTCCATTATAGGTTGTTATAAGATATTGAATATAGTATAGTCCCCTGTGCTGTACATTAGGTCCTTGTTGTTTATCTATTTCATATATAGTAGTATGTATACGTTAACCCCAAACTCCTAATTTATCCCTATAAATTCTTAAATCAAGTCTACCAAACCAAACTTTTCTGCTCTCCTTTTGTTACCAGGATTACTTTTTGAAAGCAGAGCTTACATGAATACCTATTTGTAAAAGCAGCAATATAACAGAGGTGAATAAACACAAATTTACTCTCCCTGGAAAGGAGACATGAGACTGATCTGATAGCCTTCAAGAGCAGCATCCTGTCAGACTGAAGTATCAGCCTGTGAGTTAGAATGAGAAAAATCAGTATCGTTGAATAGAAAAAGTTATAAAAAGAAGAAAACATTCACTGGGTATGGTGCCGTTACACTGTTTACCGTCAAAAGCTTAAGTCTCAATTCAATTCTCTCATGGATAAAGGGCTGTATTTACCCAGTGTTAGCCCATGTTCATCTTGAACAATGTACTCACAAAACATAAACTTTTAAATTTCTTATTCAGTAACATTTAACTTCTGTGCTCGGGGTCATCATTGGTAAGAGCTCTTAGAAATATTCTTTCTCTGGAGATATTTTCAGCTACCCTGGAAGAACTACCATCTTAAAACCAATGGATGGGGCTTCCCTGGTGGTGCAGTGGTTAAGAATCCGCCTGCCAATGCAGGGGACACGGGTTCAAGCCCTGGTCCAGGAAGATCCCACATACCGTGGAGCAACTAAGCCCGTGTGCCACAACTACTGAGCCTGCACTCTAGAGCCCGCAAGCCACAACTACTGAGTCTGCACTCTAGAGCCCGCCAGCCACAACTACTGAACCCACGTGCCCAGAGCCCATGCTCCACAATGAGCAGCCCCCGCTCACTGCAACTAGAGAAAGCCCATGCACAGCAGCGAGGACCCAAGGCAGCCAAAAATAAATAAATTAAATAAATTTTTTAAAAAAAGACTCAATTGATGGTTCCATCCCTCTATCCCATTTAATCATTATACACTGAATCCCCTCTGCATCAGTTAAGCATACAACAGAGTGCAGTACATAAAACCATAATAAGCAATAGAGAAAAAAGGATTAAAGCCATGAAAATGTATTAATTTATTCTACGCAATGCACTTGTAATTCTTTCACTTTCAGTCAAGATCACAGTACAGTTTAATAGTCTAGTTCAGGGACCAATTAATCCTTTTATATTTAAATCAATCACTGACTCCTCTCCGAATAATTTAGCTTCTACATGCTGCCTCCCATTTGATGTCTTTGGGGAAAAAGCACAGTTAACACTTATGTGGCACATTAATCATGTTTAGTAATAGAAAAAGAAATGCATTATCAGAGAAATCTCTTACAGAAAGTAAAACATGCTCTAAAACATGTTATCATAATCAGTATGTGTTGTCATTTTCTTAAGTAAAACAGGGAAGTTAAACCTGGAGCTAAGAATGTACCCTTCATCTGCCTTTTTGCAGTATGCCAAATGCATGTATCTATTTATTTTTATTTTTTTGTATCTATGTATTTGATTATGTATAAAATATATATCCAGGAATAAAGCCACTCTATACAACCCCTCCCCCCCACTGCTGTCAGATTCCTCTCCCCCATCCCAACCCAAAGCAGAATGACTTGATGATGCTCAAACAATGGGAAACGGGAAAAGTAACAGAAAAGCATGTATTTTATTCAAACTGGCCTGTGTTTGGCACCTTGCCACAAAGCTGTGTCCTTTTCCTTGAATAACTCTGAAGCCTAATTAATAGCATTAATTCAATGCAATAGTTATGTGTTGTCTGAAGATCCTTACCACTGCATGTAAAGCAGTTGTTCATGTTTAAGAATATTTTCCCTAAATAAATGTGTCAAGAAAGCATTAAGAGTTCATGTGATTTAGAATGCTACTTCTTACTCTCACCAACAGCATGAGAAGGAGGTGCTCCTTTTTGTTCCTGGATCTTATTCACCACAAGAATAAGTCAATTTTGTATTCTAGTGGCCACACCATGGATTATAAATGCAGGGTTTAGTTTCAGAAATTTCAAAGCAAATGTAAGCACTTTTCAAACAGTCCATAAGTGAGTATTTTCAAAAATTTTTAACTGATTAACTTTGGCTGTAAATCCAGCACTGAAAAAAGTGGTGTCTGTATCCTGGCATAACCCAAATGCACTGCTGACTCAGGAGCTCTGCCAGTTCAAACAGTTCCAAAGGGAGGGAAGCACACAGTGAATGTTAGCTCTGTGTTCACTTCACACCAACACAGAGAAATCAAATGGCAACAGTTTAAGATCAGGTCTATAATACTAGTAGGAAGAATAATTTAAAAAGAGGCCATGATATAGGCGGTAATCTGAACTCATAAGAGCACACAGCATCTAAAGAAAGAAATTCAAAAGCCTGGCTACACTGTCACATTGAAGAAATATTTCTCTGGTGTGTGAACTGTGACAGCCTCTGAGAATCTGTTTGACAATTATGACCTACAAATAATCATCAGGTGGAAAAATAGTGTCATTTCTCTCTAATCCCTAGAATAGTCATATCAAAGAAACATTTAGAAAGAACAAAAGCCTTCTGTCTTTTTTTCTTCTCAGAATAGAACACTTCTAACCGAGATTAAACAAGTGAACCAAAGCTTATCATCAAAAATCATCTTGTCCCTAGAATATGAAGTCACACCAGCTAACAAGCTACCATCAGCAGGATGTGTCTGCCTTGTGTTGAGTTCATGGTGGTTGCGATTCATTCACACTCCTCAGTCTAGTTTCCCCTTGCTAAGCGAGAATTAAAAGTGCCACAGATAGACAAGATGGTAAGAGACCATACAGATCACTAAAAAAACAAATCCCAGGAGTTAAATGCAAGGGGGAAAAAAGCCTCCTGTATGTGTTTGGGTAAAATGCACTCTTACTGTATTTCAGGGACTGTACCTCTCAGATGGTGAATCCCAAGAGGTAAAACGCTACATGCTTTCTGGATTCAGTTTAGGATAGTGTTCAAAAGAAGATCATAAAATGCTAGACAGTCTTTTTGAACACTGGTGTATCTTTCCTTTCTCTTCTCGATCTCTAATCTAGCTATCTTAAATCTGGGCCCAGATGGCACTGACGTCCCCTGGCTGAGACAGCAGATGAAAACCTTACCACGTCCCCAGAGTGCTCCTCTCTCAGGGTCAGCCCCAATCTGAGCTGCTCTGCACAATCCTCTCCCATCATCCTGGCAGCAGAGGCTGCAAAGCCTCTAGATAGGGATCTCAGGTACCTCTTCTTTTCTTTAAAAAAATTTTTATACTAATTATTATTTAGTATTTATTTATTTTTGGCTGCATTGGGTCTTTGTTGCTGCGTGCAGCCTTTCTATAGTTGCAGCGAGCGGGGGCTGCTCTTCATTGCGGTGCGCGAGCTTCTCATTGCGGCAGCTTCTCTTGTTGTGGAGCACAGGCTCTAGGTGCGCAGGCTTCAGTAGTTGTGGCACATGGGCTCAGTAGTTGTGGCACATGGGCTCAGTAGTTGTGGCACACGGGCTTAGTTGCTCCACGGCACGTGGGATCTTCCCGGACCAGGGCTCAAACCCATGTCCCCGGCACTGACAGGCGGATTCTTAACCACTGCGCCACCAGGGAAGTCCCTTGGGTACTTCTTAAGAGCCCCCGACGTGGTAGGTTCTCTCTTCTTTTACTAGGCTGTTTGTACTTGCGACTAACATATCTATGGACAGTCAGTATTGAAAACTATAGTGTGACACAAAGTATGAGGCACAGCATATCTGGTGTTCTTCTATAAATCTTACATTGAACATAATTTGATCAATATCAAGACACCAGACTGTCAAATAAATAACCCAGTAAGCATTATGATTACCAAAGACAATCCAATTTAGAGTTACTATTATATTAGCAGTCATCTTCAGACGAATTACAAGTAAAAAGGGAAAGGAAGCATATTAATGCAACAAAAATTATTAATTCACAAAGTTTTTAAGCAGCCTTTCAAAATCATCAATAACAAGATGTAGTAGGTAATAAATAAAAATTAGGTGAATAAATGGTGGTATTTCTAAGTCAACATATAAAAGTTACTCTGGAAGAGACTAATGCTTAAAAAAGGAAAAACAGGTTTATAAAAACATCTTAGTTGTAAAGCTAATATTAAAATTCTATCATTATTCTCTACATATTCTTTAATATACCATGTCTAAATCAAAATATGATAGGCTGGCTTATAGTTACTCACACAAGGGAAAGAATTCTTCTGTTATTTTAAAAAGTTGGATCAGTTAATTTTAAATAGTCATTGTTTTTTAAAAAACCGAACACAAACACATTGAGTATCTATTTGAAAGGCACTGGAATGCCCCTCCACTGACTCATTTTAAAAAAAAAAAATCACAAAAGAAATAGTTAATACTGTGATATAAAATCCAGAGCCAAATGGAGGTAAATAATTCCACCTCCCAAAATAATAGCTGGAGTGGCCATTTCAAAGAAATTCTGTATATGTAACGCATTTATCTTACATTCCGTTATCTTCTTTGTTAAATGGAATTAATTCAACATTCAAACATAACTTCAACAGTACTTTATATATATTAGAATATTTTAATAATTAATATATATGTAGTAACACGTGAAAATATAATTAAATATACCTGTTCAATTCATAAGGAAATTTGTTTTTTAGGAATCTATACTACTTATTTTTTTTTTACAACTTCATTGAAGTGTAATTGATCTACAATGTGTTAATTTCTGCTCTACAGCAAAGTGACTCAGTTATAAATATATATATTCTTTTTCATATTCTTTTCCATTATGGTTTATCACAGATATTGAATATAGCTCCCTGTGCTGTACAGTAGGACCTTGTTATTTATCCATCCTATATATACTAGTTTGCATATGCTAATCTCAAGCTCCCAAACCTTCCCTCCCCACCCTCCCCTCCCCTCGTCCCATGGCAACCACAAGTCTGTTCTCAATGTCTGTGAGTCTGTTTGTTTCACAGATATGTTCATTTGTGTTATATTTTAGATTCCACATATAAGTGATATCTCACATGGTATCTGTCTTTCTCTTCATAAGGAAATTTTTAATAGCAGGGAAAATCAGCATAGTATTTCTTTTTCATTTCCACCTGCATACAGTGAATTAAATTTTTTTTTTTTTTTTTTTTTTTTTTTTTTTTTGCGGTACGCGGGCCTCTCACTGCCGTGGCCTCTCCCGCCGCGGAGCACAGGCTCCGGACGCGCAGGCTCAGCGGCCATGGCTCACGGGCCCAGCTGCTCCGCGGCATGTGGGATCTTCCTAGACCGGGGCACGAACCCATGTCCCCTGCATTGGCAGGCAGACTCTCAACCACTGCGCCACCAGGGAAGCCCTAAATTTTCTTTTTAAAAAGATAAAAGAAAATGCTTTCCTTTCCTCAGCACACAAGTAGGACATCGACCCTTACTGACAAGGACATAACAAAAATATCGAGCTAGCTGTTTTACAGGTTTATAGAAAAATGTTGATAGTGGGAAAAAACTACTGCTTTCATTTTATTTGATAAGTGGGTTCCCTTTATCCAACAAATCTGCCTAGGTTAGCTACTTGGTACAAGTGACATGTTCTTGATAGTCAATATAACTTAAGGTAAAATAATGTCAGTGATTAAAAACACAGAATTAAAGAAACTAGATTAAGATAATGAGGAAACAGAAGCTGACAGTAACATTATCCAGAGACAGCTCAAGGATATTCTCCAGGGTCTCCTAGTGAGACTTAGGGATCTTTACTAGTAGTTCCTGCCCCACTCCACCCTCTAGCAAAGTCCTCGTGATAAAATCCCAGTCCTCAATACTGGAACTCTTCCCCTTGCCCTTCTATTTGAATAACCTGTACATTGTATCTGAGACACTAAAAGGTTAAATAAAGGTAGGGTTAAAGTCTTCCCTCTTGCTTTCTCTTTCAATAGTATGGAAAGGCTAGATGGTGTTAAGAAAAAGAGAAGTTTAACTACAACATTTATGGAATGTGTTTTTATTCAGGTTAGTTTTTATTTGATTTTATGAAAAAACTACAGTAACACCTGTGCTTACAAAGATATGTTACTTTTAATTGTTCAACTTAAAAACCCATTTACTACTATCTGAAAACTCTGGGGACAAAAATTTGGAATAGAATAAATAAATCTCTGACTATCACTAGTCACAAAGGGGAACAGGCACTGATACCTACTCAGGGAACCAAGAGTAGAAATAGTCGTGGGGGCAGTTCCTCAGAAACCACTGGGCTGAATGAGGGGTGGGAACCCAACCCACCCTGCCAATTCCTTCCCAGCACTTGAAACTGGGATAGAAAGAGTGAGTTCTCGTCTCTCCAGTAGATCGCACCTATTAGAACCCATAACCCTGATATCTGTATGTGACCATTTCAGGAAAGGGGTATGGGGTGGGGTGTGTGATGAGATATAGTGAAAGGAGTAGGGAGTAAAGCATTAAAAAAGGCTAGTGCAGTACCCCAGAGTGCAGTGATGAAAATTTAAGATTAGAACATGACAGTGAAAATGAAAAGGAAATACATTTTATAGGCAGACAAACCAAGAAGTATAACCTTTTGATACCGTAATGGGTACATTCGTCAACTGGTAATGTTTAAGACATAAACTAATTTATAAATCAGAATGAAGCTTCGTCTTTTTAAATATCCAGAAAAATTATTTTTCTGCAGAAAAATGAGCTAAGTTATCCACATCTTACTTGCAGTCTTTTCTTATGCCTTTTAACTGGGAGGTGAGGCAGTGCATCAAGTTACAGACAGCCATTACTATTATTGATTTCTATTTTTTAAATCTCTGTGTTTTTAAATAATTTTTTAAAGGAGGAGACAGTGATACTTACATTGTCTCTACTTAACCTTGTTCCCAAGGAAACAGCTTAAGTCTCAAAATCAGACCCTGCGTAATTGTTGACTACAAAGGAAGTATGCTACAATGAGACACTGCACTTTAGCAGAATGAAAATGGCCAGCTTGGTTTTTGCCTTAATATCAAACAAAAGTCTCTGATTTTCATAGAGACCAATACTTTCTACTAAGCATATGCTGACAGGAATAGGTTACATTACTTAACATGTTCTCAAGTGCGGAATGTTACTATTTTCAGTGGCATTCTATTCTAGATTAAAACAAAGATGTAACTGAAACCATCTTTATTTTTAGATACTAGGGACGGCCTCTTGGAAGAAACTCAGCTTTGAAGTCATTCTGTTAAAAGTGGAGATAACTGCTCATAAACCATCATAGATGAACATATTTCCCATGACCAAATAGCTTGAGATTAAAATGATTTAAATTTTATACATTTTATATTAGTAAAAGAACCCAACAACAATTAAACATAAATCTTCTTGAATATACTACATAATTTCTAATAATATAACTGTGAATCTCCTACCTTTTATAACCAGCCCTTTTCTAGAGAAAGCATTTAACAATTTGGCATAGCCAAAGAAAGAGTGATACATGAATCATTTGCAGACTTAGGAAAAAGTAAATGAAATACAGAGAATTCCATAATTACAGTCAAAACCTCTATACTTCTAAATAAATGTTTTCTTGTTAAAGATTTAGAAATATTTAAACCAGGCAGTTCTAACATAACTGGTATTGAGTCTAAAAATGTAACATTGCATGGACATTTTATTTTGCCCAAAATATACAAATGGTAAAGGAAGCCTGGTTAACTCAAAACTTAGCCTCATTTACCGCTATACTTCAACAAACTAAAATAAACATTAGGAAAACACCTGGGAGACAGAACCTTACAGAAAGTGCACCCATCCAGGGCCCTTCCACATGGGGAGAAATGGTTCTGGGAGCATAATAATGATATGATTTCAGATGTGACAACCGAGATTCATGATGATGGTCCCACATCCTCCGGGAACTATTAAATATATTCCAAATATTCTGATTACAAAGACAGAGAATTAGGGAACATATTTGAGAGATTTACATTAAAAAGAGGAAAATGAAAAAGGAATTTTGAGAGAGAGAGAAAAAAAAGGGAGAGAGAGATAAAGAGAAAGAGAGAGGGAAAGAAAAAGAAAAAGGGAAAAGGAAGAAAGGAGAGAACAGAAAAAAAGAAAGAAAAAAGGAAATCCCTGGAGAATAAAATTCTAGGACAGGATTTTTCAAACAGTTGGGGTCATGAAACCAGTTTAGTGAATTTCAACCAATATCTTTTAACTAAATAGAACAGAATAAAATAGAATAGAAAACATAACAGAATCTCAGACTTGTTTTCAAGAAAGCGAGAGAGAGACACAAACACATGTACGCTAGTTGCAATGTAAGATTCATTTCTTTGAATGCAGTTAAGAATAATTTAAAAGTTCTTTCAAAGATCCAATATTGTGGTAAACCTCAATTTAATATCCCAATAACATGAAGATTTTTCATTAATATTGGCCTTTGAAAATGCTGTTAAAGCCCCAAACCATAATTCACAGCTAGATTCTTCTAGGTATAACACCATAACTCAAAAGTTAACATTTTGACTCTAAGTGTTCAATTAACTCCTTCATGATACAAGACACAGCACTGCTTTTCTAATACTGGTACCCTAGCAGGCCAGGACAGTATATGCACTCAGAAAATAATCAAGAAGATGCACGAAGTCTGAAAATAGAAATAACAATTTCACTAAAATTTATTAGACCAGTCTGTGCGTGCTATAAAATTTCTCTGTGCGGGACTTCCCAGGTGGCACGGTGGTTAAGAATCTGCCTGCCAATGCAGGGGACACGGGTTCGAGCCCTGGCCCAGGAAGATCCCACATGTCGCGGAGCAACTAAGCCCGTGTACCACAACTACTGAGCCTGCGCTCTAGAGCCCGTGAGCCACAACTACTGAGCCCACGTGCTGCAACCACTGAAGCCCACATGCCTAGAGCCCGTGCTCCGCAACAAAGAGAAGCCACCACAATGAGAAGCCCGCATGCAGCAACGAAGACCCAATGCAGCCAAAAATAAATAAATAAATTTTAAAAAACAAACAAACAAAAAATTTCTCTGTGTACACATGGAATAGGGACCATCAATACTAAAACTCTCTATAAGCTAAACGTATCTACTGAATGGGAAATTAAGAGCCAACACCACTGAGACATTCTAATAACCAGTGGCAGGAAGCCAAGCCTGGTTCATACAAAAGCAGTAAATTTAAAGACTTCTCCCTCTGAATTAAAAGCACATCGTACATAGAAGATGGTAATTCTTTTTTTCATTAAATCGTTATGCAAGCTCCATTTATAGATATCCAAATTCACTTGTTTTAAGTTTATAGTTCAAGAAATGTACATTCTTCAAACTTAATAAAAATGCTCATTTTTCAAATATTTAACAATATACTTTAAAAACATATACTGTACAAAACTGTATTCATAAAACGAACATATAAAAATACCTAAATTAGGAAGCCAATGTTTTATAAAGTCTAATCCTAAAAAAATGGGTTATTTGTAGATTCTTCTATATCATAAGCAATTCCCACAGAATGAAAATATGAAAGAATATTATATAACATCAAGAAACAGAAGATATATTTTGCTAAGACAAAACAGTAGAATCCAGTTAGTCAGTATTTCATTTAAATAATTTTTTTAAACTAGAAATACAGTTTTACTCTCCCTATAAAGGGAGTAAATCTTCTGTATAATCTCTATGATTTCAAAATCATAAATGAAAAATTAATTCTAATTAACCTAGATATTAACTCTGTCATTAGGAGTAAAAGTTGGCTAATAGGGTCATATGCAAAGAGTAACGATAAATGGCAACAAATTTTATCAAGAGATAGGCCCTAAGGAGGCACGCTAATTGATAAGAAGACAAGAAACAAGGTGAACCACAGCCATACTTCTAGCATTTAAAGAGATGCGTACGCTGAGAAACCACATGCCAAAAAGCCACAATCAAATGATAGCTTGCCACTCAATTTAACAGCAGCAGCCAACCAGTTTTCTGTTATTGAAGTCTAAAGTATATTACGTGCTTAACTAACTTTCAAAAGCACATTTCATTTGGCTGAGAAGCAGAAAGACAGTGTCTTGGGGTAAATGTCTTTCACAGAGTAAAGGAGTCATTAGGGGGCAAGGATTAGAATTCAAAGCCATGAGTGACTTGTCTTTTGTGAGCTCAAAGAGATGACCTGATACACAGGACAGAGACACAAAAAGGTCAGACTGAAAGGATGATGAAAGTCTTTAGGAAATACAAAGGTTGAGAGAGAGGGAGTGTTGTTAGGTCCAATATTACTGGAAGTGGGTCTTACCGGGCCCAAAACTCAATCTTGGATGCCTAAAGGCATCTGTTTCATTCTGCAAGAGACAGAACCTAAAGACATTTAACTAATGGGAAAACTGCTCCAAGATTTTACGGAGTTTTGCTGTAGAAATTAATTCTTTACCATCCATTGAGAAAAATGTTTTGGTGTCATTCTAAAATGGTGTTAAATCAATTGTGATCTTTGTGGGGGTAAAAGCTGGAAAGCATCATTCACTCTTGAAGACAGCCAGTTAAGAACAAAAATCGCTAGTCATGTGTTGGACTCTGGTTTGCATTACAGACCAGTCTCAAAGAGACTACATTTCATAATCTCCCTGAAACGGCCGAGGCCCATTCCACACGAAAGATACAATATACTCTTAAATGATGACAAAGACAGTAGCAGTAAACCTCAGCAGAGAAGCCAAATCTTCAGCATCCAAACTCCGAAGCTCTATCTACTCGTATTTTGTGCAGCAGAGCTAATTAGCTGCATTAAATGAGTAGTTCAGTATTCACATGCTATCCAGAGTTGCATGCCATCTCTGCCATCAGCCCTGTCATCAGCACTTAAATTCCAGTGAGAGCTTTCTAGGTAATGATCTAATAAATGAAGATGTAGCATTCTGTTTATGAAATATTGGTGACTGCTCTTTTGCTGCTGGATAAGCCTAGTCTGTCCCATATTCAGACTAATGGTCTTTATTGCAATCTCTGAAACAGTTTACACATGGAGACAGTCCAAAAGTCAATTTCAGTACCTTTACATTCACCTGGCAATCTAGCACATTTATAAACAGGATTCAGTTCATTAAAATGTATTATTGCATATGTTTTTTGATACAGTGTCTTATGAATTCTGAAATAACTTTATCATTTAGTCAAGGACTCAACCAAAACTTCACATATTTTTCTTACTTATTTCTGGTAAGATGTGTAACAGAAAAGTTTTTAAGCCCTTTAAATTACTAAAAGAGGGTTTCCCTGGTGGCGCAGTGGTTGAAAGTCCGCCTGCCGATGCAGGGGACACGGGTTCGTGCCCCGGTCCGGGAAGATCCCACATGCCGCGGAGCAGCTGGGCCTGTGAGCCATGGCCGCTGAGCCTGCGTGTCCGGAGCCTGTGCTCCGCAACGGGAGAGGCCACAACAGTGAGAGGCCCACGTACCGCAAAAAAAAAAAAAAAAAAAAAAAAATTACTAAAAGAATTCAACTGTAGCCAATCAAAAGACATAAATTGTATCTTCTTCCTGACCAAGAAAAGGAATCAGCTAGCACTCTTAAACTGAAAAGCGGCGATTATTTCCCACTTAAGTTCTAAAGGAACAGCATCAGCTTCTGATTTGAGGCACCCATCCTTCTCAGTTGATCTGATTTCTCATTTTAAGATGTGAACAAGGACACAAAGAAAATATACCTTCATTTGTTTATTTTCAACCTAAGCAATGTTAAACTTCTAAAATTCAAAAGTACTATTTCATATATATTCTGGAGATAAGTATATATAATTATTATACTCATACATCTGTATAAGTAGTAAAATTAAAACAAATGTTGAGATTATTAAAAGTCCAAAGAAGTTTATACTATAGCATAAATCAGCAATAAGACCTTTCACTTTTTCATCTCTATAATGGAAAAGAAACAGACCACAGGCTAATCTGGTATCTTGTTAACCATTTATACAGCCATTTTTAACGCCCCAAATGTTTTTTTTTTTTTTTTTTTTTTTGCGTTATGTGGGCCTCTCACTGTCGTGGCCTCTCTCGTTGCGGAGCACAGGCTCCGGACGTGCTGGCTCAGCGGCCATGGCTTATGGGCCTAGCCGCTCTGCGGCATGTGGGATCTTCCTGGACCAGGGCACGAACCCGTGTCCCCTGCATCGGCAGGTGGACTCTCAACCACTGCGCCACCAGGGAAGCCCTCCCCAAATGTTTTTTAAGGTCATCAAAAGATGAAATGGGAAGGCTTTCTTTCAGACATAAGTTGCTAATAACTGTTTTTAATCAGTGTTGCTGGAAAGAGAATACTGTCCAATTGGGAAAGTTGAATTAAAAGCAATTTAACCAACTGTAAAACAAGGACAGCATAACAGAGTACATAGTGGTTTATGGACTTCCAAATTTAGCATTTATGTACTCTCAAATATTATCATATTCCTCCATTCCCCCTCAGTTAACATTCTAAAACATCAGTAGTTTTTCATCCCTTTTAGTTGAATGTCTTATAAACACAAATGTAAAATACAAGTACGTTAATTAAAGATCTTAGTATGGTATATGTAGATGGTACTTAATAAAGTAATAAGTTGTTATGCTTATAAAGACACATGAAATAATCATTTCCATTCATAGGTTTACATGAAATAGATGTAATAGAACAAAAATTTTAAATTTGTATGTCAAGTGTCCTTAAATAAGCTTGATTTCACAGGCAATGCCTCCCCAAAAATCATACTGTGCAGAAAAATGTTTTATAGTATAAAATATATAAAATGTAATTGTTTAAATATTGAGGGAAAATATTACAGTAATGAAACAGAAAAAAAACACTGAGGAACTAAAAACATAAATGAGGCACCAAGAAAAGGGCTTGAAATTATACTTTAATTCTGATTTATGTGCTATTATTTTTAACATAATAAAAAAGTTACAGAAGTAACAAAAATAAATCAGTGTCATAAAATCCAACATTATCACCTTAAATGAAATACTTGGAAAAAGTCTTTTTCTCAACTGTGAGGCAAAAAAACCCTTCAAATACTATACAATTCCACGTATGAAATTCATATATTGTGAGAGAAAAGTAAAATAAGTTCAAGATTATTCCTGCACACTCCACAGGAAACAGTCCAGGATCACCTTCTCTGAACTTGGAGAACATCTCTGTGTATCCCTAAAGGTATCCGGAATTGTGCCAACTAGGCAAATTTCTAGTAAGCCAGGAGGTGTCACTTTGTATTAATATACTCAGTATTAAAAATCTGAGAAATATTTTAAGGCCTAAGGTGTTAAAAAGCAACCATATGTATGCCAATAATTTGATAATTTAACTATAGATTACAATTATTGGACTGCATTGGGAGGAAAGATTCTAGATTCAACCATATCTTAAGTATACACACACCAACACAAATGACGCTTGTTTTATAGAGCTTTGACTTCTGCAGAATTATTAATTCACTGAAGATAAATGGAAGTGAAAGGACAGAGATAAGAAAAAAGTTAAAGACATAAAAGCATGGTGTCATCTTTAAGAAGAGGAAGTGGAAACTGAAGACAGTGGTGTAAGAGTATCTGTGTCTCCTGTTATTCTCTACAGTCTGCTTTCCTTCCCCTTCCATCTCTGAGGCTCAGCTCACATCTATAAACATGCTAACCACTAACCCAAAGCCTTCTTATCACTAACTTGATAAGAATATAAATTACTTTTCTTCATCTTTAACTTTAAAAATTCTAAGTAATTTTAAAGCAATTTGGGGATAGGGGAAAGGTTTCTTTCAAGTCATGAGACTCACTTATTTCCAAAACTAAACTTTCACTGTTTGTCCTGCCTAACTTTTAAATTCCACCTTCTAAAGTTGTCCACATAAACATTTTTACCCAGATGCATTTTTTGTTTATTTGAAAATAAATTGTAGTTAGGGACTTCCCTGGTGGTCCAGTGGTTAAGAGTCCATGCTCCCAATGCAGGACGCCCGGGTTCGATCCTTGGTCAAGGAACTAGATCCTGCAAGCTGCTCAACTAAGAGTTCACATGCTGCAATTAAAAGAGCACGCATGCTGCAACTAAAGATCCCATGTGCCGCAACTAAGACCCAGCGCAGCCAAAACCAAACCAAACAAACAAAAACCCAGATATTCAAATAAAAACGTACTTAAAAAAACTGTAGTTACACATAACATGGCTATTTTAATGCAAGGCTATAAAATCAGTTCTCAATTGTTCAGCACTAAGAAGGGCAATGTCAGAGGGTCTTACAATTAGGCAGACCTGAGTTCAAGTGTGATCCATTATTAACTGCCTTAAGTTAATTAACCTTTCTGTATTTCAGTTTTCAAGGCTCTAAAATAGAGATAATAATGCCTAACTCACAGAGATATAAACATTAAATAAGATAAGATGTGATCATGCTCTGTATATAATAGTTACTGAAATTAATTAAAGTTCTCACTACAAATCAGAATGAAATCATCTACTCATCAGTACTCATCTCAAATTACCTAATGTGAGTTTGGGAATGTAAGTTCAAATTTTACAATTCAAGTAAATATATTAGAAAACATACTAGGGCTTCCCTGGTGGCGCAGTGGTTAAGAATCCGCCTGCCAATGCAGGGGACATGGTTTCCAGCCCTGGTCCGGGAAAATCCCATGTGCTGCGGAGCAGCTAAGCCCGTGCGCCACAACTACTGAGCCCACATGGCGCAACTACTGAAGCCCACGTGCCTAGAGCCCGTGCTCTGCAACAAGAGAAGCCACCGAACGAGAAGCCCGCGCACCGCAACGAAGAGTAGCCCCCGCTCGCCACAACTAGAAAAAAGCCCATGCGTAGCAACAAAGACCCAATGCAGCCAAATAAATAAATAAATAACTTTTTAAAAAAGAGAGAGAAAACATACTAGAAAGGAAAATCCACTCCAAAAATCCAAATAACAAAGTATTACAAAAGTCACATCCAAACAAATCAATTGTGCCACTGGTTTTTAAACTCTTCTGAGCAATACTGTCTTCTTTTCACACAAAATTTTACACAGCACCCGAATCTATTTTAAAAAGGAAAGACCAGAGGGGCCCAGACTGGAGTGAAGGCTATTTTCACTCAGATGGCCTCACAGTCCTGCACACCACACAAAGTCCCAGAGCTCTTCATACCCCTTACCTGAGAACTGCTTACTCTATGCCAATCTAATCTGTCTACATGATGTTCCATACAGAAAGTGGACACACTTTGTGCCTTTCCTGCCTTCTTGCAAGGTACCGGCTCCTCCACCTTTCTGTCTACTTTATTCCTCAAAAGAAGATCAAGATTGTTCCCATAGGCTCTACAGGATAGCCCAGAACAATACCCTTCTTTGAACTTGGAGTATTCTTTCTGTATCACTCATCTGGACCCTCAGGACAGCACCTTGCTTGATATTATTCAAGTTGGGGCATTTCTGTCTTCTCTGCATACCTAGTCCCACCAGTGAGAACAAGGTATGTGTTAGCCTCTGAACAGTCCTGAAGAAAACCCAGCAGATCACTTTTTTGTATTAGTTGTAGGCACTGAGTGTGCTTTGAGAAATGGGGGGGGGGGGTCATTTTATTATAATTACGCACTGTTTTGGATTATCTAAGCTACTGCTAGTTTCACATACCTCCAAAACAATCTCATTGACCTAAGGCAAAAGCCTTTTTTAACCTCCAACATAAAAAAATTTTTTAATTGCAATATTGCAAAATTGTGCTACAAACACTTAGTTCCATTAAGTAGTACTGCTATGCTATTATTAACACAAAAATACAAACAACAGTTAGTATTTACTTCTTACGGAAAGAGGTTAATTTGATTAAACTTCTCTGCTCCTAAAATCTTTGGAATTTGGTGCCCCGGATGTCTGGAGCATGACTGCCTGGGGAAGAAAGCATGATTGAGAAAGCAAGAGGCTTTGACAACAGCTTAGTTAAGTCTTAGAGTAAGAAGGGCGTTCCCAGGGTCTCATTAATACTCAGCTAGTCTAACAGAGGGCTGCTTTGGCGAAGGCACACAAGGAAGACTGCTTAAACACACAACAAAGCAACTGAGCCTTCTACAGTACTAAGCTGCCGAAAGGGCAGATTCCTCTCCTTACAGCTCTTCCATCTTACACTCCTTCAGCATTAAGACTCATCACAGCAGCACACAGTCGATCTCTGCTTTATAGTGAACTATTCAATTATAAACAGCGTGAGGACAGGGGCCATATCACTTCTGTCCATTGTTAAACCCCTTGCATCTAGCACAATGTATGGCATACAGCAGGCTCTTTTAAAAGGGGGGTGGGGGTGGGGGAATCTATGTATATGTATACATATATGCTGAGTATAATAAATGGATGGCAAGAACAAAGAAAAGCGTTTTCACGCTCACCATCACCATGTCATATTGATTTTTTACAATATGACCTGAAGATAGTTTTTAAATTACGTTAAATATAAGCTATCACATTAATAAATTTCCCTGCAAGGCAGGATTATACGTAGAATATTTAATATTATTTCTGACCAGATCTGAGCTTAATGTATAAACAGTTTTTAAGAATCTGAAGAAAATACGACTGCAATACAGTAGAATCTCCTTCTGCATTCTGGCAGCACATCAAAAAACCTGTCCCAACAGGCCTAATATTGCATGGTCAGCGAAGAGGAAAAGTGAAAGGAGTCTTCTACTTTGCTGCTTCTCTGAAAAGGGAATCACATTAGGCCATTAAGTAGTCAGATACATTATTTTATTGCTTGCAAAACCCTTGGGTAATAAAGAATGAGTACAAATTGCCACAGGCAGTTTTGGAGGAAAAAGAGAACTGTGCAAAACAATGACAGCTGCTCTATGCAGCACTGGACAACTGCAGTAAAGAAAACAGTGCATCAGCTGTAGTTTTTCTGCTCAAGTAGAGCACTCAGCCATGTGTGAGAAGGAGCTATATAAGCACGTAATTCTGCAGAATCTGGGTGTAAATGCATAAGGAAGAGAAAGGTGAGAGAAGAGGGAAATTTATTTTGTAAAAGCGATCACAAGTCAGATTCAGTCACACACATACATTTCCATTCTCTTCTAAATAAGACTACCATGGGCAGCCACCATGAAAAAAAGCACATGCCCCTGGGAAACACATACGTAAAAAGGTCAATACTCTTTATTGGGGGGAACATTAATATTTTCCCATGAAAATAATAAGACATAAAAATAAAGAGATTTCTTTAACGTGGTCTATGATCTAAGAAACCAACTTAATTTCTAGACAAAGAAAACCAATTTGTGTCACATCTTGTACAGGAAAATAGCAAGAATGAGTGATTTATTTTCATGGGATTCAGAGAATAAAACTGGACTCTTACCTTTAACCTTAAAAGATATTATAAAATATCAGATTTACTTCTAAAGACCACTGCTTTACTTTAACCTCTTTATTGTGCTATCTTAAAGTACTGTGTGAGATCTTCATTTTATACACTACTATACTGTTAAAGTTTTAGAAAAAATTATAAGAACCCTTCAATACTATGGTTATAAAAATATAAGAGCTTTACTTTTAAATTCATACAGAATCTCATTACAAAATCATGTAAGAGTTTTATCTGTAACAAAAAACAGAAAACCCTTATTTATGAATTTTCAACTTTCAAATTTTCATTGTAAAGAAGAAAAATCTCTTGAGCAAAAGAATCAACTCTACCAGCTACCAACAGATGGCACAGGTGGTCACAAGCAGCCACTCCAATATCTGCTATCTCATCCTCTATAATTGGCAGGTTCATGTTTAGTTTTATGGAGTTTTAATAAGATGACTGACCCCATCGTGTTTAACAAACAAAAAAGCAGGACAAAGAAAAAATGTATAGTCTACGTAAATAAAATCCGAGATCATTTTTAAAACTAAAAGTGATGAGAAAATGATGAACATCAGTGGAAATAACTGTGGAGGATACAAAGTGAGCCCTGCACTACTGGAAACAACAATAATCAACATGAGATAAGGTCAGGAATTCCCTAGCAGTCCAGTGGCTAGGACTCAGTGCTTTCACTGCCAGGAGGAGGAGGCTGGGGTTTGATCCCTGGTTGGGGAACTAAGATCTTGCAAGCCGCATGGCGTGGCCAAAACAAAACAAACAAACAAAACAAAACGAGACCTAAGGAGAAGGTGCAAGATGGGAAAACACAGTATGAAGAATAGCATCAGTGTTTGAAAGCTTTCTGGCCCAATACTACTAATTCAGGAGAATTTAGAGGATAAACAGAATTAAAATATTCAGAGAAAGAATTCAGTGAATGGGCTCAAGGCCAGATGAAATCTACACAACACTGAAATGGGTGCTACAACAATGTAGCTCTCTATGACACCTATGCTGATCATCCGACGGGAGTTCACCTGCCTCAACAATTCTAAAATGGTCCACTTCAGTATGCCTTGGGAAAAGACACTTGGGTAGCGCTTATATTGGCAAGAGCATTCCTGTAACACAGATGATGGGAAATCAGAAAATTCTAAGCAGGCGAGATAAAAGTAAAAACAAACCATTTTGACTACATACTCCTATCAGCTAAATAATAAATGAGCACACATCCCCCAATATGTGTCTATTTGTTTACATTGACTCTAAGAAACAATAAATTGTAGATACTGTCATTTTATTAACCATTAAGGAATAAAAAACACTAATTAATTCTTACGTAAGAAATACCACAATTTGAGATGTTAAAATGCGGGGGGTGGGCGGGGGATACATCTTAGAGCCAATGAAATGTAGTATGTGGTTAACACTAATCTATTTGTAAGCTCTAAAACATCCACAAAGTTGGAATTTTAAATAGAAAGGAAAAAAGAAACAAAGTAACATTTTTATTTGTGCACTTTAACAGATTGTCTTTTACACACAAGGTTGGAGATCCTTATCAGAATAGATGGATGAAAGAAGGAAACTGGTAGAAGATGATGTTAGATCTCAATAAATAAATGGTTACTGAATGAAGAAGTAGATGCTTTATCTCCTCTATTACGTTTATTACACATCACATGAACATGATCTGTGATGAACTCAACAAGAAAAAAGGAGGAAAAGCAGACAATAAATATTTCTCATAAATTACCACCCCTCTTAACTTCTTCATTAGAGTAAATGTAGGAGTAAAGAGCACAGATTTTAGAGCAGAACAACTCTGAATTTGTAGCATGACTATGCCACTCACTATGAAAAGCACCATGGATACTTCAGTGTTCTCACCTATAAAATGAAGGTAACAGTTCTTACATCACAGGATTAAAATGGGGGATCAAATGAGTAAGTGCACATAAAGCTTTTAGCAGATTCTCAGAACATAGCAAGACTCAATAAATGGCAACACAGGGATCATATATGGGAATTAATTTCACATTTTAAATTACTTTAGATTACCTGAAGTGACAGGTGCAAAAATGATATTTGAAAGTATTTGACTTAAAATCAGTCTTATTCACCAAGACTATGTTTAGATGTCACTCTAACACAAATATTCATGGGAAGAATCCTTAAATCAAAATCCATTTTTATCTATAACCTTGAGGAAAGATCAAATAAGGGAACAGCACCAAAAATTACATACTGCCTTCTTTATTTGACATCAGGATCTGGGTGGTGGGGTGCTTTGTTAATCTAGCCCTGGGGAGGCCTCAGATGTATCTGACAGCTGACAATACTAATGGGACAGCAAAGTACACAGTCAACAACACAAAGCCAGAAGAATCTCCAAAAACAGCAGGGTTCATTTTAACAAGACACGGTCTTCTTAACAAGTGTCTTTAAAAGAAATACCAGTTTAAGTAAGAATTTATTGATAATCTGTTCTGTAAGAATGTATTCTATTGATTACCACTTTTCAAACACTAACATTTTTCGAATATAAACACTCCTGATATATGGTTTAGAATTTCCAAAATGGTCAACTGAAGAATTCTACCTGGGCATAAACCCAAATGTGGATGATGAAATATTGACAATGTTTGTGGTAAACAGGAATCACTGGCCTATAAGTTTGTTTCCTGACCCCTGCTGCCTCTGTTTATTTTATTGCCTTAGGATTGGCAATAGCTTTTCTCAAAATAAGGAATCTGAATTCTATGTACTACCTTGAACTGACTTGCCACATATGCTTTTCAGAATGTCAGTGTTTTGGATTTGAACTCTTAAATTACATTTTAAGGACACTCAGTCTGTGCTCTCTCTAGAACTGTTAGGATTCTAACCTGAAATAATACCGGTCTGTTACTGTTGTGCACAACCATATGCTAGCACTGGCATCACCTTTTATGTACTCATGGTGGCCCACATTAAAAAAGCATGTTTCCAAGATATAAAAATCGAAAGAGAAATAAAATTAAAAAAACATAGGGCTTCCCTGGTGGCGCGGTGGTTGGGAGTCCACCTGCCGATGCAGGGGACGCGGGTTCGTGCCCCGGTCTGGGAAGTTCCCACGTGCCACGGAGCGGCTGGGCCCGTGAGCCATGGCCGCTGAGCCTGTGCGTCCGGAGCCTGTGCTCCACAACGGGAGAGGCCACAGCAGTGAGAGGCCCGCGTACCGAAAAAAAAAAAAAAAAAATCGAATGGGGGACAAAAGGCAGGGCCCCAATTTGAGGTCCACCACAAGAGAGCTCTGGTTGTAACATGGGAAATAACCTGGGCACAAGGCCAAGGTACTCAAAAGAATGCAACATTGATATCATGACCTAGTCCATGAGAATGATAAAGGTGCTGCTTCCAAAAGTGACTGAGAAAAACTCAAGGGCCAAGGAATACGGAGGTTCTAGCTCATTTGAAGATTTAACACCTTCTCCCTGCAACAGCTCATAAAGTAGATGCTTCTTATCAGCCAGAAACTTAGTGGTACAAATGGATAATAATAACAAAGCGATCCTAAACAGCCCTGTTAAAGCCAATACTTGGAACTAAGACTTGTTAGCCAAACTCATTCCTCATTTAAAACAATCCTAGCTTTAGTCTTTTTCCCTAAAAGATGATGCCTACCCTAGCTTCCTTCACTCTTCAAGTCCTGATGAGTTTTTTCAACTGGCCTGGGTTCCCCATCTCCAACCAGCAGGCGTACTGCCTGGTCTAGTGGTAAAACCCTGCCTGACCCACATTCTTGCCTAGGCTACCCAGTCTCAACACATGCCTATCAGAACCCACCAAAGTCAAGGGCACTGAGGTATGAGCAGAGTTAAGGGAGCAGAAGGTATGAAGACAGGCTCAAAGCCCAGCCCCCTTTAACTTGCTGGCTGTCCGACTTTGAGTAGGTTACTTACCCTTACTGCACCTTACGTTTTACATCCATAAACTGAGGATAATTATTACCTAATAGGATTAATATCAGGATTAAATCTTTGAAAAAATGCTTAGAAGAGTAGTACACAGTACTACTTTAATCAATAAATGTTAAGATATTATTTCATTTATATTTTATATGAACAAAAGGCTTACTGCAAAAAAACACTGCAAGAGTATTATTTGTTCCTTATTTAACCAGCTTTACAAAAGAAATAAAAACTAGTTAATGTCAATTATATCTCAATAAAACTGGAAAAATTTAAAGAAATAAAAACTATAACAGGATTAGTCATTAATTCATCTATCCACATATCATCCACTGACTTACTGAAATCCTACACAAAAGACTGGGCCCTGCGCTTAAATCATTAGTCATCAGTCAAGTATCAAGTATCAGTCAAGCAGGGGTGGGCAGAGAGAAGAGGGGGACTTCATGGCCACAAAAAATAATTGTAAGAATCCATCCCCTCTTGCCATTTTTGGTTCACAGCCTTCACAGAATCAGTGTCAGGTATTATTTTGTCCCACACCTTCATTTTACAGATAAAGAAACTGGTATTTAGAAAGAAGATTTGTACAGAACCTTTATCATTATTAATAAGTTATTTTATATGTATGTAAGCATCATGTACATTTGGTATTCTTGATTACTTAGAAGCACATGTTAGATTTTATTAAGAAACCTCAATAGTGAAAATATAAATCCATATTTGAACAAATATTTTTGCATAGCTATTGAAAATTAAGGGAGATCCCAGTTTTTGGCTAAATATAAATAATATAACTAGAAACATCAACGAAAAAGAGTTTTTTCCATAATACCATTTGTCAGAAATGGTATTACTAGGTGAAAGAATGACATGAATTTTACAGTTCTCATTTTGTGGTACCATATCACTATTTAGAAAGACTGGATTTATTGACATTTTTTGAAGAGTAGCAATAAATGAGTAGGCTACCCTTCAATATCACCAGCCTTGGTTTTGTCCATTTTATTTATTTTTGCTTCTTTAATACATGTGAATGGGTACCTCCCATCTGTTTCCATCTTCATTTGTTTTAAGAAATAGGATGGATGAACAAAATACTTTTCTTGTAAAGTTTGTTAAAAAGATTATTGTAAAGACTGACTGAGGGACTCCCTAGTGATGCAGTGGTTAAGAATCCACCTGCCAATGCAGGGGACATGGGTTCAAGACCTGGTCTGCGAAGATCCCACATGCCGCAGGGCAACTAAGCCCGTGCACCACAACTACTGAAGCCCGCGTGCCTAGAGCCCATGCTCCACAAGAGAAGCCGCTGCAATAAGCCCATGCACCGCAACGAAGAGTAGCCCCCACTAGCCACAACTAGAGAAAGCCCACACGCAGCAACAAAGACCCAACACAGCCAAAAAAAAAAAAAAAAAAGGCTAAAACTGAGACTTTGCTTCATAAATAATGGCTGTTTTTATTTATCAACCATTTGCACAGAGGAGAATGGTCTAATTAAGGTTTTCAGTTTTAGTATTTTCTGGGTATTATACTTTATATATTTCTCGTGATCAGACCGTTGCTTTTCTTTTTTTAGTATTGCTGGTTTTGAAGTACTTTTTGAAAAAATTTTAATGAAACCACCAAAATACAGATAAATTACTATTGCTTCAATAAGGTTTTCTTAAAGCTTTATTTTGAAGTACAGCCAAGATAAATAAACTTTTCTGGTGTATGGTGTTTTTTGGGGGGTTTTTTTGTTTTTTTTTTTTGCGGTACGTGGGCCTCTCACTGTTGTGGCCTCTCCCGTTGTGGAATACAGGCTCCGGACACGCAGGCTCAGCGGCCATGGCTCACGGGCCCAGCCGCTCCGCGGCATGTGGGATCCTCCCAGACCGGGGCACGAACGTGTCCCCTGCATCGGCAGGCGGACTCTCAACCACTGCACCACCAGGGAAGCCCTGGTGTATGTATTTTTAAATGAGGATGTTTCGTTCCACGTTTGACTTCAATGTATATATCCTGAATTATCATTTTCAGGTTTTTTCCATATTAACACACACTTTTCTCAGTTTATTATAATGTTCCTTTTCCCAATAATTTTATTTCACCCAAACAGGTATTTGTTATATTCATATACAGTTGATTCTATTCTAAACTATGTATCCTGCGTAACTTTTTTTTCGGGGGGGGGGTTGCTGGGTTTTAAGATCATAAAATTTAAACAACTTGTACTTTTTTAATGTCTTAGAAACGGGTGATACAATCCCACATATGTCCTTTTTACCCATTAGAATCATGCCTGATTTTTTTTCATGCATACTTGACTATAGTTATGCCAAGTTTTATATAGCATAAGCATCAATCACTTTTGACATGATGCATTAAGGGATAGACTAGATAAAATAACTGCCAGGGGACATGTCCAAATGCAAGGGCTATTATAAGATAGGCACTTATAATCCCAACACACATTTTTGGACAGCCCAGAATTAAATCTCAGATCCACATCACTAGCTGTGTGACCTTAAACAAATCACATAATCTCTCGTCTGTAAAATAATCATCTCTCTCTTAAAGTTATTATGAGGATTACATGAATGTTCATTTGACTAATAAACATTAAATATGTCAGGCACTCTTCTAAGTACTTTGTAAATATTAACTCATTTAATTCTCATAACAATCCGATGACATACGGAGAACAATTACCGTTCTTTTACAGATAAACTGAAAAAAGAGGTTAAGTAACTTTTACTTGCCTAAGGTCACACCATTAGTAACTGGGAAAGCTAGGGTTTGAATCCAGGCAGTCTGACCTCAAAGTCCACGCTCTTAAGCACCACACTTAAGTGTCTCTCAAAATACTGAAAAGCACTTGCCTGGCACCCAGCATAATGATAACAATGATGATAAAGCACACAGTGCCCAGCCTAGCATAGAAACATACAGTCCTCCAGAGGCCCAAAGATGGCTGGGGGCCCCAATGTTGATCAAGATGACATATAAAATATACAAGTACTTCTAGATTAAAATTACACAGTACAGAAATCTCTAAAAATACAAATTAATAATACTGCTTTAAGAATTTAAAAAGAAATCACTAATGAACTATACTATAAAACACTCTCCCACTGAGAGCCTGGTTTTTCTCTTAACATTTTTAAATGAATCTTAAAAATAACTAGCAGTTGATATTTTGGTACTATCGACATTTAGCACTCAATTTCAATTATAAGCTAGAGGCACTAATTTTTAAAAGGAAGTGCTCAAGTGTATTTATTACTATAAAGATTCAGAAGAAAATTAAATGTATTATTTTATGTTTACTTTTTAAAAATACCAGCATTATTTGTTCTGATTAATAATGTAATATATGTTCATGACAGAAAACTAAGAAATACAGGGGGTTTGGGAGAAGAAAACAAGAATCACCAGTAATTCAATATCATCGTGTACAGTTTGAGATATTTAATTTTCAGATGATGACAGCTGCTTTCTTTCAATTCTGAAAACAGATGAAATTTCATGAACTAAAGTAATTATTGTCAAGGTGCTTCAAAAAGAAATGTTCTTCAATTAAGTGAGAAACATTAGCTCCACTTACTATCGTTTTAAATAATGAATAAGTTTTCTCCACTCTTTATGCTTAATATAAACTAAGTTCAGTCAACAGACATGATTGACTGAATCCGACTAAAATGTTTTTTAAAACAATTTAAACGAATTTTGATAAAATCAGTCACATGTTTAGAAACTGATTACTAATTAATGACAAACACTGGAATTAAAATTAATTCTCTTCCACAGTACAGATAAGGCCAAATCACTCAGTTGGTATCGCTTAAGCATAACATGTTTTAGCTTGGTTCCAGATATGCTAACAAATTGGAAGAGAAAAGTAACTTTTCTTCTTCTAAATGGAGTATCCTATGAAAAAGAACTTTCAGGCAAAACCAGTACTATTTAGATGAATACCTATTCAAAAGGCATTTACCCTTTCAGTATATTAACATCAATAGTCCTCAGAGGCCAACCTTCAAATTCCAACAAAGGGCAAGGAAAATAGTGTTAAAAAGTATTCAAGTAAATCGCCCTTCTCCTCCTGCACCTGTACCCTGATAGTCTTATGGAATCTTTCTGGGTTTTCTACCATAATAAAGGCTTATTTGATATGATTTTATCTTACTCTTAATTTACAGGACAGATAAGACTCTTTATGTACCTTCCAATTTTCCAAACTAGTAACCATTAAGACTTAATGCTTAAAATAATTCTTTTTAGTATCTTTTTTGTCATTTTAAATCCATTAATTTAATTTTAACTTAAATTAAATAAATTAATTTAATTTTAAATCCATTAATTTGAGTCACCTCAAATAAATCAGGTTAGTAAAGGCACTCCAATACTGTGGTAATTCAGTATTCACATCAGTTTTGGGAAGCGACTCCTTACACTTCAGGAAATTAAACTTGTAAAAGCTTTCAGTTTCTATATCTTATTTGATTTAATGTTAATCAAGCTAGCACTGATTTTTAATATATGTTCAAACAGGTTTTTAAGCAAGTTGTTGATCTGCTATTTGAAGAATAAGTAGGCTTGCCATTCTGCCAGATACTCTTGTTAATGACCCTTTATGCCCTGTCTTTAACCACACTGTTTAAACACAAGGAATATTTTTGTTATATTTCATATACAGTGACAAAACAAAGCAAGAATTCTTTCGATGAATGAATTTTATAAAACCATAGAGTTCCCTTAAACTTCACAGATGTTTATGTACCCATGGCTGACTGCACACTATAGTATGTCAAGGTAACTGGTAGATGCATTCCTGCCAAATCTTGGCCAATAAACATTATTTTACACAGGCCCTTAAAACTACTATCCCGCTTAACACTACACTACCACCAGGACCACCACTTAAATTCCAACCAGCTTGCTGCCCCAAACTTCATACTCCAATTTCCAGCCATACTCCCCCCCACCCCCGTATGAGGGGGACTATTGGGTAATAAATCAGCTCACTAAAGTATGCAGGACAGAGTTGTAATCTGATCTGAAATGTATGGAACCTGGTTCCATTTTGCAACTTTACATAATTTTTAAATTTCCCTTTAGCTGAAGGAAAAGGATTAACAGGAAACCTGGCACTTGAGTGTACCAAACACTGCACAGGGCACAGGTAGATTCTTGTCTTGCTGGGAAAGGTAGTCAGGACTAGCCACCCAACACAATAGCTTTTGAGTCTGGAGAAAAACAGCTTGATATTCTGAGGACAGAATGAAACTAAAATTAAAATCATAGACATTTACTGTGGAAAAGTCCTTAAAATGATCTGGTCCAACCCCCTCATTTTCTTAACGAACTGTAGTGAAAAATTAGTTTAAATTATTTCAATCCAAATATTCAAGTATCTGTTGTGTGCTGGGTATTAGTTTATGGATTAGATTTTTAAAAGAGACTTCTTGAGTACACACATGAAACACGCCTGTTTATGATATACAGTTCACTTTTAAGCCTATAAGATGAGTTGAGAGGCAGTACGGATTAGTGGGAAGAACAAAAATCTGGAACCACTTACCGGAATTAAATACTGTGGAGCTCTACGCAAATCACTTAACCTCTTATTTTAAAAGCTAAGGGGACTTTCTTACCTCACAGGTCCTTCCAACTCCAGTAACATAACAAATCGGATTCTTTTATTAAAAAGCAGCACTGAGTAGTTTGAAAGTCCACACTTGGAAGCTAGGAAATTGGATTAAGATGGAAAATGTTTAATTTTCCTTAATTTTATGGTAGATTAAAGAAAAATTACAGAGATACAATATTAGAGTCTTCTGAATAAAATTCTGAAAGAATACATAAAAGACCATTCATAGGGACTAACTCGTGCAAGTCTGGGAGCAAAAGAGGTGAAGAGGGAGGTTTTTGTTGCCTTTGAAACTACCTAACTTTTTCAAGGGCATGTATTACTTTTATAATTTTTTTAAACCTCCAATTTTTAAAAAACTTATGAGCACTTAAATCATAGAAGGCAATGTAACGTAGCAGAAAGTACAATGAACTACAGAAGGGGAGAAAAGATTACTAGTCTGCCTCTCTAGCTCTGTGACCTTGGGAAGTATATTTGAGTTACAACATTCTAGCTTTCTTATGAAAACAAGAATGAGACTACTCAGTGTGGTAACTATCCCGCTGGACTCAGTTTTATATTAAATGGTCTTAGGTTACTTTCTCTCATTTAGTCATTAAGTGCATCCATCAAACACTGAAAGAGCAGCAGGAACTAAACAAAAGTAAGATAGCGTAAAAATTAATTTCCCTATAATAAAAATAATTAACAGCCAAAAACAATCTAACAGAGTTCTGGAAATGTTTAATTTGCTGAAGAAAAATAAGGGATAAAAGATAAACTTGGTGAAAATCCAAAATCTATTACTGAGAAAAGTAAATAAATATATACTCAGACCTTGACCTGAATGTTTTATTAGAATGCTTTCCAAACATATGTCAGTAAATTAATTAAATTAAAAAATTATTATCAATCACATAAATTACAACTCTGCTGGGGTTAGGATACTGTCTTCTGTTTCTTAATTGACTGATGGTCAAACTTTCTGTCTCTAAATACTAACCCCATTATTGATCTTCCTAATGATGGATCTGAATGCCTGAAATTATTCTTTGTAGCTTAACATTCATCCTATTATCAGAGAAAAATAAGGTTATTGTATCGTCCTTCCCAGCTTTATGTGACCAATAAAAGGGTCATGTGGTTATCAAAGCAGTTTTCTCAAAACTTATTATTAACATGCATCTCTCTATTGTATTTTTCTCCCATTTCACATCCCGTGGAAAAAACCATACTGTTAAATATTAAAACTTAAAGTTTTCTTAAGGATTAAAGTTTTCTTAAGGATTTAAGTTATGTTCAATTTTTGAGGTTTGAAAGGATGCTGCTCTTTTTCTTATACCTCACCTAATAGATAAGTGAATAAAAGAGGAGAAAGTAACATTTTTCTCCTCCGTAATTCTAAATTTGGCTAAATGCCACAAATAAATTGTATTCTTAAATTTACTATTAAGTACCAGTCACTGATGGGCTTCCCTGGTGGCGCAGTGGTTGAGAGTCCGCCTGCCAATGCAGGGGACACGGGTTCGTGCCCCGCCCCGGTCTGGGAAGATCCCACATGCCGCGGAGCGGCTGGGCCCGTGAGCCATGGCCGCTGAGCCTGCGCATCCGGAGCCTGTGCTCCGCAAGGGGAGAGGCCCGCGTACCGAAAAAAAAAAAAAAGTACCAGTCACTGAATATTTAGGCAAAGCTTCAAAAGACAGACAGAAATTCACCTCTCCATATTCCTGATCTCTATTCCTTTGACCCAAGGATTCAAACTGATACCTAGAAAGACTTCCAGTTTGACAGCTCTAGGGGAATATGCAAACCATGTAACTACCACAAGGGAGCCGTCAACTGAGCAGCTTCCAGCTTAGCCCCTTAGGGCAAGTGCCCTGACCAATGCCCAAGGCCCAGAACCTCTTTCTTCCTTCTAAATATGCATTGAAATTTCCTATTTGGGACTTTATTGTGCAAACAAGGTCCAGAAGAAGCATGATTAGGAATCTCCTTCAGAACCTTGAGCACTGCCATCTCTGCAGTCTTCTCTTTGTGTCCCTTCTCCACAAATAGTTTTTCCATTGTTTGCAGTTAGCCCGGGAACTAAAAAGTGAATCATTTGTTTTTTATTTGTTTTGGAAGAAGAGAGTACTTATTATTTGTTTGCTAAGATTAAGGGCAAGAGCCTTGGTAGCACAGAGATCTAGCTCTGCCCCATAGCAGTCTCATCTCCCCATCTCTCACCACCACTCCTATCACTGACCTCACAGGGTTGCTGTGAGGAGTAACAAGACACAAGTACCTAGCAAGCAGTATGCAGAAAGGTCCTGTCCCTCTCCCAGAAAATGTGCTCTTAGCTCTGGCACTTTCTTAGTCTTTTACTGAAATTCTCTAGGTCTCCACGTTCTCACCTGTAAAACCAAAGTAAATAACACAAAGCTGCAGGTATATAGTGAAGACTGGAAATAATTTATGTTGAGCATTTAGCACAGTATCTCAATAAATAATAGTCTTAAACAAATATTAGCTCCCTTTCCTTCCAACTTGAAGTTGTTTTACTGAGTATCTCTATCTTGGTTGCTTTTTATTCTACCATTTCAATTTGTCTTTCAGAGCACATCCAAACCTGTACTGTGGACTCTGGGAAGCATGATTACCTTTCTACTGGTGCCTTCTCTTCGAGTTTCAAGTAGAGGCCAACTGATTAAACCCATACAGAGAGGCTATAGTGGCACCAGGGAGCGCTATAAAGAAATTCACTTTAATGCTATAATAAGGCTTAGGTGCTTCTCAACTGCAATAATGTGAGGCATACCGTAGCTTCAAAAAAAATTTTATCATGAGCAATAAGAGCCTGCAGGTTGTAAATGCTAAAATCCTTGGCAAGAGACAAAATATGACAATACAAAAGGCACTAACTAAAAACAGTCCCAGGATACGTTAATAAAATCTGAAGAAGCAAGGAGGCAAGAGCAATAGGGAAAAGTTATACATGAATTGCCATAATTTAGTGGCAAGTTTGGGCTGGGTCATCAAAAGAAGGCTTGGTATTCCTGTTTGTTTGTTTGTTTGTTTAAGATCTTTAACTCTCAGGACAACGCTTATTGGTGGCTCTTCTGCAATTCTTAAATTCTAACAAGGAACTACTCTAATTATTTAGTCATTACTAAACCAACGTTTAAGTCTCTATTCTCATGAACCATCACAATTAATCTAAGCTTCATTAATTTAGAACTTTGTCACAGAACTTCTAACTGTCTAGATCACTCAAGGAGTTCTCTTATTAGAAGTTATCTCTTGCTATCTTCATTGCTGTTAAGCTGAACTTTCCTCTCTAGAAGCCAAGTCTTTCCTTGAGACACCATTGTGTACATGTCTTTGTTACTGCTATTTTCCTTTCCACGATTCTACCCCAAGTCATCCAAACCTCAGATTTAACAAAACACATTTAACTTCAAGAATCTTTTCTCTTCACTAGAACCCACATCAGTATCTTCCAATTTTCACCTTTAGCACTTAATATTCCACAAACCAAGACACTAATTATATATAGTGTCTTATCTCTAATTGTTTTAAGTGTTTATATCTTACCTTCCTGATAATACTAAGTTCTTTAGCAGGACTTTGTCAAGTTATCTTACTTATGTCAACCAAATACCAAAACAAAACGATTTTTTAAAAAAAACCAAAAAGAACAAAAAAGAAAACTGTTAGAAAAGCTACTCACAGAACACAGATAACAAAGCAAACAAATTCTGAAATTAGAAAATTTCCTATATAGTCCTATATGCATGTCTTGGATTGATCTTCAACACATCATCACTATCTATTAAGTAAAATAAAGCAATGGAACAATGGGTAGGGTATGGGTACCATTTGCTATACTATGTGTATAGAAAAGGGAAATATATATAACACACTGTATATCTGCATAAACCAATCGCTGGAAAGACAAAAAGAAACAGGTAATATGATTTAACACTAGGAGAGAAATTGGCTGGCTGGGCAGTGAGTGGGGAAGAGACTTTTTTGCCTGTATAATTTTGTGCTGTTTAAATTTTATACTACATACATGTATTGCCCATTCCACATAATAATTTAAATAAGATAAAAATAATTACTCAGAGAGCTCATCAGTTGAAAAGAAAACACTTTCAGGTATGTATATTTTAGTGAATTATCACAAGAATTAAAATGCTGTGCTGTGCATAAGATTTATTATGACAAAGACACATACTCATCCAATCATTTCTCGGGTATCTATGAAGATTCTAAATTCTAGCCCTTATATAACTTTGTAATCAGATAAATTTTTACCTTAAAAATTTATTTCTAATCAATAATCACTCCTCCTACATTAAAGGTATAATCATTAACCTTATTAGTGAAGACAGCATGAAGAACTGAGAAAAATAGCAGTTGTGAAACTAGAAATGCCTAGATCTGAATCCTCAGCTTTCTAGTTGTGTGGCTTCTCAGCTAACCACTTCAGCGTATCTGGACAGCAAATTTCCTCTTAAGGGCAGAGGTCAGCAAAGTTAGGTACCAGGGCCAATTCCATCCCATTGTAACCGAAAGTGGGGGTCTGGCTGCTCATCACTCTAAAGCCAATAAAGAGGCAAGTTGGTGGAAAGGAAAGTTTGCTTTATTTCGGATGCTGGCTACCAGGGGCAGGGCAGACTCCTGTCCAAAGGCCGACTCCCTGCCACTGACAATCAGTGGGCAAGAGCTTTTATAGACAGAGGGAAGGGGCTACAGGTAGAAACAGCACAGTCAGCTCTGACAGTCATCTTGAAATTGGTCATCGGTGGTCTGAACAGCGTCGTCATCTTGACTGTTTTAAGTACAGTTAATCTTCAGTTCCAGGATCGGTTTGTTCCCATTTCTTTGAGGTCATTTCTCGGAACTGTAGCTTATGTCATGGCTACAGTCTGGTCAGCATGTAGTTAACGTCCTTCACCTGCTGGGGTTTTAGTATCTATAAGACAGCTCACAGGGTATGGCTCAGAATATTATCTATAGCCCTTGAGGAGAAGCTAAAGGTCCTTGACTTTGCTTAATGAGTAAACTATTATTATTATTTGGTCTCCTTTGACTGTTTTCCTTTGTTTCTGCATTTTCTCACTTCTCTGATTAAACTTATCCTTTGGCTAAAGTTTTTCCACAGAAAAAAGGCAGGCTGAGGACATGGGTGGGAGTGGGGGGAGGACCACAGGGTCCTGCTCCATTTCACGGTCACCTATTTTTTGTAAAATAAAATTTTACTGGAACAGTCTATTGCCCATTTGCTTACATATTGTCTATGGCTGCTTTCACAGTGCAATGTCGACTTGACTAGTTTTGACATCAACCATATGCCCTGCAAAGCTGAAAATATTTACTATCTGCAGGAAAAGTTTACCTGCTCCAGCCTAAGAATAAAATGCAGACAAACCACATCTTTGTTGAAATTTTTTAAAGTATTGGAATGCCGAGCAGGCAGCAGGTCAAAACTATTTTCAAAATAACATGAAGACATTATTTATCCTTTTCACTCTAATTTTCTCCAAGTGCACAATGGAGTTTTCCAGAGGCTACATCGTGTGTGATGTCACAATAGACTACAAGCAGAAGCAGACACAAGAATACAGCTGTTTTCCCTTAAGCCAGAGTTTAAAGAGATTTGCAAAAACAGTGCCACTCTTCTGACTAAATATTTTTTTCTTTTAGAAAAGTGTTATTTTAGTTAAAAATGTTGTGTTAACATATAATGGGTTTGTTACTGTTACTTTAAAAAGTCATAAATATTTTAACTTTTCTCAGTTTTAATTCTTTGGAGTAAATACTGATAAGTATAACCCAATAAACAAAAGCTCTTTTGGATGCTCAGTAACGTTTATAGGTGTTTTGACAACAAAAAGTTCAAGAATCTGCTATACTATAGCTCTAGTGCATCACAGCAGCATGATTAACTGGCCTACTAGAACAGTCAATACACTGGGCAGGGATTGTGGATAAACACAGTCGTTTATTAATCATGGACATTACCAGGACAATCAATGACAACACCCCATCCCTCAAGCTGTTTTTGAAGGAAAATTTGACAATTCTCATTAGAAGCTCCGCAGGGGACTTTTTAAGACATTTACTCAAGGGACTTCCCTGGTGGTCCAGTGGTAAAGGATCCACCTTCCAATGTAGGGGACGTGGGTTCCATCCCTGGTCAGGGAACTAAGATCCCACATGCTGCAGGGCAACTAAGCCAGCGTGCTGCAAACTACAGAGCCCATGCGCTCTGGAACCCACGCGCCACAACTAGAGAGAGAACCACACGCCACAACTAGAGAAGCCCACGCGCCACAACGAAAGATCCCACATGCCTCAAAGATGATCCCGTGTGCTGTAATGAAGACCTGACGCGGCTAGCTAAATAAATAAATAAATAAGAGAGATTTATTCAAAACTTTGAAGTAAGGTCAATGGAAGACAGCTTGTCCTTTCAATGCCATATAGGGGAAATGCCCATCCAAGGATTATCTAGTGCCTCAGTTCCTCAGCTGTGCACCAAACCCCCCAAAACACTGCAGCAAATTCACATGGATGTGGTGGGATATTTTAAATCTGGTGGCGGGGGGGGGGCCCTCAGCTGTGACTATGACATAAAGTAAAATCAATATGGACAGGAAATGAGAGTAGTAGCATCCAATCTGATTCCAAGGTTTGAGAAGTTGTACAGTGCTCAACAGGCATAGATGTCCTATTTATCAGCAATTCTGGGTAAGAAGAAAATACATTTTATCCTTTCAATTTATGTTCATTGTTCAAACAGCTACTAAGTTGTAGATGCATATATACCTATTAATTTTCTAGAAAAACCTAGCTACTCAAATACTCTTTGAACTGGTTTTCACATCTTACCTGTTCTTTCACTAATTAATGAGTTGATTAAAATGTATGCCATTTGTTCATTTTATATTTGCATTAGAGTCCAAATTTTACCTTTCTGTGAATTATACTTTAGTGTGCTGAAGTGACCCTTTTCCAGTGTATCTAGAAATAACTCTATTTTTAAAAGCTAAATTTTCAAGAATTTACTAAGTAATCATCAAGCACTATGGAGGGATGTATATATAGGAATATATAAAGTATCAAGAAAGACTCCATATACATTACTATGTTCAAATAAAGGACATATCTATGTGTTAGAATTCAATTAAACTCTCATAGAATTCAATTAAACTCTCATAATTCTATGTGGTTTTCTGAATTTTACTATTTTTAATAAATACATTCAATCTTTTTGTTATAGGAAAATACACAACAGATTTTTTTAAGACGTTTGGAATGACTTATGAACACATTCTTCAAACAAAGCAGTATAAAGGAAAGCTTTAAAAAGTGGGTGAGTAATATGGAATTAAATTCCCTCCAGGGAAACATTTTAATATTATTCATTAAACACAGGGCTAAGAACAAAAGAACAAATGGCCACATTTGTATAATTAGTACTTTTAATGCCAGATATGCCAGTAAACTAAAAATATAGATAACAATTTATTTTATCCTCAACCTCCCACTTTTTTTTTCTATTATTCTTCACTCCATATCAAATATTCTTATCTAGACCACTCTTCTCATTTCAAGCTACATAAGTGATAAATGTGTTTAAGAAGGAAAAAGCATAGGAAAAACGTTCCCCTTTTTGGTACCCTTATGAGGAATGGTAGGGAAAAAAGCAAAGTAAAAAGCAAGTGCATAAATATGTTTCTAGAAGGTCTGAATGACACCTGTCCAAGTGAAAAGAAAATCCTGGAAGTGGTGGTGGTTTGTAAGGAGCTTCCTTCTTTCCTCATCTGGTAATTGTGACTGCTGGATCCATTTCTGTCTGGGTCACTTTTCACCTATGCTGCCTCCTTTTATTATCCAGGGTAGCTATCTCACCTTACTACTAAAGACACTTGGCTTAACGTTACCTAGAAGTGTATTTTCTATGTGAAATATGGAAAATAGACTCTCATGCTTTATAGTGAACCTTAATAGTCAACAGGCTTCTTTATAACTACATATGTATATGAGACCAAAATCAAACCTATGAAAATACTTGGTGTAAAGGAGGTGAATTTTATGGAAGTTCTATCATCTGCTTTTAATGCATGGTTTATATAAATTATACAACTTTCATATATATAAATAATATTAAATGATCTGAAAACGGAAAAATAAAATGATACATAATGCTATTCCTAAATTATGATCATTTAATTTTGAAAAGTTGAATGGTTTCATTCATAATATAGTGAATAGTATATAAAGTGCTTTATAAGAATCTAGGAAGAAATTTATGAAACAGGCTTTAAATAATTTGTCTAATTATTTAGACTTTCACATTATCTCATTTAATCCTCAAAACAACCTATATAAGGTAGACATCATTATACCTTTATTATTATTCCTACTCAGAGTTTAAAAAACACAGGAACAGAAACACAGGATATAGTAAGTGGATCAGTTTGACTATGCTTCACTGAGAACATAACTAGGAGTTATAACAAAGTTCTAAACTTCTGTCATTTACTCCCATCAATAATACTTGTAATAATGTATATGTATGTGCATCAGATTCCTAAAAAAGTCGCATGCACAAAAAGTTCTAATTCCTGAAGTCAATATTTATGATTCTGAATACTTACACTGCGGGTCAGGATGATTGGCCCCTACTCATCTGCCTCACCCCAGGTTCAGCTCCAACTTGGTTGCTCGGTAACTTCAGCTGTTTCTGAAAATAACTGACTTGTTCAAAGGAGTTGCAGGAGTACTGCATGCATCCTTAAAAGAGATCAGATACACAAGGTGCCAATGGCCCAACTGAAGGCTTCTCCATGATATACTCAGAAGAATTAAAAGAGCTCTGAAACTTGGGAAGCTTAGTTTACAGAAAATCAAAGCACAAATACAGAATGCTTTGTCCTAGCAGCTACAGAACATACCCTGTATTGTACTTCAAACACACAGTCACGTTCGAACGTATCCATAATATACTTCAACTAAAGCATCCTCTGGTTTGAAATGTACTTAGCCAGTATTTTATTGAGTCTTCACTGGGTATTTTTAACAGCATGTGTTTCTAAGGGTTGGGGGACAGGGAGGCCTTGCCATTATTAAAGTAGTGTCCTTTAGTATTGTAATTTACCTTTTTGAACCTACAAAACACGCTTAAAATGATGAAGGGTAATACAAGACAGTACATGTTTAATTTAATACTTGAACATAGAGACTGGGAAAAGGAAGGGCTACTGGGATAAAGTTGAAAAGTAAAAGCATATAATCCCAATTTTTCTGTTTTCACAAACTGGGTGTTTATGGGCTATCACAATGTCTTATTTTTTCCCTAAGAAACTCTAGTTGAAATCAAGGCCTAGAAATACTTAAGGACACAGCAAATCATTAGCAGAAGAAAGCTGTTATTTATTTCAGGAATGTGAACCATACTGTGATAGAAAGCTTCAGTTCTAGATCTTGAAATGTTAAGTAAGAAACAAAGGAGAGGAGGTGGCATGCTACAATGAAATTGATAGAATACTTTAAAGACCACTGAGACAAACTCAAAATTCTCTAGCTAATAGTCCAATTTTCTCATTCAGTGAAACTTACCTTCTACAGTCTTTTATTTTTTAAAAATTCATCTAACATAGAAATACTTTAGTCAACTGTCTTCAATTATACATACTAAGACGTTCCTTTGTTTTCTTAGATTCTCAGTACCAGATAAACTCTGTAAACAACACTGGTCAATTTCAGTGATACATAATAATCCTTCAAATGTTCCCCAACAATGCTCCCTCTTCTGTGTGCAACCAATTAGAGAGGGCTCCTTCTTTCTATGAGGCCTGTTAAGATCTCAAAATGTGTTGAGTCTGCTTCCACTAGAATTGCAATTCATGGGCTAGCAATGGGGGACAAAGTCCAACAGGGTATATAACGTATGCTTTCTACTAGGGAATACTTGAATTAAAGTAACCATCATAAAGAGCCCAACTGCTCAAACTTGAAACTTGAACAAACCACTCAGTAAGAAATAATACTGAGGAAAAACTCATGCAAAACTGACAATTATAAGAAACAAGGATTTTAACCCATTTATAAAAGATAGTATTTTAAAGGATCATCTTTTAAAATAAGAATGATAAAGAGAATGCTGTTTTAATGACATAACTCAATATTTTGTTTTACACTAAATGAGTTTTAAGACCTCATTTTTTATTTTGATCCTAGAAAACTAAATAGATTTACAACAGAAAGAAGTTCCATTCAGTTCCTCCAAACCTGTAATATCCTTTGTACTAGGGATTATAATAGATGCTGAATAGAATAAAAGGAGAAATAATGATGTATAGTAAACACCAAAATAAGTATGATTCTGTTTTAAAGATTCAATTTAGGAATAATGAAGGAATGGGAAAAGGAGGAAGGAGAGTAAATTCTCATCTTCCTTAGTACAAATTCAAGAGAAAAATAAAATTTTTAAAATAATAAAATAAAATTCAAAAGAACAGTAAAAACATACTATTGATAAATACAGAGGTAAAATGTCAGAAACAAACAGCCAGAAAAGATGCCTCAGGGGAGCAGCTCAAAGAAGAGAGATCAAAGTTAACTTGCCAGGGAAGACAGAAAGAGTGGGGGAAAAAAAAACACTAACAAAAGAGAAATGGAGTTTAGACTATGCTAGGAATTGTGAAGGGCAACTATGGCTGGACAAAAGGCTTCGACTGGGGAACAGGAATGCCCGATAAAGTTTGGGTAACATCCTAAACACTGACACCACATTATGCTCTTATGTGGGAGAGTGCTTCACCAAAAGTAGACTAACAGAAGGATACACAGAGCAGAGGGATTAGAAACATAAGCAGTTTGAAGTCAGAAGACCCAGACAGGCAGAAGACTGTAACAACAGACCAGATATGAACATTATAACAAAGAGGAAGCTTCAGTTACATAATTTAGTATTTCATCTTAGCACTCACAGCGTTCTATATTCTTTAGCCATAAATATTGTTATAATAATACTTCGAACTTACACAACTATTAATAAAACTCTACATGAAGTACACTGTCACTCTCTCCTGTCAGGTTCTCAGATAGGAATTTAATACTTTCTAAGAACCACTCTTAATAAATCTTTATTTTTATAATATCCTCTAACACTCCAAAAACATCAAAGAAGTAAACCAAATACTTATAAAGTACATTATGTACTTTCTGGAGACATGCCTAGATTCTACAATTTCCCTAGAATCAGAGAACTGAAAAACTGAAAATTATTTTAGAAATGATAAATGCTAAAACTAAAGTCCAGAGGGATTCAGTAAGTCCCACAAAGTCAGACAGTTAATGGAAGATCATCCATATTTCTAGATGGACTGGTGATCAAGGAGAGCTCTGTTTCCAGCCTAGTTTCAGTCCTCTAGGAGGAATTACAACAATGATATTCACAAAACCTCTCTAGTATATATATACATTTTTAAAATAAATGTATTTATTTTATTTATTTATTTTTCGCTGCGTTGAGTCTTTGTTGCTATGCGCGGGCCTTCTCTAGTTGTGGCAAGCGGGGGCCACTCTTCGTTGTGGTGCACGGGCTTCCCAGTGCGGTGGCCTCTCCTGCTGTGGAGCACCGGTTCCAGGCACGCGGGCTCAGTAGTTGTGGCTCGCGGGCTCCAGAGCGCAGGCTCAGCAGTTTTGGCGCATGGGCTTAGCTGCTTCGTGGCATGTGGGATCTTCTCGGAACAGGGCTCGAACCCATGTCCCCTGCATTGGCAGGCAGATTCTTAACCACTGTGCCATCAACGGAAGCCTGATATATACATTTTTTAAAGGTGTACCTCTTACTGTAAGGTGTTTAAAATCCTTTTTGAAACTGACAGTATATATTTAAACTGTGAAAATAAATTATTGATATTCAGGATATAAGTTTTTATTGTGTACTTTTTAGACTGCTAATAGGACAAAAAACAAAAACAGTGATAATTGCCTTTCAGTTATTAAGAAAAAAAAGTAATTTTTAAAAAGTAAACAAGCTACCTCTGGTTGAGCTGGTCTTTCAATTTGACACTCTATGCATAATGTGTGAAAGTACAAAGCAGAGTGTCTGGTACATGAAAGATACTTTTAAAAACAAAAGACAGTACCACTTAGTTTTATCATAGGCTCTTATTAAAAGTTTGCCTCCTCCCTTCCTAGATCCAACAGTTTTCTACTTTGCAGCTACTTATAACAAAATATAATAAGAAGTCTACGTTCCTATCTTCATTTCAACTGCCATTTGTAACTCAGGCTACTGCAACCTGAAATTGACTACTGCACTGAAACTGCTCATGTTATGTCCATCATGGCTGCATAACTGCCTTTTAGAATGTATTTTATATGGTCTCTCTGGTAGACACAGCTGATTAATCTTGAAACTTTAAAAATTCATGATTTTGGTGACACCGATCCTCCTGGTTCTCATTTCTCACTGACCTTTCCTAGTCTCCTTTATGTACTCCTTTTTCTCTACCCATCCTGTAAATGTAGATGCTCCCCAGGACTCTAACCTCACTGTCTTCTCACTTTTCACACAATTCTCAAATCCAAGTGACGAAATACACAGAACCTTTTGATATATCTTCCATCAAATAAACCAGCAGAAAATGACTACATTATTTTATAGATCCACCAAAAACAGACAAAAAATATGGTAAAACTATTATGTTGATTAATAAATCCAAGTTGTCCCATTACTTTTATTTATGAATTTCCCATTGGCTAGTCCTTGTTAAAGGTACCACATCACTAATGACCTTAATTTTTCTGGACACTAATAAGAGATTCCCTTTATCTTTCACACTGTAAGTAATTGTTTACATGTCTGTCTACCCTCTAATGAGAGATCCCTTTCCCTGACTTTTCATCTTTGCACCTCAAGAAGGAAACACAGATGACTGGGCTATAATATAAGGGAAGTACAGGAAAGAGGAGGATGGGAAAGAAAATAAGAAGAGGTGAAGCGATAGGGGAGGGTGAGGAAAAAGAGGGAATGAAAGTTTTAAAGTGCTAAAAAATATTCTCCTACATCAAAATATTTCATCTTGTTACACAAAAACTGATTTTTGCTACTAAAACCAAAAGACAAGGGCATCTCTTGCACATTAGGTAGTGTTAGAACATAAAAAAAGAAGTTAAAGAAATAATCTCAGGCTTAAGAGTCAAGAAAATATCCAGATGAAATGACACAAAAGCACCCAAAGTAATGTACTTCCCATTGTGTATGTGTGTGTGCATCTGTTAACAGCACACACAAAAATAATTAGAATAGTTGAAAACATGTGAGGCTATTTGGAGTATCACCCCACAGTAGGGCAGGTTTGCTCACAAGGAAGAAATGGTGAATTAATTCAGAAAATGCACTGGCAAGTTGGTATTTGTGTTAACTCAGCTACTGTACACCTGATACTAGGAAAGATCAAAGGTCCAAACTATTATTGGGGGCAATCAATTATTTTGCTAAAATTGGCATTCAAAGACTAAGGAATTATAAACTTCAAATTCTGTGGTAGTCAAATGTGGGTTGAAACTAGACTAAATTAGAAAATAAACACCTTTCCAATAGAAAGAAACTCCATCATTGGAACAATTTCTAAATTATTTTAAAAGAACATATTTTTTTTAGTGGTTTGTTTTTAAGAATATTCTGAAAGCAAAGGCTTTTTCAAGTTCAACATACCTTAGAAATCAGAAATTTTGTATGCTTGATGTTAGTTGTCACAACTCTTTAGGACAAAGCCAAGTTCTCTTTCCTACTTATTATATTCCCAAGGATGAGTAACAAAAGATATGCTACTATAGCAAAAAAACGATATAAATTTCTTTTATCTTTTTGAAACTGCCTGGTCAAATTTCTATAAATATCCCAAACTTAATCTCATATCTAACACTGAGAACTCTTTTACAGTCCACCAGCAAATGATTTAGTTTTGCTATCAATATGGAGAGAAATGATAGCTCAAAAAGTAATATGCTATTAATCGAACAGGTGAAACCTAATCATCAATATGTTCATTTGTCGCCACTATTAGAATTATTTTAGCTTACATAAAATAGTGTGTTAAATCGTCTTTTTAATCTATTGAAAAAAGTATCTATAGGCTAATATCACTACTTTAAAAGTGTATTCCTTTTATCTGGGTCTAATGATATCAAATAAGAGAATTCCTAAAAATATTAATGTGTATATACAATGTGTTTAACACTGGGCAGCAAATTTTCCTCTCTCCTGGTTACTAAATCGGTATGTACTAAAAAAAAAAAAAGAAAGAAAAAAAAAGCTTCAAGAAGATTAATTTGTTCTTGCTTTTTCTCAACTAAATTATAAACTAGCCACATAAATTAACTCATTTAATCTTCACAATAACCCTCTAAGATACTGATTATTATCAATTCAATAACAGCAAAAATAAAAGTTCACCCCAGAAAAATTAAACAACTTTTCTAAAAGCAAATAACTTGTAAAGAGAGGTACGGGATGTGATCCCAACTCTTCTTATTCTAAATGCCCTCCTCTACAGGGCCACTCTGTCCATCCAAAATGACTTAAGCCCTGAGATCCTGTTTCAACATCCAAGAAGATGCTCTATTTTCCACTCAGAGAATGAGTGGAAAAGTCATTACACCTAATAAAGTTTTATTATAGCAAATGCTGAATTTTTAAATTGAATCTTTGCTTTAAAATGTTTTCTAATTGTTAAAGTCTTCTAAAATAGCTTTTTTAATCATCAATATTTCTACACTACAAGAAAACGAAGTTCCACGAGGTTCAACCACAAATATAAAGTCTTAAAAATAATAAAATAACTTAATTACATTCCTCAGAAATCAACAGCCTCCCAGTTTTACACAAAATCAAATATCCAAATATATTACATGTATTATTTACATCTGGCTTGCTTAAGTTAGGAAGACTCTGAGTATCTAAATAAAGTGTAAAGATATACAAGCTATACAAAGATCATTAAGCACATCTGACTTTTAAACATTATTTTTTACATTAAAATACTAATTGCTACTCCTTCAATCCCTTTTTTATTTCTACATTTCTTCTTCATCCCCAAATTCCTCTCAAATCATCACACAAACATCTATACCTATTGATCTAAAGTTTTAGGACTGGCTCAGTCAATTCATCAGTGACCAGCTGTGAGAATGCACACTACGCATGGAGAGGCACACTAGGAATGGCAAAGAAGAACAATGCACTAAAGCAAATCCATATATAACCATTCAGACTCCTCGACAATAAAAGTCCAAACTTTAACCAGTAGGAAAATCTAAGTCCTCTGTAAATTTTAGGGAAATGCTAAGATGAATTATGTCCATGAAACATTCATTAGTTAGACCAAATCGATAAAAATAAAAGGAAAAAAAAGTTCCTCTCCATCAATCAAAGCATCTGTAAACAGAATCACACCCATGCACACTAGTACCTTTTTCTAAAATCTGTATTATCCTTTACAGGCAAACTTTGATACACATAATACCTACTGTCTACTTAAATATAATTTTTAATAAATCCTAAATGTACTAAAAAGAGGGAAATATTTCAAGGAAGTTCATGGTGATTTGGGGGAAAAAAAAAAGCCAGGCCCTAATTTATCTGATTGGAAAAAAGAAATCCCAATTTTCATAAATTAGATTTAGTTAATGAGGAAGTGGTTACATTGCTCAGAAATCACTTCATCAAAGCTTTAACACAACCACTTCATCAAAGCTTTAAGACATACAGGCTGGAGAGAAGGCTGCTATTAAATCTCTTACAGGAAGAAGTGGCAGGAGTAGCCAGCTGAAATTCTGGCCAGCTATCCAAAAGATCTAATCTACCACATAAGGTTTCAAGAGCACCTGTCTGCAGCCAGAAGGTGGGACCCTTAGCTTAGGGCAAGTTCATGGATAGTAAAATAGAATCAAGATTGTGTACCCAGCTCTACAAAAAAAGAAATAGTCACCAACTTCCAATTAAATCTACACTGTGTTCAAAGGAAAGTGAGATAAATATTAGATTTTGACGGTTTTCGTTTTTGATTCTGGCTTGATTGATCTAAAACTCCGTATTTGTTTAGTATCAAAGGCTGCCTTTAAAGCCATGCATATAATAAATGATGGTTAAAAGTTTAGGATTATTTAGAGAAGTAATTCCCAGTTCTGGTTTGACAACTGTCAAGGATGTGTTGACTGACTTTTAAGGGGCATCAAACAATTCTACAAAAACTGCCACCATTTGAATTCACTCGACTGTTGATTTAAAGTTATGCCACATAACATTATAAGGAAGAAAGATAAATTAGAATAATGAAAATAACAAAATAGAGTAATTCAATTCCAAATAGTGTGGTTATAAGGGACTTAGACATGGGTTACTGATAATCATTTTTCTAGTCAAGATTTAATATTCCACAAACATTTAATAATAGAGTATTTAATAAAATGTGATCCAGGAATCTATTTCAAACATCTAAACTACTAACATTATTGGAAAATAAATAAAAGCTACTTCCTCCATTCACCTCTTCCCCAAAGATAGCTGTGGTCAAGCAAAAGAAACCAAAAACCCAAAAGAATTCTAGAGACTCACCTTTTGTTGACCGGCTTTTCATCTTTTTCATAGGGTCGGACAAACCATTTCCCAATCCTAACGAAGTTCTTATCCATTAGGCACCTACAATAATTACATCAAGAATACAGTTTCAATAACAAATTAGCAAGTCGCTGAATTAATAATCACAGATAAGATCCACCATTGAAAATAAAAACATCACCAATTAAACTGTCAAAATGTTTTCCTAGTACTTAAAATTCTTACACTATACTTACTGAAAGAATTTTCTGACTTTGGGTATAGATTTTTATTATGTATTATTCTTATACATGTAAAAAAAATCAGAATTAATTGGCTGATATATTCCTGAAACATCTTACACTTTTGAACTTCAAATCCAATCACACTTCTATATTAACTTTTGTGTGATCAAGAATGTTGGGAATATAGGCAGCATTTCTTAAGAGTACTTCAGAGATATTCTTCCAAGCCACTGACACCCTTTTTGCAAGTTTTAATGCTGGATCTTTCTTGCTTGGTGTGTGGTAGTCAATTCTTTAGCAGGGATTTCGGTAATAAAAGCATAGCACAGCCTCTTCTAATTAGGTATTTTCCTTTTGTAGACATGGTAAAGCACTTGATTATGGCTTTGCAAAAAAATGAGGAACTGCAGTCATTTCTTCAGTAATGAATATTTTGCTTTCTTCATATCTAAATTGTGCCCCGCTTCTGTTTTCATGCCGTTTTGTGTACATTGTTTTTCCGTGTCAAATCACAGGGTACTCTTTCTGAAGACATGTTAATGGCAACTGAACTCAACTCATATAATACCCAAGGTGCACACAATTCAGCTGAAGTGACAACAATATAAGTAGCTATGCTCAAGTTCACTAGAGTACAGGCAGATGACAACTATATCATAACTCCAGTCAATTGTGAGATGCCATCATTTGTAAAGAGCATCCCTAATTTTAACAATATAAAAATGTGGGAGAAAATGTGCATTTTGAAACTGATGAAATACAGTAATCTCTAATACTATTCAATGAAATGATACGTATTTTGTAAGAAAACCTGTCAGAAAGGTGGATATAATTCTTCTATACAAGGTTCTACCTACCAGCAAAAGAACAGCACAGCAATTCTTTGTTGAATATTCAGGCAATTCTGCATGTGGCTTTTGGCTCTGTAATTTCCACTCCATCAAGGAGGATGGAAACAATTCAAGCCTTCACCCAACTCATTACAGATTTGCATTAGTAAATGGCAATAGTTTCTGCTGGCCACAATGTAACTCCCTATGGGCAGAGCCAATCTGAAGCAGTGTCTCATCAAAAAGTCACTTGCTTCAACTAGTTTTATTTTGAAAATGAACTTCTACAACAATCTTCCTTGCTCACAGTGAAAAAAAAAAAAATCATTTTCAAAGTAACCAGTCTGTTTTCCTAGGATGATAAGTAAACTTGCTTTTTAGGGTTAAAGACTATATGACCCCATTAAAGTTAGAATAGAAAATATGGAATACACAATAAGGTGAAAGTGCTCAAGAAGCAAAACTGAAAAATAAAATTGCCACAGTTTATTCCCTAGTTAAGGGACTTAACTGTGTTTTTTAGGTAGACTACATATATACTGTCACATTTCCTCAGTTCTTTACTCATTTTTAAAGCCCAGATCTATCTTGTAATTGATTAATGTTTCTTTATTCTCCAAAAGCTGTTATTAAATTGAAGGTGTATCTTAAAATCAAAAATGCTTAGAATGAAAGCAATAGGACATGTACAGAATCACATCAAACATTAAACAATGTCTTCTACTGACACACATCTTCACTTAAATAAATACCACTTCATTATCTCATAAGTCTTGAAGGTCAGAATTCAAAATAATCATTTATTCAACAACAGAGAAAACATGAATTTACAGGTTATGGATAGAAAAAACTTCAAGGCTTTAGACAGTATAATATGAAAGAAAAACATAAAATATCTCTGATTAAAGAGGACAATGTACAAAGTTTGTTTCAAAACCCTTGCCCTTCTATGAAGTAAAACCCACAAATTCTATTTACTGTTTTCATTCCAGAACAAATGAGGGATTGGAGTGGAAGAGCAGCAGTGCACAGCCAAGACCACTCAAGGACAAAGGCAAAAGGCAAAAAGCTAATGAAAATGATGGGAGCCTAACTCTCTGTGCTAATGTATCTCCTGGAGTTTCCACCACAGATCATATTTCTTTGTCAGGCAAAGTCAACAAAAGGTTATTATCACTAATACACAAAACAGCCATGGAAACTACTGATTCTTCAATCCAAAATCATCTGGTTCCAAATGAGAGTCATGAATGATTTACGTGATTTTCAACCACTAATCAGCTTCTATGTGATCAGTGATTTCCCTCTCACTGAAAGGAAAACATGAGAACACACAATTGCACTGAATGAGCAGTGTTTTTAACACAGTTTGGATTTGCAACTGACTTATTTCTGCATAAGGGAGTCGTCAAAAGTCATACTGTCACCAGTGATGTGGCAGAAAGTTAGCAAAGTCACCAAGTACCTCAGAGAAGGTTGGGACCAAATTAATGAAGACGCTGAATGTGCCCCCTTTCTCTGCCCTGACCTGCAACTCAATAGAGAATTAAAGAATTGCTGAGTTCGATGTAGATATGGTTAAGTATGAAGGCAAAGTTTCTTTTTACTCAAAAACAGGTAAAAAGAACTCAGCAACTACCACCATCAATTTTTACACTCCTCAGTCTCTTAAACCTCAACTGTGGTTGGTCCAAAAGAGAAACTCTCTCTGCCTCTCCCTCCCTCCCTCTCTCTCTCTCTCTCTCTCACACACACACACACACACACACACAGATACACACACACGTATACAGATACACATGGAGCCTCCAAGACTAAGCAATACAGAATGTATTTCCATCTGGTGTTTTGTACTTTAAGTTATGGGAAGAAATGTGATGAGACATGTGGCTTTGCTAAGAAAGACAGTTCTACCACCTGATTGATACCTGGGACTATGCTGGCTCAGGAGCAGATAATATATTGTGGTACTAATAAGCTCTTGGTTCTCAATCATTCTGGGGTCATGATTCTATGTTTTAAAAAAAATCTAATGAAAGTTATTATAGACTCTTTCTCCTAAAAACCGCAAGGAAAAGCAAAATACTACATACAATTCCATAGTGTTGATGAACTCGGAAGCAGATCCTAGAGTGAGAACTTCTGTACTAAACACTACCATGAATCACTACTAACCCTGCTTTGGCCTAGAATCCCTGCCTATCCCATTATATCCCTTCCTCCTCTATTTAATTCTATTCATCCTTTCTGTCCCAGATCAGCACAGCATTCTAACATCTACAACTCTGTACTTTCTCCACTGAGTTGTAATGAATCATTTCTGTGGCTCTTTTCTCCCAAGAAGCTATGAGCAATTTGGGGGCAGACACAGTTATCTACCTTATTTACTGGCAATATTCAACAAATATTTAAGTGCCTATTATGTAATATGCTTTATGTTCTGCTCTAAAGTAATAGGTCTTCAATAAATATCTGAGAAATGAATGCTATTATACACCAATGAGTATTTTCCCATTTGCAGTATAATACTGTTACCCTTCTTGTTTGTAACCACTAATCATGGCCAGACTCACACTGTTATTTGAATTTTCTTGTGTGCATGTGTTTGAGGTAGAAAAAAATTATGTACTTCATTTCTTTATAGTCCATCACCACTCACTCCAGACTAAAATCATAGTAGATACTCAACGTGTGGAAATTCACATAGGTGTTAAAAAACTTTAGGAAGGGACTTCCCTGGTGGCGCAGTGGTTAATAATCTGGCTACCAATGCAGGGGACACCGGTTGGAGCCCTGGTCCAGGAAGATCCCACATGCCGTAGAGCAACAAAGCCCGTGTGCCACAACTACTGAGCCTGCGCTCTAGAGCCCGCGAGCCACAACTACTAAGTGCGCGTGACACAACTACTGAAGCCCAGGCGCCTAGAGCCCATGCTCCACAACAAGAGAACCCACCGCAAGGAGAAGCCCACGCACCGCAGTGAAGAGTAGTCTCCGCTCACCGCAACTAGAGAAAGCCGTGTGCAGCAACAAAGACCCAACGCAGCCAAATATAAACAGAAGAGAAGAGAACAGAACAGAACACAATAGAATAGAATAAATGTTTAGGAAGACTGGCACTACTGCCCATATGTTTTAATTATACTTGAAGAACAAAGTTAAGCAAATCTTTTTAAGAGAGAGAATGCTAAGGTATAAAAACTACAGAATATCAGAAATATAATTTCCCTCTTTTATAAGTCTATCAACCTTTATTTTACTGTTTTTGAGGGACAAAATTTATATTTAAGTTGATAAATATATAAACCTAGCAGACAAACTTCATCTGCCAAAAAGTGCTTTAAATCAACATCACAAATAGTGCTAAGACTATGTATCAGTTAACCCTGGCTGTCCACTCAGTAATGCCAAGCATTGTTATTGAGATTTTCAAAATTACCTTACTATTAAGATACGACAAAATTCTGTAAAGTAGTTCAATATTATCTTTAAAGATCACAATGTGATTTCAGATTTATAAAATGTTTAGTAAGCAACAGTTCTAGGTAAGTATTCCTCTTTAGAAATAATTCCAAGCCCCCTACTACCTCCCTAGAAAATCACTGTTTCAAGAAGAAAAGAAACAAACACGTGCTGAAAAATAAAAAAGAAATCAGGTTGTGTGTGTGTACATGTTTCTGTGTCATGCCCAACAGCTCTAAATAATTAACTACAAGAACAACCTGACTCTGAAGCTGGCAAGCCCCAATCTCTAACCCCAAAGCCATGGGCTGACCTGACCTAAGTTTACAAGAGCCGCAGCCGCAGCCGCAGCATAAATCATCAGCAAGCCATTTCGCAGACGGGATAGTTGGGAGGTTTAGAAGGGAGCCACCACTGGCCTGGCTCTTCTGTGCCCCTCATATTACGCAGTTGTGACAGTTTTCATAGATTTAAAAAGTCCAAGGATAGTGTTCCTCTACCGCATCCTCAACTAAACTGCCCCTCAGTGTTATCATCTACTTACGGAGCTACTTAGACTAAATTTTATATAACTTCGTACCAGAACATCCTCACCAGCATCAAAATCTTTACCTTACCAATCCAATTTACATCAAACATGTATGAAGTCTCCTCCCAAGAAACTGCAGTGCTCTCAATTCCCAACTAAAAACAAAAAAAACCCAAAAAAAACCCAACCCATATAATTTAAGGCTGAAGAAACCTTTTTCAACTAATCCCTTCTATCTTCATTACTTCGGATTCCTACTGTGCCCTAGTGGATGCTGTCTCCTCTGGCCAAGTAATTCCTATTATTTCCACCCTCTCCAAAATCTCTGCAAGGCTAAGGTCTTTTGTAGGACTAGCCTCACCTGAAACATCCATTTGACTTTCAAACATTTAGTGTCTAATCCCACTCTCTAACCACACTAATAATAATAATAAATTTAAAGTCTTAATCCTTTCCCAGTCCTAAAAATATTAATAGATGAAATAATTAGTCTTAGGGTGAACATGTTTTTCTCTAGACATTTACAATTAGATATATGCTTTCTTTCACTTGTGTCTACAATGTCTGTAGTGTCTCTTCCTTTAATGCACATGCCCCTTAGGTCTAAAGGCTCATTTTTCTACTTCTTTTAAAGAACTGCACACTGTAGCAATTTAACAAAACAGGAATTTATTAATTACTCATTTCCAGCTCCTCTAATCACCTTATTTACCAAAGGATCCTCAATGTTGCAGTATCACATAACCATTTCTTCAACTAGGGCTATACTCTATCACCATTCTCTACTGAATATATTCGTCGCCTTGAAATCCTTGAACCGCCACATCCAAGGACCTTGCTCCTTTGCCCTCTGATAATCACCTCTATTGGATCACAATACCACAGGGCATTGAAAGCTACTAATTTACAAATATAATGTTACTGTTATCATATAATTCCAATTTTCTCCATGTTATTTTTACTGTACTTTTCCAAATTGAGTATCTTCACTCTAAACACCAACTCTTGGCAAATAAGAAGCTCTGAGCCAAGGCAATTTTACAGCTGTGTTATAAACTACCATGGGTGAATAGGCTGACAATCCATTAGGAAAGCAGCACCAATGGACTACTCCAAAGAGCCATTATGTTTTACAAATATCAAATACCCATAGATTAAAGTCTCCCCAAGTAAGCATGGACCGGACAGAGCGTAACAGCTTCAAGAGACCCATGTAATCTTCCATTGTGTGCAAAGCAATGATTTGCATTTTAGAGGGAGGAAAAAAAAACACAACAAAACCTTTCCATCAAAATCAGCTGTGTTTAATTTTAAAAACTTAAGAAAATTATAATTAAAGTATACTACCACACATAATAACAATTTGACAGCATTATGGCAGACATTTTAAGTATTTCTTCAAAGCTACAAAAGCAAGATTTTCGTAAGTCCCATATGTGGTGCAAATCACTGAAGCATTAATAAAAACTCTGGGTGATATGAACTGCACACATATCCTGGTTTGTTTTAAAGCTTTTCAACCAAGTGTTCTACTTTATTTAAATAGTTACATGAGAAGGATATGGTATATTATGAAAACTATACAAATTATAATAACATAAGAGTAATAGCCATTAAATCTGCAATGTTAAAAATGCCAAATGAAATTTCTGAAAAAACCTGCAGGTTTTTGTTTTCCAAACTCTATTCACAGCAAAGTGCTTTTCTATTACTGAGTGTGAGACAACCTAAACTTAAAATACAAAGTGTAACCTTTGACAAGTTCATTAGAAATACATACAAAATCCCATGAAATTGCAAAGACTGATGAAGACAGTCTGAAATAGAGCATTATTTTTAAAAAGAGAAAGAGAGAGAAAGCAGGCACAAAAGGGTGAAGCGGGGGAGTCAAGTCAAATTAGCATATTCTATAGAAGTAAAAAAACAAAATGGTATTTTATTATTCTGGTCATTTTGCCAAAAAGGGATAATTGATCATTAAGAAAACAGGAAGCACACTACCTTCTAAGAGAGGAAAAATAACCATGATTGTATGATCTAAAACCATAAGACTTAGAAGGCCTACACACTTTCAGATACTGAAATTGTGACTCAGAAATCACAGGTGAAGAAAATACCGTAAGAAGCCAATATGGCTCAAAGGTTTCAAAAACATGTATAAATACACCGATAATTGTGTCTTAGAAACATATCTGTGTTTTTAGTAATATAAACAGCACCTGTTTGGAGTATAGGTTAATAGAAGAGAGAAGACCTCAATTAAGAGGTATGGTAGATTGTATCCTTTTCCCAAATATGTGCTATCGCTGCCTGTCCCACTGACATCAAGCTTGGCCATGTGACTTTGGTACCTCCCACTGATGGATAATACCTTCTCATCCACTTGACTTTAAGCTTGGTGGTAAATGTCCTGGTCAATGAAATATGAGCAGAGATGGCATGTACCACTTCGGAACAGAGGCTTCAATGAATGCGCTATTATGTATTTTGCCATTGCTCTTTGCTCTTTAGCAGGAATCTTTGACAGGGGGTGCCCCAACAGCATAATTCCTGCCTGGAGGTAAGAGGACATAGAGCAGTGCTGCAGTAAATGACTCACAATGGTCAGCAGCATGAGCAAGAAATGAACCTCAACTGTCAAAAGACAGTAAGAGCTTTCAAGGTCTTTTGTTACTGCAGCATAACTGAGTCTAACCTGATTGATTAAAGAGGCCACTGCAATACTTCGTGAAACACTTATGAAGTTTTAAAGTAGGTCAGTGGCAATCAAAATGAAGAGAACTGAACTGACTAGAGGAATATCTGGTAGGCTGGAGGAAAGCGGTGAGGATATATAATAAGAATATATAAGGATATATAGTAATATATAGTAAGAACCACAAACAAGGAAAAATAAATAACTTAGGGGACCAAGAGAGTAAACAGGCCACCCCATGGAAGTAGGGTTAGATGAATTATATATGACCCCCAAAGAACAGAATCAAGGTAAAGAAAAGAAAACTACAGGGAGACAGACTTCTGCTCAGCATAAGAAAGACTTTCTAACAGTGAGTATTCTCAGAAGATGAAAAGAACTTTGGAAAGTTCGGCTCACATAATCAGAAGTATTCAAGGAATACATAAAAAGGATATTATATTTAGAATGGTATTCCAGAATTAGCTGGGTAAACAGACTAAATGACTTTTAATGTTGTGTCCAACCTTGGAAATAGTAATATCAATACTTCTGTTAGCGAAACTAAGTCAATCTTATCTAAATAGAAATGCAAAGACATAACAGAAAATTGCTGAGAGTAAGATAGTAAACTGTATTTCAATAAATTTAGGTTGTAAACAGATAAGTAAGTTACAGCAAGTGCTCTAAGCTATGAGAAGAACAAAAGGGCAAGCATGTATTAGCCAACCCAGTTTCTGTTGACAATGAATAAAGAGAGCTAAAAACAATCATGTAAAATGCTTCCCTGTCTCATGAGTCGGGTAATTTTCATTCATATAACACAGTTACTTAAAGTTTGATGAAAAGACAATATTATTTTAAAGGACAAAAGAACTATTAAAAATTTTCAAAAGAATCTCAACTCACCCATTCTAATAGTAGAAAGGGAGCCGAATAGCTTAATTATTCATTATTTTCTAAAAGAAACACTGTTTTGTTTCAAAATAAACTCCTATAGGAGAATTCAAATTAAAATACGCAAAATAATAATTTATGGGGAAAAGGAATTAATAATTATTGAAAATAGGTCAAGTATTATGTGGCAGGCATCATATACAACATCTAACAAAAGCTCAAGATGCATAGTATCCTACATTTAACTTAAAGGGCATTAACTAAGACTTTGTGAGGTTAGGGCAACTGTCCAAATAACAGACCCTGAAATCAAACCAAGGCCCAACCCAAAGTTCTTCTGAACTATCTCAAGCTTTATTGCATGACATACTGCATATGACACAATTAACTTTCTTATAAAATAATAATTCAATCTGACCTAGACTACAGTTTCTATCATAAACTCTGAATACATGAGCACAGAATGAATTAATTTTCTGCATTTCTCTTTTCTCCCAGTTTTTCTGCTCTTCTAATTTTCTCCCAACAAAGAAACATGCTACCATTTAAAACACAAAATACTAAAAAGAATACAATTCAATCACAAATTCATTAATATTTTTCTGAAAAGAATTATGATATAAAAAACAACACAGTGAGCTACAATTTTTAAAAATATGTACTTTGTTCCATATACATTAAAAAATTATTGGGGCTTCCCTGGTGGCGCAGTGATTGAAAATCCGCCTGCCAATGCAGGGGACATGGATTCGAGCCCTGGTCCAGGGAGATCCCACATGCTGCAGAGCAACCAAGCCCATGTGCCACAACAACTGAGCCTGTGCTCTAGAGCCCGCAAGCCACAACTACTGAGCCCGCGAGCCACAACTACTGAAGCCCATGCGCCTAGAGCCTGTGCTCCGCAACAAGAGAAGCCACCGCAATGAGAAGCCCGCGCATCACGAGTAGCCCCTGCTCGCCGCAACTAGAGAAAGCCTGCACGCAGAAATGAAGACCCAACGCAGTCAAAAATAAAATTAATTAATTAATTTTAAAAAATTATGTTAAAAGGACTGTGTTTAAAGGTACATTAATTACTATACAGATATAAGAGCTTTATTCTGGCACAGAATTATGGAAATAGTAAATTTTCCACATTTTCCTGAAGGGACTTTGTGTATACGTGTGTTTTGTTTTGTTTTGCAATGGGAGAAAGAACTGCCAAATATCTGGAATATTTAAGAGTACTCAACTCTTAAAATCAGTGCTTCTAAAATATACTGCCTTAGTAACAGATAGCCTCTAGGTCTACTCCAAATCACAGAAGCAGGAACAAAAGTTCAGAATGAAAAATAGATAAATTTGGTGGGAAAGGTCTTTCTGAGTGACTTAAATTATGACAACTTATTAACTGTAACTTAAGAATCCTAAGCAGTGATATTACCCTAGATAATAGCTTGGATAAGAAACTTAAAGGTACTAGAATGTCCTTCCAGTTTTGATCACCTAAAAGAACTATATATAAACTCAGGGAAGGAAGTACGAAGTTTTTCCCATAGACATTCTTAAATAATCCATTCTTTCTCATCTATGCCTCCCCTTAAAACACCATCCAGAGCCTGGGACATATTGTTATGCCAGCAAGTAAGGAGGTGCTCAAACAATGATGAGGACAGGTCAAAAAACCACAGGAGCCCTCAGGAAGGGGCTTCCCCCCGGCCGAATCTGCAAGTACTTAGGCATCAAATTAAATGATAGTGATAAATTATAATTCACTGAGTAGAACAGGAATCCCTCTTTTCTAAATTTATATAGATAGAAAGATTAAGGGAGAAAGAGAAATACATAATCAATCCATGGCAGAAACTGAAAATCTTTTCCTTACAAAAGAATGCCAACAAATAGAAGGAATGGTGACATTACAGTCATACAAGTAATAACTGATAGAGACAAGGACCACCAATAGAAGCTTAACCAAGTGACTCAGAATTTCATAACAAATGGGATAATTACACAATCTCATTGGATCTGGCCACAAATTACTTATTAATTTCAAAGACAGAAATAACAAAGATCATAGTTACTTATTAATCTACAGTGGAGAACCTTGGCAGAACACCACTCACAAGAGGGATCAATGCTAATAATCGTCAATAATGAGAGGCTCAACAAATGGGCCTCCTCTTTCGATACACTGAGAAGGACACAACATGATTTCTATGGTACTCCTATTGAAGAAGCATAAACTAAATCTAATCATGAGGAAACTATCTCAAATTGAGGTACATTATATAAAACATATGGCCTTAACTCATCCAAAATGTCAATGTTGAGAAAGAAAAAGAAAGGTTAAGGAACTCTTCTAGATTTAAAATGACATGAGAACTAAATATAATGCATGATTACTACTAATCTTGGGGGAGGGAAGTTAAGCTAAAATGAACGTAACTGGGACAAATGGGAACATCTGAGTTGAACTATGGATTAGATAATGGCATTTTATCAAGGTTTTATTTCCTAATTTTCATAATTGTACTGGGCTTATAGGAGAGGATGTCCTTGTCCTCAGGAAATGTATACCTAAATACTTCGGAGTTACAGAAAAAGAATCTCAAGTGTGTAAATGACTCTCAGGCGTTTAAGAGAATAAATCTGAATGCACACACATGCACACACGTGATTCACATTGGGTGCAAAAGCAGGGTGGGTGAGAGGGTGAGGAATCACACAAATTATAAAGTAAACTGGGCAAAAGAAAAACTGTTAGTGAAGCTGTGTGAAAGGATATATGGAGTACTTTGTGCCACTCCTAGAAATTCTCTAAGTTTGAAATTGTATCAATATAAAAAGAAAGAAGAGATTTATATACATTTTTATAAAGTTGTATGTGAAAGTGTTTTCAGAATTACAGGAAACCCTCTGAGTATCTAGCATTATACGTGGGTGTGTCAAAACCACCGTGATGATATTCCTTCTCTTACCTTTCTAACAGATTGTGGATCGCTTTGAAGAGCAGCGTCCGACATTCGTAGGAAAGGCCATTTTCCCAGAGTCCTTCTTCCACAACTGAAAATAAAACAAAACAAAGCAAAACAAAAAAATGAACCAGTAAGCAGGGCATCCAAATAAAAATAAAAGAAACTTTAAAAATATTTTTCTAAAGCAAAGTTAATGAGCTAATTTAAGTAGATTAAATCGCACTGAAACACAGAAAAGAAGTTAAATAATTGCCCAAAGTCATAAGATACTTATGTACAGAAGGGAATAATGTGTTTTGATTTTAAAGTTATTGAAATATAGGCATGGTACAATCCCCCCCACATAAAGGTCTTACCAACCTGCCTCTTCAAAGTTTGAAATCATCCAAAATTCTCAAATTAATCTTTCTACCTAATAATGTCACAAAGACTAATTTTGTTATTAAAGTTCTATTTAAAGTAACAAAATGTCACAAATTAATACAAAGGTTACCATATGTATTTTAAGAGAGAAAACCAGGAAAAAATATCCAAAAATGACATTACACAAATTTCTTTAAATGTTTTGAAAGCAGTATGTGAATATGATTTTAAGGACATGATTATAGGGAGAATGTCAGAAAATTAAATCTTAATATAACATCAAATTTATTTCCTGAACTCATGATGTCATTAATGTTTAACATTTGGGGAAGCATCATATTTGCCTTTGAAATATGTTGTAGCATTACTTAGAGCCACAAGTAACTCTAACACAAGAGAATCCAACAGACTAACAATGTTTCATGTATTCCTAATGTTCTTTTCATATGTAAAAATTATAAAATGCCCTAGAGAAGATAGTTAATTTTCTTCTATACTATATTAGTTCATTTCAACATAGCAAAAAATTGAAAGGATGCAAACAACATCTGCAGAAGAAAATTTCCTCTGCCTTTTACTTGGTGTCTTGACAAAAGTACTCACCAGAGAAAATTTTGACAGAGAATTGAAACACATGTTAAATCCACAACGCATTTTTAATGCATTTACTACACCAACTGACATCTCAAAATGCATCTCTCCTTATTTTCCAATCAGAAAGAATTCAAAAAAGTGTAGTTACATTTAAGGGTTTTCTCTACAGGACTTTTTTTAAATGATAAAACTGGATAAATATTTTTTTTCTTGGGATGTCAGATAACTCTTTATCTTCCTGACTATGTGGCTAATCATGACCTACCAAATTTTTCCAAATTAACCTCTTCAGAGACATTTTATATTATTTATAACTAGAGAAATGGAAATAAAGTACAGCAAATAAACAAACATTCCTGCTATCAATACATTATCTCTGTTCAAGACAAAACATCCAAAAATTTTCTACAGTCCTCTAAAGGCATCATGAATCTCTATTTTCACACATTTATCTTTGGGGTAGAGCTTTCCTGAGTGAGAAAGCAAGCTAACATTTCAATAAAAGGAACATCCCATATTAATTTGCTTTCATTTCCTAATGTACGCTAAAAATTCCTAAAACTTCATCAACATTCAAAGTCCAACTCTTTTGAATTACTCTTCAAATCAGTCACCAGTAACAGTTTTTTCTACATATTAGTCTTTTGTGCCGTAAAGAGTACTGGTGATGCAGTATTTATGAAAAAAGTGTCCCATTCATCTTTCCAAGATTTTCTTCCAAGTTGGTGACACCCATTCTGCATATTAAAAAAAAACTTTTATAATTAAAACCTTCAAACATATTTTAATATAGAATAACAGGCCTCAAATAAATTCCTAAACCAAATTATCAACATTGTGTCATCTGCTTAACCACCCTTTTTTCTTTCTTTCTTTTTGTTTTTCTTCATATATTCTGAGGCAAATCCCACTCCCAAGTACTTCATTATATATCAAATCAGAATCTAAACAAGGTCTATCAATTACCTCTCAATTTATATCTCTTAAGTCTCCATAATTTGCAACAACTCATCTCCTCTTTTCAAACATGGCATTTATTTACTGAAGAAACCAGGTTAGCTGTTTTATAGAATACCTCACATTGTCATCTGATTGTTTCCTCATGATATTATTTTTTAATGTTGGCGCTACGTTGACCTTAACAGAAGATGTCAAAGGAAAGTTCTCAAACAACAGAGCTCTATTTCTTCCTCAAATGATCCTTAAATAATTTGTTAACTGAAATGTTGAAGGGTTATAACTGTCTAGACATGCAATGTGGAATACTAAACAAATGTGAGCATGCACAGGCAATGCCAATTACATCACCGTCTTAAGATACCATTATGATTTTATCCTGATTTTAACAATTTTTAAAATAGGTCTTAGAAATTTTTTCTTGAAAAATAATCTTACAAGAGCAATTACAAAAAACCTACACCTAACATCGTACTTACAGTTAAAACCCTGAATATTTTCCCCTAATATCAAAAACAAAGCAAGGATGTCTGCTCTTACCACTCTTATTCCACATTACAGTGGAGGCCTCAGCCAATACAAGAAAAAGAAGTACCAGGCATACTAACTGGAATGGAAGAAATGAAATGATCTTTTTTTTTGCAGATGACATAACTATTAGAAAGTCCTAAAGAATCAACAAAAAAAAAGCTACTAGAACTAAAACTGAGTTTAAGTCAGTTAAGGTCAACAGATACAAAACAGTCATATTTCTATAAACTGTAATGAATAATTAGAAAATTTTAAAAATTTGAGTACCATTTATAATAGCACCAAAACCCAAGAAATCCTTGGATCTAAATCTTACAGTTGGAAGACTTACACCAACTGATTTCCAGATTTACTATAAAGCTAGAATAAACAAAACAATATGGTACACTACAGAAAGGACAGATATACAGATCAATAGAACAGAATAGAGTCCAGATATAGACCCACAAATATATGGTCAACTGATTTTCAACACAGCTTGCAACGGCAATACAGTGGAGAAAGAACAGTCTTTTCAACAAATGGTGCTGGATTTAATGAATATCCCAATGTAAAAAACTCAGCCTCAAACCCTACCTCTCACACCATACAGAAAACCTCAAAATGGATCATAAAACAAAATGCAAAACCTGAAACTATAAAACTGTGAAAATATAGGAGAAAGCTTTTATAAGCTTAGGTTAACCAAAGACTTCAAAGATACGACACCAAAAGCATGATCCATAAAAAAACTGTTAAAAAGAGCTTCATCAGTATAAAAAACTCAGTTCCTTAAAAAGCACTCAAAAGTTACATTAAGCTATGGAGAAGATAAGCCACAGATGGGGGAAAAGCAGTTACAAATCACATATCTGACAAGGACTTGTATTCAGAAGATGCTATTCTTGAAAAAAAATCCCTAAACAACACAAATTAAAGAAAAATTTTTAGAGAATGGACAAAAGATTTGAACAGATACTTCACCAAAAAAGATACATGAATGGTAAATAAAAACATGAAAATATGCTCAAAACATCACTAGTCATTAAGGAAATGCAAATTAAAATCACAGTAAGATAACACCCATTATAATGGCTTAAAAGAAAAACTGAAAATACTAAGTGCTAGTGAGCATACAGAGTAACTAGAATTGTCCTATACTGCTAACAGAAATGCAAAATTAGTACAGTCACTGTGGAAGTTGACTTTGGCAATTTTTCTAAAGTTAAACATACACTTTACATACAGCCCAGCGATATCCTTCCTAAGTATATATTCAAGTAGAATAAGAACTTAGGTTCACATGAAAAACTTCAGCAAATGTTTTTACTTGTTTTTTTTACCCCCCCATAATTGACAAAAAGTGGAAACAGTTGTCTCTCAACTGGGGAAAGGACAAACAGTGGAAAATCCATATAACGGGATACTATTCAGAAATAAAAGGAACTACTGATACACTCAAACCATGAATGAATGTCATTATGCTAAGTGAAAAAAGCCATACTCAAAAGACCACATGCTATAAGATTTCATGCACATAACATTCCTGCAAAGGTAAATGAGGTAAGTAAACTGCTCAATGGTCTCCAGGGATGGGGGTGGTTGGAGGAGGGCTGATAACAAAGGGACATGAGAAATTGGGGCAAGAAGTGGATGGGGGTTGGGGGGGGCAGGTTCTAGATTATGCTTACATTGATTTTTTGAAATTCATTTTTAGTGCTAAAAATGAGAACAGGGTGTGAATTAAAAGGACTCCTATTCTAAATATGTATTCTAAACATAATTGTTTTTACCCAAAGGATTGGTGTCTATTTGGTTAACCTTCACTCATAAATTATTAAAAGCAAAAAACAAAAAAACAGTTTAAGCAAAAAGAGACCGCAGACCCGACCACAGTGTTCCTCCCCAACAACACAATATACTGTTATTTATATTATGTACTTTATGTTAATTCCTATAATACAAATAGAACAAAGTAATTCAAGAAAATATTTTTGTTTTTAAATATTAAAAATTAATTTGAAAACGAACCTTTATTAATATTATTAAATAATTAAATTCTTATATCTCCCTCATATAGTATTAAAAAGTTTAGGAAATAATGTAAATGAAAACAAGGAAGAAAGTAATTACATGAAGTAAAACAGATCCCACTACATTAAGCTCTTGTTTAAGAAAAGTAAACTAAAGGTGAAAAAAAAAAATTATGAATTATCCTATAAGTTAACCAGTAAAATTTTAAATAAGTCAGTAGAGGTAATTAAAAAGGATACAGTGTTTGGACTTCATATAAACATTAAAATTTCATAAGTTACATATTTTACTAAAGATTTGAAAGCAGTCAGTAATTTACTAGAAGTCAACAACTGTGATCCAAGATTAACCACTCTAATAAATACTATTATTAAATACTATTATTTAAGCTATGGATTTAAGGATAATGCATTAACATGCTAACCCTTTTAATTTACTATCTGTATATAGCAAATAAACTTGTGGAAAGGAATATAAGTCAGACCATACTTTATTTCTTATCTATTTCACATTAAAAATTTCCAGAAATACAAGAGTGATGTATATTTCAATGAATCTCTAAAATTCCAAATAAGTTAAATCTAGAATGACATTTTTGGAGTCTAATAATAGATATTTGGCCGATAATCACTGTCCAACAGTTCTTGGCTGTGTTATACTTCAAGCACCAGGACAGAAATTAGGAATGCTCTCAAAAATTAAATAAAGACTTTGAAAACCACTGTGAGGCAAAATTACTTTAAATACTTGGCAGAACTGCTATCAAATGTTTAAAGTCTTTTATTTTAAAATAATAAGAAGAGGGCTTCCCTGGTGGCGCAGTGGTTTAGGGTCCGCCTGCCGATGCAGGGGACACGGGTTCGTGCCCTGGTCCGGGAAGATCCCACACGCTGCAGAGCGGCTGGGCCCGTGAGCCATGGCACCTGAGCCTGCGCGCCCGGAGCAACGGGAGAGGCCACAACAGTGAGAGGCCCGCGTACCGCAAAAAATAAAAAATAAAAAATAAAAAATAAAAATAAAATAATAAGAAGAAAGTAAAATAACTTAAACAGTCAAGGTTAGTTTTCTACCCAGAAAACAATCTTTCTCATTTTATAAGGCTTTATGTACCAAGTTTGAACCATGCACTACATATAAATGGAGGGGAGGGGGAGTGCTACTTTCCACCACAACGCTATGAGACAGAGTGAAGGACACAAAACATTCACTTTTGCCACTTTTGCCACTCAGTACCTGACTTCTTCCCATAGGCAAACTGCCTATTTCATGAGTTCTGGTTGGGGACGAAGATGGTCAGTCACCCTTAACAGGAGTTGAAAATGCTGATTCACCTACAATATGGACAAGGATATATATCCTAACTACTAGATGCTCCGGCACCATACTTTGACCATGGATCTAGGAACTCAAAAGGGAGTGGATGGAGAGATCTTTCTGTCAGCACTAAAAAGAGAGGCTACAAGATCAAGTTTCCTGAGGTTCAAATAGCAGAGGTACTGTAGCATCCAGTGCTTGGTATTGATAGCACCAGTTTCTCATCAGACCAACCTGGAGCACTGATCCTAAAAGTGAATACTCAGTATTCTTTTAACCACCTCCTTTTCTTAGTTTACAACTAAGAACAATGATCAATAGTTTATTCTTATCTCTATTTTATAAATGAAAAAACTAAGGCTTAAAAATCTTAAACTTGCCCAAGGTCACATAATATATTCAAAAATCTAGTTTAAATGTATCTATACTCAACAGCTAACGGGATCAAATGCATTTTATATCTACTTTTATAAGTAGTAAATATACAAATTATTCCATTAATTAAACTCCTCAGGGGAAGCAATTTATTTTCATAACTGCACCGACTAGGACATTTCAGATATTCATAAACCTGTTTTGAACTGACTTGTTATTATGTGTGCACGTACTTTTCAAATTTCATTGGAATTAGCTTCAATCTAAAATCTCCTTATATTCAGTAAAGAGGATTAGTAGCAAAGATGGGATTCAAATCCAACTTTTCTGCCTATCGCCCATGCTCTTTCCATTACACCACTTCTCCATAAGGCTTGTGTTGTTAAACTACCCCATCCCCCTTTTATTCTTAGGACTGACTAGAAAGGCAAACTTCAACACTTAAATTTCCCCTTGGATTCACAATTTGCACCTTAAATTATTGTCTTCTAAATAGCTGCAAAGTAACCTTTTCAAAGGTTAAACAAAACTGAAATCACAGAAACAGGTTTTTTAACTAATTTATCTGATAAATCCTCCTCCCAAGGTATAATTTAAACCAACACTTCATTTGCTTCATACTGAGATTTTTCAGAAAGTATCCTCTTTTGAGGGGGGTGGGGGGAGGGGAGTCAGGGCATAGTTGCTCTAGGTTAAGTTTCTATAAATGACATGAGGCGCATTTACTACTTAATTCTCTATCTCCCTTCCAATGTGCACAGAGAAGAATAACAACTGCCAAGAAGTTTTACAAGAAGGCCAGCAGGTGCAGGGCCCTATCCTTATGAAACCTACAATCTCCCCAGGGCATAACTGTCTTCATCTTTAAAAGAAAAGAAAAAAGCCTTTCTAATTCTTTTGATCTTTCAAGTTTCAACTTAAATGTTTATCAACTCCTTAAGATTATAAATTAGTAAGAAGACTATCTCTATAGTGTATACTTAGGTATAATGGAAAATTGTTTCTAAAACTTTGTTAATAGTCTCAGGAAATAAAAGCAACAAGAGAAGTAAAATGAATGTACAATAAATGACTGGCAAAACTCAACCAAAATAAATTCCTAAATTAAAACTTTCTCTTGATGTTATGTGGTCAATTATAGCCAGACTGAAACTGAAAAATAAAACTAAGTACTACCACAGCTGCCTACTTAAAAAGAAAAACTATTTTGGCACTAAAGTTACTTCACTTAAATTGCAAAAGCTATAATCAGAATTTGTTTAAATGGCTCTTATTTAACCTTTTTTAATATAGTAATTCTCATAATCAAATATTTAAGCTGCAAAAGTATTATATAAATGTTTTCTTTTAGCAGAGAGACAGTGTTTTAGAAAGGAAAATTTAAATAGCAGTCTAATTACTGCTTAGTTCCCAAATAATTTTTCAAAATCATCACAAATTGTAATACAACTTCTTTCAACTTTGCGAAACATGGCTCCTTGCAGAACTAATAAGCTTCTCTGAAAGAAAAATCAAATAAAAGGTTCAGGAAAAAAAAGTCAATATGGCAAAATATCAAAGCAGCATATACTTCAATGATTTTGTGTTTCCCAGCAGAGATCATGGAAAGATATCTTTTCCAATTCGAGAAATGAAACTGACATACTTTACTTGAAGGGGAAAAAAATGGGAAGAGGGAGAATGGAATAGGCTAGGGAGGAGCATAAAGATTGTGAAACCTTCAAGAAATTCAAGCTCATGCTTTTAGAATTCAGGTCACCATGCCTTACACAGTTTAAAAGTAGAATTACTTTCAAAGAATACATATTTCCTCTGAGCTATGATACATATTTCCTTTTAATGTATCATATTGCAGCAACAGCTGAAATGAACGTCTAGACATCAAAAACACTTCTTGCTCCCACCTACTGCTTTTTTACCTCAGGCATCAAAACTAATGAAACCTATTATCCAGAACATTGAGTTCAGTAACCACATTGGCCATTGCAAATACTGGAGGGTGGAGGGACACTTTCAGGGATGGCACTCCTTATTCAGCCATTAAAATTACTGAAAATCAAATTGTACTCCAAACTCCAGAAACACAAATAGATTAAAGCAGGCACATGAAACGAGGAGATTATTTGCCAGTTAGATTTCAGTGACAAAATGCTAAAGATAATGCAGCTCTGAATCCAGGATTTATAATTTTCCCACTGCCTTTATGTTCAACCTTTATCTGCAATATATAAAGCCCACTAGTTTTGTTATTTTTAACTATTAAATCTACTACCTAGGAATTGTACTAAGCAAATATTATAATAACGTTTATCAATTTATCATTTATCCATTTAATTTTAAGGGTTGCAACAAATGAAATATTTTAAAGATAAATATATAGAGATTTTTGAAGTGTCTGCTTTCTTTTCTTTTTTTAATTGGGCTATAGTTGATTTACAGTGTCTTCTTAAAACTGACTCACAAAAAAACTGAGTAACAAAGTAGCATAATGCTATGTTAATTCTGAAATACAGCATTATACCCATAAAAAATCCAATTACATAACAACACTATTGATTGATCACAGTTATGTTGCCATCGACTGCCTTGTAAAATCTATATTTGAAGTCATTAATAACTAAATGGACTGACTTATTACTTAATTCAAATTCAACCCACTTAGAGTTCTGATTTCCTTGATTTGCTTGTGGGTGTAGAATATTTGGTATCAGTTAACAAATCTATGTTGAAATGGATTTTAACTATCCCAATGTCAATTCATCAATCAAATAAGAATTAGAGATAGAAGATATATATATCAAAATGCTCCATTTGTTTTGACCTATTTGCCACTTTAAATGATTATGAACGTTGACAATATTCATCAGACAGAAGCACCGTTGTAATTCAAAATTTTAACAGTATAATGTCTAACTAAGGAATCTCTAACAGCATGAGTTCTCTGCCAGTTGCAGGATAACCAGAATTTTAATGACGGTTTCTACACAGCACTGTAGCAGTTGAGACATGACCCAAGTTAGCATTTCAATGGATCACAGGACTCCATGTAAAGCCACTAAACTTTAAATTGACGGAGACCATAAAACTAAATTTCTAGATAAATTGAACAAGACCTTCAAAAGACAACTGCTACAGAAAACAGTCAGGCTGCAGTGTTACTTTAATAGTCACACAGTGAAAAAGAAATCTCGCACAATGGCTGTTACTGACTTCTAAGAACTAAACTTGCCCCCATTTGCTACTCTTTTCAAAGATTTTTAAGTAATTATTACTTTTTCCCCTTTCAAGCTATTAATATGTTCTTAATTTTGTTAATAATACACGTAAACAAATAAAGGCCTAGAGGGACAGCCATCAAAATTAACAGTTATCTTTGGTTGCTGGAATAATTATTTTCTTCTTTACCTCTTTGTGTACATTAGAGATTTTCTTCAATGAACATGTTCCTTTAAAAAGATACATCATATTTGAAATAGATTTTTTAAAATAAGGCTACTATTATTTATTAAACAGCCACATGCTTTTTAAAAAAATAATGCTGTGTGTTCTTAAATTACAAGAAAGATCAACATTCTTAGGACAGGAATCACCACAGGAGAAAATTAAATTTTGAAAGAGGAGGAAAACCAGATATGTGATTCAGGTAGAACGTTTATATTTAAATCCGTCAACACTGCAAAACAAACATTTTATAAACTTCCTCTAAGACAATGACTTTAATCAAGATGACTCAACTACTGATTTCAAGATTGGCACAATTGAGCAGTAAAAATTAAAAATACTTCCTTCCACTCTTCAGACACAACCTGATTTGAAACACAACACACACACACACTCACACACCAGACTGCTACTAAAATTCTGAGAGAGCAAGTCCCCAGATTGCCTTTTACACTAAAGCTCAAACAGTTGTCTGTCACTGCTCTTACAGTGAGTAATCCATGCAGCTGTAACTGTTTGAAATGCAGCTGTCTCGCTGGCATTCTCTCCCCACCCCCACTCATCCAGCATTTCTGTTCTTGCTACAATAATCTTACAGAGCATTTTACAGGAGGCTTAGCCCTGGCTGAGGGCACTCTACGGCATGACCGAGAGAACATGGAAACACGATTCATTAGACACGCCTGGAGTGATAACAATGGTGCTGCTTCTTGCTGCCTTTCATTTCGTACATCAGGCTGAGACTAACGCATTCTCGTTACACAACAAGCACATTTATAGACAGGAAAAAACTGTAATCACCTTTGATTAAGAGACAGCATATTTTTCCTATACGAGCCGCCAGCCATACTGACAGAATAATTATTTTTTTAACTGACAGGTTAAAATAGCAAATGTAGCAAAAATAACATCTGCCTGAGGGGGAGGGGAAGGGGAGGGGCTGGGAGGGGGAGGGGCTGGGGAGGGGAGGGGAGGGGGGAGGGGTTGGGGAGAGGAGATGACTACTATTGAAGACTTCGTACACAGAGGTTTCTTAGACGAGGCTCAGTGTCATATCCTTGAGACCTGGTGGGTACCTTGGCTTATATTTAAGCTACACCGTCTATGACAAATAGAACAGGCCCTTATCAAGCAATCTCATTCTATACATCTAATTCTTTACATGTAAAAATTACAGAATTTCTTTGGTCACTTCATGTGTAATTATTACTGACCTCCCTTCTTTCCACTTCTTTCACCATAGGACTACAGAATTCAACAGTAGTATTAATCCTCTTCTCTTTTTCCATTATCCTACTTTTACTACAAAATAATTTACCCTCTTTTACATAAAATGCTAGGCCAACAGAAAACCTGCTTCCTATTTAAAGAAAAACAGCAAAAAATGTAATTTTGATTAAAAACAGGAATATAGAATAATTATTTTATATCACCCAGCTTCCTCAATCGAACTCAAAGCACCCAACAAAGGTTTGAATTATAAATTTAAAAGACCTAATTTAAACTGAAAAAAGTCATAAGCCACATTATACTGACAACATGTAAAGTCAATTTTCTTAACAGGAATTTTGTTACTTCTCCATATACCCATACAATTGCAGTCTTTTGTGGGTTCATGTATGTATGTTGCTGGATTATTGTTTATGGGGAGTTTGATAGTTGACATAAAAAATATATTTATTAGCCAGGAATTGAAAGTTTATATGTTAAACCAAAATATTGGAAAGTATTTTTTTCAAGGTTAGCAGACTATATAATTAAACATTTTTTAAAAGATGGTCAGTCTCTCTTTTAAGCTTTCTATAACACTACTCTATTTTACACCAAGAATGTGCTACAAAACTACCAAAACAATCTGTACATGTGAACATTTGTTAAAACAGTAAAGAACCAAAAGTGAGCAAATAATTGAAAAAGTCTGGTTCACAAAACTTTGAGTCCTAAAAATAGCCTTTTAAAAAAATTGTTATGTAGAGCAAATGAATTTTTGTAAAACAGCAAAATGCTTAAGCAATTTTTAGCTGTTGGATTTTAGAGTTTGCTGACCTGAGCTACCACACCAGGCTAGAAACTAGGAAATCTGCTGCCTATCTTTAATGTTTCTGTAAGAGGACCACTGACCCCTAATACGCATTTAAACAGAGTGTGTTTTGAAGAGAAGTCTGATGTGCACCACACTATGTTAGAATTACACATTTAAAAATTTTATCATCTGGCATAAAATAACATCTACTATAGAAGATAACATCTATACAATTTCTACTCTCTAAGTGCCCATCTTGCCTCCCTTATTTTGGTCTTTTTTACTGTAACAAAGCATGACTCCCCCCAAACTAATCAAATTACTTCCACAAGCTTTCCCGGACTGTTTTATGCTTGGAAAATACAAAATTAACCACCAATATCAAATATGTCACCACAGCATTATTTTTAAAACTTCAGTATAAATGAATTCTTACTTTAATAAATAACTTGTTGGTTTACATATGAATTTCCATTATATTAACCCAGCTCTTAGAAGAATCTCATATCATTATTTTTCACTTTTATAAGATGGAATGTATAATTCTCCCCTGAAGTCTTCGAAGTTAATTTATGCTTAAAAAATTTTTTTAAACAACCTATTAGAAAGCAATAAAAGCTTCTCAAAACTTTAAATTGAAACATATCCAGAAAGACATTGTCTTTATTCCAAAACTTCTGACATACTTTTAAACAGTTTCCAACTCATAAGCGAAAAAATTTAAAAATGACCTAAATATTCCAAAACTGCCAACATTTTTACTTCACGTAGGTGTTTCAACACTAAAAGATTCCTTTGCAATAACACACTTCAATTATGAAATTTACAAGTGCTTTGGGAAATGAAGATCAGTTATTTACACAATGGTGTGAAGGAGTTCAATCCTATTTTCTTTCTAAACTTGGCCAGAATGGTATTTTGATTGGAGGGTGGGGCGACCCAGTAATTTTGGATAGGGCACAATCTGGAGCTGGGAAGGGATGAGTAGGTTCAATAACACAGAAGGCAGTGGTTTAGTCCCTGTGATCCTGGGAGCACGATATCCTGTGAAAGAGCCCCAGCAAGTTTCTGGTCTTTTCCATCTCCACATTTAAAGTAGTATGGCTACAGTTTTATCCAGTTATAAATAATGGAGTTCTTCTGAGGGTTCGTTTGAAAACATAAATAAGTACAAAGAGTTTGTAAAGAGGACAGAACTTGCAAACCACCGGAAAAGGAAAAGGAGTAAATAGGACCAGAAACCCACAAAGCCTGGATCAATCCCTAGCACTAACACTCCCCGGCACCGCTGCTTCCTTCACAGTTATCTCCACCTTCCTTGAGATTCTTTCCAGCTTGGCAATTGCATGATTCTAACTATGTGCTCTAGAAGGTGGGAAAGCCTTCCAAGACAGATGGTGAGGACTTCAAATACAGAGTCAATTCCTACCCAATCCACTGGTTCTCATCACAAAACCCAGTACACAACTCAACACTAAAGTTAAGCATTACTGGTTAAATCAGTTTACATAGGCTAGCCTTAGAATCTATCCACCGGTTGGAACAGGTTTTTCATGGGGAAAAAAAATACGCATTTTCCAAATAATTAACTTATAAATGACCTTTTGGAAAACACGGTATTAATACTTACTTTGTCAACTGGTGTTTGCCCATGTTGAGTCTCCTTTCTAGTTTTTAAAACCAGCTATTAAAAATACAATAATTAAGTTACCTTAATAAGCATTTATTACTGAAAGGAAAAGGAGAGAGTTTTGATAGTGAAGAAGAAACTCAAGAAGCTTCTGGGGTGCCTGTAAAATTTCTCCGGAGCTATATATTAGATGTTTGTTGTACAATAATTCGTTTATTTTGAATGTAATTCTCTATCATAGCTCACAATTTTAAAGCTTGCTTCCAACTATGCTCCAGAAACAAAAAATATATATGGAATAATACAAGGTTAAAATTCAATTGTATATATACTATAATCACAACTTTTAAGATGCATGTTCAAGTATCTTGTAATGGAATAAACAAAAATTATAATAATTGCTATAAATTTTAAACTTAAGTACATGCATATAGTCCTTAAAATAACAGTGAAAACCCTCACTAAAATATGCATATATTCAAGGCAATATTATTCCTAGGAAGGGCTTAGCGAATCAAATGTTTATCAGATAATAAAGAAAATAGCCTAAAGACAAAATTCAGTAAACATGAAATAGATGTCGTTTGGACAAAACATATACTAACACTATGTAAAGATACTGTTTTACAATCCAGCTTCATGAAGAAGCAAAAGCTTCTAAACTACTCTCACTGCTTTCACTCTTAGCATCCTAAAGTCCATTCTCCATGAGAGAGCCAAGGTGATCTTTTCAAAACTTAAATCACACCATAGCATTCCTCTGCTTAAAACCCTACTCCAATGGCTTCACATGGCATTAATAATCTATTTAAGCGCCTTACCATGGCCTACAAAGTTCCATATGATCTCATCTCTAGCTACCTCTTCCATCTCCACTAGTTTACCAGTTTCAACAGCACTGACCTTCTATCTGTTTCTCCAACAAAGTGAGCTTGGAGGCTTTTGCCCTTACTTTTCCCTGTGTCTGCATGCCTGGATGGTTTCAAGTCTCAACCCAAATGTTGTTTCCTCCCAGAAGCTTTTGCTAACTAACCCCCTTAGCTAAATATAGTATCCCTGCCCTTTCCTAGTCACTCACTTTCTCATCATTTGCATTGTAGCCCATGACCATATGAAATTATTTGTTTATTTGTTTATCATCTGTCTTTTATCCACAGAAAAATGCCACTTCCATATGCACAAGGGGAATGTCAATACTTGTGTGCTTAGTATACCACACAGAACCTTCCACAAGGAAAAACACTGTGATCTCAAAAAAAATTAAAAACATTCAAAGTGGAACAAAAGGCAACCTACCACCCAAAGACACAAAGACAATTTAATGTTACTCAACTTTTCAGACAAGGGAATTATATATGATATGGTAGCATAGTATAGTATGAGCCTAAGGGTTTGGAAACTATGAAAACAGACACTTCCACAGAATGCTTAGCTTTTTTCCTATTGTGATTTAAGGAAAGTTGCATTCTCAGAGTTGTGATTTTATACGGTTTTCATGGAAACCAAATAGGGTCATAATTAAAGCATAAAAACATTTCTAGAGAAACAGTATAAATGAAAGATGTGATGAAAATAAGATCTTATTTGAACCTATGATCATTAGCAAGATTAGACTAATGCGAAGGATTCTTGACGGGAAAAAAATCAATTGAATTAGATTAAATTAAAGTGCTTTAAAATAATGACAATAAACTATCACAATTTAAAGCAGTTAATGTAAGGATGTGAGCCTATGAGTTTTGTGTGTTAAAATCAGCCAACTCTAAATTATAAAACTTCTATCCCAATAAGCAACATTTAGAAATGGAATTATTAACTTTTTGTCTTTCCTAGGCATAATTCATTCTAGTAATCAATTATAGATAGTTGTTATTAGTATTATTATTAATAAGGGCTCTTCACCACTATAAATTCACAATGTTCTCAAGTTTCTAATGACTATCAGTCACATTCATCAAATTTAGAACAACAAAATAAAGTTACACAATTATGGAGCAATATTAAATTGTTAAATTCATATTATATATTGATATAGCTGTATATAAAGGTGTTACTTTTCCATTCTATAAGGTACAGTGAGCCAAAAGGCTCACTATAGTTATCTGAAGCCACATCTACAAAGGCCACGGGAACTTTTTATTTTCCCGGGGGGGGGGGGAGGGCAAAAAAAATTTTGTAAAAAAATATTGCAGGGCTTCCCTGCTGGCGCAGTGGTTGAGAGTTTGCCTGCCGATGCAGGGAACATGCGTTCGTGCCCCGGTCCGGGAAGATCCCAAATGCCGCGGAGCAGCTGGGCCTGTGAGCCATGGCCGCTGAGCCTGTGCGTCCGGAGCTTGTGCTCCGCAATGGGAGAGGCCACAACACAACAGTGAGAGGCCCGTGTACGGCAAAAAGAAAAAAAAAAAAAAATTGCAGAATCATTTCTGTGTAAGTTTTAGCAATTTCATATGATTTTCTTCCTGGAACATCAGCTTCAATACCATTATTCTCAACTTATCTCTGGCTTATTCATGGACACCAAATTTTGTGATTCTCAAAAAAAAAGTTAACGGAATTTATTGTTTTTAATCAAAGTATAACTTGATCAATTTACCAACAGTAAATTCTCAATTTGAGAGACAATATTTAAAAGACATATTTTATCTATCTGAGGATAACCCAAATATTATACTTTGAGCTAGTTATTAAAAACCCCATTTTCAGCAGAGATGTTTAAAAATGAAGGTGAATAGAGAAGAAACCGTAACACAATGGCTCTTTTAAATTGACTAGACAACTATTCACTGTTCACATTCATTTTGTATCCTTCAGTCTGGAAAAAGTAAGGCCCCTTCTAACTTTCAATTAGTCATATGCTGTCCCATTTAATTTTTTCTCTAACTATTTTGCCCTTTTGAAGGTGAACTCAGATTAAGTCAAAAACATATAATACACAGACAGTAATTTGGGAGTGGATTTTTGCCTCCCCAAACCAGACATTATGCCTTGCCAAGGGAGAAACTGTATAAATAAGGCTATTCACAAGATAGGAAGCATCAGCACATGCCCATTTATCTTCAGGGTAGTCACTGAAACTTCAAAGCGCCATTACGCACAGTATCAATGCTTTTGTCTAAAAGATCTCAGAAACTGTAAGTGATCTTGGTTTCATAAATATCTAAGACTTTTCAGGAAACAAACAGGTTTCTTAAGTTCACAAGAAACTGCCTAAACATTTCTTATTAGCAATGAAAGTCACAACCTCTTTCTTTGAAGGTGATTGATCATACTTGTATAAATTTAAGAAAAAAAATTTCTTGGCCACAATGAAATAACATAAAGATGTTTTATACTTGCTTTGCTTTAGTTCAGGTTAAAAACAACTATTTTTAAAATAAAACTCCAGATTGTGCGGTTTCAATTTTCCACTGCTCATTTTCTATGACAATCTGACCAAGAATTTCTCTGGTGAGGAGAGGAGATGATATTCTGAAACCTTTTTCTCAGAAAAATAAATATATTTGATAACATATCCAGTTTTTCTGTAAATACTAATGAAAAGGTAATGATAGCATAAACTGAAAGTTGGTTTTTAGAAATGAGCGAGTCAAGCTCATCTAAAGACCAGAAAGGACTTTCTGGAAAGACTGATAAGCATCTTGGCATCTCACTACATCTCTCACACACTGAGCCAATCTGCAGCCATTTCCCTCTGAGCCAATGCACTTGATGGGTGTGATAACAGATGGATCATTGTATCTGCCAACTTCCTGTGATGTACTGTATGGAGACTGATAATTTAGTGACTACAGAAGTCCTACAACAGACAATGCAAGCAATCCTGGCATTCAGTAAGTAACTGCATGCAGTCCTTTGACAGTCTGTAGGTTGAATATATGTGGATGATCATACAATGTAAGCTCTCTGCAAGTATCTATGCCACCTTGAAAACAGAAAGAAAGTAAACACTGGGCAAGCTAAGAACTAAATAGAAAAACAGGAAAGAACTTAAAGTAACATTTTTCACTTAAAAACATATGAAAAATCTATATTGCTCAAAAAGTTATTAGAGTCTCATAACCAGGTTAGCTAGAAATACAAGTGTACATAGAAAAAACATCCATTGTGGGCCTGATTTTCACGTTTCACAACCTGGGTGATATAGACATTTTGTGTGAAATAATTCTTTGTTGTAGGGGGCTATCTTGTGCATTACAGGATGGTTAGCATCATCCCTGGCCTCTACCCATTAGATGGCAATGGCACCCTACCCCCAGTGGTAACAACCAAAAAATGTATCCAAACACTGCTAAATGTCCCCTGGGGGACAACACTACCACCCTTGTTAAGAACCACTGGAGAAGACAGTCTAGAATTGCACTCCTCTAATTCTAATGTGCATTTTGGAGGGGAGAGAGAGAGTATAAGGGGAGTATTTATTCATGGAAATTATACGCAAAATACTCAAACATAATCTATACAGAGTGGATCAGCCAAGCACATATTACTATGAAGAGGAAAGGCCATCTAAAGATTCAGTGGCAAAATTGTTCAACAGGTTGCAGAGGGAACTGGAAAGGCAACTTCCATCAACAAACATGAGAAGTGTACTTGATTCTCTCTGCAAAACAGGAAAAAATTCATAGCTTTGCTATAACGCTGTATACAAATGATATTGATGATACTTCCATCACAAATTCTCATCAAATAAATTCTCCATTATGCTGGGCACTGATTTACATAATTGTCAACTTTAACAGATGCTTAGAGATGAAACTCTCTAGGTTTTATGTTCTGGTTTTTTTTTTAAAAAGTCATATTTATGCATATACATACAAATGTGTGTGTACGTAATATACTCAAAATCCCAATGTAGTCACATTTGAGAAATATGGGTACCAAATTAAGTATGACCATGTTATTTTACTTGCACATCTCTGGAACCTGACAAATGTACTCAAGTTATTCGGGAGAGGATTAGTTTGTCATTTTTGCAGCACCTCTAATGTAATGCTCTTCTTAAGTATAAAGCACAAAATCTCTTTTAAAATATTGTTTTAGGATACTACAAAATATTAGCACTTGGAGTAAATGTCCCATAATCAGATTAAGTATGCTATTTGCACCTGGAAATGTAGTTCTCTTTCTCCTCATTCTCTTTCTGCCTGTTCTTTTTGCAATTTTACTACTGGGCAAAAAAGGTGGATAAAGAGCGGAGGTGGGAAGAATAGACTAACCGGGGGAAATGCACTCAACATTACTTACTGCACAGTTGCAATTCTTTGATTAGGAAAAGTTAAAACTAGAAATTTTTGAAAACTATGAGTAAATTGGATTTACTGATGATAATATAGGCATAAAGAGAAGAATTCTTGGTAATCTGATAGAAGGACATGAATGAACGGGAAAATTTTCCCCCAACTAGTAGAGGCCATTAGCAATACTGAACAAAATCAGAACCAATTTCTGGCAGGCCCCACAGATTTTCTTCTTCTTCTGAACTTCTCTGTGTTCTTCACTACACAAGCAGCCTTTATTTTCAAATTCTCAAAGTACATCCATAAAACATAGCACTTTACCCTGCAACACTCACCCTGCCAGTCAGCACTGCCTAGAAGTCCAATACTGGGCTTCCCTCTCCAAATGCAAAGGCTCAATCTAAGAGTAGAAACAGGAACTCCTAACAATCTGGGAACTCTGTAAGCATGGAGGAGAGCTAGATCCAGGATGACTATAGAGCTGGTACTACAACTCACGGTCTGCTCAAAAACTGGCCTCAACAGGCTTCAAGACCATGGTGACTAATTTGTGGCCTCTGGATATAGACAGGCCCTCAAGGCCATAGCTCACCCAGTTTGACAGTCTATTTTCCAAAGATGGCTGGCACAACATATTCCATTCTACATGTTCTTTTTACATTGTGATATTGTCACTCTTCCCATCAAGTAATAGGGAATATGTCACCTCCCCTGAATATAGATGACTCTTTGTGAGTGCCTCAACACACAAAATTTGGCCAAAGTGACAGTATGCCAGTCTCCAGGTTCAAACCTTCAGAAACTGGCAGTCTCCACGTCCTGCCTCTTGGAATGCTCATTTCTAGAATCCAACCACCTTGCTGTGAGGAAACCCAGTTCACATGGTGAGGCCACATGTGGTTGTTCTGGCTGGCTGAGCTCAGGTTCTAGCCAACAGCCAGCATCACTAGGCCAGCATCACTATGTGAGTAAAGACATCTCCAGAGAATATCAGGCCCCAGCCATAGAGTCACTCCAAGTCTTAGAGTCTTGCTAGGGGTCCTCAGACATCCTGGAGCACAAACTAGTAGTCCCTGTTGTATCTGAAGTTCTGACCCACAGAGTCCATGGGCATAATAAAATAGCTGTTTTTTGTCACTAAGTAACTCATCCAGTGCAACCATCATCCTAGGAAGAGTAGATTCAAGATTCAGTACCTCATTCACAAAAACAAAGTCATTACGGTATTTCACACCAGTTTTGCAATAACATAATCTGGATGATTTATTGCTGGGTCACAAATCATTAAGGTCTAGGTGGTATACTGACAGTAAAAATGTTACATTTTAAAGGCACATGATTTCATTACCAAGCACAATATAAACAAAGATATAGAGATTCAGTGAAATGAAATAGTGAATTTGTAATTTACAGCATTATATTAATATAGGAAATTTCTGTGAGAAATATTATGATGGAAACAGAATACTAGGATGGTATTCAGACAGATGAGTAAAGAAGCCGCCAGATAATTCTAGCACCCAGCCATTCAGGTGTCCTAGTTTTCCCAGCTGAGCCCTCAGACACCTTGATGCAAAGGCAAAACAGATCTACTATGCCCTGTCCAGATTATTAACCTAAAGAATCTGTGAGCATAAAAAATGGTTGCCATTTACCAAGTTTAGGGTGGTTTGTTACACAGCAATAGATAATTGGAGAAAATGATAAGGGGAAGATCACTACAAGGAGGTAGCAATTGTTCCAAGAACTAATGCTATCAAGCCATGAGGATGTGAAGAAAAAGGTGTCCAAAAAGGGAGGACAGCAAGTACAAGTCCTAAAGCAGGAAGGAACTTGGAGGTACGAGATAAGTCAATCAGATGGCAAAGCCTAGATGATACAGTTTTGTACACCTTGATGAGCTATTCAGAAATTATCTTCGGTGTACAAGGAAGCCACTGTAATGTTTTAAAAGTAGGACAGTCTTTCAAAGATCCTTTTGGCAGCTGTGTTTCTTGATGTTAAATGAGGAAACTGAACTAAATGTCATGATTCCTTTAGGTCTACCATCCATACACTCAGTGTTTTTCAAATCTAGAACATCCTTAAGCTCTCCACAATACATTTACCTCGTATTTTCACTTATTTGGGTCATCAGAATGACCTCCTCATAACTGAATGCCACCACACAATTTCTGGGTGCATGCATTTACATGTGTGTTTCCCCCATGGAGGTGTAATGAGCAAAGAACACAGAGGAGAGAGAGAGAGAGAGAGAGAGAGAGAGAGAGAGAGAGAGAGAGTGAGTGTATGTTGCATTCACACCACATGAGGGCAGAATGAAGCTCCAGTAAGCTGCATAAAGGAAAGTTTTACAGCAGTTCCAACAGGAGGAAATGGCAGAAGAACTGAGTCATCACACCATCCACAGAATAGGCAAGTCAAAATAACAGATCTCTTTCAAAGCAGACAGTACCAAACTCTTGCAGAAAGTTACATTCAAGTAAACATCAGGTAGCATAAAATACTGTTGTTACTCTGTTTTCATTGGTTAGTTTTGATAGTTACATTTAACCTGTAAAACTGCTTTATAGTTTTAAGTTTTATAATTATACATGCTATAATATAAGCATAAGGCATTTATTTCAAATTAGTGGTGTTTGTCTTTAATATCACAATATAATAAAATGCTGTCATATATATGAATATATTATAAATCGGTGACTTTCACATCATATAGTATGACACATGTTATATGCACATTTTCATCAACATTTTATTTTCCTGAGTAAACTTAAGATCCCTACGTAATTATTTTAAATTAGCATAAACACAAGGTAACTGAGGTGAATCAACAGTAAATAAACAATAGTTATTTTGAAATAATTCTGTGTTTTAAAGAATAGTCTTCTCCTTCCAACTTGTCTTTACTTGACTAAATCTTTTTCATTCTTCAAAGTCTAATTTAAGTACCATCTCTCTACATGAACATCCCAGGCTACTCCAGCACAAGTTCTTTTCAGTACCTCTGAGCTCCCAGATAATGTCTACGCCATTCCTAGGCATGCTTCCTGACATTGTGCATTCTTGTCACTAAGATGGCTGATGATGAGATGACAATGGTGATGTAGGTGCTGTGATAACAATGGCAGCAGCTATCCTCTACTAAGTGATAATTTACGTTCCAAGCAGAAAATTCACTCTCCATGATAATCTCGATCTTTTTTTTTTTTAACTCTTTATTGAATTTGTTATAACATTGCTTCTGTTCTATGTTTTTGGTTTTTTTTTGTTTTTGGGGGGGTTTTTTTTTGGCTGCAAGGCATGTGGGATCTCAGCTGCCCGACCAAGGATCAAACCCACACCCCGTGCATTGGAAGGCAAAGTTTTAACCACTGGACCACCAGGGAAGTTCCTCCATCTTACAGATAATTATGAAATTTTCTCAAGGCCACAAAAACTACTGGATGAGCTAGAATTCAAAAACTCTGATCTGTTTTGTAACACCAGTGTTAATCAAAGAATGGGCCTTTGAAATAACAGAATCACCGGGGTAAGTTAGACAGAAATTCTTAGGTACCCTAAATTACACTAAAATCTAGGGGAAATGATTTTGAGAATCTATTAACAAGCTTCCCAGGTACATTCCTATATACAATGAAGATTAAGAAACACACTGCACCTGAATAGCACTGGGTGCCTCCGTCTAGATTATATTTTTCAGGATATAAACAATCTTACATAGCTCTCCCTTGTCTAAAGAATACAGACAAAAATAAGCCATTATTTAAATTTTATAGTTTAAAAATATATAATATAAATTATATAAAATATAATCTATTATTAGATCTAATTACTCTACAAGATAAATTTTATAAAACGTAGTCCCCATTCTATAGGTATATACAGTCTACACTTAGAAAACAACGATAATTTCCATGTTTTCAAGGATTTTTTTTTTAAACATATAGGAGTCTGTTGGTGTTGTTAAGTATAAAGACTGGAGGGGTTGAGTACAGGAAAGGGAATGGATGGTAATGACATAGAAGGCTGATAGGGGAAAGACTATAAAGAAAGGGAAAGAACCAAAAACCTCTTGGGTGGTCCCTGTTGTCTGTCAACCCTCTATTCTGCAGGAGTAGCAAAGGCCAAGCTGGAATGCTCCTACAGCTACAGTGTCTTTTTACTTTTTCTATCTGGCTCTAGAGTTTTATGATTCAGTGAGGTGGGTGGTGAGTTAAACTGCTGTTTTCTATACCAAACATTTGTCTGTGGCCATCAGGATAAATCTGGGAAAGCTCAACTTAACACATGTCTGACCCTGGTCAAGTCATAATTCCTCAAAATACATCTGTAATATTGTGACCTACCAGAAAGGTGTGAAAGGTGTGAAATTTTTATTCTGTAGTATTTTCTTTGTTCTGCTTTGTTTAACCAATGAATCTAAGGCACTACGTCCAAGGTGTTTTAAGACAACTAAAATCTCGGCCTTAGGACATTTTATTATACAAGAAAAAAGGAAAGAACCAGTATTTTCAAATCAAACCACCCTTAAATGCCTATTTTATTAGTAACTGCTGAAAATCAGAGCAATTAACACATTTAGTTAATAGAAGACGTCACAAAACCATAATATAGTTGAGAAACATTTCTGGATTCTCTGAATCTACAATGATTACCACCTTAGAGGTAACCAAGGGGTCAAGAAATAAGTGTGCTACATGCAATCCCTATCAAACTACCAATGGCATTCTTCACAGAATTAGAACAAAAAACATTTTTACAATTTGTATGGAAACACAAAAGACCCAAAATAGCCAAAGCAATTTTGAGAAAGAAAAACGGAGCTGGAGGAATCAGGCTCCCCGACTTCAAACTATACTACAAAGCTACAGTACTCAAGACAGCATGGTACTGGCACAAAAACAGAAATATAGATCAATGGTACAGGATAGAAAGCCCAGAGATAAACCCACGCATGTATGATCACCTAATTTATGACAAAGGAGGCAAGAACATAAAATGGAGATAAGAAAGTCTCTTCAATAAGTGGTGCTTGGGACTTCCCTGGTGGCACAGTGGTTGAGAGTTCGCCTGCCGATGCAAGGGACACGGGTTCGTGCCCCCGGTCCGGGAAGATCCCACATGCCGCGGAGCAGCTGGGCCCGTGAGCCATGGCCGCTGAGCCTGCGCATCCGGAGCCTGTGCTCCACAACAGGAGAGGCCACAACAGTGAGAGGCCCGCTTACCACAAAAAAAAAAAGTGGTGCTGGGAAAACTGGATAGCTACATGTAAAAGAATGAAATTAGAACACTATCTAACACCATACACAAAAATAAACTCCAAATGGATTAAAGACCTAAATGTAAGACCAGAGACTATAAAAGTCTTAGAGGAAAACACAGGAAAGACACTGTTTGACATAAACCACACCAAGATCTTTTTTGGCCCACCTCCTGCAGTAATGAAAATAAAAACAAAAATAAACAAATGGGACCTAACTAAACTTAAAAGCTTTTGCACAGAAAGGAAACCATAAATAAGAGGAAAAGATAACCTTCAGAATAGGAGAAAATATTTGCAAATGAAGCAACAAAGGATTAATCTCAAAAATATACAAACAGCTCAGGGAGCTCAATACCAAAACAAACAAACAACCCAATTAAAAAATGGGCGGGGGGGGGCATCCCTGGTGGCACAGTGGTTGAGGGTCTGCCTGCTAATGCAGGGGACCCGGGTTTGGGCCCTGGTCTGGGAGGATCCCATATGCCGCGGAGCAGCTGGGCCCGTGGCCACAGCTGCTGAGCCTGCATGTCTGGAGCCTGTGCTTCGCAACGGGAGAGGCCGCGATGGTGGAAGGCCCGCGCACCGCGATGAGGAGTGGCCCCCACTTGCCACAACTGGGGAAGGCCCTCACACAGAAACGAAGACCCAACACAGCAAAAATAAATAAATTAATAAACTCCTACCCCCAACATCTAAAAAAAAGGGGGGGGGTGGAAGACCTAAACAGACATTTCTCTGAAGAAGACATACAGATGACCAAGAGGCACATGAAAAGATGCTCAACATCACTAATTATTAGAGAAATGCAAATCAAAACTACAGTGAGGTATCACCTCACCCCAGTCAGAATGGCCATCATCAAAAAATCTACAAACAATAAATGCTGGAGAGGGAGTGGAGAAAAGGGAACTATTTTGCATTGTTGGTGGGAAGTGATACAGCCACTATGGAGAAAGTATGGAGGCTCCTTAAAAAACTAAAAATAGAACTACCATATGACCCAGCAATCCCACTACTGGGCATATACCCTGAGAAAACCATAATTCAAAAGGACACATGTTCCCCAATGTTCACTGAAGCACTATTTACAATAGGCAGGACATGGAAACAACCTAAATGTCCAATGATAGATGAATGGATAAAGAAGATGTGGTACATACAGACAATGGAATATTACTCAGCCATAAAAAGGAACGAAATTGGGTCATTTGTAGAGATGTGGAAGGACCTAGGGTCTGTAATACAGAGTGAAGTAAGCCAGAAAGAGAAAAACAAATATCGTCTATTAACACATATATGTGAAATCTAGAAAAATGGTACAGATGAACCTATTTGTAGGGCAGGAATAGAGATGCAGATGTAGAGAACTGACATATGGACACAGGGTTGGGGGAAGGAGAGAGTGGGACAAATTGGCAGGTTATGTTTGACATAAATACACTACCATGTGTAAAACAGATAGCTAGTGGGAACCTGCTGTATAGCACAGGGAGCTCAGCTTGGTGCTCTGTGACAACCTAGATGGGTGGGACGGGGGTGGGTGGGTGAGAGGGAGGTCCAAGAAGGAGGGGATATAGGTATACATATAGCTGATTCACTTCATTGTACAGCAGAAACTAACACAACACTGTAAAGCAATTTTACTCCAATAAAAAAAAAAAGGAAGGAAGTGTGCTATAGATGACACACTGAGCTTTCATGAGAAAAACAGAAATGCAATGATATGCCAATCCTTAACACTGCTTAACCAGAGGCCCTTTGAACCAAGAACATCATTGAGCATGTTTCTCAAATTTTAACTATGCCAACATTTCAAAGTTTGAAAAAGGGAACTTTATATAGTGTCCTGATCACATAAACTAAAAGATAAATCACAAGGTGATTCATTGATGGACTGATGAAAACTTGGTAGGTTTTCCAAATATACTCAGCAGGAAATAATGAATCATAATGCAGATTCTCCTTTTTTTCAGAGACAGATATCACAGCCTCTAGAGAAAATACTGATTTTCAGCAGTTGGTATTATAATCCCACCATGGGGTCCCAGCTCATAAGAGAAATAGTTTGTCATATAAAGTCAAAGCTAAAATGTTTTGTTATATCTACCCCTTCTTTTTTTAAAGAAAAAAGATAAATGATTCTCCTACAAGTTACCATAACATGTTATTTTTTAAAATATCTTTCCCATCTGATTTTGAACTCCTTAAGGGTAGAGAATGTGTCTTTTATCTCCTTTGTTTCATGGAGTACACAGGACAAGGTAATATGCTTGCTGAGTATTCACTAGATGAATAGATGGATGTGAACTGTTCCAGTTTCCAAGGCAGATAGGACATTTAAAACAATTTTAAGTATACTTTATAACTCACCTAGGAACAAAATTATCTGGAAAGGAAATTTTGCATAAAATGAGCAAAAAGCATATCCCCCTCCCTTTTTCCAGCATGCGCTATCCTCCTTATCTTGCTATATACTTGTGTGTTTATTGTCTGTCTCCTCACCCCATCCCCTACTAGAATGTAAGCTTAATGAAGGCAAAGATTTGCATGCTTTATTTCAAGGTTATATTCCCAGTGCTCAGAAGATTCCCTGGGACACAGTAAACATTCAGTAAGTATCTGTCAAGTCCATCTTCAGGGTTCATTAATGGTGTTTTTATTTCTTCTAGCAACATCTTTAGAGCTCTGGCTTTATACCAACAAATGAGTAAGTCTTACAGACGTATATGCACATAATCAAAAATTATTTCATCCCTTACGAAATACGGCTATCTTTGAGTTGTAATATAGCAAGTACCTGGAGAAAGGCATGTTAAAGATAGCAAGCCATCACATCCTCATCTAATCACAAAAAAGGACCCAGAAAAGCAGACGACTACTAAAACTAGTGTAAAACCATAACCTTTAATAACAATTGGTCATCCCTCAGGTTAAATATCTCTCATGCAACAGCAAAAACCCGATTCAGCACTGACTTGGAAAATATCACATTACTAACACTATTCCTGTAACTTCTTAAGTTATTTCAGGGAGGTGTCTAACTAGCATTATTCCTATGCAGCAAGAAAAATGGCTAAAATGACAGTCATTACATTTTAATCTAATTACATTTTAAATGTCTACCTGCTTTGTTCAACTATAAGTTCCTGGTCTACAGGGTCTGTACCTGTTGCCCTGTTTGTCTCCATCAGTTGTTAATTACTTCATTATTTGTTTATTCAAAAAACAAAACAAAACAGAACAAAACAAAAACCTGTCTCCTGTCAATTAGAACACAATAATCATGAGGGCAGAGAGATGACAGAGCTGAGCACAACAAATAAATATTTGTTGAACTGAATTCAATACAGAGATCAAGATGCCAATAAAATTAATCTTCAATCTGCAACCTTATTTCTAGACAATTCAATTATCATATCAAAGATCTAATAGGAAGGCAATTAAGTAAGCCTCAATCTGTTAACGTTCTGTTTCAAACCAATATTAAAGCTATGCATAACCAGTTATTGTAATTATATAAATGAAGGGCTATAAACATTAGGTGGCAGCAGCAGTACACTGTACTATAAACCTGAAATTGATTTTTTATATCCTCATATATAGAAATCTGATCCATAAATGGGGCTACATTTAAATAATCTCCCATATAAAATGTGCAAAAGGAACTGAAATACAATAATAAAACATAAAAATAACATTATCTCTTTGTATCCAGATTTTTCACATTATTTCTTTAATAACTGAGCAATATCAAAAAGCACTGGCAATTTCCTATAAATGTATTAAAATTTTTGCTTTATACTGGCTCTCTCACAATCTACATCCAAGCAGCCAATTCCTACCTTCAAAATTATATCTACAATATGACCGCTTCTCACCATACCAACTGCAGTCCAAGCCACCATCAGCATTCACCTGGATCATTACAACAGCTTCCCCTGCTTCTGTGCTGTGCCCTCCCCATTCCAGCCCCACCCAGCCCCACCCAATCTACTCTCCGCAGGGTAGCTAGAGGGATCCTTTAAACAAGTTAAGTTAGGTCACCTCATTTACTCTGCTCAGAACCCTTCAATGACTTCCCAACTCAGAGGAAGGTCCTACTTTGTCTTCAATACCCTTTGTGAACTGCCCCCCACCACATGCACACCCTACCCCAACTTCACCCCCACTACTCTTCTCCAAGCTCACTCCACTCCAACCATATTCATCCTTCATCAAGTCAACAAGCACTCTCCACCTCAAAGGCCTTTGCATTTGCTGTCCTCTCTTCCTGGTATGCTCTTCTGACAGCCATCCAGTTTTTCCCACACATCTCCTTCAGGTCTCTGCTCAAATGCCACCTTAATCAGTGAGACTTTGTATGACCACTCTATTTAAAACAGCAACTGCATCCTAACTACTTCTGTTTTTCTCCATGATACTAATCGGGATCTGACACACTTTATATTTTGTGTTTACTTCTTTACCACCTCCTCTGGAACTTAAAAGCCACAATAACCAACATTTTAGTATGTTTTGGTCACTATTTGGTCCAGTGCCTTAAACAGTACCAGGAGGTAAGTAGTGGCAGTCAAATATTTGTCAGTAAATGACTCCTACTATCAAACAAGCATATAGCAATAATTTTACACCTGTTTCTTACTTACGACATAAGACTGCATTAAAAGTTCAAGACTACTACTGGTTTATTCACTACTTTTAAGTTCAAGTATGCACAATTCGAGTGTATGTATAAAAATGAAGTGACTTTTTAAAATACATTTTAAAGCAATATGAACTTAAGTCAAATGTGTTACAGTGACTTAATATCTTAGAATTATATTTTTGTTAGAATATTTTTAAAATATATTGATAAGTTAGAATCATATTTTTTAAAAATAAGAACTATTGTTAGTGTCTTTAAATATTAGAATTGCATGTAGCCAAGTTCTTCCACTCAAATCAAACAGGTGAATTCAAAATTGCCTGCTATATTTTCTCGTGTCTACTGACAAGCTTTGTGGGTTCAGGCTCTGCTGGCTTCAGAGAGAGAAAGAATTACAGGTTTGCTCTCCACCAAATGACTCTATAATCGGTGCTGATTGCTTAATTCTGAACTACATCAGTAGCCAACCACTGATTATAAAATGCTTAGATTTAGTCTATTTTCTTTACTGTTTACATTCTGTAGAATAAACATTTGAGCAAGAGATAAAAAAGAACCTTAAGGGGCTTCCCTGGTGGCGCAGTGGTTGAAAGTCCGCCTGCCGATGCAGGGGACACAGGTTTGTGCCCCGGTCTGGGAGGATCCCACATGCCGCGGAGCGGCTGGGCCCGTGAGCCATGGCCGCTGAGCCTGCGCGTCCGGAGCCTGTGCTCCGTAACGGGAGAGGCCACAGCAGTGAGAGGCCCGCGTACCGCAAAAAAAAAAAAAAAAAAAAAAGAACCTTAAGGAATCTTCAAAACATAGTACACCTTTAAAACTCTCACATGTCCTTTGTCAGGATGATCAATATTATAGCTAACCTCCTAAAAAAGTGACTTTGAAAGCATCTAAACACATATGTGAAAGAGCCATCACTGTCACTTAACTGTAATATGTGGCAATTGTTTTTTTTTCCACATAAGCACACTTGTACATGTTCCAAAGAAAAGGTTATAAAATTGCTTGGGAAAGGTTCTTGTCTTCGTTTTGCTTTGTATTGTTTGGTTGTTGTTCAGAGTAGGGAGAGGGGAGAGGAAGGGTAACAGAGTATGAAGAGAAATTTTAGAATTTAACGAATGTGGAATATTTTTCTTGTTCCTTCGGTGTCAAACTAAACAAGGCCATGTGCTACTTTGCCACAGCAATGTACACAGGAAACTATCATGCCACATCTTATGCACATAACAAATAAATACAACACAAAATTATTTCTTGGGCACAAATTAACTACAAAGAAACTTTGATGACCAGAGCCATGTAAACTTAGATATAGCCTTGTTTCCTGAAAGTTGGCTTAGAAAGATCTCAATTACAAATGGGTTGTGCTCCGAACTTTCGTTTGTAAATCACTAACTTGGAATCCAAAACTTTGTTCTCTCATGGGAGCAATGTTAAAAAAATATGGCCATTAGGCTTCCAGCTTGTCCATAACAGCTGATACTACCTTAATTTACACTTCCTCTTAAGAGTTAACTCACCTCCATTACTCTTCTCTGGGATCCCTTTCTTCTAAAAGGTTTTAATTAAATTGTGTATTAATTGACTTTTGTGGTCTAAGCTAGGTATCACCACCATGCTTCCTATATATTGCTATGAAAACAAGCAAACTGAAGGGCAAGGCAAAAAAGGAAGAGTAACTGAGAATACTTTCTGTTCTTCATGTCTCTGGAGAGGCCTAGACCCAGATGAGTTGTTCATGTTCGTCAGTGGGATAGATTAAAGTTACAAATCCTAAACTATGTAAATTGAGTATACAAAACGTACTTTCAAGCAAAAAGAAAATCACAGTAATTTGTACCTTTATAAAATTAGGTTACAGATTGGCTAAAAGAGACCACATACATACCCCTCCTTAAAATTCCCAATTATTTAGCCAATGCACAGAACTTAATAAAAGCCAGGTGGCTAGACAGAGCCACAGAATAGGTACATATGCAGCTTATCTTTGTTTGGCTTTTCCTTTGCCCCTGGGTTCCACATGCCACACACTAGCAAGGGTCCTGACTGAAATGAGAAATTCTTGCTATTCCACTGTCCCAAAGGCTTAACTCACCATTTGGAAGTACTCACACCATGATTCCATTTAAAGCAATGTTTGAAAATAAGCTTGCCTGATTCCTAAATCAAACTTAGCAGCAACAAGGCCACATCCTCATCTAGGGTGAGAAAGCAAAGTTGGTGCCCAAGTATTCCCGAAAATTCCCCTATCTCCTGCCCTCCACTGTTCCAAACAGCTTGGCTCCCCTACTGTCCAACCCTAAGTAAGACTGATTTCAGATAGCTTTTCTAAAATTCTGGGTGATTTTGACACTGACATATCTGAGGATCTTTGTCCCAAATCTATTTTCCCACCAAAAAAAATTTTTTTTCCTTTAATGAGAGAGCCTACCCCAAAACATGGAACTTTTGCTCAAAGCATTCTTAATATAAATTCTGCATGCTAATGGTTAATCAATTTGGCTAATATAACTAAAGGCTCACGTACTGTACTTTTCACTATGAATTCATAGCCACTATGAATGTACATTCTCTAAAACTCCAACAACTTCATGGAGAGACTTTTAAAGGATTAACTGAGATAATATCTAAAGGTACCTAAAACAGCGTCTCCAGCAGAGAGTAAATGTTCCTTAAAAGATTATGGTAGTCTGTGCACATAAGCAGTCTGATTGCTGTATGCTAATACATCTAACGGATTTAATTATTTGCTATCTAATAATCAACATCTATGCTACACTGCTTTCAAGTTGCACTTCACAGCATCGCTACAGTGTTTCTGCCGTATGGTTGCTCCACTTAATTCACCCCATACCACTTACAAAGGTAATTACACGTGTCTGTGTATCCAACAAAATCACACTGCAGGGCAAATGACTCTGTTGTCAGGACACTAACTTCATATTATGACTCCATTACCTTCACATAGCCATTTAAATAAAACTGGCTTATCAAAATCATCTCCTTCTGATCAACAAATTATTATCCATCTGATACCAAATAGGGCAGCCAAACTTCTAGAAGACAAAGTGCTCTTTGGAGGAGATGGAGGGAAGTTTACTTCTTCTATAGCTCCTGGTATATTGTTTGACAAGGCAATGCTAACGTCAACCAAACCAATGACAGGTCTAAATGGCAGATAAAAATTTTCAATTTTTTCTGACACTTAACCTCTATGCACATCAGTATGTTTCCTCTAAGAGTTACTTATCATAGGCTGAAAAACAACTTGGGATGGATTTCCTAGAGCTGAGTCCCAGGGTAGTTGGATGCTTGGCCTAGCTCATCTTTAAAGGTCCCTTCCAGTCCTGAGATTTTATATTCTCTCCTACTCCTTTACGGTTTTCAAAGTAAATAGCATATAGTAGTTCCTGAGGAACTGTTTCAGGTACTTTATCAATTAGTCTCAGCCTAATGAGGGAAAATTTAAAAAATCCCCCGCACAATAATAACATGTTTGAATAGCATGTTCCAGGTTCTCTGCAATATCTAAACAAATCAACAAATAAGAAAAATTGAATCCTTTCCTTTTTGTGACAAGAAATGTTCAAAAATTGTGCTAGCAATACAATTACAACTGACCCTTGAAAAACGCAGGTTAGCAGCAACGACCCTTGGTGCAGTGGAAAATCTGCTTCTATCTGCATCCAGAGTTCCACATTCCTGCATTTCACCAACAGTGCATTGTGCAGTACTGTAGTATATACTATTGGACCTGTGGAGTTCAAACCCATGTTGTTCAAGGATCAAATGTACTTTAAATTTTGATAAAATCCTCTAAGTGGCCCCAACTCAAGAAGAGTGGCAATGGTACAGACCAAAATATCAAATATATGTCTATTACAACAAAGACAAATACCTCTCAAATATTTGTGGTGTGCCTTTTATGTGCAAGACGGTATTACTGGAGCTACAACAATAATTATACCACTGGGCCCATGCCCTCAGAGACGACGAGATATATATCCATTTAACTAATATTCAACAAATATATATATATATATATATATATATATATATGAGTGTGGTTTTTTTTGGCTACGCAGCATGAGGGACCTTAGTTCCCTGACCAGGGATTGAACCCATGTCCCCTGCAGTGGAAGCACGGAGTCCTAACCATTGGACCACCAGGGAATTCCTGCAACAAATATTTATTTTGCAAAATTTAGGCTTATTTAGACAGCTTGCACTGGTGGGGGGCGGGGGGGAAGGAGAGTGCTAATCCATGTATCCACTGTCAGGTTCTGGCAAAAATGAAAAAAATGTAGTCAATCAAAAACTTACGAGAGGGCTTCCCTGGTGGCGCAGTGGTTGGGAGTCCGCCTGCCGATGCAGGGGACATGGGTTCTTGCCCCGGTCCAGGAAGATCCCACATGCCGCGGACTGGCTGGGTCCCTAAGCCATGGCCACTAAGCCTGCACGTCCGGAGCCTGTGCTCCGCAATGGGAGAGGCCACAACAGTGAGAGGCCCGCGTACCGCAAAAAAACAAAACAAAACAAAACAAAACAAACAAAAACAAAACAACAAAAAAAACTTTCGAGAAATAGCTTTTTTGCTTTTCCTATTACAAATGTAAGGAACAGCCATGTTTCTGAAGCCCTGATATCACTTATTCCACATACTAAAATACAGCACCTTACTTCCATATACTTGTCTAATTTAACAATATTATATTGGATCTATGCATCTAGTTTTCTTCATGGCCTGGGTATACTGCTGACCTTGAAACTTAAGAGAAATACCAGATAGTTGTATCTTATAGGACTATTCACATCATGAATAATTTTTATCAGTAGCAATAAAATATAAAACAGAATTGTTTTACTGTTACTGCTATCCTTGCTGGATACAACCACTGTAAAAGGTATGGGAAAATATGTCCACACCTATAAACATTCCTGTAGACAACAGAGCAATTTCTGGCTTAACAGCAACCTGAAGAAGGCAATCTGGCACTGACAAATCTGCCACAGAAATCTTGATAGCAAGTTATTATTAATACCCTAATGATGGTAACAAAATTTCTCCCTCACTGTATATGAGGATCACCCTTGTTACTCTGGCACTGAAATAATAGCAACAAAATCAGAGAATGCCCGTGGGAGTGGGGGATGGGGGTGGGATTTGAGGCTAAGATGAGCATAGAAACGCATAAAGATTTAGTCTTGCCCTACAAATTGGGAGAACAGGTTATAGGACAGCCTTTATAGGATGAAAAAGAATGAAATTTTCTTTTCCGATTTTTTTTTTAGTCTAATCAGATAAAGACTCAGGTGACAGATGCAAAATCCAAACCTTATTATAAGAATAAAATTCAAAACTTAAACGCTAAAGATTTCTTTCTAGGCTTTAAAATAACTCATCCTTAGTATACCAAACTATAATTTTGTTACCTTACAGGTAGAATGATGTGGACTTACACTTCATACAAAGTTTTCAAGTGCTTTTATACAGGGAGCATGGTTTTTTTTTTTTTTGGTTTGGTTTTTGGGTTTTTTTTGGCTGCGTTGGGTCTTCGTTGCTGCGCGCGGGCTTTCTCTAGTTGTGGCGAGCGGGGGCTACTTTTCGTTGTGGTGCGCGGGCTTCTCATTCCGGTGGCTTCTGTTGTTGCGGAGCACAGGCTCTAGGCACGTGGGCTCAGTGGTTGTGGCTCGCGGGCTTAGTTGCTCCACAACATGTGGGATCTTCCCCAACCAGGGATCGAACCCATCCTGCACTGGCAGGTGGATTCTTTTTTGTGTGTGTGTGTGGTGACCGGGGCATGAACCAGTGTCCCCTGCATCGGAAGGCGGACTCTCAACCACTGCGCCACCAGGGAAGCCCTGGCAGGCGGATTCTTAACCACTGCGCCACCAGGGAAGTCTGAGAGCATGTGTTAAAAATTTTGTGATCATGAAAAGTAAGTTATAAATAAAAATGACTCCTTAATCTAAGAAACTACCCTATTAATATTATTGGTGTTGGATAACAGGAAATTGTTAAATATACTGCTAAAAGATGAATTTTTTTCAAGCTGCTCGGAGTGATTTAGTGTTAAAGTCACTTGTTTACAATCATTCATGCATACATATACATGTTCATTTATTTAATTACATGAAAGTTCAGGTGGGGAAGAAAAAAGTATTAAAGAAATTCAACTATTTCCTGAATTTCTCACTCTACCAGTACTCAAGTGTCCTCTCTACAATTATATTTTGTTTTTTAAAAAGAACAAATATTAAATGTACTTTTGTGGAGCTATGCAATATCTTACATTAAAATTATTTGTGTAATTGTTGTTGGTGAAACTTTATAAATGTGGATTATATTTCTCTCGTGCCTGCAAAGTGAAGAGAGCTAGTGCAGGTAGCTCAAAAAACGAAAAAGAGGGAATAAAGTCTAAAATAAATTATATGTCAATAGCAAAAATGTACTTTATATAGTAACCGCCTAGAGATAAAATCAGCAAAGTGATGTGTTCAGTTTTCAATCTATACCAGAAATTTGTTTGCTTGTTTTATGTATACCCACTAACCCGCTTTGCATTTTTAAGCTAAAACTACCCTGCTTTCAAAAATAAATAAATAAAAGTAGCTTATTTTGATTCTGTTATCTTGGAGAGAGGAGAGTAAAAGGAAGGGGAAGTACTGGAATTCAGGGTACTTTCTGGAGAATGCCAGCCTTGCATTGAGGGGGAGGGGGACTGGATACAGTGTCCATCTATTCAATCAATACTGACCCTTTCAAATTTTTCACTTGTCTTCAGTTTCCCAACTAAATTTGTTCCTCATTACTGCCTTTGATTCACTCTTCTCACCACTTCTCAGGCTGTCTTATACACAGCTCTGATCATGCAACTTCCTTGTTCAAAAAATTTCACTGCCTAAATAGAGTCCAATGATCTCAGAATTGCACTTTTCTTGCCCCACCTATTTGTCTTTTCTTCCTTCTGTCTATACATTCCCAACCACTAACCGTTCTCCATTTTACGTTGATCATACCCTATATTCATGCCTTCGCTCATATACTATAGTATAGTGACTATACCATGTACCTGTAATAGGTTACCCAGCTTCTGTCTCTGCCTACTACTATGCCATGTTTTTCATACAATTTTCCTCATATAACTCCAAATGGAATTAATTTCTCTTTCATGACTTCTCAAGGCATTCTTATATTACAGACCTGCTCACATCTTGTCATACACTATAATGAGCTATGTAAAATAAGTCTTACACCCCAATAGATTATAAGCTTATCAAAAGGAACTGCCTAGAATTCAGCAATCACTTCCTATTTTTAAATATACCCCCCAACAACCCTAAAAAAGAATTCCACATCTTAGTCAATAAATGTTAGATTCACCTGTGATTCTGTGAAACATGCTTCCATGTTTTCTCTTTTTATTCTCATCTGACAAACAGAGCTAGCTTCATAAAGAAGATGCCAGGCTCTGTCCAAAAACTCAAATGGCTTGTGACTGAACAAGAAAGCAACTTGAAGATTGATATCTGGTATTTTTGACAGAAGTTTCTCACAGTTTATCTAAATGCCAATCCTCCACCAATGCTTAATCAGACCTTGAAGAGCAGGTAATAATTGGAATAAGGCAACAGGGAGATGAAGGAGAGATGGGAGAACAGAGATGACCCAAGCAGAGGAAACAACATGAATAAAGGCACAGAGAGAATTGGCATTGAGAATGGTTTGGCTAGAGAAGAAATGAGTGGAAAATGTTAGGTTCCTTTCAGATGCCCCCACAGAGCCTGGAACTCGTTGGCAATGACATATATTTGGTAAATTAATGATAAAATGATGTTCAAGGAAAAGGGGCTGGGGGTGGGGGGAGGGAGAAGAAAGGGAAAGACAGACAGAAGGAGAGGGACAGAGAGGTATGACATTTCTTTCATTTTGGCCTCTGATAGATAATTCCATAGTGACATAAATGGATACACTCATTTCCCTCATACTGAATCATGTACAAAAAAAAAATCCTTAAGTATATACATTTAATAAATGCACACATGGAGAGATTTAGCTGTCAAAAGAATGGCTCTAACTGTAAAAATCTTTCGAAGACCTAATTGGAATCAGAGCTGACGTAGAGATCGCTGCTATACCAGTATGGCCCTAAGCCAAACCTCCTGTTCTGGCTGACCATGCAGACTGTGTCATTGGACATTAACTTCACACAACATGCAACAAGCCACCAAGTATCTAGTCCTCTTGTGTCTGCCTAAGGCCAGATTCTACCTTCACTTACAGTAGAGTAGATTACCAACATACTCAAAATATTACAATAAAGTCTTGGAAAGAAATCCAAGAAGACAAAAAAAAGTCATTTCTGCTCTTCTTATTAACATCTAGATATTGTCATCATTTAGTAAACCAAATTTCTATAATTAATAAGATGAGAAAGCCTTAATTCACCAGGCTGGCATTCCAAATCTCCCAAGGATCCATCCTGGTCTCATCGTCTATTGCTCCCTTGAATGCACCTCTATTCTCCAGCTCAATTCCACTGGCTGCTCCCTGAAGGAGCTCCACTGACACTCAGAATCATCTGTTATTTCTCTGACCCTCCCACAGAACTCAAGTACACTGCTCTTACATCTGGCATTTCCTAACTTTTACGGTTATCTGTATAGGATTCTAAAGCTGGGAAGATAGTGAAAACTTACCTTGTTAATGGGTACTCTAGAATAATGCAAAAAATACAAGCTTTGGAATTAGATAGATCTTGATTTGAAACCCAGATCTGCTGATTCTTGGTTGTATAGTCTTAGGCAGGCCATTTATTTCTCTCAATCTAAGTTTCTTTTTCTGTAAATGCAATCTATACTATATCAGTACCAGTTATTCAAAGAATTAGAGCTAGTGTATGTAAAGCATCTGGCACTACACCAGGCACATAGTAAGACCTAATACATGGTAGTTATTATTGTCATTCAGCATTGTATACCCCTCCACTCAACTCCCCACAGGTCCATCACATCACCTTACTATTTAAAAAAAAGAAAGAAAGAGAGAGAAAACTAAAATGACAGAGAAGAAACTGGGCCCACAATTTAAATTTCATCTTAACCAGGCTTGCTGCCACCAGAATCACTTGTGTGTGGGGGGGTGCTGTTTAGTTATAACATTGTTATTCAAAAGAAATATATATAAGAGGTCTTCATGAAGAAGCCAGTTTTTACATATAATTGGTTAAGAGATCAGAGATGTCTTAAGTTACTACAGAAATGTCAGAACTGTTAAATGCTTTAAGCGAAAATGTTTCTTCACATTCTATCTTTAAATTGCTTCTTCGATGAAAAAGAAAATTATTTTAAAAGGTATCATGAAGAGACTCCATTAGCAAGGGGTTAGGACAGAGATGTAACAATAAATATATACAGTGGAATTCCTTTCTTGCACTGATTTTGGAACAAAACAGTGAAACTATATTATACACTGCCTGTAGGAAAATGTGGATGTGATGCATCCCATGGAGTAGCTGAACCTGAGCAACAGGAAGCCAATTACAACAGACCTAACTGCAGGAACAGATCTACAGCAAGTTTCGGAAAATCAGAATTAACCATAATGTCAGAAAGTAAAATGCCTTCTGCCTACAACGGCTATAGAAACGGTGCAAACCAATGTATGTTGATTGTTAACATTCCCAAAGGTGATGGTAAGTACAAAAACACAGGGAAGCAAAAGGTAATGTAGGTCTTTTAGAAAGACATTTCCTAAATCTAAAAATTAGGTATTTCCTAAATTTGAAAGACAGTAAAATACATTAACACTCAACTTCTATTCCCTATGCTTTCTCACCTCTATACTTCTGTTTATCTTCTTCAGTTTGTCCAAGATGCCTGAATGCCAAACTCTGCTTGTCTGGACCACTCAAATACCGTCTCTTCCTGCCCCCCGCCCTCCCTTCACAATCTCTTCAGCACTTTCACTTACCCTGACTTGTAGTACTTTCATGCTCCATATTATATGGAAACGTCTTTTGTTTCATTCCCCCAATGGATTACAAACTCACTGTCGACAGAATGTTCTTATAAAGCCCCAAAAGAGTTGTGAAAGAGTAAATATTCAGTAAATGTTTGCTGAATGAAAGGGAAGTAACAAGTAATTTTTGCAAAGTCTGAAATTATTTTTAGCATAATTATGTTCTAGCATAATTGTATTACTGTTCCATATCTAAACAAACTTTAATAGCAACAATGGTCCATGTCCTGCTAACTTACAGGAGGTAATAAAAAGATAGTATTTTGTGGATTTTTTGGGGGGGTGTGGAAATAGGTGATTAAAGTATCAAATTTTGTCTGCAGTTAAAGTTGCTTCAAATTCCAGCACATGTCTACTACTCAAAGAATGCAAGCCACGATTTAGTAACATTTTATACAACACCTTGGGGGCTTCCTACACACTTGCCCTCCGCTCCCCACTTCCTTTGCACCCGGGCCTCAGAAAGCAAAAGGGGATCGTGGGTAAGAATTTGGAGTCACAAGACCCAGTCTTTGCAAAAACCCAATGGTATGGGGAAACAGGAGCAGGATGGGGGGAGAGCTGTTCAACAATCAAAAACAAATCTAAGAGAAATAACTAAATGAAATGTGTGAACAGTTCAGTGTGGTTATAAGAATACAACCTTTTTTAAAAAAGAATTATAATGAAATAATTTATAGAACTTGTTTTAAAACTTTCAAGAAAAAAATGATGAAGCAAATATGGCAAAACAGTATTAACTTTTAAATAGAGGTGAAATGTATGTGAGGTATTCAGTAAAATATTCTATCTAGCTTTTCATGTATTTCAAATTTTTCATAATAAAATTTAAAAAGAATAAAAAACTTGAAAAAAATATTGAGCTGTGAGACGTGAATTCCAGTCCCAGCTAGGGCAGGTACTGATGGACACAGACAAGTAAACTAAACCTCTGTGAGTCTTAGTTCTTCATTTGTTAAAAAATGACAATCATACAATGCTCAGATTAAATACAAATTAATACAAAGCTTCCAGGATTAAATCAGTATGTAACATAATGAGGGTGGTGACATCACACAGTAATTACACCATATGTGTTAGCTATTATTACTACTATTCCTGCTGGAAGGTGGAATAACCTGGTTAAACAGTTGTATTTTCCCACTATATACAGAACTTACTGCTGATGGCAGAGGGGGTACCTAGAGGAAAAGATCAACCCCCTTTCTCTGGTCCAGTATTTGTAAAGAAACTACGGAGGCAGCTAAAAGCCACAAAATAAAACAAAGAAAGGAAGAAGCTAAAGTGCCACCTCCATCAGCAAGAGAATGCAGAGCTTACTTTTGTGACTGACAGCTGCCACAAATCCCCACTGCCACGACCTCCACCTCCACAAACAAGTAACAGAGAACTGGAAGCAATCAAGTTTTTTTAACAGCAAGAATGTGATCTGTCAACCACAAAAATCAGTTGTTACTTGTACAATAAAGAATTAAAGGTAAGAGTTGTGTACACTTAAAGGCTGAGAGCAAGTTAAATTCACTCTCTGACAAGAAATGATCATCAGTATTCCAATGGCACCTGCACACGGGAAGCAAATGATCTATCTTCTCTCAAAAGAAACAGACCAGACACATCTGCTTCTACTTCAACCCATTCCCCTTACTGCAGAAAATTTTTGTAACCGAACAGAAAAACCTTCTAACTTAAATATGCAAAGACTATATACTTAGCTTAATTCTTCCTTTTGTGCTTAGAATATATTTGCCCACGAGCAGGCTGAAGACTTACACCATAGCCTCACAGGTTCTTCCCTTCCCCAAACTGACAACATTCAGATAAAAAGGAAACAACCCCTTCATTAAAAATAGAAAATAGAAAACACCCTAATACAAATCAATGTCAGTGAAAGGAAAACTAATGAATAGTAGACATAACAGCAACAAGAAGAAAAGTCATTACTGCCTGGAGCACTGTTCTTGTGGCAGTAGCAGAAATAGTGATGATATTCACATTAACAGCTTATGCTTAGTTTTCTATGAACTAAGTGCTGTGCTAAGTGATTTCCATGTGTTAACTCATATAATCCTTGAATTCAATGAACTATTATGACTCTAATTCCCCACTTTGCAAATGAAGAAAATTAAATTTAGTAGTTTGCCAAAGGTCATACAGCTAGCATCCAGGAGAGATGGGACTTGAACCTGAGTCTAACGCCAAAGCCCATGCTGTTAATTACTGAACCTCACAGCCTCTCAAGAGTGGATCCCTACAGCTTCCATAAGCCTGGAGCTACGACTCTGTTATTGCCAAGGCCAATTAGGGGCACTGACAATGATAAACCACAATCATCTTGCCACCTCCCAATTAAAAAAAAAAAAATGTTAAAAGCGAATTCTAGTAAGTATACTTTTTAAAAGTTCTACTGTTTTTTAGAATTAGTTCCATGCAAGGCACTTATTTTTCCCACATTGTGAGTTCAAACTCATCTTATTCAGAAACTTCTGTTTACAATGATTCGTTCTCTCAGGGTTTCAGACAATTAAAGCGTTAATGTACTTAAGAATGGAAATTTTGTGCCAATGATTCAGAGAGGCACTAGTAATTCAATAAAATAACATGTAAAGTACATGTTAGCATAACATAACACACTCAACTTTTACTTTTTAAAACCTATTAAAAGAGACAGATATTTAATCCCATCCATAGAAAATACTCAAATTTTAAAAGTAATATTAAAAAAATACTCTTTATAATATAAAAATTTAAAAATACTTTTTCAGGCTCTGAATACTTCCAGATTCCATATTTATTTTAAATTAATAAAATTTAATAAAGGAAAGCCAATGAGGTAGATAAAGGAAATATACCACAGTTCAGTCACAATATGTGCATTTCATATTTGCTCATGAAAAATGTTCACAGCCTGAAGTAGGACAGGCCTTTTGATCTGAGCGTATTAGGGCAGTGCTGGGGTTCACTTAACTGTTGGGAGTAGCATTTCGCCAAACACTGTCTTAAATAAGTGTCTGGTTCATACTTATCTATAACCAAGATTTAAAAAACAAACTTGAAACTGTTGACATATTAGGTATTCTTTACTGATTCTATTCATAGAATTTTTTTGTCCTCCAAAACACAAAAACATAAATATACTGATTCTTGTTTCCAAGTATTCATTCTTTCATTTTAATAATCAAAGATATGTAAGCATACCCATCAATTTTTGACTATATACTATATATTTTAATGATTAAAAAGCAAGGTAGTAAGTAGAATTTAAAATACTATTTCCATTATTGTATATACAAATTTATACTCCAATTAATTTTTTACTCAACTCAGTAGAGGAAAAATGTCTGCACATCAATTATTTCCATGTTTCTACAAACAATTCACTCTAGAACGTTTTTTTTTCTTTTTTTGTTTTTTGGGTTTTTTTTGGCGGTACGTGGGCCTCTCACTGCTGTGGCTTCTCCCGTTGCAGAGCACAGGCTCCAGACGCGCAGGCTCAGCGGCCATGGCTCACGGGCCCAGACGCTCCGCGGCATGTGGGATCCTCCCGGACCGGGCACGAACCCGTGTCCCCTGCATCGGCAGGCGGACTCTCAACCACTGCGCCACCAGGGAAGCCCTTTAGAATGTTTTTTTCTTAAACCTTTTATTCAGCCTACTAATTTTTCTTAATTCTTTTATTGTAAACAATTGTCATGATTTTATTTCTCAAAAAAAAAAATAAGTGAAATCTCTTAAGTCTGTATTACTTTTAGCAATATGTTAAGGTTCGAGTACATTGACTTCAGTTTTAGTTTTGCAATGGTCCTAAATATCTCTCCAACTGTATGATCAACATTCTCCAGCAAAAATAAGTTATAACTCATAACTTTTCACTGAAGTATATACTATACATAACGCGAGTACATCCATTAAGACGCCATTTTTTACTCCAAATTAACTAATGAAAGAACACTGAATTAAACGCGGCAAACTGTAAATGCGAAGCATTTGGCATTGGGTAATGCCTAAGAAAAAGCTTTAATAGTCCAAAATTAAGTTCAGTACATCTGAGGGGAGAAAAGTGATGTTCATTCCAAATCAAACATCAGTGGTAAGTTAAGGAACAGATGCTGCACCCTGCAAGTCAGGTTTCCAAGTACCAACCTCCCCCTTATCCCACCAACATCAAAGCATCAAAAGTATAAACAACAATTATAGGTGTATGTATGCAGAAGCAATAGGTAAAGTTAAGTCAGATTTGGTGTTATTTAAACCAATGCATGATATTAACTCTGAGAATCTGAAAGAAAGAGAAATAGAGAGTATATGACTCACCTAACAGAGTACGTTCATAAAAGATTCAGTACTTGCAAATACAAGGAAACACAACACCAACAAAACGGCAGACATAAATTAGAGATGAAATGGAGTAAGGAGAAGAGATAAGGAACCAAAATTACTGCTCATGTGACTAGCATTTTGATAATGTTGATAATGGTTAAAAGATATTGGATATTATCTCATTTATTAATTTCTATAACCCTACGAGGTAAATACCATTAATATCCCCATATTACAGATGAGGACACATAAAGCTAAAGTAATGTTTCCAAAGTCACATGGCTAGTGAGTGGTTCATTTGGCTTTAAATGTTTTTCTATTCTGTAACAAACCCAGAAATTTAGAACAAATGGTTTCTGTCAACCATCAAACAACAGTTCTTAACATCTTGTTTCTCTCTGGAAACCAAAAAACACATTCAATTTCACCTTCCTTCAACAACAACAACAAAACCCACAACCACAACTTTCTAGGAAAGGATTTTCTTTATTGAGTTTTAAGTTTTAAAAGAAGGGCAACATTAAGAGTTGAAGATCTACAGTATTCAGTTTCTTAAAAAATAATAAATAAATGAATTCTCTTTCCTGCATCATTGAATACAATAGGGTCATAGTAGGGGCTCTGAGATTTTATGTCCAACAAATGAAGGTCCCAATCTAAAGCTTATGTAGACATTACAAAAACCGTTTCAATGGTAAGCGTTTATTTTAGTACTGGCTGTCTGCCCAGAGAATACCAGAATACGTTTTAACGAAGTGGACAGAAAACAAAATGGGATAGATTTGAACTCCACTTTAAATCTACTAAGGTCTACATAACACCACAATTTCCTCTCATTACTTTTACATATAATTAGACTTGGGAAGTGAATAGGTAATTTTTTTACATCCAGTAATTCCTATCTGATCACTTTAACTTACAGTTCACATTCTTATATATTTTAAAGTTATATTTCAATTGAATTTTGGAGATTTAAGGAAAAAAGCACTAAACCACCAAAACTGATATCTTGTTTTGTAAGGTAACATCTGTGAAAAGGATATAATATTAAAAGAACATACATGGGTTTATTTAACTGTCTGGAAAGAATTAGAAAGGTTGCACTGTGTTTGTGAATACATATAAATATATAAAGTTATCTATAGATCATATGTGCAGCATCTATACATTCAATTCCATAACAGCTTCTCTTGCTTTTTAAATTAAATCTTGAACTTTATGCTAACCAGTTCTCAAGAGGAAAGAATTATAAATGTGCAACATCCTGTTCTTTATTTCAAAGTGTCAGTGTGAAATAATAAAGAGCTAATGTGGTCCTAACGATTACTGTACGTTTCATTAAAATTTCATCTTTGTCCCATTTAAGGACTCACTACATGCTTCTGGCCATATGGAGTCAGTTATGCAGACCCTGTGATTTCTTCTCCATAAACATTACTTCACTACTTGCACAGCAACAAAAATAACATAAACTAAGAAATAATTTATACCATTTTTATAGCTGAGTTTTCCAATGATTCCCTTACAATTCAAATCATCAACATATCATCAGGTCAAATTTCATTACAATGAAATCAAGAGAAATTTCAAATTTTTCACAAAGGAATATAGAAGTCCCAAGTAAGTATTCATTAACTTATAGTTTTAAAAACAATGATTTTAAGCAACTGTTATGATGTATATGAATATACATTTCAATGCTACTGAATGAAACAACCTAGTCAACATGAAACAGTTAATATGAACCATGAAAGCATCACAGTAGTGACCAACTCTTATTCTTCCAAAGGTCTGTAAGCACTGCAATAGCCACCCCAGAAGCACTATGGTATAGCAGGAAACAGCAAGAGCAAAGCGATGGGAACCAAGATCCTCCTCTCCTACTACTTGCTATGGAACTGGACAAGTCACTTAGCCCCCTGGGCCTTGGCTCTCATCTGTAGGAGGAAACTGAACTAGAAATTTAGTTTGCAGACTTTTAAAGGAGAATCCTGGCTACAATTATGCCCCCAGAATAAAACAGATAAAAGTAGACCTGCACTGAACTCTCTCCAGCAGCAACTCCTGAAGCGGTACAGAGCAAGCACCTAGGGCCTCAGTAGAGTGCAACCAGAAATCTGGGGGTTTGAAAATACTTATTACTACTCAAACAGCTTCCAGCACTTAACTCCCAGATGTTATGTACTGAGATTAAATTAACACAATCACAATGCACTGCCACTCCCAAAAATATCAATCAGAAACTGGATAAAGCAATTACATGCAATAAATATTTACTGAATTATCTACCAGGCACTAGATCTTGAGGATTAATGGCAAATAAGACATAGTCCCTCCCCTAAAATGAGCCTCCCTTAAAAAGCTACAGGAGACACAGGTACAACCAATTACAATGCAAACCAACAAAAGCTATTGTGGGAGTAGCAGAAAATGCTACTAAGACACATAGGAGGGGCAGCTTATTCAAATTGGAGGTGTCAGGAAAGGCTTGCCAGAAAAAATTACATGTAAGCTAACAAATGAAATACATACTGAAGATATATATGCCATATATGTCATAAATTACAGTGTTCTAACTTGAGTGAATTCACTCACTTTTCTAACCACTCCTCGCAAGTCTCCCCCTTACTCCCCACACATTCTAACCTACTCATTTTTTTTTTTTAAATAAAGTTCTTTTATTTATTTATTTTTGGCTGCGTTGGGTCTTCGTTGCTGTGTACAGGCTTTCTCTAGCTGCAGCAAGCGGGGGCTACTCTTCGTTGCAGTGCACGGGCTTCTCATTGCAGTGGCTTCTCATTGCAGAACAAGGGCTACAGGCACGCGGGCTTCAGTAGTTGTGGCACGTGGGCTCAGCAGTTGTGGCTTGCAGCTCTAGAGCACAGCCTCAGTAGTTGTGGCACACAGGCTTAGCTGCTGCGCGGCATGTGGGATCTTACTGGACCAGGGCTCGAACCCGTGTCCCCTGCATTGGCAGGCAGATTCTTAACCACCATGCCACCAGGGAAGCCCCTAACCTACTCATTTTTATTTTACTGTTCTCAGTAAAACTGACAATGGGTATGTCCACGTGAGTATCTCATTTAAGAAAAATAATATGCTTTCAAGAGTGAGCGCTATATGGAAATATCCACATGGGTGTGAGTTAATACCAGAGGGCTACAGAGGAGTAAGGCTGCATGGTTATTGATATAAACTTTATCCATGCATTTCTACTGAGGGTAAGGGCTACTTTATGCTCAGTATATTCTTAAGGTCCAAAGATATTTTAAATGTTTCAATGTTGTCACATGTCTCAACCCAACAGAGAAATTAATTGTTTTGAGAAGATCTGAGGATATATATATATTAACTATATTAACTATATATAAACTATATACATTACATATTAACTATATATATATAATATATATATATTAACTATGAGATTTTTTCAGAACCAATAAAATTTTATGTCTCCAAATAACCCTATGATGGAAGCAGTATACTTTGATTAATTTGCTATCTTTTTTTTTTTTGGCGGTACGCAGGCCTCTCACTGTTGTGGCCTCTCCCGTTGCGGAGCACAGGCTCCGGACACGCAGGCTCAGCGGCCATGGCTCACGGGCCCAGCCGCTCCGCGGCATGTGGGATCCTCCCGGACCGGGGCACGAACCCGTGTCCCCTGCATCGGCAGGCGGACTCTCAACCACTGCGCCACAAGGGAAGCCCTAATTTGCTATCATGACCTTCAATTTTTATATTTAATTCCTTATAAATTATAGTTTGGGGGCAAGTGATTTTTACCCATTTTTCTCTTTTACTACATCTTAACATTTTAGAGTTGATGAAAAAATTCAAGTTCAACTGGCCATTAAAGTCCTACTAAATCAAGACATTTTCAATGCAAAATACAACATTTTACAACTCTCAAATAGTAACAAATATGAACAAAGCTGCTTAATATACTTGGGGAGAAACAAAAACCCACAAAGCTTTAGGTATAATAGAAGACAACCGAAGCAGGTATTTACTTAAAATCAATAAGCTTATTACCATATCACCCTTAATAATGAAAAATATATATCAAGTCCAAGATACTCATTAACTACACCTCTCTTTATATAATAAAAATTTGTAAATAACTGCATTGTACATAAGATGAATAATTTTTAAATGTACACGGAAAGGGTTTTTAAAAGATTCATAGTAAAGGTCTTCTAAATAGAAAAGTACACACATATCACACATAATATCTGTTAGAGATAAATTAACCTGAAATTGAGTTTTTAAAAATTTTATAAAACAGACTAATATAAACTGACTTTCCAGTAATATTTTCAAATTGCTAAGCCTTTTATAGTAATCAAACTCACAATAATGTATTTTCAATGCTCTAATATCAAAAGAACAAAATAATGATTTTTTTAAATCACTGAATGCATCACATGACAAAAGAAGTAAAACTGAAAATCTTGAGGAAAGGGGGAAAACACATTAAGTTGCAAAGGCAAGATGGCCTATGTAATATTTATCATAAAATTTTACATCTTTAAAAAAATACAGGTCCACTCACAGATTCATAAGTTATACTGGGTTCAAATGCTGTGGGTTTGCTTACCCCACAGGTACTTACTTGCTGCTCTTCAAGCATAATCTCTGATCCTATCCATGTCATTCTTTTCCCATCAGTACTGTGTGCCAAGGCACTGTGAACGTGCGCATCAAGAAAAAAAAATTAAATCGTTCCTCCCCATAGTTTTACCTTTATTACTTCAGATTGCCATAAAAAAGTATTCAACACTCTCAGATCATTCACTCATAAGCTGAACCCACCTGTCTATAAACAAGTCAATTTACTCAACCAAAATCTTATGTATACAAAAGAAAAAAATCCAACAACAAAAAGGAGGCTTAGGGCTTACCTGGTGGCGCAGTGGTTGCGAGTCCACCTGACGATGCAGGGGACGTGGGTTCGTGCCCCAGTCCGGGAGGATGCCACATGCCGCGAAGCGGCTGGGCCCATGAGCCATGGCCACTGGGCCAGCGCGTATGGAGCCTGTGCTCCGCAACGGGAGAGGCCACAGCAGTGAGAGGCCCGCGTACAGGAAACAAACAAAAAAAAGGAGACTTAGGGGACTTCCCGAGTGGCACAGTGGTTAAGAATCTGCCTGCCAATGCAGGGGCAAGGGTTCGATCCCTGGTCTGGGAAGTGCCCACATGCCAAGCAACTAAGCCCGTGAGCCACAACTACTGACCCGGTGCTCTAGAGCCCGCGAGCCACAACTACTGAGCCTGCGCGCCACAGCTACCGAAGGCCACACACCTAGAGCCCATGCTCCGCAACAAGAGAAGCCACCGCAATGAAAAGCGTGCGCACCGCAACTAAGATAGCCCCCGCTCACTACAACTAAAGAAAGCCCATGCACAGCAACAAAGACCCAAGCAGCCAAAAATAAATTAAATAAATAAATTTATTAAAAAAACAAAAAGGAGACTTAGGAACAGAGCAATAAAATATGAAGGAGAAACACTTATTGTTTATTTAAAACAGAAGCTGTGGGCTTCCCTGGTGGCGCAGTGGTTCAGAGTCCGCCTGCCGATGCAGGGGACACGGATTCATGCCCCGGTCCTGGAAGATCCCACATGCCGCGGAGCGGCTGGGCCCGTGAGCCATGGCCGCTGAGCCTGCGCGTCCGGAGCCTGCGCTCCGCAACAGGAGAGGCCACAACAGTGAGAGGCCCGCGTACCGGAAAAAAAAAAATAATAATAATAATAATAAAAAAATAAATAAAAATAAAGTAAAACAGAAGCAGCTGCAAGGAACCTCTTCTGTAATGAGTCCCTACATTTTTTTTTTAACAGCTTTATTGGAGTATAATTGCTTTACAATGGTATGTTAGTTTCTGCTTTATAACAAAGTGAATCAGTTATACATATACACATGTTCCCATCTCTCTTCCCTCTTGCGTCTCCCTCCCTCCCACCCTCCCTATCCCACCCCTCTAGGTGGTCACAAAGCACCGAGCTGATCTCCCTGTGCTATGCGTCTACTTCCCACTAGCTATCTATTTTACATTTGGTAGTGTATATATGTCCATGCCACTCTCTCACTTTGTCCCAGCTTACCCTTCCCCCTCCCCATATCCTCAAGTCCATTCTCTAGTAGGTCTGTTTCTTTATTCCCGTCTTGCCCCTAGGTTCTTCATGAACTTTTTTTTTTCTTAGATTCCATATATATGTGTTAGCATACGGTATTTGTTTTTCTCTTTCTGACTTACTTCACTCTGTATGACAGACTCTAGGTCCATCCACCTCACTACAAATACCTCAATTTTGTTTCTTTTATGGCTGAGTAATATTCCATTGTATATATGTGCCACATCTTCTTTATCCATTTATCCAATGATGGCCACTTAGGTTTCTTCCATGTCCTGGCTATTGTAAATAGAGCTGCAATGAACATTTTGGTACATGATTCTTTTTGAATTATGGTTTTCTCAGGGTATATGCCCAGTAGTGGGATTGCTGGGTCGTATGGTAGTTCTACTTTTAGTTTTTTAAGGAACCTCCATACTGTTCTCCATAGTGGCTGTATCAATTTACATTCCCACCAACAGTGCAAGAGGGTTCCCTTTTCTCCACACCCTCTCCAGCATTTATTGTTTGTACTGTATTGTTTGTACTTTTTGATGATGGCTGTTCTGACTGGTGTGAGATGATATCTCATTGTAGTTTTGATTTGCATTTCTCTAATGATTAATGATGCTGAGCATTCTTTCATGTGTTTGTTGGCAATCTGTATATCTTCTTTGGAGAAATGTTTGTTTAGGTCTTCTGCCCATTTTTGGATTGGGTTGTTTGTTTTTTTGTTATTGTTTGTTTTTTGTTATTGTTTTTTTGTATGAGCTGCTTGTAAATCTTGGAGATTAATCTTTTGTCAGCTGCTTCATTTGCAAATATTTTCTCCTATTCTGAGGGTTGTCTTTTGGTCTTGTTTATGGTTTTCTTTGCTGTGCAAAAGCTTTGAAGTTTCATTAGGTCCCATTTGTTTATTTTTGTTTTTATTTCCATTTCTCTAGGAGGTGAGTCCCTAAATTTTAAAACACACACTTTGAACAGACGGCTATTTGGCTAAAAAGGCTTCAGGCATTATCTCCCACTCTCACATCTGCCAAAGAAGAGGACACTAGTTTTCTGCTACAGCTTCAGTATAGATATCACTGACAATATTACACACAGGACCACAGATTAATGATAAATAACTGCTACCTACCATAATTTACATCTGTAAGAGTGTTGCTAGTTTCAACGACAAAGCAAGAAGCAAAATTTAAAGCCTAGGTAAAGAATTAATGCCTTAGATGTAGGCTATAGCTAACACACAATTCAAAGATGACTCTGTACTAATAAATATTTCAAGTTATGGTCACTTTTAGTCATTTGTTTATATCAGAAGTTTACAATGCCAAAGTAATAACTAGCAGAAAGTGTAGCTGGGGGCTTCCTTGGTGGCACAGTGGTTAAGAATCCGCCTGCCAATGCAGGGGACACGGGTTCGAGCCCTGGTCCGGGAAGATCCCACATGCTGTGGAGCAACTAAGCCCGTGTGCCACAACTACTGAGCCTGCACTCTAGAGCCCGCGAGCCACAACTACTGAAGACCGCATGCCGCAACTACTGAAGCCAGCGCGCCTAGAGCCCGTGCTCTGCAACAAGAGAAGCCACCGCAATGAGAAGCCTGCAAACCACAAGGAAGAGTAGCCCCTGCTCACCGAAACCAGAGAAAGCCTGCACGCAGCAACGAAGACCCAATGCAGACAAAAATAAATAAATAAAATAAATAAATTTACTTTAAAAAAAAAGTGTAGCTGGAGTATAGACCAATTAAGGATCACCTTATACTCATATAATTACATTTTTAAGTCAGTCTTCCAAAAGCACATTACAAGGCATGCTTATGAATACTAGCCTTCGTATACCTGCTTTTGGATTATGATTCTGTGCTAATAATCTAAAGAAACAAGCAGTCTTCTGCCCTTGTGCTGCAGTAAAACGCTGGGATAAATAACATCCAGACTCCTAACACAAAAACATACTAGAATCTGACTCTGAAAACAATTTAAAAAAAAAAAGGCACCATCGTTTCTTTGGACGACTACAAGAGCTTCCCAGAATGCCCATGCCCCCTTTTGGCCACATCCACTTCTGCCCACCTTGCACACTAAAGCCTGCCAAAGTCACACCATTCCTGTCTCAATCCTCATCTGTACACATTCCCCCAGCTCCCCCACCCCCAATTCCTGCTTAAAATATGTGACATGGATTCTCCTTGTTCTTAGGATAAGTCTTTATCATGTCTGGAAATCTATTTGTAGCCTGGCTCTGCCTACTCTAACCCCCACTGACACTCAGATCTGCCTCATCTGATAACACACTCCCAGTCAGTCTCTCTGCTAGAACCACACTGGTCTTCTTTCATTCCTGCAATACACCAAGCTTCCTGCCACCAAGGGCTCCTGTCTTATCTGCCATAGAAATACTGTCACTCCTTTCTTCATCTACTTCAAGTCTATTCTACTTTCACATCTCAGTTCAAACACCACTTTCTCAGATAATTAATTTTCTTTTACTAAGTCCCATACTATCTACATAGCACCATACAGTTCACAATTCCTGTACTTAACTTAGTTGCAATTGTTTTCATTTATTTATGTGACTTTATTAATGCCTCCCCTTCCCCCACAGTCTAAATTCAAAGATTGCCAAGTCCAAGTTTGTACCCACCACTATAAGGCCTAGTGCTTACAGCACAGTGACTGGTACAAACTGAGCAATTAATAAATATCTGTTGAACGAATGAGTTAAGAGGGGGGATTAAGAAATCAATATACAGCTTTCAGTAGGAAAATTTATTACCACATTTTCAGCTGCAATCTCACAACAATTTATTTTTACTGAATTGGAAATTTGTGAAAAGTACCCTTTAGAGAACAAATTTTTCATGCTTTGACTTCAAGCATGAAGATAAAATTCTTCATACATAACCCCATGAATTTACATCACAAAAATAATAGGCTATTCTAGAATTAAATCTTTAAAAACCAGACTGTGCTTTAGAGAGACAAAGGATTAAAGATGAGTTTATAAAAATAAAGAAATGGATAGGAGAAGGGATTGAAAAAAAAAAAACAACTCAGAAAGTAAAGCAACTTCCTGAAGGGTATAAAATGGTTTACAGAAAAGAATATATTTTAATTCACTGTTAAAATAAAAAGATACTAGAAATTGTTGGCAAGAAAAGATTAATATGATTTTTTTATACATAAAAGAATCCCCTGGGACTTTCCCTGGTGGCACAGTGGTTAAGAATCCGCCTGCCAATTCAGGGGACACGGGTTCGAGCCGTGGTCCGGGAAGATCCCACATGCCGCAGAGCAACTAGGCCTGTGCACCACAACTACTGAGCCAGCGCTCTAGAGCCCGTGAGCCACAACTACTGAAGCACGTGCGCCTAGACCCCATGCTCTGCAACATGAGAAGCCATCGCAATAAGAAGCCCGCACACCGCAACAAAGAGTAGTCCCCCTCGCCACAACTAGAGAAAGCCCGCGCGCAGCAACGAAGACGCAACACAGCCAAAAATAAATAAATATATATTTTTTTAAATGGATCCCCTAAATGAAGGCAGATTAAACAACTGATTTTTTTTTAAATTGGGAAGATGCAGATTAGATGCAAGCCTGTTAAGGATGTAATACTTTACTATAAAAGTGTCATAATCAACAGCCCAGCATATATTACGTGTAAGATTCATTTTTCCTTGTTAAGAGTTATATTGACTTAACGTGGAGGTTTAATTTTTCCGCATAATATTTACACTTCTAAAAATCTCATTCCCTAAGTAAAGGCCATCACAAGTACTTCTTTTATGTAGAGGTCACTATGAAGTGTCAAGAGATCAATTCATCATATTACGTGTATTCCCTTATGACACAATTTACTAGAGAGACCCGAATACACAATGTCAAATAGTAACCATTTAAACTTAGCTACCTTAAAAAAGACGGCGCTACTGTCATGTAGATATCCCATTGTGTTCTTTCCTCACCTAGATTTTTATTTTCTTGGCTTCCTTATTCATTATTGCTTCATTGTTAACATTTCCTTTTGATGTGTATTGATCACGCTAATAGCTATAATACTGCTTTTTGTGCCTGAAACGGACTGTATTTTATAAAAATTCATATGAACTGACAAACAAGTTTGTTTAATGATGTCTATTCAAAGGAAGAACATTTTCTAAGACATTTTCACATTTAAAACACTCAAGATAAAATATATGTTAGATTTTTTTTTAAAAGCGTAACTTAGAGAATCTTTTAACACTTTATAACAAATTTACCACATGTAATTTTCATAGACCACCTAAGGCGTACCAAGTCTATCACCAACACCTGTTAAGCCAACCTAATCTTGTGCTACCCACCTGTCAGGAGTACAAAATAAAGAGCCTTATGTGACTGTAGTTCTCGAAGTTCAAAATGAAGAAATTGTTATTCCTATATATAAAATCCTAAATGTGACAAAGATTTAACTAAATTAGTCATGAGAACAAATAAGAGTACTAAACAGAAGGAACACACTTCTTTAACTGCTAGAATAGTACCTGGTGCTTAATAAACATTTTCTAAGTGAATGAACAAATAAATGGCACAAATCTTTGTGACGAGAAGCTATTAGGCTCCTTCCCCACTTCTTCCCTGGACTCTAACCAGAAGGAAGGTGAGAAAACTAAACCTGTCTTACATAGCCTACAGAATCCAACTAATTCTACATGTACAACTATTTAATCCTGCCAGATACTTCTTGGAAGTCTCCCTGTTTTATAAACTACCATGATCCGAGATGCAAACTAAAATTAGAATCTTCTTCTTCAACACTCCTGAAAGGACAGTCTTCTGTTTAAACAATTACAACAATGATTGTATGAGGGAGGAAAAAACAAGTGCCAGGCATATAATATAGACACTGAAATACTTCTTGAAAGAACATGATCCAAAATGGAAACCCTCCAGATGCTACAGACAGGGTCAGGGTGGGGAAAAAAACACCCTATGAAATGAAAGCCAATAAGAAGCATAAGCTGCCTAAAGGAGTCTTCAAAATGTGACAGAACTAAGTTGTCTGGTGAGTCAAATCAAAATGATCAGACTCTGGCCTTAGAAAAACATTACTAAAGCGTTAATATTATATACAATTGTTACAATTGTTACACTGAATCAATTATGAGACAATGGGGCTTTGGGGAATATACATTTTTTAACGAATTTAAGGGCTTCCCTGGTGGCACAGTGGTCAAGAATCCGCCTGCCAATGCAGGGGACACGGGTTCGAGCCCTGCTCCGGGAAGATCCCACATGCAACGACGCAACTAAGCCCGTGTGCCACAGCTACTGAGCCTGTGCTCTAGAGCCCACGAGCCACAACTACTGAGCCTGCGTGCCACAACTACTGAAGCCTGCGCGCCTAGAGCCCGTGCTCCGCAACACGAGAAGCCACCGCAATGAGAAGCCTGCACACTGCAACAAAGAGTAGCCCCTGCTCACCGCAGGTAGAGAAAGCCCGCACACAGTAACAAAGACCCAATGCAGCCATAAATTAATTAATTAAAATTTTAAAAAAAGAGTAATTTAAAAGGAGTTTGTCCAGGGGTTTCCCTGGTGGCACAGTGGTTGAGAGTCTGCCTGCCAATGCAGGGGACACGGGTTCGAGCCCTGGTATGGGAGGATCCCACATGCCGCGGAGCAACTGGGTCCGTGAGCCACAACTACTGAGCCTGCGTGTCTGGAGCTCGTGCTCCGCAACAAGAGAGGCCACGACATTGAGAGGCCCGTGCACCGCGATGAAAGGTGGCCCCCGCTCGCTGCAACTAGAGAAAGCCCTCGCACAGGAACGAAGACCCAACACAGCCAAAAATAAATAAATTAATTAAAAAAAACGAAAAAACAAAACACTCACTCATTTAAAAAAAAAAAAAAAAGGAGTTTGTCCGAAGCAGAAGCAATGGTAAACATACAGACACTAGACAGCAGAGCGGAGCTCACTGCTGTGGAGTACGAACACAGTATCAGGTTTCTCATAATCCAAGTAAAATGTCCCAGAAACATATCCAATTCCTTTGACCCCATGTTTGCCAAGCAACCCTTTAACACTGCTAGTTTAGTTTCCCAGGTACCAAGACACCATGAAAAAGAGATGTTGGAGAGCAACGAGGTTTCCTAATAAGTCCACTGTCAATTAACTAACAAGTATTGTGGATTATAAACCAACTTCTTTCTGAAAGTGTCTCAGGTACGCTTTTATGTATGCCTTAATAGAATATAACTAGATTGTCAATCTGCTTCTAAATGCAATACGTTTTAATATGTTGTCTTGGTTAAAGTTTACAAAGAAAATCTACCTCTACACAAACAGGTACCTGGAAAAGACAGGAGCATTTTTATAACCCTTTCAGTTAACTGTGGTTACTATACCAAAGCTGATAAATGGTAGTTTCCAAAACATTAGTAGAATCTAAACACCTGTATCAATGAACTTTCCATAGTCTGTCACATTAAAATCCAACAGTTTGTCTTGCCCTCTGAATGGACCTTTTACCCATGCAAGATTTTGTAATATCATGCATTGATTGTTTGGAAGATACTCGTTCTGAGTTATGCAGATCTTCTATATGCTGACACATTTTACCTTACAATATAAAAATAAATCACATTTATTGTTATCACCAATGATCTCATCAGAAAAATCTTTAAGTATTAGGAACTTAACAACACACAGCAGCTGATACAAGTTTTTATTTTGGCTGCACTGGGTCTTCATTGCTGCGCTTGGGTTTTCTCCAGTTGTGTCGAGCGGGCGCTACTCTTCGTTGTGGTGCGCGGGCTTCTCACTGCGGTGGCCTCCCTCGTTGCGGAGCACAGGCTCTAGGTGCATGGGCCTCAGGAGTTGCGGCACGCGGGCTCAGTAGTTGTGGCACACGGACTTAGTTGCTCCGTGGCATGTGGGATCTTCCCACACCAGGGATCGAACCTGTGTTCCCTGCACTGACAGGCGGACTCTCAACCACTGCGCCACCAGGGAAGTCCCTGATACAAGTTTTTAAAACCATAATTTTCACATTAAATCATGAATTTTATCATAAGCAACAAATACTGTCAGTCTTCCTTGACAAGCTCACTTCAAGTTCATTTTAGAGAAAATATCTGCACCTAAAACTGAGAAACTATAGTTTGTCAGTTGTTCTTTGAAAACCAAAAAAGTGGCTGGTTTAACACAACACTCAGATAATTGCACAAATGCTTTCCCTTGAGATAACCACCATATGCAGCAGAAGTGCTTTATGTATGTTTATACTTGCTAGTTTCTCTCACAGAATATTAAAAAGACACGTACTCAAGGGCAAGATTTAATAAAATTAATAATTTTTACATCTTGATCAATGACACTCTTAAATATAAGGTATTGTCTTCTGTGAATGTGTGACAGTGAAGAATAATACAATCACTACTACAGTTTGATGCCTCTGCCTTGATTCATACTGAGGTACCAGCAGTTTTACCCACCATTGCTTTTGCACCATCAGTGCAAATGTCAACACAGTGAAAAAGGCAAATACTATAAAAACTGTTTTCAGTCCCTGAAAAGAGTCTAAAGGACTCCCTCTCACCCCTGTGACTGCAGACCATACTTGAAACTGATGGATTATATATCAACTTCTAAGGTTTCTTGAGCGAGCATCTAAAAAACATCCACTGGAAAGCCTTGTTAGAAATAGCCAAATGGCTTCTCTCCCAGAAATTTCTTTTAGCTGCAAAGATAGAAGCTCCCTACCTAGTGAGACAATGGATTTATATAGACCTCTAATAATTCTTATACCGAGCTAATCTGTAGTCCTGTAATTTACATCCACTTCTTATAGAATAACACAAAATAAGTTTCTGCCTACAGTGGAGACTATTTTATAGGTCTCCAAAAGACCAATATTTTTATTTTCCTCTCTAGGCTAAATATATCATTGTTATAACCATTCCCCATACATCATGGTCCCCAGATTTAGCCCCATCCCAACCACCCTTTCTGTCCTGTCATGGCTCCAGTTTTCAAAGTCCTTCTGTAAAATGAAGCTTTCTAAAATGAGCATCTAATTCCAGGCATCTCTGATGAAGACAGAGAGCAGTGAAACTATTAAAGTACCCTGATCTGGACACAAAGCTTATACCAAGATAGCCTATTAACTTCATTAGTCACACACCAAAACAGCAACAAGCTTTTTTTCACTCACAATACTGTTAAGCCCCATCTCCTCCTACTATACCTGCCAATCTGTGTTTTTAAAACGTCAATGCAGGGCTTCACCTTTATCCTTATTACATTTTACCCTGTCGATCAGATACACAGACCAAAGGTAATCTTTTGAAAATTCTCAACTTTATTATTATTTTTTAAATCGGCTTTAAGCAGATTTTACAAATATGACTTCTTTCTCATTATCCAAGACTTGTCCTGTTTTTGTTTCTAAATCAACAAGTGGTGAATAAGACAAAACCACAGGCAAAGCCCAGTGACATCAAACTGTGGAGTCTCCTTCTGGGCCACAAAAAACTCAATCAAGACCCACTTGGGTGTAAGTCCCCCTAACACATACCCCTAAATTTCATAGAAGTTAAAAGTCTGTACAACTGCTTACCTCTAAGTCAATGACTCTAGAAAAGGACCGAAAAGCTCCTTTCTAAAATCAAAGACTCACATGTTTTCAGATGTAAAAAATTCAGTCAGATACCAGCATGTGAGTTCCTCCCTTCAGCTTCAAAGAGAAAGGTTATAGCAAAGTGTTATTGTATTATTTCAGGTAGCCAGTTATGTCACTACCAAAGATATCCTTTTTGCCATAAATCCTAGACTAATAAACATTATCTGAAAGAACATCTTCCAGTTTCTATGCTCTAGAAACGAGAAACCTCCTGTTTTCTGTAAATGGCCACAGAAAATGAAAATACATTTTATAGAATTTAGGCCATTTTCTACTCCCTACTAGCTACTTTACCTGGAATGCTAAGCATCTACCCCCAAAGCTACAAAGCATACTAAAAAGGTTTGAAGTCAAAAATTCCTAGAGCCCTAGCTTCACCACCTTAAAACTGGGTGACCGTGAGCCTTCACTTTGCATCTGTGTAACCCTGAATCTGTCCATTTATTGGAACCTCAGCAGACTCAGAAAATTTCATACATCATAGCGTAACTGTAAAGAATAATAACTGAGATAACAAACATGAAGATGCCTCATAAACTGTCTAGCATAAAGGCAAGTTCTCAATATACATGAGTTTCTATCCTTCTTGCCACAGTATCTTCCAAGGAGTAAGCATTCCCGCATTACAACATTGTGCTTCCTTCCAACCCACTTAAGGTAAAAACCAAGTATTATTCTGAGTTCCCACAGAAGACAAAAGCTGTCACTCCCAGTCCAAGAGATAACAGGTTTCATACAGAGCATTACAGATTGAGATAAAATTGATCAGAAAATAGCCCCTGCTCATCTTTGGATATAGGTGCATGGCACACTAGAAGAGGGAGGAAGGAAGGAAGGAAGGAAGGGAGGGAGGGAGGGAGGGAAAAGAAAAGAAAAGAAAAGAAGAAAGGAAAGGAAAGGAAAGGAAAGGAAAGGAAAGGAAAGGAAAGGGAAAGGAAAGGGAAAGGGGAAGGAAAGAGGGAAGGAAAGAGGGAAGGAAAGAGGGAAGGAAAAAGGGAAGGAAAAAGGGAAGGAAAAAGGGAAGGAAAAAGGGAAGGAAAAAGGGAAGGGAAGGGAAGGGAAGGGAAGGGAAGAGAAGGAAAAAGTTTGCCAAACTAGTGATCCTCAACCTAAAAAACTATCACCCATGGAAAAAAGTACAGATTTAAGAGTGAATTTTTTTCAATCAAAAGCACCCATCGCATGTTTTTGAAAACACAACGGTAAGACCCCAAAATAAAAATTTCAATGGCTAAATATAACTTGGCTAGGTATGGCACTGTAGGTGTTCTTCAAATATAATTATCACATACAACAATAAAACCACTATAAGCAAAGAGAACAACAAGATCAGGAAACTATGTCACCATGATCCAGAGACAAAGACATAGGACTGACTTATTTTAATATGGCAGGATATAGGGTAGTAAAGGAGATATTTTAAATATAGTATAATAAAACACATACATGCTATAATAAAAAGCACACATTCCTGTTCCTTTCTTCCCTTGTAAGCATGGCAAGACAATTCAGTCAGAGATGTTTAACATACTACATGTCCTTTCCTCAACTGCCTGATAGTGTGTACATTTGTTAGATATCAAGATAAAGAAATATGAGATGCAGTGAAATTGGTAACTATTCCTAAATATTGGCCCAATGACTGACAAACAAAATACCACATATTATTTCCATCTCACCAAATTAATAAAACTAAACATTTCAGTATCACACAATTTGCATTACAGGAATCAAAAGGAAAAAGGACTATCCATATAAAGGGTCAATTGAGAAAATAATCCCACACTATATACTATATATGAGAAAGAGGAAAAATGGCAAAGCCAGGATAACCCAGTGCAAACACTGATATTAAATTTGAGAACATAACTCCATATTTGCAGGCAAAGGTTAACCAAGTACTACACAATATAAATAGACAAGATAATAACCTAAAGAGATGAAGGTTTCTTACTGGCTAAGCAGAAAAAATTCCAGCTACAAGTATACAAACTAGAAAAAGTCACCACATAATAAAAGATGTAAGGCTTCTTACATAATTTATATACATTTTTATAGTTATTCATCTGTCTCCCCAATGTAATTCTTGTTCTCCCTGTGCCTAAGTACTTAGAAATATCACTCTGCCTTAAATCTCAGATACTTCACATGAAAATTTTTCAAGTATAATTAGTATAATCTTAAAATTTCATTTTACACTGATATTATTAATTTGGTACCCAACCACACTGTTCTTACTATATTTAATAGGCCTCTTTCATTATTGATTATCTCCCTGCATAGTTAATTTTGTGTTATTAAAAACACACCAAAAGATAAATCTGTCATGTGAAAAAAATTATTACATTAAAAGAGTACATTATAACATTTAGAAGAAAGCCAGTGTCAGAAAAAATATTTACTAACAGCAACTTAAATTTTATAAGATCAATTCTTTCACTGGAATTCCCAAGACAGAATTCTTAATATAGATCACAGAATTTTCAGAATTAATTCCACAGATCTGTGTTATATTTATGATGGCCAGGTATTATAGTACTCTATGGTACTCAGACAAAAACTCTGATAACAGAATATTTTGTATTGAAATATTTGCAGAAATTTAACTTTATACAATTTGACAAAAGATCCTAATTTCTGCATAGTTAGGAACACCTAGAGTCCTAAGGACTTGCAGAGCTAATTGTTCTTTGAGACTAACCTGCAAAGCTATATGTAATAAATAATCCTGAAAATTAAAGTCAAATTTAGAGCTAAACTCAACTATGTAACTATGGAAAGCTATGCAGTCATTTGAAAGAAAAAATATTAATTTCCCTACTCACGTTACACAAACAGAAGAAATGAATATATTTTTATTGATAGCAAAATAACGCTGTAATCCTGTGATACATTTATACCATTCTTAATAACCCACTTACCTTGTCTTCACCTCTTAGTAAAGAATAACATCCTTCCTGACTGACCACCTATTAGCCTCTTGACAAAGGAGTGTCTTAATCAACCTTGTAGCACCCAGAACGTATTAGGAATTCCAAACTTTTTCCTGATGACTTTTCACTCCTAAAATATTCTGGTTACTTAGCAGTTTGAAATGAGAAAAAGATCTAACTCATTTTTTTGTTAAGTGGGTTCTGAATTAATATAAAGAACTTACTAGAGACTACACAGTTTTGCTGTTAGCAAAGCAATCTGTATTGGAATGAATTTTTGTGAAGTGAATTAATATTCTGCACTGCCCATTTTAAAGTATACTTATTTTCTCCACAGAACTTTCACTTTAAAAATACATACATATATTGTTTGTATAAAACAAAAGTAAAAGGGGAATACTGAAAGCAGAACACAGTTGTCCAAACTGGAAAGGTAATGAGTAATTATGGTTATGCTTCTTAAGACTAGACAGAGTTGTTTAAGAAGTTCTTCCAATAAAGACTTAAAATCTCCAATTTACTTATGTGTGTATATGTACACAATTTTTTAAAAAGAGAATATTTGGGGGGACTTCCCTGGTGGTCCAGTGGTTAAGAGTCCGCCTTCTGGTGCAGGGGGCGTGGGTTCAATCCCTGGTCAGGGAACTAAGATCCGACATGCTGCGGGCCAACTAAGCCCGCACGCCACAACTACAGAGCCCACGCACTCTGGAGCTCGTGTGCTGCAACTAAGACCCAACACAAGCCAAAAATAAATAAATAAATATTAAAAAAGAGAGAGAGAGAATATTTTTGTGTCAAGAAGTAGTACAGATTATCTCCTTTTTTAAAACTCATACTGCAATATAGAATTTTAATATAAAACTCGTTTTGCCTGTATTTAAACTCAGAGAAACTGTGGACACAGGTAAAAAATAACATTGTCTATATGGGTTAAAGATAACTGAGAAGGCTTCTCAAGGTCAAACACTGGTGTCAAGTAATGGGGACAATCATGTACCTGAGCAGGAAACAAACTGTTTTTAAAATGCTACAGGAAGGACTTCCCTGTTGGCGCAGTGGTTAAGAATCCGCCTGCCAATGCAGGGGACACGGGTTTGAGCCCTGGTCCAGGAAGATACCACATGCCGTGGAGCAACTAAGCCCGTGCACCACAACTACCTAGCCTGTGCTCTAGAGCCTGCAAGCCACAACTACTGAGCCCACGTGCCACAATTACTGAAACCCATGCACCTAGAGCCCGCATGGGCTGACCCATGTCAGCTGACCATGGCAGGTTGAAGTGCTACCAGGACCGTATCTTGACCAACCAACATAAATTTCTAAAATGCCAGTGTTTTCAGTGTCAACTATCATAGAACAAAGACAAAGCTAAAGAAATATTCACCTGCCTGCCACTTCCTCTCATGACCTCACTTCCAACTTCAATAAGGAGCAACAAGAGAAGCTGCCACAATGAGAAGCCCGCGCACCACAATGAAAAGTAACTCCTGCTCGTCACAACTAGAGAAAGCCCACGTGCAGCAATGAAGACCAAAGCAGCCAAAAATTAAATACATAAATTGATTTAAAAACAAATGCTACAGGAGAGTAGACTGGAAGAAAGAGAAGGGAGAAGGGAAGAGAAACTAAAGAGATTCAGGGCAAAATCTTGAAGTACAACTATAGATGATATGGCCATTCTCCATGGAACAGTCCCTCATTACAGAATTAGTAGCTGTTTACCCAGCTACCACCATCTATATTCTGAATCTAGAAGCATATCTATTAAAAGGAATTGAAGTAACTACTTAAAAGGGTTACTGTAAAAGATTCCAATGACATACCAGTAAGCACCAGTTAAGATGCTGGTCACATCTCATAACTGTCAACATTCTTTATTTGAGTGTCTCTATAATCTAAGTGACTTACTTCATGGCTTTTTCCATTCCAAACTGCTAACAGGAGCAACTGTAAGGATTTCACCTCAGTCTCTGTGGCTTGGCCACACTGCCTTGGTCATAAATCCCCAACCTAGTGCTGTTTACAACAGAAGTCTCTTTATTACTATTATTGCCTATCTGTGCAATGGAGCTCAAGAAAGTGGAGAAGAAAGAAAGTCAAGAAAGTGAGGCTCAACAGAAGGCAAGAATGGAAATATTTTCTGGATAGAACAAATGGTTAGATGTGCCCGAAGTCAAGTCAAAAAGAATGAGAACTTTATTTTTTAGTAAGTCCACCGGATATACATAGAAAAATATGACTTGTTGAATAAGTCTATAAAGATTACAGCTGACCGTGGCAGGCTGAAGTGCTACTGGGACCGTATCTTGACCAACCAACATAAATTTCTAAAATGCCAGTGTTTCAGTGTCAACTATCATAGAACAAAGACGAAGCTAAAGAAATATCCACCTGCCTGCCACTTCCTCTCATGACCTCACTTCCAACTTCAATAAGGAAAGTAATTGGAAAATAATCTCCTCAGACTCAGAACTCCACATCTACCCAAACACCAGAACCTTGGTCTCTCTTCTATTACCATAAATCACTGGTACTCAACATGGGGCAATTTGGACCTCTAAGGTCGAAGTTTTTGATTGTCAAGAGAGTGCACAGGACAGCCCCCCAAAGAAAGAATTATCTAGCCCAAAATGTCAACAGTGTCAATCAAGACTGAGAAACCCTGGTACAAATGAATTATCCATGCTGCTAGCTAAAGCAAGTCCCTAAGAGGATGCACTAGATCCCATTCCCCTCAACTACTACAAGACACTGGTCCAACAATTCTAACCATCACTATTATATCAATTTGTGTGCAATAAAAGGCAGAATCTTAATTCAAGGGATCCAATCGAATTTTATTTAAAGTAATATATATTTTAAGCTATCTACAGTACTAATCAAACCTAAGGGGCTAATCAAAACTATAACTGTAATTATATAGCAGTTCCTCCTTACTATATAATTACATTGTTTGTATGTGGAAGAAACTTCTAAAGAACTTGGAAAGAAGCTCTTTGTTAAACAGAAACAAGTCTTGAAATTTTTATCTAAATACATCATTTATGAACATTTTCTTTTTTTAAAAAAAAAGTACAATCTAACTTTTAAAAAAATTCTCATTCATGCATTCGGTCTTCTGTTTGAGATTATACATGACATCAGCTAAACCTAAATTTCCTTTGCACATCATCCAACTGGAATCTGGCACCAGCAATTTAGACAAGAATACAAAACACTCTCTCATGTCATCACAAATTACACTGTAAAACAATCATTTCTTTTAAGTAAATCAATGTTTTAACTAAAATAATGTTTGTGAGATGGAAAAAAAGGGGGAAAAGAGTGTATTTCTACAGATTACGACTTTAAAAAAATTGGAACCACTAGAAGAATCTCAAAACAAACATATTTTTTTGGGGGGGGAAGATTAACACACTCTTACTACCAATGCTAAGACCTAAAGTCATATTTCAAATTGGTATTACCACAGTGAACTTCAGGCAACTGGAAACCTCTGTGGAGTTCATAACCCACAGGTCCCACCACCTTTCACGTCCCTCACTCTCTCATGCTTTCTCCTAGTTTAAATTCCATAGTTGCACATTATAGTCACTCCTGTGCATAAACCTTCATCTACCTTGGCCCTCTCTCGTTTCCTTGTATGCTCTGACAAGAACTCTATTTAAATCCAACTCCCCAACTAATCAGTGCCTCAACCTGTACAGTTGAATGTGACTACAAAACCACAAAGTGGTCACACTGTAAATTCAAAACCACAACTAAAGTGGGCTCTTGCCATCATGCAGGGAATTAAATCACCTTTCCCTAGGCCCTTCACTTTACTGCTCTCCTAGAAGACTAACCCTTTTCTTCTTTACCCTCCACAAACCTCTGACACCTCTTCCTCTATCTTTGCTCTCAAGTGATGACCTTGCTTCCTTTTTCAATGACAGTTAAAAACCACTGAAAGAGAAATTCCACATTCCACATCTACCACTCACCTGCATCCGTACTCATCAACTCCGTCTTCTCTCTTATTACTACACATATGTCCTTGCTCTTATCTATAGCCAACCTCTCAGTTCTGCACTTTCCCCCATTTCCTATGGCTTACTGAGGAACACTGCTCCAGCAAATTCTACCTATCCCCTCTGGCACTGTCAATTTCTCATTCTCTACTGTATCATTCCCAAGATATAAAACAAGTAAAGAAAAGAAGGGAGAAGTAGAGAGACACAGATACCTTCTCATAAACGCAGAGATCCACAAAACACAACGTGGGAAGCAATGGACTCCAAACAACAAACATCACATGATTACTCTCCCCACTGGGAAATCTTGGTCACTATTCAACGACCACGCCCTTTATAAAGTGCCCTCCCCCTTAAAGTTCCTGCAGGGCACTATCAGAGCACTTTGATCACCCTGCTAACACACTGCTCTTCAAGTACTGCACAAAGATACATATGTTTACCCCCCCTCTTGAGATTTTAAGTTCCCTGATGTGTGTGAATGTTCATCAAAGGAGGAAATGAATGAATTTTTGCATATATTTCCTGTAGTTTACAAATTTGAAAAAACATGACCAAAAATCTCTTGAGAGAAAAGCGGATTTAAATAAATGTATTGTAAGCACCTTTAAAAAGGATCAGAGAACAATGTGAACTTAATGCGAATCCACAAGTGACAAGAGTTTATAACAGATACTTGCTTGGGTGTAAATACTGGCAAATAAATTCGCAGTGGTTAAAGAAGCTGTGCAGATTTTGACAGTGCTAAAACTTCTGAGATTTTCACAAACCCTGCTGTGGGCAATTAAATATTTTAATATAGTTCTTAAATGAAACATCACCTATGAGCAACTTTTCACTGATACTTAAAGATCAGTGGGCTAAATTTTCAAATGCACATTTTAAAATCTCAATCTCTAAAACTGAGTTAATGCATAAAATAGTATTATAAAGCATACTAAATAAAATGACTAAGTACCACCAAGAATCACATTTGATTTTAAAATACCAAATTTCAAATTTCTGAACACCACCTTATAAATTCCTTAACTGCAAATTCCTAGCATTTATTAACAAATAGGTACTTTGGTACTAAGACCTTTAAGTCAATTCTGTAATACAAGCAAAACAACCATTAAGGTGAAATGTCAACTTTCAACTATAAGATAAATATGTTCACAATCTCTGAAAGTTTATTTCTGTTTTAAAATTCATAGGAGTCATTAAACAAGATGGACTTAATTGATATTTATAGGACATTCCATCCAAAAACAACAGAATACACTTTCTCCTCAAATGCTCATGGAACATTCTCCAGGATAGATCATACCTTGGGTCACAAATCAAGCCTTGGTAAATTTAAGAAAATTGAAATCGTTTCAAGTATCTTTTCTGACCACAATGCTATGAGACTACTTATCAACTGCAGGAAAAAAATCTGTAAAAAATACAAACACATGGAGGCTAAACAATACACTACTTAATAACTAAGAGATCACTGAAGAAACCAAAGAGGAAATCAAAAAATGCCTATAAACAAATGACAATGAAAACACGACAACCCAAAACCTATGGATGCACCAAAAGCTGTCCTAAGAGGGAAGTTTATCGCAATACAATCAATCCTACCTTAAGAAACATCTCAAATAAACAACCTAACCTTACACCTAAAGCAACTAGAGAAAGAAGAACAAAAAAACCCCAAAGTTAGCAGAAGGAAAGAAATCATAAAGATCAGATCAGAAAGAAATGAAAAAGAAATGAAAGAAACTATAGCAAAGATCAATAAAACTAAAAGTTGGTTCTTTGAGAAGATTCAAAAAATTGATAAACCATTAGCCAGACTCATCAAGAAAAAAAGGGAGAAGACTCAAATCAACAGAATTAGAAATGAAAAAGGAGAATAACTGACACTGCAGAAATACAAAGGATGAGAGATTACTACAAGCAACTATATGCCAATAAAATGGACAACATGCAAGAAGTGGACAAATTCTTAGACATGCACAACCTCCCGAAACTGAACCAGGAAGAACCAGAAAATATGAACAGACCAAATCACAAGCACTGAAAGTGGAACTGTGGTTAAAAATCTTCCAACAAACAAAAGCTCAGTACCAGATGGCTTCACAGGCGAATTCTATCAAACATTTAGAGAAGAGCTAACACCTATCTTTCTCAAACTCTTCCAAAATATAGCAGAGGGAGGAACACTCCCAAACTCATTCCATGACGCCACCATCACCCTGATACCAAAACCAGACAAAGATGTCACGAAGAAAGAAAACTACAGGCCAATATCACTGATGAACATAGATGCAAAAATCCTCAACAAAATATTGGCAAACAGAATCCAACAGCACATTAAAAGGATCATACCATGATCAAGTGGGGTTTATTCCAAGAATGCAAGGATTCTTCAATATACGCAAATCAATCAATGTGATACATCACATTAATAAACTGAAGGAGAAAAACCATATGATCATCTCAATAGATGCAGAGAAAGCTTTTGACAAAATTCAACACCCATTTATGATAAAAATCCTCCAGAAAGTAGGCATAGAGGGAACTTACCTCAACATAATAAAGGCCATATATGACAAACCCACAGCCAACATTGTCCTCAATGGTGAAAAACTGAAACCATTTCCACTAAGATCAGGAACAAGACAAGGTTGCCCACTCTCACCACTATTATTCAACATAGTTTTGGAAGTTTTAGCCATAGCAATCAGAGAAGAAAAAGAAATAAAAGGAATCCAAATCGGAAAAGAAGGAGGAAAGCTGTCACTGTATGCAGATGACATGATACTATACATAGAGAATCCTAAAGATGCTACCAGAAAACTACTAGAGCTAATCAATGAACTTGGTAAATTAGCAGGACACAAAATTAATGCACAGAAATCTCTTGTATTCCTATACACTAATGATGAAACATCTGAAAGTGAAATTAAGAAAACACTCCCGGACTTCCCTGGTGGCGCAGTGGTTGAGAGTCCGCCTGCCGATGCAGGGGACACGGGTTCGTGCCCCGGTCCGGGAAGATCCCACATGCCGCGGAGCGGCTGGGCCCGTGAGCCGTGGCTGCTGAGCCTGTGCGTCAGAGCCTGCGCTCTGCAATGGGAGAGGCCACAACAGTGAGAGGCCCGCGTAACGCAAATAAAAAAAAAAAAAAACAGAAAACACTCCCATTTACCAACAAAAAGAATAAAATATCTAGGGATAAACCTACCTAAGGAGACAAAAGACCTGTATGCAGAAAATTATAAGACACTGATGAAAGAAATTAAAGATGATACAAATAGATGGAGAGATATGCCATGTTCTTGTATTGGAAGAATCAACATTGTGAAAATGACTATAATACCCAAAGCAATCTACAGATTCAATGCAATCCCTATCAAACTACCACTGGCATTTTTCACAGAACTAGAACAAAAAAATCTCACAATTTGTATGGAAACACAAAAGACCCTGAATAGCCAAAGCAATCTTGAGAAAGAAAAAGGGAACTGGAGGAATCAGGCCCCCTTACTTCAGACTGTACTACAAAGCTACAGTAATCAAGACAGTATGGTACTGGCACAAAAACGGAAATATAAATCAATGGAACAGGATAGAAAGCCCAGAGATAAACCCACGCACATATGGTCAACTTATCTTTGATAAAGGAGGCAAGAATATACAGTGGAGAAAAGACAGCCTCTTCAATAAGTGGTGCTGGGAAAACTGGACAGCTACATGTAAAAGAATGAAATTAGAACACTCCCTAATACCATACACAAAAATAAACTCAAAATGGATTAAAGCCCTAAATGTAAGGCCAGACAGTATTAAACTCTTAGAGGAAAACATAGGCAGAACACTCCATGACATAAATCACAGCAAGATCCTTTCTGACCCACCTCCTAGAGAAATGGAAATAAAAACAAAAATAAACAAATGGGACCTAATGAAACTTCAAAGCTTTTGCACAGCAAAGAAAACCATAAACAAGACCAAAAGACAACCCTCAGAATGGGAGAAAATATTTGCAAATGAAGCAACTGACAAAGGATTAATCTCCAAAATTTACAAGCAGCTCATGCAGCTCAATATCATAAAAATAAACAACCCAATCCAAAAATGGGCAGAAGACCTAAATAGACATTTCTCCAAAGAAGATATACAGACTGCCAACAAACACATGAAAGAATGCTCAACATCATTAATCATTAGAGAAATGCAAATCAAAACTACAATGAGATATCATCTCACACCGGTCAGAACGGCCATCATCAAAAAGTCTACAAACAATAAATGCTGGAGAGGGTGTGGAGAAAAGGGAACCCTCTTGCACTGTTGGTGAGAATATAAATTGATACAGCCACTATGGAGAACAGTATGGAGGTTCCTTAAAAAACTAAAAATAGAACTACCATACGACCCAGCAATCCCATGACTGGGCATATACCCTAAGAAAACTGTAATTCAAAGAGTCATGTACCAAAATGTTCATTGCAGCTCTATGTACAATAGCCAGGACATGGAAGCAACCTAAGTGGCCATCAACAGATTAACGGATAAAGAAGATGTGGCACATATATACAATGGAATATTTACTCAGCCATAAAAAGAAACGAAATTGAGTTATTTGTAGTGAGGTGGGTGAACCTAGAGTCTGTCATACAGAGTGAAGTAAGTCAGAAAGAGAAAAACAAATACCGTATGCTAACTCATATATATGAAATCTAAGAAGAAAAAAAAAAAGGTCATGAAGAACCTAGGGGCAAGATGGGAATAAAGATGCAGACCTACTAGAGAATGGACTTGAGGATAATGGGGAGGGGGAAGGGTAAGCTGGGACAAAGTGAGAGAGTGGCATGGACATATATACACTACCAAATGTAAAATAGATAGCTAGTGGGAAGTAGCCGCATAGCACAGGGAGATCAGGCATAGCACAGGGAGATCAGCTCGGTGCTTTGTGACCACCTAGAGGGGTGGGATAGGCAGAGTGGGAGGGAGGGAGACGCAAGAGGGAAGAGATATGGGGATATATGTATAACTGATTCACTCTGTTATAAAGCAGAAACCAACACACCATTGTAAAGCAATTATACTCTAATAAAGATGTTAAAAAAATAAAATAAAATAAAATTCATAGGAGTCAATGAAATTAAACAGCACTACGTTTTTAGTGTGATGGGAGGGGGATATCAACATTAGATTCTTTCCTAAATGGGTTATACATTCTCCCTGTGTAGAAAAAAGGAAGGGTGTGTGTGTGTGGGTGTGTGTGTGTGTGTGTGTGTGTGTGTGTGTCTGTGTAAGTGTAAAGAAGATGAACAACAAAATAAAACAATAGATTCTTTGGAAAATAACTGAGAGAACTCTCAGAGGTTTGAAGATTACACTGGGGGGAAACCAGAAAAGCTCCAAATAGTTTACAAACCACCATTCCAATTCTCCTTAAGTCTCATTTCAGGATTACTGCCTACAATCTAACCTCACTGTTGCCACTGCTTCAGTGTAAGTCCAAAGAACTGACTAAACAAACATGGGGTTTCAGCAAATGTACTCTTCATAAGTTACAGAGAACACAATGGAGAAGGCTATTCAATGTTCAGAAAGTCAGACCCCCTCTGGTAAGGCTGCCACAAACTTTAGTTAAACCTTATAAACTTTTATAGTAATTACAATTAATCTGAAGTAAATGTGGTGAACAATATTCTACTGCAATATTAAATAACAAAAACTAACAGAAGTAAATTAGCAATTAAAGAACATGGATGGTATGCAAAACAGAGTTTTTAAAAGTGCACAAATGGAAACTGAATACTTTCAGGAAATGTGGAGTTTGTATAACAAAGAGAGGGATGTTTTCAGCTAAGTGGCAACTAGCCAACGTCTCACTTTGAATCAAATTTGTGACTGAAATGAGGTTTTCCAGGAAGCAATAAGAATAATAAAACTGTAGGCTTCAAAGAAACCGAGCTTAAGAAAAAATTCTGTGGCAAATACTCAAAATATCAGTAAAGTAACAAAATCATTTTATCCAACCTCAAATATGAACAATTTCCGGAGACGTCAATTAAACCAGACCTCTATTTAAGCTGCAGGTTTGAACTATCAATACTTTACTGATGTCCAATATTTTCTCTCTCCCTCCCTCTCTCTCTCTCTCTCTCACACACACACACACACACACACACACACACACAATCAAAAGAAGTCACTATTTTGATTTAAATCACATATCTAAAAAACATTAACTATTCTTCACTTGAACTGGCGTTCTTGGTTTTACAAGAGAAATAAAAGTCATTCCTATTAAAGTTTCAGTACAAGGCTTACTTGACAATCACTACCAAACATCTATGAGCCTATTAGAAACAGCATTGTGTGTGGTAGTGGGATTTGAAACATTCAGGAATATCATCATAGTAAGTGTCTCCGCCGTTAGGGAATCACAAAAGGCCTAAGAGAAGCCAGCACACCCAAAAGATTTGTTTCAAATTATCAGCAGGAAGTTTTACCACCAGAAATTTTAACATACAAATAGCTTTATTCTTTTTTTTTTAATATTTATTTATTTGGCTGCGCCAGGTCTTAGTTGCAGCATGCATGTGGGATCTAGTTCCCTCACCAGGGATCGAACCCGGATCCCCTGCATTAGGAGCACGGAGTCTTTACTGGACCATCAGGGAAGTCCCCAAACATCTTTATTCCTGAAGTGTCTCATCTGGTAAAAATTCTTAACTGTTGAAAACTAGGATACAATTCAACCAAACTCTGAAAAACTACAGAATCTGTACTCTCTTAAAAAGTAGTCAGTGGAAAGCAGTAAATTGCTCTCACGTAATAACTTATGATAATCAACAGGATTGCTGATCATGACATTTAACATGTAGAGTTCAAAGTTCCTGAGCATACCAATCAAGCCCCTTGGTAATCTGGTCCCATCCTACCTTTTTGATCTACTTCCTATTACTCTGGCCCAGCCCACTTATTATAAAACTACCAAATTTTGTGACCACACACTTTTCTTTCTCTGTGCCTTTATTCACTGCATTCTCTTCTCCTGAAATAAATAAAACCTCTTCATTTCAGCATCTCATCATACCCCTCTTTCAGTACTTCCTCCTCCTCCTCCACAAAGCCTTCCCACTTCTCCCAAGCAGCAATAATCTCTTTTGAATTAGCATAGCGTAGCCATAATTATTTCATAAACATCATTTTGTATACAACATTATATTGAATATGTTTCTCTCCTCTACTTGACTGAGTGTCCTGTGACCGAATCATACCTGCTGAATAAACAACATCAGTGAGCCATAAACCGCAAAGCCAGAAGAGATTAGATATCAGGTGTATAGAAAGAAGCAACGTCTTCCCACTCACCTGTATTTTAACTCCTGTTTAGCAACTTTATTGCTTAGCAAATTGTGTTTTGAGGAATAATTTATATGGATCCAATAAGTTAAAAGCCTTAGAATATCTCACTTAATTGTCACAGAAATCTTAAATTAGGTACGTGAAATTGGCCCATTATACAGCTGAGGAAATTAAATCTTGTGATTAAGTAACCCATTTCAAGGTCATTATACCAAGAAAGTGGAAAAGCTGGTACTAGAGTCCAAGCTTTGTGATACTTGGTTTATTGCTTTGTTTCACCACACTACCCCACCTGTGGATAACCAATACAAAACTTAGCCTAGGGGCAGAGAGACTAAAGAGCAACCTTTATAGTCAGCTCTAGCTGTAAGAGTCTGCATACAATGTATCTATGATAGATTTTGTTGCTGTTGTTCCTCTAAACAGCAACCTAGAAAATGTGTTCCCAAGTCCACACTTCCAATTCAAAATTCTTACCCTAACTAACTTACCCATGTTTTCTGCTGCTCTCCCAAACAAACTTTCAGCTCCCAACAGCTGCTTACTGCTATGCCACATGCAGCATGTTTAGTAATACTCAATGCTTTGTGCTCAGGCTGCTAACACATTCCTATGTACACGTGTCCTAATTTTTTGTTTTCTCCAGGCAAACTGCCTTAATGCCTATTACCTACGAAATCACATTTCACATTTTATTATATGTGCTCTTAGTTCTCTGCAGAAGTCAGTATATAGTAATGGTTAAAACCAAAGACCAGAGCCAGATGCCCCTTCTCTTCCACTTATGTGTCCTCTAGGAGTTCTTAACTTATGCATGCCTCAATTTCCCCATTTATAAACAGGAAATCATAGTATAGTCCCTACCTCACAGTAATGATATCATGATAAAATGAGTTAATACAAAAAAAAAAAAATGCTTTGGAATTCCCCGGTGGCACAGTGGTTAAGAATCCGCCTGCTAACGCAGGGGACATGGGTTCAATCCCTGGTCCAGGAAGATCCCACATGCCACCAAGCAACTCAGCCCGTGTGCCACAACTACCGAAGCCCACATGCCACAACTACTGAAGCCCACGTGCCCAGAGCCCGTGCTCTGCAATGAGAAGCCACTGCAATGAGAAACCCGCGCACCACAATGAAGAGTAGCCCCCCGCTAGCCGCAACTAGAGAAATCCCGCACACAGCAACGAAGACCCAACGCAGCCAAAAATAAATTAATTTTTTAAAAATGCTTTGAACAATGCCCAACATGTAAATAATGCTCCAAAGTTAGCGCTATCATTGTCATTTCTTCCAGTACCATGGTTAGTTTTATCTCCTCAGAACTATTAACTACCCCACAATGCTACACACATATTGTTTCATTTGTAAGTTATATTTTAATAATATGCTTTTAAGTCTTTCCAAAAAAGTTCAATTTATCATGTTTTCTCTGAGATCTCTTTTGTTTAATAAGGCAAACCAGTACATGCTAAATGTTTATTTTCAATAGTACAGAAAATATAACTATGCTAGTCATAGGGGATGAATAGAGGTGAATATCTGCTCCATTAAATCTGGAATCTGTACTGATCCAACTGTTCCTTTCATTTAATCAAACACCATGCAGACTATTAAGAGTTCCTTCTCACTTTAACAGCCAATTTCTCAGAGAAAGAGCAAGTGCCTGCTAAAAGATCTTAATAATTCCAGGGCCTAGAGAGTACTGCCTTTTTTCTTTTTCTTTTTTAAGTTAAAAAAGGCTTTTCCTCTCAACAGAAATTAATGAAAAGCCTCTTGAACACAGCAAGAAGATAAGGTTGATTTTTAGATACAATGTAAGTCCCTACAGAATTTCAGAGTGCCAACAATAGTGTCACTTTTCTCATTCACTGGATTTATTCCTGTTTTTTCAGGACTACAATAATCTGTGCAATGTTATTAACTCCTCACCAGTATTACATTTTACATAACATAATTAACAAATCATAAAAATCACTGTCGTATCACAGCTGCTATTAGTCCTGAAATGAAATTCTAAACATGAAGGAAAAAACTGTATTATGACTAATGAGACCAATTTTACATTTCTAAAACCGTATTTTTTTGAGTAGTTTGAGGATAGCTAAGTATTCATGTTTTTAAAAAGGCGGGGGAGGGGGGAGTCTGTGCCCAGATTAAAGGATGTATTATTCAAAGATCCTCAATTTTCAACAACTCTAAAAGGATAAGAATAGTCATGGAAATAGATAATGATTTGAGTTTAAATTTTATACAGCCAGCAAATGATACAGATGCCAAGAAGCAAAGTAAAACAGAAAGTAAGTCCCTATCTAGTAAAAAGGGAAATAATTCACTTACATTAATTTTTAATTAAGCATTTTGAGATAACTGTGTATTTACATGCAGTTGTAAGAAAAAAAACACTGAAAGATCTCATGTACCTTTTATCCAGTGTCCTCAATGCTAAGTACTTACAAAACCATAGTACAATTTCACAACCAGGATACTGACATTGATACATCAAAATAGAGAACATTTCCATCACCACCAGGATCCTTCATGTTCCCTTTTTACAGCCATGCTAGCTTTACACCTCTCCCACCAGGACCTAAACTCCTGGCAACTACTTATCTGTTCTCTACGTGTATAATTAAGTCATTTCAAGAATGCTATATAAATGGAATCACAGAGTATGTAACCTGGGGTTTGCTTTTTCACTCAGCATAATTTTCTGGAGATTCATCCAGGTTGTTGTGTGTATCAGTTTACTCCTCGTTATTAACCAGTAGTATTCCACTGTATGGCTGTATCTGAGTTTGTTTAACCTTTCACGTGTTGAAAGACATCTGCATTGTTTCCAATGTGGAACTTTTATGAATAAAGCAGCTATTTTGTTTATAGCTATACACATAAAAACTTGGGGTTTTTTTGCGGTACACAGGCCTCTCACTGTTGTGGCCTCTCCCGTTGCGGAGCACAGGCTCCGGGCGCGCAGGCCCAGCGGCCATGGCTCACGGGCCCAGCCACTCCGCGGCATGTGGCATCCTCCCGGACCGGGGCACAAACCTGTGTCCCCTGCATCAGCAGGCGGACCCCCAACCACTGCGCCACCAGGGAAGCCCTAAAACTTGTTTTTATGTGAACATACATTTTCACATATCTGGGATAAATGCCCAGGAGTATAGTTACTGGGTTGTATGGTAGTTGTATGTTTAGTTTTGTAAGAAACCGCCCAACTGTTCTTCATAGTGGCTGTACCATTTTACAATCCCACCAGAAACGTATGTGATCATTTCTCCACATCCTCCCCAGCATTTGGTGTTGTCACTATTTTTCATTTTCGCCATTGTGATAGATATGTAGTGATAACTGATTATAGTTTTAATTTAGATTTCCTGAATGGCTAATGATATTGAAAAGCTTTTAATATATATATTTGCCTGTGTATTTGTCTCTTCATGTCTTTTGGCCATTTTCTAAGTGAACTATTTGGCTTTTTACAACTGAGCTTTGAAGAAATATTTACATATTTTAGACACTAGATCTTTGTCAGATACAGGGTCTGCAAATACTTTCCCCCACTCTAGCTTTTAATCCTCTCAAAGGGGTTTTTTGCAGAGCACCAGTTTTTTAAATTAATAATCAATTTGTTACTTTTTCCTTTTATAAATTGTGCTTTTGCTATCAGGTCTAAAATCTCCTAGATCATAAAGATTTTCATATACATTATTTTTTCCAAAAGTTCTATAGTTTTACATTTTACATTCAACACCTGTGATTCACTTTTTTTTTTTTTTTTTGCTGTGTTCGGTCTTCGTTGCTGCACGCAGGCTTTCTCTAGTTGCAGCAAGCGGGGGGGTTACTCTTCATTGCAGTGTGCGGGCTTCTTATTGTGGTGGCTTCTCTTGTTGTGGAGCACGGGCTCTAGGCGCACAGGCTTCAGTAGTTGTGGCATGTGGGCTCTAGAGCGCAGGCTCAGTAGTTGTGGCGCACGGGCTTAGTTTCTCCGTGGCATGTGGGATCTTCCCGGACCAGGGCTCGAAGTCGTGTCCCCTTCACTGGCAGGCAGATTCTTAACCACTGCGCCACCAGGGAAGCCCAAGCCTGTGGTTCACTTTGAGTTAATTTTTGGATAAGGTATGAGACCTGGGTCAAGGTACATTTTTTTTTGGTTTTTGGATGTTCAATTACTCCACTACCAATCGTCGAAAAGGTGTATGAACTGTCAGCATATGAGACCTATACACTTTTTGTTATAAATGGTAATGTATTCTCAATTTTGTTATCCACATGTTCACTGCTAATATAGAAATACAAACAGAAATAGAAATACAAATGATTTTTGTATGTTTATCTTGTATCCTGTGACCTTGAACTCACTTATTAGTTCTAGACTTGTCTCTTTTTTTTCTTTTTTTTTTGGTAGCTTCCTTGGAATTTTCTACAAAAAACATTTTATCTGCAAATAGGGACAGTTTTATTTCCTTCTTTCTGATCTGCCTCTTATTTCTTTTTCTTGCCTTACTGCACTGGCTAGAACTTCAACATTAAATTGACTAAAAGAATGGTTAAAGCAGACATCCTTGCCTTGTTCCCGATCTTAGGGGGGAAAGTATTCAGTCTTTCATTATTAAATATAATGTTAGCTGTTGATTTTTGTAGATGTTCTTTACCAATTGAGGAAATTCCCCCATTACTATTTTTCTGAGAGTGTTTACAATGAATGGATATTAATTTTTGGACTTGAGTTTGTCACTATTTGCAAAGGGAATTCATGAAGTATTGCTCTGAAGTAGTTTTCAATTGTTTGTTCTTTAAGTATGAAGCTTGTGAATAGAGAAAGGTACTCACTATATCAAGTCTGAATTAAAGTGCATTCTTCTTTATTATACAACTATGCCGTATATCAATAGCTTCCAGGGGGTTTTTTTGGTTTTTTTTTCCAGGAAGCAATCCAAAACACGATCATTTGGGCAACATGTCAACAACCTGATACTCATCAAAACTAAGTACTGCTTTGCATTCTAGACTCTTAAAAGTTAACTTGTTTTAATTTCAGCATAAAATTTGATGTACTATACCATTTTAAACATAAAAACAACACAATTTGACCTTGTCAATGGAAAGATGAGTGATTTTCTTATCCTGGGATGTTTCTGTTGCTACCTTGAAAATCACAGCTTAGTTCAGTCAAGAAACAGTCATTTCCTGTCAAATACCTCAAACAAAATTCTATCCTCCAGTCACTATTTATCTAGTATTAAACTGCAGTAGTAATCTCAAGGAGTACCACTCAAGGATTAGTGGTAAAACACTAATCAAACTCTGAATTTAAACATGCATCTGTTTAACTCAATTTTAAAACTGAGAATTTTAAGGGCATAGAAATTTAATTTAAATTTAAACTATAGCATCAAAATTTAAAAGTCCAATTATTTCAAACAACCAAGGGACTATCAAAGGGAAGACAAAGGAGAGGCAAATACACCCAAAGTATCAATAATCTGTATCCTACCTAAAATGGTAGTAATTTCCTTAGTCAATAAGGGCAATAAATAGAAAAAAAGTAGTTAAAACAGGTATGCTAAACTAGTTAACATTCAAATGCTAGAAAAGCAGATTAAAATTATTAAAGTAAGATTTCTTTAAAGTTTACCATCCACTAAAACAATTAATGAAAGAGAACCAAAAGCAATAGGGCTATGAAAGGGTTGTGGCTGTTGCCCTTGGAGAACCAGCCCCCTCCACATATTCCTCTCAGTGAAGATACCCCACCCCTGATCTACTGCAGCTAGGCGCTTCTGCACCCCAAATGACAAAGCATAATAAAATACTTTTTAAATCAAGTGTAGCAAAATTTGAAAATTGCTAGCTAGCATAGTTGGAGAAAATTTAGCTCTCTAATATCTGTTAGTTATGTTTGCATTAAAGATAAAGGAAATAAATGGGATTTCTACCTGCTTAATCTAAAAGAGTAAACAAAGGAAGAGTAAGAAAACAGAAATACAAATGCAAAAACAAAACTGAGAAAAGCAGAAATGAAAATTAGAAGTTAATCTCAATTAACAGAATATATCACTAATAAAAGCTTTTATTGTCTATAATTTCATAGGACTTATTCTGCAAATGCAGAACTGTACTTCCTTAAGTTACATAAGATATATTGGGGACCGGAATACACAAGTGTTAAACTTCTGTTACAAACGTACTCAGGAACTGGACAGTTCTATACTCATCAATTTCCAGGACAGTGACAAGAACAAGGGAAGGAAACAAGAAAAACTGACTCTTGTTTTTATACTTCACCACTAAATTAAATCATTTAAAAACTAATTTCTTTTTAAAATAATTAGAAGTATTTTTCAATGTAATAGAAGTATGATATTGCCAGTGTTTTGTCTTAGAACCTAAAACCCTGAACTTTAAATTTAAGTAAGCACAAATATCAATCGAAAATATTTCTACATATTATTATTTTAGAAATAACTTGAAATGTGAGCCATCTACTTCTACAAAAAAAAAATCTCAAGTAGCATACTTAAGTACATTATCAAATCTAGTCAAGATGAAGATTTAGCATTAAATAGAAATCTCAGGAAAACCCAGCTCCTCACAGGTAAACCCAGCTCCTGACAATCGCCAATGCCCCACCCAAAAAAAGATAAGTAAGAATTCCTAATTCCTCGTAATCAGAGTCCCAAAATTAAAGGAAAAGGCACAAAGAAATGAAAACCACATGTGTATGCCTCAGAAGGACATCATCCTGGGAATAGTGATAATCAGAAACTGCCTCTAGTCCAAAGAAGAAATTCAATTCACCAGGAAACTGATTACTTGACGAGTACCTCAAAAATAAGAATATTAAAGCAGAGTCTCTTCTATATTCCATTTTTTAACAAAGAGAGACAAAAATGACAAAGAAGGGAGAGAGAAGGAAAAAAGGAAGGGGAAGAAAATCCTATCTGTAGCCACACCCCTATTTTTTTTAAGTACAGGGGGATTTCTAATCATTAGAGGGATAGCAAAAATCATATATTTTAAGACTACTTCATCCATAAATTTTTAATCAATCTGATTAAATTCACTTTCACCGCACTGATAAGTACTTCAAAAATATAAAGCCCACAAAGCAAAATAAGTTTTGGCTGAACTACATAAGGACAAAAATTTATATGTCTTACAGAATATAAAGAGATTCAGAAGATTGTTTTTTAAAAAAAATCAAAGGAGTTAAATATGAACTATGACTGGGAATATAATAAGCTAGAATCCATTCTAATTTTTTAATTAATTCAGTCATTCTTAAAGTAATAAACCTCAGGACTTCAGTCAAGATGACATCATAAATTGCTTTGGAAACCCATCCTGCTCCAAATATATAGCAATGACAGATAAAATACAGAAAGACAAACTTACAAGGCATGACTACACTTAAAAAAAAGACAAACATCACGACAAAGAAACACACAAGAGTAAGCTGTGAGCCTACCGGGCTCTGGTTTTAGAAGAATACCGCAGAGGCGTAGATTTCAGATCCTGTGAGAAAAGAAATAAAAATGGTCCACCCAAGATGAGATACTAGAGCCGAAATTGGGCCGAAAAAGAATTGCTGTTAATAGCTGCCCATGGGTAAGTAAGCTGTGTGCATGGAAGTGTGGCTTCTAAACTGTCTAGGAAAGTGAGAATATCCAACTTAACAACTAGGACTTGAGCCACACCATCTAGTTGCCTGGCCAATGGAACAAAGATATATCTAGCATCACAAGAGGACCAGTCAGTCTAAGACCTGGTTTTGGATTGGGGGTTGGGGGGAAGAGGACAGTAGGCAGGGCCAGTTAAGAACACCTGCAAAACCACTAGCTAAGAAGGGACTGGGGGGGTGGGGGGCGTGCCTTGTTAGTAAGGTTGTACCGTGACATATGAGGAAAACTAGTAAGAAAGACAGCCTACAAATACGGCAACTGCAATATGAAATCCCTCCAAACAAAAGAGAATCAGAAAATTACCTGAGATTACAAGATTAGGTGGAAATGAGAAAATCAGAAAGGTTGAAAATTAAGTTTTTAAAATTTTAAATGAGTAATGAAAGTTAAAATTCAATAGAAGAGATAAAGTTTAAACTGGAAAACCTGAAAAGGAATTAATGAACTAGAAGATAATAATGAAGAATTTAACTAAGGGTGTAACAGAGACAGAGTTTTTAAAAATACACACTATGAAGGACAGATACCGAGGTTTCAAAATGTATTTAACAGCAGTTTCAGAACAAGCAAAGAGGCACTGGTAAGAGATTTAACCTTACGTTAGAAAAGAGAAAAATTGGAATGAATCACGTATTATCCAGATGGATGAATAATATAAAAATATCTTACACAAAGGGAACATTCTAAACTAATGTAAAATATTTCAAGTGGCAAGGAAAAAAATACTAACAACTCATCTAATTCTAAAACTACATGTTGAAAGGTTTTGTGTGTGTGTAAATTATCTATCTATCTATCTATCTATCTATCCATTTGGCTGCGCCGGGTCTTAGTGCGGCATGCAGGATCTTTGTTGCCGCCAGCAGGTCTTTTACTCGACGCAAGTGGGCTGTTAGCTGCAGCACACAGCATCTTTAATTGCCGCATGTGGGATCTAGTTCCCAGACCAGGGATCGAACACCGGCCCCCTGCATTGGGAGCATGGAGTCTTAGCCACTGGACCACCAGGGAAGTCCCTGAAAGTTTTTTTAAAGGTGACCTTGTCTTGGAGAGCCAAAATCTGTATCGCCTACATGCTACCCAAGAACACCACAGGGGTTTCTGGGTGTTTTTATAGAGTAAAACTGAAATAGAGGGCCAATAAATAAGATGTAATTAATGAAAAAGTTCAGCTGGCCCAGTCTTCAGCTGCATCCCAATAGTCATTGAAATTCAGTTTTAACACTCAGAGAAATGAGGCACCAGATGAGAGTACTTTTCTTGTCAAAAGTGTAGTAATAAAATTCGTGAATGGGGTAGAAAAATAACAAAATAGATTATAGAACTGAATAACAGGAATTCCAACAAAGAATAAAATTCTTGTTTACTAAAATCACATAAATAAACAAAAAGTAAAACTAGAGCTGTCAACAATAAATTATTCAACCAAAAGTATCTGTTAACTTTCCCCTCTAGGGACTTCCCTGATGGCGCAGTGGTTAAGAATCCGCCTGCCAATGCAGGGGACACAGGTTCAATCCCTGGTCCGGGAAGATCCCACATGCCGCAGAGCAATTAAGCCCGTGTGCCACAACTACTGAAGCCCATGCGCCTAGAGCCCGTGCTCCACAAGAGAAGCCACCGCAATGAGAAGCCCGTGCACCGCAACCAAGGGTAGCAGCCCCCGCTCGCCACAACTAGAGAAAGCCCACACCCAGCAACAAAGACCCAACGCAGCCAAAAAACAAATAAATTTATATTAAAAAAAAAAAAAACACTTTCCCCTCTATATTTAAAACAAGTAGTCAGAAAAACTGTAGAGTTGACAATGGAGCCTGCATTTACAGTAAAGTTTTTGGTAGTTCAGCTATCTGTAAGGCTGAAGAATCTGCTGATTTTACCTGAACTGGTTAAGATACACAACTGGCTAAGTTTTGTGTATTTTAGCAGGACTACTAGATTAATGCAGGACTACTGCATTTATCATTATGCAGACATGGCTTCAAATAATCATCTGCACTAATCATTTATTTTGACGGGAATACATATTTAGGCATTCTTCAGAGATATAGTTTGAAAATTACGCAAGAATGAAACGTGAACTATAGACAGAACATCTGTTCGGCGTCAGTCTAAAACTCCACCCAGGTGATCCATAAAATTACACTGAGCTCCAACTGATGAAAATACAGCAGAAGACATGCAGCCTAACTGCAAAAACGAAACTGTGTATGCAGCGGAGGGGTTGGCCTTGCTAACAAGCCAAGTTCAGGTATCCTCTAGCTGACAGTAGAGAAACACTCCAAGTGCTTTTTTCAGTTATCTGTAAATGTCAGTAGCCCTCTGGCTCGCTGCCATAAGGAGCTCCTATCTCTGTTCTCTGCTTTATCTCTCTGTCCATTCTTCAGTCATTTAGCACAACCACTACTCTATTTTCATCAGTAAGATGTTCTTCTGGGACAAAAATGGGAGCTCCAACTGCTTCAAAAGCAGTTACTCACCAGCTGGCAGCTAAAATCATGAAAATTAGAAAGCAACACTTTGTGATTTTTTTAATCAAAGGAGCATAACATTTCAAATTGGCATTTACCACCCAGCAATCCATCCTCTTTTATAGAAAGCCAAATATATATATATATATACACACACACACACACACACATATATGTATCAATATATACATATTATCATGTTCACATAAAAGCAACCACTAATAAAAATTTTATATAAGTGAACACTTACTTAGAAAATGTCCATGAAATCACAAACTCATTAACAATCAGAAATAACTTCAACAGTGTTTATTTAAGTATAACAGATAACCAAAACATCAGCTGTTGTTACTTTCCTTCCACACATCAAGAATCCAATAATTGGGACTTCCCTGGAGGTCCAGTGGTTATGACTTCGCCTTCCAATGCAGGGGGTGCAGGTTCGATCCCTGGTGGGGGAGCTAAGATCCCACATGCCTTGGGCCAAAAAACCAAAACATAAAACAGAAGCAATATTGTAACAAATTCAATAAAGACTTTAAAATTGGTCCACATCAAAAAAAAAAAATCAACCCAATAATTCTTCACTGAATGTTAAAAAAAAAAAAAAAAAAAAAAAAAAGCACTTCATCCTTTTTCCTGCTTAGGTCTGAACTGTACCATCAATCTAACATCACACGCCCTAGCCTCAATCTGCCCTTTTCTCCCCCACTGACATAATATTCTATGTTTAAATGACCTAAGAGTATTCAATGTATCCTGTGTGTGTTGTATACTCAAATAAATAAACAAATAACAAAAAACATGTCTTTCTTATATTGTACTGTCTGCTTTGAGTGACTTTTCCTTCCTTTCCTAGTGAAATCCTACTCTTTTTAAAGATGGTAGCTCCACCCACTTTTGCTAAGTTTTCATCAATAACCAAATAGAATAAATTGCTTTCTTCCTACGACTCCATACAGAATTTTAGGCCTGCCTCCTTACATTGAGACTTGTCTGACAACTTCATTCATGGGGTTAAGGGCAAGCAGAGTGTTTCAACTGGAAAACATCCTGAATAGTAGTTACTGTTGCCACAATGTACAGCATGATGGTTACCTTTCTCAGTGTCAGTCATCCTGCCTAAAAGCTCCTTCAAAGCAGGGCCTCAAGAAATGCCTCTTACCACATAGAGCTTACAGCTCTCCACATGATGACCATGCAAAAACTGTTTGATGAATAATGAAAACTGAAAGCATGAACACACTTCGAGAAAATTAGTACAATGAATTACAGCTATATCTTTGGATAAAGACATAGATGCTAAGGAACGTAAGGCTTTAAGAGTACAATTACACAAAGTTAATGTCTCCTACTATGTCTCTCTAAGCCCTAATACCCACCCTCTCTACCCCTAGGAACCACTAAAATGTATACATCTACAGCTTGACACACTGACCTGGGACTGTTAAGTATGTATGGGTTACTGTCTGATACAGTCAGAGAAAAAGTTACAATCTTCTTATCTGCTGTTTCTTCTGTCTGCTGTAAGCATCTGATACTGGCCACCTCCCTGATTCCCTTCCCTCTCCAGTCCCATTCGTCTCTCCCATCTCTTCTATCTTCTTTCATATATCAGCTTTTACATGAGAGGGCTGGCCCATTTTATACAATGCTAGTCAACCAGGGAAACACATTTTATTCTATGCAGTAAAGCAAGCTTTGATTTTAATAGACTTTGTAAACATAATCTCAGCCATTTCTGCCTAAGAAAATCGAGGAAAGAGTTTACACAAAAGTGATACAGGCTTCATGCACACTTTATTTTTATGTCAAGTAGCTTCCTATAGCAATATCCTCATCTGTAGTAAACACTAAGTCCTTATTTAGGAGTGCTAAATTGTGTCACCCTTGAGGCTTACAGAACCTTATCATCTGACTTCTAAACATTCTCTATTAGAAAATACTTTCATCAAATGTCTAAATTTCTACTTTCAGTAAGTGTAAAAACATTACCACTGATTGCCCTAAAGCACTTTCAGGAAAACAGTTCCTATTTGGTTAAACTGTCATCAAATTTTAAGACTGGGACTCCATACTTACACACTTTGGTGGGGGGTTGGGGGGGAAGAGGATGTCAAACCTGTACCAAAAGAAATAATATTTTGATACAGTATCAAATTCTACTCTTCCCCACATTCCCCCAAATAAAGAAATGTATCAATATCTTCCCTAACACCATACTTCCCACATTTAAGAAGCTAATCAACTAAAACTATTAACTTTATACAGTAAAGGACATCAATTAAAAGGGCAAATTATTTTCTCAGGAAAATAATTTCACGTTCAAGGTTATACGAGCATTCTCTCTCTCTCTTTTCTTTTTTTTTTTTTGTGGCCACGCAACATGGCTTGCGGGATCTTACATCCCCAACCAGGGATCGAACCTGGGCCCCGGCACTGAGAGAGCCAAGTCCAAACCACTGGACTGCCAGGGAATTCCCTATATGAGCATTTTCTATCCTAGACTGTGTTGTCTAGGTAATATAATTTAAATCAGCAAAGAGCCAAAATACTTTGTTATGTCTGAAATAAAGGAGGAAAAACAAACATTTTAAGCAGCCTATTGAAAACATCATATGTAATTAAATTCACTTACCAACATAAAGTTTTGGTTGGTAAAGTGACACCAATCCTCTGCCTTTTTTTTTTTTTTTTTTTTTTTTGTGGTACGCTGGCCTCTCACTGCCGTGGCGTCTCCCGTTGCAGAGCACAGGCTCCGGACGCGCAGGCTCAGCGGCCATGGCTCACGGGCCCAGCCGCTCCGCGGCATGTGGGATCCTCCCGGACCGGGGCACAAACCCGTGTCCCCTGCATTGGCAGGCGGACTCCCAACCACTGCACCACCAGGGAAGCCCCCCCCCCCGCCTTTTTTAAGTGTCTCATTTCCTTCTTAGACCAGGAAAAAAAGCAATAATGGCCACGTGGCAGTCATTCAACATTTCCAAAACACTTTTTATAACTTTTTAAAAAATATATGTATTTATTAATTTATTTGGTTGCACTGGGTCTTAGTTGTGGCAGGCAGGCTCCTTAGTTGCGGCTTGCTGGCTCCTTAACTTGTGGCATGCGAACTCTCAGTTGCAGCATGCATGTGGGATCTAGTTCCCAGACCAGGGATCGAACCTGGGCCCCCTGCATTGGGAATGCGGAGTCTTAACCACTGCCCCACCAGGGAAGCCCCAAAAGCACTTTTATGCCTTTTGTAATGTTAACAGTTCAATATAATTTAGCCACCGTTCTCATCACAGGCTGCATAAATGATACTAAACCAAGACATCAATTATATTCACAATAAATTATCACAGTTATTAGAACACCACCATTTGTAGTTCAAAATAATTTGAACCATCAACAGAAACAAGTAAAGAAAGTAATCTTTCTTACCAGGTCTAAATGGTAAAACTCTTGGGAATTCATTCAACTAGCAACTGTTCAACTACTGTTGAATTACTTAGTAAACACTATGTTAACAGTGCTAACAGTATGTATGGAGACCATCCTCAATGAGCCTACAGCCCCACTGGGAGGGTGAGTAAGCTAACAGTTCTGGTGCATGAAACCTATGATAACACAACTGATACATACATATGAAGCACGCTTCAAAGACAGTACCCTCACAGAACCTCAATTTCTATCAATAAATTCTAATTGTTTTAATGAGTAAAGATAAATGATAAAATTAGAGAACATTAGTCAGCAAGTTAAAATTCTAAAATAAAGGGCTGGAGATAGAGAATATCATAAAAGTTCCTGTCACACAGTAGATATGATAGCTATTGTTGTTGTTATAACTTAAAAGGGGGAGAGGGGAGTACCATACAAATGGGCCCATCCTCTGAGTTTAAAATAGACAGAGATCCAATTTGGAGAGGAGGTTACAAAAGAAGAACAGCCATCCTCAAGATAAATTAATAAATATACATGCCAGCCTTGAAGCCACTGGCAAGATTCCAAACTGTAACAGAAAACTGACTACACAAAGACTACTGAATCAACGAAATATAATAATACACATCCACTGGTTTGATAAATGGGCCCCCATGGCTTGTCATATGAGAGTATCTATCTCCACCTAAGTCTTAATTTTCTCTATTCTATCCCAATTTGAAAATACCATTTGGAAATGTTATCATACACAGAAAGCATAAAGGAAAGAACCTCTACAAGATGAAACAGATAAGCCTATTCTTATTTTAATACCATATAATCTATCTTATAAACTTTGGTGATCAAATGTATCCAAATAAGGTCTGTAGAAACCAAGAAACCCTGAGATGGATATGTTTCCTTCACTGAAAAAACTGTAAGAACGAGGAAAAAGAATAAAAATAGACAGTAAGACAGGGAAATTAAAATGATACATATGTAGATCAATATAATAAATTTTATTTAAAATAGTGACTCAAATATTCAATGAATCTAAAATCCACATACAAAGAAGGTAACTTTGGTCCATAGTCAACAACATTATTAATGTACTTAATAATAACACATGTGAAACAAAGGACATCAACCAGGAAGCAATGTACTTCACGGGATCTGCCCGTGAGCTCGACCTCCCTGCAACTGTACAGTTTTAGAAGCATGTGCATAGGTGCTTTTTCTAGACCATCCAAAGCTTTCTGCAGATCTCAAATGGATAAGTGACCTAAAAAAGTTAAGAGTCACTCACCTAAGACTGTAAGTTTCCAACATTCCTGATATTAATTTTCCCTGACAATGAACAATAAGAAAACAAATTATAAGAACAATTAGCTTAAGAATAAGGTTAAAACAAGCTATCATAAAACTCAGTGGAAATTTTTTTACAGCATAAAAGAAAAATACTTTATTCACTTTATAAGCTGTAAATTTGAAAATTTAAAGTTTTATGAAACTAAACTAGCTTTACAAAACAGATGTTTTTGCCTATGCTACTTAATCAATTCAAGTCACATTCCTAGAAGACAATATAGCCATCTGATGATTTCAGCGTCAATGGAATGAGCCGAATCCACACAACAGCATTTTACAAAAATAATCAGTGGTTTAAAGCAGGGCATGTGCAAAATTCCTGAAATAACACATACATAATTCACTGCCAAACTCAGATCAATTCAAAATCTGCAGAGGCAAGAAGCATTATTACGGCTCTGAAATCCATATTCAGTAAGGCTGTGTTCAGAAAAGTTTCATTTCAATTTCAAGAAAGTAAATGACTAGAGAAGTTCAATAATGATTCTGGCAGATATCAGTACCTCTCGTTCAAAGCAGAATCATTTTACACAGCTTAAGATTCTTTAAAAGAGAAAGAGGGCTTCCCTGGTGGCGCAGTGGTTGAGAGTCCCTGCCGATGTAGGGGACATGGGTTCGTGCCCCGGTCCCGGAAGATCCCACATGCCGCAGAGCGGCTGGGCCCGTGAGCCATGGCCGCTGAGCCTGCGCGTCCAGAGCCTGTGCTCCGCAATGGGAGAGGCCACAACAGTGAGAGGCCCGCGTACCGCAAAAAAAAAAAAAAAGAGAGAAAAAAACACCAATTTATAGGATGTAAGTCTTGAATTTAAGGATGAAATGTCACCTACTTGAGAAATATAACACTGCCTCCTCTCAAATATTATAGCCAACAGTTAGAGGCAAAAGAGCACAGTGGAAAAGGAAAAAGCACAGCCTTATTATAGATCAGGCTGTAATTCTGGCTCTGCCACCAGCAAACTATATGGCTTTGAGCAAGTTACTTCACCTCGTTATGCCTTGGTTTACTCAACAAAATATTAGCAAACTGAATCCAACAACACATAAAAAAGATCATACACCACGACCAAGTAGGATTCATCCCAAGTTCACAAGGATGGTTCAACACACACAAATCAGTCAATGTGATACACCACAGCAACAAAAGACAAAAAACCACATGATCATCTCAACAAATACAGAAAAAGCATTTGACAAAATTCAACATCCATGCATGATGAAAACTCTTACCAAAGTGGGTACAGAAGGACCATATCTCAAAATAGTAAAAGCTATTTATGACAAACCAACAGCCAATATACTACTACTCAATGGTGAAAAGTTGAAAGCCTTCCTGCTAAAATTTGGAATGAGACAAGGATGCTGACTCTCACCACTTCTCTTCAACATAGTACTGGAAGTCCTGGCCACAGCAATCAGACAAGAAAAAGAAAAGGTATCCAAATTGGAAGGTAAGAGGTAAAGTTGTCATTATATGCAGATGATATGATACTATATATAGAAAACCCTAAAGACTCCACACAAAAACTACTAGAACTAATAAACAAATTCAGCAAGGTAGCAGGATACAAGATTCACATACAGAAATCAGCTGCATTTCTTTACACCAACAATGAAAATATCAGAATGGGAATGTAAAAAAACAATACCTTTTAAAATCACAACCCCCTCGAAAATAAAATACTTAGGAATAAATCTCACCAAGGAGGTGAAAGACTTATACACTGAGAACTATGAAACATTAATAAAGGAAGTTGAAGATGATTCAAAGAAATGGAAAGATATCCCATGCTCTTGGACTGGAAGAATTAATATTGTTAAAATGGTCATACTACCCAAAGCAATCTACAGATTTAACGCAATCCCTATCAAATTACCCATGACCTTTTTCACAGAACTAGAACAAATAATCCTAAAATGCATATGGAACCATAAAGACCCAGAATTGCCAAGACAATCCTGAAGAAAAAGAACAAAGCAGGAGGCATAACCATCCCAGACTTCAGACAATACTATAAAGCTACAGTAATCGAAACAGCATGGTACTGGCACAAAAACAGGCATATGGATCAATGGAACAGAATAGAGAGCCCAGAAATAAACCCACACACCTACAGTCAATTAATCTTTAAAGTGGGAGAATATATAATGGGAAAGAGACATTCTCTTTGTCAAGCGGCATTGGGCAAGTTGGACAGCCATTTGTAAATCAATGAAGTTATTAGAACACACCCTCTCGCCATACACAAAAATAAACTAAAAATGGCTTAAAGACCCAAACATAAGACATGACATCATAAAACTCCTAGAAGAGAACATAGGCAAAACACTCTCTGACATAAATCATATTAATGTTTTCTTAAGTCAGTCTCCCAAGGCAATAGAAATAAAAATAAACAAATGGGAAAATAAACAACGGCATATATCCAGACAAAACTAATCAAACTTACAAGCTTTTGCACAGCAAAGGAAACCATAAACAAAACGAAAAGACAACCTACTGAATGGGAGAAAATATTTGCAAACAATGCAATGGACAAGGGCTTAATTTCCAAAATATACAAACAGCTCATACAACTCAACAACAAAAAAACAAACAACCTAATCAAAAAATGGGCGGAAGAGCTAAATAGACACTTCTCCAAAGAATACAGGTGGCCAACAGGCACATGAAAAAATGCTCAACATCACTAATTATCAGAGAAATGCAAATCAAAACTACAATGAGGTACCACCTCACATCGGTCAGAATGACCATCATTAAAAAGTCTACAAATAACAAATGCTGGAGAGGGTGTGAGAAAAGGGAACCCTCCTACACTGTTGGTGGGAATGTAAGTTGGTGTACCCACTGTGGAAAACAGTATGGAGGTTCCTCAGAAAACTAAAAATAGAACTACCATATGATCCAGCAATCCCACTCCTGGGCATATATCCAGAAAAAACTATAATTCAAAAAGATACATGCACCCCTACGTTCATAGCAGCACTATTCACAATAGCCAAGACACGGAGACAACCTAAATGTCCATCGACAGATGAATGGATAAAGAAAATGTGGTATATATACACAAGGGAATACTACTCAGCCATAAAAAAGAACGAAATAATTCCATTTGCAGCAACATGAATGCAACTAGAGATTATCATACAAACTGAAGTAAGGCAGAAAGAGAGCGACAAATACTATACGATATCACTTACACGTGGAATCTAAAACATGACACAAATGAACCTATCTATGAGACAGAAACAGAATCGGGGACATAGAAAATAGACTAGTGGTTGCCAAGGGGGAGAGGGGTGGGAGAGGGATGGATTGGGAGTTTGGGATTAGCAGATGCAAACTGGCATATATAGAGTGGATACATAACAAGGTTCTACTGTATAGCACAGGGAACTATATTCAATATCCTGTGATAAACCATAATGGAAAAGAATATGAAAAAGAATATGTGTGTGTGTATACATATATATATATATATATGTATAACTGAGGCACTTTGCTGTACAGCAGTAAGTACCACAACACTGTAATTCAACTACACTTCAATAAAAAATAAATTTTAAATAAATAAATAAATAAGCTGCCTGGAGCCGTGATGCACAAGGAACTCCTAATCTCCCCTATTAACCACCAACCCCTATCCACCCCATAGCTCAAGTCTTCCTTAATAAGACAATTTTAGTGCTTTAGGAAAATTTAAATTCCTTCTCACAAAAGGCTTGGGAGTAAATGCAAAGCTAGAAGGTTCTCAAAAATGTAAAAACATCTTTTAAAAGAAGGACAAAAGAAAGAAATTACAAAGTTTTACAAAAGCACTGCTGTTTTTGCCAGGACCCAAGCTAAATACCTGGAAATCAGAGAAATAAGCTTTGCTAAAACTTCAGATTTGATTCATGATTGCTTTCCACAGAAATCTATGTGGGACCCTTAGTATGAGTTTCCTCACCGGCCAAGGTATGTGTGTGTGGTAGGGGGAGGTGAGAGGCGGAGTATGCACTAAAATCAGTGCCTTTCAAACCACATTCCTCTGAACTCTCAGGTCCTGTGAAAGTACCTCATAAGTCTCAGGACCAATGTCTTCACACCATCTTCAAGCAGGAAAAGTAATAGTTGTATTGTTTTACGTATGATGTGGTTTTACATTAAGGTAAAATCATGTTAAGTATTCCATGTAAGATTTTGTCTTACAAGTAGGTTCTGGTTATAAATGCTGGCAAATGATGCACAAAATAAATAGTTCTTAAAGTTCTGACATTCTCTAAGTTCATGACTATCATTTTGAAATGGAATTTAACAGTAAAATGAGATTTGCTTTAGAGAAATTTGCTTTTGCAGTAGATACAATGATAGGCTACACCTATTTAATAATACTGCAAGAGATACCTAGCATTACTTTTCAAGTAATATCATGGTGTGGTGCCACCTATAAAAGTTAATTGAAAGCCTCAACATAATTCAAAAGAATGGGTAAAATAAAGATGACTTTCTTTATTAAATGTTAAAACTCTTACTGAAACTCATTAATTCTTTCAGTCAGAACTAAGAAAAGTTTGAAATGCTATAAACTTGAAAGCCTGGCATTACAACTAAAGGGACCCACCCCAACTGTAAATTATTATAGCATAGGGATCCCCCAAAAGCAACACAATGAGGGATAAATGATTAAGTAAGAAGTCCCAATAACTACAGCATCAAGATATATTTAACATTATGGTACATAACATTTAAAACCAAACTTTGAAAGAAACTATAACTTGAAAATTAGACATATTAAAGTATTTGATAGCAAAAATTTAAAGGAGGGGAGGAGAGAGATAAAGTCCTTGTACTCAATTAATTATTTTATGGACACAATTTTATTCCACCGAAAGAATTTCTAAATGAAATTCATTGAACAAAATATGCAATAAACATTTTATAAACTTCAAAATTTCAAAATTCTTCTATATCAAGAAGAATCCTCAGTCACACAGCTGAAGTATTAAATATATTTAACCATGGTTTTCAAATGTAGTACCAAAATTGATCTATATATCTTCAAAGACAATGCAAGAGATTCACTTTTAAAGACGTGTAAGAAAAACCAATAAATATTTAGCCTTTCCTTAATGATAGGTCCAAACAATCATGCTTACTTTCTTACTTCTATGGGCAGGAAATGTTACTTGCGGTATTCCAAGGACAATGGTGATTCAAGGACAAAGGACGACCCTGCCTGAAAAAGTTTCAGCATTGCAGCCCCTACCGGACTCTGAATTGTCCTCCAACCATGTTGAGATGGTTACGAAATTCCTGAGCCCCCCTGGGTGACGCCCACCTCGGCAACGGGACCTGTCCCAAATAAGGAAAGGCATATGCCCTGCCCCACTCCCACCCTACAGAAGGAAGGTATATGTGCCTCGACCAATTAGTAAACGAAATTTTCACCTCGGACCATTCCTTTGTTTTCTGGCTATAAAAACTGATCAATAGCACATGTTCGGGCTCAACTCTCCCAGACTACTAGGAAGTCGGCCGGCGACCCTTCCCTCTAATAAATTCTCTCTTCTTTACATTCTGTCTTATGTCTGGAAATTCTTTTCCAACCCGCGTTCAGACCATGACATTACTAATTGATAGAGTTTATGAAAAATGGTGGTGGCAGGATGAGAGTAGAAAACATGGATAACAGAAGGTAACGCACCAAAATATAACAGCTACAGTAACTTATAAACTGATGAGATTTCCAAATAAAAAAAAAAGCAAGCAGTAACCCAAAGAAATCACAAACATATGTTTCCAGATAAGCAGGATGTCAGAAAATTATACCATTACATTTATCCCCACCTTGGGACAAAGGTAACATCTAAAATGCTATCTTCATGAAGTTTTAGAGGGAAACACGAGAAAACTAACAAAGTCAGATACAGAAATACACAGTTTAATTCTTCTACGTCTCTTGTAAGAACTTTAATATGGTTAAAACTATAAAATCCCTGCAACCCAATTATTGCTAAAGTTAGTGTTAATTTACAAATGAATTGCTTTGAATTTTTTCCAAAGAAAACCCACATATGAAAGTAAGAATATACAGAAATTCCTTGGCACTGACAGATTTAAAGTTTTTACTTTCAACTACTCAAGACGCAAAAGAAGGGCCACTGAAATGCAGTAACCTGCAATTTTGCAAAGGCTAGAATGTGAACTGCTGGCACAGTGAGGTTGGTGAAAGGGAGCAGTCATTTCACTTGCAAATAAGCCCCACAAGTGGATTGTTTATGGTTTTTTGCTGTTTATTTCTCTCTACTTGTTGCCAGAAATACAGTAACTTTCCTGAAGTTATTGTTTTAAAAGTTTTTTTTTTAATCAGAAATGGACATAAAAATAAAAAACCAGCCAATTGCTAAAGCTGGTGGTAGATATGAAGAGGTCTAAGGAATGACTAGTGTTAGCCAAAAATACAAGGGAGGAAAGTCATTGGGGACCACTCAGACTTAGGAACTGAACCAGTGAACCATATGCTTAGTCAGAAACAAGAAAAAAAAGTAATCTGCAAAAGTATTTTTGGTAAGTGGACCAGCCAGGGCAAAAATTATACTTCACGGAGGAAAATTCTATGTCATAATGCTATCTGCAAAAAAATGGGACTTTCAGAAGGCTTCAAGATGCATCTCTTCCAAATGTCAATGATGTACTATATCACAATAAACTAGTGATCTGCTTCCAAAAGTCAACATAACTTGACGTGTCTGCATACAGATGAAGATTTTATGGACCACAATCTTGAAATCTGTCTACTTTGAGAGAGAAGTGAACTTAACAGAATCTAACTTAGCATAAAACCCTAGTGTATTCCAATAATGCATGAAAAATAAGATGGCACTTCAAAAACATGTACTGCAAAAAAATTGTTTTCCAAGTCATTTTTTTTTACCTCTTTTCCCCTAGCTTCTTTTCACCTAGTTGACACTCAATTAGGACCAGACCTCTTCTCATCAGTTACTTGGGAACAAAGACAGGGGTTATTACTAAACTGTATCAATGACTGCTAGAGTTATATCAAAAAGGACCCAGAAGCCATCTTGCATAGGCTTCTACTGACCAAAGACAAGACAATTTAAACATCAAGAAGGATGACAACAGCAACTGACTGAAACAATGTGCTTAAATCCACGAGTTCAAAACATTCAAAAATAAAAACTCACAGGTCAGTTTTTGAAGAACAGTTGACTCTCACTCCATAAATTAAAGAGTTTTCTTCAAATACTAGTCACATCACACCTGCCATTTCAATAATAACTCTACTAAGATTCAAATGTTCTATTCATAGGGGAATGGAAGCAGAAGTAATTCATATATTCTGTATGAAGAGTAAAGCATCAGGAATAAAAAAGAAAAGAAAAAAGAAGAAACGGTGTTACCTGGTCAAAAGTGTGATATAAAAGACGGAAATGTTAACGCCCCCCTCCCCAAAAAGGTTCGTCGTGTATATTTTATGCATTCCAAAGTGTCTACATGTACATGTCCTGGTTTTTAAAAAAAAATCTATGCAAGAATTATCAATGATTAAGGGGACTGCTGAGAGTCTAATGGTTTTTTAAATTGCCAACATTTTAGGTACCCGTTACCAGTGGACTTTAAGTATTGCAAGTATATTACAGAGAGGGGAAGGACTTGAAGTTTCTGATTCCTGAGTAAAAATTACAAACCAAGGACAAACACCTCAACTTTCAACATCCTTTAATAACTTCTATTTTGGACTAAATGAGAACCCTAAGGCCACACTGAGGAAATATTTTTAAATCGTCCCGCGAAAAATCACACAAGCTAGAGGTTTATTCCTCTTGAATTTTATGGCTTTGTTTAAAAAAAAAAGAGATTACTACTACAACTGTGCAGCATGATCGATCTCAGCACTTTTCTGATGCCTTGTCCAGCTAACCAAGAGCATCCCACACTTTTTCCGAACTCTGACTCAAAAAAAATCACTGCTCTTTTCCCAGTTTACATATTAGAGTATATAAATCCAACTATCCTCTACCATGCTTTCCTTCCGAAGTAATTTTCTTACTACTCCTCATTGCTTTCTATCAAATGCTAAGGGAGTGGTCAGATAATTATTAGGGCCAACCTCCTACCACAGTGAGATGTGTTCCAGACCTACTTACACGGTCCCAAAGCCAAAATAAAACCAAGAAGACACTTCCTCAAATGATACAGAGTCCTCAAACTGTGTAAGCCCCAAAGATTTTCAAGTGGTTCTACTCTAATCTAGGCTCTTAATGCTAATTAACACTTAACCATGGCATAACCAAAATTAGCCTTCCTCCTGAAATACTCTTCTAAAAACTAAGAAAGTTAACTATCTTTCCCCTAAATTTCTCTAATGTTATGGGCAGTCAATTGCCACAAACTACACTAAGCGAATTTAAGTGAAGACAAATTCAACTGCTTTCCCTTCCCATTTCAACTTACACACTACATGAGATATAGCATCACAGGAGGGAGGGCAGGCAGGTTTACTCTAAAGAATAAGCCTCATGGGCTTCCCTGGTGGCTCAGTGGTTGAGAGTCCGCCTGCCAATGCAGGGGACATGGGTTCGTGCCCCGGTCCGAGAAGATCCCACATGCCGCGGAGCGGCTGGGCCCGTGAGCCATGGCTGCTGAGCCTGCACATCCGGAGCCTGTGCTCCGCAACGGGAGAGGCCACAACAGTGAGAGGCCTGCGTACCACCAAAAAAAAAAAAAAAAAGAGTAAGTCTCGTTAGTTAGCAGAGGCACCTGAAAATGAATTCCAATCACCACAATAGCACACAGACATTCTCTATACTACATTCAAAGGATCAGAATCTTCAGTGAAATCATTTCAGGATAGAGTGAAAGTTAAATTGCACATCTGGAACTTCAGCTACACTGAAGGAAAGTAGACTGCTTTGAAATGCTGCCACATTTACATTCTAAAGGAAATCACAAAAACCACTAAACAAATGGTATGAATAACATTCTCACTTTTCCCAAACCTGAGGGCATTTAGTAAATGTTTACTAAATGAATTGCCTTATTTCATGAAATACATATTATCGCTCCTAATTATCTTTCTACCATTTCCCCAAAACAGAACAAATGGACCAAAATCAATCTTAGAAGGTAACGAACATATATGACATTTCCATAATGGTATCACAGACCCCTAAAATCCAACCACATGTCCTTCAGGGAAAACGAGTATGTTCTGTATAGCACATAACGTTCATTGCACAGACTACAAAAAAGCCACCAAGGATTCTAAAATCCAAAACTGGCACAACTAATCTATCATATTTATATTTGCACACAAGCAGAATTGTACCAAAATAAGCCTTCATAAATCCTGCCTGGGTTTAGGAAAAAGGTAAGTAGTAAACTGGCAAGATCATGAATAAAGAAACCTCTACCTAAAGCTAATGGAAGTGGAGAGGTATTTACAAATGAAAGCTCATCAGGAGATCAAGATAAATCATGTGAAATGGAGACGTTGAAAAGCACTCTTAGGTTTACCACTTGAAGCTGTAAACTTGAAAAGCCTAGGAAAATCATCAAGAAGACTAATTCCCTGCATAATAAGTTCACCACCATCTCAAAAAGGAAGAAAAGGAGGAAACACACAAATAGAAGAAAAGAGGGAGGGGCCAAGGGAGGACTTAGGGAAAACTTCAGGGTACCCTTATTAAGCCCCCAGCCAGATGAAGAAAACTTTCTATCACATTCCCCTGATCAATGGCCTTCTGTTAGAACCCTTTAGTGCCTCTGCCTTAAAAAGATGGTGTCAAAAATGGCCTTTCTGCCACTTCCAACCATTGTTGGTTTTGCCCCCTTGATCGGCCAGCCCCGCCAACCAAACTTTCTGTGGTGATGGAAAGGTCTGCACTATCCAACAGGGTGGCCACGTATGGCAACTGCACACCTGAAATATGTTGTGTGATAAAGGTTCTACGTTTTTCATTTTATTTAATTTTAATTAATTTAAATTTAAATAGCCACACCACACACAGTAAGTAGCTACCACGCCGAATAATGCAACCCTAGAGTCAAAATGAGTAATCTGATATTTTATTGTTGAAGGAAGTTTTACTGATAAAAGGTACCTTTAATGTGGCTGACTGAGGCATAAACTCAGAAAAAGAATTTTTTCTTGAATACATCTCTCTATACATCAGCCATGCAGGGTCTTTTGCACTGAAAGGCATACCCCGAAACTGCTTTATTTATACTTTAAGACAGCTGAATTTTGGAGTCTGAAATAATTTTTATGATATGCAAGAAAGATAAGTGACAATAGAATAAAAAATAAATCAGAAAGCTCCAAGATTTTTCTTAGTTTAACCTGTTTAAAAATAAAAACAGGGGGCTTCCCTGGTGGCGCAGTGGTTGAGAGTCCGCCTGCCGATGCAGGGGACACGGGTTCGTGCCCCGGTCCGGGAAGATCCCACATGCCGCGGAGCGGCTGGGTCCGTGAGCCATGGCCGCTGAGCCTGCGCGTCCGGAGTCTGTGCTCCGCAACGGGAGAGGCCACAACAGTGAGAGGCCCGTGTACAGCAAAAAAATAAATAAATAAATAAATAAATAAAAATAAATAAATAAAAACAGGAATTCCCTGGCGGTCCAGTGGTTAGGACTTGGCAGTTTTACTGCCGGGGCTCGGGTTCAATCCCTAGTTGGGGAACTAAGATCCTATAAGCCCCGTGGCACGGCCAAAAGAATAAAATAGAAGTAGCTACTCATCACAGGTCCCAAAGTGCCAATCACTACATCTCTATTAAAAAGTTTCCTTCTCGGGCTTCCCTGGTGGCGCAGTGGTTGAGAGTCCGCCTGCCGATGCAGGGGACGGGGGTTCGTGCCCCGGTCCGGGAAGATCCCACATGCCGTGGAGCGGCTGCACCCATGGGCCATGGCTACTGGGCCTGAGCGTCCGGAGCCTGTGCTCCACAGCAGGAGAGGCCACAGCAGTGAGAGGCCCACGTACCGCAAAAAAAAAAAAAAAAAGTTTCCTTCTCAATTATACTACTGTCTGTATCATATTTTAATCTTTCATTACATTCAGTTTTAAAACTTTGTTATACATGGCTCTGTTAGGTAACATTTTCTAAGAATATTGTAACATATTCTTAAGAACACTGTAAGGCAATATGTAAACAGGACTATAGTAGTTCAATAAATAACCACTGAAATAAGTTGAAATAATGAAAAACAGCTTTTTTTAATGTTCATTAAATTAAGTATATATAACATTTTCCCTGAGGAAGCCAAATCTACCAGATAATCATATTATACTTCTGTAATTAAATTTTAAAGTTTGCAAATAACATCCTCTTAGAAACCCACGAGATTAAGTTGCTAATTGTTTAATAATGATATTAAGGGCTTCCCTGGTGGTGCAGTGGTTAAGAATCCGCCTGCCAATGCAGGGGACACAGGTTCAAGCCCTAGTCCGTGAAGATCCCACATGCCGCGGAGCAACTAAGCCCATGCACCACAACTACTGAGCCTGCACTCTAGAGCCCACGAGCCACAACTACTGAAGCCCGTGTGCCTAGAGCCTGTGCTCCACACCAAGAGAAGCCACCGCAATGAGAAGCCTGCGCACCGCAACGAAGAGTAGCCCCCACTCACCACAACTAGTGAAAGCTCGCACGCAGCAACAAAGACCCAACGCAGCCAAAAATAAATAAATGAATTTATAAAAAATGAAAATGATACTAAGTTAATTTTTATAAATGATTACAATTGATATTATTACTTCCCTATTTGAAAAATATAACTCAAGAATAACACCTTCTCTCATCTGAAATCATCAAAACTTCTGAGAACCACAGAATTTGACCCCACAATTTTCTCTGGTCTTTTCAACTATGATGATATTCCTTATAACCTGGGCTTTCTACCAGAATGATTTTTTTTTTAAGCCAAACAATTACAGATAGTTAAAACTATTCCATAAATATAGTACATATGGAGCATGTTAAAATAAAATCTACTTCTCCAACCTAATACAGTATTCACACTTCATCTCCTGCAACTCATATAGCCAAAACAAAAACAACACACACACACAAAATTTTAACCTACAGCCTGAGCAAAACGCACGTACAGGAAACAAAATCGAATATGTTCTGCCCTAATAATCAAATTATACAAAAAAAAACAAAAACAGGCTTTATATAATATCAGGAAACTCAAGTGATTCATAAAAATATATAGTTCTCACAGACAACAGAACTACAGCAGAAAGGACACTGAGAGAACTATAACATACATTATCGCCTTCCTTCTGAAACTAAAAATCCCAATACAATCTCGGAAGTCGAGAGTAACGCTCAAAGCAACTCCCTGACATGCTGCCATTAGATCAAGTAGATTGTCTTCTGGCATGCTACTATGGCAATCAGAGATGGCTACCCTAAAAAGAAAAAAGCAGCTACCATTATCAATTATAGTCTCAATACCAGCATCTCAAAACAAATCCAATACTGGAAGAAAAACCATTTCTTAAATGAAGTATAAAACCTACTGCTCCCGTAATTTGCATGGCCTGATGAACTTCTACAGTTTAAACTTCAGTTTTCATTCTCCTTCAATAAACCAAGCAGGTTTTCTTCCCACCAATTCCCCTTCACAAGGATACAGGGACCAATGGACTGAGAGATAGGCGGGAAAGGAAGGGGAACAGAGACGGAGGTGAGACCTCCCAGCTGTATAAAAACAAACCATGAGTTTTTACCTTTGCTTCCAAATCAAAGGCAAAAGCAAGTACGGAAGGCAAAATATTTTAGAACTAAAAAATAAATAAATACTAAAATTACTTGCAAGTTTCTCCTGCAGTACAGGTTACTTTTTTCCCGAAAAAATAATTTTTTTGGGGGGGGGGGCTGTGTTGGGTCTTCGTTGCTACATGCATACTTTCTCTAGTTGTGGTGAGCAGGGCTACTCTTCGTTGTGGTGCGCGAGCTCCGCATTGCAGTGGCTTCTCTTGTTGCAGAGCACGGGCTCTAGGCACATGGGCTTCAGTACTTGTGGCGCGCGGGCTCAGCAGTTGTGGCTCGTGGGCTCTAGAGTGCAGGCTCAGTAGTTGTGGCCCACGGGCTGAGATGCTCCGCGGCATGTGGGATTTTCCTGGACCAGGGATCAAACCCGTGTCCCTTGCATTGGCAGGCAGATTCCTATCCACTGCGCCACCAGGGAAGCCCCCTGCCTACCATTTTGCAACCTATTCTTCCAAATTCCTAAATCTGATGCTTCTGATTCACTTGGACATAATGATCACTACCAAATAAGAGATCCTTTTATTTCAAAGGGCATATTTCTGGTGAAGACTAAACTTAGTTACAAGGTAGAAAAGCCAAGAAATGCTCATAAGCCCATAATTTAAAGTTTATATCTAGGCAAAAAAGAATTACATCCATCTTGTATAGATTCCCTCTGTCACCCCCTCCCCCCCACACACATACCCCCTTAAGGAAAAAACAAAAAACCTGAGGTATCTCTAAAGGCACAATTAAGTCACAGAGTAAAGTGTAAGTAGGATTCCTTAGTGATGTAAACAACTCTACTGGATACAAAGTTCTGAAACTTTTTTTCTAATCAACAGGTCAGGTTAAATAACAGCTACAAAATATAATATTCTCCTGCCAATATGTTGTAGTCATGGTAACAACAACAAAATACTAAACTATTTCTTTCCCATCTGACTCATCTTGTTATGTAATAACTCAGTTCTGAGAGTCAAGAGCCACTTAATGAAACTGGAATTACTTACAAAGAAACCATCTATCTTCCCTTAGACTGTAAAAAGATTTTTTTAAAAACAAAAAGGAAAGGAAAAGGAAAAAAAGCTTTGCAACACCTATTTCAAAGGTGTGAAGCTGGATCAAATATTTTCAAAATATTAACTAAAAACCCAATTAACCCCAAATCAAAACTTCAATACTATATTTATATTCACCCCCAATTTGGATGAAATAGAAGTAACACTAAAATTTCCCCCCACTCATGCACCAGCAATATCTAAGGAAAACATGGTTTTCAGAAACAGCTTCTTTCTCTTGGTTTCCTATCAAACATCTTAGATATAGAAATGAGTAAAAATGTTAGCTCAAAATCACTTTATTCAACATATGCAAAAGTAAATAAAATAGCCCAGTCCATATTACAACTAAAAACTTTTTAGCTAACTCATTGTAATTGCTATAAAGTGGCCCCAAAGTGTATTTGGTAAGCTCTGCGCTACTTTATCACTAAAAAATATCCTCATACATAATAATCTTTGCTGCCCCACAGATATATGCATTTATTGGACTGACAAACTAAATTCAGGCTGCCTTATTTGAAAATGTATGCCCACCAATCTCGCTTCATACAACTACTATCAAATAGTGTATCCTCATGTTTTTGGGGCACTCTTAATCTTACAAATTATCAAAATCTACATAAAAATTTCAAAGGATATCATTATATACGTACAAACTGAACTAATAATAGGTTAATTCTTTAAATGTTCCAATAAAAACACTTTTGGGGAAGGGAGTGGTTTAAAAGATTTTATTTTTGCTTTTGTTATGCTCAATAATCTAGCTATTATAATACGATCTTTGTTCTTTCTCACCCGCAAATGAAGTTGTCTAAATGATAATCAATACTTCCTTTAAGTGAACATTCCCTAATATCTTTCTTTCAGAAATGACAAAAGCATATTTACAGGCTATTTTTCCCAGCAGTCATAGAAATCGGTCACCATGCATTCCATATAACTTTCAGTGGCTCTGTCTACCGTCTCAGGGGTAAACCCAAGGAAGCCTTGCACAACCTGATTCCTATCTATCTCTTTCCAGCCTCAACCACCCTCCCCTATCCAGTCACCTCTTCTACCACATATCCTGTAAGCCCTGAACAAATGGAGTTAATCAGCCTCAATTCAATTCAACTTCTCCTATTCTGTTAAAATACAAAAACCTAAAGCGCTGGGATCATATCTTTCTTACTTTTAGATCCACAATGCCTAAAAAAGTATTTAGGACAGTGTAATTATTCAAAGTATGTTTAATAGACAAAATGTGGATCCAGCCTCTTTCCCTACACTTCAGGTTGATTAATTTTAATATCAATAAATTAAAACACACATAAATTCAATAAAGAATCAAAAAAATAGATGTGATTAAAAATATACAAAACAGCTATTTAATGGCTCTTGTATTTCACCAAGAATGATAGAACAGACTCCTAATATTCTCCTTGCCACCAACTTCCTTGTTCCAATTTATTTAACATACTGCAGCCCAGATTAATCCTTGTAACTGCTCAAGACTCTGAAGAGATCCTACTAATGGTCTACCGAATGGTGCTAATGCCTTGACCCACTACTCAAGGTCCCCCGTTATCTGATTTGAACTACCTTTCCAATCTTATTTCTTCCTCTTCTCTTTATCACACCCTTCTCAACAGCCAAGCTGAAATTCTAGCTATGACCAATACTTCTCTACTTTGCCTTTGCCCCTGGTTAGTCACTTTTATTAGATTATCTTTTCTTCCTCCTGCCCCTTAAAGTCCCATGTCCCAAAAGCATCATTTTTCTTTACTGGTCAATGTAAGAAGCACAAGCCACGCTGAGTATTGAATCCATCCTCCTGCATTCCATACTCAACAAACATCGTCTTCAACATAAGAGAACTACAGCTGGTCAAGAAAAATTTGGCGGCTTGAGAGACAGTAACTGTAGCAAAAATCAACATGCTACTACTATGTCTGATTTGACACTGAAAATCTCCAACAAAGATGTATCTAACTACAAGGAGATCTGGTATGTTTAATACATAAAAACATGTCATATTAATATATGATAGCAAAGTTGATATTAAGGACAGGAAACTTTGGGCAAAATCCATTTGTCTTGCACTCGAAGAAAGGTTTAATATTCTGACATTTTTGACAAACCTGATAACTTGGGAAGTCTTAACCCTTAGCTTTATAGAATATTAATTGAAGACCCTCACTCAATTGGGTTGAAATGTTACTCTCACCCTCTGAAGGTTATCACTACCCAACAAAGACAGAGCAACACATGAGCATGACTAAGAAGTTGCTTGAGCACCTATCTATCTAGATGAAAGTAACAACCTATGTGGGAAAGAAGCAGGAGCCCAGAGAGAAAAGTTGAGTTTTTATAACCATCTGTCTTTTGCTACTAAGTACTCAACATGGAAAGACAATTTGGGGATGCAGGAAAAGATAAATACACAATTTTTTTTTAACTTTATATTTTGGACCTGCAAATTTAGCTGTCTTGAACCATAACTACATACCCCTTGAGTTTCAAACATAGATTAGTACTAAAGTTCTATCATCTTCTTCCCACAGGAAAAAAAAAAGTTCATGTCTAGCTCATCTTTCTATCATCTCAAGATGGCATCTTACAAAAGACAAAAACTCGAAAAACTTAGCTGGCTAAACATTTTAAACTAAAGAAACAAATCCCTGATATCACGGAAGGAACTTGGAGGAGAAACAAAACATGAACAGAAGTACTACCCATATCAGAGCATTTATCACACTCTTAGATAAGTACTGTGTACTTATCTAATTGTCCCACTAAAGAATAAATCTGAGAGATCAAGAACTGAGTTGTCCAATTTACCAGTGAATGCCAAATGCCTAGCATGGTATCTGGCCCATGTTCAAAGTACCATAATACCTGAAGACTGAATAAACAAAAAGCAAGAGTAAAGAAAACTCACTAAAACCTCACAAGCTCCTGAGAATTACATCAAAATAAGATGATCTAAATTCAAATTTTCATTAATTAAATTTCTGGGAAAATGAACAAGTAATTACATATGTCAAGATCCTAGAAGGCAATAATCATTGTCATTCCCAGCACAGAGGACTGCCTAGCACTTGACAAATGCATGTTGAACTGAATTCTACACTTCCCTCCTCCTCCAAGTATGAGAGATATAATACAAAGAAATTCAGTAAAATAACTATCTAATTAGTCTTTTTCTAATTAAACCTTTGCCAGGTCATTTTAGGAGGTACAGAATTTTATTTTAACCCAGAGGCATTCGGTGATCAAATTTACCTCAAATAATACTTTTTTTTTTAAGCTAAAACACAATAAAAGACGGGATTTTAATTCTTCTAACTTTCCTTAATAGTGCCCTTAATCTTAACCTTAATCTAGCTCTATAAGCAAAAAACTCTCTTTAAATCTATTATTCAATATATTAGGCAATTATTACCCACTGCCTCTAAATATAACCAAGTCAAAACAATTATTACACACTGCCCCTAAATATAACTCTGTTCAAAACAACAGGCACGGGCTTCCCTGGTGGCACAGTAGTTAAGGATCCACCTGCCAATGCAGGGGACACAGGTTCGAGCCCTGGTCCGGGAAGATCCCACATGCTGTGGAGCAACTAAGCCCGTGCGCCACAACTACTGAGCCTGCGCTCTAGAGCCCACGAGCCACAACTACTGAGTGCGCATGCACAACTACTGAAGCCCGCGTGCCTAGAGCCTGTGCTCTGCAACAAGAGAAGCCACCAAGATGAGAAGCCCATGCACTGCAAAGAAGAGCAGCCCCCGCTCGCTGCAACTAGAGAAAGCCCGCACAGCAACGAAGACCCAATGCAATCAAAAATAAATTAATTAATTAAAACAACAACAACAACAGGCGCTTGAAGACAACTCCTGCAATGCCAACAATTATAATTATGTCAACTAGCCAACATCAGCAATAAAAACATGCTTTTTATATCCAACATGCCTTTATCCTAACTCTACAATTCACAGTTTGGTACTCGGTACTTCTTGGCATTTTCCAGAAATTCAGTCTCCAGAAAACAGTTTCATTCTTGACACACCAGGATTTTTTTTATGACACTGAGACCACACTTCTGAGAAAACAATAATGAAGTTGTTAAAGACTCTAGGGCTTCCCTGGTGGCGCAGTGGTTAAGAATCCACCTGCCAATGAAGGGGACATGGGTTTGAGCCCTGGTCCAGGAAGATCCCACATGCTGTGGAGCAACTAAGCCCGCGCTCTAGAGCCCGCGAGCCACAACTACTGAGCCTGCGTTCCACAACTACTGAAGCCCACGCGCCTAGAGCCTGTGCTCTACAACAAAGAAGCCACTAAGATGAGAAACCCACACACTGCAACGAAGAGTAGCCCCCGCTCACCGCAACTAGGAAGACCCAATGCAGCCAAAGATAAATTAAATAAATAAAAATTTTTAAAAAGACTCTCTAATATCTAATTTCTTCTTCAAATAACCCAAGACAAATTCTGTAATTTAATACAATACTTATCAGCATTTTGCAAAGCACTTAAGACTAGCAGTAAAATATTCTAATGCTGGTTTTACCAAAGAACTGATTACATTTAGAATTCCATGGTAATTTATATTTTCCTCACTATTTTCAGAAATCCAGAAGCCCACAAAGGATAACTTTAAAGACTCTGCCAATTATAAAAGGAACACAAATGAACTGGATACATATATAATTTTTAAATGATCTAAACAAATGTATACCTTAAGAATTTATATCATAGTTCTTATAAGTTAGAATGAAAGTATCAATGGATATTTAAGGTATAATAGTCAATTCCATACACCATTTTAGTCAGCTCAAAATATTCTGGAAGCAGACAGAATATTAATAATAAAGAGATGGGATTTAAAATGTTCTTTTCCTAACTGGACTTATTTGTAATTTATACTTAATTTTTAAAATATATAATCAAGGAAAATGAAATTAAAACAAACATGAATAATTAAATTTATGTTATTAGTGTAGTTCATATTTCTGCCACATTAAAAAAAATCTAGCAAACTGTCAAGGGTAAAGGCAGATGTCTATTTTTACCAGTGTTCCAGTATTATAACAAACTATTTAGGGGATAAACTTTAGAGCAGCATTATAAATATAAAAATGATGAAATAAATTTATTTCAGAAGAAAATAAAGATTTCTACACCCAACTCATTCATTTTATGATCTTTAGGACTTCTTAAAGAGAAATATATAAATATGCAGATTGATTCTTTTTTTATGTTCATAATGTGACCCCAAATAAAATCCCTGGATAGCTGACAAACCAAACCAACAAATCAAAAGCATTCATCTATTGTACATCAATTGTAATTTAAATTTTGTAATTTCAAATTTACGTCATTTCCAAGGCAAAATAATTTTGAGAGTAAAATGTTAACAGAAAAACTGAACCACAGTTCTTCTTCAGGAAGTATTCAACCTTTTAATGCCTAAAGACTGAATTCCAGAACGCTCTTCTCAAATTAAGTTCAACTGCCAAACATCTTTTCATGTGAAATAGCAAAAATATCTGTAAAGCCACCTATAGAGACTAAAACTATAATGTATGGATTACCTAAGCTCTGTCAGTGCTATTATAAACTGATGAATCTTTTCACAAAATACATATTCAATAATCACAGAATCATTTTAAATCTCCATACGATAATAATCTGAATTATTGTTCCAATCAATATTTTTCCAAACTCTTATTTTCTTCTACTCAGAGATTTCCAACAGAAAACTATTTATTTATATAATTTCCCACTTCTTTCAGCAGGACAAATATAGAGACTGAGTTTTAAAGAAGGCTACAACCAATCAAAGGTTTTTTGCTTTGATAGACCTAGGCTGGCAGAGCTTAAATTTTATAGTCCATACACTTGAGAATGAATCAACCAAATAAGATGCCAGGTAAACTTTTGCACACAAAATTTAACCTTAGGAAAACTAACAGCTGGAAAAAGCTGTGTGGCTCTGCTATTTAAATAAAGCATCTCAATTAATATACTACTGAACTAAAAAGTCAGTGGTTAGTTTGCAGTCCCTCTAGTGTTCAACTAGTTACATTAACAGTCTCGAATGGGTAAAGACTGCTGCTTATTTCTTAACTACTAAATCTATTCCACATATTAAATAAAAATGAATTTAATAAACACAAAACAAGGTACAAAAAATATCAGCAGAATCTTACATTTTTCCCTGTAAATCATTCAAATTAAGATTTAAAAAGAAAGAAAACTATTTTCCAATGCAGGATTGATCAAGTACCCAGCATGATGCCTAGCACATAACAAGTGAACTATAAATATTTGATTTTTGTCTGGTTCCCAGTTTCAACATATAATTATTTCAAGCTATCATTTACTCTTAGTTTATTACTACTATAAAATTAGAAACAATAAGCATAAATAAAAACTATTCTGCAAATAAAAAACCAAATGTGGAAAGAGAAATAGGCTGATTATGGCATGTAACACAAATCTGTAGTAATCCTTGTTAATCAAATATTCTTGCTAATTATCTATATGCAACAGTCAATAAAAGTCCCAAACACTCTGGTCAATTAATAATTCACATACACCATACACTTACCATAATTATCAAGGATCAGGTCACAATCCCTATTTAAAACAATATGGGACACAATTTTAATTTTTTATTCTAAAATCCCTTCAGCACAGGCATAGATATTATCATCATCCTTGTACTGCCAAAGCCAGAAAACAGTTATGAGAGACAACTTTTTAAAAAATCAAATGGCTACATATAATTTAACTAAGATGACACTGACAATGCCAGGTGAAAAAGAATTCAAATTTTATCTACAGGCAGAAATTATGACCAAAACTATGAATTATAAAATAAGTTCATGAAGATTTAAATATTCTGACAGCGGAGTTCATTAAAGGAAATGTATGACTATGAAAAGCATTTATACAGCATTTAAAATCTATGAACTTTTTGTATTCACTTCATGTTATATCATAAAGTAAAGCTGTAATTCCCATATTACAGCGAAGAATAAAAGACGAAGCAAATTTAAATGACTTGTCTGTCATGACAAGTATCACAGGAAGAGACATGCTATGAACACTCAATCTTTTTTTTAGTTTACTTATCATACTTATGGTCTCTACCTCTACAAAGGTAAAAGATAACAAAAGAATGGTAAATTTCCTCCTGGCCTCTGTTTCATTTTGGATATGTGAGATTGAACAGGAGAGAGTAATCCACAATCTATGACCTATACTTCTGCTGAATGCCAGCTGAGCTTAGGTCACAAATAGAAAAAGAGAATGAGAAATGGTTTCTAGCCAAGAAGGTGCGACTTGCTGAAGGTGGAAGGACTCTTCAAGCATTCTCTGTGAGACAGGGCTGCATTCCATGTGCTGCCAAATGGAAATTTCAACTAGCACAGGAAATTCGAGTAATTGCGGGTATATATGTGACTACGTTTCAAGCATCTTTGGAGAGGACAGATCAACTTTGTCTTTGAAAAATGCCATTTTAAAATTATATAACTAACAAAGCAATAACTTGCTATCTTAAATATTTACAAAGTAGATTGAACCAAAAGGCTATTTTTAAAAGAAAAGAAAAAGAGATGTATACTGACACTAAAAAAGTCTATCAAAGATTTCCTTGAAAATGTTTGCCTAAATTGTATACTAACTCATTTTATCATGTAGTCTATAGACATGATATTTAAAGAGGTTAGTAATTAATTAAGGATTTTAGGGTGAGAAAGCTCAATGAAAGCTTTGGGTCAATTTAATTTTATAGTAAAACATGCGGTTACCAGTGAGAGCCTCGGCCAAGCAATCTTAGCTAATCATTTCTATGTAGCAATAATGAACTTTAGTATTGGGCTGGCAATTTATAACACATGTAGGATAGCCAAGGTCATCCAATCCATGACATATTCGTAAGTTAACAAGGTTCTGACATACAAATATCATTAAGCACTTTAATCCAATAAATAGTACTCTTCCAAAGCCCGTTCTATCAATACATGACACAAGCTTTTTTCCAACTGTCCAAACTACTTGCTATCTACAAACTAATAAAAATAATTTACGGAAAATTTATGGAAAATAATTGAATAAACTTATTCAATTAATTTTAATAAAACCTTTAAAATTAAACTATAAAAAATAAGCAACTACCCCCAAAAAAGTGAAGAAAATTATATCACTGTCTTTTTAATATGCAGTTAAAAAGAAATCAATGCACCAAGAAAATCTTTCAAATGTGGTCGTATGTCTTCTTTAAAACAGTATTCTATAACAGCATGTTTTCTTTCCTATGTGATCCAGAATACTAGAAGGAGTTCATAGTATGCAGTGGTGCTAGACTGATAATCTTTATACAAACTTCTCTTGCACTCACATTCATTTACTAATTAATTTATCCCATAAATGTGTCAGGAATTATGCTGGTCCTGCAATCACAATAATGGGCAAAGCCAGATGCAGGTCTTGCCCCCAGTGCAGTTTACAGCCTATAGGGAGCTTCCCATCTAATCCTATCCAAAAACTCTCAAAACCACCAAACTACCTGTAAGTCCAAACTCCTCAGCCTAGTATTTAAGCTCCATCACCAGCAGGCACAAATATGCAGTTTCAATCAACTGTAACTCTTCCTCAACAGATATTCCAAACTTTCCTACTCTGTGTCTTTGCACATGCAATTTCATATAAATGAAATGTTCTTGCCCTAACATACCCATATATCCAAATACCCAAATTCTACCCATTCTTTAAGGCTCAGCTTAAGAATTAACTGCTCCTCAAAGCTCTGTCTCCTTCCAAATAACTCCAATAATACTGTGTGCCCCTCTTAGGACATTTGTAATAATGCTCTAGGTACGTATGCTATCTCCCCTATTAGACTGTCAGCTTCTGAAAAACAGAGCATGTTTCTGATTCATTTCTGTATTCTGTACAGCACCTAAAACAATATAGGCTCAATAAATATCTTTTGGATAAATACACGATGGTAATTCTAAATATTAAAGATCATTAAAGAGTGATAACAATTTATAAGGCTCAAAGAATGTTTATAAGGGCTTCCCTGGTGGTGCAGTGGTTGAGAGTCCGCCTGCCGATGCAGGGGACACGGGTTCGTGCTCCGGTCCGGGAAGATCCCACATGCCGCGGAGCAGCTGGGCCCGTGAGCCATGGCTGCTGGGCCTGCGCGTCCGGAGCCTGTGCTCCGCAGAGGGAGGGGCCACGGCAGTGAGAGGCCCACGTACCGCAAAAAAAAAAAAGAATGTTTTTAAAACATCCTTTCACACATTATTTTATTGCTGTTACAGAATATTATAAATTTAAATGTGTGGGCAACTGAGCTGAATCAGCACTCCAGGACATCCTAGGAAAATGTTTTTGCCCCCTGAGTATAGTCTACCTCATTGTCCCAATCATACTGTGAATCAAACTGATAGTGACGGCTCTGGCAAACTGAGTTGTGGTTAACGAAACCTTTACGGTAACAGTGGGGATAACTGCCCCAGCCCCAGATTTGCTACTGGAATCAAGGGCCCCTCCTTGTTACACTCTTTATGAAACCAGTAAATGGCATGATAAATTTTTCCATAACAGTCATTGCCAACAAATGTTATTTCCTCCCTAAACAGAGTTGTATGCAATTTGTCCAAGGATGCCAAGGCAGGCGTCCTTTCCATTATTAATATCTACTAGGCTACTTTTAAAGTAAGTTAAAAATATACTGCCTGAAACTGAAATGAATCTAAATTTTTCCTTTAGACTAAATATATTTCAATGTGAATAACATGCCCTCTTATAAAGAGCAAACATCAAAACTGCTTAGCATTTAAACAAGCGCAAGATTACCAGGGAAAAAATAAAATAATCTTAATGAAGAGACCTCATCTTGATGATGTTCATACTTTCCTTCTTCAGACAGTCACTCCACAAATATTTACTTATTTCCTACTGATGGCAGAGTATAATAAACCTTCAAGAAGATGAGCAAAAAGTCTCACCTCCCCCCCAAGGCTAGTAAAGCCATAAATAAAACTAGTTTTTTTAATGAAATATATTTTGCATATGACATTGTATTAAATGAGAAAGATTTTTTTTTTTTTTTAAGGGCCTCTCACTGCTGCAGCCTCTCCCATTGCAGAGCACAGGCTCCGGACACGCAGGCTCAGCGGCCATGGCTCACGGGCCCAGCCGCTCCGCGGCATGTGGGATCCTCCCGGACTGGGGCACGAACCCGTGTCCCCTGCACTGGCAGGCGGACTCTCAACCACTGCGCCACCAGGGAAGCCCCCGAGAAAGATTTTTGATGACAAAAAGATTTGTGAATGCTCTACTTCACTTTACCACTGTATTCACACAATCCTTTTCAACACAAAGACACTTCATCTTTATCCAATTTTTAATTTTATTCTTAAATATATTTTTAAGTCAAGCCAGTTTTGCTGCACGATTAACTGCAAACTGCAGGGTATTATTCTACCACAACACCCTGGTAACCAGCTCATGTTCAGTTACACCGTCAGAGCACCCATAAAAAAAAAATAAAACCTAATTGTATGATCATGTGGATACTGCAGAAGTCCTTTAGCTCAATCCTAGATGGACCTCAAGAGGATAATGCTTATTCTGTTGAACTCACAAATCACAATATGAAAGAGCCAGGATCAAAACAAGACCCAGGAACTTCCCTGGTGGCGCAGTGGTTAAGAATCCGCTTGCCAACGCAGGGGACATGAGTTCGAGCCCTCATCTGGGAAGATCCCACATGCCACGGAGCAACTAAGGCCCATGCGCCACAACTACTGAGCCTGCGCTCTAGAGCCCATGTGCCACAAGTACTGAAGCCTGCACACCTAGAGCCACTGCTCCGCAACAAGAGAAGCCACCGCAATGAGAAGTCGGCGCTCAGCAACAAAGAGCAGCCCCTGCTCGCCGCAACTAGAGAAAACCCACGCGCAGCAATGAAGACCCAACGCAGTCAAAAATAAATAAATAGATAAATAATAAATAAATTTATTTTTTTAAAAAAAGACCCATTATACAAAGAGTGCATTTTAGCAATGTTGGGTTTATAAGAAGTAGGTATGTGGCCCAGTACTTGTGGAAAATTGTACAAGAATATTTATGTAGATGGAGCAGTAAAGAAAATTATCAAACACTTGCCATAATGATACTCAATGAGAAACTCTTCAAGTAGCATCAGGCCAGCTTAGGTATGAAATATTTAAAACAACAGAATCCGATTTCATAATTCTCTAGTGCTTGAAACACTTCTAAACCTTTGGGATCTTTTGGGAGGAGGGAGGAAAGAAGCATATTTATGTGTTATTTCTGCCATTAAAACAATTTTTATACAGAACAAAAAACTTTAGCTCCTAATGATGCTCATGGCTGAGTATATTGATATCAAGTCCCTGCGCCACCAGGGAAGCCCCCAAAGTGTAATTTTTTTTACCAACTCTTTAACTTTCAGATCATTAGAACATAAGCCCTTTACATGCTATTTCACTACAATCTCTGTATAAATGGTTCATTTTTCATAGAAAAAAACTAATTACATGGTTCAGCAAGTTGCCTGTGGTAACACATCGATTTTATTTACATTCAAAAGTTAGACTTTAGGGCTTCCCTGGTGGCGCAGTGGTTGAGAGTCCGCCTGCCGATGCAGGGGACACGGGTTCGTACCCCAGTCTGGGAAGATCCCACCTGCCGCGGAGCAGCTGGGCCCGTGAGCCATGGCCACTGAGCCTGCGCATCCGGAGCCTGTGCTCCACAACGGGAGAGGCCCGCATACCGCAAAAAAAAAAAAAAGAAGTTAAGACTTTAGCTTATTCTCTCAATTTCAAGCACACTTAGCTTAATAATTCTCTCTAATCCATTAGATCTTTTCCTATTCTTCATATGAAAGAATTCTGAAGTGATTATGATCTTAACCATAATTTTATAATATAAATTTACTGCTTACCAAAGTCTTAATAAGTATTTTACTTTCTCTTTTAAGGATAAAATGTATAATTTTCTATTAAATCTAATATTTTAGTAATTATACAGTAGAATCATTTGGATAATCATACAATGAAAGCTATTACCATTTTATAGTTTGTTAGCAAACTAATTCTTTCAAAACTGAACACTGAAAACAAGGAATAACTTACTTCATAACTACTTAGAACTAGCTACCATTTACCACTGGGTCGATGTTTTCCCTCAAAGTGCTTGTTTCTCTTGAAACACAAATGTATTTTTCTATTGAATATTATTCTCCACAAAGTAACAGCAAATATGAAAATTAAAATAAAATTTACTTTTCAGGTACATGGTGTTAACAATCTCAAGAATTATTAATGCCATGTGATGAAATCTTCATATAAATGTTGATACATAAAATACTACAAATATAGAATGCTGTAGAATGATATAATTCACCTGTTTTCAAAATCATCAGATTTGTATACTTGAAGAATAAATAAATGCAAACAATGTAAAAAAGTCTTTTTCAAGCTAGTCAGAGATTAATTTTCATGAATCATAAATGGACCATCAATATGAAAAAAACATAAAAACAGAGTAGGAAGTCAGGGATCAGATTTTCTCTTTAGAAAAAATTTTCAAGCTGAATGACATTTTACCTAAAGATAATTTCATTCCTGTTAATTTTATATGTAAAGGGGCCATTATTTTCACAGAAAGCAATTGTTTTTCATTTCAAATGAGAATAAACCCATTCACAGTGCTGACTAAAATTCGTTTCATTTAGTCAAAGATAACCAGAAATCACCAAAAATCAACTGCAAATTCACAGACTATAACATACACATACATGGTAATACATTCGTGCATACTTTATTGTCTACGATTTTAGAAAATTCAATGTCAATACTTCTCTTCTTAGTATGCTAAGCAATAAGTGGCTATTAATTTTCAAAGTTTGGCTTTACCATCATAGTTTGCCTTTGCTACATTCTGAATGTTTTTCTTCATATCTCCTCTCCTCTGCCCACCCCCCTTCTTTATTATGACTTAAGAATAGTGTTCATCTGAACTTTTAACTACTTTTGTAAAAGCATATGATTCAAGAAGTTTTCTGGGGGCTTCCCTGGTGGCGCAGTGGTTAAGAATCCACCTGCCAATGCAGGAGACGTGGGTTCGAGTCCTGGTCCGGGAAGATCCCACATGCCGCGGAACAACTAAGCTTGTGCGCCACAACTACTGAGCCTGCACTCTAGAGCCCGCGAGCCACAACTACTGAGCCCGTGTGCCACAACTACTGAAGCCTGCACGCCTAGAGCCCATGCTCCACAACAAGAGAAGCCACCACAATGAGAAGCCCATGCACCACAACGAAGAGTAGCCCCCGCTCCCCGCAACCAGAGAAGAAGCCCACGTGCAGCAACGAAGACCCAACACAGCCAAAAATAAAATAAATAAAATAAAATTAATTAATTTTAAAAAAGTTTTCTGTTATTTTTAAACAGGCTCAAAGTTAGGTTTTTCCTCAAGCCAGAGTGAAAAGTTATTGGGGAAATAATAATCAGAGTCTCAAAGTTTTGCCCCAAATTTATTTAACAGTTACAAAAGTAAAAAGGTATGTTTACACTGGAGAAATCTGACAGACACTACCATAACCAAGCAATCGAACTTAGCAGGATCAATACTGGGACAAATTGACATGATGTGCCTACAGTGTGATGCCACAAGAAGTACACATCACCTACTCAATATTCTTACCAAAAATGTTTAACCTGAATCTCACCATGAGGAAACAATTAGACAAATTTAGAATATGGAACATTTGACAGGACAACTTCTCCCTTCAAATAACATCCATATCATTGAAGGATCATCCCCCGCAGAAAACGACAACTTAGGGAATGTTCTAAATTAGGGGAGACTAAAGAGAGGAAACATCTAAATGCAACATGTGATTTCTGATTGGATACCAGATTGGGGAGAGGAGGCTATAAAAGGCATTATTGGGAAAAGACTGAGAATGTAGACTGAAAAGTTGAGAATTTAATTATATCAATGTTAAATTTCTTGAGTATGATTACATTATGGTTATGTTTAAAAAAAAAAAAAAGTCCCATATTCTTAAAGGAGTTACAAGCAAAAGTATTCAGGGGTAAAGATTCATGAACTCTGTAAATTACCCTCAGATGGTTTAGCCAGAATAAAAGGTATATATATGTATGTTTATATATATATATATATTTATATATATATATATATATTTACACACATATGTATGTGTGTAAATATTTTTCAAAATAAAAAGTTGAGGGGAGGGAGTTAGATCCTTCCTTGGAGATATCTAAACAAAGGTTACATCAATCCCATCATTTGAGATTACAGACTATAATCTATATATGCAGATTATAATAATAGCAAACTGGCTCTCCACTCTCTTCTTTCAGCCCTTCTCCATCCCTACAAAATGTCCACTTCTTCCAGAGGCTTGCAATCAGTTCAGTGGTATAAAAAACAGTATGAGAGTGTGTTAAATTATCTTACACTGGTAAATGTCAGAAAGCCAGATCCATTTTTCCTAGCTCTCTAATGTCTAATGCTGTTTTTGCAATGGCCCACAGCTCCTGGCATAGGTGACAGTACACTGAAAAATGGAAAAGGCAATACTTATGACTAATACAACAACAAAGTGCTAATAACTGCCAATCTGCCTCTACAATGATAATAAAGCCAACTCTTAAGATTTCTAATACTCATAATGGGACAGTCATCTAATACTCATAGTGGGACAATCATAGAGGTGGACAGATATATTCCCATTACAATTTACATGTCTATTTGTGATCATCAAAAGGAAAGGGCAGAGCACAGATAAGTTAAATTTTTAAATTACAGACAGTAGGTATTTACAGCTAAATTTCTTTATAGAACATATACCAAAAAATGGATGTTTATATCTCACTGGGAGTTAAAAACAGAAGTAATAATGCCTTATTTTAACTAGGTTTCAATCTCCTCACATTACCAAATCATTAAAAATTTTAACTGTATTCATTGTAAGTCAACCTTCTGAGAGTACAAACTGTGCTATGTTATAATCATTTAAGATAAGTTTCATTCATTTATTCAACAAATGTTATTAAGCACACATACTACTAATCTGTATGCAATACTTCTTCTGGGCCAGGGATTCTTAATGCTTTGGGTCAAGCCATCTCCAACCCCTAGAAGTCTGTGCTTGCTGTCTGTACCATTCTGGGGTTTCAAGATTGCACGTCTTTCACACTACTGACTAACAGGCAATGAAATGGCCAAAAGATTGTGTTTGTCAAATTATTTTGTTTGGTAGATTAGGAGAAGTCAATTTAGCATACTGTATTATTCTCTAAAATTCAAATTAAAAATGTGGGGAAGAATTTAATCAAGCAAAAAGAGCAAAGTTAGGGCTTCCCTGGTGGCGCAGTGGTTGAGAGTCCGCCTGCCGATGCAGGGGACGCGGGTTCGTGCCCCAGTCCGGGAAGATCCCACATGCCACGGAGTGGCTGGGCCCGTGAGCCATGGCCACTGAGTCTGCGCATCCGGAGCCTGTGCTCCGCAACAGGAGAGGCCACAACAGTGAGAGGCCCACGTACCGCAAAAAAAAAAAAAAAGAGCAAAGTTATAATAAAATAAAATTGGCAAAGACTATCAATATAAAGTTCAGTATATAGTCACAGGTATTTTTTAACTAAATCTATATCCTAAACAGAATGCTTAAGTTCATAGGTCAACTTAGAATAAAATAATTTATTAAAATAGTATGGTCTTCCTGTCCACATTCATCTTATGTATAATCTAATTGTATCTCTTTCCTGATCAGAAACCTCTAACAATTCCTCAAAATCTATCAGATTAAGTCATTGCTTCAGTGTACTCCACACGATGGCCCACCTCCCCAGTCTTTCAGTTTCCCCCAACTAACTCACTCACACACTATGTTCTGGGCAAACATGCCCTTCCCACAATTCATTCACTGCCATCAGGCCCTTTTATAGAAGCTACTTCCTCTGACTAGGACAAGTTCCGTCCCAACCTAGGTAACATATGTATCCTGTAAGACTCACCTCAAGCCTCACCAACTCTGAGCTTCACCACTATCTCCCTATTCTTTTCCCTTGAGGTTGAATCTGATACTTCTGCAAGATCCCTAACTTAATCAGTTGCTGCTTACTCCACTGTATCATAATTATGGAGTCATTCAGCTACCTCCCCAGTAAGACTATGAGCTCCTTAAGGATGAGGACTCATTTTACATATCCAGGACTGCATCACAGCTCTTGCCTAATAAAGGCTGAGTAAACAGACCAGAAACCAAGAAGGCTTCTCACTAGGGCTCACAGTGTTCTTGCTGTAAGTTTACAGAACACTTATTTATGCATTAGTCCTGGAATTGAATGTCTGTTCATGTGGAAAGTAGTCAATCTACTATATTTCTCTCATACACTTACAGTGTTCTCTGCATTATACATATTTGTGTGCTTTTCTTATACCCTTTCTAGACTATAACTTATCGAAGGCAGAGATTCCATCAAACCCCTATAATTGGACCTGCTGATACAGGTACTTATGGATGGACACAAGGAAGGAAATATGCATATATTCAGTGTTCAGCCAGTGCCCTTCAATACCACTATGCAGAGAAGGCAGTTAAGTTACTAATCTACTTTACAGGGATCCAACAGAGTCAAATCTTAAAGTTCTGACCTCTTTATAACATAATTTAAGGTTTGTTGTGAAACTCCATTTACAGCCTAAATCTAGACAAATTTCCTATGAGCAGGGGTATCTTCCCTCCTCTCTAATATTTTATTATTCCCAGTTATTCCACCAGACATTAACAAACTCAAAAATGATTACTTCAACCTAAAAGTATACATTGAAAACTAATATTTGACAAACATTAGCAAATACTGAATGTTATACAGAATGGACCAATTGCCAAAATGTTTTAATTTTGATGTTTGAGTAATTGCTGGCATTGTAGTAGTAGCAGCAAGCGTTACAATTATAGATTACCGTTCTCTGTGCTGTTCTAAGTACTTTAACTTTTCTTTTATCCTTATAACCCAATTTAGAGTGAGGAAACTGAAGCACAGATAAGTTAAATAACTTGACCAAGGATACAGAGCTAGCAAGTCAACGAGCAGGGATTCAAATCCAAGCCTCTGAACCACTATGCCATACAATATAAATAGCAATTCCCCAAACAAGAGCCCAAAAGTGTTTATCCAAGTGACAGGAACAGGTTATAAATGTGTCTTGGTCTTCTCACAGGCTATTTCACAGGTATTCAAAGCATTTAAACAAAAAGTCTAGTATAAAACTGCGTGTATCCCACAGGCTTATTCTCTTTCTGTAGGGATTACTTTACACATTTAAATCCAAGATGGTGCTTTGTGAGGTTTCTTAATAGTATGCTATTTGGGCTACACTGTAAAAACAAAGGGAAATGCCTAATAACATAACTAAAAAGTATTTTAAAGAACAGTAAAATGTCCCTAAAAAAGAGAATGCTACAAATAATAGTACCATCATCTTAACATTAAAGGATTCTGATAAAATTTATTTTAGCCAAAATGAAATGACTCATATATACTAGAGAATGAAATAGATTGCAAAATATCCTCAATGTGTAAGACTACCAATTAAAATATTCCCCTGGTATCCTTTTTTCATGATTGCTCTGCCTGTCATATTCTTCCTCACTTGAAACAAAGTTGTCTTTATGCCACTCATTTTTCTAATTAAGTTTCAAATATTTTCTAATATTAGGTTGAAACACAAAACTATCCTTTACAACCACTTTTACCTACAGAAAAGATCATTTGCTTCAATCTAGTAACTTTCACAAATTCAACAAATTAAAAAGGGTAGATGTACTTAACAAAGTTATGATTGTTCCATCACTGTAATACTTCCCTGGGGGCACGCAAAAAAATAAACAGTTTACACCGTTTTCAGACTCAAAAGGAAAGAAAATTAAAAAGTAATCATTATGAGGCAAAAACATTCACAAGATACTGTTAAGTGAGAAGGCCTGAGTTACAAAACAGTACAATACCACTTTCATTTATACACAGAAACACCAAATATTAAAACTCTGCTTTGGACTTTAGGATTTTTGTTTCTTTGTTCTCTTCCTTTAGTGGTTCTACTTTCCTAATTTTCTAATTAAAATGCAGTATTTCTGTAATTTATAAAAACAATTTAAAAGAAGTTAATCTTTGCTTAATTCTTTACCATGAAAACAATACACTAACGAATCTACATATGCAATCTAAAACAGCTATAAAATATTTAAACAGCCTACATCTTTCTGTTAACTCAGTAACAAAATCTATGAGAAATAACACAATAACTTAATAAGTTATTTCTAAAAACACTGATCCTGTGCTTTGTTGGTATGGAAAAATAACTTTATACATCAATTAAATAAGCGTAAATAACCGTAGGGTTTGGTTTCATCATCACTGTAAAATGATGATTTGTGTTGCCAACAAATAAAGACCAGACCAAAAAGTTAAAACATAAGGGATCAATAGGGAATAGAAAAATGGAAGGAGATTAAGAGTCAGAAACAATCACACAAAATGAAACTTAGTAAAACAAACAAAAATGCTATATTCCTCTACCACATGTATAAAAAATTTTTTAGAGAACAAAAAGATATGTTTTGATACTTAAATGGACAAATATAAATGTTATAAGTATCTTTCAGGAGGTATTTTATTTTTAAAATTCTGATAACCAGAAACCAGATGTTTAAAACTAATTTTTACCTGAGTTCACTGCTAACTACATGAAATAAGCTTCGAGATGCATATAATTCTGAGATATTGTTGACTAACCAGCTAAGTAAGCAATCTTACCCAGAACAGATTCTTATATTTATAAACCAAATACGCTAAAAACTATAGGAGAAAGGTTTGAGTTGAACAAATGGGCCATAAAGTAAACAGCTCAGTTAGTCCACTGTGGTTTACTGCCCTCTGGCTGTTGTGGCAGGAGATATCACAGATCAAAAATGGCTGTAAAGAAAAGCTAGGAAGGTGTCAGGCAGAAGTTGGCAGGAAATCCTTTAGGCAAATTTCAACGCTTTGGAATAGATCCTCAAATACATTAAAGTTAGTTTCAATCCTTCTTTTAAAAACAATATGAAGTAACACAACATTTCAAACACCATCTGAAATTTTTCAACCACAAATTAATAAAATACAGAGTAATTTAGACACAATAAAAGCTGGCTCAAGGAGACTAAGTCAAAAAGAGTTAATGCCCTACCCTAACTAAAGATCAGAATTAGTCCTGATTTAGAAAAATTCTTTAGCATACTAGATAGAAAGATTTAGGTGAAGAGGTGGAAAGTTTTACTAGAAATTCAAAGAATATCGATAAAATTTCCTCTGGTTATAAATCTGTGGTAAATACAAAAAGTAGCTCAGAATAATGAAACTCTTACATTAGTTCAAAATTTCCAGATATCAGATGTAATCTGAAGCTAAAAATGAGACAGCATTGGAGCAAATATTTCTTGGAATCACCTAATTACATAAAAAGCAGGAACAAAACACAGGAAAACTTGCTATGCCAAAATCGGAGTAGGTTCTTTTCATAAATCTTTCTTCAAAATATTATCCAATGTCATCTCATAACTTTGTCCAACAAGGCTTGCACTAAATTTCTATTATCACTTTACAATTTTCCACCAGAGTTCATCTGGCAATAAACCATAACAGCAACAGTCCAAAAAAAACCAATTCTGTTCATTTCACTGACTTGCTAATTACTCACATTTCACTATCATTTTAAAACAATGGATTTTAGCACGTTTCACTATCATTTTAAAACAATGGATTTTAGCCTCAATCCCAACCCTAACACCCAGGGGACACTATTCTTTCCTTTAATAGGAGTGGCTCACAAGGTTCTGATTCCCAGCATGACTGAGAACAAACAAGAAAATTTGAAAAAAACGGGGGGTGGAAAGAAGAGGGGTGAGAGTAAGGATGTTCCTTTGACACACAGCCCATTAAACACTCGGATTTTTCTTCTCAGCAAGTCTTAATAACCTCTTCAGAATTTACCACTGTTCAAAAATATACAATGCAAATTAATTTTTAAGAAAAAACAAAAAACTTACCCTGTAGTTCATGATGTATTACACCCACTAAGTTGGGTTCATCTCCCCACCAGAATATCCATAACTCTTTGCAATCTGGTTTGACATCACGACGCCATACACACAGCAAGTTGGCTTGCAGACAGCGGATGAAACTTAACAGGATTGGATCATCTTGGGCTGGGGCTGAAATTATGGGTCCGCAGTCCCCATGCCCTCCAAAATTGTACCTACGCCATTTGATTCCTGTGAGTTCAGCCTGGAAAAAGTAAAGAAAATTACAACAGTTTTGACTGTTCTTTCTACTGAATACTAAAAACAGGTTTCCATACAGATAAATAAATTTGCTAAAATAAATATTTACAGTATACCTCATATAGTAAGATTTCTTCCACTGAAAAATTTATGTCAACCCTTGATTTTTTTTAAGGGGAAAACAACTCATTTCCTCCTATCAAGATTTCTACATAGCTCTTTATATTAAATACCAAAATACAGCAAACAGAGTCATTATTTCCTGTTGAACCATTTTTTTAACTGAAATTTACTTGAAAGTCCCTATAAATAAAATTTTCTATATTATTATGACTTATTTAATTCATAAATTATATTTAGAAATGAAGTAAGAGTTTAAAAAATAAGTTTGTAGAACTGAAATAATTTCTTTCGAAGAATTTCCTCAATTTCGTCCCATCCAGAAGCTACAGTTTAAATATTTTTTAATCAGGGAAACAGTATGCAGTACCACAGTGCTTCACTATGAAAGCCAAAATAGCCTGCTAATAAAACTGATGGAAAGTTATCAGCAATTTATTCATGTTATTTAACGTGTAGCACACAGAAAAGCTTTGCTTCTGTAACAATTCCCTAACATAGCTTCGTCTTTTGTTTTTTAAACACATTTTAAAACATGGTAACTTTAAACCAGCTGACAGCTGATCCTCTGTCTTTATTCTGTTACATGTATTTGTATTCTAAAATTTTTAAATCTTAGGTTTAAAAGGAACTAAATTTCAAGGATGTTTCAACACAAACAAAAGTTAAATTCCTTACTTAAATAACTATAAACTACAACTATGTATTCAAAACTGATAGTAAAACTGATTCTGTACCAAACAGTCCATGTGTCCCTTGCATTTAATCCTTACTCACTCACAGTCCCCCCTCCTCACCCTCCCACCACAACCAAGTTAGTAATTTTTGTCAAGAAGTTGTTTTTCAAAAAACAAGTACCACAGGGGAGAAAAATAACTGCATCTTCTACTACCATAACTGAAACAAATTTAAAGTGCTAAAACAATCACTATAATGAACATCTCTAAGAAAAAAATATCAGTTTTCTTCAATCCCCCAAAAAAGCTTCACTTAAAAAATGACTCCAAAAATAATAATATCCAAACTAAAACTGTCTGAAAGTCACTAACTTTTCCTTTCACATTATGAGATATGGAAATCTAATCTTTAATGAATATTCTTCGTAAAAACTGGTATTGGCATCATTTAGGCTTTCCCTTTGTACCACTTGGTTTCCTCCAGCTATAAAAGAACTACCTGGCCGATGAAAAAGTTCAAACAAAGAGTAAACTAATCACACAAGAAATAATTATTCTCCATAATCACATCAGAAATAATTATCAGCATCCTACTTTATGTTCTTCCTGTTTTTCTGTACTTAAACTTTTTGAAGTTAGAATCATACTGCATGGTTTTATATCCTTTTTCACATACTATAAATATTTCTATATATTACTAATTATTATTAAAAACAATTCTTAATATTTTCATATTCACTCTTTGAAGAAAACAATTTACTCAGAGGACTTCCGGGAAGATGGCGGAAGAGTAAGACGCGGAGATCGCCTTCCTCCCCACAGATAACACCAGAAATACATCTACACGTGGAACAACTCCTACAGAACACCTACTGAATGCTGGCAGAAGACCTCAGACCTCCCAAAAGGCAAGAAACCCCCCACGTACCTGGGTAGGGAAAAAGAAAAAAGAATAAACAGAGACAAAAGGATAGGGACGGGACCGGCACCAGTGGGAAGGAGCTGTGAAGGAGGAAAGGTTTCCACACACTAGGAAGCCCCTTCGCGGGCGGAGACTGCAGGTGGCGGAGGGGGGAAGCTTCGGGGCCGCGGAGGAGAGCACAGCAACAGGGGTGCGGAGGGCAAAGCAGAGAGATTCCTGCACAGAGGATCGTTGCCGACCGGCACTCACCAGCCCGAGAGGCTTGTCTGCTTCCCCGCCAGGGCGGGCGGGGCTGGGAGCTGAGGCTCTGGCTTGGGTCGAAGCGCAGGGAGAGGACTGGGGTTGGCAGCGTGAACACATCCTGCAGGGGGTTAGTGCGCCACGTCTAGCCGGGAGGGAGTCTGGGAAAAGTCTGGACCTGCCGAAGAGGCAAGAGACTTTTTCTTCCCTCTTTGTTTCCTGGTGTGCAAGGAGAGGGGATTAAGAGTGCTGCTTAAAGGAGCTCCAGACACGGGCGCGAGCCGCTGCTAAAAGCGCGGACCCCAGAGACAGGCATGAGACGCTTAGGCTGCTGCTGCCGCCACCAAGAAGCCTGTGTGCGAGCACAGGTCACTATCCACACACCCCTTCCGGGGAGCCTGTGCGGCCCGCCACTGCCAGGGTCCCGGGATCCAGGGACAACACCCCGGGAGAATGCACGGCGCGCCTCAGGCTGGTGCAACGTCATGTTGGCCTCTGCTGCCGCAGGCTCGCCCCACACTCCGTGCCCCTCCCTGCCCCCGGCCTGAGTGAGCCAGAGCCCCCGAATCAGCGGCTCCTTTAACCCCGTCCTGTCTGAGCGAAGAACAGACGCCCTCCGGCGACCTACACACAGAGGCGGGGCCAAATCCAAAACTGAGCCCCTGGGAGCTGTGAGAACAAAGAAGAGAAAGGGAAAATCTCTCCCAACAGCCTCAGAAGCAGCGGATTAAAGCTCCACAATCAACTTGATGTACCCTGCATCTGTGGAATACCTGAATAGACAACCAATCATCCCAAATTGAGGAGGTGGACTTTGAGAGCAAGCTTTATGATTTTTTCCCCTTTGCCTCTTTTTGTGAGTGTGTATGTATATGCTTCTGTGTGAGATTTTGTCTGTATAGCTTTGCTTCCACCATTTGTCCCAGGGTTCTATCCGTCCATTTTTTTGTTTTTTGTTTTCTCTTAATAATTATTTTTTTATTTTAATAACTTTATTATATTTTATCTTACTTTATTTTATTTTACTTTATCTTCTTTTTTCCTTCCCTCCCTCCTTCCTTCCTCCCTCCCTCCCTCCATTCTTTTCTTTCTTTCTTTCTTCTACTAATTCTTTTTTTCTACATTTTCTCCCTCTCCTTCTGAGCCCTGTGGATGAAAGCCTCTTGGTGCTGCAGCGAGGAGTTAGTGCTGTGCCTCTGAGGTGGGAGAGCCAACTTGAGGACACTGGTCCACAAGAGACCTCCCAGCTCCACATAACATCAAACAGCGAAAATCTCCCAGAGATCTTCATCTCAACACCAGCACCCAGCTTCACTCGACGACCAGCAAGCTACAGTGCTGGACATCCTATGCCAAACAACTAGCAAGACAGGAATACAACCCCACCCATTAGCAGAGAGGCTGCCCAAAATCATAATAAGTCCACAGACACCTCAAAACACACCACCAGACGTGGACCTGCCCACCAGAAAGACAAGATCCAGCCTCATCCACCAGAACACAGGCACTAGTCCCCTCCACCAGGAAGCCTACACAACCCACTGAACCAACCTTAGCCACTGGGGACAGACACCAAAAACAACGGGAACTACGAACCTGCAGCCTGCAAAAAGGAGACCCCAAACACAGTAAGATAAGCAAAATGAGAAGACAGAAAAACACACAGCAGATGAAGGAGCAAGATAAAAACCCACCAGACCTAACAAATGAAGAGGAAATAGGCAGTCTACCTGAAAAAGAATTCAGAATAATGATAGTAAAGATGATCCAAAATCTTGGAAATAGAATAGACAAAATGCAAGAAACATTTAACAAGGACCTAGAAGAACTAAAGATGAAACAATGATGAACAGCACGATAAATGAAATGAAAAATACTCTAGATGGGATCAATAGCAGAATAACTGAGGCAGAAGAACGGATAAGTGACCTGGAAGATAAAATAGTGGAAATAACTACTGCAGAGCAGAATAAAGAATGAAAAGAACTGAAGACAGTCTCAGAGACCTCTGGGACAACATTAAACACACCAACATTCGAATTATAGGGGTTCCAGAAGAAGAAGAGAAAAAGAAAGGGACTGAGAAAATATTTGAAGAGATTATAGTTGAAAACTTCCCTAATATGGGAAAGGAAATAGTTCATCAAGTCCAGGAAGCACAGAGAGTCCCATACAGGATAAATCCAAGGAGAAATACGCCAAGACACATATTAATCAAACTGTCAAAAATTAAATACAAAGAAAACGTATTAAAAACAGCAAGGGAAAAACAACAAATAACACACAAGGGAATCCCCATAAGGTTAACAGCTGATCTTTCAGCAGAAACTCTGCAAGCCAGAAGGGACTGGCAGGACATATTTAAAGTGATGAAGGAGAAAAACCTGCAACCAAGATTACTCTACCCAGCAAGGATCTCATTCAGATTTGATGGAGAAATTAAAACCTTTACAGACAAGCAAAAGCTGAGAGAGTTCAGCACCACCAAACCAGCTCTACAACAACGGCTAAAGGAACTCCTATAGGCAAAAAACACAAGAGAAGGAAAAGACCTATAATAACGAACCCAAAACAATTAAGAAAATGGGAATAGGAACATACATATTGATAATTACCTTAAATGTAAATGGACTAAATGCTCCCACCAGAAGACACAGATTGGCTGAATGGATACAAAAACAAGAACCATATATTTGCTGTCTACAAGAGACCCACTTCAGACCTAGAGACACATACAGACTGAAAGCAAGGGGATGGAAAAAGATATTTCATGCAAATGGAAACCAAAAGAAAGCTGGAGTAGCAATTCTCATATCAGACAAAATAGACTTTAAAATAAAGACTATCAGAAGAGACAAAGAAGGACACTACATAATGATCAAGGGATCGATCCAAGAAGAAGATATAACAATTGTAAATATTTATGCACCCAACATAGGAGCACCTCAATACATAAGGCAAATACTAACAGCCATAAAAAGGGAAATCGACAGTAACACATTCATAGTAGGGGACTTTAACACCCCACTTTCACCAATGGACAGATCATCCAAAATGAAAATAAATAAGGAAACACAAGCTTTAAATGATACATTAAACAAGATGGACTTAATTGATATTTATAGGACATTCCATCCAAAAACAACAGAATACACATTTTTCTCTAGTGCTCATGGAACATTCTCCAGGATAGATCATATATTGGGTCACAAATCAAGCCTTGGTAAATCTAAGAAAACTGAAATTGTACCAAGTATCTATTCCAACCACAACACTATGAGACTAGACATCAATTACAGGAAAAGATCTGTAAAAAATACAAACACATGAAGGCTAAACAATACACTACTTAATAACGAAGTGATCACTGAAGAAATCAAAGAGGAAATCAAAAAATACCTGGAAATAAATGACAATGGAGACACGATGACCCAAAATCTATGGGATGCGGCAAAAGCAGTTCTAAGAGGGAAGTTTATAGCAATACAATCCTATCTTAAGAAATAGGAAACATCTCAAATAAACAACCTAACCTTGCACCTAAAGCAATCAGAGAAAGAAGAACAAAAACACCCCAAACTTAGCAGAAGGAAAGAAATCATCAAAATCAGATCAGAAATAAATGAAAAAGAAATGAAGGAAACGATAGCAAAGATCAATAGAACTAAAAGCTGGTTCTTTGAGAAGGTAAACAAAATTGATAAACCATTAGCCAGACTCATCAAGAAAAAAAGGGAGAAGACTCAAATCAATAGAATTAGAAATGAAAAAGGAGAAGTAACAACTGACACTGCAGAAATACTAAAGATCGTAAGAGATTACTACAAGCAACTCTATGCCAATAAAATGGACAACCTGGAAGAAATGGACAAATTCTTAGAAAGGCACAACCTGCCAAGACTGAATCAGGAAGAAATAGAAAATATGAACAGGCCAATCACAAGCACTGAAGTTGAAACTGTGATTAAAAATCTTCCAACAAACAAAAGCCCAGGACCAGATGCCTTCACAGGTGAATTCTATCAAACATTTAGAGAAGAGCTAACACCTATCTTTCTCAAACTCTTCCAAAATATAGCAGAGGGAGGAACACTCCCAAACTCATTCTACGAGGCCACCATCACCCTGATACCAAAACCAGACAAGGATGTCACAAAGAAAGAAAACTACAGGCCAATATCACTGATGAACATAGATGCAAAAATCCTCAACAAAATACTAGCAAACAGAATCCAACAGCACATTAAACAGATCATACACCATGATCAAGTGGAGTTTATTCCAGGAATGCAAGGATTCTTCAATATACGCAAATCAATCAACGTGATACACCATATTAACAAATTGAAGGAGGAAAAACCATATGATCATCTCAATAGATGCAGAGAAAGCTTTCGACAAAATTCAACACCCATTTATGATGAAAATCCTCCAGAAAGTAGGCATAGAGGGAACTTACCTCAACATAATAAAGGCCATATATGACAAACCCACAGCCAACATCGTCCTCAATGGTGAAAAACAGAAACCATTTCCACTAAGATAGGAACAAGACCAGGTTGCCCACTCTCACCACTCTTATTCAACATAGTTTTGGAAGTTTTAGCCACAGCAATCAAAGAAGAAAAGGAAATAAAAGGAATCCAAATCGCAAAAGAAGTAGTAAAGCTGTCACTATCTGCAGATGACATGATACTATACATAGAGAATCCTAAAGATGCTACCAGAAAACTACTAGAGCTAATCAGTGAATCTGGTAAATTAGCAGGATACAAAATTAATGCACAAAACTCTCTGGCATTCCTATACACTAATGACGAAAAATCTGAAAGTGAAATCAAGAAAACACTCCCATTTACCATTGCAACAAAAAGAATAAAATACCTAGGAATAAACCTACCTAAGGAGACAAAAGACCTGTATGCAGAAAATTATAAGACACTGATGAAAGAAATTAAAGATGCTACAAATAGATGGAGAGATATACCATGTTCTTGGATTGGAAGAATCAACATTGTGAAAATGACTCTACTACCCAAAGCAATCTACAGATTCAATGCAATCCCTATCACTGGCATTTTTCACAGAACTAGAACAAAAAATTTCACAATTTGTATGGAAACACAAAAGACCCCGAATAGCCAAAGCAATCTTGAGAATGAAAAATGGAGCTGGAGGAGTCAGGCTCCCTGACTTCAGACTATACTACAAAGCTACAGTAATCAAGACAGTATGGTACTGGCACAAAAACAGAAATATAAATCAATGGAACAGGATAGAAAGCCCAGAGATAAACCCACGCACATATGGTCACCTTATCTTTGATAAAAGAGGAAGGAATGTACAGTGGAGAAAGGACAGCCTCTTCAATAAGTGGTGCTGGGAAAACTGGACAGGTACGTGTAAAAGTACGAAATTAGATCACTCCCTAACACCATACACAAAAATAAGCTCAAAATGGATTAAAGACCTAAATGTAAGGCCAGAAACTATCAAACACTTAGAGGAAAACATAGGCAGGACACTCTATGACATAAATCACAGCAAGATCCTTTTTGACCCACCTCCTAGAGAAATGGAAATAAAAACAAAAATAAACAAATGGGACCTAATGAAACTTCAAAGCTTTTGCACAGCAAAGGAAACCATAAACAAGACCAAAAGACAACCCTCAGAATGGGAGAAAATATTTGCAAATGAAGCAACTGACAAAGGATTAATCTCCAAAATTTATAAGCAGCTCATGCAGCTTAATAACAAAAAAACAAACAACCCAATCCAAAAATGGGCAGAAGACCTAAATAGACATTTCTCCAAAGAAGATATACAGACTGCCAACAAACACATGAAAGTATGCTCAACATCATTAATCATTAGAGAAATGCAAATCAAAACTACAATGAGATATCATCTCACACCAGTTAGAATGGCCATCATCAAAAAATCTAGAAACAATAAATGCTGGAGAGGGTGTGGAGAAAAGGGAACCCTCTTGCACTGTTGGTGGCAATGTAAATTGACACAGCCACTGTGGAGAACAGTATGGAGGTTCCTTAAAAAACTACAAATAGAACTACCATATGACCCAGCAATCCCACTACTGGGCATATACCCTGAGAAAACCATAATTCAAAAAGAGTCATGTACCAAAATGTTCATTGCAGCTCTATTTACAATAGCCCGGAAATGGAAACAACCTAAGTGTCCATCATCGGATGAATGGATAAAGAAAATGTGGCACATATATACAATGGAATATTACTCAGCCATAAAAAGAAACGAAATTGAGCTATTTGTAATGAGGTGGATAGACCTAGAGTCTGTCAAAGTGAAGTAAGTCAGAAAGAGAGAGACAAATTCCGTATGCTAACACATATATATGGAATTTTAGAAAAAAAAGATGTCATGAAGAACCTAGGGGTAAAACAGGAATAAAGACACAGACCTACTAGAGAATGGACTTGAGGATATGGGGAGGGGGAAGGGTAAGCTGTGACAAAGCGAGAGAGAGGCATGGACATATATACACTACCAAACATAAGGTAGATAGCTAGTGGGAAGCAGCCGCATAGCACAGGGAGATCAGCTTGGTGCTTTGTGACCGCCTGGAGGGGTGGGATAGGGAGGGTGGGAGGGAGGGAGACGCAAGAGGGAAGAGATATGGGAACATATGTATGTATAGAACTGATTCATTTTGTTGTAAAGCAGAAACTAACACACCATTGTAAAGCAATTATACGCCAATAAAGATGTTGAAAAAAAAGCAAATTGCTAAAACAAATAGTTGAATTTAATTGGTAATCTCTATTAAAACACATTGATATCATGCAGTGTCTAATATAATAATCTGATTAAAAATTGATGGTTTGGTTTGCTTTCTCAAAAAAAAAATTTATTCCATAACAACTGGACAATCTTCCTATTTCACTATTATAATTATTATAATTGGTGAACATCCTTGAACATTATTTTCCTGATTACTTTCCTTACGAGAGATTGCTTGCTGTAGAATTACCAAAGAATACAAATATTTTAGGACTCATGAAAGAATGCTACCACACTGCTTTTTAGTAGTCTCACCCATACAAATAACCTCCTGCCAAACTGCATATCTTTTAAAATACCTGTTGATTTAATAAAATGATATGCCCTTGTACCAATTGGTAGTCTTCATTCTACTAAGAGGAAATTATTATCATATATTTGATCAGAAGTATAACCTGGGGCCAGTCTTCTTGGGTTTGATTCCCAGCTGTGTACTTACTAGCTGAAAGTAGCAAGTACCTAGCAAATTATTTAATCTTTGTCTCTCAGTTGCCTTACCGGTAAAATGAGAATAATGGTATTGAGAGTTGATTAAATGAGTTAGTATATACAGAAAGCGCTTAGGACAGTGCCTGGCACATAGCAAAAAATATAAATGATACTGGTTCATTACTAGTAGTACTAGTGTAGTAGTACTACTTCCCTTTAGTTGTCTGTCCACATCGTTTCTGTTTTTCTATCATAGAAGTTCGTTTCCTCAAATAAAAGCAGTGTGTGTGTATGTTATGTTTTAATCAGAAAGCCTAAGATCAATTTTTAAATAAATATCAAAGAAGGAAACTAAATAAGACTAAGTGGGGGCAGCTGAAATCAGAAAAGTCAAGTAGAAGACTAACTTTTCTTATATCACCTAAGCTAGTGTTCTGTGCCTAAGGATCCTGAGGAAGTGGAGGGGAGAAGAGAAGAGGAGGAAAACATACCAATAAAAATGAATCACTAATGCTTACATTAACCATATTTAAAAGGTTAGAAAATTAAAATACATCAGAGATTTAAATATCAGGTGAGTCAGTCCCCAAGAAAATCTACACAGCAACTTAATCACAAGAATACTTTCACCTGTAACACCCAGCATGGTTCAGCAGACAAAATACTTGGCTTTGGGCTTCCCTGGTGGCACAGTGGTTGAGAGTCCGCCTGCCGATGTGGGGGACGCGGGTTCGTGCCCCGGTCTGGGAGGATCCCACGTGCCGTGGAGCGGCTGGGCCTGTGGACCATGGCCGCTAAGCCTGCACGTCCGGAGCCTGTGCTCCGCAACAGGAGAGGCCACAGCAGTGAGAGGCCCGCGTACCGAAAAAGAAAACAAAAAAAAAACTTGGCTTTGATTCAGGAGAATGGTTTCCTAATCCTAGCACTTGCACTAACTTCCTATCAGTGTTTCTACGGTCTCAGTGGTAAAAGAAAGCCGCTGCCACCTGCTTTATATCTTTATGGAGTTGTTCTAGCAAGTGATGTAATACAAATGCAAGTGACATAACATCAAGGCTACAAACTTAATCTCTTCATAACTAATTCAGCCAGAAGTACTAAAAATGTCCAATCATTTAAAAACAATTTATCCCTTTACCTTAAAACTAAAATTAAATATCACTATACCAGTCTTCACTGGAAAATGTAACAATGAAACACCATTCAAGCCTAACAGACACCTAGGTATAAAATGAATGTTCAAAGACTTAGCTTTAAATTTTGAGTTAATATTTGATTAAGAGGAAAAATGACTGAAACACCTTGTCCAAGAAAAAAAATCCTAGAATGGATGTATATTTAATTACACTATTAAAATATATCTTCACATACCATGACCATGTTTATAATTAAAAATCAATTCCACACAAAGTTCTGTTGACCCAATTTCTGACAAATGTGTACTTCTAAGACTCAAAATTCTTGAAGCAACCCTTTAAAGTATTTCTAGGTGCAAATTATCCCAAAAATGCAATTATTTCTCACTGTCAAAGATGAACAATTTATATTTAAGATTACATGGTTTTTAAAATATAGAATCGGAAAAAAAATATGCAAGGAAAAAAATCAGTATTGCGCATAGATAGAACGATAACCACAACCATCATCATTTATTCATCACCTACTTAATACCAGGCAGCATACTAGGGTCTTCTCATAGAATTTCTAATATGAGGCACCATACTAGTGTCTTCATATATAATTTCTAATCTTCTCAAACAGTTAAAATAATTCTCAGAAACACAAAGCTTAAATAATTCTCCAATAACCACACAGGTAGCAACTGGCAGATCCCAAACATAACTGGATTTAAAGCATAACTGAATTTAAAGCATAAACTCTTTCTGCTCTGCCATACTGTTTCACAGGGCTAATGGTAAAAATTAGCCCTAGAGGATTATAAAATAGTACAAAGAAACAGTCATCAACTCAATTTAGCAATGACAAGAGCTCACGGCCAAACTTTCTAATTTAAGAAAGTTCCTGAATCTTTCTTTACTCATCCTGAGTTATTAAGAAAACTAGTATAAGGGCTTCCCTGGTGGCGCAGTGGTTGAGAGTCCGCCTGCCGATGCAGGGGACACGGGTTCGTGCCCCGGTCCGGGAAGATCCCACATGCCGCGGAGCAGCTGGGCCCGTGAGCCGTGGCCGCTGAGCCTGCACGTCCGGAGCCTGTGCTCCGCAATGGGAGAAGACACAACAGTGAGAGGCCCGCGTACCGAAAAAACAAAAAAAAAGAGGAAACTAGTATAAGACTGCCCACTACACCATTCCATAAATAGGAGAGACCTGTTTCATTTCACTCAGATAATTATATGCCTTCTTTACATGTTACCACTATAAGACCATACTCACACAAGCTAATTTTTAGAGGATATGTATAACAAACCAAGAAAATAACTATTCTAATAGCAAGAGAGACTGGAGGAAAATTTTCTCAGCCGTGGCTGGTATCAGCTGTACAGGTAGTCGGCATCCTCCGGGAACTGAACTTAACTGGCAGAGACTACCCTGGCCTAAACAGAAGTTCAATACAGAATGGTTCAAATTAAAAAGATTACAACAGAATCAGGATAAATGCACTTTCTTATGACATGAATGTATTGAAAGAAAATTTATATTGATTCTTAATATCCTATTCTTTAGGTACTATACATAGGAAATGAGCTGATAAATTTTCCCAATGGAGGTCATTTATTTGCACTAACCCTTGGTAATCAGATCCCTCATGACCAACATATACTTGCAGTGTGGCTCTCCAAAGTTAAACCTGTATTCAGAGGTCATGGAATAGAATAAAACTAACGTAACTCGGTAAGAATGAACCCAGAGTGTAGTATCATGGAAAGAACCCTGGTCGCAGGTCGGGAGATCTAGGTTCAAGTCCTAGTTTTTCAACTATTTACCTAAACAATATCAGGAAATCTCCATCTCTGGGCACCTTGGCTTCCTGGCCTGTAAGGTGATATGGTTGACCTAGATACTATAAATGAGTTCAAGTCTCCTGACCCAGGCTAATTACATCCCACTCACAAAGGCAACCTGTAAATGAGACTGACCCTTATAAGATGCCTTACAATGATCAGCGGGAATAGGAGAGCGACCAGAAGATACTTTATGAATTTTCAAGAATAGTCGAAAGAAAGATTTCTCCAACTACAGAACAATTAACTTAATATCAATCCTTGACAGGATTCTAGGATGGTATGTCGAAAAGGCAGCTGTGATCACTTGAGACTACATGAGTACATTAGGAAATTCCAAGTTTGCCTCACCTCACTTCCTCCTGTGATAGGGTTACTACACTAGTAGACCAAAGAAATACAGCTAACAAACATATTAAGTCACCTCTCAACTGTAGTCATAGGAAGGAAAAAAGTCAGGATCATAGAAAACGTCTGTTAAAACATAACTAATCAGCTCCAGGTAAAGACGGCAGAGTAAACACACACATCTGCTTTTGCTCTCTCTTAAATCCCTCAAAAAAAAACCAGTAAAGAAGTTTGTTTCTTTGTTTTGTTTTTTTCCCTTAAACCATAAAATCACAACGGTAGGTAGTAGTGATGAGCGCATCCAGGTTTTGAAAGGTAAGAAGCAGATGCTCGAGGTCAAGAGTCTTATAACACCAAAGAAAACTGTGGAGAAAGCGGAGCTACAACCCAATTTACACAGAATTATAAATACAGGTACAGTCGTCCCTCAGTATCCATGGAGGATTGGTTCCAGAATGCCCCCACAAATACCAAAATCTGTGGATGCTCAAGTCCCTTATATAAATGGTGTAGTATTTGCATATAACCTATGCATATCCTTTAAGTAATCTTTGGGTTACTTATGATACCTAAAACAATGTAAATGCTATGTAAATAGTTGCAGGTGCAAAGCAAATTCAAGTTTTTCTTTTTGCAACTTTCTGGAATTTTTTTCTGAATATTTTTGGTCTGCAGTTGATTGAATCCACAAATGCAGAACCCACAGTTATGGACGTATCTTGTGGAAGTAGAAAGGCAGAGAAAAGAGCAAATAAGGAAAACTAGTTGAAAGCCTGCTTAGAAGACACTCAGAACCCAGGTACCCTCCCCACTGCCTGTCTTTACAGTAGCAAATCACTGGAAGGGTATTCTCTGGGGCCAGTAAAACACAGGGTATCTGAACTCATGGACACAGGTGCAGATGAAGGCAGGAAACCAGGAAACAGTACATCAGGTGACCACGTACAGAATGAAGGTCAAAAATCACCCTCTCCAACCCTCTCCCTCTAAGCACCTAGAAAGCTGGTAGCCAGTCTTTCATCCCCCAGAAAGGAGTCTGGAAAAGTCTTCTCTGGGAAAACTGACAGCTCAACAGAAAAGACCTCAAGATAATGACATCAAAGCTTCCCCAACTAAAGAGTCCACCCCAATCAGTGAACTGCACAGTAAACAAATGTCACTCCCATACTACTTCGAAGCAGTTTTTTAGTCCATCTTTCCTAAACATGAACAGATGACCAGGAATTACTAAAAAGTTGAGGAAAACCACTGAGGAATTATAGAGACAAAAAATACAGAAAAGTGACTTGGAGTTAACAGACTACATCGGGAGAAGAAAACTTTTAAAAAATCTATCATTAATATTCTCAAAGAGATAAAATAGTGCAACCATTAAAAAAGAACAGGATGGGGCTTCCCTGGTGGCGCAGTGGTTGAGAGTCCGCCTGCCGATGCAGGGGACACGGGTTCGTGCCCCGGTCCGGGAAGATTCCAACATGTCGCGGAGAGGCTGGGCCCGTGAGCCATGGCCGCTGGGCCTGCGCGTCCAGAGCCTGTGCTCCGCAATGGGAGAGGCCACAACAGTGAGAGGCCCACGTACTGCAAAAAAAAAAAAAAAAAAAAAAAAAAGAACAGGATGCTATTTCAGAAAAGCAGCACAGAGACCTAAAAGATGGCTCTTGGAAATTTTAAAACAATGATGCCAGAAATGATAAAACTCCACAGAAGGGCTGGAAGATAAAATTTCCCCCAGAAAGTAAAGCAAATAAACAAACAAAAAATAAGAGGGTGGGGGGAGATAAAACTATAGGAGCAGCCCAGGAAGTTCAAAACTAAATACAAGAGCTTTCAGAAAGAGAAAACACAGAAAATGAGAAAGAGGAAATGACCAATAAAATAATTCACAAAAATTCCGGGGGAGGGGTGATGAGAGAAGAATACAAATTTCTAGATTGAAAGGGCTCACTGAGTATCCAGAACAACAGATTAAAAGAGACTCACAGAAAGCATATTACTGTAAACTTTCAACACATTGCAGACAAAGAGAAGGGCCTCAAAGCTTCCATATAGTAAAAAGGGGACACATACAGAGAATCAGGAATCAGAAGGATTTTTGACTTCTCAACAGTAATACTAGAAGAAGGCAATGGTGCAATAACTCCAAAATTCTAAAGAAAAAGTACTCCAAACTAGATGTCTATGGCAATCTAAATTATCTATCAAGTGTAAAAGCAGAATAAATACATTTCAAAATATGCAAGGCGTTTAAAAAAAACGGCACCCTTTCTCAGGAAGCTACTGTAGGTATACCCCACCAAAAGGAGGGAATAAACCAAGTAAGAAGCCATGAGGTTTAGGAAATAGATCCAACAAGGGAGGGAGCAAAACAAATCCCTAAGATTACAGTCAATAATCAGATGATTCCAGGTTGTGAACTGTGCACCAGTGTAGAGGGCAATCAATCCAGATCATGACAGGTCAGATGGCTCTGCGAAAGACTTTTGTTAAAGAATCTGAAACTGAAAGAACACCCAATATTTGAAAGACTTAAAAGAAGATTCAAATAATAGGCAAAAAGTTTGGGGATGAATTAGTTTAAAATACATAGTAAACAGTCCAAAAACAAGCAAACAAACAAAACCCAGATAATTACCATCTTCGAGTTACACAGAGAAGGAAAAAGTAATCAGAGTTTACTGCATGACTTTGCCATACATTAACATAATCAAGTGAATGTTAACACTGAATATTAAGCTAACCAAAATTACTATACCACTATTTTGGTAAAATGGAAGGATGGAAAAAGGCATGTTTGCTTAGTAAGAGGGAGAGAGAATAAGCTAAATCCTCATCTTCAATAGTGAAAGATCCACATTTTTAAAACCTAAAATAACTATAAACTTAGTATTTAGTAACATTTAAGAATCAGGATAGGGGCTTCCCTGGTGGCACAGTGGTTAAGAGTCCGCCTGCCGATGCAGGGGACACGGGTTCGTGCCCCGGTCTGGGAAGATCCCACATGCCACGGAGCGGCTGGGCCCGTGAGCCATGGCCGCTGAGCCTGCGTGTCCGGAGCCTGTGCTCCGCAACGGAAGAGGCCGCAACAGTGAGAGGCCCGCATACCACAAAAGAAAAGAAGAAAGAAAAAAAATAAATAATCAGGATAATCAACAAAAGTAGTTGAATGTGTGTATCTCTGGAGAAGGTAAAACAGGGGCCAGGAGTAGGGGAACACTATTCACTAAACCTAGGAATTCCCTGTGCTCCAGTGGTTAGGACTTGGTGCTGTCACTGCCGTGGCCTGGGTTCAGTCCCTGGTGGGGAACTAAGATCCCACAAGCTGCAAGGCACAGCCAAAAAAAAAAAAAAAAAACCATGTAGAACTATTTGATTCTTTAACTATGTCAGAGTACCACTCTGCTTTAAAAATTTTTTAAACTAATCAAAATGTGGTAACAAAATATATTTAATATATACAAAAAGTTACTATTAATATTGAGAACTCACACCTTTTTATAGACTGATTCTAGACAAATTCCTAACCTTAAGAACAACTTAGCATCCCATAAATTGTGTTGCAAAAGCCAGAGAGTTATTTACCAGGTGTTAAAATGGGTTGTCTCTCTCTTCTCTCCATTTTTAGACTATTAAAACTCTAGCTGGGCAGAGACACACTTCCAGCTGCATGCTCCCCACACACACACACACCTAGCTCTGCTCAAACTCTTCCTACTCTGAGCTAAGTGGCTTACCAGGGATCCCCTCCACAGAGGGGATGAGGACAGCAGGGCATTGGGCCTCTCATCTGACTCTCATCTAACACGGTATTTTCATGTTGTGAGAAATGCAATGTGATAACTCTTCATACAATAAAGTTGTAGATTAAAGATGCTTTCTAACACATACATACTTTTGCTGATTCATAATAACTTTTTTCCTCAACTATAATTTTCTTTCCAGTCCTCAGTTTACCAATATTAATTCAAAAATATAAGGATAAAAAATGGAATTTAGCATAAGCATGAGTGAAAAGGGCCAAGGTTTTATTGACAATGACTTTAACACAATTAAACAATGTCAAGTAACTATTTTAAAAGTTACTGCCATCTTAATAAGCTACTTTGATAGAAGTATAGTATCTAGATCCTACATAACAGATCGTAAGAGTCACTAGTCAATATTGCTTTTAACTCCTAGCTCCAGAGTTTGAGAGGAATCTACATACGGTGGAACAAATTAACAAATGAAGGACTGGGTTAGTGAGGAAATCTAAACATGTCAAATGACTACAAGGCTATATGGCCTCATGTTCAATCCTTTCAGGCGAATAAACATAACAGCAAAAATAAAATAAAATAATAAAGCCATAGTTGAATGAATTTAATATGAAGTTAAGATTCTGAAGAAATTTGAAAAGTCTTCAGTACACAGAAGACAGATAAATGAAAGATGGATTCAATTTGCTCAGAACTAACCCAAGTGGTAGCAGAGAAATCAAATGGAAAAAACTAAAACAACAACAGTGAGAGCTCACTCAAGAAAAAAACCCTGACTGACATCCCTGAGAATCATAGATATGGGGGGTTAGGGAGAAGTTGGTCAATAGTAGATGTGGCTTCAAACACCAAAGAGCTGGTTAAACAGTATGATTTATAAGGTTCCTTTCAAACCTGAAATATGAATCTCAAAGATTCGTTCCTTTCAAGCGTAAGATTTCATAACTCTAATATCATTTGTATCTCAGTCAACTAGCTCAGGGGTTAGCAAACTAGGGCCCACAGGCAGGCAACTTGTTTTTGTAAATTAAGTTTTATTAGTACACAACTACACCACATATTGTCTGTGGCAGCTTCCCCACTACAACCACAATGTTGAGCCTTAAGTAATTAACTCTCTGGTTCTCTAAGAGAAAGTTAGAGAACCATCCCTAAGCTAGGATAATATACATAGGCAAATATGAGATTTAAAATATAAATAAGAAGCACCAGAATTATCCTCCCACCATAAACAATTAGAAAACCAGACAAAAAAATATGTAACTACTGTTTTCAGACATTGGACAGCAAACAACACAGAGGTAGAATATCGGAGAGAAAGAAAACAAATGAAGTAGGTTCTATAAAGCCTAAGGCAGCTAGAATATGTGAAAGCAGATCACCAGAAAGGAGAAAGTTATGCAAAAAAAGAGCTCCAGGGACCTGATGGGGGTTCTTTTGAGACTGTTCCTAAATACCAAGTTGCACATTCAAACAACAAAATTCAATGGGGCCAGGCAAAGAACTACTAGAGAGCTATCATCATTCCAACAGCTCACACAAAGCTGGGGTGGGGAGGGGTGGGGGGCGGGGGGGGGTAGACAGGGAGGGAGGGAGGGGAGAGGAAGCTGGGGAATAATCTAGTTCTGAACAGCCAGTTTAAAAACAAAACAAAACAAAAAACCACAACATTGTTAAAAACCTTGGGCATAAGATAGAGACCACAGAAAAGTCAAGACTGCTTTAACCCATCCTAATAATCAGGCCTCAACCACCACCACCACCACCACCACCACCATCTTATCTAGTAGTATGATCATCATCTTACCTATTAGTAACCTAACTGCCAGCCAAAACAAAATTCAACTCTTTAAAAGAAAAAATAAAATCCAGACTTTCAATGACATAATACTCACAATGTCTAGTATCCAATAAAAGAATAATAGACATTCAAAGAAACAGCAAAAGGAGACCCATGACCAGGAGAAAAATCACTGAAGAGAAACAAACCTGGAAATGAGTGTGATGATGGAATTAAAAATCAGTTTAAAAACAGCTATTATAAGTATGGTCAAGGATTTAAAGAAAAACACAAGCTTAAAGAGAGAAATTAAAGATATAAAAAAGAGACCAAAAAATTTCTAGTCCTCAAATATTCAAAATATGAAATGACAAATTCACTGAATGGATTTAACAGATTAGGCACTGCCAAAGCAAAGATCAGGGGACTTGAAAACATACAATATAATTATCCAAGCTTAAGAATAAAGAATTTTTTTAAACTCAAAGAATAATGAGTAAAGCCGAAGCAGTCAGAATAATATCAAGTAGCCTCTACCATACATGTAATTAGGGTCCTGGCACACAAAGGGGGAAAGGGAGGACCAGAAAAAAAACAAAGACAAAACCAAAAACAATATTATTTAATAATGGCCAAACTGTCTCAAAGTTTCATGAGAACAATAAATCTCAGAACCAAGGAGTTCAGTGAACCCAAAACAATATAAACCAAAAGAAAAAAAATCAAAATATACAATTAACTTTCTGAAAACCAGTATAAAAAGGAAAATCTTAAAAGCTGCTGAGAGAAAAAAAAAGACTCATTACATAAGCAGAAGCAAACACAATATTTACAACAGACTGCTCATCAGAAAATATGCAACCGGAAAACAATGGAACAAGCTGAAAGAATAAAAAACCCTCCACATCTAGAACTCTAAATCAAGCAAATATCTTTCAAAAATGAAGATAAAATACAGATTTTATCAGATAAAATACAGATTTCTTAGCTTAACAGAAGCCAATGGAACTTCACTTTAATAAATGTAACTAGAATAAATGCTATTTTAAAAAGTTCTTCCAGTACAAGGAAAATAGATGGAAACCTGGATCTATACAAAAGAATAACAAGCACCAGAAAGTTAATATATAAATAAATACAAAACATGTTTTCTAATTTAAAAATTTCCTTAAAAGCTAATTAACTGTTTACAGCAAAAATAATGGATCATGGACTGCATACTACATATAGGAGAAAAATTTATGACAACAGAACAAAGACTAGAAAGAGAAAATGGATCGTATACTGTTCTAAGGTTTTAACATTATAAATGAAAAAATTTATTACTTAAAGGCACACTGAAATAAGTTAAAGATGCATATTATAAACTCTTGACAAGTCCTTAAAAAGTAAAACAAAGAGGTATATCTAACAAACCAATACTGAAGACAGAATGGACTCATTAAAAAAGAAAAAAAACTCAAAATAATCCAAAGTAAGTAGAAAAAGACAAAAATAAAAGGGGGGGAGCAAAAAATGGATGGGACCAGGCAGGAAAAAAAAAGCCAAGGTAGTAGACTTAAACTCAATCATATCAATATAATTATATTAAATATAGTCTAAGTACTAAGTACTTAGTCTAGTTTAAGTACTAGTACTAAGTACTAAGTATTAAAAGATATCAATTCTCAGAATGGATAAAATTTTTAAAGGCCCAACCACATACTGCTCACAAGAAATGCACTTAAAGATAAGTTAGATTAAGAGTGAAATGGTAGAAAAGGATACATCATGCAAACATAACTTATAAGAGAGCTGCCGTGACTGGATTAATACCAATACCTCTTGACTCCAAGAATACTATTACTAGGAATAGAGAGAGAAATTTTATAATGATAAAAATGTCAAATCTTCAAGAAGACATAAATCCCAAATGTGTAGGTACCTAATAACAAAATTTCAAAATATATGAAGCACAAACAGATATATCTAAAAGGAGAAACTGACAAATCCAGAATTTAATTGGAGATTTCAACAGGTCTCCTCTCAACAACTGATAAAACAAGTAGACAGAAAATCAATAAGAATATAGAAAAACGTGAACACTATCAACCAACATAACCAAACTGACATTTATAAAACATTATAACTCAACAAAAAAATACATTTTTTTTCAAATGCACATGGAACATTCACCAAGAGAAACCATATGCTGGGCCATAAAATAAATATCAAAATATTTTTCATTTTTTTCTTCATTTTTTATTTATTTTTGGCTGTGTTGGGTTTTTGTTGCTGCGCGTGGGCTTTCTCTAGTTGCGGTGAGTGGGGGCTACTGTTCATTGCAGTGTGCGGGCTTCTCATTGTGGTGGCTTCTCTTGTTGCAGAGCATGGGCTCTAGGTGCACGGGCTTCAGCAGTTGCAGCACTCGGGCTCAGCAGCTGCAGCACTCGGGCCCTAGAGCATGCGGGCTTCAGCAGTTGTGGCACACAGGCTCAGTAGTTGTGGCGCACGGGCTTAGTTGCTCCGCAGCATGTGGGATCTTCCCGGACTAGGGATTGAACCCACGTCGCTTGCATTGGCAGGTGGATTCCAAGGAAGTCCTCTATCAATATATTTTTAAAAGTTGAAACTTCTGAATAGAATTAAGTTAGAAATTAACAAAATAACTCTAATGCTCCCCTCCCCCACAAAATCTGTAAATAAATAATACTTATAAATAATGCATAGAACCACCCCCAAAAAAATCACAAGGGAAACTAGAAAATATTTTGAACTGAATATGAAAAAAATATATATACCAAAATACGAGGGATACAAGTCAAACAGTGCTCAAAGAGAGATCTGTAGCTTTAAATATTTACATTAGAAAGGAAGAAAGATATAAAATTGCTCTAAGCTTCTTCCTTTGGAAGCTAGAAAAGGTGTAAATTAAACCAAATGTAAATTAATAGAAATGATGAAGAAAAGAAATAAATGAAATATAGAACAGACTAACAATAAAGAAAACCAATAAAATGAAAAGCTGGTTATTTTAAAAGATCAATATAATTGACAAACTTCTTACTAGGTTAATCAAGATGGGAAGAAAAGACAAATTACCAACATCAGGAATGAAAGATGAGAAATTACTTCACATCATAATAACACTGTAAAGATAATGAAATTACTATAAACAATGCTATGTCAATAATTAAAACTATTTAGATTAAATGGACTAGTCCTTTGCAACAATTACCAAAGTAACACACAAAGATCTGAACAGCCCTGTATCAAAGAAATGGAATTCATAAATTAAAATCTTCCCTCAAAGAATTCTCCAAGGCAAGATGGTTTCACTAGTAAATTCTATCAAACATCTAAGGAAGAAATACCACCAGTTCTACACAAACTTTCAAAAAACAGAGGGACTACTTCCCAAATCATTTTTAAGAGACCAACATTACTAAGACCAAAAACATTACAAGAAAAGAAGTCTACATGCCAATATCCTTCATGAACACAGATTTAAAAATCAGTAACAAAATATTAGCAAATCAAATACAACAATATATAAAAATAACATACCCTCCACATAGAGTTTATCTTGGGAATTTAAGCTCAGTTGCATTAGTCTGAAAGCCCATCTATGTAATTTGAATCAAGCTTAGTTCAAAAACCCATCAGTAAAATTCCCCATATTAACAAAACAAAACCTGTGATCATATCAACAGAGAAAACATTTAACAAAATTCAACACCTAGAACTTCCCTGGTGGCGCAGTGGTTAAGAATCCGCCTGCCAATGCAGGGGACATGGGTTCAAGCCCTGGACCAGGAAGATACCACATGCCGCGAGCAACTAAACCAGTGCACCACAACTACTGAGCCTGCGCTCTAGAGCCTGTGAGCCACAACTACCGAAACCCGCACGCCTAGAGCCCGTACTCCACAACGAGAAGCCACCGCAATGAGAAGCCCACCGCAACGAAGAGTAGCCCCCGCTCGCCGCAAGCGAGAAAGCGAGAAAGCCCCCGCACAGCAACGAAGGCCAAACACAGCCAAAAATAAATAAATTAATTAATTAATCAAATAAAATTCAACACCTAGTCATGGTAAAAAGACTTAGCAAACTAGGAATTAAAGGGAACTTACTCAGCCTGATTAAGGGTATATTCAAAAACCTACAGCTAATATCACAATTAATGATGAAAAATTGACCACTTTCCACCTAACATCAGGAACAAAGCAAGGATGCACATTCTTAACACACTTCTATTCAGCTTTGTACTGTAGGTCCTAATCAATGCAATAAAGCAAGAAATAAAAGGCATACAGATTGGAAAGGAAGATAACATCATCTTTATTCACAGACATCATCATCATGTACGTTTACAAAAATTAAAGGACTTCAGAAAATCTACTAAAACTAATACAGTTGACCTTCCACAACACAGGTTTGAACTGTGCAGGTCTACTTATATGCACATTTTTTAAAATACTACAGTACTACATGATCCGTGGTTAGTTCAATCTGTGGAGACGGAACTGTGGGTATGTAGGGCTGACTATAAGTTATACTCGGATTTTCAACTGTGGGGAGGGTTGGTTCCCATAACCTCCATATTGTTCAAGGGTCAACTGTAATTGAGTTTAGGGAATTTACATAGTATGTAAGAAAAATATACAAAAGTTAATTATATTCTACATACTAGCAGTGAACAATTTAAAAATAATATTTAAAAGCAATGCCACTTATAAGAGCACTGAAAAACATGAACTACTCAGGGATAAATCTGATAACACATGTTGCAGACCTGTACACCAAAAACTATAAACAATGTTCAGAGAAATTAAAGACTTAAAGAAACGGAGAGCCAGAACATGTTTACGGCTTAGAATACCTAAAATTGTTAACCTATCAATCCTCCGCAAACTGATCTATGGATTCAACAAGATCACAATCAAATCCCTGCAGGTTGTTTTCTTGTTTGTCTTTTATTTTTTTTAACAAATTGACAGGTTGACTCTAAAACTTATATTGAAATGCAAAGTACCCAGGAGAGCAAAAACAATTTTGAAAAAGAACAAAGTGGGAAATTTACCCTGACTTTAAGATGTACTGTAAGATTTCAGTAATCATGACAGTGTGGTAGCGGCAGAAGAGACATGTAGATCAAAGGAACAGAATACAGGGAATTTCCTGGCAGAATTCCCTGGCGGAGTGGTTAGGACTCTGCACTTTCATTACGGAGGGCCCAGGTTTGATCCCTGGTAGAGGAACTAAGATCCCGCAAGCCGCACTACACACACACATTCAATACATTCAATTGATTTTTGACAGTGATAGGAAAAACACAGTCTTTTCAACAAATGATGCAGGAATAACTAGATATCCCACATGCAAAAAGAACTTCAATCCTTACCTCACACCACACAAAAAAAACTCAAAATGGATCACTTAATCACAGACCTAAACCTAATAATGAACACTGTGATACTTCTGGAAGAAATCATAAGAGGAAATCTTTGCTACCCTGGAATAGCAATTAGAACTCATATATAGCTGGCTGGATGTAAAACAGTAGAATCATCTTTTTAAAGTTGAGCAGTACTTTACAAAGTGAAATCTGTATTTCCCACATGATTCAGCAAGGGCACTCCTGGTTGTTTACAGAAATAAAAACATATGCCCCACACAAAAACCAGTACATGAAAGTTCATAATCATTAATAAATGAATGGATAAGCAAACTGTGGTTTACCAATACAAGGGACTACAACTTAGCACTAAAAAGGAATTACCTACTTAAGAAACAATATGAAGCCAGACAGAAGACTATATACTATATGATTCCATTTATAAAATATTCTAGAAAAGGCAAAATGAGTCTACAGTAACAGCAGATCAGTGGTTGCCTGGAGGTGGGAGGTGGTTTCACAGACTACACGTTAGTCAAAACTCATAAAACTGTACTTGCTTAAACTGGGTAACATTTTATTGTATGTAAACTATACCTCAATAAAGATCATCAAAAATTTATGTATTAATGGAAGAATCCATGTAAAAAAAAACTCTCAAAGAAAAAAATCTATTTTTAATATAGCCAAAGTAACCATCTTCTGTATCTCCAAGGTAACTGTGAATCTCTCTTAGAAAGATATTTTCGAAAACATTATTTTCATGCCTAACTACATCAGAACACTGGTTAATGATTTACATTTATTAACCTTAACTAAAAGAGAACCTGTGAAATTTCTGGGAACTGAACTATTTAATGTAGTTCATTAGTGAATTGGGATGATTTCTTACGCAACTGTGATAACAGACTATAAACACAAATTTATATTACTTTCTCAGTATAGCAGACATTGTTGGCTGCCGACCCAAACATGAACGGCTCCTTCCTCCACAGTAACATACACTCTATACTGCTGGGGATAACAATGTGCTCACTTGAAGAACTACATTTCCCAGCCTCCCTGAGGTTAAGCATGGCCAGATGTGTTGTAAGGAACTTCCTAGAAGTTTCCTTTAAAAGGAGGGGTGTGGCCTTCCTACATTTCCTCCGCCTTCTATCTAGAATGCCACCATGATGATTAGAGTTTGAGCAGCCATCTTGGACAATATGCTACTTGTGATAAACTAGAGATGATGGAATAGTAAGAAAGAACGAACCTGGGTCCCTTGATGACTGAGAAGTAACCAAACCAGTTCTGAAATGCTGCCTCCAGCTTGCGTGTATGCAAAAAAGAAATTTCTATCTTGTTTAAGCTATTTGTCTACTTTTTAATATGCACATGATTATGTTACCATAATAAATCATTTCTGATGAGCATTTCAGCAACTGGCTTTTTATTTTTAAAAAACTAAAAGACTTTTAGTGAGGTGATGAATTTTTTTGAGACTATTACCGAGGTTTTTATCTTGCCCCATTCATTGATCAAAATAAACTATCTTAATTTTTCATTTTCCATCTGGTTTTCTCTATTTGGAATAAAGTAGTCTAGGAGAGAAAAATCTGCCTATCTGTGGGAAGAAATTTTAAGCTGCCTTATTACTCCATGAATCTGATGAAACTTTTTAAAAATGTAAACTGTTTTATCACTCCATTAATCTCAGGCAAACCTACATGCTCCAGTGATTTCTACCTTCATGCTTATGCTAAATTATATGGTCTACACTGTTAATTTTTAAAAGGCTCAGAAAAGAAAGAGATCAATAATGTTTGGAATAGTTAGGAGAAGCTCCACAGAAGCTCTAAAGGACTTAGACAAGAAAAGAAAGAAGAGTACACAATACAATGCACTGGTTAAGCGTTCGGGCTCTGAAGTCAGTGACTGGGCTCCATCATTTGCTGGCTGTGTGACCCAGGGCAAGTTACTTTAAACTCTTGCTTCAGTTTTCTTATCTGAAAAATGGGAACAGTAGTATCTACCTCATCAGGATCTTGATGAGAAAATTTATGTAGCTGGCAAACAGTTAAGCAATTACAGGCATTCAGTAAGCACTTTTAGAAAGGGCAAAATCTCTGAGATGAGAATGTGTTTAACATGTAAAGATCTGACTTGAAATAAAGATTCTTGTTAGTGAATGGTTGGAAATTTTACATAGAAAAAGAAAACAAAAGGCTTTTTAGAGATTAAATGCTTTTGAAAAATAAAACTCACAAAATATGTATGCCCGTTTGTATGAAAAGATGCTGATAACCTCATTAGGAATAAAAAACCTGAAAATTTTAATACTGAGATTATTTTTGCTCAGAGTATAAAAAATTAAAATGAGTAAGTTTCACAATAGGCGAGGACAGAAGAATTGGGCATTTATGTGTTGCCCAAAGAAATGTAAACTGACACATCTTTTTAAGGAATTTATGGTTATAACTATCAAAATGCTTAACTGTACTGTTACAGAAAAAAACTGAATCTTAATGTTTCTCACAGTTGATGGTTAAATAAACAATAGTACATCCCATCCTGTGAAACAGGATACAACTGTTTAAAAATAATAATAATAAAAGAGTGAAGTATATCTAAATTTACTGACTTGAAAATATTGAGACTGATTTTATGACTAATATTTTTAAATGCTAAGCAGAAAAAGCATGTTGCAGGAAACGCTGGAGAATTAGCCCCTACCCGTAATTTTTTTAACTACAAATATGTCCATCATCAATATGCATATGCAATATGCATAAACTGTGGTGTAAGAGTGAATTATAATTGTTGGAACATAATATTAAACTAAAATAGCAAGCTGCAGAGGAATATAGTTCATTTATAAAAAGTTCCAAAAACCAAAATTATATATATATGTGTATATATACATACACACACTAAATACTCATGATTAAAACCTTTTTTAAAAAATAGAAGATGATAAACATAAAATCCAGAATAGTTACCTCTGAAAGGAGAGGAAAGAGAATGGAAAGGAAAGATATCATAAGGACTTCACAAATGCTAAAATGTTCTTTTTCTTACTCTGAGTATTAAGTACATGGGTGTTCACTGTATCATGATCGTTTCTACCTTATGTATGATTTATACACACTATTATCTAATGAAAACAATTTTGAAACTGCATTGTATAGGCACACAAACATATTAAAAAAAACAAATTTGGAATGATAAAAATTAAACTACCGGTAGTTACCTCTATATGGGGGAGGGGAACCTTCATGTTTTATGTCAGATCCGCCAATTAACAATACTGGATTGTTAAATTATAAATTATAAAATTAATTAAATTTATAAAGTACTTTTCTCTTAAAAATTATAATTGTGAAAATGGTAACCACATGGAAAATACGTTAGGCATACAGCTGAATAAAGAACTATATTTACCCTGTGATTACATCTACTTACCAAAAAATGTGCACATTAACAGGAAGAGCTGGAATTTATATGATCTAATGGAGTGCCTGGATTATGTGTAATTTTTTTATATGTAGTTTTAATTTCTTGGAAGTTTTATTTCTTGGAAATATTTTGTTTTTCATTAGTATGACCTCACTTGGAGAGAAATTAAAGAAAAATGACAACTGCAAGAAAGCCAACTCTCCACCTTCAGGATAGCCAAGTGAAAAATCTACCCACATGGGAAGGCTGAATGAATTACAGCCAATTGACAATGGATAGCACATGCTGTGCCAGTAAGTGCACTCAAAACAACTGGAGAGGATCCCCACCACAGCAAGGAGATTACATCAAAAGGTTCTGAAGTGCATATGTACATTTTAGCGCTTAACTGAGAACTGGTGCTGCCAAGTAAAAGTGCAGCGGGGTAGGGAAAGCTCCAGAGCACAGGGAGTCCAGGAATGTGCTTAAAAAGGAAAGGGGTATGGAAGGATGGGCAGAGAGGGAGAGAGGAAGGAAAAAGTTTTCCCAATATGCGAGGCAGAAATCTGATACGGCATAACAATTACACTCTCAGTATCTATAAAAATATTGTCCAATCAGAAAGCTAAGTGCTGAGGGAACAGAGAATAGAATGACAGGAATGAAAATTTAAAGGAACCCAAAGTGAGAATGAAGAATAGCACCAAAGATACACACTGTTTTGTGGTCTTTACAAATGTCCTCTCTATTCTATCCACTATGCCAATTCCTAAAAACTGGTAATTTCCACAAAGGCAAGAAGAAAAATAGGGGTAAAAGTCTATTTCATCCTACCAAAAATATCACTAATATGAAATTGATAGAAAGAAAACCTTTAAATAAAAAACTAAGTGAAAATAATTCAAAGATTTACAGAGGGAGAATGTAATCTGCTTTCTGAGCTTACCACTTTTTTTTTTTTTTGGTTTAATTCAACATATTTATTATTACAAGGGAATATACAGTGGAGAGTTGTTGTAACCTCTACTGCATTCCTTATGAGCCGGTAGTCAACTGTTGGTCTCTACATTGTGTTTCTGAGGTTCATCCATGATGTTGTGAGCTTACCACTATTAAAAGCAGAGGCTCTATGGAACAAACGCTGATAGAGCCAATTGCTGTTAGGGCACTCCCCCCTCTATTTTCTTTCTTTCTATCAGAGTTTCTCCATGCCCATTTCTGATAATCAAAAATTCAAGAGCTCTTCCCCTACCAAAATATTCTTGATTCCCACCTACAACCACCACCACTCACAACCCACACCTCTCCACCTACCCCACCAGTCTTGCCTTCTCCTTTCTTCCCCAACTTTTTTTTTTTAATTAAATTTTTTTTGCGGGGGGGGCTGTGTTGGGTCTTCATTTTTGTGCGAGGGCTTTCTCTAGCTGCGGCAAGCGGGGGCCACTCTTCATTGCGGTGCGCGGGCCTCTCACTACGGTGGCCTCTCGTTGTAGAGCAGAGGCTCCGGACACGCAGGCTCAGTAGTTGTGGCTCACGGACCTAGTTGTTCTGCGGCATGTGGGATCTTCCCATACCAGGGTTCGAACCCGTGTCCCCTGCATTGGCAGGCAGATTCTTAACCACTGCGCCACAAGGGAAGCCCCATCTATACATTTTTGGTATGTATTTTTAAAATATAGGACTTTTATTCCTTAATATCATTTTTTTACATCTTTATTGGAATATAATTGCTTTACAATGGTGTGTTAGTTTCTGCTTTATAACATCTTCCCCAACTTTTTAATCCATCCCTCTTTTCTCATAAATCTTATTCTCAATTTAGGAAAAAAATCTTGTTCCCACTGCTTCAAACCTTTTCTGAAAATAGGCAGATTACATAGGCTAATGTTTGTTTTTACTTTCTTTTCACTATCTCTTGTCTTTCTGCCCCCAGCTCTTGTCTGTAGTTAATTTTAAAACTTTTGAGTTCCACAAGGCTTAATTTAACAGCAAGAACCCAGGCTCAGTGAATACTTTCATATATGCCTGTGATCAAAGCGTAGGTCTTCTGCTAACAACTACAGCTCATGGATGTTGCCAACAGTTTTCTTTGTTTTGTATAAACGAGAATGCAAATGCTATAAAACCAAGAATATCTGTTTGCCATTTGATTCCTCTCCTATGACATACAATATTGGTCACCAAGTCCTGTCAAATTCTACCCCCAAAATACTACTTGAACCCATTTCTTTCTCTCTATTCCTACTGGCCCTGCATAATTTCTCAGATCTAGACTATTCTAAGAGTCTTCTCTCTGCCTTTGGTTTCTCCACTATTACAATCAACACTACACAAAGCCCACCTCGGTTTTCTCTCTGAAACATAAATCTGATCAGGTCATTATCCTCCTCAAAAGCCTTCAGGCATTCCCCTGTGCATACAGAATAAACGTCCAGCTTCTTCATGTCATCCAATCTGGCGTCAAACATCACCTTTCAGGCTTGTCTCCTATCTATTAAAGACTAAGCATTAAATAAAAATAAGTTAATTTAATAAAAGAATAATTTCCAAAGATATCTAGAAATATTGTATGACTCATTAATGTATTATTTATGTAATTATTTAGGTAACTGATAGATTTATTCATCTCAACCATATACTATTACCTCCAAACTCAAACTTTTACAAAACAGCTAAATAAAGTTCTATCTACCTAATGTATTAAAACTGGATTGAGCTGTTTCTATTTTCAATTCTAATATTAAAATGTAAGGTAGATCACAAGGATTTTAAATCAATAGCTATTTTCTAAAATGAATGTTAACATATATTGCCAAATTTCTCACAGTTTTCTGGAAACTGTTAAAGTCAGCTCTTAAGAGTTCTTAACAGTGTATCACATCTACCATATGAGAAAGTTTGACAACAAAATCAAAGTTACTGTAGGAGATAAGCACCTACCTTAGTGAATCCCATTTGTTTTCCTTCTAGACTATTCCTTGAGTTTACCATATAAACTACCAAACCAGACTACTCATCCTAACACAGTCATTAGAAAAGTTTCCTAAGAACAAGTAAATACTTCTTTTTCAAATCAAATTTATAAAATTTACTAAAGAAGACAGTTTATTAGCTTACACATATCTAAGTATGGGTTCTCATGAGAATCATTCTGTTTAATTAAATGTTATAGGACCTTGCAGACAGACTCAAGAATAGCACCATCTGTCTGGGTTACAAAGCTCAGTTTCACCATGATATCACCAAACAGCAACAAAATATTATTTTCATACATATCTCAAGTAATTTACAGACAACTAAAGAATTTAGTCATCTGGGATCACGACACTTGATTCAATCCATGCAGATGATTACACTCTGTACACGCTGTATGTAAACCAATATACTTTGAAAAATGTTTTTAGTAACTTAGACTTTAGGATTTATATTTCAGAAGGTAAATATTTATGGTCTTTAGTAGCTATGATGTAGATTTATGCTCTGGTATAAATTCTAAATGTTAGACTGTTCAGGTGTTAAATAAATCTGTACAATTTAAAAGTGCCTATTATTTATTTAGCATAATTATCATTTAAGTAAATTTTCCTAAAATATTTATAGCTCTAGGATTATATTGCCACACTTTCTGACAGGATTTCAATTCCCATTTTTTAATGTGAAAAGTATTTTAAGAAGGGAAGGAATTATAAATAAAATCATCTATGTAACATGAAAACCATTATTGAGAAAAATCTCATTGAATTCAGAAGTAGAAAATAATACTTGCCACTGCAACTCAATCTAAATAATATAGGCATGCCTGCTATAGGTAAAACATCCTCTGCACCTCCCCTAACACTGAATATTAAGGCAGACCATGAGAAATTAAAATCCTAAATACGTATGAATGCTAATCTTCACCTGTGGAAGAAGCTGCTGAAAGAACATGTATGGGACACTGGATGACTTCCTAGGCAGTCTCAAATGAGTAAAGCAATGCTAAGTGGAAAAGGTAAGTACTTTGGTCTCACAGACCAAACCTTCTGTTAAAACCTTAAGAAATTATCTCAATTTATTTATCCCAAGGCTCTTCTTTTTAATTCTTCAGCCTAGCCAAAAATGAACCTCAGGATGATATCTAACATTTGCTAGACAGACACAGACAGGGCACAACTTACAATTCTATTCCTCCTCTTATGATAATTTGCTTTGATCCCCAGAAAGCAAAAATGCCACCTCCCCTTAATCTGTCCCAATATCTAGTCTTACCAATCAATGGGCCACTAAATCTACCTCCACTGAAACCGTACTGAAACAAAGGACACTGAAGCACTAGACAAAGAACCTGGGAGGCAACCGTACAAGCAAGGCTGGAACTCTTGGCACACATGCATAATGTATACATGCCAACAGAGTTGGCGCTTGAACTGCCCACCCCGCAGAGTTGAAAATCCACATGTAACTTTACAGTCAGCCCTCCTTATCCACGAACTCAATCAACTGCAGATCGCATAGTACTGTAGTATTTATTTATTGAAATAAACCCGAGTATAAATGGACCCATGCAGTTCAAACCCATGTTGTTCAAGAGTCAACTGTATATCCAAAAGTAGAGTTCTTCCCAGGATTTTTGCTCATCACCTGTAAGACCCCCATCAGAAGGCACTAAATACTGACTTCAGCAACAAAATTTACAGCACAAAGCAGAACTAAAGAGAGAGAAGAAAAGACACTGACCAAAGAAGTATACTTTAAAATTTATAAAATTTTCTGGGGTGGCTGACTAAACTGTCTCTAAAAGAAATTCCATAGGAAAAGGACCAAAAACATATTACGGACAATGGCATCAATATTTGATTCATTTCAAGGGGGCGTATTTTGAAAAAGGCTTCTCATTTGGGCAGATATGTACCTGTTCTGGTGTGACTAGCTCAAAATCAGTTTCGTAACTGTTAAGTGTACAACCCAAGGAGGTGACATTTGACCTACTTAAAACAACCATTAAAGGAAAATAAAAACAAAAATGGTTAACAGTAACAAGCACATCAAGTAAAATGCACATTTTTTTAGCTAAAAAAAATTTTTAAGTGTTTATTCAGGCTCAAGCTCAGTATCTTTAATCTGTGAATTTAAAAAGCACTCAAGTTACAACTGAGATTGTCCACACTTACTCATTTCTTATATGCTCACATCTTTTATTTCTCACAGGTGTCTTGCTCTTTTCCAGCGCTAACCCCATCACCTGGGTTCCTAATACCATTTCCAGCCAGATCGTTTCATCAATTATCAACTTATGTCTTTCATCTTTCTTTCCATCTCTCCACTGCTGTTGCTACTAATGTATAAACACAAATGAGGCTCTTGCCTTCTGAAAAATTTCCTTCATCTACCTTTCAATCTCTTACCTTCCTCACTCCCACATCACTGCTTGCCTCACATCAACCTCCTTCAACTGAAAAGTGTACCATTCATTCATTCTGCAAGCCACTGTAATCCAGATTCTACCCTCAACAGTCATATGTAATGATTTCAAGTACCAAGCTGCCCAAACAGCAAAATTCCTCATCTTTCACTCCTAACCTCTCCCCTTCAAGGTCCACCACAGTTGTCTTTGAAAATTATGATTATTCTTTTTTTTATTTTTAAGTCAGATAAAGCAAATTATATTGCCCACTGAAAGCACATTAACATATATATTCATGACTTAAATGTCTAGGCTTCATGAGAAGTAATTCTGGATCAAAATCCAATTTGTTTTAAATGAACGAAATTTTTTAAATGATAGGTTACACAGTTCAACAATTCCAATTTGTCTATGTAAGAGAGCAATCCTAGAAAAGCTTTTAAACATATTAGTAAATGTAATACCATTTAACACACTTGTTTTTCCTCAATTCATTTCTCATAATAGTTTCTATATTGTCTTGGATTATCTCCCGCTTTTAGTTTCATATCCCATCTGCTCATTTAAGATTCACGTCTGTCCAGTTTCTGAAATATTTGTCACTTTAGTCATTAGCATTTTGTGTAATATAGCACTGTTTTTTTTAAAGTTCAGAACCGAATTATTTTAGAAAACTGATTATTTTAACATCACCATTTCTTAACCTAAATCAGCCTGCCCACACTTCAAATTTTCCACCTAACAAAAACCAGATTTCAACAAGTTTTTGTACTGTTTTTTAAAAGGAAACCAAGAAGCAAGACCATAAATTAGAAGTGCTCTCCTATATACCACTTCAGGAAATATTCTCAAGGACAGACCCAGAGCTGTCAACTGAGCTTCCAAGGAATATCCTTTGCATTCCCCTCTAGCAATCCATATCCATCCATTCCTTCAAGATCCAGTTTAAAACCCCCCTTCTGAGTTTTTCTGGCTGAGTTACTATGCTGTCTGTCCATGCTGCTTTCCCTCTGCATTTACCATCTACAATCTTAGAAACTAAATAGTATATGTAGGTCTTTATTCTACACATCAGACCCTTAGCCCTTTTGTAAGCCCAAGACTGATTTCAATCATTTCTGATGTATATACATGACTGGAAAATGAATATATATTGTCCTAGATTTCTCAAGCATAACGTACAAAAAAATTAATATCTAAATACTAATTTATTGGTTACACCATCCAGTGTGGTCACCCCCAATTCCCTTTTCACTTCACTGAGGCTCGTTAAGTCCTCATTTACCACACAAAATATCAAGTAGAAAGTTTTTCTCTAGGAGTGAGTGAAAGAGGAAAGAAGGGAAGAGCTAAAGGGCAAAGAAATACAAAATCTTTTCCTGATGACATCACAGAACCTATCACTATTCCCTACGTTTTAAAAAAAGTATATCAGTAAAGAGGAAGCAGCAGAGCAGCGGATACCTTCAGGTAGGGATGGGAAAATTGGCTTCAATCCTTGCTCCAAAACTGCTGTTCTTCCATTGGGAAGGAACCACCCTCACCTCTCAACACCCTCTTCAAGCCTCTCTTTCAGACAGCAATCCTCTCCTAGGCCTTGAAGTGGGCCTAGAGTCTGGGTCATCCTCACCTCACTCCCACTGCCCGCAGCATCTAAGATGGGTTTTAGGGAGTGCCTGCTCTGATTGCCAGCAAACTACTCAGAGGAAAAGTACTCCTAATATTCTAAACTTTCCCATAACGATGCTCCCATAAATAGCATTCGAGTTCTATAACACAAGTAATTACGTACAATACAATAGGCAAACCATCATTTATAGCAACAGAATTAAGGGTCTGTTTTTATGTGAAAGCAAACTTACATACAAATTAACTTTTTCTGATATTCAGAATGCTGAAAACCACCTACATGTAAAATTCTACACTTTGGATAAAAACTTAGAACACTATTCATATTCGACATGACTAAGACAAAAAGTACAGATGGGGGAGGGGCTTTCCTTCCTTCAACAAAGTCTAAACAATATTTTTAGATGTTGCCACATTATTAAATGGAAAATAGAAACTGGTTGGTAGCTGAGGATATATACTTTGTTCAAAACAAAGTAAGGGTTGTGACGTGTGTGAAACTAAAACATGATTTAGTCTTTAAAAAGAAAAAGATATTTATTAAGTACTATTTCTGACATTCCCTGAGACAACTCTCAAAATGTTAATAGAACTGCTATTTAAAGTTCAAAGAGCACTCCAGAGCTGCCAAGGAATTAATAGCTTAAACTACTAAATAAGAGCCACGGTTCAATCTCCAGTCTCAGCCAGTCAGAGCTCAGGGCTGGTACAGCAGAATCACCTAGCTTATTAAAGACACCACACAACTGAGAATCACATAAACAAGTGAAAAGTTGTTAACATCTAAAGATGGCTTATTTACAAAGAAAACACAAGAACAATTTAATCTTCTGCTGCCTCCAAAAAAGCACAAATACAATATAGCTGCCATACTTAAAACAAGTAATTTTGCCATTCCAACTTCCTGGTTAACTGCCTAGGGCTACTCTATAACTTCAGTTGTAATTTGCCAGAAGTCTCTTCCTATTAAAAAACATTATCTAGTCATCCAAAATACTTTTCTTAAAAGATACTCAAAAGGATTTTTCACACCTCCTGACCCCCATATTTCCTTCAAGTTTATAGGAGGAACTGAGGCACAAAACCATTATGCAAGCAACCAGATGTAGTCACTAGTAGAAAAAATAAAAAGTTTGAATACCACTCAACTTTCCCTATTACCGACCAGTTTAGTACCCATTTTACTGAGCTCATGCAAAGTAATCTTATAACTGAAGGTTGAGCAAAAGCCCTCTTATATGGCTTAGAGAATGGAAATGAAGGAATTCTGGATCAAGCCCCGAACAAAATCTCCAACAGGTTCCGAAATCTATAGGTTGCCTACCACATTAGACAAAACCTAAATACTAACTGAATTCCTATTCCTTTGAGGTATAAGCATGTCTCCCTTGATCAGCTGGAATTCTCTTTAATAAAGATTTTCTAGAACTCATCTAAAATATTACCAAGCCACAGTACATACAGCCTAGATAATGTATATTCAGAACACAGAGCTAAACAGCTAAATAAATTTTTAAAATAATAATAAATAACATATTGTGATCAGGACCTAAATGGGCAATGAGAACTCCCTTAGGGAACAAGGTGACGAAGAGAATAGTTTTCCAGTCATTCGTTCATTTAACAGAGTTAATTAGCACTTAACTGTGAAGAGAATGGAAAGATGACTTAGGGTCACAGCCCTACAGAAGCTCATATGATTATCACAGGTAGAGAGAAGGAGGTACACGGAAGGAGCAAGAGTGACAAGTTCTACCTGTGGGAGTCTAGGAAATCTTCACAGAGGAGGTGACATTTGACCTCCTTAAAAGATGAGTAGGATTGTGCCAGACATATACACGTGCAAAAAAACTAGGAGCTGGTTCCTGAGTTGGATAGATGTACCTTCTTCCTCATTTCTCTTTAGGATATTAACATTCAATCATGAGAATTACCAACACAAAATGTTCTGTAACACCAATTATACTTTTGAATACCTTATTACCTCTCAAATTAAGCGCAGATGGACTGTGGAACTATATGAGGAAGCTTTATGTGTCTTATGCAAAAATACTTCCTCAGAAATGTATCAATGATCTTGGGGGGGAGGGGGATCACAGTTTTCATGCAATTTAATACCTTTTAGATGATCAATCTTTAAAATTTCTACTCAATATTATAAAGAATTCTATGCACAATTACATATTTTATTTGAAACAAATCATTTCCTCAAATTTAATTTTAATATCAACTGTCTTAAATATATCCAATTAAAGTAGTGACTTAATACAAATTAAGAATTATTCCAGTAAAGAAATCTAGTGAAGACTGAGAAAAAAAAATTTACCTGCAAATCTGCCTAATTCTCTTTATCTTCCCCTTTTCATTTTTTTAAGTTACAAATCTAAACAATGTAAAATAAAGGTACAAATGAAATTTTCAAATAATCAACTCAGGAGGTTCCTTTAACAGTAATGGAATTTCACTGTACTGGAAAAAGTACAAAATGCAGAAAGCTGTCAACCAGGGCTCTGTGCTATTTCACAGTAGTAGAAATACGGTTTTAATAAGTTTCTACCACAATTCATCTGGAATGAGAAAATAAACACTCAGAAATATACATAATAAACTACAGAGTATGAAAATGCCAGTGACATAAACGTTCTCCCTTGGACACCATTGATTCTTCTAATTCTCACCTAGAAATTAATGGAAAAAACTTAATCTTCCTTGACTAGAATCCAAATGCACTCTAAAAGACATTTTATCAGCTTAAAAAAGGAAAACAACTGTACTCCAACAAACATAACTAAAACATGCTAATATAAATGCAAGTAAAACAGGAGTTCCTAAAAGAAGACTATGATAGCCAATTTATGAGGACAGAATCCAACGATTTCAAAACTTAAGTAACAAAACACTATAGTAGGATGGGGAGCTACCATAACATTTTAAAAGCATTTAAAACTATTTTTGTATCAGCTAAAGCAAAGATAGAAAACTATACTGATGTACATAAGTGACTTTATACTAAACAAAAATTGGGCAAACATATACATTTCATTCATGCAAATGAACGTGAATTTACAATTCCTCATTTATGTTAATATTTACCAAGATTAATGGAAAATCATCTCCCCTATGTAATGAAGTGAATTCCCCCAACAGAACAAAGCTAACACCTTCAAATCTTTCGAATAAACAATGAAAGCTTATACTATAAAAAGAAATTATCTAAACAGGATCAGAAAGTTGTTAAATGATTCAAGTGGGAAGAAAAGTCCGAAATTCCAACACACACTACAAATATTGATTCATTAACTCCAAATCTCTAAGCAAGTCCTATGAAACAAATGTGGGTGCAAATTTTTTTTTTAACTATTCCCACAGCACATTTTTAGGCTATCTACCTAACTACCTCACTTTGCAATGCATTAAATGTAATTTCTCGAAATTACAATGTTTATACAATGACAAAAACAGGAATTCTGGTGGCTACAACACACATTGTTTGTAAAGCAGATTAGCACACAATACATTTTAAATAAGTGACACTAAAAGAAATGTCACAGAAATCTTTTTTCTCCATTTCTAATAAATGGCTGCAGTGCACAGCTCAGTAATAATACCTAATATTCAACCATATTACTAATTCTTAAAAACTTTGTCTAATCTCTCTCACTAGCTAACTTTTCTGTGAAATTAACATATCACCCACTTTCAGAAAAAACAACAAATCAGTACCTTCTACTACTATTTCAGAGGAGGAGATTATTATTTTCTTCTACTGAAAATAAGTCAAACCATTCAGAAAAATATCTAGTCTGCGAATTCCCTGGCAGTCCAGTGGTGAGGACTCTCTGCCAGGGCACGGGTCCGACCCCTGTTCAGGGAACTAAGATCCCACAAGCCAGGCGGCATGGCCAAAAAAAAGAAAAATATCTAGTCTACCTTTGAATCAAACTTTGAGGAACAGTTGAATTAACTGTTCATTAAAAAAAAAAATCCACATAAACAATCTTATTACTATTTACACTGAATTTCACTTCAATTTTAAATAATTTAACAAATATAACTATAGAATACGCTTATCTTTTGCAAATACATGATACAGAGAATACAGTATAAACTGGTGACAGTATCTTTCTTATTACTCTCAAGAGCAGAGGAGACCTTTGAAAGTGTTTGATGAATACAATTAACTCACAATTAACTAGGCTAAATTAGCCAGTGAACAAAAAAGATGAATCAATCCTTCCAAACCTAATTAATATAATCCACTACTATAACTTAATGTTAATTAAAAGAGTGCCTTAAGAGATTTTTTTCTCCAAATACCTAACACAATCATGAAAAAAAAATGCCAAAATATTCCAAAGAAAGTGCTAAACTACATAAGCACCTGGCATAAACTCAACACTCATTGTCCTCAGGCACCGCCCCCCCCCCCCGCCTTTATTCTCACAAAGAAACAGCCCCAACCTAACTTCCTCTCAATGAGCACTTCAAGCAATAACACAGATATTTTGCAGCATATAAGTCTTAGGTACATTATTTTCTCTTTAAAATTATGAACACGTACAAATGGCTCTTTAAAATGGTCCAATAAACTGCTACACTATGCCTTAAATTGCTGTCTATTATGTACTTAAAAATATTTACTAGCAATTGGAGGTTAATATGGCAATTATTACTGGGTAGCTATTATTGCTATTAAAAATATATAAATACTGCAACACCATGCACTACTAACAACTAAACACTGAACAGAAAACATACATTAGCAAATTATAAACATTTTCATTCAACAAAATGAACCGTCATGGAAAAAAGATGCTTTATGTGTAAATACTAAAATTGGAAATTGGGATGAAAAAATACCCTGTATATTTACTGGCACTTGAGAAGATTAATCATTCCTTCTTCCTCATTTTCAATTGATAGTCCTCCCCATCTGGTTCTAACTCAAAAGAATAGATCTCAAAGTTTCTACATTTACAACTATCTTCCTTCTCTGCAAAAACTATAAGAAATCTCTTCAGAAAAAAGGAAGCAGGTCAACAACAGATTACCTTAAAATCTTCAAATATAGAATGAATGGTCCTTAATAGGAATTATGTACTAATGTGTGTTTCAATTGAGGAAGGAAGAATGATACCATCCCCCAACTACCCCATAGTCAGGAAGATGCTAAGCAAATAAAACAACATGAATGTGCAGCACACATAATTAAGAATTAGACTGCTGTTGTGTCAAACAGTATATACTTAAATCTAGTTAAAGGACACAAAATCGCTTTTCTCCACATCACCTCGACTGAGAAACAAAAGTAAAGAAACAAAACTAAAGATGTACTTAACATCTGGAAATTATATCTTTCCACAAGGGTGAGTTGACATACCATAGGGTTCACTCGTACACTTTCCAAAAGGGCAGATTTAACACACTTATCTGAATTATAACTGAGTGAATATATAACAAGAGTCTCCTGGAAATGTGATGGACAGCATGAGAAAACAGTTTTGAGTCACAAAGGCACAGCCAGGCATGCATTTAATGCAGTAGCTACAAATTTCACAACTGTAAGAATAAGAAACACATACAATGACCCATATCATATATACACAATGGCATCTTTCACATGTTAGGAAAAGGGGGCAGGGGGTGACAAAGAATTTAGGAAATGTGATGCCATGCAGCAGAAATATCAGAAAGCAAAATAAGTAAAGGACTGACAAAAACCTTAAGGCATCTGACTGCACAAATCAACTTTTGCTAAGCCATATGAACACCTCAAGGTAACACAAAGTGGGTGGATCATTACTGTGTTACAGAACTTTATAATCTCTAGCTTACATTTCAATCTACATTAATATGAGTATCTAGATAAATTCTCTATAAACAATAGTTTTCTCTGCTCAAAACAACTGCAGGCCAAAAAGAAAAATACATGCCATTATAAAGCACCAAGAGTTCTTATAATACATGCTTTATTTTGAACGGGTAATGATTTTATCTCCTTTGGAATTATTCTATACAATGTACTTCAGGCAACATATTTTTGTTATCCCAGGTTGCTGCTATATCTAATTTACAAGAAAATGCTCAATTTGGAATGAGAAAAATTTACAATATCAGCAGTTCTTTAACCGATTTGTAATTTTTTTAATTAGCACCAATCCACCCTCCACCTAAAAGAGAATGTAGACATTCTATAGTCCTTTAAAAAAAAAAAAATCAACCCATGCCTTTCCGCATTTCAAAGTTGCTACCTAAAGAGCAATTCTGATTAAAAAAAGAAAAAGGTATATTCAAAAATCAATTCCTGGTTTAAAGAGGTTTAGGAGAGAAATACCCAAAGCACAAACCTTTAGTCAGTCATAAAGCACAGAGTCCGCTCCCACAAATTGTTTCTACAAAAGAATCTTAAACATCTTATCTCTATCAACATTATCATCCTTACTTAAGCTTTAAAAGAAAAGAAAAAGAAAAAAGGTAGAAGAAATGATATATACTAAAGACTGGCTACACATGGATTTTTATTTGTCTACAAAATGTACTGTATATAAATTAGCCACATATATACAAGCCATTACCAGTCAGCATGATATATGGTTATTTGGGGGCTCTCTCCTCACTAATATTGGTCTACTTGGTTATTTTAATTCCCTGATAAAGTGTCAACGTGGTCACCAGCCGCCAAACAAAAACCTTTTAAATACCCCTTAATCAATGTTTGCTAATCTATGGAAGTCCCTGAATCTGACTAATACTAAATGATAGACTGAGAGAAGAAAACAGGAGGCAAAATGAGTTTTATTCCCATATATTAAATGATCAAGGGAAAATTATCACAGTACAGAGAGTAAGAATCGCAACTTATAACTGATTTTAAGATTAAATATCCGAAAAAAATGCTAGAAAAAAAAAAGACCTGATCCTAGTACAAAGCACAGATACTATGTCACTCGGTCTTTGTAGGTAAAAATTACATTTTGACTTTTTTTATCTGCATAATGAAATATATTTAATAAAATAAAGCTTCCATTCGAAAAGTTGGCAAGAATTTGTACTTCTCCACTAGTCTCAAAGAAAAAAAAATCTATGCTATCCATAATTAAATGTAACTAATTACAATTTGAACACTAAATTATTTATCCAGTGTAAACAAGGATTAAGAGGAAATAAAGCTCTATCTACAGCAGAGGTTACAGAAAACAATTTCCAAAATGCATGTTCCCCAAAGGCAGTCCCCCCAAAAGGGTACACAACTTAAACTAAGTTGAGTTTTTTCAAGCCTAAATTAAACCGTTCAGCCAATTTTCCAATTATATTCTACGCTTGAAACATAATTGCCCTACATCTGTTTACAAATCTTTGCTCAATATTTAAACAAATTCGTAGTCTCCCGGGCACATAGTTCTACATACAGTAACTCATGCACAAAGCACATATTTAAAGATCACGCACTGCAATTATTAGCCTAAACGCCAGGTTTAACAACGTGAATGTTTTCAGAGCTAGGTAATACGACCCAATAAAAAGCAAAGATGGCATTTACCACCAAATGTCACTGCCACCGCCAGGAAAGAGTTGCTGGAACCCTATACATTTTTAATTTCGATGAACCTAGACGGCGTCGTCGGGTGCCAGGCTTCCAGGAGAACAATTGACACCCTAACTGCTTCAAGATTAAGGCAGGCGATTCAAATCCGAAGGAAAAGTTGTCAATTATCAGAGAGACAGCGCGAGAGAGGCGAAGGCAGATAAAAGCGATGTTATCAAACCGCCCAGCTTGTTGCTTTTGTGTGTGTGTGTGGATTCGTTGTTAGGAGAGAGAAAACAGTTTTTAAAAGACACAGGAGGAGAGAAAGAAGAAAAAGCTTTCTCCACCTTCCGTCGGCTCGGTGCAATGGCTTTACGGCTCTCCAGCGTAGTAAGCCCCGAGAGGCAGACGGCTGTCGATGTTTACAATCCCGGGAGCTTCGGGTGCAAGAGTCCTTTACTGACACAATCGCATTCAATCAACTGTTTTCGGGCGAAATTGCAGGTGTCATTATGGAATTTTTTTAAAATTCAAAAGGCGGGCGGGCGGGCAGCCGATCCGACACAAGGGGGAAAAAGCTGCTTATCGCAGGCGCGGGCATCACAAGGCAAAGCCTTCCACATTTAGGGAAGAAAAGGGGGGGAAATGGGAGGGGAAGGGGAGTGCGATTGCAACAGAGGGTGGGCGTTCGAAGTGCGACCCAGAATCCGCAGCTTTGAGACTTCCACATGCAAATTCCACGCCGAGCGCCGCGCTCACAAATGATTTTTAAAGAGCCAAATAAACACTGGAAGGGATCCAAGGCGAGGGAGAGACGATCCAAAAGGGGGAGAATCGGCGAGAGGCGAACGGCGGGGAGAGGCGAGGGAGGGGCGAAGTCCCGGCGGCGGGAGGAGAAAGTTGGTCGGCGGCGGAGGTCGGCGGCAGAGGTCGGGGACCCCCCCCCCGACACAACCCCCTCCCCGCAGCCCGACTACTCACCAGCGAGAAGAGGTTGGAGTGACAATCCTCCAGGCTCGCCCCGTTCGCCACCCAGTTCGCTGCCGCAGTCATGATCCTCCGCGAGCCCGGCCGCCAGAGCGGGGCATGTCGGAGCGAGGCGTCCGAGGCGAGGCCGGGCCGGGCGGCGGCGCCTCGCCGGGGAGCGCGGGGCGGCCGGGCCGCCGCCGCCGCCGGTGGAGGGCGCGAGGGCCGGCGGGCGGGCGGGAGGCGCCGCGGCGACGCCGCGCTGGGGGCGGCGGGCCCGGGCCGGCGGGGGGGTCCGCGGCGACCGCGCGGCTCCTTCCTGCTCGGGCGGCGGCGGCGGCTCCCGCGGCTCCGGCGGCGGCGGGGGGCGCTGTCCGCGCGGCCCGGCGCCCTCCCCGCCTCTCAGGGCCGCCGCTGCCTCCCGGGCCGGCGCTGCGGGCCGGCCGCCGCCTCCGCCTTCCCTGTTCCTCAGCCGCCGCCGCCGCCGCCTTGTTTATCTCCAGCCACCGACTCCCCCTCGGCCCCCGCCGGCGCGTGAGGGGAGGCGAGCCCGAGTCGCCGCCGCCGCCTCGGAGCCGCCGCCGCCGCGGAGCGCGAACTCGCGAAGGGGGGGGTGCGGACGAAGCCAGCGGGCGACCCCGGCAGCCGAGCGACGTCCCCTCCTTCCTCTTCCTCCCCCACCCCCCCCTCCTCCCCAGTCAGCCTCGCTTCTCCTCCCTCCCGGGGCTCGCTCGCTCTGACAGCAATGGCGGCCGCCGACCGCGGCTCGGCCCGCCATTGGCTGGCGCTGCGTCACGTGACGGGCGCCGGCCGCGCGGGGGGGTGGCGGAGGGGGCGGGGGAGGGGTCGGAGCGGCGGCCGCGGCGGCTCGCGGGCGGCGCTGCTGAGCCGAGTGGGGCCGGATTCTCCGGCCGAGAGAGGGAGGGAGACGGAGACCGAGACGGAGAGGGAGAGAAAGAAGTGCAGGCGACGCGGCTCTGGGGCGGGCGCGCGGGCAGCGGCCGGGCCGGCGGCCTCGCGCCCCGCCCCCTCGGGTGCTTAGACCTCCGCTGGGCGCGACTGCGAGCCCCGGGAATGCCCGTGGAGGTGGCTGCGGAGGACTCGGGGCCCCTTGCCTGTGCCCCGGACCGCCCCGGCCGGCTGCGTGGCAAGGGCTCGCCGTGGGCCAAGCAGAAGATCCAAGTGTTTCGGGGGTGTCTCCTCGAGGTCTCACTCCGTCCTCCGCGTTTTGCAGATGAGAAAACTGAAGCACAAAGAGATTAAGTCACTTGCCCGAGGTTGCACAGCTGGGAAGAGGAGGGGGTGGGATTCGAACCCCTGCACCCAGGCACAGCGCAGCTAAGGTCTTGCGTTAAGGTTTATAAGCCTCACCCAGGGAGCGCTAACTGTGAATACAGAAATGCCTTTCGAGCCCTTACTCCTAGGCACTGTGTGTATGCATTCATTCTTTGCATAAATGCTTCCTGATCTCTTGCTTTGTGCCAGAATATGTATATATTTTTTAAACTACCAGACACTGTACTAGGTCTGGTTGGGAGCAGACCTTCCCTCCTGGCTCCATTCAGTCAATAACCAACATTTCTTGAGCATACAGCATGGGAGTCTGGAGGAATGCCAGTATAAGGAGGCTCTTCCCCAGCCCTCAAGGCCTGTGCTCCCTGCAAAGGTGGGGAGGAGATAACTTCATTAATAAGCCCCCAAACGTGGAAAAGCCATGCAGATTGGATTTAAAAAAGGAAGAATGGGAAAACAGCAGAAAGATGGAGTGTAATAAAAGGAAAGAAGTCTTAGACATGCGAATTGAGCTTTGGAACTACCGCAAATAACTGTTAAAGCAAAACCCAGGAGCAGCATGTAGTATTACCATGGCTGACACTAGGTTATAACCCACCGACACTGTTAAAACGAATGTACCTACATTATTTCACATAGTCCTCAGAACAGTCACATAAAGAAGATACTGTTATTATCCTTAGACTACAAGTCAAGGCTCAGAAGTGCAGTGACACCTCCAAGCTCTCCAGTTAGTGAGTGGCTCAAACCCAGGTCTGTGTGGCTCCAGAGCCCAAACCTGAATCCAGAAGGCTCTGTGAGCAGAGGCCTGGAGATGACTTTGGCACCCCCCGTTGTGTTACCTTGACCACCATGGTTCAACTCTCTGACCCTCATTTCTCAATCTGTCAAAAAGGGGTCCCAGTTGCTGACCCACTGACCTCAGGCCAATTTTGTGCATTTCTATTAAGATTTGTTGATGAAAATGTTTAGGAAAAAAAAGTCAAACCACTTTATCAACATGCATGGTGTTACTTCGGCCTGAGCAATCAGACAGTGTGATGGTCCATCATATCCAGGTGTGTTTATATCCCAGGATATCATCTTACACACCTGGTCACCAAATTCTCATTCTTCAGTAAGGTTTTTAAAAGTCTCCCAAAGCAACCTAATATTAGAAAAATGAGAACAGTACATGGACAGTTTACAGAGTAGGAAAGACATATGGCTTTCAAATATATAAAAAGATGTTCAACCTCACTTGTTGCAATGGACAGAATGTTGGTGTCCCCCTAAAATTAATATGCTGTAACTTTCCCACTGTGATGGTATTTGGAGATAGAGCCTTTGGCAGGTAATTAGGTCACAAGGGTATAGCCCTCATGATTGGATTAGTGCCCTTGTATGAAGAGACAGGAAAGATTTCCAGCCTTCAAACACTCTCCCTCCTTCCCTCCTAACCTCCCTCCATCTCTCTCTCCCCACCTTGCCCCACCCACCAACCCCCCTGCCCTGTGAAGACAGAACCGGGAAAAGGGTTCTTACCAGGAACCATATTGGCTGACACCTTGATCTTAGACTTCCCAGCCTCCAGAACTGTGAGGAGTAGATTTCTCCTGTTTAAGCCACCCAGTCTATGGTAACTTGTTACAGCAGCCCAACAAGCAGACTAAGACACTCATCATAAGAAAAACAGCTATTAAAACCATAATAAGGGACTTCCTTGATGGTCCAGTCATTAAGACTCTGAGCTTCCACTGCAGGGGGCGTGGGTTCCATCCCTGGTCGGGGAACTAAGATCCCGCATGCCCTGTGGTGCAGCCAAAAAACAAAAAAAAAGCATAATAAGTATTGACAATATTTTAAAAGCTTAGGCAACTGTGAAGAGAAGCAGAACTCTCACTGTCAGTGGGAATATAAATTAGCACCACAGCTTTGGGTGTCAATTTGGAAAAGATCAAAATTTATAATGGACATTCCCTTTGACCGAGCAATTCTACTTGTAGGAGGTTATCCTACAGAGATACTTGCACAGATGTATAAAGACCTGTAGTGCAAGGATGTGAACTATAGTACTGCTTGTAGAAATCAACTTACATGCCCATTATTTGGGGAGTAGTTAACAGTATAATTTAATCCCATGCAGCCATTAAAAATAATGAGTTAGCACTATGTGTACTGACAGTGCTAACTATCATTAGCACAAAAAGGGATTATTAATTGACATATCCATGGAAGGTTGCACCAGAGACAATGGTAATATCAGTTGCCTCTGGGGATAGAGAGTCACAGTGGGAAGAGAAATTACTTTTCACTGTACTGTTTACATTTTTTTAGCCAAATATATATATTACCTATTCAATACAATAAGTTATAAACAACACAAATCAATCAATAAAATTGAAAACAGAATAATCAATCAAATAAAAAAGCAAATAAACAATGCAAAAGGGGATAAAAACTTCATCTGGGGAGATTTGCTTGACTGTCAAAGCCAAGGCCCCAGAGTAGAAGAGAAAAGTTCAGAAGTGCAGTGTGCAATTGCCCTGGCAACATAAGTACAGAATGAGGACCCAAGGGAACCAGGTTCTAGTCTCAGATGTGCCACTGAGCGGCCCTGTTATCTTAGACAAGCCTCCCGACTGCTCTGGGCCTCAGTTTCCTCCTGTGTGAAAAGGCAACATGGGTGATCCTCCATGCTAGCTCATTTCTAGCAAAGAAACCCTTGACTCTGCACTGTGGAGATGACTGATAAATATCTGCAGAGTCTTTAATAGAGAAAGCAATGGGAGGTGATGGAGAGCCTCAGGAGATAAGATCAAAACCAAACCAAACCCATACTGGTGACTAGGAAGCAGCAAGACATCAGGTACTTCTGAGTCCAGTTCCCCATGTGGGGGGCTCATCAGAAGCATCCTTGTTCATGACCAAGTTTCCCCATTAGTGAAAACGCCTAACTGCCCAGGCAGGAAATAGACGTGCCCCTATGCACAAGTCTCAGGTCATATTCTGAGAATGACAGTTTAGTTCCCTTTCATGGTTACCAAATGTAATGGCAGAGAGAAGATGGAAGCAAAAATATAACCAGAGGAGGAACCACCCTACTAGAAAGACCACAGGAAGTCGCCACAGCTGCAGGGTGGGAGTATTTTGTAGGAGTTAAGAATACAGCTTCAGAGTAAGACAGATCTGGGTTCCAATCTCTGCTCTGTGGTGCACTAGCTGTGCAGCCTTGAGCAGGTCACTTAAGCCCCGTGACCCCCATTTCTTCCGGTGGGTGGACCTCCCAGAGTGACAGCACAGGGCGAGGTCTTAGGACAGTGCACATCCCCATCGGCAGTGATCAATAAATTATAACAAGCACAGTCACTTGTCCATCCTCGTACAATGGAAAGTGGCACCCAGTCACATCACTTGGGGTTTTTTTCCCTTTAACCTCAGCTTTATTGGATTTATCTTGTTGTAAATAACAAAAGTTACAAAATGCTAGCTGTAACAAGTTAAACAACACAGGAGTATGCTAAGGAAAAAGGAACACTCTTTTCTCTACCACTGAATTATCCAAACTCAACCAAATTGTTATGAATCCTTACTCTGCTTCCTACAAGCTCATACCAAATCATGCAATGTAAACACACATTCCTAAGGGAATTTTTTTTTTTACTTTTTATGAAAAAGGGATCATGTCACATATATTACTTTGCAAGCTGTTTTTTTTTTTCCACTTAATTTATCACAAATATACCTCTAGGCCTATATATCTAGATCCAACTCCATCTTTTATTCGTTGTATAGTGTTTCATAGAACACCTGTGCCATAATTTATCCAATTATTCCCCTATTTCTGAACCTTTGGGTGGTTTCCAGTTTTTTCCTACTATAAATAAGGGTGCAGTAATATCCTTATCCATATATCCTTATGTACTGACACTTTTATTTCTGTAGAATAAAGTCCCCAAAATAGGATTGCTTTTTTATTGTTAATAAATGTGTATTTTTACTGTTAATAAATACAACCAGAAGTCTTTCCCCAAACACTGTAGCAATTCACACTCCCTCAAGCAATACCGGAAGAGAGTATACTTCCTCACCACCTCGCCAGCACTTGGAAGTTGCCAATCTTTTTAAAATTTTTGCCAACCTGATGGTGAAAAATGGCGTCATTGCTGTTTGAATTTGCTTTCCCAAACTCCAGTGAGGTGGATCTTCTCTTAGGTCTCTTGACCATTTGCACTTCCTCTTGAGGTTTTTTTTTTTTTTTTTTTTTTTGCTATTCAAGTCAGCAGCTGAGAACAAAAAGAGAAACAAAGGCAGTCCCAGTGAGATCAGTCAGGGGTTTGGCACAATGACAAACACCGGTCTTGGGTCCCTCTCACATGGTGTGGACAGGCCATTCATTCCATAATTCCAGAAAGACACTTACAGACGCTTCCACGAAGCAGGCCTATCCTTTTCATTCCTTCACTTTCATAATTCAATTTTTAAGTTGAGGTTTTAGGTTCCCTCTGAGAGAATGGTCTTATACCAGTCAAGCTGTGGTGCCTTGGGCAATAACAGCTCCGCTCCTAACCATCAAGGATTTCCTAACTGTTCTAACCCCTCCCCTAAGGCGGTGCAGAGGATGAAGTAAAAACAATAGCAGTTGTTGCTGGCTCGGAGCACGGCTTGAGGTCTGGCGAAGGGCGAGAACTTTAGGGCTGGACGACACCTGGTCCAGATCCCAGCCTTGCCACTGAACTTTTTGACCTCTTGGACGGTGATTTAAACTTTCTGTGCCTCAGTTTCCTCATCCCTAAAGCAGGGTCATCCTTGTATCTGCCTCTTACAGCCAATGTGACTATTCAATGAGTTATTGCACACAAAGCACTCAGCACCCGCCCAACACATAATAGGTGTTCAATAAATGTCAGAGACTCTTCAGACCCAGAGCTTTTTATAAAATGTAGGCGGAGATGGAACTCCAAGAAACACCATCAAAGAGATCATTTAAGCCATGATTTGAGTTTTTAAAAATCCCAATGAGCTTCAATTAACTGTACTCAGTGGCATTTTACCTACACTTACATACAAAGGACTCTTGCTTCTGGTAGTGTTGAGTTTTGAATGAATTTAGCAGCCCACGACAAATGGCTTTCTAATAGCCAATAATAAAGAAGTATGTGAATGTCCCCCGAAATTTTTCTTTGACTATGCTGCCACTTGACCAAAAACAAGTGACCACATGCATAAATTTTCGGCCTCCACTAAGTTTACATATTGCACACTCTGGCCATGGCAGGTGGTGAAATATATTATATGAAACTAAATTCTGTTTCCTCTGGATGGACCCACATATACACATACACTCTCTTGGAATCTGAACGGCCTCACTTACGACAGCCAACTCTGCTTTTAGGGTGAACAAAATCACCTCTAAGAGAAGAGGGTGTCCACAAGGTGGATTCCGTAACTTTTCCTCTCCAGGGTTGTGCAAGTGCGAAGTCAGTGCTCACGAAAGAAACGGCCTGCCTGGGTGGCCCAGAGCCAGACTGTGCACTGGGAGGGGAGATGCCAACTTCTCTGGCAACTGTGCCAGCCTATCTCACCCTTTCTGCTTTCTGTGCTCCAGGCCAGACCCAAGTGTCCAGGGGTTTTGTAAGGAAGAAAAGGTCTTTTCACTGGTGGCCTAAATCAGGGACTTCAGCTGAGGTCTGGATAGGTGAGAAGGCAACTGATGGAGCCGCCCTACCCGTGTGATACTGCTCTTTGAGAAGTGACATCCAGGTCCTGGCACGTTAGACAAAGGCCACCATCCTCCAGGAACCAGACCAGTTCCCTCCAAACTATCTGGCACTTTAAGTTCCCAGCCTGAGAGGACACTTTCCCTGCTCCCTGGCACAGGGGTGCCAGCTCCTTGCTGGCTGGGTCCCTGCCTGGGGGCCAGATCTTGCTTTTCTGCAACAGATCATTTTATTTAAAAGCAAACCTTAGAAAGAGCACGCTCCTTTGCTCAGGCAGCACTTTGGAGGCAGGAAAAATGCCACATGTGAAACTTGAGTCATCATTTTGTCTTCACGTGGCTTCAGTGACAGGTTCACTGGGCTCCTCCGGTCACCTGGGTTATAGGTTCTCAGCAAGGATGAGTCAAGCAACTCATCTCTCCCGCTTGAGTCTCAGTTTTTCCTTTTTAAAATGGGCTGCCAACCTCTCAGGACGCCGGTGAGTTATAATCCATTGTTTTTTTTTTTAATTGCGTACACAATTTCTCCATTTTCAAATGTGCTGACTGCAATAGTCAGTTGAGGATGGAAATGGAGTATATCTACAGAGTCACTCTGTTGCTATTGTCGGTACAGATCGCTTCCCCAAGGAAATAAATTACATTTCATTCTCTATCTATTGTTTACTTTATAGTCTCTTGATCTTACTTTGCTGACTTCTTGTAGATTTTCCGGTAGCTTGGTTCCCACTTAATCACAACAGCTTCTATAAATGTTAGCGAGTTGTGTTATGGGGATTTGCTACCGGCATTTCACAACGGTTACTGAACATAGAAGCCCCTTCTTTATTCTACCAAAAATACCTCGGTAAATATTCCCCTCGCTTAAAAAAAATAATAGACCCTTAAAACGATTTTCCAATGAGCAGACTTTATTTCATGTTAACCATGCCGTAACTCAAACCACATTTTGCGTTGTTCTATATTTGTGGTTTTATGAAGAGGTCACTGTTTACACAGCACGTGCACCCCGATGAGCCTGTTCATTATAATCTAATCAGCCACATCTCAAAATCCCAACAGAAGACGGGCTTTCTTCTCCCAGGCAGAGCTGTGTGGTGCAACAGAAGGAGGCCAGTAAAGACATGCCGCCAACCATATACCCAGTTACGCTCCTCCTTACTGTACCATCTTTTCAGGAGGGGGCTGTCTTCTGAATGTGTTTACGGAGCTCATTTTATGCCGGGTATCTACTTGTCAGAACTATCTTATGAGGTAGATCCTATCCCTATCCTAGGATCCTATCCTACCTGAAGCTTGCTCACTGCTGCCATCTGTACTAAGATGAGGTTAGAGGGCTCCCCCATGCTTCGACACCCTCTACCCCTTATTTGGGCTTCCTGTCTTCTTCATAGGCCCACTGTGCCTCCCCACAAATGGTCCACAGGGGCCTGGAGCAATGCAGCTCTGCCACTTACCAGCCATCTGCTCTTGGAGAAGCAGCCTCACCACTCTGAGCCTCGGTCTTCTCATCCATAACGTGGGCATAATTATCCTGGCTTCATGGGAACTTTGGTAATAATAATAACAAGCACGGGCATATTTATTGAGCACTTCCCATGTGCCAGGCCCAGGCCCAGGTACTTTAATACCATGAGCTTGTTTAATCCTCCTGTGAGGGAGATACTATTATCATCCCATTTGCAGATTGGGAAAGTGAAGGCTGAGATGGAAATATCCAGAATGTGCCCCCTCCAAGCCTAAGCCACTGGCCCCTCTGTTGCTCCCACCCCCACTATGTTCTCTTTTCCACACAGCAGTCAGAGGGAGCCTAATCAAACCTAGGTCAGATCACGTCACTCCTCTCTGCTCTAAACTCTTCCATGACTCCCACCTCATTCAAGGTAAAAGCCAAACACTCCATCAGCGCCTGCAGGGCCCTGTGTGAGGCCCTTGGCCTCTTGCTCTCTTGCCAGTGTCCCCCATGCATGCTCTGCTGCAGGCCCGTGACCTCCCTGGAGCTCTTCTCACAGACTCAGCCTCAGGGCCCTGGCCCTTGCAGGCCTCTCCTCCCCTTGGCTTAGATGGCCCCCACAGTGGAAAGACCCTCTCGGACCACTGCACCTAAGATAGTGTGCCCCATCCCTCCTTCTTACACCCCTCACTCTGTTTAGTTTTCTCTTAGCATTTAAAATCCCCTGACATATATTTGCTTTTATATATTTTTGCTGTCTCCCCCTCCTCCTATTAGAATATCAGGGTGATAGAATATAAGGTTGGTTTTTTTTCTCCTCTTCGTTCACTACTGTATCCTCAGTGCCTAGAACATTGTTGGTGTTTAACAAATGTTTGTTAAATGAAGGAATTACAAACCGATACTAAGCAGTAAGTCCTTGGCCAGTGCCTGGCGCAGAGCAAGTGTCAATAAACATTGTCTGTTATTTTCAGAGGTGTTAAACCACCTTGGGCCACAGACTGCTCTTCTCCATGGCAGGAGGACGGGGGCAGCGCCAGCCCTGAGCCTTACTCCACCTCTGTCCAGAAAAATGAGTCCCACGAGAGCTACCAAAGGGCTGGCTCCCCCCAGGAGCAGCTTAGAGAGGACAGCAGCCCTTCCTTGCCTGGAGGCGGGGCAGGGGTCCCAAGCCAAAGAGGAGGGCGTCTCCCAAGGCTTCTCAGGGGTCTGCAAAGTCACAGTGTATCTTTAATAGCCTGAGCAGACAATTGCCCTCCAGAGCCAGAATCAGAGTCACATGACGTAGCCTGAGCATCTCAGTTGAGTTCTGTGCCTCACCAAACAGACTGGCCTGCATGGAGGATTAAATTCTGTATCATAATTCGATTTTCCCTGTAATTCTGAAAGTAACACATGCCCTATAAAATATTCAAGCATCAAAGAAATGTGTAATTTAGAAAATGAAACACCCCAACCCAGGTAACTTACTGTTAACAATTCAGCGTACTGGATATTCATCTAGATTTTTTTCTTCCCTAAGCATATTCTAACATTTACTATTATTCTTATTACCTACAAAAATGGGATCATACTGTATACAGCTTCTGCACTTTGCTTTTTTCCCTTAATCGGGTTTATTGAGGTATGATCTACATATAGTAAAATCCACTGGCCTTAGTGTAGAGTTCTACAAGTTTTGACAAAACGTCTAGGGTTGTGTAAGCCTCACCACAATAGAGATTTAGTACAGTTCCAATATCCTCCCAATTGCCCCTTTGTAATCAACCCCTTCCTCCACCCCAAGCTCCTGGCAATGACTAAGCTGTTCTCTGTCCTTATGTTTTACCTTTGCCAGAATGTCTTACAAATGGAATTACAGAGTACATGGCCTTCCACTCAACATAATGTATTTGAGGTTCCTCCATTTTGTTGCATGAATTAGTGGCTCCTTCCTTTTTGTTGGTGTATAATATTCCATTGTATGGATGTACCATGTTTTGTTTACCCATTCATCAGTTGAAGGACATTAGGGTTGTTTCCATTTTGAGGGGATTACAAATAAAGTCACTATAAACATTCACACACAAGTTTTGGGGGTGAATATAAGTTTTCATTTCTCTTGGGTAAATACTCACGGGTGGGATGGTTGGACCATATGGTAGATATATATATTTAACTTTATATGAAACAGCCGAACTGTGTTCCAAAGGGGCTTTTCCACACTCCTTGCTTTTACTTTTGACTTAGCAGATATGTTATTACCTGATAATATGTATTTATTTGTTTGTGAAAAACTTTCCCATCAGAACGTAAGCTCCACGAGGGCAAGGACATTGTCTCCTTTCTTCACCCCTGCATCCTCTGCCTAGAACAGTGCCTGGAACATAGTCTGTGCTCAAGAAACGTCAGTAGGATGAATGAGTTCTGAGCCCACAGACCTCCTTCCGTGTGAGGAAACATAGAACCACGTAATTAACCCGCCAGTGGCAGCGCCGTGGATGTTGCTGTCTGGCTGTGTCTCACTTGTCTCCACTAGTCCCCTTGTTGTGAGTCCTTGGTACCCTTCAGTTTTTCACTTAGAGACGAGACTAAATTGATGGGCTTGCATATTTCTTTGCAAACTTGTGTGAGTTTTTCATTAAAACAAATTCCTGTAAGTAGAATTGCTGAGTCAAAGGATACAAAAGATTGCAACTTGCATAGATTCTGCAAAAAGGTTACACCAATTTACATTTCTGCCAAGAGTGGAGGACATAGCCTGCTGCGAGAGATTATCTGCTTCGCCACAGCCTTACCTACAGTGAGGATGGCCAGTTGGGATAAGTGTTAAATCTCTGCTGCTGAAGGTGTCAGAGTCATCAAGACCAGGGCTTCCTGGATTTTTGGATTTCACACTCTCCAGAAAGAATGGTGGAGACTGACACAAGACAGCTAGCTTCTTGTTTTGCTAAGAAAGGACCAAAAAAAAAAAAAAAAAAGCATCAAGACTAAAATAAATCTATCTATAAAACATAGTACCTCCTATGGTCTTATAAATAAAAGGATATCTCGCTCCATTGAAAAATTGGAAAGGCAAACTCTGAGAATAAAATCGGTCTAATTGTCATCCAGTTGGACTTGGTTTTTCCATTTCACCGTGAATTGGGGAAAAGAATGGAAAAGAATGCAGCCGGGTCTTGCAGATGAGTTTGGATGGGAGCCTGGTTAATACCAGCAGGCCTGCGTAGGTGACCCTGCAAGGGCTTTACCTGAGAACCACAAAAGGTAGTTGGAAAAAAAATGAAACTGAATGAGGGAAGAAATGAAAGTGTTACAATTAGCTAATTGGACTCAGTTCTTCTGGATGTAGCTTTATCTCCCCCACTGTGCCTGGAGTTCTCCTCCACATCAAAGACCGTTGAACGCCTGGAGAATTGGAACCAATGTTTATGGAGTGCTTTGAAGATGTAAAGTATTGTTTAAATGCTAAGTATTGTTATTATTATTATTACTTTACATTTTAAATACCTTTTTTGGGTGCTGGTGGGAATTTTTCATGTTTGCCATTTTTATTTTATGCTGAAAGGGAGCCTGTCTGTTAAATCACACCTCTATTCAGGCTGGGGTGGGGTAAGCAACCCAACATACCTTTGGAACACCGAACCAAATTCACTACTCTGTCCTTGTAAATTGTGTTCTCTGGGAAGATGAACGCTGTCAATCCGATGCTGTCAGTTTATATAAGAACATGTCTCAAGATCTAATTGAAATACAGTATCTTTCCAGGCAGGGTTGATAGAGTTATCACATTACAGATTTCATTTGACTCTGCATCTCAATTCATTCCTTTGTATAGTTTCCAGATTTCTTCATAAAACAGAAATTAGACACAGTCTTGACATTAGAATTTCACGAAGAAGCAATCAAATCCAAATTACTTCGAAGGAGGAAAGGACTATAAAAGTGATTAAACAAAATGAAAGGAAAAAACCTTCTGGAGGGCCCTAGTTCATGAATTAATTTTCTGATTTGGTCCTTGGGACAAGTCCAACTTAATTTAGGAGGTTGCCCGACTTAAAACACAAGTAAAGACTTTTGCATCTGTGGCTACTAAGAGCTTAAAGGTAAATATTGTAAAGTTTGAAAGTTTTGTTTACTTTTCATCCTTGTTTTTGTTTTTGGCATAGAACTCAGACAATGAACTCGACTGGTCAGTATCCTTCTCATGTGTTCACCGTATGCTAATAGATTTTTTTTCTTTTTTTGAGCATTAATGGGGAGTTTTTTAAATTAAAAAATCATCAACGCTCCAATGAATCACCCGACATGAAACTTGGATCCAGAATGAAACACAGTCGTTGGGCCTTCGCAATTTCCTATGGTAACCGAAGACCAAACTGTGTTTTAAAAACTCTTCTAGTAATGAGATTCACAAGAGGTCTCAAGTTACTAAGTGGCTTTGAGCCTCTTTTGAAACCAAGTAAAGGAAAATCTCATTAATTTGAACTGTGCTAATAATGGAATTTGTTATAAGTCAGCCTGGCCTAAGTCGCAGTTTACCTTTGCTCTACCTGCGAAGAAAACTTTACCGGCGCGTAAAGATTGTGTAAGGAGCGTTTCATGTCTTTAAAAGAATAAACTGTTTTAAGGCTTTTAGCACCTCATCTTACCCGAAGAAATTCCTGCCAAATCCAGATGAGTTTTAAATGTTGATTAGAGCAGCCAGGAAGTAATACTACTTGGGAACTCTTTCTTTGTCAAATTCTGCTCTGTACCAAAAGAAAGAAAGGTTCATTTTGTTTAAGGATTCTAAACAGGTCTTTTAATGCAGACGGATCTCTTAACCTGCCCTTCATACACACTGTCATGAATGAATGAGGTTTTATTGAAGCAGTAGCAAAGATCTGTAATTACAACCACCAACAAAGGAAGGAACTCAATATAATGTTCTTTTCCATGACACTTATGTGTGTCAGCCCACGTGCTAAGCACTTTCTGATTTCTTCATGCTGTGCCTGGTAACTAGTAGGTTCTTACTAGATGGTCATATTTACTATTAAAGTAATCTGTGTCTTCTTCCAGCTACAGGAGGACATTGACGTCTATTGACCTTATGGGTATCAGCGGACAGATAAAGGATGGTCAAAGGAAAAGGAAGAAAATATATATAAATAAAGAAATAGATGGTAGATAGAGATGGATGGATGGATAGATAGATTGATGGATGTGTGGGTGGATAGATGATAGATGGATGAATGGATGGATAGATAGATAAATAGATAGATATTCACAAAGCAAAGAAACAAGGAGAGGTGGCACTTTGGACATGCTAGCCAGGTGTCAGTGAATGGTTTTATCTCCCTCCAATCAAGAACTGTGGCAGGGCACAGTAGAAAGTTAGCCATGAACCAAGAATTACACAGCCCTCCTAGCAACTGCAGCAAGCTGGCTTAGGATTCTGTATTTGCCTCTCCTCTGACGAGGTTCCAAGGCCTCGTTAAACTTCATTTAATCATTTCCCTATGGGCAGACATGTAGGTTGTTATAAGCGCTTTTGCTATTAAATATAAATGCTGTGATGAACATCCTTACAAGTAGGCTCAATTCTAACGGAAGTGAATAGATAGGTGGATGAAGGATAGATGATAGGTAGGTAGATAAACAGATAGATAGGAGGGAAGAAGGAAGGAAGGGAGGAAATCAACAGAGAAACAAATAAGTAAATTGTGGTACGTCTGTACAATAGAATACCGCTCAGCAATAAAAAGGAATGAAGTACTGTGATATACAACAACATGGATGAATCTAAAATTAATTATGCTGAGTGAAAGAAGCCAGACTTCTGTATATATATATATATATATATATATTCTTCGATTTATATAAGATCTGAGATAGAAAGCAGATCAACAGTTGCCTGGGTGTTGGGATGTGAGGCTGACAGGAGGGATGACAAAGGCGGACGAGGAAGCTTTCTGCGTGGTAATATATCCATCATCTTGATTGTGGCGATATTTTCACAGGTATATACATATGTCAAAACGTATCAAATTACAAAGTTTAAATACAAGCAGATTATTGCATGTCAGTTATAATTGAATAAAGCTATAAAATAGATGGTGATAGACAGACATTTGGGGGGGTGGTACATTTTAAGGTCAACAAGAGAAAAGAGATCCGGCAGAGACCGGTTTAGTTTGTTGGGCTGGGGACTGGGGTAAAAGGCCGAGACAAGTATAATATGGGCTGCAGCGGGACACCACAGTGTGGAGAGGTGTTTTGGGGGCAGCCTTGAATAGTAGGGCTTCTAGGGATGAGGAGATGGGCAAGGCAAATGGCCTCACATCTGAGCCCAAGCCACAGTAGCTTCCATCCATGGGATGGGCCTCTTCTAGGCCCCTCAGCCCCAATACAGGTGGCCCCAGGGCCAAGCACTGTGCCTGGCACACAGTGGGCACTCAGTAGATGTTCGTCAACATGAACAGTCCCCATCGAAGCCCCATGCAGTCAGCACTATCACACAGGTGTCCCAAGGGACCCAGCCCTCCTCCTGGCAAAGGCCTGGACCACCTTCCCACTCCTGGCCTGGCCCTGCCTCTGTTCCCACAGTCCCCCAGCCTCTGGCTCTGCCTTCCGGCTTCTACTCAAGCTTGTCTCTTGGACATGACGAACGAACCCACTTCTCCAGCCCTACCCTGGGAGGTCCTCTTGGAACATGGATTCATCCTCTCTTCTGGCTTCCACTGATCCCCACGGTTTCTGTGGAAAGCAGGTTACCTAAGGTGGAGAGAAGGCTGGGGTAGCCCTGAGTTCATGCCTCAGCTCTGCCTCTTTTCAACTTTGTGTCCATGGGCAGATGAATTCCCCTTTCTGAGCCTCAGTTTTCTCATCTGTGAAATGGGGATAATAAGCATTAATAGTATTGTCCATAGAGTGCCTGCGAAACGAAGTCATGAGGGGCTTAGCACACTGTATGGCACACAATAGGCACCGACTAAAAGCTTATTTCGTTTCATTTTTTATAAAGTAGTTAGGAGGTTAAGAGTATGGGCTCTGGAGTCAGGCTGCTCCAAATTCCAATCCCAGATAATTGCCCCTGGGCAAGTGACTTAATTTCTCCAAGCTTCAGTCTCCTCCTCTGTAAACCAGAGATGATGCAACTGCACTGCTCAGCAGCCTGGCAGGAAACAGAGGGCGCACTGAAATCGGGTAATCTGAGGGGAGTTTAATAGAGAGATTATTTGCGCAGGTGTGGGCAGTGCTGGGAGAGATCAAGGCAGAGTGCCGTACCTGGGGCTAGCAGAGGGAGGTGCTGTTCCTGCCCTGGGTCTGCAGGAGCAAGAAGAAGGGTAATTCCAGAACCTGGAAAGGGGAGCCCGTATGAAGAGAATCACCCAACAGGAGCTGTGGCTTTTGGAAGAGGCAGAGCCAGCCCATAGCCACACAGCAAGGAGGAATCTGGGGGATTAACGGCCCCAACTCATTGGCTTCCTTCCTCTGATCTCCTGCCAGTGCCTCTTCTCTTCTTGGGTAAACCCAACCAGAGGCCAGAGTGCATGGGAGCCCACTGGTGCCATTCACACAGGTCAGCCTCCTGGGCTCAGAGCAAGAGGTGAAAGGGGTCAGAAGACCTAGAGGAGCAAAGCGATGAAATCTAATATACAAAGGTCCCACCTCAGAGGATCAATGGGGTTAAGTGAGTTCATATCCATACAGCATTTAGCACATAATCAGGCTTCGCTAAGTGGCAGCCCGTGGGTACCTCGGAACCCACCCTAGCCTGGGTTCTTGAGGTTGGTATCAGGCCAGGCTTGACCCAACCTACAGTGCTGGGAATGGAACTGAGCTGATCTCCTGCTACATTCCGTGTTTACTTAGAGAAAAGTTGGCAGCTGAGAGCAAAAAGAGGTTGACTGTGGTTTTCTGCAACAGCTGGGGGGTGGAGGGGAGGCGGAGAGAGGGGAGCTGGAATCTATTAGGACTCCTGAAAGCCAAGAGACCCCAGAGCCCAGGAATCTGAGAAGAGTCCACGTCAAGGGCCGAGTTTGCCTGCGTTCTCTTTGCCAAGGGGGCTGTGGTTTTGGGGGCTGAGTGGTGAGTCCTGGGACCTCGTCCCCAGGAGGCCAGGCTACGGGGCAGCCCCCAGTGCTGGCCATGTGGAATGTGCCACTCTTGGAACCGAGGCTTTTGCTTTTTAAAATTGGCTTGTAAATCACTGTACAGTTTTCAGGGTTTGGGAATTTTATTTTATCTGGATTAAAGTCATGTTCTGCTTTGGCATCGGAAGGCGTTTATGACTGTTAAAACAAGAAATGAAAAATATAGGCCTGGAATCAGCAAGGCTGCCTCCTGCCAGACTCCTAGGGATTTGTCTTGGGGGCCAGGCTGAAGGTTTTCTGCCCCTTCTTCCCTGACTGCTCTGGTTTCTCTCAGTCAAGCTGGAGCTGACTGAATCCAAGCAGCAAATACAATGGCTTAGGAGGGAGGGTCGTTAGGAAGAAAACCTCTTATCGTTCCCTAGATGAACTTTACCACTTTCCCCTCATTCTGCTTCTCCGCTCACAGCACACCCTTTAGGTCATTGTTTAAAGGACTTTCTCACTGTCACTGTCACTTGGCTTCACTTGGTCTAGGGGGAAGATGGCTTAAGACTTTTGCTTCATCATTTTGAGATAACTTTGAACTCCCCAAATTGCAATTGTGGGCAAGATTTAAATAACTGCAATTCCAGCTTCTTTGGCCTACTTTGCCATATTCTCTGTTCCCTCTGGCTTTTAAAGCACACACACACACACACACACACACACACACACACACACACACACACACACAGACACACACAGACACTCACACACTTCTTTCCTAATGGCAAAAGTTATACATGCTTCACGAAGAACATTGGAAAGCAAAGAAAAGCACCAAGGGGGAGAAAAAAGCAAAAAATCACGAGAGAAAATCACTCAACTTTTGGCAAAGATTGTTCTAGTATTTTTCCTCCTATCCATCTATCATTTACCTATGTTTAATAGTACCACAGACTATGTGCAATCTTGTTGCCTGTATTTTCACTTATATGTTGGGAGCATTCTTTGTATTGCTGCAGATAAAGTGTTGTATTTTATGACAATAACAATAATGATTGCCATTTATTAAGCACGTGGTTAAGAATTCAGCCTTTGTAGACAGATTTGGGTTCCAATCTCAGCTCTGTCCATTTCTAGCTATATCTTTGGGCAAGTTCCTTAATCTTGCTGGGACTGAGTTTCCTCATCTGTAAAATGGGGATAAAGGGTTATCTACCTCAGAGGGAAGGTGGCTGGGAGGATCAAATAAAATTCTGACAAAGAAATAAAAGCCTGGAGAATGAGTAGGTATATAGTAACTGTTCAATAACTTCTAGTTCCTATTCCTACTGCTATGTTCAGCAGTGATCCATGTAGGACATTTGTCTGTATTTTTCTCTTCATGAGAATGTTACATGCAGCATTCTAAATCAGAACTTTGTGTTCCACAGCATTTGTTTCATGGTAAGCAGCTAGATGATTTTAAACTTCTATCTTCCCCCAAGAACACGCGACAAAATTGGCAGTCTGTACTATGCAAAAATTCACCCAGAAATGGGAGAGAGGGACATTTGCACAAGCTGGGTTGTGTCTACAGAATTAGAAGGCACAGTTGGACTAATTTTAGTGCCTAAAAATTGGAAACATTGGAATCACGCTTCATAGGAAAGGCAAGTTCTCGAAAGTGGCAAAAGGAACCATCAGGATGGGTTGAATTGGGAACCATTCCCTCAAGGTTTGGGCACCATCCCAATCTGTACACAGACTCAATGTGGCTGGAAGTTAAAAGGTTCAGGTGGGAAAGGGTTAAACGTCCTTTCAGTCTTCAGGTAAGAAGTGACTGGGGAGGTGCCCCTTCATTGTCTTGGCTTTCCCAGCTATCTGCTGTCCATTGTCTGGCCAGAGATAATTTTGATCCTGTGACTGGGCAGTTGCTGTGTTGAGGGCTTGCTGGTATTTTGTCCTCTGGGATTTCTGAGAGGCACAGGCCCCGGTGATTGGCCTCATGTGGGCAAAAACTGCACACAACTCACTTTGTATCTGAGGAGCAGAGCGGGGGCCTGGCTCCTTTTTGTCGCAGCCAATCAGGCCGGGGCTGAGAATTTATGAGATGAAGGGGAACCACTTTGAAGAAAGGCGCCCTTGTCTGCGGCCTGGCCATTGCTCGGTGGTACGTGTGGGGCGGTGGGGAGGGGTGGGCATGGCCAGAGGGCCAGCAACCCTGGGGATGGATAGGGAAAGAAAAGAATCCGAGAAACCGGGGTCAAAAGTCTTTCTGGGAAGGGGAAAGAAAACTGAGCAGGCCGCCTTGCTCCTTGCAGGTGTGTTCTCACCGTGCGGAGCCATGGCCCTGCCCAAGGGTCAGGGAGGAAGGGGAGCATCAAGGCCCCTGCCTGCATCTGCCCGCAGCCCCCATCCCTCCAAGAGAGCAGAAGCAGAGAGGGCGAGATTCAATCACTTCTAGAAGCAATCACGGCAGCCAGTACTCTAGAAGCAGTAATGTCTCCACCAAGGCAGAGAGGCGCAGCTTCCCATCTTGCTAGCGTTATACCCTTCGGCTTCCGATCTCTGAGCCTGTGTCCTCATCACTAAACAGAGGCGGTTAATAATAGTCCCTTGCTCACGGGGCTGTTGGGAGAAATGTGTGCAATGCATTTAGCACAGCGCCTGGTATGTAGTAAGTGCTGAATAAGTAGAAGCTATTATCAATGGCAGTATACTTGGTTTCAGAAGAGGTAGTCTGTTTTCATCAAAGCCAAAACTAAAGTCCATTCATTCACTTGTTCTTTCATTCATTTGTTCAGGCAATCAGTAAGCAGTGATCAGGGCCTACTATGTGCTGGTTATTTTACTGGAGGTGATGATAATAGCAGCTATCGTTTGCTTGGGGCGTACTCTGAATTAAGCGCTGTTGCAAGCCCTTCACATATATTAACTTATACAAGCTTCACAAGCACGCTGTGGGGTGCGTACATTTTCCTCCCCCCGCTGTCTGAAAGTACAGCGTTCCTATGACACCTTTGCAAGCCAAAACGGCTTAAAGCAAAGAAGCAATTACCTTAGGACACATCTTGCTAACGGTTGCACAAAATAAATCGAGATAAAGCACAGACACTCACACAGTCCAACGCTATGGTGACTTGATGTCGAGATGCCGAGCGTCGCTCCCGGGGAGGGAGATGGGTGGCACGACTCTTGCTGCTTGGGACACCTGCTGCCTCTATAAACAAGCAAACAGCAAAACAAACACTGAACCCTATTTTGGCCTTTAGCCTTTTTTTCCGTAAAAGTGAAAATCCTCTTCAGATTTCTTTCAGTTAGCAAAACAGGTACTGATGTAGGTCTCTGGTAAAAGTGAAGGGGTGTAAAGCAAACTTCTGATAAGCAAGGGACACCTGTATTGAGAAGATGAACTTGGCCAAGATCACACAGCTAGGAAGATTAGGAGCTGAGATTTGAACTAGGGTCTGCCCACCTCTCAAGTCTATGTCTTCAACACTCTGCTAGCTCTAAACTAATAAATAACACGATTCCTGCCCCACCTCCTCAGGCCAGTTCTGTCCACTAGAACTTTCTGCAATGACAGAAATATTTGCTCTCTGTGCTGTCCAATACAGTGGCTACTGAGGATGTGAAATGTGGCTAATGCCACCGAGGAACTGGATCTTACAGTTTATTTAATTTGTGTTAATTTCAATGTAGATTTAAATAGCCACAGTTGGCTGGTGGCTCTTGCATTAACTAGTACAGTTCTAGGAACTCAGAGTCTAGATGAAGAAATTCACGTTAATCAAGGCAGTAGGTGTTATGCTATGGCTCTGCCCAAGTTCCAAGGGCATAGAGAAGAGAAGACAGCCTTGGCGTGGGGTGTGGCCTGGGACGAGGTCACAGGAGGCTTCCCAGAGAGAGTCATCTCTGAGCCAAGTCTGGAGGAAGGAGAAGTTGGCAGGAGGGGAGGTATTCTTAAAAATACCCAAATATGCTGGATTTCACAACAGGGATGGCGCTTCGTCAGTACTTTGGTGGAGATTAAAACCTGTAATCAAGACCCAGGGTCTTCTTTGAGCTACGGGATAACCAGAGCTCACCCTCGAAGGATGAAAGAATACTGGATTCAGCCATGTGTTCACTGTTTTTGTTTGTTTGGTGTTTTCTTTTCCGTTTACAGGTATCAGCTTGTGTTTGACTTCTAACTATCACCTCTCTGAGGATGTGAAACACCTGGAAAACAAATTTGGAAAATTCACCGGCTCATCAGAACGCTTTGTCGATATCTCGTGACGCTAAATGTCCAAGAATCATGAGCTCGCTCTAGGCAGACAAAAGAGTAGTAATAATAATGAGGATAATGATGATAATAATGAAAAACAGTTACCACTTATTAAGACACTTACTCTGTGCCAGACCCAATGTTAAGTGCTTTTGTGTATTGATTGTCCCACACAATCTTACAATCCATTCTCTACATGGCAGCAAAGTGGCCTTTTTAAGACATAAACTCTAAATCAGATCATGCTAGTCTGTGGCTAAAAACCTTTAAGTGGCTTCCCATTATATTTAGAATGAAATCAAAGTTTCTTGCCCTGGCCTGCCAGGCTCGCCCCCTGTCTACTTCTCCCTAACTGCTCCACTCCCCACTTACGCACTAAGCTCCAGACACATAAGACCCCTCTCTGGTATAAAGTGCCAAGCTATTGTCTGTCCCAGGACATTTGCTTTTGTTGCTCCCCCAATATTCAACTCATCTCCCCACCCTAACCCTCCACTAGAATGAATGTGCTGGAGAACAGGGACCTTATTTCTTTGATCACTGTTGCATCTTTAGCTCCTACGACAGTAAGAACTCAATAAATATATGTTCTGTAATTGAAAGAAGTTCAACCCAATGTACTAGGTGTTATTATTCTCATGTAACAGATGAAGAAACTGAAGGTCAGAGTGGTTAATTTGCTCAAAGCCACACTCCATAGCTGGAGGATTCTGTCCATTTTCTCCTTGTCAGCCAGCTGTGCTGAGGCTGCACAGCTACTTCTGGAGGACGAGCATCCTTCGAGGTGCGGTTTTCATCCTTTCACTCTGCAAACAGCCCTGGTTTGCCTCACTTAGTCCTTTATTGCCAGGATCTGTCTATATAATAAGAAATCCTAGCCTGCGAAACTACCCAGTCTTCCTCTGGCTTTTACTTTATGTTTTTCTTTGATCATAAAAATGAGTACTGTAGACAGACTGGAAAGAATAGAAAAAATATATAAAGAAGCTGGGGGGAAGAAACCACTCATGACTTCATGACCCAGAGGCAAATGGGTTAATGCTTTGGTTTCTTGACTGCCAATCTTTTCCATGGTCTTTATAACAAAGTTGATCTCATCTCTGCGTGTAATTTTGTGCCCTGCTTCTATCCCTTAATGCTCTATCTTCAGAGTGTTCTCAAGGCATTAAGAAGTTTTCATAAGCATTAAAGCTAATGGTTGCATAATATTCCTTCACTTGGGTACACCCAGTTTACTCAACGAGGTTTCTTTTATTTGAGGGGGAATTCCCTTTTCTCATCTTGCAAGTCCGTAAGACCCAAACAGGGCTTACATGTAAGGAGGCACACATTACAATTACGACTTAAATATAAAGAGATGCTTGGACAATTATGTTTCCCTTTTGAGATCAGAAAAAGGCACGTTTGTATTCCATCAGAATAACTATTGCTATTATTATAATAATATAATATTATTGCTATTATTATTATATTATAATAATTATTTTACTATTTCCTGAGATTTCATAGTATACAAAACCTGTGGATACTCCAGAGAAAATCCTTGATTATACCTAAACGTCTTCACCCAAAACAAATGTTTTGGGCTGTGTTGACTCCCAGCAAATCCCCTATTTGTCACCAAAACCTTCTCAGCCACCAACTCTTCCTGCCATACAGCAGCTGCCACTGCAACCAGGAGGTAGCGTAAAAAAGGGCCAGGAATCTGGAGGCTGGAAACCAAGGTTCAAGGTCCAGCTTCAGGGCCTAACCACATGCCCTTGGTCATGTCACTTTTCCTCTTTCCTGCAGAATGAGGATCACAGTCCTTGCTTCAGAGAACTGTGAAGGTCAAATGAGGGATCGGATGGGGAGGGTGTGTAGTAAACTCAAAAGAGCCATGAAGTTGTTTGGAATGCTTATGATCAGTGAGTTACGAACACAGTGTCTATTTAAAAAGACTTAAAGGTCAGCAGAGCCAATGTTCTCCAGCCCAAATCTTTTAAAGGCTGGCTCTTGTTGAAGACTATATATCAATATATAAACCAGATTAGCGGGTCCTCTGCTTGTGATAGATTCATGGGGATTTGAAAGAGTGGCTGTAGCAGGCTTTGCTGGTTGTCTACCCAGTATCCATGTCCTACTTTGCTCTGTCCTAACAAAAGCTCTGTTTGGGTCAGGCATTTGCCAATTCCCCATTCAGCACGTGACTCAGGGCAAACTGACTCCACCCCCAGCTGCAGGGGTGGGCCTGATTGGTCAAAGAATAATCCCTCCTCTTTCCAGTGATTGGTTCTGTAGAGGCCATGTGACCCCACTCTGGTGACTGAGACAGTGGGCACGTGTGAGACATGTGAGGGAAGATCTCCTTGCTCCTAACAAAGTGTCACAGGAAAGGAGAGTCTTTCCTTTCCCTCTGGATGCCCCACCTTGAACTCTGGCCACCATCTTGCTATCAGGCTGGGGGATGAAGGCAACATGGAAAGGTGGAAGAGTGGCCAGAGGATGATGGTGGATGTGGTAATAATAACAACAGTAATAGTAGCAAACATTTATTGAGCATTTAGGGCTTGCCAGGTACTATTCTAAATGTATTATGTGCTTCAGCTTAGAGGGGTGACCATACCTATTTTGGTGGCCCGTGAACTAAGAATGGTTTTTACATTTTGTAATGGTTAAAGAAAAATCAAAACAACAGTATTTCACAACACATGAAAATTATATAAAATTCAACTTTTAGTGTCCATAAATAAAATTTCATTGGAACACAGCCATGCCCACTCATTTATCTGGTGTCTACAGCTGCTTTCATGCTACAAGAGCAGAGTTGAGTGGTTGGACAGAAACTACCAACTACCTTGCCAAGAGCAAAGCCTAAAATATTTACTACCTGGTCCTTTATGAAGTTTGCCTTCCCTTGCTTTAGCAGAGTCAACAGCCCTATGAGTTGGTGTACTATTACTATCCTGTTTTTAACAGATGAGAAAACTGAGGCTCAGAGAGGTTAAGTAATTTGCCCAAGGTCACACAGCTATTACGAGGTAGACTTGAGATTCACTACCAAAATGTCTGGCTCCAGAGTCAGTGTTCTTAAGCACTTCGGGAAGAACCTGAATTCCCAGTGAGATTGTTGAGATGCTGAGTCAGCCAACCCCAAACCTGCCTGTTTCTGTTCTCTGCAGGTGAAAATCTCCTAGCTAATGCCATGAGAAAGCACCTTAAAGAGGTAAGAGCAGAAAGGGCAGGTAGGCTATCAGCTTCTTGGACCAACTGCTTTCTTTCCTCAGTCAAGAGAATAAAAGCTTTCTTTCTCCAGACAGTTCAGGTCTCCTCAAGTTCTTCCCTTTAAAAGGGATTATGAAGGAAATCCTATTTTAGAATCGCTGCTGCTTTTGGCAATCTGCAGTATTAGCCTGATGAGGAATTACACTCGCTAATAAAGTATCTCAAGTTGGGTTGAGTCTAATTGTTGCAAGTGTTGGTTGTGATAGCTTTTGTCGCAGGGACTTCTGTGCCGGCGCATCCCTCGCTTGGCTACAGCCCATGTGGAAAATCAATTTCCTCTAAATGTTTGAAGAATGGCACAGAAGGACCTGATTTCTTTTCCCTCTGCTGGAATCAATCTGAAGACAGTGAGCCTATAAAATGAATGAAAATAGCTACAGTTGCAAAATGCAGGGTAGAACGCTGAGCTGAGCAAAGCCTGATCACAAGCTCTAAGTTCTAGACTTTTTGTCCTAAGGCCACAGACAGTATACATTTGTGTCCCAAACTGACGTGATCTTGAAAAGTCACAGAACAGAAAGGATCTGACTGCAACCCAGCAATTTCACTTCTAGGAATCTCTCCCACTGAAAAACTCCCATGAGTAAGCAAGAATATATGAACAGGGTATTCCTCACAACCTGGTTTGTGAGGGTGAAAGATAATTTGTCCGACAAGAGGAGACTGGTTAAATAAATGGTGATATTTCCAGGCTATGTAGCCATTAAGAAGAAACAGATAAATCTGTATGTAGTCATGTGGAAAGATTTTTGTGATATGATATTGAGTGAAAAAAAGCAAACTGCAGACCAATATATATAGTATAAGTTTGTTTTTGTTAAAAAAATAAAAAAGCCTATTCAGGGCTTCCCTGGTGGCGCAGTGGTTGGGAGTCCGCCTGCTGATGCAGGGGACGCGGGTTCATGCCCTGGTCCAGGAGGATCCCACATGCTGCAGAGCGGCTGGGCCCGTGAGCCATGGCCGGCTGGCGTGTCCAGAGCCTGTGCTCCGCAACGGGAGAGGCTGCAGTGGTGAGAGGCCCGCGTACCGCAAAAAAAAAAAAAAAAAAAAAAAAGCCTATTCAACGATGCACACATTTATATGTAGATGATTCTACCTGAGTAGAGAAAGGCCTGAAAGGATATACACGTGGTTGTAGATGGTGGTGGCTAAACCTAGAAGTGGGAATAGTGAAGATGAGAGGGAAAACATCCCTTCCATAGATTTAGATTTTTTACAACAAGGGTATATGACTTTGGCAATGGTGAAGGAAATAAAGAATTGGCTTTCCTGCATGTCTGAATAGTACTGTACTCACCACCATTTCTGAGAGTGCAGAGAATCAGGCCTCTATTCCACAGTGCTTACCATCCGACCAAGCCACAGATGCAAGTCTGTTACACAGCCTAATCTGACAGGTTGCAGCTCTTCTTAGCCTAGAGTTGTCACCAAGAGACTTCAGCCTTAGCTATCTGCATACCAAATCAGAACCAAACCAAAATGTCCTGCTACCAAGGCCAGGATTTAAAGATTTACTTTAAAAATTTGTGGCAAAAAAATATATAACATAAAATGTACCATTTTAACCATTTTCAAGTGTACAATTCAGTGGCATTGTGTACTTTCACAGTGTTAAGCAACCACCAGCACTGTGTGGTTCTAGAACTTTCTCATCACTCCAAAAGAAATCCTCATACACATTAACAGTCACTCTTCATTCCCCTCTCTGCAGCCCCTCTTAAACCACTAACCTGCTTTCTGTCACTATGGACTTGCCTATTCCAGACATTTCATACACATGGAATCATACACATGGAATTGCATTTCATACACATGGAATCATACCACACGTGGCCTTTTTGACTGGCTCCTTTGGTATAACGTAATGTTTTCAAGGTTCATCCATGTTGTAGCATGTATCAGTACTTCATTCTTTTTTATGGCTAATATTCCGTTGTATGGATAGACCACAATTCATGTATTCATCAGTTGATCGACATTTTGGATGTTTTTATCTTTTAGATATTATGAATAACGCTGCTATGAACATTCCCATACATATTTTCGTTGAGCACCTGTTTTCTACTCTTTTGGGTATATACGTAGGAATGGAATTGTGGGGTGATATGTTTAACCTTATCAAGATTTGCTTTTAAAATCCCAGAAGGCTGGTCTCCTGACCATAGAGGACATAGCTTGAGTGGGAAAAACTTCCCCTAAGTTTCTCTATCATGTCCCCCGAGTCTAGGAGGGTAAGTACATAGATGAAGATAATTACTATGTAATTACCTTATCTATGCTTTAAACTCCATCTGCTAAGATCTCACTTTTAGAATATCCCAACTATCACTATCACATGAGCAACTGGGGAACTGTTATTCAAAGTACACTAATCAAACGGTTAACCCAGGATTTGTCATGTAAGTTTCACTTTCCGTTACACTTGCGGAAATTTAACAATTCTGACTATGACTAATCACAGTCGCACTAACTTTGAATTGTCCAAATACCAGACCAGGTGAGCAGGGTCTTGAAATGGGCTTTTGCCGAATGGTAGCTTGCAATAATCAGCGTATCTTAAGGTGGGCTTAACTTGGGATCAGTAAAACCATAGTAGTTAAATTGCTTTGGGACAGTAGGACCTGGATTCAAGTCCCAACTCTGCCGTCAACTAACTTACCCTGGGGAAGTCACTTAACCCCTCTGAGTCCCCCAGTTCCATCCTCTGTAATATGGTTATAGGACATACTTCATGGCTCATTCGACAAACATTTATTATATCAATACACCCACTGTGCAACACATACTGTTAACCAGCACTGACTAAAACAGAAAGAGGTCCCTGGCCTTGTGGGGAGAGACAAAAAATAAACATAACAATAAGTAATTATGAAGTAGTTCGATGGTGATACATTTTATGAGGAAAAAAGTAGACCAGGAGAGCTGAGGGAAGGTCTGCATTTTAAATGGTGTGATCAGCATAAGCCCCACTAAGAAGGTGACTTTTGAACAAAGACTTGAAGAAAGAAGGAGGATAAGTCATGTGGCTATCTGGGAGGAAGAGGAACAGGTCGTGCAAAGGCCCTGAGGCACGAGTGTTCTGCCATGCTCACAGAAAGCAGAGGAAACTGGTGTGCCGGGCCTAGCGTGCATTTGGGGGAGAAGAGAAGGAGCTGATTTTGTGGGCCATGCTGAGGACTTTGGATTTTACTCTGAGAGAGATAACGAGCCCTGGTAGGTTTTTGACCTGAGCTGACTTCTATCTCAAAGGCATCATTTAATCTGCTATGTTGAAAGTAGACCACAGACAGACAGGGGCAGCAGTGGGCAGACCAGTTAGGCACATACTGCAGTCATGCAGGTGACAGAAGATGGGGGCTTGGACCAGGGTGCTGGCACGGAGGTGGTGAGAAATGCCAGGTTCTGAATACATTCTGAAGGCAGAGCCAACACAATTTCCTACTGGGAGGATTAAATAAGATAATGCAGGCAAAATTCTCATCACAGAGCCTGCATGTAGTTAATACAAAGTAATGGTAGTCACCATTGTTATCAAGGTGGGCAAGAGAGAATGTATTCAGTTTCCTGTGTGATTTGCAGTGAGTCATAAGGCCACCAAAGGTAACAAGACTTTAACATAATGAAGACAAGGGCTTCTGCACCTTCCAGAGAACTGGGAAGCCCAAAGCAGCAAAACCACATCATTTAGGCCAAAATAGAGATTTTAGGGGCAAGCTTTTCAGATAATTGCAAAAGCTTCCTTCTCATAGTGTGTGGAAGGTAACATCCGTTGGGAGAAATGTTTGTTTCGAGATTCCCTGGCTTTGGAAATATTTACTTGCAATATCATTGCAGCCCAGGTATTTATTTTGGGGGTTTTGATTGAATGCCTAACTCCAGAATTCCTTTTAAGAAGAAGAACCAATCGCCAAGAGTCAACTGGATTCCTTGCCACTTACCTTCTCTTCGTTCCAAATCCCAGAGATGAGACAAGAGCTCGTTTCTGAGGCTGATACAGATGGATTTTTCCAAGGGGGATGCCAGCATCACTCCTTGAGCCTCTGGTAATTATGCCCCCTGGAAGCCCTCTGCCAACCTCTTCCCATCAGACGTCTGGCCCCAGCAGGGAGAAACAGGGACCAAGGCACTTACTTTGGTTTTGACATCAGCAAAGGAAGGCTGATTAAATTCATCATGAGAGCAAATAAAACCTACCAAACCGTATCTCTCTTCGTCGTATCACCTGCATTTCTAGAGCTGGCAAAGGTCTCTCTTCCCTTTCTTTTTTCATTTTGCTCTGGATTAAGGTGTGATTTTTTTTTTTACAGTTGATTAGAAGATAATAATGCCAGTGAGCTTATTGTTAATTGTTTGTATCTGTACTTAATACTTATAAGTGTGCTCAGCTCTTGTGAGCTAATATTTGGATTGTCAGATGTGTTAGTCATTGTAATTAATTGAGTCCATGTACATTTACTGGTGCCGTGGGGAGAGTTATAGGAACAGCAGCAGATATGAAAGGTCTCCACTACCTGCGCTTATCCCTAGAAAGAGAACTTTGGGGGATCGGATCCTTCGGGTGACATTCATTCTTCACCCGACCCCTTTCCTTACTCCTCCCGAGACGGTCTTCTGTGTAAGACCCTCTACATCCTCTCTCTCGTGGCTCCCTGTTAATTTCTATTGTACCACCAGGCCCACCTGCATTGTTTGTGGGGTCTGGTGCAAAATAAAAACATGGATCCCCTTGGTCAAAAATTATGTGGGATTTCAAGATGGTGACAGCAGAGTATTAAATCCAACGTGGGGCCCTGTGACTGCTTAGGTCACCTGCCGGTGAAGCCAGTTCTGCATACCACGATCACCTTTTGCCTTTTCCCCAAAGGCATCTCCCCACCAGAAAGCACCCCATCCCTCGTCTCTACAGCTGGAACAGTGTGCGGCATCCAAGAGGGTCTCAAGAAATGAGCAAAAGAATTTTCCAAATGCAAGTCTGAAAAATGCAGAGCGTCATCATGGAGCTCCCCTGTCCTCCGGTGGATGGGACAGAGGGAAACTTCTGGAGGAACAGAAATGCTCTATATCGATGTAGGGGTGGTGGTCACGGGGCGTAAACACTTGTCAAAACTCATCAAACTAGACTTCAGAGGACTGCGTTACACTGAGTTATCACTGCACATCAAATAAGAAATAGCCTACACAGCCCCAATAGCTCCACATTAACCTCAGGATAAAGTCTGTTTTTGTTATATGTCACACAAGGTCCTTCCCCAGGGGACCAGTCATAGTTTTCCAGTCTCACCTCCAGCACTTCTGTGGCTCCCTATTTTTCAGCTGTGCTGGCTGCAGCGTGCCCCACCTCTATGCCTTCTTACTCAACTGCTTCCCGGCCGCCCAGGAGTAAAAAATCAAATATTAATAACTGGCAGGGCATCAGCACTACCTGGAAAGGACTAAGGAGCTGGACTGGAGTCCCGGAGCTTCCTGCTGTGCCGGGTGTTAACCCTTCCATTTCCACATTACGGGGAAGCGGATGGAGTCCCGGGGAGAGAGGGTGGGGAGGGAGGCACGCGGTGGGCTGCAGGCACTAACTATTTACCAATCGACACAGAGGTGATCAAACACGTGACCTGGCATCGCCAGAGCCGTATGTGCCTCCCGATATTCAACCCACCACCTAAAATGCGGGCCAGCCCTTCCTTCTCTGGCTGACACTTTCCTCCTCCTCCTTCAAATCTCAGCTTAAGGGTCTTCTCCTCCAGGAAGCCTTCCCTGACCCCATCTTCTCTCTTGATCTCTCCTTGCATATCTCCATAATAGCATCTACCACACTGTCCTAGATGAACTGACATCTGTCTTCTCCAGTTCTTTAAGGCTGAGCAGGTGTCTTCCTATTCCCATAGTCCAGCAAGGTGCCAGACCCACAGAGACCGGGGTGCACACATGAGTGAAAGGGTTTTCTTTTGGCTTTCCTGGCACATGTTGCAGACACAGATACACACGTGTGAATGGATGTGTGAACGAATGAATGATTAAATGTTCTCTTTACCTTATCTATAGTTCCTTTCATCGAGGCAGTGGGGAGACTTGGTACATGGGTTTGGTGAGGGGGTATTGCAGCAGCTAAGATCTCAGACTCTGGACTCAGGCAACCTGGAGAGATCCTAGCACTTGCCGGTTGGCATGCTCAGGCAAGAGACTTGACCTCCCTGAGCATCAGACCAGGTCAGTATTGAACTGGCTTCACAGGGTTGTTGAGAAGCTCAAAGGAGACAATATCTGCAAAACACTTAGCCATCAGCAGCTCTGACTGAAAGAGAAGTTGGATCTTGTTCACCAGGGAGCCTGAATCGGTAGATGTGGTCACCGGATGACAGGAAAAGAAGTCATCTGCCATTCGCAGCCATCCTCAAATAGGCAGCTCTGACTTTTGTCTTCCATGGTCTACCTCATCTCCTGCGTCAGATGATTGCACAACAAAGTGAAAATTTCTCTGCAATAAGAATATAACTATCGGCAGATGTCACTGAACAGAAATCTGGAAGACAATAAAAATGGGCATTTTCTCGTTGGCCTCCACCTTCTTGCTTCTCTGTAGGAAGACTCCAATTTCAGCCCAGAGAGAGAAGACAGTGGTCCTCAATCACAAAAATCAAGAGAGAAACCAACGCACTGATTGCCTTCCCAATCAAACGCCTTGTTTTCTGCCTTTATGGATATTCCGCCCAAGAATAATTCTTGGCTAAACATGGCATAAATTGTCCCATTGCCCCCATACTTCCACCTCCTTCCAAACCACGGTCTCCCAACCAAGTCCTGAATTTCCAAGAAAAGGCAGTTTTGTATCCAGCCTGAGAACTCAGACTACAGAATCAGATTGGAGTTCCAATCCTACCCTTACCAGTTCCTGGCTGTGAGATACTGGACAAGGCTCTTAACCTGTCATAGTTTTATTTTCCTATGCTGTCTGGCAAGGAAAGAACAATGTCTATGTGGCAGAGTTTCTGTGAGGACTAAGTGACACTAAGTGGCAGAACTTGGTGAGATTCCATGAAGCGTTGGTTGTTATTATACTCATTGTTTTAAAAAAAAGAGGATATTTCAATCTTCCCTGGTGGTCCAGTGCTAAAGAATCTGCCTTACAATGCAGGGGATGCGGGTTCGATCCCTGGTCAGGGAACTAAGATCCCACATGCTGCCGGGCAACTAAGCCCACGTGCCACAACTACTAAGCTCGTGTGCCTCAACTAGAGCCCACGTGCCGCACACTACAGAGCCCACACGCTCTAGAACCTGCAGGCCACAACTAGAGAGAGAAAACCTGCACGCCACAACTAGAGAGGAGTCCACGCGCCCCAAGTAAGAACCCACACACCACAAAGAAAGATCCCACGTGCCACACCTAAGACCCAATGCAGCCAAAAATAAAGTAAATAAATAATAAATAAATCTTTTTTTAAAAAAGGATATGGAATGGCAAAAATACTTAAAAATTTTATAATATACCCTGCAGACCTGCAAAATCGGGAAGACCCTCACTGCATAAATCATCTCATCATCTCCCGACGTGGTAGACTGAAAAATGCCCCCTCATGCCCCCGCCAAGATTTAGAGTCAAATCCCTGGAACCTGGGAATGTGATCTTATTGGAAAAAGGATCTTTGCAGATGTAATTAAGTTAAGCGTCTTGGGATAAGAAGGGACCCTAAGTCCAATTCAAGTGTCCTTAGAAGAGAAGAGAAAGGGAGGAGACATATGAAGGCCATGTGAAGACAGAGGCAGAGATTGGAGTGATGGAGCCACAAGCCAAAGAATGCTGGCAACCACTCAAAAACAAGGAAGGATCCTCCCCTAGAGCCTTCAGAGGGAGCGTGGCCCTGCCAACACCTTCATTTCTGGCCTCCTCCCAGAATTGCGAGCAAATATACTTCTATTGTTTTAAGCACGCAGTTTGTGATCATCTGTTACAGCCGCCCAGAAAACTAACACATCCTATGGCATCCTTAATGGGGAATGCAATACCTTGCCTCGCAGGGTGTTTCTGAGGATGAAGAAGAGTGATTCTGCAGGTTTCCTGCCTTGAGCTGTTTGGGTAGAGTAGAAGCCAGCATGGGGCCCTTACAGCCTGATCATTGAGAACAGACAGACTTGGGTTCAAATTCCAGCTTCCCTTTTAACCACTGTGCGATCTTGGACAGGTGACTCAACCTCTCTGAACTTTAGTTTCTTCATATATAAAATAGCAGTAGCAATATCCTTATCTCATGAGGTAATGGGATGATTCAGAAAAGACATCTGATGCGCCTAGTATGCAGAAAATGGGATGGTGACTCTTGGGGGGAAATCCACCTAGCTTCCATCTAGGCAAGATGCCAATGTGGTTATGGGGTGCGCACAAAGCTAAATGGCATGAGCGGGGTGACCCTGTGGCCGTTCCTGGTTAACATGGCCAGAAGGAAGGGCCTGGCTGTCTCGAGGTGCCTCGTGAGGTGCCCACACTCAGGCCTCCTGCTTTGTTGTTCCTGCTGAAATCAAAGGGGACACAAAGCCTTGAAAGTCAGCCCTGTGCTCCCAAAGTGTCGCCCTGTGTCTGCCAGGAACCTTCTAAAGGCAGCGACTTCTAAACAAGCAATATTGACTCCACGGCCATTCCTGCTGCTGCTTCCTGAGTAGGTCTGTGTTCAGAAGGCCCCGCCATCCATGACCCTCCTACTTACTGCCTAGAAGGGGCACATCCTTTTCACTCAGTTAAAAGGCCATTTTTCCAGTGAGAGCAGGTCATATTTCAAACTGCATTGCCAAGGTACCGGGAGCCAGTAAAAGGGGGCATTTAACACCGTATTTATTTTGACTGGCAAAACAGGTCATGGCTGTAAAAGAAACAGCTCTTGAGAACGAGGCAGCCTCGCCGACTCTGGGCTCACTCTTTCTACCCACACACACACTGTTTAAAGCATTCCAGCGCTGCTGCCAACTTTCCTGGCAGAGCTCTTATTTCTTTACATGTATGTTGCATTCCATCTGTTTAATGTGCTCTCTGTGCCATTCGTGGATTTTGGCAAAGGGCTGGCGAGGTGGCATGGCATGCTGAGGCTTGTTCTAAGCAAAACAGGGCATGAGGCAGAGAGAGGTTGGAGGCCGATGAAAGGGTCCCATTTCCCCTTTGGTTCAGGGGGGCCCGGAGTTGCAAAGACAGAAGGGGAATCGCGAGCAGTTTTTCTCCAGATGTGGCTGAATCCTGTGTGTGCCACTGCTGCAGCTCACGCTTCGGGGGATTTGGGGCTGTACTTTTACAGTTTCTGATACATGGTCAGGAACATTAAAGTGATAGAGAAAGGTAACGGGGGGAAATCGACTCATACTCATGAATCTGGGGTTTCCCTAGAAACCTTCTAAGGCGAAGGCCAGAAAATGCCAACACCTGGATCCGATAGGCTCAAGGCCTAAAGAAAACTGGACTCGATCTTTACATGAGTCTCAAGAACCATTAAGTACTGGGTTGGAGAAGCTGAGGCGACATGCTGTGATTTGGATCCTATTTCATCTACTTGGAAGACAGGAAAGCCAGGTTTATGCACCGCCAAAACATCTGGTGAATTCAGTTAAAAAGAAAATGTGCCACTCCAGTTGGGGGCTGGGGGGTGGAGGTGGGGACAAAACCCTTTAGGAACAGTTGTTGGGTATTGGGTGACCAAGACCATTCTGCCAATTGACTCAAATATTCACTTTTCCATCGGTTCCTGTTGAAGGGTTGAGCTCTTCAGAATGGGGAAACAAAGGCTCTACCACAAAGATTCTAGGGTTAAAAGACACAGAAATGTTCTCACCTTATGAAAAAGTTTGAGTGCACATTTTTTTTTGAGTCCAGCCAAGAGTGTGAACAGAATCCCCCTGTTAAGAAATGGAATTACTCACCTGAATCCGGAGAGATGACACGGTACAGGAAAAAATAAGATACAGCCTCCTAATAAGAAACAGCCACATGTGGAATAAAATTAGTGCAAGTTGTGTAATCCCAGTTGGCCAGTTGTAAGAACAGGGAGGGGAAAGGAGGATGGGGAACATGTTTCAGATGTGATTCAACAGGTCCTGGAGCCCGTCCTGACCCTCTGGGTTGGAATTTCTGACTCCCTTCTCTGCCTTGACTCAGAATAGAAAACCGTATCCTGACCGCGCGTTTCTTTTTATAGAATTAAACTTTCTTGCCAACTTCCTCCAGAGCACAAGATCATCCCTCGTCGGCTCTAAACAATACGCCAATCATCAGATGGAAGTGAGGGGGAGCCACTGACCTGTTTGCACCAAACATAACCCAGGCCCCGAGCAGAAGACAAACAACGGGAACAGAGCTTGGCTTTCGTAGCCGGCCTGGTAAATACAACATGTCCTTACAGGTTGGAAAACCGTCTGGCTCATCTTTGTACTTTCTCTTCTTTCTCCCACTTCTTCTAACTTGGATCTCATCATTCGGCTTTGACGGGGGCCAAGTTCACATTTGCCAGATACCGAGTGGATAATGGATGGTTTGTAAGATTAGTAATAGGCTAGGGATGAGGAGTAAAGCAGCCAAGGGTTTACTGTCTGTGTGCATTGAAATAACTTCTCTTGATCCCGATTTCCCACCCAGCCCTGGGAGGCTGGCCACGTGCTGATGGGAATCAGGGGGGATGGGAACAGAATGCTTTAGTTCCCATCCATTTGTCGCCATATTTGCACTGGCAGCAGGAGCTCCAGGATACCCGCTTGCCCTGGCAAATCGGTTAGCAGGGGTGATTTCATTTCTTGGGTGTAAGATATACTGGGGCTTGGAAGTCCAAAGGGGACGTTAATAGAATGCAAAGTGTTTAGTAGTCCCTCATTAAAAATTGATTTTGTTTTCAACGCTTAGAGGACGGAACAGCGAAGTTGGAAACTGTGCTTGTAATTGGGAGCAGGTCTCCTGCCAGATTCTAACAGCTTCAAGGGATATCCAGTTTTAGGTTTACAATACTACATTCTGGCTCATTGAAATTGCATCTAAACGTTGCCAGAATGTGTCATAAACTACAAAATCTGTACTGAGATATATCGACATAATGGCTCTGTAGCCTTAAGTCAGAGGGCTTGGGGAGCAGCATTTGTTCTCAGCAGGATCATTCTTGCTTTGTCTCCCAGAAGACTTGGGGCACCTGGGACAATTATCATTCATGGGATTCCAACCCTGGTCTGACCAGTTCGCTCAGCTACTTAGGACACCATGCTAAAGGACTCTAGACACAAAGCATCTTCTTTCAGATCCTCCATTGACCAAGCTCTCTCCTGCCTCTGAGCCTTTGCGCGTGATACTCCCCCTGCCAGGAACCCTACTCTCCTGGCTGATTCCTAATCTATCCCTCAATTTACAGGCTGATTTTTCATGGACGGCTTCCCTGACCCCTCAGACTGGGCTGCTTGGTAGGTGCTTTAGTCCATTTGGGCAACTGTAACAAAAATGCCGGAGACTGGGTGTCTTAAACAATAGACATTTATTTCACACAGTTCTGGAGGCTGGGAAATCCAAAATCAAGGCAGAGTCAGTGTCTGGTGAGGGCTCACTTCCTGGTTCACAGATGGCTGTCTTCTTGCCATGTCCTCACGTGATGGAAGGCACGAGCGAGCTTTCTGAGGTCTCTCTTGCAAGGGCACTAATCCCATTCGTAAGGACTCTGCCTTCATGACCTAACTGCCTCCTAAAGACCCCACCTCCTGATACCTTCACATTGGGGGTTAGGATTTCAGCATATGAACTTGAGGAGGACACAAACATTCAGTCCATGGCACTAGCATTTATCAAAATTGTAACTTAAAACTTCTGTTTCGTGCTTGATTAGAGCTGTAACTTCTCAAACTATAATGTGCACACGGATCACCTGAGATTGTGTTAATGTGCAGATTCTGATCCAGCTGACCTGGGGTGGGGTCTGAGCGTGTGCGTTTCTAACAAGCTCCCGGGTGACACTGATGCTGCTGGCCCATGGACCACGCCCTGAGAGCAATGGCACCCACCTCTCTCAATCACAGTTCAGTGAGAGAAGAAAGCCTGCCAGAAAATGAGTTGAGCTACTATCTTCTCAGTTCTCCTAAGGATGGTGCTTAACTAGAAGCACTGACTAGAAGTTAGTTCCTTAAACATCTTGTATGCCTTAAGGCAAGGTTTTTCAACCTCCATGCTGTTGACATCTAGGGTTGGATAATTCTTTGTGGTGAGGGGCTGTGTATTGTGGGACGTTTAGCAGCATCCCTGGCCTCTGCCCACTAGATGCCGGTAGCACCATCCCCCAATTGTGACATCCAAAAAGATCTCCAGAAATTGCCCAAGGTCCCCTGGGAGGCAACATTGCCCCTACAGGAACTACTGCCTTAGGACATTAGGGCATCATCCTCTGGCATGCCCAGCTGAGAAGAGTGGGAAGTCAAGGAAAGTGTTTTGCCCATGGCTATGGTCCCATTGTCTAGCACAGCGCTCTGTACATGGCGGACCCTGAATATGCATTTGATGACTGACTGACTGACTGAATGAAAGAAAATAAATGAATGAAAATGAACTCCCAAATCCTGCTTGGCTGGTGGGTGAACAGAACTGCCTTCAAACAGTCTCCAACCTCCGCCCCTCTCTACCCCTCAAAAAACAGTAAAACTTAGAGGGCCAGTTGTCATCCAAGGCACAATTTTTCTAAACGTAGCATTTTCCAAAGTAAATATCCTTTTGAAAAAAAAAAAAATGAAGCTTCTCGCTTGAGATCTTTTTTTAAAAGTCTCCAGTGACTAAAATCCTCTTACAGTAAGTACCCAGAGAGTTGCATTTGCTTAAAGAAAAAAAAAAATGCCATTTTTAGTCTCAAGTGTAGAAAGTACTTGAAAATCATATACTTTTTTTCTTTTTGCATCTGACTGGGCAAATTATAAAATGGTAGAATTAATTTTTGTTCTAGATTGATTCTAAAACTCCATCTCAGACTGAGGCCTCACGGATAAAGTAACATCAGGAACTTATTTGGAAAAAAAAAAAATCCCTGTAGTTAAAAACACCATGAATTCGAGGAAAAAACAGTAGTTGTAGGGTTTGGGAGGGGGGAGGGTTAATCTTGTATGATTTCAAGAGGAAAATTGCAAATAAATAAAGATAAATCTGCACCTTGCTCAAAAGCTATGGACTGGGGTTCTATTAAGAAAAAAAGTGAATTCATTCAATTTGCTTGTTTCTACACACTCAGAGACTTGGAGACAAGTTTTCAAACCAAATTGCTACGTAGAAAGCAAAGCTGACCTCTCCCTCTTCTCTTTCAAACTTTGGGCAACTGGGATTTGGAGCACTGAAGAGGTTTCTGGAAAAGGATACGGTGGTGGTGACATTCCAGTGCTCTTCTAAGTATTATCCTTCTTTACTTAGTAGAGGCAGAAAATCTTCTTTATCTTGTGTGCTTGCTCTGCAATTAACTGGTAGTGGCTGTATGTGTGTTTTTCGGAAAACAGTGCTATGATCGGTTGGTGATGTCTGCCATAGGCAGAGGAGTGGAGAGTTGTGGTGAAATAGCTGAGTATTTGCCATTTCTGGATACTCATATGGTCTTATCTATCATAGGTGTTTTAGGAAAAGGAGAACATCAAGGAGAAGGTGCTGCACATCTGAGCGTGATGTGTCTCACTCCATGTCACAGAGACACACCAAGACAATCTTTCAATTCAAGAAAGCTCCCAAGACAGACGTGACATAGAAACGCACTTCTGGGGGACATTTCCCTTCCTCCTCTGGACATGTTGGAAGAGGATACCATATGTGTGACCCCCCGTCTCAGGGTCAGTATGGCCAGGACATGCCATTTCCCCCCATCCGGTTACCCTACATTCGACTCTGTCACCGTGACACCATATGCTGCCGAAACAACACATCCTCCTTCCTTGGAATAAAAAGGTCTTTTCATAAGACTTATTAAGTCTGAATATTAATCATATTCATCATTATTCAGTCTGCTTGCTGTCCACAATATTTAAATGAAGGGAAATGAAAAAATGGAAAAAGACAAGTTTAGGATTTTCAAGACACTGATGAGTAAGTAATGATGGGGAAGAAAGCAACAGTGACCATAAAAAAAGAGTGAAGAAAAAGAATCCACAAATAGACTCAACTTTCAATATTAGTCTTTATTTCAAAAATAAGGGGAAGGGTGATTAAAAAGATGAATTCACATTTGAATAGAGTCCAAATGACTTAAGAATTATTTGGATTCAAGTATTTCAGTTGGACAAGGAGTGATATTAGAGTTATGTGATACATTAGGGGCTAAAATGAAATGGAAATATCTCTTTCATTTAAAAGCAATTTTCTGGCCTTGGTGGTCCTTGAGAATTTCCTAGGTTGTGAGTGCCAACCACCATCCTCCAGCTTTGTTTTGGACACATGGACTCCTATTTCAGACCCATTCTGTTTGGGGGGGAAATGGAGTTTGTATTCGTGAGAGCTCCTTTTTAAAATCATGTGGCTGTGAGGGAAGGCTTTCCACGAAGAGCTGAGAGATCAGTAATTTTGAATCCAAATTAGAAAGTTTAGGTAATAACGATATAGCAGAATCACATCTGAAGTTGATGCTGGCTTCAGAACCTGCCCCTCATGGAAGATACCCACATGAGGTCCATCACTGATTAGTGGGGCAAACGTGCAACTGCCGGCTTGGGAAGACAGGAAGCAGGTGGCCCAGCATGTCTCCACCACATCTCAAAAACTGAATGTATGTGATGGGACCCATCAAGCAAGATTTAACTATAAACCCAGCAAATATTTATTCAGCACCTACTTTGCGCCAGGCCCCGTACTAAGGACCCTTACATATGGCATCTCATTCATCTCCCCACCCCACCTCAACCTCCAGCCTTGACAAGCAGAACCATCCAGGCAGACTCCTTCATCCCTCCTTCCTAAATGTGGATTTGATAGTTACCTCACAGCAGGGTTTCTCAACCTCAGCACTATTGGCATTTTAGGCTGGATGATTCTTTGTTTTGGGAGATTGTCCTGTGCATGGTAGGACATTTAGCAGCATCCCTGGCCACTACCCACTAGATGCCAATAGCACACCCCATCCTAGTTATGACAACCAAAAACGCCTTCTAGACATTGCCAAACGTTCTCTGGGAGAGCAAAATTGCCCCCAGTTGAGACCCTCTTCCTTAGAGACAGAATGATTTGAATCCTCAGGCAGCTGTAGATAAACTTTCCTTTTATTCCCTCCTATGGTCTGACTCAGTGGTTTTCAAACCTTAGTGGTTTATACACAATACCATATATACCCAACTTTACGGGCAGGGCATTTTCAAGGCTAACTTGACTGCATCCTTTTTTGCCTTATGTGCTGACATGAGAACCTAAAACCTCCTTTAAATTTAACACCACTGGTCTCCTGAAGAGCCCTGCAGTGATCACAAAGATCTTTCCAGCACAGAATCTCCCTCATGCCCAGGCCTTTCCCATGAAGCCAAAGGTGACAACTGCCATTATTGAACACTTCCCCTGGTGTCCCACCATCTCACTAAATCCTCACGTCGACACCATGAGGTAGGTACTTTTTCTGCCCCATTTCAAGAGGAGACACTGAGGCTCACACAGGTTAAATAACTTGTCACAAATTACACAGCTAGTAGATGGTGGAACCCACTTGATGCCAAGCTGTATGGCTTTTCAAAAGAAAATATGCACAGCATACACTCAATAACTATTAGTGACTGTTTACTAGTGGGAAACAAATCTGTCTAATTTGATCACGAGCAGTTATTCAAAATTCTTTCGCTGAACGGAAGAAGCCTGATTGGATTGCCCAATCCTCCTAACCTCATGGCTAGCAAGGACAGGGATATTCAGGATATATACGTATATATACCCCAAACTGTGTTTCTCTTCTAAAACACAAAACAGAAGCTACCGAAACATGTATTAACTAACTGTCAAAATAAAATAGATCATTTCCTTTGGAACTATGGGAAGACTGGAGTATTGGCAGGTACTATAAAATAATCACCATCATACTTGTCACATCGTAGTATCATTACACATTTGCTACTACGTTTTCCCACATGGCTGAGTGCTTCTTGAGGTCAGGGACCAACTTACTCATCGTCACTAGACCCTGGTCCCACACTATAATTGTTGAGTTAGTGAATAATACATGAATACACTTTTTAACCTAACACGCATACTTTATCTCCGTTCTCTCAGTAATCGTGGGCGGCATATATTTTCAAGAGCCTCTTTTTCACAGGAAGAGACTGAAGTTGAGAAAGATAAAGTGACCAGTGACGAGGTCACCTTGTGGAAAACTGTGGACTCAAGTCTCAGGCTTTGAACCCCAGATCTCATGCTTTTTTACAATAAGGGCTTCCAAGGTAAAGGTGGGTTGGGAACCCCAGGTGCTAGCATTGCCCCTGACATCTAACGTTTCTGAACTGTCTTACTATGTAGCAAATTAAACATAGGGAAATTGCTTCCTACAAGCCTTTAGTGTTCATGGATTCAGCCTCACATTGCTTGTGGAGAGAAAGAGAGAACAATGTAAGAAGTACAGGTAGTTCTCATAGCAAGCTATGGGATGTGGGCATGTCCGTGGTGACTTTTGGGTGGGACAGGAGGATGGCTGATCCCTTGATTCCCAGTCTCAGGAATTATCAGCCTCTTCTCGTATGTGGCCTTTGGCTGCCCTGAGTGGGAGTCCAGTGTTTATGAATGCTTTAAAGTATTTAAGGGTCATCATTTCTCATCCAATCTGACCCGTAGATACAAGGATATTGCTTCTTCTGGTACTAAACCAAAGAATAATGTGGGATAAACTGGTTGGACAGAACTTACTGTATTGAGAGATGGTCTGTGGATGACCAACGTGGCTGCTTCCTAAGGGATTTTTGAGGGATGCGTGTGACTATCACCAAATATGCCGATTTCTGATCCCAAGATATACCTGAGAATTATTGGGAAAACATCAAAACCAGACCTTACGCAAGAGATCTATGAAGACATAAAACAAGAAAGAAAGAAAACTTTGATATTTTTTTGAGTGCTAGGCATTGTTCTATGAAGTTTATATATACTAACTCATTTAATCATCAAACATGCCTATTTGGTAGGTACTATCATTATTATTCCCATTTCACAGATGAAAAACTGAGGTATGGAGAGATTCCATAATTTGAGCAAGAACTTAGCTAGGAAGTGACAGAACCAGTATTTGAACCCCAAGAGACTGGGCCATCTACACTAAACCACATTCCTTTCTCCCCAGCTAGGCAGTGACCCCCAGGAGACTTAGATTAGAGTTCTTCATCTTTCTGTTTCCCCCAAACCTGACCCTAAGAATTCAATAAAGCTTGTTTTGACGTGAATCAACCTCTTAGATTGTTGACTGTCCTTTAAAACATTTTGACAAGGCAAAAAGAACAATTACGCAGGAGCTCAACATTTCAAGCAATCTATAGCTTGGTAAACACACCAAAAGGAGTGGAAACAGGGTGGTGAAATGAAATATAAATAGCCTTACCATTATCTGCAGAGCACATTATAATGCATAACACTGGCTGGTCTGCTCTCTATAGAAAACACAACCTCTTTGCAATGTTTTGTTTGTGTTACTGTTTCTGTTAGTGTGAAAGGATTACAAATAAAGAGTTAAATATTTTAGTGAGAATTCTATTAATTGGGCCAGGAGTTGAATGTGGGCCTATATTTGTCCTAACTCTGAAAAATGCATTGCAAAGCCCAATCGTGTATGCAAGGTAGCAGGGGAAAGGCTTAGCCTACTCAAGACAGCTGTTTTCAAGCAAGTTGACAACCACTTTGCCAGGGTTCCTTTAATGAGCTAATTGCAAAGGGCTCTTAGGTGTTCACTGCAGCCAGTCCTGGAGGAGCTCTACTTAAGAAACACTGAATGAGTCATTAGCACCTGAAATACTATAAACACTATAGACTCTTAGAACTTAAAATGAAATGAATGTATCTGCCACTTCAGACTGATCTTCTGGAGCGGTCAGGACTTTTTCAATTGCAAGCAGCAGAAAACCAACTCAAATTGGCTTAAACAGAAAGGAATGTTTGTTAGCATTAGGCAGGGCTGAATCCCTGTGCTTAAAGGATGTCAGCAGGAATCTGACTTTGTCGTTTCCTGGCTTTTCTTCCTTTGTGTTTGCTCCATTCTCAAGCAGGCTTCCCCTAAATGATGTTAAAGCCATTCCTGGCAGTTCCAGCTTTACATTCTACCAGCTTAGCATCCCAGTGGAAAGACAGCACTCTTGTTATCAATACTTCCACCAAAAAAATCACAGGGCTAAGATTCTTTGGCTCTTATTGGCCCAGCTTGGGTCACATGTCCGTCCCTGAGCCAATCCCAGTGGCCAGAACAACACTGTATTCTTATTAGTCAGGACTGGATCAGCCTACCTCTAAAGCCAAGACATGGTCAGGCCCACTTGGAGCCACAAGGATCAAGGGAGACAGGAGCATTTTCCCAGAGAAGTATCCAAATTCTGATTCCAGACAATGGGGGCAGGGGTACAGAGAGGGTGGGTGGTGGGCAGGCAAAACCAATGAATGTCCTTGGAAACTTCTCTCTAAATTATCTCCAACAAGCAAGGTGTTATCAAGCAGGGAAACTTTACAAGCATAATTTAGATATTTGCTTAGATATCTGAGGTTTAAAATGTGACCTGTATTGGCTGCAACATTTTGGAAATGGTTTTCTGCAAATTGCACTCACCCACATGACTTGAAGTTTGGGGAGGTTTCTTTCTATCTTTCTTTCTTTCTTTTTTTTTTTTTTTTTTCTAATTCTTGGAACTAGTCCTTAAAAAAAGAGGAACAGAAATGCCACAGAATGATTCAAAACAGACAACTCTGAGAGCGGACAGAGATGGCAAATTAACACACTGTTGACATTCCTCTGGTCCTGATGACACTTCTTATGTTGAATAATATTCTCAGGGTTCCTTTCTGCCTCTCCATTTTTATGTTATCGACTTTGCTCCTAATTACAAAAGCAATATCGACCTAATTCAGAAAGAATTGAACACATCCAGAAAGCACCACAGTGAGCATACTCACACATATACACCATTTTAGTTAGAAATACCATCATCCACCATTTTAGTTAGAAATATCTATTTAATGAGTACCTTGCCCTAGGTATAGTCCAGGAACCATCCTAGCCCCATTTCACAGATGAGGAAACTGAGGCTTACAGCATTCCAGCTGATAAGTAGAACTGGAAACTGAATCTGATCTCCAAGCCTTCATCCTTATCCCCTCTATTACTCCTCCACTCTATCCTATTACCCAAAGAGTTCCAACATTAACCTTACAAAAAGGACATAGTGTTCATAATGTTTTATGGCCTGCTTTTTCATATACCACTTTTGCCCATGTTATTTAATATGCTTCTATGCAATTTTTTTGGACTGATTGAATCTGTCATATGGATGTGCCATAATTTACTCAACTAATTGCTGATTATTGGACACTTAGGTTACTTCTAATTTTTCAGGATTATATTAAATGTTAGAGTGAGCCACCTCGGAGGAACTTTTTCAAATACATCTCTGATTACGTCCTTAGGATAAATTCCTGTAATTGTTGGATCAAAGGGCTTGGGTATTTTTAGTGTTTTAGTGTATCGCCAAGTTGCTCTTCAGGAAGGCAGGCCCAGTGTACAATCCCACAGCAACACATGAGTTTCTGTTTTCCCACTCTGTCCCATTATGCCTCTTCCTCAGAGATTACTAGTCCTTAGCTAATTGTGCCTCCCACCCCCTGTAATGGGGAGTGGGGACCTTTTCAAAGTATAAATTGTTTAATAGTATTCAAATGGTTTAATGAAAATGCAGCAGTAAAAATCTGTCAGTAACAATTTGCATCCCTATCATCATTACTGCTTGCGCTGGGAGAGTTCATAACCCATTTTCCCCCGGCCTGTGGGGCTGGATCCACAGTCTTGGCACAGGACTCTGGCCAATACCATTAAGGTAACTCTGGTTACGAGTCAGGAGTTACACACTGGCTTCAGTAAAGGAGGATGTGAGGCTGACCTGCTACAATGATCCTAGCTTATGACTGTGAGCGTTATGCTGACATGGCGCCCATCCACCCAACTTCCCTTTGTATGGAAACAGCCATGCTTTGAGGAGCCACTGTCGGCTATTTTGTGTCCCATGGTGGGTCCTGTAATGTAGGCTGTAGCCCAAGATTCCACGGCTCTATGTCAAGCCCAGGCTTGGAACATCAGAGTAGGTGCTCAGTATGTGTTTGTTGTTGAATGAATGAATGGATTTGCTTACAACGGATCTCTTTTTATACTGTGTTCAGTACTCCTTCCTCCTTTTTCTGGTAGCAGCACCCCCAATGGGTAATTCTAAAATGTAGTTTTAGCAGGAGGAAGGTAGATTCCACTTTGTATGAGTTGGTGCTGTCCCCTAGACCCACCTGAACTGGGAGGTAAAGTATAAACACTTCAGCCCTTTGGGCCTCTCCATGGTGTGAGGCCAACAGTCTTCTTCTGCTTCTACACACTCCTCCTTGGCTTATTCCCATTTCCAGGTTGTGCCCTGTACTTTCCATCCTTTGTGTGTTTACTCTATTTCTCAAGTCCAGCATGTTCCTCCCCCTGTCCCTCCCTATGGAAATCCTACAACCCCGTCACGAAGGCCACCTTTTCCAGGAACCCTTTCCTGATCTGCCTTATTTTATTTTCTTCAAAGCACCGGTCAGGACCTAAGGCTCCCTTACTTGTTTATGTGATTATGGTCTGTCTTCCCTACCATGAGGCTCCTGGGGTGAGATCTTGTCTGTCTTGTTCACAGCTGCATCCCCAGCTCCTAGAACAGAGCCTCAGATATTGTAGGGGCTCAAAAAACCTGTCTCAACTGACCCAGTCTTGGGGATGTCACGTAAGCAAGGCCAGTGAAAGATTTCACCCAGGAGTTGGGTGCCTGCCCAGTCATCTGGTGGTCATTGGTCATGGCTGAGGGCTGCAGGTCTGCTTTGGTCCACCCTCTTCCTGGGACCCAGGGGCTCATCTCTTCTTTAATTCCAGAGCTACCCTACAACCTTCTAATCAATTATTTCTTGTCCATGTGACTGTTTCTGCTCCTCCATCACAGAACCCTAACCATATACTGATCTTCATAACTGAGGCTCATTTGCAGAGGAGGAAACTGAGGCATGGGCTTGCCCCACATCCCAGAGCCAGTATCACTTGTGGGCTTTGAGGAGCTTTTCCTGAGTTCCTGTTGAGCTTGGCTGGTCAATAGCCAACTCAGAACAAGACGCAGCCCTTTTACTCTGTTTTCCAAGTGCCCACCCTTTTGTTGGCAGCCTGACCTCCACCTGGTAGTACGGAAGTGAGTGTAATCCTTGGGAAGCAAAGGACCAGGTAGGAGGTGCTGCATGCCATCTGGAAAGGTGAGGACTGAATTTGTTCCTTGGTGGCTTCCATAACTGAAGGAGACACAAAACCAAGCCCCTCTCTTCTTGGGCTTGGGTTCCTCCTGGCTCCTACACCTATCAATCAAGGTCCATTTGATGTTCTGGGTCCACATGCCCTTAGCCCCCTTCCATGCTCCTGTCAACTCTGATTGGACTCTACAGAATTTATGACACAATGTTGTGATGATTTCTTGACCTGCCATCTGTCAAGACTCATGTCTTAGTATCATTCATTTATCAAATATTTATTGAGCACCTACTACGCATGGCCTCGTTCTGGAAAGGTGGGATATATCAGATTCCTGCCCTTGTCAAGCTTACAGCAGGAGGAATAAATAATAAGTAACAGATCATAATAAATGAGCAAATAATCTAGTATATTAAAAGGTTATAAATCCTCTAGGAGAAAAAGTCGGACAAGGTAAGGAGATTAGGAAGAAGTAGAGGGGCAGGTTACAGTTTTAAACAGATTATAGGCATTCCTTGAGATGTTGTGGGTTCAGTACCAGTCCACCACAATAAAGCAAATACTGCAATAAAGCGAGTCACATGAATTTTTTGGTTTCCCAGTGCATATAAAAGTTATGTTTACACTATACTGTAGTCTATTAAGTATTCAATAGCATGATGTCAAAAAACAACGCACATTCCTTAATTTAAGAATACTTTAGGGCTTCCCTGGTGGCACAGTGGTTGAGAGTCTGCCTGCCGATGCAGGGGACATGGGTTTGTGCCCCGGTCTGGGAAGATCCCACATGCCGTGGAGCGGCTGGGCCCGTGAGCCATGGCCACTCAGCTTGCACGTCCGGAGCCTGTGCTCCGCAACGGGAGAGGCCACAACAGTGAGAGGCCCGCGTACCGCAAAAAAAAAAAAGAATATTTTATTGCTAAAAAATGATAACAATCATTTGAGCCTTCCGTGAGTCGTGATCTTTTTGCCAGAGTCACATAAAAGATCCCTGGTCACAGATCACCATCACACACACAGTGATGAAAATGTCTGAAGTATTGTTGAGAATTATCCAAATGTGACACAGAGACATGAAGTGAGCCAAAGCTATTGGGAAAAATGGCGACTACAGACTTGCTTGATGCAGAGTTGCCATAAACCTTGAATTTGTTAAAAAAAAAAAATTGCAGTATCTGTGCAGCACAATAAAGCAAAGCACAGTAAACGAGGTCTACCTGTACTCAGCCAGCAGTGGCCTCACTAAGGAGAAACTGGAGGAAAGAACAGCTGCTGCGTCACACGGGTGCCTGGAGTAAGGGTGTTGCGGGCCCATAAGTGCAATGTCCCTAAGTGAAGAGCTTTAGAATCCAGCAGATCGGGGTTCCAATTGCTAATGCTCTACTTTCTGTCTGTGTGAGCTTGGGAAAGTTAATTAACCTCTCTGAGCCTCAGTTTCCTTATATGGGAAACGGATAAAAATTAGATAATACCCACAAAGCAGGTGGAACAGAGCTAATACTCAGTAAGTGTTAAAAACAGGCCCTGCCCAATCCCAGAGATACGGGAAATAACTACAGGGAAGTCCGAGGTAGCAGCGGGCAGTAAAGCGTGATGATTAAGAGCATCAGCTGTCATTTAGTAGCCCTGTGACCTTGGGCTAGTTTATGTAACCTCAGTCTCCTCGCTTTTAAGTGGGATAATAATAGCAACGACATCAGACAGTCATTGTGAGGAATCAGTGAGCGAATCCTGGAACGTGCTCAGGAGGTGGGCTTGGCTCTGAAGAAGCACTCAATGAATGGCAGCTAATTTTTGGCCAAAACCATGGGGAGAGAGGCTTTCTTTTCTCCGTAGGATTGCTAAACTGGTAGGATGTGAGCCGGGAGCTGCTGGGGGCCAGCTGTGGGAGGTCCCGCCTGCAAAGGAAGCCAACCCAGAGAAGGCAGAGCTGAGAGGTGGACAGAAAGTGACGACTTTTTAAAAAATGTAACTTTAAAAATGACCCCCACCCCCAAATTAACCCAAAAAACTTACTACCAGGGGCTTGCACCATACACGCATTTAACTTATGCAAATCCAATTCTACGCCCTCGCCTTGGTGATGTGGAAGTGAGTGCAGTCCTCAGGAAGCAAAGGGCCAGGTACGAGGCGCTGGGCGCCCGCTGGAAAGGTGAGGACTGAATTTGTCCCTCAGTGGCTTCCGTAGCCGAGGGAGGCTCCAAGCCAAACCCCTCCCTTCTGCCCTCTGGTTTCCAACCATCCCAATGTTCAGCACCTTCGGATGCCCTTTTTAAAACCTCTCAAGATCTCACCGACCTGCTCATGAAACAACTGCTTGAAAGAAGTGATAACAACAGAAAGCCACTATGAATTATTCTCTGCTTTTAAAGGAATTTTTTTTTTTCATTTCACTAGTGCTGAAAATCTAGTCATATGTCTTTGTGTGGGAGGTATTGTGTATTCATTCTATGGACAACTCCAGCTGCACTTCGGACGTGCAGGCCCTCGCTGTGACTCTGGAGCCCACCCCCCCAGACTCTGCCGCCTGGAGGTCACAATGGAGCCGTTCTCAGTTTGTGGCCTGCAGCCCACTGAGAGGGTCTGCCGCTGCCTCCTGAAGGCCATGACCTGGTCCCGAAAGGCCATCTCTTCTAGTTCTTCCGAGAAAGTAACAAGTACATCCATGGATTGCCAGCTTTATGCATGACTAAGTGCCACTTTCTAGGAAACTACTAACTGAGTTACTACAATTTACTACTCCTAACTAAAATTAGTCTGTTACTAGGCTTTACTAAGAACTCAGCTGCAGTGTTCTTCTTGGAAGCCTGGCCCCTGCTCCATGTTTGCCAACATTGTAAAACTCCTACTGCACAAATCAGAAAGTGGGAACTGGTGATGGAGACGGGATGAAGGGTCTTTGGCCATGCCTAAGTGAGCCAAAGGTCAGAAGAACTTGAGAGCCACTCTTCCAGGATCTGGAAATTCAGAAAGCCCCTCTCTGGGGTGCTTTAGTGCTCCCACAACACATTTCAGTAGCCCTGACATTTCCAGCTGCTCCTACATCATACTGACTCCACACATTTAAACCATGAGTTACCCATACAACACGTTTTAGACAACAAGTATCCATAAATAACATTAAAATTCCAGTTCTGACCTCCAGATACCTAAGACCTCCTTCATACATTTAATAAATACTCATTAAGACTTTAAAAAGTATAAGGCATGTGTTAGTTCTGGGGCATTACAGGGATAATTGTCTGTCACATTCCCTGTCTGCATTAAGCTTACAGTCTGGTGTCAGAAAAAGACATGACGCAAGTGAACGGCAAAGCAGTTATACAATTCTAGGGGCTTAAAATACTAAACAAGGTATTGAAGTAGAGAATAGCAGGGGAGGCCCTATTTAAACACCGCGTGTCAAGGAAGCTGTTATCAGCCAGGCTTCTGTGGTTGCAGGCAACAGAAAATGATGCTGGAATTTGGTTGGAAGGATGTGAGGTGGCTCACAGAAGCAATGGAAAAACTAGACAAGGTGCAGGAAGAACAGGAACCAGGGAAATGCTGGGGATCTAGGGTGCAAGAGTAATGGAGTGTCTTAAATGTCTCATAGACAGGATTTATCAGGGCTGACTATTTCCCATTTCTGGTTCATTTGAGTCAAGGGCCCCTCCCTTGCTGGAGAAGTAGTGAAAGGGCAGGACACCTTGACTGACAGTTGTTCCAAGACCACATGGAACAGGGGGAGGGAAATAGGGATTCTATGGCAGATCCCATTGGCTGGCCAGACCAATATACGTCTCCACCTCCTTCCCTTCTGCGTGTTTCCACTGTCAAAGGTAATGCAAGCTACTTCCTTGCCTTCCCAGCCTCCCTTGCAGGAAGGGGTGGCCACATGACACAGGTCTGGCCAATGAAACAAGCTGCTGGGGGTCAGGTAGAGGGTTCTGGAAAAGCTTTTGTTTCGGAATAAAAAGGGACAGAAGTTGCCAGTACCACCACCTCCCACTTCTTCCTGGTTGGAATGTAGAAAAAAAGCTTGGAATGGCAGCCATTAGCCTTCTTAACAACCATGAGAGAAAGCCCAAGAGGATTACAGACATACTGGTCTGGATATTGCTGTGTCGCCAAACAAACTCTGGAATCACCTGAGACCTTGTTTTGTGAGAAAAATAAACCACTTTTTTTTTTTTTTTTGCGGTATGGGGGCCTCTCACTGTTGTGGCCTCTCCCGTTGCGGAGCACAGGCTCTGGACGCACAGGCTCAGCGGCCATGGCTCACGGGCCCAGCCGCTCCGCAGCATGTGGGATCCTCCCGGACTGGGGCATGAACCCGTGTCCCCTGCATCGGCAGGCGGACTCTCAACCACTGCACCACCAGGGAAGCCCCTAAACCACTTTTTTAAAGCTATTGTTTGCCAGGCATTCTCCTCTGTTACTTGCAGCCAACTATATTTTCAGAAAATTGTGGTAGATTGTATCACTGTTCCCAACCATTTGCTCCCTTCCCTATAGCAAGATTATACATCCCTGTCCACTGCCACATGAATTGCAGTCCCTCCCAGAGGTGTTCTATCCTTCCCCATCCTGACAGACTTGGACATGTGACTTATTTTGGCCAATGGAATGTCAGCAGATAAGACTGTCTTTCACATGCCAAATCCAAACTAAAAGCTTTAAGAGAGATTGTGCATTTCAGTTGTTACCTGCTGTTTCTGTCAACCGCAAGGCAACTTGTCCCAAATGCAGGCTGCTCCTTCAGCCTCTGTCCCAGAATGAGAGATGCATGGAGCTGAGCTGCAGCAGCTGAAATGGGCCAAACCTGAAATAAATCTTTGTTGTTGTAAGCCACAAAATTTGGGGCTGTTTGTTACTGCAACAAAACTGACGAATACACTGAAAATGATGCTGGTACCCCAAAATTGGTATGGATGTTGGGCAGGCAAAATTAATGGGTATCAACTATTGAAAACCTTGCTGAGAAAGTGACCAAAAATGCTGAGGCCTAAAGCTTGCAAAGTAATCAGCCAGTCAAAGAATCAGGTGAAGTGTTCTAGGTCCGAGAATCACATGCTCAAAGATCTGACGTAGGAAAGCAACTGGCAGTTTTTAGGAATTGAAAGAAGGTCAGCATGGCTGGAACATCCTCATTCTTATTACTTACTCTGTTTCCATTTTCTCTATTTTCAAGCTTTTAGCTTGGACTCATGTTTCTGGTGCCACTCTCATGTCCTTGGACTTGCTGACCCAACTCAGATTCACTCTCCTTGACCATCCACTTCTCTAAGGACTCAGCTTTCAGTTGTCTCTGGCTCATCCCACTCTTAGTTACTTGGAATATCATACTTGCCCATTCCAGTTCTGACCCCATGAACAAAACCCCAGCCTGAACCCAGTGGAGATCCTCTGAAAACACAAGGCCAGGCATCAGACAAGGTGGACTTTCTCCCCATCTCACTACCCAGGCTCATTTTGTGGAGCTCCAATTCAGCACCAGGGAAGGAGAAATCCTTCCACATATCTCTTAATTAGTGGCCACACACAGCTCGTTAAGCTTAATTAATGAGCCTTTATCAACTTATTTCTGATGCCTTGGTGTAAAGTTGAATTCTATGTGCAGGCTGGGAAAACAGATGGGTGGGTGTGTCTGCATGGTTCTCAGCCTTAAGTTGAATTCCTGGTGGGCACTCATTGGATCTTCAGTTTAAAACAGTCAAAATCCCAAGCTTATTAAACTGAATGAAAAATCTGCTCCTAAATCCTATGAAACTGATCTGTTTTAAGATACCTGCCTGCCCAGAGGTCCCATTGCTGAGGTCCTGCCTCCACCCTGCCCTGGAATGCTTCCCAGTGGCTTTCTGTTTCTCAGGAGGCTTCTCAGTTCTTTATTGATTCCTGAGAGAATTGTGTCTTTACAATAAATCTTGTATTGCTCAGGGGAGACTGAGTGGGTCTCTGTTTCTTACGTTCAGACTAGACCACCTGCTTTCAATTTTGCCCTCAGTTGTGTTATCCAGTAGAGCCCAGAGTGTCATTATCTGGAGAAGTGCTGTCTGCCCACCCTAAGCTGATCCCTTGGGAGAGTGTTCAGATTGAAGCTGGCTTTTTATCATGGTGGAGTCAAGGTAAGCCTAGTAGAGAAGAGCTGAGGAAGGATAGGGAAGTGGAGACATGAAATGGAAACATGACAATGGAGGCTGCTGGATGGATGGAAGAGGCTGGCAGTGCTTCTAGAATTCAGAAACTGGGGTGACTGGGGGCCCAACTTCAGCCTTGCAAACATGTTTGTTTGGACTGGAACTATGATTTTCAAACATTTGAGTGTAAATGCTTTGGGATAGGAAAGCACTTTTGTTCACCATAGTCCTCACCACTCCCTATAATCTTCCATCCAATGCTTCCTTCCCTTGTCTGGCTTCTGCAGCCAGCTGAGATTACCATCTGTGCTTTATGTAAAAAAAAAAATCTGGTAAGAAAGGGTTAGAAGGACTCTATCATTAAGTTCAACCCTGACTTCACACTTGAAATCTTTCTACCAGAGTCCCTCCCACCTTATCAACCTCTGTTCATCATTTTCATGCATCTAACGTGCTAAAGAGTTAGATGCAAACCTGCATTGAAAGCAAAAGGAGCATCTCACATTGTTTTGGACTCAAGCACAGATGGAGAACTAATACTTCTCACCAGTTGCTGAAGCTCGAGGAGGAAAATAACCTCAGGTGTTCCCTTTGGAAGGGAGTAGGTTCTCAGTGGGAATCATTTCTGCCTCTGGGACCACCTGACTTCTCATGGGAGGAAAAGCCAAAAAGTGCTTCTCTAAAGAGCGGGCAAAAGAAAATACACTTTGGGACTGCCATGATGGGGAAGCCTGGTCCAGGGACAGTGCAGAGGGCCGGGGGCAATGCGTCCAAGGCTGGTAAGAGACTCTTCAGCTGCATTCCCCAGCTCAGCCTGAACTTTCGACCCCATTGTCTACTCTAATTACTGGAACCAGCAGGATTAATTCCTCGACCTACTTTCCAGTCCTTTTTGCTGCCACAGAGGGATAAGGCCTCACTGGGTTTCTCTCTGTCATTTTAATGCGGCAGAACTCACTGAGAAGTTACATGCAAACTCAAATTTGAACCAAAGGAGCATCTCATCTCTTGAACTGAAGAAAGGGCTGGGGATAGTTCCTTTTTAGCTGATTCTAATGTTCGGCTTCTCTAAAGTTACTCAACAAAGAGCAATCAAACACATGCAAAAAATCCCCTACTTTGAGAACAATGGGATATGGAGATAAAAACAAGGTATCATTTTATATCTACTAAATTAGCATAAGATTTAACCTGATAATAACAAGTTTTGGTGAGGTTGTAAGAAACCTATATGTTCACAAGTTGCTGGTTGGCACAGTTTTACAATACGGCAATATATACCAGGGGCCTTTAAAAACAGTGCTGTCCATTGATCCAGTAATCTCATTCCTGGGAAGTTATTCAAAGGAAGTGGTTCAAAAGAAGGAAAAAGCTGTATACATAGAGACCTTCCCGGCAGCACAGAGACAGGGGTGGCAAAATAACCTGTAGGCTGGCAAATCTACGGACAAAGTTCAGCCAGAGACCTGTTTTTATATGGCCAACAAGCTAAAAAAAAATTTTTTTAAAGCATTCTGAAAAGATTGTTAAAACAAGCAAGCAAACAAAGGATATGTGAAGTGCAGACCCTGGAGGAAGAGAAAACTGGATGAAGACTGTAAAACAACACGGGGAAATGTTTATAATAAGCTTGGCAAAATATAAATGGAGTGCTGCTATGATATCAACCATGTAAAAATATGTCATGCCATACAGAGGGGAAGATAAGGCAAAAAATGAAACCTGTTGTTCGGGAGTAATTTTAAATGATTTATTTTTCTTAAAAGAATTCCTTCTTATTGGAAACAGCCCAGATGCTCAAGGGTAGGGGGTTTATCGTGTAAATGCTGTGTCCTTATGATGGAGTACTATGCAGCCATCAAGAGTGGATGCTGTGGGTCTGTACTTACTGAGATGGAAAGACACCCATGACATATGTCAAGTGAAAAGGCACGTTACACAGCAGTATGTGCAGTGTGATCTCATTTATATACAGGCACACCTCGTTTTATTGCACTTTGGTTTATTGTGCTTTGCAGATATTACATTTTTTACAAATTCGAGGTTTGTAGCAACAGTACCCTTTTTCCAATAGCATTTGCTCACTTTGTGTCTGTGTCACAGGTTGGTAATTCTAGCAATATTTTCATCTTTTTTGTTATTATATTTGTTGTGGTGATCAGTGAACTCTGATGTCACTGTTGCAAAAAGATTGACTTGCTGAAGCCTCAGATGGTGGTTAGCATTTTTTAGAAACAAAGTATTCTGCCACACACCCCAGCCCCTCCTCACCACACCGTAGGGCACCGCATGCGGGATCTTAGTTCCCTGACCAGGGATGGAACCTGTGCCCCCTGCAGTGGAAGCACGGAGTCTTAACCGCTGGACTGCCAGGGAAGTCCCAATAAAGTATTCTTAAATTAAGGTTTGTACATTATTTTTTTAGACATCATGCTATTGCACAGTTAATAGACTACAGTATACTATAAACATAACTTCTATATGCACCGGGAAACCAAAAATTGTGTGTGACTCGCTTTATGGCGATACTCGCTCTAGCACAGTGATCTTAGAACTGAACTCAAAGTATCTCACCTTTACAGTGAATACGGATCCATCTCTGTGTATGAGGATGGAGAACAATCTGGAAGGAGAGACATCGACTATGTTTACAGCAGGTATCTCTGGGTGATGGAATTTGGGGTGAATTTTTTTCTTTTTGCTATTTGAAGATTTAGGGTGTTTTCTTGCAAGGACCATTTATTATTTTTAGAATAAGAAAGTATTCTCATAAAAACTTTTTTTAATGTTGTTAAAATGTTTTTCCAGTAAAAAAGAAAAATGTGCCATTTACAACGCAGCCAAAGTCACAGGAATCTGAGTAAAAATGTCCCCTCCCAGCTGCTGGCCGCCTTGTAACACTGCCTCCACCTTAAATGCTACATCCTCCAGCCTGAGGCTCTCTGACACAGGCTTGAGGTCACGAGAGGACTGAGGCTCTTGCTTTGGGTTCAAAATTTAAGGTGACACCAAAAAACTCAGTGGTCACGATAAATATTTTAATACTGTATTTTTCAAAAATTAAAATTAATGGGAAAAATTCATAATGAACGAAATATTAACATTTTAAATAAAGACAGGATCAGTATGACTGATTTTTCCTTTTGCCTCAGGGCACAATATGGCTTGGCACTGCACTGTGACTATCCTTATTTAAAATGCTGATATGGGCTTCCCTGGTGGCGCAGTGGTTGAGAGTCTGCCTGCCAATGCAGGGGACACGGGTTCGTGCCCTGGTCTGGGAAGATCCCACATGCCGCGGAACGGCTGGGCCCGTGAGCCATGGCCGCTGAGCCTGCGCGTCCAGAGCCTGTGCTCCGCAACGGGAGAGGCTACAACAGTGAGAGGCCCGCGTACCGCAAAAAGAAAACAAAAGCAAAAACAAAAATAAGATGCTGATATTGGGGAGGGGGAAGGGTAAGCTGGGACGAAGTGAGAGAGAGGCATGGACATATATACACTACCAAATGTAAAACAGATAGCTAGTGGGAAGCAGCTGGATAGCACAGGGAGATCAGCTCGGTGCTTTGTGATCACCTAGAAGGGTGGAGTAGGCAGGGTGGGAGGGAGACGCAAGAGGGAGGAGATATGGGGATGTATGTATATGTACAGCTGATTCACTTTGTTGTACAGCAGAAATTAACACACCATTGTAAAGCAATTATACTCCAATAAAGATGTTTAAAAATAAATAAATAAATGAAATGCTAATATTTTATTCATTATAGATTTGGAAGCATCGATTTTTATTTTTTAAAAATATCATATTAAAATATTACTTACCTTGACCCCAACTTTTTTGGCACCCCCTTAATTGTATTGAAAAGCATTGAAATGTGCACTTTCAAAAGACCTTTAAAATATAAAAATTATATCTCAGTGGAGCTGTTTAAAAACTGTGGCTGAAATTTGAATTTTATGTGATTTTCACATATCACAAAAGTATTCTCCTTTTGATTTCACTCCTCCAATTTATAGGTGTATAAACATTCTTAGCTCATGGGTGATACAAAATGGATGACAGTCCCAATTTGGTCCACGGGCCATACTTTGCTGACTCCTGAGTTAAAATGTGGGAAACACTTGACACGAAACCTGACCAGCAATGGTTTAAGCTTAAAGGAGTCCACTGGCCTCTCTGAGGCTGTTTCCTTGAACAGATGATGGGCTACCTGCCCATGCCTATTGTATTAATACCTATAATACTTGGGCATAAGTTGGGGGAATACGGGCTATGCACCTAGAACAGAATTTCCCTTTGGGGTGTCAAGATTGAGTTTCCCCACATAATCAGGAGCAGGGGTGCTGAGCCAGGCCCCAGGCAGCTCGCTCTGGAGGCCCAGGGGCTGCTGGACCAGCTCCGATCACGACTTCTGTTCTCATCACCCCTTTGTCTCATCTGCCATCCATAGTCCCCACTTCTCACTCGTATTTCTCAGCAGGATTTGCAACGACTGTCCGAGCAGCCGCCACCTAGCAGCTTATCTGCTTCACTACTGTGTGACAGGGCCATAAAACTGCAGATAACTCTGGCTCTCGGGGTGGGAGGGAGGCTACCTTATCACACACTGGCTACAATAATTAACCACGTGGGGAAATAAAAACAAATATTAGACAGCGGATGCCTCATATGTGACCGAAAGCCCCTGACTCAACAGAGCCTGCGGGGTCTGCTGTTTCCTTATCGCTCTGCCTCTGTTCTCACTGCAGTTTTCCCGAAATTCTCACCACCCAACCTCCGGTATCACCCACCTGTGCCCTTGGAGTAGAAAACCCCATGTCTTAACCTTCCAGTTTTATTCAGCTTCACCTAGTTTTTCATGCCCCCCAATTCTTCCACTTCAATCTTGTCATAGCAGACCACCAAAAAGTAAAATGGATTAATGATGCCTCCATCATAGGCTTTTTGGGTGGATTAAACGAGGCAAAGTACATGAAGGGCCTGGCTTGGTGCCTGGTCCGTGGTGGGTCCTGGTGGACAGCTGTTAGTATCATTTCAGTAGATGTGTTAAATAGCAGTGCCTACGATTTGCAGGCTTGTCCTTATTCCCAGGGGGTATGGACTGTCTATTGGTCAAACTTCCTCACCCCAAATGCAATCAATATCTTGCTGTACCAAAATGGCTCATAATCTATTTCATTCATTCATTCATTCATTCATTCATTCATTCAACAGTGAGGGGCTTCCGTACCATGTTAAGTAATTTGGACTCTTCTATAGGCACTGGAGGCATTGACATTTTTTAAAAGTAAAAAGAAACAAAAAGAGGGCTTCCCTGGTGGCGCAGTGGTTGAGAGTCCGCCTGCCGATGCAGGGGACACGGGTTCGTGCCCTGGTCTGGGAAGATCCCACATGCAGCGGAACGGCTGGGCCCGTGAGCCATGGCCGCTGAGCCTGCGCGTCCGGAGCCTGTGCTCCGCAACGGGAGAGGCCACAACAGTGAGAGGCCCACGCAAAAAAAAAAAAAAAAAAGAACAGACTTAGCAAAACTGTGTAACTGAACATCTAAGCAACAAAGCACTGTTCTATACAAGAGTGACATGGTTCCTGTCCTCAAGGAGCTTAAAGGTGAGAGGGGCAGCCAGGCACACATTTCAGGGAGCTCGCCGGAAAGAGGAATCAGTTCACCCTAAAGGTTCAGCCCTAGGGGCTTCTTAGAGGGGAAGGAGTGTGAGTTGCCCTTGAAGGATAAATGGGGGGGTGGCCCAGATGTGAAGGGGGCTCAGGCATCCAAATCCCAGCACAAGGGAAAAGTAGAGACGGTCCTTGCGATCTTGGCATATTGTTACACCGGTAGCTCCTCCTTCAATGTAGTTTGAAAGGCTTGCTAGGTCCCCGCCTTTTTTTGGTTAGACCCACAATGTCTAATTGGCTGCTGTGGGAGGCCGGGAGAGATGCTGAAGCTTTTCTGTGCTTCAGTTTCCAGATCTAAACGGTGGAGGTGATGAGAGAGCTCCACAGGGCTGTCATCGGGCTAAAATGTAACGATGCAGCAAAACATTTAGGGGCTAGTAAAAGCTAGATATTGTTATGTATATTTATCTTTACCAACTGCTCCCTCCTGCCTACTCCCCACCCACAGGCAAGAGAAGGGGAGATGGGCTTCCCTGGTGGTGCAGTGGTTGAGAATCTGCCTGCCAATGCAGGGGACATGGGTTCGAGCCCTGGTCTGGGAAGATCCCACATGCCGCGGAGCGACTGGGCCCGTGAGCCACAACTACTGAGCCTGCGCATCTGGAGCCTGTGCTCCGCAACAAGAGAGGCCGCGACAGTGAGAGGCCCGCGCACCGCGATGAAGAGTGGCCCCCGCTCACCGCAACTAGAGAAAGCCCTCGCACAGAAACGAAGACCCAACACAGCCAAAAATAAATAAATAAATAAATAATTTATTTAAAAAAAAAAAGAGAGAAGGGGAGATGGATGCTAGACAGTTACTAAATGATACTGACAGTTATCATTTCTTAATGAATATCTCTTGGGGAGGAATCTGACTCCAGCCTTTTAGCAGCTTTGACAGCTGTGTAGAGCCTGTTAGTTGTTTACCCAACATCCATTCCCTCATTCTCCCTTGCTAACAGAATACAATTTTGTTTGGGTTAGCAACGTGCCAGCCTCTGAAGTTGGGTGGTGATGGGTCTAAGCCAGTCTGGCCATGTGACCCAGTTTTGGCCAATGAGACCTAAGCAGAAGGCTTTTGCTTTCTTGACAAATGAGGTCCCAGCTGGCATTGCCTCTGCCATCGTCTTCCTGCATTGAATTGGGAAAGTGATGGCTGGAGCTGTGGCAGCCTCCATGTGGTCATGAGCAAGTGGTCAAGAGACCCTCAGAGACTAGTCCTGACATGACTGAGCCACTCAACCAACACCACAATTTTTTGGTGAAAAGATAGACCCTCACGTGTTTAGCCATTGTAATGGTTTTGGTTACAGTCAGTGCCAAAGGTGATCCTGACTGGTTGAGCAGGGTTGCTGAGGGACAGGCTTTCTGTTCAGAGCCAAGAACACCAAACCAAAGAACCAAAGTCATGGGAGTCTGGGGCCTAGAGCCAGGTTACCAGGCAAGCTCAGCAACTTAGAACTCTGGTCCTGGCAGTAAGGCCAAGACTGGAACACAGAGAAGCTGACTGCCCCTTTCCTAAGCCAGAAACTCGGCAGCGGATTAATCGGAGGAGGAAGAAGTACCTCCACCCAACCTGGCAGGTTGGGGCGCGTCGAGGCCAGAAGAATGGGTCTCCGGCTGGGACAAGAGGGGCTCAAACACCCTGACACCTGACTGGCTCTGAGGTTCCCACTCTACCACATGCCCTGTTTCCTCAATAGACCTGGCATTTTGTTTCTCTGATTGCCTCTCATGAGGTCTTATTTTTACAGCCTCTCCCTTTATTCACTTGCTGCTCAGAATAAGGTAGAAAGATGATAGGGCAGTAGGCTTAAAACGCCAAGGGGCTGTAGTTCCTTCTCCCCACTGCACCCCCCCCCCATGCATAAACATTTGCTGAGTGAGTGACTGAATGCCTGAATGAGCAGGTCCTGCAGATTCCATCCTGCTACTGTCTGTGCTAATCCACAGTAATTTCTATTTGACTTTGGAATGCATTATATAATTTGAATTCTGCAAATTTACCTTCCTAATTAGGTTCTTCTTTGGCTAACACAGAACTTACTTTGCACAGATTGAGTGATGGCGGAGGGAAGTTTGCTAGGTGCTGGGATCATTAGGTAGATAATCCGTATATTGGCAGTCAAGAGCTGTCTATATCAAGAAGGTCAACTAGACTGCTATCTGAAGCATGAGGAGTGTGTGTGCATATGTGTGTGTCTGTGTGTGCCTGCTGTCCTCTCTCTGCATTAGCCAATCCATGGAAACTGGGTCTACTTAAAACCCTACCTTCCAGCTCAGTCTTGGTCTAGACTTTCTGACCTATCCTGTCACTGTCCTGAGAGTCACAAGAGAGTCTACAGCTTCAAAGATCCAGAAAGGAGTGTGATTACACCTGGTCCTGCTCAGGCTTCAGGACCTCAGTGCCAGGGACTAGGTTCCCAGGTTAGTATACCAGATACAGGGATACAACATTATCCTCCTGCTTGCCCAATACATACAAGAATGAGTGAATGAATGAATGAATGAATGGTTGGATGGAGGGATGGGTGGGTGGATGAATTCTATACCATATGTCCTGACAGGGAGATCAGCTCAGTGCTTTGTGACCGCCTAGAGGGGTGGGATAGGGAGGGTGGGAGGGAGGGAGACGCAAGAGGGAGGTGATATGGGGATATGTGTACATGTATAACTGATTCACTTTGTTATAAAGCAGAAACTAACACACCATTGTAAAGCAATTATACTCCAATAAAGATGTTAAAAAAAAAAAAGTCCTGAATCTCAAATCTTGGTTCTTCAGAGATAACTGCTGATGTATTGACTCCATCCACCTGGATCTCCACTGACTGACCCTTCTGTCTGGGCTGGGACCGGGCGGATCTTGATTAATAAGCTCTACTCTCCCCTGGAGAGAATCCCAAGTGCCCAACTCGGCTGGGGATTCTTGGCCCTGTGTGCCTGAGCCTAGGATGCCTGGTTCCTGGGCTTGTTTCAATGTTTAGACATTTGATGGGGCCTGGCCTGGCCATGTGCCTTTGAGCTGGCAGGTCTCACCCTAGCCACATGGCTAGCGTTCAATCCAGATGAACCACTGACACGGTCAACTCATTCACAGTCTTTGTCAAGGATCATTCACCTTGACCTGGTTAACTTGGCTCTTGTTCCTAATATCCTCTAGGTATCTTGGCTCCATCCCCTATATTAACCCCCAGATTGATTTATGTTTCCATATTGGCAGTGATCTCATAGCTCCCTCCGGGACAATGGGTCACACTTGACTTCCTACACCAAAACCGCGTCACTGAGCTCTGCCTTCTCTCCTCAATGAAGGTGCAATGCCAATCCCTTTGACTACATCACCCTTGGCAGCCTTGGGTTAACATTCAGCCAAATCCAGGACCCTACACCCCTAGCATCTTGTAGCCTTCTCTCTCCTGGGTCCATCTGGCCTTAGGAATGAGAGGAGGATGTCTACACCTGTGGGTCTGCTTAGGTCCCCAACACCAGCCTTTCCTGATCTCTCTTGGCAGTGTTCCTTCATCAAACATTTATCGAATACCTACTATGTGTCAGGCACTGTACCAGGCCTGAGGGATTTAATTGCAGCCTGGACATATACAGTCATGACATGAAAACCTCTTGGAGAGACAGATATGTAAACAGGCAACTGCATTGCAGCTTGTTAAGAGCCAAAACAGAAGGATGAGAGCTCTGTGAACCATCACAGCACCTCCCAACAAGGAGAAGTCAGAACTAGAATAAAGGAGATGAAAATGGTGCCAGACGCCAAATGGGTTCCAAATGGAAACCCCAGGGAATTACTGCCGCAGAGTTCCCTGCCCTGGAAACCAGAGCCACTTCCTCCTCTTGGGGGGAAGTACTGATGGTCCAAGAATGGCAACCACCAAGGCCACGTGAGCTGGTCTGATAAACAGGCTCTGGAGGGCCAGCCAGGCACTGTCCGCACGGAGGGAGACTTTATCGAGCCCGCCCTCTCCAAAGAAATATTGCTCTAAAGCAAACATGGTGTTTCTGCCTAAAAGGAAAGAGTTGGAGAAATTACTGAAAACACAATGATGTTAAATTCTGCCCTGAGATAATGGGGACAGGGCTTTGAAAGAGCTCCTTGATTCTAAGAAAAAAATTAGAAGGAAGCTGAGCTCTTGTCTCCATGAGATGAGAAACCAAGAAACAATGCAGTATGGAAGTCCTGGGGTCAGACCAAGTCAAAGAAAAGAGCAAAATAAATGCCACAGAAGTAAGGTTTGTTCCCCTCTCCCACATGCCTATTCTTAGCTAATACTCACAGCATGGCACCTGGAAATCTGAACTCACTAATATGACCTGTGTGAGGAGAGAAAGTCTAAACCAGTAAGTAGTTCAAATGCTAGAATTTATTTGGAAAGAAACGATTTAATTACCTGGAAGAAAGTATAGTTGCAAAAGAAGGAATGTTAGGAAGTTGGGGAGAGATCTCCTCAAATGAATGTAGGAAGCTTATTTGGTAATAGAACATAATTGTGTTCATGAAATGATGCCTGAAGTCCTCAAGAAAGTGCTTGCCCTTCCTATTCCTGTCTGGATGGACTTCCCCTACATCATATGGTCTGCTTTCTTGAGATGACATTCACTCTGCTGTTCCTCTTAGAACATAAGGTAGACAAGGTGCAGGGGGAGAAGCTTCTCAATAAAGGAAGGTCCAAAAATGCCATCCCTGTTATACTTGTTACACTATTAATTTCTGTCAAAACCTTGCCAGATTTAAAGCAGAAGGATTTTATTAGGGGGAAGGTCCGTGTGAGACAAAACAGGGAGGGAGCCAGGGAAGTTAGGAGGACCATCAGACCCCCAGTGAAGAGGAACGGGAAGAAAGGTCTTGTGGGAAGCATCCTAGACCACCGTGCAGTCTGAGGAAGGTGCAGCAAGGCCCATGGAGCACAGCTGCTGTGCTCCATCGCTGGAATGTCAGAGCCAGCCCTGGGGCCCTTGATCAGTTACAAGCCCTGCGGTAAGAGGTCCTCAAGGCACATTGTCATGGTTGCTCCACCTCTCTTCATAGTTAGGGTGGCTCCAGTTTCAAGTTCAGATCTGTGAATGTCTGGATTAGGGGTTTCTGCATAGCTTTTGGGTATGAGAGGCAACTGAAGAGATAAAGACTGCATGCAAAAATATTACAGTTGCTGAGATATTTCAACAGTTTCTGAAGACCATTGGGGTAAATATTAAAAAAATCAAGGCAGAGCCTCTCAAGGGTAGTCCTCTTCTGGCAGAAAACACTTGGGACATCTGTTTAAATGTCTTTATTTCTGCCCAGACCTGTTGAATCAAAACCTTGGGGGGGTTGAGAACCAGAGCTCTAGTAGATGCCATATTTATTGATTGTACAAAGTAAAGAAAAGCTTGTTTGAGTTTATTTACACCAGACCCAAATTAAATGATACCTAAGTGAAATCTGACTGTATTTTAATATCACAGTCTTCCTGCTTTTTTTCCTTGCCACTAGTAGCTACATACACCCTTCTGTTTCAAATTCCTTGTTTTCCAAGCCCTCCTTTCAGACAGCTGGAAAAAAAAAAAAAGTTACAACATTCTCAGAAAACTGGGCTTCTGCGAAAGCAGTAAGATTACAATTGCTTCCCTCTTGTTAATTTGAGGATCTTAAATTATGCATGTTGTTGTGCTCACATTTGCATACGTTCAATTCACATGCCTGAGCTACCAGTCAGCAAGATAAAATCAAGCATAATAATTTAAGTAACCTGTGTCTGACTTCTCCTCACCCAAATTTCAGGGCTGACCGCCCTTGAGCCAAAGAATAGATAATTAAATCACTTGGGAAATGCAGGGGGAGTGCTGGTAGGGTCAAGAAAATAAAGACGGGTTCACCGAGCCAACTCCTGCCTCCAACCCTTCTGGATTGCCAACACTTTCTCCTTCCACGCCCCGCTGGATTTCATAACCACGAGGCCCCTTTCCCAGAAGCGACTGACTGCCTTGATTCCAATCCTTAAATCTAACCAGGCAGGAAGGCCAGAAGCGGAGTTTCTCTTCTGCCTGACGTGGGTAACCTTGAACATAAAGAAACCACCACAATACAGATGGTCCTGAAATTTGAACCAATGCGAGGCAATATGCAGATTAGGAAGTCGGAGCCACCCGTCCATTGGCTGATTGCTAGTGTGACGTCACAAAGGCCCAGCCCAAACGTGGTCAGAATTGCCCTGGGCAAGTTTCTGGATAAGTTGAAAAGCTTTTATTATTATTAATTATTATTATTATTATCATTATTATATGTGTGAGCCCCTTTAAAAAAATCAGCTGGTGCTGGGTTCCTGAATTTCCTGTTAGGGGAAAAGAAAAGTGCTCTTGTACAGCCAGAGCTGAAAGACGCAGGGCCGAAGAGCATTTTGTTCTCTGTGTGGCGGCTCTATCCCTTTACTTAGGGTTGACTGGTGTTTTGAACAAAAACGACATGAGGGAAAGCGGTGAATTCCAAATGAGCCATGGGGACTTCACGAACCTCTGCAGCTTAGTGGTTTCTGAGAAGCCCCAGCCTGACCCAAACTCTGTGAGCCAGCTAGCTAGTAGAAGTCTTTGGCTGTGATCTTGACTCCAAAGCGAAAGAAATGCAAGCATAGGAGGTTGGGGCCTCCCTGACTTTTCCCTACCTCTCTTTGCCAGGTTCAAGGCAAAGAGAGAATCAAGTTCCCTGACTTGTGAGCTTCTGGCAATTGGCCCCTCAGTGTGAAGTTCCCAATTTCAATACCTCTGAAGAGTTGAAATCTATTAGAAACGAGAGAGAGAGAGCTTATGTAGAGGTAACAAAATAGATAACTTCAGGGCTTCCCTGGTGGCGCAGTGGTTGAGAGTCCGCCTGCCAATGTAGGGGACACAGGTTCGTGCCCCGGTCCGGGAGGATCCCACATGCCGCGGAAAGGCTGGGCCCGTGAGCCATGGCCGCTGGGCCTGCGCGTCCGGAGCCTGTGCTCCGCAACGGGAGAGGCCACAACAGTGAGAGGCCGCGTACCGCAAAAAAAAAAAAAAAAAAAAAGATAACTTCAAGCTTCACACACCCTGAAAGCTTGTCCTTCTCAAACAATTGCCCTTGAAATGTCTGGCAGTTCCTATGATACTGCCTATTTGGTCTCCTAAAGCCACTAGGAATTTTTCCAACATCTCTCACCACAGGGAACACCCTCCTCCCCAAACTGGCACAGGCAGAGATGTGACACAGTTGAAATGTTTCATGGGAAATTGGGGGCAGGGGGACACTCTACGTTGTTTGTTTGGTTTGGCCAGATATCATTTTATCTCCTGAGAATAGCATCCATTTTTTTCCTTTGGGGAATCATCGCATCATCACTGTCAGTCTTTGTTTGAATGGAGGGGGAGCCCTCCACCAACTCAAGAGATGGGCATGTGTCCCATGCCTGGCGATCGGCATGTCCCATTCTCCTGGCTACACAGTGACTGATCAGGACTGGGCATGTCATGCATGTGTGGTCCAGTGATGGTCAATCCTGGGACACTGATGGGAACTCTGAGAATAGGTGCTCTCTTTCTCATTGAGATTGCTAAACTGATAGAAAGCAGCCATGGAGCTGATGGTGACCATTTTGCCCCTACAAAGAGGCTACAGCAATCCCACTACTGGGCATATACCCTGAGAAAACCATAATTCAAGAAGACTCATGTACCACAATGCTCATTGCAGCTTTACTTACAATAGCCAGGACATGGAAGCAACCTAAGTGTCCATCGACAGATGAATGGATAAAGAAGATGTGGCACATATATACAATGGAATATTACTCAGCCATAAAAAGAAACGAAATTGAGTTATTTGTAGTGAGGTGGATGGACCTAGAGTCTGTCATACAGAGTGAAGTAAGGCAGAAAGAGAAAAACAAATACTGTATGCTAACACATATATATGGAATCTAAAAAAAAAAAAAAGCTCTGAGGAACCTAGGTGCAGGACAGGAATAAAGGTGCAGATGTAGAGAATGGACTTGAGGACATGGGGAGGGGGAAGGGTAAGCTGAGATGAAGTAAGAGAGTGGCATGGACTTATATACACTACCAAATGTAAAATAGATAGCTAGTGGGAAGCAGCTGCATAGCACAAGGAGATCAGCTCAGTGCTTTGTGACCACCTAGAGGGGTGGGATAGGGAGGGTGGGAGGGCGATGCAAGAGGGAGGGGATATGGGGATATATGTATATGTATAGCTGATTCACTTTGTTATAAAGCAGAAACTAACACAGCATTGTAAAGCAATTATACTCCAGTAAAGATGTTAAAAAAAAAAAAAAGCATCCTCAAAAAGTTAAACAGAATTACCATATAACCCAACCGTTCTGAAAACAAGAATAGATGAATAGATAAAATGTGAGATGATAGATAGGTAGACAGACAGGCAGGAACATATAGATATGTCTGTATGTATTATTCAGCTATAAAAAGTAATGAAGTTCTGATATGTGCTATAACATGAATGGACCTTGAATCATGCTAAGTGAAATACACCAGACACAAAAAGACAAAAAGAAAGAAAGAAAGAAAGAAGCTCTTCAACAATGAAGTCAATATTAAAAAAAAAAAAGAGAGAGAGACAGATTTCTGATAATGTTGTTGGAGCACCTGGATCCATCTGTGCCCTGCACATTTTAGTCAATGGAGCCAATATATTTTCATTTTGGTATAAGTCAGATCAGGTTGAGTATCTGTTAACTTGGTAAAAAGAGTCCTCACTTATATATCCAACCACCAGGCAAGGCTTACTCTTACTCTCAAGGATGGATTTAAGGGTACATTAGACCCTTCCTGTGTGGTTTCTTTTATTTATTTATTTATTTATATATTTTTTGCGGTACGCGGGCCTCTCACTATTGTGGCCTCTCGCGCTGCCGAGCACAGGCTCCGGACGCGCAGGCTCAGCGGCCATGGCTCACGGGCCCAGCCGCTCCGCGGCATGTGGGATCTTCCCGGACCGGGGCACGAACCCATGTCCCCTGCATCGGCAGGCAGACTCTCTACCACTGTGCCACCAGGGAAGCCCCTGTGTGGTTTCTTACTGGTTCCTTATGCTTAGTTGGTGGAGGGAGGGAAGTGTTGGTGTGATGGCATATAGGTGACAGAGGAGACTGGTTATTCTGGAGTGGTATAGCAAAAGGATCAAACGAAGGGTACTGGGGTTAGATAGGACTGGGCAACTAACACCACTTCTCTGAGCCTCACTTCTCTCATCTGTAACATGGGAAGAATGAAAGTCTCTCCCCGTTGTATGGATGTTTTATGCTCAGTGTCTGGTGCATAGTAAATGCTCAAGAAAGAGCAGCCATTAGCTAATTCTAGACAACCCATGGTAGAAGAGATGGATTCTCTTCCCCGGCCTCCGGTGCGATGTGGGGACAATGGAGGGGAGGGCTCTGAAAGCCTTCACTGTGGTTCTAATTCTGAGCCTCTGTTGACACTGCCAGCCACAAGCACCTGCTAAGCGGGCAGCGTGCACCTGCCACCTGCCACTCCAAGAAGGGATTCCAGTCCAGGCAGAGCAGGCGGCCTCCAGCCTAGGCTAGATCCTGGCTGTGTGCTGAGTACGTGAGCCCACCCACCTGTTCTGAAACCCCAGCTGGGCTCCGTTCTTTGCCTGTCCCATCTCCCACCCCCAGCTTCCTTCCTTGATCCCACACCTTCCACGCCATAGGCACTATGCTAGTGCCTATGCTAGATCCACAGGGGGTGCAAGGAAAGAAATCTGCATTAGTAAAGCACCTACCACCTGCCACACAATTGCCTTTGCTTATATGCTGGCCTCAGGAACCCTGAGAGTTGTGTTAAACACACCCATTTTACAGAGGCACAAACTGAGCACTGCCCACCGTGGGTGATGGAGTCAAGATCTGAATCCTGGTGTGTTTCTTCAAAGCCTGTATTCTTCCCTCTCCTCTCACATGCTGTTTACCACAGTAGAGAGTATATAGTGGAATGATGTCACAAGAAAAAACGTAGTGCACAGTCGCACTTGTGGGCCTTTATCCCAGAGAAATAAAAACAAATGTTCACACAAAAAACTGTACATGAATGTCTACTGTGGCTTTATTCATAAGTATCCAAAACTAGAAACAACCTAAATGTCCCTCAATTAGAGGATGGATAAAAAATCTGTGGTACATCCATACAATGGAACATTATTCAGTAATGGAAACGAGTGAGCTATTGACACACACAATGGCTCAGATATATCTCCAGTGAGTGAAAAAAGCCAATCTCAAAAGTTTGCATACTGTATGATTTCATTTATGTAACATTTTCAAAATAAAAAAATGGAGAATAGATGAATGGTTGTCAGGGACTGGGGGAGGGGAATAGTAGCTATAAAAGGTAGTATGAGGGAGTTTTGTGGTGATGGCATGGTCTGTATCTTGATTGTGCTGATGTTTACACAGATCTGCATGTGCTAAAACTGCATAGAAATGTCCACATGCACACAAATGAGTACACCTGAGGCCGGCAAAATCTGAATAATTGGTCAATTGTATCAATGCCAGTTCCTGGTTTGGATATTATACTATAGTTATGCAAGATGTTCTCACTGGGGGAAACTGGGTGAAGGGTACATGGGACCTCCCTGTCCTTTTTTTTGAAACTTTCCTGTGAATCTACAATTATTTAAAATGTTTTTAAGTTTAAAAAAAAAAAAAAGCATAGTTTCTAGCACAGAAAGAGTGCTCAGTAAGTAGCTGCTATAAATCCTACTAGGATTCCAGCTCTTATGTAGCCATGTACATGGAGGAGGGAGACAGCTATATTAATAACTGACAGAAAATAGAAAGAAATACAGAAAATAGAAAGCAGAGATGTGAAGTAGAAATATATTCAGAGCCACATATATAATTAAAATTTTTCTAGTAGCCACATCCAAAAGGTAAAATGGAACAGATGCAATTATATTTTTTCAGATGAAATATTTTAATAGGATATTTTATCTAACCTGATATACCCCAAACAGTATCATTTCAACATGTAATCAATATAAAAATTAATGAGATATTTTACGTTCTTCTTTGTTTTTTGGTACTACGTCTTTGAAATCTGTGTGTAAATATAACACATCTCAATTCAGATGTTAGTTTCCTTGAAACTACTTGATCTGTATTTAGATTATATAATTTATGGTTGAAAAGCTAGATTTGCATACCCAAGTTGTTCCAAACATACTTAAAGTTTTCCAATAACTGAATGCAATATTAGTTTTTTTAACTTAAATTTAAATTAATTAAAATTAAGTCATTTAAATTAAAAATTCCATTATTCAGTTGCACTAGCCACATTTCATTGCTCAGTGGCTGCTACTGTGTTGAGCAATGCAGGTAGAAAGCGGTGTGTGCTAGATAGAGGATTCTAGGTAAGACTTTAGGGAAGTGATGCATTTGAGCCAAGCCTCAAAGGATCAGTATGATTTTAACAGGGAGGGAATATGTCAAGTACACAAATCACCATGGACAAAAAGAGGCAAAGTCTGCTGGTTGCCCACGCAATATCTATATCCCCCTTCCTTAGCAGCCTAACTTTGATTTTTGTTAAGTGGCAACAGACCAACTAAAATAACTACATTTCCCAGCTTCCTCTGCAGATACACAAGCCATTTCCAGTCAATAGTATGTGGAAAGTAATTGGGTAGAGCTTTCAGGAAAGCTCCTTAAAGATGGGTTGACTCAGCCACTGCACCCTTTTGCTCTACTCTCTTCCTCTTTCTGCATGCCTGGAATGAAGACATGATGGCTGGAGTTGCAGCAGTGATTTTGTGACCTTGATAATGGAAACCATGCACCAAGGATAATGGAAAAAAAAATGAACATGGGACATTGATGATTTTGAGGACATAGTATGCCAGCCCTGGACTTCTTTCTAAGTGAGAAGAAATTAAACCCCTACCTTGTTTAAACCACTGATATTTTAGGTCTCTGTTACCAGCAGCCAGGCACAAGTCCTAACCAATACAAGGTGTGAAAGTGACAGGAGAAAAGCAAATAGTTTGGTATGATTGGTGTTTCATAAAAGCATCCTGGGAAAATTATTTATTTATTGAGTACTATTCACAGGGCTTGAAAAGTACAATTTATGTCATCGTTGCTGCAATAAAATTTTGTAGATGAAGAATGTGAAACACAGAGAGATTAAGCAACTTAGTCAAGGTTGCAGAGCTTACAGGTAATGAATCTGAGCTTTAAGTCCAGGCAGTTTGACCAAAGGGCTGCCGTCTTGGATGGAAGTAAAGGAATTATGGCTGAATAATGTGAAGGAACTCAGACTGGGTTCAGAGACGTGGACCTTGGCCTAGATGTTCAGGCCTCACTTGCTTTGGTGGCTTCAGGCCCCTGTGGGTCTCTGAACATCAACCTCAGCTCCTCTACTTGGATTTGCCAGGCCGTGTCCCTCCACTTGACTGCACCCAGACTCTGGGCCATGCTTCTGGGGTTTGCCTCCTACTTAAAACTGTGCTAAGTGGTCTCAGGGAGATGACCTCTTGTCTGGATATCATATTCTCTACACCCTGGTGCTGGGGCCAGCTCTCTAGTCCTCTCCCAAACTGTCTGACCCAGCAGGGAGCTTCCTCATTTTTACCCCAAGTGCACTGGCTTCCCCGGGGGGCCCCACGGCATCATGGGTTGCAGTCGGCCTCATGGGAGCTGATGTTCATAGGTATGCCAGGCCAGGTTTGCAAAGCTGATGTCTCTTCTGATTGGCCAGTGGTCATGCTGTGCCAGTTATTAAAGACTTGTAACTTTACCCCTGCTTGGGTTATGAGCTCTGTGTCTTCACAGCTAGGGGATCTTGTACAAGTCACTTCACCTCTGAGGTTTAACGTGCTCATTTATAAAATGGGACTATAATCCCTCCTGTGATTACTGAGACTGCGAAATCAGATCATGTCTGTAAAGAACTTAGAAGCACACCTAGCTCCTTGACAGCGCTTGGTAACTGGTAGTTACTAGTATCCTGCTGGCGATGTCTCAGCTCAGGAGTGGGCAGGTCAGCATTATTACTCCCTGGGTCTTGAACCTGACGGAGGGAGCATCCTTGGTAGTGAACAACTACAACGCCCCGGCTCTGAACCTCAGGCTGGTACAATGGAAGGAACGCTGGTCTTGGATTTAGATGATCTGGGGTCTGATCCCAGCTCAGCTCTGATGTGGGACAAGCTGTCACTGCCATCTCTGAGCAGCCTTCAGTGAGGGGATTGTAGACGAAGGCCCGTGGGGGGCCAGGCGGGCTATATAGATGGAAGAAGCGGGGGTGGAGGTAGGGGAAGGCTTGGGATTCAATACAAGGAGGGGGCAAAGGTAGCAGGCATGAGGGATGGGGGTGGAGAGGGTCCTGTCTTAAAGGAGGCCAATCCTAGGAGCCTGGGGTGTCTCCTAGCAACCTCGTGAAGGGCAGGGAGGTAGAAATGAACATCTATTAAGCTCCAACTGTGTACCAAACTCTCTCTCTATATTATCTTATGTAATTTTAGTAACAGTTCAAGGAAGGCATTTTTTTTTTTTTTTTTTTTTTTCCGGCGCGCGGGCCTCTCACTGCTGTGGCCTCTCCCATTGCGGAGCACAGGCTCCGGACATGCAGGCTCAGCGGCCATGGCTCACGGGCCCAGCCGCTCCGCGGCATGTGGGATCTTCCCAGACCGGGGCACGAACCCGTATCCCCTGCATCGGCAGGTGGACTCTCAACCACTGCACCACCAGGGAAGCCCCCAAGGAAGGCATTTTAATCCCCATTTTATAAAGATAGAGATTAATGCCAAGAGAGGGAGGTGACTTGCCCGAGGGTCATACAGCTGGAGGTAGCCGAGCCGAAATTCAAACCCAGGCCTGACTGTCCAGAGAGGTGTCTTTTTCGGTTCCTTGAAAAATGTCAACTAAAAAATGCCATCTTGGGGTTTTCTCCTGCAGGCGCCGCTCCTCGGCTGAACCCACCCCAGCCCCCATCTGCTTTCCACTTTGGCTGCTTCTTGTACTGCAGGCTTCAGTTTAAACAGCGCCTTTTGGGGAGGGCTTTCCTGACCACCCCCATCCCCCAAGCCCTGAACAGGCCACACCTGTCCACGTTATCCTCTCTCACTGAGGTGCTCACTGCGTCACAAGCACAATCACTTATTAACTTTTTGTTTGCTTCCTTTATCTAGACAAAGGCTTTACTTCCAAGGAGCTCACATTTACATGGAGAAGAAAGACATGGAACCCAGAAACCAATAGTTATCCAGGATGGTGATAAGTGTTGAGAAGAAAATAAAACTAGGCAACGGACTGCAAAGTGACAGAGAGAGAAAGGGAAATTTAGATGTGTGTGGTTAGGGAAGGCTTCTTGGGGAGGTGATGTTTTTGATGAGATCTGAGAAGTGAGAAGGAAAGTCATATGAAAATCCAGGGAAGCAAGCTCCAAGCAGAAGGAAAAGCACGTGCCAAGGCCCTGGGGTGGGAATGAGTTTGGTGTGTTCAAGAAGTAAAAGAAAGCCAAACGGCTAGAGCTTGGCAGTCCCGAGGAGGGTGACGGGAGATGAGACAAGGCTGGGGCCAGATCATAAAAGGCCTTAGAGGCTGAGATAAGGAGTTGGTTCATTGTGGTTTGTCTCCCAGCTAGACTGTGAGCTCCATGAGAGCAGGGCCCTTGTCCGTCTTGTTCACCACTGTAACCCTAGCCTCTAGCCCAGTGCTCGGCACATGGCAGGTACTCAGTAAATATTGGCTGAATCCATGGACGAATGTGTTCCCACACTGCCTCCTACACTCTCGACACGTTCCCTGTACGTATTTTAGCATCTCTTCCCCCCCCCACAGGTTTCCTGTCTTCCCTTTGGTGTCCCATGCATCCCAAACCCTAGCTTTGAGAATGTCCCCCAACCATGTGAGATTATTTACCCACAAAGGCTCAGGGACCCCCCTTTCAAAGAGACCTGCATTTGCCTAGTGCATTGCAGAAAGCTCCCCACAAGCTTAATGACATCAAATGTGGGATTTCAGGCCCGTATGTTCCTGTGCTCACATGCATGTGTGTATACCTCGAGGTCCTCAGTTCCCCCCTCAGATCAGTGCAAGAAGGTGACCCCAACCCACCAGCTACTAGGAAACTCGGTCACATCAATAATTCCTATGCCTTGCTCTACACCGGTGACCGGGGGAGTGGGAAGTTAATTAGCTTTGCTAGAAAGGGCCTGTGAAATGTTTGGAACTCTGCAGCCGGAGAACCCTGCACACTCAAGGCACAATTCTGCATTCCAGCCCCAGCCTGGGCTCACTCAGCCGGATCTTACACCTGTTCACAGCGCTGGGTGGTATTTACAGACAGTAGACACTCGTGGGTCAGCGGGAGGACAGGAATGGGGACACCCCTGTGCTGCGTCTGAGTTGTCGCAGCGTTAACTTAATGATGAAACAATCACCATTCATTCTCCCTTCTCCTGCGAGTGCAAATGGCTTTATAAACACCAGGCCTAGGGCGAGCGAGGAAGGCGGGGTAAACGGTTTACCTTGGGTCAGGAGTGAGCCTTCAGTCCATTAAGGGGAGTCTGAGAGCAGACGTTAATGGTCCCTCCAGGCCTGGAAGTTAATTCGGCCTTGAAACTAGTTCTCAAAATCCACTTGCTGACCACTTCGGCCCACACTGATCTCCACACCCTGCCCATGCCTCCCTGGAACATCTCCACTCACTGTTCCTTGGTCTGATTTACTCCAAGGCACCGGCCCAGGAAGTCACTGACCTTGGGCTGGGTTTCTCAAAGTGGGGAGCACGTTCCTTCTGTATGCAACACAGGTGACATAACACAAGTGAGGCACTCGCCTCTGGTCCAAAATTTAAGGGGTTGACAAAAAACTCAGTCATTAAGATAAAATAAATATAGGCAATATATAAAAAAAATAAGATTAATGAAAAACATCCCTGATGAAAAAAATGACAAAATTTATAATAAAGACAGGGATCTTATCCTTACTCATCCTACTTGGACCCTCACTCAAATGACCTTGACCCTCATTGACATGACCTTGACACTCACTCACATGGCCTTGACCCTCACTTGCATGATCTTGACCCTCACTCATCTCTCTATATTTCCAACCCTAATGCAAGATGATTTTAAGTGGTCTACATGTGAACATTTAAAATTTTAATACTTATGTATTTTTTTAAAATTATGGCAAGCGATCCCAGCTTTCTATTCGTGGTAGAGATATACCATTTTTCTTTTAAAAATACATTAATTTCAATAAGTAATTTAAAGAAATTTATTTAGTGAATAATAGAGCCAGTGGTATGTGCATGGCGCCAAGATCCTGGTGGGGGGATACTTGGGCAAAGGCTCCACTTGTGACCCCTCCGAAGGCAGGGCCAAGCTAACCTTCTCTTCTATTCCTTGTTGTATGAAGGTGACTTCTGATTTAAAGCAGGAGCTTAAGAAGAAGAGAACGGGGCTTATCAGAAGTGTGGCCTTGACAGTCACCAAACCTCTCTGAGTCCCACACTCTTTACCTCTAGAATGCGGCTCACAACATTTGCCACCGTGGGCTGTGAGGTTTACAGGAGATGATTATAATGTGCTCGGTGGGGCTCAACAGGGCCACATCTTGATTTTTGTGGGCTCCTTTCCCCGTTAAAAATACTAAAAATTATTTTTTACCCCTGCATAGTTATAAAGATGAATGCAATCCGCTTCAATTATATTCACCTTTATTCCAACGCACTCAAGGTATGCATCTTGCTTATTTCAAGAAGCAAAGTATTTGGTGGGGGGGGGGGCTCCTGAAAGTACCATGGCCGTGGCACTGTGCTTGCTGTGCCCGTTGGAGAGGTCAGAGCTGGGCACTACAGGCAAGCACTTAATTTAATCTTCACAACGTCACAAGGCAGACATTATTAGCTCCATCTTATAGATGATGAAAAGAAGGCCCAGAGAGGCTGAGCAACTTGCTCAAGGTCACACAGCCACTGAGTAGCAGGGCAGATTTGAATCCAGATCCCCTGATTCTGGAGTCTGCCCTGCTGTCATGCCCCAGGAAGTGAGATAATCTGGAGGGCTGCCAACCCTGAGTGATCGTGTCCCTCAGTTATGGAAACTATGATTATATTCAGAGCCAGCTCCTGCGAGGCCCATACTGTGGAAGCAACCTGCAGGAGGACCCCAGTGTCCTGGCCTCTTGGTTGCCTGCTACTTTGGGTGGGAGCTGGGTGACATGCTCAAGTTGGTCGTTTGAGAGTCTCTGGACATTTAAGCTGCCACCCCCAAGCAGCAAGATGTCCTCAGGGCCTCTGAGACACCGAGTACCAAACTCCAGCAGACCGGGCTGCCATTTGCTTCATGTTTCTGTGTTCTTCAAAAGGACAAAGAAAAAGAGAGAAAAAGAACTTTGGATGCAGACCAAAGCCACTCAGGTTTTCCGCTGTGTGTCCTCTTGTAGCCTCCTCAATGAGGAGGTCCTGACAAGTGTCACCTGAACAAGGGGTCAGAGCCATTCCCTTCCACACACGCGACACTGCAATTTTAAACAATTGTGGCTTGAGACGAAGATCCGCCCGGGGAAGGAAAATCTAACCGAGTTTGCAGTTTCCAGCTTTGGCGCTTCTTGAATTATACATGGGCAAAACCCCCTTGAAGGCTGCTTTTTAAGCCGTGAGGGGAAGGCATATAATTTTGGTCTCTGGCATTCTGCTAAAACACTTGCTGAAAATGGGGCCCCTCCCCAGCCAAGTGGCGTTTGCCTCGAAACCAAATGGGGGACGTTTGACGCCTCAAATAGCTTCAAGCTGCCAGCAGAAAGGATGCTGAGAGGATTGGTTCTTTTTCTCTTTGCCATAGTCTTGTCTCTGTAGGGCTTCTGTCCCTCGGAGGCCCTTCCCTTGCGGTAGCAGCTGTGACACAGACCACAGACATTCTCCTCCTTCCTGGCTGGGAAGAGGGAAAAGTGCTATATCCTTCCAGAAGGGGAGGCAGGGGACTGGGTCGGGGCTCAGTAGGGTCCAGCCAGGCCCATCTCAGCCTCCTCTGAGAGATGGCAGCTCCGGGTCCAGACTGCCCCAACACCACGCTGGGTCCAGAAAGGTCAGCGCCATTCCTGGCCCCTGTAATCGGGCAAACTGTCTCGAGTGGTCTGGAGCTGCAAAATGCTACCCAGAAGCAGGGGCTCCCGGCACTCTTCTCCCACTGGGATTTGCCCCAGGACAGTGGTCAGGGGCATTTGAAGGATCTGAGTCGGCTGGGGTCATCTGGGTCATTGGTGGCTTAAGAGTGTGGGCCCTGGTGACGGTCACGGGGGTTGGGATGGCGCTTTGTAACTTATTAGCTGTGTGAACCTGAGAAGGTTACTGCACCTCTGGGACCCTCAGTTTCCCTGTCTGTAGAATGGGCTGATTCTCTACTTCAAAGTGTTGCTATAAAAATGAAACGCATGCTGAGTGCCTTTAGCGCAGCAACTGGGCCGAAGCGCTCCAGCAATGGTGGCTATCATGATTATTTGCATGTTGAAGATAAGGAAATGACAAGTGGTATTAGTTCCCATTGGTAACTCAGAGGGTGTGTGTGTGTTTGTATGTGCGTGCGCATGTGTGTTCCAGTGCACGTACGCATGTGTGCCTGTGCCCGTGAGTGTGAATATGTGTGTCTGTGCACTCGCGCACAGGCTCCAGCCAAAGGTCAGGGGAAGAGCGTTCTTGTTCCTAGACATGGAAACTTGAGAAGGGCAAATACTTCATTATTTAGATTCAAAAGCTACTCATTAGGCGAGACTCGGGCACTTAGAAAGAAAAGCTGACCTACAAGTGTAAAATGTTATTATAAGTAATGACAATGATTATAGGATGAGGGTTGAGCTGGAGAGGTTAATGTCCATTAACTACCACGAATTAGGAGACGGTGCTTCTGCAGACACTTCTGGGCAAAACCTAACGGTCTGTTTATTTACCTCACGGGGAGCTCTTAGCACATCAAAAAGGTATTTAAAACACAACCCCCCAACAATTAGCTTTAGGAAGAAGAGTAAATATGGACGCAATTTATCACTCCAAGAGAGCCCTGCTATCAGAGACAGATGCCGTCAGTTAAATAAAACAGACACTAAGACCCACCGGAAAGATCAACCCAGAAGCAATTCGCTAATTTGCTGATCAGCAGTGGACAGTAGGATTTTGGTGGCACGCCAAAAATTCACGTCTTCCTGCTAGTTTTTATAACCTGAGTTACAGGTTCCTTTTTGCATCCAGCGGGGGAAAGATGACTCAGGAATGGGCTGAGGTGATTTCACTGGCTTTGTCCATCTTTGATTTAAAAAGGTAATAGAAGGAAGTTGAACACTGAAAGAGCCAATGGCATTGGGACTTGACTGTAGGGGGACCAGTCATCCCAGTTTGCCTGGGACTGAGGGGTTTCAGTGCTAGAGCTGGGACAGTCCCGGGCAAACAGGGATGGTTGGTCACCCTGCTTATGTCCCCTCCCTGAGGCCCCAAGTATGAGTATCAGTCAATCCTGGTCGGGGTAATAGTGGGCAGAAGCTGGCTTGTGGCTTCCCCGTTAGAAATTCTACCTCCCCCCATATGGCGAAACAGACTGTGAACCCATTAGCAGCAGGAATGTGGGGTCACGTGGGACTAGTGCAGGAGAGCTGCACACACCGAGGTAAACGTCCAGGGAGACCTCTGATAGGCAAAGGCGCGGGGGTCCGAAAGCTGATCTTGTACAGACTGCTTTTAACTTCCCAGAGAACTCTTGATGGAAAATTGCAGAGCCCGGTGACACTCTGCAGAGTCCAGAATCTCTGCACCCCGCCTCCCCAATATGTACCTGATCGTGTTATATAAACCGGGGCAAGAACGCACACTATGTACTCGAAATGCACATCATTCTACCATTTCAGCTGTTTCCACTGCTTCTGAGATTTCTTATATAAATATCTCTGTGTGTGCGTTTGTGTGTACATTTCTTGACATATTTACGAAGTCCCAGTTTGCCAACCTTCGGGGCATAATGCAAGAACTATTTTTCATCCTAATCTGCTGTAATGACATGTTTTATTATACTATTTCAGCTGTTTCCATTGCTTTTGCTGTTTCATGTTTTATGTATTTTAACTAATGCTTTAATTTTAGGATGTTGTGCCCTTTAGTGATTTCACAAAAGTTTACTTTGGAAAATCGACAGGGATTCACGGTGGCAGCCATTGGAGGCTCTACCCACACACAGCACAGCACAGAGGAAAGAGGGTCCGAATACAGGGCAGGAAGCAGACACACTTGAAGGCAGACTGGGGAGGCCAATGGCTTACGGGCCTGGTGTCCATAGCACCAAGAGGTAGGGGGAAGCTGTGTTCACCTAAAACTTCTGCTCCGTTTAGCCCTGAAAGTCTGGCACCCGGGAACCCCCTCAGTTCTGGACAAAGCAGGATGGCTGGTCACCCTACCAAGATGACAGGTTTGATGCTTGAATAGGCAGGTTCTTAGCAGGTGGAGGAGCTCTTGGTGTGACATAGAAAGAGCCCAGAGTTTGGAATGCCCTCTTCTTTTTTTTTTTTTTTTTTTTTTTTGCGGTACGCGGGTCTCTCACTGTTGTGGTCTCTCCCGTTGCGGAGCACAGGCTCCGGACACGCAGGCTCAGCGGCCATGGCCCACAGGCCCAGCTGCTCCGCGGCATCTTCCCGGACCAGGGCACGAACCCGTGTCCCCTGCATCGGCAGGTGGACTCTCAACCACTGTGCCACCAGGGAAGCCCTGGAATGCCCTCTTCTTAGTTTCAAACCCCAGCTCTGCCAATGCTATAACAGTCATTTGAATCTGAGGAAGTCACTTAAGCCCTCACTAAACCTCAGTTTCCTCATCTGGAAAATGGAGCTGAGAAAGTATATTGTGCAGAAGTGCTGTAATTGATGGAGGAAGCGATGTGTGTTCTACACCTACTACATAGTCTCCTGGTTCCCTGAACTAATAATGAGGGAGTCCCACCGGATGCTTTTGAAGTGCTCAAAATCCATGTCCTGTGGCAGAGTGAAGGGCTGAGGCCACAACCCAGACCTCCCAGTCTTGGGCACCAACGTGTCCCCATGCTCATTTAGACCCTTTGGCAGTGGGGGCTGAGGAGCACAAGAGGTATAATAATAATAATGGTAATATATTATAATTATAAAGCAGTATATTTGCATTATAAAATATTGTATAATTATAAAATATTATAGTAATCATGGTAATACTAATAATGGCTTCTGTTTATTAAGTGCTTACTATGTGCCAGGAAACACTGTCCTTCCTCATCCCATGTAACCCCCCAGCAGGACACCTGCTGGGTAAGTGAGATCATAGCCCCTATTTTGCAGATGAGGAAATGGAGATCTGGAGAGGTGAAGACATTTACCAAAGACCACACAGCAAGCAAATGTTCAATGGGACCTTTGAAACCACATCAGCGTTACTCCAATGTCCATGCTTTTTAGCACAATGCCCTGTAGGCTCCTTTGGATGGAAGGAGTGGAGCGTCACTTGGGGCTGTAAGGCATTACAGAAGAAATGGAGAGGGAAGGTCAGTGGGCAGAGCTGAGAAGCCCTTTTGTTGTCGGGCCTTGAACACTGGCTCTAGCCTGGAACAATCCCAAGGTAGGGCATGGGGAGGGGCCTGATATTTGAGACCTGCCTTTCTCCCTCCCCTTTCTCTCCCACACCCACTGCCCATCCTGGACCCTCCTGCCTCTGTGTCTAGGTATGCACGTATTTTCCCTACTCAAGGGAACATAGTGACTTTCCCTTAACACCCTACATCCTCTCTCTCTGAAAACTCCTATTCACCCTGCAAAGCCCAGCTCCTTAATGTCCAGGCCCTTGTCCCTTTAGACTCCCATTAGTGGCTTCTTTACTGACTTAATCATAGCATCTGCCCGTGCCTGCCCTGAAATGATGGAAAGTTGGCGGAAAGTCTGTTGGTCAGAGAAGTCTCAGCTGTCTTGCTCACCCCATCTGGATGACAATCAGACATCGCGTTTCAGACCCTGACAATGTGCTAACACACTGCGTTTAATTAATGGATCCCCAGAAGCATCACCATTTCTATTTTCTAGATTACGGGAAAGCAAACTACAGCCTGTGGGCCAGCTGCCTGTTTTTGTAAATAAAGTTGTATTGGACACAGCTATGCTTGTTCATTTGTGTATGTCCACAGCTGCTTTCATGCTACAGAGACAGAGTTGAATAGTTGCCACAGAAACTGCATGGCCTGCAAAGATATTTACTGTCCAATCCTTTGTAGAAAAAGTATGGTGGCCTCTGTAAATCAAAGTAAAGACCCGAAGTTCAGAGAGGCTTAGCAACTTGCCCCAGTTAACTCAGCCAGCCAAGGACAGCCTTGGGGTTCAAACCTGGAACCCCAGGCTTCAAAGTGGTGCCCTTTCTATGCCCCAAATGCCATTCTGGCTTTCTTCCAAGTCCCCTTCCACAGATGTACCCCAGTGCTCGGCATCAAGCCACACAGAGGAGGCTCCCTCCCACCTGGCTTGGGGGCCAAGTGCAGTAGCTGACAACAGGGCCACCTGGGCTCAGGTGTGAGCATTTAAGGCACACTGGGGCCCAGAAAAAAAGGGAGAGGGCTGGAGAAGATTTTTGTTTTTTTACAGAATGAAAATGCATTTGATAAAGAATCTCACCTAGCCTGCCGATCTCATCTTCCAAGCACTTTACAGATAAACCCGTGGTGTAAAGTGAATCAATCCTTGCTTAGCTGCTCTGCTGTTTCCAGTTTCAGAGGGGCCAGACTCAGCACGGCTTGCCAGGGGCAGGGCCTTCCTTGGGTCTGGAGACCGCCCCTCAATGCAGGAGACAAAACTCCTTCCCACATCCCACAGCCAGGCTCCTCTGGTGTCCCCCGCCCCTGCCCCCAACCAGCACCCACCTTCCCCATTTCAACCCTTCAGCCTCCTCCGCCCCAGCGTCTCCAGGGGTCTGCTTCCCCACCCAGCCCTGGGAGCTCTATTTCAATCTGAGATACAATTACAGATCATGTTCCTTTTCTTCCCCCCTTTTTCTTTTTAATAAAGCCGTTTTGTGTCTCCACCGCTCCCCCTTTCCTGCATTCCTCCCATCTTAGTCTTCCCTCTCCCCCTCCTGTAGGAAATGTCTTGGATTCTCTCACTGGGGTGTAATGGTTAAATTGCTACCAGCTGATTAAACAGCAGAAGTTGAAGCTGTAATCCTCGGCGTTCAGGAACCCGGGGAGGCAGAGACGAGGGCCCTGACCCCTGACGAGGGCTTAGCCCCCGTTGACCCCCCTGCGGTGTGCCCGCCCTAGCTTCGCTCTCTGCATTTGTCCCAGGCTGCCCGACAGAATCCTCGGGGAATGGGCCAGGGGAGGAAAAGGAGAGGAGAGGCGGAGAGAGGGGAGGGAGGGGGGAGGTGGGTACCTCCCCAGCCCTGGCCCAACCTCCCAGGAATGTCTGTTCCCACCCTTGTCCCTTCCCTGCCCCCCACTCAAGCCACACACACACACACACTCACACACGGAGACATTCTCACATACACACTCAGGCTCACAGACCCCCAGTCACACACATTCACACACTCACACACCCAGGCGCTTTCTCGCTCTCTGCAGAAAGCGGACCAGATGAAGGAGCAGGCCCACCCCCTCCTCAGGGAGCCCCTCCTCCCTCACCTGCCCCACCTGGGGAAGGATCAGGAAGGTAGAGAAGTGTGAGCTGGGAAGGGGTGGGGAGAGGGAGGAGGAGGGCTTCGGGGATGCGCGGACTCAGGCTGGACCCTGGCGCTGACAGCTGCGGAGCCCGGAGTCAGGAGAGCCCTTCTTCGAGCCTCTCTGAGCCCTGTTCGCAGGCGGAGGGTGACAGCCACCTCGCAAGGCGGCTATGAGGATGAAGCAGGTGGACGCAAATCATCGTGCCCAGCCCGGCGCAAAGCGTGTCTCATCTCGAACAGCCTGGGCTCAGGGCTGGGGTGGAGTGCAATCATCGTAACTTTCAAACCACACCCCACACCCCGGAAATAAAAGCTGTGTGCCCCTGGGCTCCTTACTGGACTCCTCTGACCCGCAGCTCTCCCCCTGCAAACTGCCATCGTCATGCTTCCCCGACGGGCCTGTGACAACTGGATGTGACACTCCACAAGCCGGGACCTCGCGAGGGTGTTCCTGTTCTGACTCACATGGGTGTCAACTCAGCCTCTGGGAGAAGAATAGCAGGGGGCAGCGAGCCTCCTTGGGAAAGTTCATTTCCATGGAAAGTACAGTTCAGATGAGGGGAGGATCTGGCCTGGATTCACCCTCCTCCGCACTTACTCAGAAACCAGAGAGGAAAGCTGGGATGAGGAGGGAACTGGCTGCCCGCACAGGGAACGTCTGCCACCCGTCCAAGTACAGGGCTCTTGGAAGCATCCTTTCTCTTTCCATGGGGGAAAGAAAAGCCTCTGTCTTAGGGTTCTCCAGAGAAACAAACAGAGCTATCCATATGGAGACAGGCGTTTCTCTATAATTGTATCTATATAGATAGTTCTGTATGTAGAGATATAGATATGAGATAGATATCCTACATGTAGGATAGATACGATATAGATAAATCCATATATATATTTAGACGTACAGTCGGCCCTCCTCATCTGTGGGCTTCTCATCTGCGGATACAGGGGGCTGGCTGTATTCTCTTGCTATGCCATTTTATGTAAGGGACTTGAGCATCTTTTTTTTGTTGTTTCATTTGTTTGTTTGTTTGTTTTTGGCCACACCGCAGCTTGTGGGATCTCAGTTCCCCAAACAGGGATTGAACCAGGGCCACGGCAGTGAAAGCGCAGAGTCCTAACCACTAGGCCACCAGGAAACTCACATCTTTGAATTTTGGTATCCGCTAGGGCTCTGCAACCAATCCCCCACGAATACCAAGGGACAACTGTAAATATATATATGATACAGATGTCACATATACCTATACATCTATCTATATCTATATCTACCTATCTGTCTATCTACCTATCTATTGAGAGGGAGAGGGAGAGAAAGAGATTTATTATAAGAAATTGGCTTGCACAATTATAGGGGCTGAGCAGTCCCACAGTCTGCTGTCTGTAAGCTGGAGACCCGGGAGAGCCAGTGGTGTAAGTTTCAGTCTGAGGGCAGGAAAAGACTGCCTCCCAGCTCAAAAATCATCAGGCAGAGAGTGAATTCTCTTTTTCACCTTTTTGTTCTATTCAGGCCCTCAAGGGATTGAATGTGGGAGGGCCATCTGCTTTACTCAGTCTACCCATCCAGATGCTAATCTCATTCCTTAAACACCCTCATAGACGTACCCAGAAAATGTTTAACCAAATAACTGGGCACCCTGTGGCTTCATCAAGTTGACCCAGGAAATTGAACATCACAGCCTCCAACTGGGGTAGGAGAGAGCAGAGGGGAAGGCTGCTTGAGGGCTGAGGGTCAGGCCCATTTCTGTACAGTAGGGTTGACTAGTGTCCCCCCCAAATCCATTTCTACCCAGAACCTCAGAATGTGACCTTCATTGGAAATAGGGTCTTTGCAGACACAGTTAAGCTAGAATTGAGATGAGACCACAGTGGATTAGGTTGGGCCCTATATCCAATGAGAATATCCTTATAAGAGACAGAAGAGGACAGACACAAGGAGGAAGGCCCTGTGAAGACAGAGGCGGAGACTGGAGTGATGCTCCACAAGCCAAAGAACGCCTGGGGCCACAAGAAGGTGGAAGAAGCAAGGAAGGATCCTCCCCTAGAGCCTTGAGAGGGAGTGCGGCCCTGCTCAGACCTTGATTTTCAGCTTCTGGCCTCCGGAACTGCGAGACAGTAAAAATTGCTGTTTTCACCCACCCAGTTGGTGGTAACTTGTTACAGCAGCCACAGGAAACTAATACACCCTGCCAATCATGCATCATTCGTCCTATTTTACGGATGGGGAAATCGAGGCACAGAGAGGGGAAAGTCCTTTGTCCAAAATCACACAGCTGGTTGGAAGTGAAGGCAGGATTCAAACCCAGGTCTAACTCTGGTGCCTGAGCCTGTACTGCTGAGTTCACCCAGGAGGGACATTTCTGCAGGGGACAGACGTTGTGAAAGATGGAAGGGAAGGCAAGCGCTGGCTTCCTTTGCCCCCAGCTAACAGGCTGTCAAGGTAGCTGTGCTGAGGGGTCTGAGAGATGGGATCTCAGGGATCCTTTCCTAGGCTGGAGTCCCTAGGCGGGGGCGGGGGCGGGGGCAGGGGTGGGGTCTGAAAATTCCACCAGTGTAATTGTGAGAGAAAGAAATTCTGGTCACAGCTGGTCTTCCTGTCCAGGAGCTGCCCTGACCTTGCTACTAAACCTGGGTATTTACCTAGAGGCAGGGCTGGGGCAGGTGCCCAGGACCTAGAATTCAAGGAGGCACTTGCTCTCGGGGTCGTGCCAGGGCCCAGTCCCGGCTGGCATGAACCTGAGAGTGAGTGTCTCCTTATATTTTGCTTGCCTCACCCCAGTCCTGGCCTGCCCTGGGCGTAACTTATCAGAGGAACAGAGGGCATTCTGGGCTACTGGCAGCAAGTGGGCTGTGGAGCCGCACAGATCTGGGTGTAAATCCTGGCTTTAGCCGCTTACTAGCTGGATGCTCAGTTTTCTCATCTATGAAATGGGGATAATAGATTAAAACCTACCTCATCGGTTGTGGTGGGGATTAAATGAGTTGACCCAAGAAATGCGTGGCACTTGGTTCAAGCTATTGTTACCGTATTTGCAGCTCGGAAAGAGGAAGTTGGGGGGTAGCCACGTGAGTAATGGCTGCATCTGTTGGCAGATCAGAGGTGGCCAGCCAAGTGGACGAGCCGGTTGGGTGTAGCTTCAGAGTGAACGATAACTGGTAATTTCTTGTTTAAGAAAAACCCAGGCTCAGACTGGAAGGGCGAGGCAGCTGGTGCACACAGCTCTTTAGGAATCTTCACAGCCCTTTGCAGGGAGTCACACTTGCCAGCCAATTCCTCCTGTCTGGACAGGAGCCACGAAGTTCCTGTGGGCACCGCCCAGACCATCTCCAGGTAGGGGAGCTCTGGAGAGAGAGTCCCAGGTACCCCAGTTTTAGCTCTGCGGATGTGAGCTGGTCACCTCCCAGTGTCCTGGCATTTCTGAGCCAGAGGGGACATTGGGCTGGGTCACTGGCGACAAGGACAGGTTGGGTTGAGCAGCGCAATCTGTTCCTTATCCGAGCGACAGATCTTTTCTCAAGTTCAGCTCTGGCTGATGCCCTGCCGGTGGTGGAGGCTCCTGTCCTCACCACCATGAGTTCACAATTCTCCAGGCTGACGGCGGTGGGCTGCCAGGCCCCACAACTGCCGCCCACCCGGTGAGGAAGGCAGACAGGGCCTCACATCGTTTACCTGCTCTTACTTTTTAAGCTCATTGATTTGCCCTCCTGACCCTTGTTCCCAGACAGAGAACATCCAAAGCAAGGGGCAGCCTCCAAGTTCCTATCTGGGTATTTTTTTCTTTTAAGGGTGTGGCTGCCCATTAGCCCAAGGCAACCCCCTCCCAATCTTCCAGCTCAAACTACAGCCCTTGCCTGCTTGCTCACGCCTGGCTTGAACCCAGCTCCTTGATCTGTCCCTCTGTCAGGCTCCTGATGTGAAGTTCACACTTTTCCATTAGCAGAATTATCGCATTCTTAATGAGCGCATCTAAAGTTTATTGAGCTGTTACTATGTGCCAGGCACTGTGCTAAAAGCTTTCCTACGTTACCTCATTTAGACCTGGCAGTAACCCCAAGAGAAGAGGATTATTTTACAGATGAGCGTAAAATAATTATTTTATGCGACAGGATTATTTTAGAGAGAATGAGCTACTTGCCCAAGGTCACCCACCCAGTGAGGCAGGGTTTGAAAACAATTCTGTTCGACTTCACATTCTGGGTCCTAAATTTCCCAATAAGCCATCCTGTACTTCGGTTACCTGCAGACTTCTCCCCCTCTCTCAGCCTTGGGTCCCCATGTCCCCTAGGGTATAGACTCTGAGAGAGCAGAGAAGCACAGCTATCATTTTTTAAAAGAAATTATATAAATTTACAATTAAATAAATTCTATTAAAAACAAAGGAAATAAGTATTCAAAACTCCTCACTTAATCAACTGACTGCATTATTCTATTATCTATGCTCTTGAGATTTTTTTATGTCTATTATGTCTGTATGGTGAAAATACTATATGGTATTTGCTATTGTACATCTACACATCTTTTCCCAACTCTGTATTCAGTGACTTCATTTTGGGAGCTTGAAACTGGCCATGGCGGAATTATTTACACCATTGTAATTGGCAAATGCTGCAAATCAGGGGTTTCCTCTGGGAAGTCAGTTATCGAAATTTTACCTGCATACCACTGATCACAACCTTTGTGGTAGGTACTAATCATCCCCTTTGAACAGATGAAGCAGTGGAGGCTCAGAGATGCTAAGTGATTTGCCCAAGGTCAACTTCTAGAAAGTGATGGGGCTGGGATAAGATCCCAGTTCATGCCATTTCCACTGCACTGATACACCTTCATGTCTACTGAAGATAGGAAAAAAATCCAGAAGCTCACTCCTTTCCAACCTACCCCAACCTCCAGGTACTGCCTTGTGTTTGGTGAGTAAAATCTGAAGGCGGTGGGAGATGCCAGCCATGCAGAAGGTCTCTGATTCAGAGAGAAGAGTGGTAGGTAAATCCTTGGCCTGGAAAGGAGGGAGAGAAAGTGACAAAAAAGGACAAGCTCAAGTTTTCAACAGACTGAAATCACATTCCACTCACCTGAGCCTTCAAGAACTAGTACTAAGTTGGCCAATTAAAGGTAATTTCATCTCTAGCGTCTCTTTGAGGGTTACTTAAAGAAGCCTTAAAAATTAATCTTTCCTTTATCCCAAGAACAAAACAAAATTCCCACCCACTATCTTCAAATGATGAGGTGTGGTGTTAAATTAATGTTATTTATTTTTTGCGGTACGTGGGCCCCTCACTGTTGTCGCCTCTCCCGTCGCGGAGCACAGGCTCCAGACGTGCTGGCTCAGCGGCCATGGCTCATGGGCCTAGCCGCTCCATGGCATGTGGGATCTTCCCAGACCGGGGCACGAACCCGTGTCCCCTACATCAGCAGGCGGACTCTCAACCACTGCGCCACCAGGGAAGCCCTAAATTAATGTTATTAATCGCAGACTGCAACTGCAGTTCTTCTGAACTCTGTGGACCCCGCACAGTTTGTTGCTTCTTTCAGTTACACATGTATTTTTATGTAGATTCAAGGTCCCTCTTGTGAAAGAATCATGAGCTCAGCAAATATCAGAAAAGCCTGAAACTCATCGGTTGGTAAATATCATTTGTTCTGTGTCTAGGAGGGCAGAGACCTTGGCTTGGTTGCCCTTGGAGAGACCAGATGCTTGCTCCTGGGAATTTTATAATCTTGTTGGGGCTTCGAAGGCAACCCTATACTAAATGGTTGAGGAAAAGTGAGAGAGGAAATGCAGGTATTTAACAAATCTGGAGGGCAATTCAACAACTATTATTCAAGAGAGGCAACCTCAAACAACACTTGGAAATCATTTGTATAGATTTTTTTTGTTTGTTTTTAAGATTTTTTCTTTTGATGCAGACCTTTTTTTTTTTTTTTTTTTTTTGCGGGGGGTACGCAGGCCTCTCACTGTTGTGGCCTCTCCTGTTGCGGAGCACAGGCTCCAGACGCGCAGGCCCAGCGGCCACGGCTCACAGGCCTAGCCGCTCTGCGGCATGTGGGATCTTCCCGGGCCGGGGCACGAACCCGTGCCCCCTGCAGCGGCAGGCGGACTCTCAACCACTGTGCCACCAGGGAAACCCGATGCGGACCATTTTTAAAGTCTTTATTGAATTTGTTACAATATTGCTTCCGTTTTATGTTCTGGTTTTTTGGCCGCAAGGCATGTGGGATCTTAGCTCCCCAACCAGGGATCGAACCCACACCCCTTGCATTGGAAGGTGAAGTCTTAACCACTGGACCACCAGGGAAGTCCCTAGACTTTCAAGCTAGCAAAGTTAAGGGGGAAAAAGAAAACCCAGTAGTGGTCAATGCTGATGAGGATGTGGTGAGCCAGACATTTTTCATTCAGGGTAAACGGTACAACCTTTCAGAAACAAGCCAGGTAGATAACGCTTATCCTGATCTTGGTGTTCACCACACATGTCCTCAGTTGCTTTGCAGAGGCCTTTGCTGTTGTGTCCATCTTGGACCCCTTCTCCCTTCTTCTGGTAAAAGCACCCCAATATTCCTTGGGGGGATTACTCCCTCCACTCTCCAGCCCCATAGTTCAGGAGGAACTGATTTCACCTCTGGCTTGTACAGGTGTGTGGTAGACAGACTTCCAAGATCCCCCCTTGTCCCCCACCCCATGGTCCCTGTCTCTTGGTGTTCACACCTTTGTATGATCCCCTCCTCCTGAGTGTCGGCTGAACCTAATGACTGGCTTCTAATCAATAGAATACAGTGAAAGTAATGGATGTCATGTCTGTGATTAAGTTACAAACGGTTGTGATTTCTGTGATGCTAGCAGTCGATCTCTAGTTCCCTCTCAGATTGCATGCTTTGATGAATAAGCCACCGTGTGGTGAGGAACTAAGGGCAACCTGCAGCCAAGGCAACAGTCAGTGAAAGTCTGAGGCCCTCAGTCCAACATCCTATAAAAGACTGAGCCCTGACAACAACCACTGAGTAAGTTTGGAAGTGGATCCTTTCCCAGTTGAGCCTTCAGATGAGACTGTGGACCCAGGGCTGACACCTTCATAGCAGCCTTGTGAGATAATGTGAAGCAGAGGACCCAGCTGAGCTGTGCCCAGGTTCCTGACCCTTGGAAACTATGAGATAATAAATGTGGGCTGTTTTAAATTGCTAAGTTTGGGGGTCATTTGTTATGTAGTAATAGATAACTAAGACAGGGTAGACATGCTCTAATCAACCAGAGCATTGCATTCCCCCAGCTACAATGATTAGTTCAGGGCTGTCCATGTGATTTAGTGTGAGGGTTAGGATTAATCCTGGCACTATTATAAGATCAGAGGGGGAAGAGATGCTCTGTCCATTGGTCTCAGAGTTGGGAGCTGCCAAAGACTACCTTGTGAAGAGGATCTACTTGAGAATGAAATAATATTAGCACCATGAGATAGATATTCCAGGCCTGATGACACTGTGTGAGCCCCTAGATCCAGCCTTGCCTGAAACTTTCCCTGGGGAATTTTTAGTTGTATAATCTAATAAATACTGTTTACTACTTAACTCATTTTGTATTGGGTTTCTGTTATTTATTAAAGCCTCTTTTAGTCATTCATTTGATAGGTATTCACTGAGTTTTTACATGTGCTATTCTTAGGCAATTCTTTTTCCTTTGGGAAAGAAAATCTTTCCAAGACCACTCCCATAGAAGACTTCTTGTTATATCTATTTGGGCAGAACTAGGTCACCTGCCTACCTCTAAACAAATTACTGGCAAAGAGAAACACTGCCTTTTTTTTTTTTTTCTAATTTAGACATGACCCATTACTGGGCCTGGACCGACTGCTATCTGAACAACATCAGGGGAATTTATCAAGAAAGAAAACAGAAGGGGTCATTGGGCAAGTGACCAAGAGTGTCCACGACCATAATGATGATTATCTTAGGTCACATTTTTGGGGGACACTTACAACCCCCCAGGCTCTGGGCTAAGCACTTCACATGCATAATCTCATTCACTCTTTGCAGCCACTCTATGAGATAGGTTCTACCTGCTACCCATTTTTTATGGGTTGAATTATGTCCTTCCCAAATTCATATGTTGAAGTCCTACTCCCCTGCCCGCCCCCCTGCCAAGTACCTCAGAATGTGATCTTATTTCGGTCATTGCAGATGTAATTAGGACTTCCCTGGTGGCACAGTGGTTAAGAATCCACCTGCCAATTCAGGGGGACACGGATTCGAGCCCTGGTCCAGGAAGATCCCACATGCCGTGGAGCAACTAAGCCCATGCACCACAACTACTGAAGCCTGCGCACCTGGAGCCTGTGCTCCATGACAAGAGAAGCCACCACAGTGAGAAGTCCGCGCACCGCAATGAAGAGTAGCCCCCACTGGCTGCAAGTAGAGAAAAGCCTGCGTGCAACAACGAAGACCCAACGCAGCCAAAAACAAATAAGTTAATTAATTTTTTAAAAAGATGTAATTAGATAAGATGATGTAATTAGGGTGGGACCTTATCCAATGTGACTGGTGTCCTTATAAAAAGGGGAAATTTGGACACACATAGAAGGAAGGCAGTAGGAAGAGATACAAGGAGGAGATGGCCAACTACACACTAGGGAGAGAGGCCTGGGACAGATCCTTCCTTCCACAGCCCGCAGAAGGAAGCAAACCTGCCATCACTTTGATTTCCAACTTCTGGCTTCCAGAACTGTGAGACAATGCATTTCTGTTGTTTAAGCCACCCAGTTTGTGGTACTTTGTTACGGCAGCCCTAGCAAAAGAAGACACCATTTTACAGAGTAATGGCTGGGAAAGTTAAGTGAATTTCCCAAGCACTGATTGCAACCAAGGTCTCTCTGACCCCAAAGCCCATGGTCTTAACCACAAGTCTAAAATGGATTGTGTACTGCAGGCAGCTGGGAGCTGGAGAAAGTTTGAGTGGCCCGTCCGAGCCACGTTTCAGGTAGAATGTCATCACTGCAGAGATCAAAAAGTTCCTTTTTGTGTCTGTCGTCAATCTCTTTTATCCTAGGCTTGCTGCCTCTGGCCTGGTTTCTAGGAGACAGGCAGAACCGCTCCTAGAGGCCTCCTCATAACCCCGCCTTGGACGAGAAGAAGGTAATTAAGTCCCTTCTTTTCTAGGACCTGTGGTCTCAGTCTTTGATCTTTCGTCCCTCTGCCCTAAAGCTTCCCCAGCCACTGAAGGAGGCGTGAGCAGGGTGTGAGAATAGCAGGGTGTGAGAATGGCTGGGCAAGGGCAAGTGTCCGAGGAGACCCAGGACTCACCCAGAGCCACTGGGATAAGGAAGGAACACTGGCTGGAGGCCTGTCCTGGCCACACACGATGTAGCCATGGTGATCCCTGGACCCTCAACCACCCAGCAAGGGGTTGACGACGCTGTATCTAAGCCCCCTTCTTTGCTCCTGAGATCCAAAGCCACTCGATAGCTTGGAGCCTCTACGTCCCCCACTTCAAAAGTTTAAACGTACACATTTATATATTGATAATATGTTTTTGGTTAAAAAGGAAGAGAGAGGGAGAGCGAGAGAACGAAAAGCTGCTTCTTCTATCTTGAGTCATCACAGAGCTCCTATTCCCATCCCACCCTCGGCCCTGTGGCCTCCCCCCCTCCATTCTCTATTCGGTTTGCAAGGCTGTTATTCCTGCCAAATGAGTCATTGATGTGGGAAAGTTAATTCATTTTGGCAGACTTCACCATTGCTCTGAGAAGTGGAGACTGTGCACCTACTGCCGCAGAAGACAGGTTATTGTGGTGGTTCATTCATTCCTCCTTGCATTCATTCATTTATTCCCAGAGCACATAATCATCTCTCACAGACACAATTGGGCAGACTCACTGATTGTTTTCTATCTCAGGGAGTAGATGTGAGGCTTAAATGAGGTAATATATGTAAAAAGGCTTAAATAATAATAATAATGACAATAATAATGATAATAGCTAATCCTCATTGAGCACTTATTATGTGTCAAGCTGATGCTAAGCTTTTTTAAAAATAAATAAGGCAATAAATTAAGCAGGCTTTACTTAATGCCTTTAATCCTGACGCTGTTTTCTGGGGCAGGGATGATTATTATCTCTGTTTTGGAGATTCAGAGACTGAAGCTCAAAGGGGTCAAGGTGGTCTGGCCGCAGTCATTACACACCTCATAAGTGGCTGAGGGAAGTCAAGCCCAGCTTCCTCTTATCATGACCCATATTTATAAGGTGTTGACCACGTGGCAGACACTGGACTTACAACCTGCTTCTCCACTCCCAGCCCACTTGGCTCTTCACAGGAACCTGTGACGTCGGGACTGCAATTAGCATCTGTTTTCCAGCTGAGCAAACTACATTTTGGAGAAGCAGGGCAACTTGCCCAAGGAGGCATGGCTATTACCCAGAAGAGCTGGGTGGAGAGCAGGCAGTCTGGGCTCGGAAGACACTCTGTCCTCGTTGTGAGCAGAGAGCCTGGCACTTAGCATGTGTGTCCCGTTCTTGTTGGCCACACTCACCATCAGCACCATGGACACTCCTTCTGGGACCCTTACATTGTCGTGGGCACATAGATCCTGTGACAGAGACAGTGCCGTGTGCTCACCAAACCCCATGTCCTCATTCTCTGAGACACACAGATGAACTCTGGCAGTTAGGCAGGTTCATGCCACTGAATTCTGACCAATGGAATGTGGGGTAAGTGATGAGGGTCACTTCCAAGCCTGGCCCTGAAAAAAGCCCATGAGCCTCTATCTGCTGCTTAGATGCAGAGGATCCCATGGAAGATTCTGAGACCCTAGGGGAGGGTGGAACCACTGAACTGGAAGATGTCTGAGTGACTGCTCTCCCACTGAGCCATACTGGACTTTAATGTGCACCTCAACCGTTACTGGGGTACCCACTGAGATGGGGGTTTGTTACAGCAGCTAGACTATCCTCACTCATACAGATATTACTGGAAGGGTTTTTGATATAATGAGATTCTGGTCTAGGGTTTCCTTGGGAAAGGACTCACCTACGCCAGAACTCAAGCTTCATAAAAGTAGAGTCCCCTGTGTCAAGTGCAGGGCTTGGCACACAGTAGGTCTTCAGGAAATATTTGTGGAAGTGACCAAATGAATCTCCCATCTCTGAGGTCCTTGGACCACTGGGAAGCTTCCTGGATGGTGATGCAGGAAGGAGGTCTTAATCATGCCACCTAATCCTCCATCCTTTCCCAATACTCATGCTAACTAACCCTCATCTACCTCCCTGCATGTCCCCAGTACGGTGCTGGGGAGACAACCCCAGCAGTAACATCTAGAACCTGCTTGTCAAGGCTGATGTCACTCTACAAATATCAAGCTGACTTCATTCCATCCTAACTGGCCGTCAAATCTGGGAAAAGCCAGGCAGACTGGACTCCAAGATGCACACACTACATTCAGATGTTTACAGAAAACCAGTGTACAAGGATTTGCTCGAAAGCTAAACTTCCTCTTAGCCAAAGCCCAGAAATACCTTTTAAACCCTGAGCAAATAAGCCAGAGAAGAAGGCATTCTCCCTCTGACAGAGTCCTTAGAGCCTGGGAGATCTTCAACTTTGCAAGGAAGCAAGCTTGCTGCAAAAGGTGTGCGGCACAGCGGAGCCCCTCACCACTCACAGCCAGCCCCTTTGAGAACCTTCCCTTTAGTCCCAGAGCACAGGGGCACAGACAGCCACAAGCACCAACCCTGACTTCAGGCTGTGAACAGAAAACCTGAAATGCACATCTAGGTCCACTCGGAGAGATAACGTTGGCTCGGAATAAAATTAAAAGGAGCCATTGTTTTTTAAAAATTAACCAACCAAACAAAACCATTTCCCCACAGAGTGTTGAACTGAGTAAAATGTATGCTGACCAAAAGTTTGCTAGAGCCATCACTGACATTGAGAATACTGTCTGACATTTATCAAGTACTTCTTAGGTGCCAAGTGATGGCTTTCTACAGAAACCTCGTTTAACCCTCACAACAAACTTCTGAGACAGAAATGACCACTATTACCTCTTTTACACATGCAGAGATGGAGCAGCAGAGACGTTCAGTAACAGGTTTGATTTCACAGAGCCAGCAAGCAGCTGTGCCAGGATGCTCACCCAGCACGTCTGCAATTAGCCAGGTCCCAGTTCAAAGCCCAGCTCAGCTTGGCTATATGATCTTGGGCAACTTATTTAACTTCTCTGAGCATCTGAAGACAAGAAGAGTAATAGAACGTAGTTTATAAATTTAAGTGAGATGATATATGTGAACATAGCTAAATGATCATTTGCTCTCATCGCATTTCATCTTGCATGTTGTTTTAATTGTAAGGCATTATTCGGGCTGCCGGCAGCTGGAAGCAGAGGTCTGCTCCCGTGTCCGGGTGTGTCAGAGACTCTGGGGTGCTGAGGCCAGGAAGCAGCCGAGCAGAAGGGGCCCGAGAGCATTGGCAGGGGTTGGAGGAAGTAGGAAGCAGCCATAGAAGGGTGAAGAGAGTTTGGCGGGATGAGCGATGAGACCTCCAAACCCACCAGCAAAACCAGTGAACGTGGTCCCCTAGATCACGTGTGATGTGGCCCCACTGGGTATAGCCACAAAGTCACCCCTCCTTTCTACTTGCAGCGGGGAAGATGATTTGGCTGAGCAAGAGGGAAACTGAGGAGAAAGGAAAGGCTGTGGACTTCCGGGATGGTGGGGGCAGTGCCTGGGAGAAGGAGGGGCCAGCTGAGCAGGAAGAAACGGGCAGTGTATGAGTTTCCAGTGGCTGCTGTAACAAATGGCCACAAACGTGTCTCTGTCTTCCCATGGCCTTCTCCTCTATGTGCGTCTCCCCGCCTTCTCTTTTCTTCTCTTACAAGGACGCTTGTCTTCAGATTTAGGCACCTCCTCCCCAATCCAGGATAATCTCATCTTGAGATCCTTAACTTTATTACATCTACAAAGACCTGTTTTTCAAATAAGGTCACATCCACAAGTGGAAATATCTTTTGGGGGCCACCATTCAACCTGCTACAGGCTTAGGAAATAGAAGGGTTCATTTGCCCCCTAAAGCTTACAATCATTAATGCTTCTAAACATTAAAAAGTACAGAACATAAAATAACCGACATCCATCTACCCAGAACCCCAATTTAAAAGATGTTAACATTTTCCCGTAATTGCTCAGATGTGTCTCAGAAAAAAATATATATATATATAAAACATAACAAACACATCCCTTCCCTTCCTTCTCTCCTTAGAGAGAACCACAGTCCTGAATTTGGTCTTTCACTCTCGTGCATGTTGTTATACTTTCACTGCATTTGTATGTAACTTTAAACAATTGACAGTTCCTGTATGTTTTTAAAATTTTACATAAATGGTATTACATGGTATTTATCCCTTTTAAAATCTGCAGCTTAAAAAAAAATCTGCAGCTTTATAAAGATATAATTCACACATCATAAAACTCATCCTTCTAAAGTGTACAACTCAGTGGCTTTTAGTATATTGACAGAATTGTAAAACCACCAACAGTATCTAATTCCAGACCATTTTCATTACCCCGGAAAGAAGCCCGTACCTATTAACAACCACACCCCTGCTCCCACCTTTCCTTTCCCTCCTACCTCTGGCAAGCACTAGTCTACCTCCTGTCTCTATGGATTTGTCTATTTGGGACACTCCATACAAATGAAATATATGTGGTCATTGGGGATCTTTAGTTTAGCATAATGTTTTCAAGTTTCACCTATGTTGTAGCATGCATGTATCAATATTTCATTCCTTTTTATGGCTGAATTATATTCCATTGTATGGATAGACCACATTTTGTTTATCCCATCATCAGTTGATGGACATTTGGGTTGTTTCCACTTTTTGGTTATTATGAGTAATGCTGCTGTGAACATTCGTGTACATGTTTTTGTGTGAACATGTGTTTCAATTCTCTTCAGTATATACTTAGGAGTGGAATTACTAGGTCACATGGTAACTCTACGTTTAACTTTTTGAGGAACTGCTCAACTGTTTTCCAAAGTGTCTGCATCATTTTACTTTGCTACCAGCAATGATAAGGGTTCTAATTTCTCCCCATCCTTGCCAATACTTGTTACTGGCTATCTTTTTTTTTTTTTTTTTTGCGATACGCGGGCCTCTCACCGCTGTGGCCCCTCCCACCGCGGAGCACAGGCCCCGGACGCGCAGGCTCAGCGGCCATGGCCCACAGGCCCAGCCGCTCCGCGACAAGTGGGATCCTCCCGGACCAGGGCACGAACCCGTGTCCCCTGCATCGGCAGGCGGACTCTCAACCACTGCGCCACCAGGGAAGCCCTGTCACTTTAGCTTTTACTTTCATGTCATTTCTAAGAAACCATTGCCTAGTCCAGGGTCATGAAGATTTATGCTTATGTTTTCTTCTAAGAATTTTACAGTTTTAGCTCTTATGTTGAGACCTTTGATCCATTTTGAGTTAATTTTTGTAGATGGTATAAAGTAGGGTTCCAGCTTCATTCTTACATGTGTCCCGGCACAATTTGTGGAAAAGATTGTCCTTTGTCCACTGAATTGTCTTGGGACCCTTGTTGAAAATCAGTTGAACAAAATGTAAAGGTTAATTTCTGGACTCTTAATTCGATTTCATTGATCTGTATGTCTCTTCTTATACTAGTGCCACTCTGTCCTGATTATTTTAGCTTTGCAGTAAGTTTTGAAATCGGGAAATGTCAGTCCTCCAACTTTGTTCTTCTTTTTCTTTTTTCTTTTGGCCGTGCTGCACAGCATGTGGGATCTTAGTTCCCCGACCAGGGATCAAATCTGAGCCCTCTGCACTGGAAGTGCGGAGCCTCAACCACTGGACAGCCAGGGAAGTCCTCTATTCTTCTTTTCCAAGAGTTTTGGCTCTTCTAGATCTCTTGCATTTCCATCTAAATAGTAACATCAGTTCGTCAATTTCTATGGAAAAGGCAGCTGGAATTTTGGTAGAGATTGCATTGAATATGTAGATTAATTTGGGTGGTATCGCCATCGTAATAATATTATGGCTTTCAACTTATAATCATGGGATTTCTTTCAATTTACTTAGGTCTTTAATTTTCAATGGCATTTTATAGTTTTTAATATTCAAGTCTTGTACTTCTTTTGTTAAATGTATCCTTAAGTATTTTATCCTTTTTTTGCCATTGTAAGTGGAATTGTTTTCTTAATTTTATTTTCAGACTATTTATTGCTAATGTATAGAAATACAATTGATTATTGTATATTGATCTTGTATCCTACAACCTTGCTTAACTCATTTTAAAGTTCTAATAGTTTTTTGCCTTTGCTTTTTGCATTTGTGGATTCCTTAGGATTTTCTATGTACAAGATCATGCCATCTGCAAACAGAGATAGTTTTACATCTTCCTTTCTAATCTGGTTTCCTTTTATTTCTTCCTCTTGCTTAATTGCCCTAGCTGAAACCTCCAGTACAATGTTGAATAGAAGTGGTGACAGTGGATACCCTTGTCTTGCTTCTGATCTTAGAGAGAAATTATTCAGTCTTTCATCATTAAGTATGAGGTTAGCTGTGGGGTTTTTCATAGATGCCCTGTATCAGATTGAAGAAGTTCCCTTCTATTCCTAGTTTCTGAGTGTTCTTTTTAAATCATGAAAGGATGTTGGATTTTGTCAAATACTCTTTCTGCACCTATTGAAATGATTGTATGGCTTTTCCCCTTTTTTCTATTAATATGACACATTACATTGATTAGTTTTTTAATATGTTAAACTGATCTTGCATTCCTGGAATAAATCCCACTTGGTCCTGGTGTATAATCCACTTTATATGTTGCTGGATTTAGTTTGCTTTGTTGAGAAGTTCTGCATCCATATTCACAAGAGATATTTGTCTATACTTTTCTTTTGATGTCTTTGGTTTGGGTATCTTGGTAATACTGGCCACATAGAATGATTTGGGAAGTATTCTCTCTTCTTCTATTTTTTGGGAGAGTGTATGAAGGATCAGTGTTAATTATTCTTTAAATGTTAGGTAGAATTCACCAGTGAAGCCACCTGTGCCTGGGCTTTTCTTCATAGGAAGTTTATTTAGTTACATATCAAATCCTTTAAAATTTAATGAGAACTTTTCAAAGGCCTAGCTTATGGTCTAGCCTAGAGAACGTTCCATGTGCACTTGAGAAGAATGGTTTCTGATGTTTTGGGGTGAAGTGTTCTACGGACATCTAAGAGGTCTGGTTGGTTTATAGTACTGTTCAAGTCTTCTATTTCTTTGTTTATCTTCTCCCTTTTGGATAGTACAGTACTGACGTCTCCAGCTTTTATTGCTGAGTAGTCTAGTTCTCCTCACATTTCTGTCAGTTTTTGCTTCATGCATTTCAGGGCTCTGTTGCCTCTGTGATTGATTATCATTACGTTTTTGTTTTTGTTTTTGTTATTTTTGCGGTACGCGGGCCTCTCACTGTGTGGCCTCTCCCGTTGCGGAGCACAGGCTCTGGACGCGCAGGCTCAGCGGCCATGGCTCACGGGCCCAGCTGCTCCGCGGCATGTGGGATCCTCCCGGACCGGGGCACGAACCCGCGTCCCCTGCATCGGCAGGCAGGCTCTCAACCACTGCACCACCAGGGAAGCCCTGATTATCATTATGAAATGTCCTTCTTTGTCTCAAGTACAGTTTTTTTTCTTAATGTCCATTTTGCCTGATATTTGTATAGCCATTCCAGTTCCCTTTTGGCTACTGTTTGCATGGTATATCTTTTTCTAGCCTTTTACTTTCAATCTACTTGTATCTTTGCATCTAAACTGTGTCTACATAGATAGCATATAGTTGGATTTTTAAAATTCACCCTGCTCATTTCTGCCTTTTGAGTGGCATGTTTAGTTCACTTACATTTAATAGAATTACCGACAAGGTAGATTTTAATGTAATTACAGATGAGGTGTCTGTAATTTTTCTATTTGTTTTCTATGAGTCTATGTCCTTTTTTTTTTTAACCTCTTTTTCTCTATTACTGCCTCCTTTTGTGTTAAACAGATATTTTCTAGTATACCATTTTAATTCCCTTGTTATTTCTTTTACTATATTTTTTGAGTTATTTTCTTAGTGGTTGCCCTGGGGATTACATATAACACCTTCATTTAAAACAATCTAGTTCAGGGCTTCCCTGGTGGTGCAGTGGTTAAGAATCCGCCTGCCAATGCGGGGGCCATGGGTTCGAGCCCTGGTCCGCGAAGATCCCACATGCCACAGAGCAACTAAGCCCATGCTAAACTCAGCCCGTTCTCTAAATTTATTTAAAAAAACCTTTATTTCAATATAGCTTGTTCTTTACTGCCTCCTTTGTGCATTGCTGTCTCAGAACACAATACACAGAAAAATTACATCTTTCACGTTATAAGCCCATCAACACGTTAGTACTTATGATTTTATGCAGTTGTCTTTTATTAATAATAATAAATAAATTTATTTATTTTATTTATTTATTTTTGGCTGCATTGGGTCTTCGTTGCTGCACACGGGTTCTCTCTAGTTGCGGCGAGCGGGGGATACTCTTCCTTGTGGTGCACGGGCTTCTTATTGCAGTGGCTTCTCTTGTTGCAGAGCACAGGCTCTAGGCACGCGGGTTTCAGTAGGTGTGGCATGTGGGCTCAGTAGTTGTGGCTCGTGGGCTCTAGAGCACAGGCTCAGTAGTTGTGGCACATGGGCTTAGTTGCCCTGCGGCATGTGAGATCTTCCTGCACCAGGGCACGAACCCATGTCCCCTGCATTGGCAGGTGGATACTTAACTGCTGAGCCACCAGGGAAGTCCTGCAGTTGTCTTTTAAATAAGAAAGGAAAAGAAAAATACATTTATGCATTATTTTATATTTACCTATGTAATTACCTGTACATGTGTTCTTAATTTCTTTCTGTGGATTCAAGCTAATGCCTAGGTTCCTTTCATTTTAACCTGAATGATTAATACTAAAGTATTTCTTGTAGGGCAGGTCTCCTAGCAATAAATATTCTTTGTTTTTATATCAATGTCTTAATTTCACCTTCATGTTTTTGTTTGTTTTTGCGGTACGCGGGCCTCTCACTGTTGTGGTCTCTCCCGTTGTGGAGCACAGGCTCCGGACGCGCAGGCTCAGCGGCCATGGCTCACGGGCCCAGCCGCTCCGTGGCACGTGGGATCCTCCCGGACCAGGGCACGAACCCATGTCCCCTGCATCGGCAGGCGGACTCCCAACCACTGCGCCACCAGGGAAGCCTTCATCTTCATTTTTGAAGGATAGATATACTGTGTATGGAATACTTTGTTGGCAGTCTTCCTTTTGGTATCCTGAATATGTCATCCCACTGCTTCCCAAACTTCATGATTTCTGATGAGAAATACACTGTTAATCTTATTGAGGTGATGGGCCACTTTTCTCTGCTTTCGAGACTTTCTCTTGGTCTTCCCTTTTGAAAGTTTGGCTATCTGTAACATATCTGTGTCTAGATATGGATTCTTTGAGTTTACCCTACTTGGAGTTTGTTAAGCTTCTTGGATGTGAGATTAGTTTGTTTTAAATCAAATTTGCGATATTATTATTCAGATATTCCTTCTGCCCGTTTCTCACTTTTCCTTTTGGGACTCCCATTATGCATAGTTAGTATGTTTGATGGTATACCACAGGTCTCTGGGGCTCTGTTCATTTACCTTCATTTTTCTTTCTGTTGCTCTAACTGGATACTCTCAACTCACCTGTCTTCAAGTTTGCTAATTCTTTCTTCTGCCAACTCAGATCTGCTCTTGAGTCCCTCCACTGAATTTTTCATTCTGATTATGGCACTGCAATTTTCAACATCAGAATATCTATGTGGATCTTTAAAAAATAATTTCTATCCCTTTATTGATATCTCTATTTGGCAATACCTCATCTCATACTTTCCTTTTATGATTTAGACATGGTTTATTTTAGTTCTTTGAACAAATTTAAAACATCTGATTTAAAATCTTTGTCTAGTAAGTCAAATGTCTTGGTTTTCCAAGGGACTAATTCCTGTGTATGAACCATATATTTCTAGTTTTTTTGTTTTTGTTGTTGTTTTTGTTTTGCGGTATGCGGGCCTCTCACCGTTGTGGCCTCTCATTGCGGAGCACAGGCTCTGGACGCGCAGGCTCAGCGGCCATGGCTCACGGTCCCAGCTGCTCCGCGGCATGTGGGATCTTCCTGGACCGGGGCACAAACCCGTGTCCCCTGCATCAGCAGGCAGACTCTCAACCACTGCGCCACCAGGGAAGCCCTATTCCTGGTTTTTTGAATGTCTAATATTTTTTATAGAAAACAGGACATTTTTAGTAACATAATATGGCAACTCTAGAAATCAGATTTCCTCCCGCTTTTGCTGCTCGTTGTTGTTACTGTTTGTTTAGTGACTTTCCTGTACTTACTCTGTGAAGTCTTTAATTTTTGTTGTGCATGGTCACTGAAATCTCTACCTGGCTAGCTTAGTGGTCAGCTTTTTTTAAAAATAAATTTATTTATTTAATTTATTTTTGGCTGCATTGGTCTTTGTTGCTGTGCGTGGCCTTTCTCTAGTTGCAGCAAGTGGGGGCTACTCTTCATTGCAATGCACGGGTTTCTCATTGTGGTGGCTTCTCTTGTTGTGGAGCACGGGCTCTAGGTGCGCAGGCTTCAGTAGTTGTGGCACGTAGGCTCAGTAGTTGTGGCTCACGGGCTCTAGAGCACAGGCTCAGTAGTTGTGGTGCACGGGCTTAGTTGCTCCGTGGCACGTGGGATCTTCCTGGACCAGAGCTCAAACCCGTGTCCCCTGCATTGGCAGGCGGATTGTTAACAGCTGTGCCACCAGGGAAGCCCCAGTGGTCAGCTTTTTATTGAACAGAGATTTTCTTAAATGCCTTGAACCAGTTAGTCTCCCAATCTTTGCTGAAGGCTTATGTGTGTTGGGCTATAGGTTCCATGCTGTGGCAGGCAGTTTTTATAAATACCTTAACCTTCACTTCTGCTTGTAAAGCTCCTCAAGGTCAGCTAGAGTTGAGACATAAGGGCCTTCTAACGTATTTCTTGAGCATACACATAGTCTTGCATATGTGCATGGCCTTCTAGATTCCCAGGTTTATATCAGAGCTTTTCAAAGCCCCCGACAGACAGCTGATAGCTCTGTTTTCTTTTTTGTTTTTCTTTTTAGTCGTTTGGTCAGCCTCTTTTTTTTTTAAATGCCATTTAAAATATATATATATATATATATATATATATATTTTTTTTTTTTTTTTGCCGTACGTGGGCCTCTTACTGTTGTGGCCTCTCCCGTTGTGGAGCACAGGCTCCGGACATGCAGGCTTAGCGGCCATGGCTCACGGGCCCAGCTGCTCTGCGGCATGTGGGATCTTCCCGGACCGGGGCACGAACCCGTGTCCCCTGCATCGGCAGGCGGACTCTCAACCACTGCGCCAACAGGGAAGCCCTATATGTGTATTTTTAATATTTCTTTATTTGGCTACATCAGTTTTTTTTAGTTGCGGCACACGGGATCTTCATTGTAGCATGTGGGATCTTCGTTGCGGCATGCAGGATCTTTCGTTGTGGCATGTGGGATCCTTCACTGCAGTGCATGGGCTTAGTTGCCCCATGGCATGTGGGATCTTAGTTCCCCGACCAGGGATTGAACCCACGCCCCCTGCATTGGAAGGTGGATCCTTAACCATTGGACCACCAGGGAAGTCCCTGGTCAGCCTCTTTTAACCCTAAACGGTAAAACTGCCTTGGGTGACTGTGATGTTAAAAAATTGCCACTGACTGTTTTCGACAAATGCCATGGCTACAGAACTGGGTGAGTTCTGAGTCAGGTCAGATAAAGACAAGTCCTAAGCATGGAGCTTTCCAGCAAGCCACCAGACTGGTTAAATGATGACAGTTCTCTGGGGATGGGACTTTTGGGGAGCTCTAAACCCATCTGATCCCTCCAGCAGCTGCTAGGGGGAGGAGGATGGAATTAGGGTAAGTTAAAACATTGCGAAGCTCACTGTTGTCGCTGAAATTCAGCCATTAAAAAAATAATCTTTAGGTTGTTGTAAGCCTTTAGTTAATTTCCAGAGTCCTCAAAAAGTTGATTTTGACAAATTTTTTTATAGTGTTCTCATTGCTTTTATGGAGAGGCAGGATTTCAGAGGTCCTTTCCCATTCTGGAAGTGCTCCCATATGTGTATAAAATTTAACAATCCGCTTCTTCTCTCATGGTTTCCTTTTTATATGTATGTTGAGACCAAATTTATTCACGCTAACTGCTGAATAGTATTTAATTTGTAAATAAACCACCATTTATTAATCTACCCTCTTAGTAAGAGACAGTTATTGTTTTCTAATTTTTTGTTCTTATCAATAATACTATAATAAACATCTTTGTGCATGTCTGTGTATACATGTGAGAGCTTCTCTAGGACATACATGTAGAAATGTATTTGCTGAGGCATAGGGTATATGTATCTTTAGTTCTGCTTGATATTTCCAAACTTCTAATCCGCTAGCAACTGCCAACCCACCAGCAACAAATAAGAATTCTAATTTCATCACATTCTTGCCAACACTTGAAATCATCAGATTTTGTTCATTTTTGATAATCTAATGGGTGTAAAATGGTATCTCATTGTTCCTTAATTTGCATTTGGTGGAGGATATTTTGTAATGTTAAGTCAAGGCTACAAGGAAGATAGATACTCTTCCAGCTTGGTAACTTGTAGAAAAGCCAATGGGGGTTAGTATTCCCAGCGATAAAGGTACCTTTTAGCTATTCCCGCTGAGGCAAGACCCTAATGGGTACCTTTGTCCCTCTCCTTCCACAGCTGTAGATCTCTTCCTGGTTGAGCTTCAGATGAGATCACAGCCCCAGCTGACCTCTTGACTGCAGTAAGGGATGTTAAGCAGAGGGCCAAGATAAACCTTGCCTGGACTCCAGATCCACAAAAACTGTGAGATAATAGATATGTGTTGTTTGAAGCCTCTAAGCCGTGGGAATATTTTTAGGCAGCTATAGATAACTAAAACAGGAGAAAAGGACAGATTGCCAAGCTCTGAGATTCTATGAGTCTCCTTTACTGGGTTTGGACTCCACCCTATGAGAGAGCAGGAGGGCCTTCGTCCCAAAGACCATCATCTGTTTTCCTTCTGTCCCCTGCAGGCAGGCACCATATCTATAATCTCAGTGCCCTGCATAGTGTATGGCATAGCATGACTGATCCATCATTATGTGTCAAATTTTAAATTGTTGAGTGAGCTCCAAGGCCCCCAGAGGATCAGGGAAACCCAGCTACAAAACACAAAGAGTCAGACCTAACGACCCTCAGGCACAAGGTCAGAGTCTGGGGCTGAAATAGCCTGTTTTTCTCCTTTTATGAGGACCAACAAGGGAGCCCCAATGCAAGTGTGAGCATTACCCAGACCATGACAGTGTGACCATGGGTCCTGAGGGAGATGTAGGCATTAGGAGCAGTGCAGGGCAGTGGTCAGTGCAAGTGCTCTGGAGCCCATCAGATTTGGCCCAAAATCCTGACTCAGCACCTTCTTGGTTCCCTTTCATTGCTAAGCCTCAGTTTCTCATCTGTAAAATGGGGTTAACAATGGTGCTCATCTTGCAGGTTTGTTGTGAGGATTCATGAACACACATAAAATTCTTAGCACATAGTAAATGCTCAGCTAATGTATCTCTCGAGAAACGTATTGGAATAGATCACCTAGTTGCGAGCTGGCAAACTCCAGGCACCTAAATTCGTGTAGACTGGAGCCCAGGTTTCCTTTCCTGGGGCCACAGGAAGCTGGCTCCACCCAACATATGCCAAGGAGAGAAGGAAGCTTGGAGGGGTGCCCTGGGAAGTGGGGTGGGATGATGCTATCTATGAAGTCACTAGTTCCTCTTTCTCCCTCTTAGGGAAGAACTGCTGCCCAGACCCAGAGAGGTATTAGAGACAGGACTAGTCTGACGTGTAAACAGAGTAGTAGTTTTGCCATGTAGATGATTGAAGGGGCAGAGAGGAATCCCTCCTCCCACCCCCCCCCCACCCCCGAATCACCCACAGGCCAGTCACTGCACCTGAGATTTCTACCATTCAGTCTGCTCCTAAAGGTCTCAGGAAATGTGATCTGTCAACTTACACTCATCCAATATCTCTTTAGTGCCTACTGCGAACAGACCATTGTGGGAGAAAGATCCACTCACATTTGGTAATTTACGTGGTATTTGAGTAGCTAATTTGATCATCGCAACAATGCTATAAAGCAGGTATTTATGATTCTCCCCATTTTGCAGAGGAGAAAACTGAGGCCCCATGAGGTTAAGGGTTAAGGGGCTTATTGCAATTCAAGCATGTAGTAAGTAGCAGAGCGAGCAGGCAAATTGGGTCTGGCTCCAAGTTCTTGCTGGTTTTTTGTTTTGTTTTTTCATCCCTGCTGCTCTCAGGAAGTTTACAGAAAACAGACAAGTCAGCCAATTGAGAAAATGGTCGAGGGCTTTTCAAACTTGGTGCCCTAGGGGTCCCCTGGGTACTGGGAGGTGGGAGAGGGTTGACAGGTGGGTGGCACTAGTCCCCGGGCTCCCCAGACATGGCGACAAGATCTACTCCCCTTTCTTCTATCTCTGGAGGTACAAGCTGTTAGATTTTCCAGGAGAGATAATACAACAGGAAAACCAAACAAGAATTTCTTGAATACCTATTGTGCGTTGCGCCTGGAGTGGCAGGGAGAGCCACTTCAGGGAGTGTAAGGGAAGCTTACAAAACAGCCCACTTGTGAAAACTTGAAGAACAATAAAAAAATTAAATAACGGCTCAATTTAGCAACAGATGAGCTGTCCCACGGCTGCACCTGGTTCCCTAATTAATTGCTTCAGCAGTGACTTGGGTGGTCAAGGGAGAGCGAGGATGTGTTTAGCTGAGTAACCCAGCACCACCCATGATCAGCACAGAAGCAGGAGCCTGGAGCCATGAAACCTGGGCCGGGCAGGTTTGGATGGGAGGGGACACAAGGGAAGGGACCCAGTGGGAGTTGGTAAGGACTGGCGAGGTGCAGCGTTACAGCAAGAAGCCTCTCTGAGCAAAAAGGGCAGAACCAAAGGCTGGTATAGCTCCACAATCACTGCAGGTCTGCACCCTGTTGATGAGGACTCACCCTTTAGAAAGCACTCCCCCCTTGCCTCCCCCTGCCACTTGCTGGCATGCCAGACCCTGCTGGGCAGGGATCATACACTGGTAGGTCCTGCAGGCTGGGTGGAAACCCCAGCCCTGCCTCTCTGGAACTTAAATACATAGACGATAACAACACCCACCTTACGGAGCTGCCTGGATGGTGAACTGGATAATATGCACATAAAGGATCTGGCATCATGAGTTGCTGGCACATGGCAAGTTCTCAGTAAATGTTATTGGCTACTCTCTGCAGCTACATTTAACATGGGCAGCTGGGGAACAAGCTCGTCTTGGTTTTTATTCACTCATTTAACAAGCATTTAATGGGCACCTACTCTGTGCCAGGCACTGCTCTGGAAGCAGAGGCCAGAGCTTGAAAAGTTCATTTTCCTGAAGTAGCTCCCAGTCCACTGGGGAGACGGAGAGCAGACAATTCCAGTTCGGTGTAAGTGCTGGAATGTCTGCTTGGTAACAAGGAGGCGAGTTCACATTTACTGAGTACTTGCCGTGTGCCAGTTATGATGCACTTTACGTGTATTATCATCTCATTTGATCTTTATGAGGTAGGACTTGATCCTTCCTTTTACAGATGGGGAAGCTGAGGCTCTGAAAGGCTCTGAAAGGCCATGTCTTTGGCCCAGGGGCCCGTGACTCACAGGTGGCATAAAGTCTTGGCTATTATTTATTATTACAGCAGTCCTTGCTTTTGCACGGCTGTGATATGCACGAACTTCAGTTACCAAGTTTAAAAAAATAGCACTGGCCGCCCCCCCACCATATGGTTCAAATTTCACTGACCACAGCATATTAAGTGTGAGTGATTGCACGAAGTACAAACTTTGCTGCTAGCTCTTCAGTTCCCAGATCACTATGTAAATCATTGATGGGCGTCACGGTCAGTGACCCGTCACGTCACTTCTTTCCAAGTCTGTGGGTGACTGGTCACTGAGCATCTGCCATTCAGTCGACATACGGACAGCTGAGCGTGTAGCTGTGTTCCCTCCCTGTCTCTCAGACATTTTACACAAATAGATAATAAAAAGAAAGAATTGGCCAACAAAGATGAAAGTGCAGTGCAGCAAAGAAATGAAGAAGTGAAGCTGGAAATGAGATTTGAATCAAGCTTCAGTGGGGTTTGTCACTGGGGAACATCAGGGGTTGGGCTTCTCCAGAGAAACAGAAATAATAGATGATATATGAGGTATATATGTATATATATGAGACATATGTATATATACACATATATATCAGTTATGCACAGATATGATATACTCTCCATAGATAGATAGATAGATAGACAGATAAAGGAGGTAAGTACAAAATCTCCAGGGTAGGGCTTCCCTGGTGGCGCAGTGGTTAAGAACCCGCCTACCAATGCAGGGGACACGGGTTCAAGCCCTGGTCCGGGAAGATCCCACATACTGCGGAGCAACTAAGCCGGTGTGCCACAACTACTGAGCCTGTGCTCTAGAGCATGCAACCCACAACTACTGAGCCCATGTGCCTAGAGCCTGTGCTCCACAACAAGAGAAGCCACCGCAATGAGAAGCCCGTGCGCCGCAACGAAGAGTAGCCCCCGCTCGCCACAACTAGAGAAAGCCCGCACGCAGTGACCAGAGACACAACACAGCCAAAATAAACAAAAAAACAAACAAACAAACAAAAAATCTCCAGGGTAGGCTGGCAGATTAGAGAGACAGTTCATGCTGCAGCTTGATTCTAAAAGCCATCTGCTGGCAGAATTCTCTCTTCCTTAGGGGAGGTCAGTCTTCTTCCATTAAGACCTTCAACTGACTGGATAAGGCCCACCTATATTAAGGAGGGTAATCTGCTTTACTCAAAGTCTGCCAATTTAAATGTTAATTGTATCTGGAAAATACCTTCACAGAAGTAGCCAGAATAATGTTTGACCAAATATCTGGGTACTGGGACCCAGCCAAATTGATATAAAATTAACCATGAGAGGATTACAGGCTTATAGAAGAAATAGATCGTCATGGGAATGTTGACACTGTCTCCATTTAAGAGCCTCTAGACCTGCTGCCAGAGGAAGACAGATTTACTGACATGAATGAGGGAAGTGGCTGTGACAGAAAGGATGAAGATATCCCAGAGGAAGTGAGGCCGGCAGGAACTCTGGGATATTTCACAACATTAAAGTACAAAGGATAAAATGTTGGAAACGGAGCCAGTCTTAGAAAGGATGATGACAATTTGCCAAGGCATATAAAAGATGCTCCCTCTGTATTATTAAACAACCAGAAGAAGAAGGCAACTGCTGTTCAAACTATTCTTGATAATTTTTATACAAGGAAATACCACACTTTAGTTCTAAATGTTTGCAATGGTCTAAATTGAAGTATACTAAATACATGTTAGTTTTACATTTCCTTAAACATTTATAACTGACAGTAAGAGGGTATTCAATGTTTTGACAAAAAATGTTAAAGGTCACAGAATAATCTTATCGCATTGATTTTTAAGATCGTTTTGCACAATTTCAGCTGCATGTTCTTACGGTCTGCATGACTGTGTAAAGCAAGGACTATCTGCTTTATTTGTAACATCACCACGATCATCATCATCATCTCCTCCACCAGACAGGTCTGGCAGACACCCAGGATGCCAGGCCAGGCGTCAAGTTCCTTTTGACACCTTTTTCTGACTCTGGACAGGGGGCCTCCTGCAAAATCCCAGGCCAGCTCTGGCCAACCCCATCCTCCCTCGGCAGGGGTTTCAGGATTCTCTACAGCCTCAGGAAGTTCCCAAGGAGGAGAGCTCGGTTTACACACCAATAAAAATAACTCAGGGGTGATAAACAGCTCTGTGTCTCCAGGGCGAGCCACCCTTATGCAACCTGCCTTGATTTCAAAAGCCCCACATGGCACCAGGAGGCAACTTGGACTGCGATGTACACCCTGGCTGACAGTGCAGGGAGGGAACCCTCGTGGCCACAAGGTCTGGGGACAAGTGACTCTGGCTGTGACATGGGGTGGTTCATTCACAACAGAAGGCGCACGGAAATAGCACATCAATTGATTGGCTTCAATACTGATATTTCTTTTTTACTTTCTATTTTCGGTAAGGTATGTAAGTAGTGGATGGTCTTAGTAGAAAACTCAAAACACACATAGGCCAAAAGGAAAAAAATCAAAACCACCTATGGTCCAATCACCAGAGAGCACTGCTCTTGCCTTTACCCTTTCAGAGTTTTCTAGAAGCTATGTGCCAAGCGCGTATGGTGCAGAGCGTCAGACCACAGGCTCCGGAGCCACTTTGTAAGTCTGTTGCACGGATAGAGGGTTTCTGTTTTCCCTCCACTGGGAAAGACGGCAAGAGGAAGCCGCTGATGGTTAAGTCTTTGGGTACATCCTTAATTGTTTCTTCAGGATAAATTCTTGGGAGTGCAACGTCAGTGTCAAAGAGGATGCACATTTTGATGGATTTGTTCATTCCTTCCTCACTCAGGAACTGTTTAAAATGGGCTACGTGGGATTTCTGCTGAAGCAGGAGTTGGCAGCCTAACCAACCATCAGAGAGGAGAGGCCCAGAAGGGCTGAGCCTCCCATCGAGGGCACACAAAAATTGTCACCATTGGAATGTCAGCTCCACGAGGGCAGGGATTGTGTCTGCCCTGCTCACTGCTGTGTCCCTGCTCCCCCAATGACTGAATCAACTCAGAAGAAGAACCAGAATTTTCTGGAACCAAGTGGAGCCCTGAGGTCTTCACATCGTACTGCTAACCACTGTCTTAGAGGTACCACACTGGATTCTTTCACCATGCAGCCTTTGTTAAATTCTATAATGAATAAAATATTAGCCAACGCACTTCAAAGAGAAAAGGAGGGCACGAGAAACCCCCCAGAAGGAGAACGTGGGAACAAAGCAAGTCTGCTGCGAGAGGGGAAAATAAATAAATGCCTCATTTGTATTGTCATTTGACTGACACGTCTTGAATCATTTATGGCGAGCTCCACCTCTTTCTAATAATATGGAAATTGGGAACATGTTGCTTTCAGTCATGATTATGAGTGAGTTTCAGAGAATGTTCTCAGGCGAGGGAGACAGATGTAGGTGGCGGCACAGCCGTTAAGGTATGCGGTGATTTATGGGTTTCAGTGGGCGGCCCCCGTGGGCTTCCTGCACTGTGGTGTCCTCTGACAGTGATCAGAGAGGGAAATGTCACCTGTCCTTGTAAAAACGATCACCCAGTCATCAAATATTTATCAAGCACCCACTACGCACCAGGCGCTGTGCTGAGTGCCAGGACTTTGCAGAACCCATCTTTCGCTTCCCTGGGACAAAATGCTGCACGAACGCCTACTGTGTGCTGGGTCCCATGTTGGACGCTGTGCCAACAGAAAGGCCACAGAAGAGTCTGGAGAGCAAGAGAGATGCACAAAACAGTAGCCACCTCTCCCACCTGAGCGGGGCTTATTCTTTTAAAATCATGTTTCCTGTGCATCAAGTACTTTGATCCTCCCAGAAGTCTTCGTGGCCGCAGGCTTGAGGAGTCTTCTAGACTCAGACTGACCCAGCTTGGGCTCCTGGATCTGCCACTTACTGGGGAAAGTGACTCACCCTTCCCAGGCTCCTTTTCCTCCTCTGTAAAAGGGGTGCTGCCAGATAAAACACAAGCTGCCTTGTTAGTATAAGTATATCCCAACTACTGCATGGGATACGCTTATACTAAAAATACTATCCACTGCTCCTCTGGAACGCCAAACGAACTGGGTGCCAGGTGTTTTTGTTTTTCACTAAATCTGGCAGTCCTAGAAGGGGAGACGGTGATGGTGTCTGACGGATGCCTCTCGAGGACAGTCAACACTCCCAGCTCCTCCCAGAGTCGGGGGGGGGGCGGTGCACATCACCCCTCTAAAGGGATTCTAAGCAAGGCACCAAGAGTATCCCTTGAACAACTTCTCACTCTCCATCCCCGAACCTTCACATCAGGCAGACTCCCAGGTCCAGCAAAGTCACACGTAGACAATCAAGTTTGCAGCTAAGAATCACAGACTGTCAGCTGAAAAGACCCTTAACGATCCCCTAATCCACCTTCTGATTTTGCTGAGGAGGCCTGGAGAGGTTCGGTCATTTGCCTAAGGCTGGGGTCACAAACTCCAATGCCACAAGGGTCAGCCAGGAGCAACCAACACTGTCCAAGATGATGAGGAGTGGTGGGAACTGTGGCAAACTGGAGAGAAGGGCCCCTCTTAACGGGGCAGCAGCAGCGGCCTGTTTCCCACAGCCATGAGGGAAGGGGGCCCAGAGTGGTGAGCGCCTCTAAAATTCTCCTGAGAAGCTGGAAATATGCGGGTGTGTTTCATGTGAAATCTCTCGGTTTTGAAATGTTGGCACCTAACTGGAAATTCTTAAGAACGCTGTACAGGCCAAGGAAAATATATCAGCAGGCCAGATTGGGCCCTGGGGTCACCACGTGCAATCTCTGGCCTGTACCCCACAGGACATCGGAAGCACAGCCAGGATTCCTCGGCCAAGGTAATTTCTATCACTCCAGGAAAAGGCCACGACATGGGAGGAGGGAGGTGGGAGTGGAAGTATGGGGGGAACGGCCAGCAGCTCCTACCCAGAGCCTCCAGCGTGAGTTAGACAGGGAAATCGCAGGCACCAGTGTTATTGTGTCTTAATTGAGACGGAATTCACAGAACATAACATTAACATTCACAAGGTCGTACGGCCATCCTGATCTAGTTCCAAAACACTTTCATCACCCCCAAAAGGAAACTCCGTACCTGTTAAGTGGTCACCCCGTCCCCCCACCCAGCCCCTGTCAACCACTACTCTGCTTTCTATCTCTACGGATTTACCTATTCTGGGCCTTTCGGATAGATGGAATCCTACGGTACGTGGCCTTCTGTGACTGGCTCCTTTCACTTAGCATCATGTCTTCAAAGATCTTCCATGCTGTAGCACCCGTCATTATTTCATTTCTTTTTATGGCTGAATAATATTCCATTGTCTGGATGGACCACATTTTGTTTATCCATCCGTTGATGGATATCTGGGTATTTTCACTTTTCAGCTATGGTGAATAGTCCCAAGGCTCACTTTTTAAGGGGAGGTAACCCCACCTGGGTGTTTAGGGACACAGGGCCCTGATGGACCTGTTATGTACAGCAGCACAGTGCCTACGGCCCAGGAAAATGTCTTCATTTCTTTGAAAATCAGAAGTAAAAAAACCTGACTTCCAGAGTCAAAGAAAATGTTTTAACTTTGAATTTGGCCTAGATTATATTTGTCTTTATACGAAAGAAGCCATAGAATATAATTATGGAGGAAGGGATCCACAAAGGCAAAAGTGACTAAGGCACCAGAGTGGCCCTGCAGGGACACAGAAAAATTAAGGATCTGGAGTTACAGAAACCAGAGGGCGGCTCCTTGTTCTCCGACTCACTGGTCTTGGAGCGTGTGCCCAGGGTCCAGGTTCTTTGTCCTGTTCAACGTGGCATCCTCCACTGCCAGAACAGGGCCTGGCACATAGTAGGTACTCAAGAAATACATTTTGAAAGAATTAATTAACCTAACACGAATCACCAAGCTTCTCTGTGCCTTGACTTCCTCATCCAAGACATGGGAAAAATCATCTCGATCTCTGAGGGTGGATGGGAGGGAGAGAAGGCTGTGCCCGGTGCCAGGAAGGGAGAAGGCCTTCAAGAATCCACTTCCTTCCCTTTGTTTTTTTTCGGCAGGGTGGGGGCAGGGTGAAGTTGATAGCAGACTTACGAGAAGCAAATTTCCATCAAACCCGAGTTGCATTTGCTCTTGTCTTTCTGAGCAAATACATCAGGTATTTCGACAGACTGGCTGAAGATCCCAGGGTCTGGGGAGAGGGGGTGATTAGCAGGCAAAACCACAAAGAAAACGGCAAGGAAAATGATGCCACAGAGAAACAAGTACTAACAGGGAAGGGCCAGGGAGTGAGTGAGTGTGTGTGTGTGTGTGTGTGTGTGAGAATGTCTGTAAGTGTGTTGTGTGTGTCCGTGTGAGAACTATGTTTGTGAGTGCACACACGTGCATGTATATGTGAGGACGTGTGTGTGCACACATGGTGGGTAGGGTAGTGGGAGGGAAGGAGGGGAGGGAGAGAAAAGCAGCCCTGTGATCACAGACATGGGAATTCTGCTTTGACTTAAGTCAAGTCGAGGCTGCACATTCCTAGGGACAGGCAGCGGGTGGGGTCTGAAAGCGGGAAAGGACCATATCTGGGTTTTGTCTTGACAAGAGGAAATTCTTTGCCCGAGGCAACAGTCCCCCCTGGGGTGTGCCCTCCTCAGTGGGTGACTGGGAACTCCAGAGAGGCTGGGATCCTCTTCAAACCCAATTTGCATTAGAAATCAATGTGGTTTTTTTTTTTCTTTTTCTTTTTCTTCAGGCCCTGAGATGCCAAGACCCTCAAGGGAGTAATAATGATGCTTTTCAGACCAGGACTTCAAACTGCTTAGCTCTGATTAGTCTCCTTTTAAACACAGGAAAACTGGGCTGATTTGAAGGAATCCACTGACAGGTCAAAAGGAGGCTCAAGGAAACCTTGGCCCCATGCTGGGTCCCACTTACCTGGGGGCCATGGCACAAGGAGGCCCTGCTGGTTTCTGGACAGAAGTAAATTGAGTCTCTTATTGATGTCTCCAGGGCAAAACTCTGCAGGCCAAGGAGGCAGGCTACTGTTAGATCATTCCGGAAGACCCTTCTGTGGTCAGCTCTGTCCAGTGGCATCCGTGCGTCATCGAGTAAGAGGCAGCTTATTGGTTGGAATAAGGTTTGAATCCTGTGAGAGTGACCTCAGTGTTCTCGTCTGTGAAATGGGGACAGTGTCCTTTGGCACAGGATTCATTGAGGACTAAGTAGATGTGGAAGAGTTTAGCACAGTGTATGGCGCAGACCTAAGAAGTGGTAATCGTTAGTGTCATAATATCATCATCATCATCATCTCCCCATGAAAAGACTACTTCCCTAGCAATGGAGATACTGAGAAACTCAAAGCTCAATGATCTGAGGGGGCTAAGAAAACTCATCCCACACTCCTGGACCCTCCAGGTCACTTTTGCTGCGGGACAAGATCAACTCCATAAAAATAGCGACAAGATGTCCTGGTAAGAGGTCGCCGTCCCCCTGCTTCCTGGGGAAATGTGTGGGCTGAAGAGTGTCTGAGAAACCCCGTATCAAGAATGTTTAACTTCAAGATGGAACTTTAAAAAACTGACTCTCTGAAAGATCTGGACTAAGGCTGTGTGTCCACAGACCCCAACTAGGTGACTGGCGTGAGGGGAGTAGGGGTCTTGGAAAGGGATTGGGGTTGGAGGGAACCCCAGAGCTCTACAGACCTGGGCTCAAATCCTGCCTCTGTTGCATCTCAGCTGTGTGGGCCTGAGCAAACAATGCCATAGTAATACACTCTCTTGGGATGACAAATATCAGACTGCAGGCCCGTAGTAGGAGGTCCAAAATGGCAGCTCTGTTGGTTGGATCAATTCAGTCAATGAATGGACTGGTTTGAGACAATCAAGATGATTATGGTGAGTTGGGGGTTTGTTCGGTCCACACGTTTACAAAGAAACTGTTCTGTGTCAGATCTGGGGAACTCAATGGGAAATGAGACTGGACCACTGTCTAGGAGAGAAGGATGCCACTGAATGGTGGTAACATAGGTAGTCTGCTCGCCATGCCTCTCCTGAGAGACATTTGCTCAAGCAGAGGGTGACACGCTCCTTTCCAGTGCTTCCCTGGCAGACGGGCCCACCGGCAGGGTGGACCCAATCACAGAGTCTTGGAACTGCTGTGGTGGTCCCCAGAGACACAGGGTGACAGCAGAGGGCTTTCCAATCCCAGACAAACAAACAAGAACATAAGAAGAAGAACATTGCCGAGCTGTCACTTGGAGGGCGTCCCTGCCTGTAGGACCTGTTTTTGGAAGGCTGAGGTGCAGCCCGGTTCCTCAGGAGCCTCTCTGAGGTAAAATGACTCGCCCAGCATCACACCAAATTGACACGAGGCCCTCCAGGACACCAGCTACCAGTCAAGAAGCCCCCAGAGGGCTGTTTACTGACAGAAATGGGTCTCCCTCCCCCACAACGCCCCTGCCTTACATCGAACCTGCAGCTGCAGAGGCCCACAGGGTTGGTTAAGGAAGGTTCCTGAGGAAAAGGAAAGGGAAGGGGTAGGGGCTAGTCATTTGGCCTTGGGTCTTCGGGCCCAGTGAGAGTTCTCTTGGGTTTCTCTCTGGTCAGGGGCCGGGAAGCAGCCTGGTCCTACAGCTTCCCAGGTGTGGTCCTGGCAGAGAGGAGATGAGCACAGATGAAGTTAGGACAGAAGAGGACAGGGCGTGTGAGCAGTCTCCCCTGCCTCTCCCAGGCCCCCTGGCATGAAAGCCCATCTTCCCAAAGTAGCTGTTTTAGTCTCCTAGGGCTGCCGTAACAAAGTACCACAAACTGAATGGTTGAAGACACTAGAAATTTGTTCTCACAGTTGTGGAAGCCAGAATTCTATAATCAAGGCATCAGCAGGGCCACGCTCCCACCGAAGTCTCTAGGGGAGGATACTGCCTTGATCTTTCCAGCTTTTGTGGTTGCTTGCCATCCTTAGTGCTCCTTGGAGACACATCGCCCCAGTCTCAACCCCTCCATCTTCCCATCATTGCCTTCCCTGTGGTCTCTGTGTCGAAATCTCCCTCTTCTCACAAGGACACCACCCTACTCCAGCCTGAACTCATCTTAACTAATCACAAACTATTTCCAACTAAGGTCACATTCACAGGTTCAGGGTGGACATGGACTGGGGGGACACTGTTCAACCCTGTTCAATACCTAAGCACTGGAATCATATAGTCCTGGGTTCTGATCCTGCCTTTGCACGTACAGATTGTGGACTTGGTCATACTTCTTAATCTCGCCAGGCCTCTGTTTCAACATCAGAAAAATGGGGGTATAGTGCATGCCCAGCAGGGCTGTTGTAAAGATTTGAACTCATGTATGTAGAACACATAGTACGTCTCACAAAACAGAAGAGGCCTTTATCTTTATTACTGCAGGACTCTGTCTTGGAGGTGCCCACCCCCTGCAGCTGGTGTAGAGCTCTGGCTCCAGGTGTCTCCAGCCTGACCCACAGCAGCGCCCCCAGGCACCTGCTGGGAGCAGCGGAACGCAGGCATGGGGTCATGCGCAGTCTCCTGTCGTCACTCCCAGCATCCCTGTGCACCTGTCCGTCTTCTGGGCAGAGGTCAGGATATGGCATTCTTCACAATAGGCAAGCACGTGTCCAGGGGAAGCCAAAGGGACAAGGTGGTGTGATTCCATCAGGGAAACATCCACAGGATTCCTTCTGTTGTTCCCAAGTTCCAGACTCCAGGCTGAGCCGGCAGGAGTGAATTTGTGTCTTCAGACCGGAAGCTGCCCAGCACATGGTATCTGGCTAGAGCTGCGCTCCAACAGCTGTGTGGGCATTATAAATCTCTCCCCTGGAAATGAGAACCGAGGCTCTCTATGTCTCCTGCTAATGGTAAATCTGTCTGTGCCCACAGCGCAAGACCTGGACTCTGAGAGCAACAAGGTGAGACTGTCTGCCTCCCTCTAGCCTGTTTATTGCACCTGCAATCTACTCCTCTCCAAATGTGGAAGGCTGTCTCCTTCATTGAGAGCATCAAGGGAGTTTTAACTGCAAAGCAGACTGTACTTCAGATCTAATCGAAACGCCTCTGAACTCAGGCTCTCACCTGAAAACTTTCTGCCAGGAGGGACCCCTCTTCTGCAAGACCCTTGGTGATTCGGATGAGTTTAGGCCAGACAGTGTCCCTTGGGTATTGTGGAGGTTTGTGTGGTTTTTGTTGTTTGATTTTTGGTGCAGTCTATCTTTAAATCTTCACTTTCAAAAAAAAAGTGGTCATTAGCCTTATTTTGATTTAGAGGATGGGAAATCAGAAGTTCAGGTCCCTCATTTATCACCTCATAGACATATGACATTGAACAATCCCTTCATCTCTCTTGGATTGCTCATTGTAGAAAGATGATCGTAAAATCTTATTGGCAGGGGACTTCCCTGGTGGCACAGTGGTTAAGACTCCGTGCTCCCAATGCAGGGGGCCCGGGTTCGATCCCTGGTCAGGGAACTAGATACCACATGCAAGCCGTAACTAAGACTTCACATCCCACAACTAAGGAGCCCATGTGCCGCAACTAAGAAGCTGGCAAGTCGCAACTAAGGAGCCCGCCTGCTGCAGCTAAGGAGCCGGCGAGCCACAACTAAGACCCAGCACAACCAAATAAACAAATATATATATTTTAAAAAAACCTTATTGGAGGGATACAAGGTTGAAATGAGATGCTCCATGGCTATCAATCAGAGCTTTAGTTGGAAAGATCCTGTGGTACTGCTGATAAATCAACTCCTTGAAAAATAAAAAGCTCTGATTTGTAGCACTTGCCAATTTCTATGGTGTAAATACTCCCATCGCTGCCAATTTTAAGCTACCAGCATGACATTGCTGAATGAGGAGTTGGGAAGAGGAGTGAACCACTGGGTCTTCTGAGCTGAGATAAGCCCGCTTGAGTACAGCCTTGAAGACAACAGACACAAACTCTGGCTAATTTTATCACAAAAGAAAATGCACTCAGAGGATATGGGGTAGCTTGCAGAATTTCCAGCTGGTAAATGAAACTTGGAGTTTGTGCAGCCAGGAGCTATACCCTAAATCCCTGGAGAAGCAGTCTAATAGTGAAGATGCTGCTACTGTCCCCTCTGGCACAGTTACAGTAACATGCCTGTCATCACCAACAGTTCTGGACACTGGTCAATGCCACTAAAACTGCAGCCACTGATATCTCTGAAAACACCACAGAGCTGCTCCTAATGCCATTCTTGCCAGCATAGAGAAGGCACGGGACAGGTGTGGTCCCTGCTTCCTCTCATCATTAGCTAGCTTCCATTTAACCTAGGAAGGTGCATCTGATTGGTAGATTTGAGTCACATGTCTGTGCCTCACTGCAAGGGAAGCTGGGAAAGTGAACGTATTAGTTTTCTGTGGCTGCTGTAACAAATAACCACCAACGAGGTGGTTTGAAACCACAGAAGTTTATTCTCTCACAGTTCTGCAGGCCTCAAGTCCAAATTCCAGGCGTTGGCAGGGCTGCCCTTCCTCTGGAGGTTCTAGGGAAGAATCCTTCCCTGCCTCTTCTGCCTCTGGTGGCTGTCACTATTCCTTGTGGCTATGTCACTCCATTCTATGCTTCTGTCTTCACATGGCCTTCTCCTCTTCTCTCTCTGTGTCTCTCCTCTGTGTGTCTCTTATAAGGATATCTGCCATTGGATTTAGGGCCCACTTGGATAATCCAGGAAGATCTCATCTCCAGACCCTTAACTTAATTGCTTCTGCAGAGACCCTTTTACCAAATAAGGTCACATTCACAGGTTCTGGGGTTTAGGATGTGGACGTATCTTTTGGGGCCACTATTCAACCCACTGCAGTGAGTATCTGTGTTTTCAGGTTCTAAGGTAGGCAGTGAGCCCCATCTCATTAGATGGGAGATTCCTTAATTATAAGAAGGGGGTTCAGAGGCTGGGAAGTCAGAAAAACATCCAATGTCTTCTAGAACTGAGGTTACAATATTTTTTTAAAGACTCCTTTTTAAAAACTATTTATTTATTTATTTATTTAGGCTGCACTGGGTCTTGGCTGTGGCACTCGGGATATTCGTGTGGCATGCGGGATCCTTTGTTGTACCATGCAGGATCCTTTGTTGCGACGTGTGGGACCTTTAGTTGCAGCATGCATGTGGGATCTAGTTCCCCCACCAGGGATCTAACCTGGGCCCCCCGCATTGGGAGCTCAGAGCCTTACCCATTGGACCACCATAGAAGTCCCAGTCACAATATTTTTTCAGTAAAGAGTCAGAGGGTAAATATTTTCAGCCTTGAGGGTCATACAGTTAACTATTCAACTCTGCCCTTGTAGCATGGAAACAGCCATAGACATTCTGTAAACAAATGGGGGGTGCCTGCGTTCCGATGAAACTTTATTTACAAAAACAGGTGTCTGTCTAGATTTGGCCCAAGGGCTATAGATCAATGACCCTTGTTCTAGAACATGGAGAGGTGCTTAGTAAGTGTTGATTGAGTCTTCAATCCTCAGTGTGTTTGAAATGTATTGAACACAGAGGATGGACTCAGGACAGAAATTAATAAACAACTAAGACTCATCACTAATGCTCTGTGACCCACACCCTTGGATATGCAAGGGTGAAGAACTGTGGTATCTAACCGCAAAAAAAAAAAATCCAGTTTGTGAGATTTACCTGTTTTAGAGCCTAGTGCTAAATGTGGCCCACATTTTGAGCCTGGTTTCATATCTAGTGACAGCACCCCTGACCCAGCCGGAGATCTGGGTGCCCGTGATCACAAGGAGGACGAGGGAAGAGTGTGGAGGGATTTACACAAATGAACCTCATTGGAGGAGCCCCGGGGGCAGGAGCCCAGCACGTCCTGCTGGCAACGGAGAGGAGCCAGCAATGCCTCACGAGTGGCGAATCACATGAAATCCAGATTTCTACCTCCTGGATGGTAAACCAGCACAGGAAACAGTGTCTGCAGGGTAAAAGGGCAATGCTGGTGCTTATAGTAAAACAAAACAACAACAACAAAAAACATTGGTTTGGAAGGCAGACAGATCCGGGTCCAAGTCTCAGCTCTGCAGTGACCCAGTACAGCACCTGGGAAGGTCACTTTACCTCTCCAAGCCTCAATTTCCTCATCTGTAAAATGGGCAGAGTTAGATCCATCCCACCCAATGGTTACAAAGATTAAAGGAGACAATTTTCATAAAAATTGTAGCACCCAGTGAATGCTCAGTAACTAACACTCGGTTAGTTCCTGACAAGGCTGTGAGATTAAAAGTGAATTTTTGAAGTCTGCACACCAGAACATACATGGCGAAGTAAGCATGCTCCTTCAGAGGAGGCCCCTGGGAAGCCCGACCCCTGGCCAGACAGGCTGCCCGGACGCAGCGGCCCTGGCACAGTATTTCGGGAGCTGGCTGCTCACTAGTCTTCAGCACCTCGGCAGTTTGTCCTGACGTTTCCTCAGAGACAGGCGGGTCCTTGCTCTTGGAGAGTGGACTTGCTTTCTGGATGGGGCCCAAAGTTAAATGGAGCCCGGTCTGATGAACAAGGTAGGAGATGAAGCTGGCTGGGATCGCTCTGGGTGAGAAAAGATCCGTGATTGCAAAATAACGAGCAGGGATGACTTGCATGGCTTGGAGCCTGGCTCTGAAGGAAATCCCTAGAGAGGAGTTCCAAAAGGGCTTTAAGCATTGAGAGCTTTCCTGGAATAAGAGAGTAAGTCCCTGGAGAGATGACTGTGGCAGGGGAAACACTTGTTTGGAAAGGCAAGTACTGGGATGTTTGTGGTCTCCGTACATTAGAGTTGTATCTTGTAAGATTCATTCATTCATCTATTCAACATTTGTTAAGCAGTAGGCCCTGTACTAGGCACTGGGTGTGGTGCCTATCACGACTTCATCCTTACCCTCAGATTTAGAGCCACAAACAGACATTATTACAACTCATATAAAGGAGCATCTAGACAATACCACTGTGATCTTTGCAAATGGTGCCTCTAGAGTTGTACAGTGCACAACCTGTACAAAGGTACATGGAAGCCTTGCTTGAATGGGAGAAAAAATAAGGGTGTGAGTTATATGTGTAGGGTCAGGGAGACACTTGATCTGGATCATTAAGGAGGTAAAGGAGTTTTCAAGGCAAAAGGGGTGGGGAAAGGGAAAACCAGACTCAGGAACAGTGTGTACCAAAGCACCACGAGGAGTACAAGGTGGGTTCTGAGAATGCTGAGACATCTGGTGGATTTGGGGAGGAGGCAGGCTGGGGCTGAGGGGACTGACTTCCTGCACATGAGTCAAGATCCCCCAGGAGCTTCTGGGGGAGTCAGAGAGGCCCATGAATGTCAGACATTCCATTCCTCTGAGTTGGCCTCATGGCCTCTGCCTGAGGGAAAGATGCAAGAAAGCACACTGGCCTTGGTGTGGCACAGATCAGGTCTGGATCCCAGCTTTGCAGCCTGTAGGCTGTGTGTTCTCCAACCAGTCACTTAACCTCTCTGAGCAGGAGTTTCCTAATCTGCAAAGTGGAGGTCATAATGCTGGGAGTTGGGGGATTCGGCAAGATTCGAAGTCTGAGATGAAATAGGTGTCGTAAAAGTTATTTTCTTTCCTCTCCAAGTTCTGGTCTCTGTCAACTTTTGTTTAGGGGACAGAAACCAATACTTAGGGTGCTGACAGCACCAGCCCTCTGTAGGTTGAGCAGGCAGATTATTCTCTTTAGGAAAGTCTCCCTCGATAGTTGGCCCATTAGCATTAGTGAGCACTTTCTCTGTGTTTAGCACTGCCCTTGCTCCTCAGTGGTTGTTTAAAATGCAAATCTGCCCCTTTGAGTCCCCAGTGCTTGGGGGTAAAAGACGTTTACCAGCGTGTTCCATCTACCCCTGAGTGGAAGGGTGGGGCACAGAGAAACGCGGGTTCCACATCTCACCAGAAAGGGAGGAGGTGGGGATTGCTTCCCCTCCTGCCCCCAGAGATAGCAAGGAAGCTCCTGGGATTGCAGTTTGAAGGAAGAAGGAAAAGATCCCCAAGGGCATATGTAACCCACCCCACAGCTCCCTGCACCGTATTGTGCCGGGTGCATTGTGTGGAGTCCTGCAGACATCCCGCATTCCCTGGGACGGCTCTGTGCACTGGGCTGGGACTGTAAACACCAGTGAGCCCTCAGGGAGTCACAGTCTGGCTGGGAAACCAAAGTAAACAGATAAGCAAGGCACAGGCCAAGGTGATGTTGTAATGGTAAGCCGTAAGCGTGACGGCTACCTGGTACTGAGCATTTACTGAGTCTGGCCCTGTGTGAAGAACCATGTTACCTATTATCTCCACCTTCAGGTGGCTATTAGGAACCACATTTTGTAGATGAGGAAACTGAGGCTCAGAGGGGTGAAAAATGCCTTGCCCAAGGTCAGAAAGCTAGCAGGTGGCAGAGACTACAAAACCCAAGTTCTCCACTGCTATGTTATTTGGCCGGAACAGGAAAATCGGCCCACATGTCTGAGTTCAAGTGAGGGATTTTCCTCTGTTACCTTTCATTGCCTTTCACTGTAGCATCTTGGAAACAAAACCTGCCAAGCCTCTATTGTCTCATTCATGATGAGGGAGGCACCAGAAACCCTCAGAGGTCCCCTCTTAACCACAGGATTCTTCCCAAGACACCCACCCTACTGCAATGTCTTCCCTTCTGTGTGAGTGAGTGTCTAACATGGGAGAGAGAGAATATGAAATAAGAAATACTGCAACATAAAAATATGTATGAAATAAAGCCTCCCTTTAGGTGCAAAATGTGGAATCATGCAAATCTTCCCAGTTTAAAAAAAAAGGCATCAGTAATTGCATCATTTCAAAGCCGAATGGCTTGAGTGAAATTTAACCGGTGGCGCATAGCGGCCATGTGTTAGAGACATTTTAATGGATATAAACAGACAGGCTCGCCACCCCTTTCAGGGCTATGCTTGAATTCGTTGAGGTTTTAATTATGTAAAGATTTTCAAGAATACATTCCTTTTAAAACTGTGACCTCCCTCATGACTGTTGGTGCATGTATATAAAAATATGTAACCCATATAAATTATGGCTTCCCATATGGCTCCTTCTATGACTTAGCTGCATGCAAAGAACTGCCGTCTAGCTATCAAATAGTAATCAAATCCTTACTGTATGGAGTCCAAACCCCACAGCAGCACCAAATGCAAGTTGTCCCCTCCTTTCCCCCGTTCTCTCATCCCCCATTCCAAACTCCAAGACTCCATTTGCTCTCTCATTTTCCCAGCTCTTAGTTATGTAGATGAAAGAAGTTTCTCTACAGAGTCTTCTCCCCCTTCCTCACTTGTCCCATCCCGTGTCTGTACTGAATGGAGATTCTACTGAGTCTACAGGGTTAAGGACTTAGACCTGGGCTGGCAAACACTCTGACGGAAGAAAGGGAAGGAGGTAGAAACACCAGCATTGGAGGTTGTAGACTCCAGTCCGTGATCACCCCTTAGTCTTATCTCTTTGCACTCTCCCCTGGGCCCCGCTATACCTTGCTGACAGCCATTCCTGGGTAGGGGTAATTCCCCAACACGCCCACCGCCCACCCTAGGCTGCCCCCTCTGCCTGGCCTGCCCATCTGCTCCTTCTTCACGAGTCAGCTCTTGCATGGTCTCTTCTATGTCCCTTCCCCAGTGCCCCCAGCCACACTTAGCCCCTCCTTTCTCTGGAGTCCACCCTTCACACACCCACATTCTTGACAACCACCTGCAAAGGTTCGTTTATAGTTCAGTTTTATCTCTAGGTGGTGAGCTCCCAGAGATCGAGGACGAACTCAGTTTCATGCCTCGATCCTCAGCACTGAGTCCTGCATACGTAGTAGGTGCTCCATATCTATCGCTACATAACAGATGCCCAGGAAAGGCTTCTGGAATCGCACAGAATTGAAAAGGAGAGTGAAAACGAAACATTCCAAGCTTGGGGACGGATATTCCCCTGGGAAAGGCATAGCCAAGGCGACTGCCCAGTTCCTCATTTGTAGCTCTCTTGTACATTCTGGGTGAGTAAGCAGGCACCCTTGGTGTGCTCTATCTCCAAAGATGGCTGAGCAAACAAATCCCATCTCACATGCTCTTTTGCAGTCAGCGTTGCCCCTGCTCCCATCCAAAGGCAGGGTTATCTCCTCTCTGATTGAATCAGGGCTGGCCTCAGAATAGAACACAGCAGAAGTTAGGCTGGTCAGCTTCCAGCCCTCAGCCCTCAGAGGCCTTGCAGCTTCTATTTTCACCATGTCAAGAAGCCCAAGCTATCCTGCTGGAAAGGCCACACGGAGGAAAACCAAGCACCCCAGCTGACAGCCAACACCAACTACCAAACAGATGAGGGAGGACATCTTGGATCTTTTAGCCCCAGCCAAGATCCCAGCAGAGTGCAGCCACATAAGATGAAGAACTGGGCCCCATCTGAATTCCTGATCCACAGAATCATAAGCAATAAAATAGCTGCTATTTTAAGCCACTGTGTCATGGGATGGTTTCTTATGCAGCAATAGATAACTGATACGTTAAGTTTTTTCTGAGTAAGCAAACAAATTGGTGGTGGGGGGTTTTGTGGCTTCTGAGCTGGGAGTTAGAGAGGGTATGACTAGAATTCAAGCTTTTCTATTTGTTTTTAGCTTTAAAATATAGAGGCACCCCTTAACCCAGTGATCACAGTTAACCCCATCACCAGAATGGGGCAAATTGTTAAGGAGGCATTGAGAAGAATGCAGGACATTTCTGTGATCGTCCAGTTTAAAGTGTATAACCTGAAAGTAATCATGAAGAAATATCTGACAAACCAAAACTGAGGGGCATTCTACAACTAACTGACCACTTCTCTTAAAAATCGTCAGTGTTTTCAAAGACAGAAAAACTAAGGAACTCTTCTAGATTGAAAGAGGCTGAGAGATATGACAACCGAATGCCATATGGGGTTCAGAGTTTCCTTTTGTTATAAAGGACATTCTAGGGACAAATGGCAAGATCTGAATACAGTTTGTAGATTAGATTATAATGCTGTCTCAGTGTTAATTACCTGATTTTGGTAATTACATTGTAAGATATCATATTGTAAGAGAATGTCATTTGTTTTTAGGAAATACACGCTGAAGTATTTAAATAGAATTTTTTTTTTTTTTTTTTTTATATTTAATCATTCCTTGACTTTCCCTCCTATGGCATAACTCTTGGGCCCAGCCGCTCCGCCGCATGTGGGATCCTCCCGGACCGGGGCACGAACCCGTGTCCGCTGCATCGGCAGGCAGACTCTCAAGCACTGCGCCACCAGGGAAGCCCCACGCTGAAGTATTTAGAGGTAAAAGAGGTGTTCTGTCTGCAGCTTACTGTGAAACGGTTCTGGAAAAAAATACATCTTTCTCGCCTATATATCTATCTAGAGAGAACCAGGAAAGAATAAAGCAAATGTGATGAAGCGTTTACATTTGGAGAACCCAGGGGAAGCGTATACGGGAACTCTTTGTACTGCTCTTGCAACTCGTCTGTAAGCCCAAAATTACATTCAAATAAAAAGTAATAAAGAAAAAGAAAGAAGCAAATTGTGGTGGGCGCATGGTTGCCCCCAAAGAGGAAAAAGTGATCCCCTCTGGGGGCAGAACTGTGCCTGGAAATGCCTGACTCCGAGCTGACTTCTGCTCCTTTCCCATCTCCCTCTCACGGCACGCAGGGGACAGGGAGCCAACGGCCAGCCTGGGCTACCGCTAAACTTGCCCCCCCACCCTCACTCAGGCCCAGGGTTCTCTGAAGGCAGGGCTGGGTTTTGGACTGTTCACAGCGAGAATCCACAGGCTCTGAGGGGACTGCTAGGGAACGCTTTCCCTGGGAGCTCCAGGGAGCCCACGGCCATGGAGTCACAGCTCCGCCTTCCTTGCCCATCTGGATTTGGAAGATTCCAGTCAGAGCCACAAAGTAGAGGATAATGGAGATGAGGGGCTAGAGCAGCCGCTCTCTGTCAGGAAGCGTTATTGAGAGCACCACCTGGGGTGGTCTCGCTGTTTTACCTGCCAGGGCCAGGCAGGGGTGAGAGGAGAGGATCTTTATGGCCCAGAAGAAGGGCAGCGTGGGTGGCACTGGGATTCGGGCCAACCGAGGCTCCCAGGCTGAGCAATGCCAACCGGGCATGTTTCTGGGCAGAGCTTCCTTCCGGAGGGGAGCTGGCTGAGCAGGAAAGAGCCAGGAGTTTGGAATCCGAGAGAGCCGGGAGGGCAGCCTCTGACTCACCCCTTCCTGGTTGGGTGGCACTGGCGGGGAGACATCTCATAGCGCTGGGTGAAGGCCCCCATCTGCAAGGGAAATGATCAGACACACATTGAGATGTGAATGAAGTGTTAAGACAGTGCCTGGCACAAAGGAGCATCAGAGCTTCAATTCCACCCATGCTTACAGAGCACAGACTCAGAGCCAGGCACAGTGGGGTGCTTGAGGGGCCTGCCCTCTGACCCCGAGAATGGACGCAAGGCCCTCCACTCTTGCCCCTTCACACTGATCTTCCCCCTCTTCCATGCCAGCACCACCACCAAAGCCCAGGTGCTAGAGCATTTCTGGGTTCAAATATGAGCCTCTCCTCTGAGTGACTGAGGTTAAGTTATCTAACCTGTATGTGCCTTGGTTTCCCCACTTGGAACTGGGCACAGAAATAGCATCCACCTTTTAGATTCTTCTGGCTATCAGCTGAATCCATCCTTGCAAACTAAATAATAGCAGTGAATGCTCGTATAGCAGTTACTACGCGCCAGACACAGACCCACACTTTTTATTAGTATCACCTCCATTTCAGAGATGAGGAAGGTGAGGCACTGAGATCCTGCATAATTTGTCCACGATCACAGAGAGAAGAGGCAGAGCTGGGATCTGTGTTCCTAAGCCCTGCTGTCTCCTGCCATGGGCATACAGTAAGTGCTCAATTCATGCCTGCTGTTACTAATGCTCTGAGACGGGGCCAGCTTCACCGATGCATCACCTGCACAGTTCCACAGGGCCTGGCACTTAGAAGGGTGACGCTTGTTAATGCTCTGTCGCTGTCTTGAAATTCTCAATAACTTTAACAAGGGGCCCCACATCTTCATTTTGCACTGGACCCCGAAAACTCCGTAGCTGGTCTTGCTCAGAATCTTACAGGAGGTGACCACCTCCTCCTCTTTCTTCCTCCCCGACCTAGACTGTGAGGTACCTTATCTCTCCATCCACCCTACTCCATGTCTGGCAGGTAGCAGGTGCTCCCCTTCTGGCCGAGAGGGATAGAGGTGGCCAGAGTCACAGCTGTTGTCCCCACCCCTACCTCCTCTCAACACCCCAAAAAGAGCTTCCAGCCCAGGGAACCTCAGGAACTGTCAGGGAAGAAACTTTTCTTGAAGCGTGCAGGGACTCTGGCCGGCGGCCACCAGAACCAGGTCTTTCCTGAATGGCAGGGGGAGGGAGGTGCAGCCAGAAAACACTGTAGCTCACTGCAGCTGGGGAATCCCAGCCGGCCCGAAAGACCCTAATAAACAGTTAATTATGATGCTGGCTCTGTAAACAGTGGCAGTGAGACCCAGCATAATGTGTAATTATGCCGGTTGGAGCTGGAGCTGGGCAGCGTTTTCTCCAGCAATGCTGGAGGGAATGCAGATCTCAGGGCAGGCTTGTGGTCAGGGCACAAAGGTAAACAAGACCTTCCCTAAAGGCAGACAGGACTCAGTCCAAATGTTCAAGTACGGCAATGACGGTGGTTAAAAGAATTATTTTCCTTTTTATAAAGGGAGCAGGTAGTGGGGAGGGGGAGGGGAGGAACAGACATTTGTGCAGCACCTACTATGCGTGAGACTTGGCTTGGGGCCAGGCAGGAGGGGGCTTGGACATTTCTGGAACTGGATGTCATGCCCCTCCCCTCCCTGCCTGCCTGCCCTCCCCTCCTCCACACACATTTCTAATAACTGATATTTTAAAAATTGAGGTGAAATTCACATAACATAAAATTAACCCTGTTAAAAGTGTACAATTTGGTGGCCTTTAGTACATGCACAACTTCTTTTTCATTAAATTGAAACTAACACAGTTTAGTTAGTTTCAGATGTACAGCAAAGTGATTCAGTTATACATATATACAGTTCTTCCTATTCTTTTCCATTATAGGTTATTACAAGACATTGAAAATAGTTCCTTGTGCTATACAGTAAGTCCTCATTGTTTATTTTATATAGTGTAGTACCTTCACAATCTTCTGCAACCATTATCTCTATCAAGTTCCAAAACATTTTCATCACCCCAAAAGGAAACCCTGTACCTGTTACTCACTTACCCCCTGGGTGCCACTAATTTCCTTTCTGTCCCTATGGATTTGCCTACTCTGGACATTTTATATAAACGGAACCATATCACACGTGACCTTTGGGGACTGGCTTCTTTCACGTTGCCTCATGCTTTCCAGGTTCACCCACGTGGGAGCACGCACCAACACTTTATTACTTTTTATGGTTGAATAATACTCCATTGTCTGGATAGGCCACGTTTGGTTTATCCATTGGTAGATATGGGGTTGTTTCTACTTTTTGGCTTTTATAAATAATGCTATGAACATTTGTGGACACGTTTTTGTATGGTCATGTTTTCAGTTCCCTTGGGTGTGTGTATATATATACGTATATCTCATGACCTAGGAGTGGGACTGCTGGGTCATAGGGTCCCCCTATATTGAGCTTTGTGTTGCTTTCTATGACACCTGTACCATTTTTCATTCCCATAAGTAATGCACAAATGTTCCAATACCTCCCCACCATTGCCAACACTTTTCTTTCTTTCATTTTTAAAATAATCACTGATTTCTCACGGGGGCTGAGGTAAGCTCCCGTCTGCCACTGGGGCTGAAACACAGAGCCATGTCTTCTGGAATTACAGGAAAGCCCTATAAAGGCCAGAGTGCAGGATGAACAATTTGGGTCCCCCCGAAATAATTCATCACACAGAAAGAGACAGATAAAAACAGCAGCTCCAAACTACACCAGGGGCCTGGTGAGGATTTCAACACGGCAAGCTGCCCCCAGGTGCCGTGTGGGTACCATGGGGGGAAACGGCTGTGTGTGGACTTGAGAGATAGCCTAGACCCTTGGAGCCCCGCCAGCTTTGCCACGGACACCTCTGCCTGACTGTCACTGAGGGAGGCGATGTTTTGCCAGCTCTGCCGGAGCACTGATGGCCTGAGGGACCTGGCACAGGGCGACGCTGACAAAACGAGGGGCCACTCGGGTACTGGCAGGTGGTGGGAACAGGGCCAGCTTGTGTGAATAGTCACATGACTTCTCCCACCCGCGAAGGAACCAAGAACAGCCATGCCTTGCTTCACTGTGCGTCGCAGGTACTGCATTTTTTAACAAATGGAAGGTTTGTGGCAACCCTGTGTCAAGCAAGTCTATCGGCGCCATTTTTCCAACAGCATTTACTCACTTCCTGTCTCTGTCACATTTTGGTAATTCTTGTCATATTTCAAACTTTGTTATTATTATATATCTATTATGGTGATCTATGATGTGATCTTTGATGTGACTAAAGGGAAAAGATTACAACCCACTGAAGGCTCAGATGATGGTTAGCATTTTTTAACAGTAAAGTATGTTTTAGTTCAGGTATGCACACTGCACACTGAATAGACTACAGTGTAAATGTAACTTTTATACGCACTGGGGAACCAAAAGATTTATGTGCCTCCCTTTATTTCAATATTCACCTTATTGTGGTGCTCTGGAACGAAACCCACAATATCTCAGAGGTCTGTACTACTGCATCATGCTTGCAAGGGAAGAGAACCAGAAACCTTTGGCAAACAGCACTAGTGACTCCCATGTGTAACTGACTGCAAATAATGTGTTGTTTATAACGTATTGATATGTAAGTAATAATTACAGTGGTGTTTACGAGTGCTTTCTATGTACCGTGGACTGAGCTAAATGCATCATTTCATGAATTCTCACGGCAATCCTGGGGTGTAGGCATTATGATCTCTAATGATTCTTGTCTGTTATTTAGGATGCTTTAGGCTGCAAGTTACAGACAACACAACTTAGGCTCAAATGGCCTTAAACACTAAAAGTCATCATTTCCCATAATAAGAAATCCGAGGAAGGGCACACTCTGGGCGTGATGCTGGTGGCTGCATGATATCCTCAAGGTCACCATTTCTTCCCATCTCAGACTTGACATCCTCAGGGTTGACTTCGTCTCAGGCTGCAGGATTTGCAATGTCACCATGATTGTCCAGCATCACCTTCTTATGAGGGAGGAGGAGTTTTCCCAGAAGCCCCAGCAGACGTTCCCACGTGTCTCCTTGGCTGTCATTGGATCACATAACCACTGGGGAACCAATCACAGCAAGAGAAATGGGAGCCCCATGCCTGACATCCTCACTTGGGTAGAACACACTTTGGGGAGGTGGGAGGGGTGGGGTTAAGCACGGTGAACAGATCCAGGGTTTGAACCCGGAGCTGCCTTCCTCTTGACCTCCTGGATATTCAGGAAAGCAGCCCTGGCAAGGGTGGTCCTGAAACCTCCAGCCCAGTCACTCTCCACTCCTGATTTCCTTTTTAGCCATGGTTTCCAACACCTGGGCAACATCCTCCTTCAGTCCCCCCTGCCCCCCACGCGCCAGTGTCCAGCCAAGCAGTGACCCCGCACGTCCATTCCAATCAGCCAGCCCAGCTCAGAGCCAGCCAGAGAACTTTCCGTCCTGCTCCTGATCATGTGTCCACCCGCATCAGCCTTTCCTGACTGCCCGCAGGGCTGAGGCCTCTCAGAACTGCTCCTGTGCAGTCAGACATATCTGGCTGATCAGCAGTTCTGGGCGGAGGCCAGCAGGGGCAAGGGCCTTTTGGATCCTGTCTGTCCACATGCATCAGCTGTTCCCAGCCAGTGGCTCCAGCACTGTCGGGCAACACGGCTGGGCCTGGCCCCATCAGTGGAGGGGGCCATGAGATTAGCACCCTGCCTCTCTCGTTTGGGAGGTTGAAGCCTGAGATTGGGCGAAGGCGATGGACAATGGCGGTAAGGGTTTGGGAGGAGTAAGAGGAAGGAAGTCAGAGGAAGAAAAAAAAGAAGAGAGAGAGAAACACCAGGGGATTCTGAGACAGCAGAGACCTCATCTTGGTCCGGTTTGCATCCACAACACCTAGCAGGGCGCCTGGTACAAAGCAGGGAAGAGTTGGTTCAACCGGCCTGCGAAACAGAAGAGAGAGACAAGATGCTGAGCGAGGAGGGGAGGGACGTGGAGAGAGACACAGAGAACAACAGAGCAGGGCAGGAAGGGGTGAGTACAACCCGTCTTGTTTGTCTTTCCATCCTGTCACTCTCACAGCCCCCGGTTTACTGTAGCTGCTCCACAAATGTTTATCTTGCTGAACCAAGCGAAGAGGAGGAGAGGGGACCCAGAGTCGGAGAGGAAAGGAGACAGAAGGAAGAAAAGCCTGGGCTAGGGGGCTCCGGGGGGAGAGACATTGAGAGAGAGAGGGAAAGGGGAGGGGAGGTTAGTAATCAGGAAAGAGAACAGGCAGGACCAACCCAGCAAAGGAATTGGAAGCAAAGAGGTGAGGCAGGCAATGGGAGCTGGGGCAGGCTCAGCCCTTTGATGAAAATGCACATTAGCAAACGTGCTGGGATCGACAAGTGCCAACAGGTCCATCGCAGAGTTAAAAAGTGCTACATCTGTCAGGGTTTCAATCTTTAAGTCAGCACTTTCCTTCTCCTTCTCCCAGAATGCTGGGATTCTGCAACTGTGGTCTTTTCCGCGCGTCTCCTGCAAGCATGTGGGGCTTGTCGTGGAGCCCTCAGACTTCCAGGGAGGCTGGGAGGGTGGGGTGAGCATGTCAGGAGGCTCCATGGGTCTGCGGGGAGGGGGTGTGCGGCTGCCCCGACGGCAGCTGTTGCAGGGGTGTCCTGCGGAGGGAGGGCACGGGAATGCAGGTAAGGTTTTCAGCAGACACTGGGAGGACCCAAGGCAATGAAGCTCTGTATGTACTGGGTTGAATAGGGTCCCCCCCAAATTCATGTCCATTGGTAACCTCAGAGTGTGACCTTAGTTGGAAATATGGTCAAAGACCTGGAAATGAAATCACCCTGGGTTTATGCTGGGCCCTAAATCTGATGACTGGTGTCTTATAAGAAGAGGAGAGGATGCAGAGACAAAAAGAGAGGAAGGTGATGGGAAGACAGAGGGAGAGATTGGAGTGATGCAAACACAAGTCAAGAAATGCCAAGGATTGCCTGGAGCCACCAGGAGCTGAGAGAGAGGCAGGGAACCGACTCTCCCCGAAAGCCTCCAAAAGGAACCAAAGCCTGCTGACACCCTGATTTTGGACTTCTGGCCTCCAGAACCGTGAGAGAATCCTTTCTGTTGTTTTACACCACTGAGTTCCTGGTAACTTGTTACAGCAGCCCCAGGAGACTAATACAACCTCCTGTCCTTGGGGGACCCATTTTGCCTGCTCTTGGGTCTGACGGGATGACGGCACAACTGTTACAGATAAGGAAGGGTTCCCGGCCCTCAAACCTGGTCCTGTCCAGTCTCCAGAGCTGGAGAGTGACTTGTTTTCTCACCACCTGGGAATCATGTTTATTCTCTCCTCTCCAAAACTCAGGTCCCTGCTCTGGCAGCTGAAGGATGTCTCCGTTGGCTGGGGCGGGGTGGGGGGCACTCTCATCCAGCTGTGCATGCAGGGGCTAAGGGAGGCGAAGGAAACCACCAAACCTCAGAGGACCCGGGTGCCGGAGAGGGGCTACCTCTGGGTGCTCTTTAAGCAAAAGCTACGATCTCTGACAGTCCTGGGCTCCTATCCTGCGACTTCCAAGGTATGTGAGCTTACCTTGGTCTTGCCTTCAACTCTGGCCTTTCAAAACAGCCTCATCTGTAAAACGAGAGAGAAAATCCCTACTTCGTGCGGTCATTGGGAGAATTAAAGAAGAAAATGTACAAGAACAACTTAGACGAGGCCTTCGGAAACGGTGATGAGAAAGATGAAGACCTTTCCAAGCCTGTTTGTGTCTGGCCCTGAGTGGTTACAGTGGGCCATAAAGAAAGATGGCCCCTGTCCTTTAGTAATATTGGAAGACTGCCACAAACGTGTGAAATTATTAGAAAGCCATTAAAATACACAACAGTAGCAAGTGACTGGGATTTAGTGCAGCCCGACTGGGATCAGGTCTTACAGGGGGTCACAGAGGCGGTAGGAAGAGTAGGATGACTAACTCATCCAAGTTTGCCTGGGACTTGCCTGGGTTAAGCACTGGAAGTTCCACATCCTGGGCCAATGGGGAGGGCTGGTCACTCTGTGTGGAGGAGGTAACTTCACACAGGCCTTGAAGGAATTATTCATTCATTCATTCATTCATTCTCTGAACATCGGTTGAGACTCACCATAGGCCAGGCTCTTTGAGGCACTGGGCACACTGGACACAGCCCCTGCCTCCAGAGCGCTCGCATAGGCATACTTGCACGCACACCTACTGGGTGCCAGGCACTCGGGTGCAGTAACAGCAAAGATAAGTGATGTCGTTTCTCATCTCAAGATGCTCACATCTACTTGGGGAGAGGATGGCAGGTAATTCCCTCCAGTGCGGGAAGGGCTGCTGCAGAATTTGGTGACTGGATAGGCCTCAGGAGAGAAAAGGGACTCCCAACCCTATTAGGGCGGGGGGTGGGGTTCAAGGAGTCTTCTGGAAAGAGGTGGCGCTGAGAGGTGGCAGGAGCTGGTCAGAGGAATAGGGAAGGGTGTTGAGGCAAAAGGATTGGCTGGAACACAGGTAGCCAGGCAGGGGCCCACAGGAAACACAAGTATGGTGCTTTGGTGCCGAGAGGAGGCTCGGGCCCGCGGCGGGGGGGCGTCAGGATGAGGATGGGCAAGGAAAGGGCAGGGGAAGGAGGGCGTCTGTTTTGCAAAGGCACAGAGCATGGAGCTGGCAGGACCCGTGGATGGGTCTTGACTGAAGGGAGGTGTTTAGGGCCTGTACCCACTCTGGCTGGGGATGGGGCAGCTGCCCTGGCTGCTGGCGCAGAGCACTGTGGGAAGGTGCAGGGGAGGGAAGACATGCATCCTTGGCTTCAGGACCAACAACTGCTGGGAGAAACAAGCAGAAGAAAGAAAAGTCAGGACACACTGGACGCCATCCTATGCTTGGGCCCCAGTTTGGGGGATTGGACGGTGGCACTGCGTCTTCCTTGGAGTTTGGGTCAGAGATGCACATTGTCCCTACTTGTCCTATAATTGTTTCTGTCCAATGAATAAACCCGTGTTGAGCATCTTGGAGCTGGGCCCCATTACTGAGGAGACAAAACTGGATACTGTGAGGGAGAGAGACCTGAGGGTCTCACCTTGGGGCTCGAGGGGGCGTGGGTGGTCAGGGAAGGTCTCCCTGAGCTGACCCCACAGTGATCCAGAAGTAATAGTCTTGGGAAGATGCGGGGAGAGGAGGAGTCTTCCAGGCAGAGGGAACAACAAGTGCAAATGCTCAGAGGTGGGAACAAGCAGCAATATGCAAGGAACAGAGAAGCCAGGATGGATGGAGTGGGAGATTGGGGGACGTGGGAGGTGATGCAGGTACAGAAGTGGGCCAGGGTCAGATCAAGGCTGGCAGAAGTGAAAGGTGAGTGAAAAGGCTCTCATTCTCATTGGACACTGAGGCCCAGACAAACAAGCTACCTCTTGTGACACAGCATGTTAGCATCAGAGCTGAGGTTAGGACCCAGGACCCCGACTTTCTGATTTCCTCTCGATCTGATCCTGTTTCCTCCTCTGGAGAGGTGAAGACAGTGACTCAGCTGGCGGTGTTGGAGGAGAACTTTCAAGGCTCTGCTGCCACCCGCAAAAAGGCTTGGCTTGTCCAGGCAGTGGGGCACTGCCCCCAGAGCCCAAGAGCCAGCCTGTGTGCTCTGCTGCACAGCCTTTATGTCTGCCCCTTAATTTCCAGGCCTTTCAATTTACCAATCTCAGATAATTTTACAGACATGGTGTGTGTGCCTGGCTGTAATAACCGTCTGTTGAATAAATGACCCCTTCTGTCTTGACTCACAGGTAGTTAAACCTCATGCTGAGAGCAAAGGTGAAGTAGCTGGGGCTGGGGGCTGGGGGCGGTTTGCTTTGCCAGTGACCTGCAGGCTGTCTTCACTCTTGGGGGCTTCAATTTGTCATTGATAGAACATGACTAACAATGTTTATTTAACTCCTTTGGTGTTTTGGAACTACTTAAGCAAAAATATTTGGCATAAGAAACACTTCCTGAATTCTGTTGTTGGGTCCCCCTGGTCTAGCTCCCCAATTTTCCTCTAGGGAGCCACCTCTCCCCTGCCACCCCTATGCACAGTCCCTGGGCTTCAGGGATCATGTGACTCTGGACTGGCCAACCAGAACCCTGCATTTCCTGGACAAAGGGAGTGAATCAGAAATGGGCATGTGGCCCAATCAGAACCAACAGGACACAATGATTTTTGTTACAGCCTTTGGAAAAGGCTACTCACTCTCCTGCTGGACTCGAACCTGGGAAAATTGACAGGAGCTGCGGGCAGCCATTTCATGGAAATTGAGAGTGGAAGCAATACGGAGTTCTGGTGACATTTGTACTCCTAGATCCAACAGTGCCTGAAGTGCACCTCTCCTCTAGGCTTTTCAGTTGTGTGCATCAAGAAATTCCTCATTTTGCTTAAATCAGCTTGAGTTGGGTTATAGCCTACTTGAAACCTAAAGAGTCCTGATATGATCAGCATGTAGACTGGGGTCAGCAAAACACGGCTCATGGGCCAATTCCAATTTGCTGCCTACTTTCCCCCCTCCATTAAGGACTTTAGTGAGATATAATTTACATAAATTTATTCACCCATTTAAAATGTAAAGTTTGATATTTTTTTGTGAATATATACAGTCATGCAACTGGCACCAAAATCAATTTTGGGAACATTTCTATCCACTCCCAAGATTTCCCTCTTGCCCCCTCTTTTTTTGGCTTTATCAGTAAATGAAATTTTTTTTTTTTTTTTTCTGGGCTACGCCGGGCGGGTCTTAGTTGCAGCACGCGGGATCTTTAGTTGCGGCATGCGAACTCTTAGGTGCAGCATGAATGTGGGATCTAGTTCCCTGACCAGGGATTGAACCTGGCCCCCTGCATTCGGAGCACAGAGACTTACCCACTGGACCACCAGGGAAGTCCCAGTAAATGAAATTTTTAATAGCAGCTTTACTGAGATGTGATTCACATACCATAAACGTCGCTCATTTAAAGCGTACAATTCAAAGGCTTTTAGTACAGTCACAGATAGGTGCAACCATCACCACAGTCAATTTTAGAATATTTTCATCACTTCAAAAAGAAACCCCATATCTTTTAGCCATCAGCATCCCCCCTCCCCCGCCCCCAGTCCCTTGATTCTCCCCACTCCAGTCCTAAGCAATTACTAATCTACTTTCTGTCTCTATGGCTTTACCCATTCCTGACACTTCGAATAAGTGGAATCATACAATAGGAGCGTTTTGTGTCTGGCTTCTTTCACTTAGCATAATTCAAGGTTCATCTGTGTTGTAGCATGTATCAGATGTACTACATTGCTTTTTATAACCAAATAATATTCCACTGTATGGACAGACCACATTTTGTTTATCGAGTCATCAGTTGATGGACATTTGGGTTGTTTCCACTTTTTTTTTTTTTTGACTATTATTTCATGACTATTTTGCTGCTGTGAACATTAGTGTACAAGTTTTTGTGTAAACATATGTCTTCAATTTTCTTGGGTATATACCTAGGAGTTGGATTGCTGAGTCATGTGATAACTCTATGCTTGACCTTTGAGGTACCATGTTTCCCAAAGTGCTATACCATTTGACATTCCCACCAGCAGTGTATGAGGATTCTGACTTCTCCACATCCTCACCAACTTTTCAATTATCGTCATCCTAGTGGGTGTAAAGTGTTGTCACCTGTTTTTGTAAATAGTGTTTTATTGGAACACAGCCATGCTCATCTGTCATTTCCATATTGTCTATGGCTGATTTTATGCCACAAGGGCAGAATTGAACAGTTGAAAAAAGATGATGTGTCCTGCAAAGCCTAAAATATTTACTATTTCGCCTTTTACAGAAAAAGTTCACCAAGCCCTGATTAAGACCCATCCTTCCACTTTTTTGTAACAGGAAACTTAGGCCCAGAGAAATTATATCTCTACCCTGGGGCACACAGCCAGGACTGGAATCTTTCTGGGCCTTAGTTCCTACATTTATAAATCGGGAAACAATATCACAAGATGTGGTGAGAATTAAATAAAGCAAGGTCAGTAAAGTGCTTAGCCCAGGGGTAGACATTCATTAAATGCGACACTTCCCTAGAAGCTGAGGTGCCTGACACCTAGTCTAATGGTCCACCCACCCCCTAATTTCCCAAATAGATGCTTTTTCAACTGGTTAGCTGGACTCAGCTGAGTTACTAGTGTGTGAACTGACACTTCGTTACCCTGATCTGGAGAAGCCTAAACGTGCATCGGACATAAAAATTAGATTCATGCTTCTGGTAACATCACTCAGCATGAAGAATGGAGTCCTCTTTCCTCTCCCACGTCCTTTCTTCTCTGCTGTCCCGTGGGCCTCTGGCACGCCATTGCTCTTGCTGGCCTGCAAGCTGGCTCTCACAGCTCTGCAGCCTTCACTCCTTCCTAGTTCTGTGTCAAAGGGTCCCCTCTCTGGTCGCCATCGCCACCTCCTGCCTGCACGCAGCTATGTACCACGAAACAGGCCACCCTTCCGTGGTCGAGAACATGGGCTCCATCCGAAGTCAGTCAGGTCAGGGGTGGGATCTGGCCCCGGGACCTCGGATGCTACTCAGCCTCTCTTGGCCTCAGTTTCCTTAGCTGCATAATGGGGACAGCCGTGTCTGCCTCTTAGGGCTTCCCTGAATATTAAAGGAGCTGAATGTATGAGAAGTCCAAAGCACAGCGCCTGGCAGGGTTTAATAAATGTGTTCTTGGAAAAGGAGGGGTAGAAAACAGCAGCCATGTTGCAGCTGTGCCAAGCCCTTTCTGTACATCCTTCCCATTTTACAATGGGGATGGCGGCTCAGAGGCATGAAGTGAGCCCCCCGAGGTTCCAAAACAAGTGAGGGGCAGAGTTCTGTCCCTAACTTCCTGTGCCACCTCAGGCCAGGCCTTTCCCCTTTCTGGGCCTCATGTCCCCATCTGTCCCCATCACTGGACTGATGATCTAGAAGTCCTCATCCCGTTCTAGGTCTAGGGTCCTACCTCCCTCAGAGTCCATCTCCTGGGAGGGGGGAATGGCTTACCCCTCATCTGGCCTCCTGACCAGCAGGCAGTGCCCACATCTCTCCCACTTGCTGCCCTCCGTTCCCCTGCCCTTCCTTCTCTCTTCTCTGCGGCTTAAGAGCATCACCTGACTCAGCCAGGGAGGGCGGGTTTGGGGTCCTACAGGTGTTTCTACTCCTGGCTAACTTGTTTTCACCAAGTGCCAGTCTGACAGTTCTGCAAACCTCTCTTCGAGCTGGAAATGGGGGTTTACTGGCACTGCTGCAGCCAGGTCCAGAGAGAATCTTTTCTCAACTCGGATTCACGAAATGACTCCTCTTTACCAGCCCTCTCATCTGAGTCAGCTGTCCAGGGTGCTGTAAAATATGTAGGAAGAGACCCCTGATGGGAACTTCAATCTTGACAGTCACTCTCCCTGGAGCGGCTGTCTGCTCACTTCCTGCCACCTGTTCCCACTCTTCATGGCTGACTCTTTCTCCTCCTTCAGGTCTTGTCTAAAATGTCACCTCCTCAGAGAGGCCCTCCCAGATTGCTGGTCTAAGTAGCCTCCTCCCTCCATTCTTCTCATCCTCATTTCCTGTTTGCTTCCTTCGGCACACTTAACCCAAGACAATGTTACACATTCTTGTTGATTTATCTGCATACTTGTTGAGTATTCCAGGTTCCGGGAGGGGGGTGGAGGGGGCAGCAGGGCCCGTATCTGGGTTTTTCATCCATCTATAATAACCCAGCTCTGTCAGTGCCTAGCACATAGTAGGCGCTCAGTGCCTTTTGGGTGAATGAATGAAAACCTTGTTTGGAGCAGTGAGGGAAGTCCGGGGAAGCTGCTCTTTGGCAGTGAGAACACGCTGAGCCAGAGGGTCCTCCTGCAGGGAGCTGACTTCATCGCCAAACTTGTCCAGAGGCTACAGGGCTGCACGGAGGGTACTGTGTGTGTACAACTATTTTCACAGCTTTTCAGACTTCCGAATAAGCTGCCTTCCCAAGAAAACACATTACACAGAGCCTCCCCACCCCCTCCCGCTCAGCCAGCCAGTGTCCCAAGGACCAGCCCTTTGTTTATGATAATAAAGCAGGGCCATGGCAACGCACTGTGATGTCACGGGAGTGTGAGGTCATAAATCCTTCCAGAGGAAGAACAGGATGGAGCGGACACAATGGATTCCGAGCCTCCCCTGGCCTGGCTGGGGCTGTTGCTAGATACGTTTTTCTTATACCGAGTGGCTCATTTCTTTTTTCTGTTTTTTTTCATTCTCCCTCTTTTTTTTTAATCCCCCCAAAATTAAAATAAATAAATAAAAGTTTTAAAAGACTCTGAGTGGAAAGATTTGTCCCAGGAATTTCCTGTTGGCTAATGTCCAGTTAGCAGGGAACACCAGCAGTAATGTGAACAATGCTTGCTCGTCCCGGACCTGCCACGGGAAAACTTCCCCAATTCCCCAGTTTCATGGCTCAAATAGGGCAGAGCCTTGGAGAGTTACTGGGCTCAGGACCATGGGGTTTGCAAGGAAATCTTTCTCTTGCTCACTCTCTCCGTCTTCCCTTCCACTCAATCCTTCTCTCTCTGGCTCTTTCTCGGTCTGCTTCTCTTTTCGCTAACCTCAATCTGTCCTACCTTCTCTTAGTCTGGTTTCCTCTCTCTCTCTTTCCCCCACAACTCTCAGTATGTCTCCTTCCATCTCGCTCTCCATCTCTCAGTCTTGGTCTGTGTTTTTCTTTCTTGGGAGTTCTTTCTCCTGCTGAGTCTGTCTCTCCCAGTCTCCCTTGGTCAGCCTCACTGTTTTTTTGTGTGTTTTTTTTTACCGCACCATGCGGCACGTGGGGTCTTAGTTCCCCGACCAGGGATCGAACCTGCACCCCTGCATTGGAAGTGTGGAGTCTTAGCCACTGGACCGCCAGGGAAGTCCCCCAGCCTCACTGTTTTTGACTCGCTGTCGATGTCTCTCTCTCTCTTGCTCACTTTCCTCTTGTCCTTCCCCTGTGCTCATGTTACTATAACAAATCAACATTTCTGACTGAGAGGACTGAAGGGGAGGCCCGCTGCCCAGGCTTTGTGATCTGCAAGCTGAGCGGTGAGGGGTCCAGGTTTCTGGCAGGGGGCTCCAAGTGGCAAGAGGCGCATGGATGTGGGACATCTGCACCCACTCAAGGAACTTGTTAGGCCTGTGACTTGGGAACTGCACGCGCAACTGGAGAGAGCATAGCCTGCAGTCTGCCAGGGCCTACAGACCTTTTGGCGACATACACCTCCCCCAGCCAGCCCCTTCTCTGATGCTCGTTTGGTGAGGGAAGGAGAGGATGGGAGGCAGCAGGGAGACTCTTCCAGTCGCTGGCCACCCCAGGGCCCTTGTCCTGCCCACAGCCTCCTTCTGACTATCCACACTGTCCTGCAACAGCCCCCAGCATATTTCACCTAAACTCAGGTTTTTCCGCCTCAAACCTACTGACATGTGGGCTGGATAATTCTTTGGTGAGGGCTGTCCGATGCACTGTAGGATATTTAATGGCATCCCTGGCCTCCACCCACTAGATGCCAGTAGCACCCCTCCTCCCAAATTGTGACAACCAAAAATGTCACCAGACATGGCCAAATGTCCCCTGGGGTGGGGGTAAAGAAATCACCCTGGTTGAGACTCACAGTTCTAAGCCATCTCTGTGCCTTTCCTTCTACCCGATTCCTCACTCTCATCTTTTCCCTTGCTAAAATCATCCACGGCTCCCTATTATAAGTGTTATGACTATTACTATTTACTATTACTACCATGCAAACATCTATCTGGGACTGTCTATGTGGCCAGGAACTGGGCTAAGTGCTTTGTATATGTATGAACTAACTTCCCAGCACTATCTCATAGGGCTGGTGAGGTTGGTCATGATAAAGCAACGCTTCTTAGCCCAGGGCTAAGCCAGTAGTTATCACTATTATTGCTACTGCATGTGGGTCTTAGTTTCCCTAAGCCCTTTCATGCCTCTGTGCTTTTGCACCTGCCCTTCCCTCTACTTGCATGGACCTCACCCCCTTTCTCCACCTGGCATCCTCCCCCTCTTCCCCCAGGACCTGGTTCTGATCTGATTGGTTCTCTAAAGACTTTCCTCAGGGCCTGGAGCACCCTTGGGCTCCTCCATTGGAGGCTCTTATCTCTTTTTCAGCAGTTCCCATAGTGGGCCCCTGCCCACCCCCACCTCTGCACGCTGGGAGCTGGGGGTGGGGGCAGAGGCGATGGCTCACTCATCTCTGTGTCCTGGTGGCAGACGCAGTTGGGGCTTGGCGATCACTGAAAATTCTGATGAGAGTAGGTCAAGTACCTTGGGTGGGAAGCCTATGATAGGGGCAGAAAAAAGAGGAGCCGGCCCAGCTCCAATTCTTCTCTCCCCATCTTGCTCCTCACTGCCCAGCCGCCCTCTCTTACTGACGCCAAAGGTGGCCACGTGAACCAGGCCTGCCCAATCAGGGGAAGTCCCACCCCCCCAGCCACAACAATTGGCTCATGGATGGGCACATGACTCAACTTGGTCCAATGACATTTTTTGGAACAAAGAAGACTTAAAGGCAATCCTGAGGGTCCCTGCAGCCTTCATGGCACCTGGAGGGGAATCCAAATTGAGAGAGACAGGACTGAAAAATGGAGCGAGAGCCCGGATGTCACTATTTGAAGCCCTGGGGCAGGTGATGCCTGAAGTCTCCACCTTGAACTCCCCACTTCTGGGGCTAAAAATTTGCCTATTTCCTTGAAGCTGTTTGGCGTGAACTGTCTGTCCCTTTATGTCACACCCCCTGACTTCCAAACCTGTGCCCTCTGAGCTTCAGTGCCTCCTACAGTGCTCTTCCAAGTCCTCCTTGCTAGAGAGCCCTTCATGCTTATGATCTCAGACCCAAGAGCTCCAAAATTGATGAGGGACACCTGGGGGTCCCCTTAGCTCTGCACGCTGTTTGCTGCCTGCCCTCCCTCAGCAAACTCAAGGGGGTACTTAGATCAGGAACTGAAAACACATCCTTAGGTCCCCAGGGAGGAAGAGGGGAGTGCCGAGTGGCTCTCACCTTGGCGTCTGTCTGATCAGTGTCAGATCAAGACACGAGGCCTCCCCAACGAACAACGGCAGGCCGGGCGTAGGGGCGAGCTCACCTGGCCCACAGCTGCACGCCTCCCCGTGAGAGATGCACAGAGCGCTCCGACTTCCGCCACAGCCCCACATCTCCGTGCACAGCCCTGACCCCCTGACCCCCACGAGCTTGGGCAAAGGCAACTCACTGAGAAGTGAGCCGTGGAGGACGGGGGCGCAGGGCCCCAAAGTCACTGATGTGGATGCAACTGCACCTTCCAAAATGAACCACAGATGGGCAAGTGTGCTCATGTGTGTGCGAGCCCAGTGCGTGAACTACCGTGCATAGCATGCCGCAGATCGCACGTTCATACTAACAGCATGGTTTGGGCGCGCTAGAGACATGCCCGCATGTGCACATGCACACATGCCTCTTGTGTTAAGCACTTTCAAGCACCTCTCCACACAGGATTCTGAAATCCTAAACCGGGAACAAACATGGGGCATGGTGCTTTTTGGGCAGCGAGTGTAGGTAAAAACCAACAGACAGCCCTTCACGGTACCCAAGGTGTCCTCCAGGCTGTCCAAATGTAACCATCCCCCAGTATCTGGGGTTCTGGAAGGCACCCCAAACTCAGCTGCTTTCCTACCACTTCCCACCCTCCGGCCCAGATGGTGCCTGCAATATAATCGAGGTATAACCCCCTCAAGGCTGCGAGCCATGGAATAAATTTCGAGCCATGCTATAAACTGTGCTTTTGGATGTCATTGAGCGCTCCCGTGCCAATGACATCACTGTTTCCATGGCAACTAATGTAATTAACATGAGAGAAAGTGCAAGGAGAAAGAGAAAGGAAAGAGGGAAAACACCAAGTCTAACCCCAAACAGAGCAAATTACACGGTGCGGGAGAGGGAGGGGGAGCGAGGGGCCTATAAAATGTTTTACTGCCACTTGTTAGAAAGGCCCGACATAACTCTGTTCATGGCTGCAGGAGTAATGAGATCATGTGCAAACTGTATCTCTCGCAAAATACAGAAAGGGCTTTGTCGCCTTCACAGTTTATGGAGTTGAAACAGACGAGCCTGCTCCAGGTGAAGCAGGAACACCTCCACCTCCCTCCCTGCTCAAGGTTCTTATTAAGCCAGAGTCTACTCCACCCAGGGCCCGGAGGGACTTAAACAGACGGCGGGTTTGGCCCTCTGGGCATTCACGTCCTCAAACAGGCAGCAGGGACACATTGAAATATATCCAAGTGCGAAGCAGAAATGGGCAAAATGATGCAGCACTTATACTTGGCTGTATACGGTGACGACACCTCACATCCAAGTCACGCTTTCCCGCACCTAAGAGACCCGCGTGCATTATCTTGATCAAGCTTAGTCCTAGGCACCTCGTGTTTTACACCCGTTCTACAGATGAGCACATCGAGGCTCGGAGAGGAAAGCACACTTGCCTGAGTTGGCTGAGCTGAGTCTAGAACCCAGCTCTGTCCAACTCCTGGCACAGCAATCTCTCTACCACCTCAGGGTCTTCCCAACGGTTCCACAGCTGTCAGCCAACTCTGGGTGGGGCTGGAAGAAACCCCTAGTCCAACCCTGGCTTGCATGCTGTGTGCAGAATAAGTTAAGTCATTCTTCCTCACTGCGCCTCAGTTCCCCCAGTTATCCATTACTTGGTGACATTGGGCCTTGCATGGCCCAGAAGGGCTGTGCCCTCCGGGTCCGTGGCCGGCCTCAGGTCAGAGTCAGCTGGGCCCACAAAAATGCCACCTGCAGGGCTCCATCCCATGGAGAGGTGGGGTTCCTCAGAAAGATTTGGGGTACAGTGTGGGGTGGGGACACTAAGGACAGTGAGGGCAGGACTGGCTATGTGTGGAGCCCAGTGCAAACTGAAAATGTGGGGCTCTTGTTCAAAACAGAGGAACGGGGCTGTTAAAAGTACTAAAATATAAAAAGCTTTCTCTTTCTCTCTTGACCTGAGTGCTTTTATTAGATATTCAATGTTGTGCTCTCTCGGGCATCGAGATACTTGGGGGCAAGTGCAGACCTGGGTACCCAGGGCCCCGCCATGACTTGGCATGCACTCATGCGTGGCCCACTGGCTGCTGGATCCCCTCCCACCAGCCACCGGCCTAACTTGCTCTCCCCTGGGTAGGGTGGGGAAACTGACCAGGACCTCTTCCCTTCCCACAGGCCTGTCACCCTGGTCCTGGTGGGCAGGTGACCCCACGGGTATTGCGGTCTCCGTGCCAGACCCCGCTTAGCACCTGAACTGGGGTGTGTAATAGGCTTGCCCCCTCTGAGCTGCCTGCTGAATGCACCATGGCGCTGCCAGTCTAGGGTACAGATGGTTGCCACTCTGTCCCCACTCTGAGATGCCACAGGACACACAGGCCCAACCCCAACTCTGCCTATAGTGCCCATAGTCCTGCCAGGGACAGAGTGGCAGCAGTCACTGGGTGGGGCTGGGGAGCAGGCAGAGAGAATCCATTCTGGGGAGATGGGAAGGCAGCAGGAGCAAGACCCCAAGGTCAAGGCTCTACGCCCTCTGTGCACGTTGCATTGTCCCATCAACTTCCACTTACAAAAGAAATCCAAAGATAAAAGTATTAAGAATTTCAAGATGGTGACAGCCCAGCCTCAATCACCAAGTGCGTGCCCTGTGGGGTGGCACCTGTCGCCTGCCCATGCAGCCGGCCCCAACCATGAGTCTTGTCAGCTGTGATTATAAGTAAGATTTCACACGGTGGAAACAAAGAAAGATTCCCTAGCTAGAAAGAATGTGAACTGTAAATGATAAAAAGATAACCCCCAGGAGGAAAAAAAGTAACTTTACAGGAGAGAAACCTGACAAACACTACCTCAGCCAGGTGATCAAGGTCAACCTCGAGTGTAAGTCAAGTTGATAGTGTGTACTCTTCATGTGATGTGAGAAGCATGGCACTTTACCTCTGTGCTCTTCCTCCCTAATACCTATGACCCCAGTCTAATCAAGAGAAAAACATCAGACAAATTTTAATGGGGGGAGCATCCAGCAAAATCCCTGACCACTGCTCCTCAAAACTGCCAAGGTCATCAAAAACAAGGAAAGTCTGAGAAACTGCCACAGACCAGAGGAGGCTAAGGAAACACAATGACTAAATGCAATGTAGCAACCCGGATGGGATCCTGGGACAGAGCGTGGACCTTAGGGAAAAGCTAAGGAAATCTGAATAATGAAGTATGGGTTTTAGTTAATAATAATGTATTAATATTGGTTCACTCATTGTGACAAATGTACCAGACTAATGTAAGATATTAATCATAGGGGAAACTGGGTATACGGTATACAGGAACTCTTGGTATTATCTTCATAATTTTTCTGTAAATCTAAAGCTGTTCTAAAAAATGAAGTCTATTAAAAAAAGATACTCCCCCAAACCCCCTCCCCAAATCCCCCTGACCTAGTTCAAGGCCTTCCTGGTATAGATGAAGGCAGTACAGTGAAGTGGTCACAATCATGGGCTCTGGAGGCAGGATATCTGGGTTCAAATTCTGGCCCTGCCACTCTGCTGTGTGACCTGGGCAACTGACTTTACCTCTCTGAGCCTTAGTTTCCTCGTGTGTCAAAAGAGAGTGAGAGTAACAGGGATCAAAGTGGTAACTTCAGGTGAAGCTCAAAGTACGGAATCTGGCCAGGCTAGTGATGCTGTACCGAGGGCTGGGGACCCATCTACGGATACGAAGTAGCCAAGTCTTTTCCAACCACATCGGAGCAACCCTGGGACAGAACATGTCTTTTGAACATATCCACATACAGAAACGGCTTGATTTACATGATGGCCCTATTGAGTCAAGGTGACTCTTAATTGGAAATGCCAGTTTACACCTGGTCACTGGGTTGTATCACTGGACTTCAGAAAAGATGGTATGATTGCAATCTCTCTCTATGATGAAGCCACATTCAAAGAGGAAGGTGGGTAAATCCAGCCGGAGGGACTGCAGTATTGAGAGAAGTGGATTTCTTAAGAGTTTCACAAAAAGGGGAGTTCCTCTCCTCCCCTCCCCACCTATGAACTCTTGATGATAACGCTGCTCGCACGCAAGGCTGTCGTGAGGACTAAATGAGACAGGGCATATAGACAGCAGAGACCAGAGGCCTGGCAGAGGGCAAGCATTCAGCTGATATGAACTATTATTTACTGACCTCCAACTAGGAGCTATGCCAGACTTCATGTTATTATCCCCAGTTCACAGATGAGGAGACTGAGGCTCAGGGAGAATAAATGACTTAGTCAAGGTCAACTAGGGGGTGGGTGGGGGACTCAGTGGTGTCCTTTTGAAGGATGGGCATCCTCTCCTAATTCCCACAGTGGTGATGGATGGACCAGCAGCAGCTCTGTGAGCAGAGAGGGGATTCAAACTCACACTTACGTTTCTCCAGAGACTGCACTCTTAGCTGGATTATTCTGTAGTAAGGGAGCAGCTCTACCTTCTGTATTTTCTATGTCCTCGGAACAATTTACTAAATCATATCCTTGGAGCTGCCCAGGGAAGAGGAGCTATTCAAATCCAAGGTGATAATTTTCCTTCGCATGCAGAGTACAAGGTCTGCTGTTTGGGGCATTTGTACAAGGGGTGCAAACACTGCCAGCTGTAAATATAAATGTTGAGAGTCATAGTTGGGCCATTATCAGCGAGTTGACTCACAGGTGGCCATCTGAAGGATGCAAAAGGCACCACTTGGCCCCAGCCGTCCCTGCCGCTGCCTTCCCACTGGCTGGCCTGCCGTGGCCTGAACTTCCTATATTTGACCTTCGTGGGCTCCGAGGCAGCCTGTTTCTGACTCCTGCAGGCTGCTGTGAAAATACGTTTCCTAGGAAGGACTCTGGTGCCAACCTTGCAGGCAGCTGGGATTGTTTTAAAAAGTTGCCCCGCCCACATTCCAAATTCGGAACCTAAAGGCTGGCAAGCTCCAGGCTTGGCCAGAGTGTTGTACTTCCCTTGTCCTCCACCGGAAAGTACTTTGTGCAATTATAGAACCCCAGAGGAAGAGAAGGAATTGTTACTCCGTTTGTGTTGGTTGGTGCTGCCTCCTTGATCACGTGTCTCAACTTCCCTGCCCCCCACCCCATAGCATCTGCCTCATAAACATTTTCAAGTCACCATGGGAATAGCGCCCATCCATTTCTCAGCGGCTCTTCCTGCACCCCCTTTCCCGTACATTTCCTCCAGCGCCCTGGGTCAGATCTTTGGCCCCTGGAAGACCTCGGTGACAAGCGCACTTTGCTAGGGCACACTGGGGATGGGGACAGGGAGGGAACTTTGGTGGTTGTGGGGCCGCCAGATAACTTTGAAGGAGGGAGGGGGGCATAAAGTTAGGGGCACATCCCCATTGAATCTTGGCCAGGATGATTTTTCCCAGGGCTGCCTTTATTGACTTCTATAACATAGCAGGACCTCTACTGGGCACTGTATGTGCCATACGTTTCTTGGTAAGACGGGAGGATTAAATAACGATGCATGGAAAGCATTAGCACCTTGCCTGATACATGTTGCTGTTGCTGTTTTGGTTAAAAATTTATGCCCTAATTTGTGCCAGAATGTGTCCTTTCCTCTCAATGCTCACCATCACCCACAAACATTTACAAAACCCCCATCTGGTACAAACCCATTATGTACCAGATGCAGGGGGTAACACGCATCTGTGGATGGGAACTTACTGACTGCTTACATAGGTACCAGGCACTTTACCTGCGTTACTTTGCTTAACTCCCCAAGAACCCTAACAGGGAGACAGAATGACCCCTATTTTATAGATTCGGAAACTGAGGTGCAGAGATGTTAATATTTCTTGCCTAAAGGGCAGAACTGTGAGACCAGAGCCCAAGGGCTTTCCTCTGTGGCACAGAGTCCTCGTGCAGAAACACAGTCTCTGCCTTCATGAAGCCATGGTCTGCGGTGGAGCAGAGAAATGAACATGTGGAAAAAGAACCACAGGTCAGAGTCAGTGACCCAAGTGAGCACCTGTACGGGCCATGTGAGCCCAGCAGAGGCAGACTTCACTGGGAACAGAAGGCTTTCAGGAGGCACTGCCTAGCAGACGCGGGAGGATTTTGGTAGAAGCGAGTAGACAGGACACAAAGAAAAAACTGGGAGAATTCAGGTTATCAGCTGGGCTTGGGGGTAAGAGGTGAGAGAGAGAGAGGTAATTCTGATGGAGGACCAATTGCAAAGCCCTTACTAACTAAACGAACAAGCTCAGACTTTGTTCTGCAGGCAATGGGAAACCTCGTTTGTTTTTAAGGAAGACAGTTATTAAACAAACAAACAAAAAAACAGTGCCTTGGGAAAATCTATCCAGTTGTACACCATCACAGTATATGTACAAATACTTCTACTGCTACCTTTCATCAGTGCATTTATTTATCAGTCACGCACTGTGCTAAGCCTGTTAATGACTTATTTTACTGTCCAAATGGCACTTTGTGAGAGGTCTTATAATCACCCCCATTTTCCAGTGTCCATCCCTCCATTTCCAGATGTTGGGATAGGGTGAAAGTATTCTGCATTGTGGAATAGATGTGAATTGTGCGGGTCCAGAGTGCATAGTGGGTTTAATAGTGTCCCCCCAAAATTCATGTCTATCTGGCATCTCAGAATGTGACCTTATTTGGAAATAGAATCTTTGCAGATGTAATTAGTTAAGGATCTCAGGATTAAATCATCCTAGGTTTACGGTGGGCCCTAAATCCAATGACTGGCGTCTTATAAAAGAGAGGACACAGAGACAAAAGGAGAGGAAGGTGATGTGACTATGGAGGCAGTCTGGAGTGATTTGGTGACAAGACAGGGAGCGCCAAGGATTGCTGGCAGCCACCAGAAGCTACGAGAGAGATGTGGAACAGATTCTCCCTCAGAGCCTCCAGAAGGAACGCATCTTACTGACACCTTGATTTCAGATCTCCGGCCTCCAGAACTATGAGAGAATACATTTCTATTGCTTTAAGTCACCCAACTTGTGGCAGTTTGTTATGGGAGCTCTAGGAAAGTAATATGTATTTTGTTATGAGTGAGTGGCTTTCTCTGCTTTGGTCTGACAGAGCAGAAGAGGGGACGGTAGACTGGACCCCAGTTAGAAAGCCTGCTGTGGTTGAGAGTGGCAAACAGGGCTTCGTCCACAGGAATCTGTGCTCAGGGCTGTGCACAGTCCCCGGCACACAGAAGGGGCTGCAGGTATGCCTGCAAGAATGGGAACTGTCCGCCCTACTAGGTGCTGATCTATGAATGGGCACGTGACCACCTTGGAGACGGATTGAGTGAAAGGAGGGAAGTGAGAGAAGATAAAGAGTCTGGGTCAAGGTTTGGGGGCCAGAAGAAAAGCAGAGACTGCCCCTCTTCTCTTTCCTTCAGCCATCAGACAGGACTTGGCTAAATTGGAGGCTACAACTTCCATCACACATTTCAGAGGAATTTAAACCCGCCTCTTTCTCCAGCCCAGAGAACTAAGATGATCAGATTCCCAAACCCTCATCATTCACCAAAAGCATCCACACAAGTCTCACAGCAAAGAGTCCTAAATGGTCCCTGTGACTCTGAAAGGCCAGGAAGCATATCTGACTTTTGTTTTTTTTTTTTATAATTCTCATCTCTCAGCATAAGGAGAGATAGCAGATAGTTTTCAGATAGGCTGATTTTTTTTTAATCAAAAGGAAATTAGAGAATAGGGAATGATGTATATTTCTTACGGGGATAGTGGGAGCCTTATTCCTTGCTTGCCTTAAAATAGCCTTACAGAACGCAGTATTGCATTATGCTCAGGGTCAGCTGCTCTGGGGACCACGGCCCAGCCTTGCCTGGAGTAGGGAGCAAGGGGCTGAGTTTCAAGATTTACTGCATTAATGCTTCTCCAGTTTCTGTGGAGTAGCCACTGGAGAGAGGCTTGGCTGTGCATGTAGTGAAAGAAACACATGCAGAAACACAGTATCAATAACTAAATATAACTCACATCTGAAATGCCTTTCACTGTACCCAGAGTGCTTTCCAGATATATTATCTCATTAAATCCATACAAAAGTGGAGGGAGGCGGGGTCCTCTCTCCCTCCTCTTATGGAGGGATGGAGATTCAAAGCTCAGGCCCTGTGACTGCATGTGGTGTTTCCTTTCATCTATACCTGTGGTTTTCCACATGGCTTCACAGAGGACCAAGAGTCCGTGGAGGTGCCCTGGGGGCAAACAGCAGGGACCGGCTAAGGCAACGCCAGCTGCTGAAACAAACTGACACCCACCCCCTCCAAAAAACTATGACTTAACACAACAGACATTTATTTTTTACTATGTGAAATCCCAGATGGATATTTTTGATTGGCAGGCAGCCTTCCACACGATCCTTTGGGGACCCCAGTTCCTTCCAGCTTTTGCCTCTGCCCATCTCTCAGCCTCAGAATCCTCTGCATTTAGCCTACAGATGGGGCAGCATTTTACGGGCCAGGCCTGGATATGCCCCATCACTTCCACTCCCAGTCATTGGCTAGAGCTCACCTACTCACAAAGGAGGCTGGGAAATGAGGTCAGTTCTGTCACATGGCTACACCTACCTGCAAAGGGGGCTGGGAAATGCAGTCTGGCTCTGTTACAGGAGGAAGAGGAATGAGTGTGGTGAAGAGCCAGCCAGTCTGTTTCATGGGACCCTCCATTCCCACTTCCTGCTCCAAGCAGGGCAATTCCGATTTTATCTATTTTATATACAGCATTCTGCATAAGATTTAGTTTGGAAAAGGACCCCAGGACGTAAAAAAATATGTCAAGGCTCTAGATAACAGGGTCACTAGATTAGGGCCACTCGATTATCTGGACCACTAGGGGAGGTTATGAAAAACACAGATTCCTGGGCTGCTCCCTTGGCGATTCTGAGTCAGTAAATACAGGGTCCAGTGCAGGTACAGCCAGTGTACATGCTGGGCTCCTCCACTTGCCTTTGAAAATTTATTAACAGATTGGTGCAGGATAAAGATGGCAGATGATCATGGTGAAGAAAAGATAGGAGTGAGTAAAAAAAAAATGCTGGTGAGGACTTGGAGGAACAGGAGCTCTTGTACAACCACTTTCTAGTAAAGTTGAAATGCACACAGTCTATGACCCAGCAATTCCACTCCAAGTTTATGTTCTAGAAAAACTCTTAACCGTGTGCACTCATAGACACATGTAACAATGCGTCATTGTCATGATTGCCAAAAACTGGACATGACCCAAATGTCCATCAACCGTAGAAGGGATGGTCTACTGCACATTCGTACAATGGAGTACAACAAAGCAATGAAAACGAACGAACTACCGCTATGGACAAGAGTATGTCTGAATCTCCCATTTTGTTGAGCATGAAGAAGCAAGGGAAAAAAAGAATTTATGAGAATGATTCTATTTATATAAAGTTCTAAATCAGGCAAAACAAAACGAAATGGTTTAGGGATATAAACATATGTGGCAAAACAATTAAAAATAAATATCTAAAGAGTTTAGATGGTGGATGCCTCTAGGAGAGACACTCAGGGGCCCCTGAGACACTGGCTGTGTTCTATTTCTTTGCTTAGGTGGTTGATATATGAGTATTTATAATTGTATTTATAATTGATAAGTATTTTCATACTGACATATATGTTTCACGCCCTTTTCCATATGTAGGTCACCTCTCAGTAAAAGAAAATGCAGGGAGGGAAGGGGGGCATCTGTTGTTCCATATGGCTCAGGCAGTGCAGCACAGGATCAAGAGAATAGAAAGTCTCAAGATTCAGAAAGTCCCAAGTTCAAACCCTAGCTCTGTCCCCACTACCCGACTGCTTAACCTTTGAGTCTCTTGGCTTCCTCATCTCTGTAATGGAGATGAAAAGCCTTCCTCATGGGAGAAAATGTACAATGTGTTTAGTCTTCTCCTTGGAAAAAAATATAGAACGTGTTTAGCACAGGAATCAATACAGAGTAGGTGCTCAATAAATTGCAGCCCGCCTAGGCAAACAAACACCTAACGTGCTTGAGCCAACAGGTGGCTGGCTGCGAGACAGCAAATGCCAAGGACGCTATGGTCATCATCATTGTACCAGCCTCATTCCTGTCTCATTTTCTGTCTCCATCTCTGTCTGTCCTGCCTTCCCCCATTCATCTCCTTCCGTTAACGTCACTTGGCTGAATTTTTCAGCTGCCTTAGATGGTTGTGGAAGGAGGCGTGTAGACATACAGACACTAGACATCCCTGCTGCCATATTGCCTTGGTGTAGGTGACATTTGGTTCCTTTCATTCCATCAATGCCCATCTGGCATGATCTCAAGGAGCATTTCACAGGCTCCTCACCTGAGTCCTAAGCTTGTGCACTGCTCCTGGGGGGCAACACCACTCCTTGTTTTCTTGGCTCCATCTTCATTCCCTGCTTGGGATCCTCCTCAGTTCAACCCAACACTATCCCCAAGGTCATACTCCCATCAATTTCAGCACCAGGCAACAATTCTGCCCCAGTTTAAAAATGGTTGGAAAATACTGACATGTGCCAATGGTGAAACTGTATCTGACCTGACATGGGCAAGGGCATTCTTAAGGTCTGGGGGCCTTCAGGTTCAGAGACCTAGGGCATTTGTGAAACGTGGGGAAGATTCCTCAGAAGCTGTCTTGCTATCCTGATTACCAAGCCCATCCTCCAATGATGGCCTCTGCCTCCTTTATCCCTGACTACAGGTCCTCTCTGCAAAAGTTTTTGGGACAACAGAGACCATTTAAGTATCTCAAACACAGAATTACCAGAAGGGCATCCAGGGGGTGTTAAGGGATATGTGCAATATTCTGCGGTCAAATAAGTTTTGGAACTATCTGGTTAAAAACAATTAAAGAGATGCCTTTACTACAGGGCTTCTCAGAGTCTTTAATATGCCAATGTACATAAGAAAATCCAATGAAAGACTAGAAATGAGCATTTTCCAAGCTCCCCACAGAATTTCTTCTGAGACTAGTGTTCCCCAAAACACTACTTTTCCCCAAAAAAACTTTGGGGAAATTCTGCTGTAGCTGGAATTTCAGATTGACGGCATAGAAATATGATTCCTGCTTTCACTGAGCCCACTGGACAAGTCTCCCTGCTGGGGCAAGGTGAGCCAGGCCCCTGGTGTTTCTTTGCCTCACTCTAACCAGCAGCCAAATGGGTACAGGGCCATTAACACCAAGGCTTTCAGAAGAGTTTATTACATTTTGTTACATGACCCTGGAAGGAGCCATTATTATTATCATCAAGGGTACATAATAGTGGGCAGCTTTACAGCATCATATAATTTCTGGATGACAAAAATGTTTCCCATTAGATCATCTAATTGGTTCCTTTGGTCAGAACAGGAAGATTCCGCCTGATCTAATCACACCCTTGGTTTTGCAGGCACCCCTTCCTCCAAGGAGCTCAAAGGGCTTAGCTTTTATTAGGGTCAAGAGTCCTTCTGGAGGTGAAGGAGGAGGGTAAGGGGTAGTTTCCTCAACTGCAAAAAAAAAAAAAAAAAAAAAATTCTTTTAAGTTACAAAAGAAGAATCATTCCCAGACGCCAAATGGCAACCCTACTGGTGTAAACAGCTGACACAACCCTACAGCGGAAATTATTCCAACAACACTCAGAATCTTGGGTTTGGATGCCCATAGCTCAGGATATCCCAACCCCTGCCCCCTTGAAGACAAAAGCAAGGAGCCACGGAGGCTGCATTTTTTACTTTTCACCTACTTGATTTGGAATCATGAAGGCAGAAATGTCAATCAGTAAACAGGAGCTGGTTACAGACATTTTCTTTACCCACTGGTGCATGCTTTTTATTGAAAAGCACTACAACTCAGGGTCAAATGCCCTCGCCATCCACTAACTGTGTAATGTGGGGCAAGTTATTTAAGCTTTGTGAGCCTCAGTGTCTCCTCTGTGAAATGGGACAGTAATAGTGCCTTCCTCACAGAGTCAACGTGAGGATGCAGTGGGATGGACCGACGCCATGGGAAATGTTCAATAATGGCAGTTGTCATCATTGACCTCACAGAAGAAGCCTGGGTGTGAGAGAGATTCTCTGCTGGAAAGACCTTTGTGATCACTGCAGGGCTCTTCAGGAGACCGGTGGTGTTAAATTTAAGGGAGGTTTTAGGTTCTCACGTCAGCACATAAGACATGAAGGATGGAGTCAATTTATCCTTGAAAATTCCCCGCCCATAAAGTAGGGTATATATAGTATTGTATATAAACCACTCAGGTTTGAGAACCACTGAGTCAGACCATAGGAGGGAATAAAAGGAATATTTGTCTAGAGCTGCCTGGGCATTGAAATCATTCTGTCTCTAAATAAGCGGGTCTCTACTGGGGGTGACTTTTCCCCACCAGGGGACATTTGGCCATGTCTGGTTAAGGACACTCTCATGAACTTCTGGTGGGAAAGCAGACCTGCCAGCCAGCTGTTCTGGGGAGCACTTTGGCAGTAAGTAGCAATAGCCTTAAAATATGTGTGTCCCTTGACCAGCAATTCCACTCCTAGGGATTCATCCCAAGGAAATCAGAGAGTGTTCAATGTGTCACTTAGCTGTAATGATATTCACCACAGTTTTGGCAAAAACAGCAAGAGATGGGGACCTACTTGAATGCCCAGCAATAAGGAACTGATTGAAAAGGGTGGTACTGACGCATGATATAGGCACTACGAATGATGCAAAAGTGCATGTGCTGACACAGAAAGATGTCCTTCCTGTACCGTGGAGAAAAAAGGCAGATTACAAGGAAGCAATGCAATACATCTAAAAAGTGTATATGGCTGCATATGTATAGAAAGAAGGCTGATGGCCAACAAACATATGAAAAGATGCCTAGCTTCATAGTAATCAGGCAAATGCACATGAAGATGATGTGTTTACCCAGGAAATTGACCAAAAAAGACTGATAATTTCCAGTGTTGCCAAGGGCATGAGGGATCCTATTTTCTCATGCACTGTAAGGAGAGGTATAATTTGGGACAGTCATTTTGGAGAGGCACTTGATAATGTCTACCAAAATTTAAATCAAGTGATCTATAATTTCATTTCTATGACTCTTTCCCACAAAAAAAATGCTTGCACGGGTGGACAAAGACATACACTTTGCATTAGTGACAAATTGGAAGCAACCTAAGTGCCCATCAGGAGGGGAGTGGGGCTATAAACCACAGTTTGTGAATGCAGTGGCATGTTATCCAGGTGTCAGAGAGAATAAGGAAGATCTGAATGAGTGGGTACGGAAAGCTCTCCGAGACACATTGTCAGGTGACAAAAAAAGCAAATCAGAGAAACATACACATTGCATGATCCTGTGTATGTTTTAAAAAATATTATGTATCTATCTATACATACATGCATGTCTACAAAAAACAAGACAGTGGACAAGTTCACACCAAACAGTTAATAGCAGTGACCTCTGTGGGGAGGGACTGGGGAAGAAGGAAAAGGGGTACTTTTTTATATCCTAACTCGTCTTCGATAGTTTGCATGCATTCATGCAATTGGCTGAACTTGAAAAACAAACAAAGAAGAACCATGGAAAGATGTTAACACTGGGTCTTTCTGGGTAGAGGGATTATGGGTGATTGTTTTTGTCTCTTGTGGCTTGTCAGGATTTTTCTGATTTTTCTACAATGAATATGGGTTATCTGTGCAATTTTAAAACTTTTTCTTAATTGTAAGAGGAATGATATTGTTTGAATACCTTCCAAAGGCATTTTAGTAAAGAAAGCTACTGCAAGGTAGGATCTAGTTGGGACTCTCTCCTTCTGCACGCACACACACACACACACACACACACACACACACACACACACACACACACACGACAAGACAGAACAGAGGCAGTTAGTTCTTCTAGAGGTCAAAGGATACCAAGAATGGTCTGCAGTGATGTGGCAGGGAGGGTTTCCTGGGGGCTCTGGTAGTTAAACACTGCCTTGTAGAAACAGGAGGGCTTTAATAGACAAGAAACCCTCCAGTAATTGAAATTCTATTATCTGTGCTGGTGGCATCCTGCTCTGGGGATTAATGACCCTTGTTATCAATTAATTCTTCCTGGATTCCAAGCTAGATATCGGCTGCTACGACTTAAGCGGCTTTCTTTTGCTTCTGTCCTTCGTGGACACAGAGACCTTTCTGTACAGCTCAACAGGAAAAATAAGCTGTGTGTCCCATACATCTCCTAGATTAAGACCACAAACAAAGGAGAAGAAACTCTCCCTGATGTGGAAACATACCATCCACCACTGCCACCCCTGGCTGGTCTTCTCTAGTAAAGAAATGTGCTCTATGAATCCTTTTCCTCTGCTAGGTTTGCTCGCCTGCTGCCTAATGCATGTCTTTATCGTGAGCAAACTGCTCAGGGTGCATCACCTCTGTCCTCAAAGTAACCCTGGGAGGTAGCTGTGATGATTGCCATTATACAGATGGTAAAACTGAGATTCTCAGAGTCAACTGACTTTGTGAGCCACAGAGATCGGGTTTGAGACCTGGAGACAGGGTACCTTATCTGCATCATCCCTGCCTTAAACTGATGAGGTCAAGGATGTGGGTGACATGGTCTGAGCTAATGAGCTTCCAGCCTTCTTTGTGGTGACTACAGCCCACTGTACCTAACCTGGGCCAGACACACAGGCTTTCAATCTCTGCGGATCAGACTGACAGAGACATGCGCCAACATGCACTTTTCCATCCCAACAAAAGCTAAGCATGAACGCAGGGGCTGGGGTTAAAGACCTCTGCTCCTAAGGGCTCACAGGCAGGTGCAGGAGACAGACTCTTAAACACACAACTTCAGTACAAGGTGGGACACGCTGTGGGGGAGGAGAAATGTCCAGGATTTGGGAGAGGTTGAGAGGGGCTTCTTGGAGGAGCTGATGGGTGAGCTGAATCTTGAAGAACAACACAGTTTGCTGGCCAACAGAAGGGGGAGAAAGGTGATGCCAGGAATACGGAACTAAACAAAGCAGGGCATACTAGCACCAGCCAGCGTTTATTACGTGCTGGCTGTGCAGCTGTTTTTCATGGATCACCTCATTTGACAGTCACCCAATACTACAAGAGAGGAACCATTCTGTCTTCATTTAAGGTGACTTGCCCAGTGCTGTGTAGCTCGGAGGGCAAAGGGGTATATCCAGGCCTTTTGGCTTGAGAGCACGTGGTCCTGGCCTTCTGTATATGCCTACAGAGCAGTGATTCTCAATGGGGGGGATGATCGGGCCCCCTGGGCAATCTGGCAATATCTGGAGCCATCTCTGGTTGCCACAACTGGGGTGGAGGGCGCTACTGGCATTTAGTAGGTGGAGGCCAGGGATGCTGCTCAGCACCTGGTAACGCACAGGACGGCTCCCGTCACAAAGCACAGAGGAGGCAGGGTGTCTGCTGCATGCTGCGCACTTGGTGCATAGCTGGGGAAGGTAACGCAGGCAGTGACGCCATGGCGGTGGGCTGGGCAGTGAGGCCTGGAGACAGGAAGGATTTGAAGTAGGGGCAGATTTGCACCTTAGGACCATCCCCCTAGCACTGCAAGGGAGGACATCTCAGAGGAGAGAGGGACAGCCGTGTGGCAGGTTGGGGCAACAGACCAGGGTCCAGTTGAGATTTGTGGGCAGAGGTGGAGGGAAAGGGGTGGAGGAGACAGAAAAGCAGCTCCTTTGAGTGGCTGATGGGCTGACACTGCGTGTCCCACTATGAACGATGGTACATTAAACCCTCTAAATGAGAGTAGCGACCTGATTACAGATGGAGTCTAGGGGCTCCCCCATCGGGATGCACACAGATTAACACGGTTATTCAAGCAGCTGGGCGCTCCGAGCCGAGGGAGAAAGTGCTCAGCCCGGCAGTCACATCCGGCCTGTGGGCGCTAACGCTCCCCTCATCTGCCCTTAGTCTCCCTGCGCACCCCCCACCCCACACGCCCCAGTTCACCTGTCCTGTTCGTTCCCATCCCTTGCACCTGCCGATCTCCTCCCGCCCGCCCCAGGGGTGAGGCAGGGGCTGGCGGAAGTGCACAGACCCAGGCCTCCTCCAGGTAAGGACTCATTGTCTGGTCCCGCCCCAGGGGGGGACCAGATTGGGGGCCCAATTCCTGGGGTTGGGGTGGAATTTATTGGTGCTGCAGGTCCAGATGGAGCTGTTTGGTCTGAGCTTAATCTTTTTGCCTGATTCTGAAGACAGGAGGTCCTGGAAATGGATCCCTGAGCACTCCCACCCTGGGTTAGGCTATTGGTTGCTTCCTTCAAAAAAGCTTGAGTATCTGAGCCCTGGGACTTGAGCTGCTGCTGCTGCTGGTGTGTGTGTGTGTGTGTGTGTGTGTGTGTGTGTGTGTGTGTGTGTGTGTGTGTGTGTGTGTGTGTGTGTGTGTGTGTGTGTGTGTGTGTGTGTGTGTGTGTGTGTGTGTGTGTGTGTGTGTGTGTGTGTAAAGACTTCTGGGCATAAGCACAGCCTCACTGCCTCTTAAATCAGTTAGCCCCTGGCTCAAAAGCCATGGCCACCCAAGGACCCCCATGATCCTATCCTTCTAGCACTTGGACCCCACCTACTATTTTTCTCCTGTAATGACCCTGCTGTTCCAGTCAGAACAGGTTCTTCAACATCCCCCAAGTGTACCCTGGTAACTCCCAGCCCCAAACTCTTCCTGGGATGGGCTCCCTGTGCTCCTCCCCCAAGGCCCCACCCCCCGCACTCTCCCTGTCAGGGGACTATGTTACCTTTCCTTCATTCCCACCTCCTCGCCAAGGCTTCCTCCATACTCTCAGCCCACACTCCTCCAGTACCTCCTATGACACTCACAAGTTTGGGGACGTGCATTTCTATTCAATGGTTGTTTCTGGGGGCAAATGTCTTGGTAAATGGGAGAGGGTGATGGACATGCAAAGTCAATATTTATCACTATTATTGCTGCTGTTGTTGTTATTTTAATTCTCCAACCCCGCTTCCCTGCCTTCATCTCTAAGTAACCACTGATCTACTTTCTGTCTCTATAGATTTCCCTATTCTGGACTTTTGTGTGAACAAAATCATACAATCCAGGATATTTTGGGACTAGCTTCTTTCACTTAGCATAATGTTTTCAAGGTTAATATTTGTGGTGGTGTGAATCGGTCCTTCCTTCCTTTTTATGGTTGAGTAATATTCCATTGTATGGACAGACCACATCTGGTTTATCCATTCGTCCACTGATGGCCATTTGGGTTGTTTCCACCTTTTGGCTATCGTGAATAGTGCTGCTATGAACATTCGGGTACAAATTCTAATTGTGGACATTTATTTTCATCTCTTAGAGTGTGTATTGTTTTAATTGTTTTCTTTCTTCCTGGCCATGTTTCATTTATTTTGAAATTCCAAGTAACATTAAAACATGGAATGGTTGAGTGTGTTAAGAGAGAAGGCACGGGTTTAAATAAAGTGTCTTCCTGATGCCACTCGAATAGTAACCCTCTCGAAGGGCAGGGATCCCATCTTATCTTTCTTTTGGATCCAAGAAATTGCTCAACAAACTCTTGTTAAGTGATGTGAATGACAACAACCCCTTGCTGAGTGATGTGAATGACTAAATCCAGTTCTACAAACATTCACGGCACCAAGCCCCTTTACACGCCTGCTGGGTGTAGGATACTGCAGAATGCAAATATCATGCCCATTTTACAGATAAGGAAACTGAGTGAGGGGCGACTGCCACAGCCCTGTGATCTGTGAGGAGTTCTAAAGACAGCTGGAGGTGTGGCCATTTGCCTTTTATTCTGCTGGCCTTCCCTGTGGGAATGAGATGCTGGGGGCTCTGCTTTAAACTGGAAAATCTGGATTGTCCCCACAAACACACGAGCTGGTATTACTTGTTTTAGAAAAGGATCCTTTATTGTACCAAAGAACTGAGGATCCCATTCTTGGCCGGGTCCCTGGGGGCCTGTGCTCTTTGCGGTGCCACAGACTGCATCACTTTACACACCAGCTGGGCTTCTAAAGGAGTTGTAAGTCAAAGTTTTATAAATTGGATCATATTTTAGAGAATAGATAAAAGAATAAGACTGAGAATCCTTGGGAAGAACCTTTGCATGAGGTGATAATCAGAACCAGATTTATGATTTCTGGGAAGACAAGAATCTGAGATAAATGTCAACAATGCCTGGAATTCCGTGATGATTAATTAAGAGCCTCCTCGGGTAACAGACACTGTCCTAGCTTTAAAGATGTTTTCTCATTTAAATCTCGCAAAAAAAGAGAAAGAAAACAAAAAACTTTTGAGTTAGGTGTTACTTATCTCCAGTTTAAGAGGTGGGGAAACAGAGGCTTAGTGATATTAAGTAACTTGCCCGATGTCACAGGGCTCACAGGTAGAGCTGGGATTCCAACCAGGTCCACCCTTTGGGGGAAGCTCCGCTTCTTTCCAGGAGGCAGTGCAGCGTTGCTTGTGGACTCTGAGGTCATTCTGCCCTGCTGGAATCCCAGCCTCGTACCTTCCTCACCGTGCATCTGTTTCCTGGACTGTAAAATGGCCTGCAGAGACCCTCCCTCAACAGGCTGCTGTGAAATTTCAATGAGATAATTTATTTAAAGCATCCGGCACACAGCTAGCGCTCCGTAAATGATAGCAATCATCATGCTGAACTGCCCCGTCATGGAACCATCAAGCCCAGCACCAGCATACGTCAAGCACCTACAGTGTCCCGTACAGCCCGATGCCCCCTAAGCATCAGTGCTGTGATTGGATCATCTGTGTTCCATACCCACCCTGCCACTCACTCACGTGGGACTCAGCAAACTGCTTAACCTCTCTGGGCTTCAGACTTGGGGCCACAGATAGCACCACCCCAGAGGGTAACTGTGAGGAATAAATGAGCCACAAAGTGCCTTAAACCAGGAATCACGCAAATGGTAGCTGTCGTTACTATCATATGCTAGGAGATTTACAGATGCTATTTCAAGTTGTCCATGATCCTGAGTGTTATTTTACAGAGGAGCCGGCTGAGACCAGAGAGGTTAGTAACGCTCCAGGTCCTACACGAGCAGTCCAACTGGGGCCGGGGTCTGTGCTCATCTGATACTGTGCACGCCTGGCAGGCTACCTACCCGACAGCCATTCCTCTTTCCTGACTTTGTTTGTGTGTACACCATTTCATGCATAGGGAATGAAGCCTATTTCTAGACCCAGGGGGCTATGTGGTAATTTGAGTCCCCTGGGAAGCAGACGTCAAGACAACAGACTGGCTCGAGAGACGTACTAGGGAGCCGCCTGTGAAGGACAGAGGAAGGGAGCACGAGGAAGCAGGGAGCTTTCAGATCACAACGCTGGTCTGACACATAGGAAAGGATAGGGGGAAGGAAGGAAGGAGGATTGGTGAAGAGGAGCCTCAGATTGCAGTGCAGCTCCGAGGAAGTCTCAGCCAGGAGTTAGAGTCCTGCATGGGACAGAAACATCCCAGCTCTAGGACCCCCACCGAATACAGTTACTATTCTGGAACAGCCTGGGGAGAGCAGGGTATCTGCATGAATGCTGCAGCAGAGCTGAAGGTGCAGCACCTGCAGGCTGTCAGGTAACTACCCTCATTGCATCAGGGAGATCTGAGTAGCATGCCTCCATGGCCACCACTGGTGCTTGGCTTCAGCCCAAGCCATTCGAAGTGATTCCATTGCCCTTGGCAGTGCCTGGTTTGGGCAGGAGTATGTGATGTGCCTGGACCAATAAGACATATGGAGAAGGCTATTGGTGCACTTGTGGGAAAAGTGTTTTTACCGCTTTCACTCAGTGCAGTTCTATAGGGATGTGGTATCTGGAGCTGTGGCGGCCACTTTGAAATCATGAAGAGACAAACTTGAAGACAAAAACCAGCACATTCAAGATGGTAGAGTGAGGAGATTTAAAAAATGTGGGTCATTGATGGTATCAATGTATCACTGAATTAACCCCTCTGGAATATTCTCCCTCAAGAGGCTTGCTATGTGAGATAATAAATCCCTTATCACTTACCTATTGCTATTTAACAAATTACCACTAAATGTAGCAGCTTAAAACAACGCACATTTATTATCTCACACAGTGTGGAGAGTCAGGAATCTAGGAGCAGCTTAGCTGGGAGGTTCTGGCTCAGGGTTTCATGAGTGCAGTTAAGAGGCTGCCCTGGGCTGCAGCCATGTGAAGGTTCAACTGGGGCTGGAGGATCCTTTCCCAAGATGCTTCACTCACTTGGCTATTGGCAGGAGGTCTCAGCTCCTCACCACATGGGCGTTTCCATAGGACAGCTTGAGTGTCCTCGTAATATGGTGGCTGGCTTTCCCCAAGATTGGTGATCAAAAGAGAGAGAAAGGAAAAAGCCACAATGCTTTTTATGACCAAGTCTCTGAAATAACCCATTGTCACTTCTACCTTTTTCTATTCACTAGCTGCAAGTCATGTACACCAGCTTACACTCAACAGGAGAGAAATTAAGCTCCAGTTCTTAAAGGGAGGGGTAGCAAAGAATTTTTGGATTTAAAGCCACTACAGTTACTTGTAGTTGGGTCTTCTTTACTTATAAAGATCCCAGAGACAATATTCTTTATACCCCTACAACATTAACGGTGGCGGAAACTGTGTGCCAGGATGGAGACCCAAACCCTCAGAAGATTTTCCAACCTGGAAACTCTGCAGTTCCATAAGATTCCCACAGAGTGGGCCTCCTAAGTGCCACAACTAAGACCTGGCACAGCCTAAAGAAAGAAATTAAAAAAAAAAAGATAGGCATACCTCTAAAATATGTCCTACCTAAAACTAAATGTAAACACAATACATTATGAGGAAATATGAAAAATATATTACGAAGTATAAAGAATAATTCAAAATTCCCATGAACAGCACCTAGCTTAAGAAATAAAACAACACCCATGTAATGGAAGTCCCATATGTTCATACACCTGATCGAATTGGTCTCCTCACCCGCAGTGGGAAGCATTATCCACATTTCAGTGTTTTCCATGCCCATCACTTTCTTTGTATTTTAACAGCACATAGTGTAGCTCTGCGTAATCTATGGTATTATTTTGTATGTTTCTAAACTTTGTAGAAATGGGGTCATACTGAACAGATTCTTCGGCAACTTGTTTTTTGTCTACATTATGTCTGTCAGATTCAACCATATGAGGGTGTGAAGAACTGGAACCCTCAGACATTGCTGGTAGGAACGTAAAATGGTGCGGCCACTTTGGAAAACAATCTGGCAGTTTCTCAAAAAGTTAAATGAGGAGTTGCCTTATAACCTAGCAATTCCACTCCAAGGTATATATTCAAGATTATTAAAATAGGGACTTCCCTGGTGGTCCAGTGGGTAAGATTCCGCACTCCCAATGCAGGGGGCCCGGGTTTGATCCCTGTTCAGGGAGCTAGATCCCTCCTGCATGTCGCAACTATGAGTCCGCAGGCCGCAAATAAGAAGTCCACATGCTGCAACTAAGACCCAAAGCGGCCAAAATAAATAATAAATAAATAAATATTTTTTAAAAAGATTATTAAAACAAATGTCTATACAAAAACTTGTATGTGAATGTTCACAGCAGTCTTACTCATAAGAGTGAAAATGTAGAAACAACCCAAATGTCCATCAACTGATGGATAAACAAAAGTGGTCTATCCGTACAATGGAATGTTATTCAGCCATAAAAAGGAATGAAGTACTGTTATGTGCTACAAAGTAGACAAACCTTGAAAACATTATGCTAAATGAAAAAAGCCAGTCCCCAAAGACCATATGTTGTATGATTTCATTTATATGAGAGGTCCAGAATAGGCAAATCCAAAGAGGCAGGAAGCAGATTAGGGGTGGCCTGGGGTTGCAGGTGGGGAGGAATGGGGAGTGGCTGCTAACGGGTATGGGGTTTCTTTGGAGGTAATGAAAATATTCTGGACTTAGTGGTGATGGTTGCCCAACGTTGTGAATATCCTAAACACCACTGCATTGATGTGTGAATTACATCTCCATAAAAAAGACTCAACCGTAATACACAGCCCTGGTCATTCATTTTCACTCCTGGATCGTAGTAATCCATTAGTAGGAATATTCTAAATCCATCCATCCTCCCGTTAGGGACATTTGTGTGGTTCCTCTCTTTGTTGTTGTCGCAAGCGGTGCTGCCAGGAGCATTCCCTGCATATTTCTTTGTGCACGTGTGAGGGTTTCTTGGAGGTACATACCAAGGAGTGTGGTTGCTGCGGGGTAGGGTATAGTCATCTTTGACTCCACACCACCCCTCTCTAAAAATCCCTGTGAATCTGGGGAGAGGAGGCAAGGAAGCCAGCTCTGCCTCCACCCTTGGCCCCTGCAAACCACCTGAGGTCTCAGAAAATAGGGCAAATGAAATGGAAAACAAGTAACAGAAATCAAGTGGTGGGCGGCTTCCCTGCCACCATTCCAAGACCCGCCGGACGGGCAGCAGGGCCTCCCCCCCCCAGAAAATATTAACAGCATTTAATGAATATTCACAAGGATTCATTAAACATTTCCCCATGTGGCTGAACAAAACAGTGTTCAAATCCCCAAGCCATTAACAAAAAAGGAAGAAGAAATATTACAGGGATGATGTGCACAAGCTAGAAACGCCACAGGCAAGAAACAGCTGCTGCTTTTTTTTTTTTTTAACTGAACCTCCTCTTCTTAATCTCACTGGTGTTTAAAATGTGCCCAGTGTCCTAAGTCTCTGTGACTTCTTTGAATAGGACAGTCCTGATTAATCGGACGATGGTTACATTTTTCTATTTCACGTACACAGCAAGCTGCCTTTGTCACAGCAATAGTATTTAAATGAGACATTCCTGTTGGAAAGGACTTTTCTTTGAAACACCTCCTTAGACCCTCATAGCTAACTGATGCATGGTCTAAGTCCTACTATCATCCGTCATTTGACAGACAAGGAAACAGGTCCATGTTCATTAGTGGACTCACCCAAGGGCACTACTTAGACAAGACCATTATGTCCTTGGTTCTTTGGGCATCTTCTGAGAAAAGTTGGCCTTGTGACCTCATGGCCTCGCTACCCTGACCACAGCCTCCTGGACCAGGCGTGGGTTTGATCCGAAGACTGAGGCTCAGACGTGGTCTTGGGTGAGAGCACTGCCCAACGGAGGTGGCTTCCACTGCACAGCAGTGAGAGAGCCGGGGAGACCTTCCCTCGGGGGGATCTGAGGCCAAGACGCAGAACAGGCGGACAGACCCACAGCACACAGCATGACCTAGTCTTGGAAGTCACACACTGTCACTTCGCCACATTCCATTCCCTCCAAGTGAGTCATTAAGTCTGGCTCACACTCAAGGGGAGAGGCATCAGGCTCTACCCTTGGACAGGGGGAGTATCAAAGAATTGGTGGGTATTTAAAACCACCCCAAGGCCCAAGTCATATTAAAAGGAAATGGTGAAAGTGGGATTTATCAATCCATTCACTCTGCAAATATGGGGATTTTGATATCTTTGCTTTCCTATATGGTAGCCGTTAGCCACATGGGCGATGGGGCACTTGAAATATGGCTAGTGTGCCTGAGGCACTGTATTTTTAATTTTATTTAATTTTACTTTATTTAAATTTAAAGTTAAAAGCTGTTCATTCCACTACTGGAAAACTTTTATGTATGTTTGGCACAACTTGGGTAAGTGAATGGACTCTCCCCATAAATTTGATATAATCCAAATAAGATTATTTCCCATGAAAATTTAGCATCCTAATTGAGATGAGCTGTAATATAAAATATACACTGGAATTTGACTGCTTAGTATGGGAAAAAAGAATATAAAATATCTCATTAACAGTCTTTGTATTGACCACATGTTGAAATAATATTTTGGATTGTTGGGTTAAAGAAAATATATTATTAAAATTTGTTTTGCCTTTATCTTTTTTTTTTTTTGGCCTCTCCCATTGCAGAGCACAGGCTCCAGACGCGCAGGCTCAGCGGCCATGGCTCACGGGCTCAGCCGCTCTGCGGCATGTGGGATCTTCCCGGACCCGGACACAAACCCGCGTCCCCTGCATCGGCAGGCGGACTCTCAACCACTGCGCCACCAGGGAAGCCCCTATCTTTTTTTGCTTATTGAATGTGATTCTTAGGAAATTTTAAATTACATATGTGGCCCACATTATATTTCTATCGACAGCACTGTAAGATGTACTAAACGTTATGGATTCATTGTTCCTGCCTTCCTGGAGCTTACAGTCAAAAGCGAAAGACAGATAGATATTAAGTGATTAATGCAAAGGAAAATGAGCGTTACCAGGCAGAAGTCAGGGAGCCATGCGAGTTTCACAGGGGACCTGATCCAGATTGGTCTGTCTCCAAAGCAAGTCTGTGATTTGAGTGAAGGAGAGAGTTACAAAGCCCAGGGCTGGGAGCCGTGGGTACGAGGTGACGGGTAGAGGCTCTGTGCTGGGGGGTGCAGTGCCAGCCCTGTGGGTTTGGGGCCAGAGGAAGCGGATGTGCCAGGAGCGTTGCCACTTTGATGTGCAGGTGGTGAGGCGGCAGGGAGGGGCTGGGCTGCCATCAGCTGTCAGGTTGGCGCTTGCTGGCTTTGCCCACACACTAGCCGGGCTCCGGAGGCCCCCGGGGCTCTCTGGGTGTGGCTTCATGTGGCTGTGCTGGAAAGCACCTGGGAAAGCCAGAGCACTGAGCGGGGGCCTGGTGCCGGCTCTGATTCAGAGTGTACCCTGAGCTCTGGCTCTCGGGCTCCTTCCCAAGCACAGGCCAGGAGGTAACTTTGACAACTATGCTAGGACTGGACTTGAACAACTAGGACTCGTTGGTCTTTGCTTCTGGCCAAAGTGATGTTCACGGCAGTCTCAGATGATTCAAATTCCATTGCCCCCTACCTGGTCCCTTGCCACATCTTTCCTTCCCCAAACCTGCCCTTTGCATTGTCACCCAAATTCTTACTGTTCCTAAAGCATGTAAGCATGTTGCTGCCTCGGGGCCTTTGCATTTGCTGTATCCTTGTCCTAGAATACTTCCTCTCAGAATTTACATAGTTGGTGTCTTCTCATCACTTAAGTCTTAGCTCAAAGGTCACTTCTGTCCCTGACCACCCTTTCTAATATTACCTCCATGCCATGCCTCTCTGTCTCATTTCCCTATTGGATTTCTGTTCATATCATACTCCTCACAATCAGAAATTATCTTCTTCATTTATCAGTTTGTTGTCGCCTGTCCTCTCAACCAGAAAATAAGCTCCAGGAGAACAGGGGCCTTGTCCAGTGCCTAGAACAGTTCCTGGCATGTGCTCAAAAAATACTTGTTGAATGAATTCATTCATCTTCCTAAAACTTGGATCTGAAAACAATTATGGAGACCTCAAAGGAATGTGAACAAATGTTTGTGATGAAATGCTAAGTTAAAAAAGGAATAGAAAATGATACTCTCTGATAGTGTACATGTAAAATATATAAGTGCAGGGACAAAGAAGGAAATGTACAAGTGGTAAATAGCTGTATGTTGGGGGTGTAGGACTAGAGGGGATTTCTATTTTTCAAACTTTTATTTAATATGGTTATACTGTTTTTTAATAACAGCTTTACTGAAATATAATTCATACACCATAAAGTTCACCCTTTAAAACCAGACAATTCAGCAATTTTATTTCTTTCAGTACATTCTCAAAGTTGTGCATAGATCTAATTTCAGAGTATTTTCATCATCCCAAAAAGAGACCCCACACTCATTAGACCCTACACTCATTAGTCTCATTCCCTCTGCCTACCCAGTCCCAGGCAATTGGTAATCTATTTTCTGTCTCCATGAATTTACCTATTCTGGACATTTCATGTAAGTGAAATGATATAGTACATGGCCTTTCATGCCTGATTTCTTTCACCTAGCATCATGTTTTCAAGGTCCATCCATGTGTTAGTACTCCATTACTTTTAATGGCTGAATACTATTCCATTGTAGAATCTCCAGTGTGTATATACCACATTTTGTTTATCTATGCAGCAGTTGATAGACATTTGGGGTGTTTGCATTATATTGTTTTTACCGCGCCACCCCTGCCCCCACGCCAAAAACAAAAAGTGAAGTGGGATATTCTCTCTGCAGCTCTATGAACATGACCTTGTCATTCTCCTTCAAAATTTTTGCAGGATAACCATGCAGCCTCCTTTGCTTACGCCTGGCTATCTTCCCAACATCTTCTTAAACTCCTTTCCCTGGATCCCTCTGCACTTCTTGACACAGTAGTCATGCCCCCTCTGTCACTAATGCCTTGGCCAATGCCGTCCCCTCTTCCACTTCCTGGGAAAAAATCACCCCCTCTGCTCAGCCGTTACTTCCTTTGCAAAGACACCCCTCCTCGTGGTCCTCTGTCTGCAACTCGCTCCACTCCTAAAGGACACAGTATTTTGTTTCTGCCTGTTGTGGCTTGTGCTAGAAGTGCTCTCGGACTCCCATTCACCTTTGCCTCCCTGGTATCTGACTTGGTCCCTGGCACCCATCGGGTACTCACCCAAGTCTGACTGAATGTATGAATGGGGCTGTGAGCTGCTGTGATATACTGAATAGACATCTGATGATACCACCCTTGGGCAAACAAGACATCAAAACGTCGAGGTTGGGACTTCCCTGGTAGTGAAGTGGTTAAGAATCCGCCTGCTAATGCAGGGGACACGGGTTCGATACCTGCTCTGGGACGATCTCACATGCTGCAGAGCAACTAAGCCCGCGTGCCACAACTACTGAGCCTGCGTGCTACAACTACTGAACCCCATGTGCCTAGAGCCCGTGCTCTGCAACAAGAGAAGCCACCGCAATGAGAAGCCTGTGCACTGCAATGAAGAGTAGCCCCCGCTCGCCACAACTACAGAAAGCACCCGCACAGCAACGAAGACCCAACGCAGTTAAAAATAGATTTTTTTAATATTAAAATATATATATTAAAAAAACAACAACAAAACGTCGAGGTTAAGAGAACAGGCTTTGGGGTTGGACAGACTCAGTTTGAATCCTGACTCAGCTACTTGCTAGCTGGGTGGCCGCTCAGAGATCACTTCCTCTTCTTTAAAATGGGGATAATTTCTCCCACCTAAAGAGCTGTGTAGATTAAGTGCAGGTACAACATTTAGCATAAAGCAGTTGCTCAAAACGTTTTGTTTTAAATTTAGATAGACATGACATAAAACGTATCATTTTAACTGTTTTTAAGCGTATAGTTAGGTGGCATTAAGTACCTTCACATTATTGTGTCAATAAGTGTTTTGATGATGATGATGTCAGAAGACTTAATGGTATTTATTTTGCTCGAGACTAGACATGCTTTTCTGAATTAGTCAAGTACTCTAAGTCTCTGCTTTAACTAAATCATTTCACCTTCCCAAGAAGGTGGGAGATTTTATCATGCCCATTTATAGTGGAGGCTCTGAGTGCTCTAATGACACGTCCAAGGGCACTCAGCAGGCAGGTAGCAAAGCTGGGGCAGCCCCCCAGATCCACTACCTCCCGACTACCTATCTACAGCCACCTGCTGGGTTATGATGACCTCCTTTTTGACAAGCCACTTAAATTGCTTCTCAGAGGTTTTGACTTTGGCAGTGAGAGGGCTGTAGCTGAATGGGAAAAGAGGTGATGCCATTCCAGGACCGGGTAAGTGAAGCCAGGGGCGTGTGGCATCCTCAGCTGGGACCATGCATTCCATATGTGGTGACAGGGCAGGGACTCAGCCCCGACGAGCTGCTGATGTCTTCATGCAGCTGGGATGGACTCTGCCGTGGCAGGCCCAGTGTGCATCGCCCCAGTGACAGATGATAAAGATCTCATTCAGCCTATGAGATCCACTCGAGGAACTGAATGGAGACAATTGAAAAGCCCTGCACACCAGCCACCGAAGCCGAAAGCTCACAGATTCTGCTGATTTAAGGTCTTCTGTGTGGATTTGCTGATCCTGGAGAATCTCAGCTATTTGGGATTTTTAATAGAGTCTCCGGGCCTCCTTGCAGGGAACCGGAGTGCCAGAACACAAGGAGGACCTGTCTGGTTGAGTCTGCGGCATGGAGAAAGGATGAGCGTCTGACATTTGGCCCATCGTGTTTCATTTTGAAGACTAATTATGATTGCTTTTTAATTCCTCACTGCCTCCCGGGGAAACTCTTAAAGGGGCCCCTCTCCCCTATTCCCTTTGCCACAGGGACAGATATTTGCCCTTGCAATTGCAATGCTTCCTCCTGCCATCATTGCTATATTTCAGCAACTCCTGAGAGCCCAACAAATGCTAGTTAACCAGCTAATTGCAGCTACAACTGACCCCTTGAGTGTGTGAATGAACGTGACAAGTGGCTGGTGACATGCTCAAGTCACTCATTTGTGTCGCGGAGTTTATCATTTGACTGTGCTCTTTAAGTAAAAGGGTCTCACACCAGGTGATTCCAATTCATAGCGCCTTTGGAAACAATCATGAAATTGGCTAAAAGATTTAATAGTCACGGCATTTACAGGGAGAGGATGCTGGATAAAACCCTATAGAGATCTGATCCACTGCCTTCTAGGTGCTTACGCTCCGGCCACACCAGATCAGCAATATTCTAACCTTTCTTATAAAACGCATTTTAAAATGCATGGGACTGGGCAAGTAAATCACGGTTCATGCATAGAATGGGATGGCCTTGGGCACTGAAAAGGGAGAGACACATCTCCCACACCTGGCACCACTCACCCGACTTCCCACCTGCACACCTTTGCATATGGTGTTCCCTCCATTTAAATACTTTTCCACCTTTCCCAATCCCCTAGCACACATGCGTATGGCATTCAGTAGATGTCCAACAAATGAGTGGACTTTTATGGCTTTTCCCTCCTCAGGGGTTCACAAAGTGAGGCACGCAAGGGGTGTCTTGGGTCTTGGGAATGGCTGGGAGTGGAGGGAGGTTGATCTTGTTGTGTTAGAAAGGTCTACAATGTATAGCGAAGTGGGAAAAAGTAGGTTACAAGCAGTGTCTTATGACCCCCTTTTTTTGTAAAAAGAAAACTCCATATTTACATGTTTGTTTCATGCACAGAAAAGTCTGGAATGGTATACAGTGCATTTACAGTGATCACTTCTAGGGAGTTAGGGGTGGCAGAGTAGAGAGCATGAACAGGAACCTTTTGCTTTTCATTTTCTTCTTTCTAAAGTGTTTATTTTTTTCCAAAAGACATTGTATTAATTTTATAACTAAAAATCTAATAAAGATTTTTTAATGTGCTTGGGGAATAGAATAGCTATGCTTCCAAAATATTTGCAATTGGCCTTTGTCACAGATGTGCCAAGCTGTTTTATCATGTTGAGTGCATGTGTTTTAATTATCCACCCAGTCTCTGAGCTCTACAACGGCAGGGACCAGGTCTAACAGCAGTGCAGATAACAGAAATTCCGATACTAACTCCACCATTCCTCAGGCTAAACGTGCTACATACATCACCTAGTTAATTTCATTTACTTTTAAGTCTTCAGAGCCCCTTACTGCCCTGGGCAGGCATAAGGGCCCAATAAATATTTTTGATTGGGGAGTGTGATTGGCAACACTTTGGGGAAATATACAGTTGGGGCTCCTTGTTCAACTGTGAACACTTTTCTGAGTGAGACTTTAAAACATCTCTCCTAACAAAAGGAGACAGTAGGTAGCAACTAAGAGGGCAAGCTCTACCCCCAATCAGGGACAGAATTCTAAAGGCGTGAGTTCCAGAACACACTAGGTCATGTTTCCCAGAGTAGGTTCTGTGGAGCCCCAGTCCTGCACAATACTCTGTGAAAAAGAGCGTCCACGATTTGGAAAATGCTTCTTACAATGGACCCTCTTGGAGATCGCGTGCCTGAGTGTGTTAAAGGCTCTGAAAAGTCCTGCAGTAAAGAAGCAGGTTGAACTTTGCTCAACCCTAAATTTCCCCAGATCATTTGATCACAGAGCCTGTTGTTTCATGAACAATTCTGGACATGTTTCATACAATATACTTTGGAAAATGCTGTCCTAGAATGTTCTCAATCACCTGCCACCAAGAAATGTTTGATCCCCTTGGAGGCAGATTAAGGCTCCAGCCCAGGCTTGAAAAAAGGTCAGTACTGGGTGCTCTAAGTTTCCCCCAATCTGGTCCAAAAAAAAAAAATAAAAAAATTAAAAACAATCTGGCAAAGGCTTCATGGCGTGGAGGGAAGCAAATCATCCACCTCCCAACTGCTAGAAGGGCACAGCACACCAATTCTTGGTGCTTTTGGAACAGATGATCTAAAGACCGTGAGATCTGGGGTCAGACAGTTCTGGGACAGTTCTACCATGGACTCACTGCGTGTCCTTGGGTAAGTCACTGTACTTCTCTGAACCTGTTTCCGCATTTAAAAATGAGGATTAAAGTGCCTCCCTTCAAGAATTTTTTGAGGAATGGACATACTATACAGAGGATGCTTGAGGAGGGAGAGTTGCTATTGGTATTTCCCTAAAGTTATTCATTCCACCGTTGCTCTGCTCACCTGTGGAACTGCTGGGATCTCTCTTTGCTTCTCTTGGTTTCTATCCCCCAAACACTAGGAGTGCTCTTTGGCACAGACCTACAGGGCCTGAAGAGAGTTAAGACTTCCAAGGACACTACAGGGAAATACGGCAGATATAAAATAAAATTCCTCAGATATAGTGAAAACCCAAATTGAAAAACCTTAAAAAGAAATGTCATCTTACAAAACCAACACATCATCAGTCTAAGGAGAATCTTGTAAGTGTTTTAAAGATAGATAAAAAAAGAAATTTAACTACATGTACTGTTCGTGGCAGAAACAGATACAAGCATAGCCTCCGTAGCCGCCCTGTCTTGGGATGGAGGGTCAGTTACAAGGTGTCCTCATTGATAACCCTGAGTAAGCAACTAAACCCCTCTGTGCTTCCGATTCCTCGTGGGTATAATGGAGAGAAAGAGGATTACCAAACCTCACAGAAGTCACGATGTAAAACAGCAAAACGTGCCGGCAGAGGACCTGGCCCAGGGTCAGCGCCCAATATCACTCATATTACGACTACTATTGATAATTACGCGCTGGGTTCTCGGTTTCTTTTGCTGATAAATCTTTTCCCTCTCCTGTCCTTTCCCCACGGCCATCCCCCCACACCCTTTTATTTTTTCCATCAACACAAACGAAAAGGCCAGCCGTGGACGCTGCTCAGCCGCTCAGGCATTTTCTAGGAGCCGGGTCAACGTCAGGGGTGGGTGCTGAGTGTAGCTGCCCCAGCGCCAGGTCCCCTGCCCCGCAGCCGGCCGGTATTTGCGCATTCCCAGGCCATGCCAGGGTCCTCCGGGGGCGGGGCGGGCGCGCGGGCTGCACGGGCGGGAGAAGGGGCGCCGCCGGTAGAGGGGTCCCCGCGATCCTGGGGCCTCCCGCCGGCGGGACGCCGCGTCCCCAGGGCTGCTGCGCTGCTCAGCCCCAGCGGGACCGCCGCGCCGCCGCCGCTCTCACTGCCGCGTGCGTGCCAATTAGGCCCTAATTTGATTTCTGTTCTATCTCTGCGAACCCCATTAAAACACAATTCTGCTTATTACCAAGAGCTTTCTTGCATCGCAATGCCTCGCCCTCCCAGGGTTGCTCCGGCGCGGTAAGGATCGGGGCTCCGCACGCCCGGCGGGCTGTGACCCCCTTCCCCGGGGCCGCGCCCGACCCTCCGTCCGCTGATGCGCCGGGGACTCTGCGTCCCCCACCCCGGTTATCCAGGCCGAGGCAGAGGCCCAAGCCCCGCGCCGCCACCGAGCTACGGGACCGTTTCTTCGGAAACAATGGGATCGTAGAAAGCTGGAACTGGGCGTTGTTGGGAACTCGGAGGTCATCAAGTCCCGCCTCCCACGCCCAGCAGGAATTCCCTACACGCCGGGCGATCCTCAGTTCTCTGCCTGTGCCTGGGCTGTTCCCAGTACCGGGAGCTCACTCCCACTCTCGAGGAAACCTGGCTGGGTTCAAGTTTCCGCCCCTCCGCTGTGTGACCTTAATCAGAGCTCTGGACCTCTCTGGTCCGAAGTAGCCTCATCTGTAAAACAGGCGCGATGATGCTTGCCTACCTAAGATGGTTGAGAGGATAAAATGGGACCCAGGCAAAGCACGATTATAGCGCCAGAGTGAGCGCTCAATAAAAGGCAACTGTGAGAAGCCGAACTCCAGGTCCCCGTCTAGGTACACAATTTAAGTGCCGGCCAAAACTCAGTAATCAAGATTAATATTTTAAAACAATATTTTTAAGAAAAGTAATGCTAGAAAATCAATGATGAACAAATTATGAAAATTTTAAATAAAGACAGGACTGGGGTTAGGGTGTTGTCAAACGAGGTCCTGCGAGTTCAGGGTGGAATCTTTCTTTAAAATTCTGATGTTTTGTTCATTGTGGAGTTTTTGGCACTCATTTTGAGTTTAAAAAAATTCCATTAAAATAATATCATCTTGATCAGTGACTTTTTTGGTGCCCTTTTAACTTTTTCAGCCAATAGCCCCAGCCCCCAGCAGCAGACACAATAAAAACCTCTCAGAGCCTCAGGTTTATCTGCAAAATGGGGCTAAGAATGACTATCTATAGGGGTGTTTTGAGAATTAAAAGGGAGGCAGCATAATTAAGAGCGTCTGTTCTAGAATCTGGCAAGTTCAAACCCCTCTGCCACTTACTAGCTGGAAGAAGTCACAGCCTCTCTGTGCCTCTGTATACTCATCTGGATGATGGGGGTACTGGTAGTGTTCAGCCTGGAGATGTTGCTGGAGGTTTAACCCCAAGAATGCTCACAAAGCACGCAGCACGTACATGCCAAGTGACAAGAGATAATTCGTGTCCCTGCAATTATTAGTGGAAGTATATACTTGAACTTGATTGTCCCTGGCAGCATAAGCCCTCAATGAGTGTGGGTAGTGGGGATTATTTCACGTTATTTTTGTAAGGGGCCTGGCACATAGTAGGTGCTCAACTGACTGAAAGTGCCAGAAGGGCAGAGATGACTTCTGACTTGTTCCCTATCTCAGCCCCTAAAGGCTCTGCACATAATGGGTTTGCAAAAATATTTGCAGAATGAATTAATGGTTAAGTGATATAAGTCCATTCCATCTTTGGTTTCTGCCAACTCCTGGAAAACTCTGTCCTTTCATGGACCAAACATCCTCATCCCTGTATAATAGCAACAATGCTGATGACCAGGGGGAAGGGGCTTGTCCAACTCCAATTCTCAAAAAGCACACGGAAGGACCCTGGAAACTTTCATGTTTGGCCCCTTGGCCTCATGGAGAAAAATAAAAAAGGATAGAAATGCACTCCTTCTATGGCACCTGCAGCCAATCTCCTGACATAACCCTGGGCCAGTAGCCCTCCCACCACAAAAATACTTTTTTTTTTTTTTTTTTTGCTGTACGCGGGCCTCTCACTGTTGTGGCCTCTCCCGTTGTGGAGCACAGGCTCCGGACGCGCAGGCTCAGCGACCATGGCTCACGGGCCCAGCCGCTCCGCGGCATGTGGGATCTTCCCGGACCGGGGCACGAACCCGCGTCCCCTGCATCGGCAGGCGGACTCTCAACCACTGCGCCACAAGGGAAGCCCGAAAAAATACTCTTTTTTGATGCTATAAGAATTATAGAAATGGCTTTTGGAAGTGTGTTAAGGCTGTCCCACTATTAGGCTGGGGGCAGCTGCTTTAGCTGCCCGGCTCCTGGGAGTATTTGAGTTGATAACCTCTGGTCCATCTGGAACTTCCTCTACCTAAACCCTGGATCTGGCTTTGTCTTCTTGCCTGCTGGCTCCAGACCCTTGACTTTCAGCAGGGCCCACAGACAGTGGGCTCCACAGCCTGGACTTGGCTTCTGATCTTTCTTTGACCTTGGTAACTTGCAGGCATGGGTCTGACCAATCTGTTCACTGGTATGTGTTCCAGAGCTCTCCCCAGAATCTTTTCAGTGCTTTTGTGGGAACAGGTGATATCTCTGAGGCTACTTTCCAGGCATGGAAGAATGATGTACACAGACTGGTTCACCCTCGCTTGTCTTCCGTGCACCTAAGGCATGCAGTTTCAAGATGACTAACTGGGATTAAATAGCTGAGATACACAGGTTCAAAGCCAGCCTTTTATTCTCTTGGCACTGAGGTCTAGTCAGCAAAGATAGTCAAAATATGTGACACTCAGGACAGCAGGGACCAGTCAGAACAGATCCTGGTTGTAGCACAGAAGCAGGATCCTGGAGGGGTCCACTGTACCGAGGTACCATTCTCCCCCTATTGCTGGATGGTGAAGAGGTCTATGGGGACCTGCAAGGAGAGGGGCTGGCACAGCCGAGGTGGCAGGTGGCACTTAGGGGTTCAGATCAACAGCTCATTACCAACTGCTCCAGACAGAAGTGTTCCACCATTTCAACAAACAGCGTTGCTGTATCAGTACATCCCAGTGAATGTCAGCGCTGCCTCTAAGCAGAGGGGCTGACATCACTGCTTTCCCACCAGATTCTGAGCCCCATGGGGATGGGGATGGGGCTGTGTGGTACCCTCTTCAGAGCCTGGCACAGGGCCTCCCACAGAGCGTGTGCACGCGCGCGCACACACACGTTCCGTTTGTGGGAGAGGGAGGGATGGAGGCATTCTTGGACATTAATGAATAAACCTGGGGCTGATGACACCCTTCCCGTGAAGGTGCCTGGAGCAACTTGACTTCCTTTCTCTGTCTAATTACCCTGATGACTTGTCGGCTGCTGTCTTTTACCAGCTGGAAGTTCGGGGGTGGAGGATTCCACTGCATTTGTTTTAGCGACTTTCCACGAAGAACTTGCCTGGTTGTTCTGACAGGGCATGAGAGGGTCTGGTCCAGTGAATTTTAGTATGTGCTACCTGGGTCATCTTGCAACCAAGACTTCTTTTTTTCCCTTCATTCTCAAAATTATCCCCTTTCAGGATATATTCTTTTCCTGGGGCAGCCATAAAAAGTGACCACAAACTGGTAATCACTGACTTAGAACAACAGAAATTGATTCTCTCACAGTTCTGGAGGCAAGAGCTCCCAAATCAAGGTGTTGGCGGGGCCACGCTCCCTCCAAAACCTCCTGGGGAGGATGTTTCATGGTCTCTTCCAACGTCTCACGCTCCGGGCGTTCCTTGGCTTGTGGCTGCATCTCTCCAGTGTCTGCCTCTGTCCTCACGTGGATGTCTCAAATTTCTCTTTGTCTTTCTCTTATGAGGACACTTGTCATTGGATTGAGGGATCCAGGATGATCTTATCTTGAGATCTGTAACTTAATTACATCTGCAAAGACCTTATTTCTAAAAAAGGTCACATTCACAGGTATGGGGATTCAGAGGTGGACATACCTCTTGTGTGGGGGGGGTTGGGTCACCATTCACCCCACTGCTTATCTACTCATTCACCTCTGTGCACTACACCAGGCACATAGTAGGCCCTCAAGGACTACTACGTGTTGAATGAGCGAACAATCCAGACAGAACTCCCATAGCAAGGAGACTGGTCATCTTTAGGATGCAGGCCTGTCCCTGAGCGCCCCACGTTTCCGCTCTAGCACTCTGTGCTCAAAACCTGACAAGCCTGAAGGCCTGGGCACCAGAGGGGGCAGCAGATGAAGACAAGCCAGGGGCCCAGCATGCTACCTTGGCTCTACCGCCTACTGGCTGTGTGATCCTGACTGAGTCCCTGAAACTCTCCAATCCTCAGTCTTCTAACCAGCAAAACATGAATGATAATAACCACCCCCACAGGACTGCCATTCCAGTAAAACAACACAACACCTACACAGGCTGTTCAGCGAGACACTGGATACGTGGGGAGTGGATTGTGGTAGGGGCGGATACCAACAAGGGTGGCTTTTCTGTCCAGGAAGCAACTGCAGTTGACCAGCTATGGCCACTGTCACCTCCCAGCAGTGCCCAGCAGCCCTTGAAAGGAGCAGCTGTCTCCAGGGTCTGGGGGGTGCAAGACAAATTCACCTGCTATACCTCTTGTTAAATGTGCAGAATGCACACAGGCACCCAACTACCCGTGTGTGGTATTCATCTGGGGTTCCAGGATTGCTATGGAAAAGCAGAGCTTCCTGTTTTCAATTCCCTGGCTTGACAGTTAACAGCCAGAATACCTGAAGGAATGTTTACACCTTCAGCCCCTCTCACTAAAGTTCCTATTCAGATGCAGCCTCGCATAGAAGGAAAAGCTTGAGTTCTATGACAGGAAACCAGGATTCAGGTCCTTGGACTGTGTTTGAAACACCACGTGCCTTGGACAAGCCTCAGTTTCCTCATCTGAAAAATGGGGATAATAATAATACCATATTGCTACCTGCCATGCCATCTCGTATCCAATTGTATAAATGACAACTTACAAAGTTAAAAATTCGAAAGCACATCCCAAACATTTCGTATGACTGAAGTTGTAGTATAGAATGGTGCTTAAGAGTTCAGCTGCCTGAGTTTGAATCCTGGCTCAGTTCCTTAAAAGCTGTGTGACCTTGACCAAGTTCACTGACTTTTTCTGCCTTGGGCTCCTCGTCTTGTAATACATTATTCCTGGTTACTCATAACATTTTACAATGGAATAATTTTATAGAGTTGCTAACAAGGATTTAAATGAGGTGACTGATTTAAAATCAGCATACAATAAATTGTTGTTACGATTATTTTTACCTCCCATCCAATAGAGGGGAAACAAGCAGTGGTGTAACAGGACAGTGAACTTTGAGATATCATGGGGGTGACGCCGCACAGAGGAAGCTTCTGTCACCAGGAGAAAGGGAAACCAGGTGTGCACAGACCAGTGGGTCTCAAAGGGGGGTGATTTTGCCCTTCAGGGATATGTGGGCAATGTCTCGAGTCATTTCTGGTTGTCACGACAGGGTGGAGGGTGCCGCTGGCCAAGGACACTGCTAAATGCCCTACAATACACAGAACGGGGTCCCAAAGAATGCCCCACAGAATGGGGTCGCAAAGAATGCCCGGTCCCAGAGGTTGATCGTGCCTTGGTTCAGAGCCCCTGGGGTAGACAGACCCCTCATGCTTCAGTGTGGACCCCAGAATGGCACACAGCCGGCACACCCTGCAGAAAGCTGGGGACTGATGGGTGTCAGTCCCCATCAGCGAGGGGAAGCCCCTAGTGCGGCCCCGACAATGTGAGGTGTCATCAGTGCTCAGCTAAGACTCCAAAAAAGAAAGACTCCTTCCATCCAAAGCCTGCTCTGCTCCCCGATCCCACTGTGGCCACTCCTCTGTGAAACCCTGGGAACTAGAACCAGAAAATGCCATAAGTTAAGCAGGAATTTCCCTCATCAGTGATTGGCTAACTGGGAAACTAGAAGTCAAGGCGCTGGTTTCTGTCAGTGCTGTGAAAATCTGCTCCGGGTCAGAAATTAATCTTTGGAGTTCTCTGAACATGAGAATATTCTCATGGGGAGAAGACTCACTCAGCGCTGAGGGCCTTCCTTGCCAGATGGCAGGCAAGAACTAAACACAAACCACTGTCCCTCTGACACACCAAAAATCAGATCCAAGTACCCATCCTCCAAAAACACGTGGAGCTCTGCGCTGCGCTGGGAGGCCCAGGAGCACGGGATCCAGGTCAGGGCACGGAGGACACAGAGTTCTGCATCTCCAGGCATCTAGTTTGTAGCTAAGACCTATTCCTCTTCTTGCAGAGGACACTGCTAGTCAGCCGGCTTGGTCTCGGGGGTATTCTGTGGGTTCCAGCATCAGCTGGTTCATGAGATGCATTTTCTGCATGTGCAGTGGCCTCCTTCTGCCCTCTTTCTGTGCCACCAAAAGGAGCTGGTCTCGGCGGCTGTTGCTCTCTTCCCTTGACCCTGAGCTTTGGAGATGGCCCTCTGGGTAACGTACGGCTTCATTCCTCACCTCTCAGAGAGGCCAGGAGGGATGTGACATGACACATGCTGGATGCAGAGCCAGGACACCCGGTTCTACCATCAATAAAAGGTGGGAGTTTGCCCACCTCATGTATTAGTTTCCCAGGGCTGCTGTCAAAAACTTCCACAAACTTGGGTGGCTTAAAACAACAGAAATTTATTCTCTCACACTTCTGGAGGCTGTAAGTCCAAAATCAGCGTGTCAGCAGGGCCATGTCCTCCCTCCCTCCCAAGGCTCCAGAGGAGGATCCTTCCTGATTCTTCCAGCTTCTGGTGGCTCCAGGTATTTCTTGGCTTGTGGCCGCATCACTCTTATCTCTGCCTCCATGGTCACAAGGCCTTCTCTTCTCTCTGCATGTCTAATTTATAAAGGTACATGTGATAACATTTAGGGCCTACCTGGATGATCCAGGATTATCTCATCTCAAGATCATTAACTTAATCACATCTGCAAAGACTTTTTTCCAAATAAGATCACATTCAGAGGTTCCAGGGATCTGATGGGACTACCTTTGTGGCAGGGGGGCAGTTTTCACGTTACTACACTCACTCCCCATCTTTGGTCTCTTCTGGAGAAAGGACAGGCTGGTGAGCCTCAAGTTCCCCTCTGGCTCCAAAAATCTGTAGGTGATCCTCAGAGAACAGACTGCATCTGTCCTGATGTCCACGGCAGCAGCATCTCAACAGAATGTCTAGTTTTCTCAAAGCACTTTCACATCTGTCTGGCTTTGCGCTGCCAACCTCCTGATGAGGCACACAGGATGGCTAACATTAGACCCATTTAACTGATGAAGCAACCGAGGTCTGGAAACTTCCGACTCATTCTCTCCTTGGGTGATTCAGATAATTAGAGCCAGGAGCAGGCCTCTCAGTTTCCCTGAGCCATGCTGCTTCCCATGGTATAGCCTCTCAGCACTGTGGGCTTTGTTCTGGAAGTGGAGGGAGGTGCTTACCGTGGAGATCCAAGCCCACTGAGGATCTCTAACTCACACTCTCTGGGGTGTGTTGGAGGGACTTCATCTCAATTCGAGGTGGTCCACATGGCAGCAGCGACCTGGTTCAGTGTCTGGCTGCATCACCCTGTGCGGGACCTTTTCTTCCCTGTGGGGATCTTCCTAAGCAAGGGGTTTTCTCAAACTTCAGGAACTGAGAGAATATTAGGGACGTTAGCAGAATTAGAAAGATCTTCTTTGCTTCCAGGCAAAAAAGATTTTGGGAGTCTTAGATCAAATTCGGGGATGGGGACCTGGGGGGCAGGTTCCCCCTAGGTCCCCCTGCCTGTGACTTTCAGATCTGGGCAAAGTTCCTGTCCTAGGCCTCAGTTCCTTGAAATAACATCGATTTGGTGGGAGGGCACAGGGGTGGGTAGAATATCCCACCCCTGCCTTTTATTTTATTTATTTATTTTTGGCGGTACGCAGGCCTCTCACTGTTTTGGCCTCTCCCATTGCGGGGCACAGGCTCCGGACGCGCAGGCTCAGCGGCCACAGCTCACGGGACCAGCCGCTCCGTGGCATGTGGGATCTTCCCGGACCGGGGCACGAACCCGTGTCCCCTGCATCAGCAGGCGGACTCTCAACCACTGCACCACCAGGGAAGCCCCACCCCTGCCTTTTAAACCTAACTCAGAAATGAGGATGAAGAGCTAATAACAGTCAAGTGTTTGGAGTTCTTGAGAAGAAAGATGCATCATCTACACAAAGTATCATTAACTGTATTACTTCTCAGGAAGAGGTGGGGGAACCAGTTAGGAATCGGCTAGATGAGAAGTGAGGGTACTGCATTAAGATCCCCAGAGGGTGTGGTGGGTAGATGGGCTGGAAATGACCATTATTTATTTATTGCTTTTGTTAAGTGCCTGTAATGTGCTGGGCACTATGTGGGATGTGTGTGGAACACAGACATATACAAACCACCCAGGGTCAACCTTCTGTGGGGGATGGAAGCTCTCACATCTCCTCTTCTCACAAACGGGAGCATCTTGCTTCTGGGCGGAACCTGGTGCCAGAAATCCCTGCCATTAGCTACCGCTCCTCGGGGGTAGCCTGCAGAGAATGTGTACCTGGGTTAAGGCATCTTACTACCTGGGAGGAGTAAGGCAATGCCTGGCTCAGGAACAGGACACTGATTTAGCTCATTTCACCCACTCTTGGTCACTGATGCAGCTGGGACCTGAGCCTCCTGTGTGCACAGTGGGGAGGGATTGGCCCTGGGCCGATGGATCGCTGCTGGGTGGGTCCGTGGGAAGTCAGGGGTTAGCATGACTGGAAGGTGGGGAGGGAAGGGTCAGTGCAGGCAGCCGCTTGCCACCAATCGGCTTACAGACTCCAGAGGAAACAAGACATCAACAAGCAAACGTTTAACTAGATCTCAGAGCAAGAGAACAACTTCAAGGGCCAGTAGCAGTCCCAACTGCCAGGTGTATAATACCATTTACCCTATGGTGGATCACGGGTCTCTGAGAAACCGAGGAGAGAGTTTTGGAACCTCTCCTTTGAAAAATGCACTGACCTTTGTATGCAGATGTACACACATGATGCACACTTTGTATGCAATTTCAGGGGGTCCACTGATCCCTGAAGCTCATTCTAGGACCCCAGTTAGTTACCCTTCTTTACCAAGTTCAAATGCTGTGCTTTCACTGCCTTAGCTTGAAAACTCTCAACAACCCCGGGAGGTAGGTGTGGCATCATCCTCTTTCATGAAACCGAGGCCTAGAGGGAGCACGAAACTTGCCCAGGGTCGTGCAGCTAGTGAGTGTCCAAGCTGGGACCAGGACCTTGTGCTGCCCAAATCTAGGAGTCACTATTTCATCCAAGTCGATGCTGTTCTCCAGGAATGCATTTACAGAGAACACAATGAGAATGGTACCTTCTTGGAGTCAGCCGGTGCAGCTGCCCTGGTAAACCCATGCCTTCTTCCCATAACCATGTCTTTAGAGCTCATTTATAGGCATATATGCAAATGGACCAACTGAATGATAGAAAAATGAGTCCTGGGGGAAATTCTGATAGGGATGCAATTGCTGAAGACTTTTGATGCCTAAGCCTCCAAATGGAAGGATATTTCTAAATCATCCATTTATCCAACAAATTCATATGTGGAGCATCTCCCACGTGAATTTCAGTCCCCAACCAACTTGAATAAAATCCAAACTCCTCACAATGGTCTCCACGGCCCCTTGCCTTTCTCTCTCCTCACCTCTTGCAACTCTCTTCCTTATACTCCAGCAACCCTGACCTGTCAATTCCTAGCTCTTGCCAAGGTTTCCCACCCCAGGGCCTTTGCACTTGCTGTTCCTGCTGCCTTGGAATATTCTTGCCCTGGCTGTTCCCATGCCTGGCTCAGTCTCATCCCTCAGGTCTCAGCTTGAATGTCACTTCCTCCGAGAGATCTTCTTTGACTTTATCTAAGAATATCTCTCCACTATACTCCAGCCATCTGTTTCTGTCTTCTTAGCACTTTTAACAATCTGTAACTGTTTTATGTCTTTATTTGCTTATGTCCTCATTATCTCTCCCTCTCCCTTGACCATATAAATATAGCTCCATGGAAGTGGGAGCTGTGCTATCTTGTTCACCGTTATATCCCCGGCCCCTAGCACATAATAAGGGCCCAACGGTTAAAGAATGAACGGCTGAAAAGTATGTTTGGAAGCAGGAGCACTCTTCAGCCACCACTTTATCCTACTTCGTGCAGCAATACAACCAAATTTGGCTCCAGGGTGTGACGGTGCCCTCATCTTGAGCTAGCGGGCGCATGACTCTCCAAGATGGTGGCCTCTGGGGCCAAACGAGAAGCCAAGTTGAAAAGATAAAGGTCCTATGACTTCAGCTTGGAGAAGCAAGAACAAATGCAGTGTAAGGGGAGGGTCTGGATGCTCCTAACTTAAGAAAGATGAGACAGTGAGGCTGGCTTAAAAAAAAAATGTCTTGCTAACCGGATCCATCATCAAAGGAAACCACCCTATGGACAGTTTTATGACATAGTCTGAAGCACAGGAAATGGGCTGCACGGGAGTGTTAGGGGACTTTTAGAAGTTGTATTGCTTTCTTAGGAAAATGCTATTGGCTTCTGGAACTGCAGTTTAATTAAGTTCAGTTGGCTGGATACCTTCAAAGCCTGTTCCAGGTTCTTACCAGCCCTTGCAGACACAGACATCTTCCAAGCAAATGTGTGAGCATAAGAGTGGCAAGATAAGGTAGGCATTCTCCAATCACGGATCATGCCACCCGGGCGTGTGGTGGGGCAGGAGGCCAAGGGACTTGACTGTCCAGTCCTGCCTCACCTCCCCCACCCTGCCTCCTCGTGCGACAATGGAGGCAAGACAGTGCTTTCTTCATGGAGGTGTGTGGGGCGTCCAGGCTATCAGAGAGGCACCAAAAGGGACAGACAGACCCACATCAACTGATTTATCTGTCTTGAGCTCTGATGCAGACGCTCCAGGGTGACTCACCTCCACCCCAGGGGTGGAGCCTGTTGGGCAGGTTTCTCAAAGTTGATCTCCAACAGAAGAGAGCTTTGGGGGCCACAGGGGCTGCTGTCATTCTGAACTGACCCTTATGATGAGCCCAGAACCAGGCTAGGTACATGCACACCCTTCATCTTATTGGACTGTGTCAACAACGTTGAGAAAAAGGTTTTGCTAAGCCCCTCTTCCAAATGAGGAAATCAAGACAGAAAGGTCATCATCACTGGCCCGAGATCACTCAGCTTGTAAGCGGCGTAGGTTGAGAGGCTGAGCTTGTGCATCTGGCACTCTTTGCTAATGACCTATCACAACTGATTATCAGGCACTGTTTTGGGTGCTATGGATATAAGAATATATAGGGGGGCTTCCCTGGTGGTGCAGTGGTTGGGAATCTGCCTGCCAATGCAGGGCACACGGGTTCGAGCCCTGGTCTGGGAAGATCCCACATACCGCGGAGCAACTAGGCCCGTGCACCACAACTACTGAGTCTGCGCGTCTGGAGCCTGTGCTCCACAACGGGAGAGGCCGTGACAGTGAGAGGCCCACGCACCGCAATGAAGAGTGGTCCCCGCTCACTGCAACTGGAGAAAGCCCTCGCACAGAAACGAAGACCCAACACAGACATAAATAAATAAATAAATAAATTTATAAAACAAAAAAAGAATATATAGATATTTTACCCCACCCCTCAAGAGCATGTTTTTTAAAAAATGCAGTGCTTGCCCTCAAAGAGTTTACTCTTTTCTTTTACACTTAAGGTTGCATCTTAAGTATTGGTATGTGTATCCGTCTCATTCTCCAATTAGACTGCATACTTTTTAAGAACAGGAGCCTCACCTCAGCTTCCCAGGCATAGGCCATGGATGCGTCCCTTGGGCAATTTGGTGAAGGCCAGGGACCCCTTTTCAGAATCAGGCTACATAAAATAAAGCACATAGGATTGCAAAGGAAACCAATTATACTATAATACAGATATCAGAATATGAAAACGCGAGTTTGTGAAACGGTACTATACGAGCTTCTTTATTATGCCTTAAGTATCAAGATCTAGATGCTGGTCTGTCTACTACTGCAATTTTTAAGTTGCGAGGAGCACAGACAATATTTTGATATCTTTGCAACAACTGTTAGTGACAGGAAAGTCTCTGTGATTTGCACGTGTGCTGAAGTCACAGGAACTGCTGATGCTACAGGGGTTTGTCACCTTCATTCCTCATAGGAGAAAATGCTGCCTTGCTACTAGAGGTTAGTGAAAGTAGAGATGTCATTTTTTTCCCCAGCTAAACTCATGGACCCCTGCATTGCACCCATGCACCTGCAAAGGGTCTGAGGATGCCAGGTTTCGAACCCATGTTCATCCAGTGGCATTTCCACACACTGCGCTACTTTCCATAAGCGGCCAGGGCTACTGAGAACCTCAGTAACCAAGCTGGGAAGACGCCACCTGGGGTCACTGTCCTATCTTGTCCTGTGATTGAGTGCACGCCTGTTCAGTTTTTCCATGTCATCCGAGAAGGTACGGTGATGACACGTGGTGATGAAGCAACAAATAAAGGCAGGAGGGCAGCGTGGTCAAGAGCATGACTGGGGGTGGGGCTGTCATAGGGGATCAGATTCACAATTGGATGCCCCCCACTCATTAGCTGTGTGTCCTTGGGCGGGTCAGTGACAGATCAGGACTCAGCTCTCTCACCTGTGCAGTGGGACTGAAACATACACCCTGGTGGAGTGGCTGTGAGGACCCAATGAGACAAGGGATGGAAAGTTCTGGTACAATGCTGGTGCATGGAAAGCACTCAGTAAAAGACAACTGTTTGAGAGCCACCTTGCACTTTCATTGTTTATCGAGTGCCTCTCTCCAAAGTCCATAGAGTTCAATGGATAGCATTTGAATCACAATGTTCCAGATTGCTGCTTCGCTCTGTCTCACCCAGGATCCCACTCTAGGAAGTGGAGTTTCACAGTTGGGAGAGGCTCCCCGTGAGAAGCTCAGAAAGTTTCTCTCTTCCTCCCAGCCCGGTCCAAGCTGATGAGTTTGGGGAGTGCATATCTAACCATCGGTTGCATGGCTTTTCTTTTCTTTCTTCTTTCTTTCTTTTTGTTAAAAAATTGTCCACCAAAGCTGAGTTGCCGAGTGAATCGTTAAGGGAGCAAATTCCAAGAGCATGAGCTTCTCTTGTTTCCCAGGACAGGTTTGGGCCAAGACAAACCTCAGTGATGCCAACAGCAGTTGCTTAAACAGTGGAGCTCAGAGCTGGCTTCCCGGCCTGGCTTGCGGGGCTCTGTTTGAACTTTCTCCTCTCTCCTTCCACCCAGTGATTAAAGGAACCACATGGAACTTTCTCTTTATGCCTCTTTCCCCTTCCTTCCCCATGCACCCCCTTGGAAAGGCTCCGCAAAGTCCCCATTTCTCAAAGATCCGGGAGCTGTGGCCTCTTGATTTATGTTCACTTGGCAATGTGAGGTTGCAATGGCCTGAGAAGCCTGAATAACTGGAAAAGGGAAATGGAGGAGGGTGGGGCTGATGGGAGGGTCTGATTGTGGCATGAGCTTGGCCCTCCCTCCAGCAGACCAGAGCCAAGGACCCCAGGACCAGTAACCAAAGGAAAATCAGACCAAGTGGCTGGAGTGTGAAAAAGAAGTCAAAGCTGTTCAAAGAAACAAACAACATCTGTCTTTTCTGGACGCTTGGTGACCCCTTGGTTTTTCACTTTCCACAGATCCTTCCTCCTGGCCATTTTGGGTTTCATGTGTAAACAGGGACAATCTTAATCCCTATCCCATTATAGGTGCTCCATAAATGCTATTTGAATTAAGTCCTCTTATAAAAGAAGAGGAAGTCGACTCTTTTTGGTTTGGTTCTGTTATGTATCTTGCCTGGGGCTGCAGTACATGAGTTCACATCTCCGTGAAAGCTTTCACCCGGCACATAAGGTTCTGTTTCCTGAATTAGATCTTGTGTGACTTGAGGGCAGGAACTATTCTTTCCTTCTCTCCTTCCCGCCTTCCCTTCCACAAATATTTATTGAGCACCTACTATGTGCCATCGTCATCTCCTCTCTACCCCCACTCTAACAATTAGCATGTCTGTCTCCTAATAGGTGCTTAATAAGTGTTGGATGGATGGATGGACAGATGAATGAATGAACAGATGGAGGTTTAGGTGGGACTCCAGAAAGTAAGCCAGGGTCTTTGGTTCTCCTAGAAAGTTGTACACGTGGTTAACATCTCAGAATTGGGATCCCAGGCAGCAAAGAGGTGGGCTGGGACTGGAGCCGGGAATAAGGACCCCTAGTTGCCAGTCCCAACTTGGCCACCATCTTGCTGCGGATCTGGGAACAATTTATTTAACTCTTTGGGCTCAAGATGTCACATCTGTAAAATGAAAACAATCTCAAGACTACTTTAGGGTTTCGCTATTCTCCAAAATGCTTTACCTCCAAACCAATGAAATCAGATCCTTCCATAAAAGATTTATGAGACCACCAGATTCACTCCTAGCTCATTCATTTCTTTGACTATCTCTCCTTGGTCTGACTTGGAATTGCCCATGTCTTTTCTTGTTCAAGAATCTACAGTGGCTCCCAAGTGCCTGTCACATCCAGTATACTTTCCTTTCCTTGGCTTTCAAAAGATTCGCAGTCTGTCCACAACCCACAAACCCACCGCAGTTCTCAGCATTCAGCATTTGGAATCTCCCACTGCAGTTCGGCTGCTTCCTCCCTGACACTGATTTACCTCTGGGCCTTTACTTATGTCCCTTCCTGTTCCATTTATGACTTCTAAATCTTAGTGAGTTCATAAAGCTTCCAGTAGAGTCAACCAAATTTGAATAGATCACCCCAAAATAAGAGCTTACTACAGGAAAGGGAAAAATGACCCATATCTCGACACCCAAAGACAAGCTCTGTGGACATCTGGGTTTATTTCCTTCTAGTCTTTTTTTCTTTTTAAATCTGAGCAGGGTTTTAGGGGATGAACCACATGATTTACTTATCAATCCCCTATAGTTGGTTGGCTATGGAGGCTGTTTGTAATCTTTTGCCATAGTCTATGTGTTGTGAGAAACATCCTGTCACTAAGTCTTTTTACACGTCTTTAATTATTTCCTTGGGCTACATTCCTAACAGTAGAATCACTGGGATTAAAGGCTTTTTGATGATGGTGGTGGGCGTTGGGGGGGAGGTGCATGGCGGGGGAAGAGGAACCACGTTGAGATCCAAATCCCTCTGTGAGTCCAGGGAGCACACTGAATGAGAAATGGCCATCCCCATCTTTTCTTTGGGAACTGGCCAGTTTGACAGGCACCCTGGCACCCTTGCTTCCCTGCCTACTCATGTTCTGGCCCAACATCAAGCTTCTGAGACCTCGAGGAGGTTTTTTAAAGGCAATACGCTAAAGAGAAAACCGCCAGTGTACCTTTAGCTGGGACTGAGGATTCAGAGCTAAGTCTCTCCTGGGTCTCCCCCCACCCCCATCCTCGGTTGATGGAACTGTGCACTTGGACATGTGTGATTGACTGTGGTATTAAGGAAATATGTATGACACAATGTTTTTAAGCTTTTTCCAGCGATATTTATATCACACAAATGGCATGTTGGGTTTTTTTCCCCCTCTCAACCACTGAGAATGAATAAATCAGTTGTCTTAATCAAGCTAATGGAGAGGGCATGGGCTAGAAAGATGGGTGAGAGGCGGCTCTTTGCCTGAGCCTGTGGCTCCCGTATCAGGGGGGCCCTGGCAAAGTCGCTTCACATCTCTGGGTCTCTGTTTCCCTGTCTTCAAGACGGGCATGGTGACATCCGAAGGCTGATGACTTCGCGGGATAAAGATCGTCTTCTAAGCATTTGGAATTCCTTGGAAGAGAGTAGCTGCATGAATTTTTAATCCTCTATTTTCAGCTCTTTGGACCTGCGTGTAGGAGCAGAGCTGTAAACGCAGAGAACTCACCACTACAGTCTAGTTTATAAGGTTTTTGTCTCATACCATCCCATAGTTCTGACCTTAAGAATGACTTAGAATGTGGGGGAAATGCAGTTTGTTGTGGTGGCTGTTATTACTTAAAAATTAATGGCTTGACAAACACAGGGATCACCCTGTCATGCCGAGGTCATGTTTACACCAAGCATATATATTTCAAGCTCCTAAACCTTCAGCAGCACTGAAGGGCAGAATCAGCACAATTCCCACGCAAGACTCAGAATCCCGGGCCAGAATCACCATGGCTCTAAAGGGAGTTGTTAGTGAGTATGCATTCTGCAACCAGAACCTCATCAGCCTCCACATACCTTACGGATGGAGCAGGCTTTTCAGGTTCTAATTCATGGAGACCTACCAACTCCACGGAGAAGTGAAAAAAAGAAAAGAGAAATTCATAAGGATGCAGGACCCAAACTTGGATCTCATTCATTGTTCATCCATCCATCCAACAAGTATTTATTGAGCACCAAGAATCTACCTGGGACTGTGCTAAGTGCTGGGGATACAGAGGATGGCAAAAGCAGAACTGTCCGTGCCTGGGGGGAGGTTGTAGTCAAGTCAAGAAGACAGATGTTAATCAGTAATCACACAGGAAGTATAAATTCATAACCAGGTAGGGACCGATGAAAGGAAGGCTATGGCACTTAGATGCATCATCACTGGGGAATCTGATCTAGCTTTGGAGACAAGGGAAGGCAGAAGTCACTGTATATACAAGCTCCCTTTTAAGAAAGAGTGGTATATTTGAGGATGTGAAAGGCCAGAGAAGTAAAAGTGAGGGGAAGAGAACTAAAAGATGGAGCTAGGCACACCCATTGGGATGGCCATTAAAAAACAAAAAAGGAAACTAACAAATGTTGGCAAGGATGTGGAAAAATTGGAAGCCTTGTACTCTGCTAGTGAGAATGTAAAATGGTGCAGTCACTGTGGAAAAGAGTTTTGGTGGTTACTCAACAAGTTAAACATAGAATTACCATATGACCCAGCAATTCCACTCTTAAGTATATACCCAAAAGAACTGAAAACAGATGTTCAAACAAAACCTTGTACACAAGTATTCACAGAAGCACTATTCACAATAGTCAGAAGTTGGAAGCAACCCAAATGTTCATCAATGAATAAACAAAACGTGGTCTATCCATACAGTGAAATATTATTCAACCATCAAAAGGAATGAAGTTGCTACAACATGGATGGACACTGAAAACGTTATGCTAAGTGAAAGAAGTTATAAAAGACCACATACTGTAGGATTTCATTTATATGAAATTTCCAGAGTAGGGAAACCCGTAGAGATAGAAAGAAGATTGGTGGTTGTCAGAGGCTGAGGGAGGGCAGAATACGAAGTGACCTCTAATGGGTAAGGGGTTTCTGTTTGGGTGATGAAAAAGTTCTGGACTAGATAGTAGTGATGGCTGCATAACAGTGTGAATCTACTTAATGTCACTGAGTTGCACACTTTAAAATCATTAAAACAGCTAATTTTATGTTATGTGTATTTTATAATAATAATGATAATAATAATAAAAGATGGAGCTAGGGAGGTAGGCTGAGCCAGCTGGTGAAAGACCTGGATGGTGTTTTCATGCTCAGATCAATGAACAGATCATCCTGACTGCAGATGGAAAATGGATGGGAGTGGGCAACAGTGTTAGGGTGGGGACCCCTGAGGAGGTGGGAGCATGGTCCAGGAGCAAGATGGCTTGGACCAGAGGGCACAGTGGTGGTGGAGAGAAGGGGGCAAATTTGAGTGATACGTAGCAGGAGGGCTTGGCCATTCCAAACAGACCCAACTCTTCTCCCTCACATACGTGTGTGCACTTATCATTCATGGGGCTTGAAGGGAGAAAGTATGTGTCCTCACAGGGAGTCTGGAAAGCATGCAGGAAGAAGACCCTTGGATTCAATTTTTTATTCTTTTTGCTGCCATATCTTAAGCAAGTAACTTCATTTCTTCGTGTCTCCATTTCTTCCCCTGTAAAAATCGGGACCCTAAGATCCATTTCATAAATTGTTATGTGGAGATGGGAAGAAATAAGCGTATTGAGAAAACGGCACCTGCCCTAGCTTTCTTCCGGGATTCTTGGGAGACCCAAAGGAGCTGTTAATCTTTCAAAGACCACATAGATCACCCAGGGAAGGCAGCCCACACCGCTGGGGCTGATGTCACAGCTTTCAGAAGGCAGGTCTCTTGAACAGATTTTCCAAAAGCGGCGACTTTATAATAATCTCCAAAGTAACAGATTACAGTTGTTAAAGCTAGGGTAAAAAGACAGAGGACTGTAGGAAGCAGTGGGAGATGAGAAGCAAAGTCGCCGATCACGTTACTGTCTTTCTTCTGTACTCACCCCGCCCACTCCAGCGCGGGCCCCGCCCCTGGCTAAGCCCCACCCAGTCTCCGCCCCCTATTTTAGCGCTGGCCACGCCCCCTCAACTCCCAGCTCCCAGGGTTGGAGGCTCCCACCTGCGCTAAGCATTTGGTACCCGAGAGGGGATGAGAGGGCATTTGATGGGTGAGGATGGGAGGGCTAGAAATTGACAGGGTGAGAATTGGGGAGACGAATCCCTCCCTGTCCCCTGTCTTCACTCACTCCCTTATATAATGCGTGCGCTGCCTCGAGAGCTCTGCATTTGTCTTTCTGTCCTTCATATGCCAATGTGCTTCCGCCTCGGGTCTAGGTTGAAGCTCCTGGAAAGGAGGGTGCTACCTAACAGGTCCTGTTCGACCCCAGCCCCGGGCCAAGGGCCGAGAGAGGCTGGGGCTGGGGCGGGGTTGGGGGACGAGGCGGGAGGAGTGAGAGCCCCACATGACAGGCTTCTGGAACCAGATCCGGTGCCAACTTGGATTCTGTTTTTTCCTTCAATAAAAGGAACTTTTCACTTCTTTTTTCAAAAACGCTTTAAATTTTTTTATTAAAAAAAAAAACGGGTTCCCATCCATCTGATTGGAGGCATCACAGAGCAAAAGGCGAAGCTGAGTCCCGCACACACTCGCGCCACACACACACATACACCCTCCCAAGGTTTTCCCGAACACACACACACACACACACACACGCGCGCACCCTCCGGAGGTTTTCCCGAACACACACACACACACACACACACACCCCCTCCCGAGGTTTTCCCGAACACACACACACACACACACGCACCCTCCCGAGGTTTTCCCGAACACACACACACACGCACGCACCCTCCCGAGGTTTTCCCGATATCTACTCCGGTTACAACTAGACGGCCCCTCCCCCCACCTCGCCTTTCCCCTTCCTCTCCTCAATCTTGGGAGGAGCATTTTCTGTGTCTTCCCAAGTCCCCGAGGGGGACCTCCTGTGTTGGAGTGGGATGGGGGTAGGGTCACATAACGAAGACCAGAAAGAACAAATTAGATAATCAAAAGAATTATAGTAATTGCTTTCACTTTCCCCGAGCCCGCTCTGCGGATTCTCTCCCCCGACCCTTCCCTGGCTTTCTGTCTGTCGGGAATACTTCGTCTTTCCAACCCTCTCCCCTCCCCCAGGCTCCTCCTCTCCTCTGCCTTCGCTCGCGCGTTCCCTCTCTTCCTCCGTTTTCTGGTGTGCTGGAACGTTCAGCGGAATATGATGAATGATCACCTGTCACGGCTTGTTTATTATAATGCAGGCAATCAATTACACATCCCCAACGCTGGCCGGCCCGCAGGAAATTTATATGCTCAGCACAAACCAATGTGAAAATGGAATCTCATTTGCCAAATGTCTTTCTCCCCGTACAGCACGATGATTACAGTCTGTGTTTGTTTCAACAGTCGTGTACAACTGACAGTGCCATCATTTACTGCCTGGCTCAGGTCACGTTTCTCTCAGGGTTTATTTATTGTGTTACGAAGGGCAGCACAGGAAAAGGACAAGGGTGTCTGTCAGGGATGCCACTGTGTTAAAAAGTGGGCGGGCTAGGCTGCATTCCTGGGCAGCACTGCAGCCTCAACCCCTGGGCCCTGCCTCCGCAGGCCACCTCCTCCAGCATCCTGTTGCCAGGACTCCTAGGCCCCCAGAGGGAGGCAGCTCTGGGTATCAGAAGCTCTACAGGTCCCAGTATCAGAGGGACCACAGTTTACATTCTGGTTCTGCTACTGTCTAGTTGTGTGTGGTCAGGGTTTCAACCTCCTCATCTGGACAATGGGAGTTTTAATATGCTCCTCGCAGGAATCCTGTGATGTCTGGGGTATCAGAGGGGTCGCTAAGTGTTAGTTCCGGTGACTTCAGATCACGCTTTGGCCACACGAAAACCCACTCATTGGGAAGCCGAGAGGAGAGGTCCCGTTCGAAGAGATGTGAGTTGGAATTCACGTCCTGTGTTATTATCTTCCTCAGTCTCTACTTTCTGAGACTCACCTGTCTCAGGATCTGTTCTCTTTCCAGGTAGAATTTTGCACTTATGTTCCCTCTGCTCTGACACATAGTGTGTCTTAGTGTGACTTTGGGAAAATAAAATGGCCACCTTGCTCTGCTTCCGCTTCTGTCATTGTAAAAATAGGCGTAGCATTCCTGGCCTTTCTAGCCGTGTGACCTCAGGCAGGCCAGTCCCTTTATCTCTCCAGGCCTCAGATTCCTCCCATGGGAAGTGGAGGGAATAACTCCTTAACAAGCCAGCTCAGTCTTGCTGGCAGGATCCAGAGTGCCCATGGTGTAAAAAGTGCCATGTAAACTGCAAAGTGCCACTGTCACCGCGGTCCATCCTCTTTCTGTCAGGGGTTCTGGTTGGTCTTTGGGGTTTGCTGCACAGGCATTGATTCAAATTTGTGGCCCTCACAGCATGTGGCATAGAGTGGGAGATCAGTAAATGAGGAGCACGAAGATTCTCATGGGTATTTGATTGTTCTTTATTGTATTGTATATTTCTTTATTATTCTACGTAGGTATTTGTTTAATGGCTGTCTGCCCCACTGGGATGGAAACTTTAAGAGGAAAGGCACCAGGTTGACTGGGTCATCTCTGTGTCCCCAGCATATAGCCTCAAATTGGCACATCCTAAAGATCAGTAAATATCCGTGGCTTTAATGGACAAGTGAATGAATGGCTACATGAGTAAATTCATTACTAGGGTAATCTCTGCGGTGCAGAGGGTGGGCCCTGGTAAACGGATGTTTACAGGTATCTTCACCATCCCTGACCCTCACAGAATCAGCTTTGTGGGTGCCCAGGGTTACGCATACTATGTGTACTCAGTGCCAGCTGGTGACAGATCACAGACGTGTCTGCCTGGCTTCCTACCCACCCCTCAGACCAACATCCCCTGGATAAACTTCCCATTTATCACTCTCCACCCAATGTTGCCTTGAAATCTCTACACCTCCTTATGGTATTTGGGTCCCCCAAATGTCCAGCACACTGCCTGTCTAAAACAGATGTTTTCAATCAATAAAGATGGCCTTTTCTAAGCACTGATGTATGGAATACAACTTAGAATTCCATTAACACATGCTGGGTCAGGGAAAAAAATGATTCAAGTTCATATTTTAAAAGCAAAAAATTAACAGCTGCATTGTATATTTTGGTCAAGTGCTTTGGATTTGTGGAAGGGATTTCTTCCCATAAATATAATTATTAGTCCCCATGATTATACTAATAACCAGGGGGATGGCACAGAGCTGTGCCTCCCCAGCAGGCTGGGCTGGGTAGGGCCGGGTATTCCCTCTGCTGACTTGCTTCACTAGTTGACTAACAGACCTTATTCCCCGGCCGAACCCATCACATCCTGCCAACGCCAGCTTCCCGATGTGGAGGGGGAGCAAGAGCAAGCGCCGTGCGTGGGGTCCTGAGGGAAAAGCAGCCTGTGTTTGCTGCTGCTTTGACAGTTGAGGCTCGGAGAGGGGCTGGCAAACAATGGGAAATGAAACATTTGAGTGGTTGCAAAAAATTCCGTGGGAAATCCCCCCTGGTTGTATTTATGTGCACCAGCAGTGACAAGGGGAGCTGGGGGCTTTCGATTTCAAAGGTTCCTGAGCAGACCACAATAGCGTTCTGAGCTGGCAGTCCCCAGAAACAGCTCTTATGGGCCACAAAAGGCTAGCCTGAGTCTGTCAGGGAAGGTTTGGCCACGTGCATGGTGTTGGCCATGAGCTGCAGTGGCTTGTTGGGAGCTCATCCACAGTTGTAGAGCTCAGGCCTCTGAACCTTCTGCTCTAAGACAAATCCCTCTCAACTCTTCCTCTAGATTTTCCCTGGCCTCAAGAGCCTGGGTGGGGTGGGGCGGGGCTGGGGGAGGTCTCCCTGGGGCTCAGCCCTACCTGCTTATACTGGTGGGGTCTCCCTGGGGCTCAGCCCTACCCGCATAATTCTAGGAGCCTTAGTCCCCTGCAGACCTCTTCCCCACCATCTAATTGAAAAAAATCCAAAATTGAGGACTCACGTGCATTCCCCTGGCATTTTCCCGTTAATATGGGGTCTGCTCCTGCTTTCTCCATTCCCATTTATAATGGACATTTATTTGTCTTTTGCTCCCCCCACCCCCTTTAGAGAACAAAGTGAACTGATATTAACCAACTCTTGTTTTGCTTTCCTTAGAACTAATAAATATTCAAAATACTTAACCACTCTTGCTAATGTCTTGCTACTGCTGCTGTGATAAAATACATGTGTTTATAGATCCCATTAAAGGTGAGGTTTACGGATTTTTAGAGACACTTAGTAGATGAGAAAACTGAAACTTAACGGAGGTGAAAAGCTTGCCCATTGTAGTAGTCGGGAGGTTTCAGCTGCAAAATGACAAACTCCTAACTTGAATGGACTTAAGACAGATCAAAAATGTATTGAAGTTTTTAACCGAGAAGCAAGGGCTTCTTGCTTCTTATTAACTTCAGGCATTGCAGGATCTAGGCTTTCCTTTAAGTTTTCAGGAATCTGCCTCTCCCCATCTCTTCAGCTCTGCTTTTCCCTGTTTTGGTTTCATTTTGAGATTGGCTCTCTCCACCTGTTGTACATCGTCGCAGAGTCAAGTCAAGGCTTTCTCTTGCTTGCCTCTGTAAAAGTCCGAGGGTCACGTCTGGTGGGTTCTGATAGGTTCAGCTGCCCACTGCTAAACCAGTGACCAGGACAAGGGGGCTGGAATGATCTGATCGCCCAGAGCCCAGTCAAGTGCTCACTGCTGAAGCCTAGCTAACCCACAGGGGCGGAGTGAGAGTGAGTGGTTCCCCCAAAGCATATCAGGGCTCCTATCAGGAGGAATGGATGATGGGCGGGCAGAAAGCCATGGTGTCCTATACTCCCATGTCATGCTGCCAAGTGTGACATGGGCAGGCAAGCCTGCACATAGATCTGCCCTCCACCTCCTCCAGGCTGCTGGAGACTACCTCGGGGACCCCCTCACGCTCTATCCAGACCTGGGACTCCAGCCCTGCCCCTACCCCATGAATTCATTCCAGTTGGCAGTTTTCAAAACATGCATCTTGGGCACTGCTGGAGGGAGGAAGACAGCAGGGGGAAGCAAGGAGGATGGGTGACAGAAGCTCAGCGTCTGGGACTATATAGGACCCCCGCCCCTATTCCAACCATGTGGCAACTCTTGTGTCCATTTGTATATTCAGTTCCCTTGAACAATTTTATTTTATCAGACAGCTCCTCATATTTTTACAGCTTGAAAATCAGTGATTTTTCTACAACGCTTGCCCTCTCCCTCATTCATAAATGAGGAACAATAGCCAGAAAGAGGCAGGAGCCTGACCAAGGCCAGGCGGGCAGCAGCAACAAAATGCATAGTCTGGGAAATCACACCTTGGGATTCCCATGTCCTGCCCTTCCCATGTGCAGCCTTGCGGGTGGGAAAGAGATTCGGGAAAGAGATTACCACATGCACCTCTGCGGTACTTCACTGACTGGTTAGCCAAGAATGCAGAATGGAGCAGCTTCCCAGAGGACAGCAGAAAGAGGGAAACTGTGTGTGGCTTTCTCTCTGCTCTCCAGGTACAGGCAGCCGCTGGGGACTCTCTGTAGGTAAAATCCCACCAGAATGGAGAAAAACAGCCAGATTCTGCTACTCCTGCCTCATACTGGGAGCTTACATCGCATCCCAGAAGAACTTACGTGAGTAAGCCATGTGCTTCTGTTTAAGATATTTACAAACAACTTCTCTTCTTGTCCTCCCGTGTCTCCAGGCACCAGCCCTGCCACATACTTCAAACCCACCTCTCTACAACGCTGGTCACTGCTAATCATCATAGCTAACCTTCCTGAGTGCTTACAATGTTCCCAAAAGTGTATGCTAAGCGCTTGACAGGTATTGTTTCATCGAATCCTCCCAAGAACCCCATACAGTAGGTACTATTATTAGCCTCGTTTTACAGGTGAGGAGACAAAGGTGCAGAGAGATGAATTAACTTCTCCAAGGTGCTCAGCCAGCTTCCAACTCAGGCAGTCAGAGTCAAGCACGAGCTGACGGTTAGGTAGTCCGTGAGGTGCGTGATGAGTGTGGGGGTAGCCGTACCTGTACACAGACAGAAAGTTCTCCACGTCCCCTTACCTCCTCTCCTACACTCTCTTGCCTGGTGTCTCCAGCAAGCACACACAGGGGATTTCAGGAAGAGAAGGCTCCTAAGGTGCCGGCACAACACGGGTAAGTTGGGTAAGGAAAGGCGCGTGGGCTCATTACTTAGACTACCTTGCAGCCGCTTATTGAATTAGTGTGATTCTTAACATCTTCAACTTGGATCTCCTCCAGGCCAGCCAGCTGGTGCATTCAGTACGACTCAGCTCGCCTTAACTCAATTAACTAAGCCAGGCTGCGCTGAACCCAACAAGTATTTCTTAAGCACTGAGCTGGCTGCAGGGGGAAAAAAAAACAAAGGAGGGCAAGACTCAGACTCTGCCAGACTTGGCCCTTAAGGAGATGCCTTGCGCTTTTAACGCATAACACAGTGCCATATTTTCTAAGTACCACCTTCGCTCTCCCCCTGTGCTATGATTTACTTCATATTTTTCTTTAAATAAATTAATTTTTAAGGAAATTAATTTCCTTCTCTAAACTTAAATAATTGTTTAATTACTGAGGTGAAATTGACATAACATAAAAGCAACCATTTTAAAGTGAACAATTCAATAGCATTTAGTACATTCGCAGTGTTGTGTAACCACTACCTCCGTCTAGTTCCAAAACATTTCCATCACTCCAACATAAGACCCCATACCCACCTCCCCTAAACCCCCTCACAACCACTAATCTGCTTCCTGTTCCTATGGATTTGCCAATTCTGGACGTTTCACATAAATTGAATCATATAAGATGTGATCTTTTGTGTCTGGCTCCTTTCACTTAGCATCATGTCTCTGAGGTTCATCCATGTTGCAGCATGTGTCAGTGCTTCATTCCTTTTTACGGCCAAATAATATTCCGTTGTCTACATCCACCACAGTTTGTCTATTGTTTCATCTATTGATAGATATTTGAGCTCTTTCTACCTTTAGGCTATTGCGAATAGTGCTGCTAAATAAGTTTACTTCATTTGTTCATTCATTCATTTCAATATAATTGACATATAATATTGTAAAAACATGAAACACTTCACACATTTGCATGTCATCCTTTCGCAGGGGCTGTTTAATCTTTTCTGTATGTTCCAATTTTTTGGATATGTGGTGCTGCAGTGAGCACTGAATGTTTATTTTAAAAGGAAAATTTAATCACTACTATAAATAGGAAAACTGTATTTTTCTGATAGGAAATAGAATAGATATATAACTATTATAAGTAAAAATTTCACCGGTGTAGCACATAAAATCACCCGGTGTACTCTCAGATTCAGTAGTAAAAAGCCTGGACTCTGCATGTGGTTGGCCTTGACTTTGAATCCTGGTTTTGCCATCTGAACCTGGCCAATGTCCTGTCCTCCCCCAGCCCCCCTGAATATTGCACAGGTTAGCAGCACAGACCCCCGCGCAGTCAAAATATCCGAATATAACTTTACAGGTGGCCCTCATATCCATGGCTCCTCACGGAGGATTCAACCAACTACAGGTTGTGTAGTACCATAGTATTTACTGAAAAAAATTGGTTGTGTAAGCGGACCCGCATTGTTCAAGGGTCAACAGTACTTGTAATTGCTTCCTCCTGAAGTTGTTGTGAGAATTAAAAACATGTAAGGTGCTCAGCGCTGTCAGGCACATAGTAAGTGCTCAGTGTGTGAAAGCTGGTAGGTAGGATCACAGGTCATAAACAGGAACAGTAACAGTACTAGTAGCTAACAAAGCAAGTATTTGCCATGTGCCACGAACCTGTGGAGCGTCTTGCATGTGCATTATCTCACATAATCCCCACAAAGTTCAAATTATTATTACCCCCATTTTGTAGGTCAGAAAACAGGCTAAGAGAGGTGGAGCCAGTAGTTGAAGGTCATACAGCAGAGACTTGAGCTCTGGGAAGGTTAAATGACAGTATGAGAAGTAACTCCAAGTCCACTGGAATGTCAGGCTGACCCTGGGCACAAATGATTAATTGCAAAAGGGCTGCCTGGGCCTTTGAGGTCCCAGACCTGGCAACTCACTGCGGACCCAGCCTGGAGGCACCTCCCAGCTGTGTCTTTTCATTGAGTCACTCTTTCTCAGGTCTGCCAACAAGAGGCTCCTCACATCTTTTCTAGTTGACTTACCTCTCACAGTTCATGGGATTCACCTGCCCTCCCTGTACCCCATCATCCCTCAGTGTCCCTAAAATTGCCCCTTTCCTCTGCAATCTCTCCTCTTCCATGTTGCATGGAGCCCTCAAGACTGTCACGCAGCCTCTAACTAATTATCCAGCGTTGGTGCAGAAGTTAGCAGGTCTCGAGTTCACATGTATCCATTACGCCTTCATCAACAGGGATGTATCTGATTCACAGTTTCAGGCTGTGTGGAAATCCTGTCGCACCCAAGGGTGAGACTAGCATCGGCTTGTATTAATTTCCTGGGGCTGCCATCATGAATCAATACAAACTTGGTGGCTCAAAACAACAGGAATTTATTCTCCCACAGATCTGGAAGCCAGAAGTCTGAAGTCAAGGTGGCAGCAGGGCCATGCCACACTCCCTCCAAAGGCTCTAGGGGAGGATCCTTCCTCACCTCTTCCATTTTCTGGTGGTTCCTAGCGTTCCTTGGCTTGTGGCCACATCACTCCAATTTCTGCCTCTGTCTTCACATGGCCTTCTCCCTGTGTGCCTCTTTTCCATCTCTTATAAGGACACTCGTTGTTGGATTTAGGGTCCACCCTGATCTAGTATGATCATCACCTTAATTACCTCTGCAAAGACCTTATTTCCTAATAGGTTCACATTTCAAGACTCCAAGTAGACATGAATTTTGGTGGGATGCTACTCAACCCTATTCTTTATAACAGGTTATTGAACCCAATGGGTACAAACAGAAAAGGGTTGAATTTTCCTCCAAAGACAGTTATCAGCCATATTCGTACAAATCTCCCTTTCCCAGCCCTTAGTGGCAGCCTGGGCATATCCTATAGCTTTCTGGCCAGTTTCCAATATTAACAAGTCCCGTCCAGGTCTGGCCAGTATGAAACATCCAGCTTAGTCTCCCACCCTCCAACTCAGTTTTGCCCCAGGGCCTGAGAAACCCAGGGTGGGCCTGGCCACCTCTTGCCCTGCCCCTCCCCTGTGCTTCTGGCTGCCAGAGTGCACCAAGCAGGGTGATTCCATGGGCAACCAAATTTGGCCAGTGCTGCATTAAACCAAGTTACCCAGATGTCTTTACTTCAGACTCAGTTGACGTGTGAATACACATCCAAAAGAAGGTAGTTTCCAACCGTATTCCGCCCAGGAAACTCTTGTTCCACAGAACACTCCGCCACCCTGGTGTTCCCCAGACCACACTTTGGGAAATGCCACACTATATAAAATACTGCAAAATGCAAAGTACATTCACAACTATTATGTGTGCATAGCAAGAGAAGATGAGCTTTTGGGTAAATATACCAACTCTGGAGCATTTTTGTGATTTATTCAGAAAATTGGCTTCTGGATCACTGTGGACAAGACCCAACTTGGCTGGAAGACTGTAATCCCTCAGCAGAGCCACACGGACAGCTAAGCCGGCCAAATTTATTCTGAGAAAGGATAACTCTCATAGTGAAAGGCAAGAACTTTTAAGAAAAATTTATACTATAGTCTAGTCCTACAATGTATGCAATTGTGTTCTGTACATTCATTCAACAATAGGGACTCAGCAGAATAGTAATAATAACAATAATATGATAACGAGAGAAAAGATAAAACAAATACATGTAAGTGCCAGGCAAGGGTTCACCTGCCTTTCTTCTCTGGGGTCCATGCAGTAGTCTCAGCTCCAAGCACCTCTCAGCCCTTAGTATGAGTCCAGTGCTTAAATATCTGCTGTTTTCATATAACACAGCCTCTAAATTTTGGCCAGCTTCATCTGGTGCTCAACTGAGCAATCAACAACCTTCTCCAATTCCATAGAAACCCAGCTATGCTGGACTGACTGCAAGAAACCACGACAGCCTCCAATGTAATGTCTCTCCAAGGGCTTTCAAGGTTAATTTCTGATCATGGTCTGAATTCTATTAACGTAGAGCTGTACTATCACCTCCCATGTGACTCCCATGTAATCGCAAAGATGAATAGAAACTGGTTTTGTCCATATTGTCAAGGTAAATATTTTCTGAAAGCCAGGACCAACCCTACAACTGGGTTCAGTAGGGGCCATCAAGGCAATAGGATTTGAAGAAAGTCAGTCACCATCACTCCATGCCCCATTTCCCATTCCCTCCCCACCCCATACTAAAAAAGCCTAGAGAAAAAAAAAAAACTTTTAAAATCTGATGATGTTGGGAATTCCCTGGTGGTCCAGTGGCTAGGACTCCCCACTTCCACTGCTGAGGGCCTGGGTTCAATCACTGATCAGGGAACTAAGATCCCGCAAGCTGCGCGGCTCAGCCAAAAAAAAAAAAAAGTTAAAATCCGATGGTGTCACCTTAATGGGAAACTCTTTAATCCTCAGTAGTCTAGCAAGTTTATCAGTCTATCCACTTAGCCACCAGCTGCTAAAGGTCAGAGGGGGCAGGGATTCACAGCGGCCTGGGGAACACAGAGCCAGTTCTCACTCTCTCTCAATTTCATCCCCTGCGTAAAATTTCCTACTGCCCACAGAATGATGTCCAAACTCAAGGACCTTCGTCTGCTGGACCTTGCCCACCTCATGAGCTGAGCACCCCAGGGCAGGGTCTGGTTCTCATTTACCTGCAGGTCTGCCCAGCACCTAGCACAGATTTTGGCAGATAAGCCAGAGCACAGGGAATAAAGAAATGTCAAACGAGTGAAAAAGTATCCTGTACAAAACACAGGTAACACATAAGCAAGTCTCGTCATGATGTCATGTAAAAATTTTTTCTTAAAAAAAAAAAAACTTAACTAGAGAGCAATTTAAATCTTTACCAAATTTCTCAGGGAACACCCAAAAAATCCTATTTATAATGTAAAGCAAAACTTCGGAACTTTTGTACTTCTCTTCCACAGCACCTGGCCCCCACATCTCTCTCAAATTCTCCCCAACTCTCTTTCAGATCTAACTTTTCTCATTTCCCCTCCCATCTCCCTTTCCAAATACAGCTCCCACTCTTTTCCAGAAGTATAGGGTAGCTGGCTAAAAGCATCAGCTCTGGGGCTCACCTTGCCAGGTACAAACTCAGTTCTGTCACTCTAATTTGAGCAGGAACCTGGCATGTTAAGTGCCCCATAAATGCAACTTGTTATTTAAATCCTATTGGCTTCTCCATTCTTCTTTTTTTTTTTTTTTTTAAACTTGGCCCGCTTTTCCATTAATGCAGTAAGAAATGTGTATGAGTTTCCTAGGGCTGCCAAAACAAATCACCATAAACTTCATGGCTTAAAACAATAAGAATTTATTCTCTCACAGTTCTGGAGGCCAGAAGTCCAGAATCAAGGTGGCAGTAAGGCTGTGCTCCCTCCAGAGGCTCCAGGGAAGATTTTTGCTCCTTGCCTCTTCCAGTTCCTGGTGGCTGTTAGCATTCCTGTGCTTGTGGCCACCAACTCCACTTCCTACCTCTGTCTTCACGTGGCCTTTGCCTGTGGGTCTGTCCTCTGTGTGTCTCGTGAGAACATTTGTCATCGGATTTAGGGCCAACCCAGATAAATCCGGGATTATCTCATTTCAAGATCCTTAATTTAATTACATATGCAAAGACACTTTTTCTAAATAAAGTCACATTCACAGGTTCTGGGGGGTCAGGATATGGACATACCTTTTGTGGGGGGCCAGCATTCACCCACTACAAAATGACACTGGGTCCTTCCTTTTGTGGGTGGTGGATGGGGACAAGGCTGCACACTCCTGTAATTTTTTTCTTTTTTTTCTTAACTTTTAAATTCTTGTAACGATGAATATATCAAGTCAGCAGCCAGCATCAGGTACTTGGCAATGTGGAAGGAAAGAGGCAGATGGCAGAAAGGCACCGTCAACTTTTCCTTTTCACTGACGTTCATCAACTCTTTCATCGATGCAAGTTTGCAGCCATTGCACACCTAATTGCAAGAGCTGCTGCATCTTGCAATTAGGTGTGCAATGCAGGGGGTGAATTGGGCGCAAGAAACAGTGAGTTTCAGCCACATGGTCAGACCCTCATGCAGACACATCCTGCCGAAGGCCTAGGGACAGAGCATCTCGGCTTTCCCACAGGGGGTGGTGAGCTGCATGTGTTGCTGGCTGCAGTGGGTGGGAGGAGGTGCGGTTCAGGTTAGTTATTTATTGATATTCCTTCCTCGGCTGCACTGAAGGGATCTAGGAGGCAGTGACTTCACGCGACTCAAACTGCAATCAGACAGCCTCTTGGCTCAATGTGTTTATCTACCCAGAACTATTTTTGGTGTGTGTTCATAGACAGCACACACTAAAGTATTTGGGATTTGAGATGCAAGCGTTAAAGAAGATTAAAGTTAGCTGCTAATGAGCATGCCCAGAATAGATATACTCTGTGTGTGTTTGTGTGTGTGCGTGCTCCATGTGTGTGCTCTGTTGTGTGTCTGCAAAGCAGATGTCTACAAGCCTGCCCTTAAGTGGCCTCACCAATGTCCCAGATAAGCTAAGATGTCCATGGATGGAAGATGGAAATGGATGAAAACTGGACTGTCTCAAAATACTGCCTTACCAGACACCCCAATCCCCTCAACTCTATTCTGCCTGTCCTTCAAAGCCTAGCCCATTCCACCTTATCAAAGAGCCTTGCTTGACCACTCTCTGAACTCCCAGACCACAGATAACAAATAGGTTTCATCTCTAGTACCAACCTGGATCAAACAGGCAGGGAACACCCAGAGCAGCATGTTCAGTGGGATGCTGAGAACATTCAGACCACACCATAGCTTAAAGCTTCTAAAGGTCCCTGCTGTCTAGCCCAGGATCTAGACGGAGCAGGCACTTAATCCATACCTGTTCAGTAATTAATTTTCATTGTTTGGACTCTGAAGTTAGGTCAGAAGAAAGGTCTCTCTCTGAAGCACCATTCCCTAAGGACTTCTGAGAGTAAACTTGGATGCCCACTAAAGGGTTGAGTGCCCGGGTCTTCCCAGCCCTTCCCTCCATTCTGCACATCTCGTCGACCAAATCCTACGTGTCTACTGTGTGTACTGGGGAGTCCCCCTCTAAGAGGCTGGCCCTGTAATTGTTCAGCGAGATAATAACGTCAAGCTCGTCCATCAAGCCTGCCTCTAACAGTTCGGTTTTCCTAATGGAATGTAGTGTCCTTAAGAAGAATAGAAGCACCATAATGTGAGGTTTTATGCAGGCTGGTTTCTAGCTGTGAGCTATGGACCTGAAATGATAGTTAAATCGATGAAGAGGCACTAAGCTATTGCCTCTGAATCTGGGTGTCCGTAAAACCCAAGTATTGACAGCCCTGAGTGGATGTGTTGCAGGCTGGCTCTTCCAGCCTTGATTGGGGCTCCCTTTCTCTCTCTCTGGACAGGAGCAGCCCAAGAGAAATGGAAATATGACGGCTCCCTGATAGTTTTCACAGTCTGCACGACAGACCACCCCCAGAACAAGACTCCAGGTCAAGTGCTCTTCTCCATTCTGTGGATCTAGTGGGGAGAAATTAGCTCTCAGTGGTATTCCCACTTATGGAGAGAAGCAATTCCTCCCTGGTCTGGCTGTAAGGGGTCTGGCAATGGACCGAGAGGCAGGAAGCCTGTCTTCTTCCTCAACGTCTTTCCCCGTCTCGTGGTGTGACCTTAGCAGGTAACTTAACCTCTCAACTCCTTCGCTGCCTCATCTGTAATGATCCACCTTTATCACTTCATAGTCCTGCTCTAGGATAAATGAGACAAGCCTCTAAAAGCCATATTTTAGTCCCCAAGAAAGACCAGAACCAGGTAAATGCTAAGGGTAGCCATTTCCTTTGTTTTTGCTGTGTGCGTTACTAACCTGTGGGATTTTTAAAATAATGGCAAAAATGAATGGATTTATGCAATTGTTTTCTCCTAGGTGCCTTGAGGCATTTATGGAGTACTGTTTCATTGCTCACCTCTTTTATGGAGTGGATATTGTTAAGCCCATTTCTTAGTCAGCAAACTAATAAGGGAGCTGGCTTTGAAGTGAGCCATGTGGACGGAAGTAATTCCTACTCCTAATCTACTGTGGGGCTCTTCCCTGCCGATGCACAGGTCCCTAGGGGACACTCAGGGATACTGGCTCAGCCAATTGTTGAGCCACGTCTCAGGCATTTTCCCACCCTCCCTCCACTCCAGCTATGCTGACCTGCTTTTACTTCTTTACAAGCACCAAATGCTTTCCAATCTCAAACTATGCACACCTGTTCTCTGTGTGGGAGGCCCTTCCTGCCCATGTTTCCTCTGGCCAATCCCTACCCATCCTTCAGGCATCAGCTTCAATGTCACCTTTGCAGTGAAGTCTTCCATGACCCCCAGGCTTTGCCAAGTCCCCCCATTCTCTGCTCTCACAGGCACTATATTTGTCCTTTACAGAGCTTATCACACCTGTATCTAAGTAATTGTTAGTTTAATGTCTGTCTTCCCCACTAATGATGAGTTCCATGAGGGCAAAGAACTGTTTGTCTTGTTCGTTACTGTGAATCCAGAACTGAGCAGGCGCCCAGTAAAAATCTGTGGTATGAGAGGATGGATGGATGATGGATAGACGGATGGATGAAGGGAGGGAGGGAGGGAGGGAGGGATGAATAATAGATAAATAGGTGGATGAATGGATGACAGACAGATGTATAGATAATGGATGGATGGATAGATGGATGGAGAAATAAATGGATGGATAGATGGATGGATTAACAGACAGATGACGGATGGATGTACAGATAGTGGATGGATGGATGAATGGATGGATATAGTCTGTTTGTAAATGAGAGTGATCCAAATTACCAGTATTCATCATCAAGAGAAAGTTCTAAGTTCCAAATGTTCAGAGAAGCTTATGAATGCAGACCGAGGCTGCATGTCAGCAGGGTCACGCTCCCACTGACACTCTGGGTAGAATCCTTCTTTGCCTCGTCCTAGTTTCTGACGATGGCTGCCAATCCTTGGTGCTCCCTGGCTTGCAGCTACATTACTTGAATTCCTGCCTTTGTCTTCTCACATTGTTTTCCCTCTTCTTATAAGGACACCAGTCATACTGGATTAAGGGTCCAGCCTACTGCAATATGACTTCATCTTAGCTAATTACACCTGCAGCAACCTTGTTTCCAAACAAGGTCACATCCTGAGGTACTCTTGGTTAGGATTTCAAACGTACCTTTGTGGGGGGTACTCAGTTCAACCCATAACAATATATGAAACAGCAGTGCCTCTCCCAGGTGTGTATCCTAGAGACACCCCTGCCTAGGATGACAAGGAGACACGCCTGAGGATGTTGGTGGAGGCCAGGTTTGTCAAAGCAAGGAGCCAGAGGTGACCTACCTGTCCATGACAGGCTAAATAGATAAACCACATCCGGTAAATGCAGATCATGGAATAATATGCATCAGGCAGAAATAATACACTGGATTTGCATATATCACCATGGATAGATCTTAAAAACATAGCATGAGATGAAAAAAGTAGGAACTAGACTGAGATTTATGATACAACCCCAGTGACATAAATTTAAAACATACACACCCAAAGAACAACATTATGCATGTTTCATAAGCACTGGAAAGTGGGTTGGAAAGTTTATGTTGTGCACACTGGAGTCGCTGCCCGCGGGAAGCATGGACAGTGGCGGCCCTAGATGAAGGCAGGCACGAGACGGGTCTGGGATGGACAAGCGCTGGGCCTGTGGCCTAAACCGGGACGTGTGAATCTATGCATGTGTGCATTGGGGTCCACACTTTACAAAGGGAAGAACTCCTGTAAGGGATAGATAGTGATAATTGTGCTGAGGACCTGGGGGGAGTCCAGGGTCTTGCAAGGACACACAGCAGGGATACTTGATGTGCTCTGGAGCAGCAGGGAAGACTCTGGAGAAAACAGCGCTTACGCTAAGACCTGGAGAAGGACCAGAGTTGGGCTGGGTGGGGAAAAGCAGGACAGAAAGTGCCAGGCAGAAGGACCACATGTGTATGAGCCCAGGAAGGCCCAGGCTGGCCTGGGTGCGTCAGCCTGGGAGAAGGGCACAATCCTGGCGCCATCGGTCTGCCCTCCCCACCACCCCTAAGGAAGGACAGCGGACAGAGCTAGCTGTGGGTGTGTCACCCGCTCAGATGCCCACGGGAACCAGGTGGCAGAAATGAGTAAATGACGTAGGCGCATATGAAACACTTCCACAGAGAATTGCGGGTCTTCCTCTACTTCAAAACAACAAGGCTCTCCAAGTCTCTTTTTCCTCACTTTTGATGGAGACATGGGTGCCGGTTTCTTCTTTAAGAAAAAGAGCGGTGGAGTGTGATGAGAAGCAGCAGCTGACTCAGAGTTGGGGGAACGCTAAGGTGGGCTGGGGCCTGTGGAGGACCCGGAAGGGACACCCCCGCTGAAGGGGCAGCTGCCACTGAGTTTCAGACAATGCCTGCCTTCTCCCGAATGCAGTCCCAGTGTTGACAGCTCTTTCCTTTCTCAAGAGAAGCTGTTGTTCTGGATTTTCATGTGAAATCTTTTCCTTTTACCTGCTACTATCTAATCTGACCATAATGAAGTACCACATCACACCAACTAGGATGCTATCATAAAAGAAATAAAATGGGAAGTAACAAGTATTGGGGAGGATGTGGAGAAATTGGAACACTCATACTTTGTTGGTGGGAATAAAAAGTGGCCCAGACACTGTGGAAAACCAAGTGGTGGTTTCTCAAAAAGTTAAACATAGAATTACCATGTGACCCAGCAATTCCACTCCTCATTATGTGCCCAAAACAACTGGAAGCAGGTGCTCAAACTAGCTCATCTACAAGCATGTTCATAGCAGCATTATTAACAAATAGCCAAAAGGTAGAAACAACCCAAAGTCCATGAAGGGCTAAGTGCATAAACAAAACGTGGTCTATCCGTACAATGGAATATTATTTGGCCATAAAAAGGAATGAAGTACTGACAGAGGCTACAACATGGATGAAACTCAAGAACATGATGCTAAATGAAAGAAGCCAGATACAAATGGTCACATAGTATATGATTCCATTTATATATAGTGTCCAACATAGGCAAAACTACAGAGACAGAAAGCAGATTACTGGTTGCCAGGGGCTGGGGGGAGAGGGGAATGGGGACGAATGAATAATGGGTATGGGACTTCCTTTTGGGTGATGAAAGTTTTTTAGAACTAAATCAAGGCGGCAGCTGCACAAGACTGTGACTGTACTGAATACCACCGAATTGTTCACTTTAAAATGGATAATTTCATATTATGTAAATTGCCCCTCAATTAAAAATACTAGAAAATATGTATTTCAAATATTTAAGAGAAAATATATAGGCCAAAAAATAAACAAGCCCACAGACTGAATCTCAGGTCTGTGGTGCCCAGGTGTAAGTCTGGTGCACTTAATAAGTCCCGACAGACGGTCTCGTGAAGAACTGGGAGTTAGGATCCCTGTTTTAACTGGGAGGAAACTGAGGCTCCAAGAGATAAAGGGACTGGATGAGGGTCAAGGGCAGGAGCTGGGGCTGGGGGCCAGAGTGTGGTCTCCAAGCAAACTGGTCCCATGTTCCGTGTGCTGGGGCTGAGGGCTGGGAAAAGCACACGAGGGGTGACAGCTACTGAAGAAGGTGGTGGTGAGAGGCCCTGTCAGAGCTGCAAGTTCAGACAAGAATCACGCGTGTCGAGACTCCCTTGGAACTGTCACCTCCTCCCCACAAGGCTGGGCGCTCTCGTTCTGAATTTAAGGCAGTTCAGAAGACCCATGCTGAACACTTACTGTGCACAAGGTTTGCGCTACGTGTGAAAATCGTACAAGTACCAAGTCTGACGCCTAAGGGTTCGCTCTGTGCAAAGTCCATTCTACACAAGGGCCTCTCAGATGCTCGCAGCAACTCTATGAGGCAGAAGCAGGACTGGCACACCCTGCAAGCGTTGACTTACACCAATTCAGCCATGCACCGCTGGCCAAAAGAAAGAGGGAGAAATGCTCATTGAAAGGGTGTGGACAATGCCCCGTCTTGTTCGCATGTGGACTTGCCACACAGGAAGCATGGAAATGGAATATATGGACCTGCTCATCTGCAGTCTCCAATCCTGGGAGCCTTTCCTGTGATGAACAGCTGTCTGCGCTAAGTGTGATTCTAGAACAAGGTTTCTCAACCCTTCAGGGGGAGGGCAGTCTCTCAGATTTTCAGGTTTTGTTTTTTTTTTTTCCCTGTACGCGGGCCTCTCACTGTTGTGGCCTCTCCCACTGCGGAGCACAGGCTCCGGACATGCAGGCTCAGCGGCCATGGCTCACGGGTCCAGCCGCTCCGCGGCATGTGGGATCTTCCCGGACCGCAGCACAAACCCATGTCCCCGGCATCGGCAGGCGGACTCTCAACCACTGCGCCACCAGGGAAGCCCTCAGGTATGTTTTTGCCTTCACCCTGGCTTTAGAATCTAGTACCCATACACACTGCAACTCACAAGTAATAGTATCTCATTCCACAGGTGAGAAGACAGAGGATCACAGGGAATAAGTTACTTGCCCAAGGTCTCTGAGCCAGTAAATGATGAAGAAGAGATTTGAGCTCAATCTGTTTTACCCTAAAACTCCTTCCTTTTTTCTACACTATACTGCCTCCCTATCTGCAAGAGAGGCCCAAAGGAAATCAGCATGCCAGAACATAGAGACTCTTCAGAGACTCTCACTCCTGGAGGTGGCAGTGAGCAGTCATCTGCATACCTCTTGGTTCTGGATGAGGCCACAAGTAAATTCAAATACAAAAAGATATGTACTGAGCTGTGTAATACTTAGGATTCATCAGATTGCAAGAGATAGAACCTAACTCAGACTGGCTTAAATCAAAAAAGGAAGGTATTGACTCATATAACTGGAAAGATCATGGGATGACGGCTTCAGGCATGGCTGAATCAAGGGCCTCAAATGGTCAGAACACAGTCTGTTTGTCGGTTTGTTTGCGTTCTTCTGTGTTGGCTTTATTCTCAGGGAGATTCTTCCTTCCTTTACATAAAGAGATCAACCACTATCACCATGTTTAAAATTTGACCCCTTAGAAACCCAGCAGAAAGATTTTCTCCATCCCAATAATTCCACCAACATCCCTGAAGTTGGCTCTGATGATCTCAGTTTGGGTCCCGTGAACATCCAGGAACTAATCACTATGGCCAGGGGTGTGTGAGATTCTCCATGATCAGTCCTGGGCCACGAACTCACCTGCAGAGTTTGAGGGTAAGGTGAGCCCGAAATCTTTACAGAAAAGAGTCGGATGCTGTGGCCAGAAGGCAAGGGATCAGGCTTAGGCAGGTGAAGCGGACGGACTTGGTGCCATCCTGGAACACCAAGAACTGGGCTGGGCATGTTCAATACATGATGTCATGTCACGACAACCCTGTATCATTACTGCTGTTTCACGAGGCTCAGAGAAGCTCAACATCGTGGCCAACGCCTCACTTCCAGGTGAGGAGACAGCGCTCCCTGCCCAGAAGCATTCTGCTCTTCGCTAGTGGAGCTAGGACTTGAACCCAGATCTGTCTGACTCGAAGTCCACAGTTTGCTCCTGTCCCAGAGGATCCCCTCCAAGCTGAAGCCCCATGAAACCTCTTCAGCGCGTCGTTCCAGTCTCTTAACTTGCAAATCCAGTCAGCGAGTTCTTTATTTCCACAAATGGTGCTATTAAACTAATGGCTCTGGGAACTACAGGCTGGCCTCTGAGCAGTCAAGCCTTCCCCACGTTCTGCCTTGCAAAGAAATACATTAGGAAGTCCAGTAGCCAAGGCCCAGGTGGAAACATTTACCGGCCGCCATTTTGTTTCAGGATGGCAAAAGGCACCTCAAACCCTGAACTTGAGCTCCTTGTACAGCCTCTAGTCGAGAGCTAAAGGCGGCGGGGGTCAGTCACCTCCTTGTAAAGGGCGGTGGCAGACCTCATCAGGCAAAAAAGCTGAGAAGCCAGGGTTGAAATAGAGGCCTCTTTCTGTTTGGTCAATAAGCAGCTGTGAAGGATGCGTAGGACGGAGCTAAATTTATTTGTTCCTTTCTTTCTCGGAACAGCAGCAACGAGGCTCAGAATGCAGCTGTCTCGCTCTCCCGTGAGCCTTCTGCAGGCACCAGCATGCACAGACGTTGGCTCTCCAGGACGCAAAATTTTTTTTTTCCCCTTGGTTCCCTTCCTGCTGCAGGCAGGACTTCCAGGGCCTCTCTCCAGGGGGTAAAACTTTGGAGCTGCCTCCCAGGCCCAGGGTGAAATCATTACCTTTTAAACAGAGAAGGGCTGCTGAATGTAGATACCCTGGCCCTTGTGGCCACACCCTGGAAAACCACAGAAGTCCCGCCAGCCTCTGCTTTCACTGCTCAGACCTGTGGGAAACTTGTAAGACACAGCCGTGTGGGGAGGGGGTGTGGGCATCTTGGGAGGGGCCTCCCACATACAAAGCCAGGCTGCTTTGCCAGAGTCCTTTCTGGAATCCATCTGCCTTCGGAAAGCCTAGCTGAGGGCCACCTTCAGCCAGGCCTTGAGCACACTGGTGGAAGCGGGAGTTTTTTAAGAAGTGCTTTGTTGAGACTTTCGAAAGGTCCCCGCGGGTGGGGAAGTGAAAGGAGGAGGGGACATGGGGGAAGAAACTGCTCCTTTATTTCTAGCCTTGCTTGAACGGCTTCTTGACGGTTACTGCTACGGTTCTGCTGAGTCAGAAGCATCCCCAGCTGCTCGCCGGAAACACAGCTGTTAGGTGAAAATAACCACAGAGCCCAGCACTGAGCATCGTGCACCTTCCAGAAAAGAGGGCAGAAAACCTCAAAACAGAAAAGTACACAACAATAAAAGAGGCACTGTCAAAAACCCACCACGGCTCGCTCACTCAGCCAAGCCTGTGGCTCTCTCCACACCGGTCACAGCTCAGAGATGGAACAAAGTTTGGCAGCTTTACCATAGTAGCAGGTTAAGTAGTGCCCCCTTCCCCCCAAAAGGGAGATGTCTGTATCCTAACCACTGGAACCTGTGTACGTGACCTTACTTGGAAAAGGAGTCTTTTCAGATGTAACAAACTTAAGGATCTCAAGGTGAGGTCATCCTGGATTACCTGGGTGGGCCCTACATTCAATGACAGGTATCCTTAGAAGAGTGAGGCAAAGGGAGATTACACACTCAGAAGAGAACAGACACACAGACACACAGAGGGGAAGGCCAGGGGAAGACAGGGGAACATTGGACTTTATGCAGCTCCAAGCCAAGGAACACCAAGGATGTGGTATGGCAGCCACAGGAAACGAACAAACCACCATGGCTTCCATTTGCCAGGTCTTCTCCCCACCACCCCTTTCCCCTTGTCCAGACGGAAAACATTCAGGGTATCTTGGTTGCAAGGTGTCTCACATAAACATTGAGGTTCCCTTTCCTGTGGGCTTAGTAATTATCAGGAAGTAGGATGGTGCCTCAAGGACTCCAGGGTCTAGGGAGGAGCTGGGATCCCTAGGTCTAGGTAAGACTCTGCCACAGACAGAGACGCAGGTGTGTGACCTCATTAACCAGCCACCATTCACTGATGTAGCAGAGCATGGTGCGTTAAAAAACGGGCTCTGGGGCTTCCGTGGTGGCGCGGTGGTTGGGGGTCCACCTGCTGATGCAGGGGACACGGGTTCGTGTCCCGGTCTGGGAAGATCCCGCATGCCGCGGAGCGGCTAGGCCCGTGAGCCATGGCCGCTGGGCCTGTGCGTCCGGAGCCTGTGCTCCGCAACGGGAGAGGCCACAACAGTGAGAGGCCCATGTACCGCAAAAAACAAAAAAAACAGGCTCTGGGTTTGAATACTGGTTCTGCCACTTACTAGCTGTGTTGCCTGGGGTAAGCTACTTAACTTCTCTGGGCCTCAGTTTCCTCACTGATACAATGGGGACATGACCCATTATACATTGGGGATCCATCTGTACAATGGAGAGATGAGCTGAAAACCATCCTGCTATTAAACATATAGAGAGATGTTGAAAAGAATAATTACTGTTAATGCATAACAAAGTTTCTAAGGAAATTGGGGTAACTCCCAGGGGCCAAAAATAAAGAAGGAAAGAAAGCCCAAAGTTGATAGTGCAGTACCTGAAGTGACTGGGGACAGGAGGCACCACCTTGGGTCACACAAGGCTGGGAGCTGGAACCAGAAAACCATCATAAAGCTGGGTCCTTCACGAGCTTCCATCCTGATACAGTTGTAAGGATTAAGTGAGTTGGTACATGCAAAGTTGTACTTGGATGAGGCTGTACTCGACAGCTCTTATTGTTTAGTGCTTTATACAAGTGTAGTAACTGACTATTTTTTTTGGCAGTTCAACATCTATGGCACCATATTTTGGTAACAGCGTCCCAATTTACCTTTGGGAGAGCACCTCTCTTCCACCCCCCTGGAAGGAGGATATACAACTCAGACCTGGCCGATCAGAGTCAGGAATTACTCAGGGATGGGTGTGTGATCCTAAGTGGGTTAATCAGACTGAATAATGGTTGAAATATGGGGAAAGAGAAATTCACTTTCTCTTGGATCTGCATCTGTGTGGGATATGAGCCTGGAGCTGCTGGATGCTATCTCTGTCACTATCTGGGTACAGCCTGCCTGAGGATGAGGCCAAAACCAAGGAAAGCAAAGATGAGCGACAGAGAGATTCCCAATGACATTGTCTGAGTTCCTGGATCCAGCAGAGCCTGAAACCATCAGTACCTCCAAACTTCTGCCCTCCTTCCATACTGAGACTCCAATTACATGTAGGGTCAGCCATCTAATATTGTTTCAGAGTCTCTGATGCTGTGGTCATTTTTTTCCTAGTCTTTTTTCTCCCTGGGCTACAGTTTGAATAACTTCTATTATTGTGTCAACATGTGTACTAATTTTTTCTTATGCAACTTTTAATGTGCTGTTGTTTAATATGCTAAGAATATGTTGAATATGCTGTTTAATATGTAAACCTATCCAGTGAATTTTACATTTTAGATATTGTATATTTCCTTTCTAGAAGTTTCATTTGGTTCTTTAAAATTTTTTTCTTCCACTTCTCATTATGTTCATGTTTTCCTTTAAATCTTTGAACATATTTCTAATAGCTGTTTTAAAGTCCTTGTCTGTTAATTACACCATCTTTATCATTTTGAATCTGTTTATAGTGACTGATATTTCTCTTGGTAATGGTTCACATTTCTATGCTTCTTCTTTAGATGTCTAGTAATTTTTTATTAGATGCTAGATATTATTAATGTTATGAATTGAATGTCTAGATTTTGTTGTTGATTTTGGAGGGAAGTTAAGTTATTTACTGGTCAGCTTGATTTTTTGAGGCTTTTTGAAAAGCTTTGTTGGGGTGGATCTAGAGAAGCTTTTCTTCTAAGGCTAGTTTAGCCCTACTACTAAGGTCTAACCTCACTGTGGTCTCTAATGAATGCACTGGATGTTCAATAGGTTATTCCCATCCTGGCTTGCTGAAATTTGAACGTCCCCCAATCCCATAAGAGCTCTGGGAATTATTCAGTGTGTACTTCCACAGTAGTTGTTCTTTGCCAACTTTGTAGCATTTTATCCAAAGCCTGAGCAACTTAGTATTCAGCCAATGACTCAAAGGGCTCCTTATACAGATTTCTGGCACTGTTTATCTATGTAGTACCATCTTCTCTGGAACTTTGCCTCACAAATTCCAGCCTCATCAACCTCTGCATATGATCATCTATGTCTCCTCAACTCAAAGAGGTCACTATGCTCTGCTTAGAATCATCCTTCCTGTGCTGCAATCTAAAAAGTACTTCCAGGCAGAAAGGTGATCACAGGCCCACTCATTTGCGTCCTTTCTTTCAGGCTCACAGTTCTGCACAGCCTGTTGCCCAATGTCTGAAACCAGTTGTTTCATATATTTTGTCCAGTTTTCTAGTTGTGTACAGCTGGAAAACAAGTCTGGTGCCAGTTACTTCATTATGGCCAGAGGCAGAAGCTTACTCTAACTAACTTGAGAGAAAAAAAAGTATGCATTGGAAGGGCCTAGGGAGATTCACAGAATAGATGTAATAGCCAAAGAACAGTCCTTAGAAGGCCACAGAAGCTCTGGAGACCCAGGGGAACTAAGAGTCAGTCTCTTCTGGGCACAGATGCCTGGATGAATGAGCTCTGACCCTGTGGAGTCCTTCTAGACTCAAATTTCTGGGAGAATATATCTGGACAAGCCACAGTCATGGGCTTGTATCTTGGCCAGAGGAGAGTAAGGCACTCTGATTAATGACACTACCAAGACGACATCCAGGACTTCTCTGGTGGCGCAGTGGTTGAGAATCAGCCTGCCAGTGCAGAGGACACAGGTTCGACCCCTGGCCCAGGAAGATCCCACATGCTGTGGAGCAACTAAGCCCGTGCGCCACAACTACTGAGCCTGTGCTCTAGAGCCCGTGGGCCACAACTACTGAGTCCATGTGCCACAATTACTGAAGCCCGTGCACCTAGAGCCCGTGCTCCACAACAGAAGCCACCGCAATGAGAAGCCCACATGCCACAACAAAGAGTAGCCCCCGCTCACTGCAACTAGAGAAAGCCCACGTGCAGCAACGAAGACCCAACGCAGCCATAAATAAATAAATAATCTGTACAATTGATTGTAGTTAAACAAACAAACAAACAAAAAGATGACATCCAATGTGGGAATATGGATCACCAAAACAAAACTGGGTTGCTCTTTCCAGAAGAAAGGAGAATGGCTGATAGGCAAGCAAAAACAATAGACACAGTACCCAACGTCCACTAGAGAACATCTTTAAGAACGGTTGACTTTTAAACTCAGAGCCTTGGTGTTTATTTTTGCTGTTTCCACACTAGACTGCATAGCTGTCCTTCCCCCTGATAACCCTACCTTCCCCTCCAACACAGAGAGACTTTCCCAGCGACAATTGCTCTTTATGGGCAACATATAGACAATATGAACTTCACATGAGGTGAGAAACACCAGTTTAGGGCTCATTGGTAACAGATTCTCTGAGTCTGCCAAGGTTCAGGGAAGACTTCCAGAGAATAAAACTCATGGGATGGGGGTGGGGGAAGCAAGCTTGAACCTGTGTCCTGGGAACAGAGCAAGGAACAGAACGTGTCCATTCCCCTTCCCCTACTCATAAGCAGCCAGAGCTGGAAGCTCTGTACCTGAAAGAGAATGTGTTGTGTTTCAAGATCAAGTATGAGGTGGCTGCAGGCTGGTTTATCCAGCGACATAATTCAACCAAACATATAGACAAATGCATCAACAGGTAAGGGAACCACATGCTGTCTGCTGAGGTTGTCCTGAGGAAATTCTGCCACCCCCACTCTGCCTACAGGTTAATCAGATACTCTGTGTGTACGTGTGTATTTGTGAAAGTTCTACAAAACTCATCACCTGAGGTTCTTAAAATTTCCACAGACATTATTTTCTTGTATAATCATACCCATTTCGGAGATGGAAAATCAGAGGTACAATACGTGGGAACGGTGAGTCAGTGATAAAACCAAGAATCAAGTTCACAACTGCAGTATAAATTTCTCCTGATGCCTTGAAAACAATTTTGAAAGCATGGGCGGGGGGAGCAGGGAGGTAAGAGAGAGGGGAGAGAGAAAGATAAAAAGGAAAACAAGTCTTCACAGGTGCGGGTTTTCAGCGTTGAGAGATGCTGTTTGTATACAATCAAGATTTAAATTGAAATCATAGTCAAGTAAAAGCACATCGAATCACGTGGCTACGTTTTTTTTCTCCAGCTTTCTTTATTAACTGCATCCATTGTCTGGTTCGACTTAGAAAGAAGTCTTTTCATTCCTTGTTGGGGCTTTTTCTTTCCCAAGAAAGAAATCGTGGTACGTTCCAGTGACTAAGCTCGCCTCCCAGGTCATTGGGAAAAAGATATGGGGATTAGGATAGCCTTCTGGGGAGGTTTCTGGAGCCTGTGAGGTCTGTAGAGGGACAAAAGATCACGTTCACCGTTGTATTTCTGAGCCAAGCACAATGCCGATCCATGGTAGGTGTTCAGGAAATTATTTGTCAAACGAAAGAAGATGGAGTGAACGTGAATCTTCAGTCACTCCTACCCTACATATTCGCCAAAACAGACCCCAGGGCTTCCAGGGCTTCGCACATTTTTTCCATTCTTTGTTGTCCTGGCGATTGTCTCCTCACCCTTTTAAGGCAATGGATCTTAACCTTTTGTGGGTCATGAACTCTTCTGAGAATCTGATGAGAGCAGTGGAGCCTCTTCTCAAAAAATGCACAGACTCAGACACACGAATTTGCAGATCCTGTCCAGCTGTACCTCACCCCCAGTCTCAGCCAAACAATCCCAACCCTCCTCTCCTTCTTCTCCACAAAGTTATTTGCTCCTTCTCTGGGTTCCCACAGCACTTTCTTTTTAGTTCGAAACAACAATAGTTTATTTTGGGACTTCCCTGATAGCACAGTGGTTAAGAATCCGCCTGCCAATGCAGGGGACACGGCTTCGAGCCCTGGTCTGGGAAGATCCCACATGCTGCGGAGCAACTAAGCCCGTGCGCCACAACTACTGAGCCTGCGCTCTAGAGCCCGCGAGCCACAACTACTGGAGCCTGTGCGCCCTAGAGCCTGCACGCCGCAACTACTGAGCCCATGCACCGCAACTACTGAAGCCCACGTGCCTAGAGTCTGTGCTCTGCAACAAGAGAAGCCACTGCATGAGAAGCCCGCTCACTGCAACGAAGATTAGCCCCTGCTGGCCGCAACTAGAGAAAGCCCACGTGCAGCAACGAAGACCCAGTGCAGTCAAAAAAACCCCACAATAGTTTATTTTGCTCATACATCTGTCATTTGGGCAGGGCTCAGAGGTACCCTCCACTCTGTTAGCTGGGGTGGCTTGAGACTGCAGCTGGAATCATCCAAAGACTCTCTCACCTACCTGTACCTGGAGGTTGATGCTGGAAAGGCCTAGACAGCCAGGAGCAGTAGCCAGGGGCCTGGGGCTGCTCTGCCTGTCCCTCTCTCTCTACTCAGTCTCTCTGGAACGTCCAGAGCACTTTACACCTACTTCTTTTACAATTTAACACACAATATTGTAGTGATTATTTATGCCTGTTGATGGTGGTAATTTACTTAGTCTGCTTCACCAACAACAGCACTGTAGGTCCACCGGGGACGACAACCACAACATGTTCATGTCTGTTTCCCCAGGGCCCTAATGGGTACCTTGCATATGGTAAGCATTTAATATACACTAGTTGGATGACATATGTAGGTATGTGCTTATCTTATTACTATGCTCCACTGCATTTCAGAAATAGGATTAGAAGGTAGCCTATTTACATACATCAATACAACATAATAAAAAATTTTAAACAAGGAAATGGGGACTCATTGAAAAGGTAGGAAAATATGTTGAAATAAAGGATAAGATCGGTACCCAAAATATATACCACAGATTTCTATACCATTATTGGCAGTGACCCAGAAATCTGGTTTGAGCATCCTGGCAGTATGGGCAAAGAGGGAAACAAAACTGATGGTGTTGGATATAAGCAAACTGATTGCTTAGGAAAGCACAGCTTCTACTAGTAAACTTGCAACCACCTGGCATTAAAAGTGATAGCAAGTTTATGCTCAATGCAGGTTAAAGGAAGTTCAATACAAGCCAACCTATAAGTGGCCAAAACAAAGGAATAAAAGGCTGCAATCCTCTGAGAGTCTGGTTTTATCCATGGAAAAATGTAAGGCTATCTAGTCCACCTTTTCCTAAAGGACATGTGATGGAATACCAGTCCTGGAGAAGCTCTGCCCACAAAGGGTTCTGCAGTCAAGGAAAGGTGGGAAACCCCCCATGGCTTCCTCTTGGAACCTCACAGCGAACACTAGCATTTTAAAGGCTCTGAGAAGTGCTGCAGTAAAGAAATCCAGCACTTCCCAAGCTCCTTTGCCCCCTGTTGTGCAAGAACCTAGGGACAGTCTCCAAACGGGACTTAGGTCCATTGATCCTACTTGTAAAGAGTTTTTCTTTCTCATAAGAACAGGTAAGATGAACAGACTGCCATTCTTAAGCAAGGTATGCCAATATGTCTTTCCTCTGTCCCTTCTTAAAGGGACCTAGGAAGGAAACAAAGTAGTATGTTCAAATCTCTTCCTTAAAGCACCTTTATTCAAACTCCTCTTTGCTCTTTTTTTCTAGGCATGACTTCAAATAAATAAATGATTTTTGGAAAAGAAATTGGTCACTCAAATTCCAAATAAGGCAGAAGAAAGGTGTGATGGACTGTCACTAAGAGTCCACAATTTCTGCCCTTGAGAAACTAAAAAGGGGTCAGCATACCCCTTTTCCTTGCTGGTCACCTCTGTAGATGTCAGATAAGACCCCTCAGTTACCCATAACCATAGCCATGTCCTTGGCTACCCATAACTGAGCGCTAAATGAGCAGTACTTACCCAGACCAGTCAGAAAACAAGAGTCGCACCTTTGGCTGATGGCGGGGAGCAGCAAGGGCAATAACTGTCTGTTTGTTTTGGCATCGCCTATGAAAAGAAATTAAGGGTGTGTGTTACCCTTTGTCCAGTTTCTGTCTCTTGGTACACTAGCATTTCCATCTCAAAAGAATCCAAGTGTGAGCTAGTTCGAAAAGGGAAAGCGTGCCCGATTTTGGCAGGCCATGGAACAATCTCAGAGTCCTTTCTTCACAAAGCGCTTGTTAATATCCTACTTAATATGCTACGGAACACACGGTAGAAAACTAATGAAATGAATGGAGGGACTGCAGAGCCTTTAAGATCGATTCTCAAACTCGGTTCCATGGAGCACCAGTGGTTCCCCCAGTGTCTCAGGGGCTGCTGGAAGAGAGGGGAAGAGGCCTCTCTCAGGCAGAGATCTGAGCCCCCAGACCCAATTCAACCACATCAGTTTCTCTTTTTTCAACCCAAGGACGTATTTGGAAAAAAAAGGGGGGGGGTCGGTTACTTAAATTAGAAAATGTTTGAGAAGCACTGCTTAAATAAAGCTCCACATATATTATTTCTCAGAGCTGAGATTCTGATAAGAATTGAAAAGTTAACGGTTTTAGTTATATTCTTAGCAAGAACCTAGTGGGCAGAAATTTAATTATTTTTAATCAAAAGCAGAGCCATGGCAAAACATATGATAAACAGAAAATATGTGCAGCCGTATAATTAATAAAGAGCTAATATGCTTAGGTTATAAAATGATCCTACAAATTAATAAGGAAAAGACCAATAACCCGGTAGAAACACGGGCCAAGGCTACAGAAATTCACAGAAGCAGAAATGCAAATATTCAATAAACATATGAAAAGATGCTCAGGCTCACTTGTCAGGGAAATGCAAATGAGAACAATGAGCTACTATTTTTTACCCATCAGATTGGCAAAAATGGAAAATATGTGTAACATCCAGAGCTGGCGAGGGGGTAAGGAATCTAGTTCTCTCAAACACCATTGGGGGAGGACTGCAAATTATTATAAAGTGGTGGAAAATCAACTGTTGGTATTTTTGAAAATCTAAACTGTAGCCCGGCGCTCCCACTTCTGGGAATATATCCACCAGAAATGAAAATGCCATTGTATAAAGACATAAATATATGAAGAAGTATATTACAGCATAATTTGTAATAGTTTAAAAAAAAAACCAAAAAACCTGGAAGCAATCTGAATGTACATTAAGAGGAAAATGGTTGAAAAAAATCAGGATGTATTTACATTAAGGAACACAGTACAGATATCAAAAATTACAAAATAAAATTGTACACACGGACTGGGAGATATGCCTGCGACACCTTGTTAAATAGAATAAAAGCGAATGTGATCCTATTTTATTTAAAAAAAAAAAAGACCAAAAAAAGTCACACCCAGTAAGTGGGTTTCTATATGTTTTTATAAATAAAGAAAACAGTAGGGAAACATTTATACCTAATTGCTAACACTGATTGCACCGGGAGCTGGATTGGAGAGGAGTGGTGAGACTATTAATTTTATTTTAGATACTTTATTATTTGAAATGTTACAAAAGATATGTATTACTTTTGTAATTCAAATAACCAGAATTTTTAAAAACAGAATTAGGACAGGAAATTCAAAGCAAATCAAATTACTTTGACAATCACTGGAAGGCAGAGTGGAGCTGGCCATCTGGTATGGGGTCTTAAAGCACTAAACCCAAGGAGATAAACAGCTAGTTGAAGGCACCCCAACTATGCAAGGGAGTAGACTGAAGGAGAGCCTTTTAATAGGGCTGACATTTTCCTTGAAAAACAGTCCTGACTCTTCTCTAATATAAGCAGAAGGACTGAATGAGACCCCAAAGTGATAGGCTATAGAAAAGGAGTCAGCAAATTTTTTTCTGTAAAAGACCAAATAGTACGTATGTTAGGGTTTGTGGCCCATTTGGTCTCTGTCACAACTACTCAACTCTGTCATTGTAGCACATCAACAGCCATAGACAGTATGTAAATGAAATGGGCATGGCTGTGTCTCAATAAAACTTTATAGGGACTTCCCTGGTGGTCCGGTGGGTAAGACTCCACGCTCCCAATGCAGGGGGCCTGGGTTTGATCCCTGGTCATGGAACTAGATCCCGCACGCATGCCACAGCTAAGAGTCTGCATGCCAAAACTATGAGTCCGCATGCCACAATTAAGAAGTCTGCACACCGCAACTAAAGATCCCGCATGCCAACCCAGCACAACCACAATAAATAAATATTTTTTTAAAAACCTTTATTTATAAAACAGGTAATGGGTGGATTTAACCCAGGGGCTAGAGTTTGCTGACCTCTGCTACAGAACAAGGACATAATTTTTATTTTTATTTTTTTTCATTACGCAGGCCTCTCACTGTTGTGGCCTCTCCCGCTGCGGAGCACAGGCTCCGGACGCGCAGGCTCAGTGGCCATGGCTCACGGGCCCAGCCGCTCCGCAGCATGTGGGATCCTCCCGGACCAGGGCACGAACCCGTGTCCCCTGCATCGGCAGGTGGCCTCTCAACCACTGCGCCACCAGGGAAGCCCCTATATAATTATTTTTTAAAAGCAAACTATTTCATTTAAGTATACTTCAAGATATACTTCAAGTGATGAAAGAGAAAAACCTACAACCCAGATTACTCTACCCAGCAAGGATCTCATTCAGATTTGACGGAGAAATCAAAAGCTTTTCAAACAAGCAAAAGCTAAGAGAATTCAGCACCACCAAACCAGCTTTACAACAAATGCTAAAGAAACTTCTCTAGGCGGGAAGCACAAGAGAAGAAAACTACCCACAAAAACAAACCCCAAACAATTAAGAAAATGGTAATAGGAACATACATATTGATAATAACCTTGAATGTAAATGGACTAAATGCCCCAATCAAAAGACACAGACTGGCTGAATGGCTACAAAAACAAGACCCATATATATGCTGTCTACAAGAGACCCACTTCAGACCTAGGGACACATACAGACTGAAAGTGAGGGGATGGAAAAAGATATTCCATGCAAATGGAAATCAAAAGAAATCTGGAGTAGCAATACCCGTATCAGATAAAATGGACTTTAAAATAAAGACTGTTACAAGAGATAAGGAAGAACATTACATAACAGTCAAGAGATCAATCCAAGAAGAAGATATAACAATTATGAATCTTTATGCACCCAACATAGGAGCACCTCAATACATAAGGCAAATGCTAACAACCATGAAAAGGGAAATCGACAGTAACACAATAATAGTAGGGGATTTTAAAACTCTACTTACACCAATGGACAGATCATCAAAACAGAAAATAAATAAGGAAACACAAGCTTTTTTTTTTTTAAAGAAGATGTTGGGGGTAGGAGTTTATTAATTAATTAATTTATTTTTGCTGTGTTGGGTCTTCGTTTCTGTGTGAGGGCTTTCTCTAGTTGTGGCAAGCGGGGGCCACTCTTCATCGCGGTGCGCGGGCCTCTCACTATCGTGGCCTCTCTTGTTGCAGAGCACAGGCTCCAGACGCGCAGGCTCAGTAGTTGTGGCTCATGGGCCTAGCTGCTCTGTGGCATGTGGGATTCTCCCAGACCAGGGCTCGAACCTGTGTCCCCTGCATTAGCAGGCAGATTCTCAACCACTGCGCCACCAGGGAAGCCCAGGAAACACAAGCTTTAAATGACACAATAGACCAGATAGATTTAAATGATATTTATAGAACATTCCACCCCAAAGTGGCAGAATACACTTTCCTCTCAAGTGCACATGGAACATCCTCCAGGATAGATCACATTTTGCTTGGGTCACAAATCAAGCCTGGGAAAAATTTAAGAAAATTGAAATCATATCAAGCATCTTTTCTGACCAAAATACTATGAGATTGGAAATCAATTATAGGGAAAAAACTGTAAAACCCACAAATACATAGAGGCTAAACAGTGCACTACTAAATAACCAAGAGATCACTGAAGAAATCAAAGAAGAAATAAAAAAATACATAGAGACAAATGACAACAAAAACACCATGACCCAAAACCAATGGGACGCAGCAAAAGCAGTTCTAAGAGGGAAGCTTATGGCAATTCAATCTCACCTCAAGAAACAAGAAAAATCTCAAATAAATAATTTAACCCTACACCTAAAGCTACTAGAGAAAGAAGAACAAAGAAAACCCAAAGTCAGCAGAAGGAAAGAATTCATAAAGATCAGAGCAGAAATAAATGAAATAGAAACAAAGAAAACAATAGCAAAGATCAATAAAACTAAAAGCTGGTTCTTTGAGAAGTTAAAAAAAATTGATAAACCCTTAACCAGACTCATCAAGAAAAAAAGGGAGAGGACACAAATTGATAAAATTAGAAATGAAAAAGGAGAAATCACAACTGACACTGCAGAAATACAAAGGATTGTAAGAGACTACTACAAACAACTATATGCCAATAAAATGGACAACCACGAAGAAATGGACAAATTCTTGGAAAGGTACTATTTTCCAAAACTGAATCAGGAAGAATTAGAAAATATAAACAGACCTATCACAAATAATGAAATTGAAACTGTAATCAAAAATCTTCCAACAAACAAAAGTCCAGGACCAGATGGCTTCACAGGCGAATTCTATCAAACATTTAGAGAAGAGCTAACACTGATCCTTCTCAAACTCTTCCAAAAAATTGCAGAGGGAGGAACACTCCCAAATTCATTCTAGAAAGCCACCATCACCCTGATACCAAAACCAGAAAAAGATATCACAAAAAAAGAAAATTATAGACCAGTATCACTGATGAACATAGATGCAAAAATCCTGAACAAAATACTAGCAAACAGTATCCAACAACATATTAAAAGGATCATACACCATGATCAAGTGGGATTTATCCCAGGGATGCAAAGATTCTTCAGTATACGCAAATCAACCAGTGTGATACACCACATTAACAAATTAAGGAATAAAAACCATATGATCGTCTCAATAGATGCAGAAAAAGCTTCTGACGAAATTCAACACCCATTTATGATAAAAACTCTCCAGAAAATGGGCATAGGGGGAATCTACCTCAACATAATAAAGGCCATATATGACAAACCCACAGCAAACATCATACTCAATGGTGAAAAACTAAAACCATTTGCTCTAAAATCAGGAACAAGACAAGGATGCCCACTCGCGCTACTCTTATTTGACATAGTTTTGGAAGTCCTAGCCATGGCAATCAGAGAAGAAAAAGAAATACAAATTGGAAAAGAAGAAGTAAAACTGTCACTGTCTGCAGGTGACATGATACTATACACAGAAAATCCTAAAGATGCCACCAAAAAACTACTAGAACTAATCAATGAATTTGGTAATGTTGCAGGATACAAAAGTAATGCACAGAAATCTCTGGCAGCCCTATATACTAACAACGAAAAATCAGAAAGAGAAAATAAGGAAACAATCCCATTTACCACTGCAACAAAAATAATAAGTACGAATAAACCTACCTAAGGAGGCGAAAGACTTGTACTCAGAAAACTATAAAACAGTGATGAGAGAAATCAAAGATGATATAAACAAATGGAGAAATATACCATGTTCTTGGATTGGAAGAATCAATATTGTGAAAATGACTAAACTACCCAAAGCAATTTACAGATTCAGTACAATCCCTATCAAACTACCAATGGCATCTTCCACAGAATTAGAACAAAAAATTTTACAATTCATATGGAAACACAAAAGACCCCAAATAGCCAAAGCAATGTTGAGAAAGAAAAACGGAGCTGGAGGAATCAGCTTCCCTGACTTCAAACTATACTACAAAGCTACAGTAATCAAGGGGCTTTCCTGGTGGTGCAGTAGTTAAGAATCTGCCTGCCAATGCAGGGGACACGGGTTCAAACCCTGGTCTCAGAAGATCCCACATGTTGCGGAACAATTAAGCCCGTGCACCACAACTACTGAGCCTGCGCTCTAGAGCCTGCGATCCACAACTACTGAGCCCTCGTGCCACAACTACTGAAGCCCGCATGCCTAGAGCCTGTGCTCTGCAACAAGAGAAGCCACAACAATGAGAAGCCAGCACACCGCAACGAAGAGTAGCCCCCACTCACCGCAACTAGATAAAGCCCGCGCACAGCAACGAGGACCCAACACAGCCATAAATAAATAAATAAATAAATAAATAAATTTATTTAAAAAAAGATTTTGCACAGCAAAGGAAACCATAAACGAGACAACACTCAGAATGGGAGAAAATATTTGCAAATGAAACAACAGACAAAGGATTAATCTCCAAAATACACAAACAGCTCATGGAGCTCAATATCAAAAAAACAAACAATTCAATTAAAAAATGGTGGAAGACCTAAATAGACATTTCACCAAAGAAGACATACAGATGTCCAAGAAGCACGTGAAAAGATGCGCAACACCACTAATTATTAGAGAAATGCAAATCAAAACTACAATGAGGTATCACCTCACCCTGGTCAGAATGGCCATTACCAAAAAATCCAGAAACAATAAATGCTGGAAAGGGTGTGGTGAAAAGGGAACCCTCCTGCACTGTTGGTGGGAATGTAAATTGATACAGCCACTATGGAGAACAGTATGGAGGTTCCTTAAAAATCTAAAAATAGAACTACTAACATGACCCAGCCATCCCACTACTGGGCATATACCCTGAGAAAACCATAATTCAAAAAGAGACATGTACCCCAATGTTCATTGCAGCTCTATTTACAATAGCCAGGACATGGAACCAACCTAAATGTCAATCAACAGATGAATGGATAAAGAAGATGTGGCACATATATACAATGGAATATTACTCAGCCATAAAAAGAAATGAAACTGAGTTATTTGTAGTGAGGTGGATGGACCTAGAGTGTCATACAGAGTGAAGTAAGTCAGAAAGAGAAAAACAAATACCGTATACTAACATATATATATGGAATTAAAAAAATATATAGTACTGATGAACCTAGTGGCAAGGCAGGAATAACGATGTAGACATAGAGAATGGACTTGAGGACACAGCGGGGTGAGGGGGAAGCTGGGGCGAAGTGAGAGTAGCACTGACATATATACAGCACCAAATGTAAAACAGATAGCTAGTGGGAAGCAGCAGCATAGCACAGGGAGATCAGCTCAGTGCTTTGCAATGACCTAGAGAGGTGGGTTAGGGAGGATGGGAGGGAGGCTCAAGAGGGAGGGGATATGGGGGATATACGTATGCATATGGCTGATTCACTTTGTTGTAAAACAGAAACTAACACAGTATTGTGAAGCAATTATACTCCAATAAAGATCTATTAAAAAAAAAAGCAAACTATTTCATTGAAGTATATGTAATATACATATGATAAAAGTACACCAATCTGATGAATTTTTACAAAGTGAACACATCTTTCTAACTACCACCCAGGTTAAGATGTAGAACATTACCAACACCCCAAAAGTGTTCCTTGTGCTCCTCCCAGTTATCCCCACCCCCCACCACCAAAGATAGCCACTAATTTTACTTCTGTCCTTATCATTTGTTTTGCTTGGTTGTAAACTTTAGGTAAATTGAATCATACAGCACGTTCTTTCACTCAGTGATATGTGAGAGAGATCCCTCCATGCTATTGTGTGGGTCTGTCCAATTTCATTGCTATACAGTATTCTATACACAGTGTTGCAATTATCATATTGTAAGAATATGTCACACTGTATATATCTGTTCTGCTATTGATGATACTTGGGTTGTTTGGGGCTTGGGTCCAGTTTGGGATTTAGGTCCAGTTTGGGGCTTGCTATAGACTGAATGTTTGTGTCCCTCAAAAATTCTTATGTTGAAACCTAATCCCCATTGTGATGGTATTAAGGGGTGGGGTTTGGGGGAGGTAATTAGGTCATAAGGGTAGAGCCCTCATGAATGGAATTAGTGCCCTTATAAAACAGACCTAGAGTGATCTCTGTCCCTTCCACCATGTGAGGACACAGTGAGAAGATGGCCATCTATGAACCAGGAAGTGGACCCTCACTGGACACTAACTTGGCTGAAACTTTGATCTTGGACTTCCCAGCCTCCAGAACTGTGAGAAATAAATGTCTGTTTTTTATAAGACACTCAGTCTATGATATTCTGTTATAGCCGCCTGAATGGACTAAGACAGGGCTAATACAAATAATGCCACTGTGAATATTCTTAGCCACGTCTTTTGGTGCACACATTTACTTATTGCTATTGAGCATATTCCTAGAGTACATGTGCTACAACCGGTTTTTGTAAATACTGAATAAGTAACTTCCCAAAGTGGGTGTCCTAATCTGCCCTCCTATCTTAAGTATATGAGTGTTCCAGCAGCTCCCAGCATTGCCAACACTTGGTATTGACAGATTTCTTTCTTTGTAATTTTAGCCATTCTTGTATGTGTATGTGTAAAATTTATATATAGTAAAGTTAAAAAATGTTAGGTGTCCAGCTAAAAGCTTTTACTCATATAAAAATGCTTTGCGGTTTGAATCATATTCCCTTAATTACTAATGATGTTGACTCTTTGACAGGTTTATTGGCCCTCTGGATTCCTCTTTTATGAAAATCATATTCATATGTTTTGCTCATTTTAAAAAAATGGATTGTTTTTCTTTTCCTTATTGATTTACGGGAGTTCTTGAATACTCTGAATATGAGTCCTTCGTTGATATCTTTATTCCAACTATCTTCTCCCACTCTGTGGTTTGCATTTTCATTGTCTTAATGGAGTCCTTTGATGAACAGAAGTTCTTAATTTTTTTTTTTTTTTTTTTTGGGTGGGTACGCGGGCCTCTCACTGTTGTGGCCTCTCCCGTTGCGGAGCACAGGCTCCGGACGCGCAGGCTCAGCGGCTCACGGGCCCAGCCGCTCCGCGGCATGTGGGATCTTCCCGGACCGGGGCACGAACCCGTGTCCCCTGCATCGGCAGGTGGACTCTCAACCACTGCGCCACCAGGGAAGCCCCAGAAGTTCTTAATTTTAATGAAGAACTGATCAATTGTTTTTTCTGGTTAGTTGTGTGTGTGCCCTGTTTCAGAAATATTTGTTAAAGGAAAACTGTTTCTATACTCACAACACTTCTGAACCAAATGTGTTGGATTTTTTTCCCCCCAAACCAACCAATTTTCCAATTTTGGGACACAAACTGGGTGTCCTATAATTTAATTCAATTCTGACACCAACTACACGCATTTAGCATCAAACTCCACAGGTTAAGGGCTGAGTCCCACAAGACTATCCCCAGTCAGACGCCTGTCATAAGTAATGGTTGCCCCAGGTACCCATAATTCTGTCTGACTTGGCTAGAAAGTCAGGAGTTCCCACTCCCCACATTTGATAATTTGCTGGAACAGCTCACAAAATTCAGGGAAACATTTACTTATAAAGGATATAGATGAGCAACCAGATGAAGAGGTACATAGGGTGAGATCTAGAAGGGTCACAATCACAGAGGCTTCTATCCCCATGGAGTAGGGATGCTCCACTCCCTGAAATATGATGTGTTCATCCACTCAGAAGCTCTCCAGAACCCACAGTTTAGGGATTTTTATGGAGGCTTCATCATATAGGCATGATTGGCTTTAAACTCAGCCTCTAGCTCCTCCCCTCTCCCCAGAGGATGTACAGTGGGTTTGAAAGTTCCAAGCCTCTAATCATGGCTTGATCTTTTTGATGACCAGGCCCCATCCTGAAGCTATCCAGGAGACCATGAAGAGTTGCTTCATTAGAACAAAAGAACCTACTATCACTCAGGAAATTCCAAGGGATTTAGGAGCTGTGTGTCAGGAAACAGACACAGAGTGCAACACATGTGTCTTATTATGTCACATTTGCCTACCCTGAAGTCATGAAGACATTCTCCTATGTTATCTCCTAGAAATGTTCTTGTTGTCTTGTCCTTGCACATCTGAGTCTACAACCATCCTAATAATCTCAACCAGGAATGTTTAGGAGTAAACATTACCCACTGCAATATTTTCAGTCCCTTGTGTTCTTCCAGAATCTTGCCATTTGCCATCAAGAGGTAGAGTCTCTTTTTCCTTCTTTTCAACCTGGGCTGGCCCCTCTGACCGCCTCAACCAACAGAAGGCAGCAGAAGTGACAGCATGACTTCCAAGGATAGGTCACAGAAAGTGATATGGTTTCCACCTGGTTCTCTCTGTCTCAGGACATCTGCTTTGGGTGCCCTGGCCACCATGTAAGATATCCAGCTGCCCTAAAGCCACCATGCTGGAGAGACCACATTGAGATGTAATATATACACAAGGAGCCCAGCTGTTCCAGCCCCCAGCTGTACAACAAGTCTTCCCAATCCAGATGCCAGACATGAGCATGAAAACTTCGAGGTGACCCCTGCCCTAGCCATAGGAGATACCCTGAGCTAGAACTGCCCAGCCAAGGGACCCATCTTTCCAGGCTCTAGCTTAGCACTAGTTTTACTGGGAGAACTAACCTGTGGACCGGAGTAGGCTGGTTTCCACCCCTGCTGTTTATTTCAGGGGTGTGTTTTCAAACCCTAAAGACAAAGGAAGCTTTGACTTTCCTTTTTCAAACCTCATTTCAATCTACTTAGTGTCTATGCAAATGGAAGAGCCCATTCATGAAAGGAGAAAGACTCCTGGAGATCAAACAGATGGGAAAGATGAGATAAGACATCCCCCTTGGATACTCTTGAAGGGTAGTGAAGTCTTGGTGTTCATCCAGAGAGATTAGCTGGGGATCACTTCACGAGCTTTGTTCAGAGAGATAAGACCTAAAGCAGGGCTGGCGGAACCCCTACCCCAACCAAAACTGGAATATGGCCGATTTCACAAAGAGATCTCCTTGCTCCAGAGTCCCTGTCACTCAGCTTCTGTTTCCAGCCATCTAGCAGCTCACGTTAAAGAAAAAGCTCCTTCCAACTAGTACCCAGGGATTAACCAGGCCTCTGGGATCCAGCCCAAAGGAAACGGCCGGTTCTACTTCCTGGAGGTTTAAGTGGAGCAGGCAAATCAGCGTGACTGATTAATTAGCAGAACTGCATTTTTCACTTTTTAAACACATGTCTGATTTGCTAATAATGGCAATAACACCTACCTCTATGCACAATCATATTACTTACTTGTTTATTCCCCACCCCCCACCCCACCATACAAGTTACAGGAGATCAGAGAGCTGGGTCATCTGCTTCTCGCCACAGCCCCTGCACCCAGCCCAGTGGGCTCCAAGACTACTTCCTGAATGAATGGGTGAATGAACGAGTGAATGATAAGTGATAATAGCAACCCTTCAGGGGCACCTGCTCCAGGCAGGCACTGTCCATTATTTCACGTCCTCCTTCAGCTTCCCTTGAGGGAGGGGTGGTTGTTTTGGTTTTATAGAGGTTAGGAAATTTGCCCAAAATCTCAGACTCACTAAGGGGTGGAATCCAATTTCGAACCCAGCCCCTCTGACTCACACGCCATCCTCTTTAATACTAAGCACAATCTTGGCCACAGAGGGGCCTGGGAAAGACCGCCCACCCTTTTTCTCTTTCTCGGGATAAGAGTGTTTTCACAAGGGCCTTGGAGACCAGAGTCTAAAACTCTAACCTGCTCTGCTGAGCCCAGATCCAGCCCCACAGCCCCGCCTGGAGCCTCTGGCTTAGGTCAGGGTTCCTGTCCCACTTCTGTGGCCTGGGAACTCAGGGGAAAGGGCAATTAAATTAACGGGGTCACGGAAAGAGGAGGAGGGTGAGAAGCTGGTGGCCAAATCCAGAAAGGGCAGATTTCAATTTGCATAATAATTTTGTTAGCAACAATAGGCATCCAGGACATCTATTTAAAGGCTGTAATGTTAATTTAATGGGAAAAAAACTAATACAATTCCCCCAGAATTTTTCAATTAAATTAATGTGATGGGCTTTAATGGATAGCTTAAGTAGAGAGCGCGAATAGGAGAAATATTGCATAAATTATACATACATTTATATATATGCTACCCATATATATAATCTCTCTGCTCTGAGGTTTTGACATATGAGAGGCCCTGTGTTTAAATCTGGTAACGAGTTATAACTCTATTGCAAGTACAGTGACCCTTTTTTCATCCAAAGAAGGGGAGGGCTCCTCCCTGTGGGGTTTCTGCAAACCCCTTCCCTTCAACAACACACCAGGAGACTCGGGTCTTAAAGAAACAGAGGACTCAACAAACGATAGGCCACGGTAACACATACGTGCACAAAAAGTCAACGATATGAGAAATCTAGCAATGCAAAATCCTCTTCCTCGATCCCTGCTCCCTAAAGACATCTAATGGGACAGTAAATAAAATGGACTAGGTTTCAAGGACCACTTTACTTTCTCAAGCATGAGTTCATTCACACATCTCATTCAGTGAGTGTTTACTGAATAGCCACTAAATGCTGGACACTGTTGTAGGCGCTTCCAGGAATGTTATAGTGAACAATCAGATGTGACTCCTGACTCACAAAAAAATCCAGGATGTGTTCAGGTAAGCTCTTCATGCTTCCATTTTGTCACTTGTAAAATAAAGAGGATGACTGCAGAAGCCACGGGTTGGTGTCCAAGATGGTCCCCAATAATCTCACCACCTGGTTTTCACACCTTTGTGTGGGACTCTCCTGCAATGAATAGTGGAACCAGTAGGATATTGCAGAAATGGAGTGAGACTGCTAAGCCAAGGTCAAAGACATTGCAGCCTCCTCTTTCTTCTCTCTCTCTCTCCCTCTCTCAGCTCATTTGCTCTGAGGGAAGCCAGCCACCATGTTGTGAGGATGCTCAAGCAGCCCTAGGGGGACGTCAATGTGGAGAGGAATTGAGGCCTCCTGCCATTGGCCAGCATCATCTTGCCAACAGCCATGTGAGTGAGTCACTTGGAGCAGATCCTCCAGCCTCAGCCAAGCCTTCAGATGAGACTGCAGCCCCAGCTCCCACCCACTCTCTCTTGAGAGAGCAGGAGTCAGAACCACCTCGCTAACCATCTTCAGATTTCTGACCCACAGAAACTGTATGCGATGATAAATGTTTATTGTTGCTTTAAGCTTCCAAGTGTCAGAATAATCTGTAATGCACCAATAAATAGCCAATACAATATTCTCCCTTTTCAGCTGGCCTTGGGTGAAATCATGATGGAGGCAAAGTTGGTCCTCTTTTCAGGGTCTGCACCTGCTTCCCATTCACGTTTGTGCATCGTGTGCCCTTTCCTAAGGCCACACTCTCTGCTCCTTTGCTTAAGCTCTAAGCTGATGCACAGGCTCAAACCCTGGCTGACCATTCTCAGAGGTATTGTCATTTTAATTAAAGTCTTTCAAAAATCAAAAAGGGGGCTTCCCTGGTGGCGCAGTGGTTGAGAGTCCGCATGCCGATGCAGGGGACACGGGTTCGTGCCCTGGTCCGGGAAGATCCCACATGCCGCGGAGCGGTTGGGCCCGTGAGCCATGGCCGCTGAGCCTGCGCGTCCAGAGCCTGTGCTCCGCAACGGGAGAGGCCACAGCAGAGAGAGGCCAGCGTACCGCAAAAAAAAAAAAAAAAAAAAATCCAAAAGGATTTCAGACCCTAAGAAACGAAGGTCTCCAGGTGAAATCTCAGGAAACCAAGGAGCTGTTAGGTGATGGGAGCTCTTAGGGATCCTCACATCACTTCTCCCAGGGTCCCATGCTTTTTACTCAATTTCAGCAGCCAAAACAGAAAGGGCACACAAGTGCTTAACACTGACTCATTTCCAGTTTTTAGCATCAATCTTTGTTTCCGTGGGCAACTTGTCTCCCTCACAGGCTATGATGCTTCATGAACTGCTGATACAAAAGATAAATAGCTAAGTGAGGTTTCCATTGACTCAACTCCAAAATGGACCAGCAGTGAGCACCACTGAAGTCCTGGCCACACCAGTCCACAGAGGTGGCTGTGAACTTGCAGGGAGCCCCAGATTGAGTCTTGGCTCGTGCATGAACACGAGTGAGTCCACGCATCTCTCTGAGCCCATTTTCTCTTTCGTAAAGTGGGGATATTAATAGCTGTCTCACGCGGGTAGGAGGGAGCCTGGCACGTAGGAGGAGCTGAATGCACACTGCTCCTGTACAGCACCCCGTGGACAGCGTGGCAGGGGCAGCAGGAAAGAGCCTTTCCGCTCAGCATCCAGCCAACTACTTCACTGAACCTCACAAGAGCTGACACCGAAGTGAGACGGGGGGTCTGCTGTGCTTGATGGTGAGCACTCTCTGACTGCAAGCTGGACTCCAGAGGGCTGCCCAGCTACCAACAGCTCTGCTGCCCGCCAGTGCAGGTGGTCCCTCTGGGCTGTTTCCCAAGAGGGTTTCCCTCTGAGACTGACTGCTGAGTTGGCCCCTTTCCCGGGAGGCATGAGGGCAAGAGCAAGGGGAGTAGGGAAGCCAGAGTTCCACAGGGCAGAGTGCTATGCTCTCCCTGTTGGAATCGACTCCATCTGAAGCGGAGGCAGGCTGAGTCTCCATCGGGCAGCACATTTAGGGAAGTCACGGCAGGGCTGTCTCCAGAGCATCAGATCCAGGATGCCCGGGCCCTTCTCCTGGCTTGTACAAGCGAGGGTAAGAGAGCTGCCACTCTACGGAGCTGGAAGGATGTGATTTGAGGATTACCCTAGCCATCTCCACTACCGTATGGATAAAGTCTGTCTACAGGAAGAGAGAGGGGTGCACACAGCTCCTACTTCTTAACCGTTTCCTTCTCTTTTTGAGCAGGCAGCTGGGTCCTTGTCCTCTGCAGCACGGTTCATTACTGTCCGTGATGATCAACAGTAGAATCAGGATGAAATTCACTAGGCAAATGAGCACTAACACCTTGTCTTGTAAATGAAAGTGACCAGGTTGTGTTACAGAAATCAGACAGGTAGCCAGACAATGAAAGAATCAGTGAGTTTTCTGCCCTTGATAGGAGTTGCTCTTTGCAGTAGAGGCTGTGACAGAGTGATGATCATGATAGCACCTGTCAACTCTCCTCTCCATCCATGCATCGACTTGTTCACCTATCCATTCATCCATTCATGCATCCACCCATGCATCAATGCATCAGTCAACTGATCCAGCCAACCAGCCAGCCAGCCACCCATCTATTCATCTATCCACCACCTATTCACGTGTCTATCCATCCATTTATCCATGCGTCCATCCACCTATGCATGCATCCATCCATCCTCACATCCATCCATCCATCCATCCATCCACAGAACCACACAATCATTCACTAATTCATTCAGCAAAATTTTATGGAGTACCTAGGACATCCGTAGACCTATGAGAGATTCCCAATTCAATGCGCATTTACTGAGAGCCTACTCTGCCTGCTGTACTACATACTGATGTGCAAAGGGGAATAAACCAGGGGCCTTCAAGGAGTTTACAGTCTGGCTATGGGTGGGGGATAGAAAAGTAAACATCCATTAGAGTGAAAAGAGTCAAGAGAAACACAGAGGAGACCAAAGAACCCATGGTTCAAATTGGCCCGCAGCAGTGGGAATGGGGCTGCCCAGAGCCTTTTAGTCTCCACCCAGTCACCACTGTAAGTAACTGTGCATTTGCTGAAGAGTCAGCAAAGGGGCAGCAGAGATAACCCACCACTGTGTTTCACCTGACTAACACCTTTGAGGAGAATGAGTACGGTCCCATTCTCAGACATCGTGGTTCAGGTGGAGCTGACCCCACTCACCTGCTCCAGGTCTGGCCAAGCAGAGAACCAAATACTCTTGGTTATAGGAATAGGTTCTGGGGTGTGGGCAGCAAGCCCTCCTAGGGACCTTGGTGGGAGCCTGGGGAAAGGGAAGACTCTCCTTTCAGCGCTGGTGAGTCTGGAGCTGCCAGAACCATGCTTCCCACCACAGAGCAAGTGTGTCTGAAAATGATGCCAACACAAGAGAAGAAGGACCGAGAGGAGGAGAGAGGGAGGACGAGGACAGCGTTGTTTGGCCTCCTGGATCCAGCTGTGTCTCCTCTGATACATGAGCCAATAAATTCTTCTTATGGCTTCAACAGTCTACAGTGGTTTCTATCACATACAACCTAGAGTCCCAGAGAACACACTTGGGAACATTCAGAAGTAAGACCCGTGTCCATAGGAGTAGGAACTGCTCCATCAGGTAGCTTTGCTTGCATGTTGGGAGATAAAACAGTGGAATGGTAGGTGGGTGGATGAGTTGATGAATTGATGAATGCTGTCTTGATCACCAGTTAGTCGCAGCCTCATATATAAAGAGCAGCTCCTATCGAGGACAGACAGGGTTCACTGACTCTCTTCTCCAGGAGAGTGGTGACCTAGATTTTCGTTTTAGCCCTGCCCCTAATCTGCTGTGTGATCTTGAGCTAGTGACTGTCCCTCTCTGGGCCTCAGATGCCTCAACTGCAAAGTGACGGAACTATATGAGATCCACATTACTTGAAACATAATCAGAAGAACAGTAGTCTTTTGAAATGAAATGGAAAAATTATTTACATATGTGTATGCTTAGGAACTGTGATGAGTTAAATTGTGTCCCCACCCCACCCCCCAGCCAAAGAAACACTGAAGTCTTAACCGCAGACTTTCAGAGCGTTCCCTTATTTGGAAATAGAGTAATTGTAATTAGCTAAAATAAAGTCACAGTGGAGTAGGGGAGGCCCCTAGTCCAGTATGACTGGTGTCCTTATAAGATGACAGCCATGTGAAGACAGACACACAGAAAGAAGGCCTTATGGTGATGAAGGCAGAGATCACAGGGACGTAGCTACAGGCCAAGGAATGCCAAAGACTGCCGGAGACTGCCGGAAGCTACAAAGAAGCAGGGAAGGGTCCGTCCCTAGAGACTTCATGGCTCTTCTGCCATCCTGATTTCAAACTCCTAGCCTCCAGAACTGTAAGACAACAAACTTCTGTTGTTTTAAGCCCCCCAGTACATGGTGCTTTGTTATGGACGCCCTAGGGCCCTGCTAAAGGAGTCAGGACATCTGCTAATTCTGTACGGCGCACCCCCTCAGAGACCACCAGTCATAGTCTTGCATTAAAAGCTCTAAGAAGGGGCTTCCCTAGTGGCACAGTGGTTGGGAATCCACCTGCCAGTGCAGGGGACACAGGTTTGAGCCCTCGTCCGGGAAGATCCCACATGCTGCTGAGCAACTAAGCCCGTGCGCCACAACTACTGAGCCTGCGCTCTAGAGCCCGCAAGCCGCAGCTGAGTCCATGCGCCACAACTACTGAAGCCCACGTGCCTGGAGCCTGTGCTCCACAACAGGAGAAGCCACCGCAATGAGAAGCCCGCTCACCACAACGAAGAGTAGCCCCCACTCGCCGCAACTACAGAAAGCCGGCGTGCAGCAATGAAGACCCAACGCAGCCAAAAATAAATAAATAAAAATTTAAAAAGAAAAAAAATAGCTCTAAGAAGTCCTCCAGAAAAGACTCACTTAAACGCATCTAAGCCAGCATTTCCACGACCTCTTTGATTACTGCTAAGATTTGATGATCTCTAAGATCAGTTCCAACTGTGACTTTGAGGGATTGCTCTTAAAGTTAATCATCTCAAAAGGAGAAGACATGGGTAGGAAGGGGTCAGACAGGGAATGTGGATAGGTCGAGTCAAACTATCATCCTTTTTATATTTTAATTTTTTTAAGAATCCACGTATGTGGTTTAAAAATATTCAAACAGTAAAAAAAAAAAAAAAAAAAAAAAAAAAGCTGTACAATGAAAATAAATCTCTCTTCCACACCTCTCCCCCAGGCCGTCACAAGATACGGCTCCCCATTCTCTTATTTACGCACCCGGAGGTAATTCTATGATACATAAGCACATATACCGATGTGCTCCTTGTTTTGCACAAATGGTAGTCTACTATATTGACTGTTTCCCACAGCGCTTTTTTTTAACTTAACATATCCTACAGATTTCTGCATCAGCAGATACAGAGCAGGGTTTCTCAGTCGTGGCACCACTGGTACTGTGGGCTGCGTAACTCTTCACTGTGGGGTCTGTGCCATGCATTGTGGGACGTGTAGCAGCATCCCTGGCCTCCACCCCCTACATACCAGTAGTGCTGCCCCTCCCCCTTCAGTTGTGACAACCAAAAATGTCTCCAGACTTGGACAAATGTCCTTCAGGGGGTAAAGCTGACCAGAGTGAGAACTACTGATATAAATCTACCTCATTCTTCCAATTGCCATCCAGTCTTCTGCTGCATAATTTACCCACCCAATCCCTTTCTGGAGGCCACTTAGGTTGTTTCTGGTCTTTGGTTAGTATAAACAACGTCATAATGAATATTCTTGCACATGTGTCTTTGGCCCAAAAACACAAGTTTAACTGTTGGCTAAATCTGTAAGACGTCTTGTTCACCACTCAGTAAATATTGGTTAAGTAAACATATGAATAGAAGGAGAAGAATGGGAACTGCGAGCTTCCAATTCCCATCTTTTCCGCTAAGTGGGGTAAATGCTGCCTATGGTTGGAGGAAATGAGGCCAAGGCAGAGAGAGAAACAAGCACCAAGAGATGGAGTTCTCATCTAAGCCCCTTGATCCAGTCATGCCTGAAGCCAGAGCCTCCTGGATTTGCCCATTCTGTGAGTTAATGTATTTTCTTTATGGCTTAAGCCTGTTTGAGCTGGGGTTTTGTAACCTATAACTAAAAGACTCCTGGGTGTCAACAGAAGCAACAGGAGTACCTCCAAGAAGCCTGTCCTGACCCAACCCTCTTCTCTGGGCTCCTACAGACCCTGTGCTGTGTGCACTCAGTCAAGTACTTCCTCTGTGAGAGTCACTGTCCCCTCACAGGTCTCCTCACCCCTCTGTCCACAGCCCTTGCCCAGACCGGATACTCAGAAGGCTCTGTTGGATGAATGAGTGTGAGTACCATATGACTTGCAGCCTCAACACCTCCGCTAAGTGAGGGCTCAATAAATCCATGCAAGGAGGCTTCTGGCAGCAGAAGAATCCTCTTAACTCGATTCTAGAAGCTCTGCCAATGGAGCAAAACAATACCCACTCCAGGGCACGAGGCTGTGCAGGGAGGAAGGGGTACCTAGGGGTGAGGGGCTGCCTTCCAGGAATCTTCGCTGTCCCGAGCCACTCACTGGACGTCACTGGGCAAATGGCCCCTGAGGTCTCTGACTGCGCTTAAACTTTCCACTCACTTCCAGAACAGGTTTGGCTTCACTGGGAACCATCCTGCTTCGGCAAATCATGCCCCACCTGCTGCAAACAAAGTACACCATTTATGTCATCAACGTTTATAAAGTGCTCTGAGTGTCTTGGACAAGAGCCTCCACACAAGCACAAAGCTTTACAGGCCAGCAGAAAGGACTAGAATCTCCTTCAACAGCTTCCAATCTGTAAAGTGGCCCAAACCCATGCCAGTTCACGCAAGAGGATCCCGAAAGATCGAAAGACTAAGGAGGGAGGAAAGCAACAAGCATGTGTGCTAAGTGCTAGATGCGTTCACACACATTCCATATTGTAAAATGAGCACCTACTGTGTGCAACGCACTGGTCTAAGCGTTGGTCTAGGTGTTCAGCAGTGAACAAAAGCATTCATTCTAGTGGGGGTGGGGCAGGCAAAGAAAGAAAGGAGTCATTTCAACTACAAATAAATGTTATAAAGAAAAGAGAGGGCTTCCCTGGTGGTGCAGTGGTTGAGAGTCTGCCTGCTGATGCAGGGGACACGGGTTCGTGTCCTGGTCTGGGAAGATCCCACATGCCGCGGAGCGGCTGGGCCCATGAGCCATGGCTGCTGAGCCAGCGCGTCCAGAGCCTGTGCTCCGCAACGGGAGAGGCCACAGCAGTGAGAGGACCGCATACCACAAAAAAAAAAAAAAAAAAAAAAAAAAAAAGAAAAGAGAACAGGGACTTTCCTGGAGGTCCAGTGGTTAAGACGCCTTGCTTCCACTGCAGGGGTCATGGGTTCGATCCCTGGTCAGGGAACTAAGATTGCACAAGCTGTGTGGCATGGCCAAAAAAAAAAAAAGAGAGAGAGAGAACAGTGAGGATGGTATAAAGAAGGTCTCTGGAGAGGTGCTCCTTGAGGCTGGGAAATCACTTCTGTCACCTGCTCGATCCCCACAAGCACTGGACATCACTGTCCCCATTTTATGAAAGAGGAGGCTGCAGGTAAGACAGCACAGTGACCTGCCACAGTCACACAGACAGTCAGAGCATGCTGTATTAAGGGTACCTGGGATTCGTTTTCAGCAGGTTTGATAAGACACTCAAGACACAGAAATGACTGTCATGAAGTAAGAAGTGTACTGTACTCATAGATCCCTAGAAACAGGAGGCAGGGCCCAGCATGCAGGGTCACATGGGGAAGCACCAGGGTCAGTCAGGAGGCAGAGGCAGTAAGGGAAAAATACAGGCAAGAACTTTTATTGTGGTTTCTCCTGGAAGGAACGGGTGAGGCAGGGTAAACAGGCTCAAGAGGAGCTAGTTTGAATAATCTCAGCAAGATCCGGGGCATGGGGGCTGTGCCCAAGTTGTGTGTCCTGCGGTGATTAGGGCAGGTAGACAGTGGCTCAGAGGGTGAGAGCCCCATCAAGAAGAGGGTTGGAGATGTGAGCTTTGGATTGGTTGGTCTGCATTTGAAAGGCGTGCTTCCTGGCTAGTTGTTCACTATCTCTAGGAACTGGCTAAGTCCAGGAGGAGCAGTCCCTCCCTGGGTGGCAAGGTTCCAAGATGTTCAAGGCATCAGAATATAGAAAATAAGACACAGTTAATACACAGACTCAGCCTGGGGCTCAAGCTGCCCCCTTGGCTGCCCACAGTCACTGCAGGGACCAAGACCCTACTAAAAGGGACTCTCCACCTGTGGGAAGGACGCAACAGGTTGGGTTCAGCTACATATGGAAAGAGCAGTGTTGCTCTTGTGTCACTTAGACACTATCTTGGCATGGGCTCATTAATCCTCATAATCCTGCAGGCAGAAGGGTAAAACGAGATAGAGAGAGGCCCTTAAACTGTGAAGCTAATGAAAAGGAAAATGAGTTTGTGCTGGGATGCCCAAGAATTGTTTTATTTTCTTATAAATTCTGCCCCATTTCAATTCAGAGCTTTTTGTCAAGAGCAAAGGACAGAGAAGGTGGTGTCCTTGATTAAAACAACACAAATACTGTTTTCAAAAATGTAGCTGGCTGGTGCCCATGTTGTTTTAATTTGCTGAGACCAGATTGTCCAGCCCTCGTGGATTTGATCCCAGACAGGCTCGTTTGACTTATTCAGAGAAAAACTCTGTTTTCAGCCACAAACTGTACGCCTCACCCTGGCCAAATATGTTGCAATCCTTCCTAACAGTTCTTGTCCAGGAATCCCAAGCCCACCTTCTGGATCCCATTTCCAGATGTTACTCGTATGTCCTCCACATGCCACTGACCCCAGGAGGAGACCACAGAGCTGGTCTAGGTTTACCCTCAGAGTAAAAACAGGAAAAGGTACAAGCATATGGTAGGTACTCCATAATTGTTTGCTGAGTGAATGAGTGAGCAATTGGATGGATGGATGGATGGATGGATGAACAGATGGATGGATGAGTGGTAGATGGATGGATGAGTGGTAGATGGATGGATTCATGGATGGATGGATACATGGATGGGTAGATAGATGGATGGATGAATGAGTGGATGGATGTGTGGAAGCATGCATGCATTTTCTTTAGCCATTCATTCATTGATGGCTTTGGGCTTTAGGCTTGGTTCAAGTTTTACCAGGCTGGTAAAAAGAATTTTCTCTCTCTTTTCCAGTGAAATGTTTCTCCCCATATTGACTAGAAGAGCTCTCTCTCTTTTTTAAAGGGGCTACCTTCTTCCTCAAGAAAATAAAAATAGAGCTACCATATGACCCAGCAATCTCACTGCTGGTTATAAATCCAAAGGAAATGAACTCAGAATCTTGAAGAGATATCTGAACTTCCATGATCACTGAAGCATTATTCACAACAGCCATGATATGGGAACAACCTAAGTGTCCACTGACAGATGAATGTCTAACGAAAACGTGGCATATTTACACAAAGGAATATTATTAGGCCATAAAAAAGGAGATCCTGCCATTTGCAACAACAAGAAGACATTATGCTGAGTGAAGTAAGACAGACACAGAAGCACAAATATTGCATGGTATCACTTATGTGTGGAATCTAAAAACGTCGCTCTTGCAGAAGCAGAGAGTAGAATGGTGGCTGCCGGGGCTGGCTGGGGAGTACAAGAAACGGGGAGGTGTTGGTCAAAGGGTACTAACTTACAGTTTGAAGATGAGTAAGTTCTGGGGAGCTATTTAATAATACTGCTGGTTAATAGTACTGAATTGCATACTTGAAATTTGCTAAGAATGTAGATCTTAAGTGTTCTCACCACACACACAAAATCGTGACTATGGAAAATAGAAGAATCCACCTCTGTCTCTTTCATTTTATTCTTTTCCCTCACTTTATGCCTTCAAACAAGCCTGGCAGCACGGAGAACATAGGGAGCTCGTGAGGACAGTCTCTCCTTTAAAAATGACCATGATCTCACTCCTCCTCCCACCCCCGTGGAAACTGGAGCACGGCTCAAGGAGACCTGCTGTCACAGGATCCTGCTTATGGGCACAAAAGCCGGGAAATTTCAGAGCCAGTCTGGGCCAGGGGAGGCCAGAGCTCGTGAGCTGGGCTTAAATGATTCTTCCAGACTGCAGAGAAGAGAGTGGCCTGCCCGCCGGCCAGCCTGCCCAGCGGCAAACAGGAAATCCCAGAATTTATAGATGACCCCGTCACAAGGCAAATGTTTTGGAACAAATTGTTCTTCTTTCTAAATCCTTGTTTTCCACAAGTTTTTCTTTCTGGATTCCCCCCTCCTTTCCACCTTCCCGCCGTCCTTGTTAAACCGGGGCCACAGCGCCACCTGCTGCCTGACATGGGCAGCAGGACTCCACTGGGCCCGGCCCTGGGTCCTGTCCCCAGCTCCCCTGCCCTACAATGAATGGGTGGGAGAGTGGCTTTCTGGCTCCTGTCCCGAGAGTTTGTGCTTAAGATCACGTACCAAGCGCAAGAGAAGTGTTCTGTGGTTCCTATGTGACCTGAAGACTTGCAGCAAACTCTCCCCACCGCACGTCCTTTGGGAGAGCCAAGACTGGCAGAAAAAGCAAGTCATGTGGCATCACTGTCCAAGGCCAGGTCTCCACTCCCAGCACACCAGCTGTGCCAGCTTTGGCCAATCACGTCAACCCAAGGAGCCCTGATTTCTTCTGGACTCAACTGCAGCTACTTCGCCAGGTGGTGTGGAAAACATAGGTGCATATGCCTGGCCCACAGAAGATGCTTCAATAACATTGGTCTCCTTTCTCTCCTATTTGGAGTGCTGCTCACTGGGAGGGAACAGCCTGGAGAGTCTTAGAGGAAAAGGCTGGACCTCAGAAAACTGGCATGTCTCTCTCCTTACAAGAGTGAGAGCTCCACACAAGCACACCACACCAGGGAACACGATGAGCCTCAGCAGAGCCCCCACTTGTGAGCTGAGTGACCCTGGATGGGTTGCTTTTCCCTCTTCAGTCTGTTTCCTCCCCTGTATCTGGGACAGTAGTTGTACCCATACCACGAAGCTTGCTCCGAGCATTGAAATGAAGGCACATCCAAAATTTAGCAGAGGGACTTGCAGGTAGTAAAATCCCCCACGACCCTAGCTACAATCATTATTATGAGACGAACACAGTGCCTGACACATACTAAGCATTCAGTTAATGAATGAATGAAAACATCAGAGGACAGAAGGCAGAAGACTTTGGTTAGTTATAGACCAGGCGCCCACGTGCCATGAGACACTAAACGTCACTGTGCCTGATCCTCCTAATCCAGAAACGTTTCTTTATTGAGTATAGGACCCTCTGCCCGGGACCTCAGTTTTTCCACCTGTCAGATGGGCATGACATCCATCCTCTCTTTTTCTCAGAGATACAAAGGGGATCTGTCCAGGGCTGTGTGTGAAACTGCTTTGAAAAGTTTAAAGAGTGTAGGAAGGAAGGAAAGCTTTATTTTCATTTAGAGTGGTTCCATGTGCCTGGTGGCTTCACCCTCATCCTCCAAGGATTCCTGGGGTTCTCTGGGGTATGTGGGATTTCTCTTGACACAGAGTGGTAGCCATATCCCTGAGCCCTGACTCACTGCGGGGGCGGGGGGTTCAGATGAGTTTTATACTATTTACAAAGGCTGGGCTAAGTAACTCTTTTGCTACTGACACAAGTTGAATACACTCCAAGAAGTGAGTTCCCTCTCCAGGAAAGCTCCTCCTCTAACCCAGAGAGAGAGTAATACACAGCGCGTCTCCAATATGGCAACTAGTTGGAGTGATTCATGGCAGGTGGATCAGGTGACATCAGGAAGCAAGGCTGGGGACACCTTGGGCACCATGATGGAGAGTCCCAAGCTAGTTTGGAGGGCCCTAGGGAGCCACAGAGGATTCACAGGCAAGGGAGGAACATGTCCAGAAAGAGAATTCAGGCAGCTGCATGAGGGATAAATTACAGCAAGGACTACAAGTTCCTTCCATGCCATGTGGCCTAGAGGTAGGATAATCAACCATCCTGGATCACCCAGGACAGAGGGAGTTCCTGGGACATGGGATCTTCCGTTTTAAAACTAGGAAAGTCCCTGGGACTTCACCGTGGTCCAGTGATTAAGACTCTGCACTTCCAATGCAGGGGGCATGGGTTTGATCCCTGGTCCGGGAACTAAGATCCCACACGCCATGCAGCACAGCCAAAAAAATAATAAATAAATAAAATTAGTAAGTTAACATTAAAAAAAGAAAAACTAGGGAAGTCCCGGGACAAGTTGGTCACCCTAATTCAGTGCAAAAAGCACCGCCTGGAGTTGTGCAATACTGATTCCAACTCCTGCCCTGTAAGGCGTGCTTTCCCCCACCTCCTCACCTGCTCTCACAGATAACCTGTCTCCTGTCCCTCACTTCTATTCTGCCGAGCAACGACTAGTTTATTGAATTAATACATAGGGATGGATTGCATGCTTATCCCTTCTAGGTAATCTCTGTGCATTTAAACAAAGGCCTCCTGGAAACAGTGTTTGATCCAGTGGAGTGACTCTAACCATAAACATTTTTAACCCAGGCGAGGTGGGGAAGACTTAGGGGCAGTAGGAGGGGGGTTGCCTGCATCACATCCCCCACATCCTGTCAGCGGCTACCTAGTTTACCTTGCACAGAGCCAGCTCTGTCGTCCTGGCTTTCCATTCACCCTCCTCCCCTGCCAAGCAAGCCTGCAAGAGCCTGGCCTGCTTAAATATTCTGTAAATAATGCTGACTACAGAACTTTATAGATAGACTCACAGAATCATAGCAATAGGATCACAGAATGTCAGAGTAGAAACAGATGCTAGACATCATAGAGTCCAGGGTCAGAAAATACACTGCACTCATGCTGCCACTTCCCCCTGCCAAGCCCATGGCAGACATCGCTAATCAATCATGACACTGTCTAGCTGAGCTTGTTTGTAGCCTTAGAATCCTTCAAGGCGTTCCAGGAAGCAACTACCAATTAACTCAGATCTACTAATAATAGCTAAGGTTTATTGAATACACTTACTGTATTCCTTTTCCCACACCCTTTCTCACAAGTACCACCTGAATCACTAATTGTTTGCCGGGCCCTTTATATCAGGGTTTCTCAATCACAGCACCACTGATATTTGGGCTGGATAATTCTTGGTTGTGCGGGGCTGCCCCGTGCACCCCTGGCCTCTATGCACTAGATACCAGTAGCACTGCCCCCCGCCCCAGTCATGACAACCAAAACTGTCTCCAGGCATTGCCAAACGTCCCGGGGTGGGGGGGATGGGGGACAAAGTCGCTTCTGGTTGATAACTATTTGTTTATAGATTTTCTCTGATCTTCATAACTCCTCTAGATTTTTATTTTACAGATGAAGAAACCAAGGCCAAGAAAGGACCCAAGACTAGTTGGTGACAAAAGCAGGATGCAGGGCCCAAATTCTCCTCCAAGGGCTCTTCCTCCTCCAGCCATTCGGGAAATTCCGTTCAGCTCATTGTCTTTGGCTGCGAATTCCCGGGGGAAGGAATGGAACCTGCAAGGCTGAGAAAAACCAGATGCCTAATCGATGCTCCTGCATTTGACAAGGGGCTGGAGGTGGACGAGGCCTGATGCCGCATGGCAAACATCTCAGGCTCTTCTCCCCTGAAAATGGCTCTGGGTGCAGAGGCAGCCCGGGGGAGAGGCTATCTGGGAGCCTGTGATGCTTGAAGTGGCACGGAGGCTGTTAGAAAAGAGGCAGCACTATTACTAATAATACCCTCCTTCCCGTGAACGTTGACAGGGCTCTCCCCACTTCATGGGAAGCACAAGAAATGTGGCTTTGCCCCCAGAGGTTTGGGACTGAAATCCTGACAGTTTGGACATACAGCCCGTGGGCAATGTTTCCCTTCTCCGGGGCCTGTGTCTGTGCCAAGAATTTCTAACAAAGGGGGGGAAATTAATTAATTTTAAAAACCCTTAAAAAAAAAGGCTCATGCAACTGACTGGTAAGAAACTGTCCATTTTTCTCCTTGGTAGCGATCAAAATGTCGCGAGTTTCTACACACGTATTTTACAGACGTTCCATAAATCCTCTCGTTGTGCTTCTTCCCTATAAGTGAGGTCCCCTGGGAGGTCATTGAGTTTCTTCACTACATGTATTCAAGAGAAAATTGGATGTAACACTTAGAGAAGGCAGTGGTCGGGGGAGCAGGGGTGGGGGTGGGGTGGGGTGGTGGAGGGTGTCTGAGGAGAGAGTACAGACTGAAAGTTCAGGGCCAAGGACAGCGACACCCCTTGTCTTGGAAATTCCTGACATTTCCAAACCGTCTTTGGCTTCTAGTGCACAAATAATCTCTTTGTGCTATCTTTTTATCCCTTTTACGTATTTATTTCCAACTACAAAAGTAATACTTTTTTTGCACAAAATCTGAAAAGGGAGAGGAAAGTAGAAAGAAACAAAACAGGTCTCCCCCCCCGCACCCCACCCCGCCAAAAAACCCCACCTCGGATCCCAAGGTTTCTTGCTTTGTTCTGTTTTGTTTTGAAGATTTTCCTGGGCAGTTTGATAGCATCATTTCAGCCACGGGGGTCCCACTTTCAGTGTGTGTGACAGTCACCCAGGGAGCTTGTTAAAACTGCAGAATCCCCAAGCCTGTACTCCCAAGGGTGGGGGGTTGTAGGTCAGGGGTGGGTCCCACAGATCTGTGTTTTAATAAAACCCTTGCTTGACTCTGATGTGGGCGGACATTGGACCACACTTTGAGAAATAATGAGTTTCAGGTTTTTCAGACCCTCGGCAAATCAGAGATGCGAAAATCCAGATTTAAAACAAAAATCGGGGTGGGGGGGGCCGAGGATTTGTTTTCTGGAAGGGCTTGGCTTAAATAGGCATTTCCCTTAGTGCCGTTAACATATGATTCCGTTCACACTCGGTGATTCAGCGACGCAGCCAGGACTTCATCTGCGGCACTCTGGGCCAATACGGCAAAACGCCACCTTTTTACAGAGCAGCGGTGACACCCATCTGCTCAAATAAATTAACGTTTCCATCTCAAATAACTCATTTGGCTGGATCATCAAGGTTACACGCCAACTCAGAGACAGGGGAGGAGGTGATGCAGGGGATGGGTGGGGGGCAGGAGAGGCATTTTGCAATGTATAAATTGCAACACCGCTGCATTTTTATAGCCAAAGGGTGCGGGGGGGGGGTGAACACAGTTATAGTGTAAATCACAGGCACCCGGTTACTGTCTTCTTCCATAATTCCCACTGATGCCTTGGGGTAGGTCATAGCCAGGGCTGCATCAGCTGATGGGTGCAGAGAGCTGGGGCTGATGTTCCTGTGCAAGACACTGTGTGGAGTATGCATGAGCATGTGTGTGTGCACACGTGCATGTGTGTGCATGTGTGTGTGTTTTGGGGGGACAGTATCGCGAAGTGGGGATTGTTCTAGACAATAAGATCAAGAAGTTCAGTGAAGGGCACAGAGTACGTAGTGGAAAGGTATTTCTTTTCTTTTTTTTTTAACTTTGTACTTTGAAATAAATTTAGAGTTGAAGAAAAGTTTCAAAAATAGTACAGAGATTTCCCGTATATGCTTCACCCAGCTTTCTCTACTGATAACATCTTACACAACTATTGCACAAGGAGCCAAACCAGGAAACTGACATCGGCGCATCACTGGTATTAGCCTACAGGTCCTATTCCCATTTCACTAGTTTTTCCACTCATGTCTTTTTTCTGGTGAGCAGGTACTTTCAAGTCAGAGAGATTTGGGTATGAATCCCAGCTCTGTCACCATGAAATTGCCCAAGCCCTACCATCTCTCGGAGCCCTGGTTTCTGCCCCATAAAATGGGAGATGACCATCTCCACCTAATAGCATCCTGGTTACGACTGCATGCAAAACTGTGTGTCCAAAGCTCAGCACGGAAGTAGGCACCCATGTTTGTTTTCCTTTCCCAACCTCTTTCAATGGAGCACACGCCATCCTCAAGGACAAACCTGGACATTTGCATAAATTCCTGTTGGACCAGCTTGACTTAATCTCAGCTGCTGGATCAAGTGGCTCTGTTTTGGAAAAGAAAAAAAGAAAAGACAGGAGGCGAGGAAATTAATTAGGAAGCCATTGCAATAACTCGTGTAAGCTAAGTCTGCACAGTGGCAGCAGAGAGGGAGGGAGAGGAAAAGTTTAATAAACATTTCAAATGCAGAATAAAGAGGAGTGGATGACGGTTTGGATGTGGAGAGGGGAAGTGGGAGGAGCCTACGATGAACAGATTACACTTCTGAATGACTGCTAATCTCTTTCACTGAGATGAGCAAGAGGGAAGCAGCTCAAGGGAGGAGAGAGGCCAGAAGCAATAGTAACCCTGACCAGCACTTGCTGAGTGCCTGCTGTATGCCTGCCAGGCACTGCACTTAGCGCTTTCCGAGACCGATGTCGCTGAATTCTCTTAATAACCCAAGAAAATTGTGACACAGAGAAATTAAGTCACTTGCCCACATACTTTTTTGGGGAAGTATTAAAACAAAGTACCTGTAGGCAGCACCGGCTACATAATTTGCAGGACTCATTGCAAAATATAAATGAGAACACCTTGTTCAAAACGTATTAAGAACTTCAGGACGGTGAGAGGCAAACATTAAACCAAGCACGGAGTCCTTCTGAGAGTGGGGCCCGGTGTGACCAAACAGGTCTCAGGCCCTGCTGCAGGAAATCTATATGAAGGCAGGCATGAAGAAAGACTTTGAGACAAGAAGAAAGCTAAGAGAAAAAAAAAAGGAAGAAGAAAGCTAAGGAAGAACACGGACGGCCACACTCACTGCAAGCCGCAAGAGAAACTCACAAGGAGTAGCCGGCAAGTAGAAGCAGGAAGAGGAAGACGCAGTCAGAGCCACCGGGGTTGAAGGAGCCCCTCTGTTTGCCAACTGGGACACTGCTGTTGGCTTCGGAAGCCCAGCTTCTCGGGAGGCGGGGAGGCAGAAGCCGACTGCATTACACAGTGGGCTGAATGGAAGTGCGGGAGCCGCAGGGCAGCCCTGGCATTCTTATCTCAAGAAGTTCTCCCCTTGCCAAGATCAGAGGGCAAGTTTGTGGCACCACAAAAGTGATTTAAAAAAAAAAATCAAACTGCTGAAAGACTGCTTCTCATTTGGGTCCCCTGGGCGCTAGGAAATGCCTTTTTCCTCCTTCTGCTCTTTCTCCTCCCACTTAGCCTCACAAATGTTTGGCTGACTCCATCCTTAAATTGTGGCCGGGGACTGGAGCAGAAACGCCTTTGAGGATTCTTGCACAGCAACCACTAAAATCTCTTTCTGGGGACTCAAGTGTTGCCAAGGCTTCAGTGTGGCCAGGGGGGCTTAGATCCGGGAATGGGCTACTTTCCTTTGTTTGGACAATTGCAACCAGGAGGGACAAATCATCATGGGCTGTTTATTTATAGATATTGGCTGGGCTGTTGGTCTCATTCCGAATAAAGATACTAAAAGGAAAAGAGGCAGCTCGTAGCTCCTAGACTCAGCCTCACAAAAAGAAACTTGCCTTCCATTTCAAAGCCTCCTGTTTTCAGCGTTATCCTCCTGAATGTCTTCACTCCCCTTTTCCTTCCTAAGCCGTAGAGTCCCCAAACTGTTGGAAGCTCCCCCAAATGACTGGCCTTCCACCCAAGGATGTAGATCAACACTGACATTGGCACTGAACCCCTAGACTTCCCATGACTGGTTAATTCCTGAGCCTAATAATAATCGGTGTTTTCAGGAATTTGTATGTTTCTAAAGTCACAGGACTTGTCCGTACCACAGCGAAAGTTTAACTTTTTAAAAAACAGACTTCATTTTTGGAGCAGTTTTAGGTTCACAGCACAACTGAGTGGACAGTATAGAGAGTTCCCATGTGCCCCGCCCCACCAACACACACAGCCTCCCCACTATCCACGCCTCCCGTCACAGTGGGGCATTTCTTACAGTCGATGAACCTACACTGACTCACCATCACTGCCCAAGTCCATAGTTGACACAAGGTCCTCCCTTGGTGTCGTACACTCTATGGGTTTGGACAAATGAATAATGACATGTATCCACCGTTACAGGATCATACAGACTATTTTCATTGCCCTGAAAAGTGCTTTGCGCTCCACCTGTTCATCCCTCTCAATCCAACTGCTGGCAACCACTCATCTTTTTACTTTCTCCATAGTTCTGCCTTTTCCAGAATGTCATATAGTTGGAATCGTATAGTATGTAGCCTTTTCAGAGAAAAGTTTAATTTTAACTTTTAAAATGCATGCTTAATGTGGAAAAACCCAACTGCACAGAAGTAGATGCCATTTCTGGTGTGAACTGGTCTGTGCTATGCTATGTTGCAGCCCCCAAATCTCAGTCACTCCTAACGAGTCCATTTCTCAATTATACAAAGTCTGATGCAGGACAATGCGGATTCCCCCAGCCTCAGCCCATGGAATCAGAGTCACTGCAACAAAGGGGAGAGTAAAGTAAAAAAGCTCCCACCTGCTTCTAAATACCTCCACCCAGAAGGGACACACAGACACACTCACTCCAACGGCCAGATGAGTCACTCAGCCCCTATCAGACCACATGGAGAAGAGGAAACGGATGTGAACACAGGGCTATGCAGTGAGCATGACCATCTCTGCCACAGACTGAAAGTTATCTCCAAGCCCCGATCCCCCTCTGCAGAGGTAACTAGTTCCTGGTAACAGCTGGGTCGGTATCCTTCCAGATCGTCCTCTAATATATGCGCATTTATGTACGTTGCTCATAACCTACTCTACTACCCAGTCACGTGTGATACGTAAAACTTCTTCTTTTACATAAATGGGACGGTACTTTGCCTGCATTCTTGCAATATACTTTTTTTTCACTTGACAGTGTATCTTGCGCATCCACTGCAGTAGAGATGAGTTTAAATGTGATTTAACAATAAAACAGTGACAGTAAACTGTTCTCTCTGGTGCTCTCTGCTCTGGTTGTGAGTTCCCGGGCCACAGGGATAGCATCTCATCACTGGTGCCATTAACTGGGGCTTTCTTGTTTACTAGGTGTGGTGCTAAGTGACTTACCCACTCCCAAAAATGCCAGAAGGTCGATGACATTATCAACTCCCTCCAGTGTTCAGACGATGTACCTGTAGTTCAGAGAGGTAAAGAAATGTCCTATCCAAGGTCACACAGCTGGTGAGTGGCAGGAGGCAACCTACTGGACCCCAGAACTTGGGTTTTCTCCTCCTTCTTGCCTGTGGTGCATCTTCGAAGCCTCAGTGCCTACCCTGGTCTTAGTACTTGATAGGTGCTAAGTAGTATTTATTGAACAAATGGCTAAGAGGTGCGCAAAGACTGAATGGAATCCCCAAAACTATTTGGAAATGGCTGTAGGCACCTATAGACTTACTGCCACTATCAGTCTCCAGACTCTTAAATATAATGTGTACTTGTATTCGTATTCTGATGATACTACAAATTCCATGTGTTTCCTGCTAAGTACCTCCAGCTCCCACCAGCACAGGGTGAGAGCATCTCACCGTCCTGCTGGGAACCCCCAGGCTCCCTCGTACTTACACTGAAACCCCCAGTCCCACCAGGCAGTGTGCCCCCACTCTGCTCACAGATTTCCTTCACTCCTCTGTGTCTCTGCTCAAATGTCTCTCTCCAGAGGCCTTCCCTGACCCCTACCTTGAAGAACACACTCTGTCTTCTCCAAGCGAGGGGTCCTCAGCCTCAGCACTAGAGACATTTGGGCCAGACAATTCTCTGTGGTGAGGGCTGTCCTGTGCATTGTAGCATGTTGAGCAGCAACCCCGGGCCCTCCCCACCAGATGACAGTGGCACCCCTACACACACACACCCAGTTGTGACAACCAAAAATGTCTCCAGACATTGCCGACTGTCCCCTGGGGGCAAAGCCTCCCCCACTGAGAACTCCTGTTCTAAGTGATTAGCATGTACACAGCAAGCTCTCAAAAAAGGTCAAAAAGATGAACCTCTTCTAAGAGGCTAGCATAGCCCCTCTAAAGAGGCATTTCTCTGTGTCCTTCTGGAAACGACCCAGACCACTAAACATGGCAGCCCTAGAAGGAACCTAGGACTGGTCTTCTGTTAAACAGAATTAGACCTAAGCAAAGATCCTCTGTGAAAAGACTTTCTGGCATGTACAGGGGGGAAATGCTCAGGTTTTCTCTTTGCTTCCTAACTAGCCACAGAAGGGGAAATGAATAAGGGAAGCATGCTCATTCTTCATTATAGCCTCCAAGAATTCCTGCCTGGACTTCTCACTCAGAAACCAGGTAGGGGCTGCTGACAGGAGCAGCTGGGCTAAAAGGCAGGGAGCCAAGGGCTGGCTTAAAACTCTTTCCAGGTCTACTCCAGAATAAAGTTGTCTCTCTCTATATAACTAACCCAATTCCATGGTTAAGAACACAAGTTCGGAGTGAGCCTGAGAAATTCATGCTGTAAATGAATAGCTGAGGCAAAAGCAATAAAATGCATTCCTTTGGGACACCCTCCCCCTGGGGTTTCTGGCTTCGAAGGGACAATCCAAACCCGTGCTTCAGACCTTGCCATTTTCCTGCGGGTCTGACCTCCAAGGCAGGGCATGCCATAAACCAACCAGGAACCTCCTACGTGTGCCCCCAGGAAGCTTGGCTGGAGGCTGGCTGCTCTAAGAAGTACCTTCAGCCCCAAGCAGGGAAATGTGATAACTGTTTTACTTCTTGGAATGATTTTCAGGTTCATTCATTCAAACATTCTGCAAATGCTGATGGGGCCCTAACCATGTTCCTCGTAGTCTATGAACAAGTGGTTAAGAGTGCTGCTGGCTCTGAAAACAGACAGCTCACTTAAATGCCAGCTCTGCCACTTACTAACTGTGTGACCACAGGAAAATTACTTAATTTCTCTGAGCCTAATTTTACTCATACATAAAAGAGGGAAAAAAAAAATCTACCCTTGGGGCAGTGATGATTAAATGAGATAATGCATATAAAGTGCTTAGCAGAGTAGCAACAAATGGGAAGCAGATATTGGTATTATTATTACTAATATTATTACTCTATGTTCAGAAAAATGTAAATAGCTTTGTAATCCCTGGACACAGAGTGCAAAGGGACAGTGATGGACAACAAGGCTGGCTGGTAGGTAGAAAAGCATTGTTTCTGACTGGCAGAGGATATAGAAGCATACAATCTTAGAACAGAAAGGCGTATTCTTGATTATTCAGTTCAACACACTTTACAAGTAAGGAAGTAAAGTTGAAGTACTCGGATTTGGGGTGAAGTGACTTGTCCAAGGTCACAGAGAAAGTTAAGGGCAGGCCTGGGCCGGATGGAGCTCAGGCTTCCTGACGCCCAGAGGCTTTTCCATTGCTTTATCTATCACTGATGCGAGGGCGAAAGGGAAGTACCTCCTCACTCAATGTAAACCAAGTCCATGGTCAGACAGATGTTCCAAAGACGTTGCTGGTGGAAAATTCAAGTTGACATATAGTATTTTTAAGGAATGTTTCCATAGAGATGCACAAATAATTAGAACAATAATCCCTTACACAGATAGAAAAGAACCATTCATTCGAACAGGACGGGTAGAGGGGGTGGGGGTGATGTGCTTGTTCTCCCGGAACGGTAGACAGAAAGGCCAGGCTGAACTCCAGAGGTCCGGGTTTAAAAGCCAACATTCCAGATGGGGGTAGGGGGTGGGGGGGTGGACTGAAATCTTTTGACAGTCCTGCTCATGGATAACACCCAGACGGCACATCTTCATTGAACAAGTATGTTTTTCTGTAAGCAGGGCCCTGGCTGAGGTGCTGACCACAGAATGTCAGCTCCTCTCTTGAAAAGCATTTCTGCCTTATGAGTTTCCTCTTGCTACTATAACATATGGCCACAAACCTAGTGGCTTATAGCAACACAAATTTATGTTCTGGATGCCTGAAGCCTGAAATCAAGGTGTCAGCAGGGCTGGTTCCTTCTGGAGGCTTCAGGGGAGATGGGTTTCCTTGCCTTTTTCCACTTCTGGAGGCTGCCCATGTTCCTTGGCTTGTGGCGCATTCCTTGCATCCTTCCAGTCTCGTTTCCATCATCACATCTCCTACTGCTGACGACAGCACAGGTGCAGGCGTGTACTAGTTGAGGGGTCTTTGGAAAGGTACTTAGCTCCTTTGAGCCCCAGTTTCCTCTTCAGAAAGACAGAGGTGATGGGAACACGTTGAATGAGGTACGTGTGAATGTTGAGCACCCGGCCTGGCACACAGTAAGGACTCAAGAAAGGCTGCAGTTTTTACGACAACAATGATTATTATTACAGCCACCGTCATCATCCCATACTCTCATTTCCATGACAGAGCTCAGGGGACACAAATGGAGAGGCGTGCCATCTGCCAGGGGTCTCAGGAAAGACTTCAGAAGAGCTAAGCCCAGAGCTGGCTTGATCAGAAAACTGTGAAGGAATCTGGCCAACAGACAAAAGGGAGAAGGGGCGTTCTGGACAGAGGAACCTGCACAGTGAAAGGCACAGGTGTTGGAAAGTATATGGGGCGTTTATAGAATCTGGAGGGCTCGGGTGGACAGAGTAGAGGGTCAAGGGTCAGTGTCAGGAGGCAGGATGGATGGCAAAGAGCTCAAGAGTTCGGTCTTTAGAATCAGGGGGGCCTGGGCTCAAGCCCCAAGGCTCCACATAAGAGCTCTGTAACCTGGGCATCTTCTTTCTCTCTCCCCATCCTCCTTTGTAAAAAGTGGGTGGTGACAGCACCTACCTCCCACGGTTGTTGCAATCAATGATTTGGGAGCGCTAAGGGGTCCCCTGGAAAGGGCTTTGCAGACCTGGCTGAGGAGCCACTTTCTCTCCTCTCATTTACCCTTCACTCTATGCCCTCTGTCCCTTCTCCTCCGCCAACAGGAAGTCTGAGCACTGACCTTCCTAAACTCATGTTTCTGTCACCGGCCTCCTGAACTTAAAAATAATAGTTTTTTCACAGGTGGAAAAGATGTTACGAGACCTTTGCTCGCCTATAAAACGTGGGTAATGATAGCATCAGCCTCCTATAGTTGCTTTGAGGATTCACAGAGACCGTGCGGAAGGTGTTTGAAATCATATCGTGGGAGGTTAATGGCGTAGGCTCTGGAGTCGGATGGACTGAGCCCAGATTCTGGCTGTGTCAGTTACCAGCTCTGTGACTGTGGGCAAACTTTTCAGTCACAATCCCTAGTCTGCAAAATAAGGATGATAATGTCAATCACAGAGGACCTCTGGGAGGGGAGTCCTAAGAGAGTGCCTAGGATATACTCATTAACTATTATTATGATGATGCTCTTTTCTTTTACATATGAGGAAAATTATTCTCAGAGAGGGGAAGTGCCTTGCCCAAGGTCACACAGCAACTTGGTGGCGATCCATCACACAGGAGGCAGCTTCCTGTAGGATCAAAGGTCCAGGAGAGCTCTTGGCACAAGTTCCAGTGCCTGGAACCTGAGACTATGCAGAGCGCTCCCTCTTCGTAGGTTGTTTTCCTGTGTGAAGGGCAAGGTGGTATCCCCCAACCCGCAGCCGACAAATACGCTTCGGTGGCCACTGCATCCCAGGGCTGTGCAGCTCCGCCTGCTGAGGAATCAGATGGCACCAGCAGACGGTCTCTCCATGCTACTGGAGCCTGAATCGCTCCCATCATTTATTTTGGACAGGACACAAGATGGGATATCAAAGGAATCAGCTGCTGGTCAGAGGAAACGGCTAAGGGGCCAGACCTCCTCCTGAGGCTTCCAGGAGCAGAGTAAACACCCTGTGCGAGTGGGAATCTGGCTCCCCCATTTTAATCTGACTTTATAAATTGAAACTTAATCCATTCAAAGATATAAGAGGCAAACTGTCCTGGTATAAAGTTTTTTACTAAAAAAAAAAGTTTTATATACTTTTTTAAAAACTGGAAGTATTTATAGAGTTCAAGTTAAGATTGAAGAGTTTCAGGCAACAGTTGGGGCCAATGAAAGGAAAGGGTTAGGACTCCTGGTTCCCCACATTCAAACAAGCCAAAGGATGACCTTTGGCTCGGGGTTGCATTTTTCCATCGTGCTCTGCTGAATAAGTGAGCTTCTCAGACTTCTTGGGAGCAGATGCTGGTGTGAGTAATGCCTTCCTTTGCTCAAGGCACAACATAAACACCCCCTATTGCCCAGTCAGTGTGCACACAAGATTTCAACTACCATCCAGGCCAACAGGCACCACTGCCATTGAGAGGCGATTGCCACAGTCCGGCTTCAACAGCAAGAATGCTTGAGGAAGAGGTTCTGGGGAGGGTGGCTCATGGGGGCCACAAACGCTAGTGTTTGCAGCTTCCATTCTGAGTGTGGGCAACCAGGTCACGGATGGGGTGATGCTGACATTTTCCTTGGCAGATAGAGCATGGTGGAAAGGACAACGACCTCAAGGTCAGCAGATCTGGAATCAGATGCCTACTGCATGCCCAAGTCTACCCTCATCTTTCCCATGTATAAACTGGAAATCTCCAGGAGACATACTCTAAGTTTTTTGTGTGTGTTGTTTTTAATAGACTTTAATTTTTGGAGCAGTTTTAGGTTCACAGCAATGTTAAACAGAAAGTACAGAGAGTTCCCATATACCTCCTACATACCCACACATGTGCAGCCTCCCTCATTCTCAACATCCCCCAGCAGAGTGGTACATCTGTTACAGTACAATCGATGAACCTACACTGACACATTACAATCACCCAAAGTCATAGTTTACATTCAGGTTCAGTCTTGGTGTTGTACATTCTATGGGTTCTGACTAATGCATAACGACATGCATCAGCCATACATGTATCAAACAGAACAGTGTCACTGCCCTAAAAATCCTCTGCACTCTGCCTATTCTTCCCTGCTCCCACCCAACCGCTGGCAACCACTATCTTTTCACCATCTCCTCAGTTCTGCCTTTTCCAGAATGTCATATAGTTGGAATCATATAGTATGTAGCCTTTTCAGATTGCCTTCTTTCACTTACTAATATGCATTTAATTTTCCTCCATGCCTTTTCATGGTTTGATAGCTCATTTCTTTTTAGTGCTATTAATAGACCACTGTCTGGATGGACCACAGCTTATTTATCCATTCACCTAGTGAAGGGCATCTTGGTTGCTTCCAACTTTTGGCAATTATGAATAAAGCTGCTATAAACATCTGTGTGCAGGGTTTTGTGTGGACATAAGTTTTTAACTCCCGAAGTCTGAAAAAGCAAACCAGCTGTGTCTCAGATATACAGCATCCTTCTGATAGTTTGCAGTCTAGAAGTAAGCCCAAAGGAATTTACTCTGCTGTGTCAGTCACATCGCCCACTAGAATCTGAAAAACTATAGCTAAGAATACCAGGGAAATGGCTGAAGTGGAGATTGGAAGCTATGAATTATCTTTATACCCATGGGAATAACAACCTTTTGTTCAACCAGTTTTTCATAGCAGAATCAAAAGGTTATCAAGGAAATACTCCCTCCACCCCCACCCGGGCCCCACCAATCAATTAAAGGCATACCTCATTTTATTATGCTTTGCAGATATTGCATTTTTTGCAAATGGAAGGTTTGTGGCAACCCTGCGTCAAGCAAGTCTATCGGCACCATTTTTTTCAACAGTATTTGCTCACCTCCTGTCTCTGTGTCACATTTTGGTAATTCTCGAAATATTTCAAACTTTTTCATTATTATTATATTTGTTACAGTGATCTGTGATCAGTGACCTTTGATGAAGGCTCAGATGATGGTTAGCATTTTTGAGTAACAAAGGATTTTTAACTTAAGGTATGTACATTGTTTTAAGACATAATGCTAGTATACACTTAACAGACCACAGTATAGTGTAAACATAACTTTTATATGCACTGGGAAACAAAAAAATTCATGTGATTTGCTTCATTGCGGTGGTCTGGAACTAAACCCGCAATATCTCTGGGGGTCTGCCTGTACTATTGTTAGGATGAACAACAATAGAATTGCCCTCCACTTCAGCCTGTCTAGGATTCAAAAGTGCTTTGGGAATGCTAATTCATTCATCTTCACAGTAACCCTGGGAGTGTTCCACTAAATAAAATCTGTATTACTTTTACCACTACAAAATACATAGTGCCGTTCTCTTGATGGAAAACATACGCTAGCTATGATCTGAAAGGAATAACGGTGAGAAAATGCTCTGGGTGGTCTGAGCTCACATGGACAGTCTGAATAACTCCCAGACGTAAGCACTGCACCCTGACCTCTGCACTGGTGAGGAAGCGTTGCTTCTGAAGGGTCAGGGCCGGGAAACACCTTCTGATGACCTGAGTAGCACGGGGCCCTGGGAAGCTCTTAGGTTCACTGAGTTTGAGTCTCCTGAAATAATATTATTTATTATTCTTGGCTCTGCAGCTCACTTACTGGGTGACTTTAGGGAATCATGTAACCTCTCCAACTTTACTCACTTGTAAATGGGTTCATTGTTTTTGCCCACCTCGTGGAGGTGTTATGCCCATAAAACAATTGAGGGCATACCAGTAAGGCCCTTTAACCATTTGGTGGGCTGCCTCAGAAATCCTAACTGTGCACAGTGAAAGAGCTTACAGAGATGACTGAGGTCCTGGCCAGCGATCATCAACTGGGGACAGACTTTGCAATCAGCAAACTAGAGCCCAGGCTGTGGGGACCTGGGGCAGTGCAGGTCTGGGGTAAATGCATGGACTTCTGAGTCGGAAAGACCTGGGCTCAAATCCCAGCTCTGCCACTTGCTGGTTGTGTGACCTTGGGTAAGTCAACTAACCTCTCTGAGCCTCCATTTCCTGTTCCATGAACTGAGAAAACCCAGTCTCTTAGGGTTGCTATAGGAATTAAATGAAGCATCTGACATTTAGTAGGTGCTTAATAAAGGGCAATGGTTGTAAGGGTCTGTCATCTTCCATGAGGTCTTATGAATGTAATGCAGTGTTTCCAAAATGTGCAGTATTTTCACCACTTATGGGAAACAAGGAGAGGGTTTTAGGTGGGACACGGAAATTCTTAGATATGTGGAATTAGGAACAAATAGGGCACATCAGACTGTTACTGATTAGAATGGGGATACATTTTTAGAAAACGAGTCAATTTTAAAATGATAGTAAAGAAGTGATTATATAGTTGGACTTGGGGTAACAAAATTTGAAGGTGGTATACGAAAGCCTTAAACCACAAATGGCTGATGGCACAGCACAAAGGCGCTGCGCTAAGAGCAGGTTCTGAACTTAGATTTATACCCATCAGTCATATGGCTGAGGCCAGGCTCCTAAGTCTCTATGAGCCGCAGTTTCCTCACCTACAAAATGTGATGATAATATCTAGGAAGGTAAAAATGAGGTAATAAAAATAAAAGCTCTTGGAAAACTGCAATAGCACCATCCAGCATAAGGGAAACCTCTTTTTTGTTTTTTTTGTTTTTGTTTGTTATTTTGTTTTTTGTTTGTTATCCCTAATGTGTGCTTTGACAGAGAAATAATCTACACTTAGCTGCCAGCTGATAAGACTGCAACATAGATAAAGTTCAAAGTCAAGGATGGTTTCAATGCCCACCCTGCCATTTACCATCCCGCAGACTTGAGCAAGCTGTTTAAGGTTTCTATGCTTCAACCTCCTCACCTGTAAAACGGGGTTAATAATAACAATACCATTTGCAATTCAACTCAAAGGCCAAAAAGGCCAACAACCCAAAGGAAGATGGGCAAAAGATGTGACAAGGGACTTCCCTGGTGGTCCAGCGGATAAGACTCCGCGCTCCCAATGCAGGGGACACGGGTTTGATCCCTGGTCAGGGAACTAAGATCCCACATCCCACATGCCACACGGCGCGGGCAAAAAAAAAAAACAAAAACAAAAAAGATGTGACAAGACAGAGGACCAAAGGTGAAATACAATGGCTCTTCAACATATAAACGTATTCTCTATCTCACTCATAAGATACATGCTAATTAAAACCACAATGGGTATGACTTTTTATCATCACATTTGCAAAGATCAGTTTGAGAAAGCTGTGCTGGTAAGGTATAAGAAATAGTTTTGCCTTTATAGTGATGGTGAGGAGGTAAATTGTTACCACATTTATGGAGAGCAATTTACATTTTTTCAAGAGTATAAAAGTACAGACCCTTTGAGGCTGAATGCTAGGGTCCACATCGTAATCCCCAGAATGTGTGTTACCTTATGTGGCAAAAAGGATTTAAGATTAAGTTAGGAATTCCGAGATGGGGAAATTATTCTAGGTTATCCAGGTGGGTCTGATGTAATCATAGGGGTCCTTATAAGAGGGAGGGAGGAGATCAGAGAGGAGGAGGCGATGTGCTGACAGAGCAGAGATTAGTGTCCTTTGGAAATGGAGGAAGGGGCCACAAGCCAAGGAAGACAGGTGGCCACCAGAAGCTGAAAAAGGCAAGGAAATGATTTTTCTGGAGGCTGCAGAAGGAATCTGACCTGCCAACACCTTGATTTTAGCCTGATGAAATTGATTTTGGACTTCTGACCCCCAGAACTGTGAGAGAATACATTCTGTGTTGTCCTGAGCCACTCGTTTGTGGCTAAGCAGCCAAAGGAAACTAACACACATTCTGCCACTCAGCAACCCCACTTCTAGGACTTCATCTTGTAGACACACCTGAGTAGGTACAAAATGATGATGCATGAGGTTATGCGTTGATCTCTGCAGGTCAGCTGTTCTGTCCACGAACAGGCTCAGGCTGTGATTTCATGCTGTCTGTAGGGCTCAATCACACCCAGGTACGCTTCATCTTTCCCATTACACTGAAACTGGCAAAGCGACACCCCTCTGCCAACCCCGCGTCCAGTGTTGAAATTGCAGGAAGATCACCATTGCTGCAAGTTTCCAGCTCACACCCCCGGGGTCAAGTGCTAAGGAAGCCCCTCATTATCTAGTCCTGAGAAGCCTGCGGGTGAGCCCAAACGGAGCTCTCCTCTCTCTAGAAACACAATACACCACTCTTTGTCTTCACTGCAGAGCGAGTCTTTTTCCTGACATTCGAGAAATACTCCTGCGTGAGTATTTCTCAAAGAGGGAGAAAGAGGAAAGCAAAATAAATGTATTTCCATGACTTCGAGTACAAATCCCTGTGTGGGGCCTCGTGCCATCCTTAGAGCTGGGCTAGAGCTATTTTAAAACTAATGTTGTGCATGAGACGAACCTACTCGATTGAAAAATCTTCTGTTACAGGATAGAGATGGGCAAGAAATCAGCGCTGGGGCTCTCCGAGTGCTTGATTGTGGCTGCATCAGCAAACCTGCTCCGAGTTGACCGTAAACCTTTCGTGGGGAACTCGGGAAGCAGGGCTGACAAGGCAAGTTGAAAACCTGAGCCCCTCTGACTAGCAGTCCTCCCAGGCTGCTAAAAATACCCAGCGATCTGCTCCAAGCAGGGGCAGGCCAGGGAAGCCTTTCTCCCCCACCTCCCTGTGTCGGGGAAGAAAAGGGGCCAGTTAAGGAGGTGGAGATGGTGGGGCAGAAGAATTCACCAAATACAAGGTAAAGCAACTCTTTTTTTTTTTTTTTCCAAAATATAGTTATTTTTCAAAAAAGGTAAAGCAACTCTTGCCAGACATGGTGCTGTGTGCCAGAGACGCAGAGGTGTCTCCCTAGACTAAAAGAGCTTAGATGGAGGTGAGGGCAAAGCACGGACTTCAGAGCCAGAGAGCTCTGGGTTCGGATCACAGTTCTGCCATTTATACTTGTTTGTACGGTCCTGTGCCCAAAGCACGTGGCTTTATAAGCCTCAGTTTTCCCATCTGCAAAGTGCAGCTAATAATCCGAACTCGTGGACTGCAAGCTTTAGGGATAATGTATGGCAAGTGCCTGGCACAGAGTGGGTTCTTTACAAATGGTAGCTGCTATTATTGCTCTGACAGTCTAGTGAAGAAAGATCTTTAGGGCTTCCCTGGTGGCGCAGTGGTTGAGAGTCCGCCTGCCGATGCAGGGGACGCGGGTTCGTGCCCTGGTCCGGGAGGATCCCACATGCCGCGGAGAGGCTGGGCCCGTGAGCCATGGCCGCTGGGCCTGCACGTCCGGAGCCTGTGCTCCACAACGGGAGAGGCCACAGCAGTGAGAGGCCCGCGCACCGCAAAAAAAAAAAAAAAAAAAAGAAAGATCTTTAAAAGCAAGCGGAAATCAAACAAGGAGGAAAATTGCATACAATTCCAGGGTTGTATGGTTTGGGTAGCAAGTATCAGAAAAATTCTCAGGAAGGAAAGGTTCTTGCTAAGACCTCAACCAATCTCTAGTCATAGAAATCTCTCCCAAGCTTCTGAAGCCGATAAATGCTGCATTTCTTCCAGCCTGCCCCGATCTGCCAAGGCTTTGTCCTTTTTTTGGAGCGCCATTGCAATATTCACCCATTTAGTGTCTGTAGCACTGATTGGCATCACTCCTTCTCTGACACCCAGGGAACTGGAAAATGACAAGTGTGTGATGAAAGAGTAGAGCAGAGGGTCTGGGTGGATAGCAAAGAATACCCTGGGTAGAGGAGGCAGGGAGCACTAGCAGACGAGGCACGTGTTATCACCCAGAGGCCAATCAGAAAGCCTGGGCCACTAGACACACCTGCCCCCACTTCAGACACCAGCCCCAAGTGGGGTCCCCAGGCCACCTGTACGTCTGGCCACAAAACCAAGGGGTTCCCATGACCCACTTTGGTTTGATTATTCCCTAGAACAACTCACAGAACTCAGGAAAGTGCTATACTTATGATTACAGTTTTGTTGTAAAGGACACAGATCAGGACCAGCTGAAGGAAGAGACACATAGGGTGAGGTTTGGGAGGGTCCCGAACATGGAGCCTCCCTGCCCTCTCCCCAGGAATCAGGGCATCATCTATGTGTTCCATCATCAACGTGAATCCTGGCAGAGCTATGTTTTCACCAACCAGGAAGCTCTACCAGGCTTTTCTGTGCAGAGGTTTGGGATTTCATCACATAAGCATGATTGACTGAATCATCGGGAACATACAGGGATGGGGATTCTGGGAAACGTGGGTGAGCCCAGTCAAGGTGACGTGGTAAAGCCACCATGTACATGAGATTGGTGAGAAGCCAACCCCAAAGCAAGCCCAACCCTCATGGTGGGGGGCAGGGGAGGAGACACCCATCTCCACAGTGTGAATTAATGGATAGTAACAAAGATGTTTCTAGAACAACCCTGGAGCTCCAGGACTCTGGGACAACACTGACTGTTCCTTTGGTCTTTTTAAGACTGCAGACACCCTGAGAGAAGAAGTCATCAAGACACAAGCCCAGACTCACTAGAGTCTAGGGGATTTCTGGTCCTTTCTCTGCATCTAACTTGTTTTCTCATCCTTGACTGACTCAAACCTCCAATGCAGCAAAGCAGACTTTGTTTACCCATGATGTGTAGGATTGAGTTACTCTTTGGACTGTGTTTCTATATGAGCCAAAGGCAGACCCAGGAGCCCTCAAGCTGATGGCTTTGCATGTCCCTCACCAAATCCATGCACCGTCGTCCCCATTAAGGGCTATGTACAAAGGACCTGACACGGACCACAGGCTGGGTGAGCCCGTGAGTCCCACTTCCTGCAGGAAGGACGGGGTCTCTCCTGCCACCTCCTTCAGCCTGCCTCAACCGTTTCACAGCCTGTTAGCACTTCTGTCACAGAGGAGCTGAAACTCATATCAGTCCATTTCACCACCTGGAAGCCCACGTAGAGGAGACAATGGAGGGGAGGGGAGAGTTCAAGAGCTAACATGATGACCCAGGTTATCAGTTCCTTCCAGATACTCATTCACAAGGTATCTGGAGAAAATTGAGACATACAAAGAAAGTAGATGCAGAAGAATATTCTGGATAACAGATCCACTTCTGAGGAACAGGCCGATAGATCTGATAATGTCCTCAGTTTCCCAGGAATTGTTTAATTTCAAAACCCCGTCTTGTTGCTGGGTGAGCTATCTTTATTTTTCCTTAGAAAAATATGATCAAAATATCTATAGACTAGAGACCGGCACCTCAGCATTCATCCTTGATTTTTCCCTCCCTCTTCCCCCACATCCAAGCCATTAATAAGTCCTACAGCTGTGACCTCCAAATCACTTCTCAAGACCACCTGCTGCTCCTTGCCTAGCTCCAGGCACCGAGCTAGTTCCAACTCCATTGGCTCTTGCCCTCGTGACTGCAACTGCTTCCCAACCGCATCCAAGTGTCCTGCCCTGCCCACATGGGCTGCTGTCGTGTTCTGGCAATATGACGTGTTCTTGGCTGCCCTCTTGGAATAAAGAATTGCCCTCACATGAGTCCCACCTGCTCAATGGTTTAGAATATAGAATGCAGATTCCCAGGCCCCCTTGTGGGCGTGTGACCCAGAACCCACGCATCGGCCGCTCCTCACGATGAGGAGTGAGTCCCAAAGGTCTGGGTTTGCTGGTGTACATGGCAGAGACCCCCGACTGCCTGTGGCCAGAACAGCAGCAGCAGTGGCCCAGAGGCTGCCAGTCGAGCTGGGACCCTGGTGGAAAGCTGTGCTCGGAGCATGTGGCGCTCAGCATCAGCTGCACAGAGATTTAAGCATCAGGCCCCTTTGCAGGCATCATTTTGCGGGCTGCTCTTGGAAGCTTAGCTTCAAGTCTGGTCCTCTCCAATAACTTTGAGAGTGACCTCACATCGTTTTAAAATATCTCTTTTCTGCTTAAACCAGAGTGGATTCTGCTGTTTACCCTAAGAACTGCCTGATAGACCCCTCTGCAGTCTGTTCTCCAGGCGACAGCCAAAATGAGCTTTTTTAAAGCTGAAATCAAATCGCACCCCTTGCCTCCTCAAGAGCCCCTGTGTGACGGGATCTCGCTCAGCTCTCCAACCTCATCCGACCCCACATTCATCCTCTTGCCCGCTCTGCTCCAGCCACACTGGCTCTGACACAAGTACCTTCCCAGCTCCGACTCTGCACCAGTGATTCCCTCTGCCAGGCAAGTTTTCCCTTCGGCCCCACCCATGCTTGACCCATGGATCGCAGGTCAATGTCACCTCTTCAAAAAGGCTTGCCTGAACCACGCAGTAGCTGAAGAGCACACCTCCCTCATTATTCTCCATCTGACCACACTGTTGATTCCTTCAGAGGATCTACCCCAATTTGTAATTATTTCACCTGTTTACTTGTTTATTGTCATGTTATTGTTTATTGTATTACTTGTATTGTTTATTGGCTACCTCTAGATGGTAGACTCTATGAGGGCAGAGATCAGTTTTCTCATTAATGCAAGGCCCCCAGACCTAGCACACTCCCTGCTCCATTGTAATAACTCAGTAGGTCTTAGGTGAACGAATGAATTAGCATTGACTGAGCTAGAATTGTTATAGAACCTGTGCTATACATACATATTAACCCACTGAATCCTCAAACTAACCCTATGATGTAGGTACTATTATTCTCCCTATTTTACAGATGAGAAAATTGAGTATAGAAAGGTTAGGTCATTTGCCCAAGGGCACACAGCTAGTAAATGGAGAGTGGAGTTTATACCTAGATAGACTAGCTTGGGAATCCATAGTGTCAACTAGAGCTGCCTTGAAGGAAGGAAGGAAGGAAGAGAGGGAGGGAGGAAGGGAAAGTAATGAGTGAAAAAAATGAGTGAAAATTATATAAGTCCAGTACTTCCAGAAGCAGGGCAATCTTTAAGGACTCCTTCGAGTCCTAGGACTCTATTATTTGAATAGAAGCTGACTAGGGCTGCTGTACGTAATGAGCATTTGCACTCACAGAGCATGTGGGTTATTTTACCAATCCCCCTGCCAGACACCAGTAAATATTACATCCACATCTCACAAGGGAATTGGGGTTTCAAACTCAGAATCACAGATCTTTTACTGTGTGCTGATTCATAGACCCTCCTGTGAAACTCAGAGATCTCCAGGAAGAGAAGAGTTTGAGCTTCCCAATTTAAACCCTGCAGGAATAACTGGGCTGGTCAATAGGTTTAGATATTAGCCAAGGTGAGTCCTCCAAGACATCTCATTTCACACCCTGAGCACAGTCAAATTCACACATTCAGGTAATGATTCTCTTAGCTGCCCCACCCCCACCCCAAACACTTTCTGGACTAAATTCTGAACAAGCCGAAGTGCATTTTTCATTAGCAATGGTAGAAAATACCATTTTGTCATGATTATGATGATATTTACCATTAACTGTTCTGTTATGATGTTATAATATATCATTACAGATGATGTTATGAACAACAGAATCTCCATATCTGGGTCTCTTCTGAGTATCTAGAATAATCACGATGGAGATACAGTGGAAACCACAGTCATATTTTCCCCAGGCCATTAAAAAGTGAATGAATTAAATAGGATACGACCAGAAGATTTGAGACTTCCTTGTTTTAAAGATTAATAAACAGGTCTGGGCTTCCCTGGTGGCGCAGTGGTTGAGAGTCCGCCTGCCAATGCAGGGGACGCGGGTTCGTGCCCCGGTCCGGGAGGATCCCACGTGCTGCGGAGCGGCTGCGCCCGTGAGCTGTGGCCACTGAGCCTGCGCGTCCGGAGCCTGTTGCTCCGCAACGGGAAGAGGCCACAACAGTGAGAGGCCCGCGTACCGAAAAAACAAAAAACAAAAAACAAAAAATAATTTTAAAAAAAGTAAAGAAAAATAAACAGGTCTGCACAAAGATACTGATGGTGTTTCCCCCAAGAGCTGAGATTCAAGTGATCTCTGTTTTGCTCTATTTATAGTCTCTGTATATTCATATTCTCTTTATTTTTTCTGCATTTTCTGAGTTTGTTGGTATTCTTTTTTTAATTAATTAATTAATTTTAAATCGAAGGGTAGTTGATTTACAATGTTATGTCAGTTTCAGGTGTACAACAAAGTGATTCAGTTATATATATACATATATAATATACATACTTTTTTTTCAGATTCTTTTCCATTATAGGTTATTACAAGGTATTGAATATAGTTCCCTGTGCTATACAGTCGGTCTTAGTTGTTTATCTCTTTTATATATAGTGATGTGTATCTGCTAATCCCAAACTCCTAATTTATCCCTTCCCCACCCCAGGTATTCTTTGTTGGTAAGGATGTTTTAGTTGTTTTTATAATTAAATAAAAATAATAATAAACCTATTTTTGAACAAATAGCCAAAGGAATGCATTTGATAAGTCACTCTGGACATCCATCAATGCGGCAACCTTGACATTCTATAAGTTCTACAGGGCAATGAGGCTAAAGGATGGGGTGTGGGGGGATGGACAGCATTGCCAAAGAGGTTGGAGGGGAGACTGGCAAATGCCTGGAGTCCAAAGGAGGCAGGAAATGGAAAGAATCGATCTAGAGGGTTTAGGGCTCAGATAGGGCATGAGGCTGTCCCATCTTTAGTACTGAAAATCCTGTGTCCCGGGAAACCCTCAGTCCCGGGCACAAGGGGACAGTTGGTCAGCCTACTGGGGAGTGAGGCAGTTCTGTAAAGAGACAGCAAACTTAGAAGGCAGCTGTTACCACCTTATGACTTTATCTGTCACCTCCATGAACATTCAGAATCCTTTAATTGAATGGCTTGTCCGAGAGGTCTGCTCTTTCTCAGTCCCCAAGAGGCCCCCTTCATTTCCTGAGAGATGACTTTATTCTCTATTTGTTTTCACAGTGGTCTCTTTAAAGTCTCAGCTGTTCCAGGGAGAGTAAATAGGTTTTAAAATTAATTATCAATTAAAGGGAGGTTAATCGGCACTGGGCTGGCCATCTATTTTGTCTATAACTGAGGCAGCCCCCCTCCCCCCCGCTCCAGAATCCAAAGACCTACACGAAGGCCAATAAACCCTGGCAGCAGAGGCTGTTCATATGTGATCTGTGGACTAATGAAAACAATCCTCAGTATTTACCTTTCCCCTGTTGGAAGGTGAATTCTGTGGTCATTTTGATTTTCCAGCTCATCAGTATGTATGCCAGCATGCCAGGTGGGCTTACCAAATTAAAAAAAAAAAAAGTAGCTTACAAATATTTTATTGGCATAAAGATTTTTCACCAGCCCCCACTGCACTTAGGGAAATTGCCACGATAGAGGAAATGAGGGCAGCAAGGCCTAGAAGAACAGCGCATTTGTCACCGGGGGTGTATTTCCCCCTGTAATTAACATCTGGCGCATCTTCTCATGTCCTGATTTCATTTAAACTCAGTTTGATTTCTTCTAAGCTCTTGACATGTGATCCTGTGCCTTCCTTGCTCCTACTGGAAGGCCCAGGGTCCCTTCAGGTGGGGAGAAGGCTGTGATTTGTGTCAATAATGATCCTTTGTTGAATTCCACAGCTTCATCTGACCTCATCATTAATGAATATTTATAGGGAGCATTTGCAAATTCGGCTCAGGCCAGACAGGTGAGCACTTGCAACCAAGATGATTACGTCACCTGGTGTTATGATGGGCACACATATGGAAATACACCAAATTACAAACAGGACCCGAGAGGACGGGGCAGGCTCTCCTCTGCATTCTGTCACTAACCTAGAATGCCTTAAAATGAAGAAAACAGTATTTTCAAAAGACATGCATCATTATTCTGGGAATGTCAATTGATGATCTGAAACCCAGGGAGCCTCTTGGGAGTCAGTCAGTGGAGTGTGAGAGTCCGTAGGTAGCATTAGGCGAAGACGCATGTGGGAACTGCCCTGTGACCAGAGTCATGCTTTCTCCCTACTCTCTCAGCTCCTGCCCCTCCGTTAGGCTCAGAAGGGTCAAACCTACGAACCTACGCTGGTGGGTGATATGGGTGCCATCAAAGGCCCCGGAGGTCAAGCATGTCCAACCCCTGGCAGTACCTTGCAAAGTCACTCTCAGTCACTATGTCAGGCACAGGGGGCTGGCGTTAGCCCCACTAAGCAGAGGAAGATACTGAGGCAGAGAAGAAAAGGGACTCAGTGATTAGGGAAGGGGACCAGGCTTACTGGAGAGGCGGGAAGAAAAGCCCAATTCGTTTTCCGACTCCCAGGCTGCAGTTCTGGCTCTGGCTCCCTGCGGTAAATGTGTCCACTCCTGTTTCTTTCTCTCCATCCTTCCTTCTCCGGGTCAACGTCCATTTCTTTTCCTTCCTCTTCCTCCTTCATTGTATCTCTTAAACTGGGGTTTCTCAATCTTGGCACTATTGACAGGGCCAGGTAATTCTTGGTCTTTGGGGGCTGTGCTGTGCCCTGTAGGATGTTTAATAGCATCCCTGGCCTCTACCTACCAGATGCCCGTAGCACCCCAACCAAGTTGTGACAACAAAACATGTCAAATTCACAGAGACAGAAAGTGGAATGGTGGTTACCAGGGCTGGAGGGTGTAAGGAAAGGAGAGTTAGTATTTAACGGGTATGGGGTTTCAGTTTTGCAAAATGAAAAGAGGTCTGTGAATGGTTGGTGGTGATGGTTGCACAATAATGTGAATGTACTTAATGTCATTGAACTATACACTTAAAAGTGTAGGTTAGGATGGTAAATTTTATGTATGTATATCTACTACAGCTAAAAATAATAGTAAAATAAATGATTTAAAGAAAAAAGGAACTAGAGCTGAGTTCAATAGGGAAATGCCAGGGATGTGGCAAAAGCACTGGAGTTGGATATTTGACTTGTCTGTGTCATGAGTTTTGTTCTCCCCCAGCAGAGAGGAAGGAGAGAATATGGACACAGCTGCACTTGTCCTAAGAGAGAAGCTATGCTGCCTGAGGCTTGAGAGACCCAGTTAGCAGAGAGAATCTTGGAGCACATTCTCTGTTTCTCAAATCCTACTGCTCTCCCCTTGCCCCCCGCCCCATATTAAAGAAAAAAAAAACCACTCATCATCTTAACCCAAGCAGCTAACAGAAATAGCAACAACCTCCTTGTGTATCTCTGTGTAACATCCCTGCAATCTCTTGTTTGCAACAATTTTCTTGAGACACTATTTTAAAAGCCCCTATTGGCAAAAAGGGAGACTGCATCTTCTCCACTGGCAGATTGCCCGCTCCACCCTGCTCAACCCATTGACTGCCCCAAATATAAAAAACTGAGGACAATTTGTTCTGATCTGCCACCGTGAGTGATGAGGGGGGAGGCTCCGCTGTCACTGTCTCAGGCTTTCTGCAATACTTTCTGCAAAGCGCTCCCTCTGGGACTGTGCAGTTCACTGGTCAGACCGGCTCCCACCTGGTCTCTGAGCGGAATTTGCTGTAAATGGGGTTAATCTATACGATCCAAAAGGTGACCACCAGAGGACTCAAAAGCAAAAGGGTACAAGGTTGGAAAACCTTGCCGCTCCAGTCGGCGAGAGGCGAAGCTGACCCAGGTCAGTGATTAGGAGCTGCTTTGAAGCAGCTGGAGGGGCAGCATGGAATGGGTTATGCGGTGTGTACACAGTGGGTACAGGATCATTTAACAGGGTGGAAAGGTGGCGCGTTTTCCAGATTGCTTTAGCACTCTTTATTTACCCTACAAAAGGAGGTATGAGTGAACTGGACAGCTGACGATTCTAAACAGGAAGACTATGGTGTGCATGTGTGTGTGTGTGCGTGCGCGTGTGTGTGCGTGTGTGTGTATGGTGGGGTCTAGAGTCAACCTAAGATTTCAGGCAGAAGTGAGACGCCCTGCTGCTCTCTCTGCTGAGCCATGAAAGTCTGTCTCAAACAGCCGAAAGGCAGAGCTGGTGAGTCTGGGGGACAAATATTGGCATAGCTTTTATTTTGAGCAGTCAGGCTATTTCATCTTCCACTGGGCTCCTTGGGAAAATATTTTCCAGGAGCCGAACTGCGTCCAGACACAAAACAAAACCTTTTCATGCCGTTGGGAGTTAAATATGCAGGGAAATAGAGTTTAGCATGTTTCTGTAAATATTCATTGATTCAGCAAAATGATCTTAGCATGGGCAAGGCGCTGTGCTCTCTAGGTCTGTGAATATCAAGATAAGAGCATTTTTAAATGACATATTAAGTAAAAATACCTTGTGCTTAAACACCAATGTATCTTCCTCAATTTAGGACAGAGATCAGGTAGAGGCCCAGTGTGGCAAACAGGGGACATCACTTTCCCTGGATGATGGGAACAGCCTTCTTGTTTCACGTTACTTCTGCTAACTACACTTCTCAGAGTGAAGGTAAACATGAAGGAGCTTCACAAATATTTGCTCTTTGGTTAATATTAATGTATGTTCATGTTTGCTCGAATTTTCAAGTATACCCTGAATTGGTACCAACTGGCCGTAAATGAACTAGTAGCAAAACCGGTAAGAGCAACAGGGGGAACAGGTGCTAGTTTCTTCGTAACTACTTTCAGAGCCCTTAAATGGTGTCCTGGCATTTTTTTTCCTGTTTTTCATCTTTATCACCAAAATTAAGCCCTGATATTGAGGAAGAAGAGAAGTTAACATTTTTCTCAGCACCCCTATGAAAGCGCTTTAAATTGTCCCATTTCACGAACTTAGTCCTCATCTAGCCTCTGAGAGTGAGTTACCGTCCCCATTTTACAGACTGAGGCAACAGGCAGAGAAACAGTCATTTGCCAAAGGTCAAATGATTTGAGCCTGAGTCTGTCTGGCTGTAGGCTTTCTATAACTATGCAAATAAATGAAAAATGCGCTCCCCTCGTAGCACAGAAGTATGGAAAATAAATGAAATCAGAATTTGTTTTCCCTAGTACATTATAAAAGCTTGTTTTTCAGATCATTAATCACTTGATAGAGAATAGGGAAGGGATGGGGAAACTGAGAACTGAAATATATACCCCAAACCACTGGTGGTTGCAGATGAAGCATCGCTGAAATCATAATGCTGATCAGTGGGAAAATACAACTCGATTTGAAATGTCTGATCTACACCCAGCTTTTAGCAAGCTCATTTATAGCATAAATTAAAATAGATCAGCAACAAGGGCAGAGAAGCAAGGGGGTGTATTGAGAAGAGGAGGGGCTTTGGAGTCAGACCATCCTGGACCCCAAATCTGAATGCCCTCTGCTACTTCTAAGCTGTGTGACCTTAGGCAAACTGCTTAAGCTCTCTGAGTTTCAGTGTCCTCATTTATGCACTGAAGGTAATAACACTCACTTCAGCAGGGTTATGGTGAAGTTTAAGTAGGACAAAGTATACAAAGCACCCAACCCACTGGGGATAATCAATAAATATTCATTTCCTTCTCTTCTCCATTCACTAGAGATAAAATTGTAACAAGTGTCTGAGGCGACTTCTAAGGCTAGATTGAGAATAGTATTAATAGACTATTAAGGAATTAGGAAATAATTATACTGGGAAATTTATTTGAGGCAGAAAAAATTGCTATCTTTATGATCCAAATGTATGCATCTATGGCCCACATACATGTACTTGTGACATAAATGTGGAGACGTGTCCATTTCTGGGTTGGTGCCACAAAGATGCTAACACACATAGTCCTGCTTTCCAAGTCAGAGAATTTGTTCAACACAATCCTTCCCAAAGCATGTTCTTTAAAGCTCCAGTCTCATAAGTATTTCCTAAATGGAAAACCAAAATGAGCATTCAACCTCTAAGTTTGGAAATCACAACATACTGTATCTCTCCCTCAGAAATTTTAATACACTTTAATGGCAAACCTATTTGACCACAGAACCCTTTTTCACTTAACATCTATTATTCATCTTATGAAACTCGTGTCCCAATAACACATGCTGGAAAATGCTGTTTTTAGACTAGTTGAAACCTACTTCATTTCAACAGTATTAAAAGAATTTCTAGTCACTTCTGACTTGACCTCTGTTCCCATTGGCTTTCTCTTTCAAAGTCATTTCTGCTTTCACATGTGCCCACTGTGGTTTATTTGCTTAATATAATAAGAGGCAATTTTTTCCCGTTTCAGAATGTGAGAGGTAGACTCTCATACAGGGGAGGGAAGTGACATTGCTGAGGATGAGGAGTTTCCTAAATCTAATGTCCACCATAAGGAATAAACATAAAGTGGTACTTGCATCAATGTGGGCCAATACTAATTTTTTGTGCTTAAAATTCCTTAAAAGTTCAACTGTCCATATTTGGCACATCAAAGAGGATTTTATTGGGCACATCAGAAGGGTATTTCTTTCAAAAGAGCCACAGAATCAAACAAGGACGTAAAAGTGCGATTTATCACTTTGTCAAGGTTCAGCAAGGTCCCAGTCCACATGTTAAGAGTCCCTGAAGCCAACAGGAGCCATCAATTCAACAACAAGCCAACAGTAATCAACAACAAGAGTCAGTAGAGACAATATCAACGAATTTGCAGAATACTGTCATACTTTAAACAGTTGTTGGCCAATATCCACTGTAAAGCTGGAACTTCTTGCATGGCTGGTGCATTAAAACATTTTGAAGCCGTGGTCAACAAAAGACCTATTTTAATGTTTGTGTCAAAAGCCTTGTGGGAAGCAGAATTCTAAAGTGGTCCCCAAGATGCCCAGCTCTTGCTGTATATACACCTTTCCCAGTTCTTCAGACACTAATCTAGGTACTGCTAAGAAGGAATTCTGCAGAAGTAATTAAGGTTGCAAATCAGTTGACCTTAAGAGACAGAGGTTTTCCAGGTGGGCCTCACTTACTCACATGAGCCCTATAAAGCTGAATCTAAATGTCAGAGACAGAAAAGTCCGAGATTTGAAGAATGAGGATTCTATACGCCATTGTTGGCTTAATGACGGAGGGGGCCACGTGCCAAGGAATGTGGAGCGCCTCTAGGAGCTGAGAGTGGCTCCCAGCTGACAGTCAGCAAATTCTAGAGTCATGAGAAACTGAATTCCACCACCAACCAGAACAACCTTGGAAACTGAATTTTCCCCAGAGCCTCCAGTTGAGAACTCAGCCCAGATGACACCTGATTACAGCCTGGTGATACCCTGAGCAGAGACCCCAGCTCCCCCATGCTGGACCTCCACCCTTATAGAACTGTGAGATGGTAACACTTTGGGTGTTATTTTAAGCCACTGAGCTTGTGGTAACTTGTTAGACAGCAACAGAAAAACCAATACAAGATTCAATCAACTCAGGGGTAGTCTGTAGAGCACGAGGAGATGATTCTAAGTAAGGGCAGAATGCAATTGCTGTTAGGATCCCCTATTGCTTTTCTCAGTCCGGTTTCTCAGCTAAAAGTCAGCCATCAGAATTAAAATAGAAAACAGAAGTGGTGGAAATCAAAACCACCAAGTCAAAACCACAATGAGATATCACTTCACACTCAATAGGATGGTTATTAAAAAAAGAAAAAGGACAATAACAAGTGTTGGTGACGATGTGGGGAAACTGGAGCCCTCATACACTGCTGGTGGGAATGTCAAATGGTGCAGCACTTTGGAAGACAATCTGGCAGGTCCTCAAAAGGTAAAATATAGAGTTATCATATGACCCAGCAATTATGCTCCTAGGTATATATCCAAGAGAATTAAAGACGTATGTCCACACAAAAACTTGGACATGAACATTCATAGTAGCATCATTCATAATGGCCAGAAAGCAGAATCGACCCCAATTTCCATCAATGGATGAATGGGTAAATAAAATGTTATATATCCATACAATGGAATATTATCCAGACACCAAAAGGTGGCTGAACCTTGGAAACATTATGCTAAGTGAAAGAAGCCAGACACAAAGGGCCATATACTGTATCAATCCATTTATATGAAATGTCCAGAATAGGCAAATCAGTTGAGACAGAAAGTAGTATATCAGTGGTTGCCAGGGGATAGGGGAGGGGAAAATAGAGACTAACTGCTCGTAAGTACGGGGTTCCTCTTTGGAGTGATGGAAATGTTCTGGAATTAGATCGTGGTAATTATTGTATAATATAGCAAATACACAGAAAAAACCCACTGAAATATATACTTTAAAGGGGTGAATTTATGTTATGTGTTAACTATATTTCAATAAAAATTAAAAAATAAAAACAGAAGTGACAAAAAGCTCATAAATGAAGAGGAGTTTTTTTCCAAATACATCTTTCTCTGTATTTTATTCCATCCCCAACTTTTTATTGTGAAAAGTTCCAAACATAAAGTTGAAAGAATGAATTCCTGAATATCTTCCACCCACATTCAACAACTGGCAACATCTTGTCATATTTGCTTCAATGCCCTCTCACTTTCTTTCCACACATGCACATACGATTTGGTTTTTGATTTTCCTTAACTGGATCACACTATAAGTTTTTTGAGGGTAAACAACATCTTTTGCATTCCCAAAGCCATCTAACAATAAACACTGGAGAATAAATGCAGAGCAATGTCTCACTCATCTCCAGAAACACTACTCTCTAGGGCAGTAATCTTCAAATAGTGTGTGAGCAACAGAACCCTTCCTTTGATTGACATCATATTCAGATGCGCTTTGGTTACCTAGAAAACACTTGTGAGGATTAAATGTAGCGTGCTTGGTACACAGTGAGTGATGAGTAGCTGGTATTATTGGGTCGCAAGGAAACCAGGTTTTACTAAAATAGTAAACGAGCTGCTTAAGCTTGGGTATAAACAACAGGTTAAAGACTTCTGAATTAGGGAAGTTAATGCAGTAAAATTTGTGTCCTAGGCTCATCATCTAGTACAGAGGCAAAAACTAGGGTTCATTGACTGGTAGGGGCCTCCTGGAATGCTGGTTTGCTGTGATTGATTAGCATGGTCTGCCATGGCACTGGACATGCTCTATTCTAAGGGGACGTGTTTTCCACGTCTGATCTAGATTTATAAATACAGCATGAATGCAGAGTAGAGGTCTGACTAGTCAAAGATCAATTTTGATAAAGACGTCTAGGTTCTTACTAAATGTTCTTCACCGTGCCTGACTTTTTCTTGCGGGTGTCATTTTACTGCTTACCTATGCAACCTCCCAGCCACACTTTTCTCCCACCATCCTTTCTCTATTACCCAGATGACAGCACCACAGAGAGTTAACAGACAAAAACAGCATGTGGTACGACTGCAACCAAATTCTAACACACTGGTTTATGAATGTCTGGAAGCATGAAGAGACAAATAAGCGTCAGAAGGGGTAAAACTTCCCTTCCCTTCCCCCCTCAACTTGAAATAATTCAGCATTTCTTCCTGTCCTTCTCCAGGTATAATTCCTCAAACAGGGAAGATTTTTAAATGCATCTACATCAGAACCTTATTCACTATCTTAAGTGAAGACTCAGCACTCCAAGCCAGGGTGATGATAACTATGAATGTTTTGGCATTTCATTCATGGTACTCAGTTAAGTCATCTCTTTTCTCTTATATGAAGACTTTCTTTTGACCCACTCTAGATAATAATAACCCCTTGAATCTATATAACATAATATTTTTCAAAGAATTTTCCCCCCAAAATTATCTAATTGATTCTCATTTTACAGATGAAAATTCAGATACTGAAGTATCTGAGAAACTAAGTGAACTCCCTGAAGTCACATAGGATGGTACAGCATGATCCAGTATCTCTCCCATGAACATTCTCTGGGGGTAGCAGGAAGAGGCTGGCCCACTTACCAGCTGCATGACAAATACTGGCAAGATAGTAAACCTCACTGAGGCTCGATTTCCTCATCTGTAAAACTTCAAAAGTTATAGCTACCTTTTAGGCTTGATATGAGAGATAAAGATGTATAAAGTGCCTATCCCCTTGTGGTATGCTGAAAAATGGCCCTCCAAAGATACATATTTACTTCCTAATTCCCAGAACCTGTGAATATTAAGTCATATGGCAAAAGATGTGATTAAGTTGAGGATATTGAGATGGGAAAATCATCCTGGATTAACCTGGACAAGCCCTAAATACAATCACATGTATCTAGAAGAGACAGGCAGGGGGAGTTTTGACACTGAAACAGAGGCGAGAACGCGAAGTGAAGGCAGAGGCAGAGATTCGAGTGATGTGGACACAAGCCAAGGAAAGCCAGCAGCCACCAGAAGCTGGAAGAAGCTTAGTGGATTCCCCTTAGAACCTCCGGAGGGTATGTGGTCCTGCCGACACCTTGATTCTGGGCCCACACTTATGCACACATACATACTGTATAAATATGTATGCACACGTGCATGCACACACACACACAATCACACACACACACACACACACACACACACAATAAGGTAATGATGGTGCCTGTCTAGTAGTGTCACTGGGAGGATGAAATGGGATGACATCTGTTCCAAGTCTGGCACAGTTCCTGGCACATCACTCACACAGCAGTTGTGAGATATTATCTCAATAAGGAAAAGCCGTCGTCTCAAAGTAAAACTCAAACCGAAGGTGGAAATCTAGATGAGTTTCCTATTGCTGCTGTAGCAAATTACCACAGACTGACTCGCTTAAAACCCCAATTATCATCTCACCATCCTGGAGGTCAGAAGTCTGAAATGCGTCGTGAGGGCTGCCTTCCTTCTGGAGAATCTGCTTCCTTGCCTTTTCTGGCTTCTAGAGGCCACTTGTGTTCCATGACTCTTGGCCCTGCCTCACTCCCACCTCCACTTCCATGGTCACATCATCTGTCACTCTGACCCTCCTGCCTCCCTCTGATAAGAACCCTTATGATTACACTGAGCCCACCTGGATAATCCACGCTAATCCCCCCATCTCCAGATTCTTAACATCTGCGAAGTCCCCTTTGCCACACAAGGCAGCATATTCACAGGGTCCTGGGATTAGGCTGTAGACATTTTGGGGGGGCCATTATTCTGCCTCCCAAGGAAACCCTCAGTGCTCTGCTTCACCCATTAGAGGGGGAAGAAGTCCTCTAAATGGACCTGTTATTTTCTTTTTCTTTTTTACTGAACATAGTGGAAAAAAATGGAAATCTGCATTTCAATACAATATTTATACTCAGACATGTTTGCATGTTCAGGAGCCTATTAAATTAGGAGATTTAGAATCCAAAAGGCAGATCACTTACCTCATACACATGACAATGGGGGATGGAAAAAGGATCTTGGATAATGTTCGTCACTTTCTTTTAAAATGTTGCACACGGATCACACAGCAGCATTTCTGCTGCAGCTCCTCAGCAGCTCATGTAATCAGTGGGAACATTCATCCCAACAATATTCCCAGCCACCTAATTTCCATGACATCACTGTTTCTTTCGACAGAAAAAAACTCTGCACTTTCCCAAAGGAATACGTTTTGGCTCTCTCTCTATTTATTTCTCTGCATCTTCTATTGGGTTGGCCAAAAAGTTCGCTCGGTTCTAAGTTAAAATAAATGACATTTTTCATTTTCACTAAGAACTTTATTGAACAACGTATTCACTAACTGAACGAACTTTTTGCCAAACCAATACTTTCTTTCCTACGAATCTTCTAAGCCAGATGGTCCCAGTTTCATATATATATGCTGCCCCTGTGCCCCAGAGTGTCTGTCCCCTCCTTCCTTCTTCTCTCTGATAACCCTTCCTCTCTCTCATCTGACTAGAAAAATCTTCTCACTAACTCGGATGTTCAAACCTGACATGCAAAGGGGAGGTAGGGTGTCTAATGCTCAGAGTATTTAAGATTCAGTCTGAGAAAGGAGAAGCGGCTGCCTAGGGTGGGGTGGGGGAGCGAGGGGCATGGGAAGTGACTGCCAATGGATATGCAATTCTTATCGTGAGAGTTGTGCAACTTTGTGAATATATTAAAAACCACGGATCTGCACGCTTTACATGGGTAAATTATATCTCAATAAAGCTATTTTTTTTTAAAAAAAAGATTCAGTCTAACTGGCTCAATAAATAAGAGTAGGTCTTCTTTCCTTAGGAAGTGTGCCTATTTTCAGTACAGGTAGTAGGCTATGTGTCCACTAGAGGAGACCATCAGATGAACAGACTGTGACACAATGACAAGATGAGAGCTGTGACAGAGAGAAGCAGAGAGAGCTTCAGGAACACAACAGGAACCAGCAGACCTGGGATGCATTTAGCCCATCCGTCCCATCGAAGCCAGAAAACCACCCCTAGTAAAACTGTCCCTGACCCCGCAACACCTTTCACAATGCCCCCTTGCCTCACTGCACCATACCCTCCACCGCCCTACTAGTTCACCAGTGCCTGGGTTCCTGGGTCCATTCCTGGTCTCTGCCTGGCTACTCTGCCTAAGCCGGCAAGGTATGCTGGGCTAGGGAACTCTTCCCAGCAAAGGCGACACTTCATCCCACCTTGAAGGACGCTTAAGAGAGAGGTACCCAGGTGGAGAAGGTACAGAAGATGCGTTCCAAGCCAAGGATGTGCCTGTACAAAGACACAGGAGTTGGAAGCATATTTAGTCAAACTCCAGGAATCATACGTAGTTCGTGTGGCCAGGCCATAAGGAGGGTGCATGCCAGGAAAGGGGAATAAAAGGGGCCTCACGATGGGTGTCATGCTGAGGAGTTAGGAGGACATTATGCTAAGGGTTATGGGCACTCTTTAAATGCCTGTGAGAGACATGACTATTCACAGCAGCACTATGCACAACAGCCAAAAGGGAAAGCAACCCAAATGTCCATCAACAGCTGAACGGATAAACAAAATGTGGTGTGTCCTTGCAATGGGGTATTTATCCAGCCACAAAAAGGAATAAAGCACTAACGCATGCTATAATGTGGATGAACTTTGAAGACATTATGCTAAGTGAAAGAAGCCAGAAGCAACAAACAAATATTGTACTATTCCATTTGTATGAATTATCTTGACTAGGCAAATTCACAGAGATGGAAAGTACATTAGTGATTACCAGAGGCTAGGGTTGAGGTGGGGGGTTAGGGAGTTACTGCTTCCTGGGTAAGGGGTCTCCTTTAGGGGTGATGGAAAAGATTGGGAAGCAGACTATGGTGATGGTTGCACAACATTATGAACATAATTAGTACCACTGGACTGTACACTTTAAAATGGTTAAAATGGCATATTTTACCACAATTTCAAAAAAAAATTTGGGACTTCCCTGGTGGCGCAGTGGTTAAGAATCTGCCTGCCAATGCAAGGGACACAGGTTGGAGCCCTGGTTGGGGAAGATCCCACATGCCGTGGAGCAACTAAGCCCATGAGCCACAACTACTGAGCCCGCGTGCCACAAATACTGAAGGCTGCGCACCTAGAGCCCATGATCTGCAACAAGAGAAGCCACCGTAATGAGAAGCCCTAGCACCACAACGAAGAGTAGCCCCCGCTCACCACAACTAGAGAAAGCCTGGGTGTAGCAAAGAAGACCCAACATAGCCGAAAATAAATAAAAATTTTAAAAAATAATAATAAAAAAATTTTTAATTTAAGTATGAAAACCACAAATGTTCATATAGCATTATTCACAATAGCCAAAATGTGGAAGCAACCCAAATGTCCATCAGTAGATGGGTAGATAAACAAAAGGTGGCATATGTATACAATGGAATATTATTCAGCCATTAAAAGGAATGAAGGGCTGACACCTGCTACAACATGGATGAACCTCCAAAACATACGTTAGGTGTAAGAAGCCACATACAAAAAGTCACATACCGTATAATTTCATTTATATGAAATGTCCAGAACAGGCAAATCCATAGAGACAGAAAGTAGATTCATAGCTGTAAGGCTGGGGAAGGAGGACTGGGTATTCATACCTAATGGGTATGAAGTGTCCTTTGGGGGCGATGAAAATATTTTGGAACTAGATAGAGGTGATGGTTGCACAACGCTGTGAATGTACTAAATATAAGTGAAATGTATACTCTAAAAAATGGTTAATTTTATGTGACGTGAATTTTACCTCATTTTTTTTTTTAAAGCATGAGTGGAACAGCTTTCTCGTTCAGTAAAAATCTGTCCCACAATTTGAAGGGTTTATATTACTGAGCAGAGCCCCACACCCAAGGCGGGGTCTCCACTCTGATGAAACATTCTCCTAATTCCTCGGGAACACCTGCCAGCCAGTCAAAAGAGGGGGGCCTTCGCACCCCACCCTGCAATGCAGCAGCTTCCAAACTGAAACCAAAGTGTTGAGAAAAGTGGGCAGATTCAAGGTCATTTCCTAACAGTAAGTCCTGCCCTCTCCCTCTGAACCACAAAACAGAAATTACACTTAAAAGGGTCACGATCTGGCCTGCCTGGGAATGAGGGCGGCCAGGTCTGTGTTTGGAAACCGCTGCAGGAAATACCTCTAGTTCTGGACAGCTCGGGGCCACTGACAGAATTCTTTTCCCAGTCCTCCTGTCCACGTATATACACTATTTTAAAAAATTTCCTCCAGATGATTTCCACCCCTGGTTTTTGGTCTTTCTTCTAAAACCACAATCTTACTCCTTCTAGTTCAATAAGTTGAGGAGGAACTCAGCAAGTGCTTTAGAAGATTCTGAGGTGAGAGTGAAGTTACAGGTTCGGCACGCCGGGGCACTGACTTGGTTCCTTATGTTCCTTGAGTCCTTGAGTCTTTATGATAAGCAGGGGCATTAATTCTTCCCTCTGTGTGAATGAGGCCACCCACGGGACCCAGATGTACAGAGGCAGCAGCAAGGGAAAGCCGAGCCACGCAATTTACTCCCAACGCCAGTGGCCTCAGTGCAGAGCAGCTTTACAGGCCGAGGAGAGTATTAACAAGAAAGCAGAATGATGAGAAACTTGCCTTATGATTCTCTACAGTGGCTCTCAACTGGGGGATTCTTGGCTATGTGACATTTGTGGTTGTCACAACTGGGAAAGAAGGTGCTACTGGCATCTATTAGATAGAGGTTGGGATGCTGCTCAACCTCCTACAACGCACAGGACGGCCCTCTACAGTAAAGAATAATCCAACCCAGAATATCGATAGTGCCAAGGTTGAGAAACTCAGTTATATTGTATTTACATTACAAGACTATTTTTATTTTATATTTTGAACATACAGTAGTCAATAAGAAAAGCGAATTTTACATATGAAGACATATAAATAGGACCTCAGATGTTTATCCAGAGTATTTCCCAATGATAAAATTCCTAAAATAAAAAATTAAATAACACAGAATCTTGAAAGCTTCCTCATTTTTCTTCCTTAATCTACAGACTAGGGATTGTTTGAATATCGCCTGAAATGCCCACATAAGGAAGAGCTACGCCATTGAGGAAGTCTAAATGGGATTCTGGGACTTCGAGCTCTATTTCCAGATGAATAAGGTGGCTTCTGTTCCCAGGTGGCACACAATGTGAGAAATTTTCTAATAGTCATTCAAAAATGCTTATAAAGATAGGCAAAGAGGCGATTCACTTCTCCTGGGGTATTCAGGAAAAATAACCAAGAAGGTGGATTTTGAACTAGGTCCTCTAGTAATTCTTCAAGAGAATAAAATGAGGAAGAACATTTGAGACAAAAAGAGCTAAGACATTGCTATGTATTGAACTCTATTTCCCCAAAGGAGATGTTAAAGTCCTAATCTCCATATCTGAGAATGTAACCTTATTTGGAAATAGGGTCATTACAGATGTAATGATTAGGTCGTACTGGAGTATGCAGACCCTTAATCCAATATGACTGGTGTCTTTATAAGAAGAGAAGAAGAAACACAGTCACACACAGGGAGAATGCCATGTGAAGATGGAAGTGGAAATTGAGGTATGCAGTTGCAAGCCAGGTAATGCCAAGGACTGCTGAGAACCACCAGAAGCTGGAAAAGGCAAGGAAGGATTCTCCCCTACAGAAGTCAGAGGGAGTATAGCCCTGCCAACTCCTTGATTTTAGACTGCAGCCTCCAGAACAGTGAGAAAATAAATTTCTATTGGTTTAAGCCACTCAGTTTGTGGTACCTTGTTACAGCACCCCAAAGAAACTAACACAGGCATACAACAGTTAAATAACATAAAATTCCTTCATTTTGAACAACTGGATAATTGTTTCAATCAATGTGGTGGTGAGTAACGGAAGATTCAATGTTGAAAAGATACCAGAGAACCTGTCACATTTTTCTTGAAGGCTATATGGAGGAGGTGTGACTGTGGGAGCTGTGAAAAAGAATGAAAGTGATAAAAGGGAGATGGTTTGATAAGCTGAGAATTATGCTAAGAAAAGCTGTAAATTCTAAGATGTAGGGTAGCATCAATGCCAATTTTTAACTAAACCATCAACTGGGAAATTTTCGAACCCTGGATATCAGTAGTGTCAATGATAAGAAGATATATTTAAGGCTTTAATGTCAGGTTAGAATCAAAAAGGAAGAGATAACTGAAAAAGAAGGAAGGAGAGGAGGAGGACAAATGGACACAAAGAAATACAATTCCATATTTATAACACCAAAAAATGAAATAAATGTAAAAAAAATATGTACACTGTACAATGAAAACTACAAAACATTGCTGAAAGAAATTTTAAAAGACTAAAATAAATGGAATGATATACCATGTTCATGGATGGGTAGAGTCATATTATTAAGATGCTGATTCTCCCCAAATAGATTCAACATGACTCCGACCAAAATTCCAGCAGTGTTTAATAGAAACAAGCTGATCCTAAAATTTATGTGGAAATGCAAATGACCTAGAATAGACAAAGCAACTTTTTAGAAAGTGAAAGAGCGTTGGAGTACTAACCTCACTATGTGGTATTGGTTGAAAAGATAGACATATAGATCAATGGAACAGAACAGAGAGTTAGAAATATACCCACAGGTATACGGCCAATTGATTTTTGATATAGACATCAAGGTAATTCAGTGAGAAAAAAAAAAGTTTTACAACAAATGGTGAAGGGACAACTGAATATCTTCACGGAAGAAGTAAAATTCAAATCCTCCTACATATGGATCATAAATTTAAGTATTAAAGCTAAAACTATAAAACTTCTAGAAGAAAACACAGGAGAAAAACTATGTGATCTTGGGATGGGTAAAGGTTTCTAAGATAAGACACAAAAAACAAAGACCATAAAAAAAATGATGAATTAAACTTTGTCCAAATTTAAAACTTGGCTCTGAGAAAGACAATTAAGAAAATGAAAGAAAAAAAAATGCCAAGCAACAGACTGGGAGAAAATATATGTATTTGACAAAGAACTTGTAGAGAGAATCTAAAAAGAATGCTTACAATTTATTCATAATTCAAACAATCTCATTTTTTCATGTTTATTTAATTAATTATTATTTTTGGCTGCATCGGGTCTAGTTGCGGCACGTGGGCTCTTCACTGCAGCGCACAGGCTTCTCTCTAGTTGTGGCATGTGGGTTTTCTCTCTCTAGTTGCAGCGCACACGCTCCAGAGCACATGGGCTCTGTAGTTTGCGGCACGCGGGCTCTCTATTTTAGGCACTTGGGCTCAGTAGTTGTGGCATGCAGGCTTAGTTGCCCTGCGGCATGTAGGATCTTAGTTCCCCGACCAGGGATCAAACCTGCGTCCCCTGCATTGGAAGGCAGATTCTTTACCACTGGACCAGCAGAGAAGTCCCAATCTCATTTTGTTTAATGAAAAAAAGATTTAAAAAGAGAGTCCTAAAAGAAGGTATATAATGTCCAAAAAACACATAAAAAAGTGCCTGACACTTGTCATCAAGGAAATGCAAATAATAACCACAATAAGACACCACCACACCCATTAGAATGGATAACATTAAAAAGACTGACAATATCAATTGTTGGTGAGGATGTGGAGCACCTGGAACTCAGATATTGTTGGTAGGAATGTGAAAATGGCACATCTACTTGGATAATAGGTCTGGCAGTTTCTTAAGTAAATATACACCTACTATACAACTCAGCTACTCTTAGGTATTTATCTTATCCAAGAGAAATGAAAACATATGTCCACACAATCTTATACACAAATGTTTATAAGACCTTTATTCATAATATCCCAAACCTGGAAACAACCCAAATGCCCATCAACCAGGTAAATCTATAAACAAACTGAAATGCTACTCAACAGTAAAAGGAAATGAACTACTGATATATGTAACAATGTGGCTGAATCTCATAAACCAGTAAAAGAAGCCAGACACAAGAATACACACTGTCTGATTCCATTACATGAAATTATACAAATTGTAAAAGTGGAGTGACAGAGAGCAGATAAGTAGTTGCCTGAGGGCAGAGGTGGAAGGGGGACTGACTTCTTCTAAGAGGCTGGAAGGAATTTGCAGGGATGGGGGGTGTTGGAAATATTCTATACTTCGATTGAAGTGATAGTTATCCGGGTGTAGACATTTGTCAAAACATCAACCCATACACTTAAAATGGGTTTATTGTGTGTAAATTATCTCAATAAAGTTGATTAAAAGAATAATGAAGGCAGCACGAAGATCTCTTTGATACTTTGGGAACCTAAGGAGGCTTGGCTGGGTCGTGGTTTGATTCTGCTTTGTGTTGCAGCAAGCGATGTTATTCAGGCGTTCTGCTGACATGCAGCTAGAGACCACGACTCTTGAGTTTTTCTCTGCTGACTTATGTGTGTGTGTTTCCAGTACTCAGTAACTGATGACAGTAAAAGTTTTGAGTCAATTCTCATCTTGTGTGCTCTGTGGCAGGGAACTCTGATTGTGATTCGCAACGTTCCCTCTCTGTCAGCTTCTCTCTGAAAACGCAGAGAGAGTGAAAACTGTGTCCTTTACTTGAAAGACGGCGGCCAGTTTGAGTAAGCACCAGCCTAAATCAAAAGTCACTTAGCACAGGCTCTGATTGGGAAGAGTTGTGACCCTTGGCTCCTCCTTGCCCATTTGCAAACCAGGAGCCCTGGTGGGGTCTCCTGGACCCCTATGAGGAGCCTGACCTATTGGAGGTGGCAGTCTCATTGATTCCCTACCACCTAAGCTCATGTCACAGACTTGTAGGGCCCGTCAGCACAGACAGAATGCCTGAAAGGTTCACCCCGTTCTCAAGCCTGATGTTACCTAAGCCATCCTGGACAGGTGAGAGGGTAGTTTGCCCTACACCTTGGATAACCAACTGCTGTGTTGACAGCGAGAGACTGTGTGAGATGTTAAAGGAGAAAGGGACGCTCTGAGGCCCAAGATGTGGACAATCCAAGGCTCAGCGTCAATCCACCAATTCTGGACCCCAGGAGGCCACCACATGAGGGCCTAGACGACCAGGGAGAATCCAGGAGGTGCCACAGGACCGGTTAATAAGGTAAGGAGTTAGTCTACCCAGTGCTGCTGGCAGGGAAGCAAAGTACGAGGAAGCAGTGTGGACTTCTGCCTCGGCTGCCCAGGTGTTCTGTCCACCTCCCCCCACCCCCGCAATCCCACTGCACTCAATATCTACCCAAGAGGCAGAACAACATCTTTAAGATGAACTGCATCATTTTTCTTTTCCAAACCCTTTAGTGGCCTCCCTTTTCATTTGGGATAAAATCCAGAAAGCCTTCCTGTGGACCATGAACCCCTGTGCATAGAACAATGTCCCAGTGCACTTGCTTATAAAGCAGATTCCAGATTCCTTGTCCAGAGATGCTGATTCCAGAAGTCTGAGATGGGCCCAAGCATCTCAACTGGAGCAAGTCCCTGAGGAAATCCTGATGTGGGTGACCCATGGATTCCCCTTCAGAAATTCTGTTCTCCAGATCTGGCCTCCTCAACCTCTCCTCTCATTCCGTGTTGCTCACTCTCCCCGGCTAATGATCCCCAAGTGCACGAGTCCCCTTCCTTTCCTCTGAAGGCAGCGAGTCCTTTCCCAATGGCGGGGTCCAGGAGGGCCCTTGTCTAGGCTTTAGCCATGGGCACCGGTCTCCATCAGCTCCTCCCACATGCATTCTTTGATTCAGACAATTCTCATTGCCTCCAAGGCATGTAAAGTGCTATTTCTTTGAGTTAAATGTCTAGCTCCCTACAAGTCTGAAAGTCCTCTGAGGGCAAGAGCTTTATCTCTCTTCTTTGCTGTACACCAGAGCTGAGCACACTGCCTGGTATATAATCAACACTCAGAGGCCTGCCCTCCACCATATTCCCTGCTGGGGGGCAGTGCCAAGTCCTCCCCATGCTATTTGGGGAAGCAAGCACCTTGGGTACCAGCAGCAGAGAAGGGCTCAGTCCTTAATACCAATTAACACTTGCAAATGGCCCCAGGACTCTTCCCAACCTTTTAAATCCTATGCCAGCTGTCATAGCTCAGTTCTGACTCAGGAACCACCTGCATCTGTGGGACCCTGGGCGCCCTTGCTCACCCCACTCCCCAGGGACAGCAGTGACACAACCTCAGAGTCCCATAACCTTCACCAGCCTCACTCCACCTCCGAGCCCTTGGAGACCAGATTCAACTCACCTGAAATCAAAGTTTCCTTACGTGTCTTTGCAGGGGTGGGGCAGAATCCTAAAGGAGATGCTCTAATGAAATTATTTTCCTTCATTTAAGGGTAGGGAGGCTTTAGGTCATTTTAAAGATTCCTTCTCCATTTTACTAAAGCTTTGTTTATTTGTTTGTTTGTCTGTTTTCCCAGCAGGTCTACTATGATATTAACCAAGATTCCTAGACTCCTCATGGGAGGGGCATGGTTTTAGTAGGTCATGTACCCCTTGTGGACATTCACGGCTTTTGATCCTTTTTTAAAAGATTGAAAATCATTGATACAGAAGAAGCAGCAGCATCTTTGTAAGCAAAATGATTGTGTTCAAATCCCAGCTCCACACCTTCAAAATGAAGTAACTCTAGGCAGACCGTTGTCATGGTATAAGTTCTGCAGAGGGCTGTCAAGGGGTCTTTCTACATGGAAGCCCTCCTGGGCTACCAGGTCAGAGTGCATGTGTGTTCTCTGAAAACCCCAGCCAGGCACCCTTAGGCAATTGATATCCGCTTTCTTCACCCACACCGTGCAGGTGATTCCCATCCTACAGACGAGGAAACAGGCCAAGGGAGGTTACTGAAGGTCCCTGATAATGACTGAAAGGAGCTGAATCTTGCAAGCAGAAGGGAAGAGAAAAAGAAAAAAACCCAAACCCAAACCCAAAATCATGCTTCTTTGTTCGCCTTCTGGAACTCAGACTCCCGACTTGCCAGAACGAGCATTACGTTGAGTCCTGGAATGTTTTTCAAGACGAAGATAGCTTTCCCATCCTGTCGTGTTTTTCGCTCTCCCCTGATTCCCACCTGCTTGTTGCTGTCTGCTGGTGTCACACCTTCTGCACACTCGGAGCTCAGAGCAGAGTCGGGCTGGGTGAAACCGGGGCTCCATCTGCCCGCGTGCCTGCTGGGGGGTGTCTGAAGGTAACTTTGTGCCGGCACCCTTTGCCAGGAGGCTGAGAAGCCTTCTGCAGTGCCACCCGGCTCCCATCCACTCTCGGCAGAAGAAGCCGGTACCAAATCCAGCCGCTGGTGCCACTCAGCCAGATGGCAGGGGAAGCAAAACAAAAGTGACCTTGTTAGCAGACTGTGTCTTCCCCGGGAGAAGCTATTTTTGTTGTGGTTGTGAACTGAAGTTGTCTCGGCTGAGTTCTCCTTCCCTGCAAGGGCTGTGGAATGTTAATTTGTTCCAAAGTTCAGTATTTTGATTAGAACCAGGAGTGCCAGATTTTGTCAGAAACATTTTGGGATGGGGTAGGCTCATGCGCACTTACTCTTGCTGGCTCGCCTGCTCTCACTCTCTCTCTCTCTCTCTCTCACTCTCACTCTCTCTTGGCCGCTGTACAAAGTAAATGTTGCTGCAGCAGCTGCTCTGGGGGAACAGCCCATCACAAATCGAAGCTGAGGGGTAAACCGGTTCCTCCCTGTATATGGCCATGACCTCATCGCCACAGAGGCACCCAGACTGGGGACAGACGTGAGACAGTACCACCAGGACACACCCTGGGTTTGCGTGGAAAGAGCTGAGAGCCCAACCCAGAGCCTGGAATATAGGGGTCCTCAGTAAATAAAGGTGTGCTGAGAAAAGCATGAGCTCCCCCTAGGCTCAAAGCCATCAGAGTTTCTGCAGCCAAGAGGTCACATTCAAAGGCAGTTCTAGATTCTGAAAACCCTCCATCTATCTTTGGCTCTCGTCTCCTGACCATCTTCACTTCTCTCTCTCTCTCTCTCTCTCTCTCTCTAATGAGTTATGAACCCAAGCCATGTGCAACTATATTCTGCATTGCAAAATAAACACAGATAAGATGAAAGTGCCCACCAACCTCAAGCCCCAATCCTAGCCCTCCAGGCCTTCCTGGATGTAATTAGGTGCAGGCCCTTCACCACTGCCTCATCGCGACTGATTGTATCAAACCTATTATTTGTCGTCAGTCTGGTGGGTGAAAAACGGCTTTTGGTCTTTGGTTTGTTTTTGTTTGTTTGTTCTGTAGCATAGAACAGTGGTTAAAAACATGGACTTTACACCCAGCTTCCCTGAAATCTGATGCTGGCCCAGTAGTAGTAGTAGTAGCAGCAGCTGTGTGGATGGGTTAATCCTGGCTGAGAGTCCGTTTCCTCATGTGTGGAATAGGAAAGGTTTCGGGGGTTAGTTCCACGGTGATTGGGGGCATTGAACGAACTCACACGTGCAGAGTGTTCAGATCAGGCTGGCCCGTGCAGGCGCGCTGAGTGGGGCTTTTATCATAATGTTGCTCATAATGTTGGACACACATACCCCTGCCTCATCCCTTCCCTTTCAATTTGGTGTAGATGATTTCCCACACTTCCCAGGTTCCACACCACATAGAACTCGGGAGCAGGGATTTCTGGGCTTCTGTTCCAGCTGCCGTGCAAAGAGAACAAATACTTGGGGTGGAGTAACTTTCCTGTTTCTTCCAGCTGGGACAATTAAGGTCTCCAGGGTGTAGGGACTCCTCCAGAGGCAAAGAGGCCACTGAGGCAGAACCAGGATCAGTACCCTACAAGACAGGTCTCCCTCTCCCTCTCCAGGGCCAATGCCAACTGGCCAGTGGTAGCTTCCTGAAGAGCTGTGTTGAGGAGGATTCTGAAGTACAGTAGAGATGCTGATGGGGAAGCTATGCTTTGCTGTGAACACAGAGTGGTGGTGCCTGCTTTTCCCTGCTGCCCCCACTCATCTCCTGCCCATTCCACCTCCCACCCACCACTGGGTTGCCTGCCAGAGAATAATGCCTTCACTGAGAGTAACGGATATAAGCTCTGCTGCACCCAGGCTGCTCAGGCTTTGTTTCTGGACTTCTTTCTTCCTCCGCCTGATCTAAAGTTACAGGGTTCTGAAGGGCTGAGCAGCCTGTGAATGGCCTTCTCCAGCAGGAAAAGCTGGATGCCCTGGGCCGCTCCCTCATGCACTTAGCAGCCAAAGTGGAGGTGTTCAGAAATGCAGCAGCACAGCTTCTGGGCTACAATCGTTTAGAAGCACTAGTAGGCCTGCAGCTAAGACCTGGCTCTCTGAGACGCCTGTGTACTCCTGGCCTTGGATCGATACTCGGAGGGGAGGAGCAGATGTGCATGCTATATCCACTGAGGTGGGCGTTGCCGCTCCAGGCTGCAGCTCCAGAGGAGCCTGGCTGGCCTCCCCTCCCTCTCATTTCCCCTTGCGGGGACAGGGGGTCCAAGGAGGGCTCTGCTGCAGGCTGCCATCTGCTGCTGCAAACACCTGTGCTCGCTGCCTTCCATGCAGACAAACTGTCTGTCCCTCTTCCCCTCTTCCCTCCAGCTGCTCCTCCTTCCCTTTCTCCCAAGGAGACCTTTCAAATGCATGTGCAGACTGCAGGTGCTCGGGATGCTTCCCGGACTGTCCAGGTACAGGGCAGCCAGCACTTCTCCCTCAGTACCTGGGCAGCCAGATCCACGATCCTCTAGAGAGCTCACAGGTGCACCCTGCTTTGAGAAAACCCAGCAGGAACAAAGTCCACATTTGCGAAGCACACTCCTATGGGGCAAAGTGTCTCTACCCTGCACAGAGACCCTTCTAGCCAATGTAATGATTTCTTTCCTCTGTTGGTTCTAGGCTCTTAACCAGAAGAAGAGGGGCACGTGTACTGGATCACCTGGAGCTTCTTCAACATTCACCTGGCCAGTCCCCATGCTTCCCACTCCCAGGGGAGGGGAGTTAGTTGAAAGATGTCCCTAGGGCCCAGGTAATGCTAATAGACCATCCTCTACCACTACCACTGCTATCCTGGTCCATTTAAGGTCTGATTTAAAAATCAGCAGTTACTGACACAGTGGGCAAAAGGACAGTCTCTTCAACAAATGGTGTTGGGAAAACGGCATATTCACACGCAAAAGAACGAAGCTGTACCCTTAGCTTACACCAGACACAAAAACTAACTCAAAATGGATTAAAGACCTAAATGTAAGACCTTAAACTACAGAACTTCTAGAAGAAAACATAGGGGAAGAGCTCCAGGACACTGCGGTTGGCGATGATTTCATGGATATGACACCAAAAGCATAGACGACAAATGCAAATATAGACAAATTAGACTATATCAAACGTAAAAACTTCCGTGCGTCAAGGGAAACAATCAACAGAGTGAAAAGGAAATCTACAGAATGAGAGAAAATATTTACAAACCATATATCTGATAAGGGTTTAATATCCAGTGTATGTAAGGAACTTCTACAACTCAACAACAAAAAGACACATGACCTAATTAAAAAATGGGCAAAGGACTTGAATAGACAATTCCTCAAAGAAGATATACAAATGGGCAACAAGCATATGAAAAGATGCTCAACATCACGAGAAATGCAAATAAAAACCACAATGAAATATCACCTCACACCTGTCAGGATGCTACTATCAAAAGAACAGAAGGTAACAAGTGCTGGTGAGGACGGAGGAGCTGGACTCCTTGTGTGCTGTTGGTGGGAACGTAAAATGGTGCAGCCATTACGGCAAACGGTATGGAAGTTCCTCAAAAATTTAAAAATAGAACTACCATATGATCTGGCAATCCCACTTCTGGGCATATATCCAAAAGAATTCAAAGCAGGATCTTGAAGAGATATTTGCACATCCACATTCATTGCACCATTATTCGTCATAGCCAAGAGGTGGAAGCAACAACCCAAGTATCCATCGACACATGAATGGATAAAGGAAATGTGCTATATCCATACAATGGAATATTATGCAGCCTTAAAAAGGGAAATCCTGTCACATGCTTCGACATGGATGAGCCTGGATGACATTATGCTTAGTGAAATAAGCCAGACACAAAAGGGCAAATAATGTATGACTTCACTCATATGAAGCACCTATCTAAAACAGTCAAAATCAAAGAAAGAGAAAGGAGAAAGGTGGTTATCAAGGGCTGGGGGGAAGGGGGCAAGAGGAATAAGTGTTTAGTGAGTACAGAGTTTCCGTTTGGCAGGGTCAAAAATTCTAGAGATTCGTTGCACACAATGTAAATATAGTTAACACTACGTACATTTAAAAGTGGTTAAGATGGTAAATTTAATGTTATGTGTTTTTGTTTTACCACAATAAAAAAAAATTAGCAATTACCTATGGTGGAGGAGGGTAGACTTCAATACTGAACTGTTCCCGTATCACTGTGATCATTAGCTCAATTAGAAATGAGGTTTAAACATCTCAGAAAGAAAATGTACATTTATTAGATAATGGGATACTTTTTTTTTTTTTTTTTTGTGGTACGCGGGCCTCTCACTGTTGTGGCCTCTCCCGCTGCGAAGCACAGGCTCCAGACGTGCAGGCCCAGTGGCCATGGCTCACGGGCCCAGCCGCTCCGCAGCATGTGGGATCCTCCCGGACCGGGGCACGAACCCGTGTCCCCTGCATCGGCAGGCGCACTCCCAACCACTGCGCCACCAGGGAAGACCCCGGGATTATACTTTTAACAAATTTTTATTTATACAAATTAAATTCAGAACACATTGTTTATTTAAAATGAGCATCTGAGGCACACTCTTGCCTTCACAGAAATCATCGTATTCCATAGAACAATCTATTTGTGAGCAGGAAGGGATCTTTAAAGATTCCAACAGTCTCCTTTAATTGAAGGATAAGGACTCTGGAGGGGAAGGCCTGCTTCTCCCAATACCTGTTGGGAGGCACAGTTTCATCAGTTTATTTCTTTATATCCACATCCGCTGCTCAGGGACTATGTCTGCTTTGCTCGCTATTACATCCCCAGCGGCCAGAAGTAGTGCCTGTCCCAAAATGGGCTTTCATTAAGTGTCTGTTGAATGAATAAACGGGCATGGGAACGGATATACCAGTGAATGTTGCGTCATGGGGATCCATGAGAATGCATCACTACGTACATCTGTGTCATTTCAATACGTTCACTTCTGTGCATGTCTGCATTGCTAATGCGTGTTTCTGTGGACTGACCATTTACTCTTAGAAATGACCTAAACAGGGGCTGCCAGTGAAGATAATTCTATTGAGGCATCAGGCATTGTATTATTGTATTCTATAAATAAGAATACCAGGTGTACAAATTAACCTCTTAAGTTATGGAAGACTAGTTGTGGGAGATTCTCTGAGAACAAGAGATCCAGGGTCAAATGAGTTTGGGAAATTTGGGATTAAACGGAGCTAAGGAGGTGTCTAAATGTGGGATGTCTCTGAGGCTTTAAATGGCAAAGTGCAGGGTCAGTCTTGAAATATGGAAAGAGGCAGCAGTGCTCAAACTCATTTGATGCTGGGCCCCTTCTGGATCCCTCCTTTGAGGAGGATTTTGCAATATATGCTGGTAGACTCTGAATCAGAAGATTTTGCTTGGAGTCAGAAGAATTCATCCTGGCTGGGATTAGAGCGAGCTGGAGGCAGGCAGAGGCATGCAGAGTTCAAGAGGTTCCTCCTTTTCATTCATTCATTCATCCACTCACTCACTCAGCACACACTGTTAAATGTGCACAAGAGCTGGGCTTTGTGATAGACAATGAAGATTTGAAGATGGATGAGAAATGGGCCCCCTTCACCCTCACACAGTCCAGGAAAATCTGAATATCAGGGCTCCCTGCTGCCCCACCAAACAGACTTAGGCCAAAAAGTGGAAGTTATAGGCTCAAATATTTGAACCATCCAGAGAATGGGGCAGGGCAGGGAGGTGAAATAAGAAATTATTATAAAAGCCCAAGAAACAGAGGTGGCAGAGGGAGGGTGGGATCCAGGAAAGAGTCCACCTGTGGAATACCAGAATTGTCCCGCCAACCAATAGGTGACCCTAGAAGGCTATTTTATTCCAGGCACTGCAGAGATACAGGAAAATAAACACAAGACATGATCCTGAGCCTGCAGGAGTTTATATCTAATTGATCCACTAGTAACTATCCATTAACTATTCTCAACAAGGCTAATAGACTTTGTCAGAAGAAAACACATCCCAGGACTAAAGAGACAGAAATGAAAACGGCACTCGGACCCAGGCATACAGAACGCAGAAAGGGAACAGAAAGACTGGCCAGCTCCTTCAGCGCCAGTTGTCACAGATGTGCTGCCTTTGAGGACCCAGACAACCACTGGGTGACAGATGGAAACGCTGTACCTTTTTCCTTCCCCAAGAACCAGAATAATTCCAGAGGAAGAGAGGAAGGAAATCGAACAGAACAAGAACAAGGGGGGTGCAAGTGAACAAGCTAAATGGGACAACAAATGACAAGGCGCAGTAGCAGTGGCCAAGTCGCGGTGTGCCGGAAGCAGAGAACCGGCCCCAGGGTCAGGTGTGACTGCAGACACTCAGAAGGGCCGATGACTTCTGCAACACGTTTTGGGAGCTGTGGCTCCCTAAAATGGCCTTCTGCTCCCTCCCAATCACTTCCTGACCCCTAAATCAAACAGCAGCCGACAATGATGTGAACTACAAGTTCAGGTTGAGGGGCACACGCACCTGTAGAGGAAAGAGGTCGAGACAGGGGTGAAATTCAAGGTTGATGTTCTATTAGTTTCTTCTTGCAATCTGTGGGTCTTAGGGTCACTAACCCAGACCAAATCCTCCCTCGGAGCCTTCTGGGCTGTGTACTGGTTATCTGCGCTCGCTTGTGTGGGGCTGGGGAGAGGAGGCTGCCGGAGAGACTGTGTCCTTTCATCCGTAAGCAGAGGCCTCCTGGAGGCAGCTTTGGAAACCCAGTCCCACGGACTGCAGCCTATGTTAGGACACTCACAAGGGCTGCTAACGCACAGGAGTGTGAAAGGGTGAGAAGTGAAGGCAGGGGAGGGAGGGGGGTGGGGAGAGTGGATTGCTGATCCCCCCAGAAAGAGAAACAGGAAAGGAAATCGTCGGGTTTGGGTTTGGGCCCCAAGTGCCTTTCATGCTGGGGAAAACGCCCCCAAATCCTCAACCAGCCATGGCTCTGTTTCCCTCTTGTACACTTTTAGGATGTCACCAGCTTCCTTATCAGACACACTCACCTTCTTTAGACTCATGCATGGCTCGGGCCTGAGGGGCGGTACTGATGGCAAAATGCACCCACGGTACTCAATATTCTGAATGTGATTCACGACTGCTTTAACAGAGTCTGCCCCCGCCCCCAGCCCCACTCGACCACAATCTCGGGAGCTTGGGTTTCAGAGTTACTCCTATTTTACTGACAAGAAAGCTGAAGGTAGAAGGGAAAAGTCCCCTGTCAACCAGCCTACAGCTGACAACTCAAACATCAAAGATTCCAACTCCTGTATCTCCTAAATCCCTCTAGGCCAGGGGTTGTCAAACTACAGCCCGCAGGCCAAACATGGTCCAAGGCCTGCAAGCTAAGAATGGTTTTTACACTTTTTAAATGATTGGGGAAAAAAGCAAAAGAAGAATATTTTGTGAGACATTAAAATCATATGAAATTTAAAATTTCTGTCCATAAAAAGTTTTATTGGCCAACAGCCATGCCAACTCATGACGTAGCGTCTACGGCTGCTTTTGTGCCTTAACCGCAGAGCTGAGTAGTTGCAAGAGAGATTGTATGGCCCAAAAAGCTGAAAACATTTACTATCAGGCCCTTTACAGAAAAAGTGCATTCCCCAGGGGCCAGTGGTGTTGGCTGCTGGACATTGAGACCCTCCACGGGAACTGCCCTCAGAGCTGCTCGCCCGAGATTCTCCGCCGCCCCTGCGGCAGCCCTCATCTGGCAGTTGCAAAGGCCCTGCTCCCTGGCCTCCACTGGTGATGTTTCTCCAGGGAGCCCCATGGGAATGCCTGACACATCTGCTCGGTCCTGCCCTCACTTCCTTAGATGCTTTTCCCCAGAGCACACCCCCATAAATCTACACGCAATCTCTGCCTCAGAATCTGTTTCCTGAGGACCCGATCCAGGATGGGGGAGCCTAACAAAATTTGGGGGCAAATATTGTCTTTTCTTCTCCACTAACCACAGACCAGCAGCCATGTCTCAATTTCTTCTTAATATGAGTATCACTGATGCCTGACCAATTCCAGACCAGTTCTCATTCTGTTGATTAGATTTAATAGAGAGAATTTGGGGGTGGGGAGCATTATGGTTTTCTAGTCAGCTTTCCCTATTGATATCTTCAGAAGTCATTCAAACCCCCCTGCTTGAAACTTCTTTTTTAATATTTATTTATTTATTTGGCTGCACCGGGTCTTAGTTGCAGCATGTGGGATCTTCCTTGAGGCATGCAAGATCTTTGTTGTGGTATACGGGATCTTTAGTTGCAGCATGTGAGATCTTTTTTCAGTTGTGGCATGCCAGGGATCGAACCCGGGCCCCCTGCATTGGGAGTTCGGAGTCTTAACCACTGGACCACCAGGAAAGTTCTCCCCTGCTTGAAACTTATCGATGATTTCCCACTCTCCTGGGGTAAAGATCACAATGACATTCATGGCCCACATGGTCCTGCCTTCTCTCTAGCTTCACTTTATCCCTGTGTCCCCTTGTTCTCTGCACTACACGTCACTGACACTCTCCAAGGGTTAGTTCCTCAGCCACAGGGCCTTTGCATATGCTGTCTCCATTGCCTGGTTCACTGAATTAACTCCTGTTTATTCCTCGGGTCTCAATTCAGTTGTCTCTTCCTCAGGGCAGCTTTTCCTGGGCTAATTTCTCCATCAAACACAGCTGAGGACCCACAATACCGTTAGGGGCCCGTGAGAAAAATGCTTAATTTCTTTTAAAATCAGAAGAACAAACTGATTATAATAACAACTATATATTGATGAATCTAGCCTGGGTTTATACTAACTCCATTGTAAAATGTAATTTTTTAAATGAGAACGGGGTCCACCAAGGCCTGAATAATGCAGTGTGGGCCTTTTCTGACCTCCTCAATCTCCCAGTACCACTAGGTCAGGTCTCCCCATTAAATGCTTGCAAGGTGCCCTGAACTCTTCCATCAGAGCTCTTACTGCAGTTCTCATCTTGCATCTGTCCCCTAAACTGCAGGCTTGACGAGGGCAGGAACCACATGAGACATGCTCCGACAGCATCGTGTCTGACATGGCACCTGGCTCATCTTATAAGTTCAAGAGATACACGCTGCAGGTGTGAGGGAAGGCAATCCACCTGCACAACTCAAGACTACTTTTTAAGCAAGAACACTCACTCGATCTGCTTTTAACTGCCCGCCTTGCTGGCGGGTCCGAGGGGAGGGGACAGGACGGAAACCAAGAGGAAAGGCTCACAATGGACTTGGGGGAATGGACCTTGCCAAACTTCTCCCCTTGCGGGGGTTGTGCCTGTGGGGAGGGATGACAGAGATGGAGTGTAAACAAACATTTCCTTGTCTGGTAGGTCATTTTGTAATTATGTGCAGGTCAAGCACTTTAGACTCCCGGAAGTCAGACAATATCTGCTTCCAGAGGCCATTAATGCTTAAGGGCCCCCCGGAGTGAAGGGGGACTTTCATTAGCAGGTCTTGGCCTATTCGGGCAGGAAGCGTGCTAAGTGACAGTCCGGAGTGAAACACCGGAGCAAGCAAAAAAGCAATAGGAAGGGGCACTGACCTCAGAGTTCAGAGAAGAGGAGAGGGAACAACACAAATATATTATGAACTCGGGGAACTGGCCAAGCCAGCTTGAATCACTGGGCAAGGTGCTCTGGGGGAAAGTGGTGAGACTTGGCAAGAGGACTGGAGAGTGGTGCCTGGACCCCCGGGACAGTCTGCATGGCCACTCGTGCTCTTTGCTGATGGGAAATGTGTGGAGCCGGTTGGAGGACAACAGGAGACCGTTGAGAGAAAGCAGATGAGGCTGTTGCCAGATGTGGCACTTGGTTCTTGCCACCTGGCTGCCCTCATTCATTTCCACTCAGCAGAGGTGGAGGGGACTGTCCAGTTCACCTTCACTGGTGGGGTTACATGGATGGGGTTGGAGGGTGAAGAGGATAAAGGGGAGGCCTGACTGGCAGCCAAAAGGAAAACATAACCACACCCCCCACACACACACACACAACCCCCAAGTGGTAGCAAACAGGATGGACCGGTGGCCACGAGCCAAGACCTCTGGGTTCACACTTGACTCTGGGTTGGTGGCAAAGCAGTCAGGCTTCCCTTTGCCGGAACGAGGCAGATTATGGGAAGAGGCACCAGCATTCTTAAAATGGCCCTGTCCTCACAGACCTAAAATTAGCAAGACTGTTTACACTGCTGGATATGGATGCTGAACTTCATATTAGTAAATAATGTAATAATGATCCAGGGCTCCAACGTCTGAACTGCAGTTACCTTTGCCTATGGCAGCTGACAATGCATTTAATAGGCTGTAATTATCACTAATTAGGTCACTGTCCTTTGTATTCAGGGATGGCTGATATTGTACCTGTACCTGGCAAAGAGCACCAAAGAATGAACCATATAATCTTTTTCTTTAAACAACTTTTTGAGATATCGTTCGCATACCATACAACTCAGTGGTTTTTGGTACATTCACAGGGTTGTGCAACCATCACCACAATCTAATTTTAGAACATTTTTGCCTCCCCTAAAAGAAACCCTGTACCAAGAGCAGTTAGTCCTGAGTTCCCCTTCCCTCCACCCCCTGGAAACCACGAATCTCCTTTCTGTTTCTACAGCTTGCTTATTCTATACCTTTCATATAAATAGAATCATACAATGTTATCTTTCGGGATTGGCTTTCACTTGGCATCATATTTTCAAGGTTCATCCACGTTGGAGCATCTACCTGTGCCACGTCATTCATTTTCATTGCCAAATATTATTCCATTGTATGGATATGTTGCATTTTGTTTATTGATTCATCAGCTGATGGACATTTGAGCTGTTTCCACCTTTGAGCTATTATGAATAATGCTGCTGTGAATGTTGGCACGCTCAACCAAGTAACGTCTAAAATTGCAGTTGCACTGATTATCCCACAACTTCAAACCCTGCATGTCTTTCTTCTAACCTAACAGTGTATGAAAACACACTATGCTTTCCATCTTATCTTTTCCTAAAAGGCAGTTTTGTGTGAAGGGATCATGGCAGCCTATGAGTTGGAATAGTGGAATCTGTGAAGAGACAACACCTGAATGATTTGGAAAAACAAAACTGCTTAGCTAGGCAATGCTTCCTATGTGACAACTTTGCAATGTGCGTGAATTTGCACATCTGTACGCTTATGAGACAGGCCATATGCAAAAGGTGCAAACCTGGGGCCCCGAGGCCAAATTCATCCCCACAGGCATGCTGTGTTGGATAAAATTATTGTATCCAACATTTTAAAAATATGATAAAAATCTTGATTTCTGCTTTCTCTTGAAAATGTAGGACCTCTAGCCTCACAAGTACTTGCCTTTCAGATGGGGTCACCCTATTGCAGTTGCCAAGACCCCCCGGTTCCCTTTTGTCTCCCTGGCTCTGAGGCCAGGCTCAGCTGTCATGGATCATTTACATGCACTGTTGTTTTTATGATGCTAGAGAACCATCTCTCTGCAGCCAGGCCTCCACCAAACATGAGAAAATCTAGCTGAGCAAACTTCAAGACAAATGGAGAAAGCATATTTCTTTATGGAGAAAAAGATTATTCCTTTGTGATTTAATATGCACAATCATATATGTATGATTTATATAGATAGTATGTATCACTCCTGTCTGATGCCTGTCTGTCCTCTATAGGCGCTAGAGTCTGCAACCCTAAGCCTGCAGTCTTTTTTTTTTTTTTTTTTAATATATTTTTCGCTGTGCTGGGTCTTCGTTGCTGCACGCGGGCTTTCTCTAGTTGCGGTGAGCAGGGGCTACTCTTCGTTGCAGTGTGCAGGCTTCTCATTGTGGTGGCTTCTCTTGTTGCAGAGCACGGGCTCTAGGCACGCAGGTTTCAATAGTTGTGGCACACGGGCTCAGCAGTTGTGGCTCACGGGCTCTAGAGCGCAGGCTCAGTAGTTGTGGCACATGGGCTTAGCTGCTCCGTGGCATGTGGCATCTTCCCGGACCAGGGCTTGAACCCTTGTCCCCTGCATTGGCCAGCGGATTCTTAACCACTGCGCCACCAGGGAAGTCCCAAGTCTACAGTCTTTTCATATGTGTTTGTGGCATCTCTCCTATCTGAGCGTATCTCCTAGGTTCTCTGAGGACCATCCCTCTAATTTCTTTTTGTATCCACCGCCCCTGAGACTATCAACCTCCTATGGAACTATCAACCAAAGATGACTTGATATATAACAGGCTGCCAATCCCAATGAAATCTTTGAAGATGATAACAGGTGCATTCATTAAGCACTTGCTGTATGCCTGGCTCTGTTCTAAGCTCCTTAGGTACTCAGGTACTCAGGTTTTCACCTACCCCATGACAAACAAGGTAAGTGAGTTGTCCAAAGTCAACCAGTAAATGGTGGAGCTGGGATTTGAAGTTAGGTAGTCAGATTCTGGAACCTACCCTCTTGACTACTAGTCTAGATGGCTATTCTAGATTGATTTTTCTTGGGTGTGAGGTCTCTTTTTTAACCAAGTGAGAGAAACTGAAGCACGGAAGTGGCCCAAGTCTCACCCAGGATCAAATCAAGCCTGAGTGCCCAGGACTTTCTTCCACATGAACCATAAGTGAATTCCCTGGTCAGTTCCTTGTAGGTACCTGATTCTGCTTTATGGAGACCTTCCCATTCTGAGCCCATCTTTATTTTCTCAAATGTCAGAGGTTTGGGGATAGTAGTAGATAACTTTTTGGCAGGTATAAGAACGCATTCAGAAAAAAAAAGCTTAGAAGCTGCCTTTTCTCATTAAGAGTTAAAAAATAAAAAAGCCATGTCCCACAAGGAGATGAATTGTAATTTTTACAACTTCAACTGATTACAGGCTAAGACATATGAATAGCAGCAGAGAGTGGCTGAGAGTTTCAACTTTCCATCCACAGAGCTCGTTGGGGTTCATCAAGTGCAATCACACCCATTTCTCCCTTTACTCTAGAAACCTCTTGAAATAGCTCCTGGGTTAAGTATTGTGATCACCCATCTTCTCTTCACAGATGGGGACAGTGTGGCTCAGAGACATGGAGGGATGCACTCAACAACCCAAGGTCACAATGCACCAAATGAGCAGCAGCTTGGGGGTCAGAATTAGTTGATTCCATACAACGTGACAATTATCAGCTTGTGCCAGGGCCTCAGAGCAGCACTGAGAATATACGGAGACAGATAAGATGCACTTCTCTCCCTATGACGATAAGGCCTGTGTTTGGTTCAGATATGCACCCCAGAGGAGTCCCTGTTCCTCCAGGTGCCCAGAGGGCTGACCACTCTGGGTTTCCGGCAGCCCCTGGGGGCTGAGGCCCCAGCGTGCTGTGGCGCTGGCCCGCCCTTTGGAAATTCTCCCACCCGATCCAGCCTTCTGCTAGTGGTCCCCCCACAATCCGGTGAAGCCTGGTCACCAAGGAGTCCAAACAGGTTCCCCTCAAAGCCAAAAACTGACCCAGACCCCTATATCACTCCTTACACCAAAATAAATTCCAAACACACTAGCGTTCAATTTAAAAATTAAAGCCATAAAAGGGCTAAGGAGAAAAAAATTGGTCATTAAAAAAATATATAATTGTGGAGAGGAAAAGGCAAACACAAAACCTAATAGCCATATAGAAAAGATTAATATATCTAACTACATAAAAATTAAAATCTCCTCCATGGTGGAAAAAAAATACAAACGCAAACAATAAACTAGAAAAATATTCGTAACACATTTATTTAGTATTCAAAGAGCTCTTATATATCTCTATTATAAAAGACAAAGTCAAAACACAAAATGTGCAAAGGACACGGAAAACCAGTTCATAAAAGAAATATAAATGGTCAAATAAACACATGAAAAAATGTGCTCATAATGCATGCACGTTACAATGAGCCAGTTTTTCAGCACGAATATTGTCAAAGATGAAACAGGTTGATAACGCCCAGGGAGGGTGAGGATATGGGGCTGGTACTTTCACACATTCTTGGGGAGAGTAAACCGGTGCAGATATTTGGAGCACAATTTAACAATATCTCTGAAATGTAAAGTGTGCATGCCTGGTGACTAGCAAGCCCACTTTAGTAATTTATTCTACAGTACATTGGCTCTAGCACTGCAAGGTGTACATACAAGGAAGTTCCAGCAGCAGCACTATCTGTAGGTGAACATTAGACAAAACCCAAACATCTATCAACAGGCAAATGATGAAGTAACTGAAGTTAAGCATCCAGCCATGTAAAATAACTAAGTCTATACGTGTTGATCTGGAAAGATCTCCAAGGTATGCTGATATCCCCAAAAAAGCAAGACTCGAACACCTTCAGACTGGCCCTGACTACCAGTGGTATCGCCTCTCTTGCATTATTTCAATTCCAGCCCAACAGTCAGGGCTAATTTACTAGCTGAATGACCCTGGGTGAGTCACTCAATCTCTCTGTGCCCCAGTTTCCTCCAAGTGAATGGGGACTATAAGCACTTGCCCCTGTCAAAGGATTCAGTGGGATCATACATGAAGCACTTAGATGAATTTGGGGCAGTTGGTAAGCACTATCTAAATACTGGAATTTTTTTAATTACCATGAAGCGAAAGAGCAAGAGATAGAACAGTGCAGATAGCACTCTTCGTAGCTTTTGTACTTACGGGAAAAGCAGACATCACATGTGCGAAGTATGAGCTTGCACATGCGTAAACGCAAGAAGATGGTGACATTGGAAGAAAACAGAGAAACGGGGGACAGCAGTGGGAGAGGGACTTTTCACAGTAAAACCCTTTTTAATGTTGACCCATGTACATGTATTAGCTGTTCAGAAATAGACAAAATTAAAAATTAAAAAAGGTTACATGTAAATACATATCCTTATACCTGAATAGAAAATTTCAGGAAAGCTATACAAGAAATTGTTAACACTGCTTACATCTGGGGAATGAGATGAGCTGGAAGACGACTTTTACTTTTATTTCTCTTTTTATACCACATTATTATATTTTTTAATCTCAGATGCCTATGTGAGCTTTATAGCAAAGAACAAAAAGGCATACCCAAGCCAAAAAAGATAAAGAACAGAAAAAGGCTCTCTTTTCACATCACTTATGAGACTTGTCCTCCCCAATGGTCTAGTTCTTTCAGCTGAGCAGCCAGCCATCCTGGAGGCTGGGCAAGAAGCTGGATGGGCAGGACTTGAATCTGACGGCCGGTCAAGGTTCTGGGCACAGTCTGGCATAGGGTATTTCACCCATCCCATCTCCCATTGGTAACGGAATCAATATCCACTTAAAAACCCGTGGTGGCTTCCCACTGCCTACAGGAAAAAGTCCAAACTCTATAACACAGCATGAAAAGTCCTTTGCAATCCATCTACCTAACCTCTCCAGCTTCATCCTCCACGTTCGAGTCATACCACGCAGTGTGGCACTGGGGGAAAGCATGGCGGGCACGAGGGACAGGCAGGGCTGGGGAGAAATCTTAGTTCTCCACACATTAGCCTTAACCTCTGCTGAGCAATACAGTCTCCCCCCAGCATCATCTGAAAAACAGGGATAATACCACCTACTCCGTGCAGGACGTTGGAGGATTTAACAAGAAAGCAGTTAGCATACTGTTCGGTATATAATCGAATGATGCTATTTGATGGCTTTAGCACTTTTTTTGTTACTGCTTCTGGTTTTGGTAGAAGCTCTGCCTTCCATCCCCTGATCTCCTTCCTCCTCTTCTGCCTGGCAAACTTCTCATGAAGCCTTTCCTGACTCCCTCTCTGACTTCCCTTAGTATTAATTCACTTGCCCATGGTGATACTCACCACTTTGTATTATAATTATGTTACCCAGGGCATGAGCGGTGTCTTATGTATCACTTAGTACAGATCTGGGCAGAGTAGGTGCTCAGTAAATATTTTCTGAACGAATACATTTCATCACCTACCCTCAGTGAACCTCTGGACACCACCTTTACCACGTTCATCTTAAGAAGGGGATTAACTGAGAAAAGGAAAATAGGCTTCCAATTCAAGAAAGCAGACAAGGGCTGCAGTCATCTCCCCATGGCCAGTCTTTTGTCTCAAAGAAAGTTGCACAGACCTTTACCATGGGTTTCTTAATGCTTTGCCATTTCTCACTTCTCAGACTTCCCTTTAATGTTTACCTGTTTGCATACAACGTGACCCCTGGGCACCATAACACTGCCTTCTCTTTCAAATGAAATGTTTATGACAAATGGAGAAGCAACCCAACCATTTTGCTTTCCAATTACAGATGCACTAGTGCACCAGCACCTGAGAAATATCAACCTTGTTCTCTTCCTGTCTTCGACCCCGGAAAATGTCAGAACAGATGTTTCTAAACTGTGTATAAAAATAAACAAAGCCATAATGAAGGGTCCCTGGCTGGCTCCCACATGCCCAGCGTCAGCCTGGAGTGCGGTTCAATGGCTGTGGTAGAAATGCAAGAAAGGAAAAGAGAGCTGGGTGGAGAGAGGGGGGTCTCAGCGCCCTGAGCTGAGGGGCGGACACTCTCTGATGCCTGCCTGGGGGGGCAGGGGCGCGGGGGGAGGCTTGGCAGGATTTGGATCCTTGCGTGACTCTAGGATCTGAGTCCCCTCTGTCAAATCGAGTACTTTGTAGCATAGATTCTAGGGCTGGTGAAAGGAATGAGAGAATGGGGGAGTGGAGGAAGGAGGGTGCAGGTGAGGACAAAGAAGCTGCATTTATCCAGCAGCTCCTATGTGCCTAGTGCCATGCTGGGGACGTTTGTATATACGATCTCATTTCATCTTGATGTCCCTTCTGGGAGATGGGCATTCCCATTCTTCAGATAAGGAAACTGAGTCCAAAGAGGGGCACTCAGTCAGAATTCCACCCAGCTCCATGGGGCTCCAATCCCAGCCCTTGCACTACCCCCAGCAACAGACTGGGGCAGGCCCTCGCCCTCTACAAGGAGGGAGCACTTGCCCTTTGGGTGCCCATGAGCTTTAGCTGGTGGAAGCCAGTGACTCCCTCTTTCCTCTGCCCAGGCAGCCCTGGCCTTCCTTCAGGCAAGAGGAAAGCCGCCTAGAGAAGCCACATCCTAGGGTAGGGGAGAAGGTTGTACTGCCCTCTAGCATTCGACGGACCCCACACACCTCTGCATCTCTTATGGCAGCTCTTTCCCTTTAAAGCTGCCCCAGATATCCATTTTAATCAGATTTTGACTTAATAATAATGGAGAAGCACCCTTGTCATCCACCCTGTCACCCATCCAGAATTGTAGGGGTGGACCTGGCCCAGCAGTGATAATGCACATAAAGAGGTCACGTGTGCAGATACCCAGGGAAGTCCTTAACGGCCCTGGGCACTCAGAGTCACTGCAATTAGATTCCAGGGCTCTCTTTCTTTTAAATGGCACATCCATCAACTTTAGTACAGCAGAGGCTCTGATCCCAAGCACATCTTTGCTGAAACACAGTGTTCTGAGCAGGTAAACACTGCCCCTAACCTTTAAAGACACAATGACTCACCCACAAAACACGGGCAGGAATTCCACATTTGCTTGGGGCGGGGAGTGGGAGGGGGGATGGAGGAAGGGGAGTCCTCTGATGGGGAAAAACAAAGGTTTATGCATAATTGATGCAAGATGTCAGTTTTTGGATCAGATGAAAGATTTTCTGGTCTTTATCCTGCTTAAGAGAATTTATAAATTTCTTTTTATCGAGTAAGTGCTCAGCAATCAGAAAAGAATCCAATTCCAGATAAGCCCATGCTTTAAAACAGAATCTTAGGCACCCCCTCTCCCCCCACCCCAACAAGGGATGGATCCCAGTTTCAGAACACTCATATTGGCTCTGCAACTTTCTGGAAATTTCCCTGACCCTTGTTTGCCTCGGTTTCTCCTACTGTAAAATGGAGCCACGCGAGCTCCCGTTAGTGATGAGGTTTGAGATATAAGGCTCTTAAAGGTTTCAAGAATCCTGGGCTTAGAATTCTCATTACAAAAGCTCGTTTCACCTTCAAAGCACTAGAGCATTAACTAGATCTGCCTAATTACATTGCAGAGGAATGCCTTGCATTTATTTCGCCTGAATGTGACAGAAATTGGGGTGGTCACCTGTCAAAAATGTTCCTGTGACCGAGAGATAGATACATAAACTTTCAATCTTATCTGATTATCAATGAAGGTTTTGTGTGGGTTTTTTTTTTTAAGGTCTAAATATTGGGTGCATGATAAAAAGAACAGTTCCTTTTTGCAATATGCCAGCTGTCAAGGGTTTCCAGGCAAGATATTATTTCTTATAAATAGATATGGACAATAGATAATGTCTCTATTAATATCACTGAACTGTGGTCCTCTCCTGCAGCTCACCCGAGACGGGACAACAGTGTATTAAGAGGCAGATGCCAGACGAGAGACTTTTTTCTTGTGACAGTTTGAGCTCCCGTGCCGCAATTAACTTTTTCTCCCCCTCCCTCTCTTCCTTCATCTCATGCAATGCGGTTCAGTAAAAGAGGGCCTGTATTTTCCTCTTGCTGATGGAAGTTGATTAGCAGTCAGGTGGAGTGATGCTCAGGGGACAACACAGCGGATTAATTAAATCACTTCTACTGGCTAAGTGGTGACACTTTGATTTATAGCAGAGCTCACTCAACCAGACAGCAGCTTTTCTTGCATGCCGAAGGAGAGAAGGGCCACACTGGCCACTGGTTGGAGGCCAAGGGCTTTGCAAACTTTAAAGACAAGCATCCTAGTCATTACAGCAGAGGCCCCCCGCTGGGCTCTTTTCTCCAGGGCAGGGGGACCTGCAGGCTCAGGAGAGGAGCTGGAAAGAATGGAGCTGCTGAGGCAGGCCAGCAATCTAACAAAAAGCCAGGGGATCTGTTTTAGAACACGAAGAACTCTATCACACCCCTGCAGAAAGCAGGTTTGAAATGGCTCAGTGCAGTCTTCTCTAGGTCTGTCTCTACCAGGAGGGTTCGTTAGCATCGCACCTCAGTTTGCCCTAAAGACACAGCCCTACGACAGTTCTGTCAAACTGATTCAGGGGGGCTTGTGACTATTTTCCATCACAGCACGGGGTCTTCTCAGTGAGGAGCCCTCAGACCAAATGCACACAATAGCTGTGCTCCTGGTGGTATGTTTTATGCTGTGAGCTGGATACATCTTGTGGCTAATCTTGTTTTACTCCTTGCTTGGGCTGCTAGGAAGCTCAGAGGTGACCATGCAGCCCAAACCGCAGCCCCTCACACATGCCCCTGTGTATGAATGCCTTATGGACTGCATGCAGAAGTCTCTCCCAACTCTCCCTTTACGCAGAACACGTCTGTTTATCTTAAAGTGTTTGGGGGAAAGCTGCCTCCAATTCCCTTAGGAACAAGGTCGTATAGGATAGCTGTCAAAACCCTAGACTTCACACATATTAAGCAGACTCTAGTTCTCTGATAACCTGTATTGGAGAAGGGTGCCTGTTAAGACACAAAGTCCTGGGTCCTACTGCAGACTTTCTGAACCGGAATAGGTCAAGACAGGGCCCAGGAACCTCCTAAGCAATCCTGGAATGTTTGAGAACTATAGTTTTAGAGTGAGACATTCCCCAAACCAAATCTCAGCCCCACCAATTAACAGCAAGTCACCTCAAGCAAGCCCCTTCATCTCTCCAGGTTCCCTTTCCTCAACCATAAAATGGCATTGGTGAGAATTAAATTCGATGTCTGTAGGTAGGCAAACACCTCACGTGGCCGGCTGGAAACTGTAAGATTCAATACGTGGGAGGCGACCCAAGTGGCCATCAACTGATGAATGGATAAGCAAATGTAGTATATAAAGAAATGAAATATTATTCAGTTATAAAAAGAAAGTTCTGAAACCTGCCACAACAGGGATGAATCTTGACGACAATATGCTCAGTGAAAGAAATCAGACACTAAGGAATAAATATTGCATGATTCCACTTACATGAGGTACCTAGAGAAGTCAAAGCCATAGAGACAGAAAGTAGAAAGGTGGTTGCCAAGGCCTGGCGGGGAGGGGAGTGAGTGTTTAATGGGTACAGTTTCAGTTTGGGAAAATGCAAAGAGTTCAGGAGCTGGATGGTGGTGAAAACTGCACAACGATATGAATGTACTTCGTGACACTGAACTGTGCATTGAGAAATGGTTAAAATGGTAAATTCTATATTAGGTATATTTTATCACAATAAAAAAATAAAATAAATGATAGATATTGTTACCCTCCCACCACCAACAAACCAAGTGTATTTTGGACCCCCCCCCCATTTCCTGCCTTGCTCCCTCGGATCCTCTACAATCAATTTAGAAACAAGGCATCTGGTTGAGGGGTGGGGGGAAGGAGAGCCAATGAGGAATGGGAAAGAAATGACAGTATCCAGCCTCTCATTGCTTTTTCTTTAACCCAGGAGTCCCCAAAGTCTCCAAGATGCCAGAGAACGCTCATCCCAACTGTGAAGGAAGCTGATGCAACATCAAATATTAAAAGGGTAGAGGAACTGGCATAGCTTTCCACATAAATGAATCTACTAACATATATGAAGATTGCTTTTAAAATTCAAATATAATTATTTTTTAAAAGGCATCCTGTGAGCTCTGTCTCTCTCCCAACGCTGACACTTCTGGGCCCCTGTCATGCTCCAGTGAGGCGCCTGTTGGCAGCCATCCCAAAGCACTTTGTAACATGCCCTCCAGATCCTAAGTGAAAACTGATCAAAGAATTGGCACCGGCAAAGACAAGACTGAAATCAGCTCTCAAAGGGGTGGGGCTGAGCTATTGTCCCTCTTTGTGGGAACAGCTGCTTAACGGGGAATTGGAGCGGCGTGATTATAATATGCAGACGGGCCCCTCTGTTAACAGAAGCCGGCTTAAAGTACTCCGGGGGCCTCCACCTTGCGTTTTGGCAAAGGGCTCTGCGAGGATGCTGTGTCAAACCTTTTTGAAAATGTCTCCTTGACACGGAGGGTGAGTGAGGGCGCCGGTGAATCTCATTACAGCCCCACGCCTCCCTCTGCTGTTCCCCTGCTCCCTTTTCTTGGCTGCTACCGAGGGGGAGCTGCACGGCGGGGGCGGGGGGAGTCATCCTGGCCCCAGTTTTAATCAGGACAGAGGAAATGCGGGAAAGGAGAGGACCTAGGAGCCCAGCTCCTGAGCCCCATGAGGGAGGGTATTTGTCAGTCTGTGGATTTGCAGATTCCCCGGGGCAGGGGGCAGGAAGATGGAGTGAGTTTCACCCAAGTTCTTATAAATAATACGTCACTGGGAAATTCATCTTCATCGTGCTCAGCACCATCCCAACACTGGGGGCCTCAAGGAGCCCCGTGGACACCCCCGACCTCTGGTTTCGCAGGCCAGGGGAGGGGAGGAAAGCGATCCTTGAGGCGTTAGGCTCTTCCACATTCCTCATCTGACATAATCCTCCCCTTCACCAGAGGAGGAAACTGCACTTCAGGAAGGTTAAACCAATTTTACAGAGGTCTCCTAGGAGAAAGTGGCAAGACTAGGACACACCCCCAGTCTGTTTCACTCTAAGGCCTTTTGTTTGTGGGTTGGTTTTGTTTTTAATTGCACCCACCCTAAAAAAACCAATGCGTTTCTTTTCTAGGGGGAAAAGTTGGCTGCTCCCAAAATCCTGCCTGCCCCAGTTCGGAAGGATTTCACTGCCTCCTCCACCCATTGGCAGCTAAAAGGCCCCCTGGCCTCCGTCTCTGCAGTGACTGAGGAGGAGATGTGGAGGGAGAGCGGGGAAGCCGGGGAACAGTTTTAAAATGAATATATGCATGTGTCTCTCCTGCTAATCACTGGAATGCATTTTCAGGAGAGGTGAGCAGAGGGATTAGCTGCAGGACTCCCATTAATGTTAACTTTATTTCAGTAATGAGGTGCCAAGGCATGGAACAATCACGGTGGCTAATACGGTGTAATCACAGTGATGAGATACGCATGCTGGGAAGGGAGGGAGAGGGGGCGAGAGTCAGGAGGGGGAAGCTGCTTGCTAGTGGGGACGATGACACCAAAGAGGCAACAGGAGCCAAATTCGAGAGGAAAAGGGAAGAGGCAGGTGAACCCTGCTGAGGGCTGAGCTGGCTGAAGGAAGGCGCCGCTGGTAGGCAGGAAATAACAACAGCAACTCCTCAGTGAGGACTTACATTGGCCAGGCCAGGTGAGGAACCCTGCTCATTTCATGGCATCCTCAGGAGGAAACAGAGAACTGGGTATTATCCCCACTGTAGAGATGGGCAAACCGAGTTTTTAAAAAGTTAAGTCATTTGCCAAAGTCACGTGGCCAGTGGAGGAGTCTCAGTTTGAAGTCAGATTTCTCATAATTGCTACACTTTACAGTATGTCCCCTCCGCTATGAAGAGAGGGTGGGAGAAATAACATGCAAATGCCAGAAGCTAGAAGAGTAGCACCAGAAGGAGGAAGAAGTGGCTTTGCACATGGCCGACCCCCCCATGACGCTGATGCATGGCTGTGTTCGTAGGGCTCACCACACCCAACCAGAGCCATCCATCTGGATGTCTTGGTGATGCTGAGAGAGGGGGATGAAGGAAAGGAGGAGAATCGCTCTCATCAGCCAAGTTCCAGGTACCACCTGTAGCCAGGAAAGAAATCCTCAACACACCCACAAACAGAAGCTAGAATGTTCGCTGGCTCTCCAGACCACACAAACCCTTCAGTTCAAGAAATGTCTGCTGGCCAGAAACCATTTACTCTCAACAGAGCCTAGTGTCTCTTCAAGTGTGGTCTGCAGGCTCATCTGGGTGCCCCTGGAAAATGCACCTTATCCCCGGAATAAGCGCTTCCAGGGAGGGGCTCTGTAGCTGCCCTTCCACCAGAGCCCTGGCTTAGGGTTCCCAAAGATTTCTCTGTGCTTTACAGAGCTTGCAGATGTCCAAGGCACAGCATTTCGATGTCTATAACCAGTAAGACACACTCTGCCGGTCAGTCCTGCCCCAATCCATGACCCCATCACGTCACAGGTTGCTTAGAAGCATGCAGTTCATAACATTCAACACAATTACGGAGCACCTACTATGTCCCAAGCTCTATTCTATGCCCTGAGAATATAGAAGGGGAAAAATCTAAGTCCTGTCTTCCTAAAGCTGGCATTCCAGTGAAGAAGACAAACAGGATGCCCTGTCGGAGAGCGCCGTGAAGAAAAACACTTGCAGGACGGCAGTGATTCTCAACCAGGGCGATGCTGCCTCTAAGGGACAGTGGGCAATGTGTGGAGACATTGTTGGTTGTCACAATTGGGTGGGGGGGTCCACTGTCATCTGGTGGGGAAGGGAGATGGATGCTGTTGAACATCTTATAATGCCCATGACAGCCCCCACTGCAAAGAATCGTCTGGCCCCAAATGTCACTAGCGCTGAGGCTGAGGACCCCTAGCGCAGAGAAGACAGAGATGTGCTCTTCAGGATAGGGGTGCGGGAAGGCCCCTGGAGAGGGACATTTGAGCAGAGACCCAGGGGAGTGAAGGACATCTATGGGCAGAGGGGAGGCGCACACAGGGCACAGCACCTGGTTGGACTAGGGATTTCAGTGTAAGTGCGAGGGAGCCTGGGGGTTCCTGGCAAGATGCTGAGACGCTCTTGCTTACCTTTCCGGAGAGTCCCTCTGCCTATGGGGAGCAAAGGGGCACAGAAGGACCAGCTGGGAGGCTGCTAGCATCATCTAGGCCAGAAACGCAGGGGCTTGAACAAGAGCAGGAGAGGCGGGGTGGCAAGAAGTGGTCTGGTGCAGAACACGCCGTCAAGGTAGAGCCTTTGGGACTTGCTCATGGATTGGATGAGGATGTGACAGAGGAGTCAAGAGTGATGCTTGGAGCCCACTTTCCACTAGGTCCCTGGTCCAAGTGCATCCCTGGAAAACATGACTCCATGCCCCCCTCCTCCCCTTAATCCAGTGTTTCTCAACTAGGATGACTGTCCCCTCCAGGGAACATTAGGCCGTGTCTGGAGACATTGTGGGCTGTCACCACTGGGAATGAGGGCTGCTACTGGCACCTAGTGGGTAGAGACCACGGATGCTACTCAGCGTCCTACAGTGCACAGCAGAGCCTCCCCACCTCCCACCTCAAAGAATCATCTGGCCCCAAATGTCAACAGTGGTGAGGCTGAGGAATCCCTCCCCATCCCTGCCCCCTGCCACATCCTCTCACACAGGGCCCAGCCCCACCAATTTAGCAGGACTTCATCAGAGCCTGGAGATTCCGAATCAATGCATGTCAGTGGCTAAGGTCCATACTAACTACATCTCACTTGCTTCTGATGGTGACACAGATCAGATGCTGCTGCTGTCGCCGCTGCCATCACATGAAACAAGAGTGTTGGAGAGCAAATTCATTATCCAGCTGTTAAGAGCGACAGCATATACATGTCTCTCTCAGACTGGGGGACCTGGGAGCCAGCCCTGCTGTATGACTAAGTGGCTGCCAGCCTCCTCCTCCCTGTAACCTTGACACGCCAGGGCAGGGCCTCCAACGCACAAGCTAAAAATCCAAAAGGCAACATCGGCGGCAACAAATGGATGGGTTAATTTGTTTCATGCCCCTGTCGCTAGCAGACTTTCATGGTTTAATATCCCAGCTGCTTGGAATCAGATTCGGCAGAAGGAAGAAAATGTGACGTCAATGTAGAGATCCGATTGTATTCAGTTGTGTTTGCTTAAAAACCGGTTTTGGGTCCGCTTGGACCTCTAGCAACAAGCTATCACACTTCCAGGTGGTATCTTTAAGGAAAGCTAATTAGGATTCTTGGCACTTGTAGCACGAATGTTTTACAATCTTCTTCAAAGCAATTTGCCAACATTAGCTAATTAAAACACCCAGCCTTCCGTTGAGGGACAATGGGAAGAAAGTAGAATCTTCATTTCTGAGCATCTGCTGGAGGGTAAAAGCTCTGAACTCCTGTTGCTTTCACTTGGTGGAGGTCTTTCTCCGAAGGTGGCCTTTCACGGTTGTTAGCAACCTTCTAGGGACCACTGAAAAGACTCCATCTTTTCTAGCACTTTGTCTCTAAATAAAGGACAACACTAAGAAGGGAGTTTGACCAATTAAGACTGGTTCGCTAAGCCAGAGGTCAGTACACTATAGCCTGCAGGCCGAATCTGGCCCCCGACCTGTGTAAATAAAGTTTTACTGTAACACAGCCAAGCCCATTTGTGTACATAGTGTCTTTGGTCGCACTCAAGCTACGACAGCAAAGTTAAACATTTATAACAGAGCCCGTATAACTTCAAAACTGGAAATACTTACCTTCAGACCCCTTACAGAGAAAGTGTGTTGACTCCTGCACTTCACATCTGCCTTGACCATGATCTTCCACCTGGGAGGGTCAAACTGCCCCTGGCCCTGACCAGGCTTATCTCATGCATCCATCTCCAGGTGTCTATGTCATCAATAGGGCTTCTGAGATTCTGCACTCTAGGCTGAAACAAGAACCAGCACACCCATGTGGGGAGAAAACCTTTGTATAGGACAAGGGGCTCAGCCTAGACATGGGCATGCTGTTGGCAGAAGGGCAGAGAGGGCCCGGGAAAGAGCACAGACGGCCTTCATTTTAAGTCACTTCTTGCCTAAGGCCATTGCATCGCATCAAAATGCAGGCCTGGGTCTGAGCCCCACTTCCTGGCTCCTTGGGCCTGGTAAACTGCATCCCCTCTCACGGATCGTTTCCTCCTGTGTAAAGTGGGAAACATTACCTGCTTTGCAGGGATGCTGTGCTGTGTTTCACTATGTCTTTCGAGACTCCGTTGTCAGTGCTGCCACACAACGCTCCCTCTACTGAGGGCCAGAAGGGAGGACCGACCCCCATTAACCGGTGTTCCCCCTATTCAAACCCCCCCATTCCGGTCCTGGCCCCACAGCTCTCCTCTCAGAGTCTCATTACGGTTATTAGCACAAGACCCCAAATGAAGGCCTCTGAATAAGTGTCCTTGGACAGGAGAAAGGTTATGTAATTTTAAAAAGAAGGAAATTTGAATTTACTCCCCCAGTGTAAAAGTGACAATTAGGAAATGTCAAAACCCAATAGACTCTTTCTCCCTTTTCATTTTCATAAGAATCGCAGGACCTGCCTTCCCCTGCAATTCATCCCCAACAGCCCTCCCTCCCCAGGCCCCACCACCCAATCTGAAAATTCCGTGTTCAGAATTCACTCCCCTGTGTTGCGCACCGCCCACTGGGTGAGGCCTCTAGTTCAAGGAAGAGCACAGGGATGGAGCTCGCCAGGTCCCGGGGTTGCCTAGGATTGTTGGGAGGGGTCAGGGGCCACCAATGAAGTCAATTCCTCTGGTCCCGAGGTGTCCGACAGCAGGACTGATGTGACTTGTCAGCTTGGGGGTGGCAGAGACATTCTAGACACCCCCTTCCATTTTTCCCCCAGCCTCACTGGTACATGCTTATCTGCCTTTGTGTGGAGTAGCTTGAAGGGTCCTTATTCATCCAGAACAAAACTGCTTTACGAATGTAAAGAAAAACTCTGCTGCTGGAAACACTCCCAGCGTCCCCCTTACAACAAGGCCCCTCTGCCAATCGGCCCCTTGAAGAAGGAACTGGGGAGGCAGAGCTGGGGGTGTCCAGCAGACAGGAGAAGGGCCCTGCCTACAGATGCTGCACAGGCCTTTCAGAATCAGAGGACAATGCATGTGTGTCCCACAGACTCACAAACCGCCATGGGCAGGACTGGGGTCCTGCAGTGTAGACCACAGAGGGCTCAAGCAGACCGCTAACTTAGGGCATCTAAACAAGGAAACCGCAGACTCCTGCAAGTGGCCAGGCTTTTAGCTTAGTCCAAACCCCTCATTTCACATTTTGGATCCACTCAGCTGCACTGCCCACTAGAAGCTTCTGAAGGTGAAAGGGCTTAACAGCCCGTTCACAGCCTGAAAGTCACAGAATCATAGCAATTCAGGGTTGGAAGACAGAAATGAGTATTTGCTGAACGCGGCATGTGCAAGAAACTTTACATACATAATCTATTTAAGCCAAAAAGAGCCTGTGAGGAGGGTACTGTCATGCCTGTCTTACAAATAAGAAAACCAAACTCCAGAGCAACTAAGTATTAGGGTAAAATGACGCTACTTGTCAGGGGCAGAATTGGAGTTTAAGCTCAGGTCCTTCTGGCTGAGCCTGGCTCTCCACTCTGGGTTCCACTTCTTCCGTGGGGGTCCCAAGCACAACACCTCTCCCCAACACCCACACCAGCCCTTTGCAAAGCTTCTTGTACACATTTTAGAAACAGCTTTATTGGGACATAATATAAATATAAAATGCACACCTATTTCAAGTGTATCCTTAGTATATTCAGAGTTGTGCAGCCACCCCAACATGTGTTGCACTGGAATTATACAACATGTGGTCTTTGGGGACTGGCTTCTTTCACTCAGCATCATGTTTTCAAGGGCCGTCCATGCTGTAGCTTGTGTCAGGACCTCATTCCTTTCTGGCTGAATCATATTCCATCGTATGGATAGTCCACATTTTTGTTTACCCATTCATCTTCTGACAGGCATTTGGATTATTTCCACTTTTTGGCTGTTGTGAACAACACTGGTATGAATATCTGTGTGTTTTTCTGCACATTTTTTAAAAAATCACATTTTTACTCCTTTTATTAAAGGTTGAAAGTTATAAACACCTGTTCTCTCATTGAACAACACTGCAAATATTTGTTGAAATGACGAGGCATTTACGACAGGAGAAGCAGCTGGATGCGGTGAAAAGAAAGTAGGTCAGGAGTTAGGGCACAGAATTTACTTTTTTCATTCATTCAGTAAAGACCTATTAAAATACAGTATAAGGCAATATACTGGATACTAATGATTTCACCTCCTGACCATTCTATCATTCATTAAAAAAAAAGTTTTTGCCCATTCTGTCCTAGAAAACAAAGGTCAGTCATTTATCTTTCCAAGGCCTCACTCTCATCAGCAAAGTAGGGACAATACATACACCTGGGTATACCTGGGAGGGCTGGGAGAAGGTATAATGATACACCTGAGAGTCCTAGACTATCAGGGACTCAACAAATATGATAATGTGACCCATATGACAAGAGAAATGACTTGCATTCATTTTCCTTTCCCCACCTAAGGTAAAGTATTGCTTTCTACTCAATGATGAAATGTTTCACACACCGGGAACTGCCTGTAGAATGAGAAACACACAAGCTTCCCTGCCTTATAGAAAACAGATTCGGTTTTCATAAGTGGTTGAATCTTTAAACGCTACCTCCAAAGGTGGAAAAACCTTTTAAAGCAACAAAAGCAGGTCAGAATGAAAACAATTAGTTGGTACCTGACAATCTACCACGGAGAAGGGAAAAAGGGAAAAGACCTTCCACAGAACGTTCAAGTTCCTGGCATTGCACTTTCCCATCTTTGCCAGAAGATGGCGACGTGGTCCCACAAGGTTGCATTAGTGCAACGTTGGCGATGGAATCACAGGGACAAAGGGCACCTGAAGTTGTGCTACTTGGAGACTTGTGCACCTTGTCAACTGCACTGCAGAGGTCTGGGCATCGCTAAGCACATTCCAGGGGAGAAAAAGAGACATGAGGAACAATGATGTGTTTACAAAGGCTACAGGGATCTGACGAAATTTGCAAATGGCTTGAGGTCTAACTCCAGATATCACCAGAATAAAGTTACTGGGGGTGGAGGTAGGGATAAGGGCATTAAAACATTATGCAAGTTAGTATCAAATAATTATCCCTTTATGTTACATCTATTCCAAGGAATATTATCATTCATTAAAAATCAAGTGGTATTAGACATGACACCAAAAGCACAAGCAACCAAAGAAAAACTAGTTAAATTGAACTTCATCAAAATTACAACTTTTATGCTTTAAAGAACACCATCAAGAAAGTGAAATGTCAATGCACAGAATGGGAGAAATGTTTGCAAATCATGAACCTGATAAGGGGCTCATATCCAAAATATATAAAGAACTCGAACAATTCAAGAATAAAAAGAACCCAATTTTAAAATGGGCAAAGAATTAGGATAGACATCTCTCTAAAGAAGATGTCCATGTGGCCACTAAGTAAATGAAGAGATGTTCAACATCATTAGGCATCAGGGATATGCTAAGTCAAAAGCCACAATGAGATACCACTTCATCATCACTAGGATGGCTGCAATCAAAAGGACAGACAATGACAAGTCTTAGCAAGGACGTGGAGTAACTGGAATCCTCATACACTGCTGGTGGGAATGTGAAATGGTACAATTGCTTTGGAAAACAGTCTGGCAGTTCCTCAAAAGATGAAACATACAGTTACCATATAACCCAGTAATTCCACTTCTAGGTATATGCCTAGAACAGAAAGTATATGTCCGCACAAAACTTATACACAAATGTTCACAGCAACGTTATCCACAATAACCAAAAAGTGGAAACAACCCAAATGCCCATCAACTGATGAATGGATAAGCAAATGTGGTCTATTCATATGATGGTATACTCTTTAGCCATAAAAAGGAATGAAGTACTGAGACATGCTACAACATAAGTGAGCTCTGAAAACATGCTAAGTGAAAGAAGTTAGTAACAAGAGACTACATACTGTATGATTCTATTTATATGAAATATCCATAATAGGTCTATCCGTAGAGACAGAAGGTAAATTAATTGTTGCCACAGGCTGGCAGGGAGGAAGAATGAGGAGTGGACTGCCAACAGGTATGGGGTTTCTTTTGGGGAGATGAAAATGTTCTGGAATTAGTGGTAGTGTCTGCATAACTTTGTGAATAGGAAAAATTACTGAACTGTATACTTAAAAAGGGTGAACTGTATGGTGTATGAATATTTCAACTAAAAAATAAATTTTTAAAAAAGAACAAAGTACTGATACATGCTATAATTGGACAAACCATGAAAACATGGTGCTTTCATGTTTGTGAAAGGAGCCAGTCACAAAAGATCACATATTGTATGATTACATTTATATGAAATGTCCAGAATAGGCAAATCTACAGACAGAAAGTAGATTAGTGGTCATCTAGGGCTGGAAGGACTGGGGGGAAATGGGAAGGCAATAGCTAACGGGTATGGGACTTCCTTCTGGGGTGATGAAAATGTTCTAAAATTGATTGTGGTGATGGCTGCACTATTCTGTGGATATACTAAAATCACTGAATTGTACACTTTAGATGGTGAACTGCATGGTAAGTGAATTGTATTCTCAACAAAGCTGCTACCAAAAATAGAGTTCCAGGGCTGCTGGGTCACACAAAGGGCGAGGGGCAAGGGGTGGCGTGGAACACACCATTCTCTTTGTTACCAAATGAATGATGCCCCCTGGAATTGTGAAATGAAATGTGGGCCTTCACCCACCTCCCTGGATCAATGCATTCTTGGTGGGCAGTGACCTTGGTTCTGTAACTCCACAGCCAGCCTGGCATGCAGGCCACTTTCTCTGCCTTGTGATCACCAAATCAGATGTCAAAGCCCCATTAGAGGGTCATTCATTTGGTTACAAAATGGTAAAATAGGATCACAATTTTCTTTTTTGTTAAATATATTAATATATGTGCATGTATATGAAAAGAGATACACACCAAATAATGGTGATCTACAAATGGAAGGATTATGAAAGCTTTTATTCTCTTCTCTAATTTTCTATAATGCAACATGTCACTTTATAATTCGGAAAAATTAGAAAAATGCATATAGTGTATATGCATCAACTGTGTTGCTGTCTCACAACTGCATGTCGGCATTCTATTTTAAACTGATTATAATTTAATTTGCTTTACTAATCAGTACTACATACAAATACATAGAGTTTCCTCAAATCCTTTTTGAAAAGAAACAAGCTATACTAGTGTAGGTCTATGAATGAGGTGGGACTAAATAAATGGTTCCTGGATGTCCAAGCATAAAAGACTTTCTCTGGAAACCCAAAGTGACAGTTTATCCTAAGGCGGACAGTAGCATCGACACCTAAGAATGTTTAGGTACTATGTTCCCAAAACCAGAGGCTCAGGATCAACTCGATTTTAAATTCCAGAAGACTGTCTTCCAGTTCTCTGTACTCCCTAGCACAGAGCTAAGCACACAGTAAATGCCAGGTAAATACGTGCTGAATGAATGACTGGGGCTGGCAATTCCACATCATCACCATTCAAGGGGCAATGAAGTTTAACCCAGGGTTTCTCCACTTCAAAACACAGTGGGGGCTGTGCCTCAATTAGAGGCCCACAGTACTTCTATACACACACTTCGTGACAATCAAAACTGTCTTCACAAAAAAAAAAAAACAAACAAAACTGTCTTCACACATTGGCTTATGTCCCCTGGGGGGCAAAATCTCCCTGCAGTTAAACACCACAGGTTTAAAGCAGCACTTTCCAGGTCTTGAAGCTACCAACTAGAATCCTGGAATGCCTGGGCTGGAAGGACCCTCATACGTGCTCCCCTGTACACTTTCACAGATGGGCAAACAGGCCCAGAAAAGAAGAGACACATTGGAGCCAAGATGGCTTCAGCAACGCAGCTCAGTGTTGCTCCCTACCCCGTGCTGTCCTTCGGGTTTGCGTAGAACTCAGCATCATTTCCTTCAAGGATTTTATCAGTCAGTGAGGCTGTCATAACAAAATACCACAGACTGGGGAGCTTAAATGGCAACTTATTCTCTCGCAGTTCTGGAGGCTGGAAGTCCGAGATGAAGGTGTCAGTAGGTTTGTTTCTCCTGAGGCCCTCCTTGGCTTGCAGACGGCTGCCTTCCTGAAGCCCTGGTGTCTCTCCCTCTTCTTAGAAGGGCACAGTACTATTAGATTAGAAGCCACCCTCACAGCTTCACTTTAACTTAATCACCTCTTCAAAGGCCTTTTCTCTAAATAGGTTACATTCTGATGGACTGGGGTTGGGAATTCAGCATATGGATTTTGGAAGGAGACAATTCAGCCCATTATAAGGACTCTGCTCAGTGGGAAAAAGAATGTTAAGATAGAGCCCTCTCACCTGGGTTGTGCTGAAAGGCTAAGATCCCCTTTCAATGCATTATTCAAAAACCCTTCCTGGCAGGACTAGCAGCGAGGTGAAACATTCTGCTTAAATCAAGGATGATCCAAACCCAAGGTCAAACAGCAAGCTTCAGAGCAAGTAACCCCTCCTCCACCTAGGACCTCCTTCTCACCGCTCAAGAGCCCAGTATGGCACTACATCACAGGGGCTAAAAGTCCAGGTCCAAGAGCAAAAAAAGATCTGGGTTCCGTCACTATCCTGGTTTAAACCACTAAGACAGTGTTCCCCTACGCGAAGAAATTAATCCAAGTTCGTTTCTTTAGAATGAGGATAAAAAGACCTACTATCACATAAGCGTGGTTGTTAGGATTAAATAAGAGGCCTTTAGTGCCAGAAATGATAGGAAGACAGTCGCTGCTATCACAGTGTTCCTAGGCTGGGCCCGCATGCACCTTCCAGGGCTCTGAAGTTGGCATCTAACAGTATAACCTGGAGCAAAATTTAACCTGAGCATCAGAGCCTTGTTCTTAAAATGAAGATGAGAAAGAATACCAGCCTCAGAAGACAGTGCCGTGTGAAAGTGATCGTGCAAATGTTTTTTGTCTGGGCAGGAATGGTCAAGAGACTATTGTACATTTTGCCTCGGTGAACGGGAGAGGAGGAAGAAGGGGGCAGTCACGGGCACCGAGTTAAGCCTGGTGTCTTCGAGGGCACCAGCAGCAGATCTATTTCCTTCTCCTTGCAATGGATACTCCCCTGAGTCCCTGTGCACAAAATCGACGGGCCCTGGAAAGAGTCTTGGTTTGTCGTCACTACCAGATGGTCCTTCATTGTCTTAAGGAGAGGGAACCCACTCAGGCACAGGTCCCACAGTCTCCCAACAAGGACTATGCTGAGGACAGAAAACCTAAGGAATTGGTGCCACCAAGTGGCACAGACAGCAACTGCTCTTTGTGCCCCTGGCACCTCCGTCTTCTCTCCTCTCCCCTTCCTCTTCCTCCCATCTAACTCTCTTCCTCCTTCTTTCCTTGAAAGAGTGCCCACGACCATGGTTTAATTCAGTGGCCATCCTTGAAGGTCTGAAAAGGCTGCGGTGAAAAGACAGGGCTTTAAGATCATACTGGACTTGACTCCGTAGTTCCTCCCTGCGCTAAATCAGGTCAATGAGCTTATTTGTGTCAAATAAACGAGCCCGGCTGACGGCTAAGCAGCTGCAAGACTATTTATCTCAGGCCTCCAAGCTGGCACTCAGCAGGCTACAGGCAAAGCTCAGGAGGGGCACGGGTGTCAGGGCCTGAGCTCTCGGAGCACGCCCTGGATTGCTGCCCAGACAAAAACCTCCCGAGAGAAACTGAGTCCAGCATGTGCGGGGGGCGGGGTGGGGGGGGGAACTCTAGGCCTCTGGGACTATGGAGGTGAGCAGAGAAGATTCCAGCTCCAAATAGCAGCCCACAGAGCATCTGGGAACATCTTTAGAAAACGACATCCCTCCTGCCCTCAAAAACCATCACATGCGCCACAAACTTGACAAAGCAGAGTTGGCTTTTGGGGAAACTTGGCTGCTTTGAGCTCAGCTCATCCTTTCCCCAAACTAGGCATCCAGAAAGACGGTCCCCATGTGTCCTTCCCAGGCATTTTATATATTTTTTTGTTTTTTTAATTCTGTAGTGATTCACTGAAATGAATGACATACTTCAGAGATCTGGAGTGGGGCTCCCCCCATCTTTTTCTCTTAGCTCTCTCAGGAAAGTGGGGTTCTGCCGTGACAGGCTTTGACCTCAGCACATTTCCTGCAGGTCAACTCTGGCTGAAATAGAATGTCTGTAACTTGTTTGTGAAGAACACAAAGACTTGTCTCCCCACTGTGTAAAAATCAGATAGAAAAGGGATGCAGAAATGCAATGACAAACTTGTATGCATTTCCAAAAGGGCTTTCAATCCTACCCTGGCTTTATTTTAGAGGCCAGATTACACAATTAAAATGTGTACTTTTAAAAAAATAAATAAATAAAAATTTAAAAATAAATAAAAATTAAAAAAATACAATGTGTACTTTTCCCACTCCGTAAATCAATTAGCTATAGTTAGGTTAAGCCAACACAACAAGAACTTTTAAAATATTATGTACAGCAGGATTCTACCTTTATTTATGTACTAACACAAAATACACATTCATGTACGAAAAAAGATAACTTTACATAAAAACTTTAATTAGTGGTTATATTTGGGGGCTGGGGATCTGACTATTGTGGCACAATTTAGTATCTTTGTAATTTTCTATATTTTAAAATGTAATTCCCTACATTTTCAGGTTTCTGCCTAGTAATCACGAAAGAAATGAAAGGGAAACCTTTTACTGAGCGATGACTACAGAAGCCCTTAATAGGAATTCCAAGATGCTCTGAGCATCTCAGGTTAAGCATGCCTAAATAATTTAGCACTGTATTAAGGTATAGCTACATAGCACATTCTGGGCTTTCCTGCCAAAAGGCAGCTGTTTTTATGATGGAAAACACAGCAGCTGTCTTCACAGGTGCAGAGCAGCAATACATAATAAGTTGGTCCCAGCAGAGACGAATATGGTCTCTATTGAAAATCTGAGGAGAAAAAGGCAAAAAGTGGTGAGCCCCAGTTGAAATCTTCAAGAGAGAAGGGGAAGCCCTGATTTGAAGAAAACAGGCTCCAGATAACTGGTCTCCACTTATCCAGTGAAAATCAAAGCCAAGGACCAAGTCGCTGGGCTCTGGTCTTGCTTTAACACGTGGCAGGATCTTTGGCACAAAAATCAGAATTTTGGATCTGCAAGATACCTTAGCAATCACCCTCCTCTGACAAATGAGGAAACCAAAGCCAGAAGAGGTTAATTTACTCAAGGTCATTAATGCCTGTGCTCTCATCAGTAAAATTAGGATGCTACTCACAGACTTCATTTTGCTGTTACACTTATAAACACACACACTCCTCCCTCAGTAATAGTGACATGTGACCAACATAGTCTGAAATCTTGAATTTAACTGATAGCCAACACCACTTTTTCTCATTTAGCAAACACTTCTGATTTTGATAACCGGATGTAAGCTGATGAGAGCTTGCCTACTCTATGCTGCATAAAAAAATGTATGAATTTAGAAAGTCCAAAGACCTGAGGAACTACTGACCCTACCAAAAACTTGGAAAGTACCCTCTTAGAAATAAAATGCATTTCTAGCAGTGATATGTTTTGGTTCCTCTGAGCCCACAGACTGTACAGTCCTGAGAAACAATACAGCTGGACCCCTATCCAAACATTTGACTGACTGCAGGGCCCGCTGGTTGTAACTGGCCAGTTGTTTTGTTTATTATAATATTAAAGGCTGTACTTCTATTTTTAAAAAGTCCAGCAGTTCAGCTCTAACAGCAGACATGAATCGAGTTGTACAATTGAAGGTACGTGGCGAGGGGCTGCCGGGACACGTAGTTGGCCACACAAACACAACCGCTGTTGTTCCCCACTCAGGCCCTCGGAGGCCACCTGTTCCTCTTCATGTCTGTGTAAGCTGACTGGACGCTGAATGTTGCAGACACGTGACTGAGCGAAAACGGGGATCCTGGTACCCAAAACTGTCCTCACACCATGACAACACACTATGCAACAAGAGTCCACAAAGGCAAAGGGCCTGGAAGGCAATGCACTGATGCCACAGAGTCAGGAAAAGTGCTGTGTAGGAAAGAACTCTCACAATCCCACCGGATTCTTTTTTCTTTTAATTATTACTACTTACTTATGCAGTACCTTTTTAGAGTAGAATGACCAGTTTTCCGAATGGAATCTGTAGTGACTCATTTCCCCTCGCCCCACCCCCAAAGGCCCTCCTTGCAAAGAGCCACTGTAGGGGGATGGGGAGGGCAGATCTGCGGCGGGGGGGGGGGGGGCTCTCTGTAAACCTGGTCATTCTGCCCACAGGAGGTGTCTGCACCTGGATTGTGACAGCGCGCGAGGGATGCCGCCACAGAGTAACAATGCCATTCCTGGAGGCAGCACCGGGCTGGTAGAGACCAAGGAGGAAGCAGCATGTCCTATGGGATTCCAGGGTAATTTAATCAGCAGCACTTGCGTGCGGCAGAAGACAAGGGCAGCGAAATAATCAAGTCCACTCTCAGCTCCTGGTAGTTTTTCTGTTTAACCGAAGGGGGTAAAATGTGACCCGAGAGAAGGGCCTCTCTGCCTCGCCCGGCACTGCTGATGCGTGGAGCTGGATGACTGTGTCACGGGGGCAGTGGTGGGCTCCACCCACTACACATACCGCCTGCCCTCAGTTGTGATAAGAATGTCTCAGACGTTGCCAACTGTTCCCTGGGGGCAAAACTGCCCCCATTTGCTGCCCTAGATCAACTGGAAAAGCTAGTCAACAAGTGAGCCACTTGATTCTGAGTAATGCAGGGTTGAAAAAAACAAGAAAAGGGGTTTAAGGCCTCCTTCAGTGAGGAACGCTCTGTAAGAAAAAGACCAACAAAAGTAAAACTGGCCAAGGTCAAGAAGAGCAGTTTACCACATGTGAAAGATAAACACCCAATCAAAATATGGGAAGAAATTAAATATCAATTAGAACATAGAGATCCATTAGCAAAAAGAGTTAAAAAATGATACCAAGGGGTTCGTAGGTATATGACAAAAGACACTCCTCGCATACTTTATTTATTTTATTTATTTTTGGCTGTGTCAGGTCTTAGTTGTGGCACATGGGATCTTTTGTTGTGGTGCGCGGGCTCCTCTCTAGTAGTGGCGTGCGGGTTTTCACTTCTCTAGTTGTGGCACATGGGATCTTTCGTTGTGGTGGGCGGGCTTCTCTCTAGTAGTGGCGTGCAGGTTTTCTCTTCTCTAGTTGTGGCGCGCAGGCTCCAGGGCATGTGGGCTCTGTAGTTTGCGGCACGCAGGCTCTTTAGTTGAGGCTTGCGAGCTCAGTAGTTGTGGCGCGCGGGCTTAGTTGCCCCATGGCATGTGGGATCTTAGTTCCCTGACCAGGGATCAAGCCTGCGTCCCCTGCATTGTAAGGCGGATCCTTTACCACTGGACCACCGGGGAAGTCCCACTCCCCACATAGTTTAGGTGGGAGTATAAATTGGTGAAAATCATTCTCAAATAAACATACAAACGTGTATGTGAAAGCATATCATCAGTGCATTATTTGTAGCAGCCAAAAAAGAAAAAAAAAAACAGCAATAAGCTAAATGACCTCAGCAGGGATTAATAACATTACAGTATATCCATGAAACTGACACCAGGTGGTCACTAAAAATTATTAGATAGGCCTATATGTCACATAGAAGGATGTCCATCAGAGGATTGCTTTCAAGAAGAAAAAGTATTATCATATCTGCCTAGAAAGTCATGAGGGAAAGAGAAAAAAACGGGCTGATCTCTAGGTTGCATGATTTTAGGTCATTATTACTTTCATCTTTCACACATTTCTGAATAACCTGCATTTTAAAAATTATCTTTAGCATGAGTTCTTCTAAAAACAGTAGTAAAAATAATACCTAGAACTTTGTAGTTGCCACCCTTCCACCCAAGGGGCCCACCCATCCTCACCTTGCCAACTATGTGATGTCAGACCCCCACTGGACTGCAGATGTGGACTTCATGCCCAGCACTGGGCCTTTACTCACTCCAACACCTCACAACAGCCCCACAAGGAGCAGATGCAATCCCATATCACAGAGCAGGGCCTGGGACTCAGAAGAGGAAAGACTACCCAAGGCCATGCCTTAATAAGTAGGAGTTACCGACTGCGAGGCCGAATTCTCTCCAGTCTGTGAAGAGTAGACTAAATAACAGTAGAAACTAACACAACAGAGTAAAGCAACTATACTCCAATAAACATTAAAAAAGAAAAAAGAGCAGACTAAATAAGCAACATATCTGTTCATTTACAATCTACCTGCAAATCCCAACGATGGGAACAGCTTGCTCAGAACCTTGCACACAGCTCCCACAGCGCCTTTGCAGCCTCACCAACTGAGGCACCCCCTGGACAGCCTCCAAGTCAGCTCTGGGAGCAGGCCAAAAACTGCAAACCCTGCTCTAAAATCCTATTGCCCGCTTTTCCAAGAGCTGCTGAGCTCGCCCTTGGATGCCAGCCCCAGCATCGCCAGGTCCAGGGCCACCCCAAGTCCCAGGCCCTGCGGAGACAGTGCCTTTTTCTACAGAATGTTTCTTTCCCTGTTAGAACATACCTTATCTTTATTGCTCCAGCAATGAGCATGGCAATTAAGATTCAGAACTGAGGGAAATGCTTTGAATTACCCAATTACCTTTCACCCCAAACATAACAATTTAAAAATTTTTCTTCTAAACTAAAGGTGTTTTCATTCTTTCTCTGATCTTCTCTTAAAATCCAATGTGTATCACGCACTTTGCTAAGTTCTGGGCATACAAAACTACAACAAGGTCCCTAATTCTGAAAACCTTCAGTCGAAGGAACCAGAAACAAACCAGAGAGGGGAGCAGGGAGGGGTCCAGGCTAGAAGTCTGGAGAGGCCCATGATGTTCCACGTCCTTGGGTGGCTTCGTTACAGAGTCTGCAGTACCGTGACATTCCAAAACAGCGAACATGCCTCTTAGGAGTATAGAAAAACATATTCCAGGGCTGAATGAAAATGACCTTTGGATTATTGACCCAATTTGGCTACTTATACCACCTCTCCCCTCTGCTGGCCTGGACAACCGAGATCTGTATGCTCTCAGAGGAGTGTTTACAGATGAGTCAGCGTTGGAGCTGGCGAGGGGTGGTGGGAAGGACAGTGGACCCAGCGCTGGAGATGAAGGTCGTGTTTTGGTTCCGTCATGGGACCCAGGGAAGTCACTTCACTCCATTTCCTCATCTACGAGGTGGGAACAAACGAGCTTAATTCTCTACCTAAGTTGCAAAGGCTGTGAAAGCAGTGAAAATGCAAAACGTGCTCGCCAATATTCAAACACAGAATAAACAGGTATGGCTGACCTCTGATATAAACTGTTTTCATAGTAAATCTACGTTATTGCCCAAGGGTTCAAATAAGCTCAAAGTGACAACTACCAGGAGACTGAGTTACCACAAGCAATGAGCTGGTGAAACATGCAGACGTGTCCATTACTTTCACACACAGTCTGATTTAGCACCAGTGAACACACACAGAATCTGAAAAACCTGATGCAAACTGAATAGATTTCCTGGGATCTAACATTAAAAACAACTGCCAGACAGTTCACCCTCTAAGAAAGTTGACTTAGGGGGACAAACTACTTTGGGAAGATAAGTATAAGTAACAGGAGGGAGTTAAGGGAAATTATTCCATTGAATAGACTGCAGAAACATACAGGAAGGCAAACATGGCCCAAGGGAAAAGCTCCACTGAAATAAAAATGCTGAAAGCGGGCTGTAAAGCTCGTGCTCTGCTCTGAGGGCAACCGCTGAACAACCGAAAAAGAACAAGGAAGACCTTGCCCAATACCAGGGTTAGTGAGGGGCTCTGGGAAAGAACAGTGTGCGGTAATGTGACTCTGGAGAGGAAAAGGGGGCACGACGTCTTGATCTGAGGACCAAATACTCTCAGCCTTGACAAGAGAGGGTTAGTGTCATATTAGAAACACAGGACGCCTCCATCGTGTGGACCAGCAGCCTGAACATCCAATGTCCACGGAGGGTAGATGTGAGTCTCTCAGGGCACCCTGACAGAAACTTGAGTTTTGTTCTTCTTTGTAAATCACAGGGAAACCAAATGTCTGTAGCTATCTCCCGAAGCTGAAAGCGATAAAGGACGACCACTTACAGTCAGTTGCGAGATGTATCTCCACTGAGGAATCGCCTTAAGATGGGGTTTCCATGACAGAAGAGGAGGAGGCCGCCCAGCAGATGACTTTCCTGAGGCTCCCACTGTCCCACGGCTGAGAAGACCAGTCATTTCAACAGGGGCAGTGGAAACAAGAACAGAACCCTCCAGGACAACAAGGCAGAATTTCTGGTTAAAACGGTGCATGCACATAGGTAAACAAGCATATCCAAATACCACTAGGAAAAAACCTGAGAGCACATGGTGCCAGCTGCTAGAAAGCTGGCACAGGATGAGAAGGGAGCAGCATCTGAGTTTCTAGACAATTTTAGATGTCAGGACACGGTGTTCAGGGCCCACTCTTGAAGATGCTGTTAAAACAAAACCAAGAACAAACCACCGCGAGAGAACATGCATGTTCTAAGAGACCAAACATTTTATCTGGGTGAAGGGTCGATCTCATTCTTGAAACTCAAGAACACAAGAAAACAACAAGAACAATCTCCTTGAATATACTCAACTATCAAAGAATTTTCCTATAGGAAACATGAGAATTTTCCCACTACTCTAAAGAAGTCCAATAAATAACTTTACAGTGAAGGGCCCGGGGAGAACACACACAGATGCCCACAGGTCCCCGAGCAGCCGCAGAGGAGAGGCGCTCAGAGTGCTGATGCCTTCACCAGGTCGCCCACAGTCTTGTCTTTCTTGAATGTAACCCGCTGGCTGGCATTTCCAACTGCTTTACGGAACAAGTCCATTTGGTAAGCCCGGGGGCGAGTGAGGCCAAAGAGCACAACACAAGAAGTGGTCAAGGTCAAGTCTTCTCCTGAAGACCAGAGAAGGGCTTCAGGCTACAAGTTCTTCAGCAGCGCATCCTCCCAGTGGGTTGAGTCTCCCTCACCGTCACGCGGGGAAGAGCTCAGGAGGGCTCTCTCCGTAGCAGTACTTTGCTATGGGATCCCTATAGGTGTTCTCATGCTGCACGCTCTGTTGGCAAAAGGGAAGAGAAGAGCGCCGTGAGAGAGAGCAGGACGGCGTCCGGCAGACGCTCCCTGCAGGAGCCCGGGTGAGTCCATCTCCAAATGTCACCAAAAGGGTCCAGGGCACTTTCTGGAGCAAAGGCAGATGCTCAGCACAGAATGCCAATGAAGGGCATGAAAATGGACACAGTGTCACCACAGGACTGTTTCTTTTATGCACACTAGTGAGTTTTTTTTGTAACAACCTAGCTGTGACTAGGATAACTTGAGACAAAAAATTTTCCTCAAAGTATTTTAAGTCAGATTAAGATCCAATGGGTGTTTTGCACCTGACCCCGTGCTTCAAAGGAATTCAGTCCCCGGCACTGAACCCTGCAGAGATGAAGGAGATGCACTTCAAATTGCTTTCGTCAAGTTTTATGTACCTAAGGGCTGGTACACAAGCCGAATCCCACAGTACCACACAAGCTTCATCTGGCCAAGCAAAGTGTGATTTAACACAGACAATCATCCGTGGTGGCTAATTTTTCAGCAATTTGTTTTCATACAAGCAACTTGAGTTTTTGGCTAGTCTAGAATTCATTAATTAGCCTAAAACCAAGGCTAAACATCTAAATTGTACGTATTAATCCAATTTACAGACATGCAGCCAAATCTTCTCTTTCTTGGGACACTTATAAAGGCAAATTGCCAACTGGTAAATTTCTCTTTACAATGAAAATGCAAAGTCTGAAATTTTAGCATCTTCACTCAAGTTTGGAAATAACTCCTGGGTTTTATCAGTTAAAGAAAGAAAATACTTGGCCTTTTCTAACATTTCTCAGAATGACAGCATGAATCAAAGTAAGTCATGGGTTCAGCCATCCTCCACATTTCCTTTAAAGCCCATTCAAATGGAAAGCTCTTCCAGCAAAACAAGGACATCAGGAATTTCCTCATGTTTCAAATGCTCATTATAATCCCTGAAACATTTACCCAGTGATGCTGAATGCTCTAAGAGCAGACCAGAGACATAAAGAGTGGCGTAAAACCCAAAGGCAGACTACAGAAATCTGGCAAAGGGTACAAGAGCTCCAGAGAATGACAAATGAGTCATTCATCTCAGACGGAGCCAGGACAGTCTTGCAGACACCATGAATGGAAGCCAGAGGAAGAGCACCCGTATGACAAACACGTCTGGTGATTTTACAAAGAGAGCTCCAACAACCGCCAGATCACAAAGGCTGAGAGCAGAGGATGCGGAATGATGGAAAGGCAAAGACGTTCAGACGCTTTCAGCAGCTGGTGCCGTGTTTAGTGCCCAAGAGCAAAGCATTTAATGACAACGTGCTGAAAAGTACTGAGAGCTTGGCAACCTACAGATTTACCTGTGTATTTTTCAACACCCACCTGCCCCATCCCCTTGAATCCTAAAATAAACCACAACTTTTTCCCCGAATAAATGAGTACCCACTCTAAATGAGTGGTTGCTGGAAAGCCTTAAATTTCAAAGACGGAGGAGAGAACTTCTCTCAGGAATTGGACTATCAGGACTCCACCCAGACTTTAAAATAATTTTAAGCTTCCAGTTAAAATACAGACAAGCTAATCAGATAGGGAAGATGCAAGTTAGTCAGACCTTGATTTGATATAAATATTTTACATCCCTAACTTGTATAAATCTCATGTTCACATTCTAAATACAGTCAGCCCTCCATACCACGGGTTCCGCATCCGTGGATTCAACCAACCACGGGTCAAAAGTATTTGAAAAGACTCCAAGAAATTCCAAAAAGCAAAACATGGTATTTACACTGTATTAGTTATTGTAAGTAATCTAGAGATGATTTAAAGCATACGGGAGGATTTAAGTAGGTAAGAGGCAAATATTATGCCATTTTATATGAACATTTAGGGATTTGGGGGCCTGGAACCAATCACCCTCGGATACCAAGGGATGATGTACTATGAATCCACCAAAGCGCCACACAACGTCGTTTAAATCTCTTCTCCATTATCACCCCACCAAATGCCCCCAGTGCATATTTTCGAGTTTTCCTGCAGACCCTGACTCCCACCAGCAAATACCCCAGCTACAGGCATCACAGCTTCTGACCTGGGACGAGGTCCTGCATTTAGCCAAACACAATTCAAAGTGATCTTCGACTGCCATGAAGAGGTTCTGGAATGCCACAGCTGCCCGGTTGAGGAAGCGCTCCAGGAGAAGTTGCTATGGAAACAAAAGTCAGTACCTGTAATAAATTCCAAACTCAGAAGCACAAGGTAACCTTGGAAATTTCTCCTAAACTAACAGACTGCTGATACGGGGAAGAAGAGGGGAAGGAGAGAGAGAGGGGAGCTCAAGTGAGCAGGAGGGCTGATGTTTTATTCTTTAGATATCTGATTAGGAATACAATGGCCCATTCTGCCAAAGAACCACTGGAGGAACTGGGAACCACCTCCTTTCCTTGCAGACAAAGGCTACCTCACAGCAGCCATTTCTGACACCGACAAGGTTCCCTTCTATTTCCAGAAGAATCTCACAAGAAGATTCTAATGCTCCTCGTGAAATGCAGGCAGAAAGAATAAAGGAGATGCAGCACAAGGAGCAACTCTCCATACCTTGTTGGGCTGCAGGCAGCAGGAGACACAGTACTCATAGGCGCTGCAGCAGCCATTGGACAAGCAGCCATCACAGCAGTACTGCTTTGTGCCAGGGACGTTGACGTTACAGCAGCCATTTACCAGCAAATCTTTCCTCTCACAAACGTAACCTGAAAGTCAGAGACTAACCTGAGTATAAACCCAGCAGTCCCCCCACCTGCCCACCAGGGGCGATCATGAGGCAGCAATGAAAGTCCTGCATGCAAAGAACATAAAGATAGAGTCTGGAGTCAGGGGCATCCTAAGGACCACAGAACCTGGAATCAGAGAGTGTCTAATCAGAGCTTGCTTCCTGCATGCAGCAGTTTACAGGAAACATGGACTCCCATCTTGTAAGTAGGCTATATATATCCTAATCTGCCTAAAATTACGTTTTAGTCTGCTGTCACATATTTGATGCAATCAACACATCGCCTATGTTTTCCTGTGCTAACCTATGCAAGCCAATTATTCATCTATGCCTGGGAAAAAATGTCATTATTTTTCAAAGAAAAATCTGAAAAGAGGAAAAAACCAAGGTTTTCACTCCTGAAAGTGAGATCCTTCTAGATTTAAAACAAACAAAAAACCTCCACATATACTTTTTACATTTAAATACCTTTTAAATACTTACCATGTATTTAGTAGTTTGAAGGATTTTTAAAAATAGTAGTCACACCTAACCTTTATAAACTGATTTAGGCTCCTTTTAAGTATACATTGCAGGGTTTCAACTACCCCTCAGAATTAGGGAATGAGAGTACTCTAATACCCAAGGAAGAAAAATCCTCCCAATTCCCTCCATTCATCATCTAAACACACTCCCTCCAACCTAGTTCATTCATTCATACTCAACTTTAAGAATCTCCTCACAAAAGCTAGTTTATTGTTCATAGCTGCTAAATACACATTTCTCTATATCCTTCTGGGAGTGGGACAGAAAAATGTAAGAACAAGTCCATTAGGGACACCACGTGGCCCATGGGAAACTCCCAGGTGCAGGCCCAGGCCCACAGGTACACACACGGGCCCACGGGTGCACACAGGTGCAGAGCAGCTGTTCCTCACATCATTCCATTCTAAATGCCCCAGCTTCTTAATCCTCAGAGAATGAGACATCGTGAAGCATGAGGTTGTTTTCAGAAACTACTCTGGAAAAACAAAGCATGAGGTTGTTTTCAGAAATTACACTGGAAAACGAAGTCTGTGCAAAAGCAGGAGGCACCATTAAAATAAGAGTGGAAGGGACCAGAAGGGCCCTCACGTCACACGGGGAAAACTGAGAACCAGATCGCTGCTGTTGTGGTTTTAACTATGGCTTCTGTCTTCTAAATTAAGACAGGATGATTCTAATGCCACATTAAATGTTTCTGGGATTCTTCCTAACTATTCTTACTCACTTCCTTCAGAAGGGTTATAAATTAAAAATCTGAATAAGCCAGCATATTCCTCGAAATTCTACCCCAAATGATACAGAGCATCTTATCACATGATCTGTGTCAGAAAGATGTAAAACATTACACTTGTTGAAATGATCTTTCTGCCCTTTTCTCTTTTCCATGTTATAAGTGTTAGCATCTCAGGCCTTCTGTTTTTCCCCAGTACAAACTGCAAGTATTTAGCTTTGAAACCAGGCGGGTCTTTCTAACTCCTGGTGAAAGTCCATCAAGATTTTTCCTTTTGCATCAGAAATGTACTCCTGCAAACATTATTTCCAATGAGGAGTCCTGTGAGATCACAACCTCAGAGTGTGCTGCTACTGACTGGGAAACCAACTTCTAACCTTTGAAAAGTTTGTAACTCTGCTGGTTGTCTTACTGAATAAGGTGTCACCCTGACAACACTCGTGGGGGTGGCATCTGCTTGCTAAAAGGCAAAAATTCCTGCAAGTTTTCTTTATTACACTGCTTATCTCCTCTCCTGCATTCATGGACGTAAAATAAAACCTATGGTTCTTGGATTTTTTTTGATTGGTTCTTGGAACTTAAGAAATCTGAGAGTCTTTGTCTCACTTGAATTAAGCAGAGGGAAATCATTCTTTTGCTAGCTATGACAAAAGAAAAGGACAAACTGTCATTCATAACTAATATTAAATATTAAAGTCAAGTCATAAGATTTCACACTTTCTCACTGAGTACCATACAAACAAAAGCCTATAAGAAAAAAGCACTGAACTCCAAGTTCAGTCCTGGTCTTAGTCCTAGGTCTGCCCCTGACTGACTAGCTGGGTCATCTTATGGAAGTAACTTTCCTTCGCTAAACTTTACTGTTAAAACAAAGCAAAAAAAAAAAAACAAAAAAAAAAACAAAGCAAAACAAATGTTACTTGCAATTTAATCTGCTTTTTCAATGTGATCTTAAAAACAGAGCTGGGCACTGTTGAGTCAGCAGTGCATTTTTGTGCAAAATTTTCCAGCTCTTCTAATCTAGGTGGGAGGTTTTCCTGATTCCTTCCTTCAATCCCAAATAATCTCATCTGCTCTGATTCCTTTGAGATCTTTTTGGAAAAGTTTTTTTTTTTTAATTATTTTGCTGGGGTTGCAAACTTTAAATATAGATATATAAAAAGCACTATAGTTCCATTTTGAAGATAGCACGTGTCTTCATTTTGTTAGGCTTCATCAGGTATCGATTCAAGGTTACCTGTATCAATTTCAGTATTGTGACATTCATAACCCATTTGTTCTGAGACTCTCTAAGAGAGAGCCAATTTTACTCTTGCAAACTAACCAGATTATTGTAAACCACCAGGTGAAAAGGGAATAAACAATCTGTAAACCAGTCGGGGAATTCTGACCACTGTTTGGATAGCTGACATTAAGGAAAAGTGGTACTCTCTTGGCGTGATAATGGTATCCCGTTTATGGTTTGTAAAAGAGCCCCTGCCACCTTGGGCAGGTTCCTGAACCGCTTCGTGTCTGTATCTTCAACTACAAAGTGAAGACAGAAACACCTACACCTCACAGGACTGCTACAACAATCAAGTGAGATGTTATTCAAGGAGAGCTTTTAGCCCAGTGCCCAGCATGTAGTAAGGGCTAAATTAATGCAGGCAGAGCATTACCAGGAGTCTCTCCTTGGGGGACTGGGCCAGTCTTAAGAGTGGTTAGAGCTCTAGCGGCTGTCTAATCCAAACGCCTCGCCAGCACAGGAATCGCCTTTCTTATACACTAAAACTCTGGGAGAAGGCACCAAAACAGACAGATTGTTTTTTTTAATTGAGGTATCATTGATTTACAATATTACGTAAGTTTCAGGTGACAACTTAGTGATTCATAATTTTTAAGAGTTATACTCCATTTATAGTTATTATAAAATATTGGCTATATTCCCTGTGCTGTTTGATATACCTCGGTAGCTTATATTTTATACACAGTAGTTTGTACCTCTTAATCCCCAGCCCTATCTTGCCACTGTAAAAAGAATGAAATTTTGCCATTCGCAACAACGTGGATGGATTTGGAGGGTATTACACTTAGTGCAGTAAGTCAGACAGAGGAAGACAAATACTTTGATGTTGTATGATATCACTTATACGTGGAACCTAAAAATAAAACTAGTGAATATAACAAAAAAGAAACAGACTGATGTTTTAATAGTAACAGTAAAACATTTTGAAAGTGTTTATAATTCATTTGAGATTATGCAGTCAACAAGGGCATTCATTCTCTTCCTAAATGCCAACACTATGTGGATACGATTCACGTCAGCAAGAAGGAAAACTTTATCTTGTAGAGTTCACCATCAAAATGAGAAAAAAAAGACTGTTAAGATCTGAAAGTACTGGGGCTGGGAAGAGACTGGCAGGAAGTAGTCAAGGGGCTGACGCATGATAAAATGCTAAAACCGTAATTCTAACTCTGGAGAGTGTCTCTTATCAAACCAAGCTTCTCTGACGTTGAGGGGAACCTTGAATGATGAGTCAGATATAAAAGACAAAGACGTGAGAAGTGTTGAAATGGGCAAGAGGGGGAAAGACAGCATATAAAATCCCTATTTAAAAACCTACGAATGGCCCAGGGACTGCAGGAGAGGAAGGGAGCCAGACTAACCAAGTTCATCCGTGATGAGGTGCTTCCCTTGAATGGAGTTCCGGCACTGGTTGCTGGGCCGACTGCTGTTGCCCAAGTTAAACTGCACTTTCCATGGGATGGGCTGATCGTGGTCGTGAACCTGGAGGAGATTCCGATCTCTCACTGCCCTCTCCTCCTACAAAGACACCATAAATGACAAGGTTAAAGTATCACTTCTTGCATTTTCACCAATTTTTTCATAGAAACTACAGTAATAGGAAAGAAACAATATAAAACAGCTTGCACAACAGGAATCTGCACTCCCCTGGTATGAGTAAAGTCTGAGCCAAAGTCATGAAAAAAAATGCAGTGCTTCCCTGGTGGCACAGTGGTTGAGAATCTGCCTGCCAATGCAGGGGACATGAGTTCGAGCCCTGGTCCGGGAAGATCCCATATGCTGCGGAGGAACTAAGCCCATGTGCCACAACTACTGAGCCTGCACTCTAGAGCCTGTGAGCCACAACTACTGAGCCTGCGTGCCACAACTACTGAAGCCCGTGCGCCTAGAGCCCGTGCTCAGCAACAAGAGAAGCCACTGCAATGAGAAGCCCGCGCACCGCAAGGAAGGGTAGCCCCCACTCACCGCAACTAGAGAAAGACTGTGCGCAGCAATGAAGACCCAATGCAGCCAAGAATAAATAAATGTTATTTCTTTTAAAAAATGCAAAATAAACCTGCAGGAAGAAGTAATAAATTAGGGCTATGCTTCAAAACTGGCAGACTTACATAAATGCCCTTGGACTACGTGCATGTTATGAATGTGTACAAAAGCATTAATTTTGTCAAAAAAATTTGGAGGGAAAAAGTTTTGAAATTTTTCTGATGGCAAATCATTTAAAATATTTTTTATATTAAAACAAATACATTGTGGAATAGAATGTAAAATCTGAATACACTTTTAAAATAGAAGAGGAAACTTCAAAGAAACTTTCCAACTGTCATTTCAGACAATACCTGGACAGGTCTGGGCACAAGGTTACTTTCATTTGCAGTAAGGAGTTTAGTGGTAAACTAAGGGGAACGCTGAATTGGGAGGTTGATTTCAGGGGAAGAAGAAGCATGTCAACTGTCAAATTTCTTCTATGAAAAAATACTAAGTATGTGACCCTTAGAACATACCTTTCTTTATAAAAGACACCCATGCCAGCCAGCCCTTTACCGAGACATGCAAAGTGAGGAGTTGCTCTAGAGGCAAGAGTTTAGATCTTTTCTCCTAGCCCCCAAGGCACAGTAGGCTTTCCAAATTGCCTTTGTTATACTCTTAAAGAAACTAAGTAAGGTGCCTGAGTGCCAAAAAAACAAGCCATGCAAGAAAGAGCCATCTTCTCAGAGGATTCTTCAACCTATCTATCACTGGAAAACAAAACAATGATAAGACTCCCTCCAAGAGGATTTTTATACACAATAGTTTAACCATTCTACCATTTTAATAGAGTTCTGTGGCTTTTGCCATTAAGAATGATCTGTCATGTGTCACTGTTTGAGAAAAAGGGACTAACCTTGAAAGTTGATAGCAAAGGTTATACTTTAAGACAATGGGAAAGAGCTATACACTTACTAAGATATCTCTAGGAAAGCTATGTGGGAAGAGCTATTAATATTTAAGACATGCAAATCCACATCTACTTTGGCACAGCAAACACGTTTGAGGCCTAGCCTCTGGAAAGTACAGACGTGTAAGGGTGCACTAGGATGTCTACTACAGCACCGTTTATGTGGTGGAAAAAACCTGGAACCCCAACCACAGAGAAATGAGTGAATAAACACTGGATAGCCATAGCTATTACCTAAAAATTACGTATGACTTATGTGTATTTATCTAGAGCAGGAGTCCTTAAACCTGACTTGCACATCAGATTATTAAGGACTTCAAATTCTGATTCCTGAGCCCAACTCCAGACTGAGTAAAAAGCTCTGTGGATGGGACCTGGGAATCAATATTTTTAAAGCACTCGGATAATTTTATTACAGAGGGCTGCAGATCCCTGGTGGATGTCCATAGTATATTAAGGAAAAAAACAAGTTACAAAATAATGTGCATATTATCACACATTGTATTATGATAACTGTATTAATACATACATATGGGTTTATAAGAGCTGAGATAAATGCATGCAAAGATACTACAAACCATTAACATGGAAAGGACATAGGTGATTATTAACATTTTTCATCATCGTTGGAATAGTTTCATTTTTAATTTAAAATAAAATGATAAAAAATTATTAAAAACATGATGATCATTAACAACAGGAGACACTAAATGAGGAATCTACAGGAACTCTGTACTATCCTTGAAACTTTTCTGTAAATCCATAATTACCCCAAAATTAAAAGTTTATTTAAAAAAAAATGACTGCCAACATAAAAGACATAAATTGCCCACAATCCCATCACTTGAATAAAGCTGTATCTATTTCTGCATATTAACTTCTAGCCTTTGACCCCAGCATTTATACTACAAATTAGTATGCTTCACATTCAGCTCCTCTTGACACTAATTGGATGGTAAACGGTTCAAGTACCTACATTATCTTGATAATCACATTTTCAAGGCTATATAATAATCCATCACCTTGATGTGCTGTAATTTAGTAAAAACATCCTCTACAGATCAACGTTTAAGCCCACCCCAGGTGTCTGTTATCATAAATAGCACTGCAATAAAAATGTAGACCTTTTGCTTATTCTCTTGAGTAATTTGTGGTAGGAATTATTATTAGTAGAGTCAATGCTAAATAGTGCCAAATATTGATAATTTCCCAAAAGCTATATATGCCATTTGTAACATTACCAGAATTTAAATAACAGTGTGCCACTCCACTATTGAATTTTGTTCCTTAATTTACTAAAGGTAAAACAGTCCTTCAAGGTGGCTTTCATTTCTATTCCGCCCCCTCTCTTTTGTTTCTTTTATAGGAAAGAACTGGCACTAGCAGGAACAGGATGGGTTATATCAATACAAAAACAACATCGGTATTCCTTGGTTGGGGCAAGAAAAGGACTTAAATGCATAAGTCTTGAGAATATGGGAAAAATCACTTAGGTGCACAATGCTTAACCACCTGTAAATTCATGAGTTCTGCTGGGGCCGTGTCAATTAACGGCATAATCAAGCTATGTGCAAACTAAAGTGCACTTGAAATGCTACCCTAGATAAATTAACAGCCATAAAGACTTAAGAAGCTGGTCAAAGTACAGTAAACTGGATCTCACAACAAGGTTGAAAGTGCTCTTGACATCACTCTCAAACTTTCCTGTTATTCCTTCTGAAAGAAAATGAAGAGTTCACGGACAAGGGCATCCCAGAAGGACCTCTTTCACATTACTGTGTTCCTGGTAAATAGGATGGCAATTCTCCCAGCACTTGTACTTGTTTTCAAACATGAATATTTAAGACCTTTCCAAAAGAACTGGTAAGAGTTGTACAACCAGAAAAGACCGTACAAGAGATTGTGTAAGACATAATGGCAAATGTAATGAATTAGCACATGGTCGCTTTCCTGAAGGTCCAGTCTTGCAAGGGTGTGGTGAAGGGGCACCGAGGGAATTCCTTCATTGAACAGGTGGCTTTAAACCTTTCTGAAACTACCCTACTAGGCTGTCTCAATTTTGAGCACCACCCCCCCGTGTGTATGTGTGTATGTGTGTGTGTGTGTGTGTGTGTGTGTGTGTGTGTGTGTGTATTTTTTAATTCAAGATTCATTCAAAGGTATCAAGTTCTTACAATGTGTTAAAGATACAGAGACAAAGATAGGCAGGTTCTCTATTCTCAAAGAGCCTCCAGGGCCTTCCCTGGTGGTGCAGTGGTTAAGAATCCACCTGCCAATGCAGGAGACACAGGTTCGAGCCCTGGTCCGGGAAGATCCCACATGCTAGTGGAGCAACTAAGCCCATGTGCCACAACTACTGAGCCTGCACTCTAGAGTCCGCAAGCCACAACTACTAAGCCTGCATGCCACAACTACTGAAGTCCATGCGCCTAGAGCCCGTGCTCTGCAGCAAAAGAAGTCACCACACTGAGAAGCCGGCGCACCACAACAAAGAGTAGCCCCCACTCACGGCAACTAGAGGAAGCCCACACGCAGCAACTAAGATCCAATGCAGCCATAAATAAATAAATAAATTTATTTTTTTTAAAAAAAAGGAGCCTCCAGAATTTTCTTCATAAACTACAAGGCGCTAGAGAAATGTTTTTATTACTAATGTATATTACTTAACCTCTGATTTAAAAAGGGGTATTTTAATAACTGTCCTGTCTCTTTTTCGGGGGTTATCATTAGGGTCAAATGAGATGTGTCCCATGTAAGTAGTAAAGCACTTAAACATAAGGCACTGTCATTAAAAGAATCGCTTATGATTCTCAAAAGTAAAAGAAAAAAGGGGATAAAGGCCAGAGGGAATCCCAATGTCTAATATTTGGGGAATAGCTAATAAATATAGCCTGATCATGGAAATTTTTAGTTATAAAAACTTACACCTCGAAAGAGCTTTTAAAGATGGGGAAAATGCATATATGTTAAGTGAAGAAACAGTAGGCCCTAATTATATTTTTAAAATATGAAGAAAGAAAATATGCCCAAATATCATCAGTAAATCTCTCTGTTTGGTGAGATTAAAGATAATTGCTTTCCTCCTCTACCCTGTGCAGCACTTTACAGACTCTGAAAGGTATATGTACCTTGTTGATACGGTGAAAAACAGAGCAGAAAAACAGATTAGCAACTCTCTCTTATGATTTATTATACTTTATATAGTGTCTAACTTGAAACCAATTTACATACTTAATTACGTTAAAGCTAAAGATGTTTATATATTTTCAAGGAGTTATGCAAATAGCCCTGACACTTCCTGGAACTGCACCACTTGAACAACTATGAGAACAGTTATTTACATGAGAGGACCTCTAAGGACCCTTCTGACTCCAAGACGGATTTCTCTATTCTTAGCTCAAATGCCCCACAGAGTTAGGCCCACCTTGCCGCTCTATCACAGTACCTTGTTTTGTATTCTTTGTATCACAAATTATTATCTGAAATAATTCTGCTCATTTGCCATTTCTACCCCTCACCCCCTACAGAATATAGGCTCTGGGAGAGTAAGACTGTATCTGCTTTGCCTCCCACTGTATCTCCATCATCTAGCAGACAGTGCCTGGTGCAGCTGGTGTTCCCTAAACATTTGTTAAATCAATGTGCCCAAGTCACCTAGCACCCAGTCTCACCCCCAATGGCATCCCCACCAAGGTCACTAATTTCTCCTGTGCTCCCATCCCTACAATTTAAGCTATCCCCCAAAGCATTAATTAACGTGAAAATCAAAACAGGAATTCAAAGCTGTAGAGAATAATCAACTATTCTCTAGGCAAAAAGTGGCCACATCTGCTCCATGAGTTCACAGTCTCACTGAAGCAGAGCTAAGGATCATATGAAAAACTCCAAAGCTTTCGAGTTTTTCACAGCCTCTTCTCAATTAATTCTAACCACACCCACCCCGTCTTCCCGTCCAATAGACAGACAGCTGTGCTACAGCACAGCTCCTTACAGATGGAGCCTGAGGCTAGGCAAAATGGAGCAGACTCCCTCAAGCCACAGCTCAGGAGTGCTGGAAGACCGCAACTGCAGCAGAGAATAGAGCAGAGTTGCAGCAAACTCACAGGCACGCAGGAGGGGCATCAGTCAGAATAGGCTCCAAGGATCCTTTCCAGTTTTAAAAATTATTGAGGACTTCAGTATGTGAGTTAATGAGGGTTATGGCTAATGATATTTATCATACTGGAAATTAAAACCAATTCTTAAAACATTTAAATAAGTTATTTATTCGTTTAAAAATAACAATAATGAGGTCTCCCTGGTGGCCCAGTGGTTGAGAGTCCGCCTGCCGATGAAGGGGACACGGGTTCCTGCCCCGGCCCGGGAAGATCCCACATGCCGCAGAGCGGCTGGGCCCGTGAGCCATGGCCGCTGAGCCTGCGCGTCCAGAGCCTGTGCTCCGCAACGGGAGAGGCCACAACAGTGAGAGGCCCGCATACCGCAAAAAATAATAATAATAAATAACAATAATGAGCCCATTACATGTCAACAGTTTTTCATGTGTGTGGGGGGAAAAATGTTTTTCAAAACAAAAAAATATACTTGGTGAGATGAGAAAATATCTTTACATTTCTGCAAATGTTTTTAATGTCTGGCTTGACGGAAAACAGCTGGATTCTCACAACTGCCTCTAAATCCAATTTATTGCAATACATTGTTCAGGTTGAAGCTTATGAAGAAAATCTACCTCACACAAATGTGCAGTTGGAAATAGGAGTATTTTCGTGGCTCTTCCAGATAATTATGGATAATCTTCTTTGATACTACTTCAAAACTTGACAAGTATAGTTTCTTAAAAGTTCACTGCAAATGGTGCAGCCACTTTGGAAAACAACCTGGCAGTTCTTCAAAAAGTTAAACACAGTTACCAAGTGACCCATCAATTCCACTCCTAGGACCATACTCAAGAGAACTGAAAACATATTTCCAAACAAAACCTTGTACACCAATGTCCATGGCAGCCCTAGTCATAATAGCCAAAAGGCAGATACAAGCCAAGTCTCCATCAAATGATGATGGCTAAACAAAATGTGTTAGATGCCTACAACGGCACGTTACTCAGACATAAAAATGAAGTACTAATACATGCTACAACATGGATGAGACTTGAAGACTGGCTTTTAACTGAAAAAAGACAGACAAAGAAGACCACATAGTGTATGTTTCCATTTATATGAAATGTCCAGAATACGTAAATCCATGGAGACAGAAAGTTGACTAGTGGTTGCCAGGGGCTTGATGGGCAGGGATAGAGAGGTTATAGCTAACGCGTTTCTTAGGCAGTGGGGGAATCAGATCCAGAAAAATCTGCAAAACAAAACTGTTGCTGAAAGTTTCAGGGGATTCACGATCACCCCCCACACACACACATACACACACCCCTAGGACTGTAGTCACAGATCACAAGTTTAAAAAAAAAAAAAGACACACAGGGAAAAATAAAATAAGAACAAGGTACACCAGAGTACTTAAAAGGCATTTGTAGGAGGAATTCCCTGGTGGTCCAGTGGTTAGGACTCTGCACTTTCACTGCTGAGGGTCCGGGTTCAATCCCTGGTCAGGGAACTAAGACCCCACAAGCCCCGCGGTGCAGCCAAAAAAAAAAAGTTGTTGTAGGGAAAGTCACAGTGTAGACAGCATCTGAGTCAGGCAGGAAAAATTAGTAGGACTGTGCCAAGCTGGGAAGAAAGGAAAAGTCACCCCAATTAAAAAGATGTGATTGTTTGTTCAACCAATATTTGAATACCCATGAAGTGCCTGGCAGTATTCTAGGGACTGAGATTCTACGAACAACACAGACAAGGTCCCTGGTCTCCAAAAAATTACGTTCTAGAAGGGAGAGTGAGGGGAGACAGATAAACAAGTAAATGATCTAGAAATGCTCAGTAAGTGATGCTTACCGCAGAGAAAATAAAGCAGGACTATGGGCAAGGAACTGAAATCACTGAGATTGTGTCACCTGCTGTGACCTGGAGCAGTAATAGTTAGCCTCACCTGAACTGACAAAAAAAAAAAAAAACACTCACAATGCAGAGATCCTGGAACGGGCGTCTGGAGTTTTAGCTGAGTGCAACAGGAACCCAAAGAAGAACTATACACAAGGGAGTGCTGGGATTTTTTTTTTTTTCTTTTCAGATTATCACTCCTCCTGCTGGTTAGAGAATAGACTGCAGAATAAGAAAGGAAGCAGGGCTTCCCTGGTGGCGCAGTGGTTGAGAGTCCGCCTGACGATGCAGGGGACGCGGGTTCATGCCCCGGTCCGGGAAGATCCCACATGCCGCGGAGCGGCTGGGCCCGTGAGCCATGGCCGCTGAGCCTGCACGTCCGGAGCCTGTGCTCCGCAGCGGGAGAGGCCACAACGGGGAGAGGCCCGCGTACCGAAAAAAAAAAAGCAAGGAAGCAGAGACCTGTTGGTGGGCTACTACAGCAGTCCAGACAGGGAAAAGCAGAAGGTATCTGTGGCTGGGGAATGGTAGTGCCACTCAGTGAGGCTGGGAAGACTGGAGAGGAAGTGGTGGTGGAGAATCAGGAGTTCTGTTTTGGCCAAGTATGAGGAGTCGACAACGCACGCAAAAAGGGACGTCAAGCAAGCAATGGGATATGAACCTTGGGGTTTCTGGATAGGTCAAGGCTGGAGTTAGAAACAGCAACAGCATACAGCTGGTATTTAAACCAATGGTGCTAGAGATGAGCTGGGTCAGCTGGGAGGAAGGTAGAGGGCTGAGTCCGGGGTCACTACAGCACCCACCTGACAGGGAAGGAACAACACGTGGCCATGAGCAGGTGTCTGCGAAGTTGTGAAAACACAAGTGCAAGCACTTAGTCTGCATGAATGTCACCGACGCATCCCAGTCACCAGAAGAGGCTTACAACACTCAGCCTCTCTGTTAGCCTGAGGTGAGAGGTGGGCTACGGTCCCCTAACTTTCCGTTTTACAATCTCCTAAAACTAAGGTGACCATATCAGTTAGTATTTCTTTTCTATTCATTGACAAATTTTATACGAATATGACCCTTGAGAATGAAAAGGGGAGCTTTTCTAACTGCATCAGCGCAAGAGCATAAACCAGGGTTGTCCCGGGTACACCCTGGCATATGCTCACCCTTTCTAAAAACCTAAACGTCTGAACTGGACTTCTAAACGAAGGGACAATACTCTGGGTAACATTTCCCACCAAAGCATCCTGCCTTTTCTCCCACAAATTCGCACAGAGAAGAAAAACTAAGCGGATGGGGAGGTGAAAGGAAAATTCCACCCAACCAAGTTATGCACAGAAAGAGCACCTCGTGGGTCCTGAGGCGTCTCCCTGCCGGACAACCGAGCCCCTAAATTAAATGAAAACCAGGCACACCAGCGCTGGCTTCGTAGCTCAGCTGGGCATCTTACTGGCCCAGGCATCTCCACCTTTTCCAGTCTCGAGTTACCTGCTGGAACCCGGGGACACCGCCCCCCAGAACGGCCGTGAGGAGAAGGGAGAAATGCTCGCCCCCGCTCAGCACTCGGCCTGGCAGGTAGGAGGCAAGGAGACGGCCCTCAGGGTGATAACAAGCACAGCGTAAGGGCCCGGCGCACCGGGTTCGAGTCCCAGCTCTGCCCCTGGCCTACCAACGAAATGGGCGGGCCCCTTCGCCCGTCCTCAGCCCCGGGACACGAACGCCCACCTCTCCGGAGGCGGCCCGGCGCACCGGACACTCGGGCAGCGCGGCTGCAGAGGCAGCTTCCCTCACCCGGGGAGGGAGGGCGGCCACTGACCTGCTTGAAGGTGCTGGTAAGGAAGTAGACGAGCGAGAGCCCGAAGACCAGGGCGAGCACCCACCTCTTCCGCAGGAGCCGCCGCCACACCATGGCCGCCAGGTTCACCATCCCGGCGCGGAGCGGGACAGGCCCGGGGCCCGGGCGGCATGGCCCCTACGCGGCCGGCAGCCCCATAGCTCTCGGCGGGCGCCGGCCCCGCGGCCCTCAGCCCAGCCAGCTCCCGTCAGCCACCCCGCGCCTCCTCACGTGACCTCGCCCCACACACCGCCTGCACACCTCGCGCGTCACCCGCCGGCCTCGCTCGGCCTCCTCCTCATTGGTCCCTGCATAGCGGCGGCTTCCTATTGGCTGAATTCCGGGAAGGGGGCGGGCAATCGTGTGCGTGCGGCCAGTGGAGTTGTTGCCCGGGTCTCAGCGCTGGGCGCCGCGACCTGAGAAAGAACCTGGGGAGAGGCCGGAAGCACTCGGAAGTCAGGTGCTAACCGGGCCGAGCGAGTGATTGGCTTGGAAGCACGAGAATGATGCCGCTGAGATTGCCGAATCGTCTGGGCAGGTAAAAAGATAACGTTATTTTTTTTCCCCCCGGTATGGTCAGCGTAATCTCCTGCCCTTTCAGTCCTGGGGCGTTTCGCGGTAAACTTTGGTTGCAGGAATGAAAAACGCTTGCAGCATTGTATACGGAGCGCACCTGCCTGCTTCCAGTGCAAGTGATGCAGGAGATGCTCTCTTGCGTGCATTTCGGTGCAGTCATATAACAGCTCGGGGGTGCAACTTAAAACCTCTCATACATTGAAAACTCTGGTGAAATCCTCCTTAGGGATGGAGAGCGATGTATGGAGCAGAGGGTAAAAAGGCATTTCATTCAGTCATTCAGATGCATCCCACGTGCAAACGTTTTATTACAGAATTCGATATTGGAATAATTATGTACGGCCTACTGCCAACACAGGACCTGAAGCCCCTTCGAAAGCAAGCATCTGAAAGTGAAATCTTGGGTATTTTATTTAGGGGGCTGTGTCAAATTTATGGATGGAAACTTGAGATTCTGTATTTTATTTTCCCCGAGGATTTGCAGGCGATGAGGAATCATTGCGGGGAGAGGGGGCATTAAGGCGAGATTGCAGGTTCTTGAAACAGATTTAGGGGATGAGCTTTCCTTCATATATGAAGATGGTGCTACTGACCCATCTTTTGGCTGATTTTCCAAATGAGAAAGGAGGCTTAGCTGGGGGGTTGTCTCGCTAATCAGTGGCCCTGGTAACACCAGTGCTGTCCCCTGAAGAAGGCTGGTCAGGATCAGGAAGTCACTCAACAACTCGTATGGCACCCTGAACTAAGAGCGCCATCTTTGGTCCTGGTACAAAAACAAATATTCAAGGAAGCTAAACCAACTCATGAAAAGTCTCTGGCCTTTATTTCTTCTCTAGAGTGAGAGGTCAGGGAGGGAACAAGGGACGTAGAAAAAGGTAAGTGAGAGACCCATTGATGTTTTCCTCATTGAGTAAATACTTGTTGAGTGCTACTCTCTTCCAGGCAGTGTTCTAGATGTGGAAGCAGAAGGGCAAACCAGGCAGGCCGATCGTGTCTTTTGTGGCATTCGTATTCTAATGGAGGACAGGCCATAAATGAATATGCAAACATGTAAATAAATGATAAATGCTATGAAGAAGGTAAAACGGGGAAATGTATGTTGGGTCACGAGGGTGAGAGGAGAAGGCCTCTGGAAGGAGGTGACATTTGTCCTGAGGGAGCTAGCCAGAAGGAAAAGCATTCTAGGGAGAGGGAACAGCAAGTATAAAGGCCCGGAGGCAGGGACAAGCTGGCACGTTTGAAAAACAAAAAGGCCAGTGTGGTTGGAGGAGAGTGGAGGCAAATGAGGTTGGGAACAGGTGAGGCCTGCAGGCCAGGAACAGAGCTTGAATTTTATTCTGATTGCAGTGGGTAGCCTGCGGAGGGCCTTAAACATATTTTCTGTATTCCCCAATCACGACTCAGAGTTTGACAATAGGACAAGATATTAATACATTCAGATCATAACGGTCCTCAGGAGTCCCAAGAAGTTATCAATGGAAGGCTAACAAGGGACAAGGAGGCAACAGAACCATCTGCTTATAACTACCCATGAAGCCCCAAGACTTATTCTCAGGTTCAAGGCATCCCATGGACTATTCACTTAAGTGTTCTATTCCATCCAGGGTTTGGAGCCTCTGATAAGCTCCTGTGACCCGTGCATGCCTTTGGAGAGGAAGAAGAGGGAGAGGCCTGCTTTCTCTGGAATCCAGTGGTCACATCCCCACCTGAATGCCCACCTCAGGTGTCGTCAACATGGAGTTCTGAAGTCCCTGTGGTTCCTCACAGTGAACCAGGTGACGTGTCTCCATGAGAATTCAGATCTTCATTACCACTGTATTAAATGTGAGGGCTGGAAGGAAGCTTTGGGTTCGGACACTTCACCCCTCTCCCATTTAACCTATGGGGAGTCTGAGGCCACAGAGAGGTTACCAATTTGTCCAGGGTCACACAGCAAATTAGGGGTGGCATCAGTCCAGGATCCATGTTTCCTAACTGTCTGCTGCTCACTTGACCTCCTCCAGCACCTCTTTGCTTTACAGTTCACTTCTTTCTCCTCTGACATGAGAACTTCCTCCACCTCCGGTCTCATCCTTCTCATCCATGAAATGGGCTGATGACACTCTCTTCATGGGACAGGGTGTTGATTTGAGGGTTGAATGGCATAACAGACTGAAACACAGTTTGCAAAATGTCAGAGAGCTCTAGGGAAGTAAGATACAAGTAGTACTTGTTTATGGTTACCATGGTGATCTGACAGGCACTGAGAATATTGGGAGACTCTGGCTCATGCATGTGTTGACTTTTAGGTCTTAAGGAAAATGCAGAGACGCCACAGCAGCAACACGGATAACGTTCCACCTGAAAGGTAGGCATCCCCTCATTCCATCTGAGGCTCTGAGCTTCAGGTGGTCAAGGGCAACCCAAAACTGGATGGAGTAATACCTGCCCCTCAGGGCTACTCGTTAGAAGAGCAGAGGAGATCTGATTGGACACTGCTTTGCATGGCAATGGCCTCATATCCTCAACACGTGACAGCTTGCTGTTGCTCTTATGGTAATTCTCAAAGCCTGTGCAAACAGTGATCCACTTGACTCATTGTATCAATGATTGTACCCAGGGGATTTTAATTTATAGAGGTGTCTGAGTTGCAACATGGAGAGGCGGATGACATTGAAAGAAGATTTTTATTACTTGCAGTTTCCAAGATAAGGGGGCATGTCACCCTACGCAGGGCCACATGGGGAAGCACCGGGGTCAGCCAGGAGGCAGAAAGGAGCAAGGGAAAGCATAGGTCACAGCTTTTATTGTGTTTTCCACACAGAGTAAGGCAGGGGAGGGGAAACAACTTAGGATTGACTAGTTTGAATAATGTTGGTGGACTCTAGGCTGTAGGAGTGGTCTCTAGTTGTCTGTACCTGGCCCTGAGTGATTTGGGGCAGAGGAAATATTGGCTGAGAATGGGAATTAGATAAAGGAGGTGGTTAGGGATGTGAGCTCTGGAGGTGGTTAGGGATGTGAGTTTACAGGGGAGTTGTAAACAACTTTGGCCATTAGTTTGACCCTGTAATGTGCAGATGCCAAATAGACAAGTACAGAATCTAAGAAAATGCAGTTAAAACACTAATAAGCTAGAACTTCCATCTACTTAAGCCAAAGAGGGTACAGACCATGGGGACCTGTTCTCAGGTTGTGACAGTCTCCCAGCCACAACCCCCTCACCATGCTGGACCGTACATCCAAGGAACAGGCAGCCAAGCTTTTCCTCCCTTGCAGCCCATTTCAAGTCCCCTGCAATTCTTGAGATTGGCCACACTATCACAAAGTACCCACCAGTCCAGTATTGAGTTTTCCATCAAGCCTGCCTGTTCTGCAGGGAAGGGCACTGGCCTTAAGTGAGACAACCCTTGGCCAAAATCCCAGCTCAGCCACTTCCCCCTTTGCTGCCTTTGGCAAGCACCTTCACCTCTAGGCCTCAGTTTCCCCATCTATAAATGGCAGATAGCAAAACTCAGGTTTGCTTATGAATGAGTGAAGATACACAAACACGGAACCCAGCTTTTAATAAGCATGGCTGTTGGAGCTTTTCCAGCCTCTGAAGACAGAATTACTCTTTGCTCTCAAATGAACGGCGAGGGCTTTGAGGACAGAGACCATGCTGGAGAAATAATGGCCACTGTGTATTGTGTGCTTATTTGTGTCACCCTCACATAAGCCTGTGGAAGTGAGGACTGTTTTTATCACCATTTTATCGATGAGGAAACTGGGGCTCAGAGAGGGTAAGTTACCTGAAGTCACAAAGCCAGGAAGTGGCAGGACTGAGATTCAGGCCCTGGTCCATTTGACCCCTGCAAAGTCTGTGCTTTGAGATACCACATTTCATCTGCCTCCTATCTGGGTGGATTCACTCTTCTCCCGGGCTACCTCACGTTCTAGCCTTTAAGTGGTTAAGTTGGAAGCTCAGCCTCTGCCCCTCAGGGAATATTCTTTCCCGTTTAGGCCTAGAGAAGGGAGCCCAGCTATATAAAGGTCTTTGGTGGGTTGAGTCTTCCCTGGTTGTTGTACTGGAGGCCCCCTGAGCCCAGTGGACTCAGAGTGCTGGCAAGCTCAAGGCAGACAGGAGGCTTTCCAGGTCCCTGTGGGACGGTGGGGGAGAGAGGGCGGCCACTGTGGGCACCTGCCAGGACTCCTGCTTTCTGAGCTCAGCTTCTTGAAGTGCAGAAAAAGCTCAAGTCCCCTTGACGATCATAGCCATGGTGTTAGTTGTTGTTGTCATTATTAATACTATTTTTGTTATTATCCCAAACCCAAGAGAATAGGACCACTCATTTCCTGGGCTTTTGGAGCCAGGAGGGATGGGCCATGGGAGGTAGGGGGGTGGGTAACCATCTTCAAGTTCCCTCCCTTGCTGGGGTGTAAACCTGGTGGTTTATGATAACTTACCCCCACCTCAAGTTTGTAAGGCCAGCGAAGCCAACCCCAAGATTTCTCCAGACCGGCATCTCCCCTGCTGGGTTTCACAGGTATTCTACAAGATTGAATAGGTTTTCCATGGAAGAAAATAATTCCATGGTCACATAAGTTTGGGAAACACTAGGTTTAACAAAGTTAATTTTTTCAGTTGCAGGCCTTCTCAGAGCCTTTAGTATGCTTATTCATTCACTCTTTCAAATAATATTGAGCATGTTCTATGCACGAGGTACATTGTTCTGGGTAGTGGTAATCCAGTGGGGAGCAAACAGTCATGGTCTTTGACCTTACAGAGCAGGGCCCAGTCTCAAGTGCCATTCTCAGTGCTGACTGCATGTTAGAATCACCCGGAAGGCTCTGAAGAAATAGCGGTGCTGAGGCCCAACCCCAAAGATTTTGATTCAGTTGGTCAACATTGGGTCCAGGGCACCTGTATTTTTCAAAAGCTCCCTCGAGTTATTATAATGTACACCCAGGGTTGAGAGTCACAGGTAAGGAGTAAAACAATAAATATGATCAGTCCTGTGCAGGGGAGGGTAGAGTGCAGTGAGGACAAAGAGCAAGGAGCCTGTCGTTGTCCAGGAGGTAGGGAAGGCTCCACCAAGCAAGAGAGATTTTTAGCCAGAATCTGAGGGATGAGCGTAAGTTACCTAGGTGGGACAGGGTGGGGCAGGGGGACAGCCCATGAAGGGGATGGCCTGGGCAAGGGCCCTGGAAGCCCTTGGGCAGTAAGAAAAGGGCACATGGTGAGATTGGAGTTCAGGGCAAGATAATCCAAGATATCTGGCAAGTTCATCTCTCTAAGCCTCAGTTTCTTTATCTGTAAAATGGAAATGATATTAGTCCCTATCTTTAGGGTTTATCTGAGACTGCAGGAAGGAGTTTAGAATGGGAAGCCCTTTTAGTGGGTTAGTGAAATAATCAAATACATGTTTTTTTTGGTTTTTTTTTTAATGCACCCTTGTCTGAGTGGAGAATAGATTACGTAAGATCAAGTGTGAAAGCAGTGTAAAACCTCCCCTGCAGCCTCCCTCTGGGGCCATTTTGTGCCTGGATGGTAACTAGCATACTTTTTTTATTATTATTATTATTAATTTATTTATTTATGGCTGGGTTGCATCTTCGTTGCGTCTTCGTTGCTGCGTGCAGGGTTTTCTTAGGTGTGGAGAGCAGGGGCTACCGTTCGTTGCGGTGCGGGGGCTACTCTTTGTTGTGGTGTGCGGGCTTCCCATTGCGGTGGCTTCTCTTGTTGCGGAGCACGGGCTCTAGGCGCACAGGCTTCAGTAGTTGTGGCACGCAGGCTTCAGTAGTTGTGGCTCGCGGGCTCTAGAGCGCAGGCTCAGTAGTTGTGGCACGTGGGCTTAGTTGCTCTGCGGCATGTGGGATCTTCCCGGACCAGGGCTCAAACCCGTGTCCCCTGCATTGGCAGGCGGATTCTAAACCACTGCGCCCCCAGAGAAGCCCGATAACTAGCATACTTTTATTAAGCACCTGGGTTGTATGCCCTGGGTTATGGGGTCCACAGGATGAGTGGAACTCAGCACTCACTTTCAGTAAACTCAGGATGTATTTAGAGTACCATAGGGGTCTGTGGAGGTTCCTTGGGAACCCTACTCTGGGGTGAGATAAGGAGGGGAGGGTGGCTCTTTGCCCCTCCCACTGACACAGCACATTGAGCTAATCAGCTCCACCTGTTGTGTAGACTGATTGCATTCGAAAAGGACAAGCCCAAGAGGAGACACATGACATCCAGAACTCCGGGGCATGGTGTTCATGGGAAAGTGCACCCAGTTTGGGGCTCACCATTCTCGGAAGGGTAACTCTAGGCTCTCTGCTCCTCCAGCAATGGCTCTGAGAGAGCATCAGCATCCTTTACCTGATTCCAGTACAACAGGCCTGTGCTTGGAACTAGAAATGGCAGTTAGCCCTGGAGGTTTTCCATAGGGATTAGAGATAATAGTTCCCACTTACTAAGTGCGAGGTACACTGAAAGGGGTATTCTAAATTTGATCCCCAGGAATTCTATGCATGAATGGTGTTTATACCCATTTTCCAGGTGAGAAAACTGAGTGTAGGATTGTTAAGACCCCTGGGAAGGGTGGAGCTAGGGTTCACATGTGGGCTTCTCCAATTAAATCTTCTTCCCATTACTTTCTGCTGCCCTCCAAATACCAGTTGTGACCAAGGTGGATCCTCTTGGGAACTGGAAATCATTGAACTTGGAGATTACAGAACCAGGGGTACCTGAGTTTCTGAGGTTATTCTAGAATCAGAGGACTCTGCGCTCCCTTTTCAGTAAAGTGTAGTGGTTAAGAAAGCAGGCTCCAGAGGTAGCCTTGCTGGGTTTGACTCTTCCCTGTTCCATACCTTACCAGCTGTGTGATCCTGGACAAGTTAGTTTGTTCTGTGCCTCAGTTTCTTGATATGTAAGTTGGTATTATTAGTACCTAGTTCACAGGGTTGATAGGAAGATTTAATGAGTTAATTGATGGAAAGCACTTAGAAAAGTATCTGGCACATAGTAAAATTTCAGTAAAGATTATGACCCTGTTGCTATTATTACTTATATTAGTTGGCTAGGGCTGCAGGGTGACAAGGTGTCACAGTCTAGGTGGCTTAAACTACAGAAATTTATTTTCTACAGTTCGGGAGGCTGGAGGTCCAAGATCAAGGCATCGGCAGGGTTGGTTTCTTCTGAGGCCTCTCTTCTTGGCTCACAGATGGGCCCCTTCTCTCTGTGTCTTCACGTCGTCTTCCCTCCCGCATGTCTGTGTCCAAATTTCCTCCTCTTATAAGGACACCAGTCATATTGGATTAAGGCTGGCCCTAATGATCTCATTTTCACTTACCTCTGCAAAAGCACTGTCTTCAAAAACTGTCACAGGCTGAGGTACTGGGGGTTAGGGTCTCAACATATGATTTTCCTGGGGCACGGGCCCCAATTCGGCCCCTAACATCACTGATAGGGTCCATTGCCCCCCATCCTCCACTGCCTGACTTGGTGGCGGCTTTCTCCTCCCTTCTGGCCCAGAAATCGCAGTCAAGCGCTCAGCTCTGAGGCGAGTGTGGACGAAGGCGGAGTCTTTGAGAGTCTGAAGGCAGAAGCGGCCTCCCCGCCAGCGCTCTTCTCCGGCTTATCGGGCCTCCCGACAGGCAGCCTCCCCGCCACCCCTTTCCCGTCCAGCCTGGTGCTGGGGGCCGCGGCGGGCGGCGGGGACGTGTTCCTGCAGATGCCCACATCCAGGGAGGAAGGTGGGGGCCGCGGTGAGGGGGGCGCCTACCACCACCGCCAGCCCCACCACCACTTCCACCACGGCGGCCACCGCGGGGGCTCCCTGCTGCAGCACGTGGGCGGGGACCACCGCGCGCACTCCGACGAGGCCGGCGACGAGCAGCCGGGGACGCCCGCCCCAGCCCTGTCCGAGCTGAAGGCCGTGATCTGCTGGCTCCAGAAAGGGCTGCCCTTCATCCTCATCCTGCTGGCCAAAGTGTGCTTCCAACATAAGCTTGGTGAGTGTGGAGGGATGCAGGGCGCAAAGACTGCCGCCTCACCCGTTGGGTAGGGGATGGCGTCTCCATCCCAAGTGCCAAGGGAAGGCAGTAGAGGTCCTTATGGTGCAAAGTCCTTAAGAGTCCAGGATTCTGAGTCAGACCTGGGTTCAAATCCTGGCCGACTAGCTGTGTGACTTGGGGCAAGCCACTCATATTCTTTGAGTCTCAGATTCGTCATCTCTCCAGCGGGGTTGTGGTAGAAACTCCCACAGCTGGGAGTTGGGTGACGTGAAGGAATAGAGTGTACTACCCAGGAGTTCAGACTGCTTGGGTCTGCACCCGAGCTCTGCCCCCTTCCTAGCTGTGTGACGCTGGGTACATTATTTAACCTCTCTGTGCCTCAGTCCAATCATCCATAAAATGGGGGTTAAAATAGTATATGTACTGTTACAAATACTATTACATATGTATTATAGCTATACATAGACTCTAATAGTATGTTACAGATGCTATTATAGTATATGAACAGCATCTGCCTTCGTGAGATTGAGTGAGGTTAAATGAATAAACATACGTAAAGCACTTAGGACAGTGCCTGGCAGAGAGTAAGTGCTATGCAAGTGTAGATTATTATTTTTATTATATTCATTATTAATACATGTAAGATACCTAACATAGAACCCTGCACATAGCAAGTGCTCAGTAAATACTACCTAATATTATTATTAGGAAGTAAGATAATGATTCATAAAGTGCTTAGCCTAGTACCTGACACACACTTAACCGTCAATAACTGTGGCTTCTGGTCCACTGTTGTTATTATCTGTTACGTACTGTTAGTAGATCATGATGTTGCTGTGTCCTGGAGAGTTTAGGCTATTGTTTTTATCTTATGGTAGAAATTACGGTACTAATTACTGTCTCATGGCTTATTACATCCCACAAGAAATATCTAGAGGAGTTTAGGCCATCGTTTGTGTCTCATTTGCCCCTTTCTGGTGGGTTCCAGCTGACTCAGATCACTCCTTCCTTTTTGGGGTGCTACCATGTCAGTCCCTCCCTTTTTATTCCTAGAAATGGAAACTGGCGTGTTCTCCCTTACCCTGAATTCCAGCAAACTCACCACTAATTTTTATTCTCAAGTTTGGTCATTTTGTTTCTCAGTTGGCAGGTTTTTTTGTTTGATCAAAGAGAATAGTACAAGAAGAGATTGTGGGGTTACTGGTTTTGATTTTATATGTTTTTAATGAAGAAACACATCTTTTACAAAGAAGATCTGGAAGAATGCCTGGAATACATGCACTATTTAAAAAGTAAAAGTGAACTCCAAGCTTGGGAACTGTGCATGTCATGTGAAAGCAGAATCCTTTCCACAGGGAACAAAAAGTAGGATTCGAAAATCCCTATTTAGGGAGAATTCCAAGATAGTAGCTTGCTAAATTGTGGAATAAAATTCAGTTCTTTTTCCCTACTCTGCAAGGGTCATGTTTTCCTGTCAGCTAGGAATTCTTTCCCCTTTAACATGAAACTTCAATTTCTTATGGTGTTGTGGTCTTTTTCTACATATGCTTTTATTACAAATAACACGCCTCAGATTCTTTTTGGAAGTAGAAATAATAATAGGCACCACTTACTAACTTCTAGAGATTGTACACTGTAAGCAGTATCCCTCCTTGAGTTAAGTACTGTTATTATTCTGTCTGTTTTACAGAGGAGGAAACTGGGGCTCAGAGAGGTGCAGTGATTAGTCCAAGCCGAGATTTGAACACAGGTCTTACCAGACTGCACAGCCCATGCTTCTAACTGGTTCTATAAAATACGCCCACAGTGGCGGGCCTCAATCCCATCCCTAAGTCAGAGGCCTCTTCTCAGAGTGGCTTGGGGTTCCCAGTGATATACATGGCAGCCCAAATGCCCCAGAAATGGGATTTTTCTCTCTCCTCTGTGGTTAGCGTGTCAACCCCGAGGGGACCAGGGATTGTCCGTAGTAAGCCTGGGCCAGGTCTGACGAGTCTAAGTGGGTGGTCTCGGCCCTTCCTCTGTCCTGCAGGCATTGCTGTGTGCATCGGGATGGCCAGCACCTTCGCCTATGCCAACTCCACGCTCCGGGAGCAGGTCTCTCTAAAGGTGAGTCACCTGGTAAATTACTCTCCTGGGGCTGCTGTAACCAATGACCACAAACTCGGTGGCTTAAAACAACACAGAGGGATTACTCACAGTTCTGTAGATCAAAGCCTGAAGTGGGTCCCTCTAGCCTAAGATCAGAGTGTCAACAGGACTGTGTTCCTTCTGAAGAGTTCAGAGGACAGTCTCTTTCCTCGCCTTTTCCAGGTTCTAGAAGTCACCCACATTCGTTGGCTCATGGCCCCTTCCTCCTTCTTCGAGCCAGCAACGTTGTATCTCTGTGACCATCCCTCCATAGACACATCTCCCTCTGACTCTCCTCTTCTGTCTCCCTCTTCCACTTTTACGGACCCTTGTGATTACATTGGACCCTCCTGGATAATCCAGGAGACTGTCCCTCACACAGGGTCAGTTGATTAGCAAACTTAATTCCACCTGCAACCTTTATTGCCCTTTGCCGTGTAACCTAACATATTCACAGGTTGCAGGGATTAGGACAGGAACACCTTTGGGAGGCCATTCTTCTGCCTCCCACCCTGGGCAGATCCCCGGATGTGCCATCCTTCTCCCTTCCAACAGCAGCCTCTCCCCATGTGCCCCTGGCCCATTCCCCTTATCCTCCCGGCATTCAATCAGTTAGCTCACTTCCAACCCATGCCCATGGTTAAGGCCGCCCCACGGGCACTGCTGGGTGGCTGTACGGCTTCACCACCGTCACCCCGAATGCCCTCTGGTATCTGCCGAGCACTAACCATGTCCAGCACGGTGCTGGACCCATTACACAGCTCCTCTTGCAGTTTCATTCCAGCAACCGGGGAGGGAGGCAAAATCATTCTGAACTCATTTTCCCAGTGAGGAAGTAGTGGCCCAGAATTTCTTGGCTAAGACATAATAAGGCCACACAGCCAGCGTGAAGGGTGGCATCAGGATATGAACCCAGGCATTGAGCCCAGAGCCTGTACTACCCCCCAGATTCAAATTCCAGCTCCTCCACCCTCCTGCAAGCCCTTGGATGGGTTACCTCACTGATCACAGCCTCAGGTGCCACCTCTGGAAAAGGAACTGCCACACCAACTTCATACACCCATCGAGAGGATTAAATGAGATGGTGCATGGAAGGTGTTTAGTGCAGTGCCTGGCTCATAGGAACAACTTAATTGAGCTATTTTTAACAAGCCTATTTTCTGCTGCACACGTGATCCTATAATAGCCACCATCCTCTCTGACCTTGCTCTGGGGTCGTCTGCTTTCTCAGAAGCACCTAGGCGTCCATGAGGCACAGATGCCAGCTCAGTCTTTATTTGATACATGAGCACATTGAAGTCTGGAGTTGGGCATGGAGCCAGAGGTTCTTCTTGACCCTTAGTCTCATCTTCTTCATGCAGACCCCTTTCTGCTGCTGTTAGAACAGCAGGTTGCTCAATGTCATAGTGGAGACTATTGGGGCCGTGGCTCTTTCTCAGATGCAGTAACATCCGCGTGGTGCCTTGACTTGAATTTTAGGGGCAAGGGGATGCCTGTATCCATGGACAGGCTTCTAGGGGTCTTTGAACCCTATGAAGACACAGGTGATGATTTGCCTGTCTGTGTATATTTCAGTGGAAGAGAGTCTGCATGACTCGTAGTAAGTTTAGGGATCTCAACTTACTACTGGAGAAGTACCCCATTTGTCCTTCAGAGTCTGGCTTCTCGGAGCATTGCTAATTCCCTTTCTCTTCCACTTTTGGTTTGGATTTACAGGGGATTAAACCGGAATCTATTATTTATTGGCATAAAAAGGGCTGCCGAGTGGGTTAATCACATTGATAAGAGCAGTTGGTTGGTTGGAGGTGGTTTCTCAGGCCGTTAACCTTGACCCCTCCTGGAATAATGGGTGGATGGAGATGCATTTATTTTGTCTACACTATGGAAACGTGTGTTGTAACAGTGTGTCGAGCACTGAGCTGTGTCTGGAGACAGTGGAGCATTTACCGAAACCACAGGGAAGGTTACACTGGGAAAGTTATGACCTCATCTTATTCCAGCAATGCAGCCGCCCTGGTCCAGGAAAAGACAAGCTTTTCAGCTTGTCAGCAGCACGGGGGTCTGATTATGTATCCCAGGGTACACAGGCAGGAATGCCCTGCTCTACGCCTCATCTAGAAATTTCCTTAGGTTGCTGTCAGGCTGAGAGACTACTGAGAAACAGTCAACTGAGAAGGTTTCCCAGCTTATCTTCCTGGGGACTAATCAGAAACAAGGCTGGAGAAAGAGAAACGGGGCTAGATTGCAAAGGGCTTTGACATCCATGTGTACGAGTTTGAATTTAATCCTATAAATGTGGCCCTGTGTTGAATGGTCAGTCCAGGGCAGTAGCCCAAAGGTCCATGCCGGAAAAAGTTAGAACAGAAGTTTCCAACCTGTCGATCTGAATCTACTGCTGGGTTGTAAAGTCAGAACAAGTCCTACCATTTAGTGAGCCTGAAATGTGAGCCTGTACCAGACTGAATGTTTACATTTATCAAGTTTACTTAATCCTTAACAAAACCTGATTTTAAAAAAAAATTTTACTTATTTATTTTTGTCTGCGTTGGGTCTTCGTTGCTGCACGCGGGCTTTCTCTAGTTGTGGCGAGCGGGGGCTACTCTTCGTTGCGGTGCGCGGGCTTCTCATTGCAGTGGCTTCTTGTTGTGGAGCATGGGCTCTGGCACATGGGCTTCAGTAGTTGTGGCACACAGGCTTAGCTGCTCCACAGCATGTGGGGTCTTCCCGGACCAGGGCTCAAACCCATGTCCCCTGCATTGGCAGGCGGATTCTTAACCACTGCACCACCAGGAAGTCCCTAAACCTCATTTTTTAATGAGGACACTGGAGCTTAAAACATGTGCCCTTGAGCCAGAGTTACTTAGTTTCTCTGTGCCTCAGTTTCTAACAGTATATGTAAACTAACATTTCTTACATGCCAGGTACTGTTCTAAGCAGTTCATGTACATTAATTCTCAGACTCTAGAAGAGAGATACAATGTATACCCATTTTACAGAGAAATGTAAAGAGTTTAAGTAATTGCCCAGGGTTGGACAGCCTCCAGATAATAGACCAAGGATTTGAACCCAGGCCACCCAGCTCCAGAGTCTGATTTGCTAACCATGGTGCCCTCCTGACTCTCTGGATCTCCAAGCAGGTTCACACATTTCTGTTACCTTCTCTGTAACCATCCCTTAGGTTCCAGTGGGATGGAAAGATGCCAATGCCCTTCCTTTCACCATTAGCCCCGCTTCCTCCAAACCTTTGAGAAAGGGAAAATTTGCCCTTTGTTGGGGAACATTCTGGAATATCCTGCCAGGTGCACCTTTGGCGTTTCAGCATCTCCACAGATCTCTTGCTTTGTCTCTAGGAGAAGAGGTCGGTGCTGGTCATTTTGTGGATCTTAGCCTTTCTGGCGGGGAACACCCTGTATGTGCTCTACACGTTCAGTTCCCAGCAGCTGTATAACAGGTGAGCAGGGGAGTCTGACCCCCAGTGAGAAAGTGGGGGGCTTTGTTGGACTCAGGACCCACAGCCCCATCATTTGAGAACAATGTAGTAGCTCTAGGTCATGTTGTAACTTTCACATCCCACCCTGTTGTCATATACACGTGCCTAGAGCATAATTCTTTATAGAAATATAATGCAAGCCACATGTGTAATTTTGCATTTTCTAGTAGCCACATAGTGCGTGGCGGGGGGAGGACTGGCCAGTAATGGTCTCTGGCACAGGGTTGAAACTCAAGCCAAGTTTTCAGATCATGCCCATCTGTTTTAAAAATGGACTTTGAGGAGTGACCCGTTTCACCACTTTCTGGGGCCACCCGAAGTTGCATGAAAGCAATTTGGGAAGTTAGTTCCAAGGCATCAGCATGCCTCCCGCACACTGCATTAGTTGCCTGGCCCAGAAGATCAAGGTCCTGGTGGAGGGTAGAGGAGATGGAGTCTCCCAGAACCTTGGAGGAATTTCCAGCTCATGCCATTCTCTGGGCATGATCACATTCACAGGCTCAGACCTCTGTGCCCTCGTCAAACCAGTGCTGAGTCAAACTGGCAGCACACAAAGAGAAAGAGAGTGACCCGGAGAAAAGCAGCAGAGCTGAGCCTCCTTCCTTACTGATGTCAGTGGTCTAGAGTGGGTTTGTAAATGCTACCAATAGCCATTATCTTATTTTGCCCTCCCACTCAGCAGGGTATTGCTGTCCCTGTTTTACAGGTGAGGAAACTTTGGCTTAATGAAACCCTTTCTAATAAGCCTTAGTCCCAGTAGGTAACAGAGGCTTTGAATCATCCCCGGATTTGAAGTCTGATGACCAGTGTCAGAGGTTCTTAGTCTTGCCACGTACCAGCTTTGTGCCCTTCGGCAAACAGTGGAACCTCTTGGAACCTCGCCTAGTTTCTGCATTAGTGAAACCGAGAGCAAGTTAATTTCTGCCTTACCCACCTGAAGGTCATTACCCACCCACAGGCTAATTATCAGAGAGGCCAAATGTTAATAATATGTGAAAAGTACTGGGCAAACTGTGAAACATTTGATATGTCATAATCATATCATAATATTATTCTTTTATGATAAATTACTTTGTCTATTGGGGGTGATGGCTAATGGGGCAGAAAACTGACAATAAAATGTATCCATCCATTAAAGTTCATAGTGTACGTTAGAAATAAGTGGACTTAGTGATCAATCTGCGGAAAAACACTTGGGCATCTTTCTGGCTCCAAAAGCCAAAACAGAAAAAACTCTAAGACAATGAACTAAAACCTACGTGGGTGAATTTAACAGATCGGTGTCTCTGAGATCAAATGGAAAGTGGAGGGCAGATCTTCATTTCTTTTGCGATCAGAGATGCATAATAGAGAAGCAGGGCATGGAAGTCAACCAGCCAGCCTGGGTTGTGCCCAGGGAGGGACAAGAGCAGAGACAAAAAGGGGAGCTCAGGGCTGCCAGCCTTTCCCCATATCGTAACTCGGATGCCACTCAGACTTGCAGACGAGGCATCCCACAGAGACAGGGCTCAGATGTGGAAGGACACCAAAGGTATCATGAGAGATTGCAAAAATAAATTATTTTCATTGATTTAACCCTACTCTCGCTCTTCAAAATAGAAATTGACTTTTAAAAATAAAAGTACAAAAACAGACCAGTTCATTTCTAGGATGCTGTCCTCAGGGGGCCTCAGTTTGCACCGTTTTCCACCAGCCCAGCAGAGTATGTGGGAAGCGTTTAGAAAGCATTCACTCTGGGCTGTGTGCACTGTCCCCTGCTTTTTGGTGGACAGGCAGGACTCGGAGTGGCCTTTGCTTGGAGCCTCTAATCTGGCGGGAGGAAAAGCGAGGGGACCAGCACAGTTTGGGTGCTGGTTCCAATCCTAGCGCCACATTCTAGCTGAGATGCTGTGGGCGGTGACTCCACGTCGGAGCGCTCCAGATTCCCCAGCTCAAGATGCGATAATCATAGTGCCTACCACATAGAGCCTTTGGGAAGATGAAATGACTTGAGACATGCAAAGCATGTAGACTAGGGCCAGCATGCTGTAGAAAGCCAAGATATTATTAATACCATCATCCACAGAGGTGATGGAGAGCAGTGCTACTCAGCATGTGGTCTATGGACCAGTGCCAATTCGAGAATGACTTGTTGTCTGTCCCCAGGGAGGGAAGTACAGAAATTGAGTGTGACTTACCTGGTCACGGATGGGTAAAATGGGTTTACACACTCCGAGTAGTACTGCTGTGGAATAAGGACTGAGAGCAGTAGCTGTAGCCGGGACACCTGGGTTCGAATCCACCACCGTTCCATCATATTTGTAGGACCTTGTGCATGTTCATTTACCTTTCTGTGCCTCTTTTTTCTCATCTGCAAAATGGGTAGATAACAGTGCCTGCCCCATAGAGATGTTGTTGTCATTATCACTGCTGCATGACAGAGTCAGTAGTATACCTATTATCTCATTGAATTCCACCAGTAACACTGAGGGAGGGACCGATTCCCATTTTATTGATGAGAACACTGAGGCTTACAGAGAGAACATTATCTGCCTAGGGTCCAGTAATGGAGAGGCCTGGATTCAAATTCAAGTCTGTCTGATACTGATGCCCATATGCTTATCATGCAGTGTGACCTTGGGCAACTTAACTTCACATCTCCAAGCTTCAGGGCCTCATTTATAAAGTGGGGATGAGCAGTGCTCACTCTGCAGGACAATGAGATACAGTGAGTAAATTGCTTAGCACAGCGTCTGCACATCAAATCCCTCCTCCCTCCTTCTCTCTCTCTCCCTCCTTCATGTTATTGGTTGGCCTTCCTTCCTTCCTTTTGTTTCCTCTTGTGAAGCCTTTTGTGGCCGATAAAACTGGAGGGGACCTTAACTAATGATGCTCTAGGCCAGTCTCATCATTTAACTCTCAGGGGAACTGAGGCTCAGAGAGGTTAAGATACCCACCTGAGTCACACAGCAAGTTAATAGCAGATTCAGGAACAGGGCACAGATATCTGACTCCCAGCTTAGTGCTCTTTCTACAGGTAATATTTACAAGGCTCCTAGAATGAGTAGAAGGGCCCCTAAGGGCCAGTGACCCTAAGTGAGCATCCTGACTCTCTGACTCCTCCCCCAGCCTCATATTCCTGAAGCCCAACCTGGAGACGCTGGACTTCTTTGACCTGCTGTGGATCGTGGGCATCGCAGACTTTGTGCTCAAGTACATCACCATCGCCCTCAAGTGCCTTGTCGTGGCCCTGCCCAAGATCATCCTGGCCGTCAAGTCCAAGGTAGGCCCATCACGCCAATCATGCAGGGGTTTCAGGATGCCTTCTGGAGAAGGAAAGGTTGGACTTGGGCAGAGCTAATGTCAGTGCATCAAATGAACAGAGCCTGAGCTAGTAGATCCTGTCTCCCACCTCTTGTCATCCCTTGAAGCTGAGCATCATTCTTTATTGTCACCAACTTCTTGTCACGCCTCTGCTCTCCAAGTGCATTTACTAAGTTTTGTTGTTCAGAGCTGGCCTTGACGCAATTTTCATCTAAATTTCACCCAAGGAAGGAAAAAAAGCACATTGACATGCCCTGGGTCCTGCTTCTCCCAGGGAAGGACGGCTCTCAAAGGTTTTTGACTCTTTGTGGCTTCTGGGGCACGTTATATAGAGGGTACCGAGGCTCAGAAGAAAAGGACTCTGTGATCCATGAGTGACGCCTGCCATGGACACAGGAAGCAGACTGGTGGCAGTGATTCTTTGGCGTGTACCTTAGGGAGAGGCCTGCAAGAGGTGTTGGGATGAAGAGGTCTTGGGGGATAATCATTGTAATTCAGAGGACTGAGCAGTGTGAGGAAAAGACGTCACGGTTAGGTCAGAAAGCTCAGAATTTGTCCCAGGCATTGGTTGACAGAAGAGCGGGTTGGAATTGACCATCTGTCTTGAGTGACAACTGATCAAATCACTGGCCAGGTGTATAGGAAAAACACACTCCTGTGTTTCTTCTGTACACACACACACTCAATACCTCCGACACCAGATGTGTGGGTTTTCCACACATCATGTAATTCTCTGACACCGGCTGGGTATCCTTCAGTTTAACACAGTTCTGACACTGTCCACCTCGAGATAGTGTCAGATCCCACAGGATAAGGTCTCAGTCCCGCAAGACTGCCCCCGTCACTTCAGATGCCAGTCACCAGCCCCAAGTTGGCACCTGTACTTCTGACCAACCGGCTACAAATCAGGGTTCCCATGACCCCCTCCTTGGGTTCAGTGCCCCTTGGGTTCTAGATGCCCTGAACCTCTTCCTTCATAGCGGTTGTGGCACTTTGTTGAAGGCAGGAGACGTGAATCCAGGCATGTGAGGAAGCTGGCTCCGCACTGACTGCCTGGAATAATAATGGCTCGCAGTTATTGAGCACCGACTGTGAACCTGAGACTGTACTAAGCACTTCATGTATGCATTACCTTATGTAGCCTCTTGCTGTTCCTCTCAGGGAGGTACAGTTCCTGTCATTCATGAGGAGGAGACGGAAGGTTGAGCAGGCAGACAGCTATTAAGTGGTAGAGTTGGGACTCCAGCCCAGGGCTTCAGCTTCAGGGCCCAAGCTGTACCTCACAGTGGGTATGGGAGAAAGATAAGGAAAACAGATAGAGAATGGTTACTCATTGCCTAGTGCATTCTGGTTCTTGCTAGATTCTTTCCCATGTCTTGACTCATATAAGGCTCTCAACACCCCTCTGAGTGAGAGAGATTATTATCACCACTTTCTAGATGAAAAGCTGAGTACAGTCATCCCTCAGTATCTGCGAGGGATTGGTTCCTAGATCTTCCTCGGATACCAAAATCCGTGGACGCTCAAGTCCCTTCCATTTGGTCCTCCACATCTGCGGTTCCGCATCCTCGGATTTTCTGTGTGAGATTGGTTGAATCCACAGACGAGGAACCTACGGATACAGAGGGCCCACTGTATTCATTTCCTGTGGTGCTATAATAAATAACCACATGCCTGGGGCTGAAAACAATAGAAATTTGTTCTCTCACAGTCCTGGAGGTCAGAAGTCCAAAATCAGTGTCACTGAAACGAAATCTAGGTGTCAGAGGTGTGGTGGGGGGGGCGGTGCTGGATGTTAGGGGAGGATCCTTCCTTGCGTCTTCCAGCTTCTGGTAGCTGGCAGCATTCCTTAGCTCATGGCAGCATCACTCCAGTCTGCCTCTGCGGTCACCTGGCCTCTGCTGTGTATGACGTCTCCTTCTATCTGTCTCATACAGATACATGTGACTGCATTTGGGCCCCAGCCAGACAATCCAGGATACTCTCCCCGTGCCAAGAGCCTTAACTTAATTGTGTCTTCAAATACCCTTTTTCCAGATGAGGTCACATTCACAGCTTCCAGGGTTTGGGACCTGGTATCTTTGGGTGGCCATTTTTTCACTTACCCTGTACTGTGGCTGAAAGAGGGATGAGATATTTTGTCCAAAAAACACCCAGCTGGTCAGTTATAGAATCAGAATTCACATCTTCCAACTCCCGAGGCCATGGCCACGTCAGGAGATCATCTGCCCAGCACTGAATGGATGTCGGAATTCCTGGGCCATTCCTGACCCTGCCACTTTCCAGCCACGGGGCCTTGGGTGAGTCACTACATGTGCCTGAACATCTTTCTTCCCTTAGAAAATTGAGATGTTTACAAAACCCCGTTTGAGATGCTGCAAACATAAAAAGACTTTATGTATGTGGGTGAAATGAGGGGTGGGTTGTCATTGCCTAGAGAGGAAGCAAGTGAGGCTTTGCAGCCCACCTGCCTATCCAGCATCCTTAGTCTTCCTCTCACTCTCTCCTGCCCCTCTTCCCTCTGTTCCCTGTGCTTCAGCCAGACCCTTCTTCTTTCATTTCCTTCCATACACCAACTAGTGCCAATCTGACATGTGGTAGATGTTCTGTCCCCATTTTCCAGATGAGAAAACTGAGACTGAGTAACTAACCCTTACAGCTTCCGGAGTCAGCTGTGTGCTGCCTTTCTACCTCAAAGACCCTTTTCCTTTCTTGTGTCTTAACCACCTCCTGCTCCTCCTGCAGATCACAGCCTCTTAGAAACCTCCCCTGCCCCTTCAGGTGAGGCATGGTGCCCCTACTGGGGACTCTCACAGTATCCTGTACTTTCCCTGTTCTAGCACTCACCACCCTGAGTGTAATTGCTTGTTTAATTGTCTGCCTGCTCTACTCGACTGTAACCTCTGTGACAGCGGAAAATGAATGCATCTGGTTTCTTTGTTGATGGATCACCAGCATCTGATGTGCACTCGGAAGCATTCATTGTATGTATGTATATATGTTTGGGTGGGTAGATGGATGGGTGAATGGATATATAGGTAGATGGATGCATTGGATGGCTAGATGGGAAAGTTGGTGGATATGTGGACAGATGGATAGTCCAGTGATTGTGTGGATAGATGGATGGGAGATGGATGGATGGATATTTAGATAGATGATGGATGGGTACTTGGATGGATGGATGGATGGATATTTAGATGGGTAGATGGATGTTTAGAAGGATGGACAGACAGGTTGGTAGATGGACGGGTGAGTGGATGAGTTGATAGTCTAGACAGCTACACTAACTCTCATCACCTCCTCTTGTAACCTCAGTGAGAGCTTAGACTCCATCGTCAGCTCAGCTCAAATCTCTCATATATGGTAGGTGTCCAGATACCTCTGTCATGAAGACACCAAAATCTACAAGGCAAAGTAGTACTCACTTCCCTGTGCTAGAAAGGAACATGCAGCAAACCTTCAAAGAAATGCAGCAACCAGACCAATAGTAATAAATGCAAGTAAACCTTGCCGAACAATTACCAGGAGTCAGGCAGTGTGTTAAGCACTGCCATTTGTTCAAGAAATAGTTACTAAATGCCAGAGGTGTGCCAGGCACTGTCCTAGGCACAGGGATACATCAGTATCAAAGTACAAAGTAGACAAAAATCTACATACTCTTGGAGTTTATAGTCTACTGAAGACATCGTCTTGTTTAATCTTAGCAATCCTGGGAGGTAGATACTGTTGATATCTCTCTGCACAGAGCAGAAACTGAGTTAAATAACCTGCCAGAGATTGCAAACCTCAGAGTAACAACGCTGATGGCAATAGGAACAGCTGATGTGGAGTCAGCCCTGCACGTGGGCCAGGCCCTGCTCTAACCCTTTTCCCTCTGACATCTGTCTCACAAGGCAAGTGCTGTTGTTTTGTGGGTTTTTTAAAAATTGAGGTAAAATTCACATAACATCAAATTAACCAGCAATCATTTTATTTTATTTTATTTTATTTTATTTTATTTTATTTTTATGAATTAGAACTGACATTTATTTGTTTATTTTGGCTTCGGTGGGTCTTCAAGAACTGACATTTATTTATTTATTTGTCTGTTTGTTTATTTATTTAGGCTGTGCTGGGTCTTCATTGTGGCCTGTGGGTTTCTCTAGTTGTGGTGCATGGGCTTAGTTGCGGTATGTGGGATCTTAGCTCCCTGGCCAGGGGTCGAACCCGGGCCTCCGGCATTGGGAGCGTGGAGTCTTCCACCGGACCACCAGGGAAGTCCCAGCAATCATTTTAAAGTATACAATTCAGCGCCATTCAGTACATTTATGGTGCTGTGCAACCATCACCTCTATCTAGTCCTAAGAGATTTTCATCACCCCAAAAGGAAACCCCGTACCCATTCAGTCACTCCCCCTTCCCTCTGGCCACCACCAATCTGCTTTCTACCTCTGTGGATTTACCTATTCTGGGCATTTCATATAAATGGAATCATACATTATGTGACCTTTTGTGTCTGGCTTATTTCACTTAGCATCATATTTTCAAGATTTATCCACATTGTAGCAGAAATCAGCACTTCGTTCCATTTTAATGGCTGAATAATATTCCATTGTGTGGATAGACCACCCTTTGTTTATCCATTCACCCATTGATGGACATTTGGATTGCTTCCACTTTTTAGCTATTGGGAATAGCAGTGCTTTGAACATTTGTGTAGAAGTATCTGTTTGAACACAGTTTTTCTGGGTAAATACTTAGGAGTGGAATGGCTGGGTCATATGGTAATTCTATGTTTAACTTTTTGAGGAACCACCAAACTGTTTCCCACAGCAGCTACACCATTTTACACTCCCAGCAGTTGCTGGTTTTATCCCTGTTTTCCAGAGGAAAACACAAACGCAGTGAGAGGTTAAGAAGTAGCCCAAGGTCACACAGTGTATGAGTGGTTGAGTGGGGATTTGAACTCAGGCAGTCTGATTCCAGAACCCCTGCTCTGGGAGGGAGTTACTAGACCACACTCCCTCCCACGGAAGTTCTCTGGATGTGCTTGGAAAATTCCTCAGAGTTGACTGAGGAACGATGTCCCCGTACACCATCTCTATAAAATTCCCCCAAGTTCAGGCAATGGCTACCTCACTTCCTTCCCTTTCGACGGGCACCTCTGGGGGCCAGGGGGCGGGGATGGGAGGTGGCACCCCTTCCCTGCACCTCCGAGGTGTGGGCGACAGTTATTAATGCCTCCCTGGCAACTGTCCAGCTCCCTTTTTCTGATTATTATTATTTTATTCGGCGAGATTAATGTGCCAGGTCAGAGCATAATCCAGCCTGTAAAAAGTGATGTGAATAGTCTCCTCAAGATAAATTGCAGGCTTGGAAAAGGTTCACAGCCTTTCCTTGCCTGTCTGAGTGCTCTCCCGAATCCTCATCAATCCTTGTCTGGGCAGAAGAAAAGGACGGGTCTTCATTTGCAGCTGGTGGGGGGAGGGGGGAGAGGAGCACATCTGTCAGGGACCCCTAATGGCTCACAGCACAGATGCTCTTTCCTGCGCCTCCATGCCGTCCACTGAGAGGGTGGGTTGGTTTTTAATATTATAATTATATTGGAAGGGCTTCTAGTATTTGGGTTTGCTTGATGGCCCCACGGTCCCTGATGTGTGAGGCTGGGTGAGCCGCTGATTCCCACGTGCCTCTGGACACCAGAGGGTCTGTCCGGGATCTTCTCATACCTGGACCTCCCAGGACAGCCATGCTCATTGGCCGGCCAAGAAGGGGGTGGGTTAACAATGACGGCCACCGATCTATAACCTCAGTCCCAAACCATCACATTGGCCGGGTGTCTAGACCAGCCACTTGTCATCATAGATCCAGATAACTTATACAGTTCATACATCTTGGCCCTGCCTGATCAGACTCCTACCCACTTCTCCAACCTCATCACCCAGGACTTGTCCTCTCCCTTGGCTCACCCTGGACCAGCCAGCACCTTCCTTCTCAGGCCCTTCGCACTTACCGCTCCCTCCACCTGGGGAGGTTTTTCTCTATGTTCCCAAGGCTGTCCCCTTCCCATCATTCAAGTGTCACTTCCTCTGAGACTCTGTCGCCTCCCTGACCACCCTGTTCAGAGTGGTGGTCCCCAGTTTGCATTACCCCATCCCCATTTTATTTCCCTCCTCGCGTGTGCCAGTATCTGAAATGATTGGATTGTCTTGTGTTTATTTTCTGTCCCCACTATTCAAGTATAGACTCATGAGAACAAGGACCGTTAGGTCTGTCTTGACACATGGATATTACGGGCTGAATGAAGAGCCTCGTGTAAATTTCCTGTTAGGGGGTTAAAACTAGGCCTGCTGCTACCCCACCACGTAGAGTTCTTCTCAGACACATCCCCTTTCTCTCCTCAATCCAGTGGACATTATTTGGGACTTATTTGCTGACAAAGGCAATGCTAGGCCCTGAGAATATAAAAACAAGTAAGACGCCCTCCTCACCTTCGTGTACTCCCTGATTCTCTGCGAGTGAAACTTTTGTTTTAACCTAACCCCAACCTAGTTAAGAAAGCAAATTTTCTCGTCCTGGAAAATTTTCTTGACACTCCAACTCCTAGCATTAATAGTAGTAATAATTTAAAACTTGACTTGTCCACATTGCTCCTTCCTTTTGTTAAAATGAAATCCTCTTGGCTTACGATTCTAGAAATGCACTGTCCAGTATGACAGCCACAAGCCACAGGTGACTATTTACATTTAAATTAATTAAATTTAAAATTCAGTCTCTCAGTTGCACTGCTCGATAGCCACAGTGTTGAGCAAAGCAGATGTAGAACATTCCAGTGGACAGCATTGTTCTAGAACATTCTTAGGGCAGGGTTCGTTCAACCTCTCACTAGCATAGGTAGCAGGCAGCTGCCATTCTGCCCATTTTTCAGATGGAGAAATGTAAAAGCAGGTACTTCTCTAAAAACTCAGTAGCGGGTGTGTCATGAGTAAACACTGCACAGCAGGAAGAAAACTGGCCTCGAGTCAGCAAAACTGGGTTCAAATCCTGGTTCTTGGACTTACTACCTATGTGACCTTGGACAGGTGACCTCACTCTTTGGAGCCCTTGGCTTCCTCATCTCTTAAATGGTTGTTTTTATCCCATTAAGGTTATCAGAAGGTAGAAGGCTGGGTATCTAGTTGCTGAGTGGATACTAGGACTAGCTGTATCAGAAACAAGGAAACGTTTAGCTGACCTGTTTCTCCAAAAAACACAGCATGTGACCAACTTCCTGTCTTTTCCCATAAGAACGGGAAGGAGGAAGCCCTTCCCATGTCTGAAATCATCTTAGCTGACCCCTAGTGCAGCCTGCACAGCCAGCCCCTGGATGAGAGGTTTCCACAGGACGCAATTCCACGAGCTTTCAGCCCCAGTGGTTCGTCTCTTAAGTACAGGGGGAAGCAGACAAGAGCAAGAAAGGTGGTTTTCTTGGATGTGAGAGCCAAGAGGATTCATGAGGCTTTTTGTGCCATTAAAATCCCTCTCTTTTCTGGGCCCTGAACCCAGCACTTTTGCTCTCAAAGTGGTTTCCCATTGATTGAGTCATGTTCTCTCCTGGGGGTCAGTCATTCCTCTCTCTCTCCCCTCCCCTCCTGAGCAGAGGCAGGTCTCCACCAGGGCAGGTCTGAGTTGGCTAGGTCTCAGCTGTGGTTCTCACAGTACATCATTCTGTGTATAAAAGTGCAGAACTTCTGGAAGAGCCAGTTGTACTTGCTGCAGCTTCCCACACAGCAGGGCTAGAAGGGGTTAAAGCAGTGGTTCCCAACTAGGGGGACGTTTGGCCATTTCTGGAGACATTTTTGATTGTCATAATGGGATGGGGGTGGTGCTGGTATTTAGTGGGTAGAGACCAATGATGCTGCTATACATCCTACAGTGCACAGGACAGTCCCCTGAGACCAAGAATTACCCAGTCCCAAATGTCAGTAGTGCCAAGGTTGAGAAACCCTGGATTAAATGTTTTATGGGCTGAATTGTGTCCCCCGCAAAAATTCATATGTTGAAGGCCTAACCCCGTAGTGCATCAGAATGTGGCTATATTTGGAGAATGAGTCTTTAAACAGGTAATTAAGTCAAAGTGAAGTCATTAGGGTGGGACCTAATCTAATATGACTGGTGTCCTTATAAAAAGAAAATTAGGACACAGTCACACCACACAGGGAAGACCACGTAAAGACACAGGGAGATAACAGTCATCTGTAAGCCAAGGAGTGAGGCGTGGAGCAGATACTTCCCTTACAGCTCCCAGAAGGGACTTACACCCTGTTCTCAGACTGCTAGTCTCCAGAACTGTAAGAAAATTAATTTCTGTTGTATAAGCCCCCCAGCCCTAGAAAATTAATATACCCACAAACCAGTTTACCTACAGTACTGGGCCCTTTTGAGAGTGTTTTTGTCACCTATTCATATGTCTCCCAGGTATTCCCCATTCCTCTCATTACTGAGGATACTTCATTTTTTTAATGCGTTATACAATCACAGGGTTCAGAAGTCAAAACACCAAAAACAATATATGGTGAAAAGTCTCCTTCCCTGTCCTGCCCCCAGACACCCATTTTCCCCTCCCCAGGAAATAATCATATCATCCTTGACTCTTTTCATAGCTACCATGCACATATACAAGCAGACCCATGTATATGTTCTCCCTATTCATCTTCATATAATCAAACAGTAGTATTCTATACACAGCTCCCACCTTGCTTTTTTTTTAACTTAACCGTCTATGTTGGAGATTGTTGCAGACAAATACATATGTAAAACACAGCGTAACAGTAAAAAGCCAGACTGCCTGGGTTCAACTCCTGTTTGAGAAACCCTTTGCCATTTACCAGCTGTGTCGCCCTGCAGGTTCCTTCACCTCTGCGGGCTTTCACTTCCTCGTCTATAAAATGAGATCACAATAGTATGGACCCGTGTTAGTTTTCAATTGCTGCCTATCAAATTACCACCAACTCAGTGGCTGAAAAACACACCCGTTTATTAGTTCACAGTTCTGTAGGTCAAAAGCCAGGTGGGCTTGCCCGTGTTGTCTGTGTAGGCTCACATAAGGTCAAAATTAAAGTGTCAGCTAGGCTGGGCTCCTACTGGAGGTTCTTGAGGAGAACTGACTTTCAGGCTTATTCAGGTTGGCAAAGTTCAGTTCTGTGTGGTTGTAGGACTGAGATCCCCGTTTTCTTGCTGGCTGTTGGCCAGGGGTCCCTGTCATCTCCCAGAAACCACATTCTGGTCTGTTCACGTGGCCTCCTCTATCTTCAAGCCAGAATGTGCTTCACATCTCCCTGACTTCCCCTTCTGCTTTTAAAGGGCTCATGTGATTAGATTAGGCCCATAAGATATTCACCCTCTGGGACCCTGATTAACCTCACTGAGCCTCAGTTTCCCCATCTTTAAAATGGGAATATTAGGACTCACAACATTGTTGTGAGGATTAAGATAACACAAGTCAAATGATGGCTGGTTAGTTATGCTTTTTTTTTTTTTAGTATAATTGATTTACAGTATTGTGTTAGTTTCAGGTGTACAGCAAAGTGATTTGGTTATACATATATATGTATATATCCATTTTTCCTTCTTTCCATTATAGTTTATTACAAGATATTGAATATAGTTCCCTGTGCTATACAGTAAATCCTTGTTGTTTATTAGGTACTGTTACTCTAAAGAAAGTAGAGAGCATTTGCAGTTACCCATTTATAGTTCAAGGCGAGCAAGAAAGTCAGAATCTAACCAAAATCAGATGGAAGAAAATACCATTTACTAAACTATGATTCTGGGGCCTTGGGGAGATGTTGATAGGCATTTTGTTAAAAGGTGTTCCATGGTCAGAGGACTTTGGGAAATGCTTTAAACTTTATCCTCCACTTGCCACAGTAAAGGCTCTGAGAAGTCCTGCAGCCAAGAAAATTGTTTCACTTTGTTTTCCCTGACATTTTCTCAACTTATTAACCATGGAACCTTGTATTAAGGAGCACAATATGCTGCAAAACCTAGTTCAGAGATAGACTACAACTTATGGACCCAGTACTTGTTTTTATAAATAAAGATTTATTGGAACATAGTCATGCTCATTCATGTATTGTCTGTGGCTGCTTTCATGCTACAATGGCAGCGTTGAGTAGTGGTGACAATCTCTGTGGCCCAGACAGCCTAATCTATTTACCATCTGGCCCTTTAAGAAAAATTTTGCTAACCCTGGTCAGGAGTTTGAATTCATTTGCATTCCTAATTCCTTCTAGTTTGGCCTTTGCAGGAAAGTTTTGTCTGAGTGAGGGACTCAGTATTCTGCAGCACACAGATACTTTAGGAAATAGAAGACCCCAAGGAGTGAAATGTGGCCAGGAGTCTGTGCTGGAAGCCATCAGAAGTGAATTTGGCCAACTTAACTCTTTGAAATCAGGAGGCTAATTTTAGTTTTACCCCAAGGCATCAGATGTTCACACACAACCCTAGGATTTGTTCTTTCTTTGCTCTGCTTGACGCGTGTAGCGCAGGTGCCCACTAATCCCTAGAGCAGCGCTGAATCCAGAGATGGCAAACACCCTAGGAGCTACCATTTGCCAACCTGTGCTTGTGTCAGGAATCACTAAACAATCATGACCCTGCTTTACCCAGATACAGCTTTCTCAGTGCAGCAATCCAGACAGCCTCTACCGATCAATGTCAGCACAAAAGATGAAGCCTAAGCCTTTACCTTCAGTTCTTCCTTGTTAAAGAAAGTGGAACATTCTGACCTCTGCAGAGCTCTGTGGCTTCTCAGCTATTTGGATGAGGCCCAAGGGCTACATTCTGCCTCCAAGGGACACAGCAGGGACAGTCTCCTCAAGACTATTGAGGAGAATCTTCTTAAAGTCAGCTGATTGTAGATGTTTCTCAGACTTACAAAATACCTTCACAGCAACATCTAGATCAGTGTTTGACTGCATAACTAGATACCATAGCCTAAATTGAAACATTAAACTAACCATCACAATCCCCCATGAAACAAGATATAGACTTTAGGACTGAGGCCAATGCTTTATTGTGTCAAGGAATTATCCATAAAGTCCAGTTTATTAAAATTTTGAAAGTAAAAACTGATTGTTGAATTTGATCAAAAATCACTTGATTTTTCTCCTTAGATCTGTTAATATGAAGAATGGCATTAGTAGGTTTCCTATTAAGCCCTGTATTCTTAGAACAAACCCCACGTGGTCATAATAGATTATCTTTTTTATATGCTTCTGGATTCTGCATGCTACCATTTTACATGGGGTTTTTGCATCAGCTGTCATTAGTGTTCCTCTGCCTTCATTGGTGAGCATTTCCAATTCCTGGAAATTGCTCCTGTCACTTTCACTTACATCTCATTGGCCACCACTCAGGCACAATCACTGCATGGGAGCTGGGGAGCATCTTCTTGCAGCTGGGTGCCAGTAGACTTAAGCAAAAATCAGGATTCTTATTTTGAAGGAGGAAGGGAAGAACGGACCTTGGGAGGCACCAGCACCCTCTGTCCCAGGATGATTATTCCTGGTTTGTAGATGAGGAACCCGAGACTCAGCAAGGTGTGTTCACTTACCCAGGGTCCTACAGCAAGTCTGTGGGGCAGAGCTATGGCTTATGGCTAGGTCTTCAGATGCCAAGGGAGATGCCCCCAGGGACCAACAGTAATAACATAATCAATATTCTATGATAATAAGATATAGCAGTAACAAGTAGCCAGTGTGCTTAGTGCTGTTCTAAATGCTTCATAGGCATGAACTAATTTAATCATCACAACAACCCTATGAGATAGATATTTATTACTCCCAATTTGCAGATGTGGAAACGGAGGCACAGAGAGGGTAAGTGACTTGCCAAGGGCACATAGCTGGTAAGTGGCAGGGCTAGGATTTGAACTCAGGCAGTCTAGTTTCAGGACCCCCACTCTTAACCGCTCCCCAGTCCTCTCTGCCCATCTTTCCCCACCCCTGCCCTCCTGACTCACTTACCCCAGCACGGATGGCCGCAGCAGCCTTGCTTCGTGCAGCTGAGGGACAGCCAGAATCGCTCCCTACCATCCAGGTACCATCCATAATCCCCTCCCTCAGCCAGTCTGACCCCCCTTCTGTCTCAGAGGCCTGTGTATCATTTTTTGTTCTTGTCTTGTTTGTTTCCCTTCCCTCCGTTCCCTGGGAGACTCTCAAGGGCTACATTCTGCCTCCAAGGGACACAGCAGGGACAGGGCCCAAGTGGGCACCCAGGACTTCCCGCACCCCAGCCTCCGCCCCTGGGAGGGAGGGGGGTCTTTTGCGTTATTTGTTTATCTATCTAGCCCTGCTCAGCTCCACACCCCCCAAGCTGGTGCTCCCCACTGGGGAAGATGAAAAACGGCTTCAGACAGTGGGGGACGGGGCTTGTCGCATGACCCCCACCGTTTAATTCCCTTTAATTCATTTTCTATTGAACCAAATGATACTGTCTGTTTTTAATGGCAAACACTCAACATGGAGGAGGGGCGGCCAGACCTCCTCCTGGGGAAATTAGGAGCACAGCTGCTATTTAAACTCTCCTCCACCTGCCCCCCTAGCACTGGGCCCTTGGAAATCACTTTCCAGGTTGAAAGATGATACCTTTCACCAGTTCAGATGGTCACTGGGTACGCAGGGAGCTGGTGCGGCTCCCGCAGCTGTAGTCAACCTGTCTTAGGGTGGCCGGCCCATCCCTAGGCCCACGCTTCTCTGGGAATAACTGGGTACTTGGGAACAGGGCTGGGGCCGTGGCTGTTGTTGGCGCCTCTACTGCCCGGCCCGCCACTGGAAATTTGGGGCAGGTACCTGGCCCGAGCAGGACCCATCCAGTGCCCTCTTCCAGGGAAAGAGGAACACAGAGGCTGGTTACATTCATTCACTCAACACTTGGGAGCAGCGTCATGCATCAGTCTGTGTTTTAACCAGATCCCCAGGTAGTTCGTGTGCACGGGAAAGTTGGAAAAACACCGGTCAAGAGGAGAGGATTTTCCACTTTGGCTGTGAGGTGGCCTGGTGATCCCGCGCTCCCTTGAAGCCTGAGAGAACCCAGAAGCCTTCCAGAGTCCCTTTTGGCTTTGGCGGGTCAGAGTCAGTTTCAGGTCCTTGCAGACAGAGAGAACTTGAACATTTACACCACTTCCCTTGGCAGAGGCTGGAGGGCTTCAGAGGCTTTGGCGTGCTGCTGGCTTTGGCAGGGGGCAGACCACCATGATTAATGCCCAGTTTGGACATTCCAGAGGCCCCCCCACTCCCTCAGAGGCTGGGCTATACTCCTGCCCTCCTGTTCACAGACTGTTAGACCCAGAAAGACCTTCTTATTCTACACGTGAGGAAACCAAGGCCCAAAAGTTACTGCTTCCAGATCACATGATTTATCCTCTCATATATTCATTCTACAAGTATTTATTAGCCATCAACAGAGTGCCAGGCACCCTGCTAGGCACGGGAGCTACCCAGACCTAGCACTTTCAGCCTCAGAGCTCACAGTCTGATGGGGTGATAGGCAGGGAAGCAGAGCCCTCTTGGAAAACAGAGATGGTACCTAAACCAGCCCCCAGCAGAGTCTTTTTTGATAAGGTGACCTTGGAACTGAGTTTTAAAGGATGGGCAGTAGTTAGCCAGGCAAAAGCAAACCAAAAGGGCAGGCCAGGGAGAGGGGACAGCCAGAGCCACGGTACCAAAATGGAAAGCAGTTTGGCGAATGCATTTTCCCAGGTAACTGTTGAATATCTCCTCCCTACCAGACTCTAAGCTCCAGGAGGGCAGGGGTGACGTCTGCCGCGCTCGTGATGAGGCAACGTGTGGTAGGTGTGTAGTGACTCTCAAATGAACAGAGGAGTGATGCAAATGGCTGGTGTGAATTTGCATTCAGGGCGAGCAGGGAGGCCCTGATCCCTGGCTCTCAGGCCCACCCTGTACCTTTCTACACCACATTATGACTGCAGGAGCAACCCCTGCTCTGGGGTGCTGCGGGGATTAATTAGCCAGCTAAGTGGTGATTATTTTGCTCTTCTGCAGCTAAATGATGAGGGAGGCAGCCAGACTCCCTGAGGTGGCCTCGGAGGCGTCCCCTTTACCTCCTCCCTCCCTCCGGGTGGGGGCCTGGAGTTGCGCTGGGGGGCCGCCGCTCTGCTGCTTTTCTGGGGTTGGCTTCCACTGCTGTGGGTAGGGCTGCCCTGCTCTCACATCTCCTCCAGGTAACCCCAGGGGCAAGAAAGGGGGTTAGAGCTGATATTTGGTCCGAGGAGCCCACCACTTCCACTTCTCAGCTTCCAGCTTGTCCAAAAACATTCCAGAGTCATTTGGAAAGACCTTGGGCTCTGGAGAGAGGTGGATCCCAGTTTGAACCCTAGTTCTGCCATTTCCATCAGTATCACCTCTGGCCAGTCACCTCGCCGCTCCGTGCCTGAGTTTCCGCATCTGTAAAAGAGATAATGCTGTTTCCCTCAGGTTTTAGGGGAGATTTGAGATAAGCTAAAAAATAAATTGAGACAACGCAGGTGGAGGTGATTTCAGCAACTCCTGACACGTAGTAGGTTCTCAGTACGTGTGTATATGTTTCTCTTTTTGTGCGTTCTCCCCTGTGGCACCCACAGGTCAGGACTCTGCTGGAGCTTAGAGATTAGAGGTAAACACCAGGCCTACTGCTCAGCGGCTGAGAGCCCACTAAGGCTTGACGGACCCCTGCCTCTTCTCCTCGGGGCTTAGGAGTGCCAAGGTCAGGCCTTGAATGGGCCAAAGAAGGAAAGAAATGTTACACTTCCTACCCTGGCTGGGTCTTGGAACAGCCTGGCTTTGAATCTGGCTTTGCCGCTAGCTGTGTACCTGAGGGCTTTGAGCTTCCACTGCTTCCTCTGCGTATGGGGCTAATAGACGATATTACCCATGTCAGAGAGGAGCCCAGTGAGGAGAGAACGAGCTCATGGATTTAGAAGACTTAGCACAGAGTTTTCAGTGCCTGCAAAATCTTTGCTGTGAGGGTAAGAGCTGGTCCTGCCTTCAAGGGGCCGACAGAGACAGGGAGGGAGATACACACAAAAGAACAAGGACGGGGCAGAGGGAGAGGCACCCGGATCACAGAGACTTATTCTCTGCCGTGTCCTTGTTCAAGGTCCCTGGCACATTTCGTCCCTACATAAATTCGTGCTGAGTGATGGCAGCAGGGGCAGCGGGATGGCTGAGGAGGCGAGGGGCGAGTGCTCTGTTCCTTGATGAACTTGACCAGGTTGCTGTAGGTCTCTGGGGCTTGGTATTACCCAGAGCAGACTTGTCCCCACGCTAGGTGAGGCGGAGGCTTCCCTGCAGCCACCTTCTGTGTCCAGGGCTGCTCTTATTTTAAGAGGGGAACCATAATCATCCCCATGGTTTCAGCGCACTGGAGTCCTTTTCAACACCTGCCTGTTCCTTGCCTCTCTCTCCAGCCTAACATCCCATCCGTCACTTGCCAGATGTTTTGAACTTCTCTTGGTCCCTCCCCCCACCCCCATCATTGCTCCTGTTCTCTCACCTCCAGGCCTTTGCAGTGGCTGTTCCCTCTGCTGGGAAGACTGTCTCCCTGGCCCCAAGTGGGCCTGGACCACCCACCTTTGTGCTCCCACGTATTCATCGTGTGCCGTTGTGACTGCTGGCTTGTCTCCCCAGCTAGACTGCAAGCTTCGTGAGACCAGGGACCAGGTCTCCCGTACATTTCATTTTTTCCCTAGTATGGTGTCTGGCATGTAGTAGGCACTCAAAAACACAGACATTGACTAAGTAATTAGTTAATGAGAATGTTGCAAAGGCAAACTGAGTGGGCAGTGAGTTGAGTGGGTCTCCTGGACTTGGAATCAAACAAGCAGGCTCCATCTCAGTTGCTCCACTTATTAGCCATGGGACCTTGGGTGAGTCAGTAGACATCTCTAAGCCTCAGTTTCCTCATCTGTAAAATGAGGATGGTAATCATACTGATGTGATTATGTTTATTAAGCATAAACAAGATTATGCTTATGAATGAAGCCGTCTAATCACTGCAGCTCAGTAATTTACTATTTATTATCACTGTAGCCACAATATACTATTTACTGAAAATACAAGGTAAGCAGAGGAAAGGGGGCCCTGGAAGGCATGACACCACCCCTACCCCTGTTATTACCTAGGAACAAATGAGGATAAGAATTGTCATTGCAAAAGCCAGTCACAGCACACGTACTACGTGCCAAGCACCATCCTAGTCTCTTTACAGCCCTCCATCAACCCATTCATTCGTTGAACCAGTATTTTTTTGAGCACCTACTCTGTGCCAGGCCCTGTACCAGGTCCTAGGTATATAGCAGTGAATAAACACAGTATCTGCTTTCAAGGGACTTACATAAACAAAAGGCTGAAATAAATAAGCAATAGATCGGGTAGAGAAAAGTAAAACCAGGAGTGTCGTGGTGGCGGATGCTGTTTTAGATAGGGTAGCTAGGGAGGCCTCACTGGGAAGGTGACATTCGTGCAAAGACTTGAAAGAAGCAAGAGAATATGCCATGCCGATATCTGGGGAAGGGTATTCTGGGCAAGGGAAATAGCACGTGCAAAAGCCCTGAGGTGGAAGAATGCATAGCGAGTTCAAGGAGCAGCAAGTCAGTACGGGTGGAGCAGAATGCAGAGCAGGACCAGACTCGTGGGTGTGCGACCTGTGCAGAAGGGCCCCACACTTGTTTTAATGATCTGCTGTCACCGTCTTGAAATTCTAAACTTTTTTTTAAAACAAGGGGCCCAGGATTTTCATTTTCCACCGAGCATTGCAAATTAGGTAGCCAGTCCTGGTCATAGGAGATGCAGTCAGAGAGGCGGTAGGGGACCACAGCACCAGATGCCACTCCCAGCCCCAAGCGTGATTTCTGGCCTCCTCCCATCCTGCCCTAGATCCAACCCTTCAGGGAGAGGCCTTAAACTAAGATTCTCTGACCATTTGGTCCTGACACTATCCTCATGACAGTGGGAACTAATACAGGGTGTATTAGTTTCCTCTTGCTACTGTAACAATTACCACAAACTTAGTGGCTTAAAACAACACAATTTATTCTCTTACAGTTCTGGAGGTTAGAAGTCCAAACTCAGTCTCATGGGTCTAAAGTCAAAGTGTCCGTAGGGCTGGTTACGTCTGGAGGCTCTAGGGGAGAATCTGTTCCTTTGCCTCTTCCAGCTTCTGGAAGCTGCCTGTGATCCTTGGCTTGTGGCCCCTTCCTCTGTCTTCAAAGCACATCTCTCCAACCTCTGCTTCCTTCACTCTGACCCTCCATCCTCCCAGATAAGAACCTTTGTAATGGCATTGCCCCCACCCCACCCCTGATAATCCAGGATAACCTCCCCTTTTCAAAATCCTTAAAACTAAATCACATCTGCACATGCACAAAATTTCTTTTGCCATGCAAGGTAACATTCACAGGTTCTAGGGATTAGGATGTGGGCATATCGGGGGAGCCATTACTCAGCCTGTACCACCTCCCGCACTTTATAGAAAACTGAGGCCTAGAGAGGTGCTGTAACTTGGGCAAAATCACCCTCCCAGAAAAGGGACAGACCTGCAGTTGGGTCCCGTGTCTATCTAGTTCCTGTCATGATCTCTAGACCACCAGGAAGGAGGCACCTTCTGCCCATCGTGGCCTCCCTCTCCCCATGCACCCAACCCCCAGTGCTTTAGGAGGTAGACAGGCTTGGGAAGTTGTGGCCCAGAGCATTTGTGCCTAAGATTATAGCTGACATGGGGACAGATAAGCACATCCATCCACCTGGGACTGGGACAGAGGGAAGAGGCTGCCTTTCTGCAGCTAACAGGGTCCCAGGCCACTTCGGGCTTAATCATCAACACCTTATAATTAGGCCTCTCCTGGGTCCCAAGGAGCAGGGCCCTGTTTGTAAGGAAGCTCCTGATATGCGTGTTGCTGGGACACGTGGCCTGGCCCCTTCCTGTTCATGGGGCGGAGGCCTTTAAATCAGGCGAACCGGAGCCAATGAAGTTGGGCGCCTGACTGCTGCTGTTGAGGGGCAGATTTCTCCTCACAGCCTAGAGACTCCTATGCGGCCTCAGCCCAGCCCCAAGGGCTCTCTGTCAGTTGGCCCCTGGGGCCACAGCACAGAGGCCAATCCCAGCCATTGGCATGGAAGCCAGAAGAGCAGAGAGAGGACCAATGTAGGAAATTGGAGGTCGGAGGGAGAAGGTAGCAGGTGTTTTCACCGGCTCTGGTCTTTAATAACAAGTCTCTAGTTATCAGAAGGTAGGATGTAGTGGTGGGTAAGAGCATCCATGCTGACATCAGACAGGCCTGGATTCAAATCCCACCTCTGCCACTTATTAGCTCTGTGACCTTAGGCAAAATGACGACCTTCTCTGACACCGAGCCTCAGTTTCTCCCAAGATTTGGTGGTTCAGGCTAGTGGGCAAACCCAGGTTCATTTGAGCATAAAGCTGGGGTTTATTTTGTACCTTCTAGAAAATTGGGGGTACCAATTTGCCCCCTGCCTTATGGGGTTGTTATAGTCAGTTTAAAAAGCAAGCAAGCAAATGTTCTGCTTGTGTTTTTTTTTAAGATAACATGTGTAAGGTGTACACACACACACACACGACTTCTTTCGTCTAGCTTATGAGAGACACATACATTTACTAAATGGGAAACAAGCCTTTCCATGCAGTCTGAAAGGCTTTCACTCTTATTTGGGCTTTGAACACAGTTTCATACAGCTTTCAGTTAAACTCTGGAAAAAGTAGGTTTGCAGGTTTTTCAGACATTTCACTGGCTACTCCAAATCCTGTGTACAAGTTCCATACATTGAAAGAACAATCTGTACAAAACTTCGTTCACCTAGCTTGTAAGAAACATATACATTTTCTGTATGGGAAACAAGCTTCCTTCCTACTCTGTGAATGGCCTTCATCTTACTCACCTTTAGAACACAGAGATTCATGCAGCTTAAAGCACCTTAGATTCTAAGGCTTAGAAGAGCAGTATTACAGATCTCTTAAACAATATACTACATGCATCACACTTCAAATATATCTTCCGTTCTATGAAAGAACACGGTGCATAGTATTTCTTTCTTATAACAAGAAACAATGTGTTCTGTGTCTGTAAACAATAAGTACTCATGTATCCAGCTTAAAAAACAGAAAATTAATTGTGGCTTAGAAACTCCCTGTGCCTACCCCCTGGGTTCCATCCATCTCCTTTCCTCCCTTCGCACATAAGAAACCACAGAGTTTTGTGGTTACCACTCCCTCATTTTCCTTGTGTCTGCTTTTCTGTAGTTTTTATGTCTCCTTCCTTGCTGAGCTATTAGTAAAGATCCAAGCAGGCATAAGCATGTATAACTTCCTCCCTTCCACACCTGATTTCCTACCAACTTCCTCCTCCTGCCCTCTCCTCTCTGTTACCAAGCAAGGACACTGCTGGCTGGGAAACCAGAACATCAAGCTTGTCAGTACCGTGAGTAAACTTACAATTAATAGGCTGTGAGTGAGCACCAAAGGGACTTCGCTGTGAATAAAGCACATGTACAAAGAGGCTTGGACTTCCTAGAAAGTACAAAATAAGCCCACGCCTTATGCTCAAATGAGCCTTGGTTTGAATATCAGTACTACCCACCAGTCTGAGCTAACAGTTCTTTGCACCCACTCTAAAAACATTTCTTGAGTGTCTGTTGTATGACAGGCACTACACAGGTGTGGGGATGCAGTGGTGGATGAAACAGACAGGGTCCCTGCTTTCATTGAGTTGGGGAGATCACCATTAAACAAACACACAAACATAAAGCTACAAAGTGTAATAAGCACTAAGAATAAAATAAACACAGAATTCATGGAGGACTCGTTTAGGAAGATGGGAAGGCCTTTCTCTGTGGAAATGATATTGGAGCTGAAACTTGTACTTCCTTGCCATCTATCTGCCTTTAGTTAAAATAAATTCAGGGGAATTCCATGGCAGTCCAGTGGTTAGGACTTTGCACTTCCACTGCAGGGGACACAGGTTCGATCCCTGGCTGGGGAACTAAGATCCTGCAAGCAGTGCGGCACGGCCAAAAAATAATGGTAAAATAAAACTTCATTCAAAAAACAAATAAATTCAGTTTTCTCATCTGCAGAATGAAGCTGGAAATGACCCTCTCACAGCTCTGCTCTTGGTAATGGCCGTGACTCAGTGCCTGGCTCAGCCACTCGGTAAATGTCATCCCCCTCCCTCCCTGTTGACCTGGGCAGTGAATATTGCTGGAGGTTGAATGAGGTGCTGTGTTAGTGAGCAGTAGGTGATGGAAAACGTGCGGCCAGCAAAGGAGTTGGGACGCCCTCTAAGAGGGTCTCACTGGCCCCTCTTTGACTTCCTTTGATGGCTGACCCCAGGAGGGAGGGAGAGAGGTGAGAGGGTATATTGTCCACTGTCAACAGGAAAGCTCCGTCTTTTGCTGGGGAATGTGGTATACAGTAATACAAAGACGGTGCTGTAGAATCCAACCCTAGCTCTGCCACAAGTCATTTCACCCCTCTGACGAAGCCTTCTGGTTCTCATCCACAAACTAGTCCATAATATACCTCTCCTGTGGGTTTGGCATGTGGAACAGTGACTTTTAATATAAAGTGCCCAGCACATCATGGACACCCAGCAAGCATGGCCATGATCACTGTTCCCACCAGAGCAAAGAGGAACTGGGACAAAGGAGCAGAGGTTTGGGGTGCAGCAAGGGAGAAGAAAGGGAGAGCCACCCTTTCCTAGCTGGGTAACCTGGGGCAGGGCCTTTACCCCTCTGAGCCTTCAGTTCCCTAGACTGTCAGACAGCTAAGAATAGAACTTCTTTCACTGGGCGGCTGTGAAATCATGCGTGCAAATCACCTCGCACTGCGCCTGACCTCAAGTCCTGGAGAGCTGGTGCAGTCACTCCCTGATAGACACGTGGCCTAAGGGGTGAAATGTTCAAATAAAGTGGGCGGGGCAAGATGCAGCAAAAGAGTGGAGAGGGCAGCTTTGCCCTTCGCAAACAGCCACCTCCTTTGTCCCTGAAGGCTGAAGAGCCGGGGGCTGGGGGCTTGCTTGGTACTGATGCTGGGCGCCCAGAGGTCCCGGCCCGGAGCCGGTGCGCAGACCCAGGCGGGCCCGGGTCGCGGGGCTGTGACCTCATCGCCCGGCGCCGTCCCGTGGGACCATGAGATCATGAGATGCTGGCTCTCGCCGAGGAGTCGATTTGTTGGTAGCGCGGGGACAGCCTGCCGCCCGTTGCGGTGATCTCATCGGGGCCAGGGGGAGGAGGAGGCAGGAGGCCCGGCCCGCCCGCCCAACCCGGAGGGGGACTGACGGGCCGCTGGCCGGTGACGTCACCTGCAGTGCCCGTTGCCAGGTAACGTGCGGCCGCCTGCCTCTGGCCCCGCCCCCTCCGACCCCGCCCCCCACCTGCCGCGCTCTCAGCCTGTACCCAACCTGGCTCACTCTTCTTTCCTTTTTTATTTATTGAGGCATAAATTGCATATTGTAAAGTGATCTAATTATAAGTATACAAGCTCGATGAGTTTTTACATATGTATGTATCCATATGTAAAATATGTACATGTATATCCATATGTGTCAAGATATCACCAGCGCTCTCCAATAGAAATATAATACGAGCCACATAAGCAATTTACAGTTTTCAAGTAGTCACATTAAGCAAGCAAAAAGGAACAAGTAACATTAATTCTAATAATATATTTTATTTATCCCAGAATGTCCAAACTATTATCACTTAAACATGTCATCAACATAAAAAATTTTAATGAGCTATTTTACCTTTTTGTTGTTTTTCTAAGACTTTGAAATTTCCTGTGTATTCCATACTTTCAGTACATCTCAGTGCAGATTTAACCACATTTGAAGTGCTCAATAGACACATGTGACTACTACAGTACTATCTGTACTGTATTGGGCAGCACAGATATAAAACATTTCCAGCACCCGAAAGGCTCCTTCGTTTCCCCTCTGGTCAGTACCCCTGCCAAGGTGCCCATTATCCTGAATCTTATCCTCCCTCTTCAGTTCTCCACCCTCCCACACACCTTGTATCTTTTCTTTCTCTCTCCCCACGTCTCACTTTAACTCCTCCTAGAGTCTCCTTTTCTTCGCTCCTCATAGCACTCAAAGCACGAAATGGCACGAGATAGGAAGTCCAACTGGATTTAAACCTGGCTCTACCCCTGTCTAGCACTTGGGCAACCTCTTAGAGCCTCTGTTTTCTCACCTGTTAACTGGCCCTAGTTCTTCTCTTTTGCTGCTAGTTTCTTGTCTCTTTCCCCTTGTACTTATCTCATTAGCTCAGTCTCCCACGATTTATTCCTGCCTCCTGTGTCTATGTTGAGCTTTCTCATCTGAGAAATGGGACTGGGTCATAACTACCCCACCAGGGGAGCATTTGATGCACAATTCCTGGCCCATGGTAGGTGCTTAATAATGAGATTACCTTCTCCTCCTTGGCCCCCTCTTTGCCTGGTCTCTCACTCCTGGGTGCCCTTTTCCTTCTGTCTTCTAGCTCTGTCATTTCTCCCCTCTCTTCTTTTGCCCACATCCCCTAGTTCCTCTCCGGTGTCCCTCTCCTCCCCCACCCCCTGCATTTCTCTCTAGCCTTTCTTCTAGTCCCAGTGCCCTCAACACCTGTTGCCCCCAGCACTCCTGGCCGTTGTTCTGGGGTCAGTTACCAAGCTCTTCTCCACCCGCCAAGCCTTCTCAAGTCTGAGAAGTCCTAGACGGGCCCGCCTGCTCCTCAGCGGGTCGATGTTGCGGCTGTTCTGTTCTGAAGAGCTCTTTCAGCCGCGGTCCCCCGTGCAGCCTGCAGTCATAACAGACCTGCAGGCCGCCTTCCCAAGAAAAGAAGTCTTTGTTTTCAGCTCTTTGCGCGGGCCCAGCCCGCCCATTTCGGAAGCGTGGCCCTGTCCCCTGTGGCGGCCGGGAGCTAACCAGCGGTCCAGGGCAAGAAAAGCAAATGAGGGAAAGCACCCGGGAGGCTGGACGCAGTTCCTGCTTATTTTCCCCACATTAGGGGAGGGCTCTGCAATGAGGAGTCCCTTTGGCCCAGTGCTAGCCTTAACTCGGAGAAGCTTTCCGGCCTGTTTTCCTGACACCCCCTCTCTGTGGGGAACCGCCTTTCCCTCTCCCTGTGGTCCTGATGCGGCTGTCAGTCACGGCGCCCCGCCCACCCCCTGCCCCATCTGACCAATCCATCCAAGGCTCGCTGTCCTGGTTGGCAAATGCCCCCCCGCCTCCCCCCCCCCCGGGAGAAACAAGGCCCCCCCCTCTCTCTCTGTTGGAGTTAAGCTGTGAGAGTGTTGGCTTGGGGCTACTAGTGGCCATCTTTCCTACCAGGTAGAGGTGTACAGAACTTTCTATTAGCTGTGTCCCCTGGGGCTATCCTCTCCTTCTCACTTTCCTTATCTGTGAAATGGGAGCATTAATAGCACCTACCTCACAGTGTTGTGCAGAGAGTAGGTGGCTAGCACATAGTAAGAGCCAAGTCATCGTCCTTTCTTCTACACTGCGTGCCTTTCTCATGGTGCTCTGTGCTGAACCCAGCAGTCACTAGACAGCCCCTTTTCCTCTCTCCTAGCCTCATCTTTTTTATAAACCCTTCCTTATACACCGACCCTTGCTTCCTAGCACCTTTGGCATCAGGGTTCTCTATGAGCCACACCTGTGGAAAACCTAGCTATTTGAACTACAAGATCATTTAGCCCACCTGTTCATTTGTTCATTCATTCACTCAAAAAACATTTTTTGATCACCTACTCAGTGCCAAATCCTTTGTATTAGTTAGAATTGGGATAAGCCAGTAACAGCAAAAATAATAATAGCTTAAATTTAAGAAGGGTTTATTTCTTCCCATGTAAAGTCCAAAGGTAAGCAGTCCAAACCTGGTAGTGTGACACCTTCCAGGTTACTACTTCACCAATCCTAGGGTGTGGAACTCCTCCTCATAGTCCAAGATGGCAGCTAGAGCACTAGCCATCACATCTAAGTTCCAGATAGCAGGAAGGAGGACAGGGGGAAGAATAAGGTGAAAGTTTCTCTGAAGTTGTCACATGACACTTCTACTATAGCTTAGTGCCACTGAAGTGCCACTAGAATGGCACCTGGTTGCAAGAGAAGCTGGGAGATGTAGTCTTTGTTTAAGATATCGTCCAGCTAAAATATTGAGGACTCTAGTGCTAAGGAAGAAGGAGAGAAAGAATGTAAGCTGACAGCAACTAGGGACACACCCTGACTAAGCATAGGGGAAAGATGGTGAACAGGATATGGTTCTCTGCATTCATGAAGCTCACAGCCTATCAAAGAAATAGATAATAATATAAAATAGATAACCAACAAGGACCTACTGAGTAGCACAGGAACACTGCTTGATATTCTGTAATAACCTAAATGGGAAAAGAATTTGAAAAAAATAGATACATATATATGTATAACTGAATCACTTTACTATACACCTGAAACTATACACCTGAAACTAACACAACATTGTTAATCAACTATGCTTCAACACAAAATAAAAATAAATTTTTAAAAATAAAATGCTTTCGGGCTTCCCTGGTGGCACAGTGGTTGAGAGTCCGCCTGCCGATGCAGGGGACACGGGTTCGTGCCCCGGTCCGGGAATGATCCCACATGCCGCGGAGCAGCTAGGCTCGTGAGCCGTGGCCGCTGAGCCTGCGTGTCCGGAGCCTGTGCTCCGCAACGGGATAGGCTACAACAGTGAGAGGCCCGCGTACCGCAAAAAAAGAAAAAAAAAAAAAAGCTTTCTTAAAAAAAATAATAATAGTCAAAATTATTGAATACTTACTCTATTCCACATGCTTCTCAGGGATTCGCAAACATTTTAGACTTAGGGCCTCTTTACACTTTTAGAAAGTATTGAAGACCCTAAAGAACTTGCTTACATGGGTTATTGCTATGACCCTTGTAACCATAATAGAAATTAAAATCAATTCACCACAATTGAAATTAAAACCAAGAACTTTTTACAGCACTCACTAATTAACTTAAAATAATAATCAACCCATTATGTGTTAAAATAAATAACATTTTAAAGAGACAACTGTTTTTTAATTAATGAGAAAAGGGACTTGTTTTTACATTTTTATAAATTAATATCTGGCTTGATAGAAGATACTTGCCTTCTCATTTGTTGCAAATCATGTCATATAGCCTCAGGAAAAACTCAACTGTCTACTTGGTAGAGAATAAAAATGTCAGTTAATGTCTGAGAATTATGATGAAAATAGTTTTGACTTCACAGACCTTCTGGAAGGGTTTTGGGGACCCTCAGGGTCCTGGACCACACTTGGAGAAATGCTGATTTAGTTGGATGCTTACAGTATCCCTATGTAGTAGTCACGATCAAGGTGACGAATTTTCCCCAGAATGTGGCACATGCATGGAGCCTCCATAGTGCCCTATGGCTCCACTGTAGACGGCCAGGTCGAGAGGGCTTGGTAAGTAGTTTAGCCTTTGTCCTGGGGGTAGTGGGGAGCCAGGGAGGGTTATAAGCAGGGGTCCGCAATGATCAGATTTGTATTCTTCAAAGAACATTCTAGAAAGAAGCAGAGGTATCGCTCTCCTCGTGGCAGTGCGGCTGGCTTTTTGGCACAGGGTCTTGGAGTGCTAACCCAACAAGCCAGCCTTAAGAAGCACTGGCAAACATCACCAGCCATCCACACATCAGACCCACCCAAGAGACTTGCCTTATGGGACAGTCAGCACCCAGGATGGCTATGACTTATCTCTCCTTAGCCCTTAGTCCAAAATGAGCTTCCTTTAACAGGCAGCAAGTAGTAGTGATAATAATAATAGCCAACATTTAATAGTGTGGTATGTCACACCTTTTTTTTTCTCCTTTTATTTATTTTTTATTTATTTATTTTTTAACATCTTTATTGGAGTATAATTGCTTTACATTGTTGTGTTAGTTTCTGCTGTATAACAAAGTGAATCAGCTATATGTATACATATATCCCCATATCCCCTCCCTATTGCGTCTCCCTCCCACCCTCCTTATCCCACCCCTCTAGGTGGTCACAAAGCACTGATCTGGTCTCCCTGTGCTGTGCGGCCCCTTCCCACTAGCTATCTGTTTTACATTTGGTAGCGCATATATGTCAATGCCACTCTCATTTCGTCCCAGCTTACCCTTCCCCCTCCCCCATCCTCAAGTCCATTCTCTACGTCTGCGTCTTTATTCCTGTCCTGCCCCTAGGTTCTTCAGAACCATTTTTTTTGTTTTGTTTTGTTTTTTTAGATTCCATATATATATGTTAGCATACGGTATTTGTTTTTCTCTTTCTGACTTATTTCACTCTGTATGACAGACTCTAGATCCATCCACCTCACTACAAATAACTCAATTTCGTTTCTTTTTATGGCTGAGTAATATTCCATTGTATATATGTGCCACATCTTCTTTATCCATTCATCTGTCGACAGACACTTAGGTTGCTTCCATGTCCTGGCTATTGTAAATAGTGCTGCAATAAAAAAAAAAATAGTGCTGCAATGAACATTGTCACACCTTGTTTTAAGATCTTTACACGTTATTTCTCTGATGAGAGAGGATTTATAAAGTGGCCTCTGGAACCAGCCTGCCTGGATTCAAATTCTGTCTCTGCCACCTACCAGCTGTGTGACTTTGAGCAAGTGACTTAACCTCCCTGTGCCTCAGTTTACTCTTCTGTAAAATGGGGATGATGATAGCTCCTATCTCATAGGTTTTTGTGAGGGTTAAATTAATACAAAATGCTTAGAACAGCACTTGGCAAGTAATAAGCCTTCAGTGTATGTATTTGCTGTTATTAACATCAAAACTCTTTGAGGGACATACTATTATTACCTGAAGTCTATAGATGAAGACACTGAGGCCCACTTACTCACTCGGCTGAGCACCCTGTTTGGTGCCAAGCACTCCTCTAGATTCTGCAAACAAAAATGGTAATGCCAAAAAGACACAGAGCCCCTGTATTTCAGGAGCATAACAAAGAAATATAGTCCATGTTAGGAGTGAGTGCAAAAAAGAAAAATGAAAGCTGAATACAGAGGGTGGGGAGGATGGGGGGAAGTAGGAAGTGCAGGGGTGCTATTTTATGTACATTGTTCAGTGATCCTTCCTGATGAGATGACATGCGTGCCAAGACCCAAGGGAAGTGAGGGAGCCAGCTGGCAGACATCAGGAGGAAGAGTGCTCCAGGAAGAGGGAGGAGCAAGTGCAAAGACCCTGAGGTAGAACTGTGCTTGTTTTTTTGTTTGTTTTTTTTTTTTTGAGAATCAGGCACATCAGACATGTGGGCAGGGGGCAGATCTTATAGGATCTGGAAGATAGGGTGAGAGTTTCAGATGTCACTCTGAGGGAGATAGAAGACATTGGCAGGTTTGAGCCCTGGGATGATTTGTTCTGCCTTGTATTTTGAGAAGCTCATTTTGGATACCGTGTCAGGAATAAATCATAGGGGGACAACAACAGAAGTTGTTAGGGAGCTGTTTCCAGCAGAATTTGTAGATGAACTGGATGTTGGTTCTGAGAGAAAGGAGAGTCAAGAATGATTGCAGGGGTTTGGGAGAGACAGACAGACAGACAGACATGGAAGGAGGGAGGATGCTCTCATGTCTCTTCTTATAAGGGCACTAATCCCATTCATGAGGGCTCCACCCTCATAACCTGATTACCTCCCAAAGGCCCCCTGGCCTAGGGTAATAAGCAGGGGTCCGCAATGATCAGATTTGTGTTCTTCAAAGAACATTCTAGAAAGAAGCACAGATATCGCTCTCCTCATGGCAGTGTGGCTGGCTTTTTGGCACAGGATCTTGGAGTGCTGACCCAACAAGCCAGCCTTAAGAAGCACTGGCAAACATCACCATCACCTCCTTAGATGAGTACTTTAGTTCATTTTTCTCTTTTTTTCTTTCTTTTGGCTTAAAACAGCCACCATTTTATTATTTCCCATGATTCTGTGGGTCAGGAGTTCAGCCAGGGTACACTGGGGACAGCTGTGATGTGATGTCCACTGAGGCTGGACCATCCACAATGACTTTTCTACTCACAGGTCTAATGCCTCAGCTGACATGGGTGGGAAGACTGCTCAGGTCCTATATCTGGGGCCTCGGTTCTCCCTGTTGGCTGGGTTCCTTGCTTCTCCCCTGTGTAGTGTTGCTCAGAACCTCTCCCTCTGCACCTGGCCTCTGCATGTGGTCTCCCCTTGTCCCTTGGGTTTCTCACAACGTGAGAAAGGAGGAAGGAAGGGGAGGAAGGGCAAGCAAGAGGGAGGCAGTGACAGCTGCCAGGTCTCATGCAGCCTGGGCCTGGGAGTCCCAGATAGCACCTCTGCCTCATTCTCGTTCATTCCTTAGTTCTTTTGAACCTGAGGTGTCCTGTCTCTAAAAGAACGTGAGTGACAGTAATAATGCCCACATCCCCAGATCATCATGAGGTTCTTTACTAGCTCTTATCATGCACTGGGCCCTTCCTGGGTACCTATGTTTTAGGTGCATTTGCTCACTCAATCCTCACAATCACCTTGGCCTGTTGGAGCAAGTTTGCTGTGGGCTTGTGAAAGCCAATTTTCAGGAAATTTGCAAGCAGTCGTTAAACCCTAGGAAGCTTGAAATTGGCCCTGTGGGAGTACTTAGACCACAGAAATTGGAAGCACACATATCAGGGCCATTTTTTTTTTTGGTTGTTTTCTGGAGAACTGATTTGCCAGCACACCACTGTGTGTGTGTGTGTGTGTGTGTGTGTCTGTGTGTATGTGTTTTCAACCCCATTTACAGATGAGGAAACTGAGGCTCTGAGAAGTTAAATTGTTGTCCAAAATCAACCAATTTAGTAGGTAGCGGATTTGACTTTGGAGGCCCAATTCCCATGCCCTTAACTGCTGTGCTGTCCTACTTCTGTAGGTGAGAAAATGTGTATGAAAGAGATTTATAAACAGGTAAAGCCGTATAAATATTCATTATTAATTTTGATGCAGAAAAAACTTTTATCCCTGTTTATCCATTCTTTATACCTTTGTACATTTACGCTGCTAACAGCTCTGATTATGTCTCCCTCCCCTTCCTCTTCATCCCCATGATCCTTCACATCACCTTTCCCAGGTAGGTGTGTTCTTCGAAAGTCTCCTAACCTGTTCCTTTCTTCGGCTTTCAGCATCCTGCTCGCCATCATTTCCCACTCCCTTCCAGTCAGCCCTCTGTCGTTTCCTTGCTTCCCACTTCACTTTTGGTCCCTCCCCCATCCTCACAGTAAAAGTCAGAACAGAACCTGCCTTCCCCTCCTTGACTGCTCCCAACCCCCTTTATCAGAATCCCAGCAGCGAGCTCTCTGTGCCTAAGTTCTGCAGCAATTGCTACTGTTCCCCTTTTACGGGTGGCAGGGAGGGCAGACAGGTCATAATCTGATCGCTTTCCTTGTTGTCTGACACCTCGGAGAAACCACATGTTCCGTTCGGTGGTCGTCAGAAATAACCTGCTTAAGCAACCTGGAATTATAAAACTGCTTAATTAGAGAGAGATGGTTTCACTGGGATATGCCTGGTTTTCCCCAGTGGTTTTACCTCCTCTCCAAGTGGCCGGCCCCCCAGCAGCTAATTGCTGCCTTTAGACCTCTCTCCCTTTATTTTATCTTCTGTGACATCAGGGCTTGCCTATGAAGAGAAGTACTCTCTTCCATGTTCCAACTCTCCTTCTCCATCAGCAAACTCTAGATGTTAACCTGAGTAATAAGGGTGGAAAATCTTAGGCTTCTGAGGTCTCTAGCTCTTAAATAAGCACCTGCTGTGTGCTGCGTGCTGGGAATATGACCAGGAACCAAATTATCTTCATGCTAATGGGGCTTACAGTCCAGTGCGAGAGAGAGATACTGAAGTACTTTTTTTAATATTGTGAGAAGTGCTCTAAGGTGATTTAAAGGGTGTAACAGGAGCCCTTAATTTAATTAAGGAGTTGGGGAAGGCTTCTTATAGGAGGTGACAGTTAGCTGAGACCCAGAAGATGAACAGGTGTTAGCTCGGCAAAGAGTAGGGGACTACTAGTCCATCTACAGAGGAAGAGCTTGGTCTACATAGCAGAGCACCTGAAAGAAGGGCCAAGAAGCTGGTCCCTGAGCCTTCTCTGAAATTCTGGGGATGTATTGGAGTCCCCATCATGACCTGACTTATCTAGGTTCTGATGTTATAGACCAGGGGTTGTTAAACCACAAGCTGCAGATCAAATATGCCTCGCAGCATCTGTGTTTGTAAGTAAAGTTTTATTGGAACACAGCCATGCCTATATGTTTCCCTACTGTCGATAGCTGAGGGGAATGGTGGTGACAGAGGCTGTATGACCTCAAAGCCAAAGTATTCACTATCTGGCCCTTTGCAGAAGATTGCTGACCTCTGTTCCAGACCCACGTGTTAGGTGAGTGGGAAGCTTGGGGTCTGGACCAGGAGACCAGCCTTCAGCTAGTGGAGCCTGAGAACTGGGGGATCCAAAGACAGTGACCAAGGATCAGTAATAGCAAGGTGGTTGGCAACAGGATCTGACACCAGCCTGTCTGGTTCCCGAGCTACACTCTTAACCACCAAGCCAGGCTGGTTGTGCAAGATTAGCCTGAGAGGGGACAGCAGGGTCTGTCTCCAGAGTCAACCAGATGCCAGCATGCAGGGGTTTCAAGAGACACAGGGACATAGGACCTTTCATGAGGTGGTCATGGCCTCAACCACCATGAGGCCAGGAGGACAAAGCAGGAGGCTGCCCAGCAAGATGGCCAAAGATTGACCATCCTTTCCATCACCTCTGGGCTACTGGAATACCTTTCTTTCCTCATCCTGCCCATATTACTTCACTGCCCTTGTTCCACTTATCCATTGAAATAGTGCTCCTCAAACTTGAATGTGCACACACATCACCTGGGAACCTTGTTAAATTGCAGATTCTGATTCAGCAGGTCTCGGGTGACATTCCAGTTCTGCAAGGTCAGATACTGGGGTGAGTGGATGACTGGATGCCTTTCCTTGGTCCTTAGAAGATGTGGATACATCTGCCTCAATGAGTCCTCTTCCAAGCGACCTGTGCTCAGCCCATCAAGACAATATAATGGGGTAGATATAAAGTCTCTGTCCACATTCTGTACATCATCCATTTGATGGATACACAACACTTTTTTTTGTTTTATAAATTTATTTATTTGGGTTTTTTTTTTTTTGGCTGCGTTTGGTCTTCGTTGCTGCACGTGGGCTCTCTCCAGTTGCAGCGAGTGGGGGCTACTCTTCACTGCGGTGCACAGGCTGCTCATTGCGGCGGCCTCTCCTGCTGCGGAGCACGGGCTCCAGGCACGCAGGCCTCAGTAGCTGTGGCACGTGGGCTCAGTAGTTGTGGCTTGCGGGCTCTTGAGCGCAGGCTCAGTAGTTGTGGAACACGGGCCCAGTTGCTCCATGGCATGTGGGACCTTCCCGGGCCAGGGCTCGAACCTGTGTCCCCTGCATTGGCAGGCAGACTCCCAATCACTGCGCCACCAGGGAAGCCCCACAATGCATTTTTATAACTTTTTTCTCCCTCTAGTTTAAGCACTATGCTCAGCACAAAAAAAAAAAAAAAAAAAAAGGAAAAGGCAGAAAACCACAATGAAAACGAGTAGTCTCTGCATTCTGTATCTTTTCCACTTGGAACTATAATATGAGCACTTCCCTGAATTAATAGATATCCTTCACCAGGATGATTTCTTTTCTAACTTTTTCTTTTGAAATAATTTTAGACTTAGAGAAAAGTTGCAAAAATAATACAGAGAGTTCCCATATATCCATCACCCAGCCTCCCCTAATATTAACATCTAATATAACCATAGTGCAATTAGCAAAGCCAGGAAATTCACATTGGTACCGTTATTATTAACTAAACTACAGACCTTACCACATTTTGCCAGTTGTTCCACAAATGTCTTTTTCCTGGTCTAGGATCGAATCTAAGATCCCACGTTGCATTTATTTGTCATGTCTCCTTAGTCCTCTCTAACGTAACAATTCCTTGGTCTTTTCTTTGTCTTTCATGACCTTCACACTTTTGAAGAATGCTGGGCAGTTATTTTGTAGAATGTTCCTTAGTTTGGCTTTGTCTCGTTTTTTATGATTCAATTGAGCTTGTAAGTTTTTGACCAGAATACACAGGATGATGCTGTATTGTTCCCAGGGCATCTTATCAGGGGTTTAGGCTTCAATATGACTTATTACTGGGGATGTTAACCTTGATCACTTGGTTAAGGCAGTATGTAGTGGATTTCTTCACTGCAAAGTGACTCCTTTTCAGGATGATATTTGATTGGCTGTATGGCTTTGCATTATCGATCCCTACCATAACCAGACCCTCTTTTTGCACGTTTAGTTGTTACGTGTTTTTGTTTGTACTGTTTCAAAGAATGCTGCAGTGGCCATTCCTACTGGCATATCTATTAGCACATATCCCTGATTGTTAGGATAAATTCCTAGAAGTAGAATTGCCGGAGCCAAGATTATTCACATCTTTAAGGCTGTGTATGCTTGGGGCAGTACTATTTGTTTCTATGTTTGTTTATTTGTTTCAATCAACTTTATTGAGGTGTATAACATTGTATATCTGTACAAGAAAATGCATAGATTTGAAGCACACGTTTCAGTGAGTTTTGGCAAATGTATACCTACGTGTAACCACCACCCCCATCACTATATAAAATACAAAATTTACATATACAATCTACAGTTTCTTTCATCCCCCAAAATTCCTTGACGCCCCCTTGCAGTCATTCCTCCCCCAGCTCACCCCAGGCAACCACTGATCTTATTTCCATCAGTGCAGTTTATTTTTTTTAACTTTATTTTTTATTTTTGGCTGCATTGGATCTTCGTTGCTGCACGCGGGCTTTCTCTAGTTGGGGCGAGCGGGGGCTACTCTTCGTTGCGGTGCGCAGGTTTCTCATTGCCGTGGCTTCTCTTGTTGTGGAGCACGGGCTCTAGGCGCACGGGCTTCAGTAGTTGTGGCACGCAGGCCCAGTAGTTGTGGCTCGTGGGCTCTAGAGCGCAGGCTCAGTAGTTGTGGCACACAGCTTAGTTGCTCCGTGGCATGTGGGACCGTCCCAGGCCAGGGCTCGAACCCTTGTCCCCTGCATTGGCAGGCAGATTCTTAACCACTGCACCACCAGGGAAGTCTTCAGTGCAGTTTTATGTTACCTATTCTAGAACTTCATATTAATCAGAATTACCCACTATGTACTCTTTTGTATCTGTCTCCTTTGACAGGAGAGAATGTTTGAGATTCATTCATGTTGCTGTGTATTGCAAACATTTGTTCCCTTTTTATAGCTGAGTAATGTCCTATTATATAAATATACCACAATTTGTTTATCCATTCTTCCATTGATGGACATTTGGGCTGTTTCCAGTTTGAAGATATTATGAATAAAGCTGCTGTGAACATTCGCCTGCAGATAGACATATGTTTTCATTTCTCTCAGGTGCACACCTGGGAGTGGCATTACTGAGTCCTAAGCAGGTGTCTGTTTAACTTTATTAGACACGACAGGGTGGGTTATTTTCTTGTCCATTTTATAGCACAGGCCCCAGAAAGCTTGAGGGACTTGAATAAAAGCCAAAAGAGGAAGAGAAAGAGAATGCTAGATGCTTTTCCTGTTTATTCCCTTTAACCTTCAGAGCCACCCTAGAAGGTAGCGGTTGTGATTCCCATTCTGTAGATGAGCACAGTGAGGCTCACGAACGTGCAGCAAGATGAGGTGCTGAGTCCCCCAGGTCTGAGAACCCAAGTCCATGTTCTTTCACCAGATATGATCCTGCCTCCTTGGAGACAGTAGGTGGGGCAGCTGGGAACGAGAACACGTCTTCCCCCCCTCCTCTTCTCTGCCCGTCCTTCCTGCATCCTGTGGTCCGCCCTGCCCACGCTGCTGAGGGCAGTCGCCCTCGATGCCTGGGTCAGCCCCCTAGAGATGACAGTGATCCGAGTGCAGGGCCAAGGACTGTGCCCCCATGATTGGCTTTGAGCCCCCAAAGCCACAGCAGGCACCAGGGAGTGACCCACACTCCAACCCTCGGCCAAAGGTGTCCAGTTTCTCCCTCCCTGAGACGCGATCCCCAGAGTGTTGATCTACTGGGCTGGTGGGCAGCGGGCGAGGGCAGCGGGCAGGGGCCGTGTCTCCCCGGCCACATTGCAGGCCCATTAGAAGCAGGCCTGAGTGCTTTACAAAGCTGATTAATGGGCTGCCTGTGACCTGGAATGTCATTACTCCCCGGGCTGGGGGGCCCCCCAGCTGGGTCCTTTGGGTCTTTACTGCTAATCATAATTGATGCTTTCTGTGTGGTTGCAGGGAAAGTTCTATCTGGTCATCGAGGAGTTGAGCCAGCTGTTCCGATCACTCGTTCCCATCCAGCTGTGGTATAAATACATCATGGGTGACGATGCCTCCAACAGCTACTTCCTCGGAGGGGTCCTGATCGTTCTCTACAGCCTCTGCAAGGTGAGGTGGCCTGGGGGAGGCTGGAGGGCTGGCCTGAGGAAGACCCATTCACTAGCTGGGCCTGGCAGCGAGGGCAAGTGGGGAGCCTGGAATAACACCCTCATCTCTTTGTTTCATTGAAAAATTAAATTCACACAACGCAAAATTAACCACTAACCATTTTATAGTGAACAATTCAGTGGCATTTAGCGGATTCTCAGTGTTGTGCCACTGCCACCTCTGTCTAGTTCCAAGACACGTTCATCACCCCAAAAAGAAACCCTGTACCCGTGAAGCAATCACTCTTCACTCCTCCGCCCATGCCTGGCCACCACTAGTCTTCTTTCTGAAGACCCTATGGATTTACCTTTTCTGGACATTTCATATAAATGGAATCATTCACTATGTAACCTTTGGTGTCTGGCTTCTTTCACTTAGCGTCATTTCCGAGGTTCCTCCACGTCACAGCCTATATCAGTACTTCACTCCTTTTTATGGTTACAGCCATCCTAATTTCTTGCCCATAAACCTCACCATATGCCATCATTTCATGTCGTCCTCTTCACAGCAACCCTTCAAAATACATACCATTATCACTCCTAGATTATGGGCGAGGGTACTGAGGCTCAGAGAGAAGTCACTTGCCCAGCATCACTCAGCTAGTGATCACAGAACAAGCGTCCGAGTCTAGATCTCTCAACCCACCGACAACACTGCTACAGAATTTGTTCTCTGTTCCTCTTAAATTGCATACCCTCAGCTCTGCAAATCAGTATGCAGTGCTTCTCTTTTCATCATTAGTACAAATCAGGTTTTCCTCCCTAACAACACACACATCCTCCTCTTTCTTTTCCCTTATCTATTTAAGGCTTTAGAGAATTCTGGAGGAATGCATGTGTTCCCTTTCCTTCCTCCAAGCAGGACTAGCCGGGCAACCCATGCACTGTCAACCACTGGGGCTTATTTTGCCTCTACTGATTCTGATCTGCTGGCAGTGGCTGACTGGAGTGCTGGACAGAGAAGAACGATTATGCCCTGACTCAGAAGAAGAGTGCTGTGATCAATTAGCAATGCCTGCCTGGGGCTTGGGAGGGGGAAAAGACAGTAGGCATGTCATATATTCGCTATCCTGGCCCCACTGGCAGGGGAGACTGCTGATGGAAGGCAGCAAGACAAAAGCCAAGCAAAACTGATGGGAATGAGGAGTTTCAGATGGGAGGATGTGCCCTGAAAATGTCTGGAGTCACAGATGAGGAGGGTCCATGGTGGTTGTTCAGGAATGGTGAGAGAGATCCCGAACAATCCTTGGATACTTTTCAGCCATCACCTCCCTCTCCTTTCAGTCTTTCGACATTTGTGGCCGCGTGGGTGGAGTTAGGAAAGCCCTGAAGCTTCTCTGCACCTCTCAGGTGAGTTGGCTTCCAATGGTCCTGACCGAGGTCACAGGAGCCAGGAGCCGGAAACAGACCTTGCTGTGCTTCTGAGGGTGTCTCTCCAGCGAGGGACCACAGCTGTGTCTGTGTCTCTCTCCCTTCCATCAAACAGAATTATGGAGTCCGGGCCACTGGGCAGCAGTGCACAGAAGCTGGTGATATCTGTGCTATCTGCCAGGCTGAGTTCCGAGAGCCTCTGATCCTTATGTGCCAGGTGAGCAGGGCTGGGCGGGGCTGTTGGAGACGGAGGTTGGGGGACCGCAGGGCCCTGCCCCATGCAGAAGTCCCAAGTGCCTGCATGGGACGCTTGACCAAAACCAAATGACCAAACCTTGGGGCTCTGGGATGGGTCTTTGGGAACAGTGTAGTCAAGCCTGGAGTCCCTCAGACCCAAGGTCAAATCTCAGTTCTGCCTTTTACTAGCTGGCTGCCCTTGGGCAGGTTTACTTCGCCTCTCTGAGCTTTGATTTCAGTGGTAAAACGTAGAAAATGAACATTTCAGTAGGGTATAGCGTCAGAATAGCCTGAGTTTGAATCTCAGCAGCAGTGTGGACCCCGAGTGGCTCAGTCCATCTCCCTGAGCCTTGGTCGTTTCCATTTATAAAATGGGTATCATAATAATGCCTACTTTATAGAGTTATTATTATGATTAAATGAGATAATCTCTGGAAAGAGCTAAATTTTAATTATTCAGCCCTAAAACTTACGATTATTACAGTTATTAGTATCATTATAATTATTATTACCGTTTGTTTTCATTATTAGTTGTGTGTCACCAACCCATAGTAGTCAGTACTGGTCAGTTACCTTTAACTGCCTAAATGTATCCCTTTGCCTCCTCCCTTCTCTCCCCCTCCCCTTCCTCCCCACATAAGGGGCTAAGATGTCAATTCAGCAAATGTGTATGAGTCAAAGCATCCTATCAGATACCGGGGAGGGGAGGCAGGCAGAGGGCACATAGACCCTGTCCCCTTCTCTAGAACACACGGTCTCCTTGGGGAAACAGACGCATACATAAATAACTATGAAACAAGGCAGGCAGTGATAAGTGCTGTGTAAGAGAGAGTCATGCAGTGTCCCAGGGGACCAGGCCAGAGAGCGATGAGTTGGAGGCTGAGAAGACTTTGGGGGAGGCGAAGCCTGCAGACTAGAAGGAATGGGAGAGCATAGGGCTCCCCCGCACCTTCCAGGGGTAGGAGGACAGGAGGTGGGGTCCTCTTTCGGCATCAGCAGAATTTTTTTGGTTTTGCTGTTTGGGGGTGTTTAGGAGGTTCGTTTTTAATCTTGAACTGTACTTATTTTTAAATTGAGAGTAAATTTGCTTGACTCAAAAATTCAAAAAGGAGATGAAGAAGTCATGATGACTAAATGCAGTGTGGGACCTGTAACAGAGAGAACAGGAGAGAAAAACTAGCCTCATGAAATCTGAAGAAAGTCTGGAGTTTAGTCCATGGTCACGCATCTATGTGGATTTCTTAGCTTTGACAAATGTACCACGGTGATGCAAGAGGATAATACTAGGGGATACTGACACTGGGTGAGGGGTCATACAAGAATTGTCTGTACTACCTTTGCAACTTTTCTGTAAGTCTAAAATTATTCCAAAATAAAAAGTTCATTAAAAAAATATTTCAAAGATACAAAAAGGGAAGTGGTGACAGGGTTCCTACCCTTATCCCCAGCTCCCTAGGCCCCTAAATACCCACATGGGCAACTGGGAAAGTTTCCTTTATATCTTCCCAGAGATGCTTTGCAGAATTTAAATATATAGACACACACATATACACAAACATATCTTTTCCAAAAAGACATAAGTTGTGGCACATGCTACCCAAGCTGCATTCTGCATCTTTTCTTTTTGACTTGAAACTCTGCCTGAAGAGATTGTTCCTTATTTGTGTAACATCCTATTTTATGGATAGACCATAATTTGTTTAACCATTCTCCTATTGATGGGCATTTAGCAGTTCATAATCTTTTGTTATGACAAATATGGCTGTTATGAGAGATCAGGAATAGAGAGATCTATAGCACCTACCTGGACTCATCGTGTTGATTAAATGAGTTAATTCAGGTGAAGCATTTAGAACCACGCCTGGTGCGTGGTCAGGGTTCCATAAAGATTAGCTCTCATTGGCACGTATACCATTTCACATGTGTGCAAGCTCTTAGTAGGATAGATTCCTAGTGGTGGAATTACTGGGTCAGAGGGTATGCAGTTCTGACAGATGTTGCTAAATTGCCCTCCATAAAGAGTGTATCCGTTTGCAACCCCAGTGTGGAGCATGACGCACCCTCTTGGCTCTCCTCCCTCACCAACATACCGTGTTATGAAGCCTTTTTTGAGCGTCGCCAGTCTGACAGGTGACAAACACTATCTTGGTGCAGTTTTCATTTGCATTTGCCTAATTATGAGAGCAGACGAGCATCTTCTCATATGCTTCAGAGTATCTGTATTTCCTTTTTGGTAGCAGCAATTCTTTGAACAGGATGTCAAGGTGAAAGCTTTTCTTCTTCCTTGCTGGCAGTCTCTCCAAGCCTTAGTCTGTTTGCCTCTCTCCCGTTGTTCTCCCGGTACCACTACGTCTTCCCACAGCTGGATTAGAACTAGTGGGTGGGGTTGGACAAGACACCGTCACCCCAGATCCAGGGGCAGGGGCCACATCCAGTGGTGGTTGAAGCCCACATACGTGGCCAGGCCTAGCACACGTCTCAGTCTTCCTCTGCTGCTGTGAGCCGGGCTTAGAAGGGCACTTCCACAGGTGAAAGGACCTTGTTAATTCCTAAATGCCCTGAACGAATGAACAAATGAATGAATGAGTCAGTAATGAGCCTTTACATCCTCCATAAAGGCTTCTCTGATTCTGTTTCTCCAGTCTCGTCAGTGCCCCCAGCTACATGTCCTTGCAGATCCTGTGTTTTTCCTTCATAGCACTTATCTCAGTTGTCAGCTAGATGATTAATTGGGCAACTGGTTGTGTAAGGTCTGTCTCCTCTTTGCCAAATTATAAGCCACTTGAGAGTGGTGACCATGTCTGTCTTTCTTAGTAGTGGAATCACAGTACTGACTCAGTGAACATTGGATGGATGGATGGATGGATGGGTGGATGGATGGTTGGATGGATGGGATAGAGGAGATGGATGGATGGTTGGGATGGAGATGGATGGTAGCCAAGTGGAGGGGTGTGTGGGTGAGTGCAAAGGTGGGTGGATAAAGATAAATGTGTGGGTGACTGGGTGGATGGGCAAATGGCTTGACAGATGGGTGGGTGAATAGATGGGTAGATGGGGGAATGGATGGGTGGATGAATGGACAGTTGGATTGATGAATAGAAGGGCAGATGCATGCATGGATAGATGAAGAGCCCACTGGGCTAAAGGAACGTCCTATCTCGCCTTCAAAGGGCCATCAAATTAAGCTCGGTGGGTCACTCACACCCACCACCTACCACCGCCTCCCAGAGCTGGGGCCCAAGAAGCAGATTGTCAGTTGGAGCTAGTCAGGCAGACACGGAGCATGTCCAGAGGTTAGAACTCTCCGCTCAGACAGAGCACACTCGCCTGATCGGTCACTCCACAGTATTTATGGCATGCCTCCTGCCAGCCTACAGGGGGGTCAGGGAAAGGGCATTTTGAACACGAAGTCAGAAATCTGCTGTATTTAAAGCCCTCCTTGCCAAAGAGAAGGATCAGAGTATGTTCCAGAACAAACTGCCCTCCGGTTCTTGGTCACTACCAGGAGTTTGGTTTCAGAGGGCTGGTGATGCAAAGGAAAGAGGGCAAGACTATAACGACCCCCGTTGATTTGTTCCTTACACGTGCCTCACACTTGACGCTTTATGATGGGCTTTACCTGCTTGCGTCCTTACAGATACCGTGTGGGGGAAATAGCAGCCCTGTTTTACAGAGAAGGAGACAGGCTCAGCGAGCCTGCTCTTAATCTTCGAGCAAGACATGGGGAGTCTGGATAGAACTTGGGATCAGGGTGGGGTAGCCTGTCCCACCCTAGGGACACCTCTCCCAACTCCGTGCTCCAGGAGACACAGCCAGGGAACTGTTAACAATCCAGCACCACCTGCATTCTCCACTGACCACAAGCCCACCCAGCTTGGAGGGACCCCTCCTCCCCTTCCCTCTGTAGGGTCTTATTCCTTTCTCCAAATGCTAGAGGCAGTCCTGGGTCATGAACTCCTCCAGCCCAGCCCCTGGGTGGTCCTGTGTTCTTTGAATCTCTTAATTTGGCACCAGATTTGGTCCTGCCTGATTATCTGAGAAGGAAACTGTGAGCTCCTGGAGGCCAGGGACCAGGTCTTCATCATCCTAGAATCTCAAGAATCTCCCACCTAACCTGCCTGGAAAGGCATTGTTTGTCGGAACCCCCGCTCTGTGCAGGCTCAGCGCTGGGCAGTGGGAAGACAACAGCAGCAGTCACTGCCCTCCTGGGGCCCGCTGGGTCTGCTGACCCCTGGGTCCTGCCCTTCAGCCCATGGTGAGAATTTGGGCATGGACATCCAGACTCTGTGTGGCCTGCTCACCTCCTCTCCCACACTCCCCTACACCCACCTCACTGTAGCCACATTGGCCATCCTTGGGAGCTTTGCACATCTGTTCCTTTCAGCCTGGAATGCTGTAGCCCCCACCCCCTCTCGTCACCTAGTTAACTCCCGGACATCCTTCAGGCTTCAACACAAGTGTCACCACCTCCAAGAAGCCTTCCTCGACTACCCCCTAGATCAGACTAGTCCCCCTGTAACATACTCCTGTAGCATCATGGAGCTCTTCTTTGGAACACTTTCTACAATTAGGCACCTACTGCATACTGTGCCAGAATGGGTTTATAAGAAGCTTACAGTCTGCCATGGAGAGACAGATAATAAACAATAAACAGATATAATGTAATAATAAATATTACTGTATAATAGCCAAGCCAACACTCACAGAAAACTTATTATTTGCCAGGCATTCATTGGTCTAAGTGCCTTTTTTCAAAAAACATATTTTTGGATTTTTATATTATCAATTTTATTTTAAAAAATCTCAAACCTACAGAAAAGTTGAAGGATAGTAGAATGAACAACCTTTTATCCTTTATCTAGATTCACTAATCGTGAACGTTTTACCACATTGCCTTTTCTTAGTATAGATTTTTCCCCCTAAACCTGTTGAGAATAAGTGGCTGACATTTTGATTCTATCATCCCTAAATATTTCAGCAGACATTTCCCAAGAACAAGGACATTCTCTCCCATAGCCACAATTCTACTATCACAGTATCAAATTTTTAATTGATATAAAATACTAATATTCAAATATATATTCAAATTTCTCTAATCGTCTTCAACATCCTTCATAGCTAGGGCTTTTCCCCACATCCAGGATCCAATCAAGAATCATATAGTGCATTTGATTGTCGTGTGAAAGTACTTTAATGTTAGTTAATCTTCCTATGAGGGCAGTAGTAGTATCCCCATTTTACAGGTGAGGAAAAAGAGGCACAGGGAGGTTAAATCACGTGTCCAAGTTATGCAGCCAGAGGGTAGTGGAACCCGTTAATGTTTCCAGTCTCCCCATGTTTCTCTTGACCCCTGTGGTCTGTTCTCAACCCAGCTGCCAAAGGGATCTTTTCAAAATACAAATCATATCAAGTCAGCCCTCTACTCAAAACCCTGCCACGGCTCCCTGCTTCTCTCAGAATAAAAGCCAAAGCCCTCCCAAGGTCCTACACCACTCTCTGACCTCATCCCGCCCTCTACCCCCAGGCTCAGCCCCACTCTCCTTGCTGTTCCTCCAGCACACCAGGCACACTCCTGCCTCGGGGCCTTTGCACGTGCTATTCCCTCTGCCTGGAGCACTCTTTTCCCAGATATCACCAGGGCTCACTCCTCACCCTCCTTCAAGTTTTTCCTAAATATCAGTATCTCAGGAACATCCTTCCAGGCCACCCCATTCACCATCACAGGCCTCCCAAGCCCTCTTATCCCCCCTTCCCTGCTTTTCCATCTTAGCACTTACCACTGGCAAACTCTGCCTCTTAGAGATTCCTCTTGCTATTTGTCTCCCCAGCTAGAATACAAGTTCCGTGAGGGCAGGAATTGTCTGTTTTGCTCACTACTGGCTTCCAGCTCCTAGGACCGAGGCGGGCACAGGGTGGATGCTTGGGAAAGTGGCCCCAATGGTCCTGATTGCTGTCGCCGCAGCACGTGTTCTGTGAGGAGTGCCTCTGCCTCTGGCTGGACCGTGAGCGCACCTGCCCGCTCTGCCGCTCGGTTGCCGTGGATACCCTGCGCTGCTGGAAGGACGGGGCCACTTCGGCACACTTCCAGGTGTACTAGGGCTGAAGACTGCAGCATCGGTGCTCCCAGGCACACCAGGGAGATGACGGAGGGTCAGCGGTGTTGGGTCCAACTCCGGGGGCTTCCTGGGAAAAAGTCCTCAAGCACTGACTGTCCTCCTTCCTGCCTCTCTCCATCTCTTCCTCTAAAGCCTGGCCCCTGTCCCCTTCCCCACCTTCACCTTCTTCTCTTGCTCTGATCATGGTGTGTGCATCCTACCCCTACACATGGGGACGCCTTCTCACTCAGACTCAGTCTCCACCTATGTAGGTCTCCCACTTCCCTCCAAGTCAAGGAACTGGTAATGGACCAAGTCCCACCTGTTGATTATTTTAACTCGTGGTGACCTAATACCTGATGCTGCAAACTAGAGAGAGGCCTGGAGATACTGTCTTCCCCTAAATGGCCCAAGTCCGCAGATGAGAATCACTGTGAAGTATTTTCCAAATACCAATGCTGAGCCCTACCTTATACCTACAGTAACTACGTGTACCAGACACTTAGTGTGAGCTGGGCACAGCATTGAGCCTCCTGCCCGGACGACCCCCTGTAATCCTCACAAGAGCCCTATGGCGGAGGTACTGTTGTTTCCTTTGTTTCACAGATGAGGAAACTGAGGCATAGAGCTCCATGTGGAAACTTTCCCAGGGTCACCCAGTGAGCAATGATGGACCAAGTTTCCAGCCCGGGCCTGTCTGGCTTCAGAGCCTGACTCTTAACCACATGCTGACCCACTGCTCAGACACTTCAGGTGTGGGGCCTCCCAGACATGTTTCTTTGAAAGCACAAGAGGTGATTCTGACACCCGTCAGTGGCTCAGGTGCATAGCACGTTCGATTTGGACTGCACTGAGAATGCTAATAGTGAACACTAGCTCTGAAATCTAGTCGTGGTTGGGTCCATGGAAAGACTTGGTCCTTAAAATTGCTGTTTAGCTGGACTCTGGCGGGGATGCTCAATCGTGATTGGCTATCACGAAAGGCCATTTCTGGTGCAGATGCAGATGTCATGGGGTGTCCACTCCCATCTTTATTTCTCTCCTCCTCCTTTTGTCCTGTCCCTCACTTAAGACTCAGGCTTCTCAACAGCTCCTGTGGCCATTGCCTTCTCCCCTGGTAGCCTTCAGAGCAAAAGGCATGATCCATGTTATGGATTTTTCCACAAGCCAGGGTGGTGGTATAGAGCACAGCAGTGATCAGTGTTTCTGGAATCTCTATACCAGAGCTACTAATCTCTGTAACACAAGTTCTCCACCCATGAGACCCTCCCTGTGCTGAAATCTGGGAGGAGAAGGCACAGGTGATCCCTTAGAAGCCAGTGGAATCTTGTCTGCCCTACCCGCCTCCCAACTCTATTCTCTCATTGTCAACCTCAGCACAACAGGCTAGCGCCAACGGCATTACAGAGAAAGCAATCTGTGTGGCTACTGAGCAGGTTAGCGAGGAAGCCCCAGGAGAAATGATGGGAGCCTTGCTGCCACCGCACTCTCAGCCAGTATTCACATGCCCATCTGTCCCCAAGAGATTCAGAGCATTCACCCCTGTGTGCTGTCAAGCCAGGACCTTTTCCTTTGCCTGACATCCCTGGCTATTTCCTGATACCCAGCAAGACATCCCTTCCAGGGCAGCGTGGCATCTTTCAAGCTCTGTTACTATGGCAATGGCCGCGATGTTACAATCCCACTTGCCTGGATAATCAGCTCGGAAGGGGAAGTGGAGGGAAATGGGGCCAGGCAGATTCGGCTGCTCTGTACCCCCTGCCTTGAGGAAGAACTGAAGGGAAGCAACAGGAGCTTCTGCAACTGGTTTTTATCAGAAAGATCGCCCTGCCTGCAGATGCCATCAAAGAAGCATGAGAAATTGCAGCTGGAGAAGACTTACTTATTAAAGTGGCAGCATGTGACAGAGCAGATAGATCGGTCTGTGGGGAGTCAGGCCTGGAATTCTGATTCCAGACTCTGCACGACTTTGAGAAGTCACTCCACCTCCCTGGAGCCATCTCCAGGGTGACAAAGCCTAGTGTATTGTCTACTGGAACCAGGGAAACTAACAATGTAGATTACTGGTGAATACCCCAACGGTTTTGTCAATTACACTCATGCCACCAAAAAAAACCTCTAACATTCCACAAATAATGAGCCATGTCCCTGACACTCTAAAGAGTGTCCCATGTGGGGAACACTCGGGGGCAGATGGGATGATTTAGTTTAGGATTTTATTTATTCATTCCCTACCCTCTGGGGGGGGAAGTCATGTCTGGAGGTTTTCTTTTGGGTGGGAGGATTTAACTTCTGCTTTAGGGAGGAACAGTGGCCAGGGCAGAGGTTTCCAAACATAAAGCAGCATGTTTTCCCTAGCACGAGCTTTTAGTAGAAGCAGCCAAGAGCCACCGTTGGAAAGGAAGAACAATGCCACCCTCTTTTACCTGTCTCGGCTCTGCAACTCATTTGTTAGAAGCAGGATTAATCGACTGTCAGGTCGCAGAATCCTGTTCTTAATATTTCATGACTCACTGACTCAAGTTCCACGAAGTCTTTGTAAATGACCCTCCTAACGTAAAAGGTCTTGACCATAATAAATATGAGATGAAAAAAAGCAAGCTCTGGACCTGGATGTAATAGGTTCATTACCTTCCTTAGGGGAGTGTGTATTGGGAGACTTCCAGGCTGCCAAGACTTGGGGTTGGAAAGAGAAAATGTAAAAAGGGAGTCCTGGAATCTTTTAGTACTTTTGCTCTGGGCCAAACAGAGCTGCCTTCGGTGTTTTTAATGTCCCCTTAAGTTCCATTCTGCCAATAAATATGATCTGTCGTTGAAAGTTACATCCACGGTCTTGAGTCTCCGTTTGCCCCTTAAAGCCAGGTGGACCTGTTTTAGGACAAATTCGAAGACACACTTCATGCAGGGGGTGGTCATCTGATGGCAGGTTTTCCCCAAAGTAGATCCCGTTGAGTTGGCGCTTGATTTATTAAGGAAGTGCTCCCAGGAGAAACTAGTAAGGGAATGAGTGAAACAGAAGAGGGAGGGGATGAAGCCCAGCAAGAGGGCGACTCTCAGAGAAGTCCCAGCTCAGCTTGGTCCTGCCGGGAGTTCCGGAGCATCAGCTGCATCTCAGAGTTTGTCCCACCCTGAGGTTTCTGTGCTCCCAGCTGTGAGCCAATGTGGCGGGTGGGAGACCTCTCAGGCACTCCACTGAGGAGGCCCAGGCCTCTGAAGGTGTCGGGTGCCACAAAGCACACAAAGGTGCAGGATGGCACCCAGAACTGGTAGAAGGGATCTTGGGGTGGCAGCTACAGAGCCCACTGTGGCCATTAACTATAGGTTGATTGGACCCCAGGTGCATGGGCTGATTCAAGAAGGGTTTTCTCAGATGACGATGGATATTTAAAACGTAAACAGCATTAGGTGACAATTGGTGCCTCTCAGGGCAACGTTATGAAGCCAGACACAAAAGCATCATCAAGCAGAACTTTTTGGTTGAAATTATTTGTGAACCAAGCCAAATACAGCTTAAGTAAAAGAAGGACTTTATTTGGTTCATGTAACAGTATGGGCTTTAGGTACAGCTGGATTCAGGGGCTCCAGGGATGATAGTAGAATCATGTCTTTCCATCCCTCAAGTGTTTTCCTTTGAGATGGTGGTTTAGTCTTCAGGCAGTCGGATCCCACGTGGTGGGAAGAGAGCCTCCAGAGAGCTTATGTTCTACCAGCTTCACAACCCCAGCAAAGAGAGCCCCTGCTTCCCCAAAGCTCCAGCTGGAGTTTTGAGGTTGATTCTCATTAGTTTGCCCCCAAACCAATCACTTTAGCCTTGGGGACTCAGAGCACTGGACAAGCTTCGGTCGGCTGTTGAGCTCTGGACGTGGGAACAGAGGTGGGTGGGAAATGAAGTCCATCCCTCCAAGTCGCATGGACTGAGAGTGGGAAAGGGGTGGGTCCCCAAAGAAGAAAAAAGGATCTATTATCTAGAAAAACCACCTGTCCTCAACCTACCATTCTTAGGAATAAACTAGAACTTGGTCTCTTGGTACAACTCAGACCAGGTAAATGCAGGTGAAAGTACCCCACCCTGAGCGGTCCATTCACCCATAGTTGGAGACATCAGCCTGCAGGCTCACTTGCTTATCTGCGTCATGTCATGCATAAACGATGCTTTTGTACACTGACCTTGAACTGTTGGACCAGTTCCCCCAACGTGTTGCTCAACCCAAGGGTACTGCTTAGGCCAACCCTCCCCTTGGGGTGTTCCCAGGAACACAACAGGGACAGGAGATGAGTGTGTGCCCTTCTGTCCCAGGGAAGGTTGGCGTGTGTAGCCAGATCCTCCCGTAGTCTTTGGAGACCAACCTTCCAAAAGGAAATGAAAACGCAGAGGCCTTTGGCTGGAAGCACACAACCAGTTTTGTTTTGTTTTTTTTTTAATAAAGTCATTACAAATATGTACAAAGCGTCTCCAAGGTATGAAATTCCTCTTACAAAAGAGCACAGCGAGCCAGCAAGGGTAGAAACCAGAACGGAATGTCCCCAAGCATATCGCCTCTCCAGCTGAGTCAGAAGGCTCACTGAGGTTCCAGACAGCCCCACAGCCATCTCCACCGCGCACAGGCGTTCCTGGGTGCTTAGAGTGCAGAAGACCTTGAGGGGAGGAAATGGGGGTTTGGGTGGGGGAGGGGACAGGAAGGAGATGAGAAAGATTTCCCGTGTCCTAGGAAGTAGGTCAAACAGGCCTCGTTTGCAAATGAGATGCTTGTCCCAGGGACCTTACAGAAGTCAGGAACACAAAGGGCAGGGAACAAATACATAAAATCTCCAACTGAACCATCCAGGCTGTGCTGGAGTGTCCCCGAATGCAACCTAAGTTAGGCTCCCCTGCTCCTTGCTGGGCCCCAGGCACATGCTTGCCCTTGAACTAGCAATGCCAGTGGGACCAGCTCAGGAAGGAACCCGGTGGAGCAGGAAGCTTAGCTGGGGGGCTTGGAGGGAAGTGGGGCCAGGGTGGGGGTGGGGTCCACGCACACCTGAGTCCACATCTCGGCTCAGCCACTTCCCTCTTCGCGTGCAACTTTGGCCAAGTTGCATAACCTCGCTGAGCCTCAGCTTCCTCAACTGTGAAATGGGAATAATCACAGCACTGTCTTCCAGAGTGGGCGTGAGGAATAGCTAAGGGGGAAACACGGAAAGCTCTTAGCACAGTGCTGCTTTACTGTGTGAAGTAGCAAGAACCAGCCTTTTCGTGCTGGGGATGAGTTGAGGTCGTCGGCTTCTGAATTGCCTTCACAATAGTGTAGAGCTCAGTACATGCAAATTCTATAGAACGATCTGCCAGCAAGGCTTGGGGTCACAGTGATGACCCGACAAATCTGTGAACCATAATGGAAAGGGACATTTGAGCATCATCTGGTGGCAAGCAGGTCTACCCTTCCATGATCAATACGTAAGTCTCTTCCCAGAGGAGATTCTACAACCTGGAACATGGTAGGTGCTCGATAAGTAGGTGCTGAATGAATTAATTAAACTTTTAAAAATAAGCTTACGATTTATACTTCAGAATGACACTTTTGATATCAACTTCCTCCATCAGCTCCCGTGGGACTAGGCCCGCCCCCTCACCCCCCCAAACCAGCGTCTGACCCTGTGATGGGCCCAGGTGGACTTAAGGGGACATTCAGAAAAGGAAATGGTATCCACACGGAAGAACAAAACCTGTATTCTGGTCACTGCAACTTCTAATACCAGGTGGACACTCAATAAGTCCACAATGGCAAGCCAGTGTCCCCAAAAGACACTTGGGTAGCATCAGAGGAGGACTCCCTCAATTTCCCAAGCAAGGGGAAGTGGTATTTTGTCACTGTCAGAAACATGATAATAAAGCTAGGAGTACGTGAGATCAGACATATAAATTGTGAAACCAAAGTCACAGCTCCATTGTACTGTGACCGTATTGTTTAAATCACCCTTTTCCCCTCATCAAAATAGAAAAGAATTTAAAAACGAGATCACTGGAAGAAGTGGAAAAAACGTCTCCAGGATCCCAATGAAAGAGGAGCAAAATGGGAATTGGGTTCTAGGAGACGTACAGCCTAGGACCATGGACAGCAGCCAGAGAGGTGCAGGGCTCCTCCAAAGAAACCGTTAATCGAGCTATGCTCAAGAGACTATGAAATGGAACCCAAAACTGAAAAGGGGAAAAGAGATCTTACTTGCTCGTGGGCATTGGGGTAAGGGAGAGAACCTTCCAGAAGGGAATGGATCTAATTTGGAATGTTGAGGTCCCAAGAGCTTCCAATCCCTGTGGCTCCCGTACCCTCACCCTCTGAGAGCAACCAGAAAGGAGGAGGCCCTTCTGTTTGCTTCTCACCTCATTATGCAGCAAGCTACCTAAACGATGATCTCAGAAGCCCCCCTCTGCTTTGCACACACACACACACACACACACACACACACACACACACTGCTGTCTGCTGAAACCTGATATGAGGTCTTTTTTAAAATTTATTTCAAAGCCTCCCTCCCTCCCTCTCTCTCTCTCTCTCTTCACAGACGCTCTGCAGTGAAGCTAATCAAAATCAATGACTCCTTGGCAGCCAGAGAAAAGCCAGGGAGGGGGGGGAATGGTGCCAGCACTTTGCACACTGTGGAAATATTTTTTTAAAAAAAAAACCACCACCCCACTATCTCATGCAATCCAAGTAATGCAACAGGAGAGACGGTGGAGACAATATATACATATATATCATGCTTCAATTTCCTAATACAAATGTCCATCAAGAAGTCAAATCTCATATAAAAACAAGCATTAAAAACAACCCCTTGTCAAAAATCGGGGCATTTGAGAAATGCACTCAAATTAATGATGTGCAAGAAAAAGCCAGGGTTAGATAAATACACAGTTTCTAATAATATAAGAGAATATGTACAAGGGACTTGGCTGTAAAGCTCCATGAGGAGGGTCCTGGGTGCCCGGTTCTCTCAAGCGATGTGGCTTCATTGAAATCAAAATTGCCTGAAACCCCAGCATTTGGAGTTTGGATCCTCCAGCGGGAATGTCATAAGCTAGTCAGGGTCGAAAAAAAGGATCCTCTGACCTTTAACCTGTGTCTAGGTAGTCAGCACGTCCCCACTGTGGTCTTGAAGGTTCAGCCTTAAAGCAGCAGAGAGCTACGATCGCGTACAACTACAGTAATGAAAACCCCCTCCCCAGAAAATGGGGTCAGCTGGAAAGTCTAGCGTCTGGCTAGGAAAGTGACTAAATAAAAGCAGAGACTGTATTTCATATCATTCTAATGAATTTGCCTTCTCTGAGTTCACGGCTTGGCGGGGATGTCACCTGCTGCTCCCTGACGACCTTGCCTACACACTCATCCCCTGTAAACATAACTGCAGGAAGGGCTCCAGCCATGAAGGGAAACAAATTCTCTATAAACAAGCTTTCTTTTTGGCTTTGCCGAGTTCCAAGCTGTCGGGGGGCGGCCGTGGGGAGGGGGTGGGTGGGAAGCTGCCCTCACATTCAGCAGTTCTGGGTTGCATTTTTCTTTAAAGGGCTACTTAGGAAAACATAAGGCATGGATTTATTTTTCTTTTTAAACAAAGACAGCTCTCAGCTTGCAGCAGCCCTGAAAGCCCCTGCATTCTAAAGGACCTGGTAATTTTCAGCAACGCCCATGAGAAAGAATTGCCGTTTCAGACCCATGTCAACCTGAAAACGGCTGGTCCCTCTGCTGGTTTCTTAGGACTGGAAGAGTGTCTGCAGACCAGACCAGCAGACCCCCTCTCCACAGGTACCGCGTGGTGACCTGCAAATCCAGCCTTGTAGAATGACTGAACCTGCAGCCTCGTGCCTCACCATCTCAGCTTTGAAAAGGGCAGTGTGAGCCCTGCACAGAGAAATAATACCTGTTGTTGGATATTTTTTTTAATGAAAGCAAAACATAATCATCACTCCCTGAAGAGTCTTTGCAGCCAAGTCTCAGTCCAGCACACATCTTTTTTTAGCCCTTCTAGAAACTTCTGAAAATAGTAGCTTATCCTGGGGAAAAAGAAAAAAAATCAGACCCTCAGAAAGTGAGATGCTGGTGCATTTCATTGAAATGACCCTCTCCCTCCCCCAACGTCCCTGGCTTATAATTCACCCTTGACCAGAAGGTAGCCATTTCTTGGCTCTTCAATCCATAAAACCTAAGCCCTGAAATCCCCTTGGGGAGTCGGGGAGGCTGTGGTCTGAACTCGCAGGGTACTTGCGGGCGGAGGAGGCAGCAAACAAGTCACACGTGAGGTCAGTTTTCCACCCCGTAACCAGCAAGCCACTCAGTGCCATCACCCACCCTTCCTCCCTCCCAGAGCCCAAGGTTTGCTCCAAAACACCTCCGTGTATTCATCCCCACATAGAGAAAGAGAAAAGACTCTCAAGTGGCACTTTTGTGACTGATTCCTTTAAAATAAGAATCTGAAACAGCAAAATAGAAACCTCTCTCGTCCCCTGGCCTTGCAGGTCTGGCAACAGCATACCATGACAGCACCAGCAAGAACACATGTAGCACCAGCAAAATTTAAGCGAAGCACCAGAGACACCAGATTGGTAGGGGGGGTGGGGAATGCCATTTGTCTTGATGACAGTGGGACTAGCCATCTATCTAGGTAGGTAGAGAGAGGCTAGGACTTGTCAAGACTTAGAAATGGAGGTGTCCCAGACTGCCCCTACAAAATTGGCCCTGAGTCCTCACTTTTTGTTTTCTATTTTGCTTTTTGCACTTTCACCTCCTCCTCCACCGGCATCCCTTCCCAGGCAGTTGGTCGCCTCTGAGGCTAATTCCCACCAGTCTTTGCAAAATTTCTAGGTACACAGTAAGCATCTCTCTTCCAGTGCCCCAGACATGAAAGAGCATCAAAGTTCACATCGGAAGGTGCAGAAAAGGGAGGGGACCACATCCTCGACAAGGCATGCACTGAAGAATAATATTCATATTTTCTTTTTCTATATATATATAGAGCTGTATGTAAATAGCGTTGGGGTGTCTGTTTCTGCAGCTGGATATCAAAGAGGGCTTCCCCAGTCCCATTCCGCGTTGCTACTATTGCTCCAGGCGCCGTCTTTATTCTCCACTTCCTTCTCGAAGTGCCAACTGCGGCCTTTCAAGCTCTGGGCTCCCCCCTCAGGAAAATGGGAACCGGCTTTCTCCAAGGACACAGGGTTTTCACCAACCTGCAGAAATAAAGATTTGTATTTCAGTCAGTAGGCACGTGCAGACAGCCACTGGGGATGACGTCAGCGCCTTGGGCCGCTGCACAGCCAGCTCCGCTTGTCGGGAGGGGGAGGGGGATAGGCGAGAGCTGCTAGATACCAAAGCTCTGATTTGGAAGGAAAGGTTCCCCCAAAGCTAGTCTTGGTGCTGCCCCTCCCCCCAAAGCTCTGTCCATATAGCAGCCTTCCTTAAACATATATGTGCACGTGCACGCACACACACACACACACACACACACACACACACACACCCCTCTTGTTTTCAGACCTACACGTTTACATAGGCATCTTCTGTGATTTAAAAAGACGATGTGGAGACACATTACATTTTTTGCTCCTCCGTGTCAGGAACGGGACCATCATCTATTCATTTCATAGATCCATATTCAAGGCAGACTTGTAGGACAGTCTCTGCTGTCATCCATCCACCCACCCACCCATCCATTCACTCATTCATTGACGAACATGCCAAGCACCATACTAGGTGTTACAGATCCAATGACACAGTTCTTACCCTTAAGGGGCTCAAAAGCCAACAAAGGGAGATGAGATGAAATCAATAATGACAGTGTCATGGGAAGAGCCTGCAATCTGGGTAGACATGGGCTATGGGAGCCCACAGGAGAGGCAGCTCATGAGGGAGGAGGGGAAGTCAGAGAAAGAGGAAGACCCCTGCTGAGTACTGAATTCACTGATGCCAGTGAATTAGCCAGGATAAGGGGAGGTATTCCGGCACGGCAGAGAAAAACAGTGCATACCCAAGAGAATGGAAACTATATATCCATGCAAAAGCTTGTACACAAATGTTCAGAGCAGCATTATCTATAATGGCTCCAAAGTGGAAACAACCCAAATGCCCATCACCTGATGAATGCATAAATAAGTAGGGTATTTCCATACAATGGAACATTATTTGACCATAAAATGGAATGAATCGCTGACACATGCTACAACACGGATGAACCCTGAAGACATGCTGCTAAATGAAAGAAGCCAGACGCGAAAGGGACAAATGTTGTATGATTCCATTTACAGGAAATGTCTAGAATAAACAAATCTATAAAGCAAGCAAGCAGATTTGTGGTTGCCCAGGGCTGGGGAGGAATGTAAGCAATTGGGGACTAAATGCTAATGGGCACGAGGCTTCTGTTGGGGAACTGAAAATGCTCTAAAATTGATTGCGGGGACGGCTGCACAACTCTGGAAATATAATAAACACCACTGACTTGTGCTTGGGCTTCTCCACAACATGGCAGCCTCACGGTAGATGGATTCTGACCTGGCATCTTAGAGCTCCGAAGGCAAGTGTCTCGGAGGGTCAGATGGAAGCTGCTTTGCCTTTTTTGACCCAGCTTCAGAAATCACTTTGGTTCAGAGCAGATCACAAGCCAGCCCAGATTTAAGGGGCGTGGAATTAGACACTACCCCATGGGGGAGTGGCCAGGTTCTAGAACAGCCAATGGGAGAGAAGATATTGTCGTGGCCATCTTTGGATTATGCAGTCTAACACAGAATTTCAGAAAGTGTTCAGGGCTCTAAAGGTAACACACGAAGATAATGGAAAAGGATGTGAAGTATATCAGGAGGAGGAGAGGAAGAGGGAGAGGAGGAGAGGGAGGGAGTACAGGAAGGGGATGAAGAGAGGCGGGGAGGAAGGGAGAAGAAACAGGACACAGAGGAAGGACAGACCATGACTAGGTCAGGGAGCTCAATGAGCCGCAAGCAAAGGCTGGGCCCTGGGGCCAGGGGGGAGATGAGGTTGGAGAGTCAGCAGAGGAGATAAACACAATTCGTACATTACTCTAAAGCAGGTGGTGGGAAAACTGCCATGTGCGTGATACAAACCACATGGTGTAGGAGAGAGATGACTTTATGACCTTCAAGTGGACAAAAGTCCGGGATATTGACTTGTATGAACTGCACCAACAGCCTCCCTTGGCCTCTGGCCTCCTCTGGGGTCTGGTTCACAGAAGGTGGCAATGGCACGGCGAGACAGGGCCACAGGTCGGCTGGAGTACCTGCCAGGAAGCTCTCTGGTGCAGCTCCAGGCCCCTCTCCAGGCTCTGGGTCCTGTCCCCTCGCCTTGCCTTTAGGCCAGGGGGGCTGCCAACCTGGGAGTGGGGCTGCAGGATCCCTCACTGATTTCCTAAACCCTGCGCACACTTTGCCATCGAACCTTTACTAAATTCTCCTCTGATTACTCAGTTTGGAGGTGCTCTCTGCCTCTTACTTGGACCTGACCGATACATACAACTGCGTCCATAATCACATGGACCCCACAATCGACCTTAGCTGCTGGTCACAAGGATCTGAATCAGCAACTTCAAACCTTTTGCTTTTGACCTGCTCAGGTGGAGGGAGAAGACCCCTGCAGCCCGCCAACCACCAACCCCCACCCCGTTCCCCTCCTGTCCCATCAGGGCACAAGCAAAGAAGGCATTCTGCTTTACTGTGTAGCTGCTAGATGTTTTCATGGAGTACTGACTCAGAGTCACCGTCAACTCAACTGAGAAGCACACTCAATTTAGTTCATGGAAACCAGCTTCTGTAACCCCTAAAAATCTCACTTTGTTGGTGTCTAGTCATACTGACCTATAGAGTCAAAGTCAGTGGAACCCTGCAGCATTAGCCTGAGGTGATTATGCTGCCTTAAGCATGGGTACAAAAAAGGAACGATGGAGGGTGAGAAAGAAACCACGTTTATTAAGCACCTACTGTGTGCTATGGAGTGTGCTGACTTCATGCTAAGCATTGTTCTCTGCACAAGATAAAGCTCAGTGCCTGCCCTCAATTGGCCTCCAGTCTTACTGGGGAAGACATGAAATGCCAGAGGCCAGGACTGTAAAAGACCATTGTCTGCAGACAATGAGTGTGCAGACACATTGGTCTGGGTGTGTTTAGAGCCCAGAAGTCGATATGCGGTTACACTCACCAGGAAAGCTTCAGAGAGGAAGCGGGATTTGAACTGGGCCTTGAAGATACACAGACAATTTTTTTTTTAATTAAATGGTTTGTTTGTTTATTTAATTTTATTTATTTATTTATTTTTGGCTGTGTTGGGTCTTCGTTTCTGTGCGTGGGCTTTCTCTAGTTGCAGCGAGCGGGGGCCACTCTTCATCGCAGTTCGTGGGCCTCTCACTGTCGTGGGCTCTCTTGTTGTGGAGCACAAGCTCCAGACGCGCAGGCTCAGTAGTTGTGGCTCACGGGCCTAGTTGCTCCGCGGCATGTGGGATCTTCCCAGACCAGGGCTCGAACCCGTGTCCCCTGCATTGGCAGGCAGATTCTCAACCACTGCGCCACCAGGGAAGCCCCAGACAATGTTTTTGCCATATTTGGAAGAAGGCAGGATCGTTTAGGTGGGGAAAGGGCCTAAGCAAGGCGCAAGGGCAGTGACAAGTATGGCTCAAACAGGGGACCCTGACGAGCAGGGAACTGCATCTGAAAGTTGTGACAATTGAGGCTGTGTTGATACCTGAGTTGAATGGAGATGACGAAGGGAAAATAACAGTGGCATCAGGCGAGAAACTGTATTGTTTCCTTGCAAAACTAGGACCAGCAACTGATTTTCACTTTTCCTACCTGTAAATCATTGAGCGTATAATGAGTCTTTCTAAGGGTTTCCCAGGGCTGCTAAATGGACAAATTCCTGTGCCTGTTTGTGTACTGATTACCGGTTGGCGTCCACAGTGAAGGATGAATATTAGAAGCACACCTCTGCACGGCATCAACGCCACGACAGCACGCTCCACAGAGGGTGGGCCTATGTATACACTTCTGGAGGATTTGTTTGTTCGTTTTTTAGTTGGCATTTTTTTCACTTCAGGATATGTCATGTCAGTAAGTATAACTGTTTTTTTTGTTTGTTTCTTCTGGGGGACTTTAAATTGGACACCCTCCACTAGCCCACAGAAGCAGTCAGATGAATGTGCTCAAGGATGGTCCCTCCAGCTTTATTTGTAATAAATTTGGAATTTATTACAAATCTGTAGTTTGGAAACAACCCATGTGTTTATTGACAGGAGACTGGATTAACAAATTAAGCCACCTGCCTATCAGAAAGAGGTAAATCTAAATGTACTGAGACAGAAAGATGGCTATGATTTTTAATTGAAAAGAGCAAATGCCCCAGATTTTTTTCCTTTAATGAATATGTGTGTGTGCGTACACAGATAGCTGTATCTATCTATATATCCATATAAAAAGTATGGCAGAGAGGCAAAATCGTATAATGGTTAAGAGCCTAGACTCTGGAGCTCGACACCTGAGTTGGAATCCTGATTCAGACACTTAAAAGCTGTGTGACCTTAGGCCAGTTATTAACCTCTCTGGGTCTCAGTTTCCTTATACGAAAAAGGTGGGGGAGTATATCCAATCTTACTGTGTTGATATAAGGACTGAAAGTGTTAACATATGTGAGGACTTAGAAGTCCAGCACATAATAAGGTCTGCATTTGTTGTTATTATTATTGTTATTGTTGTTATATACTCCAGACTGAAAGTTACCCCAGGGGAGTGGCTTTGGGGGTGGAGTAAAAGAACAATTACAGCGCTCTACTTGGTATACTTTACTTCTGTATTGTTTATGTTATTTTTTTCTTTTCTTTTTTTGAAAGGAGTAAGGAGTCATTGTACAATTTTAAACTAGTTTAAAAACATAAAGTCCACAGCTCCCTATGAACCACTTGAACTGCCCCTGGGATGTTTTTCCTCCAACTTGGCTCATAAAGCACTTTCTCAAATGCTGACTCACAACCAAAGCTCACAACTGAAGAGATTCATGAAATGCCTGTTCTTAAATGTCCCTATTTCCACTTTGCGCCCACAGAGTGGAGGGGCGGGGGACAGAGGGGGAAGAAGCCTCGAGAGACCGCTGCCTGGGCTGGGGCGCTGCAGGTGGAGAGCTGTGAGCTGTGAATCCCGCTGCAGCGTTAGAGCAGGAGCCTCACCCCCTTTTCCCTACATCTGAGAAGAGTTAGGACTCTTGGGTTCCCTCCTAAGAGGTCCCAATTTTTAGTTGAAAAAAATATCTTTTTTGCTCTTGCCGTTTGCATATGTGATAAGTTAGAAGTTCAAATAGCAGAGAAGGATATAGAAATAAAAGGAAAGCCGCCTTCACTCCACCCCTAAGCCCCCCAGAATACTTTCTGTGCATTTACACACACTTGTCTCTCCCCTTGACCCACCATTTCATCCTCAGGGCTCAGCACCGTGCCCTGCACAGAGCAGGTGTTCAGTTCAACCTGTTGAGTGACAATGGCTAAGTGAGCACGTGAATAATGGTGGGAACTTCCCCACTCTTCCATCTTTGTTTTTTTTAAATTAATTTTTATTGGAGTATAGTTGATTTACAATGTTGTGTTAGTTTCTGCTGTACAGCAAAGTGAATCAGTTACACATGTACATATATCCACTCTTTTTTATTCTATTCCCATATAGGTCATTACAGAGTATTGAGTAGAGTTTCCTGTGCTAGACAGCAGGTTCTTATTACCCACTCTTCCATCTTTGGTTTCAGCGGGTTGATTTTGACCATGGAGTTCAAATGGTACCAGTGGTCGGTCCTGATGTCTAAGAATCATGGGTACAAAGCTCTCCATGTGGAATCCTCCTAGAGGGAAGATGCTCTGGTCCATGTTAGCATTTAAATCTCTGTCCATGTAGCTCATGCTGGCCAGTTAGGACACTGGGCTCTGAGGAGACGGTGGCTGAGGGGACTAAAAGAGCAGAAGGCTAGGTGTGGGGTGTATGAGAAAGGAAGAGGCCATTGGCAGCTCCTGGAAGATGTGCTTCCTTCTCTCTGCCTATCTATCTATTGCCCCTGTTATCTGTAAATAGTTATCAATGCTATCAGTGAAGAGTTATTGATTATATGAAGTCTGTGGAGACAGCCCAGAGATCTCAGAACTCTGCCCACTATGAAGTTCTGGCAGGTGGGCCTTGAATGCCAAACTAACTTGATGTCCAAAAGAATAAGCACTGAGAAGTTGGGGGTAGCACAGCACACAATCGACACCAAACCAAATGGACAGACCCTTCTTAAAGCAATCTCGCCTTATGTATCACATGTTACAACACACATATTCTTTCACCCAACAAGTTCACCTCTAGGAACTTCAGTTTTTTTTGTTTTGTTTTTGGTTTTTTTTGCGGTACGCGGGCCTCTCACTGATGTGGCCTCTCCCGCCACGGAGCACAGGCTCTGGACGCGCAGGCCCAGCGGCCATAGCTCACGGGCCCAGCCGCTCCGCGGCATGTGGGATCCTCCCGGACCGGGGCATGAACCCACGTCCCCTGCATTGGCAGGCGGACTCTCAACCACTGTGCCACCAGGGAAGCCCGGAACTTCAGTTTTTTGTGTTTTTTTTTTGCAAAGTTGTCCAAACAAGAATGTTCACTAAACCTCACTTACGAACTATCAGAAAATGGGGAACAGCGTAAATATCCCTGGGGATGTGACCAAATAAGGAAATCGTGGTCCATCCAAGCAACGGAACACCATGCAGCCATAAAAAAAGATGATGAAAACCTCTGTTGACATGGGAACATCTCAGCAACCTATTTTTATTGGGGAAGAAACAGATTACAAAATAGCATAAACAGTATGATCTCATTTATTTAAAATAGCATACAAGTGTGGGTGTGTCTACGCATCAAGGGAAGTCTGGCAGGGTGGTCTCCAAAACCAGAGGTCATAAACTTAAATGCATTGGCCCCAGTAACATGTGCCCAGGAGGGGCCAGGGTCCCTGAAGAGTTTGTGTCCCATCTAAAGACGTTTCTGACACTCATCTCCAGCTTTTTGCTGCCACATGGGACTTGGTATTGTTAGATCTTTCTTTTTCTTTCCAGTTTTTTCAATAAAAACTGGAAACCTGGACTTCAATATGAAAGTGCCTAATTTTTGTTTGTTTGTTTGCGGTACGCGGGCCTCTCACTGTTGTGGCCTCTCCCGTTGCGGAGCACAGGCTCTGGACGCACGGGCCCAGCCGCTCCGCAGTATGTGGGATCCTCCCGGACCGGGGCACGAACCCGCGTCCCCTGCATCGGCAGGCGGACGCTCAACCACTGCGCCACCAGGGAAGCCCAAAGTGCCTGATTTTTAAGCGTGTGGCGGAAGACATGCAAGTCAAATAAAGCTAAATGGCAGGCCAATTACAGCCAGGAAACTACCAGGTTTCGACTTCTGCCTAGACGCTAAGACATTCTTCGACAGAGACAGCTGGCATGTAAGCCCACCTCATTTTCACCTTCAGAAGCCATCTCTGTGCCTTGGTTTCCCCATCTATAAGGTGAGGGAGTTGCGTCAGGTGGTTTCTAAAGTCCTGTCTATTTCTGGCTGTGTTTTTAGAACAGTGATCTCTTTGGGTCATACTTTTGAGATCAAAGCAATGATTTCTCTCTGAAGTCGGGGGGCGGGGGCGGCGAATAGAGGGGTATGAAGTCAGCCAATTTTATGTCTCATTTCTGGGGGGGTGTCCCCAATTCCCTGAGCCTCTCCCAAATTCATTCATTCATTTACTCATTCATCCATCCATTCATTCAGTAGTTAGTGAATGCCCATTCTGCACTGGTCACCATGCCAGGTGCTGGGATACAGTGATGGACAAAAAGCCAGGACTGGGGCCCTCACGGGACCTGGAGGCTAGTGTCCCCCAGGTTGGGGAGTCCTGTCCTGGAGGTTCCCCCAGCCCCGGCGCAGTGGCTTAAGAAGGCTGTTGGGGGCGGGGGCAGGATTAGCAACTGCTTTGTACAAAAAGCTCAGAAAAGTCCCCTAAGAGTTGCCACCATACTCTGAATATGGGCCCGTGGACTGAAATTTACACCAAATAAGAACAACACATATCCTGCACTATCATTTACCCTTTTCTGAATGGCAGTGATATGCCTTATACTGCTCAGAAGGTAGAGGGACATGCCTAAGGTCACATAACTGGGAAATGGCCGATCAGGACCGGATCTGAAAGTCAGCCTGACTCCAAAGTTCATGTCACCGTCCATCAAGCTGTCCTACCTCGGCATAAAATCTGGGTGAATTAGATAAACAGTTACCAGCAGTTAAATCTTCTGAGTCAAGAATGAGGCCCCATGGTGTGCCAACAGGCTGAAACATTATAAATCTGGGGTGTCTTTGAAAACACTACCTCTTCTTAAATCTATCCCGTGGCCCTTGACACATTCCCACCCTCTGAAGACCCCTCCAAACTCACTTTGTCTAAGTTTCCCCACCATCAATATGTTAGCATCCTACAGTATTTATTAAGTACCATGCACCAGATCCAAGTACAGCCAGGCAGGCAGAGAAGCTCTTCAAACTCTTAGTGACACTGCTATGACTTGCAGCCTTTCCCTGAAGTTGGAATGGGCATGTCAGCAGTCATCTCACTCATGCACTCCAACAATGGCTAGAGATGCGGTCCATGAAGGATATTCCAGAAAAAGATAACACAGATTTAGCTGGGGATGGTAACAGCCTGCTCCACAGACAAGCCAATAACCACACTATGGATGGTGGCCAGGGACGTAAATGAGAAAAGGGAACAAGCAACAGAGTTTATCTAGAAACTACAAGATCTTGTACTCTTTTAGACAACCTTTATAATAAAAGAATGTTTACCTACACTTTTGATATCAAAGTTCCACTTGTGGGCATTCTTAAGAAAATCACCTGTGGTGTATCCAGAGTTACACCCAAGGATGTTCTGCATCACACTGGAAACTGTCTAAATGTCCAATAATAGCTGCCTGAGAAGGTAAATCGTGGAAGACCTAAACAGAAATACTAAGCAACCTCTAAGAAGCATGTTGTAGGGCTCCCCTGGTGGCGCAGTGGTTGAGAGTCCGCCTGCCGATGCAGGGGACACGGGTTCGTGCCCCAGTCCAGGAAGATCCCACATGCCCGGAGCGGCTGGGCCCGTGAGCCTGTGCTCTGCAACGGGAGAGGCCACAACAGTGAGAGGCCCGCATACAGCCAAAAAAAAAAAAAAAAAAAAAAGAAGCGTGTCATAGAAAATACTATAAAGCATGGAGAAATGTCCATGATATAATGACAAAGTCAAATTACAGAGAATGCATTTAGAGGGATTCTACTTGTTAAAGTACCTCTCAGTGCTTTTTTTTTAAATGGAAAGAAACCTCTCAAAATGTTAACAATGGGTAGTGAGATAAAAACAATCGATTAAATCTTTCTTTTTTTCAGTATTTTCCAAGTATTTGATAACGTGCTTGTAATATTTTTTGTAATCAAGAAAAAGCTATTTTTTCTTAAAAAAAGGAATATTACATTATTATTTTATTATTATTATTAAGTTTCCCAAAACAATTTAATTCCATCTTGCCCAAGTCCATGGCCTGTGGGGCAAAAGTTCAAAGATGGCAACACCCTGTGGGGCAGCCAATTTTCTCTCCACAGGGCAGGGAAAGGAGCTTTCTCTCTTCCTGGGTATCCAGCAGTACTAAAAGGACACATCTCACTGATGTGGCCTAAAACAGAGATCCCTCACCCAACTGCAGGGCACCAGTTTAAAGCAGGAAGGAGGGAGGGGAGACAATACGGAATTGAATGGAAATCCAGCCAGTATCCACAAACTTCTGAGGGCACTGAGGGCTGGGCAGAGCTGGCACAGGGGCCAGAATCTCTCAGACCTTGGTGGGAGGTCTCCTCCAGTGAGAGTAGGCTGGAGTGGGGGTCAGAGCCGGGGTCTCCCGCTCCTGAGGTCTAGGAGCATCTGAGGCCAGGTTCTGGGACTTACTCATCTCTGCATCCCTGCATCCTGGTGCCTAGCCCTGAGCTGGTGCTCAATTCATATTTGCAAATGCATGAGGATGAGTAGTTCATTGCATCACATCTAATTCTCCTCTTATAAAGCACCTCTTCATGTACTGTCAGCACTTGTGAATCCCTTGACAACAAAACTCAACGTCCCTACCATGGCCTGATCTGGCCCCTGCCTGCCCTCTGTCTTCCTCTCCCCCAAGTTCACGTGGTCTTAGCCCACTGCTCGTTTTCCTCCTCCTCAAGCACACGGTGCAAAGTCTCACCTCCCCAGAACACCTTTCTTCCAGGTACTCACGTGGTTGGCTCCTTTTCGTCACTCACAGCATTGGTTCCTTGGTTCCTCCTCTAAGTGACCATCTCCAACCAGTGCAGGTAAGGAGCGCTCCAGGCTCTCGCTATGAAAGGCAGACCTCGGAGATGTTTGCATTTTTTACAAATCGAAGGTTTGTGGCAACCCTGTGTCGAGCAAGTCTATTGATGCCATCTTTCTTTCCAACAGCATTTGCTCACTTCGTGTCTCTGTGTCACATTGGGATAATTCTCACAATATTTCAAATCTTTCGTCATTATTATATTTGTTACGGTGATCTGTGATCTTTGATGTGATTGTTGCAAAAAGATTATGACTTATGGAAGGTTTAGATGATGGTTAGCATTTTTTAGCAATAAAGTATTTTTTAATGGAGGTGTGTACATTGTTTTTAAAGACGTAATACTACTGCACACTTAATAGACTACAGTATCATGTAAACATAACTTTTATATGCACTGGGAAACCAAAACATTTGTGACTCACCATATTGCAGTGGTCTGAACCAAACCCACAGTGTCTCCGAGGTGTGCCTGGACGTTATCTTCATGTGTTACCTTTAGAGCCCTGAACACTTTCTGAAATTCTGTGTTAGACTGCATAATCCAAAGATGGCCACGACAATATCTTCTCTCCCATTGGCTATTCTAGAACCTTGCCACTCCCCCATGGGGTAGTGTCTAATTCCACTCCCCTTAAATCTGGGCTGAACCAAAGTGATTTCTGAAGCTGGGTCAAAAAAGGCAAAGCAGCTTCCATCTGACCCTCCGAGACACTTGCCTTCGGAGCTCTAAGATACCAGGTCAGAATCCATCTACTGTGAGGCTGCCATGCTGTGGGGAAGCCCAAGCCACAAGAGGAGACTGAGTGTAGATGCTCTGACTGGCAGTCCCAGCTGGCACCCAGCATCAACAGCCAGGCCTATAAATGAAGATCCCATCACCGTGACTCCAGCCCCCAGTCAGCCTGGAACTGAGACAAGTCACCCTGCTATGCTTTGTCTGAATTTCTAACCCACAGAATGTATGAGCCTAATTGAATAGTTGTTTTAAGCCACTAAGTTTTGGAGTAATTGGTTACACAGCAGCTGTAACCAGAACAATCTTTACTGATTTATCATCTGTCTCTTCCCACTAAAATGTAGGCTCCATGAGAGCAGGGGCTTCTATGTCTTGGTCCTTCCTGTGTCCACCATGCCCTGCACACAGTAGGAACTCAATAATTAATAGGAGAAAAAGTGAAAGAAGCCGAATTTAGGAAACACTAACGCTCACCGTGCACAGTTTCTGAATGATTCATGTATTCATCATAGTTATTTTGTATCTACTATGTGACAAGCAAGTTGCCATGGGCTAGGGACAGTGTGGGGGCAGCTCACTGTTACCATGAAATCCTGTCACACACAGTGATGACCAGAAGGGCGACAGAAGCCCCCACTCCACTCCTCCCACCCCCAATGTAGGTCTGAAAAGCTGACTTTTCAAAACCCAGAGGTGCGGTTGCCAAATCCACGCAGCCCGTATCTGCGGGTGTATTTAATTCTTCCCAGGTGGGGCTGTTTTTACATCCACAGCTCAGTCACTTGAGTCCTGGCCTCTCAGTAGGCAAGAGTGTGACTCCAGACAGCGACCATGTGGCAGGAAGGCTGCCACCGTCCTGCACATCTGGCCGCTTCCTGGGGGGGCAGCGGTGGGGGTTTCCTCCCCAACAGCTGTCTCTTCCTCCGCTCACTCCTTTCCTTCCTTGCCTAGGCTTTCAAGCTCTAAAAGTAATCCTGGCAGGGGTGCAGCAGTCTGGGAGGGAGGCCTGAGGGATGCGCCTCCAGGTTTAACCACTTAATCCCCCAAATACCTTCCAAGAACCAGTTAGCATGTCTGGCGGGCAGGCCAGACCGTCATTAACTCATTAAAGCAGGCTCCTGCTGGCCCATTATCTTCCTTGCTACTGACTACGTTGCCTCTTGGGTGCGCAGAGTACCCCTTTCTCCCCTCTCCTTAGTCCTAAGGCAAGGTTCTGCCCACCCCAGCCCGAATCCTCCTCCTTCTCTTTCCCTCCCCCCCCACCCCCACCCAAGGCAAGTGACACTTCTCCCTCCCACGCTTCCACCAGCCAGAGCTCACCATAAAGCATCTTTTGTTCCCTCTCCTGTATCTTGGAGCAGTGACTGGTTAAATCACACTCATTCTCCGCCAGGCCTCCCCAGCCTCCAAGGAGCTTCCCCCGAGGCTCCCTCAGAAAGGGAATCTCTCTAGTGCAGGAATTCGAGGCTCACCACCCCTTCTGCTTGCCGCCCTGGTATCATCTCCTCCCCCGCATCCCTCAAGTCATCCGACGGGCTGTGTGCTGCAGGCCTTCAAAGGCAGAGACTCCAATGCCAGTTCTGACTTTGCCATTGATCGATCCATTGGGACAACTCAGGTGGACTCTCTCTGCCTCAGTTTCCCCTTTGAATGGCATTAACCATTTCATAGCATCCTCTGACAACTGAACTAAGTGCCAGGCACTGCACTGGGCACGTGAAATAGATGCTCTCCTATCAACCTCCCAACAATCCTGATAGAGATACAGCTCCGGTTTACAGATAAAGGCTCAGAGAGGTTACGGTTCTTACCCAAAGTCACACTGCCAGACAGTTCTTGGGCTGGGACTTAAATCCAGTTTCATCTGATCCCTAAACCCATGCTCTTAACCCCTATACTATCCTGGCCCAGGTGGCCTTGATTCCCCAAAATGGCAAGTAAGAATAGTGTGGAATCACCAGCAATGACAATGGCAAAGTGTTGTCTGCTTTCGGAAAGAAAGATATTAAATGCACAATCATAGTCATGATAGCTCACGTTTATATTCCCTTCTTATGTGCCAGGCACTGTTCTAGAGCTCTCTGTAAATGACTTCATTTTACCCTCTTGACAATAGCTGTGCATTTAAGTACTATTATTGTCCCCATTTTACATATGGGAAAACTGAGTCTCAGAGGAGAGGCTGGATTTTTGTTTGTTTGTTTAATGATGACTTCTAAGAAAACTATTGCTGGCTCACAGTAGAGGCTCAAAACAAGCTTGTTGAAACTGCTGTCATGCATATAGCTAAGCTCACCTTTAACCTAAGAGAATGGTCTGCTCTAGATGGCTGATTCAGGCCTCCCTGAAACCAATAAGGCACCCTGTGAGCATTCCCATTTCTCTTCTGGGGTAGGAAATGTGGAGAGGACCACACACAACTCAACAAACTGTCTTTCTCCAGGGGATTTCCTTTCACGTCTTGCTAACTTACCGAAGGCTGGGGAAAGATGGGTTTCCCCCGGTTAAGCCCAAAGCACAAGAAAGCCCCAAGGTGGAGGTAGCAGCGAGAGAAGCCAAGTCCTTGTGATAGGGGCCGAGCCTGGGAGACCCAGCCAGGCGAACCCCGGGATGGTAGTGGTACACATTCTATTCAATACCATTCTACCGGCGATCCGAGGGAGTGAGGTGCAGCGCGGCAGGAAAGCCGTGCCGGGCATCCTGGGGTCAGGGCACCCGAGGCGGGAGGACCCTAGAGGGTGTGCCTGCTGGGGACGCCCGGACGGGACACAGCAGGATGGAGGAGAACCCAGGGGTAGGCTGAGGAGGTGGCCTGGAGTCGGGACGTAGCACGGGGCTCTGGGGCTGAAGCAGAGTCAGGAAGGGGAAATAAACTCTGCGACGACAATTATCCGCTGACGCCGCACCGGCGAAAACTCCTTCCCGTCCCCCTTCCTTGTCGCGTGGGTCCTTCCTCGCGCCCGAGCTCAGAGAGACGCGCTGCGTTCGCCCCGCGCGCCCTCGCGGAGGTTTCGGGCCACCTCCAGGGCGGCAGCCTACTCCTGAGGGCCCCGGGAGCACCCCCGGCCCCGACGCGCGCCAGTCGGGCTCTGGTGGGCGCTCTCCGCCCCCTAGGTGGGACGCCCAGCATCCTGCACCGTCTAGTCCCGAGAAGGCAGCGCCTCCCCAGCCTCGCCTGGTCTCCAAGACTGGAGGAAGCGGTGTCCTAGCCCTCCTCCCCATTTCTACTGGATTCCCCTCGCTTCCCATCTTTCTAATCCACGTTCCCACTATCTTGTTCTCCAGGAACTCTCTCTTTCTCCAGCTCCCCCGCCTTTCTTTCCTCGTCTCGCCGCCCGTTTTTTCCTTGCCTCCTTTCCCACCTTCATTCCGCCTTTCCCTAAATTACACACTTTGGGCTTCGCGTCTCTTGCTTGGCTCCCTTTTTCTGCCCCACCTCCCCGTGCCCCATCCAAAATTCTGTTCCTGCCTCTAGGATTCGGCGGCCCCAGCCTGGGCTTCTGCGGTCGAGGGCAGCCCCGGGCCTCTCCTCCGGGAGGAGGAGAATCGGATGTGACCTCCAAGCCGGGCAGAGAGCGTCCCGAAGCGCGCATCTCTCTTCGCCAGCGCCCGGGCTGCGCCGGCCCACGAGACATCTGTCGCCCGCGCTCCCGGCTCACACCCCGCGCACCCCCGCATCTCCCCGGGCGCTGCCACCCCCCACGCTCCGGCTGCCGCCTCTCCCTGCGGGCGCCGCGCCAGCTTCCCAGGGTGTTGGCGCACCGCGGGGCTCAGCCGCGACCCGAGAGCTCGGTTTCTGTGGGCCATGGCATCCCGAGGCTGGCTTTCTCACCTTCGACCTTCACCTTCCGGCCCTAGACCCACCTTTGGTAAGCTCAGCCTGATTCTCTCCACTCGCACTCACTGCAGCTCTCCTCTCTATTCCAGAATCTGAAAAGACGATCCTTACACGTTTGCTCCCCTAAAGCGCCTAGCACAGTGCCAGGCGCACAGCTGGTGATCAGTAATTCCCCAATCCCAAGGGCCTAGCGCACAGTAGGTGCTCAGTACCTTTCTCCTACTGGTACCAGACACACTAGCTCCATACTCACTCCCCACCCCCGCCGTGCAGTGCCTAGCATACTGCAGGCTCTCAAACACCTCCTCCCCTCAACAAGGCCTAGCACCCAGATAGAGCTCAGCTGATGCTCTTTCATTAAGGCTTCCCCTTGGAGTTTCCCTGAGAGCCTCCGATCCCAGCTCACTTGGGGGCATCTCCTTCATCTCAGTTCCTCCGTTTGGTGAAGAGGAGGCCAAGCTCCTCAAACGGGACACCTCGCTGGAGGGGAGAAGAAGTTGCCAGAGCGGAGGAAAACTGCAAAGTTTTAGGTAGGGAGAAAGACGGAGCCGGCCAGGAACCAGGAGGGGGAGGAAGTCGCGAGAAGTGCTCGGGGCGCCGGGAGACGGGCAACAGAAACTGGAGAAGTGACACTTAAGGAGAAGGGGGTCTGGAGCGGCGGTGATGGAAACGGTGGCGACTCTGGAGTGGCAGGCGTCTGAAAGAGGACTGAGGGCTCGTCTTGAAACCGCGATAGATTATAATTCTTTGGCTTGGCCTATAACTGTTCTCAGAGCAAGCCCAGTTTTTACTTGCACTGTGTGTTTGCTTGAGCCGCTGGTGGGGCTTACGGAGGCTAAAGTCCTCCCAAAGCCACCCCGATGGAGAGAGTGGCAAGATGCGCTTAAGGACTCGGAGAGAAGGGGCAGAAACGGTGGAGCCGGTACTTGGAAGGAGAGACGGGGACTGCCTAGGAGGGGGACCGAGATCCTTGCGGAGGAAGAAGGAGATGGGAAGAGAAGAACGCCAAACTTGAGGCTCTCCCGCTCCCAAGCCAGCCGCAAGTCTCCAGTCCCCAGACACCGCGCGCTGGCGCTCGCTCGCTAGCGTACCTGTTGCTCGCTCCGGCTGGGTCTCGGCTTCGGCCCCACCAAGAAGCCCCGCGTTCCTACAAGTTCCGCCTGCCGAGCAGCCAGGCCGCCAGCGCCGCCACCTGCGCGGCCGCACACAGCCAGGGCCAGTAGGTGGGGAGCGCGCTGGGCGCCGGCGCCCTCCGGCTCCGCGCGCGGCGCCGCCACATGGTGCGCTGGTGCAGCTCGTCGCCGAGCGCCTTGAGCCGGGCGGCCGTGAGCTGCGCGGCGGACGAGCGCAGACCCAGGCGGCCCGCGCTGCAGGCGCACACCGCCGGCGGGCCGCGGCCGCGGTGCAGGGGGCACGGGCACATGACCGCTCGCCTCTCTCCCTCCCCGCGTCGGGCCGCCCCTCGCCTCCTCTGCCTCGGCCTCTGCGCCTGCCTCCGCCGCGCTCCAGTCGCCGGGGGCCTCCCCTGGACACCAAGTTTCTCCTTGTGTTGTGCGTTTGTTGTGCTGACGGCGCTATTATTAATTAAAGTGTCACATGGTGGAGGGGGCGGGGAGGGCGCGGGGAGGGGGGTTACATCATCCGGCCCCGGGGGGGGGTGCAGGCAGAAGAAACCGAGAGGTAACTTTTAACCCTAGCGGCGCCGGCAGTGAGGGGGCGCGCGGGTTGGGAGAAGAGGAGCGCGGGGCGCTGGGACGCCTGAAGGCGACCGGCCGCTTGGGTCTCTGGCTTCAGGGGTCGCGGGAGACCCTCGCGGAGGCGTGGAGCGCCAGGGGAGGTTTTCTCCGTCTCTTTTTCCTGAATTCAGCTCCAATTCCGATTTGGCGAGGGGGGCAGGCTTATTTGCCGTTTTGGATGAAGCCGATATCGAATTCGGCTGCATTATTCAAAAAATGTTCCGAAGCTATTGTTTGGTTTGGGGGAGGTGGGTCGATTCAAAATCTCATGAGAGGGCCGGATTCAACCCAACTTGCCTACTTTCAGGTCTGACTCCGCACCTGTAGGCTGCGGATATGAGCACACCCGACGCACAACCCCACCCCCATCTGAGATAGGCCTCCAGACCCTTAAACGCCCACAGCGCCGCTAGAAACCTTGATGGAGGCGGGGAGAGGATTAGGGGGTCGGCCCTTAGTCTCGGCTGTTCCCGGCACACCGCGCCTCCGCCCGAAAGACCCTCACAAGGGGTTTTCCAGAAGGAAACTTATTTTTGTCTGCTTCCTTTGTCAAGATTACTTTCCTACAGGGGTTAGTTTCTAGCAGTGATCCCGATTTAACGCGCAATGGCGACGCTAAGGGGTCGGCGGGGTCGGGGATGGGGGCCGCCGGCAGGGAATTTTAGCTCCTTTTTTTTTTTTTCCAATCCGAGAACTGCCCCTATGACCCTCCAGACTAGGAAATCTGGAACTGTCCATGCTGGTGACGGTGCAGATGAGTGAAGGGACTCTCAGGATTCTTTGGAGGAGAATGAGACCTTCACCCATCTTGAATCCATGGGGATTCAGGAAACTGGGGGAGCCTGGAGGTGGCTCCAGGCCAGCCTTCTAGGTCCTGATGAGGCAGCTCGGATCCTCTTCTTCCCACCAGCAGGGTGTTGCCAAGGCCTGAGGAGTCCTTTGGTCACTTGGAAAAGATTCTTCAAGACTATGAACTTAGTTTGGGTCTGGATTTATCATGGAGAGATTTCCCCTTGACCTGCAGCACGGTCAGGGCTCAGACCCCAGCTGTGCTCTGTGATCTTGGTGGTTCTTCAGATCCACCCAACCCCAATTCTCCTATTTAATAATGGTCAACACTTACTGAGTGCCTTCTGTGTAGGTTACTGGGCTAAGGCCCCTGTCTACACTGCCTAAAGTGAGTTTCCACGTTCTAGGGTGGTAAGAGTGTGCTGTTACTATCCTGTTTTTACAGATGAGGAAACTGAGGCACAGGGAGGCAAGGTCTCTTGCCAGGAGATCACAGAGTTAATGAGGAATAAACCTGGATCTAAATTAGGGTAGTCTGCCGCAGGCTTTAAACTCTTAACCGTGGTTTTATACTGCCCCCTGTAATCTGGGAATAATAATACCTCCCTCCCAGGATCGGGGCAGAGATTAAATGAGAGAAATGTATGCCAAGCACCTGGCATGCAGCGGGCCCTGGATAAACCTTGGTTCCCTTTGCTTCTGGCCAGAAACCACTTCCCCATTCTCCTGGGACTCACCTCCTTAATCCCCCCTAGTCTTTGCAGAGGGGACCTGATCCGTTGCCCAGGGTAGTGTTCCAAGAATGAAGATACAGTGTCTATTTAAAAAGCCCTTTGGATTTAAATTGAACAGTTCCCTCTCCCCCACCCCCGTTTTAATCTGCACGCTTTTAACGGCTCACTTCATGGACATTAATTTTAATGGGACGATTATTACCCTGTTTGGAAGCCTGCCCCTCAAAATGCTGGGCTCGTGAGGTGCCGCTGGGTCGGGTCCTGGCAGCTTGGATGTTTTCTGTAGCAGAGAGAGTGCAGCCTTGGCCGTGGGCACTGGGGACATGTCCTTCAGCAGAGGAAGAACAGGGGGTGATGGAAAAGTGGGGGAGAAGATAAGACCTCCTTCTCTCCCGCCAATACTCTGCAGGTGACAGTCATTCCCTAAATTGGCTCACCTTAGAGTGGGCCCACCAAGTTCCTCATTCACTAACTGGGGAACTTGGCCTTGAGATGAGGCTTTTTGGAGCCTCCATTTCCTCAACTGTAAATTGGGAATAATAGTACCTACTTCAATAGTACCTACCTCATAAATAAGATCATACCAGGAAGCCCTGAGCACGGTGCCCAGCACACCCGTGAGCATTTAATAAATGTTGGCTACTGTTACTATTTTATAGTAGATCATGTGCTTGCTAAGCAGTGCGTTTTGAAGAATGTTGGAAGGCCCACACCCTCAAATATATATGGTTCCCCTATTGTGAAGTGGCGATTCTGTCACTGATGTTGAGTATTGTCTAGAAAAAGCAAATTCTTTGGGAGAGTGACATGTAACACTCTCCTAACGCTTTAGTAAAAATGCATTTTTGATTTTCACGTTTAATAAACGCTTACACGGTGCTCACTCTGTGCCAGGCACTGTTCTAAGTGCCTTAGATGTATCAACTCATTTAACGACCCTATGTAATAGGACACGTGTGATTATTAGTCCTTTATTTTGGATGAGCAAACTGAGGCAGAACATTTAAATAATTTTTTAAACATCTTTATTGGAGTATAATTGCTTTACAATGGTGTGTTAGTTTCTGCTTTATAACAAAGTGAATCAGTTACACATATACCTATGTTCCCATATCTCTTCCCTCTTGCGTCTCCCTCCCTCCCACCCTCCCTATCCCAGCATTTAAATAATTTGACCAAAGGTCATACAGCTGTCTGGCCCCAGAGTTAATGCTCTTTGGTATTATGTCACCACTGGGCACTTAGGAAGAGGGAGGGAGGGCAGCTGTTATGGGCTGAACTGCGTCCCCCTAAAATTCCTGTGCAGAAGTCCTAAGCCCCAGGACCTCAGAATGTGACTGTATTTGGAGACAAGGCCTTTAAAGAGGTAATTAAGTTAAAATGAGGTCATTAGAGCTGGGCCCCAATCCAATATGACTGGTCTTCTTATAAGAAGAGGGAGAGACACCACGGGTACATGGCGATGTGCAAGCCAAGAAGAGAGGCCTCAGATAAAACCCACCCTGCTGACACCTTGATCTTGGACTTCTGGCCTTCAGAGCTGTGAGAAAATAACTTTTGATGTTTAGGCCCCCCAGTCTGTAGTGCTTTGTTATGGCAGCCCTAATACAGAGGGAGTGAGAGGGAAAAAATGCCCTAAAAGGGAAGCTAGAAGCAGATATTCACCAGACTATGGCCACTTTTTTTTTCTTTTCTTTTTCCTCGCCATCCCCCATTATTTTTTCTCTTTTAGGTTGCTTTATTTGCTTTTAGGCCTTACTGATTCTGAAACTGTGCACCTCAGATTGGGACTTGAACCCACGTGCCAGGACTCAAACCCGGCCAAAACCCACGGTTTTCCAACTGAGATCACACACCTGGTTTCAGGACTTAATGAAGCTCATGTTCTTGATGTCTCATCGCAGAAAGAATTCAGTGAGAAACAAAGTGATAGGTAAGAAGTGGATTTATTTAGAGAGAAACACACTCCCCAGGCAGAGTGTGGGCCATCTCAGAAGGTGAGAAAGGCCTATGGCCACTTTTACTGCCGAGCACGTGCCTGGCTATTTTTCTAGGACTGTTCATCTGTTTCCCTTCCTCCTCCTTCATGTCCTGTTGGAGATCTTTAAGGGAGGAGGAGTTGAAGGGGATTATTTTGAGAAATAGTTCATGAAATCCAGTTGATACATTTATTCAGAGAAAACTTTCCATACCAATTGCAAGGATGTGCAGCCTCTCTCTTATAAAGAAATGAGATAGATTTTTCTAGTCCATGAAGACTTCCTGTGGTACCCCAGTGCTTAAAACTGGGCTTAACCCACGGCAAGTGTTCGGTAAACGTTTGTCAAAAGGAAGAAAGAAAGAAAACAAGGAAGAAAGGAAGGGAGGAAGAAAGAAAGAGGGAGGGAAGAAAAGAAGGAAAGAATGAGTGAATGGTAAGCATCCTGATTTGTCTTTCCCACTTTCAGACATGCATGGTGACGTACATAGAATTGTTATTATCAATAACATTAAAAAAAATTTTGCCGCAAATCATTCCTTTACCTCTACAGAAATCAAAACTCAAGTGTTTCTAGCAGGAAGTGTATGTGTATTGGGGGGGTGGGTAGTATTTCTTTTCTTTAATTAAATCAATAATAACCTATCCTGGTGTTGGAGACCAACTGAGCCTTACCTTACGGTGTTTTAATTCATGTGGCTTCGTGAAGTGATAAATGAATGAACAGCTGTTGCCTCCTCCAAACAGCTGTGTTTCCTGAAGCCATGTATTAATGCCAGGGCCAGATTTGATGCCAGGTGTTAGCCTGGTGAACAACAGAGTTCTTGAATCTAAATCAGAGTTATAGCACAGTGGTTTGACACTCTGTGCCAGAGAAACCTGGGTTTGAACTCTAGCCCCATCATGCAATGTTGGGCCCTGCCTTGGGCATAATTTTCATCTCTCTGAGCCCCCACTTTCCCATCTGTAAAATGGGAATAATAATCAAAACACCTACCTCACTGGGTTGTTGTGAGGATTAAAAGAAAGAATGTTATCAAGCGTTCAGCGTAGTGCTTGGCACTCAATAAATATGTGTTATGGCCCTTGCTGATGTATCAGGATTATTAAGCATCCACTTAAGAAACAGAACAGGGACCATGACCCAAACCCACTGGGAAAACAAGAGGATTAATATTTCAGTGAGTCCAATATTCAATTACATCACAGTTATTCCTAGGAAAGTCCCTTGCATTCAATAGAGCCAGAGCAGCACGGTGCTCATCTCTCACATTTATCCTATTTAACCTTCTGATACCTGGAAAGATGGGGTAATTCCTCTAGGGCTCTCCTAATTATTCATTTGCTACTTCTCCCTTAAGGATATTTTTGTTGTAAGTAAAGAGAAAACAGCAGACGAATGTCCACAGCAGGAGAGAAAAGATTAACCAGCCCATGATTATAGTCTCATCAATACTTTAAGTGTAAAGGGTAAAGCTCACTTAAATAAAACCTAATTCCTTGATTACTGGAGTCACAGGAGATAGGGCTGATTAAACTCGTACTCCCATGGGGCTTCCCTAGTGGTGCAGTAGTTAAGAATCTGCCTGCCAATGCAGGGGACATGGGCTCGAGCCCTGGTCCAGGAAGATCCCACATGCGGCAGAGCAACTAAGTCCGTGTGCCACGACTGCTGAGCCTGCGCTCTAGAGCCCATGAGCCACAACTATTGAGCCCGCGGGCCACAGCTACTGAAGCCCACATGCCTAGAACCTGTGCTCCGCAACAAAGAGAAGCCACCGCAATGAGAAGCCCGTGCACCGCAACAAAGAGTAGCCCCCGCTCGCCTCAACTAGAGAAAGCCCACACGCAGCAACGAAGACCCAACGCAGGCAAAAAACAAATAAAATATAAATTTAAACTTGTACTCCTGCTGTGAAAATTCAGACATATCGTCCTTTGCTCAGGCAATAATCACTTTATTGTAGGCAACTGAGCTTACTTTAAACAAGTGAATCACTAGACTTGAAATTATACTGATGAGAGGATAAATACTAGAGAACAATTTGGCAGACCTGGAAAAATTGGAAATTCACATGCCCTATGACCTGCTGATTACATTTCTAGCTATTTACTCTAGATCAGTGGTTCTCAACTAAGGACAGTTTTGCTCCCCAGGAGATATTTGGCAAAGTCTGGAGATGTTTTCTGGTTGTCAAAACTGAAGGGTGCTACTAGCATCTAATGGGTAGAAGCTTGGGATTCTACTTAACAGCCTACAATGCACAGACAGCAAAGAATTATTTAGCCCGAAACGTCAATAGTGCCAAGTGTGGGAAACCCTGTCCTAGATATAGCAGGTGGTATACATTTGGTAGAGGCTTAAATCATAAGAGTTTTTACTATTTACTTGACAATGAGTCCAGAGCAGAAATTGGCAAACTATGGTATGTGAGCCAATCGGTCTGCTGCCTGTTTTTGTAATAATTTTATTGGAATACAGTCATGCTCATTCATTTACATATTATTTCTGGCTGCATTTCTGCTGCAACAGCAGAGCTGAATAGTTGCAACAGAAATCATATGGCCTGCAAATGGTAAAATATTATTATCTTGCCCTTTATAGAAAATGTATGTCAACCCCTGGTGTGGAGGAAGACAAGCTCAGGGTTAGGTTTGTGGTACAATTATTTCATTAAGAATCAGGCTATGTCTTTGCTTCTGCTCCACAGTCCTCAGTATTTTGGTTTTGGTCCTCAGGCTTATTGCCTCATGGCTGCAAGATGGCTGCCACATCTCCAGATATCACATGTGTACTGGGTTGAATAGTGTCCTCCAAAGTTTGTCTCCATCTGGAAGCTGTGAATGTGACCTTATTTGAAGATAGAGTCTTTGCACATGTAAACAAGTTAAGACAAGGTCATACAGGATTAGGGTGTGTCCAAATCCAATGACTGATGTCCTCGTAAGAGGAGGAAAATTTGGACACAGACATAAACAGAGGGAAAATGACTAAGGTACAGAGCTGTCTGTCATGCGGACCACATCATAGTTCAACTTCTCCCTGTGCCCAGTCCTGCTTCTTTCTCCTCCCTTCCCTAGGTGGCAATCCCAGGGGTGTCCTTAACAACCCCCTGTATGCTAATCTCCATCTCAGATTGGCTTCCTGGGAAACCCTACAATAACCATGTTAAATCTTCCACCTTTGTTGAAATGAAAGCCCTGACACATAGTAAAGACAGCTATACTATGGATGGATGGCTGAATGGGTAAACAAAATGTGCTCTATCCATACAAAGAACTATTATTCAGCCTTGAAGAGGAAGGAAATTCTGATACATGCTGCAAAGTGAATGAGTCTTGAAAACATGCTAAGTGAAATAAGCCAGACACAAAAGGACAAGTACTGTATGATTCCACTTATATGAGGTTTCTAGAGTAGTCAGACCCACAGAGGCAGACAGTAGAATGGTGGTTGCCAGGGGCTGGGGGGAGGGGAGATGGGTATTTAGTGTTTCATGGATACAGAGTTTCATTTGGGGATGATGAAAAAGTTCTGAAGATGCATGGTGGTCATGGTTACAACAGTGTGAATGTACTTAATGCCACTAAATTGTACACTTAAAAATGGTTAAGATGGGGGAATTCCCTGGCGGTCCAGTGGTTAGGACTCGGCACTCTCACTGCTGGGGTCTGAGGTCCCCAGTCAGGAAATTAAGATCCTGCAAGCCATGTGGCTCAGCCAAAAAAAAATGGTTAAGATGGTAAATTTTATGTCTCATATATATATATATATTTTTTTGCCTGTTTTGGGTCTTCGTTGCTGCGCGCAGGCTTTATCTACTTGCGGCGAGCGGGGGCTACTCTTCGTTGCGGTGCGTGGGCTTCTCATTGCGGTGGCTTCTCTTGTTGTGGAGCATGGGCTCTAGGCGCACGGACTTCAGTAGTTGCAGCATGCAGGCTCAGTAGTTGTGGCGCCCAGGCTTAGATGTTCCTCGGCATGTGGGATCTTCCCGGACCAGGGATCGAACCTGTGTCCCCTACAATGGCAGGCGGATTCTTAACCACTGCGCCACCAGGGAAGTCCCAATGTTATATATATTTTAGCACAGTAAAAAAAAAATCAAATCAACAGCAACAAAACACCCTCATACAATCATGATTCCAAATCTAAAAACCTTTTATCGTTCTTAATCTTTTCCTTTGCTTATCCCCACGGCTTTTAGATCCATAGAATCTCAGATTTGGAAAGTTCCCAGAAATCATCTCGAAGTGTGTGTCCCTGGACCAGCAGCAATAGGATCGTCTGAAAATTTACTGGCAGTGCAAATTCTCCAGGTTTAACTAGACCAGTCAGTCAGGCACTGTGGCGTAGGGTCCCACCCCCTGTGTTTCTGATGCTCGTTAAAGTGTGAAAACTGATGGCCTAGGTTATTTTTTATATTTTGCTGATGAGGAAAGTGGGAATGATAGAGGTCAGGTGACTTGCCCAAGATCACAGAGCTAGCTCCTGGATGTGTTAGAACAGCAGCCAACGTCTTTGGGCTTCTTCTTTCCTCAACACTCTGCCTACCAGTTGTCCCCAGATTCCATACTAGATGGAGTCAGGGATTGTAGTACATGTGTTAAGTTAATTCTCTTTCCTTTATGCCACCTGATGTTCCAGGAATGCTTATCCCCAACTGCAGTAGAAGAAAGTGAGCCCAACAGAGAAAAAGAGGGAGAGAGAAGGAGGAAGAAAGAGAGAGAGAAGGAGGAAGGTGGGGGAGGAAGGCGGGGGAGTAAGAGAGATCAGAAGCCTGAGTTTACTTTACCCTTGAACTTCCCAGAGCAAAAATAGATTCTCTTTTTAGCTAAAGTCATTTTAAGTTGGGTTTCTGTTTCTGTCAACCTAAGAATCTTCCAGTATGATGAAAAGGAGTGATAAGAGGGGATATCTTTGCCTTGTTCCTAATCTTAGTTGGAAAGCTTCTAGTTTCTCACCATTAAGTATGATGTTAGCTATAGGTTCTTTTGGTAGATATTCTTTATCAACTTGAGGAAGTTCCCCTCTTTTCTTATTTTACTGAGAGGTTTTATCATGAATGGGTGCTGGATTTTGTCGAATGCCTTTTCTGCATCTATTGACATAATCATTAGATTTTTCTTTCTTAGCCTGCTGATGTGATGAATTGCCTTAATTGACTTTTGAGTATTGAACCAGCCTTGCATAGCTGGGCTAAATCCTACTTGGTCATTCTTTTGGGTTCCTGGATCCAGTTCTAACATTGGTGGGGAGGGTTCCCCCCACCAACAAGCAATTATCCAGACACCAGCAGGGTGTCCTGCGATTCAAGTCAACTCTCATGCTCTCTACCTGGAGAAAGCATCAGAGTCTACAGGTTAAGGGTTCAGTCCTACAAGGCTGCCCCCCACCTTAGTTCAGATGCCAGTCGAAAGCCTGTACTTCTGACCCACTGGGCTTTAAATCAGAGGTTCCCACGACCTCCTCCTCAGGTTTGATTAATTTGCTAGAGTGGCTCACAGAACTCAGAAACATGTTACTGGTTTATTACGAAAGGATATAACTCAGGACCAGCCAGATGGAAGAGATGCATAGGGCAAGGTACGAGGGGAGAGAGTGTGCCCTCTCCAGGCTCATCACTCTCCCCACATCTCCACATGTTCACCAATCCAGAAGCTCTCCAAACCCCATCCTTTTGGATTTTTATGGAGGCTTAATTGCATAGTCATGATTGGTGAAATCATTGGCCATTGGTGATCGAATCAAATATCCAGACCGTCTCCCTAACCTAGAGGTCAGGGGGGTAGGACTGAAAGTTCCAACCCTCTAATCACATGGTTGGTTCTATGGGCAACCAGCCCATCCTCAGGTGCCTTCCAAAAGTCACCTCATTAGCATAACAAAAGGTAACTTGTCCATTCTCTAAACTTAGGAAATTCCAAAGGTTTCAGGAGCTGTGAGCCACGAACCAAAGAGGAAAACCAAGTACGTGTGAGAAATATATTTGGTCATCCGAATGACCAGTTATATTGATATGTCCTTCTTAAAAGTCACAATATCACAGTCATGGTATGTAATTCTTTTTATTCATTGGCAGATTTGATTTGCTAATGTTTTGCTAAGACTATTTGCATCTATGTTCATCTATCTTCATGAGAGATATTAGTCTGTAGTTTTCTGATCATGTCTTTGTTAGGGTACTAGGGTAATGCAGGCCTCATAGAATGAGTTAGGAAGTATTCCCTCTGCTTCTATCCTCTGAAATAGATTGTGGAGAATTTGTATAATTTATTCCTTAAATGCTTGATAGAAGTCACTAGTGAACCCATCTGGGCCTGGTGCTTTCTGTTTTAGAAGGTTATTAACTACTGATTCAATTTCTTCAGTAGATGTAAGCCTATTCAGATCATCTATTTCTTCTTGTGTGGGTTCTCATCCAAGTTATCAAATTTGTGGGCATAGAGTTGTTTATAATATTCTTTTATTATCCTTTTAATGTCCATGGGATCTGTAGTGCTATCCCCTCTTTCATTTCTGATATTAGTAATTTACATCCTTTCTCTTTTTTTCCCTTCTCCCATGTGGAGGCTGGAGCTGCTGAATTTGGACATTTCCCTTCCTCCAAGTCAGTTAGGTTCTGAAAATACCCTAGCAGGTTACCCTCTGGTTAACTAGTTTCTCCTAAGGGCAGGCCTGGTTAAGAAGAACAGAATACTCTGGTGTATTTCAAAATGGTTCATTTCCTGCCTCCCTGCTGGAACTATGAGGGGACTTTTCTCTGATATTTACTGTGACACCTTGGTGCAGCTTCTGTAGGAAAACCTCAGAAAAGTGTGGAGCCCCACCGTGACTGGATCCCCTGGAGCTTTTAACTCTCAGACTTGTGCACACTGAACCTCAGGCAATTCATCAACTACAGCTCCGATTTCCCTTCCCCAGCACCGTTCTGCTTGTGAGCCTCTGCTTCAGTAAGCTGGACTCCCTGTATTCACCTGTTTCACCAATCTTGGGGGCAGTGGTTTGCTCTATCTTCACCTGTCTTATGGATCCGAGAAGAGTTGATGATTTTTCAGTCTGTTCAGCTTTTCACTTGTTGATAGGACAGAGTGGAGACTTCAAAGCTTTTTACATGCAGAATCAGAAGTCAACCTGAGAATCTTAACTAATACAGAATCTAACCCAGCCTGGAGAAGGAAAAAGGAAAGGAAGGTTTCTTGGAGGAGGTGACCTCTAAAATGAAACCTGGTAGGAGTTAGGCAGATGCAGGTGAGAGGGGATAGGAGCACGATGGGGCGGAAAGCTCTAAGAGATTGAGATGATTAGAGCTTAGAGACTGAGGGACAGTGTTGAGAAATCAGACTACAGAGGTGAGCTAGAGACAGACTTCAGAAAGTCTTACGTGGCATTGACCTTGGAGAAATATTGTGAAAATGGACATTAAGATTCACAGCACTGACATGTCACCAAGGAACTCAGGCACATTTTAGACATTCTCGACTTCATTCTCACGACAGCTCCTGTGATGTCCATCTGCAAAGTGCTTTGAGGAAATTCTGAGTGGCTTAGGGCATTTTTCTGCTATTAAGTGCCCATATAAATTGCAACTTATTGGCTCAATTGTTTGATTTCCTATTTTTCTTTCCATTTGTGTGTCACATGTAATTAGAGTTCCAAAGTGCTCAGTGCACCAAAGTGCTCAGAGTGATTTTTCTATAAAACAGAGAGGAGAGGAGATGCATGTCTTCAGCAGACTGCAAAGTGGAATAGACCAAGCAACCCTTTCTATCTCCTATATGAGCACTCATGTTGAGATTTATGACTTTCAATGACATCCCTCACTTCTTTCTTAAAGGAGTGAATTCATCTTTCTCTTACGTTGTGTGTGTGTGTGTGTGTGTGTGTGTAGTTGTGCATATCTTTATTACTTGCAGCCTCATCAGTGACACAAATATTTATTGAGCATCTACTATGTGTGGTCACAAACCTCAGAAACACCTTCTTCCTTCTCTTAGCTTCATCACCCATGGATTCATTCATTTCGTCGTTCATTCATTCATTCATTCATCCAACCAACCAACCAACCAACTAACTAACAATTGTCTAGCACATCCTAGGAACCAAGCTGAGAACACAAGGGTGAACAAGACAGAGATGGTCTCACCCTCAGGGAGGCTACATTCTAATGGGGGAGACACACAAACAAGTAAATAATAATGAAAACAAGTTAACTGTTAAGGTAAGGGTCAGTTTCAGTGATGGAGAAAATGGTGTGTGGGTGCATTACTTAGATGAGGCACTTAGGGATGGCTTGTCTGAGGAGGTCCCACGTAAGCCGAGAACTCAAGGGTGGATAGGGTCAGCTGCACTGAGGAATGACGTGGGAAGAGTACTTTAGCACAACAGAAGTGTGTGCAAAGGCCCCCAAAGGTAGAAAACGGCTTGCTTCTTCAGACCGCAGATAGGTTTGAATGGGAAGGTGTAAAATATACATTGGACCCTCATACCCTGCTGGTGGGGATGTAAAGTGACACAGCCAATTTGAAAAAATCGTGTGGCAGTTCCTCAAATGATTCAGCATGATTAAAACTGATGTAATCCAGCAATTCCACTCTTCAGTATATACCCCAGAGAAATAAAAGCACAACTACATAAAAACCTATCCATGAATGTTCATAACAGTGTTATTCATAAGAGCCAAAAGGTGGAAACAACCCAAATGCCCATCAGTGGATGAATGGATAATCAAAATGTGTTCCATTCATACAATGGAATGTTATTCAGCGAAAACGAATGAGTACTGACACATGCTACAACATGAATGAACCTTTAAAACACTATGCTAAGTGAAAGAAGCCAGTCGCATATGACCATATATCATATTCCATTCCTATGAACTGTGCAGAATAGAGAAATCTATACAGAAAACAGAATTGTGGTTGCCCAGGAGAGGATTAGGGGTGATGGTTAAAGGGAGTGGGGTATTGTTTTTGGGTGGTGATGTTCTAAAATGTGGTGATGGTTACGTGTATCTGTGAATATTCTAAAAGCCATCAAATTGTGCACTTACTTTATTTTATTATTATTTTTTGGCCACGCCGCTCAGCTTGTGGGATCTCAGTTCCCTGATCAGGGACTGAACCTGGGCCCCATCAGTGAAAGCACCGAGTCCTAACCATTGGACCACCAGGGAATTCCCGAATTGTGCATTTTAAATGTGTGAATTGTACAGTATGTGAATTTTATCTCAATAAAGCTGTTTTTAAAAATGGATTTGTTATTTCAAGAACAGGTGAGGCACCTTGAGGTGTTTTCAACAGGGGAGTGTGCTGATCTGATTCACTTTTTATTTTTTTTGGCCTCACTGCAGGGCATGGGGGATCTTAGTTCTCTAACCAGGTATCAAACCCACGCCCCCTGCATTGGAAGTATGGAGTCTTAAGCACTGGACCGCCAGGGAAATCCATGATTCACTTTTTCAAAAGCTCTCTGTCAGTTTTTATTCATTGCCAGGAGCCAGAGTGGAGGTAGGGAGACCAGTGAGGAGATACTCCAGGTGTGATGATGATGCCTTGGACTTCGGGCTGTCAGATTTAACAAATAAACACAAAGGGCACCTAGTTAAATTGGAATTTCAGATAAGCAAATAATTTTTTTTTAAATATAAGTATGTCCCACAGATTGCATAGGACATATTTATACTAAAAATTTATTCTTTGCTTATCTGAAATTCAAATTTTGCTTAGGCATGCTTACACTAAAAAAAAAATAAATCATTGTCTATCTGAAATTCCAATTTAACTGGGCATCAGTATTTTATCTGGCAACCCTACTTGGACCAGGATGGTGGCAGGGGAGGTGGAGAGAAGCAGACAGATTCAAGATATATTGTGAAGGTAGAACTGTCAGGACTTGCTGATGTGAGAGGAAGGGGAGAGGGAAAACCAGCTTCTTGGCTGCAACGTCAGGGCAGCGGCGTCATTTGCTGAGATAGGAAACACTTGGTCGGGGTTGCAGAGAAACAAGTTGGGAGGGAGGATTTGGAATTGAAGAAACGATGTCAGCGTTCCTGTCTTAACGGAGTCAGGGTCAAAGTCATGCTAACAAGAATCTGTTCCTGTGAACCCAGACGGGGACGGCTCCAGGAAAAACCCAAGCTTGCCTTGTTGTGTTGCTTCTTAAGTAGGCAGGCAAGGAAATCAGCTCCTGGAGTCTCAGAGTCTAAGCAGGAGTGAGAGCCCCCAAACCATGGCCACCTCCATTAACAGAGCGTCTCTGATGAGCCTCAGGTGGAGCTGAATTTTCAAGACAAATAACAGGGACCCAGAGATAGAACCCTGGGGAGAGTAACACCTACGGAGGGGGTGGTTTTGGAACCAGGCTGGGGAGATGAAAGGGGTGAGGGCTTCAATAAAAACAAGAGGAGACTGAGGAGAGAGAAACAGATATGGGGACTGGTGTCCATATGGGACAACCTCCTTTTAAGTGATTAAGTCTGTAACTGGCAGCTGACACTGAATTCCGTCTGTGCAACATTTTTAAAAATGGAATTATTGATGGGAGAATTCTCAAGAACAAGCAAATTATTTCTTGCTATAGATAGTTTTTCTTTAAGACCAGAGTTGTTCCCCAAGGAATTTTATATTTTGCTATTTATGAAGGCATAAAACAGCAACAAAGGGCAATAATGCCTATAGCAACGAATACACCAGGGTCATGTTGATATGCGAAATGGCTGCTTGTAAAATTCTGATGTTTTTGGTAATGTTTCTAAACACTATACTTTGAAGTCACAATGATTTCTTTCTATTAGTTTCATGTTAGTCTCCTGGTGTCCTTCATTCATTAGTGGCCCCAAATGAGGTGTCGTTTCTCAATCCTGCTCACAAGAGCTAAAGAGGTATCTTAATGGTAAGTGGGAGGGAGCTTTGTCCTAATTGATGGATGGCTCAAGAATGAACTACCTTTGGGGTTTGGAGGCTACTGAATGCAATTTACACTTTTAATAGAAATCTTTATTCTTTAAAAATCAAAATTTGTTGCTAGTCATTAAAAATCAAGATACTGGGATTTGGAAGATTCCGATTAAGATCCAACGGCGGCTGGAGCCGAGTTTCGGTTTCCCCTCTAGATGGGCGTCCACACTCCATTTGCCGCTGTCCACACCTGCTCTACTTGCCTCATTTTGATTTCGTGGAGTCACCTGAAGGCATTTGGCTCTGTGGTCGCTGAAGGCCTTCTGTGGTAGCCCCAACAATGGCCCCCAAAGATAGCCAGGTCCTAATCTCTGGCACCTTGGAATGCCACCTTAGATGGCAAAAAGGGTTTTGCTGATGTGACTAAATTAAGGGTCTTGAGGGACTTCCCTGGGGGGCCAGTGGTTAAGACTCTTCGCTTCCACTGCAGGAGCACAGGTTCCATCCCTGGTTGGGGAACTAAGATCCTGCATGCTGCGCAGTGGCCAAAAAAAAAAAAAAAAAAAAAAAAAAAGAGTAAATTAAGGATCTTGAGATGGGGAGAGGAGGCGGCTGGATTCCCCAGGTGGGCCTTATGTAATCACAAGAATCCTTATAAGACGGAGGCAGAGGGAGATCTGAACACAGAGACGGAAGGCAGTGTGACGGCGGAAGGAAGACGCTACCCTGCCGGCTTTGAAGATGGAGCCACGAGCCAAGGAACGCAAGGAGTGCACGTTCTAGAAGCTGGAAAAGGTAAGAAAACAGATTCTCCTCTCAAGGCGCTGAGGAAGCAGGGCCCTGCCAGCACCTTGATTTCAGCCCCACGCAATGGATCTTGGACGTCTGGCTTCTAGAACTGTAAAAGAATAATTGCGTGTTGTTTTTAAGTCACTTAGTTTGTTTGTGTGTTAGGAATTTTTTACAGCGGCCATGGAAACTGATAAACCCTCTTACCTTGTACATGAGAGCATCTTTGCTCCTGTCTCCCGCTGTAACTACTTTTTTGAGACCTCCCTGACTCTGCAGTGAAGAAGTTCTTGAACCCTTGTAGTCCAGCATATGAGTGGTCTGAGGAGGAGGTGTGAGGCAGGAGGTACTTGGGGAAGGGTGATGGCCATTTTTCAGCCATCTTTCTGGGGCTCTGGCAGAGCTGGGGTTTGGAGGGGAGCGTACAACATCTCGACCATGGGCAGAGAAGGTGTGCAGGCATGGGAAGCACTAAGACTGACTTCCCAAAGCCTCCTTCCTATGACAGCCTTGCAGATGTTTTAGCCTGGTCCAGTATCCCTTCCCCCTTCTGCTGTTTTGGGGAACTCTGCTGCCTCACTTCATACGGTCCTGGAAATCCACCCCACTGTAGACCCCGCTCCTTAGTCAGGGCCTGGAATGTGACCCAAACTAGGCCATTCCAGTGATCCTCTGGGATGGTGGTTCTCAAACTGGATTGTGCATCAGAGTCACCTGGAGGGACTGTTAAAGCACGGGTTGCTAGGGTTGCATCAGAGTATCTTATTCAGTAGTCTGGCCTGAGGGATTGCATTCCTAAGGAGTCCCCAGGTGATGCTGGTCCAAGGGCCACACTCTGAGAGCTCCTGCTCTGGGATTTTGAATCCCAGAATGTGGAAGACAGGTGGTGAATGTAACCAAAATGGATGGTTCAGGATTTCCTATAATGACATCTCTGAATCTGATCTGGTTCTGGGCATTCCAAGGGCCTAGGCATTCCTCTTTTCCTTTATTTCTCCGAGTTCGATTACTTTACGCTTCAGGTATCGAGATTTGATATCTGTTGCTTGCAACCAAAGATCTCTAATGGATTGGACTTGCAAGGAACACTCTTGATAGGGGAAACGGTGGGGCTCATGGAACACTAGACGTACAGAGGATAGGTTAGACATAATCTAACTGCCAGGACCGTATTAATGTGGATCATAACGGTTATTCACAGAACGCCTGCTCTGTGCCTCATGGATGTTAGCATATGGCACATCTTATGGCATCTTACCAGCCTTACTCTGAAGGGAAGATATCTTTACCTTTATTGTTTTTTTAATAAATTTATTTATTTTACTTATTTACTTTTGGCTGCGTTGGGTCTTCGTTGCTGCGTGTGGTCTTTCTCCAGTTGCGGTGAGCGGGGGCTACTCTTCGTTGCGGCGCGTGGGCTTCTCATTGCGGTGCCTTTTCTTGTTGCAGAGCGCGGGCTCTAGGCGCGCGGGCTTCAGTAGTTCTGGCACGTGGGCTCAGTAGTTGTGGGTCACGGGCTCTAGAGCGCAGGCTCAGTAGTTGTGGCGCATGGGCTTAGTGGCTCCGCAGAATGTGGGATCTCCCCGGACCGGGGCTCGAACCCGTGTCCCCTGCATTGGCAGGAGGATTCTTAACCACTGCGTCACCAGGGAAGCCCTTTACCTTTATTTTTCATTTGAGGATATGGACGCCCAGGAATTTGCTATTTTATTGGCAAGATATAAACTCAACATGATATTCTTAGTGAATGGTAGGTAATACTGAGAAAAGGACAGTATTTCCCTTCCTCTTAGCATTTTTCTCCCCTCTTTCTTCATTTTCCCTGGGTGACTAATTGCCCCATTAGCCTGCCCCCTCTGCCCCTTAAAATTATTTTAAAGGGGCAAGAGGAAACTGACCTTTTGACCATCAAAATTAGGCATTTAAAACTTTTTCTAGTTTGCTTTTCAAGTATTAGATGCTCCATAAGTCCTAGAGATATAAAAAGAGCCTTATTTGCCTTCTGACCCACAAGCAGATAAATAAAAACAAGTTTGATCTTTGGAATTCATATGGAAAGCATCTAGAATGAAGTGGGATGTTAGCTGAGTGTTTTGGGGGAAAATAGCTCATTTTATCTTTATAACTAAAAATACTTATTGGGCACTTCTAATGCCCTACACTGCATCCTCTTGATTTGCCATTTACTTTAGCCCTGGCTGTAGCAACTGACTTGTGCCTGACAGTCCCTCCTGTTAGCTGTGTAGAGTATCTCTTGCTTTTTGCCCCAGCGTCTCTTCACTGCCTTGGTGTGGGACATCCATGGGAATCTGTTTACTTATATTCAATCTGGAAGTGAAAGATTATGTAAAACCCATGGTTTAACCTTTCTCTAACGGAGGATGAGCCAGTGGATAAATGTTGCCTTCCAGCTCTTACTTCTTGGGAGGACAATCTTCAAGGCTCCTTAGAAGGTCCCAGTGAGATTGAGTGTAAGTTGCCCAGAACAGGACCAACTCAAGAATGCTCTTTGGATTAGCTGTCCCTCCTTCCCTGTTTCAGTCTTCTCAGTCCCCCACGCTTCTTCTCTGGAATCACTCCTACAAATAACTAGCTGCCTGCAAGCCTAGGTCTCGGGCTCTGCTTTCTGGAGGAACTCAGGCTAGGACAACATTTATTGTAGCAAATTATAATATACAGATAAAGAAAAAGAACACTAAAACACCCATAATTCTGTTCTCTCTAGAGACCTCTTTTGGTAAGATTTGGGTGTATATTCTTCTTAATGCATACACTCTCTTTAAGAGACACCACTGGGATCATGCCATACCTACAGTTATGTACCCTGACTTTGCTATATTGTGAATAACTTTCACATAGTTAAGTTTTCTTCTCCAATGTAGTTTAATAGTTGCACAGTTTTTCATTTACTCATTCATTATTTGCAGTACTATGTGCCAGACACTGTTTTGAGCACTGAAGACATAGCAAAGAACAAATAGGTCAGGTCTCTGCTCTCATGAAGCGACAAGCCAGTTAGGATCTTTCTTACATTCTAATGGAGCATAACTTAATTAACCAACGCCCTATTGTCAACTACTTAGATTGCTTCTGATATTTAGCACTATAAACAACGCTTCCGTGAACCTCCTTGAAGGTATTCTTTGAACTCCTCAATTTTCTTCTCTTGGATAAATTCCTAGAAGTGGAATTGCTGGAAGAAAGAGGATGTGAGTAAATGAAGGTGCTGGGATTCCCACCTAGATCCAACTCTGGCACCCAGGCTGTCAACAACCATGCTGGTGATATCACTGAATTTGAAAATAGACACACACACACACACACACACACACACACACACACACACGCACGGTAACCAGAGGTGCCGCCAAGTGCTCCCTAGCTGGTTTAGATGTGTGGGCTCTATGATTCTGATAATTAATAGGTCAGGTATGTAGTAGGAAAGAGGATTAGAATCCTGGGTCTGCAAATTGCCAGCTGCGTGATTTGTGGCTATTTATCTGTAAAGTGGAGACAGTAGTTCTCACTTTAAGGGTTGTTATTAAGTAAATATTTATTGAGCTCCTATTAATCACTGGCCTCCAAGCTAAGAACTGACAGTCCAGTAGGGAAGGGAGATGTTAGTAAGACATCACACAGATATAAAATTACAAATTGTGTTCTGTGCTATAAGTATGGGATGCTGTTAAGAATGAATATCAGGGAGACCTGATTTGCGGGGGCGGGGTTTGGGAGGAGAACTGAGATATGAAAGATGTGTAAGAGTTAACCAGGTCAAGGTGGGGATAAAAGTCCCTGAGGAGCGAACAACAGATACAAAGCCCTTAGAAGTTGGTATGCTATTGTATGCCTCTTTCTTTCCAATCTCATAGCCCTCTCACTTGCAGTTCCTTCTGGAAAGATCTCTTCTGAGATCTGATCTTCCCATGGCTGGTTTCTCTCCTCATTTAGCTTTTAGTTCACATGACATATCAGACAGTCCATTCTCTGACCATCCTTCTAAAAATAATTCTCCCATCCCCGTCCCTCGCCTTGTTTTATTACCTTACCTTGTTTTAGCTTCTTCATAACGCCTCCCACGGATTCAAACGTTCATATTCTTTTGTTGAACGCCTCCTCCTTCCCACCCCCTCACTTGAATGCAAACCCCAAGAGGGAAGAGATTATTTTTGTTGCTGCAGATTCAAATACTGAATTCTCAGCATCTGACATAGTAGTTGCTCAATGCATGTTTGAATGAAAAAACAGGGCTTGGCGCACAGTCTGCGCTTGGCAAAAGCCACAAGCGTAAAGTTGAGAAGCTGGGGGCGGGGGCAGGGCACAGACCTCGGCCTGGGTTGCCGCAAGCCACAGCGCCAGGGACAGCCGGAAGGGAGCACTGGGGGCGGGGCGGGGCCGGGCAGGCCACCCGGAACCCGAGCGCGGCAGCGGCGGCGGTTTCCGGTGGCGGCGGACATTTCCCGCGGAGGGACCGTCCCGTGGCACCTGGTGGGCCGACGGGGACGCGGCTGGCCGGGAGCGGCGGCGATGGCCGACCACAGTCTGGACGAGTTCCGCCGGCACTGGCAGGAGGAGCTGGCGCAGGCCCAGGCGCTGAGGAAGCGGCGGCGGCCCGAGGCTGCCGAGCGACGGCCGTGGCGGCCTGAGGTGGTCCCTGGGCGCGGCGAGCAGCAGGCCTCGGGGTACCTGGCGCTGGCCCAGGGCCTTTTGGAGGGCGCGGGGCGGCCCCCGGCAGCGCGGGCGACCCGGGCCGAGAGGCAGGAGGCGGCGAGCCGTTCCCGCTCCCCTCCGGCCCGCGAGGCTGCCGGCGGCGGGGAGCAGCTGGTGGATCAGCTCATCCGGGACCTGGTGAGTGGCCGTCGCCTCCCGCCGAGGCACGGGCTGGCCGTCGCCCCGGTACAAATGGCCTAATGAGTTGGAAAGTAACTGTGTGCCACCAGTGTGGGGGTGGGGAAATGAGTAGAGGTACACACCGCTGTGTTTGTGCGTGCATTGAGTATCTCTGGACGGTGTGGTTCCCAGCTGGGGGCGATTTTGTCCCCCGTTTTGGCAGTGTCTGCAGACATTTTTAGATGCCACAATTGGGGCGGGGGTGTGTTCGCTGCAGGCGTCTAGTGGGTAGAGGCCAGGAATGCTCATGAACATTCTACAATGCACGGGACAGCACCCACAAAAAATTATCTGGTCTAAAATGTCAGCAAGTATGAGACCGAGAAATCCTGATCTAGAAGGGTTCCTAAACTTTTAACAAGGTTGCCTTTGTGGAGGAGAACTCACGACGTGGATAGGAAGGAATTTTAACTTTTCTCTATATAGTGTTTGTACAGTTCAAGTTTTTCTAACTGTTCATGTATTACTTCAGTTAAAGCAGAAAAAAAACTTTTGATAAGAACCTCCATGCTAATCATAGTGCACATTTTGTGGGGCATGAATCCCTTCCAGAATCTGGAGTAAGCTAGGAACCCTCTCTCTTTAAAAAAAAAAAAAAAAAAAAAAAGCCCCTTTCACGAAGTTGTCACAATCAAGATCACCTGAAACACATTCATGTTTAAGAGTTGGAAAAAGGCAGCAGGTTTTAGTGACTTAAATTGGGCTCAAAGGCAGCGTCTATGGTTTCTCAATAGGGAGTAATTGTGTAATTGCTAAGCTGTTTCCAGAAGAAATGGCTTATTCAACATAATATGTAGTTATATTCAAATAACATTAGTAGCTATAAGATTTCACAGAGTTTCTGGTTCTGTGCTCTGCCTATCTCTAAGGTTAGATGTCAACTTTGTGTGTGTGTGTGTTATAAGCGTTCTCATTTAATGTGTTAATTCTTATATATGAAAATTCATATTGGCGTCATGGTCATCACTGAAGAAGTCTGACATGTAAAAATTAAATTTGTCAATGCCTTGGGAAGGTGACTTAGCACCTGATAAGTCATTCAGGCTAGTCCAGATCTACATACAAGTTATCCCCATAAAAGTAAACTTGTAGGCTGAGGCAAGACCAGCTTTGGGGGTAAAGAGAAACAGGAATGTGGATTATTAGGACAAAGGCACATTTGGGGCCTCGCAAATCCTCCGCACTGAATGTGGCATTGTATTCAGGAGTCACAACAATCCTGGGAGGTAGGTATTGTCAGTCTCATTTTACAAACGAGGAAATGCAGGTTTTCTGTAATTTGCCCAGGGTTACCCAGCTGCAAGTTCTTGGGATTGAATTTGGATTCAGATCTGTTGGACTTTAAATTTCACCAGGTAGGAGTTCCCTAAACTTGACTTGCTGTAACAGTCACATTAAGCCTTATTAAAATATAGGTTCTGGCCCTTCCCAGCCCTGCTGCATCAGTTTCCAGAGGAGGGGCCCAGAAACCTGGTGATTGGGATGATCAGGTGAGTTTGAGACATTGTTCTCAGCTGTACAGCTTATTTTGGTTTGAAGTCTGGATTCCCTAGTCTTTCTAGTCCTAACATTCCTGAGGCACAGGCATTGATACCAAAAATAGTGGAGCCCTAACTGAAGTATCCTAAAAATGGAAGCGGCCTGCCTGCTGGAGGATCCAAGGGACTTCAGAATCTGTTTCATTTATAGTTAGAAAAAGCCTGCCCTGGAGTATATGCCCTTGATCCCTTCTGCTCCCTTTGGAATCACCACATTAGGCTCTGCTAGGCTCTAGGCTACCATGAGGAGCATCCACACTTTGGGGCACCGCTAGTGGTTTTGTTTTTTTGTTTTTTTGTACTTAGCAATCATCAGTAACACTGCTATAAATAAAAAATAAAGTAATCATAATTCATTGCGTGCTTACTTGTTTGTCTCCTGGGTATTGTCTTGTCAGGGTTTAGAGACGTTGTCTTCTTCAGTTCTCCCAATGGCCCTCACCAGTGGACAGCATTAGCCCCATATGACAGATGAGGTTTAGGAAAGTAATTGTTTTAAGGGACCCACCCAGTATCTTCAGTCTGAGAAATGATGGCAGCCTTTATAGAAAAGGTATTTCAGGGGTTGTAAGTCCCAAAGCCCACAGAGGGCAGGGAGGAAGTGCAAATGAGTGAAGTAGGCTACATGTTACTCATTTGATCCTTTTTTCCCTAGTTCATCAGGTGTTGTGTCTTCAGATTCCAGCCATACTTTTGTAATAATTTGTTTCATAACGGCTACCGTTCTTTTTGTCACATTAAGTAGTAAACATAACAGTGTAGAGATTGTCTTCACAATACCCCTAAAGAAAAATACTCAACCATTTTTTCTTGAAGCACAGCCCTCCTCTTGGTCTTGTTTCCCCACTTTTTAAAAACTAAAACAAAAAGGCAACCTCTCTATTGAAGTGTACCAACCATAAATGTACATCTTGATGTATTTCCAAGAGTGTACACATCAATGTAAACAGCACCCAGGTTACAGAACAGCATTACCAGCTTTTCAGAACCCGTATGTGTGCCATTCCGCCCAAGGGTAACCACTCACCTGACTTCTAACGTCTTATTTTAATTTTATCTGATTTTGAACTATATAAGTAGAATCGTACAACACATACTTTTGGGTTCTTGTGCACAGCATTATGTATGAGATTTATCCCTATGAATATGCCACATCTTACTAATTCTGTTGATGGGCATTATTATTTATTTATTTATTTTTGCTGTACGAGGGCCTCTCACTGTTGTGGCCTCTCCCGTTGTGGAGCACAGGCTCCGGACGCACAAGCTCAGCGGCCATGGCTCACAGGCCCAGCCGCTCCACGGCATGTGGGATCTTCCCGGACTGGGGCACAAACCCGCGTCCCCTGCATCCGCAGGCAGACTCTCAACCACTGCGCCACCAGGGAAGCCCTGATGGGCATTACTGATAACTAGTTTGTTAATAGCCAGTTTGGGGCTGTCAGGAATAGTGCTGCTGTGAACATTTTGTACATCTTTTGGAACATATGTACACACTCTTCTTGGGTATTTGCTTAGGAGTGGAATTGCTGGGTTACAAGATATGTGTATGTTCAGCCTTAGTAGATAATGACCATTTTCCAAAGTGGTTGTACTTTTTTTTTCACTTTTCATAGTAACTGGAGTATGTGGAATATAGTATTTCACTTTCTTCTTTGCCATAAATATACCACCACCCAACTGAGACGACATATGGCAACTGAACGTGACCCTAGCATGGATGAGATGATAGTGACGAATTGGAAAATGTTAAGCTGTGGCTGGGCTAAAAGCGAGAGCCTCTGCCCAGGTCAGCTGCTTGTTGCCGTGTAGGAATGTGGTCCTGGTGTTGCAGAGTCTTTAGGGATTTTTCCCCCCAAATTGCGATTATGTATTTTTATGTGGGCTCTATCAGTTTTTGCTACCAAAAAACCCCCAAAACTTTGGTTTAAGACAACCAAGATTTATTTAGCTCACCATCTTGCAGAGTGACAGTTGAGCTGGGCGTGAGTGGGCTCGTGTACCTGTCTGAGGTTAACTCCTGTCAGCGAGGCAGCTCCACTTCCGTGTGTGTGTGTGTGTGTGTGTGTGTGTGTCTCGATTATGTGTCTCATCTTCCAGCACGTTAGCCCTGGGTGGACCTTACCAGAGTTATGAGAGCAGCAAAAAGGCAAGTCCCAACGTCCAAGTGCTTTTGAAGTCTCTGCCTAGGTCATGTTTGTTATTGTCTCATTGACCAATGCAATTCATATGGCCTCACCCAGAGTCAGATACCCAAATGCTTGAACACAGAGAAGCGTGAACAAATTAGGGGACTAGTTAATATAACTATCTACCACAAAAACTCTTCCCACTTTTAGTTTTTGTTAACATGTGTACACGATAGAAAACGATGCCTTTCCTTTGACTAGATTTGCCTTGGGCCATGAGTTTGTGATCTTTGCTTTTTGTCTTCCCAAGAATCCTTTGATCTGTGGGTGACTCCTGAAAAGGAAAATTTAGTTCATTTGGGACTCCCCAGAAACTCTGACAGGCTCATCCAGTTGACATGAAAGGGAAATAAAAAGCCGGTACCACCTCCTGACAGCCCCTCTCCCCTTTTTTCCCCACCTTTGGAGCGCTCTGTTATACCAGCACATCCTGTTGTACTTTTGGTGCAGTCTCTTTCACTACAGTTTTCAGTATCATCACTAGAGCAAGAACAACTAGTACGTTAGCAGTCAGGCGTGAAATTGCCTCTTGATGGGCACATGAACAGCATCACCTTACAGTGTCACATGGCTGGGTACAGGCAAGACCTTTGATGGACAAGCCCAGCTGAAACGAAAACTTAGAAACGACTCCCATTGAGCCTCATCTTCTCTTGTGAAGCTTTTAGTAATAGTGCTTAGAAACCATCTGTTTCAGGTGGTGAGTTAGGGACACCTAAATTGTCTTCTTGGTATATGGTTGAGTTAGTGAAAGAAATGATACAGCCCTGCATAGAATTTTAGAGGCAGTAGGCACTTTGTCTTTTTTGTCTTTTTTCCCTTTCTCAGTAAGTTCGGACTTCTCACAGATAGTGGAGTATAACTGCAAGTATGCTGCTGCTCTCTTCACTGTGGTGGTTATGAAATCCAGTTGCTCGGTCCCGTCTCTACTTAGATGATGTGTCAGGACTCTGGGCTGCAAGCAGTCAGCACCCAACTCATACTGGCTTAAAAAAAACCAAACTGGAATCTGTTGATTCATGTAACTGAAAATTCCAGGTGTGGTCCTTGTTCTGGGTGGTTTTATGATGTAACTAGCAGTCTCTCCATCTCTCTTTTATTTGTCCTCCCCCCACCCCAGTTTTCCTGAGATATAATTGACATAGAGCACTAACAGGTACAGCACGGTAACTTGACATATGTATATGTTACAAGATGATTACCACAGTAAGTTTAGTTAACATCAGTTACCTCAATAGTTACAAAATTGTTTTTCTCTGTAGAAATCTCTCCATCTCTCAGTCCTGCTTTCCTTTTGTTGGCTTTATTCACAGCCTTGGCTTTATTCATAGAATTGGCTTTATCCCAATTTGGGATAAAATGGCTGCCAGCAACTCCAGTCTTATATTCTGTCAGCTTATCAACCTGGGGGAAAGAGAGCATCTGTTTTATGCAGCAGAAGTTATGAACTTAAATTCCCATTGATCCAGACTGGGTCATGGAGCCATCCTCAAACCAGTCACTGACGCAAACTGGCCAGACTCATATCCACTGCCCACTCCTGAAGGTAAGAGTGCGGTCAGCCCCACCTAAGCCATGTTGACCGAGAGTGGGGTGGTTTCCTAAAAGAAAAGAGGGGATGGATGTTGAGCAGAAACGACAGATGACCACTTTAAGTGGGTAACTGTTTGAAGCGGCACTAACTGTAGCAATGTAGGTGTTTTCTGTTCATCCAACACATTTATGGATCAGCTGGGCGCCGGGGAATCAGTAGAAAGCAGAATGGACACAGTCCCTGACCTCAGAAGCCTAGTGTTGCTTCTTTTAAATGAAAGTGTAACATTAATGGAGCAGGATGGCTTTGGTTACAAGTCCAGGCTCAGAATCGGGTGGACCTGAGTTCAGGTGCGGTCTCTGCTGCTGACTTGTTGTCTGACCTTGGGCAGGTCACTTACCCTGCCTTACTTATCAGATGAGGACCAGGCTAGTATGATCTTGTGTAGAGGCTGGGACATTCTTAGTGCACCAAGCTGGCTTACAATAAGTAGACAGTAAATTAAAGCTGGTGCTATTATTATCATTAGTATTGCAGAAAAGTTCATTATACTATCTCACTTCCTCTTTGCTAAAGCTTATCCCTGGTGAGCCTCTTGCTTCAGGCCGCCCCCTGGAATCCCTGGAGGGCGACGTCTCTTGTCTTCCTCTTGTAACCCCGCCTATGGTACTCAGTGCAGTGGGGGCCCCGTCGGCACGTGTGGAATTGAAATAGCATGGGCAGAGCTGCTGCTTCCAGCAACAGCCTCATAAGGAGGCTCTGTGATGGTTAGAACCCCTGCGAACATTCGGAGCGTTACGATTTGGGTTTTCAGGCCTGATGAAAGTTTTAATACTGTTGGCCAGTATTTATTGCTCACTTTGTCAATATTTAATTTGTCAGAGCCTACATCTATGTTGTCAGCAGGTCAATTTGATGACTTGACGTTCCTCTTTTTTTAAAGTTAGAAACAAGTAGGGGAACTGACTAACACAAAATGAGAAGGCAACCGAGTCAAATGTGAGCTCATGCACTGGCTTACCTGGAGTGACTTTCCTTCCTCTTTCTGTCCTTTGCCTTCCTTCCTTTTAAGGCTTAACTTGATTCTTGTTCCTATGTTAACTCTCCCCTGATCCCTCCAGCCCAAGGTTCTCTGCCTTTTCCTTTACTCCAACTAAAACGTTTTCTTGTCAGTGCCATGTATTTTTTTCCTGTTACGAGTGAGCACATGTCTACTTGGACATGTTTTGTAATGGTCTCTGTGTACACTGGAACAACTTGTAAGTTAGGACGTCTGTTTGTTGAAAGGTTCTGCTGCTTGAAGCAGCCTGGGCTCCATTCATTCACTCCTCAAGTACTCGTTAGGTGGCTTCTTGGTACCAGGTACTCTTCTAGGCACTGAGGCTACAGCAGTGAACAAGTCAGAAAAAATTCATGCTCTTATAAAGCCCACATTCTGGGCAAGAGGGAGATGGACAATGAACAAATAATTGTTAGGTAATAGATGCCCTGGAGAAGAAGAAAGCAGGTGGAAGGGACAGAGTGTGTATGTGTTGGGGATAGTGCTAGCCAAGAGGCCTTCCTAGGAAGGTCATGCTTATGGAAGAGGTGAGGGAGCAAGTGTGCAGAGATGGGGGGGGGCATTCTAGGCAGAGAATGGCAAGTGCAAAGGTTCTGTGGTGGCCAGGGCCAGCTGGCCTCGTGGGCCCGTGTGACCTGTGTGGTCACATAGGGCCCCAGGCTTAGAAGCACCCTGTGCTCGGTTTAATGCTCTGTTGTTGCCATCTTGACATTCTTAATATTGAACAAGGGGCCCCGCATTTCCATTTTCCACTGGGCTCTACAAATTATATAGCCAATTTTGATGGTACGAATGTGTTTGGAGTATTTGGGACCCTTGATGTGAAACTCTTTCCACAAACAAACTATACCCACACAGGCCCCTCTGGGACCGGAAGCTTTTGATAAGGGAGCTCCCCCTCCCCCTCCTCTGCTGACTTCTTTCTGGAGAGAAAAACTGTATCCGACTAAAAGGGGGCTTTGAAAGCAGAGGTCGTGCGTCCTCTGCCTCCCTAGCTTTCTCCACTGCCCAGCCTCCTGGGGTTGCCCCAGCCCTCACTGCCCAATCGTTTAGATTGCTCTCTGTGTCCACCCCTTGCCAGAGTGCCCAGGGGAATCATACCAGTAGGTGGTGAATGATAATGGCTCTTGAAGTTGGGAAGCCCATTAAAAAAAATCAAATCCCATGGACGTTTAATGTGCATCTACTGTATGCAGTGCAATGTACCTGTTAGATGTTGTAGTGTTAAAGTTCAGCTATATCATCCACGTATGCTGTCAACAAAAATTTATTGAATACCTTTTGCTCTTTCTCATAGCGAGGCAAGGGATTAGGTTAAATGTTAAAAGATAAGTTGGCTTTTTGTGGACTGCTTGGGAGCTTAACCACTCTTTACAGTATTGTTGCTTCGGAGAAGTGATTTCCAGGTTCTAAATAGCTGGCTTCCTGATGAACTTGGGAATACCTTGAGGGGCTATCTCTACTGCCTTTTGTAGACTCCAGTTTTTATTCCATTTTATGTGACAGTGATTTAGCTCTATAAAAGATTTTAGCTCTTTGGGTGTTGATATCATTTCTTATACATTTGCTAACAGTACCTCCCTCCCCCCAGCACCTGGCATGGACCTGAATTCAGATAGTGTTTTGAACATAAAACACCTTATCTTACAAATGTATTGTTTTTCTTTGTGAAACATGGTTATTGTAAAAATATTGAGGAAATTCAGAAGAATAGAAAGACAAAAACAAAAATCTCTTGTAATGTTATTGCTCAGTGGCTACAGCTGTTAACATTTTGGTGGACTTTTGTCATTTTTTTTCTTTTGTATAAATAAGAACGTGTTTTGAGACACATTTGGGAATGTAAATGAATGGCTGTTTATCTTGACAGTGTTTCAGACCTTTTTTTCCCCTAATCAACTAATTTTATTTTTCTTAAAGAAAATGCGGGTGAAACTGGAACTCATCTGTTCCTTCTGATTGAGATTGTGTGCGTCTACTCCTTAGCAGTATGTAGAAAGTTGAGATAAATTCATGTAGAAAACAGTCTCCTTTCAGTGACAGATTTAGCAGAAATGCTATGTATCTATTGTTTGAACTCAGGTGCTTAGTTTCTTAAAACACCATCTAGAGAGATCTTTCCTGTTGTTTGCCCTGGAGATTACACTGGGAACAAACTTTAAGTCAATTTCTTCACTTTTTACTGATTTGGCTCTTAGTAATTATCCCTCCTTCTACTAAACAAGAGAAGACAGATTAAATTTCTAACAGTAAGGCACAAAACCAGTCCATTTACAGACTTAGTCTTACATTAGCACATAAGAGTACAAATCAGCCTCCCTGGGGATGGATCTATTTGCAATTTCTCTTAGCGTTTTTTGGAGTAAGTCCAGTAGACTTTGGGAAAATCTAGTATTCACTGACTTTGAATTAACAAAGTAACATGACCCCTTTGTGGTGGCTTTTTTTTTTTCTTTTGGCTTGATTGGGAAAGGATTGATTCTTAAGTCTTTTGGTAAGTTAGGGTTGTGGTTCTCAACTTTTGGTTTGTATGAGGATTCCTGAGGAAGAGTTGCTTGAGCCCCATCCCTGGGAATTTGGGACATTAGGTCTGAGTGAGACCCTGGGCTTTTGGTTTAACACACACACACACACACACACACACACACACACACACACACACACACACACACACACACACACACACACACACACACACACACACGGGCTTTTGGTTTAAAACACACACACACACAACTCCACAGATGATTTTGATGTATAATACAGGACAAGAGTCACCAATATTGGAGAGAGAATCAATATCTCAACCATTAAAAAAAAAAATTAAAACCCAAGTTGTATGTTGTCCAAAGGGTGTCCTTCTTTAAATTTGAAGGAATGTTAATACTTTAAATTTACTGGTCTTCTGTATGGTCTTCTGTAGCATAAATTTGTCCATTCTAAATTATTCTCTAAACATTGTAGTCATACTGACTTTTTTATAGTACGACCACGTTTCCTATATTTCAAGTGTCTCTTTTCTTGGAATATCTTAGTTTCTGAACTGCCAACTTGTCCATTTCCATATTTAAGTTACTATAGATATAGTTGGTTAATGTGGCCCATAACTTTTAGGGTGGCTGTATGCTTCAAAATAGCCTAGATGGAAGTCTGATAGCACCTTTTATTATTTTTAATTTTTTTTCTATTTAGAGACTGCAGCTAAATTCTTTTTTTTAACATCTTTATTGGAGTATAATTGCTAAAAATAGGGGACGCTTCACGAATTTGCGTGTCATCCTTGTGCAGGGGCCATGCTAATCTTCTCTGTATCGTTCCAATTTTAGTATATGTGCTGCTGAAGCGAGCACTGATAGCACCTTTTAGATGGCAGGGTACTTCTCTGCACACTAGTAGCAAGTAGTAGTTTTTTGTTTTTTTTTTTTTTTTTACTTTGTGAACCAGGGTAGTACCAAATGAGAGTGCTTAGGACCTTCTTGCTGCTACTATTAAGGTATATGTGGTTACTGGGCTGCAGCCTCTGTCCAGGATGTGGCTCCACATCCTTGTCAAATTATGCTGTACCTGTAAAAGAATTGGATTTTTAACCACAGGATCAAGCATGCTCGTAACTCTCAATCTTTTGTAAGGTGTTCCCCAAGTGATATGTTACTAATAATAAGAGAGAGAAGTTTATGAGTGATTTACTTATCCCTGAAGCTGCTCTAGTTTTTTGTTTTTCGGTATAATAACATCACTCTAACTTACCTGCATTCCACTGTTGCCTCCTTAGTAGAAAGGGAAGTAGGTTACCTAATGTCTCTGGAGTTGTGCATAAGAGCCCTTGTGAATGTGCTGAACACAGGACTATTTGGGAATAAAGATTAGAATTTCCGTGAAACAGACTCTGAGATAGAGATTTGCATGCAGGTGGTTTCATGGGTTGGCCTTTCTCAGGGGTCCCACATAGAGGTCTTTATATTCAGCTGTTGAGTAGTCATTGGATGCACACTGCCCTTGAGGAGGGAGTGTAACCTGGAATGAGGCAGCTTTTTGGCCAAGGGCAGTGCCTGGGAAGGGACACAGCTATGAGCCAGTGGCAGGCAGCATTCTGGGCATCTGGGGGGAAGGTGTCATGGATCCAGAGGGGGAATCTGAGTGACCCACCACAGCCTCCACTACAAGAGCCAATGATAGAATGTCTTGCCAGAAGGATGCTAAGGGTGCAACATGAAACTTCAGCATTTGGTCTCCTGACCTTGTGGGTCTACATATTTCTTAAGATGTGGAGATGTGGACCTTCCTTTAGTATGTTGGTTTCTTTTTTTTTTCCTGCCATTCCCAGCCAGTGGTAGCAACAGGGAAGGTCATTTACATAAGAATCTGGGACTTGATCTGTTTGGGATTGACCATCATTTTGCAGTTTAGATGCAATTCTAAGAGCACAGTGATTTTTTTTTTTCCCACTCTTCACACCTTTTATTTTATTATTATTTTAAACATTTATTGGAGTATAATTGCTTTACATTGTTGTGTTAGTTGCTGCTGTATAACAAAGTGAATCAGCTATATGTATACATATATCCCCGTATCCCCTCCCTTTTGTGTCTCCCTCCCACCCTCCCTATCCCACCCCTCTAGGTGGTCACAGAGCACTGAGCTGATCTCCCTGTGCTATGCGGCTGCTTCCCACTAGCTATCTGTTTTACATTTGGTAGTGTATATATGTCCATGCCACTCTCTCACTTCGTCCCAGCTTACCCTTCCCCCTCCCCGTGTCCTTAAGTCCACTCTCTACGTCTGCTTCTTTATTCCTATCCTGCCCCTAAGTTCTTCAGAACCTTTTTTTTTTTTTAGATTCCATGTATATGTGTTAGCATACGGTATTTGTTTTTCTCTTTCTCTTACTTCACTCTGTATGACAGATTCTAGGTCCATCCACCTCACTACAAATAACTCAAATTCGTTTCTTTTTATGGCTGAGTGATATTCCATTGTATATATGTGCCACATCTTCTTTATCCATTCATCTGTCAGTGGACGTTTAGGTTGCTTCCATGTCCTGGCTATTGTAAATAGTGCTGCAGTGAACATTGTGGTACATGACTCTTTGAATTATAGTTTTCTCAGGGTATATGCCCAGTAGTGGGATTGCTGGGTCATATGGTAGTTTTTTTTTAGTTTTTGAAGGAACCACCATACTGTTCTGCATAGTGGCGATATCCATTTACATTCCCACCAACAGTGTAGGAGAGTTCCCTTTTCTAAGAGCACAGTGATTTAAAAAAAAAGTTTGGCTTTGTGACGTTGGTGTTTATATAATTATAATTCAATGCTTTGAAGCAGTTGTTGCTCTCCAGAACTTATAAATGATCAAGAACCATAACACCGTGTGTTAGCAGTGAGACCAGCATGGAGTCTCTGACTGTTGGTGTGGGAGCCCTAATACCCCGGACTGGTCATTCACACCCTGCTGGCTACCTCCTTCTCATCCTCTGTGCACTAGAGCAGATCCGTCTGTAGTTATTACTGTGGTATAACCTTTTTAAATTGATGATTCTTTTTTTAAAGCCCTCTTGGAAAAGCCCTTGTTGTGTGGATACTTTCAGTATTCATACTTGTGAATGACAGCTTCTGCTGTACCATCCCCTTTCCACTGTCATCGACTATCATGTGCTTATCTCGTGACAAGGGGAGACAACTTTCTGTGTAAACAACAAGCTGACGTGGGGGCTACGTGGAATGTGGACCTAATCAAAAGTATGTGTTGAAGGAAAAAAAGGGACCTGGAATGCCACTCAAGGAAAGAAAATAGTACTATTAGCAATCAGTTATTGCATGCTGAGCCTGGGTACTTGTGCCAGGCCCTTTCCATGCATTATTTCATTTTATTCTCATAACTGCCCCATGAATAACATATTAGGTGTGTTAATATCTGTTTCATAGATGAGGAAGCTAAGAATCAGATGCATTTAGCCTGGTCTCGTGGCTAGTCAGATGCAGAACTAGGATGATCGGTTGGAATCTGTGCTCTAACCCTCCATGCTCTGCTGCATCCCAGAGGTCATGGGGGCTGGCATGAAGGAGGATGGTGGCAGAGTTTGGAGTATGCTAAGGCAGAGGCGGTATTTTCTAGGATGAGAATAGAGAACTGGCCAACTGAACAGGCAAAAGGGAGAAGGCACCTGCCACCAGAATTGTGACTTTTCTGCGCAAGCAAAACTAAAAACAGAGATGACTTCTCATGCTTCATCGCAGTAGTGTCAAGTACAGACATCAGTTTACAGGGAGTCCCGAAGGGACCAATTGAAGAAAGCAATGCCTCTGGCAGGGGGGAGGAAAAAAAAAAAGCTAATTATGAGTTCAGTTTGCATGAGTGCAGACTTTTCTTTGCCTTTATTCTGCTTGTATGAGGATAGGGAACATTTTTCTCTTGTTTCTTTACTGAGTGGATAAGGTAGACTTCTCCACCTCACCATAGTCAAAAAATCCAAAAGAGAAAGCAGAAGGAGGTCCAGGGCTGTGAAGGATAGTCTTGTACTGTGTGCACCTTTCCTCCATTCCCTCCATAGTTACGGTAAGGAGTCTCAAGTTGGATCTGGGCATAGAGAAAGTGATGCCTCTCTCTCGATGAGTAAAGCTTGATTAGCTGTAGGAGGGGACCTAGCATGACATTAGACAAATGACTTTCCATTATTTTTTTAGGCAAGGACCCCTTTGTCTTCCAATTACACTTGCAGATTTTTTTCTGTTGTTTTCTGTAAAGCCAACACTTCTGTCCTGATTTAACATGCCGTTCCTTCTTTACCCGCCGAGAACTGTCAACTCTTCCTCTTTTTTCCTCTAGAGATCCTTCTTGGCCTTCGTGCTTAGCCTTGCGCTGTTTTTGCAGTTGAATACATTACCTCCTTATGCCCTGGATTATCTTTTAGCCCTGAGACTCCTAGATGAATGGAAACATGATTCCAGAAGAATCTTCACCCTGAATCGTGGTAGGGTTTGAGTCGGTGCTCACACTCCCTTAAAAATGCTGAGATTCTTTTCATGCAGCCTTGCAATATACAACTGTTGTGTTTGAGTGGTGGATTAATAATTTGCTTGCAACCAGTAAGTCACCGACGTCAGCCAAAGCTTATTAAACATGAATTTTATTAAGCGAGTTTTGTTGGGATGCAGAGCTCTGCTTTCCCCAGCTTTACAGGAGCACACACCAAAGTGAGCTTTGGCAGGTGGAGTCGGGAACAGGCAGAGGGATCCATGTGCACACTTGGCCTTTTTTCTGTTTCACCCTCGTATTTCTTTGTGCTACCAGGATCGTCATGACAGCCTTATCTCTCAAATAAAGCCTGTTACCTCATCCCTAATTGCTTATCCAAAGGCAGGCAAGCTCTAATTTCTCCACATTAATAAATGACACCGAAGAAGAACTGCTCTGTTTGCACTGGCTCACTCAGGTTAAGCAGCACAAGCCCCCAGGTGCATTAGGAAACCTTGTGCTTCTCCTGTGGCCACGGGGAGACGGACTCACCTTACTCAAGAGCAGCACTTCATTTGTTTACTTTTTGCTCACATTCACAGCCCTATCCCCCTCTTCCTGATGAAAACACTGCAGTGACCTAGGTCAGCATTTCTTCGCTGTGGGCATTCACCCCCCTCCAAGTTGGGGGCTAGTAGCAGTTGTCCTGGAAGGACCAGTGGCCTCCCTGATTCCAAGGCTCTTTTTTGACTGCCTACCACTCACCTTTCCTTAGAAGCTGAGAGGTTTTCCACAAACCTTTGCACTGATTCCTGTGGCACACGCCAGGTTGTGAGATGGTACCCCTGCTTCTCCTTTCTGAAGCATTACGGGAAATGGTCTTGTGGAGTTTATAAGTGAATGTAAGGAGAGTAAGCTTGTGGGGGTCGGAGAATTGAGAGTAGCTGTCAAGCTCTGAATTAGTTCCATGACTCGGCTCCGCAGAATCGTGAGAACGCTTTGCTTCTCCTGGGAATCAGCATCGTCTCTCTTGTCACCACTTAAGGCTATTGCTGGTCATTTAAAGGGCCTGTAAATATGAACATTTTCATATCTCAGAACCTTAAGCTTGTTCCTTTTCTTTTTTCCTCCTCAGAATGAAATGGATGACGTGCCCTTCTTTGATATCCAACTGCCGTACGAGTTGGCAATCAATATATTTCAGTATCTGGACAGAAAAGAACTAGGAAGGTGTGCGCAGGTAAGCTGTCATTAATGGATGGTCAGGATTTACCTACATGTGTAATTCAAGTATGGCAAGCTCTTCCATAGCAGAAATTTACAGAATGACAAACTTTAAAGAAATAATGAGTTGGATAGCAGCTTTACTTGAAGGAAAGCAACCTTGAACATAAACGATTATGTTCCATATCACCATGTCATGTTTATCTTTTTGTGACCCTCTGTCCCAGAGCTGTGTTCCTCCTGCAGTCTGAGTTATGGCTGACCTGTGGCAGCGTGCTCAAGGCTGACAAGGTTGTACTTGCCTTTACTGAGATCGCCAGACCTGTTAATGTCCTCACCGTTTCTAATGCAAAGATGCAAGGCCTTGGTTCAGTCACGCCAGTCGTTAGGTTGGGAGCTGAGGGTCAGCCTGGGGACAAAACAGTGAAGTCATGTTCCACTGTATGATCCAAATTACCCTTCAAACATCAGAATTCCACTCAGTGAGGCGAGAGGCATGTGAGAGCTGAGATCCACCAAGGGAACTGCAGATCGGCGTCACCCATCTCATGCGTACTCTGGGGCACGTGCCCATGGCGTGGAATGGTGGGAGATACAGTCTAGGCGGGACTTTATTGTATGCATGAATCACAGGGGATCTTGATAAAATGCTAATTCGGATTCAGGAGGTCTGGGGTGTGGCCCAATTATCTGCATTTCTACCAGGTGATGCCAAGTGTGGCTTTGGCCGTGCTTTAAGAGGCAAGCATTTATATCATTAAAGTTAGTCTGTTATTCTCTTCCTTTTGGTGAAGAATGTCTAATTTCTCATAAGTTAAATGTGTATGTGATTGACCATTTGGCTTTTCATGGACAGCTGTGTTCCCAGAAGGCACTGGAGTATCCATTGCCAAAGAAGTAATTTGTTTAGTGGTTACTGTTTCCCATCCCTGAATCCTCTAATGCATTTGATACAAGTTTCTGTACCTTCAGGAGAAAGAGTTTGGTGAAATTGAGGGGTAGGAGAACTATACAATAAAAATCTGAAACACCACCATGAATATGCAGATAAAAATATTAAGGCAGTTTGAGGGTGGTGAAAACTAGACAGACTCTAGAGCTGTCTAACTCCATGGCAGTTCAGTGAAATGACACAAAATACAGGACAATTTAGAGAGTTTCTGGTTTTACTTTATTCCCCTATTATGGTTTTACCCTATTGTGAAGCATTTTGCTTAATCAAAACTATTTTTCTACTTAAATATGAATTTGAGAAAGTGTTCAGTATTTTTGATTGCCACAGCATCAGTTAAGGGGGGGTATTGGCAAATATTTTTTGATGCAGGGTGTGGAAATCTTTCGGAAGAAACTATGCAGAGGCTAAAATTCACAAAATAAAAATGTTTGAAGTGTAAACCATGCTCAGAGCCTATCGACCGCATGAAGTAAGAGTACCTACATTGTCTTCTTCTTTGCCTTGGAAGTTGGATTTGTTATATTCTAACTTTACACATTGGCCCTGTTCCCAAGAGTTGAAAACAAGGGTGTAACTAAACGAGTCCAGCTCCTGGATTTCAGCCTGATGCTGTTAGCCAAAGTCTTGGAACAGGGTCTATCTAATAGCTAGCTTTCCACAAAGTCAGCCTTAGATGATAAAATCTTCATTCTTGATAGGGAGCTGCTGTTTAAGGAATCATTTCTTCTTACGTTGCTTTTGCTCTCCTGCTTTGTAGAGGGCCATGTGGCTTTCACATCTGCTGCTGGTTTTCTCATCCAAAGAGTTTATCAGTGAAAGATAGGATCTGGTGGAAGAAGAAATCCCCCTTTTGGTACCGTGGGGCTGCATTCCAGGGTAGATTGGTTATGCTGGTGAGATTATTCTGCAGGTGTGAACAGTTTAATTTGCAACACAGTAGTCCAATTGTGCACCAGAATTCTGCCCTCTTGGGCCAGTTGGATTTGGGTTTTTGTGGTTGAACCTAATTTTTAGAGCACATGTATAAGATTAGAAAATATACTTAAACAGAACCCCTGAGGTGGCTCTGATCTTCTAAGCCAGGATTTTTTTCGTAGAGCTTTTGCACAAAGATGACGATGGATGGCCAGTAGTTTGTGACTTGGCTTTGTTTTTTTCAAGCATTAAAAGAAAACCACAAAGTAAGAAAAATAAGTAGCATTTTCATTTGTTTCTCGTGGTGTTTTTATTTTTGAAACAGGAAAAGGGCCTTCTGTTGAATGGAGTGTCCTGCTGCTTTATGATTTTATTTTAGAGGGGGCTCGCTCTCTCCGTCTCGCTCTTTCTCTCTGGTTCTCTTTTAATCTAGCCGCCTTGGGATTTCAGTGAAAGTGGTTGGGCCAGTTATGTGGAATTGGCACCATAAACTATATGTGTGCCCTTGGAGAAAACCTGTTTGCTTAGATCCTTATGCCAAATTGGTAACTGACTAACAGTAAGGAACCCTGATTGGGGCGGACTTCTGAGATTTCATTATGCCACAGACTGTACTGGGGAATCGATTTGGCTCTTGACTTTGTCTCCTTTCTGCATCCCCTCTCTTTTCTGCTTTGTGAGGCTTTACGCTTCAAAACTAAAGCCCTCTTACGTTAGTTTGTGGTCCTGTGTACCCTGAATGCTGACCTCTAGCTCCTTGATATCCATACTTGTCCCTCGAGGGATTTAGTATCTCTGTGGGAGAGTATCATGCTGGGATGTCTCAAACAGTGTGGGTTTTAGTAAGCAGTTATGCTTGGGGCGGTTCATTGAGCAGTTTATCATTTCGCTACTTAGAATTTTTTGTTCTTTTGTGTGTGTGTGTCCACAGGATTTCCAAACACTTTAAAGGGTAATATTTTAAAATGGACAACAATGACAAAATTGTCGATTTCGAAATTACAAAATTGTTTGGTTTTTGAGAAAAGTGAGTGTGCTGTTATATTACAACATGAGTAATTCTAAGGAGTAAAGGTTTTTAAGTATTTACCAATGTTCATTTAAAAAACTTTAAAAGTAATTAGAAATTCATAAGTTGCAAAAAATAGTGCAGAGAAGTTCTGTGTACCCTTCCCCCAGTTTCCTCCATTGGTAATGTCTTGCAGACTGTAGCCCAATATCAAAACCAGGAATTGACATTTGCAAAGTCCATGGAGCTTACTCAGATTTCATCAGTTTAATACACTCTTATTTGTGTGTATTTAAGTCTACGCAGTTTTATCACGTGTGTAGATTTGAGTGACCACACGGTCAAGATACAGAATTTTCATCACAAGAGTCCTGCTACTCTTTTATAGCCATGCCCTTCCCTAACCCCTGGCAACCTCGAATTTGTTCTCCATCTCTATAACTTTATTTTTTCATTTTCAATTTTAGCATATATTTTAGTTATGTGTATTTCCTAATATGTAAGTTTAGAAATAGAGTTGCAAAGGCAACAGGGCCATGATTTTCAAGTAAAAGGTAGAAAAACGTCCTTGAAGAATGTAATACAGAAAAAGAAGGAAGATGGGAGAGGTTAAAAACTTAAGATTTATGTTAAAATTGGCAAGCAAGAAGTAGGTATTACCAAAATAAATAAGTAGCTCTGGAACTAAAGCCCAGTGTATTAGATTATGATATTTCAAGTTTCAAGGCAAATGTGATCTTATGATCTTCCCATATGTCCAAATAGGAGAAACTAAAATTTGAGTTTTTCTAGCTACAGATCTTAATGACATTTTTAAAGGTTGGAAATTTAGAGCCAAGTGTGCCTGGTTGATTTTCAGAGCAGAAATTATTCTGAGGACCTGTAGTTGCTGGCAGGATTCCCTTAGTTCTTAATTTCCACCTTTGCCCCCAGACTTCTCTCAGGGAGATATGTGCATGCCTGACACCCAGGCATCCACAGGAGTTTCCTTTTAATTCCCCAGGTTGCAGTGGCTGCTCCCTCTAAAAGGGGTTAGGGAGAACCAAAGCAACTCCAGAAAAAAAGATGGGGAACTAGATGAAACAAGAATGGCAAAATATTGATAGTCATTTGAACAGAGTGGGGGTGACTTGGGAGTTTATTACGCTGTTCACTTTACTTTTGTGTGGTTGAAATTTTTCATATTAAAACTTAAAAGAGAAAAAAATCAGAAAGCAAGAGATTATATTTGAATAAGAAAGTCAAAGCCTTCTGAGAGCAGCACATGCCAGGAGCTGACCTTTGAAAATAAAAGCAATCCAGTTTTTTTGTAATTTTTGAATTTTATTTTATTTTTTATACAGCAGGTTCTTATTAGTTATCTATTTTATATATATTAGTGTATACATGTCAATCCCAACCTCCCAATTCATCACACCACGACCACCCCCCGTCACCGCTTTCCCCCCTTGGTGTCCATACATTTGTTCTCTACATCTGTGTCTCTGTTTGTGCCTTGCAGACTGGTTCATCTGTACCATTTTTCTAGGTTCCACATATATGCGTTAATATGCGATATTTGTTTTTCTATTTCTGACTTACTTCACTCTGTATGACAGTCTCTAGATCCATCCATGTCTCTACAAATGATCCAATTTCATTCCTTTTTATGGCTGAGTAACATTCCATTGTATATATGTACCACATCTTCTTTATCCATTTGTCTGTCGATGGGCATTTAGGTTGCATCCATGCATGACCTGGCTATTGTAAATAGTGCTGCAGTGAACATTGGGGTGCGTGTGTCTTCTTGAATTATGGTTTTCTCTGGGTATATGCCCAGCAATCCAGTTTTTTTAGGTGTTGAACTTAAAAAAAAATTTGACTTATTCTTCTCATTCGGTTATTTACAGAGGGCCTACTATGTGCCATGTACCATTCTAGACGGTGAACAAAACATAAAAACCCCTGCCTTTTGGAAAGCTTTACATTATGTGCAGTAAATAATATCATTAAATATAGAATATATCTGATGGTGGTAAGTGCTATGGAGAAAAATGAGACGCAGAGATGATGTTGGGGGTTGCATCATCTGGGGTGGCCAGGGAAGACTTCATAGAGAAGGTGACCTTTCAGCAGAGACCTGAAGGAAGGAAGAAGGAAGCTGGGCTGGTCTCTGGCAGAGGGGAATAGCAGGTGCAGAGGCTTTGAGGTGAGTGTACCTGTTGTGTGAGGAACAGCAGGAAGGTCAGACTGGCTAGGCTGTGGCAACTGAGTAATGGCCTCCCTGAGATGTTCATGCCCTAATCCTCAGGCCTGTGACTACGTTATCTTTTATGGTAAAAAGACCTTTGCAGATGTAAGTTAAGGATCTTCACATGGAGTGATCTTGGATTATCCAGGTGGGTTCATTGTGACTACAGAGCTCCTTAGAGGGAGGCAGGAGGTCAGAGAGGAGAGGAGATGCTATGTTGCTGGCTTTGAAAATGGAGGAAGGGGCTGCAAGCGAAGGAATGTACGTGGCCCCTCAAAGCTGGAAAAGGTAAAGAAACAGATCGTCCCCTGAAGCCTCCAGGAGGAATGCAACCCTGTTGCCAACACCTTGATTTTATTTTATTTTTTGGCCACGCTGTGCAGCTTATGGGGTCTTAGTTCCCTGACCTGGGATTGAACCCGTGCCTCCTGCAGTGGAAACGTGGACCACCAGGGAGTTCCCCCAACACCTTGATTTTAGACTTCTGGCCCCCAGAACTGTAAGAGAATAAATGTGGGTCATTTAAAGCCATAAGTTTGTGATAAGTTGTTAGAATATCAATAGGAAACTAACACAGGGATGTAGTGAGCAGACAGGGCTAAGAGAAGGAGAGATGGTCCAAATTCAGAAGGCACTTAATCTGTTAATAGAACTTGAACTTTTATTCTGAATGAGATGGGAAGCCATTGAAGTGTTTTAATCAGAGGAATGACAAGGTCTGACTTATATGTTAAAAGGGATCATTTTCCCTGCCATGTGAAGAATATGCCGGGGAACAAGGCCGGCAGCAAGGAGACCAGTTGGAAGGCTACATGGTGGTTTGGACCAGGACTGTGCTGGTAGAAGTGGGTGGAGTCAGGGTTGCTGATGGGTTGGGTGTGGGGAGAGGAGGAAGAGTCAACAGGACTCCAGGGTGTTTGGCCTGAGCAACTGGGTGGATGAGGTTACCATTACTAATGAGGGGAAAATGGTGGGATGAGCAAGTTTGGGGGGAAGATCAGTACTTGAATGTGAGGCTGCAGATGAGTTCTGGGTTGAACTCAGGGTTGAAGATGTCAATTTGGAAGCAGTCAGCACATGAATGGTATTTAAAGCCAGGAAACTGAACGAGATCATCAGGAAAGTGAGTGTAGATAGAGGAGGAGATTAGAGGTTGGGCCCTGGCACAGACAGTGAGTAGACGATAAGCTGACTGAGAAGGCGGTACCTGTGAGCTGGGAAGAAACCTAGCGTGCACAGTCCTCTGAACCAAGGGAGGGCAATTTTCAAGGAGGTGAAAGTGATCAAAGGTAATAAGCGGTCAAGTGAGAGGAGGACTGAGAAGAGACTGCTGGGTTTAGCAATGGGAGGTCAGTGGTGTGTCCTCCCCAGGTAGACTTCATTATGTCATTGTGTGACTGGAACAGTGACACTTTTTCCCCTGTTGTGGGCCTCACTGGTAACCTTAATCCAGGCAGAGTTAATAAAGCTAGTTTTTGAGTCAAGGGCTTTTTAATTTTTTTTCTTTTAATGCTGCAATTCATAGTGGTGCTATAAAGCAAAATGCTGGAGACACTTTTATTAGCAAATTCTTGCAGCTGAGGCTCACTCAGTGGGGCTTTTACTGGGCAGGGCCAGTCCAATCCTGGTGTGTTAAAGAAAGACCATTAGGCCTTTGGAAAATTCAGGCTCGTACACTTTCTAGATTTAATGTAATTTAAGAAATCAAAACAATTAGATTTCCTTTTGGTGAGACTCTTTAAAATTTACTTGTGAAAGTTTGACTAGGTGTTTTTCTTGTTGATTTTTTCCCCCTTCAGGATTGAAAGAAATTCTTAAAGCCTATCATTTTTGTTCTCCTTTACAAGAAGAATAAAAAGACAACCCTCTCTTTATCATTTGCTAAAGAAATTGTTGGCACATTTCTGTGTTCAATACCTGATCGTAGATACAATCCTGATCCCTTTTTGGAAGTAATTCTCACCTCTAGCTTTTATAAATCCCTCAAAGAGCTTTATTGTTTGTTTTCCAGGATTAAACTTTATCCTGAATATTATTTTCTACAGAAGAGGCCCTGTGGTCTAGGGGTCAGTGGTGGGGATGATGCACCGAAACATCAATGTTTTGTTCTCAGGTTTTTATCCCATAACCCTGTTGTACAAATTTCAGACTGTGTTATTTAAGACAATTTGACATTTTCTTCAAAGCTGATATAAAAAAATGTTTTCGGCTTCCAAGATTTTTAAGGTCTGACATGTACTTGAGAGTTCTTGAAAGTCTCTGAAAAGTTTCTCTATTTTAAAGTGGCTGGAATTTGTACAGTTTAGTACTCATTAAAACTCATCCAGAGTGTTTAATTGGGATATTCTAGTTTGTAGTCACTGAGCATTGAATTTGGATTCTCCTGAAATGATGATGATTCACTGGCTTCATCTAACAAAGTGCAGCCTTGTAGCTAATTTTTGGACTGCAGAATTACAAAGATTACCCGCTGTTGGGGGCCAGTCTTGTGATCCAACTCGACTGTAAGGGCAGAGACCAGAACTTTTCCCTCTAGCTTCCCCAGCCATGGGCAGGCGGCCCCAATCTGGTCATGTCCGTGGGGTGTCACCCACCTGCAAAGGTGTCAGTTTGGCAGGTTGAGGTGGAATGTAGATAAGAATTGCTGGCCTTAGTGCCCGCATACAGTTGGTGCCCAACATATGTTTTAATTGACTGACTGATACTCATATCAATGTTCTGTAAGGTGTCTTCTGGAGGACACTGGGCTTTTGAGACACTCCTTGTAAGAAGAGTTCAGGAGCCAGATAAGTTCGAGGAATGCAGCCTCTTATATTTCCTTCTTAGAGACATGCAACACGTGTCAGTCTGCTAAAAGCTCTGAGAAGTTCTGCAGTGAAGAGTCCTGCTTAGTTTTGTTTAAACCAGTGTTCTCCAAACTCGTGTGACCGTGGAATCCTTTTTTAAAATAACTTATTAATACCCTAAGGAGCTGCTATTCTATTGAATATGCTTTAGGAAGTGCTGGTCTGTGTAGTGAAATAATGAGTCTGGGTCTTTCATCTAGTAGTTACATTTCATAAATTCTACAAAATTTTACATTTTATAATTTTTACAAAAAAGGGCTGATGTATCCCAGGGATCAGAGTAAACTGCCGTGTGGTTAGCTAGCACTTTGTGCCTTTGAGAAGCCATGAGGGTGTCTGTGTGTTCACCCTTATACTTTATTTAACCCTGAATTGCAGGGGCCTGTGGCAGAAATACTCTGCTCTGGAGCTATTTGAGCTGTAGCCTGGCTCCATCACAGCTGATGTTGGTCTGTCCCTGTCTGTGCTTCATGATTGCCTAGTGCTGAGACTCACTTTGGCACAGACAGATGGACAGACACCACCCAGTGTCATGGACAGGCTCAGCTGTGGACCAAACATGCCAAAAATAAAACCATGGTGTTCTGTCTAGTCGAAACTGGAACTCCAGTGTTACCGAGTCATTATCCCATTCTTTATTTCCTGACCACTTGTGATCAGATGAGGGTTTGTTTCCCCGATGCCCTTATGGCTAAGATGGAGAAGTGTGGGATGACAGTGTGGTTAAGTGGATTTGTAACTGATGCTGTGGCCGTGCCTGGGGTGGGCTGCTTAATGGATCCGTGGCAGCCTTGGGGGAGGGCTCTAGTGGTTTGCCACGGGCTCCGTCCTCAGCCCTATCCTGCTTAATTTTTTAAAATAATTAAGACATGAAGCCCCACAGACTGTATTTTGCTGATGACTTATGTACAGGAAAAGTAGCATACCTACAATGGATGACAGAATTGAGATGCAAAAATGATATAAAATGCTGGGGGTGGGTATGTGTGATGAGCTGGGATTTAAAATGGATAGAAAGTTTAGAAAGTTAAGAATTTAAGTTTAAGACATAATAGTGTGAGTAAGAAATGGGGAATTTATTTTTCTTTAATTGCAACTTGTATTTAAAAAGACTCTGAAGATTGATAAATACCGAACTGAGGTTACTGTTGGTGAGAAAAGGATGTGGACACTGGGAGATGCACAGGAGTTTTAAGCTTATTGGTAATATTTCTTAAGCAGGGTGGTGTATCCATGGGTGTTTGTAATATATACCTATTTGTCTGCCTTAAATATTTAATAAAATAAACAGACTCCAGAAGCTCTGGACCATACGTTCTGTAACCATGAGGATGTATCTTCAAGTGAAGTAGCAAATTAGTATCTGATAAAATCCTTCTGTTCATGGCACTTGACAGTCTATATCTGGGGTATTGTTTAGTCCTGAGTATCACTTTTGAAGAGGGACACCAGAGGTGCATAAATACTAGGGTACATTTCAGAGATAATGGGTAGGGGAGCTAGTCCTATGACAATTAGTTGGAGAAAATGGGTGTGTTTAGACCAGTGAAGAAGTGACTAAGGGGAAATGTGATGGCTGCCTTCAGCCATTTAAGGAGCTGTCAGTATGTTTTTTTTGTTCCTCTTTTCCTATATTACTATCTTCTTTTTTTTTTTTTTTAAAGAAGTTTATTTATTTAAGTATGTTGGGTCTTCGTTGCTGCATGCAGGCTTTCTCTAGTTGTGGCGAGCGGGGGCTACTCTTTGTTGTGGTGCACGGGCTTCTCATTGTGGTGGCTTCTCTTGTGGAGCACGGGCTCTAGGTGTGTGGGCTTCAGTAGTTGTGGCTCGTGGGCTCTAGAGCGCAGGCTCAGTAGTTGTGGCACATGGGCTTAGTTGCTCTGTGGCATGTGGGATCTTCCCGGACCAGGCTCAAACCCGTGTTCTCTGCATTGGCAGGTGGATTCTTAACAACACTGTGCCATCAGGGAAGCCCTGTTTGGTTCTTTTAAAAAAAAATAAAATATTGTTTCTTTGTCAATATTCTCTACTTTGTGAGACATTGTGCTCATAAGTTTATTTCTTTAGATATGCTTTCCTTTAGTATTTTGAATATATTTATAATGGGGTGTCCCACTCCCCAGGTTTTCCTTTTAAGGCTTTCGATTAGCCTCCTTTTAGCCCTACTTGGTAGTGCCATGTCAGGCAGCTGCACCGTTAAACAGTTGTCCCTTATTTTTTTCTGACAAATGCCCTGGATATAGGACAGTTAGATCTAAGTCAGATTAGATAAAGACAAGCCTCAAGAACAGAGCTTTCTAGCAAGCTGCCAGACAGGCCAAATAGTGACGGTTCTCTGGGGATGGTACTTTTGGAGAGCTATAAACCCATTTGGCCTCTCTGGGAGCTGCTAGACTGCTGGTTTTTACAGCTGCTATAGTTGGAGGCTGTTGGTTTTCAAGGCTACCATGGAGCTAGAGGATGAGGATGGGATTAATGCAAGTGAAAACAATACAAAGGTTGCTATTCTTACCAAGATTCAGCCATTTTTCTTGAATAGATGCTTCTCAGAACGTTGCAAGCCTTTAGTTAATTTCTAGAGTTCTGAAAAAGTTGATTTTGACAATTTTTGGCAGTATTCTTGTTGGTTTTGTGGAGGAGCAGATTTTCTGAGATCTTCAACTCTGTAGTCCTGGAAGCTAACTCCCTATTGGTATTTCTCAGATGAGGCACCCTTGTGTAACGAGAGTCTGCCGTGCACATGCTGTGTGCTCTCTCTTTGTCTCATGTTCTCTCTTCTTGTCTGAGTACTTGATGTCTTGAAGTGGCCCCAAGGGAGTGTTAAGGAGCACAAGTTACCATGAACCACTGGTCATGACTCTTACTTTCTTAGAAGTGAGGCTCAGCCTTTGGGTGGACAGCAAGCAGAACGTGTTGCAGACCCCAGATCATGTTGATCTGCCGGATCAGTTTCTCATTTTGCGAGCAGAGTCCATCTTTGCAGTCTGCCCAGCTTTGTACATTATCCCATGATGAAGTAAATCCATCCTTCCCCAAAGTTAGGGTTGGAAGACAAAGCACTAATAGCTAGGGTGTGGAGAAAAGGGAACACTGTTGCACTGCTGGTGGGAATGTGAATTGGTACAGCCACTACGGAGAACAGTATGGAGGTTCCTCAAAAAACTACAAATAGAAGTATCATATGACCCAGCAATCCCACTACTGGGCATATACCCTGAGAAAACCATAATTCAAAAAGAGTCATGTACCACAATGTTCATTGCAGCTCTATTTACAATAGCCAGGAGATGGAAACAACCTAAGTGTCCATCATTGGATGAATGGATAAAGAAGATGTGGCACATATATACAATGGAATATTACTCAGCCATAAAAAGAAACGAAATTGAGTTATTTGTAGTGAGGTGGATGGACCTAGAGTCTGTCATACAGAGTGAAGTAAGTCAGAAAGAGAAAAACAAATACCGTATGCTAATGCATATATATGGAATCTAAGAAAAAAAATGTCATGAAGAACCTAGGGGTAAGACAGGAATAAAGACACAGACCTACTAGAGAATGGACTTGAGGATATGAGGGGGAAGGGTAAGCTGGGACAAAGTGAGAGAGTGGCATGGACATATATATACTACAAAATGTAAAATAGGTAGCTAGTGGGAAGCAGCCGCATAGCACAGGGAGATCAGCTCGGTGCTTTGTGACCACCTAGAGGGGTGGGATAGGGAGGGTGGGAGGGAGACGCAAGAGGGAGGGGTATGGGGATATATGTATACATATAGCTGATTCACTTTGTTATACAGCAGCAACTAACACAACAATGTAAAGCAATTATACTCCAAAAAAGATGTAAAAAAAAAAGACATTGGTGGTAAAACAAACAAACACACACTAATAGCTAAAATGGCCATTTCCTCTGGATACTGTTGGGATTTGAAATTCAGTCCAGTCATAATATTAATTTCTCTATATCAGATCTTACCATCCTAGATAATTGCTTGAGTTTTCTGTTAAATAATTTTTTTAATCTACACATTTAAAATCTAAGTTTTTGCACATAGTATAAATCTGAATTTCTCATATGACCAGAAGTTTTGGGTTATGGATATTTTATTACAGCTCTTTACTTCAGAGGTCATTGGTCTGTAGCTCTATAAGATGGAAAGACAAGTGCTTATTGGTGAAAAGTAAAGAGATTCTGTTCTGAAAAGCTGTGTATGATTTTATATCTATTAACGTGTTACAGTGTGTATTTTATGCCTTTTATGTATTCGTGTCTTTTTTCTCTTTATATTTTATACATATATATATATAATAATTTAACCAAGTAGTTTAAAATGTGATATTAGATGGTAGTACAACAATTTTGAAATCTTGAAAGATAAAACAGGAAACATTTGCTTGTATTTTTTTTGCCTCAGAGTGTTTTGTTAATGAGACATTTTATACTGCCATAAACCCAGGGCAGTAATAAAGGTGTTGATTGATTTTTGGATGACAAGGGACTTCTCTAATTGCAGAATTTGACATTTGTGTCACTTCTGCTGTTTTAGGTGAGCAAGACGTGGAAGGTGATTGCAGAAGATGAAGTACTCTGGTACCGGCTGTGCCAGCAGGAAGGGCACCTTCCCGAGAGCAGCATCTCCGATTATTCTTGCTGGAAGCTCATCTTCCAAGAGTGCCGAGCCAAGGAACACATGTTAAGAACCAACTGGAAGGTAGGCAGTGGCCAATATCATTACCTGTAGGGGAATAGCCTGCAAGGACACAGGAATCCAAGCCTGGGATTAAACACCCGAGTCCTTCCAATTTCATCCTGAGATTAACTGCCAAAAACAAGGAGAGGAGGAGGATGGTGAGCGTCCCTTCAGCTGTTGGTGATTTGTTGCCCCTTTTGTTGCCCATTAGAGTATCTGCCCTTGTTTTCAAGCACACTCTTTGGGAGCGTCCTGTTGTCCTCTAGGAGAGGAGGGGCGAGACTGAGGATCCGGTCCCCTCGCCTCTGGTGGTCGGGGTCTTTAGGCTAGTGCTCAGTGCAGCCCCTTTTCACTGCCACCGTCTCCCTGGATGGACCAAGAAAGCACCACCTGAATACAAAAGAGGGGCTGAAAATGCTATCTCCAGTAAATTCTAAGAGGGAGATCATTAAGCTTCTCTAAGTACTGTCTTCTCTTCCCTCACATAACCTATTGGCTTGCTTCCATAACATTTATCACTTCAAAATTTCTACAGAAATATTAGATCACAGCTATGAATTTGCACAGAACAGTGTTTCTGTAGAAAATAACTGTCAAGAACAGTGTTACATAAAGCTGTTTAAGGCATGACGAGACAGCAGTGTGGTGCCCGTTTCTTCCCACCTGGGTAGCTGGATATTCAGTTGGAAGGAAGGGACAGAACTGTATTCTTTCCCCTCCTGTAAAGGTCAATCCTAATAGACTTTGAGATTAACAAGCTTTTGCTCATTACTGATAGTGACATATTGCCTATGTGCATGTCTGTCCCCAGTCACCTCATAACCTGATTAGTGACCGATACTCTTGATCTGGGCAGCGTCACAGTTCCTAGCAAAGCTAATAAGACGTAGTGTTCCTCTAACTCGGGTTTCTCAACCCCAGCACTAGTGCCATTTGGGACCAATACTTTGCGGTGAGGCCTGTCCTGGGCATTGCAGGATCTTCCGCAGCATGTCCACCCTCTCCCCAGTATATGCCAGAAGCATTCTCTTCCTCCCCTCAGCTCTGACAACCAAAAAGTCTTCAGACCAGTCCGATGTCCCCTGAGGGCAAAATCAGCCCTGGGTGAGAACCATCCTTCTAAAGAGGATTAGCATAGCCATGCTTGGCCATGAAGACCCACCACTAAGTACAGATCCCTCTGGCCCCCGCTCTGTGTGTCCACTCCAGGTAATAAACTCGCGTGAGGGCCCCCTCGCCCTCTTGCCCATTGGCTTGGTTATGTCTGTGTGAAGGACATAAGTGAGAGCAGGCATTGGGTTTGCCAAAGCTGCTTAGACAGGCTGGGGGCCGGAAAGCAGAGGGTCTGACCCTGGCAGGAGGAGCCATAATTTAAGGAAAGCTTGAGAGTGAGGCGTTTACTAGGGCCTTTCTGTCTGGGAAGGAGGGATACTTTTGAGATTCGTGAGCATGAGAGCTGGAGATATTCCATGTACCCTGGCTTGAATTCATAAATGTCAGATTCTAAGAGAGAAAGCAGCAGCTGAGTTCTTTGTTTCCTCTTTGGTATTAGAAAGCTAGGGAGGGAAGCAGGTGCCCCCTCCTCATCCAGGCTGGAGGGGGCCGAAGTGAAGGGGTTTAAAGACCCGCCGCATAGCATCCAGCACTTAATGCCAGTATACAGATTACGTACAATCCAACTGAACGTCTGTTCTGTTGTTCTTCTCCAACAAACCCAAAGCCATGTGTTTGTTAAGTGCTCAATAAGAGGTCGTTGCTTGAATGACCTGGAGTCAAACTGCAGGGAGACTGGAGGGAGGCTTCTCTGTGGAGTGTCTCGGGCCCATTTCCTGCACTGTTATACCTGTGAGGACTACAGAAGTAAAATGTCAGATGATGACTCTTGCATTAACTGTAGTGATGGGATTCTTGTGATTCTAGAATGAAAGGAATTCTTATGAAAACATGAAAGGTAGTGCAGAGCAAGATGCTTTCCCTTTGTGTGCCTCTGATTTCTCATCTCTAATGTGGAGCTGAGAGTAGCTGCGCTCTTTGCGCCGTCGTGAGGATGACTGTCTAATGATATATCTAACACTCCTCCCACAGCGCGTGGCCTGTGTCTGCTGCTCAGTTAGCATCGGCCTTGGCACGCAGATGCTGTGGTTTGGTGCTATTCATGGTCAACCTCAGGATGGGTTGGGAAGGTGATTTGGTTTGGCATCTCCTAGGTTGGTGTTGGAGGAAGCTGAGAAGGGACCCCAGGGTTCTCAGTACTTCCACACAGGGGATGACCTGTGAATGCAGGAACTTACCTGGACCTGCAGGAACTTACCTGGACCTGCAGTTCAGAGCCAGCATGCAAATGATGTTCCTTTCCCTGGTGTTTGCATACACTCATTTCACTGTAGCATTCTAGGATCTCTCTAATCCAGAATACCAGTGTGGGGTTGGAGCCCTTGATGGGGAGGAAGCCACGTGATGAAACTTAGTGGAGGACGTGAGCACACAGGCCCTCTCCTTTTCTTTCAATAGCTTGTCCCTCAAAAGAGCTTTGCTGTTCTTGTCATTTTGGCTGTGGCCCTCGAACAGATGATTCTCAAGTCCTTCCATCCCCATGTCTCCACTAGCAGGACAGCCCCACTTGGATGTGTCCAGTTGTGTCCCTCAGCCTTGGACTTGGTCCTCGAGTTCAGTGAGATCACCATGTAGATCGTCTTGCACAGTGCCTGGAGTACAGCTGCTTAATAAACATTGGTTTTAATGGAACGGATGTCATCATCTGTCTCCTAATAATATAAATAGTAACTACCATTTATTGAAAACCTGCTGTGTGCTAAGAACTGTGCTTGCCACTTACACACACTATTTCTAATCCTTGTGCTGGTACAGCAAAGTTGAAATTATGGATGGCTTGGTATTTTTTTTAATTGAAGTATATAGTTGACTTGCAATATTGTTTCAGGTGTACAGCAAAGCAATTCCGTTATGTGTATGTATTTTTTGATGGCTTGGTATTCTTGAATACCTTTTATTCACACTTGCTTTTTGGCTTAACTGTCCTGCCCTGCCCTTTCCAACATCCCACATGTAAATACTTTCTATTCTTCAAGATTCCCTTTATTTTAAAAATAATTATTTTATTTATACATATTTTGAATCAGTAAATAAACAATCGTGATGCAGTAAATCAAAAGTCATAAAAGGGCATATACTGGAAAATACATCTCTTTCTCGCCTCTCTCCACCTACCACCTAGTTCCCTCCTCAGGAGCAGCTGTGTTATGGGTTTTAGGGTTTCCTTTAAATACCCTTTCCATGAACCTCTGACCTCTCAGTCAGAAACTATGTCTTTTCTTTTCCCCATCCTGATTTTTATCTTGTTGTATATACTTTTTCATTTTATTCTGAGAGCATTAATAAGGGGTGTTAACAGGTAAAATACCATTAACTACTTTCTCTCATCTGAACTGGACTTTTTAAATACACTTTATACATTTCTTCACTAGCAGCCCACTGCGGAGTGGAGTGGTTAACATCCTGTAATCCCCTCAAGGACAGGGCCCTCGTCTCGCGCATCCCGTGCCCAGTAGTTTCATTCAGTGTGTTTGTAACTCATAAATACATAGCTTAACATATTAGTTGTCTCTGTCCTTTCGAATGTCTTGATAACTATGGACACAGCCCATGCCGTAAAAAACTGCCATGAATGTAGTTGAGAGCGAAATGCTTTGTCTCCTGGCTATCCAGAGAGTAGTATAAACTGCACCCCCTTTTCTTATGCAGAATCGCAAAGGCGCCGTGAGTGAGCTGGAACACATTCCTGACGCGGTTTTATGTGATGTGCATTCTCACGATGGTGTTGTCATTGCTGGGTAAGCGAAAACAGTTTTTCAGTTAATATTCTTCATCCTAAGGTCTTTCACTTTTCATGGACCACCCTCTGCGTCCCAGCCACCTTATTCTCCCTTGGGAGTGCGTGCCTTCCCACTTATAGCCCTCGTGGAGATGGGCCGTCTCCATGACTCTGTATCCTCCAGTAGTTGAGAGCTCTGAAGCTAGTGGTGTGGAGCGGCTCTGTAATCCATTTGTGTCCATGCATCTTTTGAGCTTTTAAATCACTCTTATGGCATGTTCTGTTAGATTTTCATTAAGGCAAACAGTTTGTATTTTATGAAGACATAAAAAAGTCAAGCAATAATAATAAGTGTTGGCAGAAACAGGTGCTATTCTTTTTTTTTTTTTTTTTTTTTTTTGCGGTATGCGGGCCTCTCACTGCTGTGGCCTCTCCCGTTGTGGAACACAGGTTCCGGACGCGCAGGCTCAACGGCCATGGCTCACAGGCCCAGCCGCCCCGCGGCATGTGGGATCTTCCCAGACCGGGGCACGAACCCGTGTCCCCTGCATCGGCAGGCGGACTCTCAACCACTGCGCCACCAGGGAAGCCCCAGGTGCTATTCTTGATCTCTTGTTCTGAAGCCTTTATTATGAGGAAGGGCTGTGGCCACAGGTAATCTTCCTTCCCCACCACACAGTTCGTATTTGCAGTTAACTTGTCCTGAAATAGGCTTTTTGTTTGTCTCCATTGCCGAGAAATTTAATTCTAACTTCTGTGTGAATTCCTTTGGCTTCTGTTCCAAAAACCACTTTCATGAATTCTGCATATTTTATTACAGAGATGTTTTTATGTGTTTCTTTAATGTATAATAAGAAGATGACTTTCTTCTTGGATTAACAAGATGTCTTGAACTAGAGTCTCACATTGTGTACTTAATGCCATAGAGACCAGGACACTTAAACTTCTGAGTCTGGATTGACTTCGCAGTGAGACACCCAAAAGAGCTTTCTACCTGGAGGAGCAAACAAAAACAAACCTTGGACTTAACAGCTTAGTAGTAGGAGAGCCTTTTTCTTTAAAGAAAACTCTTTCCTTCAGAAGCATTCCTTAACTGAAATTTCCAAGAGTCAGATTATTTTAATATTTTGTGGTCCGTAGTACCTATGTAAAAGTATTTTGCTTCAAACAAGATAAGCCTTAGGAGGAACACTTTCCATTACCTTGTGTTTTACTGGCCATGATTTCGAGGCCAGTAAATACCCTTATTGGGAGTGCTATAGAACTATTACTTTTAGAAAAACTAATGGACCAGAAATCTAGAATTTCATCCCTTCAGTTATCAGTGTGGCTCTAGGCTTCTGCCCCTCATTGCTCAAGTATGGGCCTGAGAGCTCATGCTAGGTAAGATCCTTTTCACCTGCTAATTCTGAGATTCCTCAATAACTCCCAAAGGGACTGGGATCATTCTAGCTTAGAGAAGTCTCCTGGTGTGTCAGGGGCCTTTGAGGACAGACTATTGAGATTGAACTGAAAGAGTCATAAAAGGAATTAGAAATGAGACGATTCTCGAAAGCCAATTATGAATTTCTTATCTGGACACTAGTCCAGATGCCAGTCCTTCTTTTCCTGCCTCTCCGTTCCCTCGAGGCCTGCTCAACATTACAGATTATGCCAGCACAAAGCAAAGCGATGGCAGAGTTTAGTGGATCGATAAGATGAAACTTGATCTGTGGGTCAGAGAGGCTCCTCATGGCCCCTCTTTCTAAGAGAACCTTAGTTTATGGCCTAGCATCAGATACTTCAATCTTGCTTGTATATAGAGCATTTTGTGTTTATCATTAAAATTTTATCTGGTGGTTACGATGCTTGTTTTCTGGGTCAGATCTTGAATCCCTTTTCATTTGAGACAGCGGTGTTTGTGGTTACCTCATTCCCAATCAATGTTGTATTCACCAGGCTTTCTGCAGTTATGTATCTCCAAGGAGCTTCTTAAAGAGACAGTGGCCATCTCACCATTTCCTTCTCTTTTACTTCTCTTGCATTTCTCCTATTTTTCTTCTTCCCTTCCTTCTTCTCTATTTTTTTACACAAGTAGAATCTGTTCAGACGCTTAGTTTTTTTATATCTGCAGCTAACCGATGTGACATTTTTGCATTTAAACCTGTAAAATTATTTTATATAATTGATGAAGATTATGTTGCAGAATCTTGCCCCAGCTTCTTCCCAGCTTTTCAGTCCTTTTGTGTAAATGTTCCTGGATTGGAACTGCATTGCTTAGGCTTAGACTAATTTGTGTCACACTTAAGCTTAGAGCGAACCCAGTCTCGGCTCTGCCTTACTCTTCTTTGCGCGCAGAACCAGGGCACCCTTCAGATGCGCATTCACTCGGAAACGTGGAGACACTCAAGTCCCTGTCCAGTGAAAGGACCGGGACGCCTCTTACCTGAGGCTTGTTTTTCCAGCAGAGGAAACAGACGTTATTCTCAAAGCTTTGATCTTTCACTCTTGTCCATGAGTGTTTGCTTCCTCTCCTGTCTCATGGGTGATAGTTTTCCAGTTACCTTTTCCTGATGTTTGGAGCCTTTGAAATTTGTTTCCAACCTCCCTTTTTCCTCATTACTCTTCCCAGGGCACCTTTGGTTCCCTCCCCCCGCCCTGCCACACTGTCCTAGTCACCTCTGACCATGTCTTTTTTTTAACTTGAGATGCTGTTTCCATGCCATAAAATCCACCCTTTTAAATTGTGTAAGTCAGTGATTTTTAGTATATTCACAAGGTTGTGTAACTGCCCACCGTTATCTAATTCTAGAACGTTTTCATTACCTCCGAAAGAAACCCAGTCCCCGTTTTTTCGCGCCCAGCTCAAGCCTTGCCTCCTCCCACAGGTTCCATGGGGTGCTAGCCTGTTAGCGCCCCACTGCCGCTCTGCCCCAGCGTCTACCCTCCTCACACCTCCGGAGGGGTGATTATCTGCAGCTTATAGGGCAGCTAATCACGTGGCCTTGAGGCTTCGCCTAAGCATTTTTGTCTTAACCTTACAGCCATGTATTTTTTTTCAGTTAATTTGTAAGCGTCTTTTAAAACTAGAGGTGATATATAATATTTCATTAAATGCTCTGTAGTACTAATACTTTTTTTTAGTCTGAAAAAAAGGATTAACATTTGATAGACTCCCTTCCCCCCACCTGTATACTCCATGTTACGTGGGAAGCTGGAGGAATTCCTAATTTCTTTTGTCTGTTCTCCGATTTCTTAGTTTTTTTCAACTTAGAATCATACAGCTTGAAACCCGGAAGGAACTTAGAGATTCTCTTCCGAAACACTCATTCTGGGTGAGGTAGCTGAGGCTCAGCAAGGTCCGGGGAGTGAGCTGGCAGCCGTGCCCTGCCTGCCTTGCTGTGCTTATGCGGGGGGCGTGTGGAGAGCCGGGCCCCAGCGCTGCCTTCTGCAGCCCTCGCTCGCTACTCTGATGGCTTGGCTATTATAGCGTCACTTTGGTTTCTTTCATGGCATGTGTGGACCTTTCCTTTCTGTTAAAAATGAAAACAGTAGTAAAACCACATTGTCTTTGCAAAACTATTAGAAAGTGGAGACGAGAAATCCACCTAAACCCCAGCATGCTGCCACAATTCCCGTTGTGGCTTTTGGTGTGTACCGTTTAGTTTTCTGCCTGTTTTTTAATATTACTGGATTTAGGTGGATGGATTTTTATTTTTTCCAGATTAAGAAATTATTTTAGGGACTTCCCTGGCAGTCCAGTGGTTAAGACTCTGCACTTCCACTGCAGGGGGCACGGGTTCAATCCATGGGTGGGGAACTAGGATCCTGAATGCCGTGTGGCACAGCCAAAAAATTTTAAAAAAGAAATTATTTTAAAATGCCTTCATAATCCTCAACTTCTTTCCCATATAACTTTTTGCCTTGAAGTCTCTAAACCATCCCTCAAACCCGGTCTCCTGAGTGCACCTTCCTTTTTTTTGGTCAGTGCCATAAATAAAGATAAAGATCAAGAGTTTTATCTTGTTGCCTGTACCGTTTTCAAATGGTGGGGGCCATGTATAAAGCATGTTTGTAACCTCAGAGCCTAACACCAGTCCCAGCACCGAGGAAACTTTGGGGAAGGTATGTATAGAAGGAAAACTTCTTGCACTTCTGAGACCCTGCACTCTCTGAGCCTCCTTACCGCATCTTTGACTTACCAAGCTCTTAACTCTGGCCCTTGCTCGTGCCTCTCTGTGGTGTCATGTGGCCACCTAGCAGTGATATGCAGCATCCCAGAAGATACCAGAAACAGTGGTTTTCTTTGCTGGTCAGGTAAGTGGAAGTTCCTTCAACGGTGACTAAGTATGTAATTCAAATACAACCTTTACTTTGATTTTTTCTGGCTAAAATTTCCCATTTCTTTAACCTGAGAATAATTTGTGCTGAGAAGCCACCAATCTCTGCGATAAGCCACCTGTCTCTTTCTCTCAGAGCTCAGCCTGTGTCTGTGTTTTCTTTGTGGTCTGGTAGCGTTCCTGAAATGCGGTGAGGTTTAGCGTGTGTCTTCCTTGGATTTAGAAGAAGAGATGTTATCTAGAAAGTTGGTTGATAATAAGTGATTAGGAAGCATGGTGTTTGTTTCTTTGTTTTTGTTTGTTTGTGGTGAGAGCTCCGAGAATTTTAGAATGTCTCTCAAATTATACGTTTATCATTGAGGGAAAAGACTAGAAGGGACGAGGCTATGACGGCATCCCAGTCCTGTTTTGTGAGGCCTAGACCGTCCTCTTTCTCCACAGTTGCACTCTGGGAGTTAAGGGTGTTGAAAACAGATGACATCATGAGTTCAGAAGGGTCACATTATAACCTGAGATGTAGGTCTAGGTATAATTTGCCAGGAATATATTCGCTTTACTGCCATCTAGTGAAGGAGAGCATCTCGGGTAAAACTTGCCGGAGAAAGTCAAGCGGAGGGGCTCACTGGGAGCCTTGTGCCAGCTCTGCTAACCATTAAGCTATTAGCTCACGAGAAGCTTTTATCAGATGCCCAGGAGTATGGTGGTGTTTTGCAGTGAAGTCCCTCCTCACTGTCACTTAAGATTCATAAGTCTGAAGCGCTTCAGTTTGCGTAAGAAAGCATACTATTCACATTAGAGGACCATTCCCCGCCCCCCCCCCCCGTTTTGGTTTTAAAAAACATCAAGCCCCCTCTTTGTGTCAAGGTTTTTCTCAGCACTCCTAAATTCCTCTCCTTCCGTTTTCTGCTGTGGTGATCTGCCTTTTTAGGGTGCAACTCCTGCCTTGACTGGAAGGAACAGTGACTGTGTATCCATGTTTCTTCTCTGTCAAGTGTGGTTGGAGGGAAAACTGGATCGTCTGATGTCACCAAGTGCTAGGTGTCTTCTTTCCCTGAAAAGTACTCAGTTGTCCTGTTTGGTCTCCTGCACTTCCTCCATCTCCATTCCCTCTGAGGCAAGTGACACCAAGCAAAACCACACACACGTCTCTAGCAGCCAAGTGACCTCTGGCTGTCGTTCTGGCTTTTATCCTTCCTAGAGCTCTGTCTGTCACAACCTGGACAGAGTCGAGAGGGTTGCCAGTCTTATGTAGACATGAAGCAACATTTTGAGCTTCCAGTTTATATATGTAAAATTTGGTGTCTGAATCTCTGGTTGGTTCATTTTGCCTATTGACACTTTATTGGAATGTTATCATTGTTTATAATTAAGAACTGTTGGAAAATAATAGTTCAGACACAGGCACGTGTCTAAGATAACTTGAAATATCTTGCTTTTAGCCATTTTTTCTCCACTTTTCCCAGTAATTAAAAATGTGCCTTTGTATTGACCATGTACCATGCCAAAATATGGCTTTGATCTGAAATAGTGTGTATTTGCCCTGAATTTTACAACACTTGCTATTCAGGAGCTGAGGACCTCAAGGATGGTGTTTGTAATACTCTAGCTTCATGTGAATGTATAAAAATGGATAATACATAGGATTAGTTTGAGGCTCTTGAGATGATAACAGATGCTTTGTAAATACAGATTGGTGATAAAAATTGCATTAGATAAATGTCACCCCATATTTATACTTACTAAGGACTTGCTTTCTGTCTTTCTCCTTTTTAAAAAACTGTTTCTCTTGGCAGTTCCTTTCAACCTTGCGTTATATAGACTTTGTGCTGCTGCTTATTATGACATTGGATTGTTTCCCATAAGGAATTCGATCATTACCCATTAGGGACCTCTTTTTATAAATACTTTTATTTTCTGCTGTGAGGTATACATGCTTTTCTGGTAAGTAAGTCTGAGGTAAGATATTGATAAGAGACCAGAGGAGAGCTTTACATTTATTATATCCTTAATGAAGGAGCTCCAGAATATCCTTAATAAATACTGGTGAACTCATGACTGCATTTATCCATCTCTGGTTCTCCAAGGAATAATGGGAAGGGCCACAGCTACAGTTACTCTGCATAATCATCATTGGCTCTGACTCTATTGATTGTGATTAACCAAGATGTATGGAAAACAGTTTTAAGTGTGTAGTGCATGGATCTCGTAAGGTCCATTAAGATGTTCATTATTTTTCAATTGATGCATCTTAAGCTGCACTTGATGTTTGTAGTAGTGCATTTCCACAGAAAGACTGCACCGTGGGATTGAGTTCATTTTGTTAATTGCATAATACAACACAGTCATGTTTCATAGAAAACAGTAAATACTCTTGCTTTCATTGATTTGTAATCTTTGGTATTACTAAAGAAAGTATGGAGTATGTGTGACTAGCTCCTAAAACCTCTGCATGTTAAGGGCATAATGAACATTTCTTGAAATGTGGGCACTGCACTTGTAGGGGCCTCTGCCTAATTGCTTTGTAGGCTTTAAACCACTTCCATCTTCTGAGTTTAAGTCAGAATCGTTCATTCAGTATGTACTAAGCACAGATGAATACTGCAGACACATTCCTTGCTGACGGGAGGGGTACACATCTCTTGCTTTCCTTGCTGAGGGGAGGGGTACACATCCCTTGCTCATAGGCCAAAGGGATACAGTTACAGGTGGTTACAGGACAGTGTGAGAGAGGTTAGGGTAGGGGAAGAGCGGGCACCCTAACACACTGGGGAGAGGCACCTAGTGTAGGCTCCAAGTCAGGCAGGGTTTCTCCTGAGAAGTGACTTCTCAGTTGAGTCTGGAAGGGATGACTAGGAGTTGGCCAGGCAGAGTTTTTATTTATTTATTTGGCTGCACCAGGTCTTAGTTGCGGCACGCAGGCTCCTTTAGTTGTGGCATTCGGCACCTAGTTCCCTGACCAGGGATCGAACCCGGGCCCCCTGCGTTGGGAGCGTGGAGTCTTACCCACTGGGCCACCAGGGAAGTCCCCAGGCAGAGTTTTGTATGGAGTAAGGACGCAAGTAACTTGCATAGATTCCATGGCTCCTCACTCCCAAACCAACGGTGGGCATGAAAAATCCATTACAGCATTTATTTTTCTGGTGAGTTGGATGGAATACAGCTTCAGAATCCTTCTCAACACAGGGCTGTAGGCAGCCACTACTGATTTATTGGATTTGACACACAAATGAAACCATTTGCTGTTCCTGGCCTGAGGCCTCATAACAAGGCTCCTTTTGGCTGCTGTGAGTACTTGATCAGAATAGACTTGTGACTTTGGGGGTGGCTCTGTGACTGTGGTCCTGTAGAGGGTGAAGTTTTACCAGCCATCCCACATGTGCTCCCACATCACCTGTAAAGCATGTGTAGGCGGCACCTTTGCATCTGCCCAGTCCCACGCCCCTTGCCAGCATACTGAGCTTTTTTGTTGTTGGCTTCTTGCCTTCCAGTTGAGCTGTAGTGGTAGAATTGATGAGTTAGGGTCAGGGGCTATGTCCGGCAAGCCTGAGTCACAGTATTGAAAACAGTAAATTCCTTATATTGCACTTAAATGGGGATGGTTCTTAAAAACCGTATGTGTTTACAGACACTCATCGGAGGAGGCAGAGTGACTTGTTGGCTAGAGCAGCAGTTAGAGAAAAGCCTGGGGACCCGGTTTGACCCCAGCTGTGTCATTAAAATGTTTCTTGTGACCTTGGGTAAGTCACTTAACCTGACTACCAGATTCTTAAAACAGTGCCCCAGGTTGTTGTGAAGAGCCTTGAAAAAAATTTTTTTAGCAAATCACTGGCAGCTGGAAGCAAAATGGAACCATCCCCCCACAGCTCCCACCTGCTTGGCTCCTTAGAGGAGGAGAAAGGTTCAAGGTGGTTTGCAGCTGTACAGCACTTCTTCCATTTTCTTCAGGTCTCCTAGTCCAAATAAGTAGTCTGCTTATTGGAAATGTACTAGTTAACGAAAGCTCTTCCATGGTAAATCATTTTAAATTGGCAGTTGCTCTGGTGTGCCGAGCTTGAAAGAGGCTCTATTCCCATTCTTTCAACAAAAAATCAGCTGTGGTCTCTGACCTATTTATTTGGAGGTAAACTCAACGTTGCCAAGCATAAAAAAAGACTGGGAAAAGCATACAGCTTCACTGGTCCGTGCCGTGGGCCGGGACGTCCTTACTCGTTTGGAAAAGGCTTCTTTCTTCCTTAGTTTTTCTTTAGCGTTCTTACATCAGCTAATATATTAGTCGCAGTTGTACTTTGCACAGACACTAATTAGAGAGCCATCAACATTGGGGTCCAAAGGCTTACTGACAATGCAACTGTCATAGTGGTGTCTTAATTGGTTGAGTGTAATTGTCATTAGGCAGCCATAAAGACATCTGGAGCTCTGGAGAAGAATCAGCCCTTTTCCCTACCTCCCTTTCCTATCTGTTCTTGCTTCTCCTGGCCAACGTTATTAAGCGCTTTTAGATCACATTTAGAGTTTGGTCCAGGTCCCTCTGCCCCAACCAGTGTTTTAACCTCATGAAAATGTCTGTTTCTTTAGCACGAGTTCATTAACACAGTCTGAGCACCACTGCTATGGTTGCTTTCATGTGTTAGATTTTAGAGCCTATTGCTGAGTCATCGTGTAGTACCTGCTGAAATGGGATATTTATTCTCTTTTCCCATCATAAAGGAGACACCGAGTCTTTTATATTTGCCTTGTGAGTTGCTTTGCAGCATTTATGCTATTATCATGCTTTTTAGCCATGAAGAATGGAGTTGATTTAAACGGATATATATGGAAAATTTCATGTTTACCAAAATAATTTAGCTTATTCCGTGTTTTATAGAGAGGTTTTAATCAGTTTGGCAGTAAATGCAAGAAGTCTGACGCATCTCGATGCACGCATTCCGGTGTTTCACTGATCATTAGCACTAGAAGGTGGGCAGCAGAAAGAAAAGGAGATGCCACTCAAAGCAGCTGGGGACCCCCTTCTTTCAGCTGTGTGTAAGGCACTGTGATGGAGGCTGTGGCATTGAGGTAGGGCGTTCACGAGGACTTCACGGTCAGGGTGAGGAGACGTGGGATGTAGCAGTGAACGCCATTTCTTCAGGTCCAAGGGCGCAGTAGTTGAGTCAGAGAGGCTTCATGGAGGAGGAGGGCCTGGGCTAGGCCTTGAGACGTTGGTGGGCTTGAGTGAGGTAGGTTGTTCTCAATCTTGGTGGCACGTTGGGAAACACTGTTGTCTGGTTCCACCCCCAGAGAGTCAGATTTCATTGATCTGGTGTGCCCTTGGGTATTGGGAGTTTTAAAAGCATCCCAGGTGACTCTAATGTGTAGCCAAGGTTGACCCACCCAGCTGGTTCATGGGGAGGGAAGGGGCTCCAGAAAGGTGGAGCCAAGGTGCAGAGACACCTATGGTGTGGAAGCCAGTGAACGGCAGGCCTGGCTAGAGGCCAGCTCATGCTAAGGAAGAGGAGAAAGTGAGGCTGGAAGAGGGGTGGAGGCCAGTTTGTGGAGAGTTCTCAGTGCCTGGCCGGTAGTTAAAGCTTCATTCAGTGTGGTGTTGAGGCCTCAGGATTACAGAGGGCTTCCTAGGTGTCAAGTACTATCGTAGTTCTACTGTTCTGGTCACTGGATCAACATCAGTGAGCAAGACCCAACCCCTGACCTTAGAAGCTTGTGGGTTCGTAGGGGAGACGAACAGTCAGATGACTACACACGTACTCACACAGTTGCCACTCGAGGAAAGTCTAGGCCGCTGTCATGGTAGATGATAAGGCTCAGGGTCTAGTGTGGAGAGAGAGGGAGAGAGATCCGCGTAGTCAGGTATTTTTGAGGGCTTGGCTGGTGCGGGGCTGGCTGCAGGTGGGCGAGGCTCAGGAGTGAGGAGGCTGCCGTGGGGCGGCCGGGAGCTGATGCGGGAGTGGGACCTGCTGGCAGACGGGGAACGAGAAGGGCAGGAAGGGCGTGCTGACCGCATGTGTAGCAGTGTGGGTGGCCAGGGAAGGAGGTATGGAGGAGCCCCTCGGTTTTGTACCAGTGACCTGGGATGGATGCTGTCACCGACAGAATCAGGAACTTGCAACAGGCCAGTCTGGTTGTGGGCTGAGGCTTTTTGAGGAGAGCACGTGTTTAATTTTAGGTGGGTGGAATGGCAGTGGGAAGGGGACAGCCGCATGGAAGAAGAGGCTGGTCAGGAGCCTTTTCGATGTTAAAAGATGCTCCTCTCTGGGTGACCTCTGCCCTCCGTCTCTCCTCTTCCCCAAAAGAGAGAGACACATTGTATTTCATAGCTCACGGTTGTGTGGTTCAGCAGTTTTTCAAGTTTTGGTTTGGTGGTTGTTGCTTTACCTTGGAACCCCTTGTGTAAAGGGAGCTTGCGGATGGTGGCTCTCAGGCCACCCAAATCCTGTCCTCTGTATCCACTAAGGGGGCACCTCAGAGGACCACGTGAAGACGGCTGGTGTGGTCCCATATGCAGGTCATAAGAAACAGAGTGACCAAGACTGATGGAAAGTACATACGTTTTCCTGGTTTGTGTACTTCTTTCTCTCAAAGTTCCTGAGTCCTCTGATCTCCTGAGTTCCCTCTGTCTTTCACTTACCTTCTCTGTATTTCTGAAAGATGTTGCCATCCTTCTTACCCTTCTTTTCTGAATTGGCCGGTTCCTTTCACATAGAATTTAACCTTAAGAATCTAATAATCATACACAGACTAGAAATTCAGCCACGTTATCTCTGTTGAGTGTCTCTGTTGCTAAGCATGTGGCCTTATTGCAGGGAATGCTGGAGTCATTTTCAGGGTGTCAGGGTGAGCCTGGTAGCTTTGGTGCAGTGCAGTGTGTGTTCTTATGGAGGTTTCCTCATTGAAGGTGATATGGAGCTCTGCCTGGAGGGTCTGGGAGCCAGCGGCCGTGGCGATATCAATAGCTGCCTTTGCTTGTGCATCGCCAGGTGTAATGACACTCATGGAGTGAGCGTTTCTCTTTACTGGAGGATCAGTGGTCAAACAGAGGCCCATCAGTCCAGTTTTAGAAAGCACGTCTCTCCTATTGCCTCTTTACACTACGCATACACTCTCCAGTCACTGTCCTACAGGGAGAGAGTCCAGTGCTCCAACCTAGAGAATGTGTGTGACAGGATGGCCTTTGAATTCATAATGTACGTATTTGCTGTCAACTAATAATTTGAGGGAAACACTGCTACATTTAGTAAATGAAGCATTCCTGAATCAGAATATTCCCAGTTTCTTTATTAAGAAACCTCGCATGAGAAATTCATCTATAACCACTTCATAGATGCATCATGTCATAGACTTAAGTAATTAAATAAATCTTGGAGTTATCTTGTTCGATTCTACACTTGTAATATGAGATCAAAGAAGGAACTATGGCTTGGCCTCAGGAAGACTGAACACCTTTACAGTTGTCTGCCTTTCTCTGTGTTTGTGTGGGTTCATCATGAGACTCTTACCCCGTTTCTTTTTTTTTTTTTTAATCTTTATTGGAGTATAATTGCTTCACAGTGCTATGTTAGTTTCTGTTGTACAACAGAGTGAATCAGCCATATGCATACATATATCCCCATATCCCCTCCCTCTTGAGCCTCCCTCTAGGTCGTCACAAAGCACCGAGCTGATCTCCCTGTACTCAGCCATCAAAAGAAAGAAAATTGAGCTATTTGTAGTGAGGTGGGTGGACCTAGAGTCTGTCATGCAGAGTGAAATGAGAAAGAGAAAAACAAATACCGTACGCTAACGCATGTATATGAAATCTAAAAAAAAAAAAAAAAATGGTACTGATGAACCTAGTGGCAGGGCGGGAATAAAGACGTAGACATAGAGAATGGACTTGAGGACACGGGGCCGGAGGGGGGAGGTGGAAGCTGGGGTGAAGTGAGAGGAGCATCGATATACATACATTACCCCGTTTCTAACGTGCTTTCCCACCGTTGCTTTACATGTTGAATCAAACCCCCTGTAGCAGATGTGAAGAACTTAGCGTACACACCTCAGTGGCAGCCAGCGCACCACCTCATCATCTGGCCGTTCCATTATCTTCGGGGCCCGGTGTCTGCGCAGGTTCTGGCCCTGCCTTGGTGTTGATGGAGTGAGGCATTTGCTGCAGTGGCAGGTGTAATCGGAGAGAGTGAGCGCTCCTGTCCTCTAAGCGGGCGAAACCAGGGTGTGTCATACATGTTGGCAAGAGCTTTTCATGAGAAGGCAGCACTGTCTGGCTGCTAAAGGCAAGATTTAATTGTTTCAGCAAATCAATTAGTCTTTAGGGACTTTAATCAGTCAAATCTGATGCATGGATGAAGTACTAGAAAGCTTGTGCCTGTAAGACCATTAGTCCTTAGCAGTTCCCGCTCTGTCTTTCGCGTGTGCGCGTCTGTGTATAAATAGCGTGGCTTCTACACATTTCTGCTAGTGATCCCTTTACTGGGAGGACTTAAGGTAGCAGGTTGGTTATAATAGTCAAAAAGGAAAAACAAGGAGATCTTGCTACCCAATTTTTCATTACAGTATTCTCACTTGAAATTGTCCCCATTGTGCTACGAGAACAGGAAACGTGCTCTTGGCCTTTCTGTTACAGAGTTGCCATTTCCTCTTGTTGGAGTGACTCGTGTAAACAGTGTTGCAGCAGTGGCTCCACACCGGCCAGATCTGACTCCTCTGTCGTTTTAAGGCTTCCCCATTCTCTCCACGGTGGCCCTGCTCTTCATTCCCCATTTGGAACCAAGCGTGTCCTTCTTTTCCAGATATACATCAGGGGACGTGAGGGTGTGGGACACCCGCACCTGGGACTACACAGCCCCCTTCCTGGAATCGGACTACGAGGAGGATGAGCCTGGAATGCAGCCATATGTCTCCTTTGTGAGGATAAACAGCTCGCTGGCGGTAGCGGCTTATGAGGATGGTAAGTAACCACAAGCCTCCTCCCTGTTAAGGAAAAAAAAAAGCTTGACAAAAATTAAGCAGCTGTGGCCGGCTCCACCCATAATCCCTCCGTACATACATGTGGGCACACACATGTTCACACACACACCCTTATTCTTGCCTTTATGTGAAGAAGTTGGCCAATAACCCTCAATGCATTAGTAGGCATTGGAACACAGCGCCCTTTCAAACTGGTGTTTAATTCCTACTGGAACTGTAGGGCTAGGTTTTAGAGCCAGACAAGGCTGGCCAAGCCATCTTAAGCAAATAACTTGTTTTGGTGTTAAATATACTTGGCCTACTTTTCCTTTCGTCTCTGCTTGATCCAAAGGAAAGAGTGAAAAGAGGATAGACATAGATAATCTATTGACAAATACGGAAATAGAAAAATAAAGGTAGGCAGGGCCTACCTTTTCCTGGCACTTACATACCATACGAGATAATTTATGGTAATACGTTGTCTCTCTGGGATCAACAGAATTCTTTTTGTGTGTGGGCAGCTGTGGATTTACAGAACTAGGTAAGAAGAGTCTAATAATTTTGATGGCTGTGATATTGTATACTACCTCTCATGCTCCTAACTTCCATTATGTTGTAAAGTTTGAGTCTCCAAAAGCTTTGTCTCCCCACTTGCCTGAAAGTTGGATCACAAGATATTGCAGAATGTTAGCGTTCCTGTCATGGCGTGGTTGCAAATCTTCAGAGGTAGCTCAGAGGGACAAGACTGTAGTAAAGGACCTAATGGGAATTTTATATCCATATGCCATTTAAGAAATAAAAATTAGAGCTGAAATATTAAATATTTTCATTTTATTACTTTAACATGAACTCTGTTTTTTTGGTTTGACATTAATTGGGCACCATTGATGGATTTTCCTTTCAGCCTCTAGAAATTCAGCTAAGCTGTCTCTGGGGTATGTCATAGTTCGTGTATGTTTGTTAACATCCTGAATAGATAACATAAGAGCAGCTTGAGTGTGATTCCTATGTGCCGAATTATCAATGAGGTTTTTTTCAAACAACTATGCAGAAGTTGTAATACTTTTAAGTTAGAATCATATACAGGTTTAGAACCATCCAGTAGCCTCTTCCTGCCACACACACATTCTTCTTCAGATCGGGAAACTGAGGTCCAGAGAAGCCGACTAAGTTATTTCCTTGAGGTTGAATCAGTCATCAGTCGCAAATTGAGAACTTTGGTGTGTCTTCTGGGCCATGCCAGGGATGTAGTGCTGTTTATGTAATAACTCCACAGAGACACTTAGAAAGAGGTGCATCTCAATTTTTTGCACCCTCACATCTCATATCTTGTGAGCTTGAAAATAGAGTTTTTGGTGATGTGCAAGTGTGCTGCCGGTTTTAGTTTGTTGGTTAGAATTGTAGTTGTCACCCTTATCCCTGTCGTTGCACAGAAATAATAGGAAACCTTGTAGATAGGCTAGGGAAACTTCTTTTTTCAGTAAATACTTGGCAAATAATTGTCATAATGTATTTTAAATACTTGGTTTAAAAAAATTTCGTAGTTAAAATTCAAAGCACAAAAGGATAATATATAAAAAAAGAAAATGCATACAAAAAGAAGTTGAAGTGTTCCTCCCTGCTCCCCTACTCCTAGTTCCTCTCACGTTTCACACGTATGTCCCACTCTGTGTACTCTTCTGCATGTTGATTTTTCACCTAATGACACATCTTGGGATCTTTCCATATCAGCACTTATAGGTAAACCCTGTTCTTTTTCAGCTTGTGTAGTATTGCATTATGTGGCTGTACTATAATTTATTTATTAGGGCCCTTAACGATGCACATTTGGATTGGTTTTTGTTGTTGTTGTTATTAAAAGCAGTGCTGCAAAACAATATCCTTGAACAAGTATCGTGATGGACTTATGCAAGTATAGTCACAGAGTAAATTACCAGTAATCCCGGATTGGAGGCTACAGATGCTTTACGTTTTGATAAATGCTGCCAGATTGCCCTCCAAAAAGGTTTCACTAGTTTATAGTCTCACTAAAAGTATATGAGAATGACTGCTTCCTCATGCTTGTCTGATAGGTGGACATGGTATTTCACTGTTGTTTTTGTTTACCTTTCTTTATATAAGTATATATGAACATCTTTTCATTGTGTTTTTAGGTGTTTGTATTTCTTTCTCTGCAAATTGTTTCCCCATTTTCTTTGGGTTGTTATCTTCTGCAGTTGAAAATAAAGGGCTAAGGAAATAACCCTTGTCATTGATTTTAAATATTTTTTCAATTTGTCCCTTATTCTTCAATGGACTTTGTTTATGGTTTATTTTTCTAGACAGTAGTTATGTATGTATGTGAATATGTGATTTTAATTTTTTAATCCATAAATGAGTGGGTTTTATTTTGTAATTTAATGCATGTGACTAAGTAATACATTTTAAGGGATGTAAGGTCAAGCTAATATATAAAGTTATGCATTGCAAAGTCTTGCTTCTACCCATTTTTGTCCACTCCATTCTAAAGCAACCATATTTTTTAGTTTGTTTTCTATCCTTCTAGTATTTCTTTATTGTAAATACAAGTAAGTATTACTTTTTTTCTTTTTTTCTTTTTTTGGCTGCTTTGGGTCATCTTTGCTGCGCGTGGGCTTTCTCTAGTTTTGGTGAATGGGGGCTACTCTTCGTTGTGGTGTGCAGGCTTGTCATTGCGGTGGTTTCTCTTGTTGCAGAGCACGGGCTCTAGGCGCGTGGGCTTCAGTAGTTGTGGCGCACGGGCTTAGTTGCTCCGCAGCACGTGGGATCTTCCTGGACCAGGGAACGAACCTGTGTCCCCCGCATTGGCAGGCGGATTCTTAACCACTTCGCCACCAGGGAAGTCCCTCCCCCCCCTTTTTAAACAAAAGATAGCGTACTACTTTATATCATTCCATACCTTGGTTTTTTTCACTTAATGGCGTATCTTTTTTTAATTGGATACATTTGACATGTAACATTGTGTAAGTTTAAGGTGTACACTGTGTTACTTTGATACATTTATATACTGTAATATGACTGCCATTGTAGTGATATTTATCACATTACATAATTATAGGACAATATTGGTATCTGTATTCATTATACTATACATTAGAACCCTGTGGTTTATTCACCACTTGTTACAAGTTTGTACCTTTAAACACCATCAGTCTTATCCCACCTGTTCCTCCCCCGCCCCACCCCATAACCACCGTTTTACTCAGTTTTTTTTAAACAGGTTTGACTTTTTTAGATTTCACATGTAGGTGATACCATACAGTTCTTGTCTTTCTCTGTCTGACTTATCTCACTTAGTATAATATGCTCAAAGTCCATCCACGTTGTCGAAAATGGCAGGATTTCCTTCTTTCTCATGGCTGAATAATGTTTTATTGTGTCTGTATACCACGTCTTTTTTATCCATTCATCCACTGATGGGCATTTGGCTTGTATCCATATCTTGGCTATTGTAAATAATGCTGTAATAAACCTGGGAATGCTTACATCTCGTTAATGACACAGCTTGAAACGTTGTCCACGTCAGTGTATGGAGAAGATGCTCCTTTTTCATGGTATTCCATTGTGTACACGCACTGTGGTTTATTTACACAGTCCTTTATTGAGGAACAGTTGTGTTATGCTTTTGCTATTACAGTGTGATAGTGAAAAGCCTTGTACGTATGACATTTCATGTGAATGCAGGAAGGATTATTTCCTACAGAAATGTCTGGGTCAAAAGGTGGATGCTCATGGGCTTATATTATTTTGCACTCGAACCAGCAGGGTATGAAGTTGAGCCCATTTTCTCAGCAAAGTATGTTTCAAACTGTTCAGTATTTGTCACTTTGATAGATAAGAAATAGTATCCAAATGTTTCAACTTACATTTCTCTTAGTGTGAGAGAGGTTGAATTTTTTCACATATGTACCTGCTACTTGTAATTCTTTTTTCTTCTGTTACTGTTTGGGCTTCAATAAAAAATTTTTTTTTATTGAGATGATACTATATAAATTTCAGGTGTACAACATAGTGATTCACAATTTTTAAAGGTTGTACTCCATTTATAGTTATTATAAAATATTGACTATATTCCCTGTGCTGTACAACATATCCTGGTAGCTTATTTATTTTGTACATAGGAGTTTGTGCCTCTTAAACCCCTACTCCCGGTAGTAACCACTAGTTTATTCTCTGTATCTGTGAGTCTGCTTCTTTTTTGTTGTATTTGCTAGTTTGTTGTATTTTTAAGATTCCACGTATAAGTGAGATCATACAGTATCTGTCTTTCTCTGTCTGACTTATTTACCATAATGCCCTCTAAGTCCATCCGTGTTGTTGCAAATGGCAAAATTCCATTCTTTTTTATGGCTGAGAAGTATTCCAGTGTGTGTGTGTGTGTGTGTGTGTGTGTACACACCACATCTTCTTTACCCATTCATCTGTTGATGGGCAATTAGGTTGCTTCCATATCTTGGCTATTGTAAATAATGCTGCTATGAAGATTGGAATGCATGTATCTTTTCAAATTAGCGTTTTCATTTTTTTCAAATATATACCCAGCAGTGGAATTGCTTAGTCATATGGTAGTTATAATTTTAGTTTTTTGAGGAACCTCCATACTGTTTTCCACAGTGGCTGCACCAATTTACATTCCCACCAGCAGTGTATAATGGTTCCCTTTTCTCCACATCCTCGCCAACATTTGTTATTTGTGTTCTTTTGGATGATAGTGTTATGGCTTATCTTTATATTTGAATCTTGACCAGTATAGAGTTCATCCTAGAATAATAGTATATGAATCTGATTATATCTTTGCAGCATCTCTTATTAGAAAGCCCATCTCCACCTCACTGGTTTGAGGTGCTGCCTGTACAAGTTTTTGCACATGAAACTCTTTTAGTATTTCGGTCTGTTTCTGGATGTTACATTCTGTTCAGTTGATCTGTCTGGTTGTTTACACTTACATCATCACGTTTGTCTGTCTTATTATTTTGGGTTTCATTTTGCCCTTCTGTGGGTAAAATCTATAGTACTTCCTTGGCTGCATCGTTTACACTGAAATCTTTGCTTTGTCTTGAATTCCTTTTGGTATTAGGATTGTTTCTTTGATAAAAGCTCTTGTGTTTTCTTGCTCCTCTCTCACTCAGCTTGTTTTACCTGTCTGATGGGAATTGTTACTTTCTGAGATAAGCAACAGCTTCTCATTCCCCCCTCCAACCTCACCCCAGACCTCAGGTAGCATTGTCTTTGGTCTTAACTTCAGTTTAACAGATTGTCATTGTGCTATTTGTACCAACATACTCCTGAGTAACTACTTCTGGCCAAAGACAGGTTGAAATAATCAAACACACATTTTGTATTGCTTCTTTCTAGGAGCGGGGAACACGCGCTTCTTAGGCAGTGCCATACTAGCACAAAGGAAATTCACCTCGTGAGGTCTGAAATTCGGGACTGTGCCCCACAGAAAAGAAGAATAAGATAATAAAATGAGCCAGTGAACTTCAGCTCCCTGTTTGTGCCAAAGGGAAGCTCTGTAGCCATTGACACCCCCTTGATGGTCTGTCTGTACACATTTTCTCCGCAGAAGGAGTCAGGTCCAGAGCGGGAGATGGAAACTGCTTTGGGAAAAAGTTAGTCATCCCCACGTCCTTCTTAGCCTCCTGGCCCTGCAGGAACACTGTACCACCCACCTGGGGTGTTGAGATTTGGCAAGATGATCCACAGTTGTGATTTTTTGAATTCCAACCCACTGGCCTCATATTTCTTCTGCCTTGTTTCCGATTGTCAGCACTGGCCGTCCTCCAGTTTGATTTTACCACTAATTGTGTTGCACGTTACCGTACCGAAATGAATCAAATCAAAATGCTTTTCCTGGAGCATTAGATAAAGCAGGCGAAGGTTCTGAGTAATGAGCAGATGCTACTAATGCAGGGACAGTGCAGACCTTGCCAGGACTCCATCTGCTCCATGCTTGCCTGCCTTTGGCCTGGAGCCACAGCATTGGGGAATGGCAGCATACTCGAAACCCGCTCCCTGTTCAGAGTTTGTCACGAAAACTCACTCTTTGGTGAGAAATGAGATTACACACTTCTTAGGTGCAAAGAAGTTCTTATTTGTCCCCCTCAGTGGAGAGAGGAGAAACAAGACCCAGTGCACATTAGCACGTGGAAGCCTAGATAGGACAGCCAACAGTCGTCTTTCTGTGGCGCTGTCAAGCAAGGCAGAGTGGCTTATCCACTCCTGCAGCACTCCTAGTGCAGTTGTCTGAATGCACGCATGCTCCATTGTCCAGGGCTGTGCCTGACCTGGGCCGAAGTGACTATGATTTCTCATTTACTCTCGTGCACACAATGGATGGGAGTGGGTCTCTCCAAGCTTCTTTTTAGCAGTGAACAGTAGGACCATATTTTAGACGGCTGTAGAGACTAGGTGCTTCTAAAGTTTTATTTGTAACTTTATGTTTAATAAAAAATCAGTTCTTCAATAGTTTTGTTTATGTCTCTCATTTGTATGTTGATGATGACATTTCAATTTAATAACATAACCTTTGAATGTAATATTCAATCTCCTCCTCTCCCCTGGTGTTTCAGAAGTGGATTATTAACATACTAATGCATTGCTTGGGAGATGGCTAGGACACCTGACTGTGGATTGTGGAGAATTTTGTGCTTTTTCAAGGCCTGCCTTTTCTGGTCATTTTTCTCTTAAAAGTTTCAATAAGTAATTCTTGCCTGAAACCGTTGCCTACCCTTAGGTCTTAGGAGTCTTATTCAGACACTTGGTGGATAAAACAACATGAAACAACTTTCTGATAAAAACCAAAAAAATACCAGATGGAGTCCTTTTTTCTTAACAGTAAGAGTGCTCACATTTTAAAGATATTCAGAGTGGATTTAAAAATTGAAATGTAGAGTTTTGAACTGAGGTGGTTCTTTCAGTACTGAGGAAGTATTTCTTAGGGCATTGAACTTTAAAGTTGACTGCCACCTGGAATGGTCTAGGGTGTTAGATTTTGTTTCATAGACAAGCCATAGAGACTATGTTTATGTGATGGAGGAAGTTGCTGAATAAAAATGCTTTTTTAAAGTTTTTCTATTCTTCAGTGAGGGGAGTTTGAAGTTATATTTGTTTTACACTTGCTTATATGTACTTTGGACTGAATACGCACTGTAACTAAATAATAGTTCAGTGTTCCTTAAGTAGCATTCCACAGATGAAATCGTGGGTGGGAGTTGTGAGATCTCTAGGAAATTTTTTTTTTTTTAGTAGAGGGAAGGATTGATTATTTATTTATTTATTTAGTTTTGGCTGTGTTGGGTCTTCGTTTCGTGTGAGGGCTTTCGCCGTGGCAAGTGGGGGCCACTCTTCATCGCAGTGTGGGGGCCTTTCACTGTCGCGGCCTCTCTTGTTGCGGGGCACAGGCTCCAGACGCTCAGGCTCAGCAGTTGTGGCTCACGGGCCCAGTTGCTCTGCGGCATGTGGGATCTTCCCAGACCAGGGCTCGAACCCGTGTCCCTTGCATTGGCAGGCAGATTCTCAACCACTGCGCCACCAGGGAAGCCCAGAAAGTTTTTTTAAATCTGTGTATTTTTATCGTAATTTTAAAAAGGAATCTGGATCTTTTGACCTTGTAACTAAACCATACTGTGAGATCTCATTATTTGAATTTGCATTTTATAGTCATAGGCTGTTGGCACCAAGTGATCACCTGTGTGCCTTGTAATGCTTTGTTTTTCACACTGACTGATTCATAGATGAATTCTTAGAGGTCTGCAAACTCTCAAATTTAAGAAACACTGGAGAGGGAAGTTCTCATGCTCTAGGCACACATTAGCAGATGATCAATTTCTAGGATAACTACAAAATTTTGAAGTTACTAGTGAAAATAATTTGAAATAGTTTTATCATGCAGGAAACAGTGGCACATTGCATTTATGATACAAGGTTTGGTGTTAATCCTTTGGTTAATTGGGGGGTGGTTTTACTGAACATTGATATATTTTTTTAAATACATCTTTATTGGAGTATAATTGCTTTACAATGTTGTGTTAGTTTCTGCTGTACAAGAAAGTGAATCAGCTATATGCATACATATATCCCCATATCCCTCCCTCTTGAGCCTCCCTCCCACCCTCCCTATCCCACCCCTCTAGGTCATCACAAAGCACCGAGCTGATCTCCCTCTGCTATGCAGTAGCTTCCCACTAGGTATCTATTTTACATTTGGTAGTGTATATATGTCGGTGCTACTCTCTCGTTGTGTCCCAGCCTCCCCTTCCCCCACTGTATCCTCAAGTCCGTTCTCAACGTCTGCATCTTTATTCCTGCCCTACCACTAGGTTCATCAGTACCAGTTTTCCAGATTCCATATATATGCATTAGCATACGGTATTTGTTTTTCTCTTCCTGACTTACTTCACTCTGTATGACAGACTCTAGGTCCATCCACCTCACTAAAAATAACTCATTTTCGTTCCTTTTTACGGCTAATATTCCATAGTGTATATTGAACGCTGATTTTTTTTTTAACATCTTTACTGGAGTATAATCGCTTTACAATGTTGTGTTTCTGCTGTATAACGAAGTGAATCAGCTATATGTATACATATGTCCCCATATCCCCTCCCTCTTGCATCTCCCTCCCACCCTCCTTATCCCACCCGTCTTGGTGGTCACACAGCACTGAGCTGATCTCCCTGTATGTTGCAGCTGCTTCCCACTAGCTATACATTTTACATTTGGTATTGTATATATGTCAGTGCTACTCTCTCACTTCGTCCCAGCTTACCCTTCCCCCTCCGTGTCCTCAAGTCCATTCTCTACGTCTGCGTCTTTATTACTGTCCTGCCCCTAGGTTCATTAGAACCATTTTTTTAGATTCCGTATATATTGAACACTGATTTTTAATGACACAGCACGATGCGTAAATTTTGAACTGAATGAAAATTAGAAACAGTATATCAGTATATGGGATGTAGCTAAGGCAATGCTTAGAGGGAAATTTATAGCATTAAGCGCTTATATTAGAAAAGAGAAAGTCTCAAATTAACAGTATAGCTTTTCACCTTAAACTAGAAAAAGAAGAGAAAGTTAAACAAAATAAGTGGAAAGAATAAAGTAATAAAGATAAGGGCAGAAATCAATGAAATAGAATAGAGAAAAAAACAATAGAATAGAGAAAAAAACAATAGAGGAAAATCAATGAAATGGGCAACTGTTCCTTTGAAAATTTTGATCAAATTGACAAACCCTAACCAGATTGATCAGGACAAAAAGAGAAGAAAAGAAATGAATTACCAACATCAGGAATGTAAGAGGGGACATCACTACAGATCCTATAGATATTAAAAAGTTACAGTGAACTATTTTGAACAACTTTATTCCAGTAAATTCAACCAGTTAGATAAAATGGATAAATTGATTTTTTGAAAAACAAACTACCTAAGTTCACTTAATAAGAACTGTAAAACATGAATAGCTATATTTCCATTAAAGAAATTGAATTTGTAATTTAGAAGTTTCCACAAAGAAGACTGCAAGCCAAATGGCTTTCCTGGTGAATTCTACCAGACACTTAAGGAAGAAATAATACCAATTCTACACACTTCCATAAAATAGACTAAGAGGAACACTTCTCAACGCAGCTTGTGAGGCCAGCGTTACCTATCAAGGCTAAAGAAGAAAAATAGTAACTAATATATGATAACAAGTATACTGCAGATTGATAGTCCTCATGAACATAGATGTAAAAGTCCTCCAGTGTTACCATTAGAAGTTTCATTGCAACTCCATCCTAATTGAGAAGTCACTTAGTTTTCAGGGCAGCTACTGAAAACATTTGTAAGATACAAGTTAGTATGTTTTTGCTTTTGTTAGGGATGGCCTTTCAAATTATTTTTTAAAACTGTTTTATTATGGAAAATTCAAAACATGCAAAAGTGGAAAGAATAGTCTGATGAGCCCCCGTATCCCTGTCCCTCAGCTTCAGTAGTTACCAGCACTGCTTTTAAATTACACAGGTTTCTAAATATTATACGGTTATATCACTCAACATATGAGTGGAGCTATTTTTGAAGACAGACATATTTTCCTGTTAGCAGTAAACAGTAGTTTTAAAAAGAAAAAGAACAAGGAGGCTAAGACTTACTGAATGCCAGTCCTAGCCCAGGCCCTGTGCCGGCCTGATCCAGGAGAAGTGGTGGTGATGTTACGGATTCCTTTGGAGTTTTTGGGTTTTTTAAAAAATTTATTTTATTTATTCATTTTTGGCTGCATTGGGTCTTCCCTGCTGCGCGTGGGCTCCCTTTAGTTGCGGCGAGCGGGGGCCACTCCTTGCGGCGGTGTGCGGGCTTCTCATTGTGGTGGGCTCTCCTGTTGCAGAACACGGGCTCTAGGCACACGGGCTTCGGTAGTTGTGGCATGCGGGCTCGGCAGTTGAGGCTCGCGGGCTCTAGAGAGCAGGCTCAGTAGTTGTGGCGCACAGGCTTAGTTGCTCCTTGGCATGTGAAATCTTCCAGGACCAGGGCTTGAACCTATGTCCCCTGCATTGGCAGGCGGACTCCTAACCGCTGCGCCACGAGGGAAGCCCTTTCCTTTGGAGTTTAATTCACTTTAACCCATCAATGAATCGGAAGTAGAATTTGAGTTTTTAATTTAATTTTGTATATCCGTGTTAAATATTAATTATAAAATGTGGATTGTGATTGGGAAAAATAATAAAGATATCTCATCACTGATAAAATTAATATTTATAAATATATGTGTACAAATTATAACAAATTGTTTGATGTAGTATTACATGTAGAAAAAACATGTAGTAAAAAAGTGTTCTTTCTCTCCCTACCACTACGGGGTCCTGGTTCCCCCCAGTCACCCCCTCTCTTCTCTAGAGACGTTGACCAGTCCCAGCGTCTGATATAGTTTTCCAGATATACTCTATATTGTTTACATCACTTAGTTGTGGTGCAGGAGAAAATTGGCTGGAGTTAGTGGCTGTGTGCACAATGATGTCTTCCTTGCACTGTCTGCCTTCTCTGCACTTCCCCTTATAGAAGAGCGGGTCCAAATTCTTCCCCATCGATCTGTTTTTCCTTTGACTTTGCTAACTGTAAATGCTTCTATTTAGTCACATTGTCATATTCCTACACTATATCACTTGCCTCCTTTTTAATTTACTGTCTCTTTGTTTTTGATTCTTCTTTTTAGAATGTTCTTTCTTTCTGCTTTGAACTTGAGACCACTAAATATATTCATCTTTCCTCCTTCTTGACTCAGTTTCTGCTTTGGTGATCTTATGTCTTGTCGTTCCTTTGCTTATGCACTAACCAGTCACTTCATTGGTCCACAAGCCCATTCACATTCCCTTGTCAGTCTGGAATGCAGCTTCCGGAATACTTCATATGTATTGTTTTTCTGCCATAAGCAAGAGAGTTCAGCTTTAGAGCTCTGTTCAGCTGGGATGGTGAGGATGACATGCACAGTGGATGCAGCATCTAGGTGAGAGATAAATTTCATTTAGTTTTTTCTGTTTCAAGACCCTCCATGATTTAGCCCTTCTTTATGTCCCTTGTTTACACTGATTTTAATGTCCTACTGGCCTCTTCTCCCATGAAAGCAGAACTTGTTTTGTCCTCTCAAACTTTACGCCACTTACATCTCTGGCTTACATTTCATAGTGATGTTGTGTAGACTTAATGAGTGAAGAGGTACACGTTCAGTGAGTGCTATGGGTATATTTATTTATTTATTCTAAATGCCCGATTTAATACATGAATCAAACATGAAGAAGCCCAAAGAAATAACCCTTGAAGCATCCTTGAAAATCTCTTAACAACTGGTTTCTTCAGCACATGTCTCTTTAACACACAGATTCTTTAACACGTGCCCATGATGCAGATATTTTACGCAACTGGTTACAAGGAGCACCTTACACTTAGACATGAGACATGCAAGAGGGAAAGCAGTCATTCAGCTGTGGGTGAGAAGCTTCTATATCAATGAACCCCAGTCCCACCAAAAATGTTACTACTGGGACCTGTGCTTGGCTGCCTCCTGACTCTCCCCTCTCCCAGCTCTTCCCACTTTCCCAGCCTGGTCCAGGCTTCATCAGAGCTATTTTTGGTTACTGCATCTCTCTCTCTCTCTCTCTCTCTCCCTCTCTCTCTCTCTCTCTCTCTCTCTCTCTCTCTCTCTCTCTCTCTCACACTCACTCACTCACTCACTCACTCACTCACACACACACACACACACACACACACACCCCAGGCCCCCCACAGTAGGCACTCCCATGGCTGCCGTGGGCCAAGGAGAAACTCAGCAGGCAAACCTCCAAATATTTGGGCTGAGAGCAGTGCCTGAAGGACAAATATCAGGGCCCCTGAACTGGGTGGGGCCCAACTCCATCCTCACCCCATCCTGGGTCAGAAGCATCCCCCCCACACACACACGCACAGATGCACTTGGCCAGCCTCCTCAGGGCTGGGAGGTGGCCTGCCCTGGGCGCCTGTTTGATCCAGGTTTACACTGTAGTAAGAATATGCCTTTTCTCTGTCGGCCAGAGATCTGCAGGATTGGCTTTCTTGCATGGCTCCTCCTCTGACATACAGGGAAGAGCAAGGAACATTTACTGATCACCTACGACCTGTATGGGTGTATTTTAAATTTCTGTTAAAATGCTTTTTCTCATTGCAGAATTTCCTTTGACTCCTCCTTAATTTCTTATAGGCAAGTGTTTATTTACACTTGCCTTGGTGGAAATTGAGATTGCCAGCTGGCTTTATGAATAGTCAGCGTCACTAAGTGTCTCTGAACTGCAGTTAGTTGATCTTGTCTACTTAGTTATTATGAAGCTGAGACCAAGCCTCAGAGTCAGGTGTTTATTGTGCAAGCTCAAGTGAACAGGAGCTCATGGCTAAAATAAGTTCCGATCAAGAAAGCGCGATGGGACTTCCCTGGTGGCCAGTGGTTAAGAATCCGCCTGCCAATGCAGGGGACATGGGTTCGAGCCCTGGTCCGGGAAGATCCCACATGCTGCAGAGCAGCTAAGCCCGTGCGCCACAACTACTGAAGCCCGCGCACCTAGAGTCCGAGCTCCGCAACAAGGGAAGCCACGGCCATGAGAAGCCTGCGCACCGCAAGGAAGAGTAGCGCCCACTCGCCACAACTAGGGAAAGCCGTGCACAGCAGGGAAGACCCAACTCAGCTAAAAATAAATAGTTAATTTAAAAAGAGAAAAAAAGCGCGAAAGACCACAAGACAAATTGTGCAGTACAATAAGTGACCAGTCTATGACTTTCTAAACTGTTAACCTGTTTTAAATTTAATGGTGCATGAAAAAGATCAGAGGGGAGGGATAATACCAATTGTCTTTTTCCAAAACCAGTTCAGCAGTTATTTACCTTTCAAGCAATTAACATAATTACCATTATGCTAAAAAGCAATTTTGGGAAGTTCTGCCCTGAGCTCTTATGATTCCACTGGGACAGTTTTAGTTGGGACTTATCTTTTTGATGGAAGCCTAATTGCAGTTTTGGCTTTGTGCATGCAAACAGAAGCAGCTAATTGTTTAGGCAAATAGCAGATTAATTTAAATATGCATCCCTAATAAAACAAAAACGGTATCCATTATGGTCCTTGTTCCTATGATGAGGAATATAAATATTCTGTGCAAGTACCATTAGGTGGAGGTCTTAAGGATTGTTGACATTATTTCACAGTGGTAGCACTTTCCTGATATCGAGTAATCTTCACAAAAGCTAACATAAATCAGTTTAAACTCATTTAGATCCCATTTCCACTATGTGCAGTTTCATTACCACACTCTGGCTGGCCTCCTTTGGGAGGTGGAAGGGGCATGCTGCAAACTGGCATGGGTGCCCATCCACAGCTGCTGAGCAGACTTTATGTCTCCTCCAAAGACTGGCCATCGTTACTCATCTCCCCCTTAATGACTGTTCCTAGGCTAGGGTGAACTCAGAGTTCCTGCAGCCCTGGTGCTGCTTGTCAAGGTGGAGGGCCCTGAGCCCAGAGAGCAGTGGGACTGCCAAGCCCTACTCCTGTCTACTTTATTGGGCTGATGGCCCTCACTCATTGTGGTCTTTCACAGTTTTTGAGAGACCCTTGTTTTTTTTTTTTTTTTTTTGCCTGTGTCCTTTTCATTTTTCTCATGAATGAAACAGTATTGTGATCCCAGCACTAGCTCAGAGGTCAGCATCTTTTATGCAGCCATTGAGGTTTTGTCATGGAGAAAGACAGACACCTGGTCTCCTTTCAGCTTTCCCGGTGTGGGTGTCAGCTCCAGCTCTGAGGGTTATTTATGCCTGGTTCAGGGAATGATGGCAATGACCTGTTTACTAAGTCACTACTGAGGAGCCACACAGAAGCTCCCTTTGCATTTGCCGAGAAGTTTTCTCTTGTTTCACCTTGGCCTAGCATACAGGATAAGGGTGGTAGATACCTTTTGGAGTGTCTCCTTGCTCTGAAGCCCCTCTAGAGGTAGACATATTCATAGAATTTGAGTTGGTCTTTTGACGTCAGCTGAGTAGACAAGGATGGGGACCCCAGGCCTGGGGCAGCTGATTCATGTTCTTGGCTGAACCATTTGGGCTGCAGACTTTCAGTCTCAATTGTGTGCTTGGAGTAGAAGACCTTGTGAAGTGGGGAATAGAGAAAGCTGCTTTGTGTAGAGAGGGAGGGATGCAGTTACAGAGAGAAGCAGAGGCAAGATGTATGGTGCAACAAGAAACGTACTACCTTGATCTGAATGTTTTCCTACTTCCGGTTCTGATCCCTTTTACTGTCCAGCTGTATTTCCTGCCCTTGGGTTCCATGAAATAGCCTTGTTCCTTTTCAGCCAGTTTCCTTTTGTATTTAAACCAGTTTCAGTGGATTTGTTTCTTATGACCAAATGTTCCATTGCTAAAACATAAGACAAACATTCAGCAAACCTTTATTGATGTTCAGCCACTTTCAGTACTGTGAAGTCACTCCGTAGGAAATGTAGCAGAAAAAGGACACAGTCCTGCCACTTCAGAAATCCACCCAATACTAGGAGCCAAATCCATATTAGTGCTGTGTCTGCAATATGATGAAACTTGGCCTTTCAAATGAATTTACATCAAATTTTTAAAATCATCACCTGTTTGGGAAGGAAATTTATTTGGCTCTGATAGGTATTGACTAATATTGTGCAATGTATGTGGACCCAGTTCAACTTGAAATGTCTGCGTAAGTTAGCTGCTCCTTTTTGGGAATCTTAAAATAGTTTGACAATAGGACTTATCCATTTTTAAGCTTAGCTATTGTCCCATTGCAGTTTGTGTATATATCTTTTATATTTTTGTTATATTTTCGTGACTATAACACGTCTTTCTGCAGTGAGAATTTTGTGAGAACAGAGATCATATCCCTCCTGTATGCCCCCAAACAAGATGCTTGGTGATGCCACTAGAATGTCAGCTCCATGCGGTCAGGGACTTTTTTGTTTTATTTTGTCTTATTCACTGCAGTTTCCCCAGTGCTTAGAAAGGCAGGGGCTCAAATACGTGTTGAATGTATTGTTGCATTAACTCCTTTTTGGCTAAATGTTGGTTAACATGGATAATAATCCTCTACAATATCATAAAACATTCTTATAATTCAAGTATTCACTGTTCAAGCCCCTGCAGTTTTGAGGTTGTAAAGGTAGCATGATATAAACTATATTAACTAATAAAATGACCTTTTATAAAATTAGCTTTCACTCAAGCATCCGTCCTGTTAGCTGCTGTGTCTGTTCCTGCTCACCTTGCCCATGTGTCTTGGGGTCAAATATCCAACAACACAGTTGCAAAGTGAAATTGCACATCTTGCAAAAGCTGCAGGATTTAATAATGTTAAAAGTGGTAAGGGGAAGAGCAGTAGAAGTGGTAATTACATGGGTAAATATAAATGGCTTTTTTTGTTATTTCTCTTTAAAAGACAATTGCCTGCTTATGCAAAAATAATAACAATGTATGTGGGGTTTATAACATACAGTAGAAATAAAAAGTGTGGCAACAATAGCAGAGAGGCTGGGAGGGAGGAAATGGAAGTGCGCTGCTTCACTGTATGTGAAGTGGTGTAATATCGCTTGAAGGTAGACTGGTAGTTACAGATGCGTGCTAAAGACCTAAAGCAACAACTAAAATAAACACAAAGAGTTTTGGCTAATAAACCAACAAAGGAATTAAAATGAAATAAACACATAATTAATCCAAATACTCAGTCCAAAAGAAGGCAGAAGAAGGGGGAAAGGAAGCAAAGAACAAATGGGACAGATAGAAAACAAGTGGCAAAATGGTAGATTAAACCCATCCTTACTGATAATCACATTAAAGATAAGTAGTCTAAATACCCCAGTTAAAAGCAAGATCAGTTAAATGCCATCTACAAGAAACCCACTTTAGATATAAAGACAACACAAAGTGAAAGCACAGAAAAACACATAGCATGCTAACACTAACCGAAAGAAAGTTGGAGTGACTGTATCAATATCAAAGTGGATTTCAGAGCAAAGAACATAACACAAAGAGGGACATTTCATGTAATACAGGGTCACTTCATCAAGAGGACACAACAATCCTAAGTGTTAATGCACCTAAAAGTGATCTTGGAGGACTGTGCAAACGATAGTGGCACTGATGACAAGTGAGGATCTGGCCGAGTTACACACTTAATAGCTGCAGTAGAGAAAACAGACAAAGATCATGACACAACAGGCATTCAGAAGAGAAGGATGTGACCATTAAATAGATGGCACCCAGAATATATTTTCTAAAAAGACCCTTCTTAGAACAGCTCTGCAACCTTGTGGTAAAGGGGATTTTGTTGCATACAATTCTGTTGGGGAAATGAAGCCAACAAAACCAGTACTTGATTAGTAATGAAAAATGTGTTTATAGATAAACTCCATGTGTGCTTCGAGTGAGCTGTGGTTGAATAACTTCCACACTTGGCAGAACACAGGTTAAGTTTATGTCAGTTACTCATGGACTCATGGTTACTTCATGCACTTGTACTTGTAAATGCAGCCGCTCATCCTGCACTTTCTTTTTTTTTTTTTTTTTTTTTTTGCGGTACGCGGGCCTCTCACTGTTGTGGCCTCTCCCGTTGTGGAGCGCAGGCTCAGCGGCCATGGCTCACGGGCGCAGCCGCTCCGCAGCACGTGGGATCTTCCCGGACCGGGGCACGAACCTGTGTCCCCTGCATCGGCAGGCGGACTCTCAACCACTGTGCCACCAGGGAAGCCCTCATCCTGCACTTTCTAGCTAACTTCCAGCCCAGCCACTTCACGTACCAAGTGGCTTTGGACCAGTTGTTGAACCACTCAGAGCTTCTGTTTCTTCTGTTTTGTCAAGTGAAGATAATGATGCTCTTCCCAAGATGGAAGTTAGCGCTGAAGGAGAGGAGACAAGTGATTGAACAGTCAGAGGCTTCATGCAATAGTGGTTGCTTTACTGTTTTATTGTAATGTCTGCAAACAAATGCAGTGCAGGCCTATTTGGAAGAGGCACATCCTGGAATGTGCCTGTCTCCTATTTAATGTGTAGAGTCATTGGCATTTTTTGCAGTGTATCTGCTTCTTCTGAGTCAAAATGGAAAGAATTAGCTAAAATATTTGCCAGAGGAATGTGTTGTGGAGCCTTCTGCAATCTGCTTATCCCCCAAGTTTATCATAATTCTTAGAAGAGTGCACTGTTTTACGTCTGAAGCAACATTTAACTTGAAGAAAGCTCTGCTTTTGTTTGTAATCACCTACTTAGCCTACTGACAGTTTGAAAGGCTTGCAAAGCAACCCACAAGTATTGTTTTCTTCTGACTTGATGTATTTATTTAGTGATGAATGATACCTTATGGTAAGATCCTAAGTTCAAAGCATTTACTGTTTAAGGACAAAGTACAAGACAAGAAAAATGGGAAGAGGGATTGCAAAAAGATGAGAAGTGAAAGCTTTATTTTAGAAAGTTGTAGGAAATAGGACTGGATTTATGGATGGGCAGAGAGGAGATTAGTGTTATTAATAGATTAAATATGTTCTATAACATGGCAGGCACTATAGAATACATAAAAATGTAGAAATGCTTGGTCTGTCTCCAGTATTTTGTGTGGTTTATCTCCTTTAATCTGCCCAACAGTCCTGTGTAATGGGTAATGTTACCTTCAGTTTTACAGGTGAAAAAACAGGCTCTCAGCTTTAAGTAACTTGCCCAAGGCCTTCAGCTAGCAAGCAGCGGAGCTGGATTTGAACTCAAACAACCACAGACTGTGTTATCTGCACACAATTATTTTCAGTGATTTTTGAAAAATAAAATCAGTTGGAATTGGAACAGGACATTATCCAGCATGATGCAGAAAGTAATTATTTTCTTGAATAAAGCTTTGTGGGTAAAAAGGTAGCTTAGTGGATGGGAGTGGTAAAAAGAAATTATTTGGCAAGAAAAGAATAAGTGGCCCTCCAAATACAGAAAAATTTATATTTCTGATAGAAAAGTGTAAGTTCCTGCAGACAGCTGGTTCTCAAACTTGGGCATATATCCCAGAGTTTGCTGCCCGAGAACCTGCATTTCTAATAAGCCCCCAAGTGTTGCTGATGCTGCTTGTCCAGGGTCTACACTTGGATATCATTGCTGTAGACAGTTTGAGAAGGGTGGAGACACAGCCAGTGTGTGGGAGAGGAATTCATCTGGGGAGCAGCATTCAGGGGACTGGGGAGAAGGGTGTATAGTATGTGGGTAAATCGTGGTGGTTTTTTTGTTTTGTTTTGTTTTTTTTGACTGCTCCACCCATGCATCTTGCAGGATCTTAGTTCCCCGACCAGGGATTGAACCCGGGCCGCCGGCAGTGGAAGCGTGGAGTCCTAACCACTGGACTGCCAGGGAATTCCTTAAATCATGGTTTTTAACAAGTCTGGGATAGTCAAGCTCGTGTTTTAGACTATGCAAAATAAAACATCTCTGCTAACTGTGGCTAAAAGAAGGTGGTGGTGAGGAGGGATGTAAAATACTTATAAGAACCTCTTAGAATGTGGGTTAGTGGCTGTTTTCAGATGTTGCTAGTGTCTAGGTCAGTGCCTGGCATATAAAAAGTGCTCAATAATAATTCCTTGCATGTTACTTCACCTCTTAGAATGGCTATCATCAAAGACAAGAGATAGCAAATGGTGAGGGTGTGGAGAAAAGGGAGCCTTCATGCAGTGTTAGTGGGCATGTAAACTGGTGCAGCCACTGTGGAAAACAGTATGGAGTTTCCTCAAAGAATTAACAATAGAACTACCATGTGATCCAGCGATTTGACTTCTGGGTATATATCTGAAAGAAATGAAATCATTATGTTGAAGAGATATCTGCACCCTCGTGTTCACTCACAATAGCCAAGACATGGAAACAACCTAAGTGTCCATTGACAGATGAGTGGATAAAGAAGATGTGGTGTATGTATACAGTGGAACACTACTCAGCCATAACCAAGGAGGAAATCCTGCTATTTGCAGGAACATAGATGGATCTTGAGGGCATTATGCTAAGTGAGATAAGAGAAAAAAACAAATGCTGTATGATCTCATTTATATGTGGAATCTTAAAAAAAAAAAGAAGAACCTCGTAGAAACAGAGATCAGATTTGTGGTTGCCAGGGGTAGAGGAATTGGTTGAAGGTGGTCAAAAGGTACAAACTTCCAGTTATAAAATAAATAAGTTCTGGGGATGTAATGTACAGCATGATGACTATAGGTAATAATACTGTATTGTATATTTGAAAGTTGCTGAGAGAATAGATCTTAAAAGTTCTCATTATGAGGAAAAAGGACATTTGTAACTATGTGAGGTGATGTTAACTAAACTTATTGTGGTAATCATTTCACAGTATATACATATATCAAATCATTCTGTTGTACACCTTAAGCTTGTATAATGTTCTGTGTCAATTATATTTTAACAAAACTAGAAAAAAATTATCTGTTGCATAGACAAATAAGGGAATGAATTAAGAACTCCATATGTTAAAACTACTGAACAATTATGTCCTCCCATTCTTCTTAGATCTCTCATAAAAGCATTTTTTAAAAATTTATCTTTTTGGCAAGGATAATTTTGGGGAAATTTTTCAGAATATACAAGGGGATGTTATAGTAAATTTCTCTCCTACTCTTTCCCTTTTCCCTGGTTTCTTTCCTTAGAGGCGTTAACAATTCTTAACAATTGCTTTTTCATTGTTAAGTTTCTTAAGTATCCTTCCAGGATACTCTGTGTATACATTTGTGTGTATGTGTGCTTGTACATTTTTTAAAATGCAAAAGTAACATAGCATACTATACCACTATTCTGTCCTTCCTTTTTTCATTTAACAGTATATTTTGTTGATCATTTTATATAGCTCATGTATAAGGCTGACTCTTTTAATTGCTCATTTTATTTAAATTCCAAACTATGGAGATACAATTATTTAAGTATTTCTCTATTGGTGGACATTTAGGTAGCTTCCAATCTTTTGACATAATTTAAAACGTAGTAACTATCTTATATACATTTGTGATTTGGTAGATATCAAATTGCCTCCAGAGTTAGTTGAAATAGTTCACATTCCTATGAACAATTTAAGAGAAAGCCTGTTTCCCCATATTCTCAAAAACAAAACGTTTTATGAAATTTTTTGTCTTTGTCAATTTGATTGGTGAAAAATAGTATCCTATTTTAGTTTTTATTTTTCTAATTGTGAGTGAATTTTTATATTTTTTAAATGTTTATATGTCAACTGCATTTCTTTTTCTATGAACACCATAGCACACTCATGTCCTTTGCTCACTTTTCAGTTGCTTTTTTCTTATTGAATCTTAGAAGCTCTTTATATATTAAGGAAATAGGCTCTTTGTTATATGTAATGCAGATTTTTTTTACCAATTTATTATTTATCTTTTATATTTTCTTTATGTTGCATGATTATTTTATAATTGTGCATACTAAATGAATTTAAAATTGTTACCTGAATTTTTTTTCTACATAGGATTTCTTAATATTTGGGATCTAAGGACTGGAAGGTATCCTATTCATCGTTTTGAGCATGATGCAAGAATACAAGCACTAGCCCTCAGCCAGGAAGATGCAACTGTTGCCACAGCTTCTGCTTTTGATGTCGTAATGTTACGCCCCAATGAGGAGGGATATTGGCAAATAGCTGCAGAATTTGAAGTTCAGAAACTGGTGAGCTTTTAGTCTGGTCATTTTATTTTTCATTCTTAGAATCTCTGGGTCTGATATAAACAGATAGTAATGATGTTGGCAGTGCTCATTCACTCAGGGCTTTCTGTGGGCCTCATGTCCATAAATCTCACAACAGCCTTGCAAAATAAGTAGTTGTATTTTCCTCATTTACCAAGCAGCCAATAAAATCTTAGAGCAGTGAATTGACTTGCCCCTGATAAGAAGTTGTGATTCTGACCTCAAGGCTGACATCGGGGTTGCAGTTTCTCATCACTGTGGTCCTCAGCCTCCTTCACATTAACAGAACGTTCACCCCTAGAAATCTGAGATCAGGATCTGGCCTGTTACATAAGTGAAGATGAGTTCAGTGGTACCATCGCAGGCTATATGGGAAAGAAAGTTTCCATCCTACACTTTCTCCATCCGAAGATTTTCTCACTTGGCATTAAGGGTAACTCTTGAGTGAGTATAGATTCAAGTCGGTGTTAATCGGGTAGCCGTGTTCCATGACGTCATGTGTGAAGCTCAGTTAACCTTACTAGTTCATTACGTAGAGCCTGTTTCTGAGTTCACTTGTACATGAGCCTCAACATTTGCATGGTGGGAGATGATTTGGTGGTAAGAAGGAAGAGCTGAAATCTGTCTATGCTGAATTTGGATTTAATTTAAAGCAAACTTGATTTTGGCACTGGTGGGGGAGTGAACAGAAAAGCCAATGCTGAATAATGAATTGATGGCCTGACCTGGAACAAATCCTGTTCCTCTCCCTTTTCCCCTGGTGAAAATCTTGTTAGACATGAATAACTAAAAAGCCATGGCATCACTGCTTCACCTCTGTAAGCTGCTTGTGCCTTTAATGCTCAGCCTCTGTGGTTCTAGTGTAGTGTTCTCAAAACTGCCTGATGCTGTCTTCTTCTCTTGGGGTTTTATTAGAAAAATGTGAAAGTACCATATTTCTGTCTGTTCTCAAAACTACATAGTGCTTGTTATTTGGTTTCTGCCTAAAGAACACTGTAGATCAACAATAGCTATATGAACTCAGACAATTACTTGAGACGTGAGTCCCTTCAGAAAGTGCAAATCCGGCCTTGGCAATAAGGTGGCATCCTGGCATCGACCGGAAGCTTTCTGAAGTTGTTTACAGTTCCCAGAAGATGGCACAACCGCAGTCAGTCTGAGCCTCTTGGTCTATCACACATCCAGCATGAAGGTGAATTAAATGGCTAGACTGAGGATGTTGATTTTAGGAAAGCAAGAAGTGATTTTTAGGATGGGGGAGAGAGGAATGAAGCAGCCGTTGCTGGAGCCCTGTGTTATAACGCTCTTCATGTGTTATTTCTCACCCTGGATGAGGGCTGGCCACAGAATGTACTGTCTCTGGAAAAGGCAGCCCCTGGCCCGGGCTGCTGGGCCATCTTTGTCTTCCTCAGATAGGCTCCCTGAATCACAGTGGCAGTGTTCCCAGGTGGTCATACTGGCCTAGAACAGCTGTCCTTCGCGATGGGCCCTCGGCTGGGGATGTGGGGCCACTACTCACACTGTGGGTCCTCAGGGCTAGCAGAGCCACCCAGATGTTTACTCTGTCGAGCGCTTCTGGACAGTTCTCAGGATTCAGGTCTTTGAACTCGTTTGGCTTCTTGTCAGGGACCATGGATTTTCATAATCACATAGGTGGCTTACCTTCTGCTTCTGTACTCTCAGAATTTACTCAGGGAGGTGAAAACCCGATGTAAACTGCACTCGGGGGAGGCATGCCACTTAACGAACATAGGAAAGCAAGTTACTCTTAAAGGCAGCTCCTCATACCTACGCAGATTAGAGAAAGTAGTAGCAGTGATGCGGCCGGAGGACTGTGTGGCATAAAAGTGCTTGCAGTGGCCTTCCTACCCTAGGATGGCACTGAAACCGGGAGAAAGTAGATAACTCGGGTGCTTTTAACCTTTTAGGAACACATTTTTGCTATTTGCACAAATGTTAAAATGTGATTTCGGGGCTTCCCTGGTGGCGCAGTGGTTGAGAGTCCGCCTGCTGATGCGGGGGACGCGGGTTCGTGCCCCGGTCTGGGAAGATCCCACATGTCGCTGAGCGGCTAGGCCTGTAAGCCATGGCCGCTGAGCCTGCGCGTCCGGAGCCTGTGCTCCGCAACGGGAGAGGCCACAACAGTGAGAGGCCTGCGTACCGCAAAAATAAATAAATAAAATGTGATTTTGGCTAATTTGGAACTGAGTGAATTTTATGTTATTTATTCAGTTTCTTGTGAAAAAAATAAAAACTTTTATTTTTGAATAGTTATTCTAGCCTCGTGGTTCAGAATTTAAAAAACACAATAAGGTTTACAGTAAGAATCTCCTTTCCACTCTGTCCCACAACTCATTTCCCTCCCTGAAGGCAGCCGTTGTTAGTTAGATTTGTGCACATATAAGACAAGCGTGTCACAGGCTTCCTCTGCCCCACCTTTACACATAGTAGCACACTGTGAATCCTGTTACCTTGTTTTTTTCCCCCAAATTTATCTTAGAGGTGACCCCGTTTGTATGAGTTTATAAAGGTTGTCTTCCTGCTTTTTTCTGTGACCACATGGTATTCCAATACATGGATGTAAGTTATTTAATTAGTCCCTTAGTAAGGCATGTTTAGGGTTTTCTAGTTTTTAGCTATGACCAAATAGTGCTACAGCAAATAATGTTGTACACAGTCGTTTTGCATAAATGTGCGTTTATTTGTAAATAAATTCCTAGAAGTGACCTGCTGTGTCAGAGCCTGTGCTCATCTGACATTGTGTTAAGTGTTCCCAGATTTTGGACCAGATTACATCCCACCAACCTTAGTGGGATCCATAAATGTGGTTGTCCCCTCTCCACTTCCAGCCCAATGTCTTATCAGACTAATTGACCTTTACTGATATGACAGATGAAAATGCTATCTTGGTGAATTTTCACCTTTTATTTCTCTTGTTAGGAGTGTGTTGTGTTTCTTTTACAATGAGCATCTTTTCATTTGTGTAGGAGCTGTGTTTCACTTCCTGTGAACTGGCCCTTGGCCCGTCTTTTTCTGTTGGGTTGCTGGTCTTCTCATTGATGTGTAGGAGGAATTGTGTATTTTTGAGCAAGTCAGGATGAATTGTAGGCGAGACCTGAAGGACTAAAATGACTCTTATTCTTTAACAGGTTGACTACCTTGAAATAGTTCCAGATACTGGAAGGTATCCTGTGGCCGTAGCCACTGCTGGAGATCTGGTATACCTGCTAAAAGCCGAAGACTCTGCCAGAACCCTCCATTATGTCTACGGGCAGCCTGTCACATGTCTAGATGTCTCCTCCAACCAGGCTGCTTTTGGTGTGAAGAGTCTGGGATGGGTGTACGAAGGAAACAAGGTACAAAAATAGCAAGATGTGCAATTAACAAAAAAGATTTTGGATTTTATTTTTTTAAAGGCAATTTAAAAATTAAAGATCTCTAATATATTTTTAAAAGATGTGTTCAGGCAATATATATCAGCCTGGTTAAAAAAAATTCAGGTAGTTCAAAATGATATAAGTAATTGTTTTCTTTCTCTTCCCTTCCCCCAGCCCTACTTCACAGAAGAAACTATTAACAGTTTTTAGGTATCCATCTAGAAAATTTTAATGCATATATAGGTACATTTATACACTAAAAAACATACCTTTGTTGAAATGAGATCATAGTGTACATACTGTTCTGTGCCCAACGTTGTTATTCAGTAATGTACCCTGGAGAGCATTCCATGTGAGCTGCCTCTCCCTAGAATTCCAGCGATGCTTACAACCCGTAGTCTGCTTAACCAGTCTCCTCACTAGTGGGCATTTAGGTTGCTTTCTCTGTTTGGGCTGTTATAGACAGCGCTACAGTGTGTGTTGCAACTTGTAAATCTCTACGATAAATTGCTAGCAGTTATGTTGCTTGGTCAGAGGGTTGATGGACATTGCCAAGTTGCCTTCTAAAAAGGTTGCATCAAAATTTATATTCTTATCCACAGTTTGTAAAAGTGTCTCTGATACTCTTTCAGCCAGAAACAAGGAGATAAGTTTTTAATTGAAATTCTTTGCATGATGACTCAATTTTATCACTGCTTAGTATTTTACCATCCTGACTGCAGGCCAAGTACTTAGTCTTAAAGCTGACTTACAGAACTCTTTCTCTTCCAGTGGAATCGGGGGAGAGGGATAAAGGTTCGTTTTATTTTGCTTTTCCTCCAGTTTGCTGGGTCTTGACCCTGCTGGCAGTGGGTGTAACCCTGGGAAGGAACTTCTCTGAGCCAGCAGCTCCTCTGACGACGTCCTTCTCCCAAGGAAGGAGGCCCTTTTCACGTAGCAGTGTTGTGAACTGGAAAAGAGCCAGTCTCTGGATGCACACCGTCTGCGTTCCAGCTGCAGGCCTACCACCTGCTACCCTGTGTGACCTTAAACAGGTTGCTTAACCCTCATTATGCCTCAGTTCCCTCATTTGTAAAAGGGAGTTCATAATGGTACCTACTTCACAGAATTGTAGGATTAAATGAAAACATATGTGTAAAGCTTTAAGCATAGTACCTGGCATTGGAGTTAAAGATCACTGTGTGCTTCCTGTTCTTTCTAGCTCTCATAGTTTGAGTCTAGCCTCTGGTTGTGATTTTTACATCTTGTTTCTCCCATGCAGCCACCTGTAAGGTCAAATCTCACCTATCTAGGTGTTCACTGGTTTTGCAACATGGACTCCAATTATATGTGCTTCACCCAGGAAGCTAGATAAAGCCGTAGAAACTACATGTGGCTTAGTTCAGTCTCACTGTGAGAAGGGACCCCTTTGTGCTCAAGCTAGCCTGCTTCGCTGGAGCATAGTCAGCATATCTTAGCTGGAAAGTCTGTGATGAAGTCATTCCTGTGTTTTGTCTTCCCAGGACGTGGGGGGAAAGGGACAGCAGTTGGTTTCCTAAGGCAGTTTCCTTTCTTGGCCTTCGAAAACACTTTCTTTTCTGATCCCTGGTGAGCTCATTTGATGAGAGGAGAGAGACTGTTTGCTTTCTAATTTTTCATCCATCATGCTTTCAAGTTTCAGTTATCTCACTTATTTCTTGAGTTCTCATTGTAGTGAGGTGATAGTTTATTTAATCCTAGCCTGGTTTAAATTTTTCATATTTTTAATAAACTTTTCACCTAACAGGTTCTATTTCTCTGACTTACCTGAGTGGATCTGTTTCTATAGTGATACAGTTGCAGTGGATATATTTGAGAAACCAGTTAAAGGGATAGCTCAGCACAAAATTAGATTGAAAAAAAAAATAGACTGGGAGCATCCTTTAGGTGTTGATGTAAGTAAGCACTTTTTTGGATGCCTCTCAATATTTTCAACCCAATTAAAAAGCATTAATTATAAGAATTAGCTGATTCTTATGTTAATTTGATAAAAATTCATTATTAAAAGTTTATAGTCCCTCTAATAACTTGTTAGCGGGTAGTTTTCATTGGTGTTTTAAAATTAAGAGTGGAAGTAAATTTGCTACAAGAATGCGTTTAAGTGCCTCTTTGAAATCTGACAGTAGCATTTAGTCATGCAAGTATTTTGAGTACACCAGCAAACCTTCAAACACTTGTGTGGGTGGATGGGTTGTTGTTAGTAGTGCTGGTGGTAACTGCATTGAGATGCTTTTCCAACATGAACGCCACCCACTTGAACGTGAGGGAAGCCAAGCTTTAACTGTGAAACTTTCCTTATTTTTGCAGAGGTAGGACTTTCTGTCTGATTATGTTTAATGGATTTTCTGCTTCCTCAGAAAAACCAACATTTCTGTGTGAATTAAGCCATGTAATGGGTGGCTCTGTGAGATTTTAGTAGCATCCTGCCACCCCATAATGTACTGTCATAATTCTTCAGTCTTATGTGCAGGCTCTGTGTCACCTTGCTTGTGAGCTCCACGCTTTCTCCATCCGGCCTGGCAGCACGTTTTACTAGGTTGGTATGAGACTGGGAGCAGTAGAGTTTGCCTGGAGCTGTGTCCATGTGAGGGTTTGTGTCTGTGCCTCTGGGCCTGTATGTTTACGATTCAGATGAAGGCTTTATGAGAACACAGAGTCTGGTTTATCTTCCTTTGTACCTGATACAGAACTGGGGGTTAGCTAGAGTCCACTGTTGATTAACTGTGATAAAAGCAGACATGAAGTTCAAATGTTGGTAATAGAATTTTAGTCAGGAACTGAAATTTCCCTGACCTGTAGGAGTATTTCAGCAGTGTTACTTTTGTTTACTTGGAAAATGTCTTTACACCATATGATGATCACATTAGCATTTTATATACACCACAGCTGTCTGAGTATCAGTCATAATGGTTCAGACTCATCCATTCACATATCTACTAGCCAGCCTGTCATGTATTTATCACAGAGAGTTACAGAGCACCAGTTGTGTCCTGGCACCGGAGCATTAAAACAACATTGTGCACAGATTTCAGCAGACGGGTATTTGTCAAGTAACTTAGCTCTGTTAGTAAACATACTTAGTTTTCTAAGGAAATGAAACCAAGTAACTTAGCAGAAGTTTATCCATTTAATCTTAAGAAAAGGCTTGTGAATACAGCTGGTTCAGTCATTTCCAGCTCTGGTAGGAAGGCTCAGAGAAGGTGTTAGTGCTCTAACATTAGGGGCCACGCTTGGGTTTGCCAGCATGTTCTTTCTTTGGCCACGTAAAGTTGTAGGAAAAAAAAAGGCTATTATCTATTTGCACTCTTTCTTAAAAGAGCAGATCTTTAAACATCTTAAAAAAAAAAAGTATTTTTTGACTAGGTAATGCATTCACCTGATTCAGAAATCAAAAGACATGAAAGGAAGGGTGTGCAGTGGGATGACTCCTTCCCACTCTTTTCAACCTGCCACCCAGTTTCTCTTCCTGGAGCAGCTAAATCAGTGTTGCCAGTGTCTTGCACATCCTTCCAGAGATTTTTTATGCATATGTAAGCAAATTGTCCATACACGCCCTCAATCCCCTCTTTCTAAAAAATATAAATAGTAAAATACTCTATTTTTGTCCTGCCTCTTGCTTTTTTGTGCAACAGAATCTCTTAGAGATCATTTCATCATTTCTTATAACATAATAAAGAACTTCCTGGTAGGTTTTTTTATTTTTTGCAATTTTATGATATTGCACCTTGTAGTTGTACCTTAAGTAATTCTGCGACCCTACCCCCTATTGATGGATGTTAGCTTGCTCCCAGTCTTTTGCTACTGTGACCAACACTTGGTCCACATGAATGTATTTGTAGGATTAGTTCCTCAAAGTAAAGACTTGCTGGGTCAGAGGGTGCTGTGCCTTCATGATTTTGATAGCTGTTGCCCTCTATAGTAGGTGTTCCTTGGAAAGTGGAGGATGGCAGTGTATCCCATTCTCCTAGCAGTTCCTTAACATCTTTCCTCTCACAGGCTTTACAGAAGGGTCACAACAAAATGAGGCCAGAAGGAATAAACAGAGCTCTGTCTGGTCCTGCCTTCATTTAAGTTATTTTGTAGCTCTCTGCTTTGAGGATGAATGACCTCATCTAGAATCACATGCTTTACCTAGAATCAGTGCAGTGGGACTGACAGCCTTATCAGACCACCATTAGGGTGGACAGAGCTACAGCACACACTGATATGTGCCCCTTCTCGCCTTGTTTGCTACCATTTGAGGGAGAACCCATGGTTCTTTAAAGACAGTAGGCTCATCTGCCTCTTTTTTGTAAAATGAGGAGGGTTGGACATGTGACTTTTGGTCTCCTGTCCAGCATCCACGTTCCTTGATTCTTTTTTTAAAAAATTAATTTATTTATTTATTGGCTGCGTTGGGTCTTCGTTGCTGTGTGCAGGCTTTCTCTAGTTGGGGTGAGTGGGGGCTACTCCTTGTTGTGGTGCGCGGGCTTCTCATTGTCGTGGCTTCTCTTGCTGCGGAGCGTGGGCTCTAGGCGCGTAGGCTTCAGTAGTTGTGGCACGTGGGCTCAGTAGTTGTGGCTTGCGGGCTCTAGAGCTCAGGCTCAGTAGTTGTGGCGCATGGGCTTAGTTGCTCCGTGGCATGTGGGATCTTCCTCAGGCCAGGGCTCGAACCGGTGTCCCTTGCATTGGCAGGCAGATTCTTAACCACTGCGCCACCAGGGAAGCCCCCTTGATTCTTTAAGCAGTTAGGTGGTTTAAACTTTTTCCTTTACCTGTGGAGTCGTGTTGAGCTGGTCTGTCCTTGGAGGCTATTTGGGAGCTGAGGGTTTCTGAAATGGATTGAGGAACCCATTGCTCTCCTGTTACTTCTCTAACGGGATCTCCTAAGGGCCATGCTTATTGCTGGCAGGAATGTTTGGGCAGGAAATTGTTTGGTACTTTTTCATCAATTCCTGTGCCTTTCTGGGCAAGGGGTATGTGGTGAGAAGGGCTGCTTGAATGTCTTTTACTTTTAGATGAAAATGGACTCTTAAGTGTTGACGTTGCATTCTTGGGTTCTCACACTTCAGTGGCATAAATGATCTTAAAGGTAGTCATTGCTAAGTGGCACATGATTGTAAAAGAAAACAAATGGAATAGCAGTTACTCTGGCCTCATCTCTTCATCATGTTGCAGGGCAAATATCAGTGTCAGCTCTCTTAATGTGGCCCTTTGTGCCCAAATAGCCCTTTAAATTTTGTTTTTAGTCTCATACTTCCTGAATCTGTCAAAAATACTTCCACCCATGAAAATGTTTTTATGATGCTAATCATCTTTATTAATTCTTTTGCTGCCTGAATTAAATTTTGCTCTCAGAGGTGGAGGGTTAGGAGATAGAATTGCCTCATTTAAGAGCATTATGTTGACGATGAATCTCATGCCTCATAAAGGAAGAGAGAGACCCACTTACAGCTCTCAGCATCATTCTGTGTATTTGGACATATTTCCTAATTTAGTTCTGAAGTGCTTGGCATTCGGTGGCAGATTGTATTTAGCAGCACGCAGCACGCATCCTAATCAGGGTGACGTGAGTGAAGTAATCCAGGAGGCTGGGGTGTGTTTGACAAGGACACTGGCTTGGCGCTGCTGCCTCAGCTTACATCACGCTGGAAAATAATTGCTAACGTCTCTTAGGATAATCATTCCCTGTACGTGGACGTGAAAAGACTCTGGATTGGTTATTGCACTCGTCACAAGTTGAAATACCTGTCTGGAAGAGCCTTTGGGATCAAAGGCTCATGGATTCTGGCACCATTCTCCATACCTACACCAGAATATGAAATCCATCTTTCCTTTTGTTCAAGGTTCCATTCCAGAGGAGAACTAAAAACTGTATTTTACAAGCAGGATGAATAATTTGAAATTGAAAGTTCACAAAGTAAATAAGTATCTCATTTCCTCTTCACTTTCACCTTAAACCTTTAACATGTTTCATATTTATTTACTTTCTGCTTGGAAAAGTTTAAGAAAATAATAGCTCTTGGAGACCAGTTTTCTGGGTTGTTGAGTGATGTTGACTACCAAAGTGTCCACTTTTGTTGCTAACGTTGCTGTCATTGTGAACGACTGCTTACTGAACACACACTATTTGCTGGATATCTGACCGTGCTGCAAACAGGGACGTCTCAAACATGACATCCATGTCGGGGCTTACCTCCTCGTGGGCTTTAACAGCAACTTAGTGATACAGAGGTGGTTTTCTCCATGTTGAGATGGACATGAGGTCATAGGGAGACCTTCACGGTTAATTTGCTGAATTCCAAAGTACTGGAAAGTTATACAGGTAAATACGTAGATGAGGATTGAATATGCTTATGCATTTTGTACATGTTTTAATATTAAAATGTATCAGTGGTAAGAGATTGGTTCAAGGTGGCAGAGTAGAAGGACGTGCGCTCACTCCCTCTTGGGAGAGCACCGGAATCACAACTAACTGCTGAAGAGTCATCAACAGGAAGACACTGGAACTCACCAAAAAGATACCCCACATCCAAAGACAAAGGAGAAGCCGCAATGAGATGGTAGGAGGGGCGCAATCACAATAAAATCAAGTCCCATAACCGCTGGGTGGGTGACTCACAAACTGGAGAACATTTATACCACAGAAGTCCACCCACTGGAGTGAAGGTTCTGAGGCCCACGTCAGGCTTCCCAACCTGGGGGTCCGGCAGCGGGAGGAGGAATTCCCAGAGAATCAGACTGTGAAGGCTAGCAGGATTTGATTGCAGGACTTCGACATGACTGGGGGAAACAGAGACTGCACTCTTGGAGGGCACACACAAAATAGTGTGTGTGTCAGGACCCAGGGGGAAGGAGCAGTGACCCCCATAGGAGACTGAACCAGACCCACCTGCTGGTATTGGAGGGTCTCCTGCAGAGTTGGGGGGCAGCTGTGGCTCACCACAGGGACAGGACACTGGCAGCAGAAGTTCTGGGAAGTACTCCTTGCCGTGAGCCCTCCTGCAGTCTGCCATTAACCCCACCAAAGAGCCTGTAGGCTCCATTGCTGGGTCATCTCAGGCCAAACAACCAGCAGGGAGGGAACTCAGCCCCACCCATCCGCAAACAATCAAATTAAAGTTTTACTGAGCTCTTCCCACCAGAGCAACACCCAGCTCTACCCACCACCACTCTCTCCCATCAGGAAGCTGGCAGAAGCCTCTTAGATAGCCTCATCCACCAGAGGGCAGACAGCAGAAGCAAGAAGAACTACAGTCCTGCAGCCTGTGGAACGAAAACTGCATTCACAAAAAGATAGACAAGATGAAAAGGCAGAGGGCTATGTACCAGATGAAGGAACAAGATAAAACCCCAGAAAAACAACTAAATGAAGTGGAGACGGGCAACCTTCCAGAAAAAGAAGTGAGAATAATGATAGTGAAGATGATCCAGGACCTCAGAAAAAGAATGGAGGCAAAGATCAAGAAGATGCAAGAAATGTTTAACAAAGACCTAGAAGAATTAAAGAACAAACAAACAGAGATGAACAATACAATAATTGAAATGAAAAATACACTGGAAGGAATCAGTAGCAGAATATCTGAGGCATAAGAACGGATAAGTGACCTGGAAGACAGAATGGTGAAATTCACTGCCGTGAAACAGAATAAAGAGAAAAGAATGAAAAGACAGCCTAAGAGACCTCTGAGACAAAATTAAATGCACCAATGTTCGTGTTATAGGGGTTCCGGAAGGAGAAGAGAGAGAGAAAGGACTCGAGAAAGTATTTGAAGAGATTACAGTCGAAAACTTCCCTAACATGGGAAAGGAAATAGCCACCCAAGTCCAGGAAGCAAAACCCAAGGAGAAACACGCCAAGACACATAGTAATCAAATTGACAAAAAGCCAAAGAAAAATTATTAAAAGCAACAAGGGAAAAATGACAAGTAACATACAAGGGATCCCATAAGGTTAACAGCTGATTTCTCAGCAGAAACTCTACAAGCCAGAAGGGAGTGGCATGACATATTTAAAGTGATGAAAGGGAAGAACCTACAACCAAGATTACTCTACCCGGCAAGGATTTCATTCAGATTCGAGGGAGAAATCAAAAGCTTTACAGACAAGCAAAAGCTAAGAGAATTCAGCACCCCCAAACCAGCTCTACAGCAAATGCTAAAGGAACTTCTCTAAGTGGGAAACACAAGAAGAAAAAGACCTACAAAAACAAACCCAAAACATTAAGAAAATGGTCATAGGAACATACATATCGATAATTACCTTAAATGTGAATGGATTAAATTCTCCAACCAAAAGACACAGGCTTGCTGAATGGATACAAAACCAAGACCCATATATATGCTGTCTACAAGAGACCCACTTCAGACCTAGGGACACATACAGACTGAAAGTGAGGGAATGGGAAAACATATTCCATGCAAATGGAAATCAAAAGAAAGCTGGAGTAGCAATGCTCATATCACATAAAATAGACTTTAAAATAAAGAATGTCACAAGAGACAAGGAAGGACACTACATAATGATCAAGGGATCAATCCAAGAAGATATAACAATTATAAATATATATGCACCCAACATAGGTGCACCTCAATGCATAAGGCAACTGCTAACAGCTATAAAAGAGGAAATTGACAGTAACACAATAATAGTGGGGGACTTTAACACCTCACTTTTACACCAATGGACAGATCATCCAGACAGAAAATTAATAAGGAAACACAAGCTTTAAATGACACAATAGACCAGATAGATTTAATTGGTATTTATAGGACATTCCATCAGAAAACAGCAGATTACACTTTCTTCTCAAGTGCACACGGAACATTCTCCAGGATAGGTCACATCTTGGGTCACAAATCAAGCCTTGATAAATTTAGGAAAATTGAAATCATATCAAGCATCTTCTCTGACTACAATGCTATGAGATTAAAAATCAATTACAGGGGGGAAAAATGTAGAAAACACAAACACATGGAGGCTAAACAATATGTTACTAAATAACCAAGAGGTCACTGAAGAAATCAAAGAGGAAATCAAAAGATACTGAGAGGCAAATGACAACAAAAACACAACGATCCAAAACCTATGGGATGCAGCAAAAGCAGTTCTAAGAGGGAAGTTTACAGCAATACAACCTCACGAAAGAAGAAAAATGTCAATCTCCACCCACACCTAAAGGAACTAGAGAAAGAAAAACGAACAAAACCCAAAGTTAGTAGGAGGAAAGAAATCATAAAGATCAGAGCAGAAATAAATGAAATAGAAACAAAGAAAACAATAGCAAAGATCAATAAAACTAAAAGCTGGTTCTTTGAGAAGATAAACAAAATTGATAAAGCATTAGCCAGACTCATCAAGAAAAAGAGGGAGAAGACTCAAATCAATAACATTAGAAATGAAAGTTACAACAGACGCAGAAATACAAAGTATCCTAAGAGACTACTACAAGCAAGTCTATGCCAATAAAATGGACAACCTGGAAGAAATGGACAAATCCTTAGAGAGGTATAACCTTCCAAGACTAAACTAGGAAGAAACAGAAAATATGAACAGACCAATCACAAGTAATGAAATTGAAACTGTGATTAAAAATCTTCCAGCAAACAAAAGTCCAGGACCAGATGGCTTCACAGGTGAATTCTATCAAACATTTAGAGAAGAACTAACACCCGTCCTTCTCAAACTCTTTCAAAAAATTGCAGAGGAAGGAACACTCCCAAACTCATTCTATGAGGCCACCATCACCCTGATACCAAAACCAGAGATACTACAAAAAGAGAAAATTACAGACCGATACCACCGATGAATATAGATGCAAAAATCCTCAACAAAATCCTAGCAAACAGAATCCAACAACACATTAAAAGGATCATACACCATGATCAAGTGGGATTTATCCCAGGGATGCAAGGATTCTTCAACATACGCAAATCAGTGTGATACACCACATTAACAGATTGAAGGAGAAAAACCATATGATCATCTCAATAGATGCAGAAAAGCTTTTGACAAAATTCAACACTCATTCATGATAAAAACTCTCCAGAAAGTGGGCGTAGAGGGAACCTACCTCAACATAATAAAGGCCATATACGACAAACCCACAGCAAACATCCTTCTCAATGGTGAAAAACTGAAATCATTTCCTCTAAGATCAGAAATAGGACAAGGATGTGCACTCTGGCCACTATTATTCAACAAAGTTTTGGAAGTCCTAGCCATGGCAATCAGAGAAGAAAAAGAAATAAGAGGAATACAAATTGGAAAAGAAGAAGTAAAACTGTCACTGTTTGCAGATGACATGATACTATACATAGGGAATCCTAAAGATGCCACCAGAGAACTACGAGAGCTAATCAATGAATTTGGTAAAGTAGTAGGATACAAAATTAATCCACAGAAATCTCTTGCATTCCTATATGCTAACATGAAAGATCAGAAAGAGAAATTAAGGAAACAATCCCATTCGCCATTGCAACAAAAAGAATAAAATACCTAGGAATAAACCTACCTAAGGAGGTAAAAGACCTGTACTCAGAAAACTATAAGACACTGATGAAAGAAATCAAAGATGACACAAACAGATGGACAGATGTACCATGTTCTTGGATTGGAACAATCAATATTGTGAAAATGACTATACTACCCAAAGCAATCTACAGATTCAATGCAATCCCTATCAAATTACCAATGGCAGTTTTTACAGAACTAGAGCAAAAAAAATCTTAAAATTTGTGTGGAGACACAAAAGACCCCAAATAGCCAAAGCAGTCTTGAGGGAAAAAAATGGAGCTGGAGGAATCAGACTCCCTGACTTTAGACTGTACTACAAAGCTACAGTAATGAAGACAATATTGTCCTGGCACGAAAACAGAAATATAGATCAGTGGAACAGGATAGAAAGCCCAGAGATAAACCCACACACCTATAGTCAACTAATCTATGACACAAAGGAGGCAAGGATATACAATGGAGAAAAGACAGTGTCTTCAATAAGTGGTGCTGGGAAGACTGGACAGCTACGTGTAAAAGAATGAAATTAGAACACTCCCTAACACCATACACAAAAATAACTCAGAGTGGATTAAAGACCTAAATGTAAGGCCAGACACTATCAAACTCTTAGAGGAAAACATAGGCAGAACACTGTATGACATAAATCACAGCAAGATCCTTTTTGACCCACCTGCTAGAGAAATGGAAATAAAAACAAAAATAAACAAATGGGACCTAATGAAACTTAAAAGCTTTTGCACAGCAAAGGAAACTATAAACAAGATGAAAAGAGAACCCTCAGAATGGGAGAAAATGTTTGCAAACGAATCAATGGACAAAGGACTAATCTCCAAAATATACAAACAGCTCATGAAGCTCAATATTAAAAAAAGAAACAACCCAGTGAAAAAATGGGCAGAAGACCTAAATAGACATTTCTGCAAAGAAGACATACAGATGGCCAAGAGGCACGTTGAAAACTGCTCAACATCGCTAACTATTAGAGAAATGTAAATCAAAACTGCAATGAGGTATCACCTCACACTGGTTAGAATGGGCATCTTCAGAAAATCTACAAACAAATGCTGGAGAGGGTGTGGAGAAAAGGGAACCCTCTTTCACTGTTAGTCGGAATGTAAATCGATAACAGCCACTATGGAGAACGGTCTGGAGGTTCCTTAAAAAAGTAAAAATAGAAGATACCATATGACCCAGCAGTCCCACTACTGGGCATATACCCAGAGAAAACCGTAATTCAAAAAGACACATGCACCCCAATGTTCACTGCAGCAGTGTTTACAATAGCTAGGTCATGGAAGCAACCTATATGCCCATTGACAGACAAATAGATAAAGAAGATGTGGTACATATATACAATGGAATATTACTCAGCCATTAAAAGGAACGAAATTGGATCATTTGTAGAGACATGGATGGACCTAGAGACTGCCATACAGACTGAAGTAAGTCAGAGAGAGAAACACACATGTCATATATTAATGCGTATATGTGGAATCTGGAAAAATGGTACAGATGAACCGGTTTGCAGGGCAGAAATAGAGACACAGATGTAGAGAACAAACGTACGGACACCAAAGGGGAAAGTGGAGGGGTGGCGGTGGTGGGATGATTTGGGAGGTTGGGATTGACATGTATACACTGATGTGTATAAAATGGATGACTAATAAGAACCTGCTGTATAAAAAAAATAAATAGAATGTATCAATAATTGATATAATTGTTAGTGTATTGTTGATAATGAATAGTTTTCACATGTTGTGAAAACCCTGAAATGCCTCCACAGAGCCCCAAGGGCTTCTCAAGACAATGTCTCTGACTTAGAGACCTTTGAGGACCCGACCACCTCTGATATTCTCTACAACCATGATGGGTGATTCTGCAAAAACTATTTCTTAGAACGCTGCCACTTCTTGTAGAAGTTAAGAGTGCTTCAGGATCTCCAGCGATCCTGAGCTACTCCTGGGAGGGAGTGATGGAAGTTACAGAAAGTTAATATAGGGAAAAGTATTTTCAGCTAAGTCGGGTGGTGGTATAACCACTGGGGACTTGGAGTCAGATAAGCCCTAGGCAAGCTGCTTACGTGCCTCAGGCTTCCCATTTGGAAATGGGAGAATACCTGGGGAAAGGAGGTAATGTGCTTATGGCTGGTGCTCAAGACTTGTTAGGCGCCTCCTTCACCTCCCCATCCCCACCAGCTTTGGGGTCAGGTCAGAGTTCATCAGGAAATCCTGGGCAAGGGAGCAGCCCAGGCAGAGGCACCAGGCCTGGAGGAGGGTTTCTGGGGGGCCAGGAAGTATTGCTGGGGTGGTCCAGGCGGGCTGGAGCACAGGTGCCGTGGGCTGGTGTGGGAGCTGTGCTAAAGCCATACCTGCTAGGAGTCATTTTCCTGAGAGTTGGTTTACAAGAATACATTTAGAATAGGAAGGGCTGGGGGAATTCAACTTTTTGCAGGATGAATGCAGTTAAATTAATGTGAATGCTGAGTCACTTCGTGTATGGTCACTTTGAGACGTGGAGCCTCATTGGAGAGGGCCGGCACTGTGTCTTAAAGTATCTTTTGTCTTCGCTCACACTGGTGTAGTTTTTGTATATCGTGACACGTGTATCGTTTTCTAATTTCTAAAAACATTGATCAGAATTCTAGAAGCACTGAGCAAGTTTTTACAAGACCATTACATTGACATATATGATGATCATTTCCTTTTTTCTCATGTGCCTTTTAAAAAAATTTTAATTAATTAATTTATTTTTGGCTGCATTGGGTCTTCGTTGCTGCACACGGGCTTTCTCTAGTTGCAGCAAGCAGGGGCTACTCTTTGTTGCAGTGTGCAGGCTTCTCGTTGCGGTGGCTTCTCGTTGCGGAGCACGGGCTGTAGGTGCGTGGGCTTCAGTAGTTGTGGCACGACGGCTCAGTAGTTGTGGCTCGTGGGCTGCAGAGCGCAGGCTCAGTAGCTGTGGCGCCTGGGCTTAGTTGGTCCGTGGCATGTGGGGTCTTCCCGGACCAGTGCTTGAACCCGTATTCCCTGAGTTGGCAGGTGGATTCTTAACCACCGTGCCACCAGGGAAGCCCTCATTTGTCTTTTGAATTAAGCTTAGAATTTTATATAGGGCCTAATTTTTCTAATGGCTTTCCTGATTACTTATGTGGGATTTCCATCCAGGTTTACCGTTCCATACCCATGGGAGAGTGTGAACTTGGAGTTGATCTTGGTGTTTATTTCACTCTTTGAATAGGTGGCTTTGGCTTCTTTGTGCCAGATGAGCAGCAACTAGTTTATTAGGGTTAAAAATCAGCTCGTTTTTCAGTTAATGAAGATCACTGGGGCCTATTGGAAATGTTTACCTTTGCTCTATAATCAGTAACAGTAACACTGTAGAATAGGCTGCAGGCTTTCCATGTGTGTATATCCAGACAGTTGAGACAGATGGTGTTGGTTTGATAGAGGGTAGGAGAAGAGGGCACACAGAAAATGGCCTGAGTGAGTTTGAATTTCACAATATTTAAGACATCTTATTGTTTTCAAGTACACGTAGCAGCTTAAACTAACAAAAATATTACGAAGTGGAGGGCTTTTGCTTTTTATTCAATACGTAGATGAATACGACTTAATTTACCCGGCACTTCAGTCTATAAGGCGCTGTGCTAGGGAGCGGGCTTATAACTAACTTACCAGTTACTGAGTTGCAGATGAGTTCTTCTAATGGACGCAAAGTTAACTCTCTTAAGCATCCTCTCAGTGTGTTATTAATTTACAGGGTAAATCCAGTTTTGTAGATAGTCAAAGGAAAACCCCAGCTCAGTCCACATTTGAACAATCACATTCCAGATTAAGGGACTCGGGAGGTTTTCAGTGGGTCACAGTGAGGCCAGGAATCGTCTGAATGTGCCACGTAGGGGAAGCAGTTCTGCCGTGACCTGGGTTCTGACCGTCTCCTGCTGCAGGTGGTCCATTGATATGGGACTGACCAACTGGACCAGGACCAGATTCAATACCCACATTTCTTTGGATCTTTCTAGGTTAGGACCTCTGGCCCAGGCTCTGCCTGTTCCCCTGGGTGGCCTCTCTGGACTGCGGAGTTTCCTTAGGGTGTGAACTCCTATCTCATGTTCCACAATAAGTTTTAAAGCATATGTTGAAAATGACATGAGAATACTTCTTCCCCAGCACCCCCCTCCTTCACCTGCCCCTGCCCTTTCCCCACCTTTGGTCTCTTGTACCACCTGTCAGTGTCCCTCCTCATGGTCCCGTTCAGATTTTGTCGGAGGAGCAGTGGCTGCGTGCCAAGGACTGTGGGTGACTCGCTGGTGCGCACCTTCTGCCTGGCCTTCCAGACCCTGGAGAGTCGGCCTGCCACTCTCCACCCTGCACCTGCAAAAGGAGCCTGTGCCGTCCAGAATATGCCATGTTTATTCCGGACTAGCAGCAGCATTCCCTCTTCCCCTCCTGTCGCTCCATGTCCTTTCAGGAAAGGTCCACCCAGGGTCCCACTTATCAGAAGAAGCCTTCTCAACTGTTGTGGCTCTCAGTGAACACCTCCCTTCCCTTACACTTACAGTACACAGGGTCTGCATCTCACCTTGCCTTACTGTTACTGCCCAGCGCTGTTCTTAACCAGATTGCCATCAGCTGGGAGGCAGGAAGTGAGCATTTAGAGCTAAGTACCACTGCTTTAATGTTTCTGATTCTTTTTTTTGGCTTGGGAGGCAGTCAGTGTCGGTGTAGTGCGGGGGTTCTCAAACGCCAGGGAGTATCAGAAAAATACAGATCTTGGGCCTCCACCCCAAAGGCTTCTGACTCACCGAGTCTGGGTTGGGGCCTGAGGGTCTTTTGTGCCCAGTGCTGCCGATGGTGCTGGTCCAGAGCCGCACTTTGAGCACCGCGGGGTAGTTGGAGGCCCACCCACCCAGCTTTGAATTCCGGTTCCAAACCTTCAGTTCTGTGTAAGTGGTTTGGCCTCTCTACACCTCTGCTTCCTCATATATAAAGTGAGTGATGTCATGATAGCCACTGTATGGCATGGCGGGGATCAGGTGAGAGGACGCGTAGTCGCAGTGTTTTGCACATAAGAGGACGCTGTAAGTCTTAGGCATCACTACCCATTTTTGCCAGGACTCAGGAAAAGGCTTGTCATATGGTGGCAAACACTGACCTAGAAATGAGATTAGCTGGGCTCTGCCTAGTGCATCCTCAGCTGCTGTTGTTACCTGTGTAATTTGGAGTAAGTTATTTAAATTATTTTAAGCCTCAGTTTCTTTATGCATAAAATGTGTACGGTAGTGTTTGTCTTCCTTTGCTGGTTGTGAGAATCAGATGGAATGATATTCTGAAAGGATTTGTGTGAAAGGAATATCATGATGATTATTAACAGCTGCTATTTACAGTGTACTTCGTGTGCAAGACGCTGCTGATCACGTTTGTGCCGGCACTGTCGTGTTCCACGTAGTACCATATAGTGAAAGGTTGTTATGCCCTTAAGCGTGTGAAGGGAACTGGGGTGGACTGTGTGTGTGCCCTACACCAAAGGCGCCAGTAGTTCACTGCAACTTTTCATGCTCCTGCATCAGCTGTCATTTGTCTCGGTGATCTGATTGTAGCCACATTCTGCCTGTCTACCCACTTCTAAGCCTTTGTCCAGTCTAACTTGGGGCCAAATGAGAAGTTGCCAGGCCAGTTGCAAACTGACGCGCAAGCACCGTGATATCCTGAATTGCGTATACAGTGTGAAGTCTACAGGCTCACGAGTGTTGTTACACGACCAGCTCTCACTTGCAATCTTCCCACGTAAAAAAATCATGTCCAGGTTGTCTTTAATTTTGAAGAATTCATTTCGTAGTTTGCAGCCTCAGTTTTCCTCCCTACATAACACAGATTTAATGATAACTTTCTTTCTCGTGGGGACTTTGGTTAGTTACATGTAGTTAATATTTGTGAAGTGCTCAAAACTGTCTGTGCTCTTTATTATGATGAGGCCTGCTGGGAACCTGAAAGGAGTATGTGAGGATTTTCAGCTTTGAGTTATATATTTGCATAATAATTATAATCTCTTCATTGTGCTAAATGCTCTGACAGTGAGCGGTTCCTATTCATTTTATGTACCCCATCAACCCGTTCTTTGTTAGTCGTACCTCTTGTCCTTCTTCTAGCACTAGGACAGAGACTGTCTAAAGAGGTCCCTGAAGCAAAGCAGAGAACCATATTCTGGTCACTACCTTCCTTCATTATTTCCAGCACCTATGGGTGTAGGGGGAGAGAGAGATTGGGTCATATTGGCCTGCATTTTCACCCAAGTGCACTCCTGCTCTCTGGGTTCTTTTCAGGCTTAGGTCACAATAGGTGTTGGTTTGGCCTCGCTCTGGTCCTTTGTAGACATCTGCCCACATCACAAAGCCCCATGTTTGGCACAGTCTGCAGTGATTGGCAGTGCCTTCCCGGGCAGAGTCCAGTCCTGGAACAGCAGGGGTTGCAGGTGCATTGGCACGTGGTGGTGGGGAGTGCACACGGGCCTGCCTACCCGGTGCCTGGCGAGGCTCAGCAACACCGTCCCATCCCTGAAATATCCTGTCCTCGTGGGCTTGTCACTCTCATTAAAACTTAAACATGAAAGCGGTTCAGGCTGCTTCTCCCTTTGTGCCGCGTTTGAGGGTGGACTGTGCCAGAAGCATGTCATGGAGACTGTTGAGGGGCTGCTGTGTTTCAGGGAGCTGTGCTCATGTCAGGGGTCCATTTTTTTCTTTGGCTCTGCATCTTGCTGTTTGCTGCTGCTAAAAGCACCTGAGAGGCAAGTTTTTGTTTGCCAGCAGAGTCACCTTTGGGATGGTGGTGAAAGTCATTTTCCACATGTTCACAGATACGCCGCGTTACCAAGCCTCTTGCACTGACTTATCTCTGGCAAGGACTTACAAAATAGTCTCTCTGGCTGATTGTCAAAAATTACATCATATCAGAGTAAACTGCTTTTAAATCAGACATCCATTATTCATGTATATTAACTGCTTTTTTATTTTTTTATTGGCTGTTTTTTGTATGATTTACTCTTTTCTCACTAGCTCGCCTTCCCTCCCCAACTGTCTTTCTCATCGTTTTTTACAATCTTAGCTCATCTGTGAATTTATAGAGACTGTTCACTTAGCTTTGTATGTGAACATCAATATGCAGACCTTGCATTTTTTGTAGTAAAATTTTTGAGCACATTTTTGAGGGTCATATTTATGTTGGGTCAGAAGAGCAGCTTGGGTCGTTTACATGAGTAAATTCTACCCCAAAGACTGAGAGGTCTTTTTCTTCTGTCTTTTTTTTTTTTTTAAGTTGAGCATTACTAGTCTTGTACTTTGAGTTCTGTATGGAATAAAACTGTACTTCCCACTTATGAACCAGCTAAATATACTGCTGTTGGTGGAAAGCAAATTGACTTAATGTGTTCATCTGTGGGGGGGGATATCTTTAATGTAAGGCTGGTGTGTCGTTCACCTGTAATCGACACAGGCAGAGGTGTGCAGCACTTATTCATTCTTTCAGCAAATAGATACTGAGTCCTTCCTTTGTGCCAAACACGGTACAGGTATCCAAGAAAGTATCTGTTCACTCCAAACCATGATGCTGGAGGTCCCCCGTGCACCTGTCATCTTTGTGCTCCTGGTACTTTGCCCTGATGCATGGCACTTGACTGTTTGGAATAATAATGACTAGATAGAGTTTATTCTATTTATTTAACCCCAAATCAGCGTTGTTGTTGTGTATAGTCAACATTCGCATATATTCGTGCACATCTACCTGAATCTTCTCTCACTGTTCTTGCCAGCATTTCAGACCTTTTATTCTGGAATGATTTTATATCTTCCAAAAGTATATTGTGTAGTGAGGGTCTCTTGGCCACAAGTGCTCTCTGCGCTCGGTATTTTTATCCCAGAACATCTTTATTTCATACTCATTCTTGAAAGGTGGTTTTACTAGTCCTTTATCATTCCAGGATGAGAGGTGTTTTCTCTCAGACCTTTGAAGAGGTGATTGGTTTGACTTCCACTGTTATTACTGAGAAGTTGTTTAACTGTCATTCCCATTTAGGACTTTTTCTCTTCTTTTGGCTGGTTTTTCCTTGTCTTTAATTTTCTATGGTTTCACTCTGCTGTCTCTAGGTGTGGATTTAGTTTTATTTTCCCTGTTTGGGGTTCTCTTGCACTTCTTTCCTTTCAGTTGCAGAAAGTCTCAGCCATTGCCTTGTTGAAATTTCCCCTCATTCTCTCTATTCTTTCTATCTAGAACTCAGGTTAGATGTGTGTTAGACCAACTTGTTCTCCCTTCTGTGCTCTTCCTCACTCACTCATCTTTTCCATCTCCATCTCTCTGTGTTGCGTCCTCAATAATTTCTTCATCTTTGTCTTCCAGTTCACAGATTCTCTCTTGGACTCCGTTTAACTCATCCATTGATTTTTTTTTTTCCTTTGGTTGCACTGGGTCTTATTTGCAGCACGTGGGCTCCTTAGTTGCGGCACGCAGGCTCCTTAGTTGCAGCACGTGGGCTTCTTAGTTGCGGCATGCACGCGGGAGCTAGTTCCCTGACCAGGGATCAAACCAGGGCCCCCTGCATTGTGAGTGCAGAGTCTTATCCACTGCACCACCAGGGAAGTCCCCTGATTTTTTTTTTTAATTTCTAGAAATTCTATTTGTTTTGTTTTTCAAAGCTACTTAATCAGTTTTGCTGCTTTTGACCCCTCACCCTCTTTTATTTCTGTAAACATTTCCAGCATGCATATTTTTCTTCATCTGATAAACATCTGATATCCTTGGAAGCCTGTTTTCTGTCTCTCACTTGTGATGAGCTGTTTCTGTGTTGGGAAAAAACTTTAATTGTGAACTCACATTTGGCTGATCTTGATTTGTAGATCTCCTGTGGGGCCTGGGTTGAGAGGATCTTCCTCCTGAGAAGATTCTGCCAGGTACCAGGAAGCATGTCACCAGCATGAAAGTACTTTTATTACTAGACCTGGGGTCTTTTGGCCTTGCAGGTAGTATAACTTCAAACTCCCAACCTGCGTGAGGCTTGCAGGCCGAGGGCAAACATTTTCCATCCTGAGCTGAACCTGAGACAGGCAAGTTGCCACGTAGGCTCTCTTCACCAGTGGATAGATTTTTGTTCCTATCTTGCTTTTTGCTGAGTGTACATAGCTGTCCAAGGGGCCCAGCTTTAGGCAGACTTATCAGTTCTGGTTCCACCTGGCACTGGCTGGAAACCTTGCCTCCTATTTCCCCAGTTTTCCAGGCTCTGACGCTGGCAGACGCCCCCAGAGCAGCCCCTGATGTGAGTGCTACTTCCCTTTCGGGTTGTAGTGCTTTCTTCATTTTTGCCTCCTCGGACTTTCTCGGGTTTCGTAGGAGTTAAACAGAATGTTTACAGGAATGTTTACTAGACTGAATCTTCAGTGTTGTGAACAGGATGGTTTCCCAGACATTCTAGACATTCATAGTGTGCTGTGTTGTCAGAGGTGGAACCTTGGGCCTGGATACAGTTTGGGAGTTCTGGAATCTGGAGACTGTGGAGAGAGATCTGTGGAACCTTCTGTTTTGAGTACAAGGAAAGGGGTTCCTTTGTACAAGCCAGCAGCAAGATTAGGCATCCAGAAATGGGGGAATGTGTTAAGCAAAACAAGGACTATCTGAGTACTTACTATGTACCAGACCATGGTAAGCCCTGGGTTTGCCTGATAAATGTGTACCAGTCAGTTAATCTACAAGCACTTACTGAGTACCTGGCACGTGCTGGCCCTTGGTCAGTGCTGCAGGAATGAATGATAGGATTGCTGCCCCAAGGAACTTACAGTCTGAGTCTAGGACAGTGTTTTACAATATGTGGCATGGCGCTTGGTAACAGTGCCTTAGCTGGCTTGCTAAAATCACAGTCTCCTCGGTGACCCTCCTACCCTCCAGTGTTTGAGAACCATGGGTCTGGGGAAAAGTTGGAGGAAGCAAATGTACGGTTCAAGGTGGCCCCCTGGGGACACCAGATGGGGTGCGTAGATGGTGAATACCTTCAGCGCTGACAAGAGGGAATAAACTCTGCTAAGGGCTCAAAGAGAACACACAGTAAGCTTAATTGGGATGGAAGAGGAGAGACCATGAGGATTATTTTCTTTACTCTCTAGAATTTGGCTTCTTATCATGACTTTACCCCCTCAGAAGGGCAAAATATATGTGGTAGTGATGGAGATGGGTTGTTAGAGATCAGAAAAGAAAGTAGGTAGACTTTGCTATCTCCAGGAATTTCAGTCAAATCTTCCTCCCCGTGCCTTTTTTAATCTTTTACTTCGCTGCAATCCAGCACAGCGTCCCCTAACCTTTTCTCTCTCTGTCGCTTCTCTTTTTTTTAGATGGTGGCAGACAAATTATCTTTAATTCACAACGCCTTTTGAAAAGCTATAGTCTTGTAAGGAAGCCTTCTGACAACTCCTCACCCCTTTGGAAAGGCAGTGCCTGGGGTCCTGAGGCGGTGAGCCCGCTGCTCAGGTTGACGTTGGTGGTGGTGTCATGCCTTTGGCAGATGACACATAGGAGTGTGAGGAAGACTCACTATTGTGGTAAACTTAAAGAAAACACAAATGGAATTCCTTTTTTCAGTCATTAGCACACAGCCAAAAGTCTGGGACTGCAAGGCTCTGTAATCTCTTCATAGCTATTTCTGTATACAGTGGTTCCTGTTTCATTATGAGGCTAATAGCAGTCCCAGATTAGGAAATGTTTGTATTGCTAAGTCCAGTTCTTAATGGGTGAAAGAGGAAGTTGGCCTGCCTTGAGCTCACCCCACTGCAGGGGCAGTAGCCATTTCTTATCCCTTTCCTCATGGTTTGGTTGGAAAGCCAGTCCTAGGCACACTAAATGGTCCGGGTCACACCTGGGAGGGGCGGGGCCTGCCTGCACCGGGGCGTTGCCGATGTTTCCCAGATGTCAGGCCTGTGGCCACCACCTCCATCCTGACTCTACACTGCTGCCCCTACTGTTACACCACCACCTGCTAGGACATGGCTGTAAGGTGGGTCTCCTTAGAGAGGCGAGCCCCACAAATGGCGGACCAGGACAGTTGGTGGCTGTGCACTAGCTGGTGAAGAGGTGGATTGTTTCAGCTGGCAGCCAGCCAGGCTCCTGCACATCATCCACCCTCCCTGTTCATTCCAGTGCCTGCTGCACAGAGAAGAGTCATAAACATTTGTTTACTGGCTGTTGAAAGAATTACAGCATTATTTATTTTGTCTAAAATATTAGAAACAACCCAAATATACATCAATATGGAATCATATATCCATAGACAAGTTCTATGCAGCCTTTAAAAAGAACAAGATCTATGTATAGGTACTGACGAGGAAAGAACTCTCATGTTATTTAGTAGGAAAAACAAGTTGTAGAACGACAGTTCCATCGAGAGAAAAAAATAATTTTATACACAGAGAGAGTGTGCGCGCCACAGACAAGACAGACGTGTATAGAAAAAGTCTAGCAGTACATAGCCCTCCACATCCACAGGTTGCGAATCCACTGATTCAACCAACCTCGGCTCAAAAATATTCCCCCCAAAATTCTAGAAAGTTCCAAAAAGCAAAACTTGAATTTGCTGAGCACCAGCAACTATTTACATAGCATTTACATCATATTAGGTGTTGTAAGTAATCTAGAAATGATTTAAAGTAGATGAGAAGATGTAGGTTATATGCAAATAGTACACCATTTTATATAAGGGACTTACTTGAGCGTGGGCAGATTTTGGTATCCGGGGGGTCCCGGCAGTAAACCCCCATGGATACCAAGGGACAACTGTATACACTAAACTGTTAAAGTGGTTATTCCTGAGAGATGGCTATCCAGAAGGTTACACAAGATATATTATGTTTGAAATCAGAAAAAAACACAGATTCTTTAGAAATTTCAGAGAAATTTGAATAATTGACAAAAATGAAAGTTAGGATTCTAAGACTAGGATTTGTGAAAATACCTTAACATCTCTAAGAAGGAAAAAACAGAAAGTTCTTTTTAAATAATGCTTGCTTCCACCAGGTGCCCTCTAGATCTCCCTGGAAGCCAAAGAGAAAGGAGTAGAGCCTGCAGCGTCCGGGACTACACACCGCGTCTCCTGCAGTTACCTTTGTAAAATACACAACATGGTTCAGTCAGTTTAGATAATTCTTAAAGAAACATCCAACTTCTATACAAATTTGCGCCTTTATCACTGATTAAACCCTTTTGTAATATACATGTGGTACTTAAGAAAAATATCCCCAGCAACATCTATTGATTTGGCGGTCACATTAGTGCAGAACATTTTCTCCAAGATTTTAGCTATGGGTTGTTTTTTCCTTCTTTCCAGCATATCCATACACTTCTGAGAGTGAGTCAAGTGGCCGTGGGTTGAGACTCACCCAACTAGGGCAATAAAGAGAAAAATTAGTCTAATGCATGGTCTTAACAAGAGGGAGAGTGTGAGCATGAATAATTAATCTCACTAGTCTGTGGCAGTCAGATAAAATGAAGTCCCATTTGCTCAACCTTATTAAAAGAGAGAGAGCGTGGAGGGGAGAGAGAGATGCTAAAGGTTGTTGAGGGACTCGTAACGTGGGAAGAACCGCCTCTGAGATGGGTAATGTGTTTTCTAATCTCTGCGGTCTTTAACTAAACGTAATGGTCAAGGTACTCTTTGGATAGTTCTGATTCATTGAATTATTAAACATTTTAGAAAATACTTGACTCCTGACTACTAACTTATACGATGAATTTGCAGTCTTTTTGAAGAGGGATTAGATCCCACTGTTTCATTCAGAAATGATCTATCCTCTTGTCAAAAAAGAACTTCTAAAAAAAAAGTATAAAGACATAGGAACAGACTCAATATCAGATTTTAATTCTTATATTTATCATGGAACATTTCTTCCTGCTATAGATGTTGAAGTATTTTAAAAAGAAGAAGAGATTGAGTCCAAAAGCCCTCTTGAAAGCTGTATAGTGATACATAAGTGCAGAATGTTACTTTCAGGGTAGACCATGACATTGCTGGTTTTTTTTTTTTTCTCCCTCCAGGAACCGATTTTCATGTAATTTTTAGGATATTTACTGTAGATGGAAGATTTGATTTATTTCTATGTCCATACTTGGAAGAAGAATCTTATTTTGGATATTTTACAGTTGAAATTTTCTCAGAAACTTTTATTTTCAACTGCATGAAAATAAAAATAAATTTAGCTTGTTCTCTATGGTCTTTAGGGATTAAGAAGGCATTTTACGGGCTTCCCTGGTGGCACAGTGGTTGAGAGTCCACCTGCCGATGCAGGGGACACGGGTTCGTGCCCCGGTCCGGGAAGATCCCACATGCCGCGGAGCGGCTGGGCCCGTGAGCCATGGCCGCTGAGCCTGCGCGTCCGGAGCCTGTGCTCCGCAACGGGAGAGGCCGCAGCGGTGAGAGGCCCGCGTAACGCAAAAAAAAAAAAAAAAAAGGCATTTTACATTTTGAAATTGCTCTCTTTCCTTTCAGATACCGTGAGCAGTTTTACTTAATATTATAGTGTTGTTTTGACTATTAGGAATTTCCAAAGATTCAATTGTTAGAAATATGTGTCAACAATGAGATCAATGGTTTTCAAGGTGGAGTCAATTTATTAACCTCTCAGTACTAAAATAGGAATCTGTACACTGATAATTGATAAATGTATAGGTTAATAAGAAAAAATAGCACATCATTTTCATGTGTGGGCTAAGAGAGGAGACTCTACAAAATATTAACATTAAAACTTTTGAGTTCAGTGATTAATTTTAACCACATGATCAACAGAATATAACGTATGCTCACGTGTGTGTGTGTTTAAATGAGGAGGATTTTGAACAGTGAATTTGGGTGCAAGGACTAACTATGTCTTCAGTACTTACAACAATTACTGACCCATGGCAAGCACTTAATGTTAATTGAATTACTAAGATCTTTTTAGTAAAAGACTTAAATAATCTTCAGAAAGATTCCTTATGAATCATCCTTGTTTCCCCATTTGCTGGAGAAAAGGCAGTGTTCAAATGTAATGAATACATTGTCTAGAGATCAAGGATACTCTCTTACTTGCCTCCATACCTTATGGAACAGAGCTTACTATAATTAGCTGGTGGAGAGTGACTGAAGAGAGATGTTGGGGAATATCAGTTATACCTCAATTAAAAAAATTTTTTTTTAACGTTTGGGAATAAGACTATGTTTTGGTTTGTAGTTTAATCTAAAGGAATCATCTAGTGGTTAACTGTACAAGCTTCATCATCCTGGATGCTTATACTGTTTGTTCTTTTTACCTTCTGTGGTATAAATACAGAGGGGGAAAAGAGAGAGAGAACCTGTACACAGACTTCTTGTTAGCCTCCCCCATTAACTAATCAGAAGCAGTCAGTGACCCTTAGTTTCCATGCTTCTTTTTCTGTGTTAAGAAATTGGGATACCGAATTTCCCCATTTGGCATTTTTTTGTGTCCTATGAGTTTGTTTGCACCTTGGCCTGGAATTCTTTGGATTTTCTTTTCTCTTGTGTTTCCTTTTGTTGTTCTAAGAGCCATCCTTATACTGTCATTACCTGGAAGGGGTCAGGAAATGGAGTATTAGAGCCTCTTCTCTAATGGGAGTTGGTGCTGTGACCGTGCCCCGGGGCGACGCTGGGTGGAAATTGTTTGTGCAGGCCTGCTGCCCCTAACGCACACCCACGTGTTTTTCCTCCTCCCCAGATCCTGGTGTATAGCCTGGAAGCAGAACGCTGCCTCTCGAAGCTGGGCAACGCGCTTGGCGACTTCACCTGCGTCAACCTCCGGGACAGCCCTCCCAATCTCATGGTCAGTGGCAACATGGACAGGAGGTAGGTGTCAGTAGAGTCGCATCTTAGAGCCACAGGCAGCTTCTCTTGAGGCCTGGCCGCTCGGCCTCCACTGAGCTCACTGATTTCCTCCCCGGCTCACCCTCCTCACTTCTCACTCACATCTCTGCCCACCTGAGTTCAGCCCTGATCCCATAAATACCATCCCTGTGAACTTGGAGAACAAAGTCTTGTATTAGGTAATAGTTGGATGGAGTTGCGTCTCTGCCTCATTTTTGAAACACCATGGGAAGGTTGTCTTTTAGGCCATTTGGTGGACGCAGTTGGTGGAAGGTCCAGTGAGACCACTTGGAATATCTTTTGTCTCCCTGCTGTAAAATTTGTTTGGCATTTAAAAGCTCACTTTCTAATATTAAAAACAACAACCTAAGGGATGAATCATGTTCAGCAGAATAGGTTTGCCTGCCAAATGATGTCAAGAGTGTGTTTCAGACCACTATGGTGTCCCTCCGGTGATGGGGGAAAAAAAGAGACTTCATGTGAACAGATTCCAGTTTCTATTTAGCTGATTAGCAGTCTTCCCTTTAACGTATTGGCTTAGGGAGTTGGATTTTCCCGGTACAGGGTCCAGTGCCAGCTCCGGCCGCTCCAGGACCCATCAGCATGGAAGGATTAAAGTGTTTGAAAAGACTGTCTGAGTCCAAATTTTAGGCTTTTTTCCTTTCTCTTCCCTCTCCCCCTTGTCTTTTCCTTTTCTTTCTTCTTCCTTTATTTTTTTTTCTTCTTTTTTTGACTGGTTATCTGTCATGTCTGATCCAGTGCCCTGAAGAGAGGTAGCGTGGCTGGAGGCCAGGTTCAGCTGGCGCCCCCTCCCCTGGCCAGCCCCGGGCTGCAGGTGGCGGGCCACTTGGTGGGGTATCAGATCGTGAGGCGGGTCCTCCTTTGTGCCAAATCCCAGACCTCTGTCGTACCAGTGCAGCAGCTTGCAAAAATAATTATTTTGTCAGATAATATTTTCAACTTCTGACCTTCACTACTACTATCTCCCTCCCAGAGAGCAAAAAGATGTGAGTATGCTTTATTGAAAGAAAATACCTGATCTTTTTTTCCTCGAGCCCTCCTAAAACAGCTGATACTTCTCATGCTTGAGAATTGAACTCCTCAGTGTATGTCCAGGCAGTTTTTCTCTCTAAAAAAAAAGAAAACAAACTAGGCTTGATAAGTGGCCCCACTTGTGGCACAGCAAATGAAACACATCAGTTTATAGTTTTACTCTCCCATTTTCAGTTCTGACTGAGCTGTACAAAGGCTTCAAGCTTATCTGATAGGATCTACCCACAGGGACCTAACAGCTCTTTGCCTTCCAGGAGAGCAAATGCAGAGGGCTCTGTGGGGCATCCAGATGGAAGGGTTTGGGATTGTAGGTTATGCTTCAGAGTTTGTTGACAGCATGACCATTTAGGTGTTCAACCACAGCTAGGCTCCCAGGAAACCAAAATGGTGTTCCAGAGAAGAGACCTCTGCTTTCTATATAACGTAACCTCATTAGCTCCAGAAGCACAGTTACAGCCAGATTGTCATGACCATTGTCAGCTGCACGTCCTGCTGTCAGTGAGGAGGCCTGTACATACTCGGTAAAGCTGACGTTTTCCTCTGGAGCAGGGCTGCCTGACCATGCTCCCCGTTGCCAGAGGAGAAGCCGAATGTGCAGTGTAAAGGGCTCTCTGGTCATTTTGAAGGCCAGACCTGGCCACGTTAAAAGCCATTTTATTAGTAAACCAGTTACGTTTTTTGTGGGTTTTTTTACACCCTTTGTCTTTTTGGATGAAAAGAATAGACTTGGGACTTGGAGTTGGGGAGGGGGCTATCCAAAATGGCATTTAATCAGGGCCACTTGTAGATCTGTGTGCCGGCTATTTGACCACTACTGGTACCGCCGAGGCTTGCCATCATATATAAGATTGTTCTTTATGAATCACATTAACAGTGTTAGCAATATGAATTTCAAACATGGGGCTTAAAAGCACTATACATCTGGAAAAAGGAAGGAATAAGGACTCTAGACTTTGAAGTGATAGAGGTATGTCTTGTGGGGTTTTTCCCAGAGACTTAATAGCTATGAGTAGGAACTCATCAGAGATGCACACCCAGGCTTGTACAGCTTATGTTTTATTTCAGAAGTGGGACGGAGGGGGCAAATACTATGAAGAGAGCTAGGTGGCTATCACTTCATGACAGATGCAGTTTAAAAACCTTGGAACCTCCATTTTTATTTAAAAAACTGAACTTCTATTGCATTCTCTTAGTACTTTATAAATAACTTGAGAATGAAATGGACTCGAAAGGTACATAAAACTATCCAAGGTTAAAACAAAAATAATGTTTCTTTAAGGAAATCAGCTTGAGTAACTTTGCTAATAACATGGGTGGAATTTTCTAAGGAGTTGGTTTTTTTTGGGGGGGTGGGTATAAGCTGAAATTAAAAATGAAACAAATAGCTCACCTAGCTTGTCACTAGAGGTTAAGTAGAGTCTGATAAAGATTAAGAGAATGATCAGGGTGGGAACTGAGTTATGGTTGGATTGTACTTTTCCCTCGCTGGGAGGGAAGGGTTATAAAGTGGGGTTATATAGGTGGGGCTCTGCACAAGAGTTTTAACACTACAGATCAATGAGGTTTTTTTAATGCGTATTTTGTCCTTTCCTGCTAAGCCAAGAAGAAAGAGTGGTAAGTAACATTAGAGGAGGGAGCGGTGTGCATCCGGTGTTAGGACAGGACGCTTGTGTCTTACCACAGTGTCTGTCTAGTGCTCAGAGAGGGCTTAACTGTGTATGTTTTGCATTTATTCTGAGATGCACTTTTTTTTTCTTCACATTTTCACATCTATGAAAATCAAGATGTGTCTTTTATAATAACATCTTACAAATGGCAGCATGTTAAAATATTACATAAAGTAATGGTGCTTCTTGAATTGGATGGTGTTTTCAATTAAATAAAAGTCTGTATTTGTTCAATGAAGGCAAAAATAAATCTTAGGAATTAGAACAGTTATGAGAAACTTGAATGGGTTACCAAGATAAAGTCTGCAGGAAATAGACCACTGTGAGTTTTTTTGTTTTGTTTCTTTAGTTTAACCTTTGGGGTTCACTGAACATTTAGAATCTGTAAATTTATGTCTTCCACCAAATTTGGGATGTTTTTGGCCATTATTTCTTCAGATATTTTTTTCCACACTGATCCCTTTCCCCTCTCCTCTGGAACTTCAGTGATGTGAAGAACAGACTTTTTGATATTATCCCACAGGTCACTGAAGCTCTATTCATTTTCTTTCCTAAGCCTTACATTCTTCAAGTTGCACATATCTACTGATTTAACTTTGGGTTCATGAACTGTTTCCTCTGTCACCTCCATTCTGCTGTTGAACCCATCTAGTGAATTTTTTATTTCAGATTTTATACTTTTTTGGTTCAAAATTTCCATTGTTTCTGTTTCTCTGCTCAGAATTTCATTCATTCTTATCATTGTACCTTAACCTCATGGAATATAGTTACAATAGCTGCTTTAAAGTCACTGATGATTCCAAAAGTCTGGGTTATTTTAGGGTTGACATTTTCCCTTGAGAATGGGTCACATTTTCCTGGGGCTTTTGGGGTGGGGGTATGTCAAGTAATTTTGGATGTATCCTGGACATTTTGTGTCCACTTTCGATCCTGTTACATAATCCTCTGGAGGATGTTGAGTTTTGTTTTTGTTTTAAACAGGCAGTCCCCCTGGTTAGGTTCAGACTGCAAGTTGTGTCTTCCCTTCTGTGGGTGGTGATTCCAGTGTCAGTTCAATTTCCAAAACCTTTGCTGTGCTTCTCTGACTGCCCTGCACACGTGCCACCCAGAGGTTAGTCTGAGCTGGCAGTGGTTGAAATCTTACCTGAGCCTTTGCTGTACTGCTTTGGGTCTGCGCCTGGGCCACGCGCGGGGTCGCACACGGTATCACGGGCTCCCCGTCTCCAGTTCCTCCCTCTCTTCATCCCTGTGATTCCTAGCTTTCAGGGCCCTTGTCCCCTGGGCCTCTGACGAGAAGATGGGGTTTCTCTCAGGGTTTCACCTGCTGGCATCCCTACCACCATGCAGCTCTGTGAATAGGGACTGTCTTGGGGCAAAACCAGACAGAAAAGAGATGGGGGAATCCCCAAAAATGCCACACCCACGTTCTTTGGACTTAGGGGTTTCTCTCCTTGGTTCTTCAGAAAGAGGGTGTTTCTGTTAGCGTTTTAGCTACCACACAGCTGTGCTACAGGAGCTCACACTCGGGGTGAGGCTGTGAGAGAGAAACTCCTTTCCCCACGGCCCCTTCCTCCGTGGCCACTTCCCCCACAATCCACTGTAGTGAGTCAACTCCCCAGGGTCCTCAGGTGTTTGCTTTTTGTGTTTTGTCCAGAGGTTTGGGTTGTAGCAGCAGAAGACAGAGGCAGTAATGGGCTTACTTTAGGTCAGATGCAGAACTCCTACTCTCTTTAAATAATTTAAATAAACTGTTTAGTTGGCAGTAGAGGGCTGTATTAAAGGGGGTCCCTTCCCATTCTGTTGCTCTCAGTCTTCTCATCTGGGATCTGCTCATTTCTAACGAATGAAATCAGGGATCTAGACCAGAGAATGCTCTGCTGGGGAGAATCAAAATAAGAGTTGGTGTTAAGGGTGGGACTTCCCTGGCGGTCCAGTGGTTAGGACTCTGCGCTTTCACTGCCATGGCCCAGGTTCAATCCCTGGTCAGGGAACTAAGATCCCGCAGGCGGCACGGCGGGGCCAAAAAGAAGAGTTGGTGGTAAGGGCGTACATCAGGTTGTTAGTGGGCTGCCAGAGCAACATGCACTGAGCCAACAAATCCCACTGCTTTTCCTCCTGTAATCTTAAATTGATTTAAAAAATTTTTAGCTTTATTGAGATAGAATTCACATACCTACAATTCACTAATTTAAATTATACAATCCAGTGTAAAGTTCACAAGGTTGTGCAGTCATCACCAGGTCAGGTTTAGAACATTTTCATCACCCCAAATAGAAACCTTGTGCCGATTAGCAGTCACTCTCCATGTCCCCCCAACTTCTCTAGCTCTAGGCAACCACTAATCACTTCCTGCCTCTACGCATCTGTTTTAGATACTTCATATAAATGGAATCATAGAACGTGTGACTTTTTGTGACTGGCTTCTTCCACTTAGCATAATGTTTCCAAGATAAACCTGTGTTGTAGCTTGAATCACCACTTAATTCCTTTTTATGGCCAAGTAATATTCCATTGTATGGGTATACCACATTTACTTATTCATTCATCAGTTAACATTTGGGTTGTTTCCATTTTTTGGTTATTATGAATAATGCTGCTGTTACCATTCAACTACATATTTTTGTGTAGACATGTATTTTCAGTTCTCTTGGATATATACCTAGGAGTGGCATTGCTGGCTTGCAATGCCACATAAACCCTATGTTTAACTGTTTGAGGAACTGCTAGACTCTTTTCCAAAGTGACTGTACCATCTTACAATTCCCACCAGCAGTGTATGGGGGTTCCAGTTTCTCCACATCCTTACCAGTACTTGCTGTGGTCTCTGATTATAGCTGTCCTAAAGGTATGATGTTGTTGAACATCCTTTCATGTGCTTTTTGGCCTCTTTGGATAAATGTCTATTCAAATCCTTGGCCCATTTTTTAATTAGGTTGTCTTTTTATTTATTGAGTTGCAAGAGTTCTTTGTATAGTCTGGATACCAACCTCTTATCAGATATGACTTGTAAATATTTCTCCCCGTTCTATGGGTTGTCTTTTCACACTTGATAATGTCCTTTGAAGCACAGAAGTTTTAAATTTTGATGAAATTCCATTTATCCAGTTTTTCTTTGTCATTTGTGCTATTGGTATCATATAGCAATATCATATCATATTGAAGAAGCCATTTCCTAGCCCAGAGTCACAAAGATTTACTCCTATGTTTACTTAAAAGAATTTTTATGACTTTGGCTCCTACACTGAGGTCTATGATGCATTTGGAGTTAATTTTTGTATATGGTGTGAGGTGGGAGTCCAACCTTATTCTTTTTTGCATGTAGATATATATTGTCCTAGCATCATCTGTTGAAAAGACTATTTTTTCCCCATTGAGTTGTCTTGGCACCACTGTTGAAAATCAGTTGATCATAAAATAGAGAGCTTACTCTAGGTACACTCATCTGATTGAAATTTAAAAGGATTTATTAAAGTAAGCTGAATGTTTCTGTGTTTCCATACATCACTTTTGTCCACTGGTGGTGGTATGGGCTGGCTCGTAAGGGTTGCAGAATTTTCGGTCTAGCAGAGCTCTTTAAGACCATCTAATAGCTGGCCCAGCTAAGGAAACAGGTCCAGAAAGGTCGAGCGATCAGTCCAAGGGGCTTATTACTCTTTATGGGCAATAAGCAAAGAACTCTAAACTTCCGAGATACAGCTTTACAGTACGTAGAGCTCTAACCATAGCCTGCTTGGATTAAACTGGGCAGTTCTACCTGAAAATACATGTCTTTCTAGTTGCTATTAAAAATGAATCGTTCACCAAAGGCCATCATTGGTGCTGTGTATATGTTATAGCTACTAATTTGGGCATATAACGTTGTTTTTAAAAATCCTCTTTAATATAGGTTCGATGAGACAAAACAATCATGTTATTGATTTCTTAAAAAAAAATGAGTTTTCTTGATTAATTTGGTCATTTAAAAAAAGAGAGACTGTTTTAATGCCGTCTTGCTTGTTCCCTTTATTTTCTGGATAGAAATATAGCTGAAGGTCAGGTCCTTCTTAATGAAACTGCTGAGCCAGAGCCTGAACAGGCTTCATCTTTGCCATCAAATACAGTTTGCCTTATTATTTTATGGGACTGTTTTATCCAAACCAATGGGAAGCAAGCTCTGAGTTGTGACCCCTAATTAGAGAGTGTCGGAGCTTCTCGCCTTGACAAATGCAGAGTTGTGGTGGCTTCTGGTGCTGCTGCTGGCCGTTAGGGAGAGTGAGTGGGGCGTAAATGTTACATTTGCTCCATCTGCAAGTGTTGTAATAAGTTATTCAAAGCTCTCAGCACAGGACCAGCCAGCGCGTGCCTCCCTCTCAGTTCCAGCACGTTTTCCTGCCCATCTGATGGATGCTCCTCTGTTGGAGTCTTTGGAAGGTTCCAGTGTCTTTTGTTTTAATTGGCGGGCTTGAGCTGACTCCTATGGTGTGATTTTCATTAGAGAGGGGCTGGAGAGAGGGAGTGTTGGAACAGCCCTCCAAACCCAACCATGAATATTAAACATAATACAATTACAGCTTTCAGACCAATTATTTTTTTCTTTTCAACGGGCAAAGTTGATGAAACACACGCTGGATAGGGATTCGCAGTGTCTACCGTTGGCTTCTTTTTGTCCCTGGAATCAGTTGTCTTGGCATGTTTGTGCCCATTTGCTGTGCTACCTGTTTCCCCACGTCAGGAATTTGATTTGAGCGCTGAGGGTATGGGCTCTGCCAGGGAACGCTGCTGTGCACGCTGGGGCCGCACCGTCAGGTGTGTGAAGCAGAGATGCATTTCATGATGTGAACTCGAAGGGTTCGCGTGGACTTCGCACCCCGCGCTGTGTGCTATCTCTTTCTGTCAGCCAGAAACCAGAGCAGTGCCTTTTTGAGGAGATGTCTTCTAAGTGCTTCTCCTTTTTCCCTGTGGGGAGAAGTTCGAGTCTGTTTTTTGGCCCATTTTTGTTTTCCTTAGTGATAAAATACACTAATGCTGTATCTTTTGGTGTATTTGTGTATTTTGTTTGGAGCCATCCATGCCGGTATCTAAATACAATAGGAAAACAGATGGCAAACTTTGAACTTCTGGACCAGGTTTGTGTTTGCCTTTGTCTCCTTAACAGCCAAACTGTAAATTATGGAGTATAAATATTCAACAGAGGAGCTCTTTATGAAAATCACTAGAGCAAAATAGACCCTTATTAACCAAATACGCACTGAAAAGTACTCAAGCTAAAAATTTCTCCCCCCTCCCCTTTCCTTTTCACGTTCCCATTAGTAAGCAGTGCAGCTGTAGCCTCCAGGCAGAGTTCCTTTCACGGCAACTTTACCTTTTCTCCCTTCTCTAACCCACAAATGCCTAAAGATTAGTGTCTGCAAATGCTGACTGCGGGAGCTCTGGAGCTCTTTGTCTTCTGTGTGCTTCCTGCTCGCTCGGCATCCCTCTGGTCACAGACCCCTCCCTGGGAAGAGGGGAGGCGGGGTGGGGGGGGGGTGTTGATTGGCCTGCTGTACTAAGGGAGCTCTCAGTCAGCCTCGCCGCCAGCAGGGAAGAAGCCATGGACCTCACTCACCCCCGTGTCATAAGACTATAGATTTCTAAAACCCTGTTTTATTTGAAACAAAACATCCTCATGGGAGTGTATACAAGGTATGCTGTGTACAATTTAAAGAACGGAACACCTGAGCATTCCCGCCACCCACCCACCCACTTAAGAAACAGAGTGTGACCAGTACTTGTGAAGGCCTCTGGGTGCCCCTCCCCGTCATGAACGAGTTCTTGTTCCTTAAACAACATGGCAGCATCTAGAATAAAAAGTAAAAGCCGCATTTATTCCCCTCATTCTTCCATTGAGACTCTTCCCCAAGGTAACTGTTGTTACCAGCTCCAGTATGTCCTTCCAGAATTTTATCTTTAAATTTTTTTAACTTAAGCAGGTAACCTTTTGAATTCAAAAGCACAAAAAAGTATATATAGGGAGAAGTTGTCTCCTGGGAGCTTCTCTTTCCTCAGCGGAGGCTGTGCTGCGGCGTTCTCTAGAGGGTGCCTGCGCACAGATGCGCGCCCCCCTCCCCCGCCCCCCAGCTGCCGTCACGCAGCTGGGCCTGGTGCGCTGGGTGTGACTGTTCGGGCGACGGCTGTCCTCAGTATGTGTAGCTCTGCCTCATTCTCTGATGCCCGTGCAGGTCTCCACTGTACCGGATGTACCGTCACGGCTTTACCTGGCATCTGCTGATGGAGCTAGGTTATGTGCCTTCCCCGTTGAGTCACTCAAATTCATGGCAGTGTAAATACTGTTTCTCATTTTTCCTGTTGGTCTGATTATCAGAAGTCTTTTTGTCTCAGGTTGCTTTTGAGACCCCTTGTGTCTTTTGCGGTTCTCCTACTTTATTATGATACTCTGTAATACGTATTTCTTTTCATTTATTCTGATTAGAGCTCATGAGTGTGAGTACGCCTATCTTTCATTTTGGAAAAGCATCGGCCATTAACACTTTGAATATCGCTTCTTTGCCACACACTAGATTTTTTTCCTTCTGGGATTTCTTTTGGGCGTAAGCTGGAACCATCATCCCCTTCCATCCTTCCTGTCTCTTAACGCTTCATTCACGTTTTTCATCTGTTTCTCTCTTTGTGCTCCATTCTAGGTAACTTCAGGTTTATTTTCTAATTTACAAATGCTTTGTCTAATCTGTTTCTAGCCTATGTAATGAGTTTAATTGCAGGGATTATGTTTTCGTGTCTAGAAGTTCTATACTGCTTTTTTTATAAAGCAAGGTCTCAATACTCCCCTTTGAGTGGACCCCAGTCTTACAGCCTTGCCCCCGTGGTACAGTAAGAGCCAGTCCTGTTGCTTCCTGAGACTGGCACCTGCCAATAGCCTCACTCCTACCGCACATGCATAGAGGCAACCAAAATTGCAACTCGAGCTCTCCAACCTGGTTTTCTGCGTGGGCCCTAGGGAGGTCGCTTACTCTGTGAGCTCAGCAGTGCACTTGAAAGGATGTAGTTAATGTCTTATCCAGCAGTATGAAGTGATTTTCAGTGGGAGGGTCAACAGGGTGCCTGAAACAGAAGCCTCATCTTTGCTACTGAAAAAGTACTGTGGCTAATGGCCTTGTATGTATATATGTGGATGTACATGTATGTTAGATATAGCCTATATAAAACCCTAGAAGCGGAACTGCTAAGTCAAAGTGAAGTATATTTTTTATTTTGTTGGATATTGCCAAGTCACTTTCTTTGGGCTTGTGCTCACATCAGCCGTATAGAAGTACCTCTCTATCCAGGGCTCACCAGCGTGGAAGGGGTCTCGGAGTACTACCAGACTTTACCTTTGCTGGGTAGGCAGGTTGAGTGGTATTACTGCATTGTAGTTTTAGTGCATTCTCATTACCAGTGAACTTGAACATCTTACAGTGTTTAAAAGCCATTAGTACTTCTTTTCCTGTGAACTATTTTTTCTTTTCTTAAACTTTATTAAAGTTTAATCCTGGGTTATCAGTCTTTACTATAAATTTGAAGGAATTTTTTTTATAAGAAATTAGTCCTCTGGTGCAAACATTTTTCCCAGTTTACCATTTGCCTTGACTTTTTTTTTTTTTTTGTAATGTTTAGAAAGGCCTTCCTATCCTGAATATTTGTTTTAACTCTCTGAGCCCTCTGTTATTAATGTTGGTGTAATGCATATGGTAGAGCTCCAAGTTGAGAAAGTTGTTACAGGGTATTTTGCTTATAATTGCGAATTTAAGTGGGATCTTTTCTTCAATTACATTTTTAAAACTAGTGGTTGTACAAAGGATAGTTATTGATTTTGACATATTAAAATACATTTGATTCTGAATTACCTTGGATTGTCAACCCTAATGATAAATTTGTCCACTTCTCTTCTTTTATCTAATTGTATCTAATTTTTTTAAAACAATGTGAAATAATATTGGTAAAAGTAGATTACTATTTTTTAAAGACTTTTCATTAGGAATAAGTGTTCTGTGTCATCAAACCTCTCTTCAGTGTCCACAGAAGTGACTCTCTCTATGGGTTTCTTGTTGTCAGAGAGGCATGGTGGGCCACAGGAATGGACATTCTAGACAGAGTCCACTTGCTGGTTAACGTGTTGCTGTGAGTTCTGTTAGTTGATATTTTATTCAGGTCTTAGCACTGGTGCAGATCTGTCGTCTCCGTCATGCTTGCGGTGTCAGGTTTTGCGTAATAACAACGCTGGCTCCATGTAAAGAGTCAGAGCTTTCCTCCCTTTGCTGTGCTGTGGAACAGTAGATGTAGCCCGGGGTTTGGGGAATGCGGGGGGGCGGTCTGTTCCTTCCAGGTTGGACCCATTTTGCTTGTTCTTGTTTTGCAGGGACAGCTTGCTCCTCGACAGCTTTCCCAGCTTGCTCTGTGTTCCTTGATCTATTTGGATTTTCTGTCTCCTGGGGGTTAGTTTTGATAATTCTTATTTTCCTACAATGTCATTTATTCATCTAGGTCTTCAAATATGGAGATTCAAAAAATGAACTCAAGAAATAAAAAACCCAAATAGATTATAATGATGAAAGAAACTGAATTACTAAAAAGGGGGGAAAATCAACCTACAGAAATTAGGTCCATGTGTGGTTTTTTAATTGAAATATAGTTGATTTACAGTTTTATATTAGTTTCGGGTATCATGTGGGGTTTTTTGTTTCTTTCCTGGCACGTTTTATCAAACATTTAGTAAACTGTATCCTTCTCATCATTTTGAAGTACTCTCAGGCTAATGCTTTTTGCTCTGAAATCTACCTTTTCAGGTATTAAAATTGTCACCTCTTCCTTGTCACATGCAAATGTGCCCTTCGTGTGTAGCATATGTTGAGGGGTTTTTTAAAAATCTTTTTCAAACCTGCTTTTTAAAATTATTTATTTAATTTATTTATTTGGTTGTGCTGCGTCTTAGTTGTGGCAGGCAGGCACCTTAGTTGCGGCATGCATGTGGGATCTAGTTCCCTGACTAGAGTCTTAACCACTGTGCCACCAGGGAAGTCCCTATATTGAGTTTTGCTTTGTGACTTGAGGCTCTTAAGAGGTGGGTTTGTCCTGTGTGCGTCTGCCCACCCAGCTGGCACAATAGGGCTTTCTAAGCTGTCTGCTAACATTCAGTGTTTGTTTCATATATCCCTCCGTGGCGTGTGTGTCAGCTCCTCATGGCCCTTCTACATCACTTTCTTTCAGAGAGTATCCATGGGTAGCTCACATTGAGTCCTTTTATGTTTAAAAAAAAGTCTTCATTATGCCCTCAAACTTGGTAGGTGAGCTAGGTATAGAATTTCCAGTTCAAATAATTTTCCCTCACGCAAAGATACTTTGTGTCTGTGCGTGCTCATGTACCTGTAAGAGTTTAGGACCTAGAACGTGTTCGAGATGATCCCTTTTCCCCACATTATTTGTGTCAGACATGTTTGTCCAGCTCCCCTGCTAGCTAGCTAGTGGCATCTTTTCAGGGCAGCGACTGTCTTTTCCTTTGTGACTTGCAGCATAGGGGCTGTTAATTTTACCTGTACTGAAATGTTGCCACATTCAGTTTTAGCTCTTGTGGCTTATTTCAGGAACTGTGTTGGTACTTCTAGTGGATAAGAGATTTCTGTCTCATCTAATTTATCCTTATGTGGAAATTCAGCATATACTTGTATAGAACGTAGTTTTTAAAGATGTTCTTAAAGAAATTCAGATTATTACAAGGTAAGTAATTATCTCAAGACTTTAGATAAGTGACTGCCAAGTGTCCACATACTCTTATCACGATTCTGTTATGCTTAGTCATGCATCGCCTTTCCAAATTCCAACAAGATGGTGATGAACTTAAAAGTTGAGTTAAATTACCCGAAAAGTGTTATTTTCCCAACCAGGTAAGGGTTCAGGTTTCAGACAAATGTAGCTGTTTTACAACTTGCTCTTAACAGACTTTTATATGAACAGCAAAACTGCCATGCTGGGCAGTATACTTACCCTCTGGACAGCCTTCTCAGGCCGACGTCCCCATGGCAGTCAGGTCAGCCTCCATCACAATGGGCTTGTGCGCAGGGCAGGCGTCTCCCCTGAAGTGAGCAGCAGGGCAGCCAGTGTATCTGTTCTGAGTCCTCCTTATTCTGTGCTTTGAACGGTGGGGAGTGCTCTAAACTAGTGCATTTCTAGTGCCTCTTGGCCTCCTCTGAGAGTACACTAAGGAGGTGGTGAAAGTTTAGTATCAGTATTTAGATATCGTAACTGAGGGGTTTCATACTCTGTTTTCATAGGGTTGCTGTACACAGACCAGGATGGCTGAGGAGGAATTCGTCATTTCAGGCTCTAATGCTAATCTCTGCGCTCATCTCTGGCCCTGCAGGGTGAGGATCCACGACCTCCGCACTGACACGATCGCCCTGTCCATCTCTGCCCACCAGCTCGGAGTCTCTTCAGTCCAGATGGACGACTGGAAGATTGTCAGCGGGGGCGAGGAGGGCCTGGTCTCCGTGTGGGATTATCGGATGAACCAGAAGCTGTGGGAGGTGCACTCCAGGTAAGGTGGGTCTTCAGGTGCTTCCAGTAACCACAGTAGCAGCAATGATGGCATCAGTCAGCCACTGAGCCAGGTACTGTGCGAGTGCTGTCCACACGTTACCACGTGGTCCTCACTGGAACCCTGCAAGTCAGCTGCTGTGAAATGGGCTCAGAAATGGCGCTGGTCACTGTTCAGACTGCCACAGCTCAGGCCAGACGGCGGGCGGGGGCACTGCAGGCAGCCCATCCGCCCCCAGGTGGGGCGGGCCCAGGCCCCCCCCCATCCCCTCCACTCCAGGAAGTCTTGATCTTCCTTACTGTTTACAAGGGCGCTTCAGACTGAAAGTATTCAGGCTTCAACTAAGGAGGAATTTGTAACTTTAACCTTTAGCTCTAAAATTCAAGAGCTGTTCTCCCAAGCGCAGCAGAGGGCTGTATGGATGTAGGTAAATGAATACTAAGGTGGCCCAGCCGGTTAAACGTTGCGCGCTGGCGTCTGACCTTTAAAGCAGAGGCGGCCTTGCCTGGAGCAGGGGTCGGCTGGAGCGGACCCGAGGCTCTCCCCTGTTGCCCACATCCATCCAGCCCCCATGCCTGTGCGAGACGGGCACCGAGCTCCCCTGGCTGTCCCTCAGCACCTCTGGGATGAGACGTGTCCCCACTAACTGCAGAGAGTGATAAAATGAAGACTGCTCACAAGTCTAGCTTAAGTACGAGGTCAAAAGAGGAACTGGTTTCTTCCTTGGAGGGTGGCCGTAACCGGTGCTTGGGCCTGCATCTTTCTCAGACCACGGTGGCCTCCACGCTTCTTGGTTGGCTCTGTCCCTCCCTGCCTGCTGTGGTGATGCACTGAGTTGCCACCAGGTGGTGCCAAAAGGCAACTAAAACTCACGCTTGGGAAGCCCAGAACCGTCTGCCTTTAAGGACACCCTTCTGTTTTAAAAAGAGCTGGCTTGACCTGGCCTCCAGGACAGCCTCCTCAGCAGTCCAGGCCCCCAGGGACTGCCGCCAGCAGCTCCGTTTAGTTCACTAGGCCTGCACTCCAGCAGATCTCATTTCTCTCCCTGAAAAGCTGCACTCCCTCGGATGGGTCATTCAGGGGAAGCTAGGCTAAGCGAGGTCGTGCCCAGAACTGTCGTCCTGTCCCAGCCTTCCTAACTCATTTGTAAGTGCACATGCGGTTCTCACCAGTGCTTAGTGGCTTGTCCCAGAGGCGGCCACCAAAGCAAGGCTCCCGCCCGGGTTCTCGTGCTCACGCGCGTCCTCGCGGCACAGCGTGCTGGTGGGCCTGATTCCCTCTCAAGCTCTGGTCCCGCTGTTGCTCGGTCTCCTGCCCTCCCCAGCCCGCTCTCCCTTCCCTGTCCTCCTCGCGGCTTTGTTTTCCATCCCTCCTGCCTCACTGGGCCCTGAGCGAAGTCCTCCAGCCACACTTTCTCCAGTTGGTGCTGCAAACCCTGGACTCAGGCACCCGTCTTGAGAGAATCCTCTGCTGTGGCCAAGACGCCTGTCCCTGCCTCTGGCACAGCCGTGGCTCAGCCTGAAGGGACTCCTCAGCCCCTCCGTGCCACCCTCCGCCCTTCTGCAGCGGCCTGGCTGCCTCTGCAATCCGTGCTGCGGTCTCCTGTTCCTGCTGCCAAGTGCTGAATTCTGTGTCTCCTCTTGTGCTCTAGAAACACTGGTTATTTTTTGTGGGAATGGATCTCACCTTCTTAACAGTTGGGAATCCCTCTGATGGCAGGCATCTGCTTGCATTAGACATCTTTCTTATCCTGTGTCTCCTGGCTCAGTGCTCCGCTGGAAAAAAGTTTTTAGAATGAACAAAAGCCTTTGCTACATAGGTTTCAAGCCATTTTGTTCCAAAACTTTCTGAATGGCTTTCACAACCCAGAGTACACGTATCATTTGTAGCCTCTGACTTCAGGACTGGCGGGCCTGTGTAGGGCACTGCTCAACACAGCCTGCCGCTGGGGAACCTGGCTCAGAGAGCTGGAGTGACTTGCCCAGGGCCGGCCGGCCAGCCGGGGGGGGCAGAAATGGCGCTGTTCTCCACTGCGTGTGTCTGAATTGTCTCAGGTTGTTTGTCCTCTGTGTCCCAACGCACCAAGGTGTTAGGGCATCAGCCAGTGAGCACAGGGATGTTGAGACGTGTTTACAGAGTAGGCTTGGCGTGGGGCCTTCTCCAGCTAGCTTTGGGAACTGAGGCAGACACTGCCCCTCTGGGGGCCCGGTTGCCTCCTCTGTAAAAGAAAAAGCTGGCTTAGGTGGTTCTAGAGTCCTTTGCAGCTCCAGACTTCCGAGACCAAAGCAGCAAAGGTGGGATGTGCTGAGTTCCAGTGGACTTAACCTTGACAAGCGTTCTCTCCCATCTGTTCCAGACACCCCGTGCGGCACATCTCCTTCAACTGCCACAGCCTCATCACGGCCCACGTGCCCTACGAGAGGGTGGTGCGCAACGCCGACCTGGACAACTTCGTCACCCACCGGAGGTCAGTGCTTGGGCTGGGTTGGTCCAGGTTTGTAGGAGTTCAGACGAGACACTCTTAGCTTGATTTTATTAATAGAACATCCCAGGCCACATTGGTCCGTACAGGATGGTACCCTCAGGCTTAGCCGCTCTTTTCATAGAAGTCAGGAGCATACATGTACATGCGGGCAGGATGGTATCAGCCAACAACATGTGCTGGGTGCGTTTCAGGCACTTCAGCAGGACGCTACAGGGGGGTGGGATGGAGGCCACACGTGCCAAGAGCCCAAGACAAAAGGCTTAGGGACCTGTGGTGTTGAATACCAGTGACAGAGGCAAAGCAGACCGGGGCACGAACCTGTGTCCCCTGCATCGGCAGGCGGGCTCTCAACTGCTGCACCACCAGGGAAGCCCGGGACCCTTTCTGATTACTACTGGCCTGGCTTCCAAGCAGCCTCGTGTGAGGCCTTCCCTGAGGCTGACCCTTCCTGCCTCCCTGTTCAGACAGATGCCTCCCAGCACTCAGTTCCCGCCATCAAACTTGTCTGCTCACCTGTTGGTCTCTAGTTGCGGGATCTGGAGCGTCCATAACACACTGTGGGGCCGAAGCAGACGTGTGTCACGATGACTCGCTCTCCTGTCTCCAGCACGTCCCTGCTACAAAGACAGAAGTCACTGGGGGGCTGGGGACCAGGACTGACCCTGCCGCCGTCTCTTTGCTTTCTCTAGACACCGGGGGCTGATCCAGGCCTACGAGTTTGCAGTGGACCGGCTGGCCTTTCAGAGCACTGTGCCCATCTGCCGTTCGTCCTGCGACACCATACCGGGTTACAACTATGACCTGGTGCTTGCTTTTCCCTGTGACAACAGTTAGAGAACTGTCTCATTTGGGAGCTGGGAGAAACATGGGAAGAACCAATTCTGTGTATTTTAGAACTACAGAGGAGCACCTCACTAGGTTTTAAGTGTTGGGGGAAAAAAGCAACTGCAGGGCATGCTTATGTGACCCCCACATCTTCCTCTACTGCCTTTGCTTTTCTCCTTTGCCAATTCATTTTTCTCCAGCTGCGTTTGTCAGGGCTCGTTTCATCTTACTCTGTTCTCACTCTCACTCAGGGCTTTCAGTACCACACACTGATGGCTCAGATTTGTACCTCCTTCCCCCACGCTCCTCCACCGCAGCCCTGCATCTGCTCCCCACCTGTCTCAGGAGTGCCGCCCGGGCCCAAGCTGGGACCTCCCCACATTGTTCTGTACACTACACACAGCCCTTGCTCCAGCTCTGAGAAAGGCCCTCTGCACCCCTGCTCATCCTCTTTCCTGTCTCCAAACCCTTGCTTCTTTGGGGGCCTTTGGACATGCTAGTCTCTGAGCCCTTGGATCCGGATCTGAGACCATCTCTGGGTCGTCTTCTCTGACACCATCACCCAACCTGGGAGAGCAGTGCTTTTTCCTGGTAGATTTTAACATGGTTATAATTATATATTTATACAACTACTTCATTAATAACTGTTTTGCTGACTATTGTGTCTGCAATGCACGATACAAAGTAGACACTTTCTATGTACCGTAAACACCCATCCCCCGCGTGGGGTGGAAGGTGATGGGTTCTGGAGTAGAGACTGAGAAGGGGAGAACGCGGAGGGACCATTACGTTCAACCACCGAGCTAACACGGGGCAGCACGAGAGGCCGCTTCCGTGTGATAACTAGCTTCCGTTTCCAAGGATTAAGAGGGCAAAGCCTTGCGTTACTCACGATTTAGACTGTTGTGAGCAGCAGCCGCCGTCTACTGTACCTTCAAAACAGCAAAGCAGAAAACTGACAACTACTCAGAGAAACAAAATCCGTGCCCATGCTGGGTGATGCGGCGGATTTACTTAATTTATAAGCGTGACACGATGGATGTAGGTAGGATTCTGTCCCTTTTCAAATACCCACAAAACATGCATAAAAAATGACCATGTATGAAGGCCACAAGGAAGATCTCAGATTACACAAAGAGCAATACCAGACAGGTCCAATCCGGTGCCCCCAGTCCCAGTGTGGTACGATTAGAAATCAACAAAAAGCTAAACAAAAACATACACCTGGAAGCCCCAGGCATTCCTGAATTAACTTGGTTTTAAACAGGGAAAGAAAAATGGAAAATAGAAACTCTCCAGACCAGGGTAATAGTGGAAGCACTGAACACCAAGACCCAGGGGACGAGGCCCGAATGGGCGGGGAGACGTCATGACTTTATAGAAAATAAGACAGAAAAACAAAGTAGAAAGAAGGAGTTAAATCTTTCTTTAAAGGAGTTAAAAAAGGATAAAAATACTTTAATGAACTAGAAAACCAACAAATAGTGAAGTTGATCATAAAGCAAAGCGGAAAGCAGGTTTTTGGAAAGACAAAATATACGACTCTTGATAAAGGGAAAAAAAGGCACAAGGGACAAACCGAGTATTTTCAGCATGGGAATCACTTCCTCACTTCCCCCCGATCCAAGAGCGAAGTGAAGCTTTCCTGTTGTTCACAAGCGTACGCAGTTGGGAAATGCACCATTACGCAGAGTCCTACAACTTTTTGAGTCGTGAGGGTTTTGGAAGGTTTTTCAAATTAAGATCCTCAGTCATAAAAAAATCCACATCCAACGAGACAGAGCCACATAGAGAGCCGCGACCGGGAACCATCCCCTCAGTCCCGAGAGCACTGCTTTCCTTCAGGCTGCCTTCCCCGGAAGGCAGCTGTGTCAGGAGGGTTTTCTGCTTCCTTTCAGAAAACCCAGTTACTTCATAAACGAAGCCAACGTGCAGTGGGCAAATGGAGTACGTACTTTATTTACGCTCGCTGCCTTGTGCTGCTCTGACCCCCTAGTGACCTCGCTTTATACGGTTTTCACCTCTCACAGTCTTAATGCAACTGGACCACTGCGGAAAGTTTATTTTTCCTTTCAAGAAGTAGCCCCTTCCAGTCTCATTTCACAGTTCATTTTGCAGATACATTCTCCCTCCTAGCTTTGCAGGAATTAAGAGTAATGGAAGAGTTCAAAAGAAATTCGACCCAGAAAAATTTTACTGAAAGTAAAAACAGTTTTAAACTACTTTCATTCACTGCCAGCTGCTGGTCCAGTGTAAATGTTACAAGCATGGGGTTTTTCCTCCCAGCCTGTTGATAACATCTCCCATTCACGGAAACCACCTGGGTTTTGTGAAGGTTTATTGGACCCAAATAATCTCCAAGCACACCACGTTCAGTCAGTGTTTTTTGCTTTAAACCTTACATTCTGGAAGAAATAGCCTGATGGGGAAAGGATCAAAGTTCCTTTATGAACCAACATTTACCAGTGGCTTAAAAAAATCTTGGCCCATGTCCACCCCCATCTGCTCATCCCATCTTACCTTGGTCTCCGTTGGCTATTTTGTGGGAGCTTCTTTGCAAGTTCTGACTTCTTAGTTGACTTATCGTCTCCTTTTCTTCTGTATCTCTTCTGCTTTTCAAACTCGGGCCCCATGTCTCCCCTAAAGACAGAAGAGACTCAGATATGCCGCTGGGGGAGCCAGAGGGCCAAACACCAGAAATCTCTGCCCTGTCTTAAAACATGTATGACTTTGTTTTCTGCTTTATAACATGTCCATGTTAGTTCTAGTATTAAATTTTTTAAATGTATTTATTGCTGATATTACTTGTCACCCTGGCAAGGTGTGTGGTGACAGTCCCCTGGCATACCACTTTACCAGCTTCCCCCCACCCTGGAAATCTCACCTGACATGTTGAATAGTTTTTCCCAGAACCACTATTAGAGGGCCTCCTAGCCCAGGATCCAAGAAACCCACACAACCATATGTGAAATTGTGCATAAGGGCATTTTCTGGGAGGAAGTATGGCTCTGTCATCAGATTCTGCAAGCGGCCGCTAGGCTGTGCTTTGCAGTCTCAGCCGTGTGCTGCCACGGTGCTGCCACTGCCGCTGCCCAGGCAATAATCCATTTGCAGAGACACCCTAGGGCCAGCAACACCTCCCCTACCAAGGCTGCCCAGATTCAGCTGATTCGAGGAAAAACTGAATGTCCCCAACAGTGGAGTTTTGGTCCTTTCTGTGCAGGAGAGCTGACCACAGCAGGATGAAGTCCTCCGTACCCCTCCTGGGAACCAGAGGCCCACGTTTGAGGGGATAGCGCGTCCCACTCTGCATTCAAATGACAAACGCTGGTCACTGCAAACCAACTTCGCTCAGCTCGGAGAGAAACGGTTTCCTGGTAGGGGCACAGCCTTCGCCTTAAGGCCGTCCACGGCCTGTCAGGACGGGCAGGTCTACGAGAGTGGCTGAGGCGGGGGCCGGCTGGCTCTCCCGACTCGGACCTTTGCTCTGGGCAGCAGCTGTGGCAGCCGGGAGCGTGTGGTGCTGGCCGCCCGTCTGCAGCGCCCTGAGCCTCGCAGACCTGCCCACCTCACCAGCGGCCAGGCCAGATGGCTCCCTGGCTGCTGCAGTGGGCAATGCAGCGATTTGGACGGAGGCTGCCTGGGATGGGCAACGGCACAGCCCCTCTCGCTGGGCTCCGGCCTGTGCCATGCGGGTGCCAGCCTGCTCTCTGCCTCTGATGGTGGGCAAGGGCTTCCAGGCAGAAGCTCTGTGCCGGGGACCTTTTCATCCCCTAGGAAGGGAGGGCAGGCTCCCCCCAGCCCCACCACTGTATCTCCTGTCCCCTCGCCCGGTGCTAGCACTAATGCAGCCGCCTCGTTTCTCTAAGATGGAGGCGGCCATAAACTGCTTCTCGGCACATCCTCCAGCCTTACTGCTGCCCCTTGGACCACTCCTGGGGTAAAGACCAGAAACCTAGCCCCTTGCTCACTTGGTCAACATGCAGATTAGAAGGAAGAGCAGCCGCCGTGTGCCCGTCAGAGTCCTCAGTCCTGCTGGGGCCAAGTTCATCCGCTACCGAATCCCTGCTGGTACTTGTTCACTGATTCCAGAAGAGCCTGGAGACAAAGGCAACACTGACGCCCTAGGAAGTCATGGTGAAAACCCCGGCCCCTCCCACGCAACTCTCCAAGGCCTTCCCAAGGTCGCTGTGTGGGAGGACAGCTTGCAAAGCAGGTGTTTGCAGAACCCTTGCCAAGGCAACTTGTGTCTTTAACTCTCCATCAGCCTGCGTCAGTCACTGTGCCGCCTGCAGTTCAGCTCTGGCCTGGTGAACCACAGGCAGTGGAGACAGGTTCAGCTGCTCAGGGACAAGGATCCGATCCATACATGACGCACATGGAGAACTTGCCAGTGCCTGGGATCAGAAAAAATGCAATGGTTTTGCTAAAGTCTAGCAGCAAGTCGTTCCCTCAGAGGATGCTTGGCCACAGTTGGAAGCTGCTGTCATCTTACTGCGTTCCCTTATCCATAATTCATGTTTAACGTGGCTGCAGCAGCTCTCCCCTGAGCTGCTCGTAGTAGATTTCCATTACACAGCCCTTTTGTAAACCTACCAAATTGGCGTGTTTGTGTCAAACTGCCGTATTCTTTTAACGGCCAAAAGCCCAGTTCTGGTAACTTTTCCCCTTGGTGATATGCTTTCAACCCAATTCCTGGGAAACGGGTGGAGAACATGGAGAGAGGTGACCTCACCCTCATCCGGCAGGCTGCACTGTCCCTGCTCCCCGTGTCCTCCACCCACACACACAGCCTGAGGCCCTCGAAGCACTGACTTCAGATATTTGACTTAGCACTGATTAGTCACAGGGATATAATTCCTAATAAAAGGAAAACCGGGGCTTCCCTGGTGGCGCAGTGGTTGAGAGTCCGCCTGCCCATGCAGGGGACGCGGGTTCGTGCCCCGGTCCGGGAAGATCCCACATACCGTGGAGCGGCTGGGCCCGTGAGCCATGGCCGCTGAGCCCGCGCATCCGGAGCCTGTGCTCTGCAACGGGAGAGGCCGCAACAGTGAGAGGCCCGCGTACCGCAAAAAAAAAAGGAAAGCTGTAAAACAAGTGCATTTGTTAATTTCTCAACTTCTAGAACAAACATCACCTGCTTCAGGCTGCTTCAGATGGGGGGAAGGTGCTACACTCCCTCAGGGTCTCTGCAGCCAGAAAGCCCCTCCTGGGCACGCCCACCAGTCCGGCCGGTAAGGGGCTGTTTCCGAGCTTCCAGCCTCCAGCCTCTGCAGACCGCACTGCCCAGACAGCCGTCCTGAGATGCGTACCCAGAGCAGTGACCCTCGTTCTTCCTAATCAAAGGCCAGCAGACTGGGGGGAATAACCACCCTTCCTAGGAGCAGGTCCGCACCAACTAATAGTTGACCCCATCACTCCCGGAACCACCAAATGAGTGAAAACACGTCACGCACACAGTGCCCTGGGAGCCGGCGGGGGAGCCCCAGGCGGACTCTGGCCCGCCCTCTGGTGGAAATGAGCCCCAACCCTGCCGATTAGATGACATCCTCAGTGACGGTGAACAAACAGCTTGGTTTTGAGCAGTATGGACTGGGCTCAGGCTGAATAAATCTCATTTTAATTAGTTTAGGTAAGCGGATGCTCAAAGCTTCAAAGACACGAGGCCAGCCCTCGGTGGTCTGAACAAGGGCAAACGCTTGCCTGTGCCCACAGTGGCCATGTCTCCCAAACACAGGCTCTGCAGGGGGGCTGATGGAAGATCTATTACTTATAAAAACACTTTACATTAATGAACTGCCTTTGTTGAGAAGAAAATGGAAGCAAATTGGGAGAATCCCAGAAAATCCAGCCTACCGTGGCCACACCAGCAGTCCGTGCTGCTCTGTAACTCCACGGGTCCCTGGCAGTAGTGCGGGGCAGGGGAGGGCACGGGGACGCACGCTTCTGCCAGGCTGCAGGGGTCTCACTGGAGACCCGTCCTGGACGATAGCTAACTAGCACCTAAACAGGACCAGATCTCTCCACACCAGTCCTTTCTAAATTTCTTCTGTGGGCAGCCAGGCACCCAGGGGTGTGAGCAACTGATCCCAGCAGCAGGAGAAGGGGGGGAGTGGGGAGGGCAATCACATCCCACTTTCCCACCCCATTGCCGGCACCTGGAGGGTAAGCAGCACAGCCTTGGCCCTGACCTACTGCTTTGAAAATGTCAAAATATTTGTGGAATTAAGCACAAGTCTAAATAAGAAGCAGATTCTACTGTGTAGCACAGGGAACTACATCCAATCTCCTGGGATAAACCACAATGGAAAATATTAAAAAAGGAATATATATATATATATGTATAACTGAGTCACTTTGCTGTACAGCAGAAATTAGCACAACATTGTAAATCAACTATACTTCGATTTAAAACATAAAAATTTTAAAAAAGTTAAAAAAAGCAGAGCTCTAGAAGTGACTTCAGACCGCTCTCTACTTACCAGAGATGGGGCCGCGCTGCCCCTGGCCGCCTGTCAGGCGCATCATGGAGACTGGCGTTCCTCAGGCATGGCTGGGGTCGGAGGCCCAGCCTGGTCCACCGCAGGCTCACTAGGGAGGGATGCCCGCGCCAGCTCTGTCTAAATGATGAGGGTTTCTCAGCTCCACTGCCGCCCTCGGGACGCCTGCTGGCTTTTAAAAACTGACGTTAATCCCGTCCTAAGCAACGTGTGCACAACACAGCTGGGGGGTGGGGGCGGATGTCAGAGGAAGGACCATCATGACTGCCTCAGGGAAGGGAAGACCAGGTGCTGGGCATCGGATGAAGACTCCAGGGGGCGCCTGTTACATTCTGAACCCCACACCATGTGGGTATAAGATAGATAAAGCACACTTAATATCAAAACTGAATTACAAATTCAAGAATGCAAATAATAGCAATAGCTAATTATCAGGGGAACAATTATCAGGGGAACTTTTCTGGAAGGCTAGGAAGGTGCCTCCCAGTGAGTGTTGATGAAAGCAACAAGCCTGGAATGTAAACAGTGACCAGTGACCACGGTGGTGGCAGCTCTCCCGAGTGAGTCAGCAGGTCACCAGGGCACCACCGACTGCCAGCCCTCTGCTGACTCATGGGCTACTGCCACCAACCGAGATGAATGACCTTTGTTTCTTCCTCCCCTCAAACCCCACTGCTGGAAGGTGACAATGGGAGTTGTGGGAGATGCTACCTGGGGCAGTCACCTCCCCTGCTGCTGCTGCGGCGCTGGGGACAGTGGAGTGCAGACCATGCAGCCGGCCCCCATCCTGAGGAAGGGCCGCAGGGCACACCCAGCCTGTTCCCGCCAGGCCCGGACCGCTGGCGGCCCCAGCACCATGGGACGAGGTCGGGCCCTCACTGCAGCTGGCCCAGGCTCAGCTCCACTTGTCTCCTCCTTGGGTCTGAATATCCGGTCGTGGCACCAAGGAAGCCCCCCCCCCGCCCCCCCCAAGTCCCGGCCCCCATGGAGTGAGGAGCTGCTTCTCCTTACTTTCCTGCCTAGGCTTGCGAAGGCAGGTGAATTCCCAGCACTCATGCGGGGAAAACAGCAAATATTTAACCCACAATAAACCAGAAAGGAAGGGAAAAATAAATCCGCTTGCAAACCAGTCTCTGAAGACTTGCTGCTGCTGCCCCTCGCTCCTCATATAGTCAGCCAGCCGCGGGCCGCCAAACGGCCAGGCCACGTGCATGGACGTGGGGAACAGACAGGAGCCAGGTTCATTAACAAACCCTTTTTCTATTTTATTGGAGATAAAAACAGCAAAGCCCCATGTACCATACCCTGCGGGAAAAAGAGATGAGCAAGGGATGTTGACTATTTACAAGAGCTGTAGCAAAAGGGCCCCCGTGGGCCTCGCTGCCCGGGTCCAAGTGCGGGTTCTCCATGGGGGAGGGGCGGTCAGTGGCACAGGGCGATGGTTTCCATGTTAAGGAAGCGGACGTGCATCTTTGTCTCGATGTCTATCCCCTGCCAGATCTGGAACAGACGGAGCAGTGTGAGCGGGCATCCCCACCGGAGTCCTCGGCCACATTCCCACCCGCCCTCCTCCGCCACCCACTGAGAAGCTCCCGCAGGTGGAATCCAGTGCGAAGCGTGGAAGAGAAACTTCCATCTGCCTTTTTGCTGGTTAATTGGGCTGACATTTGGATTCTTTATGGATTGTCACAGCAAGTTATTATTAAGTACTGAATCCAAGCTCTTAGCTGAAGTCACTTGAATCCCACCCGCCACTTCAGGCTCTATGATTTTCATGCAAATTCCTTAAGCCCACTAAACCTCCTTTCCACCAGAAAAGTGTCGAGACCACCACCTGTGCTGCCCGTTCACGGAATGTTTTGGGGGCTCCAGGGGAATCATGCACGGAAGCGGTTTATAAACTGTTAAGGGCTGTGCAATTATAAGGTTTCATTAAGCCATCGTTATAAATTAAAAGGTCACAACAGTTAGGTCTTCCCAGGGATAGGAGGTCACCGTGTTCCAGACAGACAAGGCTCATGCCCAGGAAAGGTAATTTCTGCCAAAGCCCACATCCATCACCACATACCTGCTACTGGCACTGCCATCACGGTCCATCCTGGCTAGGGCCCTAGCGGACACTCAGGCCACCAGACCCTGTATCTGCCACACTAGGAAGCCCCAGCGCGGGCAGGACTGTGCGCCCGCCAGCTCCTTGGCCACTCGGGGCCCAGGAGGACCACAGATGGAGAGATGGCGGGCAGGATGCAAACAGGAGCGGAGGGACGTGGTGGGCAGTGACTTGTCACTGTCTCCCTGCTTATGTGAGAACTTCAAACTCTCAAGCTGTCGCCCTCAACATCTCCAGGGACAGCCTTGAGGCTGGGGAAAGCAGAGCCCTGTGGGCACCCAAGTGGCAGGGAGGCCTCAGCCACTGTCACATGCCTACGGCCCGCCAGGTGCTTTCCTTGTTAGGTGAACAAGATGTTCCCAGGAGAAGATACCTGGATGCCAGGGTGGGTGGTTTCTGCCAAAGGCCGGGTGATGCCAGGTCAAGAGGCTAGTGGTGGGGCTCAGAGAATGGGATGGGCCGGCTGGTCAGGAAAAACTCCCACGGTGCAGAGGCAACGGCCTTGGGAACACTAGAGGCGGGGCAGCGGCGGGGGCAGCCTTCTGGGGAAGAAGCTTGGTTTCTGAGGCCAAAATTGGATTTCATCCTATCTTCTGGCTTAAAGCAGCCATCCCTCCTCCCTAACCTTCCCTGGCCTCCCTGATCTTCTAACTCCTTATTCTGGTTCTTGCTTGGGTGTCATCACTTTTCTGGAGCGCAGACCTCAGAACAAGCCAAGGTGGCCTGTGGCACCGACGGCAGCTCAGGCGCTCCCAGTCTGCCTGCCCTGCCCAGCCCTGGGGGTGGCGGGGGCATGGGGCGCCTGTCCTCTGGCCCAGTAGGCCCTTCAGGTCTCTCCCTCAGGCCCAGGTCTGTGCCGCCCGCCCCCTTCCTCTTGCCATGACTGGCCAGGTTGGCGGCGCAGACTTTGGGGGAGCGCCCAGCCGAGCTGCCCCTCAGCTCACCAGAGTCCCTGGCCCCAACCCAGGGACAGGCCCGTTTCCCTAGGGGCCGCCCGGAGAGTCGGCGGCCGGCCAGGGGGCTACCCTGGGTATCGTCCCCCTGACTTCCCATCTTCCTTGCCTCCTGGAAGGGGCTCGGGGACACCGCTGTTGGGATGCTCAGGGCCAAAGCACGGGCAGAGCATGGGGGGCTCGACTCCTTGCCACAGGGATCTGCCTGTCAGAGCAGCGAGGGGCCCCAGTTCCCAGCCTGCGAGCAGGTTTGTAGCAGTGAAGGCTGGGGGAGGCCTGAATGTCCACTAACAAGGGTGGAAGGTGGGAAGCCAGACAAGCAGCATGGGCTGCGAGCCCCAGGGCAGAAGCACACGCGGTCAACACCAGTGTGTGCTTCTGTGAAGGGCAGGTCTCTACAGGCACAGAACATTCCAGAACCCTGGCTCCAACTGTCAACAGGGTGCTTCTGAGGAGGGGGGGGAGAAAAATGGAGTTTTCCTTACAGGCCCTTTTGCACTTGCTTAGTTGTTCTGACCGTGTATACCTATCATCACCCTTCCAATAAAAATAAGTAAAACCAGTTTAAACTATTTTAAAGGCCACACCCAGGCTTGACCCCTTTCCACAGAGACGCCCATCTCCTGACCAGCAGGGGCCCCCTCAAGCCCCCAGCACAGCCCCCGTGCCCACCCCCACCCCCAGGTACCCACCTTCAGGAAGTCATCGAAAGTGATGCCCTCGTACACCTGGTCAGGCTCCTGGGGACAGAGCACAGGGTGCAGTGAGGGGCTTCTGCCTGGAGACTCTCCATCTTCCCCCCACCCTGCAACACAGAAGGCTGGGGCCATTTAGGTAGAATCATGAGAATGGGGAGAACATTCTGGATTGTTCGCCTCCAGCTCGAGGCTGGTCGCCCTGAACTCCAGCGTCTCCTTCACTGGCTCGATGGTGGGACGGAAGGTGGTGCAGGCTCACCAGGGCCACCCCCCACGCCCCCCAGGGAGGACAGGTTAGACGAGGGTGGGAAAGGAAGAGGGTGGGCACAGAGGCAGGGCTCGCTCCACCCGGCACAGCCGCCTCCCGCCACTTCCCAACAGTACGGCCACCAGCAGACACCTCCTGCCATTTCTAGGTCCTGCCTCCTCAAACCAGCCTTGGTAAGACCAGTTCTGGGCCGACCTGCGCTCCAGACACTGGGGAAAGGGCCAAGTGAGTCACCCTGATAACATCTGGCCCAGGAGCCTCCCACCTGCCAAGTCACTGGCAGTGCCAGTCTCTGCACACACACGAGATGATAAATGGGGCTCCTGCCCATGGTGCTAAGACCACGTCCCCACGGCGCCCTCTGTGACAGTGAAAGCTGGGCTGACACCCCACTGCCCGTCAATACAACACCAGCCAAATAAATCGTGGTCGCCCTGGCTATTGGTTACCACGAAGAAGGGGTCGATCTAGACCTGCTGATATGGAAAAGGCTCCAAGATACATACACGGGGGGAAAAAACAAACAAGGAGCAGAAAGATGGCTGCAGATTCTGTCCTACATCACGAAGCAGACGGCTGCCACCTGCTCCGCGGACCTGTGGGGTCAGCACGGGGGAGAGCGAGCCGCGGCAGTTCAGTGCCGCTTTGTGTGAGTCAGAACCGAAAGACACACGTGTACACGTCGGCCTGTGTCGGGAATAACACCATCAAGGGCAGTTCTCTTTAGGGAAAAGGACCAGGGCCGAGGGGAGGAGGGCCAAGAAAGACGCACTTCTCCTTCTGTACCGCTTAGAGATTTGTTCCTACGTGTCTTTAAGAAAACGTCGGCAGGCGCTCTCTGAGCACGTGCCGTGTGTACTTTACAAACGTTATTACCACGAACTGATGCAAACCTCACAACAGCTCCCAGAGGTGGGTTCTGTTCTTAATCTAATTTTGGATATACTTTTTTTTTTTTTAGATGTGGACCATTTTTAAAGTCTTTATTGAATTTGTTACAACATTCCTTCTGTTTTATGTTTTAGTTTTTTGGCCGAGAGGCATGTGGGATCTTAGCTCCCCGAGCAGGGATCTAACCTGCACCCCCTGCACTGGAAGGCGAAGTCTTAACCACTGGACCGTCAGGGCTGAGTCCCCTGGATATACTTTTTAATATTATGAAAAACACCAATTTTTTAGAAGGCCTGGGCCAGCCCTGTCCCTAGGGCTGTCGGCTCTTCCTGCCCAGGGGCACAGACAGAAGTGGCCGCCCACTCCCTGCCAGAGACTCCGGATTCCTAGGGCAGCGAGGGGAGCTAATTACAGATAAGGTCCCCCCGGCCCAAGAGCCGGGCTGGAGGGCGGGCACTGGGTGGAGGGGCTGCAGGGTCAGGGCAGCGCCCTAGGCTGAGACCCCAGCACAGCTGCCCCAGCCTCCAGCCACAACAAGGTTTCCAGGGAAACACCCTGGAAAGAGCTCACTGCCGCAGTCGACAGCCGGCTTCGGAGGTCCGTTACGGCGGGGCGATGCGTCATTTGTCTTTGGTGAGAGGTGCGGGCAGAAATGTTAAGCGTCCTCAGGGGCCACAGGGTGTGAACTGACTCGGCCACCCCTCACCCTGAGCCTCTGTGTGTATCTGGTCGACGATCACACAAGAAAACCCTCTAAGAGCACACAGAGGATCCGTACATAAAGAGAGATGCACACGGTGAGCGGGACGCGCACCCAGGAAGCCGGCACGGACTCCCGGAAAGCCCCGGCTTCTGAGGCTGTGCAGCTTTTATGCAGATCAGCAGCTGACAGCAATTTTACTACAGCAAATTAAGAAAACTGTCGCCAATTGAAACTGGAGCGGGACGGGGAGCAATTTAACGAAGGAGAGTGTCATTAAATCAAGTGGGAATCTGGCTCAGGCAACCCGGCAGGGGAATCCCCGCGCTCCCCACCGAGGTCACCGGCCTTTTCCGCGGCAGTTAACTGTCTGAGTGGGGTGGCTTCGCCAAAGCCAGAAGCCTCTCCCTGGGTCCCCGAAGCAGACAAATGAAATACAGGCTGAGAAAGTGACCTCAGCCCCCTGCCCGCCATCTCCTGATGACAGGCCTGGGCACAGACAGCAGGTTTCGGCAGGAAAACACCCCTCCATCTGGGCTGGGGTCACCCCAAAGCCATGATGGTGTCTGGGGCTGCAGCCACTATAAATACACAGGAACCAGAGGGGACGGCCCCAGGGGGACCACCCGAAACCCTCAGGGAACAAAATCCATGGAGATGGTCACGTGCCTACCCGCATGGCTCCCGGGGGGCTCCGAGCCCCTGCGTCAGGGGCTGTCTGGAGTGGACCCGGCCCTGCAAGAGCGAGTCCACCCAGCGCAGCAAAAAGGTCGCTGCCCCCAAAGTCCAGAAAATTCTTTATGTCCCCACCAGTGAAGCAAGGTTACAAATCTATGAAGTGATGCACGTGAAGAAGCCAGCACGGTGCCGGCACACGCTGTGTGGTCACCCTCCAGGTGACCCTGGGGGCACCTGGCTGCCTGGAGCCTCCAGGAGGCGCCTGCCAGAGTCCGTGCCTCCCCACCCTGACGACGGCACCATCAGAGCACGTAAAAGCCGGCAGTGACCCCTCATACGACGTGCCAGTTACCACTGCCCTGACCGTTCGCTCCTGTGCCCCTCTGCGCCAACGGTTCTGCACTGGGGGTGACTTCGTCCCCCGGCCCAGGGACGGTGGGCCGTGTCTGGAGACATGTTGGTTGTCACGACTTGGACGGTGACTGGCATCTAGTGGGTGGAAGCCAGGGAGGCTGCTCAGGCCCCTGCAACCCCAGGACAACCCCACATGCCAACAAGGCCGGGCGGAGAAACCCTGCTCTAACCCACCGACATCACCGGAGGCCCAACAGCACGGTTCCAGAAATGATCCAGCCACTTCTACGCCAGTGGGACCCCGACAAGCCTCAGCTGTGTCCCAGCTCCTGATCACGTGGTCCCACCCGCCTTCCTCCCCATCAGAGCTCGAGCCCGGCCCTCCGCCTGGGCCACCGTAGCAGCCTTGCAAGTGCCTCTGTCAGCACGGAGCCTCCCACCCTCATCAGCACACAAGCCCTGATGGCCCAGCCCCTCTCCTGTCTCATCTACACGTCACCCCCCGCTGCTCCCAGCTCCTCGCTGGACCCCAGACTGTGGGCCCTCAAGAGAGCTCCCTGCTGACCCCTGCCCTCCAGGCCACAAATCCCCTCATTAATAATTAAATGAGAGCAAGGCCGGGCTGTGCGCCAACTGGGCCTGGCACTGTGCCAGGCACTGCCTGTGGGCCCGAGGGAGCTACGTAGTGGGGTCTACGGCCCCCAAAGCCAGACTCCCCTGCTTGGCCTGACCCCCCAGGGGTTGGGATATGGGGCCGGTCTTCTGGGGGGACAGGAAAGCAGCGAGAAGCCTGTGAGCAGTGGTCTGCGCCAGGCCCGGTTAGAGCGGCGAGCAGGACACGCACAGTCTCTGCCCGCTGGGGCCTTCCACAAACACAGACTAGTACCAGGGCACGGCACGGCGGGGTCAGCAGGGGCAGGGAGGGATCTGGGGGTCCGGCCCCGGCGGCTCTCACCATCCGCCCCACGCAGACGCTGGCCGCCTCCATCATGGCCCCGTCGGCGATGGAGCGCGCAGATTCCTTCTCGATGTGGGGGTTTCCGGAGAGCAGCTCCTCGACCACCTGCCGGTGGAGCAGAGACGCCGTGAACTCGGGCCTCCGTCCCGGCCGCAGGGCAGGGGAGGCGCTGGGGCCCGCCGGCGCGGGAGCATACTTTACATTTCGATACTCTTCCAGGGTGATGCGGCCGTCGCTGTCTGAGTCATACATGTGGAACAGAACTGGGGGGTGGCAGGGGGAGAGAGCGGCTGAGTCAGGCAAGGTGGAGGGGAGCCCGGGTCGCCCCGCCCCCCAACCTTCCCCTACTTCAAACTGAGCAAAAGACCCCAGTAACAGAAACCTGCCGAAGCCATAGAGGGCAAGGGCAAAGGCCATGGGGCCAGACCGACCACTTCCTGGCGGGTGACCTTGGGCAAGTGACCTAACTTTTCTGAGCCTCAGCTTCCCCATCTGCAAAATGGGAGTAAGCACACATCTGCCTCATGGTGTTGCCAGGTGAGCTAAGGCTGGTGGACCAGGGCCAGCGACCGCCTGGCACACTGTGAGTGCAGACGATGTGACAGTCTCATTAACAGGAAGCCAGCTCGGCGTTATTTCAAAGTGTCATTCCTGACGGACCCAGAGGGCGGCTGTCATCCCAGGCCTGGGGCAGATCACGGACCCGGCTGCCTACATCTTGCCCCTGGCAGATCTGAGCCGGCCCCGATGGTACGAGGGGCGTTCACACCCGCTCCGGTTATTTCACTCTTAGTGACATCACGTGGTCCCTTTACTGACATCACTCAGCATCCCGCAGCCCAACAGATCCAGGAGCTAAAGGGGAGGTGACCTCTCTGCCTCCTAGCTCAGCCTCAGGCTCATAAAAGTCCTCGGTCCTGGCATTTATCCAGCCCGACGCTGTGCAAACATCTCTTCCTCTCATCCTCACATGACCCCGTGAGGCCAGGGCTGCCCTGAGCCCATTTCACAGACTGGGCTGCCAAGCTCACAGAAGCTAAGGCATTTGCCTGCAGCCACCCCATTAAGGGAGGGGCAGCCGGGGGTTTGAACCAGAGTGGGTCCCATCCCACAGCCCTCACACCCCTTGACCTGGTCCTTGGAACAGTGTGGAAGCCGGGCGGACACCAGGCATCACCGCCCTGCCCCCAACAACCCTCAGTACACAGCCCGAGCTAAGTATAGCCCAAGCCCCGTGTTTACATGTCCCTGCAGACGCTGCGCAGACGCTGCTGCTCGGGTGGGATAGAGAGGGATGCTGGAGTCGTGGGAAAGTGCATGGGGAAGGGAGGTGTGACGCAAGCCACCCTGGGACTCTGTGCCATCCCCCACCAAGGCCGATCCCAGCTAAACTTGCTCAGAGCCCAGGGCCAGCAGAGGCTCCTCTGGGACGGACAAGCCCCACAGAGGCCGCCCCGTGAAACTGCATACAGTGGCCAGTCATGGGCCAGGGGAGGGAAGAAAGGAACTTTCAGGAAGCACCCGAGATCCCACCCAGCCTCAGAATCACCCTTATGCTCAGTCCTCATCCCCACCGTCAGGTTCAGGGTCACACAGCTGCTTAGTGAAGGGGCTGGATTGAACCAGGTCTGTCCAAACCAAGGGCCTTAACCTTTTCCAATCACTGACACCTCTTTCTGTTCCCAGAAAACCACCAGCTGCTGAGAAGTGTCAACAAGGAGGCTGCCACGCAACAGCCTCCGAGGAGAGGGAGGTGCAAACACCACGCTTTGTGTGTGAAAATCGGGACCAACCTCCCCAAGGTCTGGGCTGGTGCAACCTGACCCGACCCTCCCCAACCCCCCCTTGGGGGCGGCCAGGTGCGCACCGGGGAGGGGCCCCGGGACACCCACATCTTAGCTTCTCTTTCCGGCACAGCTGCACCCGCTCCTCATCCATGGTGGTGTCGATGGGCCGGAAGTAGGACATGATGGTCAGAAAGTCCTCGAAGTTGATCTCGTCAGCCAGGCCGCTGGGCCCCTTGCGCAGGTTCCTACGGGAGCCACGAGGGGGTGTCGGAAATGCATTAAGAACAGAATCTTGTCCTTCTGCTACCAACAGCCCTCGAGAACCCGGCCCTTCTGCGCACACACTTCACCTACGATGGCTGTCCCAGCCTTGGGTTCTGTTTCCCAACAACCTGCTCGTGGGGGCCCCGGGCCCCAGGGCAGTTTAGTCCAGCCCGTCCCCGGAGCCCCCCCCCCCGAAATCACCATCTGAGGACCTGGGGGGAGACACGGGCAACTGCACAGCTGCTGGGATGGAGGGCTGCCCGGGCACGCTGCGGTGCACAGAGCTGGGCACTTAAACACGGGGAAAGCGAGGCAGTAATTCCCCCAGGTACATCTCCTGACCCTTACCTTTAGATCGGGGTCAGCGAACTGCAGCCTGGGGGCCAAATCCCACATGCTGCCTATTTTTATACAGCCCATAAACTAAGAGGGGTTTTTCTGTTTTAATATGGTTGAAAAAAATGCCGGGGAAAAAAAGAATAGCATCTCATGACAAGTGAAAACTCCATGAAATTCAAATTTCGGCGTCCATAAATAAAGTTTTATTGGCACACGGCCAGGCCCACTGATTTGCATAGTATCCGTGGCTGCTTACAAGCTACAGAGGCAGAGTTGAGCAGCTGTGACAGCGACCATGTGGCCCGCAAAACCTAAAATATTTACTCTCTGGCCTTTTAGAGAAAGTTTGCCAATTCCTGCTATCAGCTGTTTAAAACTCCAGCACAACGATCAGTTACAGGCAGCTCTGACTGACGTTTCCTACCAAAGTGCAAAACTCGCCGATGACGGCAGGTTTTCTGATAGATCACGGCACAGAGTCCCAGGGGGGCCTGCGTCACACCTCCCTTCCCTGTGCACTTTCCCACCACTCCAACATCCCTATGGATGTGCTTTTCTGCAGGGGGCAAGAAAAGGGCTTGTGTTCCAGGCGGGGCTCGGGGAGCGAACCCAAGGCTGGGTCTGCCCTGTGCCTAGCACACGGCGGATACTCAGCAGATGCGTGAGTGCACTGAAAAGCCACTGGGTGAGGGTCCTGGCAGAGAAGAAGAGTTGAGAAAACAGCTTGGAGATGACGCCAACCAAACACGGGCTCCTGACCCACTGCTGCCAAACCCTCATCACTAACCGACTTCCGCTGGTGCAGGTGGCCATCGGGCTGATGGGCTGAGGGTCCCTCTGCCCTCACTGTGCATCCTTTCAAAGAGACAGTTCTCAGCTGGCCTGGGATAACAGTCAAGGGCTAGGGCTTGACAAATGCATTTGGGTCCCACCTGCGGTTAGGACCATATCTCGGTTTAAAGGAATACATTCGAGGTTCTCTCTCTAGGGGCCCATCTACTCCTTTTCAAATACTGCCCCTGAAGTACCACACTTCACAGTTTAGAGATCTCGCGATTCCCAATCTTCCATGCCAGGACATCTTCCAGAAAGAGGTGGCTCCCAAGCCTGGAACCGGGAAGGTGGATCATGAAACAACAAATCTGAGAGGTAAGGCGAGATCTTCTGGAAGCCTAGTCTTGGAGTAAAAACTCTCAATCTTCCCGGAAATCTTCTCTTACAAAGTTTTTCCACCGCTACTCCAGGCAGATTTTTAATCATCTCAGAGTTCTTGCTGTCAGGGGCACAGTCCAAATTTACAGGGCGTAAAAATAGCCCCAGGATGTATTGGGCTCCTCGGAGGTCTTTCCACTGTGTTTGGGTTGCACGTCCCTCTCAAGGGGTTCAGGCTGCAGCGAGAGGGATGACAGTGAGCTCGGGGGACACGTGATCAACCCCGGGGCAGGCTGGCCACGGACGGGTCCTTCTCAGGGAAGGTCGAGACCTGGCTGCTTCAGCATCAGGACCTGATTCAGGGGCTAGGCAACCCTTCTCCTCCTAGTGTCCCCAGGAGGCCCACACGGGCCAGCATCATGGTCTCTAAAGGTGACCACAATGCAGAGACCGAGGAAACCCAGACGCAGCACCTAGAGCCAGACCCACGTGCACTCCGGTCCACTTCCACAACGGAGCACCCGAGACCTGGGTCGGGGGACAGAAGAACAGGGGCTACATCCAAATCTGCAACGCAGCACGAGAGCATTCTTTCTGCAAGGAGGCCTGATTCAGAGCAGTCTTTTCGCTTCCTTAACTCTCCGATGACCCTGTAAGGATCAGAGCCCTTGGAGGTGGGGACAAACCCAGCTCAAACTGCCCTCCAAGACCAGCTTCTTGGTTCAAAACGTCTTAGGAAGCAAGGTGGACGCTGGTATTTCTTGAAAGGAAAATCCCCTCCTCTTGAGTCCTCCCCCACCTCCTTGCTGAAACAGGACGAGATGTGAAGGAGGCACAGGCGCCGAGCTGCTCTGGGTCCAGGCTAGGGAAGCCTTTCCTTAATCCTCCCTTATTTGGTGACTTCTGGGCTGCCCACCGACTCACCCGGGGCCTCCCCTTCTCCACACCGTGTCTCTAAGCAACCGCCCCAGGCCGAGGCCCTAGGCCCCACAGGGGAGGCTCTCACCACCCCCTACTGGCCACTGCCCTCCCTCTCCTGCTGTCAGGCGTCATCTTCCGATAGCAATTCCCTAGAGCAGGTGCCTCGTGAGCTGCCCGCACTGCAGACCTGCAGACCCGAGAATCCCTTGACTCCGTCCCCATCATATCCAGTCCATCTCCAGTTTCACTCCTCCGATCTCTCTGGGATCCCTCCTCGTCTCTCCTGGGATAGCCTGGTCCAGCCTCCACCATCTCAGCGGGCACACCACACGCAGACAGAATGAGCTTTGCAAAAAGCAAATCAGACTCTGTCGCTCCCCTGCTCGATGCCCTCTGGGAAGCTCCTCCAGCTCTTGGGGTGACCCCCAAGCCCCCAACCTGGTCTCCCAGGCCCAAGAGGTTTGGTCCCAGCCGCCCAGCTCTCACCACCCTTTCCCACCACACTCCCCTCCCCAGGGGCCCCAAAGCTTGTTTCAATGCCCACCTTCTGGGCACTCAACGTTCCCTGATCGACTAAGGCCCCTTCCTCCACCCTTTAGGTGCCACTGCACCTGCGCTGCCCTTAAGAGCTCTGTCCTAACCTCAGATGCCCCAAGTACGGTAGCGGGTCTCTCCTGCCTCTGACTATGGACTGTTGACTCAGGGCACGCCTTCTTGTCCTCTGGCCCCTGCTCACGCACTGTCCCCTCAGCAGAGGCAGTGCTCATGGACAGATGCCTGGCAACGCCTAAATTCCACTCTAAGAGCTGAAAACGCAACTCCTGGATCTGTTCTGGTTCCCACAGGGGACAGCTGAGCACCAAGCCACCTCGGGCCAGATTTGTTTTTTTGTTTGTTTTATAAATTTTTAAATTTACTTTTTTTTTATTTTTCGTTGCGTTGGGTCTTCATTGCTGCACGTGGGCTTTCTCTAGTTGTGGCGGGGGGGCTGCTCTTCGTTGCGGTGCGCGGGCTTCTCACTGCGGTGGCTTCTCTTGTTGTGGAGCACGGGCTCTAGGCATGTGGGCTTCAGTAGTTACAGCACACGGGCTCAGTAGTTGTGGCACACAGGCTTAGTTGCTCCGCAGCATGTGGGATCTTCCCGGACCAGGGCTCGAACCCGTGTCCTCCGCATTGGTAGGTGGATTCTTAACCACTGCGCCACCAGCGAAGTCCCCAGATTTGTTTTAAGGAATAATTACATACAGTAAAAGGCACATATCTTACATTTGGACCAATGTGTGCACCTGAGAAACCCACCCCCCAATCAGGATACCAGAGGTTTCCCTCGGGCCCCTCTCCAGCCCAACCTGTCTCCTCCTGGGCTGGCGGTGAGGATGGAAGAACCAAGCCCTTGGCCCTGGGTGGGCTCCACAGGCTCGGGGGAAGCAGGGTTTGCCAGGACCTCTGGGGTGTCATCCTCTCTTCACCTTAGCACACCTAGGGCCAGGAGACACCAGCCCCTCTAGCTCCAACCCACAGAAGGCTGGGTCGCCGGGGCCCGGCCAACTTCACAACTGGCCCAGTCTCGTCCAGCCGTTTGGAAACAAGCCTCACAGACACATACATGCAGGCGTGTGTCTATACAGACACGTTAGGTGTCACTAGGCTCTGGTCACCCTGCACCATCTTCTTGTGATGCCTCCAACTCTAGGCCCTGACAACCATGTCGTCTCCACGTTTGGGGGCCGCATCACCGCTCCCCCTGCCACCTCCCCTCTCCACTAGCTGTCAGCCCCCCCCCCAATCCTGCTCTGCCTCACTGCCCACCCAGGCCTCCCTCTGGGATTCCGCAGGCAGAACGAGGATTAAAAAGGAGCTGAGGGCCCTGCCCACCCCACACCTCTCACCATGCTTGGCCTTCTGTGCTCCAGCCAGGCCCCCTCTGCCACTCGCACCACTCCCTGTGCCACAGGGTCTTTGCACGTGCAGTTCTGGTCTCTCTCTGCTTTGCCTAGGTAACTCCTGGGCACTCTCTCCTCAGGTCTCACCCCACAGGTCCGGGAGAAAGGCCTCTGCATTTTCTGGGGCAGCCTGAGGACCCCGTAGCCCCAACCCATAAACAGGTGAGGCCCGGAGTCTTCCTCAGGGCCCTGCAGCCCTGGCAGAACCAGAGCTGGGCGGTTCAGGCTCGTACAACTTGAAACCCGTCCGGGAGTCCCCACCCATGATACGACCTCAAGGAAGGGACATGCCTATTCCCTTCCTTCCTCTTTCTGCCAGTTCTCTCTGCTTCTCAGCGATCTCTGCAGACACAGGGTGTCAGGCCTGGGCCCCTGGTGTGTTTGTCCACAGGTTCTGGCAGCCTGGAGAGGGCGTGACCCCCTCACCCCCCCACCCCTGCACCTCTCCACCAAGCCTCAGACACAGTGATCTCCATGGGGATATGTGAGTCCTTCAACTCCGACGACACTAGACATTTGGGGACATGAACTCTGGTGTCAGCCTCAGCTTTGGGATACTGTCCATGGTGCCTCTCTCTGCCTCAGTCTGTAAGCCAGGGTGCTGTGCGTAACGACAGCTACCCTGGCTCTTTAACATACCTCATCTCAGCACAGCCTCACAGCAACCCTGAGAGGCAGGTGCTATTATCACCTCCGTTCTATACGTGAGAAAACCGAGGCAGCCCCAGTGACCCTGCCTCCTGGTATTCGTGCCCCGTGTGGTCCCCTTTCCAAGTGCGAGGTGACCCAGTGACTTCTGACGAGGACAATACAGCAAAAGTCATGGCATGTTATCTGCAAGATGAAGTTACCAAAAGATGGTGTTTTCCATCTCAGGCGCCCAATCTCTCTCTCTCTCTCATTGGAACAGCTTACTCTGGAGGAAGCCAGCTGCCAGGTGTGGTAGCCCTGGTGACTGGTCCATGAGATGCCTCCAGCCAATAGCCAGGAGAGTGAGCTTGGAAGCAGAGCCTCCCCCAGTCAAGCCTTCAGGTGAATGTAGCCCCAGCTGACCCACTCTGAGCCTGAGAACCCAGATCCCTGACTCTCAAAAATGGTTAGCCAATAAATATATATTGCTTCAAACTGCTAAGTTTGGGGGTAATTTGTTTCACAGCCATAGCTAACTAATACAGAGGCCTAGAGAGATTGAGTGAGCTGTCCCAAGTCACCCAGCCATGAATCCAGGACTGCCAGACCCTGGACCTGTGGCTTGTAGCTCCTACCTGACAAAGCCCCCTCTTCTCTGCGTCAGTTTAAGGGGCTGTTCCGAGCACACGAGTCATGCAAGAAGTTACAAGGGCAAATGCTCCCCCAAAGTCACCCACCATCGGCAGCTCCAGGAGAAAGGCCCACCTGTTGTCGAAGAAGGCACGGACGATTTTGGATCTGATCGGGTTGAGCTCCAGGTCAGGGATGTTGTTGAAGTTCTCCTTGCTGGGTACCAAGGAGGGGGCGCACCGGGGAAAGAGTGAGAAAAGAAAGCAGATGTCAGAGAGCATGTTCATCACTTCTCAAGCTGTGTTTTTCTATCCTGAGCAGACTCCACACGAACAGTCCAGAATGAGACAGGACTGGAATATGCTGCACTGGTCCGTCTCCTCCTCTAACCGCTGGGCTGGCAGGACGACAGAGGGTCTGGAGGCTCAGAGATGCCCTTGTGAATCTGATAAACGTCCTAGACACCCACCCCCAGGAAGATGCAGCAACACAAGATCTGCACCCCATTCCGAGGGGTCAGAGAACTCAAGTAGGGAAACCCTCAGTTGGCCCTTCTGGAATCAGAGAAGCAGGATGCTGGCTTGGAGCTTTGGAAGACAGTGTGGCAGGTCCTCAACAAGTGAGAAACATGGAGTTACCATGTGACCCAGGGATTCCACTCCTAGGTATACACCTGGGTATCTCCCTAGAGAAATGAAAACACTTATCCACATAAAAATTCGCCCATGAATATTCATAGAAGCATTCTTCCTAACAGCCATAAAGTAGAAACACCCCAAATGTCTACCCACAGATAACTGGATAAATATGGTCTATCCATATAAGAGAATATTATTCAGCCATAGAAAGAAATGAAATACAGATACAGGCTACAACACGGATGGACCTTAAAGACACAGTGCTAAGTGAAAGAAGGCAGACACAAAAGACCACACAGTGTATGATTTCATTCATATGAAATGTTCAGAATAAATCAATCCATAGAGACAGAAAGTAGCTTAGCGACTGCCAGGGGCTGGGGGATTGGGAGTGATGGGGAATGGGGATGGTGTCTACAGGTATGGGGATGATGAAAATGTTGTAAAATTGACTGTGGTGGTGGATGCATAACTCTGTAAACATACTAAAAGCCACTGCATTGCACATCTTAGTGGGTGAATTGTAGGATATGTGAACTGTATTTCAGTAAGGCTGTTTAAAAAAAGAGAGAGAGAGGGACCTCCCTGGTCGTCCAGTGGTTAAGACTCCACGCTTCCACCGCAGGGGGCCGTGGGTTCCATCCCTGGTCTCCCTGCTCAGGGAACAGGATCCTGCATGCCAAACAGTAGCACGGCCAGAAAAAAGAGAGAGGGAGGAGAGATGCTTGCAGGAGAGGGTGAATTCCAAACACAGACACTGTTGCTGCTCACAGGCGTTGCTGGGTCCTAGAGGCTGTGGGTTTGCAGGCGTGGAGGCAGGCAAGTCCCTCATCTACCTGACCTTCCCGCATAAGGCCATCATTTGTTCTCGGAATCTGCTTCCAGCTCCCTGGACTTCAACGGGCAGTGGCCTTGGAAGGGACCCAGGGCACAGGCTGGGAATTCCGGTGAACAAGGGGGCACGCCCAGTGGGGAGAGGAGGAAGGATATTAGCCACTTAAAACAAGGATGTCCAGGAGCCCTCAGATTCAGAACTTGAAACTAGAACCAACCCATGCTGGGAAGGAGGAAGTGTCACGTACACGGAGAATTCAGCACCGTCAGAGCTGGAAGCTTCTGTCATGACACAGCTGACCCCTGTCCTGCCCCCATCTTACAGATGGGGATGCTGAGGCTCAGGGAGGAGAAGCAGGACCTGCCTGGCGCCCCCGACGCCTCTCCATCTCTGTGTGTCTCCGCCTCTCCCCATCCCCCAGCGCTCCCAGCTCCGCTTGCTCGCAGCACTTGGCCAAACTCAGGAGCCGGTGTCAGTGGCCGCCAACATTTTAGATTCCCGAGAGCCCAGTTCTAAAGGGGGCGACACAGAGCAGCTGGCCTGCAGCAATGGAATACTTATTTGGCCATAAAAAAGGAATGCAGTACTGACTCATGCTACAACCAGATGAACCTCACAAGCATGAACCTTATTTCCCCACTTAGCAGTGAAAGAGGACACACAAAAGGCCACACAGCGTATGATTCCATTTATACGAAATGTCCAGAATGAGCAAATCCATAGAGACAGAGAGCAGACTGGGGGGTGCCAGGGGCCGGGGGATAGTTAATGGCTCGTAGGCACAGGGTTTCTTTTGGGGGTGATGAAAACATTCTAAAATTGACTGTAGACTTCAAGTGGGCGAAGTGTGCCGCATGTGAATTATATCTCAATGAGGCTGTTTTAAAATATCCCTAAGCTATTTTTAAAAACCAAAAAGCAAAGAACCACTGCACTATCGCTCCATCGATATAAAGAGCAAAAAGTGAGGTGCTCACCTGTGCAGGTTCACGGTCAGCTACCGGGAATGCTGACTAGGAGGGAGCAGGAGGGAGCTCTTGGGGCTGAGGATGTTCTGCCCTTGCTCTGGGTTTGGGGTCACGGGTGTGTTCAGTCTGTGAAAGATCATCTCACCGCCCCTGTCCCTTTTCCCCATGCACATGACAGTCGCCCCACACTGGCACAGGCCCCCATCCTCCCCTCCTTCCTTGTGAGTGGGAAGCAGCCACAGGAGGAAACAGAAAACCCAGAGCCCCCAGGATGGGAACAGGTCAAGTTAAAGGGGCCACGTGGAGCTTGAGAGGGGATGTGGGGAGAACGGAAAGGAAGCGAGCAGCTGCTAGTTGGCAGGAGACCCCCAAGCCCTCTCTGGCTTTCACTGGCCAGGGGTCTTGGCTACTGCTAACTCTTCCTCAGCCTTAGTCTCCTCATCTGTGAAGTGGGCACAGCCTCTGGAGTCAGACTTGGGTTCTACCAGCTCTGCTACCTGGGACAAGTGACTTAGCCTCTCTGAGCCTCCGTTCGCTCCTCTACACACAGGAGCCTCGTGCGGCTGTCACTCTCAGCACGGTGCCTGGCGAAGAGCAAGGGCTCCATGGATGGAGGCCTTCAGGCATCCGAGAGCACGGGGACAGGACTCTCGTCTCCACAGCACCACAGCCTCAAGGCCTCACACAGCTGAGGGCTGCGCAGGGGCTCAAAACACGGCGTGTGGACCGAACAGCTGAGCAGAAGGGACGGCGGGTGTGGGCAGGGCACCTGGCCCCCAGGCTCTGCTCCTTCCCCAGCCATCCACACCCTTTGGTGCCCCCAGGAGTCAGTCTGCAGATCCTTGGAGAGCATCACAACCCCGCTCTGCCTCGCCGAGTCCTGGATGGGGCTCTCAGAGGAGCTTTGTCCCAGGGCTGCTGGAAGGACCACATTTGGGGACACGCCTGGGAAGTAGATCTGATTAATTCCCCAGGAGGGAAGAGAGGCCAAAAATGGGGATGCTGCAGGTTCTGGGGGCACTGGGAGACATCCGGTCCCCATGCCTGTGAAGGTGGCAAGAAGGGTCCCCCGGCACTATGACATCCTACAAAGGGCCAGAGGGACCCTGGCTGACTTGGGAGGGAGAGCAGACAGCAAGGTCCCAGGAGGAGGATAGAGGCAGAAGGACCTCGAAGAGCCTGACTGTGTGTCTGGAGGAGAAAATTAACAACAAAGAAGAGGTCTGACCGCCCAGAGGTGAGGCAGGTGCCAGGAATCGAACTGGGGACACAGTGTCTTTGGGTCCTGGCCGCACAGCCCCTGGCAGGTCTGTGCAGGTGTCTTTGAAGGCTAGCTGCCTTTCTCCAGAAGCTAGAACCACACTGTCCCTCACCACGGGCACCTTAGTGACTCCCCAAGCCTCAGTTTCCTCATCTGTGAATTGCATACAGACCAAGCAGCACCCCCCAATATCAGAGGGGAAGTGAAGTCAAGTACACCTGGGGGCCGGTCCAGGCTCTGCTCCTGACCAGGCATGTGGCCCTGGGTGAGCCACTGCATGTCCCAGAGCCTTGATTTCTCATCTGTAAAATGGGGATTGTGGGAATATCCCAGCAGGACCATGGGGTTAATGAAATGATTGAATGAGATAAACACAGGTAAGGTGCTTAGCATAATGCCTGACACGCAGTGAGACTGTCATTTTAAAATGATGATGGTGATAATTATAGCAGCAGCAGCAGCTGACCTTCTATGTGCTCCCAAGGTGTCAGGTACTGTTCTGAGAGCCCTACATTATTATCCTACAAGGTAAGAACATAGTTCCACCTTACAGATGAGGAAACCGAGGCAGAGAGCTGAAGAAATGTCTTATTGCTAAGAACAATACCCCTTAGGTGGCACCTGGAAGCTCTAGCCCGGGAGCAGCTTCTCCTAAGGGGCGTGGGGAGGGGACCAGGACCTTCCTGCCAGGATTTTTTGTGCAAAGGCATGGGGATGGGAGAACCACCTGGTGCCAAGCAGGGAATTCTTGGGAATTCCCTGGCCGTCCAGTGGTTAGGACTCAGTGCTTTCACTGTCATGGCCTGGGTTCAATCCCTGGTTGAGGAACTAAGATCCTGCAAGCCACGTGGTGCAGCCCCCCCCCCCCCAAAAAAAAAGCAGGGAGAGAGAGTAGACAGCAGAAGCAAGAAGAACTACAATCCTGCAGCCTGTGGAACAAAAACCACATTCACAGGAAGACAGACAAGATGCAAAGGCAGAGGACTATGTACCAGATGAAGGAACAAGATAAAACCCCAGAAAAACAGCTAAATGAAGTGGAGATAGGCAACCTTCCAGAAAAAGAATTCAGAGTAATGCTAGTGAAAATGACCCAGGACCTCGGAAAAACAATGGAGGCAAAGATCGAGAATATGTAAGAGATGTTTAACAAAGACCTAGAAGAAATAAAGAACAAACAAACAGAGATGAACAATACAATAACTGGAATGAAAACTACACTAGAAGGAATCAATAGCAGAATAACTGAGGCAGAAGAACAGATAAGTGACCTGGAAGACAGAAGGGTGGAATTCACTGCTGCGGAAGAGAAAAAGAAAAAAAGAATGAAAAGAAATGAAGACAGCCTAAGAGACCTCTGGGAAAACATTAAACGCAACAACATTCGCATTATAGGGGTCCCAGAAGGAGAAGAGAGAGAGAAAGGACCAGAGAAAATATTTGAAGAGATTATAGTCGAAAACTTCCCCAACATGGGAAAGTTTTTAGCCACCCAAGTCCAGGAAGTGCAGAGAGTCCCATACAGGATAAACCCAAGGAGAAACACACTGAGACATACAGTAATCAAATTTGCAAAAATAAAGACAAAGAAAAGTTATTGAAAGCAGCAAGGGAAAAATGACAAATAACATACAAGGGAACTCCCATAAGGTAAACAGCTGATTTCTCAGCAGAAACTCTACAAGCCAGAAGGGAGTGGCATGATATACTTAAAGTGATGAAAGGGAAGAACCTACAACCAAGATTACTCTACCTGGCAAGGATTTCATTCAGATTCGAGGGAGAAATCAAAAGCTTTACAGACAAGCAAAAGCTAAGAGAATTCAGCACCCCCAAACCAGCTCTACAACAAATGCTAAAGGAACTTCTCTAAGTGGGAAACACAGGAGAAGAAAAGGACCTACAAAAACAAACCCCAAACAATTAAGAAAATGGTCATAGGAACATACATATCAATAATTACCTTAAACGTGAATGGATTAAATGCTCCAACCAAAAGACACTGAAGGCTCGCTGAATGGATACAAAAACAAGACCCATATATGTGCTGTCTACAAGAGACTCACTTCAGAGCTAGGGACACATACAGACTTAAAGTGAGGGGATGGAAAAATATATTCCATGCAAATGGAAATCACAAGAAAGCTGGAGTAGCAATGCTCATATCACATAAAATAGACTTTAAAATAAAGAATGTCACAAGAGACAAGGAAGGACACTACATAATGATCAAGGGATCAATCCAAGAAGAAGATATAACAATTATAAATATATATGCACCCAACATAGGTGCACCTCAATGCATAAGGCAACTGCTAACAGCTATAAAAGAGGAAATCGACAGTAACACAATAATAGTGGGGGACTTTAACACCTCACTTTTACACCAGTGGACAGATCATCCAGACAGAAAATTAATAAGGAAACACAAGCTTTAAATGACACAATAGGCCAGATAGATTTGATTGATATTTATAGGACATTCCATCTGAAAACAGCAGATAACACTTCCTTCTCAAGTGCGCATGGAACATTCTCCAGGATAGATCACACCTTGGGTCACAAATCAAGCCTCAGTAAATTTAAGAAAATTGAAATCATATCAAGCATCTTTTCTGACCACAACATTATGAGATCAGAAATCAATTACAGGGGAAAAAATGTACAAAACACAAACACATGGAGGCGAAACAATGTTACTAAATAACCAAGAGATCACTGAAGAAATCAAAGAGGAAATCAAAAAATACCTAGAGACAAATGACAATGAAAACACGATGATCCAAAGCCTGTGGGATGCAGCAAAAGCAGTTCTAAGAGGGCAGTTTATAGCTATACAAGCCTACCTCAAGAAACAAGAAAAATCTCAAATAAACAATCTAACCTTACACCTAAAGGAACTAGAGAAAGAAGAACAAACAAAACCCAAAGTTAGCAGAAGGAAACAAATCATAAAGACCAGAGCAGAAATAAATGAAATAGAAACAAAGAAAACAATAGCAAAGATCAATAAAACTAAAAGCCGGTTCTTTGAGAAGATAAACAAAATTGATAAACCATTAGCCAGACTCATCAAGAAAAAGAGGGAGAGGACTCAAATCAACAAAATTAGAAATGAAAAAGGAGAAGTTACAACAGACACCACAGAAATACAAAGCATCCTAAGAGACTACTACAAGCAACTCTATGCCAATAAAATGGACAACCTGGAAGAAATGGACAAATTCTTAGAAAGGGATAACCTTCCAAGACAGAACCAGGAAGAAATAGAAAATGTGAACAGACCAATCACAAGTAATGAAATTGAAACTGTGATTAAAAATCTTCCAAGAAACAAAAGTCCAGGACCAGATGCCTTCACAGGTGAATTCTATCAAACATTTAGAGAAGAGCTAACAGCCATCCTTCTCAAACTCTTCCAAAAAATTGCAGAGGAAGGAACACTCCCAAACTCATTCTATGAGGCCACCATCACCCTAATATCAAAACCAGACAGATACTACAAAAAAAGAAAATTACAGACCAATATAACTGATGAATATAGATGCAAAAATCCTCAACAAAATCCTAGCAAACAGAATCCAACACCACATTAAAAGGATCATATGCCACGATCAAGTGGGATTTATCCCAGGAATGCAAGGATTCTTCAATATACACAAATCAATCAATGTAATACACCATATTAACAAATTGAAGGAGAAAAACCATATTATCATCTCAATAGATGCAGAAGAAGCTTTTGACAAAATTCAACACCCATTTATGATAAAAACTCTCCAGAAAGTGGGCATAGAGGGAACCTATCTCAACATAATAAAGGCCATATACAACAAACCCACAGCAAACATCCTGCTAAATGGTGAAAAACTGAAAGCATTTCCTCTAAGATCAGGAACAAGACAAGGATGTCCACTCTCGCCACTATTACTCAACATAGTTTTGGAAGTCCTAGCCACGGCAATCAAGAAGAAAAATAAAAGGAATACAAATTGGAAAACAGGAAGTAAAACTGTCACTGTTTGCAGATGACATGATACTATATATAGAGAATCCTAAAGATGCCACCAGAAAACTACTAGAGCTAATCAATGAATCTGGTAAAGTTGCAGGATACAAAATTAATGCACAGAAAAGTTGCCAGATACAAAATTAATGCACAGAAATCTCTTGCATTCTTATACACTAATGATGAAAAATCTGAAAGAGGAATTAAGGAAACGCTCTCATTTACCACTGCAGCAAAAAGAATAAACTTCCTAGGAATAAACCTACCTAGGGAGACAAAAGACCTGTATGCAGAAAACTATAAGACACTGATGAAAGAAATTAAAGACGATACCAACAGATGGCAGATGGAGAGATATACCATGTTCTTGGATTGGAAGAATCAATATTGTGAAAATGACTATACTACCCAAAGTAATCTACAGATTCAATACAATCTCTATCAAATTACCAATAGCATTTTTTACAGAGCTAGAACAAAAAGTCTTAAAATTTGTATGGAGACACAAAAGACCAAGAATAGCCAAAACAGTCTTGAGGGAAAAAAACAGAGCTGGAGGAATCAGACTCCCTGACTTTAGACTATACTACAAAGCTACAGTAATCAAGACAACATGGTCCTGGCACAAAAACAGAAATATAGATCAGTGGAACAAGATAGAAAGCCCAGAGATAAACCCACGAATCTATGGTCAACTAATCTATGACAAAGGAGGCAAGTATATACAATGGAGAAAAGACAGTCTCTTCAATAAGTGGTGCTGGGAAAACTGGACAGCTACACGTAAAAGAATGAAATTAGAACACTCCCTAACACCATACACAAAAATAAACTCAAAATGGATTAAAGACCTAAAAATAGGACAGGACACTATAAAACTCTTAGAGGAAAACATAGCAAAAATACTCTGACATAAAACACAGCAAGATCTTTTCTGACCCACCTCCTAGAGCAATGGAAATAAAAACAAAAGTAAACAAATGGGACCTAATAAAACTTAAAAGCTTTTGTACAGCAAAGGAAACCATAAACAAGACGAAAAGACAATCCTCAGAATGGGAGAAAATATTTGCAAACAATTCAATGGACAGAGGATTAATCTCCAAAGTATATAAACAGCTCATTCAGCTCAATATTAAAAAAAACAACCCAATCAAAAAATGGGCAGAAGACCTAAATAGACATTTCTCCAAAGAAGACACACAGATGGCGGAGAAGCACATGAAAAGCTGCTCAACATCACTAATTATTAGAGAAATACAAATCAAAACTACAATGAGGTATCACCTCACACCACTTAGAATGGGCGTCATCAAAAAAATCTACAAACAACAAATGCTGGAGAGGGTGTGGAGAAAAGGGAACCCTCTTGCATTGTTGGTGGGAATGTAAATGATACAGCCACTATGGAGAACAGTATGGAGGTTACTCCAAAAACTACAAATAGAACTACCATATGACCCAGTAATCCCACGACTGGGCATATACCCAGAGAAAACCATAATTCAAATAGACATGTGGGCTTCCCTGGTGGCACAGTGGTTGGGAGTCTGCCTGATGATGCAGGGGATGCGGGTTCGTGCCCCGGTCTGGGAGGATCCCACGTGCCATGGAGTGGCTGGGTCCGTGGGCCATGGCCGCTGAGCCTGCGTGTCCGGAGCCTGTGCTCCGCAACGGGAGAGGCCACAGCAGTGAGAGGCCCATGTACCGCAAAAAAAAAAAAAAGACACATGCACCCCAATATTTATTGCAGCCCTATTTACAATAACCAGGTCATGGAAGCAACCTAAATGCCCATCAACAGATGAATGGATAAAGAAGATGTGGTACATATATACAATGGAATACTACTCAGCCATAAAAAGGAATGAAATTGGGTCATCTGTAGAGACGTGGATGGATCTAGAGACTGTCATACAGAGTGAAGTCAGAAAGAGAAAAACAAATATTGTATATTAACGCATATATGTGAAACCTAAAAAATGGTACAGATGAACCAGTTTGCAGGGCAGAAATTGAGACACAGATGTAGAGAACAAACGTATGGACACAAAGCGGGGAAAGCGGCGGGGGTGGTGTGATGAATTGGGCAATTGGGATTGACATGTATACACTGATGTGTGTAAAATGGATAACTATTAAGAACCTGCTGTATAAAGAAATAAATGAAAAAATACAAAAAGAAAGCAGGGAACTCTTGGCGCTTCTCAAACATGAACGTGCACACGAATCCTGGGGATCGTGGTAAAATGCAGGTTCTGATTCAATAGTCCTGTAAAGGCCAGTTTCAGTCTCATTTTTCCTTCTTCCCCTCCCACCCCCAGGTGCCCATGGGGCTGGTTGAACCAACTCAGCCAAAGGCCTCCCTGCCACCCGTGGGAACAGCTCTGCTTCACCCTGAGCCCAGGGCCGGGGCCGGAGCTGATACACGGTGGCCAGTGGTCCAGCGATGCTGCCCCAGTGACCAGCGGGGAGGGGTCTACCCATGAGGGGTCCAGGGGCACACAGCTTCTGTGGGTTTACAACTTTCCCCCTTGAGTCCCCCTCGTGTTTCCTGTGCCAGGCTGAGTACTCTGTGAGCTCAGCCATGTTTAATCACCCTCACATCCCAATGATGGGTGACGCCAATGACCCCCCATTTTACAGGCAAGAAAATGAGGCCCAGAGAGGTGAAGTGACTAAGCCATCATCACACAGCTAGTAGAAGAGCTTTGAATCCGGCTCTCACCACCCCCTTGCACTTCCTCACACTTGCTATTTCCTTCAAGTTGTGTTTTTTAATTTAAAGAGAGAGAACGAGAGAGATCTTCATGAGGCATCTGATCCCACCCAGCCCCGAGAGGCCCCATCGGGGACCCAGAAAGAGGGCAAGACAAGTGTCCAGCCCACAAAGGAAGGAAAGATGAAAAAACCACGAAGGAGGGTGGGCCGGGCACTTCCTCCTGCCTTGCGGTGTGGGTTGGTTTCCGGCGGCTTTGAGGCTCAGCTCAACTGCAAAGTTCTCTCTGCAAGTCTGGGGAGGATTCTCAGCCTGGAGCCCCGGCCTCCCTGCTCTCTGCTGGCCCAGGGCTTCACAGCTCAAGGAAAGACACGGGGCTCTCTCCTCTGCGGGCCGCATGCCCTACCCTCCCAGACCCCCTCCCTGCACTTAGTGTTGAGCTTGTGATGGTTAAACAGCAGGGCAACTAGGGGCCCACAGGAGCTCATGAAGGAAGGAGCACGTCTCATCTAGCCCGTGTCTTGGCAGGCAGTGCCGAGCCGCTCAAAGGGCAGCCTGGACAGCAGTGGCAGCAGCACCAGGGAGCTTGTGAGAAGTGGAGGGTCTTGGCTGGGCCCAACCAGCTGACTCAGAACCTGCATTTCACCTCGATCCCCAGGATCTGTACGCAAGTCTGTGTTTGAGAAGCTCTGAGAATTCCCTACTTGCACCAGGCGGTTCTCTCATCCACATGCCTTTGCACAACAGATTCCGGCAGGAAAGCCCCGGTCCCCCCGCCCCCGGACAAATGCCTCTTCCAAAAGCTGAGGCAGCATCAGCGACCTGATTCCTCCCCGCACGCGCTTCCCGCCCCGCCCCCCACTGCTGCTCCATGCCCGGCCCGGCCGCACCCCAATACCGGTCATGTACTCATTACAGGGGGAGCGACAGGTACTGCAGCACCTTCCAGGTGGCAGACCCTGTTCTGCGTGCTGGCTTCAGCAGCGATGCGAAAGACATGATCCCTCCTGGGGTTCCAGTGGGGGAAATGATAGAGACAGAAAACGGAGGGACTTCCCCGGTGGTCCAGGGGTTAAGACTCTGCCTTCCAGTGCAGGAGGCGTGGGTTCGGTCCCTGTTTGGGGAACTCAGATCCCATATGCCGTGGGGTGTGGCCAAAAACTTAAGAAAGAAAATGACACTTAAGAGTTAATGGTATCAAAGTCACACTGGCTAAAGAAGGAAAACAACACACTTTTTAAAAAAAAGAAAAAAAAGAAAAGAAAACGGAGCATCTCAGGCAGTGAGAAGTGCTTCGCAGACACATCGAGCACATCGGGGATGGATGAGACCGCAGGCAGCTGGTGCAAGTCTCCGTGGGCTGGTCTGGGAACGGCCTCACGGTGAAGGTGACACGTGAGCACAGACCCGTGGGAGGCGAGTGCTCAACCCCAGGGGACACCTGGCAACGTCTGGAGACAGTTCTGGCTGTCGCACTGGGAAAAGGTGCTACAGGCAGCCAGGGATGCGGTTCCACATCCTACAACATACATGACAGGCCCCCCCCCACCCCAACAAGAGTGACCCAGCTCCAAGCGCCCGTGGAAAGCCTACTCTGGCTTCTAAAAGCATTTTAGAAAGAAGGAACGGTGCGTGCTAGAGCCCTGAGGCAGGAACAGGAAGAACGTCCACGCGGCTGGAACAGAAGGAGTAAAAGGCAGATGGTCAGGAGATCGGAGGGGTGGTGGGCGCAGGGCTCTGCAGGACACGCACTGACCAGGCGGCCCTGACTTTCTTCTCCTCGGCGAGACGGAGCAGCCTTAGCAGAGGACTGCCATTTTCGGAGTCTCCCCCCCACCATGCATCACTGTGGGTCTATACGAGGGCAGGGCAGGGAGAACAGGAGCAGGAGGTCTTGGGGGGGTGTGGCTGCTACGATAACTAACCCAGGTGAGAGCTGATGGCAGCCTGGATGGGAGGTCCGGGGTGGGGGGCGACGGGGGCTTTGCCCTGGGATGTGTTAAGCGTGAGATGCCTTTGGGACATCAAGGGGACGGGCAGGGGCTAGGTGAGTCTGGAGTTCAGAGGAGATGGCCCGGCCGGAGATACAAATTAGACAGTTAATATCCAGGTGGTATGTTGAGCCAGCACTGAGTCTTTTATTTCGGGTCCTTCCTACAGCCAAGGCGGGCCTCCGTGATCTGCCCCCAACTCTCCCGTCCTCTCATCACTCGGGCTGATGGAGCTCGGTCCCACCTCCGCCTGGAGCATCCTTCCCTCTTCCCTCCACACACCGGCCCTTTCTTTCCATTCTGCTCTCAGCCTCAGGGCGGCCACCTCAGGGGGGCCTTCACGACCACCTGTCCCAAGGTCCTTCTCCACGTGGTGGTCCCAAGGGATGCACCCTCTCTGCCCCGTTTCCTTCGTCACTGTATATAACAAGCTGGCTTATATGCTAGTTACCTCGCTCACACTCACATGCACACACCTGAACAGAAGCCCCCCCCGAGGGGCAGAGGGAGCCTCACTTCTCATTCGGTCTCCTCGGCACTAGAACCTGCCATGGAAGGTCTTAACACCTGTTTTTGTAAAGCAAGGACTGAGTCAAGTATTAATAGTCCTGGGAAAAGAATCTGTTAAAAAAAATTTTTTTATGTGAGTCCCCTAAACCTAGGACCATTTAGGGAGCTTCTTCCTGATCTGGGGGACACCTGGGCACCCTTTCACACCAAACTGATGCCTTCATGGGTCCCCGTCTCACATCTGACCTCACACGGTCCCCTGAGCAGGTGTGAGAGCCCCGGGGCCACTCTCACCTGCTGTTTCCTGGGCAGTTTTACAAGTAACTGCGGGTTTTTCTTTTTAAGTGAATGTGTATCACCCTAGCTGAGGCTTTAAAGGAAGTCCTTGTAAACTCCTGGAATACGTTAAATACTGACAGTGAAACAGCCTCACCATCTAGGTGGGGCCTCAGTTCTTTCACTGTTGTGAGTACATCTTAAAAAAAGAAAAAGTAAATCCTCAGTTATTTGACGGGTTAAAAAACAAAGCGACTGGGTTAAAAAGTGACTTCACTTGGGGAAAAGCGATGTGATCACAGTGGTTCAGGGCTCTGGCTATTCCAACAGTCAGCCCTGCTGTGGGACCTTAACCTTCTTAGCCTCAGTTTCTTCATCTGACAAATGGGGTAATGGTGTGAACTTCATACCGAGACCCTCGAGACCACACAGCTAACAGCTAACCTCTCACTGGATAAAGCCGTGAGAGGCACGGCCGCGGGATGCAAAACAAGCCCTGGAGTCAGGACTTTTGCTGACATCACAATGCTGCTCGGCACTTTGGTGGCGCTGGACAGTGGGCAGCTGCGTCCTTTTTCTTCCCCGTGTACATCTGTGGTTGCGTTCATCCCGGGAATCACTCCACATGTGGTGGCTCGATGCAGCTAAAAATATTTTTGTAATGCAGCTCTATCTAATCAGGCATCCTCCCTGGCCCCATCACTAGATTTGAAGGATTCCATCGCATCTATTTCTGGGGGTTGGAGAGCCTGCCAGGGCACTATCAGGAAGTCAAAGGCTGCTGTTTAAAACATTTGATGCTCAAGGGACCCCATTAAAGAAAGGAGAAGTGCAAGAAACCAGTACTGTATTTTCTTCACTGCCTAAAATCAGCATCGTTTAACAAGCTTATTTATGGAAGGTCTTCCCTGTTCGAAGAAAAGCTTTTGAGGACAGAAGTCTCTGCATATTAGGTGCTCAATTAATGAGTCAGATGAACATTTTCTATCCAAGCATTTTTCATCAAGAGGCCTCAGAACAGAGTGCTTTGTGATCAGGGTGGATTCAGGTTTGGGGGGTCCAGAAACACATATAATCTGGGGGACCCTCTTAAAGAAAAAGAATTCAGCATTAGGAATTCTTCAAAAAGTCAGTTGCTGGTGCTTGTAAGGAACCCATACAGAGTGGGGCCCTGACGCGCTGGCTTTGAAAGCCTCAGGGTAAACTCACCCCTGGATGTCCTTACATGATTTTTCAGAAAAAGAGGGGACAGGACCAGATATGGGTAGGAAGTGGTGGGTTAAAATTAAAAACAATTTTCGCAATTTTTACCCCATAGGATTTTTTTAAAAGCTACATTCAACTTATTGAAGTCATAAGTTCAGAAACCTGGGCTTCCCTGGTGGTGCAGTGGTTAAGAATCCACCTGCCAATGAAGGGGACACGGGTTCGAGCCCTGGTCCGGGAAGATCCCACATGCCGTGGAGCAACTAAGCCCATGCGCCACAACTACTGAGCCTGTGCTCTAGAGCCCGTGAGCGACAACTACTGAGCCCGTGTGCCACAACTACTGAAGCCCGTGTGCCTAGAGCCCGTGCTCTGCAACAGAGAGGCAACTGCAGTGAGAAGCCTGCGCGCCACAACGAAGAGTAGCTCCCGCTCGCCGCAACTGGAGAAAGCCCACGCGCAGCAACGAAGACCCAGTGCAGCCAAAAATAAATAAATAAAATAAATAAATTCAGAAACCCAATTCTTCATTAAACTTTTAAACACAACGTACAAGTCCTACTAGTCTATGTATAAATGCTGCAGGTGTAAATGGTCACTTTTAAGGGGCTTTCTGCGCTGGAAGTATTCCAAAGTCCCCCCATGGGACCCTAGTAACCTCTCAGGCACCTTTGTTCTCTGAGAGGGAGGGGGGCAGAGGGGGCCACATCCCACACCCCTCCCAGACTGGGGTACTGGGGACCTTGCTCAGGGGACCCCAGTCAACGACTTTCACAAATCTTGACACTAAAGAAACAAAGCTCTTTTCTATGCTCCAAAACCACAGCGTGGCCCAGGGACTCCTGGATGTTCCCCTGGACATGCCCAGGGATCAGAGAGGTTGAAGGCCCAGCCTGGGGTCACACAGGAAACCCTTTGCAGAACGGGGACCAGATCACAGGCCAGGGCCGCTCATCCCTTCTGCCCAGGGAGAACGTGCAGGAAAACCTAGGAGGACTGGAAAAACCGCCCCATCGCCCTTCTCCAGGCCCTGGAGGGTGGACTAGAATTAGGCAAAGCAGTTCCAGGGCACTGGGAAGAGGCCCTTCCTGCAGACCTGTTTGCATAAGCGCTGCAGTCGAGTGGTGTTACCTCCTTCCTGCACGCTGGGCCAGGCTATCACTGTGTATAGCTGACACTACCTGCCCAGCAGAGACTGCAGCCACTGCAGCAGGCGCTGTGGTGTTGGGAATGATACCCCGCATCCCAGGACAGTAAGGGCGGAGGGTCCTCAGAGAGCAGAACAGGGAGACCGAGGCCCTCACGGGACACTCGCAAGTCAAAGCCATGCCCCCAGCTTCCTTACAGAAGGATCTCAGCACCGGCTTCAAATCAGCTCCTCCACTTATGAGCTGTGTGACCAGGAGCCAGGTACGTGACCTCCCCGAGCCTCACCTTCACGTGTCCAACGGGGAGAACAGGTGTTCCTACCACTACCTGTGGGGTTGTATAAGGCGGAAGTAACAGGCTGTGCAGCATAAAATGTGCTGAAACAATAGCTTCTACCTGTGAACAGTCCCCACGTGCGGGGCCCAGATAAATTCCTCTACCCGGAATATACAAACCCTGTGAGGGAAAGACTACAAACAACAACAGGTCCCATCTATACCATGCTCGATGGACTACAGAGAACTCCTCTAGTCAATACGCTCACTCACTTGTTCCTCACTCCTTTGCTCTCTCATTCATTCGTTCAATCAATCAACTCCTCCCAGAGCATCGACCCTGTTACAAGCCCTGGACTCAGCACTAGAGCCAGGGGAACAGACCCAGTTCCTGCCCCGCAAGGGGCCGATAGTCTGTTGCAGGGGATGGGTGGCTGGAAGGGGAGCAGTTACAACTCTGGGCTGGGGCACCCCCAGGAGGAGTCTGTGGGGGTTAGGAGGCAGGAGGGTGTCTTGGAGGAGGTGGTGTCCACACTGAGACCTCAGCAAAGCAAAACCCAGCAGCTGAAGACCCTGGTGGACCCCAGCTAAAGGGCATGGACATGACATTGACTGGGGAGCCCCCGAGGGCTCGGGAGCAGGGGCTGCTCCCTGGGTCCAGGTAGATATAATCAGGGCTTGCTTGAGGGCAGGGGTGGAAAGGGCAATGCATATGGTGCTCCCAGGGGTGGGTGTGCAGGAGATACGTAAGTGGGGTGCAGGGTGGCGGGCACAGTCACCAGCTCAAACCTTCCCAAGTCCTGGCTTGACCTACGAGGCATGGGAAATAGGAGGCTGCACATGGACCTCTCAGCACCTGGGGGTGGACAGCAGCACCTAGCCAAGCCTGGAGGGCAAACAGGGTGCCACCCCCAGATTCTAGGCACCTCACCAAGACTGCCCATGACAGGTAAAAATGCAGAGTCCCAGGCCCCACTACGGTCCCGTGAATCAAAACCTGTGCTTTAGCAAGATACCCGGGTGATTTGCACGTACACGCATGCTGGGAAAGAACCAGTGTAGACTATTCACAATAGCAAGACATGGAAACAGCCTAAATGTCCATCAACAGATGAATGGATAAAGAAGATGTGGTATATACACAATGAATACTACTCAACCATAAAAATGAATGAAATAATGCCATTTGCAGCAACATGGGTGGACCTAGAGATTATCATATTAAGCGAAGTAAGTCAGAAAAAGACAAATACCATATGATATCACTTATATGTGGAATCTAAAACATGACACAAATATACCTATCTACGAAACAGAAACAGACACACAGACATAGAGCACAGACTCGTGGTTGCCAAGGGCGAGGGGGTTGGGAGAGGGAGGGATTGGGAGTTTGGGATTAGCAGATGTAAACTATTATATACAGAATGATTGCAAGGGAAGAGGTAAAGCTGTCACTATATGCAGATGACATGATACTATATATAGAAAACCCTAAGGACTCCACACAAAAATTAGTAGATCTGATAAATGAATTCAGCAAACTAGCAGGATACAAGATTAACATTCAGAAATCAGTTGCATTTCTTTACACTAACAATGAAATATCATTAGAAAGGGAATGTAAAAAAATAATACCTTTTAAAATCACACCAAAAACAACAAACAAACAAAAAAAACCTAGGAATAAACCTGACCAAGGAAGTGGAAAGACTTATACGCTGAGAACTATAAAACATTAATAAAAGAAATTAAAGAAGATTCAAAGAAATGGAAAGATAGCCCATGCTCTTGGAGTAGAAGAATTAATATTGTTAAAAGACCAATACTACCCAAAGCAATCTACAGGTTTAATGTAACCCCTATCAAATTACCCATGACATTTTTCACAGAACTAGAATAATCCAAAAATTTACTTGGAACCATAAAAGACACAGAATTGCCAAAGCAATCCTGAGGGAAAAAAAACAACAACCAGGAGGCATAACTCTCACAGACTTCAGACAATACTACAAAGCTACAGTAATCAAAACGGTTTGGTATTGATACAAAAACAGACAAACAGATCAACGAAACAGAATAGAGAATCAGAAATATACCCACACGCCTATGGTCAATTAATCTTCAACAAAGGATGCAAGAATATAAAATGGGAAAAAGTCTCTTCAGCAAGTGGTGCTGGAAAAGTTGGACAGCTGCATGTAAATCAATGAAGTTAGAATACACCCTCACACCATGCACAAAAATAAACTAAAAAATGGCCTGAAGACTTAAACATAAGACATGACACCATAAGACTAGAAGACAGCATAGGCAAAACATTCTCTGACATAAATCATACTAATGTTTTCTTAGGTCAGTCTCCCAATGCAATAGAAATAAAACAAAAATAAACAAATAGGAACTAATCAAACTTACAAACTTTTTCACAGCAAAGAAAATCATTTAAAAAAAAATGAAAAGACAACCTACGGAATGGGAGAAAATACTTGCAAATGATGTGACCGACAAGGGCTTAATCTCCAAAATATACAAACAGCTCATACAACTCAACAACAAAAAACCAAACAACCCACTCCAAAAATGGGCAGAAGACCTAAACAGACATTTCTCCAAAGAAGACATACACATGGCTAGTAGTTACATGAAAAGCTGCTCAACATCACTAATTATTAGAGAATGCAAATCAAAAGTACAATGAGGTATCACCTCACACCAGTTAGAATGGGCATCCTCAGAAAATATACAAACAACAAATGCTGGAGAGGGTGTGGAGAAAAGGGAACCCTCCTACACTGTTGGCAGGAATGTACGTTGGTGCAGCCACTATGGAAAACAGTATGGAGGTTTCTCAGAAAACTAAAAACAGAATTACAATATGATCCAGCAATCCCATTACTGGGCATGTACCTGGACAAAACTATAATTCAAAAAGATACATACACCCCTATGTTCATAGCAGCACTGTTCACAATAGCCAAGACATGGAAACAACCTAAATGTCCATCAACAGATGAATGGATAAAGAAGATGTGGTACATATATACACTGGGATATTACTCAGCCATATAAAAGAATGAAATGATGCCATTTGCAGCAACATGGATGGACCTAGAGATTACCATACTAAGTGAAGTCAGTCAGAAAGAGAAAGACAAATACCATATGATATCACTTATATGTGGAATCTAAAATATGACACAAATGAACCTATCTACAAAACAGAAACTGACTCACAGACATAGAGAACAGACTTGTGGGTGCCGAGGGAGAGGGAAGGATTGGGAGTTTGGGGTTAGCAGATGCAAACTAGTATATACAGGATGGATAAACAACAAGATCCTACTGTATAGCACAGGGAACTATATCCAATCTCCTAGATAAACCATAATGGAAAAGAATATGAAAAAGAATGTAGGGACTTCCCTGGTGGCGCAGTGGTTAAGACTCCACGATCCCAATGCAGGGGGCCCGGGTCTGATCCTGGTCAGGGAACTAGGTCCCACATATATGCTGCAACTAGGAGTTCACATGCCACAGCTAAGGAGCCCGTGGGCCGCAACTATGGATCCCTCCTGTGCAACCAAATAATAAAATAAAATTTTAAAAAGATCAGAAAATAACTTAAAAAAAGTCTGTATGTATGTGTATAATTGGGTCACTTTGCCATACAGCAGAAATTAACACAACTTTGTAAACCAACTATACTTCAATTAAAAAAATAATGGATAAACAACAAGGTCCTACTGTATAGCACAGGGAACTACATTCAATACCCTGTAATAAACCATAATGAAAAAGAATATATATATGTACAGCTGAATCACTTTGCTGTACAGCAGAAATTAACAGAACATTGTAAATCAGCTATACTTCAATAACATTAAAAAAAAAAAAACAAAAAAACAGTGTAGAGCTCAACGTTTCAGTACATCCTTACAAAAGCCCATGAGGGGCCGCTGGGCGACACAGTCAGGGCTCGGATGCTGGAATCTCAAAGTGGGAGGGGCCTCCACCAGCACTGCCACCTCCTGCTCACACAGCACCTGTGCTCCCCACCTCCACTCCAGCCCGATAATCAACGGCCACTGCTCGGACATCTCAAGGTGGGTCCTCACGACCTCACCAACGGTCGAATGATGACAGTCCTCTTTGCCAAATGCCAAGGAACCCAGCTCGGAGCAGAAGCATCCTGCATGTGCTCATCTTTAATGCTTAAATCAAATCCCAAATGACCACATTCACTTTACGGAGGAGACAGGCTCAGAGAAACAGAACAATTAACCCAAAGTCACACAGCCAGGGATATGGATGATCCAAATATGGTATGTTTCCCAAGTCTGGGTTTTGCCTCTGCTTCCCCCAAGTCTGAAAACACATGTGGAATTTGAACCTGAGACCTCTCACCAAGCCAAGACCCACGGACCCCAGACCCATAATAATGAGAAGCCCAAGGCAGCTTATGATAGGGCTGGGGGCACAGCTTGGTGGAAAATTATCTTGAGGAAGGGGGCCCCGCCTTCATCCCCCCCCAATTGTGAGCTGCATGGTGGTCCCGCCAGCCAGCACAGATATTGCCCACCTGGCACAGAGCATGTGCCCATGAACTTCTAAAGGAATGAAGGCTGCCCTTCACACCTCCATGTTCCAAAATCCAGGTGCACATGTGTCACCTCCCCTGAGACCTGCACCCATTCCTCAGCCCCTGGTCCAAGGAAGCCCTTGGAAATCACTCCACCCTTCACCGCTGCCCTTGGCAGAAGACCCAGCCCTGCTCACTCACAGCTCTGAGAAAAAAACAATTTGCATTTCCAACCCCTGGCTATGGTGACTGGCTCAGCGCTGGGCATGTGACCCCATGAGAGCCAATGAGAAGCCAGAGGAACTTTTGCTGGGCTCTTCACTGGGCTGAGTGAGTGAGATGTGTAGAATTCAAGAAGTCAGTCCTGATTTAATTTACTCCCGCCCTGGATATAATCAAATTGAGACCAGAGGCCATCAGAACCTTGAGCCCACCAGACTCTGAGCTTTGGAAACGGATGCTCTGAGAATATAACGCACTGGATTAACAACATGCCTTTGTTTAGACAGACGAGAGAAAGTGGATAGTTTTTACATGTTGCTTTCCATAAAAATTTGGTTAAATTTTAAGTCCATTTACTAAGAAAAAAACATGCTTCCCTGGACTATTTAAAGGTTTATTTTAAAGTTCCAAGACTGTAACCTTGAGACTCTGAATGTCTATTTTAGGAAACTACATCTGTTAGAAAGTTTGTGGTAGAACAGTACTCATTTTACATTGGAAACTGCTTGCTTTAGTTCAACTCGAAGCTTCCTCATCAACTTTGTGCTCGACTCATTGACTCGGACTTCTCACTAACTTAGCTCTAAATAACAACCACCACCTAAGACTGAACACACTCTCATAGAAGAAGGCGGCAAACAGTCCAAGGCGTTCCTCCTCACAGAAAGGTAACCCACCAGCTTCTACAAGATTCACATTAAATAACGCAATGTGAAATGGTGATTTTCCCTGACAGAAATCTGAGGCTGGAACTACCAACCAGAGGAAGCGGGGTCAACAGCCGGGGCCTCGTGACAGCATTCAAGCCCCTGAACTGAGCCGCACCACAACTGATCATCTTTGGGGTGCCCAGCACTGGGAGTGATCCTGGCACTCAACACGCCCGTCATGTGTGTCTGGGGCTCCAGGGAAGGCAAGGTGAGGTAGGGGTGGCTGACCAGCTCTTTGTCCCCAACCCCTTGTTTTCACTCCAGTTATAATTTTCTGATCCCAGTAGAAACAGATGAGATTCTTTTCCTCCCGGCTGAGGACATCTTGTCTAGAAGGAACCAAAAGCATTACGACAACTACAACTTTGTCTCAGGAAATGGGGCTACCCAGGGGCTCTGGGAGAGCCAGCCAGCACTCAGGGGAAGAGATAAATGGAAAGGGACATCCCTGAAGGTCACGGCCCTGTCCGACACCCAAACCCAGCTGCTGATCTTACCGAATGGTGGGCTGGTCTCCACTCAGGTGCTTAAATCTCCGGTGGAGCTGCTCAATCTGGTCAGACGAGACTGAGAAGTAGGAGAAAACAAGAAAAAAAGGAAGTGAGAAAGGCATCATTGACCTTTGAACTCGGAGTTACGGGAGGGAGGCTGGAGTCTCCCCCTCACCCTCCTGTTCCATTCATCCTCTCGCCGTCTCCTACCAAGGCAAAACGAAGCTCAGGGTGAAGAAGCAGAGAACGGGTTTGCCATTCCTCCTGGCAACACAGCTCTGGGGTTATTATTAGCTCTGCCCCTTTAGCAGTAAGACAATTACTACTAATAACAGCTCGTGGGACAGGACAAACGTGAACCAGGTCACCCTCTCTTTCCTCAGCTCATTAAAGAGATGGTATCTGCTTGTCTGACTTCCTCCCCTCCCACTCCTGGAGATGGGCATTTTCCCCACTGAAAAAGGGGCTTCGTGTGTCACATGAAAAGAGACAGAGGAGGAGGGAAGGGGGAAAGTGGTTCAGGCTGGTGCCGGAAGTGATTTGGGAGACCCGTAGTAAGAAGTGTACAGAGAATCTGGTAAAGCAAGAGAAGTGGAAGGAAAAGAAATAGAATTTTGATCATTGCTGTTGTGGGCAATGTATTTAGATAACCTCAATTGTTTCATTTTCTTCCTTCCAGTTTGATTGAGATATAATTGATGTATAGCACTGTGTAAGTTTAAGGTGTACCGCATAATGATTTGAGTCACATACACCATGAAACGATGACCACAGTAAGTTTAGTGAATGTCCATCATCTCATATGCAAAATTTAATAAATCACTGAAGAAATCAAAGAGGAACCAAAAAAAATTACCTAGAGGCAAATGACAATGAAAACACAATGATCCAAAACCTATGGGATGCAGCAAAAGCAGTTCTAAGAGGGAAGTTTATAGCTATACAATCTTACCTCAGGAAACAAGAAAAATCTCAAATAAACAACCTAACCTTATACCTAAAGCAACAAGAGAAAGAAGAACAAATAGAACCCAATGTTAGTAGAATGAAAGAAATCACAAAGATCAGAGCAGAAAAAAATGAAATAGAGACAAAGAAAACAACAGGAAAAATCAATGAAACTAAAAGCTGGTTCTTTGTAAAGATAAACAGAATTAATAAACCTTTAGCCAGACTCATCAAGAAAAAAAGGGAGAGGACTCGAATCAATCAAATTGGAAATGAAAAAAGGAGAAGTTAAACAGACACCACAGAAATATAAAGGATCATAAGAGACTACTACAAACAACGATACGTCAATAAAATGGAGAACCTAGGAGAAATGGACAAATTCTTAGAAAGGTACAACCTTCCAAGACTGAACCAGGAAGAAATAGAAAATATGAACACCAATTACAAGTACTGAAATTGAAACAGTGATTAAAAAACTTCCAACAAACAAAAGTCCAGGACCAGATGGCTTCACAGGTGAATTCTATCGAACATTTAGAGAAGAGTTATTAACACCTATCCTTCTTAAACTCTTCCAAAAATTGCAGAGGAAGGAACACTTTCAAACTCATTCTATGAGGCCACCATCACCCTGATATGAAAACCAGACAAAGGTACCACACAAAAAAAGAAAATTACAGACCAATAAAACTGATCAACATAGATGCAAAAATCCTAAACAAAATACTAGCAAACCAAATCCAACAACACATTAAAAGGATCATACACCATGATCAAGTGGGATTTATCCCAGGGATGCAAGGATTCTTCAGTATCTGCAAATCAATCGGTGTGATAAACCACAGTAACAAACTGAAGAAAAGAAACCATATAATCATCTCAACAGATGCAGGAAAAGCTTTTGACAAAATTCAACACCCATCTATGATAAAAACTCTCCAGAAAGTGAGTATAGAGAGAACTTACCTCAAAATAATAAAGGCCACATATGACAAACCCACAGCTAACATCACTCTCAATGGTGAAAAGCTGAAAGTATTCCCTCTAAGATCAGGAACAAGACAAGGATGTCCAATGTAACCACTTATATGCAACACAGTTTTGGAAATTCTAGCCATGGCAAACAGAGAAGAAGAAGAAACAAAAGGAACCCAAATTGGAAAAGAAGTAAAACTGTCACTGTTTGCAGATGACATGACACTATACACAGAAAATCCTAAAGATGCTACCAGGAGACTACTAGAGCTCATCAATGAATTCAGTAAAGTTGTAGGATACAAAATTAATACACAGACATCTCTTCATTCCTATACACTAACAACGGAAGATCAGAAAGAGAAATCAAGGAAATAATCTATTTACCATCGCAGCAAAAAGAATAAAACACCTAGGAATAAACCTACCTAAGGAGGCAAAAGACTTGTACTTAGGAAACTATAAGATACGATGAAAGAAATAAAAGACACAAACAGATAGAGACATATACCACGTTATTGAACTGGAAGAATCAATACTGTCAAAAAGACTATACTACCCAAGGCAATCTACAGATTCAATGCAATCCCTATCAAGTTACCAATGGCGTTTTTCACAGAACTAGAACAAAAAAATTTTTTTAATTTGTATGGAAATACAAAAGACCCCAAATAGCCAAAGCAATCCTGAGAAAGAAAAATGGAGCTGGAGGAATCAGGCTCCCTGACTTCAGACTATACTACAAAGCTACAGTAATTGAAGCAGTATGGTACTGGCACAAAAACAGAAATATAGATCAATGGCACAGGATAGAAAGCCCAGAAATAAACCCACAAAGCTATGGTCAATGAATCTATGACAAAGGAGGCAAGAATATACAATGGAGAAAAGACAGTCTCTTCAATAAGTGGTGCTGGGAAAACTGGACAGCTACATGTAAAAGAATGAAATTAGAACACTAACATCATACACAAAAATAAACAAAATGGATTAATGGGGACTACGCTGGTGGTGCAGTGGTTAAGAATCTGCCTGCCAATGCGGATTTGAGCCCTGGTCTGGGAAGATCCCACATGCTGTGGAGCAACTAAGCCCGTGCGCCACAACTACTGAGCCTGCGCTCTAGACCCTGCGAGCCACAACTACTGAGCTTGTGTGCCTAGAGCCCGCGCTCCGCAACAAGAGAAGCCACTGCAATGAGAAGCCCGTGCCCCACAACAAAGAGTAGCCCCTGCTCGCCGCAACTAGAGAAAGCCTGCGCGCAGCAACGAAGACCCAATGCAGCCAAATAAATAAGTTTTAAAAAATGGATTAATGACCTAAATGTAAGGCCAGACACTATAAAACTCTTAGAGGAAAACATAGGCAGAACACTCTCTGACATAAATTGCAGCAATAACTTCTTTGATTCACCTCCTAGAGTAATGAAAATAAAAACAAAAATAAACAAATGAGACCAAATTAAACTTAAAAGCTTCTGCACAGCAAAGAAAACCATAAACAAAACAAAAAGACAACCCACAGAATGGCAGAAAATGTTTGCAAACGAAGCAATCAACAAGGGATTGATTAATCTCCAAAATATACAAACAGCTCATGCAGCTCTTATATCAAAAAACAAACAACCCAATCAAAAAAAGGGCAGAAGATCTAAGTAGACATTTCTCCAAAAAAGTCATAAAGATAGCCTAAAGCACATGAAAACATGCTTGACATCACTAATTATCAGAGAAATGCAAATCAAAACTACAGTGAGGTATCACCTCACACCAGTCAGAATGGCCATCATCAAAAAGTCTACAAACAATAAATGCTGCAGAGGGTGTGGAGAAAAGGGAACCCTCCTACACTGTTGGTAGGAATGTAAATTGGTACAGCCGCTATAGAGAACAGTATGGAGGTTCCTTAAAAAGCTAAAAACAGAAGTACCATATGATCTAGCAATCCTACTCCTGGGCACATATCTGGAGAAAACTATAATTTAAAAAGATACATGCACCTCAATGTTCACTGCAGCGCTATTACAATAGCCAGGACATGGAAGCAACCTAAATGTCCACTGACAGAGGAATGGATAAAGATGTGGTACATGTATACAATGGAATATTACTTAGCCAAAAAAAAAGAAGAAAATCATGCCATTTGCAGCAACGTGGATGCAACTAGAAATTATACTAAGTGAAGTCAGACAAAGACAAATATATCATTCATATGTGGAATCTAATTTTAAAAAATGATACAAATGAACTTATTTACAAAACGGAAACAGACTTACAGATATCAAAAACAAACTTATGGTTACCAAGGGGGAAAAGCTGGGGGGAGGGCTAAATCAGGAGTTTGGGATTGACACACACACCCTACTGTATATAAGATAGATAACAAACAAGGACGTACTATATAGCTCAGGGAACTCTACTCAATACTCTGTGATAACCTATATGAGAAAAGGATCTGAAAACGAATGAAAATATGTATATGCATAACTGAATCTCTTTGCTGTACACCTGAAATGAACACAACATTGGAAATCAACTGTACTCCAATAAAAGTTAATTAAAAAAAAAAGGAAAAAACTATTTTTTTCCATGTGATGAGAACTGTTAGGATTTACTTTCCTAACAACTTTCATGTATAACATACGGCAACGTTCGTTCTATTTATCATGTGGTACATCACATCCCTAGTGCTGATTTATCTTATAAGTGCAAGATCGTAACCTCTGACTGCCGTCATCCAAGTCCCCCCTCTCCCCACCCCCAATTGTTTTAGAAAACCTACATACAGTTTTTTTTTTTATTACCATTTTTGGTGGGTAGACCCTGTTTATTCCACAGCTAAGACTGGGCCTGGTGGGTTCCAAGCTTTGGAAGCCTTCCACTCACGTGTCGGTGCTTATTTTATGAAACGCACAATATTAAACCCTTATGTGTACCTTCTCACTTCCTCCTCAAAACAACCCTGTGAATAGATACTTTTTCCCTCTGTTGTATCACTGGAAAAGTGCAGCTCAGAGGGTGCTATGATCACACAACTGTGATTGGTGGAACTGGGATTCAACCTCACATCTCCCCAGCTGCACAGCCCACCCTTAACCGCTACACAACATCACCTCTTTTCCCAGAATATCCTAGTGTTTGAGGCCCTTAGGCCTGGTGCCTGGGGACTATGGACAGTTCCGGCAAAACTTTCTGAAATGGGGCTTCCCTGGTGGCACAGTGGTTAAGAATCCGCCTGCCAATGCAGGGGGCACAGGTTCGAGCCCTGGTCGGGGAAGATCACACATGCTGCAGAGCAACTAAGCCCGTGCATCACAACTACTGAGCCTGCGCTCTAGAGCCCGCGAGCCACAACTACTGAAGCCCGCATGGCTAAGGCCCACGCTCCGCAACGAGAAGCCACCGCAATGAGAAGCCTGCGCACTGCAATGCAGAGCAGCCCCCGCTCACCACAACTAGAGAAAGTCTGCGTGCAGCAACGAAGACCCAATGCACCCAAAAAAAAAAAAAAAAATTAACATAAAATAAACAAATTAAAAAAAACTTTCCGAAATGGTGGCTGGGCTGGGGAAGGGCTCTCTCCCCGCACCAGACTCTTGGCATTTCTCATCCCTTAAGCATCTTTTCTCTTCCTGTTCCAGAGGTAGCTAATTTCTGGGGCCAACTGGTCACCTTACTTTACTTCATGTTTTTTTTTAGCCTCAGGCTCGAGCTGTGATCTCTTCAAGAATCTGCAACTCAGGGGACTTCCCTGGTGGTCCAGTGGGTAAGACTCCACGCTACGAATGCAGGGGGCCTGGGTTCGATCCCTGGTCTGGGACCTAGATCCCGCGTGTACGCCGCAACTAAGAAGTCCGCATGCCACAACTAAAAGATCCCGCATGCCAGCAACTAAAAAAAAAAAGATCCCGCATACCGCAATGAAGATCCCGCGTGCAGCAACTAAGACCCGGTGCAGCCAAAGTAAATAAATAAATAAATATTCGAAATAAAAAAGAATATGCAACTCAGAATTCTCAAGCCTTTCTAGAAGCTGTTGTTGGCTAGAAAATACTCTTTACAATGACCAACCCATCCCGAAGGCCTGCTATGTGCTGGGGGAATGGGGCTCATCTCCACACATTAGCTCATCTGTTCCTCATGACGCCCTGGCAGGAGGCTGCATCCCATGTTACAGATGTACAAACTGACAGTCGGAAAGGTCAGGTAACCCTTGGGGACAGTTATCACCTTTCTGGAGGAAAATACAGCCATTTACATCATATGTGTGTTAGCACGGACACTCGTGTATTCCATGGTCTGGCCATTCCACTCTCAAATTAAGTACATACCCAACAGAAATGCATATTTGCACACATCAGAAGATGTGTAGAAGGAGTTCATGGCAGTACGATCTGAAGAGCCCTAAACTGGAAATTATCCAAATGCCCTGCAATGGCAGAGTAAAGTGTGTGGTATATGCAAGGAATGGAATAGGATACAGCAGTGAAAATGAACAAACAGTACGGACAATAACTTGGGTGAGTTCCAAAACATAACAACAAGCGGAAGAAGCCAGACATGGAAGAGTACCTACTTTATGACTCCATTTACATAAAGCTCAAAAACGGGCAACACTCATCTGCAGTGTTAAGGCAGGATAGGAAGGCTACATATGGTACGATTCCAACTACATGACATTCTGGAAGAGGCAAAACTACCGAGACGGCAACGAGGTCAGTGGTTACCAGGGGAGCGATGAGTTGGCGAAGCACAGAGAATTTTTAAGGCAGTGAACCTACTCTGTATGATACTATAATTACGGATACACGTCATTATACATTTGTCCAAACCCACAGGATGTAGGACGCCAAGAGGGAACCCTCATGTAAACCGTGGACTCTGGGTGATGATGTATCAATGGAGGTCCATCAATTGTAACAAATGTCCTCTCTGGTGGGGGATGCTGACAGTGGGCGAGGCTGTGTGTGTGGGGGGGGGCAGGGGGCCATGAGTAATCTCTGTACCTTCCCCTGAATTTTGCGGTTAACCTAAAATGGCTCATAATAACGTCTTAATTTTTTAAAAAGTTAGGATAGAAGTTGCCCTTGATGGGGCAGTCATTTGAATGGGGCTTGAGAGGGTTTCTGGGAACTGGAAGAGTTTAATTCTTGATCCAGCTGCAGGTTACACAGATGTGTTCTCAGAAAGTTTTGGGATCTGCATGCTCACTAGTGATACACTCTTCTGTATACGATATCGCAATAAAACATTTACTTAAGAAGCTCAGCAATTCTACTCGGCGGGGATTTATCCTGAAAGAATAAATCCAACGGGTACAACAAGATGAGTACATAACTGTTCACCGTTACATTCTCTACAACAGTGTAAAAACGACTCAACCTCAGGGCCCACCAAGAGCAGATCAGTTAAATACTTTACGGTAGGTTCAGCCAATTTTTTAAAAAAGATGCTGTGTTTAAAAGTGACAGTTGTGTACTGAATGTGAACATACATTCCAACATAATGTTGTCTAAAAACAACGCTATGAAAACAGCACGAACGCCCATTGGGAAAACATCTAAATATATACAAACGTATATAAGTAAGGAAAGAAAATCAACCTGTTTTCCCCAAATAATAATAGCAATTATCTCTCAAGGCTGGGATTAAAGACTATGTTTGTTTTGCTTTGATTCATCTATATTTTCCAAACCGTCTCTTATACAATATATATTTATTAGTCATGTAATGAATATTTTAAGCACCCAATATGGCCCCATGTGAGACAGCCGAGGGATCTCAAAAATATTGTTAGTGGTGAATCATTCATTGGCAAGTACTGCATCCTGGGCACGTGTGCGCTTATTTCATCATCTCCATGACCCAATGACCAAAAGACAGACGATACCCATTTTACAGATACACAGATCAGTAACCTGCTCAAGGTCACTGAACTTCAAAGAGGCAGACCCAGGATTTTAACTTAGTTTGTCTGGCAGAACATGTGTGGTTTAGTTTAGGTTTTCTTTCTAACTGACACCCCACACTGCCTCGCTTTAGGTGATCAGATGACACTGGCCAATTAGAGTTCTCAGCTCTAACTCACAAATCAAAAAAACTTACACTGATGCCATTTGCAGCAACATGGATGGACCTAGAGATCACCATACTAAGTGAAGTAAGTCGGAGAAAGACAAATTATCATATGATATTGCTTATATGTGGAATCTTAAAAAATGATACAAATGAACTTATTTACAAAGCAGAAATAGACTTACAGACATAGAAAACAAACTTATGTTTACCAAAGGGGAAAGGGGGGAGGGAGGGATAAATGAGGCGTTTGGGATTAACATGCACACACTACTATATATAAAATAGATGAACAACAAGGTGCTACTGTATAGCAGAGAACTATACTCAATATCTTATAATGACCTATAATGGAAAAGAATCTAAAAAAGAATATATATATGTATAACTGAGTCATTTTGCTATATACCTGAAACTAACACATCGTAAATCAATTATATTCCAGTAATTTTAAAAAAATACACTGATGTGTTGTGAAATAATGATCAGAAATTAACGCCAACCACACGCTCCTAAACCACCTCCATGAAAAATAAGTGAGAGGGGCCCGTCACAAAGCCACGCCTGGCGGGTTTCCATTTATACGAAACACTCAGAGAGGCAGAGCCATAGAGACAGAAAGTAGACCAGTGGTTGCCTGGGGCTGTGGAAAGAGAGAGGGAATCACTGCTAATAGCAAAGGAGTTTCTTTGACGGGGATGAAAATGTTCCAAAATTAGACTGTTACACAACCCTGTGATTACACGACAAACTGAGGACACTTTATTTTTTTTTATTTTTTGCGGTACACGGGCCTCTCACTGTTGTGGCCTCTCCCGTTGCGGAGCACAGGCTCCGGACGCGCAGGCTCAGCGGCCATGGCTCACGGGCCCAGCCACTCCGCGGCACGTGGGATCCTCCCGGACCGGGTCACGAACCCGTGTCCCCTGCATCGGCGGGCGGACTCTCAACCACTGCGCCACCAGGGAAGCCCTCAACTGTGGACACTTTAAATGGGTGAAATGCAGGGGATGTGAGTTATATCTCAATAAGGACATTAAGAAAGAAGTTAGTGCATAATCATGACAACAATAGGCATTAATTAAAAATAGGCATTCGTCGAGCTGTGTCCTGGGCACTGTGTTCGACTTTACTCTCGACAAGCCTTGGCCCACATAACTCTCAATCAATCCTATCAGGTAGGCACAGTTTTCTCCCCAACCTAGAGATGGGAACACTGAGACCTGCCCAAGGTCACACAGACCGGGAAGCACTGTGTAAACCAGGAACCATCTCAGACCAGATTTCTCGAAGAGTTTCCAGCTAATTGCATCCAAAGTGCATGCACACGTGACACACGCACCTCTCTGTCCTGCTTGATTGAAAGCAGAGGAATTAGGAGGACAAACTCCCCAATTCTGGTTCCCTCTTTTTGGCACTCAAATCCTCAGAGCCAAGAGCTCAGCCCTCAGCTAAGCTCCTCTGCCCTCAACTCTGGCCCCCCAGGCTGACCCTGGGCCCCCATAAGGTCTGTCCCGTGAGCGCCTGATACACAGGTGCCCATGTCACACCCTGGAAGGCCCTGTCTGTTGTCCCCTCAAAGGTTCCCGGGATGGAAGCTTTTCCAGTTTCCCTGCTCCTCGCTCTGAGCCCTCTCTCCAGGCCCCTGTGAGGTCACAGCTGCCATGGGAACGGGAGGCAGAGACACCTTGAGCCTGGCATCTCACCTCATTATTTTGGGTATCAGATTTCAACCTGAGGGAAATATACACCCTTCCATGGGGCTGGTGGGAGTTTAATCTGCCCAATTTTGCCGGGGGGGGGGGCAGGGTGGAGTGACTTGTCATTTTGTATCAAAAGTTTAAACAAAAAAGTATACGCCTGTACTGTCCAATACAGAGCCACATGTGGCTACTGAAATGTGAAGTGTAAAAAAAAATACTGGCTTTAAAAGACCTAGTACGAAAAAACGTAAACTGTCTTAATTTTTATATTAATTATATTTGAAATAATATTTTAGTTACAATGGGTTAAATATATTATTAAACTAACTTCACCTGTTTCTTTACTTTTTTTTTTTTAATGTGGCTACTAGAAAATCGGGAATTACATTCCATCTATTGCTCGTTGAAAATTTAGAATTATTCCACCTTGCATTATATTTGTGCTGGAGAGTGCTTGGTACACGCGCTCTGAAGCAGGAACTTGATCCCTAGGAATGAATCCTGAGTAACCGAGACATATGTACAAAGATAAACAGATAAGAGTAATCATCGTTGCCTGTTTCAAACAGTAAAAAATGGGGGCAATGCCGGGCCACGGGAAACGTGTTAAATAAATCCTGGCGCATCCTAGACGGCCTGAGAAAATATGTTTAAAATATCGTGGGACATCGGAAAATGTTCATGGAATATCATGACATGGAAAAACCAACAGGCAACAAAGATCTCATTTACATCCAAGTTCATATTGTTATACAAGTGTGTGCACAAGAAAAATTAGGAAAGGTTCACAACAAAATAGTAAATTGTTCCAGAAGGTAGAATGACAGGACATTTCCCTCCTCTAGCTCCTTATCTTTGCTTACCTGTCCTTTAACTTTTCTGCAATTAATAGGGATTACGTGTGTCATCTTATTTAAATTAAAAAAATTTTAACTTCAACAGCTATAATGAAAAGTAAAACAGAAAATACCTAGCGCTGGTGACACTGTGGAGAAACTGGACCCCTCAGACGTTGCTGGTGGGAATGGAAAATTGCGCAGCTGCTGTGGAAAAGAGTTTGGTGACTCCTCAATAAATTAAACATAGATTTACCACACAATCCAGAAATTCTGCTCCTAAGTATATAACCAAGATAAATGAAAACATACGCCCACAGAAAAACCCATAAATGAATGTTCACAGCACTACGATGCATAACAGCCAAAAGGTAGAAACAACCCAGATGTCCATCAACAGGTGACTGGATTAAGCAAGCAGCTCATGCAGCTCAATATCAAAAAAAAACCCAGTCAAAAAACGGGTGGAAGATCTAAACAGACATTTCTCCGAAGAAGACACACAGATGGGCAAAGAGCACATGAAAAGACGCTCAACATCACTAATTATCAGAGAAATGCAAATCAAAACTACAATGAGGTATCACCTCATACTGGTCAGAATGGCCGTCATCAAAAAGTTGACAAACAGAGCTGCAATGAACATCTTGGTACATGACTCTTTTTGAATTATGGTTTTCTCAGGGTAGATGCCCAGTAGTGGGATGGCTGGGTCGTATGGTAGTTCTATTTTTAGTTTTTGAAGCAACTTCCATACTGTTCTCCATAGTGGCTGTATCAATTTACATTCCCACCAACAGTGCAAGAGGGTTCCCTTTTCTCCACACCCTCTCCAGCATTTATTGTTTGTAGATTTTTTGATGATGACCATTCTGACCGTGTGAGATGATATCTCATTGTAGTTTTGATTTGCATTTCTCTAATGATTAATGATGTTGAGCATTCTTACATGGAAGTAACCTAAGTGTCCATCAACAGATGAATGGATAAAGAAGATGTGGCACATATATACAATGGAATATTACTCAGCCATAAAAAGGAACGAAAACTGAGTTATTTGTAGTGAGGTGGATAGACCTAGAGTCTGTCATACAGAGTGAAGTAAGTCAGAAAAAGAAAAACAAATACTGTATGCTAACACATATATATGGAATCTAAAAAAAGAAGGAAAAAAAAGTCAGAAGAACCTAGGGGCAAGATGGGAATAAAGATGCAGACCCACTAGAGAATGGACTTGAGGATATGGGGAGGGGGAAGGGTAAGCTGGGACAAAGTAAGAGAGTGGCGTGGACATATACACACTACCAAAGGTAAAACAGATAGCTAGTGGGAAGCAGCCGCATAGCCCAGGGAGATCAGCTCCGTGCTTTGTGACCACCTAGAGGGGTGGGATAGGGAGGGTGGGAGGGAGGAAGACGCAAGAGGGAAGAGATATGGGAACATATGTATATGTATAACTGATTCACTTTGCTATAAAGCAGAAACTAACACACCATTGTAAAGCAATTATACTCTAATAAAGATGTTCAAAAAAAAAAGTCTACAAACAAATGCTGGGGAGGGTGTGGAGAAAAGGGGACCCTCTTGCACTGTTGGTGGAAATGTAAATGCATACAGCCACTGTGGAGAACAGTATGGAGGTTCCTTAAAAAACTGAAAATAGTACTACCATACGACCCAGCAATCCCACTACTGGGCATATATCTGGAGAAAACTAATTTGAAAGATACACGCACCCCAATGTTCACTGAAGCACTCTTACAATAGCCAGGACATGGAAGCAACGTAAATGTCCACCGAAAGAGGTATGGATAAAGAAGATGGGGTACATATATACAATGGAATATTGCTCAGCCATAAAAAAGAATGAAATAATGCCATTTGCAGCAACATGGATGGACCTAGAGATTGTCATACTGAGTGAAGTAAGTCAGAAAGAGAAAGATAAATATCATATGATATCACTTATAAGTGGAATTTTAAAAAATGATACAAATGGACTTACTTACAAAACAGAAACAGACTCACAGACTTCAAAAACAAACTTATGGTTACCAAAGGGGAAAGATGGAGGGGAGGGATAAATCAGGAGTTAGGGATGAACATAAACAAACTACTACATCTAAAACCGATAATCAACAAGGACCTACTGTATAGCACAGGGAACTCTACTCAGTGTTCTGTAATAACCTATATGGGAAAAGAATCTGAAAAAGAATGGATATAAGTATATGTATAACTGAATCACTTTGCTGTACACCTGAAACTAACACAACATTGTAAATCAACTATACTCCAATAGAAATTTAAAATTAAATTTAAAAAATAAGTACTAGGGGTGTAATGTACATGGTAAATATAATTAACACTGCCGTATGTTATATATGAAAGTTACTGAGAGAAAATCCTAAGAGTTCTCATCACAAGGTTTTTTTCTATTTCTTTAATTTTGTATCTATATGAAATGATGGATGTTCACTAAACTTATTGCGATCATCACTTCGTGATGTATGTAAGTCAAATCATTATGCTGCACACCTTAAACTTATAGAGTGCTGTATGTCAATTATATCTCAGTAAAACTGGAAGAAGAAAAAAGGCCGGCAGCACAAATAGTTTTTTCCTCCCATATTCAGTTTGCTTGTTTACTAAAAACTACATATTTAAGGAAACAAAGAACAATATTTGATTAAAAATTGACTTAATAAAAAAGTGTTCTATCCATACAATGGAATATTATTTGGCCATAAAAAAGGATGGAGTAACTGACACCTGCTACGACGTGGATGAACCTGGAACACATTCTGCTGAGGCAAAGAAACCAGACACAAAAGGCCACATAGTGTGTGATTCCACTGATGTGAAATGCCCAGAACAGGCAAATCTACGGACACAGAAAGTGCGTGAGTGGGGTGCTAATGGATATGGGGTCTCTGCCTGGCCCTGGCCCCAACGGTCAGGCTGCCGCCCTGGTATGCTAAGCAAGGAGTCACTGGGGAAGGAGAGTCGTACGGACCAGGGGTCAGAGACAACACTCAGGAAGGAGGGCGGGAGGAGACTAGGCACCCAAAATCTCCCACGAGGTCCAGCCTCCCTCACATGACTTGCGAGGAAACCGAAGATCCCCATTTACCCATGTCCGCTACGGGGCGGTCAGGACTATTTGAGCCTGGTGGCGAGGGGCATATAGAATACCACTTGCTTCTTCCTCCCAGAATCTGGGCTGCCCTCAGGGGTGTGAGGGCCTGACGGACTCCTCCGTGGCACACCTGTATCTGCTCAACCCTCTGACAGGTGCCCCCACCACTCATTAAGAGATATTTACTGAGTGCCTCTGGTTTGCTGGGCACCTGCCAGATACCAAGGATGCAGACACAAGAGGCAGAGCCCTCACCTCGCTGGGATCCAGGGTCCTAAGTGCAGTGTCCGCTTGCCAAGGAGCACCAAGGTTGGAGTAGGGCTTCCGGTCCATGGGGATGGGGTGGGAGGTGATGCCCAGTGGGATCCCAGGGGCTGAGGGCTGGCGCAGGCAGAGTGGGAAGAACTCGGGGAGCTCCAAGCCCTTTAGCACGGGTGGGAGGCAGACTAGGAACAGGGGCACAGGAGTGGGGGGTGCACACGTCACACTAAGGCACTCAGACTTCACCCTGAGTTTCCGGAGGGTGCTAAGCTACAGAACCACATCCCATGTGCCCGGTAACCGAACGGAGGGCTGATGCAGACGATGGGGCTGGGTACCCACTGAGAGGCGGGCAGCTGGAGCAGTCGAGGTAGGGAAGGGCGCTCAAGACACAGCTGAGAGAAGCGAGGGTGGTTGAGAGCATGCTGGTTGCTGTCTCCAGGGGCACCCCAAAGCCACCCTGCCTCCCTCCGCTTCCCCCTGCAGTGCCAGCCTGGATGCAGGCTCTGGGACTCCAAGTGGCATCACTGGGAAGGGCTTGGTGGCTTCCAGGACCCCCAAAGCTCTCCTGCTGGCTGTGTCCCGAGAGACTGGCCAGTACTCAACCCAGGCATTGGCTGAGGTCCTGCAACACAGAGATGCGCCCAGCCAGACGGAAAGGTGAGCTAACCCCATCGCTTCCAAGAGCTGCAGGTTCAACCCCCAGCTTCTCGTCTTACTAAACCTTCTCCCCAAGACTGTTAACTTCCTCCTCCGTAATTCAGAGATAATAATAGCACTGCCTACACGTGGCTGTTCATACCACGAAAAACAATCAAATCACATAAACAACATGCATAATCGTCAAAACGTGGGAACCCAAATGTCCATCTACTTGTGAACAGATGAACAAAATGCGGCATCTCCATCCAATGGAACATTATTCCACCACGAGACAGAATGAAGCAGTGACGCTTGATACAACCTGGATGAACCTTGAAAACATGACATTAAGAAGCCAGACATGCAAGGCCACTACTGTATGCTTCCTTTTATATGAATCTCCCAAAGTAAGCAAGTCCATAGAGACAGAAAGTAGGTTAGTGGTTGCCAGGGGCTACGAGTTGGGAGATTAGAGTGACTGCTGAAGCTTCTTTGTGGGGTGATGAAGATGGTCGGGAAATACAGTGGCGACGGCGGCACAGCATCGTGAATGTGCTTAATGACACTGAACTGTATGCTTCCCTGTCGGTCCAGTGGTTAGGACTCCATGCTTCCACGGTTGGAGGCCCAGGTTCAATCCCTGGTTGGGAAACTAAGATCCTGCAAGCCGCACGGTGCGGCCAAAATAAATAAATAAATAATAAAAATAAAATGGTTACGATGGTAAATTTCATGTTATGTGAATTTTGCCTCCATTGAAAAAAAAAATGATATACACACTGAGCACTGAACCTGGCCGGAAGAGCGTAAGATCCTGGAGCCGCCATGCTTGCTAGTATTATGTCCCCAAAGCAATAATCTCATGGTACCTATGTGGCTCTTCAGCTGCCTCCAGGATCCCAGGGGAGAGAGAACTTGTGCCCCTCCTGGAATTACAGCCCAAGCAATGACTAAGCCGGGGCCTGGGCAGGGAGAGCGAGGGACCGGCCTCCACAGCCTGGAAGGGACCCTCCCCCACATGCCTGGCACCCACACGATGCTTCACGGTGCCGGATGCCCTGTTCCTCTCCTCCACCTGCCTGCCCCTTGCAAGCCATGTGCCGGGTGTGTACACATGCCAGACCACACCTCACTGCTGGGAATTTAAAGTAATCCAAAGATGCACCTGGGTGCCCTCGGTCTTGAGAATGAAGTTATCAAACTCAATTCTATTCCAAAGCAGAAGCAACGACAAGAAGATTAATTGCTGGCCTTCCTCCGGCAGCTTTCAACCCTTTGCTCGAAAACGTCAACCCGCTTTGTAAGTGCAAAAGCTGAGGGGTTCCCAGGAAGAGCTGCCCCAGGCCCATGCCAGCCTGAGGACGGCATTTATTTTAGGTACCGAGGGTCTTGTTAGGATATTTCCTTTTGTTTTGTTTGCTGCACAGAATGAATCCTCCAAATCTGAGGACTGGAGGGGACCCTGGGACAGACTGGAGGGACATGATTTTAGAAAACATTCTCCCCTCATGAGCAACGAGACAACTCAGGAAGCTGTCAGAGTGGGTGAGCATGACTCAAAATCGCACAGATCATGCTCTGCTCATCCGCGCTCACCTTCCTACGGCTAGCCTCTGTTCTTTCCCATTTGCCTTAGAGCAGTAATAATAACCACCAAGTGTCAGCACTTACTCAGAGGCAGGAACTAAGCCAAACACTTGACACACATGATCTTACTTAGTCCTCATCACAGTGCCTGCCTCTCCTGGGGGTTATCACACCCATTTTACAGATATGGAAACTGACTCTCAGAGAGGGTAAGTCACTCGCTGAAGGTCACACGGATATGAGCGGCAGAACTGGGATTTGAACCCAGGTCTGTGACTCCGGAATCTGTTCTCATGACCATCTGCTGTGCTGTCTGCCAAAACTAAGAAGCGACTGGGACAATGAATACATACCATTTACATCACTAAACAAAGAGAGATGTCTCCATTTTAATAAAAAGAGTAAGATGAGGAAGGGAGAAAAGCAACAGTTAATCAGCGGAGATTTGGGCACTTTTCAGAGTCTCTAGGAAACTGGTTTTCACATTCTTCCAGAACTATCTTCAGCTCCAGATTTACCAAAAGCATGAGGGCTTATTATGGCAGGACATTTAGGTAAAGAACTCCAGTATCAGGACTTCCCTGGTGGTCCAGTGGTTAAGACTCCACGCTTCCAAAGCAGGGGGCGTGGGGTAGACCCCTGACTGGGGAACTAAGATCCCACATGCCACACAGCATGGCCAAAAAATATTAAAAAAACAAAAAAAACCTCCAGTTCCTTCTACAAGGAGCTAACACAGACTTTGCATTCCACTATGAACCTGTGAAGCACTGGACAAAATTAGAAAAAGAATTTAAGACATCACTAAGCTTGAAAGAAAGGGAAATCCCCAGGTGCCAGAAGCAAGGAGGGGACTCAGACCCAGCAAGTGAGGTGGCCCAGGGGTACCAGAATATTTCCAGGCTCTCACAGCAAAGGTGTGGCTTCTAGCCCACTGAGTGACAGCAGTGGCCTTGGGTCCATACGAGTTAGAAGTGAGACTCCTATCAAAAGCTAGAGCACAAAGGACTGCCTCTCCATATAAGGTGGGACAGAAAAATGTTCCCTGCTGGCCCAGAGAATCAACAAGGAAGCTGACTCTGCAGAAGAGGTGGCAGGGTGCAGAGGAGAGGAGGGGGACTCTATGATGAATCAAAACTCCAGGCCTGTGTCATTCACAAGAGAAAAATCCAAACCTCTGTGGCACAGGAAAGCCAGATTGAGGAATTAACGTAAAAAGTGTTTCCAGACCAGCGAAAGCCCTAAGGTACCCAGAACAACAAATGCAAAGCACTGTGTGAGGTACTTCTATAGCCCAGGGCACAGGGTACTCTCATGGGAGAGGTACTTCAGCTAAGCCCACCTCTACTTGGTGTGGCCTCAGCATGAATCTGGAGATGACTGAAAACCAGGGGGGAGCCAGCCCAAAGATGAGCTCAGAATGAAAACCCAAACTACACAGCAAATGACCACCATATGGGATAATCAGCAGACACAGTTAATAAATGGAATGGACCCCCAAGAAGATGAGACAGCAGAAACTATGCAGTAAGCTTTAAATTATTACGAATAATATAAGAACAGTGCCCTGTGATAAAAGCAGTGAATCTGAAAACCTTACAGAACTTACAAAATGTTTTTTTTTAAGTCTATGGAATTTAAAAAACTAAGTTGGGTTAAGGCAGCAAAGCTGTAATAGCTAAAGGAGAATTAGTGAATTGGAAGACAGACCTAAGGAAACAAATCAAAATACAGCACAGAGCAACAAAAAGATAGGAAATATGCAAGAAAAGTAAAGAGGCATTCAGGACAGGATGACACGGTTCATCCCCTTCCAAAGTAATTACTGAGGAAAAAGATTAGGAGAAAGGGGAGAGGTAATATCTTCATTATGGAAGATATCAGTCAATTTATAATAATACAGCATAAACCATTCCCAGGCAGGATAAATTAAATCCACACCTACACAAAGCACCTAAAAAAAACACCACCAACAAATATTTTTAAACAGAGGGGAAAAAGCAGATATCTACAAAGAAATATCAATCAGACAAAAGAGATGACTTTTCAACAGCAAGAAGAGACCAAAAACTCAGTGCTGAGAGAAAACATGCAGCAACCTCGAATTTTATACCCAGCCAAATGATCATTCCTGCAGCCTGGCAAAATAAAGACATTTTCAGACAAAGCTGACAACTCACAGAGACTTGTTGCAAACTCCATGGAAAGGTGTATTACATAAGAAGAAACTGAATTTGGGGACTTCCCTGGTGGTCCAGTGGGTAGGACTCTGTGCTCCCAAGGCAGGGGGCCCGGGTTCGATCCCTGGTTGGGGAACTAGATCCCGTATGCATGCTGTGACTAAGAGTTTGCATGCAACGACTAAGAAGCTTGCACGCCCCAACTAAAAAAGGATCCTGCATGCCGCAACAAAGATCCTGCATGCCACAACTAAGACCTCATACAGCCAAAATAAATAACTATTAAAAAAAACCTGAATCTATAAGGAAGAATGGTTGCAAAAATTAAGAGTCTGCATAAAACAAAAACCAATATGTAGGTTTTTAAATTAAAGAAAAAATACTACAGAGTGATACAAATTAAAGCATGCTAAGGTCCCTGATCCTTAGCACAACATCAAGAAAATGACAAACTTGACGCATGTCAAAGATGGCAGGTGTGTCACAAGTGATATGAATTACTGAAGGAAGTTACAGAATACCCTTAAAAAGGAGATATATGGCCAGCCTCTGAAAGGTTTACAATCGAAACGATCTGTACCTGCCAACAACTACTGAACACTTATGACGTGTGAAGAGCTTTACTCAAATTCTCATTCAATCCTCACAGCAGCCCTGGGACACATTCCCATCATACAGATGAGGAAACTAAGACTCAGGGAGGCGAAGTTTCTTGCTTAGACAGTAAACAGCAGCGTCGTGATTCAAACCCACATCTACCTGCTGCTAAAGGTCAAGGTGGTGGAAGGCTAGTCTGTGTCCACGTGGGACTCTGGCTGAGGCCTTGGAGATGCAGGAGAGGACAAGATAAGGGAACTCCTGAGAACTACCAGGTGGGTAAGGCCTGTGAAGTGCTGGGTGCTCACCTGGGGTTCTCTGATCACTGAGACCCTGGCATGGGTGCTCAGGAGCTGGGAAGGGCCCCCCCCGGGCCCCCCCCACCCCCCGCTTTCTCTTTCCATCGTTGTATAACTCAGCCACACCAACCGTGCTGCTGTCTCCTGCCTGGCCACCCGCCCTCCCTCCCAGAGGTACCTGGGCCCTGAGACCTAACTGCTCCCTTTCACCTCCCAGGAAGCTGTGCTGAGAACAGAAGGCCCACTTCTGACAGCCTGCCCGTCCACAAAGGTCACACTGTTGGGACAACAAAGGGCCTTTTTGTCCTCACGCTTAAGGTGATTTCCACCACTGGCAGAAATCACCCACTTGACCTTCTGGTTTTATGAATTAATAATAAAGATGGAGCCGGCGACAGGATGGCTGGCAGGACCAGGGTGCCAGGCTCCTCCTCGTCACCTTGCCCAGCCTCTCCAGGCTGGGAAAAGGAGGCCCTGCCTTATCTTCCCAAAGCAGTGGGCACTCCTGAGCCAAAAACGCCTTGTTCCCCGGGCTTGAGATAGCAGATACTAAAGTGCTTTGCAAAAGTAGAAGCATCTTATCGCGGCGTTTTTTCTGTAGGATTGGGCCGTATGGCATATCTGAGCAGTGATTAAATGCCATGCTACATTCTGGGGACCATTAACTCACAGAAAAATTACCCTGCCAGCGTGGGGATGGGGGAGGCGAGAAAGAAAGATGCATGAGGGATCTAATTACTACTAATCCGTGGAGCTGAGAAGTCTTGGAGTGGATTGCGGTTGCTTTCACGCAGAGAAAACACAACTTCTGAAACAGACGTGAGCCACACAGTCAGACCCAGGAAATGGAGGGGGTCTCTTCTTCTTAGCCCTCCCCACACCCCTCACACTGCTCATCACCAAGCTTGCCCTCCCTGGGGGTTTGGGGGGCATAGCCCACACTTCTAGAACTTTCCACATCACCCAGAGCTAATCCTATCTGCCTTGAGGTCCGATTCTCCCCTTGCCAGCTGGGCAAACAAGTGTGTGGAACACTGTTAACAAGGTCATGGGGCAGCAGTGTTGACTCTCACAGATAATACGACTTGGGGTCACTCACACTCTCCACCTATGTTGTCACATGGGAGAGGCAGTTTCTCCTTGCACCCAAAAGTTTTTTTTTTTTTTTTTACAGTGTATTCCTAAATTTATTTTTATTGAGTATGGTTGCTTTACAATGCTGTGTTAGCCTCCACTGCACAACAAGATGAATCCGCCATACGTACACATACAGATGCCCCCTCCCTTTTGGACTTCCCTCCCATTTAGGCTACCACAGGGCATTAGGTGAGTTCCCCGTCCTATACAGCACGTTCCCATCAGCTGTCTATTTTATACATAGTATCAATAATATATATGTGTCAATCCCAGTCTCCGAGTTCCTCCCACCCCACCCCTTTCCCCCTTGGCATCCATACATTTGTTCTCTACCCGTGTCTACTTCTGCTTTGCAAGTGAGATCATCTATACCATTAAAGAGGCCTTGTTTTGAATTTGGGTTCCACACACCACATCTAAGTGACCTTTATTTTAATTATATTTTCTTTGTTTTTATTGAAGTATAATTGATTTATAATATCAAAATCGTGTTAGCTGCAGGTGTACGGCAGTGATTCAGTTACACGTATGCATCTAAGTGACCCTGAGCAGTCACCTGCATGTCTGAGCCTCAGTTTCCTCATCTGTAAACGAGTAACAGAAGTCCCACTGGGCTCTTAGGAGGATGAGATGATGGATGGAAAAGGCCCAAGAAAGAGCAGCTGTTACCTCATCCACAGCTCTAGACCGTCTCGTTGACTGCCACGTCTTCAAAGGGGTGGAGACGGCGGCTCAGAGAGGGCTGGGCCTGGAGCAGGCGTCCTAGCACTGCCGCGTGGGGCAAGCCCGATGATCGCCGGCCTCCGAGCCCTATTCTGCAGCTACTGCTAACACGGGACGACCGGATCCAGGTGCACAGAGTGCAAAACGGGCCAGGGCAGGGGGTGCTTCTGGGTGCCCAGGAATTAGTTCACTTGCTACCCAGCCCTTTCCCGCACGTTTCCACACTGGGAGCACCCAGGGAGTGGGCAGAGGTCTGGACAACCCACCCGACCAAGGCAGAAAAGGTTCCAGAGGGCTGGGGTCACTTGGCCCTCCCTGCTGTGGTCATGGGCCCCTGACAGCTCAGCCTTTGGGGACCAGTCCTCCCAGATATGTTTGCTCCTCCCTCAGCAGGGAGCCACCATTACTCATTCTTCTCAAGAGCTTTAAGTGCTCTTATTATTACTTTCTATTTGGGATCTGATTTACATACTGTGGAATGCATCGTCACTGTTTTAAGAATCTCAGGAAAGTTGAGGGTCTACAGCTCCCAGGGCCCCACGGACACAATTCTGCACCCCACTTTATGGGTTTCAGAGACTCCCCAAGGACCCCAAGTTAAAACCACAGTCCACCCCAGAGGAAACGGAAAGGGAGCCAATAGGTCTTGTTGGCCATTCAGCTTCACAAGCCTTGGTGACAACAGGAATGAACACAGTGGAACCGGCCGGTCCGCCCTTACCCCTCAAGGCCCCGAGCTTCAGGAAGGCAGGGGAGGTGACATGCCACCAGGGCATGTGGCATGTGGTGAAGGGGCTGAGGCTGTGGTCTGGGGCTGCTTGAAGACTTTATAACCCAGGAGTACTGCCCAGCCAGGAGATTCCAGTAGAAAATGCAGCCCAGGCCACACAGGCCTCCTGCATCTCTGGTTCCCTCCCCAAAGGATGAGGTCCGGGGGTCAGACCAGGACTTGAATCCCGCCTCTGCTTCTCAGAGGCCCGTGGCAGTCACGTCCTCTCTTCAACCTTGACTTCCCCATCTCTGGAATGGGAAGGCCACAGTGTTCCTGGGAGGATTCCATGAGCCACCGCGGGGAAACTTCATAGCTCAGCACAGTGTTTGGCAGGTGACAGGCGCCCGATAAACATTAGCTGTGGAGCTGCCCTGGAGCCCGAAGGAAAAAATAGACCCCTCCACTTTTCCCAGATTCCTCCTCGCATTCTTTCCTTTCCAATTCCAGAAGCAGACACGGGGTTGGGGGGACAGGAAGCGGGGGCCACCTCCAGGCCAGCTCAAGGTGGGGACAGGGAACACGCTACAGTGAGTGACTCCTTTCTTCCTGTCCAGCGTCCATGTCACACCTTGGGACACACACTGGGCTTGACACCACGCCTGCCACGGAGAAAGGCCAGCTCACCACTCGGACACACGACTAGAATGCCTTCGCTCGGGTTTCTAATATGAATTTTAACAGTCTAGGTGGTCAGCTTTCCTGGCGCAGGAAAGATGTTTGGGAGTACTTGTCTATGTTTTAAATCAGTCGATGAGACTCTGACAGGCAAGGCGAGGTGGGCGTGCAGACCCAAGGATGCCCTGCGTGAGCGAGCTTGCGCTCAGGCCTATTTTTGGCAGGGCTGACGTGGCCAAGGCCAGCTGCTGGTGAGGCACTAGATTTTATACCGGACACTGGCTCCTGGGCAATACTCCCTGGGTTATAAAGTCCCCAGGGCCTTCACCCCTTCAACGTGAACCTCTTGTGTTCTCACTGAGTACAAAGGTACTGAGTACTCCCCACTCTCAGGCAGCTCCAAGTTTCAAGGGGGTGGCAGGCGACGAAGCTGACAATTATAACAGGGTGTGATGTGAGCTATTACGGGAGGGAATGCAGGGGCTGCAGGAGTGCTGACGACGGGCATTTAACACACAAAGGTAGGAAGGAGGGTAGCCAGGGATGGCTTTCTGGAAGGAAACAATAGCTAAGCTGAGCTCTGAACGAGGAAGAGCATGAGTTTCATAAAGAGATGAGGCAGGGCTTCCCTGGTGGCGCAGTGGTTGAGAGTCCGCCTGCCGATGCAGGGGACACGGGTTCGTGCCCCGGTCCGGGAAGATCCCACATGCCGCGGAGCGGCTGGGCCCGTGAGCCATGGCCACTGAGCCTGCGCGTCCGGAGCCTGTGCTCCGCAACGGGAGAGGCCACAGCAGTGAGAGGCCTGCGTACCGCAAAAAAAAAAAAAAAAAGAGAGAGAGAGACGGGGCAAAGAGGAAACGTGCGCGATCTTCACCTGGGTGGTGGTTACAGAAGTACGGCCATATGCAAACGCCGCATTATGTGAGATGGGAAGAGTGCTCCAGGCACAGGGAACCTATTGTACAAAGGCCTGGTGGTGAGAAAAATATACGGGCAGGCTGTTCCTACCCCTTCTGGGTTCCTAGAAATCTGAGGGGCAACGAAACACAGTGAAAGCACAGCAGTAGCAGGACAGTGAGCCTGGGCATCCTGAGATCCCTACTCCTCCGCTTATGAGCTGCGGGACGGGAGGCAAGTTGCTTTTACTCCTCTGAGCCTCTGTAAAATGGCCACAGTACCACCTTCCCTGGAGGACTACCATGAGGCTTCCAAGAGAGTGCATGCAAAGGGATCACCCTGGTCCTCAGAGAGGCGGGGGAAGCCTAGCAACCCTGTGGGCACAGCCTGTTCTCTGGCTGCCCGGGACCTAGGGCTCTTCCCCCTTCTCAGGGATGCTTCCCAAGGGTTCTTATAGGAACACTCCACCCAGCCCGCAGGATGCTGGGAGCTGACGTTCCCATACCAAGTCAAGCACTGCCACACATACACACACCCTCTTGTTGAATCTATACCGCCACCCCACGATCCAGGTGGGAGCACTAACGCTCAGAGAGGTAAAACGACTTGCTTAAGGTCATGCAGCTGTGAAGAAGCGGCACCGACTTAACTCTTACTTGTGGCTCAGAGCAACCAGGACCTCTCAAGGTATTTAAAGCATGGCTGATAATACTAAACACTTGTGCTTGTTCTAAATACTTCAGGTGAATTCACTCACTTAATCCTTCCCAACAACTCAGAGGAAGGTACCACTTTTATCCCGATTTTATAGTGCATGAAACTGAGGCACTCAGGGCATAAATGACTTGCCCAAGGCTGCATACCTATCAAGACCCCTTAAATCAGGTTCCCATCCCAACCTGAGCCCCATGTCCACGTCCTCATCTCATACAAACCTCATTCATTGTCCTCAACTTGTTCCTGCCAAAGGACCTTTGCATTCGCTGTGCCCTCTGCTCCAAATGCACTTCTGACTGGTCTTCACGCAGCTGGCTCCTTCTTACTTGGGTCTATTCCATTATCACCTCCCCCGAGAAGCCCTCCTGGTCCCCTCGAAAGAAATGTTTCCTTGCCCCTCCCCCAACTCTCATGCCGTCGGATTGTATCTTCTTCACGGAACTTGACACCAGTGGGTTGATCTGTTTATGCTGTGCATCTCCCCTCAGGAAATCAACCTCTCTGGGTCTGAATGGATAAAAGTGCTCAGACTGTGCCAACCCCTTTCACAGAACTAGGGGGAAGTTTCCACCTACTTGAAGTTCAGATAACGGAAGGCATTATCCTCCCCTCTAGTCTGACCTCAGAACTCCTTCCCTGACCTCCTCTGTCTCCCCTCCCTCTTTGGGGTGTGAAATCTGAGTTCTGAGCAGCAAAAAGGGAAGTCACATCAGCCACCTCTAGGAAAGCAACAACCCACGGAACCCTCAGCTTCTATCATCCGGGTCAGAGGCTGGGCCCAGGAAACTGACAAGATTCCCAGCATGCTCTGCAGCCCCATCACCTGTCAAACCCACAACCAGATGGAATTCCCCCAGACTGCCTGCCACGAGGGGCTGCCTGAGAGACTGCGGCCAGCCCACCCTTCCTGCAGAGATACCAGCCTCAGAGAACCCCCATTTCTAACCAGCCAGATTTAAGACAGCCAGAGGGCACTCAAGAAATAATAAAAACAGGGGAAATCCAAGAAACTCAGGTGACAGGAATCCTACCTCCTCTCTCACGTGCGCCTTGTTGAACTAGACTTTATAAAACTTTTTGAGTAAGTGAAAGTCACACATGGTTCAAAATGAAAACATAAAAAAGTTAACAGTGAAAAGCTCACCCCCCCTTCATCTTTTCTACCAAATCCCCCAATAAGTATTATTCTTAATTCCTTGATGCAAATAAAAGTTACAAAAATATACTCTTACTCCCCCTCTTAAAAAAAAGGGGGTTCCATACGATATATATGCACCACAACTTTTTTTTCTCCAGTTGAAGATAGCTCTATATTTGTACACAGGAAGGTGTCCGCATACATGTCTGTGTATGTATGCATGTGTAGACGCAGACACCAATTATTAAGGGCTTTCTGTAATTTTCACCCAATTCTCCTGGAAAGAGGTGTTTAGATTGGGATCAGGTGTTTAGATTGGGAGTCAGGAGGGGTCATTTTTCAGCTCACGCACAAATGGCGGGGCCGCTCCCTCCAGCTGATCCACCATGGCCGCTGACTGTCTGCACTAAACTCGAAGCAGGCACCAGGAGCCAGCTCCTGACTGGAAATTACCGCTGCAGCTACAGTTTTCTTGAGCATTTATCTACAAAATACTAGCAGAAATCCCATTCTAGAAGGAAGGAAACAGAGACAGAGAGAGGTAAAGTGACTAGCCCAAGGACACACAGCCAGGAAGTAGCGCTGGCGGGGTTGACACCCGGTCTGCCCATTGCCGAAGCCAGTCTGCCCACTCACCTGGCCTCTCTCGGTCTTCAGTCCACACCCCCCTTCACAGCCCGTAATAGAACCGGGTGCCAGGGTCAAGTTCCCAGCCCGGCTGGACTTGGGCGGTCAGGCGCTTCCGCCATCACTTCCCTGCGGTCAGCTCGGCCCGCAGCCCGGCCTCCCGGTGCGGTGCGCCCTGCCCCAGGCGGATACGGGGCGCACAGCCTCTGCGGGCCCGGGAGTCCGGGCGAGCTCCACGAAGGTCGCCGGGCTCCAGCAAAGTGCTCTTCGGGCGCTGCCTCGCTTAATCCTCCCAGTTACCCATGGTGGGGTAGCGGGGGACCCGCCTGAAACCATTTTACAGACGGGAGGCTCAGAGACCCGCTCACCCGCGCTAAGGTCGCGGGGCCGGGCTCCCACCCAGCTCCCGCCGACTGAAAAACTTTCCTCCCCCTGCGTAATCCTGAATCCAAACGACTTTCAGGTGCGGGTCGCGTACAACAGCTGAGCGTCCATGGGCGCCAGCTTTCCCGGCCCGGGAGCCCGGACACCGCTCCCTCCCGGGTCCGCAGTCCCAGGTTCAGGGGTTCCCAGCCAACTCCGAGAGCACCGAGGCAGAGCTGCCGCGACACTTACTCAGCATCACCGCAGCCTGCAAAGTGGCCGGCGGGGACCCATTTGAAGGAGGGGGAGACTGAGGCGCAGAGAGAGCCAGCTACTAGTCCAAGGTCACACAGCGCGGTGGCCCGAAGCCCAGCGGGTGGCCGTGGGCTGGGAGCCCCCGTGCCAGCCGGCCGGCGGTCGCGGTCCCCGTCACCGTCCCCCGCGGGATACTCACAGCCTGTCTTGCCCTCGAGCTCCCGCACCTCCTCGGACGCGGAGTGGGTAGCGCCCATGGTGCCCGCGGCGGGGGCCCGGGGGGCGCTCGTCCCTCCCAGGCCCTGGGCTGGCGTCGGCTGCGCAGCGGCGGGTCCGGCCTCGGGTCCGACACAGGTCGGGACGCCAGGAACTGGTCTGAGCCGCGGGTTCCGCGTGGGGTGCGAGCGCGGCCTCTTATAGCGGCGGCGGGCGGAGCGTCACGGTCCTAGTGCGCTCCGGCTTCGCGCATTGCCGGGAGTGGGGAGCGCCCCGCCCCGGGCCGGAAACGGCGGGGAGAGGGGTGAGGAGAGGAGGGGGACCCAGGTTCCCCATTCCCCACAACCGCGGCCGTGCTCGTCGCGCCTCACCCCTTCCGCACCCCTGCCGGCTGTGGGAAGAAGGTGTGAGCGGAGTTGGGGGTATAGGTAGGAGGCATCAGACCCCACGGAGGTTCCATGCCCTCCGCCACCCTCCCAGATGTCAGGAGGGAAACTCCCTGGGAACAATGGAGAAGGACAGCATTAATTATCTCTATGGTGAACAGCAATAAAGATAATATAATAATCATAATTGAACCTGAATGCGCAAGTGGGGGGCTTTCGTTGGTTTATTCCAGGAAAGCCCACCCTGATGAAGTGGGCACACCCACGTACACGACTGGCCTGTCCTAGCTACTTAGCCTAGTTGCTTAGGGTGGGGACGTTCTAAGTCTTCAGGTTCAGGGATTCTGACTCAGGCAGGGCCCAGGAGGCTGCATTTCAAACTACCAGAGAATGCCATCCTTCTGGGAGAAGTTTTGCCTGAAGCTGACTGAAGGAGTTGGGTTCCGTAACCAGGTTGGGTGACCCCGGCCAGTCCTGCCACCTATCTAACCATGATTCCTTCTCCTTAAGATGGGGATAATAATAGTTAATGAGACATAGATCAGAAAGGCCTGGCCTGGGACACAGCGCGAGACAGCCGCTGTGGAAGCATGTCCACTTTACAACAGAGGAACTGGTTCTCAGAAGGGTCACATAGCCAGGGCATCAATTCAAAGTCAACACTTTCCCTGTCTCAAGCCCAGGCCATTGTGCTCCACGTGCCTGGTGACGTGGCCATCAAGGATTGGCATGTATTCAGGGTCTGTCCTGGGTGCCATGCTCCGCTGACAGCGCTGGGGGGCGGCGGTCATGGAGACTTGATCCGGCTCACCTACATCCGCATCACAGAGCGCTGGGGAGGGAGTGCTGAGAACCAGGTGCCCATACCTGCAGGCCACAGGTCCAAGCTGAGGGTTATAGCCCTTTCCAGGGACAAGGATGCCGTTCAGAGTCACCAGGGGCCTCCTGAAACCTGCCAGAGCAGCAGAGTCAGCCCCCTCCTGGTTGAAAATCCAGCTCCCCTTTACCCTCTGTCAGGACACTCACAGAGCTGGGGCGGCACCTGGAATGTGCCTTTGCAAAGCTCGCGGGCGGTTCTGAGACCTAGCCAAGCCGGGGAAATGTTGGCTGTGGGGGCATCAGCTGGTCCAAGCAAACTGGAAAGCCGCCTGGGAGACTGCATGTCAGGTCAGAAGGACTCTAGAAACCCAAACTGGCCTCTGGATCAAGAAATGGGGCCCTGGGCCCGTTGGGAATTACCCACAACTGCTGGACACAATTTTGTTCCGACTTAAAATATCTGTTCCTGGAATTTTATTATATTAAATTATCCAAGGATTAAATGCTGGGGCTTTTTGCTGGGGAGATAGAAAATGACGTTCTCACGGCTACATCTCCTCCCCTTTGGCATGGCTGCTCTCAGAGCTGGTACAGTACAGGTGGGCGGGGGTAAAAGCCCTGGGACAGTGCCCTGGGGCAGGCAGGGGGCACGTGGCCTGGCTCTGCCCCTCGGGTGATCGCGGAGAGACTCCCAGTGTATGGGGTGAAGGGAGGTGGTCTTTGCTCCATCGTCTGTCTACCCAGTCAACTTCATCTCAAGCTCCGCTGGCCACGGTCAGTTTCTAGACTAGCATTTGTGCTGGTCCCTTCTGCCAGGAACTCCGCTGCTCTCCATTTTCCCGTGATCGGGGCTCCTCAGATCTCAGCATAAACATCACCTCCTTGGAGAGTCCTTCTCAGGGCCCCCATCCGCTCTCCTGGGTCTGCTGCCATACAGGCCGCCTTCTCCAGCCAGCGGGAGCTGGAAGGCTGGGTGTGATGAGCACAGGGAATTTGTTCCTGGCGGCAGGGCTTGGAGAAAGAAGCGGGAGCTCCTTGTGGCAGCAGGAATATGCGGGCTTGCTTGTTCATTCATTGATTCATCGCCCATTTATCGAAGGTCTGCTGTGTACAGGGGCCTGCCTGGGGCCTGGAGCCACACTTCTGCTCTTACGGGAGTCCTGGAGGAGTGGGAGACAGACACACAGGAGGTGACAACGCAGCGGGGTAAACAAGGCCCCGCAGAGATCTGGAATGTTCAAGCTGGAATGGCCGCTGGAGAGACTGTTAACCCCTAAGCTGAGCTTTGGGGAGTCCATGACTGTCCCAAACTGTGGTCCCAAAGGGACATGCCAGAGGCAACTACTGGCTGGACAGAAGTACCTGTGAGGTTTGGGGGCCCTGCGGTCACCCACCCTCTGCCTGGGCTTTGCCTCCTTCTCTGGCAATGATGCACACACACGGCAGGGCTCTCTGCACACAAAGCCTGCTGCCCCTGTTCCAGGACATCAGGCCTTTAATTCAATCCTGCTAATGGCGTCAGAGCACCAAGGAGGTCTGGAGCGCTGCGTGGGGTCTGGCTGGGCTGATTGGATCTGTTGTCTGGAGCCCTGGAAGAGGGGGCACCCTGTGTGGTGATCTTTATTCTCCCCCTCACTCAGTGTGACCTTCGGAGAGCTAGGGAACACTTTGGTCACCAGGCAACTGCCTCTCTTCTCCCAGAGGAGCTGATTACAAACAGTGGCTGCAGTGAGAATGGCTGGTACCTGTGAGGCCACCAAGGGCAGCTGAGCCCAGAGATGGTGAGGATGGTCTTCATTCGTCTAAGGGAAACAGACTACCGAACCACACTTGGGCCAGTGGCTTTGCCTCCCTGGGCCTCAGTTTCCCGTCTGTAAAGTGGGAATAACAATGGTGCCTTCTTCATGATATTTATGAGGGTTAAATGTGGATTCATATATCTAAAGGGCTTAAAACAGTGCCTGACACAGGAAGTGCTATCCAGTGGGGTGCAGGTAAACAGGCCCTGAGAAAACAGAGGAAAAGCTCTACCTTGCAACATTGCCCATTTCCCTGTTGTAAATACTCCCACCATGGTCAATTTCAAGGTACCAATAATTGAACAATGGGCTTGCAAAATTCCTGAATGTTTAATCATTTGTTCTTGCAAGCTGGTCTGAGACAATTCAGCACACCACTACACAGTAGGCTGTTATTATGATTCATATGTTCATTTGTCCACTCATTCACTACTGAGTGCCAGGAATTCAGATACTACAGTGAGGTAGTCTCTGACCTCAGAGTCTGGAAGGAAAAAGATAGGAACAGACCATCATTAGTGCGTACACTACTGGGTACCCAATACATGCCCATTTTATATTTTTTTAATTTTTAAAATAAATTTATTTATTTATTTTTGGCTGCGTTGGGTCTTCGTTGCTGCACGTGGGCTTTCTCAAGTTGCAGTGAGCGGGGGCTACTCTTCGTTGCGGTGTGCAGGCTTCTCATTGCGGTGGCTTCTCTTGCCGCGGAGCACAGGCTCCGGGCACGCGGACTTCAGTAGTTGTGACTCGCAGGCTCCAGAGCGCAGGCTCAGCAGTTGTGGCGCACGGGCCCAGCTGCTCTGCAGCATGTGGGATCCTCCAGGACCAGGGTTCGAACCTGTGTCACCCGCACTGGCAGGTGGACTCCTAACCACTGTGCCCTGGACCAGGGAAGTCCTGCCCATTTTATTGATGGGAAAACCAAGGTGTTCAGAATGGATGGTAAACCAGAATCAGAGTACACACATGCAGTTGTGTAAATGGCAGTTCACCCGTATTGCTCTCCTGGCCCTCTGATCACTTAGCTTGGGGGGGGGGCGTCTCCGAAGGGTTGGCAATGTTCTGGGAGCAACAAAACACTTTTCTTAATTTGGGGACCACTGACCCTATGAAAGTTACAGGGATTCCGAGTGCCATCTTGCTTGGCCTTTGACTTAGAGCAGACACACCGAACCACTTCAAACAGGTGAGGATCAGTGCTGCTCTTGTAAATAAGGTCCAGGGAGGGAAGCCCCAGAAATGGCTACACCAGTGTCTTGACTCTGAAACAGCTTTTCTCTTAAGCTCACTTAAGCTCCTTATGCTGGTCTCATATGTCTTGGTCTCTTGGTTTCAGTGTGAATGGAATCAGAGAAGAATCATGCCCAATTTGAATTTTGAATTAAAGGTGTCCTTTTGGTTATCTTTTATTTGTTTTATTTATTTTTTTTGTTGCTAATATATTTTTTAACATCTTTATTGGAGTATAATTGCTTTACAATGTTGTGTTACTTTCTGCTGTATAACAAATGGAATCAGCTATACGTATACATATATCCCCATATCCCCTCCCTCTTGCGTCTCCCTCCCACCCTCCCTATCCCACCCCTCTAGGCGGTCACAAAGCACCTCCCTGTGCTATGTGGCTGCTTCCCACTAGCTATCTGTTTTACATTTGGTAGTGTATATATGTCCATGCCACTCTCTCACTTCGTCCCAGTTTACCCTTCCCCCTCCCTGTGTCAAGTCCATTCTCTACGTCTGTGTCTTTATTCCTGCCCTGCCCCTAGGTTCTTCAAAACCATTTTTTTTTCACATTTCATATATATGTTAGCATACAGTATTTGTTGTTCTCTTTCTGACTTACTTCACTCTGTACGACAGACTCTAGGTCCATCCACCTCACTACAAATAACTCAGTTTTGTTTCTTTTTATGGCTGAGTAATATTCCATTGTATATATGTGCCACATCTTCTTTATCCATTCATCTGTCAATGGATACTTAGGTTGCGTCCATGTCCTGGCTATTGTAAATAGTGCTGCAATGAACATTGTGGTACATGACTCTTTTTGAATTGTGGTTTTCTCAGGGTATATGCCCAGTAGTGGGATTCCTGGGTCGTATGGTAGTTCTATTTTTAGTTTTTTACGGAACCTCCATACTGTTCTCCATAGTGGCTGTATCAATTTACATTCCCACCAACAGTGCAAGAGGGTTCCCTTTTCTCCACACCCTCTCCAGCATTTATTGTTTGTAGATTTTTTTGATGATGGCCATTCTGACTGAGGTGAGATGATACCTCATTGTAGTTTTGATTTGCATTTCTCTAATGATTAGTGATGTTGAGCAACCTTTTATGTGTTTGTTGGCAATCTATATGTCTACTTTGGAGAAATGTCTGTTTAGGTCTTCTGCCCATTTTTGGATTGGGTTGTTTTTTTGATATTGAGCTGCATGAGCTACTTGTATATTTTGGAGATTAATCCTTTGTCAGCTGCTTCGTTTGCAAATATTTTCTCCCATTCTGAGGGTTGCCTTTTCGTCTTGTTTATGGTTTCCTTTGCTGTGCAAAAGCTTTTAAGTTTAATTAGGTCCCATTTGTTTATTTTTGTTATTTCCATTTCTCTAGGAGATGGGGCAGAAAGGATCTTGCTGTGATTTATGTCAGAGTGTTCTGCCTATGTTTTCCTCTAAGAGTTTGATAGTGTCTGGCCTTACATTTAGGTCTTTAGTCCATTTTGAGTTTATTTTTGTGTACAGTGTTAGGAGTGTTCTAATTTCATTCTTTTACATGTAGCTGTCCAGTCTTCCCAGAACCACTTATTGAAGAGACTGTCTTTTCTCCATTGTATATTCTTGCCTCCTTTATCAAAGATAAGGTGACCACATGTGTGTGGGTTTATCTCTGGGTTTTCTATACTGCTTTTGGTTATCTTTTAAACAATCCTTTCTCACCCGAGGCACCCTGATCTTTGAAGCTAACCTTGGGTGATGGTGTGCTGCAGGAGACGGATTCAGATCTAAGTTGCGTCCCAGCTCTGCCACTCCCCGGGTGGTGTGGCCTTGGGCTGGTTCCTTTGAAGCTCTGAACCTTGATGTCCTCATCTGTATAATGGGTCCATAATCCCATCTTTACAGAGATGATTCAGCAAGGGTGAAATGGCTAGGAGGTGACAGGGCTGGGATTGGATGATGAGCTGGCCACCTGCAGGACCATGAACTACCCAGCAGGGCAGTACCACTGGCTGGGATCCTGCCACCTGGTTCATCTTAGCACCTCCGCAGCCAGGGTGTGGGAGTGGGGGCAGGCACAGCCACCTCCTCCCTCCCTCCCTGCCTCCCCTCCCTCCTGAGATGGCTGCAAGTACCAGTGGGACCCGGCTGAGGGCCTGGGAGGCAGGGTGATAAATATATGCTGGGGTTCAGAGTCAGCACAGCCGATAATTTGGGGCTTATTTGTGACAGGATGCAGCAGGCACGTACCATCTGGGCCAGCTGGGGCAGACGGAGGGCAAAGGCAGGCTGGGGCGGGGTCGGGGTGAGGGCGGAGGTAAGAGGTGGGCCCAGGTGCCCCACCGCGCGCCCCCCTCCCGAGGCTGTGCTGACTTGGCAGTGCCCGGGCCGCTCCCGCTGACTGGGCACGCTTCCCAGTTGTCCACCCTCAGCTGTCTCCGCAACCCTCCCAGGGCTGGCTGTGGACAGCCGAGATGGGAACCAGATCCAGCTCTACCCTTCATGGAGAAAGATGTGGATGTGAAGGAATGACAGGTTCCCAGCTGCTCTTTCAAGGCTCTTTACACAGAGGAAACATCTCCTCTGCCCAAGAGACTCCAGCGTGGGGTGGGGGGAGAGAAAGGTGCTTTGGGGCTTCTGGGTCCTCCACTGCATGTAGAGGTAGGTGAAAATCCTGGACAGGGTTTAGTGTTTTGATCTGGCAGAGGGACTGCTGGGGGGAGAAACTGGGGAAGAGGAGCCCCCCTCCCTCCCCACATTGCAGTGGGCGGGAGCCAAGTTGGGGGGCTCGGGGGGGATTAAAGAGCCCCTTGGAATTGGCAGGCTCGACCCTCTCATTTTCACCAGGGAGGAGGGTCAAGGTCACATAGGTCTAAACCCCAAAGAGGGAAGGAGCATAGAGAGGGCCCTGGACCTCAAGCCCAGCCACCAGATGTCACAGGGTGAGCGGAGGCCTGTGGATTTCTGGGGAGAGGGAGGCAGGTGGGGACAGGAGAGTCTGTGCTGGGGGCGGGGCTCAGGAGCAGGGGCTTCCAGAAGGAGGCATCCCTCCCAGGGGACCCGAGAGGCCAGGGCAGAAGGCGAGGGCACAAGTGAGACAGCACTGGGGCTGCCCTGAAATCCACGGGGAGCCGCGCGGGCTCAGTTCCTGCGCTGCGCACTCCAGGGCTGAGGAGTCAGGACCCCCGGGAGGTGCGTGGTGAGGCCTGAGGGTTGCCTGACAGCACAGGCCCCTCCCCTCTTGGGGGGCTGTCTCGTGGAGCCAGGGTGCAAGGTCAACATCACGCGCAGCCGCAGTCATCCTCAAAAATCCCCTAGTGACCATAAAGTCTGGTCCTTACAGGTTTATGCACACAACCCTGTGCAGGACATACGCATAACATCTAAAGATGCAAACGTCCAGTAAGAAACCGCGCACGAGCGCCTGAGTATGGCAAGACATCATTTTAAAGAGTATTTTAAGTTTAAACTGTTCCTTTTCCTTTTCTTTCTCCTCCCCTCGCCCCAATCCCTCCAATACTTCCACTAAAAGCTCACAGCTCCTGGTGGGGAACCATAATTTAACCTTAGGTTGACCTAATCTTTGTACTTAATCTCTCCCCAGAATTTATTAATTTCAGAAAAAGTCAGCAGTTACCTGCCGGGACTCGGAGCAAGTTCTGGACCGGAGTTCTGCTTCCCTTAAACGGCAGGAGTTCCCACACTCGGGTGTGTATAAGAGTCCCCCAGAGCGACTGGTGCAGTGGGCTGGGGTCTGCATGTGTCAGAGGCCCCTCAGGTGCCGGTGAGGCCGGGGCCAGCAGGACGGAGGCACCTGTGCCCTCTCACTGCCCGGGAGCATCTAAATCCAGAGCTGGCCAGGGACCGTCCGCCCTCTCCCCTGCTGACCCCTGCTCTCTATCCCCATCTTACTGGTCCGGCGTCCAGCGTCCAGAAAACTGGGGGTGGTGAGGCGATGGAGAAGTAACAGATCAGAAACCCCACCTTGGGGGTCACCTGGCCCCGTTCCTACACCTTCAACGAATTCCTTCGGCTCAGTGCATCCCTCTGAGGGGGAAAGGCGGTGACGCTGTACCGGCAGCTGTTACCGAGCTGGAGAAAACCCACATCCCCCCAAGCTGCTCTGCTCTTATGTCACCAGAAAGCATCTCCCGTCAGGCCTCAGCAGCTATTCTTAGTCTGGAGAACACACCTCCGCCTGTTAGAAGTCTCTAGACTTCAGCAGGCTTTTTATAAATCACTTATAAACTCACAGCCTGCCGGACGCTGGTTAAATACTTCTTTCTTGTAGGCAGAATGTTCGAAGAGTCTCTGGGGTGGGCGCTCCTTCCGCCCCAGGGAAACTTGTAGATAATGTAATATCAGCAATGATCACTTCCATCGATTGAACCTGCGCGCAGCCCTTCACTACTAACAGCAAACAGGGGCGTGCATTGTGTGTGTCGAGCTGTGTGTGAGTGATTTCGGAGGCAGGTACAGTGCCGTGGTCACAGTGCAGCTGAAAGACCTGGGTTCAAATCCTGCCTCTGCCGCTTACAGGTCACGTGAGCACGAGGAAGTCACTCTGCTTCTCTTTGCCTCTGGCTAACCAGGATACCCACAGATTCGAGGATGCTGCGCTGCTGTGAAGGTGACTAGACCTTAAACAGGGTCTTGGAGCAGCGCAGATGAGCCTTCCAGGGTCTGCGCTGCTCCTGACGTAGTGATGAGCAGGCACGCTCCGCGGACGTCCTCGTCTCTCCGTCCAACCACAGGAAACGGAGGCCCCCGCCTCCAGGTTAAATGACCAGCCCACGCTGGTTAGTAACAGCAGCTTAGCTTGAACCTGAGTCTGGTCCACTGCAAAGCGCGGGCACTTATGACGCTCTGCTGCCCCCTAGGGCATGCGGGGGTGGAATCAGACACCATCCAGGCCCGTGGGGCTCCCAGCCTCTCTGAACCTGTGACCCAACGAAAATCAGCCCACTCCATCCCCCCCGGTGGGGGGGATGGCCATCTTCCTCTGCCATCTGTTTCTTTCCCCCTTGAGACCTGGAGTGCCCCGTCGCTGAGCCTCAGTTTCTTCATCTGTAAAGCGGGTTGATGATAACGGCATCCACTTTGAAGAGTAGCATGAGGATTAAATGACATGGCTTTTCTGAAGGCACGGTCCCTCACCTTCTCCTACTGGCCCCACCAGGGTGGGGGGCCACCTTCAGCCCCCTGGATGAGGCAGCCCCCTCCAAGACCAAGTGATGTCCAAGATGTGCCAAGGCTGGGAACGCTCACATCTTTTCCTGGGTCTCCCCACCGACCTCTTGGGGTATCATCTTCGGCACAGATCCTCTGGGGACTCACGCTGGTTGTTTGGCTGCATGAACGTCTCCCTCGGACGCTGAGGCTCGGCTGATGTCCTCACCAGGGGGAGGTGTCCAGGAGAATCAGAATGACGCTGACCTCCACCTACTCCCCTAGCCCCCAACCCCATAAACATTATGGAATAACCCAAGTGTGGTGAAGCACCATCTGAGGACTGGATCCAGGCGTTTCCCACATTTCTTTCACATCTGCGAGGGGAGACCACACTTGGTTGAACTCACTGCAGGGCCAGTGCCTATTGCTGGCTCCAGGAGGGAGTGAGGACCAGAGAAAGCACAGAGACACGACCCCCAGGGTGCAGCCTCTTCCCGGCCCCTCCAGTCTGGCGGTTCCCAGTTATCAAGGGGGCTCCTCACTCCATTTCTGGCCTCATCACACCCTGCAAAGATGATGGAAGCAGAGCGTCTCAAATGTGATGCTCCCAATAGGGGTTGAAGCTGCTCAGGGGGTTGGGGGAGAGGGAACAGTGTGCCCAGCTGCGAGCTTACTTGCTGGACTAGAATGAATTCCCCTCACCTCACAAGTTTTCCCATCTCCTGCTGGTGCATCACCCAGCGACCAGTCCTAAACTCTCCTTTCTGGGAAGTCCTCCTTCCCTGTCCTCACCTCGCACTGCCCACTTCCCTCTCTGGAAAGCTACAGAGTGAGGGTAACAGGAGCCGGGATGCAGAACCAGTGGGGTGCACTGAAAGTTCTCTGTAAGAGTCTTGAGCCTGGCAGGTAGCGAGAATTCAGCCAGGAAGGAAGCAGTGCAGACAGATGACACAGTTCAGTGTGCAGCTCTGAGAAAACCTGGGGCTGGACATTCAAATTGGGGACGGATTAGGATATTTGTCATCAGACCCAGGGAATCTGGGCTTTGAGACCACTACCCAGTGTTGGGGGTGAAGGGGACTTGGAATCTTCCGTCAGCAGAGTGACTACAACTAGGGTTCAGCTGAGGTCCCTGGAAACATCAATTCCTGGCCAGAGAGCACTTTGCAGCATTCTGCACTTGGGGGTGGGGGAGCACAGGCTTGCTAGGGTGGCACAATACTCACCCCAGAGGAGTTAGTATTTAGTACAGAGATGATGAAGTAAAGCAAAGTTATGTGTTTTGATCCTGTATCATACTGGAAAGTAATCCACATATAGTTTGTGTTTTAAGCCTTTGAAACGTTTGCAAGAATTTGAAATCATCTAAGAGAAAGGCTTCGTGATTCCATTTTATATGAACTGGGTAATCAGTTACTGCCAGATTATTTTTCCAATTGTGGTAAAATACACATAACATTAAAACTGACCATCTCTAACCAGTTTCAAATGCACCGTTGAGTACAAGTGCATTCACGTTGCTGTATTGGATAGATCTTTACCTTGAAAGTTATAAGAGAATTTTACTGCATCTGCAAACAGTATGCTACTGTGAAGTTAAGACTTGCCATATTTTCTTTTTTTTTTCTTTTTTGCGGTACGCGGGCCTCTCACTGTTGTGGCCTCTCCCGTTGCGGAGCACAGGCCCCGGACGCGCAGGCTCAGCGGCCATGGCTCACGGGCCCAGCCGCTCCGCGGCATGTGGGATCTTCCCGGACCGGGGCACGAACCTGTGTCCCCTGCATCGGCAGGCGGACTCTCAACCACTGTGCCACCAGGGAAGCCCCAAGACTTGCCATATTTAAAAGTTCAACTTTGTAGATGTATGAGAATTTATGGTACACTTGGGAAGGTTTTGAAAAGTGCTTAAGGAGAAATCAAATTTATTAAATGCATTGGTGCACTTAAAATACCTAAGGGAATTTAACTGGTTTTTTACAAAAACAAAAGTTATTGTAAAATATAGTCAATTTATAAGCAAAATAGTAAGATTCAAAAATTCTACACAAAATCTTAAGAACTGGTGTTTCAAATCTGTACTTGTCATAGATAGAACATTAACTGGAAAAAACCAACAGAGTTCCCTGAATAATCTTACACAAAAAGCCCTTTCAGGCACCAAAAAACCCCCTGCTGACAAATAAGTGCTTTACAGCCTTCAAACCATTTATACATAAAATACCTCACGACTCAGTGGTTCCCAAATTTGAAGCCTGGAGGACTTGTTCAAATACAGATCGTGGGCTCCTCCCCAGAGGTCCTGATTCAGCGGGTCTGGGGCCCAAGATCCTGCATTTCTAATGAGTTCCCAGGTGATGCTGATGCTGGGGGACCGGGGACCAGACTTTGACACCCGCTGCACTAGAACAGAGGCCAGGCATTACCATCGTCAGCTGTGTGGCCTTCGCTAGTTATCACTGTCCTTTGGACCTTAATTCCCCTGGCTCCAGCACGAGAATAACACAAGGGCACTTACCCTGCAGGGTTGCCGTGAGGGTCAGAGAGACGTGCAGGCAGGGCTGGCCCACGGTGGGCTCGCAGTGTGTGGGAGAGATGGTTGTATTATACTGCTCAAATCCTGACATGGCCTCATAGCCCGGGTGCCTTTTATGGCCTCCATCCTCCCAGCCTAGGGCTGTGCACATAGTAGGTGCTCAAGAAATACTGATGGCAACAACGGGGACTGCGCCTTCCCCATTCACTGCGGACAACCAAAGCTTGGTCGTTATTGCTCCAGGCAGCCTCACAAGAAGCACCTGGCTCTCGGGGTTTGCTTTCTCCACGAAGGTGGGGCAACTGAAGATGCTCTGTGCTCCTGGTGCCCGCAGCTGTGGCTTGTAGGCATGTGAGATGCTCTCTGTTGAATTTTGAGTGAACTGAAAGGCAATGAAGGATTCAGAGCACAGCCGTTGGTGGGTTCAGAGCACAAGCCCCTGCTGCAGGACGGGGATAATCAGACCCACCGTACTGGGAGGCGGCAAGGGGCAACGAGATGGGCCATGTGTGCATGCCGGCCAGAGGGCCAATGTCAAGGCAACACTGGAGTTTTCTTCCCTGACTGTTCTTGTGCAAGAAGCTTCTGCCATTTCACCCCTCACTCATGCTGTACTGTGTCCAGCTAGTTCCTGGGTCTAAAATGCAGAAGACAGCACACGGGCTTCTCTAAGATGGATGTGAGGAGACAGATGGCGCTCCCCAGCTGGGGTTCCTCAGACCCCCGGCTCCCTGGAGTCTAGGTTTTTACCACAAAACTTCTCGAGGATTCTGCACAGTTGGTTGGAAAGCGAACAGGGAAGACTGGGAAGCCACAGCAGGAGGAAACGTATTAAGCTGCCTTCTCTTTGTGCTAATGAGCATTTATTTATATGATAATGCAATAATACAGCATTATTTAGGTTATTTAGGATCTGTTAGACTGTGAGTGAAGAATGCTTGTTGTAAATATCACAGACAGGTCCTCTCCCTTTCATCCAGAAGTTGGAGATGAGCATTTCCAAGGCTGGCACAGAAGCTCAGCAGAGTTGGAGTCTGGGCTGGCATTTCTATCATTCTTTGGGCCTTCCCCTCACGGCTGCAATGTCTTTCGATAGTATTCAGTATGCAGAGCTGAGGAGTTGCAACAGAGACTGGCCTGCAAAGCCCAAAATATTTACCATCTGGCTCTTTATAGAAAAAGTTTTTCTATCTCGTCCTTACCGTGATAAGCCCCACTATTTAAAAGACAGAGGGGGGTCTGCTCTCAGGTTGGCAATACTCTGGCTGGGAAGATGACATGCACAAAAAAGAGAAAACAATAGATACACCCATGACTAGAGTCTGTATGTGTGGAAGTTTGGGGGTCAGCTCTGGAACTGGATGGCTAGTTCTCTTTTCCTTCTAAAATTATTTCTTCTACCCAGTGCTGCCTGAGGACACTTTCCATTGCGTTTGGCAAATGCCAAGGCGCCACGCTAGGTGCAGGAAGTACACACGTCACGGAGATCCAGCCCCTGAATCTGCCCTTAAGTTGCTCGAAGTGTTCTGGGGGACACAGGCAAGAAATGAACGTCCCAAGCGGCAAGTGCTCTGATAGGGTTAAGCTTAAGATGCTAAGGGAGCGGGGTCAGGCTGGCGAAGTGAGGAGGTTGAAGCTGCCGAGGGCATGGCCGCGATGTGGGAGGTAGGGTGTCCCTGCAGAGGGAACAGCCCATGCGGTGGCCCAGAGGTGGGCGTGTGTGGAGAAATGAGGGAGCCTGTGATCCGGGGCTGACGCAGAGGTTGTGTGCTAGAGGGCGGAAAGCTGCCCTCAGGAGTGTGGGCTTTATCCTTGCAACTCCCATCAAGCAAGGGATTAACTGGAAGGGATACGTACTTTAGAAAGATCACCTTGGATGCGGCTGAACTTTCAAGGCAGGAGGCAGCAGGGGCCTGGACCAGGCTGGTGGCAGCGGGGATGCACCCAGGTACCCTCTGCAGGACCTGGTGGTGGATGAAACATGAGGAGTAAAAGAAGGGGTGATGAGCCCTTCATTCAATTTCGGGATTCAGCAGACCCCTCCCGAGGGGGGGGTCCCCGTTTCCCTCCGGACACTTCCCCAGCACAGGGTGGGAGGCCACACAGCCGATTTCCCTCCTAAGACCCCTCTGATTCACCCAGTGAGTCTACTGTCTCCTCTTTGGCCTGACACTGCCACCGATGGGGAGATGGCAGGGCGTTCCCGAGACCTGGATGGTTCTAGGCCCAAGGGAGGCATAGCCTGTCCTGGTCTGTGCGGGCGAGGAACCATGTCCTCGTTCTCTGAGTCACTTACTGGAGCCAAGGAAGACCAGGTTTGTTCAGCAAACACTATCTCAAAGAGAGGGTGTCGGAAGACACAGCCTCTCTCCTGTGACTTTCCCAGCCTGTTCTGTTCTGGTGGATTTGTGGCACATTCCACAAGGCAGCAAGGTATGGCCGAATCCGAGCCGTCTGAACCCCGCCCATCCCTGGGCCACCGAGGGGGAGGGGCACTTCCATTTAAAATAAAACGATGACAGCGAGGCAGCGTCTCCAGGCAAACAAGCAGGTCCCCCGCAGATGCAAGGCTTCTGCAGGTGGAGAGAGAGCTGATCGCAGAAAGATCTCCGGATCAGGAGGTGCAGTGGGTGTGGACAAATCTCCCCCAGCCTTCAATCTGTGCTGCTCAGCAAGAGAAATGACAGTAGTAGTAAAACAAGCTGGGAATGGATTTTGCTTTCTTCTGAGTCACCCGGGGGAGGAAAATGGAAAATTACCTCTCTCTCTCTTTCCCAAATGGGACACGAGTTCCTCGGAGGGGACAGCCGAGCCTGGGGCGTGCAGCCAGCTGGCAGGATCCCTGGGCCATCTTGCGCGGCGGCCGCTCTATTCTGGCTCTCTGCGTGCGCCCATTCTGCGTCTCCTCCTGGCAGGTCACACGGTGCCGGAGCCTAATGAGCTCTTAAGGCTAGTGATGCAGCTGGTTTTGGGGAGCTGTGCAGCCTGACCGGCGGTGACATGCTGAATGGACCTTGCCCAGACAGTGACACTTAGCAGAGTCTGTCACTCCCAGAGGAAACTATAGAACATTTGCCCCAGCCCCCTCACCCCAGAACCATCTGTTTGTCTCTATTACCACATGACTATGCTACTGGGAAGGAGATTTCCGCCTCCCCTCCTACGGGGCTCAGAGCGGGGGAACTGCAGCTCCACACATCAGAATATGCATCTCAGCCCTGGAACCAGCCCTCTGTCCCCCCTTCCACCCCCGCCCCCCAGCTCCAAGCAGAGGGCAAAACCGAAGTAGAATAAGCAACAAATGATAAATGGTGCTTGGACGCTTTCTAATTAAGAGAAAAGTTAGGTGGAAGACTTAACACACATGGAGGAAATGGAGCCGTTGATAAATAACACACCCACATAAACGTGTGACCGAGTCACCATCCTGAGAAACCAAGGACTCAACAGGTGGTCCTCTGAACATCTCTGGCTGGCAGCTGCTAATCCCTGGAAAGGGAAAAGGACGATGAGCACACAAAGAAATCATGCTTTGCCAGGAGGTCATAGAGCATGTGCCCTGAGTCTACCCTTCTGACTTTCACTAACTCCACCCACGTGTTCTCATTGAAACTTTCTCACAAGCAACATCACTGAAAACTGTCAACATCTTTAATGGGAGGGGTGCCTTATTCTGTCTCCAGGAGGATAAGGAGGTAAACTCCACCAGGAGACTTGTTATCTTAGTTTGGGCTGCTTTAGCAAAAACACCATAGACTGGGTGGCTTAAACAACAAATGCATATTTCTCACTGTTCTGGAGGCTGGGAAGGCCAAGATCTGGTGCTGGCAGATCTGGTGTCTGGTGAAGGGCATGTGTCCTGGTTTGTAGGTAGCCAGCTTCTTGCTGTGTCCTCACATGATGGAGGGGGTGAGGGAATAGTCTTGTTATGTCCTCACATGATGGAGGGGGTGAGGGAACAGTGAGGTCTCTTTTATAAGGGCACTAATCCTATCACGAAGGCTCCACCCTCATGACCTAATCACCTCCCAAAGGCCCCACCTCCTAATACCATCACCTGGGGGTTAGGTTTCAACACATGAATTGTAGGGGCAGGGGTGGGGGGGTGACATGCCAACAGTCAGTCTATAGCGGCTATAAAGAGCAGCTTGGAGTCAGGCAGAGATGGGCTGGGATCTGGGCCCTGTTCCTTCGTAGCTGTGTCATCTTGGGCAAGCTACTCAACTTCTCTGAGCCTTAGTTTCCCCGTGTAAAACTGGGAATATTCCTAATACCCCCAGGACTAGCAGAGAATAAAGGCTCAGCAGAGTGTGAGCTCTGACCCAGTGTGGAATGTTTGTGCTTTTGGGGAGCGTGTCCTATCACAGGAAGGTGCAGTGACTCCATCTAACATTCTAGAAGCATCTGTCTGCCTCTTCTGTGTCAGCCCCTGTGAACCCAGACAGGAGCAGGTGCGAGCACTGACCTCGTAAGGTCTCCCTGAAAGTGGAAGGAAAATCTGCCTTGTTGCACAACGGAACGGAAGATGCCAGCCAGCCTGCGGCGCACGAGCTCCTGCTCACACCTGGGGCTAAAGAGCCACATTACACCTATGGCCGCCTCGGGTGTCAATCACCCACACAAGGAACTGGGCTATCCAAGGCTTGAGAGGACAGTCCCGTTTGGGTCTAAGTCTTGGCTGACTACGTTTTCCATATTATGAGGTCCAGGTCCTGAAAGCAGAGGGTGAACGGATTCGCCAGGATGGAGCACCTCAGCCCCAGGTGCTAACAGACAACCTGCCCAATGGGATTCAAATGTGTGTAACCGAGCAGGACACTATGGGGCCTTCCCGGGTCAGACCCCTCCCCCACCTCCTCTGCTGAAGCTCCTCTCAGAAGTACCTGGATAACAGTGTCTGATGCACGTTCCCTGAGCTGTTATACAGATGCTAAAACTCCCACCAGATGGAAGATGTCAACTACTTGATGACCATGAGCACGGAGCCCCCAGGTCTCCTGGAGCCTAAGGACTGACAGTTAAAACTCCTGTGACATCGCCCCATTACCTCACCATCACCCAATCAGAGAATTGTGCATGAGCTGATCACAGACCCTGGGACGCCCCTCCATCACCTGGCCTTTATAAATAGTTTCCTGAACCCCATCAGAGAGTTTGGGGTTTGGGGGCATTAGCTGTCCTGAAGTCCTTGCTTGGTGCCTACAAATAAACACTGCACTTTCCTTCACCACAACCTGCTGTCTGTAGATGGGCTTTACTGCGCGGGCGAGTGGACCCGAGTGTGGTTCAGTAACATGCGTACGAGCAAAGCTGACGTTTTGGGGAACAAAAACCTAAAACCCCAAAGGGACACAGGGAAACTTTTAGAAATGGATATGTTTATCACCTGGATTGTGGTGAGGGGAACACAAGTCTATGCATATATCCAAACTCACCAAGTTGTATACATGAATTATATGCAGTTTTTATTTATTTTTATTTATTTATTTACTTTTGGCTGCACTGGGTCTTCACTGCTGCACGCGGGCTTTCTCTAGTTGCGGTGAGCAGGGGCTACTCTTCATTGTGGTGCACGGGCTTCTCATTGCGTTGTCTTCTTTTGTTGTGGAGCACAGGCTCTAGGCACGCAGGTTTCAGTAGTTGCAGCACGCAGGCTCAGTAGTTGTGGCTCGTGGGCTCTAGAGCGCAGGCTCAGTAGTTGTGGCGCATGGGCTTAGTTGCTCCGTGGCATGTGGGACCTTCCCGGGCCAGGGCTTGAACTCGTGTCCCCAGCATTGGCAGGTGGATTCTTAACCACCGCGCCACCAGGGAAGCCCTATACGCAGTTTTTAATATATACCGATTATACCTCAATAAAGCTAGAGGAGGGAAAAGCAACTTCCTTTAAAAAGTCTTTGCAGCCTTCGGGCTTCCCTGGTGGCACAGTGGTTAAGAATCCACCTGCCAATGCAGGCGACACGGGTTCGACCCCTGGCCCGGGAAGATCCCACATGCTGTGGAGCAACTAAGCCTGTGAGCCACAACTACTGAGCCCGCATGCTGCAACTAATGAAGCCCACGCGCTTAGAGCCCGTGCTCCGCAACAAGAGAAGCCACCGCAATAAGAAGCCCGCACACCTCAATGAAGAGCAGCCCCTGCTCACTGCAGCTATGAAAAGCCCGCGCGTGCCAACGAAGACCCAACACAGGCAAAAATAAATAAATAAAATAAATAAATAAAGAGTCTTTGCAGCCTTGGAATAGGGTTTCCCCAAACTTCAAGAGTGCAAACTGCTGGGATGGGGAGGGATAACACGTCCTCATTTTCCCTCAACAAAGTCAATGTGAGTGAAATAGAGTGGCTGAAGGTGGTCAGGTGGTTGTCACAGCACAGTCGGTGAAGAAATAACGTTCTAAATCCCAAATAATGAGGGATGATATTACTGGCAAGATATTTTCTGAGGTCAAGTCCAAAGGCTCAGGCTCTAGTCTCTGCTCTGAGACCCATGCCAGATCAAGTCACTTTAACCTCGATGAGCCTCATTATTTCTCTTTGTAAAATAACAGGAACCAGGGCTCTAGCAGCTGATTCTTAAGGGGTCTGTTAGCTTTCAAATTCTCTGTGGAAACGGTTTCATACGAAGGTAGCCACTACCCAGAAAGTCTTATAACCACACTTAAAAAAAATCCTACTTTTATAAGAGGTAAGTAACTCTCTAATCAGGTTTTTTTTTTTTCTTTAAAGGAACCGGTTCTAGGAGATTCTGGGGTCAAGTCAATTAAGGGAAGACAAAGCAACACCCATCTAAACAGGTCTTTGGAATAACATTTTAGCACCTGCAGGTGACAAAAGTGTACTTATGTATTCACTACAGCTCCCGGCACAAACGTGGGCACGTTAAAAGACACTCCAAGATAGGACAGCAGTGGTCAACCAGTAGGAAGGAAAAGACAGCAGCTCTTTCCAAAGCTGCCTCCCAGGTGGGGCTTGAATTCTCAGTGGGGCAAAACTAATTGTTGGGGGGAGTGAAAAAACGATTACTCTCTTGATATGTAAGGCACAGATACACATACAATGCCTCAGGGGATATACAGTGAGGTATTAAAATTTCACGGCAGTTCGCAGCACCTCTATTCACAAGTGCTAAAAGGTGAACACAACGCACATGTCCATCAATAGCTGAATGGATAAACGAAATGTGGTCTATGCATAAATTATTACTTGGCCATAGAAAGGAATTAGGTACTGATTCATACTACGAAGTGAATGGACCTTGAAAACATGATGCTAAGTGAAAGCAGCCAGTCCCCAAATGCCATATATTGTATGATTCCCTTTACATGAAATGTCTAGAATAGACAAACCCATAGAGATAGAAAGCAGACTGGGACGGGGGTGGGGAGGCTTGAAACAAGGAGCGACTGCTTCCTGCTTCATGGGGACAGAGTTATTTGGGGACAGTAAAACGTTTTCATCTAGATAAAGGCGGTGGTTGCCCAATATTGTGAACGCGCTAAATGCCACTGACTGTACACTTTAAAATGATGAATTTTATGTTCTATGAATTTCACCTCAATTAAAAAAAAGATCAAAACAATTTCATGGGGTGAGGGCTCTTAGGAAAAAATTATCTTAAAAGGGTCCTGGAGTTGGGGGGGGTGTTACTGGAAAAAAGGCTGAGAAGGACCGGGGTGGAGACAGGTAAAACATACTGTGGGAAAAGCCTTCTGCACGGGAACAGCCAGGACAGACCATCAGCACATTGTGACGGTAGATTATGAAAGATTTCCACAAACCTGAGAAGATGGTGTTCTAGAAATAGGAGAAACTCAAAACTCTCATTCAAAGTGCTCTCTTAATTTTCCCCAGATTCAACGACTTCAATAAGAACATTTCCATTAAGAATTCTGTCATTTTCACAGTGTTTTGGGGCAGGAGCCCACTGTGGCCCCCTTTGCCTGGCAAAGCAATAAAGCTATTCTTTTCTACTTTACTCAAAAAAAAAAAAAAAAAAGAATTCTGTCATTTTAAGAGAAGTAGATGGAAATTCGATCTAACCACACAAGGAGTCTAGAATGAACTGGTTCTCCCCTCCACATTTTTCTTTATTCTGTACAACTTCTTTTCCTAAGTTCAGGAAACAACCTGCTTTAGCTCCTTCTACTCCCCAGAAGACACTGACATCACTGTCCCCAGTTTTTGTTTTGTTTTTTGCACAGCAAAACAGGAAATGGCGCTTCCTATGGAAAAATCAGCCCACTTTGAACTTAAAAACCAAACCAAAAAAAACCCCCAAAACGAAACAACCACCCCTGCAAGAACTGCTGTGACAAACCCTAAACTCTACGGTGTCAGCTTAGCAGGCGGGTGGCTAGGAGGTTGAAGGGTGTCTGGGGTTATACTTGGTTAAATTGCTGCTTATAATTTGCAAGGTGGAGCCTCGGGCACTGTAGCGAGTCTAGAAGCTGTCAAAGATACAGAATACAGGGTACCGGCTGCTCTTTGCAGCAGCTGATAACAAGATACCTGAGAGACGGACGCTCAGACAAAAATGTGCTGGTTTAGAACTAAAACAGCAGAGTCAGAAATGCCAGGCTTCCTAAGTTGGGAAAGGCACTGCTTCTGGACACCACAGCAAAAGATAAGGATGGAAATCAGTTTGAGCAACGAAGGCCCCTTAGACACTTGCCCGTTCAACAGCGAGACTCGGCTTTGACTAATTGCAGAGTCAGGCGGCCGCCACTAGGTCAGGAAGGGACACGCACCAGGCAGAGAAGCTAGGAAATAAAGTGGACTTGGGAGTTCCGGAAAAGAACTCTGGGTATGATTACCTGTGCAGGTAGTAGCCTGCTAAGTTTTTGAGGGAATTGTTGCCAGAGGGATCAGAAGCTTGAAAAACGAAACAAAGTCTTGGATTGGGGCTGTGAAAGCTACACAGCTTGCAGGGAGGGTGCACCCGCAGCATCCACTTGTGAGGCGGCCAGAACGGGCCCTAGAGGGCCGGATGGGGGGCGAGGAGCAGTGGACAAGGGAGTCCCTCCCACAGAGCACACTCAACCTCCCCCATGCCCCACAGGGAGGCGGCTTCACGATGCCCACCTGCCCCGCAGTATTTCATCAGCCAGCGCCCAGGGCCTACTGTGTGTCTCGTTCTTTTTCCAAGTGGGAGTTTTCATTGCATTTCCCTGCCTCACCAGTGAGTGGGAACTGGGAGGGGGATTATGGACTGATGGGGAGGACGGCCCAGCTGGGCAGGAAGTGGGTGAGAGGCACAGACAAGGCGGGGACCCCAAACCTTTCACTTTCCCCACCTGGCACACAGGAGGCCACCGCCCAGCCTCCTCTGGAGTTAGGGTGCGAGCCGGTGACTTCAGTTCCGGCTACTGAGGCAGAAGTACCTACGGGTGCGGCTCACCCCTGTGAGGTCTCCACACCCCCCCGACCCGCCAAGGCTATCTGTTGCGGGGAGAACCGGTTGCGGTGGCAGCGTGGCCTGCAGGGACCCCCGCTGCTGGTGGTCGTGCTGTGGCAGGAGCCAGCAAGACGTTTCTGGACTGAGCTGCCCACAGCCTGGTGCCTGGAAGCCCCGCCAGCCTGACTTCAGACGCCGGCTCCCTGGGAGGGAGCGTGCCCTGCAGGAGAAAGGCACACTGCCTGACCCCCTCTGCCCCCTCTCCTCCACCCTGGCCTCCCTGGAGGAAGGTGAGGGGAAGTGGGGAGCGCTGCCCCCAGCCCCAGAGCCCTCCAGACATGTCCCTCCACGCTCCCGCCCTCCTGCTGCACAGCAGGTGGCCCACGGTGCTCTGGGAAGCCACACCCGCTGGGCCTGGGTCTCCAGGTGACTGCATGAGGGCCGCCCGCCAGCCCACTCCCCTGCCCTGTGTTACGTGAACAAGAAAATTCTTCTGTGTTCAAGACATCATACATTTTCGGGTCTATTTATTACAGAACTAACATTACCCTAATACAATCATTGCTAAATGGCCGTAATACATTTCTTCTGTAATTGCACATAAGTTTTAGTCACCAAAGGAATGTTCTTTTCTCCCAAGACTCTATAAATTTTCAGAACTGAAACGCGAGAAGTTAAGGTTGCAGCCAGGCAAAGGGTAAAGACACTTGCGAGGTAGTTGCTGAGGTTGTCGGCAGTCTGGGTGCGGGGAGCTGGGGCTCAGAGGTCAGGTCCCTGGGTTCACAGCCAGGCTCCCCACCTGCGAGCAGTCCGCTCAGGGAACTAGGCGGGCCTACACCTCAGCAGGGGTCAGCAGACTGCAGCCCACGGGCCAGCCGGCCCCATCCAGCCTGTGGACTGTTTCTTCACAGCCCTCTAGCTAAGAATGTTTTTTACATTTTTCAAACCGAAGAAGAATACGTGACAGAGACCTTACACGGCCTGCAAACACATTCACCGCCCGGCCCGCGTCTTGCAGGGTTGCCGTGAGGATTATAAGCAGTTGAGGCTGGTGCCTGGCTTAAAGTGAGCACGCAACGCAAGGTAATACCTGCAGTACAGCTGTTAATGTCTCCAAAACCAGACTGTCACAGAGCCAAATTCTGCATTCCTTCTAGGTGAACAGTCTCTCCTTCCCTCCAAAAATCAAACAAAAACCATGAAGAGTTACAGCTTGATTATCATGGCCACAAGACGCTTTAGCATGAAAAGGCTGCTGGCAATCCAACTTCACTCCCTTGGAACGTGAACGAACGGAAAGACATGTCCCCCCCTTTACAGCAAAGGGGCCTGGTGGTAGCGGATGAGAGTCCAGGACATGAAAGCGTGACTCGGTTTAATACCTTAAGAAAGACTCAGACGTTTTAAACGTAGAACGAGACTTTAAGTGGATATTAGAAAATGTAAAACTGATTGAGCAAGAGTATTGATGCTGGTTTTTGAAATAACATGACTTTGCAATGTAAACGCACTTCTGACGGAGAGCTATTACGAGGCTCGGACAGAGACACCACGAAGCCAGCCTTTCAAAATCCGATTAGATGGATCATGTTTTCAAATGAGACGCTTCGCAAGACTGGTCTGCTGGTGACGCGGACTAGGTTTGGGCATAACTGACGTCTCGCTGAGACTGTGTTTCCCAAAGCAGCTCTGCAAACCCTGGGCCTCGGGGATGCTGTGCACATGCAGGTGTGCTGGGGGAGGAAAGTTCTAGGGCCTTAGAAGTTGGGAAGACACCACTACACTCCCCTCCTGGAAAGTCACAAAGTACAACAGCATGTGAAAGGCTCTGAGAAACACCGCAGTGCACGAAACTGGTGACGGCTCAGCTGTGACCATCCCTTTCCGTGTCGTGTGTGACAGCACACGTGTGACAGCGCTGGGGAGCGGCGCTCAGCGGGACGCTGTGGAAAACGCCGCGTGCGTGCAGCTATCGGGTCAGCATTAACGACACACCAACTCTCACTGCAACTCTCACTTTACAACACGTAACTCGACATAATCAAAAGGCTGCAATCTTTGCGTTACAACCGGACACTCTCAAGATGACTAGCCAGCTCGAAAAATTAACGTTTGGCAGGGAAATCATAATATAAAGGTGCTCTGTCCGCTCGCTGATGTAAAGAGAAATTCAGTAGAGCCAATTTTTGCATATTTCAATCAGAATGAGAACTGAGAGAGATTCTGCTGCTGTCACGGCTGGGCTTTCTGTTCTGGAACGAAACCCGGCAGGCCATTTGTGTGGTTTCTCTGGATAAGTTCCATTTATTAATCATTGTACAAAAAAATCTTGGCATTCATTTGAAGAGAAAAGAAGTTACTATATCCAAATATTTAATATTTCAACATTGTGAAAGTTCTACTTTTATAACAGGGGTTTTTAAAGTGGAGATAACGTTTCGAAAAATTTTAAAAAGAAACTTATGATTTATTAGAGTACAGGATCCAAAACACATTTTTAGAAAAATATAAAGTGCCCAAAGACCAACTCACACAGGTGACACAGGCTTCCTGGAGCCAAATGAAGCATTCATGAAGAAACACTTTTAGAAACAGTCTAGATACATATTTACAGGGGGTCAGTAAAGGTAAAACCGTCTTTCTTGGCTTCGATGTTACTCTAAGAAAAAAGGAAATCAAACCAGAAAACCAACAACTGTAACTCTCAGCATGCCACAGATTCTTAGTAATGCAGCTCATTAATATTAATGCCACAGTATCTAATTTTCACCTTTAAATGAGAGTAGTGTAAACCCCCCAGCCTCAGACGGGCCAGGTGTTGTGAGTGGTCACAATTTCAAATGCAAGTCCAGATCATCTGACTTTGGATTGGACAGATGAGGAACACGGGTCCTGGACCGGAGCTGATGGGGGCTGGCTAGCCAAATCCCCATCTCTTTCCCATAACTGCTCAATAGCTGTCACTTGCTAGTAAGTGGTCTCAGGTGGCTTCCCCAAACCTTGGTCAACCCAGGGTTTCCAAAGGGTAAACGAGAGGCAGTCATCAAACATGGTGTGACAATACTGCATGCAAATGGTCAGACAGGCAGCGAGGCGTGGCTGGATCACAGCCCCCGAAAGTCTCATTCACTAGAGCAACTGGAATCTTTTAAACTTAGAGTAAAGTAACTAGGTCCTAACTCCAGAAGTTAGCTGCTACTGGTTAACTACAAGGTCAGCCCGCTGGAGAAGGGACAGGTCGAGAACGGTGGGAGTCCGGAGCCGAGTTAAGACTCGGTACCTTCACGCTCAGGTACCACGAACATGGAAAGGACAGGTGCCAGCAGAGCCTGGCTATGCAGCCGGACTCCCCAGCGGCTTGAGCACAGACTTCCTCCCGGTGCTTTCACAGCAACGGTAACTCGAGAACACGGGCCACACTCACGTCTCCTTTCCCACAGGGCACACGCTCTTAAAATTGGAAATATTCCGTTTATTTCTACCCCGCCACATTCAAAAAGGTCCTGAAGTGATTCTAAGGAAGGACAGGGAGCACGAAAACTCCCCTTTCCTTTTTAATTTCTAAGTTTCATTATCTCTTCTTTTTTCTGGTTATAAAAGTGAAACCTCATTTTCAGGCCTTTGGAGACCACGGAGTACGGTTTCTAAAAGCAGACATTTTAACAGCAGATTGTACTTCCTACTACAAAGAAAACTCATCACTGATTTAAGATCTACTTACAATACTGGAGTAGATTTTTTAAAAAACCCCACTTATTTTAAAGGGAGAAAGAGCAGATGAATGTGGAAAACCCCATTCACAAAGGCTATTATTAATTATGCATTTTCTCAAAGAATTTTATGTAATAAAATAGAAAACTAATAATTCGTAGAGATATGAGCGTAAATCCAAGAGACGAATCCGGAAGGCAAAACTGTGTCATTCTCTCAATTCAAATAAAGAAAAGGATAAATGCCTGAAATCTGTTTCAAGAATTAGAAAAAAATAAATTCCAATGCTTCTGATTACCATTAGTTTGTTAACGACTCCAGAGCTAAGATGCTGCCAAGATCACCTAGAGCTTCAGCCCTGGATCGGCACTAAATTCAGGGTAAAAAGACAGATGATCCTGACTGAGGAGTGCACATATTCCACAGAGAAATCAGAGAGAAATGACTGCAAACGGACAACCCCATCTGTCCAGCAAATGAAACGTTCTGAGACGATGTAGACAGACACAATGGGAAGTGAAGAAAAAGAACGGTTATAAGAGTGTCGACTGTGAGACGTCATGAAGACAGCATGTCACGAACTGTCACCACAGGACAAGCATACAAGCCATGCCACTGAACACAGTGCCTTTCAATGAATCACTAGTGTAGGCGGAGAGCAACATTGTCTTTGCAGCTGGAGGAGAGCACACGTGATTTAAACTTAGTAGGAGGCAATCAGCACTACTTGTTAAGTGGCTTTCCCGGTGGTGTGAATCCAGAGGGATCCGTGGAGACATCTCCGTCCGGAATCCTGTTCTCTTGGAAAATAGCAGCAGCAGCAAAGGTACAATGTCCCCCTAGACTTTACTCCACATTCTCTTTCTTTGCACTGTAAATATTCTGCACCGTTTCATAGACAGACTCCAGATCCTCTGGGTACCGGATTTCTAGCTCTGCGTTCGGGATGTAGTGAGTGCCCGTGAACTCGGAGAAATAGCGTCCGACGTCAGGGTGTGAGATCTCCTGAGGCTCCACGTTGTACTCCAAGTTCTCTGTTGGCAGAGAGGCACACGGATATTCTCATTAAAGCTGATGTCTGCAGCATCTTTTATCCAGAGACCCTCCTATCACCCGTTCTGAGTGCATTTTTGAGGGGGGGGAAGAAAAGACAGACGTTTATAGAAGTCGGAGGAGGAAACAGGAAGAGGCGGCACGGCGAGGCCACTGGAGGATGGAGGGAGGGAGCTCGGGGTCCTCCTCCAGCTCCGCAAGGAACACAAGTGTTTTCCTTCTCTCAGAGCAAAACTCCAGCAGTCCCTCGGGGTCCGCACACCAGGGGCTCAGCAGGCTTCTCTGACCTGATCCGACACAAAGCCACACGTGTGGGCTGAGGGCGGCCTAGCCTGCTCGGTTCTTGCCAGCGGTGAAGCTGCTGAGGCCGCCTGAGCAGCGCTCGCACGTCTCTCCCTGTCGTCCTCCTCCTCCCAGTCTGCTACTGGGAACCGCCCTCCCACCGCCCCAGCACCCTGCAGTGTTTCCAAGGGCGAGGACCCGGCTCACAGGGCTGGCTTGGGGTCCGAGAGGAGGAATGAAAAATGGCTCGTACCTCTAGACCCTACAGGGATATGGGCTGTGGCACCTCTATCATCTCTTAGGAAAACCACACTACCTCCCTTCCGTGTTCCCCGTTTTGCCACTAGAGAAAGCAATAGAAAATAAGACTCCTTTAAAACGGAATGAGAAAAAAAGGGGTGATAATACCTGGTATTATACCAGGTATTTTAAAGCCTGAAATCCTCTCAGATGGCCTCTCCCTCCCCAGGCTATTTGAAAAACGGCTCCTCCATGGGACCAAGGAAAGGACAGTGTCTCGTGGGCCCTTCCTCACTGGCCATAGAGCCCTGGTCCTAGATTGCGTGTGGCCCCCAGTCAGGAAAGGCCACCCCCACCCTCCATGTCCTGGACCAGAAAGGAGCTGCCCAGGCAGGCCTCCCCGCTCTGACTGTGTCCCAGATCCGTATGAACCGTACTTAGCGCCTATTGCCAAAATCAATTCAGGGAGTCTCTGCGCGAGCCTAGCTGATGGGCTAACTAACACCAACGGTGCAGCAGGTTATCTCTTCAACAGCTCGTTAAACATCCTGAAACGCTTGTTCAGGACCTTCAGTGCCCTCCACCCAGAGTACACAGGATAAACACAAGCGCCTTTCGGAAGCCTGCCTGTAACAGATGTTTGTCTTTCAAGAGAGGGGGAAAGACTCTGTAATCCAATCTGTAACTTTTCTACACGATGGGAGGATTTAAAGAACTTTTGTGCTTGTAGCTGCTTTAGGCTGTTTATTCAGACTACAATTGGGGATGTATCAGTTTGAGAAAACACCACCTTTATGGACATCACATACCAATCACGAGCAAAGATGAACGTTCAGACATTACCTCAGCATCGCTCAGGAGAGCAAAAAATGTAGCAACAATCTAAATGTCCAACTGCAGGGGTCACTGTGTAAATAAATGACGGCACATTAATTCAGCAAAATCCTAGACAGCCAGGAAAACGAGCAACCTGTTTTCAAGACGCGATGGGGGAAGTGGGAGGAAAAACACATTATCACTTATAAAAAGCCAGGAAGGCCACATACCTGCGTTGCTACGTGACATGCACATACAGCTACACATTTTACGTGAACTCCTTTAAGCTGGGCACGTACAGCGCGCCAGGCACCGCGGGACGTGCACAGCCTCCAGCTCACAAGGCTCCACGAAGAGCTCTGGTCACACGCCCTCTTGCGGCCGAGCTGACAGCAGCAGGAGTGAGGACCCTGCCCAAGGATTCAGCCGGGGCTCAAACCCAGACGGCCCAGTTCCAGGGCTCGGGAAGCAGCTGAAGAGAAGCGTCCCCGTGCACTGTCCCGCCAGCAGAGGTCAGGGAGGAGGGGCTGGGATAGACCAGAGGGGCGGGCCACGGCTGCCTCAGAAGGCAGGCTGTGGGGACGGTGCTCTGTGAGCTCTGACCTCTCCCTACTGTTACCACCAGAGCTCTGGGGATGGTTCTACTTCCTTCCTTCCATTTATTTTCAACAAATGTTGAAAAACAAAAAAACCAGAAAGTTGGATGCTTTAAAATACCACTGGCTGAGAAAATCCGCCGTCTTGCCCCCTCCCCCAGGGAGCGATGAGTCACGGGCATACCTGCCTTGGGGAGGCACAGGGGGATGCAACCACGGCCTGGGGCCTGAACCCGGCCAACTGCCTTCCCGTCGGCTGTTCTTGCCCCAAAGATGTTCGACGGAGGGCAAAGAACCTGGGATTACCCCCGAGAGATAAAAGTCTGTTTGGCCCTCATCCGGGGGCCATTCTGCTTCTGACAGGATGCTCGGCAACGTCTGAAGACATTTCTGGTTGTCATGATTGGGGGCTGCTGCCGGCATTGTGGGGGCAGGGGCCAGGGTGCCTCTAAATCAATGCACAGGACACCCCCCAACACACAGCTGTCTGAACCAAAATGTGCCCAGAGCCTGCTCTGAAGAAAGCCAGACACATGTTTCCGCATCACCTCTCTCCCTCTCTTTTTCTCTCTATGTATCCTTAAGCAGCAGCTTGGTGTCAGCTAATGCTTGGCACCTGAGTGTTGGTAGGAGGGCAGAAAGGTCACACTCAGGTCATGATCACGTGTCTGTAAGGACAGCACGACTGGGCAGCTGCTGCAGAGAATTCTGAACGTGGGTCCCAAACAAAGAGGCATGAAGAGTACGGAGAGAACGCTGGGGAAGCCAGGAAAGGGGTAGTGACAGTCTATGAGGGAGCTCACAGCCCCGCTCTTGGCTGTTAGCCAGGAACATGGACTGAATTCAGTGTTTATCTACCTGGACTCCCAGCAAAACAAGAAAAATGTACTCATAAAGGAAATTTTTTTTAGGAAAAAATAAAACACTTTAGTTGACAACTAAGTATTATGAGGGGAAAATAATTCCCAATCCACTAAATAAGTTTAAAAAAATTTTGAAGAGGAATAAGAAATCTAAGTGATACAAAACTTAATAAAGAGCAAAATATTAAACAGGGACTACTTAAAAGTCCTGGAAAAATCTTGGGAAGAATTTGATTCCCCTAAAATTTTCAGAGAAATGTGTCTGCTTATTTTATCTAAAAATTTCAGCTACCCCAAAATACACGAATACATTCCTGTAGAAGTCTGGAAACAGTACCCATGAGTCCTCTGGGGGCGCCTATCGGCCCCTCCCCAGAGGAAGCCACTATGACTGTGAGTTTTTCTAGTCCTTCTTTTATGAACATACACACAAGTAGCTAAATATAATTATATGCACTCAAAGAGAATCCTGTGCTGCCTTACGTGTGCTTATTCCTATCAAACATACCGTAAGCATTTACCTGCAACTGGTTTATTAGGTTGCAGCTCAGCTTCCCGAAGTTTGCATATACCCCCACTTAACAGACAAGTCCCATGAATGACACTGCTTTGCTGTCATAATGAAGGGACCACAGGCCCCCTGTGTCAGTGCGTCTCCAGTGGAGGAACCGAGGGGAGAAGTGCCAGGTCAGAGGAGAAAGAGCACTTGAGATTTTGACAGTTTAAGAGGGAGCCAAACTGCCCTCTGAGACGGCTGAAAATTTACACTGCAACCCTGACGCGGGGAGTCCTCACACCCTTGCCAGCACGTGCAGACCACCACAGACTGTGTGTGCGCGTGCTGGGGGGGAGGGGGGGATGGTGGAAACTTAGTTTGGAAGTGGAAGACCAATTATGGAGAAGGAAACTGACACTGGGTGAGGGCACGCCACGGCCCAAGTGTTCAACCAGGTGCTTTACCATCATACACGGAAGACATGTAAAAGCCAGGTTTTCACACCACAGCTGAATTCCTGACCTTCCACTATGGGCAGCTGGCTTAAATTCAGAGCATCTGTGACAGTCGTTTTCTTCAGTACTAAGAAGTACGCAGGGAAGTTGAGACAGGAGTTTCTGGTACCAAGAAAATATTAATACTAAAGCACGCCCCCTAGTGGGAACAAAAATTACAAACATGCAAGATGCTGTATAGCCCGTTCACATATTGAGGGAAAACTGAATTGTGCAGACTCAAAGTATTTGAGGATGGCATGCAGGTGTGTGGTTTGTAATTCACTCTTCAACTCTCTGTGGAGAGCGAAAAAACAGAAAAGCATTCATCAATGGGCTCTGCCCAGATTACTAGGATCACTGGAGCCAGAGGCTGAAAATTTAGATCACGAAATAGTTTAAAAGCAAAATAACTTAATGCAAATATGTTAACCCAGAAATGTTCAAAAACATATTTAAATTAGTGCTTTTAAAATTTACCCTCTCAAGGTCGCTCACTGGCTAAATGTGGGCTAATTTGAGAATAAAATTGTTCCAAATGATTGTAACACATTGACTAAATAAAAAATCCAGGAATCTATGGGAGGAGAGGGGAAGGAGAGAGGGGGAGAGAGCGAGGGAGAGAGGAGGAGAGGAGAGAGAGGCGAGGGTGGGGGAGGAGAAAAGAGAGAGGAAGAGGGGGAGGAAGAGGGGGAAGGAGGGCAAAGCTCTTGTTTGCAGAACTCGAGGGAATACCCGCAGTAGAAAACCACCATTTTGCAATTCTCACATCATGATTTAGGCAAGAAGAGCCAATAGGTGCTAAAACAAACATAAGGATAAAGGTTACTGGGGAACAGGGTATACCCAGGATGCCCCAGTTTGACCCCATGGATTTCCTGTTAACTTCAGAGGGAAAACTGTCCCTTACAGCAAGTCACCATCTTAGCCAATGACCACACTCTGCCTCACTAACAGTGGGACACGGAACCCCACGGTCTCTGGACGAGATGCAACGTGACGCACACAGCACCTGAGAGTAAGCGCGCCAGCCAAAACCAGCAACCTGATCTAACCAAACCCGGGCCTAACTTCCAGTTTACAGACAATACACAGACAAAGAAACAGTAAGACAAATGCAGAACGTTAGACAATTTACAGGACAACCAGCCCGGACTCTTCAAAAAGTCAGTCTTGTGAAAAAGGGAAAAAAAGATGAGAAATGAGGAACGGTTCTTTACTAAAAGAAACTACAGAGACATAATAACTAAACACAGTGCCTGAATCTTGTCTGGATCATGATTTAAAAATGAATAAACACGAACCTATAAAGTTACTCTTGTGAGAATTGAGAAATTTGAATATTGATTGAATGTTAGATATTATGAAATCATTTTTATTTGTTGGGTGTAATGTTGTACCTGTGGTAATGCAGAAAAATGTCCTTATTCTTAGAAGATGTATGATTAAGTATTTAGCTCATGTTATCTGCGATATTCTTTCAAATCAATTTTAGAGTGTGAAACTGACAAGCAGATTTTTCTTTTTTTTTTTTTTAAACAAAGTCATTACAGCATTCTGACTGTAAACCTTACAGCTCATGTTGACCTAAGGTAAGATTAGGATGAATTCCTGAATCTTCTACGCAGACACTGGACAAGTTCAGAACACCTTAAAACCAAATACCCAGCTTCACCTACTCTAAGAAGCCCATTTTAAAGTTAATATAAATGTTTCTAGAAACCCAAATATCAGATACTCAAAGTCTTGATATCAACTCCACGTAACGGGCGATGAGTGTACAAGGTGAAGGTGTAGACACGGACCCCAGTGTTGACAACAAGACAATTTCCTCTGTGCTCGTGACTTGCCCTGTGACGCGCAGTGGGAAATGTTCACTGAGTGATCAGTGGCGGGTGCAAACAGTCCGAGAATCACTCAGCAATTTCCAAATAACTTGATTTTTAAAATCTGTAGTATAATTTTTTTTTTATCTGACAAAGCTTTTTAAGTTAAATAAAATCCCTGTCAGTGCCTTCATCTGACGGGGGTGCACATCGCCCCCTCTGATAACTCCCCTTGTACTGACGGAGGTTAGGTGAGCTGTGGTCTCAATAAAGGGAATTTCTCTTGTATACGATCCTCTCCCAGCTTCTAATGAATTAACAGTAATTAATATGAAACTTTTTCTAGTCTTTTCGGTACTTCTGAGATGTTTGTGCATCCAACATTTCTATTGCTGGATTTACCAGAACACAATGTCAACTTAGGCCAAACGTGATGCTTCAGGTGACACGCACAAAGGGGCAGCACGGTGGCTATGGCGGTTCTTTGCCGAGCCGCCTGGCCGCACGCTCCGGAAGTTAACATTTAAACATCTCCATGCGCTTCAGTTTCCCTGGGTATCAAATGCGCACGATGATGATGATGATGATGGTAACTACAGTTCTCAAACGGAGCTAATGTACATTAGAAGGCTGCTGTCACAGAGCAGCACTATGTTAGCATTTTTATTAATAAAATGAACACTGTGAATGCCTTGACAGGCAGGCATGCGATAAATTCACCTCACTAAATGGAGGGACAAAGAAGAGGAGAGCCTGGGCGAGCACCTTTCAGGGCTGGCAGTGACCCCAAACACCTACCAAGCACCTACCTGTTGTTGCCTCTCCCAGGTGCCCTCAGAGCCAGTGCTGTGAACTGCAGTTCCCACAGTGGCCACTGGGGGCGTCTCTGGGGGGAGCACAGCTAACCGGCTGCCAGTCTCAGCGCTCGGGTGGCTCCCCCAACAGTGCCAATCGGTGCCCTCCAGTTCAGACAGGCAGTATGAGCAGGGCACAAGCTGACCCTCCTTGCCTGCAGGAAGCCAATGGCAGTGCCTGGGAAGCAGGACTTTGACTGGCAGAGGCAATGACCAATCAAAACAGAGGTCGGCAACAGCCTGGAACACGGTCCTGGCTGTGGTGGTGACTGAGGGGGAGACCCTGGGGTGGTGACTGGGTAACTCGTGGTATGGCCGCACCAATGCATACCCACCCACGTTTAGCTGAGTACCAGCTCTGATGAGGTTAACAGCCATGGGACACCTGTCAACTCTGAACAGACTGACAGCCTGTGCCTGCAGAATCTGAGTGCTCAAATGTGTGCTTCAAGCACAGACAGCACCAGCTACTTACCTTGGGCGGCATATCTACAGGACCCGTCCTCCACCAGCACATTATAGAAAGGCTGATGATGGCCGTGAGGCAGGCTGTGGACGTTCATGTTTCGAATCCACTCATGTCCCATCATGCAGGTGGGGTCCCAGCCATAGATGACACAGTTATAGCCATACCTAATTAACATAAGAGCAGTGGCAGATCAGCTCCCTGGGGCCCTGTCATGGCAGCTATGAAATATAGAGACAATGGCTTGGCTTCTCTGAAACTTACATTCTTAGAGATACACCTGCTTTTACTCCATGCTAAATCAATTTTACTCCTGCCTCTCTTTATAAACCCCTCTGATTATCTATCTATCCATCCATCCATCCATCCATCCATCCATCCATGGTAGGACAATTGAGGAAACACAAACTCTCACCAGATATTTGATGAGGTTAACGAACTGATGGTTTTCTTAGATATGACAACAGAATGGTAAAGGTGTCTTTCTTAAAAAGTGAGCCCTTACCGTTCAGTGTTACCTACCGAAATAGCTACAGAGGAAAAGGACCTCTGGTATTTGCTCCAGGGAGGAGGGGGAGGGGGTGAAACAAACTGTATGATAACTGTTGAAGCTGGACATGGGAACATCACCTGGTTCGTAATACTCCTCTCTCTACTCTTACATATGCTTGAAATTTCCACAACAAAGTTAAAAAAAAAAAGAATGTAATAAAAGAATGGAAAACACTAGCCAAAAACTAAGAAAAGATATTTGCAACTTATCTGCATATAGAGACTAATACACAGAATAAAGAAACTGCAAATCAGTAAGACTAACAACTCAAATGAAAAGCAAAATACCCGAAGAGGCACTTAATCAGAGGAACCTGAATGGCTAGTAAATGCAGGGAAAGAACCTCAATCTGGGTGGTAACCAAGGAAATGCAAATTAAAACCACAATGAAATGCCATTTGCCAGTTACCACATAAGTGCATTTTTAAAGGTCTGGCACTAACACAAGTTGGCGAGAATCAAACCTCTCAGGTCCTGGCCTGCTGGTGGGATGTAAATAGGTAGGTACAGCTGCTCTGGAGGCAGTTTAATTTTGCCTCATCAATCAGCCGTGTCCAAACCCCAGGACCCAGCAAGTCCCTACCACCCTCAGATCCAAGGAGAGCGAGACCACTGGAGAGAGTGAGGACGACGAAGAGAGGAGAGGAAGAACGAGGCTGACAGGGCTTCCATCCCCCACGGAGAAGGGTCACTACACACAGTAGAAGAGCTCGCCGTCAGGAAAGCAAGTTGCTTCTTAAAAAACAAAAAGGTTAAAGATATGGTTCGGCCTTCGGTCCTCGCTGCAATGGGCCTCGGTCGCTGCTGCATCGGGTCAGGTCCCCTCCAGGTGCACCCCCGCTGCTCCGAGAAGCGGGGCTCACGGCGCTGTGTCCTCTGCAGCCGCGCCGGGGGCGGGCGCCGGGGCACTCACCTCTTATGCTTCATAATGAGCCCAATTGCATAGCAGACGTCTCTGTGCTTCTCGTGGGAGCGGAGCTTCACCTCCACGCCCACCTCCTCCTTCTTCCGCTCAATGTGCTCCAGCGTGTGCTGCACCAGATAGCCCACCGCCCCGTGCTGCCCGGGGTCTAGGGTTTGGATGTGCTGGAGGATGTCAAGCACCTTCAAGACAAGACAGAAAGACTAGGAGATAATATTTTCATTTAGGCCTTTTCTTTTTCCTGGCAAGGGATTTAGACCTATGTAACCTGAGGAAGGGCAGCGAGGCGAGGTGGGCTGACGGCCCGTTACTCCACAGGCTCTCACCCTGTCGGCGCTTTGTACGCCCAGAGTCACTTCACGTGCTGGGGACTGGCCCCGGCATCCAAATGGAGCCAGCGTGAGCGGGAGGAACTCTTTGGAAACACGGGGACCGGGGTCCGCACAGGATGGGGACGCGAGGGCCTGTCGGACTAGCTGAACTCTAACAGCTTCCAACATTCTTGGTGAGTGGGGGGACTCAATTTCTTACATACGGACAGGAAACATTTTCAACCTGCCACTCATGAATTGAGAGGAAAGAGAAATGTGAAACTGCTTCAATCGAGGTCAAGAGGCTGAGTGACAGACTGGCCTCGGTGCTGCAGGAGAGGGGAAGGGGTCACAGGGAGGGCACTGGAGTGACAGACGCAAATCAGCACAGTTCATTTATGATGCTATCTGTGAAGAATGAAGATGTGCGGGGCAGGGTTCTGAAATCCTACAGGTCGCTTCAGTGACTTTAACTCACAGTGGAATTCAGCGTTCAGGTGGACAGGGGGAAACCCCGTCTCCCCGCAACTAATGTGACTAGCTGGCAGAGAAGCACTGCCTGACCCCAAGGCTCTGCTCTTTCTACTGCACCCAGTGCCTCTACGGAAAAACACAAGCTCGAGGAAGGCTAACACACATGAACAATGAGCAAGCCCCGCTCGCTCACAGCTCAGCCGGTCTGTGACACGGGTCTCCTCCCACTTACGGATGCTGAGCAGACACAGCAGCCGGACTCTAGCCCCGGATCAGTCAAACTTGCTGTTTTTACCCTTGAATTAGTTTATTCACTTATCAAATAATGATTAGTAACTGCCCTATTTCCTGATACATTGTGAGCCTATAAAAGTGTCGTGAAAACCACAGCTTTATGCAATGTAACGTATTATTTTAAAAGCCAATCTTGTCTTCCAGAATGAGATTTGCAGGATCTCAATATTTGCTGAATACTTATTCTCTGCTGGTCACTGTGCCAAGCCTGTCACATTTTTTACTTCATTTAATCCTCCCAACTTGAAGGTCAGCAGTCCAATCACTGCCAATTTCAAGAGGAATCAGACGCAAACAGAGCCGCTCTCCAGGCCAACCTATATAACCGCATCAGGACATTGGATTTACATCAACAGCATGATTCCTATTCAACCTGAACACATGAGACCTGCAACAAATTTTTATACTCGACCTAAATCACTCAAATCTCCCCCTTGAAAGACTCGTACTAGCTGCAGCCGAAAAATCTGCTCATCCTGGACTTCACCCTGACCCCCCCTCAGCAATAGAAGGCCCTGCTCCTGTCTCAGCCTTACTCCACTCAAGCACAGTAGTCGTGGCAGGTATCTTCTTGCTTATTCGATTTTACCCTTTAACAGAAAACAACCAACTTATTCAAACAGTAGCACTATGCTTAGGAGCCCTTACCACCCTATTCCCGGCAATATGTGCCCTCACCCAAAACGACATTAAAAAAATTGCCGCCTTCTCCACTTCCAGACAATTAGGCCTAATAATGGTAACAATTGGCATCAACCGACCCTATATAGCATTCTTGCACATGTTCACACACGCTTTTTTAAGGCCATACTATTCATATGCTCCAGATCTATCTATCTATCAGCCTGAACAACGAACAAGATATTCGAAAAATAGGAGGCCTATTCAAAGCTATACCTTTCACCACAACAGCCCTTATTATTGGAAGTTTAGCACTGACAGGAATGCCTTTCCTCACCGGCTCCTAAAGGCCTGATCACTGAAGCTGCTAACACATCTTATACCACTGCCTGAGCCCTGCTAATAACTCCAGTCGCCACCTCCCTCCCAGCCGTCCCAAGTGCTCACATCCCCTTCTGCGCACTGCTAGGACCCCCTCACTTCTCTCCCTTAACCTCGATCAATGAAAACAGCCCACTCCTAATTAACTCCATCAAACTTCCTACTAATTGTGTTTTTGCAGGATTTATTATCTCCAACAACATCCCCCCAACAACGGTCCCCCTAATAACCACGCCCCCATACCTAAAATTAACTGCCTTTACAGTGACCATCCTGGGCTTTGTACTAGCACTTGCAATTAACCTTAACGCACAAGACTTAAACTTTATTTACCCCTCAAATATCCTCACGTTTTCTAGGCTTTTAGGGTACTTCCCCACTATCATGCACCGTTTACCTCCCTACCTAAACCTATCGTAAGCCAAAAATCAGCATCCTCCCTCTTAGACTTAATCTGACTAGAAAATATTTTACTGAAAACCACATCCCTTATTCAATTAAAGCCCTCCACACTAGTTAAGCAACTTGCCTGAGGTCATGAGGTTATGAAGACGTGCAGTGAGGATGTGGACCCAGGGCTGACTCGCAACCCCAGGTCTCAGTCACCTTCACATCAAAGCAGGAAGAGGAGTATTTTAATTGACTGTTAGGAAAATTTTCAAACACATAAAAAATGGACAGAGTGGTATAACCCCAAGTAGCAGACCCAGCTTCAACCAGTACCAGCCAGGAGCCAATCCCATCCACTTGCCACCCCCCCCCCCAGTGGCCTTGTAATGTAGGGGACACTAACAACAGTTGTCCCTTGTAGCTAAAAGCATCTGATTTCACAGTATGCTTCTTGTGTTCCCCTCTGCAGTTCCAACTAGTTACTGCTGACAACTTTTCTATAGACACAGCTTCCCCTTTGTTCCTAGCAGCCCCTTCCCACCAGATAAGTGAAAGAAACATAACGCGGAATCTTCAAAGCATAAAGGAAGTCTTGAACTCAGAGTATCAGAGGAGGAGATAAGGTTCAGGGATGACTACTCCCGTCTTTCCCTTGGTGTGTGGATGATAGGGTGAAGGGAGAGGGCAGAAACGGAGAAGACACCATGAGATGTGCCCAGCGTGTTTCCAAAAGCCGTGCTGACGGTGGGGCACCATGACGTCTACAGCTAAATGCCTAGGCCTAGAATCCCAAGAGCCCACAACCTTCAGAGTAGAGATCTTGGAACAGGGGCGACTACTGCACATGACTGGCAACTTGCTCTGTAAAGGGCCCGGAAGTAAATATTTTAGGCTTTGTGGGCCGGACGGTCTCTGACTCAACTACTCCCCTCTGCCGCTGTGGCTGAAAAGCAGCCAGAGACAGTCCGCAAATGGACACAGCCGTGTGCTGACAAAACGTATTCACAAAGCCAGGCGGCTCTGGGCCCAGGGGCCAGAGTCTGCGGACCCTGCTCTGTCCTCTTAACTGCAGGTTTCCCCCGACATCTCTCTGAAGCTCTTGGCTCCAACCTCTGGACGTCCACTTCTGTGGGCTCTTCTACTTTTGGGACTTCAGCTACTAGATGCTGATGCCAAGAGCGCCCACCAAGCGCGGTACTCCATGGCTCCAGGTCATGCCAATCAAACTCAGCATATCCCAGACGGAACACTGTCTCCTACCCCGAAACAGGTCAGTTCCCCACACACTTCAACTTTTAAAGTGGCCTCCCTTATTGGAAAACTGGGATATTCTCTTCGAGCCTCCTTCCTTGTTCACAGCTAACGAATTTCTGTCATTTCTTAATCATTCATTCAAATAAAATGTTGTACCTACTGGGTGGCAGGAATTGTGTTGAGAGCAAGGGGAATAGCTACAGTAAAGAACAAGACATGGTCCCTGACCTTAAAGAGCACGGTCTCGTGCGGAAGGATGGTTAAGCAGCTGCGAGACACTCCGCACAAGCTTTGTGGAAGGGCGAGCTCAGGGCCGTCATGGTGCAGAGGGGCAGGGAGGGGTTTCAGAGGCAGGAGATCAGAGATTCGGGAGCTGCTGACCTACAGATGGTAACTGAGGTAAGGAGAGCTGGTGAGATCACTGAGGGGAACTGTGCACAGTAGAAAGAAGTCTAGAAACTACCCCACAGTGTACAGCCTTAAAGGGAGAGACAAAGGACAGCAACTAGCGAGAGCCTGGGAAGAGGGGACCAGAATCAAAGGAACAGTGTTTTGAGTGGGGGGATGACCTCCAAGTGATCAAGAAAGATAAGGAAAGACAAGTGTCCACTGGATTTGGCAACAAAGAGAAAGGTTTAGCAAGAAGGCGTCATGGGCTTCCAGTTCACGTGGGGGAGGGCTGGGAATGGAGCCCCATGCTCTGCGCAGTGCGGGGGAGGCGAGGGGGAGGCCATCACAAGGACCCTGGCCAGGCTGGGAGAGAGAGGTAAGATGGAGCCATGGGCAAAGCCGGGGGCTGTCGTCGGAGGCTTCTCCTTCTCTTTTTTCAAAGATGAGGGAGACCTGAGTATGTTTAATGCTGACAGGGAGCTGCAGATACAGAAGAAGAAATAAAGGAAAACTTAGTAGTCCAAGGACAGGCAGCAGGTTGGATCCAGAGCACACGGAGTTTTGCCTTGGAAGACTGAGGGACATCTTTTCCACTAAATGTGGAAAATGGAGGGAAGGGATAACTACGGATCGGAACAAGGATGTAGGTTTAGCAGCAGGAGTAGAAAGTGCCCTTCTGTTGGCTTCTTCAGAAACAATCTCGCCTTGGCCCTGGTCCACAGGGGTGAAGCGTGTGGGTGGGCTGTGAATCTGAACGCCTGATGCCATCAACTTCTGTGCGGGAGACCTTGGCAAACTACTTAACTTTTCTTGGTGCCTCGGTTTCATTGTTTGCAAAAGGGCAAAAAACAAAACAAAAGTAGCCACCCCAAAGGGCTGGCAGAAGGTACTGGAGGTGTGCAGCACTGAGCTCTCCCAGCCGTCCCCACCACTGGAGGAACCTACTTCCCTGTGCTCTGAAATCGCTCCCCGGCCTTCTAGGGCCACCTCAAACCCTTTCTCCGGAAAGGACCCTTTTCTAACTGCTTCTGCATCCCCTGGAGCCTTCCTCGCTTTGGGCCCCAGCTCTTCTCCACTGTCATGGGGTCCTTCCTGCAGTTACAGCACAGTTCATGGAGGCGAGACAGTTGCCACACATGGGGAAGGAGCCACTTTCCCTTCCTGAGCTTAGATGCAGGGAGCGTCTAGGTGCCTGACCCCAGCAGCCCATGAATGGTCATCATGGGGAAAAATGTTCTGCGTGTGACAATTTTGGAACTTGTTCCAGTGACATCTGCTTGGAAGGAAGGCAATCCTGACCATCTGAGGAGGATACCAAGGAAATTCCCCCAGAGATAGCACAGGAGCCCTAAACTGAGCCTGTCATCAAAGGGAAGGATGCCAGGGCTTCTACAGACGTTCCTCCCAAAGGCGATGTCAACCCTACTCCTTCTAAGGCTGATGTGTAATTTAAGTACAGAATCTACTTATGAGGAACCATGCATTTTACAAATTATCATGAAATTCCTGAACTAATGTACAGTAAAAAGTGAAAGGAATTAGTTATGTATATCCTGGTATCAAAAATAAATCAAGTAAAAAATAAAAGTAAACTATTCAATTCTGGACAAGGTCGTGGGAAGCAGGTGGTGACCTTGGTAGAGAGCCTAGTGTTCCAGTAACTCTTCTATCGCATCACATGGGTGTACTGGGAGGACAGCCACTGCCTGGGCTGTAGATGACATCTGAAGACAGGGGCTCAGGGATTTTCCTACTGACGCATCCTTTCCTAGAACTACGGTAGATCTTTGACACTGTGAATAAATGAGGCAATGTAAATCTAAGCAACGGTGAGTCACTGAGGTTATTTACTTTCTCAAGGAAGATTTTACCACTCTCTAGTGACAGGGCTGATGATTTTATGGTGATGTTCCTGTGAGAGCTTAGAATTCAAGTCTCTCACCCGGCTGTCTAAACAAAGTGGACTATTAACATATTCCCATGGCCAAGCAAGGGCATGATGGGGACGAGCAGCTGCTCCTGCACTGTGCTGCATGGCTGGAAGCATACATGTGCTGCACCCGCAGCTCTTGAGCAGTGGTGCCGACCCCAAACATGGTGGCCTCTGACAGGGCTTCCTGCTGGCCGAAGGGGGCGTCACAAACCTGAGAGAGCCAAGTGGAACAGTAAAACCCAACAGTTTCCAAAGGCATGAGCAGTCCTAAAAGCATCCAGCAGCTGGACCTGAACACATCTAAGATCTCACTTTCCTACGCCATGCAGGGCTATTTACATGCGGTCAATTTAGTTGCTAACAGCACAGCTGGAGGATGAATATGGAAACTTCTGCTTCCCCTTGAGAAGGGTGGCTTTGGGAAAATACATCTTTGGGGCACCAGTGGGTGAGAGGTAGGGCCGAGGCCTTGTGGTTCTGGGAGTTTAAGGCACTGATCACAGAGAGAATGGGCAATTCCTGGCAGGATAACTAATTTTTAGTAGAATAAAAGGAGACAAAAAGTTAAATCAATGGGTCAACACCAGGAGACTGTGAATAAATCTGTGTTTATCCTCCAGGTTAATACAAGGATAAACTTGTAAGCGCTGCCTCTCAGCTAGGAGTTCCCTCTCTAAGGCAGGTGCAAAGCATCAAAGTAAAATAATTACCTTCTCTGGCCAGATGCCCAGGTGGAAGTAGAGCCTGGCTTGGAGAAGGAGGAGCTGCACCTGGTCCGGGTACATCGCCAGGTACAGATCCAGGGAGTCCCTCAGGAGCTGGTACGACTGGTCGATGCCTTCCCTGTGGGGAAAGAAATCTGTGTTTTATCCTGTTTGCTTCTGAGCTAAGACCCTCTTTTTCAAGGCCCAGATCTTAAAAGTAATGGACACAAATCCCACACTTTCTCTGATTCTGATACTTCCTCTCTTCAGCAAAGTTACAACACTCTTAACAAAAAAAGATACACAAGAAATAGAAATTTCGTACTCCACTAAGTTAAAATCGTAACCGTTTTCCTTACAGAGCCACCTTGATAACACTGTACATAAATTAAAAATGGACTCTGAATAGGTGGAGGACTATTAGGTCAGTGAAACTCTTCTAGATGACACTACAGCGGTGGGTACACGTCATTACCTGCTCGTCAAAATCCACAGAATGTACACCATCAACAGCAAACCCAATGTAAACTATGGACTTGGAGCGATAATGACGTGCCAAGGTAGGTTCATCAACTGTAACGAACACCCTGCTCCCGGGAGGGGGGTTGTTGAAATGAGGGAGGCCGTGTGTGTCCAGAGGCAGGGGGTAAACGGGAACTCTCTGTACTTGCTGCTCAGTTTTGCTGTGAACCTAAAACTGTTCTTAAAAAAATAAAGTTTATTTAAAAAGAAATTCTGCCATTAGGCAGAAAACTAATACTCCAATCTATAAATTTCTATTTTCCCTGTAAGACAATTTTCCTTGGACTCAGAAGCAAGACTGTTTCATACTTCTGTTTGTCCTCTTACCTAAGTGATAGAAAGGTATAAATTCCAAGACAGCAAAGCACTAGGAGGTGAAAAATAATTGTTGCCAGTCTAAAATATTCTTGTTACTGGAGAATGCTTTCAGCATTTATAAAAGAGAACTCGCCCAAGTCCACTGCAAAGATCTCAAAGAAAAGTCACTCAGCACATCCTAAGTCTGGATAGCATTACATCAAGGGAACTAGTTTTTTCCCATGGTGGGTAGGTGGCTGCAGCTGTCCCAACTGTGTCACAAAGCATCCGCTGCTTCTCTGTATCACAGGTAGGCTCATTAAATAAAATTCTCTGTAAGTAATTTGCACCTCCAAAGACGCACACGCCGCGGAAGTACTGGAAAACCAAGAAAACCTTACCGCTTTCCCAGGCTTAAAAGGTTTCCCACCATTCGCTGTAACACCTTCTTTACGTTCACCACCCCATACAGCGCTGCAGTCACATGCTGGCCGATCAGGTATTCACATTCTTTCACTGTCAGCTGCTTGCCTTTCCCAAAGGCATCTATGTAGATGTAGTCAAAGATGTCCAGGGTTGCCCTATCCAAAGAGCACACGTAGTGAGTCGTATCTCAGATCAGAGCTGAACAAGTCAATATTTAAAACCCCATAATAAGTAGCTCAAATCAGAGAATGAGTGTTAACACAGTGGCATTTCTACTGAAAATATCAAGGCCTTGCCCAAAGTCTGAAATCTGACCTCTATACACACTCTGCTGTATTAAGATTGCAGTACACTGATACTTGAGAAATAGCACTGGTTTATGCCATTTAATATAGTTTTTTAGAGAGATTAACTCTAAAACTCACTGCCAGGCCTATCTATCAGAAGTCTGGTTGAGAGAAATATTTCTGGAATGCCTGAGCCAGTCTATTAATTTCACAGAGTAGCAGCAGTTAACGTCTGCGGATCCCGGGCCCCTTGAGGCTGTGATGACAGTTATGGGGCCTGGGGCCACAAGGATTCTGGCCTCAGCTCTGCAGATGCGCTCGGGAGGCTCAGGCTGGGACCCTGCTCCAGACCCCGGAGAGCTGCATCCCTGGCCTCCACCTCCCACTCCTCCCATGGAACCGCCCTCCACGACCCGAGCTCTCGCACGTAGGGGTGGCCCACGCCGAGCCGGGCTGGTAGGCGGTCACATAAGCAGGTTCTCACCTCAGGACCTCTAACGATACTGCATTCACCCTACGAGGACTCCTGAGGGATTGAGGTGGGACTTTGTTTCAGGGATAGCTGTGTTTTTTTTCTTTGAGCAACTGTTTCACTTTGATAGAGACTTTCTCTTCGGCAGCTAAAAGCCCAGTCAGATTTCTTCTCAGTCGTATTAATAGCCTGCCTTTAGCAAGACATATATAATTGTTCCAGAAATAAGGAATGCTCTTCAACCCTTTTTTTGGGTCTAGGAGAACCACACAAATGCACACAAGTTTACAGGCAAAAATCCTAAACAAAATATGAGCAAATCAAACACAGCGAATGTATAAAAATCCACATGAGTAAGTCAGATGCTCCTTAAGAATGAAAGGAGGACTGAACGCTAAAACATTTCACCACATGCAGACTAAAGGAGAAAAACCACATCCTATCTGTAGACACAGAAAAGAAATTTGGGGGAAAAAAATCCTAGTTATTAATAAAACTCTTAGCAAATTACGACTTTATTATTGTTTTTTCCTTTTTTTTTAACCGCACCATGCGGCATGCAGGCTCTTAGTTCCCCGACCAGGGATGGAACCCGTGCCCCCTGCAGTGGAAGCGTGGAGTCCTAACCACTGGACCGCCAGGGAAGTCCCAAATTACAACTTCAGAAGGCAGCTTTGATCATCTCAATGGAAGGTACTGCTCCCAAACATCATGTTTGAGATGAAATTTTAAAGTCATACCCAAGGCAGAGTGCCTGCTATCACTGTTTCTATTCACTGTGTCCAAGAGGACCCAGCCAGCAGAATAAGTAAAAGAGACACAAACATACAACAGCTGGAAAAAAAAAGAGGAAATAAAACTGTCGCAGTTCAGACAATATGACGGTCTACATAGAAAAGCTGAAAGACCTAGCAAATTATTAGCACTAATAATTGATCCAGCAGAGGTGCTGATAATCAGACCCAGATCTAAGTCATCAACCATGTCCCTGTGCACCACCAATACACAGACAGCGTAATTTAAACAATTCCCATTTACAATAGCAACAAAAAGTTAAGGCACCCAGGAATAAATCTAGCAATATATCAAAGAGCTGGATGTAGAAAACAATAAAATATTTTTAAGGACATTAAAGATGACTTAAACGTGCAAGGAGATGTGTTTACAGACAGACAGACTGAGCAGGGAAGCGCAAGCAGGCCATACGCCTCACGTGAATCCACGAATCCAGAGGAGCTCTGGGCCCAGCTACCATACCAGAGCTTCGAGGCGCCTGACAAACGGATTCTAAAGCTGCACATGGACACCAGGCTAAGAGGAGCCAGGGCAATTCTAAAGGACCCCGTGGGGGCCTCGCCCCACCAGTCATTAGGACTAACGATAATGCCACAGTCAACGCGACACTATGGTCTTGGTGCAGACAGAGACCACGGGCCCGAGGAGCAGTCCAGTCAGGACGCAGAGGGCCTGCAGCCCAGCAGCTGTGCGCTCTCCCGCCAACCTCCCGGCCTCTCCCCAGCGGGCCAGCCCTTTATGGGTCTCAGTGTTTGTGTCTGCCAGGTGCTTGGGGTGCTACCAAACCACTTCACTGTTCATCTGCATTGTGGTGTATGCTCACTGTAGCCTAAAGAAGGAAAAACAATCCTGTTACCACACACAAATGTGCCCGGCAATAGGTCACTGTGGTAAGTAACATGGTAATTGGTGTTTTAAATGCTTTATATCACGCAGAAATCCTTGGTGGACCATTATATAAGCATTTAAGAATATTTTAGAGATATTGGGGGAAATTGGTTGGGTTATTCAGGGAGAGGGAATGAGCTGAAAAAGCACTTTTCTCATTTAAAATAATGGAAAATGGGTGCCTGCTATCCAAAAGAGAAACCATCCAATACATTTTAAGGAACAGATTATATCTGGGAAACAAGGGAAGCCTGTACTCGCTATTCAAGGAAACATACACATGTAACGAAATATTAAAATTTGCATGGAAATAACAAATACTTTCAAACTAACTGGCGGTTACCTCTAGAGAGAAGAGGAGGGAAAGGGATAAGGAAGAATACCGAGGAGCCGCCAACTTACAGACAAGTTTTATTTCCTAAACCCGGAGGTGGAAATATAGAGACCAGCATGAGAAATTCCACCAGGCGTGTAAAGCACTGGGTTCTCTCATTTAACCCTCCAAACCACTTTATGAAAAACATTAGCCCCATTTTACACAGGAAGAAACTGAGGCTCAGAGGAAACCGAGGTCTAAATTCAAACTTCAAAGCTCAGCTACTTTCTATCATTCCACTCATCACTTCACCGAACAGTACCACAGCCAGTCATTAAGAAGTAGTTTGAAGTAACAGGATGTAATTAAATAACTATGTTTCTTTTCCCTCTAGATGGCACTTTTAAAGAGACCCGTCTCTCTAGACTATAGCTGAAAAGGAGCTTTATGTCCAATACGACACCAGGTCCCAAACAAGAGAACAAAATAGAACTCATTAACCTGGTCTGCAAAATGCGCCTCAGGTCACCAACCTTGCCTAAAAGGAGTGCCACTGCTGAGAACCTGAATATCTGCTTTTGCACATGGATGAGGAACTTGGGCCCAGTTCCCTCTCCCTTGCTTCTCCCTCCCTCCTTCCCTCTCTTCTGGGGGGAGATTTTTACGGAAGACTGGGAAGTAACAGTTTCTTTAAGAACTCTTTGTACTGATTTGCTTCGGAACAAAGGGACTCTGAGACTCACATAAGATCCTGAACTCTTAGTCCTGTTCTTTAAAATTAAATGTTTTCTCTGAGGTAATTGGAGATTCACATGCAGTTCTGAGAAATAAGACAAAGATCCAGAGCGCACTTCTCCCACGAGCAGATCGCGGACGTGGATACAGTCAAGAGCAAACCAGTTCCATCACCACCCTAGGCCCCCTTTTAACCTCTGTTGTTACATCTCCTCTCAGCACAGTGGAAATGAATCCTCAGGGCAATCACGATGTGTCACGGATGGCTCACCCTTCTGCACCTTGGCACCACCTTAGTAAGAAGTGACTGGGGAAGTTGACAGGCTCCAGTGGGACCCCCAACTGCCGGGCAATGGTCAGGTAGAGCAGAGACATGCTGATTGGGATTCCAGTTCTGCGGATTAAAACCTAGCAGAGAAAAGAAGGCTTTAGCTTCACAGAGATGAATCACACCTTCTCACCCCTTCCCCACACCTTCTCAGTGGCCACCTACTGTGCATCAGGTGAGAGGACAGGTTTTCAGGCTTAAGTGGATGAATATTTCATTTACTTAGATCAGGGCTCTCGGACTACAGTCCATGGGCCAAATCGGGCCCACCAACTGTTTTTGGATGGCTTGCATAAGAAGAGTTTTAATATTTCTTTATGTTTAAAAAAGTCAAAAGAATACTATTTCATGAAACATGAGAACTGTATGAAATTCAGATGTCCATGTCCACATACGACATTCTACTGGAACACAGCCACATGCCTTTGTTTCTGTATGGTTTGTGCCTTCTTTCGCTTGACCATGGCAGAACCGAGTGGTTAGGACAGAGGGTACGTGGCCTGCAGAGCCAAGGAGAATCACTGTCTGGCCCTTCACAGAAAAAGTGTGCAGACCTGTGATTTAGGCCCTCCTTCTTCTAGGAAGAACGTAAGGCCATTTCAGATAACGTGTGTAAGATATGACAAAAGAAAATACAAGTCTCATAGAGAGCAACAGAACAGATACGAAAACAGAGACAAGTAGGAAGCAAATAAAAAACAAGCATCAATGACGTAGCTGGTCATGTATTTCCTCCAGTCTTCCTGGAAGCCAGTGCAAAAAGGTTAGTTTCATAGTTTAGTGTTCACAAGATGCAAACTGATCACACTGAGTCGGAGAAGTCCTATTTCTAGTCAGGAATTTACTTCAAGGGTTTTCAGAGGATGCTCTGTGATGAAGCAGGTAAAAGCCACAGCAATATCCTCACAGTAGAGGCAAAAATGAGTTTCACCGGGCACTGAGAGATGAACAAAATCTATTACTTGCCCTCAGTAACTGTACAGTTTATCAGAGATAAGCTTAATATATATATAATTAGTATATTTTCTATCATACACATATTTACCTGGTGCATATATAAGTTTAGGGCATTATAGTAATCCATTCGGTTCCCCTTGAACTTCAGTTGGTCATAAAGGACGTAGTTCATGGCATCCAGCACCTGGCTCTGGAGTTCTATTTCCATTATCATGGAGGATTCACCTGAAATACAGAGACCTACTCTGAGGACACAAGCACAAATAACGTTGTGACCAGTGTCCCAAATAACCTTTAACATGCAGACACTGGCAATGTCCTAAGAATATACATCAGGTGTTACCAACCCAGGGTGGAAAAGACAATACGTATTTGAGGTCTTTTACATCATCCAGGTGAACATGTGGTTGTATCATCAGTCGATTTTTTGGGACATAATGGGAATGCACTGCAGAATTCCCCAAATTAATCAATTACTCTACGTTTTCTTTTGCAAATACAGCTGTATTCAAAGCAGTTCCACACCTGCCTTGAAGGCCAAGCTGGGGTGGCGACTATTTATGCCCCGGAGGGTTTTGCAAACAAGCTCCACGATGCTGTCAATCTGGGCCTGAATGTCTCTGAGGCTGATGTCGGAGAGAGGATTGCAGTACTGGTCAATATACACTGCACCTGAAATGAACAAGAATTACTGAATAAATTCCTCCTTCCACCTTCTCTTATCAGTGGTCATTCACCCCAGACTCCTGGGGCCACAGCTCTTTACACCACTCCTCCAGATGTGGCTCCTATCGCGGATGTCAGGTCTGGCTGCTGCTAATACACTGAGAAGGAGCAACATTCTTACAACAAAGAAGATTACATTTCGTTATTATTTTTTTAATATACCAAAACTCTCTCAGAGGTCATGGACTCAAAAGAACTGTGTGATACATGCCGTATCTCCACAGTCTACTAGGAAGAGAAATAAATACCATAAAGGAGATCTTTTCAAGCTACTTCTCTGTCCCTAATTTTCTTACAGTTCAAAATCCAACAACTCTGAAAACTTGTAAGACAGTTCATTGAGACTTAAAAAAAAATAGTTGAAAGCCCTCAATGTCAGATATACCATTTCAACAAATTATTCCTCTGAAAGGTGAGCCAGTAAATGGACTTTGGAGATAACTGGACTTTGAAATTAAATAGTTACACTCAGGAAACCCACAGCTAGTAAGTTGTACAGAGCACACCAGGGATACTGTCTCTCAAAAGTCACTACTCTTCACCACCTTAGGTTACTTTTTAACCCGAGACCCAGTGGGCTAACCTGCTCATCTGCTATAGGACGTTTTCACTCGGGAAGCTGTAGAGTCACTTTAAATTCAAGGTCTCAAACCAGCTCAGGACCTGGATCCCCTACTTACACCCCAGTGGGTATCAAGAGACCTGGACACCAGCCCCAGTTCTGCCACCAGCCAGGGAATGGCTCCTGGGTCTCCTCGGGACTCAGTTCCCCCACCTGTCGGCTGAAGGGCTTTATGCTGCACAGCTCCGCAGCCTGTTCTATCTGACTGCTGCTTCTTAGCCTTCGTCAACGGCATCAGATGGTTCTAGTTGGTCACCAAGGATCAAAACCCTGGAGCCAATTTCTATTCACTCAACTAGTTAAAAACCTTCAACAGCTACCCAATGTCCACAGCACTGATGTGAACGAGCTGCTGAAAATTATAATATTACTTAATATTTGAAAGATGAAAGAGAAGTAATTGTTTTCATAAATAAAGCTTGTCAAGTTATTCCTGACTGTGGAATAAACACAAGATGCCTCTTAACTCCGGGATGCATATGTGAAGATTCCAGGGTGGTGAGGATATTTTATTTTAATGAACTGAAGCAGATACTTCATGTCCTTCTGGATGGTATAATCAACAAGATCAATCAATAAGAATCTGCACTACACACTGTGGAGGACAAGGAACACAAGAAACAGTGACTGTTAAAGAAACAACCTGTACACACAGGAAACAGAGAGGATGGACAGGGTTTACTAGCCACTGCTACTGCAGGTCTGAGGCAGTAAAATCTGCAAGTGTTGCAGGTATCAGGGAAACTTCATGCAAGTGAAACCTGAAATGAACTCGGAGGGTGAGTAGGATTTAGGAGGGAATCCTAAGGAAGAGGGATACCTCGAATGAGGAAGTGAAGCCAGGTGTATGTGTATGGGGCCAGCGAGGATAGTGGCCTGGCTGGAGCAAATGGGACATTTTAGAGAGTGATGGGGAAAGGCCTGACTGAATTATGGAGGGCACTGAAAGCAGGCAGAGATTTAATTTCACAAAGGAAATCAGCTGGCCATGTCGCAGGCTCACATGGAGTGCTGAAAAGGCTGGGTTTCAGACTAGGCCGGCACTGCACGCCGGCTGACTTGAGAGCAGGAGGGCGTGATGCCCATGAAAGCAAGTATCACTTAGAAAGCTGCTGCTGGGAGAGGTGGCAACAGCCTGCGTGAGACCAAGAACAGAACGGAGACACGACTATGAGAAACGCTGGAAAGGAAGAAGAATCAATGAATTGGGTAAGTCGCTGGGAGTAGGGAATGAAAGTGAAGGAAGAGTCATATCTGTATTTCATAACCATAATTTGTGGGAGTGTTTGTGTAATATGCTAGGAATTTAAAATAGTTTTTAAAAAATGAAGTCACATTTTGTTCTTGCTCAACTCAGTAGGAACAGAAAGTTCTTCCCTTCATCCTGCCTGTCCACTGGACTTCTTTCCACTCAGTTCTCATTATGGACAATGAGACTCACTGACACGCAAGAACATTTTGTCCTCATTAAACTCCAACTAGAGAGGTTAAGGGATTTGCTCGAGGTCACATGGAGACAAAACTGGACACATTTATTTCTGATTTGAAGTGAGGTTTCAAAGCTTAGAGAGACAGGGAATTAACCTCATTAGTTAAAATGTCAGCCTCATGCTTTGAACCGATGATGCATCTTTAAATTTATTTATTTATTTATTTATGGCTGCGTTGGGTCTTTGTTGCTGTGCACAGGCTTTCTCTAGTAGCGGCGAGTGGGGACTACTCTTCGTTGCGGTGCGCGGGCTTCTCATTGTGGTGGCTTCTCTTGTTGCAGAGCACGGGCTGTAGGCGCGTGGGCTTCAGTAGTTGTGGCTCATGGGCTCTAGAGCGCAGGCTCAGTAGGTGTGGTGCACAGGCTTAGCTGCTCCGCAGCATGTGGGATCTTCCCGGACCAGGGCTCGAACCCATGTCTCCTGCACTGGCAGGCGGATTCTTAACCACTGCGCCACCAGGGAAGCCCGATGGTGCATCTTTATAAACACTGTCTCTTTAGCTGAAGCTAAAGATTCTGACCAGATCTTAGCTCTGAATTTAATCGTTCTGCCTACCTAATTGATCAGACCATACAACCCAACCTCCAGAGGCCCATGTAGCACAGTTTACTTTTCCACTGCTTTTCCATCAGGGCCACTTTCACTGCTGCTCTTAAGGACAACTCAGCTGCCTATCAAAATATCAGTGTTAAAGTCTCACCTTCAAGATATGATTCATAGTCATCAGGCTGCTGAAGAAAAGCCTTAAGATTATTTAAAATTTTCTGTTGTCGTAGGTAATAAAGAATTTTTTTGGCGTAGTATTTCCAGGTCAAAGCTTTTCTGGAAAAAACAAATAAACAAACAAACAAGCAATGAGTCAATAAGAATTAAGATATTAAAATTCTCAATTATCCATTTTTTTACTTCACACTAATCATACCACGTTAAGAGTCTACTTAACAAGAGAAGTATAACTGGCTCACAAGCATATAGTACTTATCCTGGAAGCAGGCAGCACAATTTAGGGTTTGGCATTTGTACTTTAACACTAACTTAGCTGTGCTGAAATCCAAGAGACAGTTACCCACTTGGCTTCAGATTTACTAACAGGAAATGAAAGAGAAACCTGAAAAGTCAGGGGAGCTGGGTGAGTCTCAGGAGACGAGAAAGGCATTTGGAAGCTTTCTGGCCGCTCGGACCTTGGGCTGCTGCTTTTCTCCTTCTACACTCACTGCCATCTCATCCAGTCTCAAGGTTTCAGACACCATCCATACTGACACCCCCCAATTTATTCTCCAGAACAGGTTTTTCCCCTAAACTCCACACCTGTATATCCAACTGCTACAACCACATCCCACTTCAGTATCTGATGAGACCTTAACTTTCTTCCCCTCCTAGAGTCATGCCCATCTCAGATAAAGGCAACTCCACCATCCAGTTAGGACACCCTCGGAGCCATCCTTGACTCCTTGCTTTCTCTCACGGCCATATTCAATCCATCCACCTATGCTCTTAGTCCTATCGTCAAAATATATCAGAAATGTGAGCACGTCCAACTCATCTAAACCACCGTCCTCTTTTGTCCGTATCATAGCAGCTTCCTGCTTTGATCCTTGCCCCTCACAGTCTACATTCGACATGGCAGCCAGAGGGCGCCAGGTGACATGTTAAGTCATAGCACAAAAATCCTCTGCCCCAAATTCTCCAATGGTTTTCCACCTCGATCAAAGTATATAAAAGCCCAAGTCCTAATGATGACCTAAAAGGTCCTTTAAACTCTCGCCCCGTTACCTGTCTGCCCTCAGTTCCTGTATCACCCTCCCCACCCAGTCCAGCCGCCAGCAATGCTGGTTTCCCGGCCGTTCCTTCCTCACACCTGGCTGGAGTTCACCTTAGGCCTTAACACTCAATTCCTCCTGACTAGAACATTCCTTCCCTGGGGATCTGCAATCTGTGCCCTCATCTCCTTGCAGGTTTTGACTGAAATGTCGCTTTGAGTAAGGCTTTCTCCCACCATTCTATTTAAAATTGTACCCCCCCATCGTTCCCTTACCCTCTCCCCTGGTTAATATTTCTCTATAGCACTTCTCATTTTCTAATATAATTAATATCTTAACTTTGTTAAGCATCTCTCTTCTCCACTAGACTGTGAGCTCCATGAAGGCAAGGTTTTTTTTTTTTTTTTAAGCGTTGCTCACTGCTGTATCCTCAGCTCCTAGAATGGTGTCTGACACACAGCAGATGCTCAATAAATACTTGCTGAATGAGTGAAACTCTTCATCAGATCTCCCAAATATGCACAGGGATTATGGGAAGTAGGAGGGAGACAATCAATGATTAACTTATTGGCCTGGCTTCATAAATAAAGGACTCTCCAATCTTCAGGGAGTAAGAGAAAATGAGCAGACCTAGGTTTTACTAGCTTTTTAACCTTTGAGCTGTAAAGTATACCAATCTAGAAAATCACATGAAACAAACGAATAGCCTAATGAATTATTATAAGGGAAACACCCTTGTACCCACCACTTAGGCCAGGAAATAGAACTCTGCAGAAAACCCAGAAGCTCCCCATGGGCCCTCTCCCCCCCCCCCGTGACAATGATCACAACCACACCTCAGTGGTCATCACTACCTTGCTTTCCTCTAGAGTTTGCAAATGTGTGTCCCTAACACTCCAGACTAGTCTGTTCACACGCTTTCAAGTCTCTTAATTCACAGGATCCCCCTTCATCTTTTTTCCCCTTGTATTTTATTTGTTGAAGAAACCTGGTTGTTTGACCTGTACTTTCCCATAGTCTGGAATTTGTTGACTGCATCCACATGGTGTAGCATAACATGTTCTTCTGTCTTCTAAATTCCTGTAAATTGGACGTAGAGGCTTGATCAGATTCAGATTCCATTTACTTGGCAAGACGACTTCATAGGCGGTAGTGAGTTCCACAAGGAGGCAATCATGCCTTGGTTGTCTCTTTCTGTGATGTCAGCAGCCATTGCTACTCAAAGGCCCAGGTCTGTTAATTCATTAGAGGCCATGAAGTGGTGATGTTCTAATGCAGCCATCCCTTTTAATTATTAGCTGGAATACTTCTATAAAGAATAATTTCCCCTCACCTACTATTTGGTCCCCCAGTGGCATAGTATGTAGGAAAAGGCAGGATAAATATTCACTTCTTTCCCTTTATCGTTTTCCAAAATAATAATTTGGGTTGTTATTATCCTCCAAAGGTGACCAATTAGTCGTTGTTAAGTATTATTATGAACTCATGGAGCTAAACATATTTGCTGTATTTCCACCCATTCTAGTTACTGTCCACACTGATGCTCAAATCGCTACATCTTTGGCCAAAGGAAGCCTCTTCACGTTGGCCCCTGAATACTTCTGACATGAAATATTGTTACTTTTCTCGCTACCTGGTTCTAGGCTTCCCAGATGCTTCCAGGGTCATCTTTTACATTTCCTGCTCTGGACCTAGAATCAGGCGTTTCTCCAAACACCCTGGCTGCTTTTGATGGGGAGTAGTATGAAGACCACAATCTGAGTGCTAGGGATGATCATTTCTACTAGGTTGGTTATTGTTTCTAGACCTTTTCAGTGGGCAGATACGAAGTCTAGTGTATAAGGGTGTGTACCCACACACACACACATATACCTACACGTATTTAAACATAAAATATCTCATGAATTCATACTGACACATCTAATTCAAATTCAGAACTATTCTTCTGTTTTGTGTCTGTATCTTTTTTTCCTCCAGGAGAATCCTGCTTCTTCAGGATGCCAGTGATAAGCTAGAATGCCACATCATCACTCATTTGCTTTATTCTACCTTGCTCTCTTCTATACACACACACACACCAGCCTCAGAATAACAAGACCAATATTCTTATCACCTTGATGATTCCTGAAAACACCTAAATATTTTGTTCACGATCTCCCCCGTCCTCTGCTCATTTCTTCTGGACAGCTGTGTTGTATCTACACTGTCAGGGCTTACAGCCATCACATACAATACTTTTTCCCCTATCACCTGTCACTTGGATTTAATTCTACAAGTAAATATGTATTTAATGTTCACCACTAGTTCTTGCATCAGGGTCTCTTTAGTTATTTTGGTTGTCTGAAGCTCATTTTCTAGCATATTTTTCAGGTAGGGCTAAGAAGTCCCTGAGTTCTTTCAAGTGGATGAGTTTTTCCACAGCCCTTACACTTGGAAGTCAGTTTGGCTGGATATAAAAATACTTGGCTGACATTTTCCATCCTTGGGTATCTTAAATGTGTTACTCTTTTTTTTCTCTGGCAGAGAGTACTGCTGTTGAAAAGTTTAATGATTTCTGATTTGTTCTCCCTTATAAGTGGCTTTGTCTTTTTTGCCTGGATCCTCAAAGGACTTTTCTGTCTTTAAAATCTAGTAGTTTTACTGAAATATGTCTCAGTGCTGGTCATTCTGGGTCAATATTCCCAGATATAGTGTATGCCCTTTTAATATGTTGCTTCAAATCTTTATTTGTAGGATGTACTCTTCTTTTAAGACCACATAGAACACCATAAATGTAAACTGTTTTTAAATACCCAGGGACAGGTGCCTTAGCACCAACTACCCTTCTTCCTTCCTATGCTTTCCATATCCAAACAACAAGCATTTGCCAGGAATGAATACAAAGAGGGTCCTTCATGAAAACCGTCATCCCCAAACACTTACAAACATGAGAGTATTCCTTATTATTAAAAAACAACCCCGTTTTAGGTTCAAAATACTTGTCAGGCCAAAGGGTAACATACTTATGATAATTTCTAAGAAGACTATAACGATACACTTTTGTGGCTGTGCATATTTAGTCTCTATTTTTTTTTTTTACCAATCTGATAAGGAAAAATGCAATATTTCATTGTTATTTAACATTTCTTCGAAGAGTGAACTTAAAAGTCTTTTTACTTGACTGCCAGCCACTTGGACTTGCTCTTCTGAGAATGTTGTCCTCTTATCCTTTGTACATTTTTCAATTTCTTTTTAGAAATTTTAAGGATTCTATTGACTTTGTTTATGGTTTCTTTGGTCATACAAGTCTATTTGTTTAATTGCAAAATCATTTGTCATTATTTTTTTTATTGCTTTTGCATTACCAGTCTTGGTTAAGGAGGTATCCCCAGATTGTACATGAAGTCTCCTATTTTCTTGAAGGATTTTCATTGTGACAGTTTTAAATTTTAGGTTGTTTAATCTCTTGGAATTTAATTTTTGTATATGATACAAGTTTTACTTTCTTCCAGATGGATATTCAGTTATATCTAATACCATTCATTAAATAACCCATCTTCTCCCCTCTGAGTTTAAATATATTAAATTATCTGTTATGCTGAGACATGAATTTGAATTATCCTTTGCCACTGATGTAGCTATCTATTTTTATTCAAATATTGTATTGTTTGATAACAGGTAGTATCATAATATGTTCTAATATCTAGTGATGCAAGTTTCCCATTGTGATTATTTAAAAATTGTTTTTTCTGGCTCCTGTGAATTTACTATTCTGTATATGTTTTATGACAATACTATCCATTCAAAACACACAGAACTCTCCCCTCCCAAAACTCTTGTTGGATCCTAACTGGAAAAGCACTAAGTTTATGTATTAATTTTGGAAGAATCAACATTTTCATGATGGTAAGTCTTCTTATTCAAGGACATGTTATCTCTTATGCTTTTTAAACAACATTCTATAGTCTGACCTGGGAAACCCATCCCCAGGAATCTAATACTCAGAAATGAAAGCACTAGGAACACCACCCTCCCTAGTAACAAAATGGAGAAGAAAGTGGTCACCCATTAATGGGGGATGATTAAATAAGTTATGGTATACACTACAAAACAGTATGCAGCCATTAACAAAAGTGAATTTGATTTTTACCGTTGATTAGGATAGATTTCCACGGGGCAATGTTGAATGAGGAAAAAAAGATATTGAAAAGTACCTATTATTTGATCTCAGTTTTGTAAAGTGACGATCCCCCTCCATCCGCATGTATATCATATTAGCATGGAAGCAAACAACCTAGGTTGTCATCATAAATTACGGGAGTGGGGGCTGGGAAGGGCAGTGCAAACGGAGGGAGAAGGAAGGAAAAAAACAACATAAATAAGAAAAAAAATAAAAGTCTGCACTAAACATCAAACCAAACCCAAAACAACCAATAAACTGAGTATGTATAATATTTATGTATCTAAAAGTTTATGTGTACGTATGTAAAAAAGCCAGGTCGACTTTTATTTTTAAGGCTGCACAATACTGACTATTAGATCCCACTTCAATTCATTTATAGATAAACCAAAATAGAAACAGAAAAATGACCTCTGCATCAGAACTCATCCAAGGCCTAGAATAGTGACACATCTTACCTCTCCCCACAGCTGTTCCACTGATAGATATTTCTCTCTCCTAAACCCCCTTGAAAACAACAAGAAAAATGTCTTGCTCCCTGTTTGTGAGACATTTCACAATAATCTCTCTTAAGGAATATGTTAAACTAGCACTCTTATCTTCCATCACTAGTAAAGTTTCTAGAACTTTTAGAGCAGAAAATCTTTTTCGTAGGTTAAGCTTAACTTTTTCCAGATAAGCTGGAAGCCAAGTCATCTTTCAGGTAAACTGGAAATTAACCTTCACAGCAGAAAATATAAGGCATAAAAAAATTTAAGCAACAACCAAGAGAGAATGGATTCTTCTTAATCAGGAGAGAAAAAAGGCTCAACCAAATATCTATAATGTTCATCGCCAAAGTAAGATTACTGCTTACCAGAATTCAGAAATTGTAAAAAAAAAAAAAAAAAAAAATTATCCATTACATTAAGACATACGTAAGAAATTTTTTAAATTTTTTAAATTCAACTCATGACAGGCAAATTTGGTGGTAGTAGATGAAGAGATGACAACAAAGAAAAGATAATCTGTACTACCCAAATGATACACAGATACAAGTACCCAGAGCACAGTATTTGACCCATAGGAGGACTAAATATTAATTCTCCCAAAAGGATTTTTGCACCATTTCTTTAAACATCAATTGTCTTGGTGTATTTACCTTATATACACGGAATTTTTCAAAAATATAACTATGGCAACATGAATGTAACATGAAATATTTGGAAATACATGGACCACAGTTCAGTCACATACAAATTACAGCAATTAATTCTGGGGTTATTATTAAAACACACAAACAAACTAACAAAATCCCTGATAAATCTACAGCTTACCTTCCTTCCATATTTAGGATACACACCAGTTCATCCTCAAAAAATATCTCTGGTCCCTCAAGATTCTCAATGTCACTAAAACCGTTACAAGGGACCTATGAAGAAGAGACACAAAGAGGCCTCAGTAACGAGTAAGAATGTTGTTGTCACTCTCACACACAAATCTGAGTTGCAAACAAAGCTGCTCATTTCTATGGAAGTGGTTAACACCTCTCCCACACTACCTTGCACCACCCACCCACTAGAGGTGCAAAGGAACATGTGGAGTAACAATCATTTGTTCAGATCATAACTGTTAGCTGTAAATGAATTATATCTTCAAAGACTGGAATTTCTGAAAGCGATAACTTACATCGGAAATGAGAAGAAAAATAGCTCTGAAATGAGGACTAGAAATACAAAAATCTCCTAATTCACAACAACTATTCTGTGCAGTCTACGTTGTATTCAACTAGGAGTGTAGGGCCAGGGAGAGAAGTCCAGTGCTTTGGGCAACTCTTAACCGACTGGGCATGTTTCTCCTCTGTAAATTGAGGTGGTGGTACCAATGAGTTTTAAGTTCCCCTTGGTTTAAAATTCTATTACTTCTCCCACTTTTCTTTTTGAAAGTAGCCAGGAAATTTCTTGTCAACCTGTGTGCATGTTGAGAACACAGGAATACAAGGGTCCTGAGCCAAAGTAATCATCCACCCACAGATCAATCCTAAGTATACTCCTGTTATGTTCAAAGTCCTTGACACGCTTCTAATCAAGCAGAGGTACAGGGAAAGAGGGAGCTGGGGAAAAAACACAACAATGCATTATTATTAGACAAAGGCACAGGCTGTTAAGTATGCATACAAAACCAGCTGGACTGTAAGTAGAGACAGCAAACTAGCAGCCCATGTCCAAGTGCATTAAACACATCCAGCACCCACATATATGTATGTGCAAACACATGGAAACCAGAATGGAATACCTGTGATGATGAATGCTCTTAGCCAGCGTATGGCTTATCCAAAGTAGGACATAAATTCTGACCATTCTAACATGAACAAACATTTATAGAAATGAATTACACTAGGAAATAGTTCGTTTTATTCTCTATAGGGGAACAAGTTCAAATTTGTCCAAAGTTCAAATTTTCCCTTTCAAAACTTGAAAAGCCTTGAAAACATTTCAAAACGTATGAACTCCATTAAGCAATAGTAATTAAAATCAGAAATAGGAATTAATCTTTAGTAAACCAGGATAGTAAAATAAATCAGACTGGCTCCATTTCTAGACCTCTGATCAGAAATAAACTTAAAATATTAGCGTGGACTATTTTCCAGAATTTACAAAAAGTTAAGAATCAGGACCCGATACAGAAACTTCTGTGAGAGATTCTGTGGAAGGGAAACCAACCAACCAACCCATGCACTTCAGCAATATTAAAAAACAAACAAACAAACAAAATAACTTTCCAGGGATAATGAATACAAGACGATTTAATTGAGGGAGTAATAATTCTTGATTTACAGGGATGTCTTGATTTTAGACATGTCTTAATCCTCTGTTACCTTAACAAATAATGCAGTTCACTACTGGTTAGAACCTGCAAAGCCAGAGAGAAGAACCATATTAATTTTGGCAACGCTTCTGGAAAATAACTGGGTGAAATCTGTACTGTTTAATCATGGATAATACCCCCAATCATGTGGAGGCTGCAAAATATATGTTTAACCCAATTAAAGAGAAACAATGCTGATCACTGCGCCGCGGGTCCCTCCTTCCCTCTCCCTCCCCCTCTCCCCCCATTCTCTCTGGCTTTAGAAAAGTAAAGCTGGCAGGGACAAATGGCTTCACGTTGCTGGATAGCAGGAAAAGGACACAATGACTCTTGCAGCCATCTAAGTGAGGAAGGGATTGTGAGAGCACTGAAAAGGGAGATAGCAAAAAGAGCTGGATGAGCTCATGCCTACAGACCCAGACGCAGACACCACTACCATGCAAATGCTTAGAGCTCCATCAACAGATCCTTACGTGCTCTGAAAAGAACCTCTTTGAGAAGGAGGCTACAATCTTCCGGGCCTCTAACCCAGCTTTTTGCCGAACTTTATACTCCTCCAACCAATTGACGTAGTCGGTGGGGCTGTAGTGTTTCATAAGGGAAGGCCACCTACAAGGAGAGAAACACCCCCTCAGCTTAAGAGAGCCTCAAAGGCAGACAAACACGAATCAAAGGCAGCCTTGGAAAACAGGGAAAGCGGTTGGGTTTAGGGGTCAGAGGGGCCCTGGCGATGGACCTAGTTCAAATCTCCACCCGGCACGCACGCACTCGCTTACGGCGTGACCTTGGCGTAGCAGTATGAATACCGTGTTTCCACTCCCCGTTTATAAAATGCGGACCGTGGGAGCAACAACAATCATAGTGATGACAATCACAGTTAACATTAATTGCGCGCCTCCGAAGAGCCGGGCCCTGTGTAAGTGCTCCCTATACATCAGCTCATCTAATCACCACAGTAAAAGCTAGGTCTAATCAACACCGTTTAAAGTCGATGAATGAGGCTCAAAAAAGGGAAGTCGCTACCCCTAAGGTCGCACGGCGAGTACGCCAGGGCCAGATTGTATCCCGGGTCCCACACCGAAATCTGTGCTCTCAGCCAACAGCCAGGGGAGGATGCGCCCGCTTCCTCAAAGGGCTGTAAGCAGCACTGCATCACCCGGTCCGTGTAAACATTCTAGCACAGAGTCGGGCACAAAAGAAGCGCGCATGATGGATTAGCCGTGATACCACGGTCGTCATCCTTTATGGAGGGGCCGGCTGCTGGGCGCTTCCCAATGCGCAATCTGGACACCGGCGGGTCCGCCTGGCGTGGACCGAGGGGCCGGCGGCCTGGAGGCCTTTGTCTGTCTGTCCGCGGGAAGGGGTCCGGGGGTGGGATGCGGAGGTGGGGTCCGCGCGCGGGCAGGGAGGTGGCGGCTCCGGGCGGCCAGGCCCGGGCCCCGGGGGGCGCAGAGAGGGGGCGCGGGAGGCATGGGCGGCGGGCTCACCTCACCCGGAACTGCTCCTTCCACACCTTCCCGCTACTCTGGCACAGCTCGCGCAGCCGCCGGCAGGTGCTGGAGACGCGGCCGATGTCGGCGGCCGTCAGCGAGCCGCTGCACAGGATGTACTCCAGCACCTCGCCGGGCAGGTTGACGAGGCAGCTGAGGCCCGCTGCCTCAGGCGCGGCCTCCTCCGCCAGCGCCGGCACCACTTCCATCGCGCTGTCGACCGCTGCCGCCGCCATCTTGTCCGCGTACCTGGGGCCGCCGCGCGCGCGCGCGCGCGCCAGGGCGCCCCGCTTCGCCCCGCCCACCCGCCTTGAGGGGTGGGCGCCACGGTCGCCCCACCCACGCCCGTGGCCACACCCCCTCGGCCCCAGCTGCTCTCGAAGGGCTGAGCTGTGGCCAAGGAAAGGAAATGCGTTTTGGAAAATAACAGCGCGGTGGGGCCTGGAAGCTGTGAATGGACAATAATAGTGGCATCCATGTTTATTATGTGTGCGGAGCGTTTCCTGTCAATGAGCTCGTCGGCCCTTACCAATAACCCCATGAACTGTTCTTCTCCCCAAGTTACAGATGGGGAAACTGAGGTTCAGGGAGATAGATGGACTTGTTGGGAGTCCCTTGTCCTAGACTCTAATCCAGATCCGCTTGACTCTGCTTGACTGTATGCTAAACAGTATGCTGTAATAATAACAAACTTAATATTCATGAGCGGGTGCCCTGCCCAGCACTCTAAATCCGTTCTTCAAGGACGCCTCACTTGAGCCCTCTGCCATAGGTACCACATTTTATATACGTTCTACAGATAAGGAAAACCTGGCTCATAAAGGTGGGAGTCACTAGTTGAAAGTCACAGAAACAAAAAGTGGTCGAACCTGGATTTGAATCCTCCAAACAGGAGTTCCCATTCACCTGTGGGTGGGCACTCTCTTACTTCCGTGCCTGCACCTATTTATTTATTTTTCCAACTCAGTTTAGTTTCGTGACAGGCCCTGGGCTGTGTGCCTTGGGGATACAGAGGTGAATAAGACAGTGTCCTTGCCTCCCAGGAGCTCAAAGTCCTCCCCCACCTCTCTCCCATCCCCACCCCCTGTAATTTACCTTGTCCCCTCCCAAAGTTTCCTGCCTTGGAAAGGACCAACCATCCCTCCCTTCCTGCAAAACTGGAACCTGCTGCCATCCTTGCGACCTCTCTTTTCCTCACCCTCTGTGTCCCAATGCCCCATAGAGGATAACATATCCAAGCCTCCATTTCCACATCTATAAAATGGGGATAACAATAGATCTTCCTGTTAAATGAAACAATATATATACATCAGGTCCTGTTGCTGCATAAGAAATAAACCCAAAGCCTAGGAGCTGAAAACAACCTTGTTTTTGTGCTCTTGATTTTGTAGGTCGGGAAATGGGGAAGGGCTCCGCCGGGCAACTGTGAATTAGAATCAGGTGGTAGCTCCAGAGTCTCTGCTTTCAAGCACTGCATGCTTTCAAGATCCCACAGGGCCTGGAAAAAGTGTTGAGATCTTAAAGTGTGCTAGGAAACACTACCTGTATTCAAATGCCCAACAGAGGTTAAGTTCTCTGTGCCTCAGTTTCTTCAGAGAAACTTTTTTGTGGGAACAGGAAAGCAATTCTCTTCTCTAAAAGATCACTCCTAATATTTCTCAAATCTATCTCCTTCTCTGTCTCCTCAGCCACTGTCCCAGTCCATGTGAATATCAGCCTTGGTGACACGCAGACCTCGGTAAGGTTTGCAGCCCGTTAAGTGGAAGGCAGACCCCCACAGCTGCACAGGTGGTTGGTAAGACATTCTTGTGAACGACTATGGATTTCTTTTCAATGACAAATTAAAATTAAACTCTCCTGCCGATCCAGAAAATCCTCTCCAAACCCTAGGAAAGGAGAACAGTTTTATTGTTGAACAAGCATTAAACTAGATGGTGATGCACATCGCAGGTAACCTGCTAATGAGATTACAAAGACAGAAAGAAATCCCACCCTTTTGTGTACAGCCAAACATTTCATCGTGTACATGCTTCTGAGATTAATGGTGGCTTGTAAATTACCATTCACTTAAAAAGTAAGAGGACCTGATCACACTTTCCCTAGTTTATTCTTTCCAAGTTCATCCTAAGGTCACCTGGCAAATGGGGTACACATTGTACTACCTGCCTTTGTCTCAAGGAATAATAAAATTGCTCATCTTTGTGATAAGCTGGTGGTTACAGCCTGAAATGGAGTGCTTAGACTCCCACATCTCAGGGAGAAAAGGACACTACCTTCCTTGATATTTACATTTCAAAGAGATGGTTCCCAGGCCCTTAAGAGAAACATTTCTGGGCTGTGACATTGGCAAGAGGCTTATTGAGCCTTTGAAAAGATTTGCAAAATGTACGGTAGACATACAGTGGAGTAGTATTCAGCCATAAAAAGGAGTGAAGCACTGACACGTGCTACAACATGGATGAACCTTGAGAACATGCTGCTAAGTACAAGAAACCTCACACAAAAGGGCAAATATTGTATGATCCCACTTTTGTGAAACATCTAGAATAGGCAAATTCATAGAGACAGAATGTAGATTAGAGGTTTACCAGGGGCTGGGAGGGAGGAGGGAATGGGGGGTTATTGCTGAATGGGTACAGAGTTTCCGTTCAGGGTGATGAAAAAGTTCTGGAAAGAGATAGTGGTGACAGTTACACAAGAGGAATGCCCTTAATGCCATTGAATTGTATACTTAAAAATATTTAAATCGTAAATTTCCTGTTATGTATAGTTTACCATAGTAAAAAAATAAAAATAGCACCCACAGAAAAGATTTACATCTGTATCAAAGAGACAGAGGAAAGATTGACACATACAGAATTTGTCAAGGAAATACTCTAAGAAAGGAAGGAGGGAATGTGTCTCTTTCCATTTTGGCAACAGGGAAAATTCTAAGTTTTTAATGTACCCTTTCGCTGAACTGCTGACTGTATTTAACACAGAGCTCGTCCCCGCTACCTGAGTTCCTGTTTAAAATTCCCTAGCAAAAGCCCAAATCCTTGACTCCCCAGAGCTCCTCCTGGGTGCCCTCTCCCTGCTGTAGCAAAAGAATAACCCTATCTTTGTGGACCATCGGTGTATTTCTGGTTATCTTTGGCTGGAGGACTTCGACGTTCCTCTCCCACGAGATCGCCACAGTCCAACTAGAGAGACCATTTCAATCCCCCTCAACATCTTCTATGGCTTTCCTCGTTCTCGAAATAAACAAACACATCCTTTCTCTTCTGATACAGCCCCTAGACTCTCCCTCCCACCTGCTAATCCAGGGCCACTTTCCTGGAGTGTCTGCAGCTCCCACTCATCCTTTAGGTCTAACTCAAGCTCTTGCCTGCAGAAACACACGTCTGCTGACCACAGACTAAGTCTGCTTCTGTCTCTGCCCTTGCAGAACCCCTTTTATTCATTCAGGACACACTCCCAAACTGTCATAATACACACCTTGGTGTGATTATCAGATTCACCCACCAGCACGGGCCAATTTTTCGGGGTGTGGACAAAGAATGCTGCCTCCCATTTCAGTAAACAAAGAATGCTGGAACCATCAAGCCATCAGCTGCCCCCGATGGTGCACCCTGAGGGGGATTCAGGATGGAGAAAAACAGGGTACTGGCCCTACATAGTTAAGATGCTTATCAAAGGAATGATTTTTAATAAGCCCAGACCCTTGCATATTTTCATATATAGAAAAGCACTAAAATCATTAACTTGAGATGTCTGTTTTTTTGTGATTAGCAGTAATCTTTTGATGTTCGACTACATGTTTTGTTTTTTCAGCAAAAACTCCTGTATATCCTGGTTCCTCCCTTTCCACTTTGGAACAGTTCCCCAGAGCTATCTGAGAGGCTGCCTTCCCAGGCCAGAGTCCTCAGTAAGGTCCCCGAATAAAACACGACTTGAAACTTTTAGGTTGTGCTTCTTTTTACAGTCAGTAGGGGCCTGAAGCTTTACTGTTTGGAGGCCCTGTTTTATTTTATTTTTTTTGGCCATGCCTGCAGCTTTCAGGGAACCGGGGATCAAACCTGGGCCCTCGGCAGTGCAAATTTGGAGTCCTAACAATTGGACCGCCAGGGAATTCCCTGGAGGCCCTGTTTTAGAAAAGGAACACACAGGATGAACTTGTAAGTCAACAGGAGGGCATTTATGTAGAATGAGGAAAGAAGGCGCCTTGGATGTGGGACCCAAAGTTTATCATTAATTCGAGGATAAACACATTTCTTCCTGTAAAAGGTAACCTCCGTAAAAGCAGGGCCTCTGTCCCATTTTGCTCAAATATTTACTGAAGGTACTGCTAGGATGTATGAGAAGGTTTTGTGCTATCGTACAGACACAGCTCTGCCTGGTCACCCCTGGATGTGTGTGGCTTTTCCCCTCACCCGCCCAAGTCTTCTCAGTCACCTAATTGAGGAAGCCCTGCCTGGCCGCCTCATTTAAAACCCTCTGTCACTCTGCCCTGCTTCGTTGTTCTCTAAAATTTCTTATCACCATCTAACATACTCTTCAAGAAAACCACTTATGTCTCTCCTTCAGTAGAATGTGAACTCGACTGGTTGTTCTCCAACGTCTACAAAAGAGCTTGACACATACTAGGTCCTCCTTATATTTCTAATGAATGAGTGAATTAATCCTGTGAGCGCAGAGCAATTGAGCTGGATGTATTTTGCATACGGGGTGGAAGTGAATCTTTGAGGGCCAGAGAGTAGGCTATGGTAGGCTGAACGATGGCTCCCACAGACGGTCACATTCTAATCGCTAGAACCTGTGAATAGGTTACTACGATGTGTGGGTTTTTTCCCCCCGACGTTGCCAAGCTATTCTCCGACACCAGCTGGGTGTCCTACAATTCAACTCAGTGCTGACACCATCTACCTGATACTCTCGACCAGGAGACAGATCCCACAGGTTAAGGGTTCAGTCCTGCCAGACTGCTCCCCCCCGGCCCCGCCCACATCAGAAGCCACATTGCAAGTCCGTGTTGTCACCTGTGCTTCTGCCAGTCTGGCTACAGGTCGGAGCTCCCCATGACGCCCCTCCTTGTGTTTGATTAACTTGCTAGAGTGGCTCACGGAACTCAGAGAAACGTTTTGCTTACTAGATTCACCAGTTTACTATAAAAGGTATAACTCAGGAAGAGCCGGATGGAAGAGATGCACAGGGCAAGGTATGGGGAAAGGGTGTGGAGCTTCTGTGTTCCCTGAGCCCATCACTTTCCCTAAATAGCCACATCTTCACCAACCTGAAAACTCTCCAAACCGCATCCTTTTGGGTTTTTACGGAGGCCTCATTCCATAGGAATGATTGATTAAATCACTGGGCATTGGCGATCGATTCAACCTCCAGCCCCTCTCCCCTCCGAGGAGGTCAGGGGCATAGGACTGAAAGTTCCAACCCTCTAATCACCTGGTTGGTTCCCCTGGCAACCAGCCCCTTCCTCAGGTGCTTTCCAAAAGTCACTGCAGTAACATAAACTCAGGCGTGGCTGAAAGGGGTTTGTTAATAACAAGACAACTTTGTCACTCTTATCACAGGAGATTCCAAGAATTTTAGGAGTTCTGTGCCAGAAATAGGATCAAGACCAAATATATCTTTCTTATTATAAACCACAATATCACAGGTATCTTACATGGCAAAAAGGACTTTGCAGATGTAATTACGTTAGAAATCTTGAGATGCAGAGATTATCCTCTACAATCTTGTGGGCTCAGTGTAATCACAAGGGTCCTTATAAGAGGGAAACAGGAGAGTCAAGGTCAGAGAGAGGGGATGTGACGATGGATACAGAGGTTGGAGTGATGCTGGGCCATAAGCCAAGAAATGTGGGCAGCGTCTAAAAGGTGGAAAACATAAGGAAATGGATTCTTCCCTAGAGCAGCAGCAATAAGAAATCAACACAGATTAAACACAGATTTTACTTTTCTATTGCTGCCATAACAGATTACCACAACTTAGGGGCTTAAAACAACATAAATGTATGATCTTATGGCTCTGGATGTCAGAAGTCTCAAATGGGTCTTACGAGGCTAAGATCAAGACATCAGGAGAGCTGTGTTCCTTCTGGAGGCCCTGGGTGAAAATCAGTTCTTGGCCTTTCCCAGCTTGTAGAGGCTATTTGAATTCCTTGGCTCATAGCAGCATGACTCCAACCTCTGCAGCAATAAAGCAGTATGCCAGGGAGATTTTGTCATTGTTTGTCACTCAGCATTATTGTGGCAATACGTTAACAGTTACATAGAAGCAGGTAAAATGCACACACACACACACACACACACACACACACACAATTGCAAAGCAGTACCTCCATGATGCCAAGCGATTGGTACAGGCAGGAAGTATAGTTGGTGGGTAGAGGAGGGCTTCCCTGAAAGGGCAGTGCTTGAGTCCAGCTCTCAGCAACAGAGGTGGGATCCGCAGAGGTGAGAGGGCAAAGTGGGCTTTCTAGGTAGGGGGTATGCCGGAGGCAAAGGCCAGCCAGAAGGAAAATAAAAGCTGTGTTTAGAGACCTTGGGGCGAATCAGTGAAGCTTTGCGTGGAGCAGTGGCCGAAGCAGAAACCCAAAGGCTGCTTGTGGCCAGAGCGGGCACTGAGTGTTGGCCGGAGGGGTTGGTCTTCCCCCTCTGGTCCCTGGTGGCCCCGAATGCCTTTGAGCGAAGGCGAGATGTTTCTGGAAAGGCAATCTGGGGGCAGTGTGTGCTTTTCAAGGAAGGCGATGCTATTAGCACCAGCTTGGAGGAACATGAAACAGGTGTCTCTCTTCCTGCCGATTTTGCTGGAGGCTTTTCTGCTAATAACTGCATTTCCATTAGCGACTCTTTAAAGCCTTCAAAATGAAAGTGATTCAATTACTCACTGCGTAATGTTTAATTAATGCCACAGACACTGCACCTTGAGTTGACAGTACGTCTCAGAGGCTTTCTCGCATTTAATAGCTTCTTTTCCCCAACACATCCTTATGAGATGTGGGGCTCATCACCCTCGAAGACCTCAAAATTCTTGGAAACAGTAAATTAGTGAGGAGAGAGTGGGGCTCCCGATATCAACTTCCAACCTCGACTCTGAGTTCCCGCTGACAAAACCAAGATGCCGAGAAGCCAGGAGACCACCCACCCCTGTCCTCCCACCCTGTTCCCAAGTCTAGTAATACAAAAGATTTGAGACTTAAAAAAAAATCACTTTACTAATTACTTTGGTTTTACTCTTCTGCTATTTGATTAACTTAATCTTATTTTCCTCAAGAGGCTATTGCGAAAGTGATTTCCTTTTACTGATGTGGGTTAAGCGCTATATTGATTGTAAATACTTTCCCTGTTTTTCCTTCCTTGGCGATTTTGCCAAGGGTACAATGAAAAAAATAAGACGTACATTTTTACTATTTAACTGACTGCAAAGCCCATATTCTGTAATGATCTGCAGTGATTCAGAAATCCTTTTTCCCTCCTCCCCTACTTGTTTTCCATCCCCTTCTCCTTTTGATTTGTGGTTGGGAAGGTTCTGTTTTGGTGTAAACGTGGATTTTTTCACCTGGTTGCCAGGCAACAGAAGCCACCCCATTCGGGATGCATATAAATGTTAAATTGTCCCCAGCCACCTTTGAGGCTGGGCTTGTCAAAACTCCAGTGTGTGTATGAATCACGTCAGGGAGCTGGTTAAAAACGTGGGCGGTGTCAGACCTTATCCCCAGCGAGCGCTAATGAGCAGGTGTGGGGAGAGGCCAGGACCTGGCTTTTAAAACCAGTGGCCCCTGTGATGGCAGGTGGTCTGGGAAATGCAGTGCCTAAGTATCAAATGACAAATGGCATCAAGATGGGGCTGTTTGAGCTTCAGTAAGAGAAAAGGGCTGAGAAAGTTGGAAGGAACCAGAGCTAGAACCTTAGTTTACTTGTGTATAGGACTCTTCGATTCTATCCTATTCTATTCCATTCCATTCCATTCCGTTCCATCATGTTATATGTGTGTTGCCTCTATTAACTCATTTAATCCTATCGCAATGCAATGAAGTCAAAATGATCACAGCCTATTTTACAGTGAAGAAGTGAAGGTACAGAGAGGTTAGGCAACTTATCCGAAGTTGCACAGCTAGGAAGTAGAGGAGCCAGGATTCGAATTGTGACGGTCTCTTAGCAGCAGCACTGTGTCGACTGGAGAAAAATGCACAACCTAAAAGTTGAGAATTATGTTTTATGTGGAACCTTACTGAGCACTCTAGCCTGGGAAGGCAGCCTCTCGGATAGCTCTGAGGCACTGTTCCAAAGAAGTAAGGGAGGAGCCAGGATATATAGGCGTTTTTGCTGAAAAAAACCCAAACAAACATGTAGTCAAATATCAAAAGATTACTTCTAGTCACACACACACAAAAACCCCCAGCTATCTCAAGTTAATGGTTTTAGTGCTTTTCTATGTATGGGAAGATGGAACAGTCTGGGCTTATGGAAATTATTCCTTGGATTTACATCTTAACTCTCAGGGCCAGCATCTTGTTTTTCTCCATCCGGACTTCCCTTCCAGGTATGCCATGGGGGAGGGGTGGGCTGCAGAGGCCGATGGCTTGATGGCAGGCAACATGAGTTGTTTACCAGAATGGCAGGGAACATTCTTTGTTTACTGAAATGGCAGACGACATTTTTTTTTTTTTTTGGGTCCACAACAAGGTGGTGGTTAAAAATTCAGATTCTAGAGCCGGACAGTCTGGACTCAAACTCCACATCTAACATTTACTGGCTATGTTGACGTGCTGACCTGCTTTCGCCTTCGTTTCCCAGGTTTTAAATTGAGGAGAGCAATGGTAACGTGTCAAAGTATTTTTGTAAAGATTGGCGTTTGATGCCTGTTAGCCATTATTTTCATTCATTTTTGTAGGAGAGCGTGGGTCCAGGTGCTGAAGCATCCCTGCTTCCTCTCTGATCTGCAGCTCATGTTTGAACTCGGGCCTGAGGCTCAGGGATGGGGCAGAGGTGTCCAGGAACCATGTGTTTGCTGTTGGATAAATAACTCTGTCATTTAAAAGGTTGAATATCGAATGTTTTGTGCTTTCTGACCAGGAAATAGGTGTGAAGGTCAGAATGCCCCAGCGTCTAAATGGCCACGCCCAGAAGGGCAGGATAAAGCCCACCGCCCCACTCGATCCTTTTATAGTGGCCACTCTGTCAGGGTATTTGGGGTCGGTTCCTCTTCGTCTGTCCGTTTAGGGCTTTTGAAGTCTCTGCCTTTTGGAACTGGGTCTGTAGCCAGTCAGGAACTAGGTTCAGGATCTCAGGGTTGTCGTACAGGGAAGAAGGGCTGAGGGAGAAGGTGGTTCCGTCTCTTTGGGGGTCCTTTCTAGGGATGCAGCTGTGATGGGGGCAGAGGTGTCAGGGAGGAGGGTGGACAGGATGCTGAGAAGTACCCTCTAGATCCATGTCAGGAGTCAACAGGTCTTCTCTGGATGCTGGAAACGCCCTCATGCCCTTGGGGCTTGGCTTCTGTTGCAGAGAGCGAGGGCTTCTTGTCCCAAATCGGGACAGCTCTGAAAGGCCATTTTCAGAATTCCCTGCAGCGTTGGCTGAAGTTTCTGTTGAGACAACATTGCAGCTCAGGCTTCCCCTCCCGCCTTCCCAAGAGTGCCCCTCCGCCCCCCATTCAGCCTCCTGCTGCCTCTGTCTCAGACTGGGCTTCCTGGTACCCTGCCCACTGCAGTGGGCAAAGACAAGAGAAATTCCAAGCAAATTAAACAAAAGACCACGGTCAGTCAAGTCCACTTTTTAATATTTTGACCATGATGCAAACAGGCATAAATAGACTTTTGTTGAATTCCATCAAATTAGAAGATAAGAATTATACAGAAGAGCATGCGGCGAGCACAGCCTGGACAACCTCGCAGAGAGCATGGGGCGGGTGTCAGTCCTTCGAGAAGGTGCTGGAGCGCATGGGACACTTGGCGGAGATTAGCAGCATTGAGAGCTCAGAGGTAGGGGGAGGTCCGAGCTTCTGGCAGCGCGTTCAGTGACAGGTGACACCGGCTTGGCCCACCTCCCTGGCTCCCCAGCCCCGGAAGGAACGGAAACCCACCACCACTGGTGCAGCAACGCAGGGCGACCCCCTCCCCGCACCCTGAGCCCCCCAGGTAACCACTGCTGAGCCCGGAGTGGGTCTTACGATCACAACGATGACACGACAACACGGAAAACAGGGTGGAGATGGGGTGGGGGGGCACGGGAGGGCGCTGGGCCTCCGTGGGCCTTCATCAGAACTGGATGCCAAGGGCACAGTAGCTTATGCAATCGGCGCTGTCATCCTTCTGTCTTGGGCAGGAGTTGGCAGAACCACACTTTTTCATTCCCTTTTGAAATCCTCCAAGTTCTTGGCGGCAGACAATGGAGAGAAAACCATTGGGCTGAGAAATGCTCTGCCTATTCCAGGAGGTGGATGGTGAGAAGGCCTGGGGCAACCGGTAGAGATTCTGTTGCCCCCAGGGGACATCTGGCAACGTCCGAAGACATAGTTGGTTGTCACGACTTGTGAGGGTGGGGTGGGACTGCTACTGACATCCAGTAGCTGGAGGTCAGGGGTGCCACTCAACACCCTACAATGCCCAGGACAGCCCTCACCACAAAGAATTCCCCAGCCCCAAATGCCAACAGTGCTGAGGTTGACGGACCCTGGACCAGAGTCTCCTAGGAGCCGAGTCTGGGCACTTTGATGTCCTGGCGTCACTTTCTAGAAAACTATGGAAAGATGCATCTTCAGGCAGATCTGTTCCTGCCTGTCAGGGCCACTTGCTTTAAGAACGGGCTCTGCTCTGGGCCAGACACGCATGCCCCGCTTGCTCAGACCGTTCAGACGTTCTAGGACACAACAAACTCGGAAACGCACCGAGGCGTATTTACCCCCGATCACCTCCCCTGCATGCGGCTCTGACAAGTATTAATAGAGAACAGACCCCACCCACACCCCCAAACAGCCCCTGCTTTCCTGGCGTGAAAGTTTACGTGGGTCTTTGCATCTGAGACATATCACTGTGTCTGTGCCACCAGGCGGGGACCGGCAGGTGGACCAAAGTTGGGGTGGCTGTGGAAGAGGAGAGGCCAGGCTGGCGTTAGTCCCCAAAGGCCAAATTCACGTGTGTGGGGACCATCTGTGTTGAGTCCCTGGGGGGCACGGTCACTCCCTCAGCCTCTCAGATCCTTTATCCTCCATCCCAGCTCTTGGCCTGTAATTCTTGAGCCGAATGGCACATTTGGATGCAGGAGAGGGCTGGCAGAAGACAGGGAGTGTGGGCAGGTCCCAAGGGAAGCCCAGATTAATATTTCTTTTTCCTTGTCACCGGCAGGCAGTCTCAGATTAACGTGCCGATTCAGACAGAAGACTTCGAGGGTAAGGTGGGCACAGTGCCATGCTGGAGATCGGGGGCAGGGGCGATGGAAATATACAAGGAAACATGGCCGGCTTAAAATCTTAAGTCCATGCTTTCCCTAATGGCATGAATTAAAAGGGCCAGTGCTGTAGTGGTAAGGGGGTCCAGACATCAGCTTGCCCACTCTGGCAGGAGCCGTTTGCACCATGATCTGGGTCAGAGAATCTCACCTGTGGCAAACCTGACTTAGGGCAAAACCTGACCTCCTTTTGGAAGCCCAAAGCAGGGGGCTGCTGAGAGTGTGTTTGGCAAGAAAATCCCGTGTTCTAAGGCCGATGTCTATTGGCCCGGGGTCAGTTCTCTTTCTGCCCATCTAGGCGTGGCTGGACCTTGGAAGGACCCACCCTGTTGACTCGGGGAGAAGCTGGCTATCATGTCGGTTCTGAAAACTCAGCTTTACTTGGAGCCTGTTTTTTTTCTCCTGAGACCCATTTCTCAGCCTAGAGGCAACACTCTTGACTCTCCCTTTGTTCTCATCCTCCACAACAGGTCGGAGTCCAGGTCCTGGTAATTCAACCCCCGGAATGTCTTTATCCCTACATCTGCCCTTTCCCTCATTCAAGCCTTGGGTTTCTGCAATAACCAACCAATAGTTCAACAGGTCAGCCATCCAGGCTCTGTGCTGTAGCCAGAACATTCTTTTCCAAGCATAACCCACATCACCTTATTTTCCCCTTTTAAAAGCACTCCTAAGGACTCTGTGTTGCCTACCAAATAAAGTCAAAATCCCTTGACAAAATTCTGTCTGTTCCCTGCCTATCTCCGCAGTGTACCCCTACCTTCCGCAGCCTTCCAAAGCTGGGCCATGTCTGAAGCCAGCCCCAATTTACCCTGCATGCTCCCTGTCTGTGTCTTTCCCCTCTCTCTTCCTACATCCTGGCAATCTCCTTTCCCCAAACCTGCTGGTGGAATTCCACCGATTGCTCAAACCCCAGACCTGCATGTAGATTCTAAGAATTGTAGCTCTGCATCCCAGATCCTAACCTTCTATAAGAGAGGAAACGTGTTTTGCTCTGTACACTCCACGGTGCCTTCTGCATACTGGAGAGGCAAGAAATGATATAGATTAAGTGAAACAAAATTTGATAGTTTATAATGGGCCAGGAACTGTAACTGGACATTTTATGGGCATTATCTCATTTAATCCACCTTGTGATACAGGTAGATGTGTAGGCTCAGAAAGGTTAGGTCACCAGCTCACAGCTGTCTACAGAAACAGGGGCAGAGTAAGCATTTGGACTCAGGTCTGCTTCTAAAACTCCATTTTGGTGGGTCTGAAGCATTCCCCCAAAGCAAAGATACCTGGCTGTCTCACGCCATAGAAACCAAGGGAAAACCTGTATCCTCTCAGGGAGTTTAACGACTTCTGCTTCTTTTGCAACACAAGGTACAGGAACAGAATTCACAGTGACAATAGGAGAACATGACTGTTCCAGCTTTCCTGTGGCAGGGAATGTCTCATCCCTCCTGGCCAAACTCACCTTTGTTAAGCGAAGTTGGAGCTACTGCTGACCAATTCAAGAGAGCGCAAGAGAAATAAGAGGCCTGCAACTAAGGCGATCCCCCCAAGTGCCCAGGCAACCCTATTTTTGTTCACCTACTGTTACACCAAAATTGGCAGGCTACTGGGACTGAACTACAAACCACCACGAGAGGGCAGCATTTAGCCACCCTGGATCAGAGCTGAACCTGAAATCAGGGCTCCGCTCCCTCTGCCTCTTGATAGGTTCATTACAGCGAGGCTTTTGGTATCAGAGATTCTGGCAAATGAGAGAAACACATCAGACCAATCTCCTGTCCTCCAGCCAGGAGTTATGAAGCAGCTTCTGTTGAGGGTTGAAAGGTGTTTACTTAAAAAACACAAAATAATCATTCTCGGGAAGAAAGATGAATCCTGGTGATATAATCATTTCTTTAGACTCCCTGATAAAGGAAGATGCTATTTTTCTCTGTCTGCCTGCTACTAGAAGGGCAGGGCTATATGAAGAAGGTGGCTGGCATGGAATAAGTGCTCGTAAGTATTTATTTGGCGATGCAAAAGCATTCATGCATAAAGCTTGATTTGGAAAGCGGCGCACTGATTAATCCCTCTATGGTGGAGGTTGGACACAGTGGTTCAGTCCCTGGGGAGCTAGTGACATCTGAGGAGGGTATCTCCAAAAGGCTCAAAGGGTTGGAAAGGAAGCCTCTGGGAGGAGAGCTACTGGCCAGAATCATGTTTGCAGGAAAGAAAGGGTTTAGAATGGGCTTCCCTCCTGGTCAGAGAGGGTCGGCCAAGCATGCCAAGGGCTTGGTCTCTGTGCCATGGAAGCCTGGCTCCATGGAGGAAACAGGATCAAAGGCAGGCAGGCGGGGAAATCATAACTGGCATGAAGGCAAACTCCGAGTGCCAGGGATGCGATGCCAGCAGGGGCTGCCGGGAAGGGTGGAAAGAGGCGACATAGAGTTTGCCCTTTGTCTTTCAGAGTCTCTAAGGTTGTCCCCTCCTGGGGACACCTCTTTGGCACCCCCTATCTAAGGCCCTTCCAGAGAGAGCCAGGGCTCTCTCCCTTTGGCAGGCCTCCAAACTGAGCATCAAGAAAGAAATGCCCGTGTGCTGTACAGAAAGAAAAAGCTGTCTTTCCATCAGACAAGACAAAACGAAACAAGACGGAAGATCAGAACTGGCTGATTGCCTTTCAACACCGGGAAGGCGGTTCCTGGGGGGGTCAGTGGAACTTCTTTGCTCCCTCTGGGCGCTGCTCACCATTGATTTTTAGCACTTAAGTGTAGAAAGGGACCCTTCCACCCCATTGCCTCTGAGAAGACGAACTCTCTCAGGTCTGCCTGGGAGAAACTGTACCTGCCCTGATTCCTACCAAAGACTTTCCTGCCTGTTTTTGATCTGAGTTGAGGATAATTTATTTGTCAGAATTATCTTATCAGGTTAAAAATTGGGGGGATCCCTTTTAGAAGACAAAATGCACGAAGGCAGGTACTCCGCACCCTGGCTGGGGTCCTGTAGAGGAAGCCGTGAGATACCTCATGACGGAGTCCCTCCCCAACCTAATCTGCTTTCAGCGGCTTCCATTACTTTATCCCCAGGGGTGAAGCAGTAAGCCCCATTTGGGGGAATAAAAAAATAACAGTGATATTCTTCCTTGATACCGTTTTCAATCTACACAACTTTAAAGTTTGATCCATTCATACTTTTTGGCTTCATAACATTACAATCAGTGGAAACTAAGGACAAGTGACGTTGTCCAAAGTTAGCCAGTGGCAAAGACGGGAAGATTCTTATTTCCAGCTCATTCCCTTGGACAACATTACTTCTGGTCTTATGGGTGGGAGTGCCAAATCAGGCGATCCTGATTGGATCCTGGGGTGCGTGGGGTTGGGGAGCAGGTTTGCCCAATCCATCAGATGGGTTAATTTCCCAGTAAGGGCTCCACTAACTGGGGCCAGCATCTAAATGCATCTAATTCAGTGATTTCCCCTTTCATTGGAGATTTCCCCCTTGATCATCACACCCCATCTCCGTGCCCTGACCCTATATAACCAGGACAGTTAGGACGCTTCCAAGCGTTTCAGGCGTGCTAGCACAGACCCTTAATTATGGATGTGTGAGGCCCCAGTAGGGGCTGGGGCACATTTCTTGGCACTGAGGGTCTGCAGGCGACATGCCTGCATGAGCAAGAGGACGGAGGGAGACCCGGGCCCAACACACGCTCACACATACACAAGCAGAACGTCATCATAGAAAAGGACAAGGGGCATTTGAACGGCTGAGGGACTAGCTCAAAAAACTCCTCCGTCTGGTCCCTGCAGCCTCTCCAGGGCAAACCCCAGAAAACACCCTAACACGAACCACAGCCATGTTCCAGTGGTTTCATGCAGCGGTGATTTGCCCTTGTCAGAAAGAGAGAGAGAGGGAAACAGTTTTGTAAGAGCCACTGCGGATTATGAAGGCATTGCACTGCAGCAGGAAAACTCAAGGAGAAAACCCAAGAGGGCCAGGAAACCACTGAGAGGTGAGACAGGACAAGAGGCAGAGCGGGGGCCATGTGCGGGCCCCAAGGAAAGGTTCAGCAGTGTCCGTGCTTACAAAACCTGCAGCCATCCTGGCCGAGTGCAGTGGTGTGGTCACCCTGCCATCCACCTGGGCAAGAGGGTCCAGTTAGGAGCTGAAAACCCTGTAGGAGGAGAAGTGGGGAGGGAGTTAGTGCCAGAGGAGCAAAGGCTGCTCTGTTTCCTTACACAGACCCAGGGAAAAGCACCTGAGCTCTGGGCTTTGTCTCTTTCACTTCCTCGTCAGCCCCAGTGCCTTGGACAGGACCTGGCTCATCTTGAGTGAATGAATGAACAGATGAATGAACGCTTGCTCACCCACACAACAAACCAGGACGAGATGTGATCTTCGAGGCAATAATGTCAGCCTGCTGGACACCAAAGTATGTTTCCGAGACCGCTGTGTTGTCGTAAGGGGAAAAAAAATGGGGATGCTTAAGGAATGGAGTGTGTGTGCCCTAGGCTACCGAAAACGAAGCAGCTGGATTCCCACCTAATTTAAGGGGCACACGGTGGTGGTTTCGAGATGCTCTGTGGCAGAGAATGGGGGGAGTGAGATCACAATCAAGGGTGACATGTCATGGCATTAATGTAAGGTTAAAATAGTGAGACTCAGTCCCAGTTTTGTGGTACCTCAGACCATTTCCAGCAATTTCTAGAGGACAAGTGGAATTGCCAAATTAATAGCAATCGGAATTTGTGTCAGTGAGAATGCTAGCGGCGCTCTGTGGGTGAGGGAGGTGGTGTAAATGCTAGGAACGGTGACTAGGAATACAAATGTTGCGGTGGTGAGAGCCATCACTCAACTGGGGGCACCCCGGCGGAAGTTAACATCCAAAGCTGGGGTCCCCACACTTGAGGGGAACTCAGAATCCCCTCCAGGGGTCATAAAAACACAAACCATGCGGTGCCCTGACCCCAGAGCTTCAGATTCATCAGGGCTGGGGCGGCCTGGGAATCTGCATTTCTAACACGTTCCCAGGAAGTGCTTATGCTGCTGGTCTGGGGACCCCACTGTGGGAAAGCCATGGTCAGTGAAATCAGACATCCCTGCTTGTCAGGGCTCTGCCCACCCCGCCCATGGGGTGGAGACAGCTTACTCATCAGTGCCCTTTTTGCTCTCCTCAATGAAGGCAATGGATTCAGATCTAAGGCGGTTGGTCACTTCATATGTGCGCAGGGTGACCCCGAAAATATCCTCATGGTACCGGTTGTCATCCTAGGGGACAGAAACAACCAGGAAACAGACCTCAAATGCCAGCCCAGGGCACGGAGAAGGGCAGACACGTTGATACCCTGGAATGGAATATTCCTAGAGAAGACGGTTCCTTAAGAAACAAGGTGTAGGGAGTTCCCTGGTGGTCCAGTGGTTAGGGCTCGGTGCTTTAACTGCCGTAGCCCTGGGTTCAATCCCTGGTTGGGGGACTAAGAGATCCTGCAAGCCCTGCGGCACGGCCAGAAAAAGAAAGAAAGAAAAAAGAAACGAGGTGTAACGCAGGGCCCCCAGAGACCCCTTTGGTCTCCAAGGCTCTGTTTCAGCAAGACCCTCTGCCCTCTAGGGCACAGGGCCTCTAAGCCCAGTTGGCAAAGAACACTTTTGTTCTCAACCAGAACCATGCTGCTGCTTTGTGGATTCTGAGGATAGAAGAGCTGAGGGGGTCCAGTGGAAACTTCTCCATTTCCCCCTTTCCTCCCTCCTCCTCGTTCTTGCAAGTTCAGATCTGGGCATGGCTGGGTTTAGTGTAAACATCACAGCCTGTAGAGACCAGCAGAGATGGGAGAAAAGACAAAGTGCCCACTTAGCACTCAGGGAATACCACGGTTGGCAAAGTGGGGACTTCTCTGAACATAGGAGTTCTTCTGACGGTGAGCATCTTAGCTCAGCCTTTCCCAGAAACAGACAAACAAAAAAGACAACTCAAGAAACAGCACGAGTGAGGATGAACTTGTGGCATCTGGGAGTTTCTGGAGCCATTGGAGCTCCTGAGGCAGGACTGAGGGATGGGCATTAAGACTATCCCAGAGGGCAGTGTCGCTGAGCATTAAACAAGGGGAAAAGGCACCTCCCTGCTGAGGAGAGGCAGTGGTTGGGGAACACGCATGCAGCAGAGTTAATTTCTGGCATCCTTGGTCCCAAAGGTTTTGAAGAAAGTTGCCCATCTGTAGAGTGGATTCATTTTAAGTTGGGGTGGTTTTCAACCTCATTCTGTAGAGTTTTGCAGAATCTATGAAAGCGTCTCTCAAGACTCATACCAAAGAGACAGAGTGGTGAGGGCTCTGCAGCTCTCCTTGGAGCTCTGGCGTTTCTACCAGAAAGTTGTTGTTGTTGTTTTTAACCTAGTAGGGTTTATTATCAGAATTAGAGCAAGGGCTTCTTCTGCAAACATGTTTGATTGCTGTTCATTTAGGGAAGCAGGGAGAAGAATGGGATCACCCCTGGAGCTCTGCGGAGGCCTGGGACTCAGTTTATTCTATTTGGGGCAGTTGGCCACAGTTAGGACTTTGCTTACTGGGCTGCTACTAGCCTTTGTGCAAATTAGGAAAAGGCAACCCTCCTCCCAAGGTGCACTGCTTGGGAAGCCAAGCATGGGGTTGCTTTCATCCCCCACTTGCCCACCTTGGACAAACCTTTTTGTGCAGTGCCCAACCTGCACAACTGCACAGAGCAGTGCTGCAGCTTGTTTCTGGGGACGGGAAAAGTTGGGTTAGGATGGTTTCCATCTAGCTACCCAGTGGTCCACCCACCTGTTATTTTCACACATCATAGCTCCCTACCATATTTAATACACGCACCTGCATGTCCCACCATCCTTCCTTCTCTCTCAACTATGGTTTGGGACCACCTGTATCCTCTACCCCCAGTCATAAATGGGAAAATGGGAGCAGGAATGTCATCATGGGTCCCCTAGTCATTGAGACAGGAAGGGTGAGGAAGAGGAGACAGGAAGCTGGATGCCAGAAGAGGAATCCCAGGAGCTGGCCCATCACTCACCCTCAGCCTGCTGATGAACATGCCGGCGTCCTCCACCGAGAGCTTCCCCTGCTGGGTCATGATGCGCTGCATGGCTTTGAGGACATCGGCCGCCATGGTGACGTCCCCGCAGACGTAAATGTGGCCCCCTTGCTCCTTCAGGGCTCGGTACACGGGTTCTGCCAGCTGCTCCTGTAGGATGTCCTGCACGTACTTCTGCAGGGAGAAGGGGGACCAGTGAGAAGGAGCTGGGCTGCAGGACAATCCTGTGTAGCTCCCTCCCGGGCCCCACTACCCCAGGAGCCGAGTCAGACACAGGGGCTCGTGTGCAGGTCTATGTTTTGTGCAGTGACGCAGGGCACTGGGAAGAGTGAAGCAGGAGAGGAGGGAAAGCCGATCTGAGGGTGTGATGAGCTGCTCCCCACTCTGGAGCTCACCTCTGCTGAGAACCCTCTTTGGAATCATGCAGCACGCCCCCCAGAGCCATCCCCTGGAGGGGTGTAGAGGGGGGCATCGTCTCCCCGCTCCTCTCTTCGATGGCCTGTGGTCACCCAGGGGGTGTTAACTCCCGCACACTTCTAGGTGTGGGGCTGGTACTGCAGGCATCCTATGCCGGGGTGCCAGAGAAGCCCCAGGACAGACAGCAAGAAATGGGGGTCAGGAAGGGGCTGTCAGGTTACACCTGGGCCAAGCCAGCTGCTGCAGGAATTGCTGGAATAACAGGGGGGCTAAGGGAATGTCAGGCGGACACAAGGAGTGTACAATGCAGCCTCCAGGGAATTTGTCTGGTTTGTCCAGGAAGCTTCCCCCCAGGCGAGCCCGACATTCAGCTGGTACGTTCAACAGCTGTACCTGCTACCGGAACACTGATGAACTTCCATGCCAGAGGTCACGTAGCTGCTGCCCAGACCCTCTGAGTGCCCCCCTCCCTGCTATCCTGGCTCCTTTCTTGGGACACCCCTGGGGGTCCAGTTGAGAACCCCAAGATCCAGCAGGGGCATGCCCCAGTCCTGCGGCTGTGCCCATTCTGACTTGGAGTGCCTCTCATGGGCTGTTTAATTTTTTTTTTTTTTGGCTGCTCTACATGCCTTGTGGGATCTTAGTTCCCCGACCAGGGATTGAACCTGGGCCCTCGGCAATGGGAGTGCGGAGTCCTAACCACTGAACCGCCGGAGAATTCCCTGTTTAATTTTTAAAATCCTTTCTATTGTGATAAAACACACATAACATAAAATAGATGCGTGTTTTCAAGTGTATAATACAGCGCAGGGGCACCAAGCACATCCACGGTGCCGTGCAACCATCCCCTCTACCTGGTTCCAGCACCGTTTCATCACCCCCAGAAGGAACCCTGTACCCTCCGCATCCCCCTTCCCACAGCCCCTGGCAACCATGCATCAGCTCTTCTGTCTCTATGGAGTTGGCTGTTGTGGCTATTTCATGGAAGTGGCATCATAGAACGTGGGCTGTTCAATATTTTAAGTCAAATGTTTAGGCTCCAGGCTTCCTGAAGTTCAGAGCAATGTCACGGAGGGGAATGCAGAAAGGGTGAGGGGTTTCTGGGAACGGGATTTGCATGGGTGGACGAGCGCGTGTGTGTGCTGGGCTGGGGTGGGGGGCCCATGAACAGGCTGGGGGTTACCTTTGGTTTGTCTGGCTCCCGGGAGTAGGCTGTGTACAGTTCTCTGAAGACCCCCTTGCTCTTGGCCTGTAGGGTCTCCTCCCTGTAGATGTGGTCTATCTTGGACTGCCGGCACCCGAAGACCAGGACCATGGGGCAGGGACTCATTCCTGGGGACCGGGAAGACCTCCTGTCACCGACAGCTCTGATGCCTGATTTCGGGGGTGGCTGGTGGTGCCAGGGGTGCTCAGAACCTTAGCACGTGCTACAGGGGTAGAGGTGCACGGACCCTGGGGCAGGCGGTATAGGTACTCGCACACACACACACGCACATGCGCACACGCTGAGGGGAGTAGGTGAAGTGTGTTCAGACTTCAGCAGACCTCTCTTCTCTGGGTCTCAGTCTTTCCTCTGGGAAAGCCCCCACCACTGGGTACTGCTAAACCCCCAAGCTCTGAAACTAGACTGCCTGGATTCAGATTCCAGCTTCTGTGTGAAGCTGAGGAACTTACATAACTTCTATGTCTCCGTGTCCCCAAGTACAAAATGGAAATAATAATAGCGTCTAACCTCATAGGGTTATTGTAAGAAGAAAATGGAAAACATTAGACCTGTGCCTGGTACACAGTGAGTACAGTTGTCCCTCGGTATCCTAGGGCATCAGTTCCAGGACCCACCCTGGATACCCAAATCCACTGATGCTCGAGTCCTCTATAGTTGGCCCCCTGTATCCGCGAGTCCTCTGTATCCAAGGTTCCACATCTGCGGATTCTCAACCAGCCTCGGATGGTGTAGTACTATACATATGTATTTAATGAAAAAAGCTTGCGTATAAGTGGACCATGCAGTTCAAACCCATGTCGTTCAAGGGTCAACTGTACTTTGTAAATGTTAGCTATTCCACTAGAATGACAGTTCCACCGGAGCAAGTTTTTTTTTTTTAAATTGTTTCTCTGTCTTGTTCATTGCTGCGCCTCTAGTGCCTACAATAGTGTTTGGCATTCATGAGATGCTCAGTAAATCCCTGTTAAATGCATGTCAGAAATGTGGGTTTCTTTCTCTCTCTCCTCCCAAAGCTGATCTGTTATGTTTCTCACACAGCAAACCCTGCTCCTGAATGACAGTCTTTGGAACCATCCCGTGAACACACAGCCGTTGGATAAGGCTTAACGCTTACCCCTTCTAGGGCTGCTTACATTTTAAGATGGGGGTCTTATCTTAACAGTCCAAGAAATGTCTTCTGGGGATGGAATTCGGGCCTTGGAACAAGCTGTGTGGACGATTTGTTTGGACAGGTCCTTTGAATTACACTGTAAACTTCACCCATGGGTCTGGTCACTACTATGCTCCCCCTCCGTCCCCGGGTAGTGACACAAAGCAGAGAAAACATCACCACGCCTCCGGGATGCTGGGACACAGGCGGGCCTCCCCAGGTCCAGGGGGTAGCAACCATGTGCCTGCTAGACCATGACTCACCTTTGTGCTGGATATCGAATTGCCGTTGCTGCCAGAAGCTTCGGAAAGGGGCAATGCCTGTGCCCGGGCCGACCAGGATACAGGGCACTTGGGGATTTCGGGGCAGGTGGAAGCTGGGCGCTCTGGACAAGGAAGAGAGAGTCAGAAGCCTTGCTGAGCTCAAATCTGATCAAGAACTATTGGGTCTTAGGTAAACCAGATGGCCGTCTTGGGTAGACCTACAACGGGGCTTAAAGCTCTTCAGCTGGGGTCAGGTGGCCCTTATCAGGGTGGGAGGTCCCATTAATCTGGGTCCTCAGGGTCTGGCTATCACTCCATTTCCCAACTATCCCCATTGCTGAGCTAAGCCACAAAGGGTGTGGGGTTGATTTAACCCAGAATTTCCCTGCCTCAGCACTCCTGACAGTGGGGGCAGCATATCTCTCGGTGATGAGGGCTGTCCTGTGCATTGCAGGATGCTGAGTAGTACCCAGGCCTCTGTCTATTAGATGCCAGGAGCACCCTCCAGCTGTGACAACCAAAAATATCCCCAGACATTGCCAAGGGCCCCTGGGGGGCAAAATCACCCCAGGTTGAGAACCACTGAATTAACCGTCCATGAGATCTTCCCAAATCAGGGAGTTGCAAACTTCAATGTACAAAAGAATCATGTGGGGACGTTCAAAGAGGGTGTAGATTCCTGGGCAATGCGGTAAGTCTAGGCTCAGGACTCGGCATTTTTGAAGCACCCCACGGGATTCTGATGCTGATGGTACGTGGACCGTATCATGACCATTCTACCCTTAACAGCTGAGAAAAATGGCTGGCCGAGCCCACCGTTTAGGTAGGGAAGTTATCAGTTGATAAAGAAGGTAACTACAGTGGGCCTAAGCTCAGACATATCCCTTATTTTTTTATTTTTATGTTTTTAAAGCTATATTATTTTATTTGATTGACTGATTGAGGTAGGAACACTTAACACATATTGACCAGGGGATTTTTACACAAACTAACACCTCTGGCCGTAATACATCTCCGATTAAAAATGTGTTTAACGTGAAACCTATCCTCTTAACACACTTTAAAGAGCACAATACGGTATTGTTAGCTATGGGCAGAAATATCCTTTAAAACTGAGTTTGGAAGGGGAAGATGGTTGACAGGGAAGGGAATTAAATCTTCCCGGTCTCTAAGAAACTGGGAACACATGGGGTGGCCAGCAGACTGTGGATAGAAGTTTCACTAGTCTGCAAATTCCATGAAGGCTGAAACTGCATTTTGCCTGGTCGTCTACTGTAGCCCCATCTTGCATAGGACATGCACTTGATAAATATCTGATGCACTGACCTGAACTTGACTAGAGGACTTGCTGAGCTTCTGCTATGTTGCTCTGCCCCCACGATCCTGTTTCCTTAACAGCTTGGAGCGATGCTGAGCGTTGATCTCAATCCCATCGGACTCAGCCATCTCTCTAGAACCCTTCAGACTGGTCCACCCGCCCCATCTCAGGACATGAGGATGCAGATCTGGGATGCTGCTTCTTTTCACGTGCCACTCACCCTCTCACGAAACAGGGTACCACTTCGTCAGCCTGGATCCGGTTGAGCCAGGAGGAGCACACGCCGTGGTGAATTGGTCCTTCTCCATCTAACAGGATAACCGAGGTGATCTGGCTCATTTACTGTCCCTCATGCTCCCCCCGGCCCCAGCTTCCCCCCATCCTCCAGTGCAGAAGGCTCACAGCCCCGACACCAAGTTTCTGCCTTGGAGTTCCCCGTGTAGATCCCTTCCTCTGACGGGGAAGAGGAAATGGTAAAGCTGGGGTGGGCTCATGGCCGTGAAACTGGTGGTTAAGGGTGGCTGGTATTCCAATCGTGCCCACTGAAAGGGCCTTGATCGATGTGCTCTCGGTGGCCTGTCAGGACCGTGGTCTCAGAGCTCTTTCAGGCACCATGCGTTTTTTGTTTGTTTCTTTGTTTGTGTTTTTTTTTTTTGGCCACACTGTACAGCTTGCAGGATCTTAGTTCCCCAATCAGGTATTGAACCCGGGCCCCAGCAGTGAGAGCACCAAGTCCTAGCCACTGGACCGCCTGGGAATTCCCAGGCACCGTGCATTTTAATTGCTATAACCAAGGAGGAAAACACGGGTGCAGAGGTCAGGTTATCCGGCTGACCTACAGCCAGCTGGACATCAGGCAGCAGAGGGCTCCCCCCTCGGAGGGAAGGGGTGGTGGTGGCTTGTTCTAGCTGCTGCGTTGGGGGTATGAGGGGAGGAAGGGAGTAGAAGGAGGTCTCAGGCTTTTGGAGAGCCTCCAGATGCACATCTCATTTCCTCCCTAATTCTGCACAGAGCTGGCTCTGCCTAAGGGGACGGTTTGCTGCTCTACTTCTTTTCCAAGTTTCCTGGTCTTGGGGGGTGGGTCACCTCCCCAGGATTTGGGACGTGGCAGAAGCTTAGGCAGGTGTGCAGAGGCCCCTGGAGGGGGGGGGGGAAACGCAGACCCGGGGGCTCTCCCAGCGCCTCTGCCCACCTCGGGTGCGGTAGGAGACAACGGCCACGGTGAGGTGAACCTCGTCGGGGTACATGTCCGGGGAGGAGCTGATGGAATAGTAGCGAGGTTGCAGCAGCGACAGCTGGGTCAGGAGCAGGGTGGCGGGCATCTGGATGGATGGGAACTCCTCCAGCACCTCCACGATGTTCGGGTTCCTGCCCCATTTCCATTCCTCGTACTCCTGCAAACCCTGCACCAAGGAGAGGGGCAGAAAAGAACTCGCAGCCGGACCCTGGAGCAAACTTCCAAGGAACGCTTGAGGAGGTCCAGGGAAGAAGGCCAATTAACAAATAATTACAGTTAACTCGTGCCTAGGAATTACTCTGGGCCAGGTTTTCATTTTTGCAAGGACCTTATAAGTCTGACTGTTATCCCTATTTTATTGATGAGGAAACTGAGGGATGTAGAGGTCCAATGGCTACAAGGTGGTGGCAGACTTCAGCCCGAAAACCAGATCTGGCTCACCACCTGCTCGTGCGGCCCGTGAGCTAAGAGTTGTTTTTACATGTTTAAATGGTTGGGGGTACGAGGGGGGAATCAAAAGAACAATACTATTTCATGACCCTAGGCTATGACATGAAATTCAAATTTTGGTGTCCACAAATAAAGTTTGATTGGAACCCAGCCACGCCCACTCATTTAAGGATTGTCTATGCTGTCGTGCTACAATGGTAGAGTTGAATGGTTGCAACAGAGACACACAGAGCATGAGTCTAAAATATTTACTACCTGGCCTTCTACAGAAAAAGTTTGCCGACCCCTGTTCTAGGCAGTCTGGCTCCAGAATCTGTGGTCCTAGTATTAGACTCTCCTGCCATTTGCGAAGGTCAAGAGAAATGCGCTGTGGAGGGAGTCATGACTTGCAGGCGTGTGGTTTGTGCGTCTGCAAGGCTGGAGGTGTATCCTCGGAGCGTATGGGTCACACGCAAGATGGTAAAAGACAGCCCCGAAGGAACAGGTTGGGGTGTGGAGGACCATGTTCAGGGGCATGTTGACAGCAAAGCCCAGGTGTTACCAGGGAGCACAGGAACTCTCTGGGGCTCTGGAGTTATTTTTCCTACATCTTAGAAGCTGCCCTTAGCTTATAGGAGGCTCAGATTTTAAGGAGGGGTAAAGCCTATTACCAGTGCATTGTATAACCAAGCTTTTCCCCATGTTCCTAAAACCCATCCTTGCTCTACTGATAGGGTATGGCATTCTGGAGAACGTGCTTTCCAGACCCCCAGCCTCATTGACTTCGAGCTGCTGGGGCTCAATTGACCAAAAGCCCCGGCAGCTGCTCACTGAAACTGACATCCCCTGAAAACTGACACGGATCTGATCCTACACGCTTCCACTCAAACTTTCTGCCCTCTCCTTCACTTGGGGTCAGGCTTGTTTTGAGGTCTGATGGTTCTCTCAGTCTTATCTGACTCTGTTTCCATTTTCTCTCACTCAGGTGTTTCCCCTAATAAAAATATCCCCGCTCTTTTAATGGAGTTTGCGCTTTTTGGAAGAAGCGGATTAATACATACAGCTACATCAAATTTGACTTTAAATAATCCTGTGCAAAGAGCGCAAGCTCTGTTCCCTCTTCAGATTATCCCCCTTCCGTTACTTAACATTTTAAATCAAAGTTATGTGTGTACAGAGTTTAAAAAGTTAAATAACTCTTCAAAACTTACGATTAAAGATAATGCTCTCCAACTCCCTAGAGGTAACCACGTACAGTTCTTTTAAGTGTTTTTTTCTGGTGCTTATTTTCATATTTCTAAGTAAGATGCACTCCCTGAATTAAAAACAGCACTTCCTGTGCCACCATTTGATGCCCTCTCCTGCACAGCAGAAGAAAGCGAAACCATCATTTTCTGGTGGCTTGCTTACTGGGGAGGAGCCCCACTGGGAGAAATCTGAGTGGTCCTCCCAGCTAGGATTTTTTTTTTTTTTTTTTTTTTTTTTGCGGTACGCGGGCCTCTCACTGTTGTGGCCTCTCCCGTTGTGGAGCACAGGCTCCGGACGTGCAGGCTCAGCGGCCATGGCTCACGGACCCAGCCGCTCCACGGCATGTGGGATCCTCCCGGACCGGGGCACGAACCCGTGTCCCCTGCATCGGCAGGCGGACTCTCAACCACTGCACCACCAGGGAAGCCCCCCAGCTAGGATTGTTTTTGCAGCTTTGTGTCTAAGCGAGGGCGGTAGAAGCTGTGCTTTTGGGTTTACCTTACCATCAGAGGTCTCTTCTATCTTGAAGTCATACCTATAGCTCTTCAGCACTGAAAAAGCTGATTTTTAAAACAGGGCACTGGGGGATTCTCTCAAGTTCTTTTTCTTCTAAGCATGGGCTCTGATGGAACTAATGGAGGCTCAAGGGTTCCAAAGGCAGGAGGAAAAAGAGTTAGAACAGCAATTTCGACTGTAGCCAGAGAACTCTGAGATTCAACGGGGTCGCTCTCTCGTTCTTTTAGACCTTAGTTAGAAGGAAGGGAGATGGGCAAGATTAGCCAAAATGGACTAGCCAGTGTGGTGACCTGCAAACTAGACTATGGCAGCCCTCGCTCAAGACTGCCATCTGCTGGACAACTGTTGCAATAACTATACAATTCTCCAACGAGGAGGAGGTAAGGTTGTATGTATGTGGCCAGGGACCCACCTTGCTGAGGACCAGCAGACGCTGCTTCTCTTTCTCACTGGTGGCCAGAGAGGCAAACTGCTGCAGCTGCAGTGGCGTTGGAGGCGTGGTGATATCCAAGTAGTACTTGAAGGCCTGGAAGATGGTGCAGGGTGGGAGGCGATGCTCATCGGTCCAGTTACTGATAACCCCTGTGGAGGCACAGAGAAGGTGAGAGACGGGTCGGGGAGGAGAGTCTGGGCTCCGAGGGCTTAGGTCCAAGTTAGGGAGGCCAGACCTGCTTCTGGGACTGAGGATGGGGTCTGGAGAGCCGGACTGCCCCAGAGCCAAGTAACCCCTCGGCTGTCCACCTCCCGTGTCCCTCATCTATACCCAGGGTCCTGGGGACCCTGTGATCACCTCCTGTATGCAAGGAGCTTGTCCAAAATCAATCGATATTATTAACTCATTTAATCCTCATCACAATCCTATGTGGTGGGTGCTATTATTATCTCCATTTTGCAGTTGAGAAAAATGGAAGCACAGAAAGGTTAAGGAATTTGCCCAAGGTCACACAGCACAAATGCATAAAGTCAGACAGTATTGCTCCAGACCATGTTTTAACTACTATGCAATACTGCTTCTATTTACTTTACTCCAGTACAGCCCCTACACACAAGCCTCTACTTCAAGATAAAAAGTACTGTTCCAACATGGAGAAAGAACTGTCTGGGTTGGATTTATTAAGAGAAGGTTTGTCTCTCTAAAGTGGTACCTTCCTAAGGGATTTTCAATAAGGCTTTGGCTACAAACTGTTTTCACATTCTGCCCTGACTTTGTGTCCTAGCTCCCTGGCAGAGGGGATGTGTCACTGTAGCCCGGGCTACCATGTATGGTCACTGCAGTTCCTTGTACCTGAGTTCTGAGCTCACCTGCGGCTACTGAGATGAAGCACGGAGACCCATTTACCTTGGAAAGTTATTTAATAGGAATGTCAAGGATGGTCCCTGAAACAGGTTGGGACTTGATCTAATTTGGTCAGAAATATGGTTCAATCCCAACGGACCACTGAGCTTTATAGGGTGCCTTTGGATCCTAAGAGGAGGCATGGGCGGACTCCAGTTGCTCTTTACTTGGTGGCAGTGAGGCGGGGTGATGAAGGAAGTTAGACGGGTAGCCTCTGCTAAGATCAGTGTCTAGCTGATGAAGGAAGGTAGAAGCCCCTTTGGCTCGAAGATGAACCATCAGCGTCCTGGCTTCATGGACATTCATTTGCTTAGCCAGTTGGGCCAAGGTTATTTAACCATGAGAAAGGAGGAGTCTTCAGTCTCGTAAGCTGGGGGTGACAGAGACCCACTCTCCTACCTGGAATGGTGATTGAGAAGACAAGTCTCCTCTTCCCCAGATACCCACTGCCTTTGGGACTCCCTGGAGAAGGGAAGCACCCTTGGGTGTAGCCCAGCCATAGTTACCCAAAGCCGTGTTTCGCTCCTCTAGCAGCTCCACCTTCACCAGCTGGTTGACCGGGGGTGCGTCCTCCAGCCGCTCGATCAGGGCATTCACGAGGTCCTCGTGGTTGCCGGGGAAGACGCCCAGGTGGTCCCCAGGCTGGTACTGCAGCTCCTGATTCCCGTTGGTGTGGAGACGAACGAAGATGGTTGATCGGCTGCAGGGTAGAGCAGTGGAACAGAGGGATGAGGGCCACCAGCTTCTGCCCACCTCCTCGGCTCCTTTGTCTGTCCTTGCGGCTGCAACTCCCCTCCTTCCATTCTCTTTGGGGCTCAGGCCAATCAGACTCCTGGCCCCATCACTGCACGCCGCGGCTTTCAGCAAGGTCACCCACGGGCTCCTTGTGGCAAATCCGAGCGCCAGCTCCCAGCGCTCACTGTGGTCATATCCGACCAGCACTGGACGCAGCTGCCCACTTCCTCCTCCTCAATACCCTTCTCTTGAGCATCCCAGGCTCTCCTGATCTTCTCTCTGGCTGCTCCTCTTCAGTCTCCTTTGCCAGTTCCTCCTCATCTCCCCTAACTGGAGCACCCCAGGGTTCAGTTCCCAGACATCTTTGCTTTCCTGGCTCCCTGCCCCTGCTTTTCTTTCCTCCATAGCACTTACCATCAACTGACCTCCAGCAGAGTTTACTCCTTTACATGCTTTGTGGTCTGTCCCCCCTGCCTGCCCCCTGGCCCCCAGGACAATGTAAACTCTAGAGGGCAAGGAATTTGTTTTTTTTCCCCACTGTTCTATTCTGGCACCTAGGACAGTGCATGGCACATAGTAGGTGTTCAAAAAACATTTGTTGTTTGTAGGAACCTCAGACCCTCAGGATTAACCAGCTACTGGAATAGGCTCTGTTCTCTGTACCAATCAGAGTTCTGCCAGGAACCACTAGCCCATTGGAGCCACAGGCAATGATGTCCCCATTCTGTGAAATTCCATCTCTCCTAGAAATCCCAAGCTCCACCCGCTTTTGCAACCAGGGTCCTCATCTTGTCATGGAAAAGGGAAAAGAACTTGGCCTTAAACTCAGGTTCTCGTTGTGCACAAATCCCATGGTATTATAAAATTTACGGAACTAAGGAGAAAACCCAGAAAGAAACTCGTTGATGCCTGCCAGGTCATGCCGTTTCTTTTGATTTTTGGATTTCAAGTGCAGGAGCTCTGTGCTAAGAATGAATGCTCAGACTAGGATTATTCGGGTCCTCTTTAAAGTTTTAGTACAGATATACCACGTTTTTATACCTGAAAACTCTGGGATGGATGACCGCGCTTTGGTAAATCAAATCGTTTTTGTATTCTTTGAGTTACATTCGCATTTTCAGATCCGCTGTTTTCTTCCTTGCCAACTGGTTTTTGGTTGACAGAGACACTTGATATTCAACGTGAAGTTTCTACATTCTCCGCGGTATGTAAATCAGCACTTGAATAGACCAATGGGACTCGCTATTTAAAGGAGTTTTTGGCACAGCCAAGGGCCCTTTTGTGCTGCAAATAGCCGCCATTATTAAAAATAGTTGTGCTGGCATATTTTGCATGGCACCCCTGTCCTTAGTATGGGGGGGGAACTTGGTAACTGAAATTGTGAATGATGGTGGTGGGGTGTGGGGTACCACTCTCCTTCCCCGGGGAAGATTTTGTTCTCTCTGGGGCACTGATCTTACCCATTAAATGCGCTTGCGCGACTGATTCTGTTCTGAGCTCATACCAATTTTTTGGTTCCTGGAGAGCAAGGCATCAATCATCACGCCCTGCCAGCTCCAGGAAGGGGAGCGGCAGAGGCTGACAACCAGCAGAGGGCGCTGTGGGGTTGCTAATTTGGGAGCCTCCGGCGCCTACCAGGGGAAGCCTTTGAAAGGCCCACAGATCAGTTCCTACTTTCTCCCAGATCATCATGATTTCTTTCAGAAGTATATTTGCCTCTGTTCCTTTGGCCAGCACAAAATAGAAATGCGGAGGACCCGAACTCGCTGAGCTGGCTCACACGCACAGCCATTTCCCCAAAGTCCTCTTGACCGTGGCCGAAGGTGGTCTGGCGGATAAGAGGCAGGGATGGGAATGGAGCTGGCAGGTGGGCCACAAGGTGGGCCCCGGCTCTGCTGGGAATTTGACCACGGACACTTTGCAAGCCGCTGACCAAGGCATGGCATGTGGAGAATCCCGGCAGTGAATGGCTGCATGGCCCTAGGACCATGTGGTGGGCAGTGGGCTGGTCCTTGAAGCTTTGTAGGAAGCTGATCCCCCAGTGGGTAGCGGTAGCCTGGAGACTAATTGTCCTACATCTCAGTTCTGCTGGGGGTTTCTAAGTATAGGATTTTCTAAGCCTTAAAAAAAAAAAAAAAAAAAATGCTTGGGACACATATGGACCATTGAAAAGTTTTAGGGGAGGGAAAAAGGGCAACATTGGGAAGGCAGAGCCATTTGAGCCCTTTCCCCCAGAGTATCCCCTGCCTGTGATGTATTTATATTCACCTCCAGGAGCATAACACACACACACACACACACACACACACACACACACACACACACTTGGCAATGGTTCAATGACAGGTTCGCAGACGAAAGAACAGTCTGCTAACGTCCAGCATTAAATGGAAAAAAAAAATTAGCTCATGTTCATTCTTCAAGGAAAAGAGGAAACAGTGTCTGTTGTGAGCAGTTTGAGTGAATAAGGTTCATACCTTCAACAAATCTGTATTGAGTGTCAGGCACTGTTCTAGGCACTGGTGAGAGAGGGATGGCTAAAGATAACAAAGGGTCTGATTCTCATTGAGAGGTAACTTAAAAAGATCTCAGATGGGGCTGGGGATGAGGATGGGTGGAGGCTGATGGGTGGGGGCAGTGGGCTAAGTGCCTGGCAGATAAGTGTGGTCAAGGAGGCCTCTCTGGTGATTTGACATTTAAGCAGAGATCTGAAGAATGAGAAGGAACGGACATGCAAAGATCTGGGGGAAGAGTGTTCCCGAAAGGGGAAGCAGCATGTGCAAAGGCCCTGAGGTTGGAAAAAGTGTGGCACGTTTGAGGAAGGGAAAGAAGCCTGGAGTGTTTGGAAGAGGGGTCAACACAGGGGTGGGTGGTACAGAGGAGATCAGAGAGCTAGGCAGAGGCCAGATCATGAGGGTCTTGTCATGACCTGTCATGGCAAAGGAGTTTGAAGGTTTCCTAAGTCCAGTGGGAAGCTATTGGAGGATGTGAAGCTGTGGATGGACAGGCTTCCGTTTACATTCTTAAAAGATCAGTCTGCCTGCTATTTGGAAAATGGATCTTTGAGAGAAATGTCAAGAAACAGGGAGACAAGTTAGGGATCTATGGCAGGCCCTCAGATCACAGACGATCGTGACCTTGCTTTAAGGTGGTGGATGCAGATCTGAGATGTAGCTGAAACACAAGACCCACAGGACCAGCTGAGAGTTGGATGGATGGTGGGAGGGAAAGCGAGGCGGCAGGGAGGATGCTTAAGTCTTGGGCTTAAGCCAGATGTTGATGTCTTCTGTTGAGATGGTGAAGGCTGGAGAGAAGCAATTTTATCAGAGGGTAGCTGGGAATTAAGAGTTCTCCCATCAAGAACTCTCTGTTATAATGTCCCATCTTTCTCTGAGATCCCAGCTCTCAGGGCCCCTTCAGCATCTTTGCTCCTATTCTCTCTTCCTAGATGTCCCCCCTCTATTCACTAGCCTATCTAAAGCCTACCAGGCGTTTCCCCTCCTCCTTCTGACTTCTAGGACCTATGATCCACACCCCACCCATTAGTGCTCCATTATACTCTTTTCTGTATTGTTTGCTAATTGCCGTATGTAGAAAACTTATTTCCTGGCCAGGCAGTAACTGCAGTCACTTTTCTCTTTAGAGTTGCAAGGATCACCTTCAAAAGGTGGCTTATTTCCTCTTAAGCACTTTGCTCACAATTAAGGGTCTCTTGTTGGGGGTGGGAGTGGTGGGTGTGTGATACATGATATCTTGCTATGGTCTCCTGGCTCAAACAGCTCGACTTTGGCCTTGGGCAGGGGAAAACAGGAGAGTCATGCTTTTTTGCTCAGTTATTCTTAAAAACAAAAACAAAACAACAACCGTATAAAGCTGGAAATGGTAGTAAGCCTGAAAATAGGCAGTGCTATGGAGTGCGCTTTTAAAGAGTTAAACGTCTAGACACCATTTGGTCTTTTTGAGCTAATCCATAACTGATGTTAATACTGTCTTCTGGTTCTTAACCTTGTTGAAATATCTTCTTGTAAGTCACTCAGAGTTAACTGTCCTTTCCAGAGGTGGATTGGGGGTTATTCTGGGACTTCAGTCCAACTCAGCATCAAAACATTTGCAAATTACCTTGCTTTTTATGTACTGTGGTTTGGGGAGTAATTTTTGTGATCTAGGCTTTCACGGTTTGTCACTGAAAGAAATTTCCAGTAGATTCTTAGTCCCTTCTCTTCCAATGCTACTGAAGTTGTACTTTTCCACAGGATGGAAATGGGGAGTACGATGCATATTTCAAATGAGTCCCTTTCTGTATCAGAGATCAGTATGCTCTGAATATTGCATTTAACTAATTATTCAAATGGATTAATTTCCCAATCCATTTCTTTAGTGTTTGAGGATCTGGGAGAGAACATGAGAGCCCTGGGGCTCCATCCTGTTGACCACTTTATCAAAAGTTTTACGTCCAGGCACAGAGAAACAGACTTGTGGTTGCCAAGGGGAAGGGGGGTGGGGGAGGGATGGAGTGGGAGGTTGGGTTTGGCAGACGTAAGCTTTTATATATAGAATGGATAAACAATAAGGTCCTACTGTATAGCACAGGGAATTATATTCGATATCCTATGATAAACCACAATGGAAAAGAATATTAAAAAAAAGAATGTATGTGTATGTATAACTGAATCACTTTGCTGTACAGCAGAAATTAACACAACAGTGTAAATCAACTATACTTCAATTTTAAAAAAAGGTTTTAAGTCCACGTAGAAAGCACACATACTAAATTTGCAGGTGTATGAAGCTGGGACGGGTAAGGAATAGTAACGGGAATGAGGGATACGCTAGTTGCTTTGTGTGTGTTGCTTCTAATACTCACAGCAGCCTTGTGATGCTGGTGAGGCCATAGGTATAGCCATTTGGCATTTTGACCTTGGAGTCAGAGAACTGAGCCTGTGTGGCCTTGAAAGGTCACTTGCATTTTCTCATTGTCATTTTTCATATTTAAAACGTGGATGATACTAGTACTTACTTCTGGGCTGGTCAGAACTCTGGGAGATCCTGCACAGAGAGGACTCAAAACAGTGCTTGGAACACAGAAAGTACTAGATAAACACTGGCAATCTTTATAGCCATCGATCTCATTTTAGGTAAGGAGACAGGGGTCCAGAAGACCCAGGGGACTTGCCCAAGGTCACACAGCTGACATGTGGCAGCACTGGGGTCAGAACCCATGGCTGTCCAGCTGGAGAGCCCACCCTTTGTACTGTGCCAGGCAAAGAATCAAGATCTCAAAAGATCTTCATGGGCCCAAACTGCAAAGTGAAAAGGATTCCATTCAACAGGGATCAATGCAAAGACTTTCTTTACTGCCAAAAAATTTACTTATACAAGTAGAGGGATGCAGAGACCTGGCCTGATCATTCTGAAAAGACTTCAAGTCCACGAGCAGCAAGGACGTAAGCTTAATGGGAGAGCAGCATGGCTGTTAGGACAACACCTGCAATCCTGGGCGGCATTAGAGCATCCTATCCAGATCGGGGATGGTAATAATAGCCTTAGTGCACTTGGTAGTGATCACAGGACCTCCACTGCACTGTGACCAGGGCTGGGAATGACATTTCCAGCAGGACAGAGTGTGTCCTTTTTTTTTTTTTTTTTTTTTTTTGCAGTACGCGGGCCTCTCACTGTTGTGGCCTCTCCCGTTGCGGAGCACAGGCTCCAGACGCGCAGGCTCAGCGGCCGTGGCTCACGGGCCCAGCCACTCGGCGGCATGTGGGATCTTCCCGGACCGGGGCACGAACCCGCGTCCCCTGCATCGGCAGGCGGACTCTCAGCCACTGTGCCACCAGGGAAGCCCCAGAGTGTGTCTTTTTACTAAAGCAAAAGGTTTGGGAAACCAGGTCTCAGGAAGAACAGTTGGAAGGAATGAGGACCAGGGAGAGATTGGTCACTGTCCTTGGCTATTGGCAGCTCTCTCATTTGGAAGAACTGACTCTGTTTTGGGTGTCACTGGGGAGTGCAATTTAGGATCAAAATGAAGTGCTAGGAACATTTGCTTTGGTTATAAGGAATAGGAAGATAATTTCTAACCATCAGGACCTCAAAACACAGACGGGGCTGTTTTACAGGTTAATAAACCTCCCGTCATCCCAGAGGAATTTAAACAGAGACTGAGCAGGCATTTCTCAGGACAGCAGAGAAGAATTACCCACAGGGAGATGTCAGCACTAAGTGATTTCTGACTAAGATGCACATTACAATGAACACTAGTAGTCTGAAAAGGGCGTGGTCTCTATTAAAAAGTCCTCAAAAAACCTTTCTCTTTCCCCTTTCCACAAGGATCGTCACCATTTACTTTTTTCATCCCTGCAGGTTGGAGCTTGGCAAAGGGAAAGCAGGAAACCAAGATGCTGGTGGCAAGGGGGTCTCGAGGACCCTTAGAATGGTAATAGGAAGCCAGTCCTCGGAGTCCTCCTTCCTTGTCGTGGGTGGTATCTGGGGCACAGGTGGGGAACCCCAAGGGGCCAAGGTGTTCCTACCTGGATTTAGGACTCTGAAGGTTTTGACGGCTGAGGAGTCGAGCGGCTGAGACCCGCTTTTTGTGGACACTGGATAGACCTGGGGGGAGAAGAACAACGGTCTTCCTGTGATGGAGTTAAACAGCTGTCAGTAAAAGGTCTCCAGCTTCTCCTGACCCTCTCTTCACCGGGAGGACTGAACTAAGGGAGACCAAAGCAGTGAAGCCCACCTTCGCTAAGGACCTTTCGGACGTGAGAACTCCTGTCCTCCTTTCCCCCCGCCGTCAGGAACGTCTCCCCAGGTGCGTGGTGGGAGGTACCTTGTGTGAGTTCTGGAGCTTCGGCCACGTAGGTGAGGCGGAACTTGTTCCTCTTCCAACTGCGGTCATTGCTGATGAGGGAGTTGTTTGCCTTCTCAATGTTGACGTCATCTCCCACGCAGAACACATCACAGGCTGCCTGTGGCACACACGGGGCTTTCAGTGACCTCTTTCAGCCAGCAGCTTGCCTCCCAACAGCTCCAAGTCATAGCATGTATCCATCCATCCATCCGTCCACCCATCCACCCACCCATCAACCCATCCACCCACTCATCTACCCACCCTCCCTCCCTCCCTCCATTCCTCCCTTCCATCCATTCATCCACCTATCCATCCATCCATCCATCCTCCTTTCCTCCCTTCCTTCCTTTCTCCCTTCCTCCTTTCCTTCCCTCCCTCCTTCCATCCATCCATCCATCCTTCTATTCATCCACCCATCCATCCATTCCTCCATCCATCTACCCATCCTCCCTCCATCCTCTCTTCCTCCCTTCCTTCCCTCCATCCATCCATCCTTCTCTCCATCCATTTATCCACTCGTCAACCAATCCACCCTTTTTGAGTGCCTTTGATGGGCTGGACATACCACATTTACTATTGACTTTGGGACCTAACCTCTATTTAATATGTAACTCTCTTATGTCATTTATTTCTAAAACCAACTTTTGCAGAGGCTTAACATTAAACAAGAAAGTAAAAACCTTAGAAATTTCCTATCTTCCTCTAAAGATTTAAAAATTATAGTGAAGGCAGAATATATTACATGTTTGGATACCTGCGTATAAAGTTTTTCTCTTTCTTTTTTTGCCAAGTTCATAAGTTCCCCAACTTTACTGATTCTAAGAATTACTGTTCAGAATTCAGATTTTTGGAGGTTAAAAACCATGGATAATTCCAAAGGTTTTCAAAGGTAGGTTTTTTTAATACCATTGTTGGGCCTCATGTGGATTTTAAAATAATCCAAATGTCCATTTGCTGATGAGTGGAGAAATAAAATATGGTATATCTATAAAATGGAATATTATTTTGGCTGTAAAAAGGAATGAAGTCCTGATATATGCTATAATGTGGATGTACCAGGAAAGCATTAAGCTAAGTGAAAGAAGTCAGTTATAACAGACCACGTGTTATGATTCCATTCATATCAAGTGTCCAGAATAGGCAATTTCATAGAGACACAAAGTAGATTTAGTGGTTGGTAGGGCTGGGAGCTGGCTGGGAGGATGAGGGATGCGATAGCTTAAAGGGTATGATAGCTTATAACAGGCCCTGCTTCTGGGATGCCCAATGTCGCCCGATTGAAGTCAAGAACAGGTATAAACAGAGCCAAGTTATCTTGGTTCTCTTTGCCTAGGAAGAAATGCTGGCACAAGTTTATCAACACAGCCTCCTCACTCACATATCCTTATAGCTCAGGGGCCTCAGTTTCCCCTTTTGCTCCTTTGTGAGGATGAAAAGTGTCAACTGACTGACAGAAGGTTGCACAGTCCCCTTTCTTCTGGGGCTGCTGATAACAAGACATTCCAGGGCCAAAGAAGGAGCAGGTAAAGGTGGGTCCACATTCATTGCTTTTTTGTTTTCCCCAGGATGGCCAATTGCACCACGCCCCACATGCACATGGAGACCATTGTTCGTTTATTCTCGACCTCATATCTAGAATAACGCTCTCCAATAGGATGTCCTATCGTGATGGAAACATTCTAATTGTCTCATATGGTAACCACTAGCCACTAGTGGCTGTTGAGCACATGAAATGTGGCCTGTGCAGCCAAGGAGTGGAATTTTAAATTCTACTTAATGTACATCCAGTTGTATATATGTTATTTACAAGGTTGTACAATCACCACCACTATCCAGTTTCAGAACATTTCCCTCAACCCAGAAGAAACCCTGTACCCGTTAGCAGCCACACCCATTCTCCACTCCCGCCACCAAACCCCTGGCAACCACGAATCTACTTTCTGTCTCTATGGATTTGCCTATGCTGGACATTTCATGTAAATGGAATCATACAGTAAGTGTCCCTTGTGTCTGGGGTCTTTCCCTTAGCGCGTGTTTTCAAGGTTCATCCTTGTAGCGTGCATCAGCACTCCATTCCTTGTTATGTCCAAATAATATTCCATTGTACGGACACACAACATTTAATGTATCCATTCATCATATTTAATGTTACTTAGTCTACATTGAAATTTAAATGATCACTTGTTGCTAGTGGCTACCGTATAGGTCATTGAAGACCTAGCGCAAGAGGAATAAGATTGTCGAAGCAGACAAACGAGTGAGATCCGAGATCCAGCCCGAGGCATGGCCCCCTGGTTTGGTTAACCAACACTATGGTTTTTTGTTTACTTGTCTACCAAATGTGAGTGAGGGATGGATTCCTCCCAGCCCTGAAATTCCAAGACTATAATTTTTTATAGACCAACTCTTTACCCTTAATGCAGGAGGTTGGATTCTGGTTGGAAATTGTGTATCTTAGGACCACCCAAACTCATCTGAATTGTTTGAAGCTGTCTCCTGGTTGGATACGTGAGGGAAGTACCAAGGATTTTCTCAAGTTTCTTCTATCTCTGATGGTTTAGGTACTCTGTCCTTGGGGGTCACTGGGGACATGATTTCTCCCCCTGGGTCTCTGAGATCTGGGTAGATGGTTACCTTGAAGACCTTCTTGGCCCAGGTCCTGAAAGCCTCTTCCTGCCCACAGAGCTCATCCCCCTCCCTCATCTTCAGGATCCTCTCCCCACCCAGCTCTTCCAGGAGGGTGTCCACGGCGTGTCCAAAGGCGCAGAAGTGAGGGTACGCCCGCGAGCCAAGGCCAAACACGGAGAACCTGCCAAAAAGACAACAGAAGTTCCAGGCTAGGGGACTAGGGCGGCGTTGTGGGGGGGTGTCTGGGGTTATGGACTGTTATGTCCCCCCAAATTCATATGTTGAAGCACTCTCTCTCAATGTGACTATATTTGCAGATGGGGCCTTCAAGGAGGTAACTGAGGTCAAATGAGGTCATAAGGGTGGGGCCCTAATCCAATAGGACTGGTGTCCTTTAAGAAGAGGGAGAGGCACCAGAGAGCTCTCTCTTTTTCTCTCCCCCCACCACACGCTCACAGAGGAAAGGCCATGTGAGGACACAGCAAGAAGGTGGCTGTCTGCAAGCCAGGAAGAGATGGCTCACCAGAAACCAATCCTACTGGTACCTTGATCTTGGACTTTTAGCCTCCAGAACTGTGAGAAAATAAATTTCTACTGTTGAAGTCCCCCAGTGCATGGTATTTTGTTATGGCTGCCCAAGCAGACAAAGACCTCTGGTATCTCCAGAAGGATGGTGTTTAGCCCGTGATGGTCAGACTACCCCAAGCCCATCTGGGGAAGGCCGTCTTTAAGCCTGGGAGCCCCCAGCCCTGCTCTCCCTTCCTTCTGGTCTCTGTTAGGTATTACTGTCCTCAGGAGAAAAGTCCCAGTTGGTCCTAAGGAGGATGAGTTGGGGACAGTGGTGACCCAGAACAATTGGCTGTTTCTTGTGTGTCCACTTCTAAGCTGGACTAATTGGGGAAATGAGTCTACATTAGAGGAAGACTTGACTCTACACATGATACAATCAGGTTAGTTTTAAGTACAAAGAGAATGAAAACCCTAGCATCGCAGTTCTAGGGGACCTGTGTTAACGGGGAGATCAGGACTTGTCATTAACTCATCCAGTGTTGGTGTGTAAACAGGTTCTTCTAAAAGGGATTGAAAGGTTTATAAACGTGCTGGCTCCACCCCTTGCAATATCTGTGAAATCGATTTGCTTCACAAAATCTCTTTGCATAGATACCACCAAGAAAGTGTCGGTGTTTGAATCAATGGGCGTCAAGTTAATGAGATTTTTCTGAAGTCTGGGCAGTGGAGGGCTGTGTCCCAGGTGGCCCCTCAGTCCTACAGAGACTTGATGTCACATTTCCAGGACTTGGTCCTGGCTGTGGGTCTTGACCTCACTGGGACTGGATGGACAGGTTTATAAGTGGGATACGAACAACACCCCAACCTGCTTCTTTCCCATGTTGGAGGGTTCCGTGGTGACTGCCAGTTCAGACAAGCCTACTCCTTACAGGGTCTGGCTCTGCTCTCGAATCTCTTTTTTAGAATGTTGGAGCCAGGGTGGTGAAAGATTGCGATGGAGGATGAGGGAAGGAGGTGGGGCAAGTTGGGAAGGGACCCTCTGTTATTGGAGAATGAATTTGAGTTGGGGTCCAGGAGTCTCAGAAGTGAAGTGAAGGTTAACATAGGTTAATATCTACTCCTTTTAAATCTACATTTATGCTTTTCATCTCATTCTCCTCTCCTCTCCTGCCCTTATTTCCCCGGGGTTCCAGAGCCTTTCCAAGGGAAGGATGTGGGATTAGGTAGCATGTTTCCCCAGCAGTCCTTCACCCACAATCCTCCTTTAGCTGGATTCCTCACCTTTTCCCCGCAGGGCAGTGGCCTGACAGGTGGAAGGAGCAGGTGGCCAGGAGAGGACTGGTTAAAGGATGCAGGAAGCAGCACTTCTGCCTCCCAGCCGTCCCTTAGCCTAACACAGATTTGGAAACTCTTCGCGCTAGTCATGCCTTGCTAGTCAACCATGCAACTATTGGTTGTTCCCCGAACCTCCAATAGTTACTACGTTCGAGACATCCGCCATACTTGACTACCACCCATACTATTATTTACTTAGTAGTGTTGTTTACTTTGCTTTTAATTTGCACTCACTGGCTATTCAAACCCACTGGTGTTCACTAAGAGTTGGTCTGGGTGATTCACTCATTAACAAGCTTCCTGATGCACCTGAAGGCCTGTGTCACAGCCACTTCCTAGGTTCACATTTCATCACAGTCTTCATCTCATGGTTTCAAAATTCCTATTTTAAGCTTCCAAAACAGAAGTTGGCAAACTTATTATACATGGGGCCAGACAGTAAATATTTTCAGGCTTGTAGGACAAGAAGGAAAATCAAAGCTATTATGTAGATACCCATATGACAAAAAAGAAAATATATTCCTGCATGATTTTGGACAAAATTAAAAATACAATAATAATAGTTGCTGGGTACAATTTTTTTTTTTTTTTTTTTTTTTTTTTTTTTTTGCAGTACGCGGGCCTCTCACTGTTGTGGCCTCTCCCGTTGTGGAGCACAGGCTCCGGATGCGCAGGCTCAGCGGCCATGGGTCACGGGCCTAGGTGCTCCGCGGCATATGGGATCTTCCCAGACCGGGGTACGAACCCGCGTCCCCTGAATCGGCAGGCGGACTCTCAACCACTGCGCCACCAGGGAAGCCCAGGGTACAATTTTTTAGTTATATATGTCTACTAATGAGAAGAATGGAATTCTCTTTTGGGGGGATAGCATTTTGCTTAATTGGGGTTCAAAGGTAATGTTTTCTATCATCAAATAAATTGTAATTGTTCTTCTGTAAAAACCAGTCTGAGCTCATGGTCTGTACAAAAGCATACAGTGGCCAGGCTGAATTTGGCCCATGGGCTGTAGTTTGCCCACCCCTGCTCTAAGCCATGATAGATTTAGTAAGGGAAAAATAGGTCTGACCGTCAAACCATGGATGTTTCAACGTCAAGCTAAAGAAAATGAACTGATGTCGAAACCCATCAGTTCAAGGGTGAACCAAGGGTGAACCCTAATGTAAACTATGGGCCCTGGGTGACAATGGTGTGTCAGTGTAGCTTCATCAGTTGTGTAAATGCACCACCGTGGTGGGGGATGCTGATGGTAGAGGAGGCTGTGTGTGTGTGTGGGGGGTGGGGTGAGGTGCGGGGGGGCAGGGAGTATATGGGAAATCTGTGCCTTCTCCTCAATTTTGCTGTGAAGCTAAAATTACTTTAAATAAATAAAGTTTATTAACAAGCGTACTGATGGGCACTTTCCTGGTGGTCCAGTGGTTAGGACTCAGCACTTTCACTGCCATGGCCCCGGGTTCGATCCCTGGTCAGGGAGCTAAGATCCTGAAAGCCGCGTGACTCAGCAAAAAAAAAAAAAAAAAAAAAATAGGGTACTGATGAAAACAATACTTGAATATCTAGGAACCCTGTGATCTCTATCGTCTGCTAAGCACTGTCCTGAGCCAGTGTGGAGAAGGTTCAGTTGGTGAAGGTCTAAGAGATTCGTGGCCGGGCCTGAACAACACTGCTTACATCAAGCCTCATCTTGACCAATGTCTGTCAAACCAAGGGCTTGACATCCAGTTTTCTTTCTTTCCAAATACCCATTAAATCATATTCACAACCATTGAAATATAAAACCTCTGTCCATGTACCATCTAAAACGCTCTCATGGGACGTGACTATGCTTTAGGGTGACACGGGGTCAGGACAGTATTTTTTTGAATCTGACTGCACATTGGAGGCAATTAGGGAGATTTAAAAAAAGAGAAAAAGCAATGCTTGGGTCCAATTTTAGACCAACTACATCAGAATCTCTGGAAGTGGGGCGTGGTTATCTGTATACTGCAAACACCTCCAGGTGATTTTGATGAGCACCCAAGGGTGGGAACCACTGGGTCATGGTAGTGTGTCCCCAGAAGAGAGGAGAATGAGATGAAAAGCATGAATGTAGATGTAAAAGGAGTAGATATTAACCTATGTTAACTTTCACTTGAACTCTGAGACTCCTGGACACCAACGCAAGTTCATTCTCCAGTAACAGCACTTACTAAGGGAGCTCGCTGAGTGACGTGCGGGGCACTAACATCCTTCAGCACAAATGATGTGAAATTTGTGTGATGGGGTGAAACTTGGGTGACAGGGGCTCTGAAGTAGTGTGATAGGAAGAGGTCACAGGAGGGGTCCAGGCCGTATGCTTTAACGGGGGCAGGATGTCCCCAAAGAGCCAGAGTGCAGCTGGTTATTCAAGGGATAAACAAGACATGGAAGGGAGACCCCCCCCCCCCGGCCTCCAAGAAAGAGCCCACTTTGTAACTCAGTCCAGCTCCACGAGAGCCTTTGTCGTCCCTGACACCCTGGGCCCCTCGCTCACCTCACATTCGCCAGGGGTCCCGCGCTCTCAAAGTTGTCTCTGAGGTCCGGCCCATCGCCCGATGATTTGCGGGAGTCGGAGTAGGAGGAAACACTGTTGAAACGAACCTTGTAGCTCCTGCCAAGATGAAAGAGAGTCTGTGAGCTCTGGCTTGGAGCCCCCTCCTGGGGTCAACACCCGACGGCTCTCCAAATCACCAGTCCTGGTTCTAGGGCCTTCCTTTGGGTCTTGAGTGAGACCATAACACACCTATGGCTTTGTCTGGAATGTATCAACTCACCCTTGCCTGCCAAAAATGACACCTAGACATCATTTGATGCTACCTGTTGGTGGTTGCCAAGGGGAGGGGGTGGGGGGAGGGATGGAGTGGGAGGTTGGGGGGAGCAGATGTAAGCTTTTATATACGGAATTGATAAACCACAAGGTCCTACTGTATCAGCACAGAGAACTATATTCCATATCCTATGATAAACCATAATGGAAAAGAATATGAAAAATAATGTATATATATGTATAACTGAATCACTTTGCTGTACAGCAGAAATTAACACAACATTGTAAATCAACTATACTTCGATAAAAAAAAATTAAAACTGAAAAAAAAAGAGAAAAGTTTCGGACCACACTTGAAAGAAAGAACAGTCCATGCCTTAGCCCATCAGACCACGTTTCCTTGCTTCCCCAATTTTAATGAGTACAGGAATCATTCTGAGGTCTTGTTAAGCAGCACATCCCAATTCAGTAGGTCCAGGGTAGGGCCTCAGATTCTGCATTTCTAACAGGAGATGCTGCTGGTCTCCTCTCCTCACACTGAGTAACCAAGAACTACACTCGTGCTGTCTACTACAGTAGCCATTGGCTGTGTGTGGCTATTTAAAGTTAAATTCACTCAGATTCAATACAATGAACCATTCTATTCCCCACGTGCTCTAGCCTCGTGTCAAGTTCTCAACGGCCATGAGTGGCTAGTGGCTGCCGTACAGGATGGTACAGATACAGAACATTTATATGCCTGTAGAAAGGTTTATTGGATGGTGCAGGACTACCCCATTCAACATTCTCTTTCTTTTTAAAAATTTTTTTCCATTTTTAAAAATTGAAGTATAGCTGATGTACGATATTAAGTTACAGGTGTGTGATATAGTGATTCACCATTTTTAAATGTTATATACTCCATTTATAATTATTATAAAATATTGACCATATTCCCTGTGTTGTACAATATGACATTGTAGCTTATTTCATACACAATAGTTTGTACCTCTTAATCCCCTATCCCTATCTTGCACCTCCCCCTTCCCTCTCCCCACTGGTAACCATCACAACATTCTCTTTCAATAAAGTTTTGGTCTTTAGACATTTCAAGGGTCTCTCACATTTCACATTTCAAGTAAACCGAAAAATGTTCAGCACTGACACAGCCTGAAAAGAGAATGGATTTCTTATGAAGTTGTTTCAAAGGGGAAGAAAGGTGTCATTGGGACCTCAGTACCAGAGGCTCAGGAGCCTCAAGATTTTAAAAAAAAAAACAACCATGAATGGTTTTCCAGTTTTCCTTTAAAAGTGGTAAGTCTTGTTCTCGGATAAGGCAAAGACCAAACCTAACCAAACCAAACCAAAAATGTCTCCAAGAGCAACAAAACAAAATAAACCCCCAAACTAAAAAACCCCATAAAACTCTCAAATCAAAACCCCAAACACGAAAGCTCAACACACAGATCTGAGTGCAAAAGACAAAAAAAGAAATTGCACGTTCTGGCAGCAGGGTTCCTAAGCTGGATGTTCTTCAAAGTTTTCGCTCCAGCATCAGGAAAGTTCTAAATATATGTAAGTGTATTTGCTGCCCTAGAAATAGTCTCACATTGAGTCACTTCTCCAAATAAGTCCTGTAACATATCAGGGGGTGGCTGTGTTGTTAGTGTGGGAAGGATGGTTGATGGTTGTGGGGTAAAAATAACAGCACTTGTGTTTGTATGAGGCTTGAGGTTTTTCCAAATGCTTTCCTCTTTGTTATTATCCTTCGATCCTTGCAACAGCTCCCAGAGGTGGTTGGGGCAGAGGTAGTTTCTCCCCATTTGGCAGATGAGAAAGACGAGGCCCAGAGAGGTCAAGCAGCTTGCCCAAGGTTACTCAGCGTGTTAGTGTCACGGCCTGGGTTAGAACTCAGGTCTCCTTGAGACCTGGGTGTGGCCTCGGATGCTGCAGCATTGGGCATGCACACAAGCGCTCACACCACTTATGCACACACGTGAACGCAAGGCATACACGTGCACACATTCGTGTGCACGCACACGCATAGGCGAGTGCGCGCACACACATGTTCTACCTGCGCTGGCTGTCACGGGCTGCAGCCAGACCGTGGACTTCTGTGTCACCTCGGGGGAGGGGAGGCCCTTTACGGGGAAATAAACGCAAGGGTTTCGGGTACCTAGAGGGGAGAATGGATGGTGCCCTATCTCTCCCTGAAGGAGGGGTGAGGGGGACCTACCGGAGGCCACCAGGATAGGGTGGGAAGGAGAGAGGCAGGGAGAGGGAGGACTAAGATGTTGGCCTTGAGCACAGAAGGAAGGCTGACCACCAGGGACTCAGCTGTCCCCTGGATATGGAATGTAGGCAAGTTTGGCAACGTGTGCTTGGCTGAAAGAAAACCAAGAGGGATGCTGTGCAGAACACAGCCTCTAACCACCAGCCAGCCATGGCATCCAATGCTCAACTTAAGACCTGTTCCGTGGTGGAGGAAACACTGAGATGCTCTCACAGAAAGGCAGCTCTGTATGCACATGCCTTATGTCCTCTACTTCGGGGGGATTTAAGGGTTTTTCAAGGGTAATTTTGGTTACGGGTGTTTGTCACCTTATGAAATATCTTTAGAACCGAACCCCATGTTAGATGCCGTTCTACCAGGAACATCTTTTGACCTCAGGCATTTTTCACCTTATGAGATGTCCTTTTTTTTTTTTTTTTTTTTTGCCTGCACTGTGTAGCTTGTGGGATCCTATAGTTCCTAACCAGGAATTGAACCCAGGCCCTCAGCAGTGAAAGCGCCAAGTCCTAACCACTAGACAGCCAGGGAATTCTCGAGCTATCTTTTGAGGTCAGCCTCCACGTTAGTGGATGCAACTCCATCAGATGGAAAAGTTCTAGGGAAACAAACTCACTGATTCTGAATGTACGTTTCCAAAGGGCGGCCATGGTAAGAACTGGTATTTACACAGTGCACAACTTTTCATAGGACGCTGACATCTGTTTTCTAATTTGATTCTTACAGATTAGAAAATTCATGCAGGTGGAATAAACCCAGGGTGATGGAAAAAGAAACTGAGGCACAGGGCTGTGAAGTGACCAAAGACCAAATAATCCGCCCCAGAGGACGATAGACGCCCATCGGCTAAAATCAGTCACAAATGAACTTCAGGTCACAAAACTACCCAGAACTCAGATGTGAGCCCCAGATGCCAAAAGACAATTTTCAGTTACCCTCACGGGGTGTCATGTGACACTGACGGGTCTTTCACTTACTTCCGTTCCTCGTGCACAGAGTTGGGGTGCCTCATTTCCATCAAGGCACAGCCAAATTTCTGGAGGCCGAAAGAGACAAGCAAAATGTGAGGCAGGCGTGATTAAACCTGGAACGGTGTTGGGGAGAGGCTCTGGGGACCTAACCGGCAAAAGGGGAGCCTGATGTCCGGGGGCCAGGGCGTCAGGGGCTCAGGCTGGGCAGCAGTGCTGCATGTGGAAGAGGGCTGTTTATAAAGGGCTGCAGGTGTGGACTCCCCTCACCTCCCCCCAGCACACAAATCCCCTTTGTGGCTTTCTACAAAAATACTGTCCCTGCTTCTTTCATCTGGAGCAGGGGACACCAAGCTCTTGATCGCGGCATCCATTCCAAAGAGGGAGCTCACTCAGGGGACAGCGTTTTCACTAGGGATCGGCTAGTCAGTGGACACCCATAGACTGAAGACTTGGAATTGTCCAATCTTGGCAGAACTTGGACCCAAACTGAGGTCACTGGCTTTGAGGCTTTGGAGGATTTGCTACTGAATAGCAGGTGTAACCGATGCCCCTCTTTTCTGCTGATGGAAACACGTGCCAGAACAGGTAGAAGCTCATCTCACCTCCCCATTCTCAGGGGGGTCTCCATTTCCAAAGGTGCTGGTAACCACCAGGGCCAGAGTTTCATGCTCCAGGTGTACAATGTCATATTCTTCCATGGACATCACCTACGTGGCAGAATGAGGGGTGGGGAGAGGAAGGAAGAAGGTGATGAGAAGAGAGAAGGGGTAGGAGAGAACAAAGTGATGGGGGAAGAGAAGAGAGAGAGGAAGAAGATGAGTCATCTTGAGCCATCTCCTCTGGAAGGAGATCCAAAGGTTCTGGGTGCCACTATTTCCATGGGCTCAAGTGGGTAGAACTAATAGCTTGTTGGCAGTGTGGGACCTTTCTGTGGTCACCTGTGGCCTGAAGGACTACAGAGAGTCTGGGGCAATGGGTTGGCTGTCAGTAAAGACAGATCTTTTTTTTTTTTTTTTTTTTTTGCGGTACGCGGGCCTCTCACTGTTGTGGCCTCTCCCGTTGCAGAGCACAGGCTCCGGACGCGCAGGCTCAGCGGCCACTGCTCACGGGCCCGGCAGCTCCGCGGCATGTGGAATCCTCCTGGACCGGGGCACGAACCCACGTCCCCTGCATCGGCAGGCGGACTCTCAACCACTGCACCACCAGGGAAGTCCCCGTAAATACAGATCTTGATTAAGACTCCTGGGCTTCTTACAACCAAAGGATGCTGGAATCTTCTTGATCACATTTAGGCTGGGAACGACCCAGCTGGATTTGACCAATTGTCTGCTCCGCTTCCTTTCTAATCCTCCGTACAGCAGTGTGGAGGACCTGGGCCAAACAGGTCTGAGATCCCCGCCTCAGGGAAAGATTGTTTTGCCCTATATCTTAGCATTACTTGAGCAACATTTCTCAAAGTAGGTTCTAGGGAAGGCTAGTCTCCTGAGATGCTCTTTAAAAGTAAGTGATCCGGGCTTCCCTGGTGGCGCAGTGGTTGGGAGTCCGCCTGCTGATGCAGGGGATGCGGGTTCGTGCCCCGGTCCGGGAGGATCCCGCATGCCGCGGAGCGGCGGGGTCCATGGGCCATGGCTGCTGAGCCTGCGCGTCCGGAGCGTGTGCTCCGCGACGGGAGAGGCCACAGCGGTGAGAGCCCCACGTACTGCAAAAAAAAAAAAAAAAAGAAAAAGTAAGTGATCCATAAGCAAAGATCTTCGGGAAACATTTATATTCTCTTCTCTCCTCTTCTGGGAATGATAACACGTACGTGCAGATTAAAGGCTCTGAGAATTCCTGCAGCAAAGAAACCCACTGAATTGTATTAAAGGCAGAGCTTCCCAAACTGACTCCAGAATTGTCTTTCATAAACTTTCTAGTATTTTGCTCTTGGGATGGGGGTTATGATTCCCGGACTCCTGGAGGGTTCCCAGGGAGAGGAGCATCAGAGTCCGCTGAAATATATGCAAATGTGCGTGAGTGAGTTGATGGGCATCTTCAGATGTGCTATCACCCATTCTCAAAGGATTCTTCTTTGCTGAATTCCTTCTCTCCCCTCCCCAACTTTACCATGAAGGGTCAGAGAGCTGGCACTGCCCCCTACCCACCTTGGCGTCAAAGGCATGTTTGAAGATCTCACACAGGGTTTTGGCATAAGCCTGCGATTTGCCCGTCTCTGTGGCGTACAGGATGGTAGCTTTGACCCTCTTGGCCATGGCTTGTCCCATCAGCTTGGCTGAGAACTTGACGGCTCTGGAGGGGAGAGGATGGAGAGAAAAATGGGAAATGCAGAAAGGAGGGAGGATGCCACACTGGGACTTTTGGGCAAGAACCATGATCCATGAACTTTCTCTCCTAATCTTTGATGCCTTCAGGGATACTCAAAGTGCAAGTTTAGGTGCCATATTGATCCCTTTCTTAAGTCACTCCAGACCAACTGGTCATGAGCTAACATGGTTAGTTTTATTAGTTTGTTACTTGATTAATTGATCCCGGTCTTGAGAACCTTGGTTTGCCAAGCATTGCCCCAAAAGATGAGGAGTCATTCCTTCACTCATTTGTTCATTCATCAAGTGTTTGTTGAGTGCCTAGCTATGTGCCAGGTATTGTTATAGGAATGGAAACACAGAGAAATGGCTGTCATGGGGCTTACGTTCGTGTGTGTGTGCATGTGTGTGTGTGAGCGCGTGCGTGTGTGTGTGTGAGAGAGAGAGAGAGAGAGAGAGGGAGAGAGGGGGAGAGGGTGGGGAGAGAGAGAGAGAGAGAGAGAGAGAACGAATCACTAATAAATCAGCAGGTATTGAGCTAGAAGGGATTTTAGAGGTTCATAAATCCACAAAGGAAGGACCAAGTCTGGTTGAAGCAGCCATGCACATCCAGGGTCTTGCAGAGGCTGAAACTCACCAGGCACTAAATATGTATCTATCAAAAGAAGGAATGGATTTTAAACATACTGCTACCACCAAAGCCCTGGGGAGTTTAAATGTCAAGTCGAGGCTCTTTCTAGTTAAATGGAGAATTCAGAACCAGTGTTTCTTCCTTCCCATCTATGAATGCCTGGGTTCACCTTCCGAGCAAGCATCCCTGTTCTAACTAGGAATCTCTGAGTAGACAAATTGCTAGTTACCCCCACCTGGGGATTATCGGTGATAAATTCATCATTTTTTAGAATCAGGGAAACCACCCACACTGCAGAGCTAAAGGGGGAGAAACAGAAGAGAATAAAAGGTGCCTGGAGGGTTCCCTTTGAATGATCGGATTGTAAAAAAGCATCTATAATTAACTCCCATTGTTTCTACCCCGAACTTAACAGCGCAATTAATTCTTTAGATTTTTCCCTCCCTCAGAAACAGTTTGAACTGAACTGAAGCCAAAGGCTGCTGTTCCTGAGAATTTGTGATGCTCTTGTTAGGGAAAGAATGGCTGCTGATGCATTCTTGCCTGGCCGCAGATAAAGTTAGGTGGAAGAAGAAAGGGGAGGGAGGGAGAGAAGGGAGAGATCCTGTGGACCATATTAGTGGAGCCAGGATCCAGGTTTCAGTCCCTGCAAGATCTACCAGTCACCTGTTGAGAGCTGGACCCAAGGGGCTGAGGAAAGTGACTAAGCAGCTCGGTGCATACTAGCCCCTCCGCCAAAAAGTGAGCTCGAAATAGAGGGTCTCTGCTGAGTGGATCAGGGAGTTCTCTATCTTTAGACAGAAAGCTGGCATCCCCATTAAACCATCTGTGAACCCCACCCCACTTGTCAGTCGGTCCCCTGGCTGACCACGAGTTCTTCAGGACAATTACTCTTCAAAAGCCTTGGTCCCTAACCCGCTTCCCTCCCTCCTTTTCTCAGTGAAGTCTTATTCATTTCATTCTTCAGCTCAATTGTCATCTCCTGCGGGAAGCCCCTTTTGACCTCCCAAACTGGCTGACGTCTATTTTATGGCCCCATGAATCGTTCCTTGGTGGTAGCTGTGAGCTTCATGAGGGCGGGACCACATTATCTGGCTCATCATGGCATCTCTGGAGCCCAGCACAGTGCCGGGCACCGAGTAGGCACTTAGTATCCATTTGTTGGCTGAATGAGTGAATGAGCGAGTGAAATGAGACCCAGCCCTGGGCGAGAGGCCTCTAGGCAGTGGTGGGCTGGAGCCAGCTTGTCCTAGCTCCTGCCGACTCTGGCTTCAGTGACTTCCTGTTGAGAGCTTGAAATTGGCCACAGTGGGAGTATTTACACCACGGAAATGGGCAAAGGTTACAAATCTATTATCATTATTATGGCCAACTTTACTAATTGGAGAGCTGGTTTATCAACACAACTCTGTCTCCAGGACAAGAATTTAGGAAAGTGGGGGGAGGAAAGTGAGGTTGGGAAAGAGAAGAGTCATGGTGATGTTTGCATCCCAGACTCGGAGGCAAAGGAGGCACGAGGGGGTTGGAGAAAATGGAGAAATCATGTCACACAAGAGGGCAGGGGTGCAAGCATGTTTCCAGCCTTCTTTTCTGGGGCTCTCTGAATGCGGGGTCACATCCATCCCCCATTCCCACCTACTTTAGGAGACTTACTCTGCCAGCTTCTTGAAGCCAATGGCTCGCCGCTTTGTGGGGGTCCCGTTGGTACCTTTCCAGATGTGGGTGTTCCAAGGGTCAGGCTGGGAAGAGAGGACTATGGTCACTGCAGTGAGGGACCCTGGCTCCTCTTGGGAGTTGCTCAGGGCTCCCTGGGGGCTTGTGGCTGTCCAGCTACGTCCAACCCTTAGCCCTTGAAGGGAACGATTCTGTCAGTGGTGACCCCAGGGGTCCTGGCACAGAGTGGCTGGTCCAGCCTCCCTGCACTGTCCGGCTAGACCTTCCCGCTCATCCCTCAGAATCCCTCTCAAACACTCTCCTCGTGACCCCGGACTACTCATTTCATCTCCATTCGCCTTTCAGCTTGAGCTGTGCTGGTCAACATGGGGGCCACACTTGAGCAGCCGAAATGCAAGTTTGAGTTGAGACGTGCTCTAATCATAACACACACACCGGATATTGAAGACTTAGCACGAAAGAGGTGGGGAGGGGCAGGACCTGGTATTCGAAGGAGGGGGTGAGTCGGTAGTTGAGCATCTCTTGGTGGAAGACGGGGGTGATGCTGCCAGACATGGGGGGCACGATCCACACCCAGTCAGCGGGGCAGCCTCCCCGGCAGTGGTATTCATTCTCCATGTGCTTAATGAAGGACTCGGTGGCAGAGTGGTGGTCAACGATGGTCACTTTGTCACTCTGTGGGAGGAGAGGGGACAAGGAGTCAGGAGGAAAGAGCAGCTGGGGTATTTTGGGACTCCCCTGCCCATAGAGCAGTGTTTCCCAAAGGCTGGTCCTGGAGATGATTCTAGGCAGGTGATCCTCTGCATTGTTCTTTCAATCCTGATTAGACCCAGGAGAAACACCTCTCTTGCCAATCTTCCTCTGTCCTTCCTCCTTCTCTTTTTTTTTTTTTTTTAATGAGAGAGGACGCTCAGGCAACTAGAATCCAACAACTTTGTGTTGTTTCCCTGTGTGTATTTGTTTATATATTTATTTAAATTTACAATTCTCTTCTATTTCTGGCAAATGGTACTGGCTCTCCATTTATGATGGTGACACAAAATCCTCTTAAAATAAACAACTTTAAGTAATAAGGATGAGTTTATTAAAATGAAAACAAGTCAATCACAGCAGAGCTGAGTGGACTGAATGTCTGCGTAACCCAGCTGCGGGGCCCGTTGTAGTCGGCTGGCTTGGATTCTCACCTTGCCCAGGCAGTGTCTTCCCTTTCTGCCCACAAAACTCTGTCCCCTTCCTGCACTTTTCTTTTCCAATCATTCATCTCACTCACACCTCTGCTGCCTCTGGCTCGCCAATCTTCGTACCAGTCCACCAAAGCCCTCCTTCATTTTCAACAATTCCTAAAACTTCACGCCTCCAAGGTAGAGAGGGAAGGGAGGGGGCTTCCTTCTCCCTCATCCCATCTCAACTGGTCTCTTCCCTGGGATATACATTCCCCAGTATACCCAGTCTCCCTATTCCTGACATGGGGACCTATGGTTTATATTCATGTCTATACATGATTTGATATGTTCATTCTACTGCCTGTGGAGGCCTCCCATGTATGTCTATGAGGGTCTAGCTTCCCAAACCATCACCCTCAGAGGACAGAGCTGGTCTCTGCTACAGAGAGTGACCTCTATTCTGTGGGCCTCCTGGTTTGCCCAGGAGAATCCCAGATTATGTCTTTGTACTGTTACAATGATTAGTGGTGCCCCCCATTTGCTCTCAAAAGTGTCATGGTCTAGCCGATAATTTTTAAAGCTATCACACTGTATGTAATAGCATTTATCACGGAGCCACATGCATTGGGGGACCTATGCTTCTGATGCTGATGATGAGTATCTGTTTCTGTTAGGTGAAAGGCTGAATATGCCTAAGAAGTGGCAAGACACAGATGATGCTTGCCATTTCTTTTTTTTTTTTTTTGGCCGCGCCACGCGTCCTGCAGGATTTTAGTTTCCCTACCAGGGATGGAACCCATGCCCCCTGCGGTGGAAGTGTGGGGTCTTAACCACTGGACCACCAGGGAAGTCCCAGATGTTTGTCATTTCAATTCTAAAAAATCATAAGCAGGGCTTCTCTGGTGGCGCAGTGGTTGAGAGTCCGCCTGCCGATGCAGGGGACATGGGTTCGTGCCCCGGTCCGGGAGGATCCCGCGTGCCGCGGAGCGGCTGGGCCCGTGAGCCATGGCCGCTGAGCCTGCACATCCGGAGCCTGTGCTCTGCAACGGGAGAGGCCACAACAGTGAGAGGCCCGCGTACCGCAAAAAAAAAAAAATAAAAATAAAAAAAGAAATCATAAGCAACAAGTCACAAAACCCCTATCTTTTTGCCTCTTTCTCAAATGGTCCCCACCCAAGATGCATCATGGGGAGAAAGGCGTGCATGATGGGAAGTACACCTCACTGGTAGGCAGATCCCTGCAAGGATGGTTCCTGGAAGCTGGGCTCTTGACCTTCTGCCCCGAGACTCTGAAAGGTTTTAGTTCCCCTTTGAGGCTTGGCAGCCAGGAGGTGTGCCCTGGCGCTACCTGGAAGCTGTACAGCACTGCGATGTTGATCTCCACCAGCGCCTGGTCCTTCCACAGGGAGGATGTCTTCCTCATGTCCAAGTTCATCTTCTTGGCCACTTCCTGAAAGGGGAAGGAAACACAGACTCATAGGCTGGGGCACCTCTGGATTTCAGACTAAAGAGGGACAGGGCTAGTGTCACCAATGAAATTCTTAATTAATTCATCAACTCATATGCAGACTAATTCACTTACTCAAATTTTTTTTTTTTTATTGAGGACCCACTGGTAGTATCAAGAGACTAGAGGGACTTGGCTGGCCCTTTTATTATTGAGCTTACCTTCTAGTGGGGGAGAGAAATAGTTAATATTGTGATGAGTGCTAATTCCTAGGAAGAAAATAAGGTGAGGAAATGGGATAAAGAGGGATATGGGGGCAGGATGAATTGAACCAGGAGAGTCAGGGAAGGACCACTGCAGAGGTGGCATACAGGTGAGTCCCAAATGATGAGAAGAAGCAAGACATTTGTAAATCTTGGGAGGGAATGTTCTATGCAGAGAGAACAGCATATGCAAAGACCCTGGGGTGGGATCAGGTTTGCGCTGAGGTACAGAAAGAAGGTCAGTGTATTTGGAGGGTAGGGAGCCAGGGGGAGTTGGTGAGAGAGAGATGCAGGACTGGTTACGCTAGATGTGCTAAGGAGTGAGGATTTTATTCCAAATATGATGAGGAGGGTCTTTGGGGGACTTTAAGGAGAGATGTGGGTCTGGGAGTGACATGAGCTGCTTTCTAGTAGGAAAAGCTCTCCACCCATCCTGTTCCACCTCCAGAGTGGCTACTGCCTGGAATCTAGATCATGGGTATTTTGAGTTCATGGGGATGCCTGCCTACTCCACTTGACAGATGAGGAAACTGAGGCTCAGAGAGCTGCAGAGACTTGCTCACAGGCCACAGAGCCAGTTGGCTTCGGGGCTGGAGCCCAGGGAGATGCCTAACGCCCAAGACCTGGGAGCGGCTCCCCAGCCAGAAGATTCCTTTGGCAAAACTACTTGGAGAAAACAACTCCTGACATTTAGGTTACAGCTCCAGATAAGCTGATGTCAGGAGTAGGGAAGACCCAATAGCACATCCATTAATTAGAGCCTGGCTTCTCACTTCCTCTGTCAATTCTAGTCACTTGTGGGAACCTAGGTCTCATTATGGGGTTAGAATGTGACAATTTCTCAAGTTTGGGTAAATCGCTTCCCAGCCCCAGATGTCAACATTTGTACATAATGGCAGTTAGAACTGGAAGGCTGGGTTGGGAGCGTGTCTCATTTAAGTTACCCAGTGACTACTCTTTGCAATTGAAATGTAAGCAGGGATCACGAAAGCAGACATTAATTTACTCTTTTGAGGCTGAGGTGTTAGGGTCTGTTTGGGGTCTTTTAGCGATGATACAAACACAGAGAGTAAGAAATTCGCTGCTTTACACAAATACATATAAAACTTGAGTTATTTTATAAAAGAAGAGAGTGTGTACAGCCAGTCATGCTGCTATTGTTACTTCAAAGCATTATTTTGGTTAAAAGAATAGAAATTAGTTGCAAGAAAGTGCAAAAAAATATATATATGACTTTAAAAATTCCCAAATATTACTTGAGCCACAGTTCTGGAAATTGCCTGGAAATGTTTTTTCCTTTCCTGCCAGGAGTTTGTATAAATCACTGGCTTCCCAGTAGAATCTTCTGGGGAGCTTTGAAAATTACTGGTGCCCAGGCTCCACCCTGGAGCACTTTCATCCAAATTCTGGGGAGTGGGACCCCAGCATAATAAAACTCCCTAGGTTAATTCCAGTGTGTGGCGAGGCTGAGGACCCCTGGTTCTGTTTTCCAGGCCAGCACCCATGGAATTTTTAAAAATTGAGATAAAATTGACATATAACGTTATGTGTATTTCAGGTGTGAGAGATATTGGTTTGATACATTTATATATTGCAATATGATTACTGCTGTCGGGTTAGTTAACACCTTCACCCAATCGCATAATTACCATTTCTTTTTTGTGGTGAGAACAATTAAGATCTAGTCTCTTAGCAACTCTGAAATTTATAACAGTATCACTGTTGAGCATAATCACTATACTGTGCACTAAATCTCCAGGAATTATTTATCTGCTAGCTGCAGGTTTGTACACGTCCACAACATCTTCCCCAGTTCTCCTGCCCCGCCTCCCCAGCCCCTGGTAATCACCACTCTACTCTCTGTTTTGGGGAGTTTGGCTTTTTTAGATTCCACATATACGTGAGATCACGTAGTATTTGTCTTTCTCTGTCTGACTTATCTCACTTAGCATAATGCCCTTAAGGTCCACCCAGGCGAACACCCATGGATTTTAACAGTATAAACCTAATGCTCGTTTCCGAGTTCGAATTTTGCCCTGTGCTTTATTTACTGTGTGACGTAGGCTCAGCATTTAACTTCTGTTTCTCAGCGTCCTCTTTTGAAACAAGGCCAATCACAGCAGACTGTGGTTCCAGACAACATTTGCTGACAAAACCACAGCAATCCTGACGCTTTCACCAAAGTGGAGCTCCAGGGAGCAGTCCGCCTCAGCACTCTTTTGTGGATCAGGATGACTCAGCCCTGGAGAGAATCAGAACCTCCACCCAGAAATGTACATGGTGGGGAATCACTGTCAAGCCTTGTGTTTTAAGAAAAGAGACCAAAAATGTCCCATGTTCATGGGTCGTTCTCAAAACCTTCTAACAAGGCTTGACACTGACAGGCAGTGCAGTAGAATGCATATGAACTCGGATCATAAAGCCAGACTGCCGGGGCGGGGGCAGAAAAAAAAGCCAGACTGGGTTCACATCCCAGCTCTGCCACTCCCTAGCTGTATGATCTTGAGCTCGTCCTCATTTTAACCCTCCCAAAGGCCTCAGTTTCTTCATCTGTGAAAGGGGAATTATCACACCTGGAGGTTGTGGTAAGGATTAAATGAGCACCTAATACACGCAAAGTGCTTGGAGTGCTGCCGAGCACATAGTACACGTACTCTTCTCTTTTTTTGTAGTACACATACTCTTAATGCCACGGAAGCCTTCAGAAAGGCCAGGGGGATCCCCAGAATTGCAGATTCTGTTTTAACCTCTTCTAGTTTCCAAGTCCCAAAGCTCAGCTGTGGGAAAGGACAGCTGAGCCCATCCCCTTTGCCTTCTGCTTCTGCATCATGATGACCAAGAAGGGACTTCACCTCCAGGATGTTGTATCGGGAGCTGTCACAGTAGTCGCGGACGCCAATCTCTGTGCCCATGTACCAGCCGCTGAAGGGACAGGCGCTGAACTCCAGGCCGCCGATCTCCAGGAGCATGTTTGACACAGCGGGGAGGCCGTACCACTTCAGCCCAAGGTCCTTGAACCACTCCAACCTGCAGAGAGCAATACAGCCCAGCTCACCATGGGGCAGGAGCCTCATGGGAAGACACACAGGCGGGATATCCTTAGTCTGGGGATGCTGAAATGCCAGTGAGTGACTGGGACTTGCTATGCCAGAGTCTAATTCCTGGGCTCATGTGAGACCTGTGGGATCACAGCTTCCACAGCTGGGGCCTGAGAATATGCACTTTAACATGTTTCCCAGGTGATTTGGATGGACATCCAGGCCTGGGAACCATTGCCTTGGGCTGTTGTTTATCTCCTAAACCCACCCTGAAGGTGAATCCAGGAGAAAGTGAGCATTGCTGAGTTCCTTCTGACCTCAGGACCTTTGCACGGCACTTCCTTCCTTCTCTTTTCCTTCTGTGCCTGTTCAGCTCTTACTCACCTTTCATTCTCAGCTAAAATGCTATTGACTCTGGGAAGCCTTCCCTTATGCCTGATCTGGGTTGGGTCAGGAAGCTTTATGCCTCTAGGTACCATAAAATTTATTTTGCAGCACTTTATTGGAATTAAGTGGTTATTTGGGCAACTGATCTCCTCCTTGAGACTGAAAGCACCATGGAGGCAGGGATCAAGTCACCTACAAAACCCAGCACAATGCCTGGCCCAGACTGGGAATAATGAATAGTATTGAATGAGTGAATGAATGAATGAAGGCCAAGTTTCACCAGGGAGACTGGGTAAGTTTACAGATATTGGGCAGTGTCAGGAGCTTCAGGACACTTGCTCCCTCTCCAGGGCCTGGACTAGGGTGAGGCAAGTAAGGCACTAGCCTTGGGTGCAAAATTTAAGGAGGCACCAACAAACCCAGGGATCAATATCAATATTATTAATTTATTTACACAGTATTCCAAATTAATTCAAAATTTTTTTTAAAAATCAAAATTAATGCAAAAAAAATCCATGACAAACAAAATATCAAAACTTTAAATAGGGCTTCCCTGGTGGCGCAGTGGTTGGGAGTCCGCTTGCCAATGCAAGGGACACGGGTTCGTGCCCTGGTCTGGGAAGATCCCACATGCCGCGGAGCGGCTGGGCCCGTGAGCCATGGCTGCTGAGCCTGTGCGTCCATAGCCTGTGCTCCGCAACGGGAGAGGCCACAGCAGTGAGAGGCCCGCATATCGCAAAAAAAAACCCCACAAAAATAAAAACTTTAAATAAAGACAAGCTCCCACCTTGCCCTAACTCGCCTCACTTGTTTCCCCCTAATTTCAGCCCTAACCTGGTCTTTGTTTAAAGTTTTGATATATTTAAAAAGTTAATTTTTATTTTAAAAAATATTACATTAAAATACTATTTATCTTGATGATTGATTTTTTTTTTTTTTTTTTTTTTGGTGCTTCCCCCATCAATTTTGCCCCTGAGGCCAGGGTCTTACTGTGGAGTTTCTTTACTCTCGAAAAGTGTAAATTCTATTTGTGCTGCTGGCCACAGCCCTCACAGCCCCATCCTGGACCCAAATTGCTTTTGACCTTGAGCTGCGTCAGGTCACATAGAGTTTTAAATGGCTCCCTCTATTTAAAATTTGTGCCCACAACGACACAGGAGGGGCTTCTGCTCTTTCAGCCCTTAGGGTTGGAAAAAGGGCAGGTCCAGGTTGATGGCTTAGGAGTGGAGTAAGGAGGGAGATGTTTTTTTTTTTAATTGAAGTATAGTTGATGTACAATATTATATAAGTTACAGGTGTACAATATAGTGATTCACAATTTTTAAAGGTTATATTCCATTTATAGTTATTATAAAATACTGGTTATCTTCCCTATGTTTTACTATATCTCCTTGAGGTTTATTTATTTTATACATAATAGTTTGTACCTCTTAATCCCCTACCCCTATATTGCCCCTCTCCCCTCCGGAAACCACTAGTTTATTCTCTATATCTGTGAGTCTGCTTCTTTTTTGTTATATTCACTAGTTTGTTGTATTTTTTAGAGTCTACATATAAGTGATATCATACAGTATTTGTCTTTCTCTATCTGACTTACAAGGAGGGAGATTTTGATTCAGAAAAGATGGTGGTCCCTAGGCTGGTGAAGGAGGAATTATTGATGTTGAGGGAGCCCACCTTGCCCTGGCCCGTGATGAGGGTAGGAACCAAGACCCCCTTTCAGCCTCTGTCTGGGCTGCAGAGAGAGCCGGGGGTGCAGGGTTGGGTAGAGAGGGGCACTGGGTAAATCCAACCACCCTCACCCACCCCATGCCAGTCCCTCTTACTTGGGGTGCCTGATGGGCACTTCCAGCACCAGCTCTGGAGGAATCTGGAAGAGCTCAGGGTCATTGCCGTTGGCCTGGAGCAGGAGTGGCAGGACATCGAAGCGGCTCCTTGGGGGTTTCCAGCCCTGCTGGATGCAGATCTGCAACCAGACCCGCCAGGTCAGGCCACCATGCCCCAGACCCTCCAGACACAACAGCAATGGGGGGAGGGGTAGAGGTCCCAGTGCAAGCCTGCCAGCAGCCCCCCTGGAGGCTCTGGGTCACGGCCACCTTCTTTATGAAGCTCTCCCTGCCATCATCACGTAACTAGTATAACTGTCTGTGGTCCCACGGGACAGAAAGCAAACGTGTCCTCCAGCCCCTCACTTGGTTATGTTTTCCAGGTCTTCCCTGCCAACTGGGAACTCCGGGAGCAAGGGCTTAACTGACTCTCGCATCTGTGGTGCCCTCGCACAGGGCTGGGCACGCCTACGCACTTGCTCCGGAAGTGTTTGCATCCGGTGCCTAAGACATGAAGAAAATCTACCAGATTTGATGAGGGCGGATGTCTCAGAATGACCACATAGAATGCATCTGTTAGAGCAGCTATCCTATCGAAATATAAAGCGAGCCACATAGTAATTTAAAATTTTCTAGCAGCCACATTTTAAAAATTAAAAAAAAAACAAACCCAGAGCAAAACCCAGTGAAAATAATTTAAGTAATATATCATTTACAAAAGTTTTATTTTCAATAATATTTAATTAAATTAAATAATTATGGGGCTTCCCTGGTGGCGCAGTGGTTGAGAGTCTGCCTGCTGATGCAGGGGACACGGGTTCGTGCCCCGGTCCGGGAAGATCCCACATGCCGCGGAGCGGCCGGGCCCGTGAGCCATGGCCGCTGAGCCTGCGCGTCCGGAGCCTGTGCTCCACAACGGGAGAGGCCACAGCAGTGAGAGGCCCGCGTACCGCAAAAAAAAAAAAAAAAAAAAAATCAAATAATTATGAATTATAGCACGATATTAATTATAGTAATAGTAATTAATTATAGTAACAGTAATTTATTAATACTGTGCTAAAAGCATTACTATATCAAATATTAATATCATTATGTATTAATATATTATTATATATGGCATATATATAATATATATGGCATATATTAATAGTAATAATATTAATATATTAATAGTATATTTGACATTAAAATTAAATATGTAATTCATTTATTAATCCAATAAAATATAAAAATTTATAATATATAACCTAATTAAACACCAACCATTTAATAATAAATTATTAAAATTCATATATTTAAAGATGTTTAACATAAAATTAACTATACTTATTAATACAATAAATGTATTAATTTATTAACAAATAGAAATAGATTAGCCCGATATTATCCACAATATTATTTTTCAATAGGTAATCACGATACAAATTACTAATGAGATCTTTTCCACCCTTTTTTTGTTCTCTGTCTCTGAGACCGTGTTATCTACACTGAGGGCATGTCTCAGTTTGGACTCGCCACATTTCAAGTGGTCACTAGCTACATGCAGCCAGTGGCTGCCGTACTGGGTGAGGGGTTTTGAAAGTTACGATTCTGTGGTTATGTTTGGGGTGACTCTTTCTGCTGAGTTAGTAGACAGAGGAAGCACAGAAGCGTGGGTTTAGAACATGTTGTGTCAGTGAGGTTTCGGGAGACAGAAGGAGAGGGAGAGGCCATGGTGTTTCTGTTCCGGCGGCCACGAGGACAAGGTCAGCCAAGTATACAGTTAGAGGTCAGCCAAGTGGAGCAGAGAGTCTGGCTGAGGCTAGAAGACACAGGTCTGACTCCTGGTCGCCCTGGTTATAGCCCCCTCCCCAGGATAATAATATTTTAGTAAGAAAAGCCACTTGCAAATGAAGTCAGCAGCCATGAGGGTGTGCGGTAGCCCTTGGCCTAAGCAGCTCCCTCGTGGGGTGGAGTTTGAGGGGGGTTTGAGGAAAGAACGAAGATAAAGCAGAATGGTGGCTGAGTGGGTGACAAATAAAGGAGGTACCAGGTCTGTGTGTGTGAGATATTCCAGGCGTGGGCTCTGCCTATTATGTCTCCTGTGGGCATAGCCGGTGGAAGCTTCCAGGCCTTACCTGTGCTATCTGTCCACATCACCACCTGGAAGGAGCCCTGGATGGGGAGAAGGTGGTATTCGTGTTCCTAGTGGCTTTTATGAACTGACTTGGGCTGCCAGCAACCGTGGTGATACTGGAGAGTCCAGTCTGTCCAGAGAGGGGTTGGGTAGGTAGAAATGTTGTACAAGGAAATGAATGAATGAATGAAGGGTATGAGTCTGACATATTACCCAACTCAGAAAAGATGATGCCAGACATGGCTTCCACATGTCAGTTCCTCTCCTCCCAGGGGAAGGCAGGAGATTGGAACTGTACTCCTAGCTTTTCTTCTGCTCCTTTAGTGGCCTTGGATAATGTGTTTGGCCTTGGCGAGACTCAGTCTACTCATCTGTGAAATGGGGCAACAGTTCCCATCATGAGGGTCGGGCAAGGTAATGGCCTGAAAATGACCAAATGACCAGCTGTAGCAGAACCAGCAAGACTAGAGGCAAACAGAGCAGGAGCTCTGGAGATGAGTAAGCTGTACCTCACCGACCACTCTCCCTACGATAATATTAAACTAAGAAAAGTCTGTGGATAAAGACAGTTTGGGAGGATGAGAGACCAGCTGGGGGAGGAGTGGGGGCACGCACCTCTGTGAGCTCCACGCTGGCTGGATCCCCCAGGATGGAGCCGTCAGGCTGCTTGTAGCCAGCATAGCGGATGAGCTGGGAGTTCCAGACTCGAAAGTCATGCTTGCCGTCGGTCCTCTGGGGAAATATGGTGATGGCAGATCTGTGGCGGAGAGAGGGGGACGTTTGGCACCAGGGCTGGGCTTGCACTTTGGGGACATACTGGAAAAAGTGTCGCCCAGGCCAATGAGTGCATAAGGCTCAGGGCCCACGGTGCAGCTGTTGGAAGGGGAGGGACCTTGCTCTGTCTCTCCACTGGACCGCTGGGTGAGGAAGGGTGGAGGATAGGAGGCCTGGTGTCAGCTCACTGAAGGAAAGAGAATGCTCCTCTAACTGGAGACTTTCAAACAATCTTGACTTGCGCCAGTTTTCCAGAAAGTTCTTTTGCAGCAGGTAATCCTCAGGGAAACAAACATCAGATCCTGTTTCCTTTTAAGAGCTCACCACTGATTCCCAGTTTTAGTCTTTCTTTTACCACCATCATTATTTATTGTCCCATTTGCTCACCCCCCGTACCACAGCAAAGTCTACAGACGTACAATGAATAAGAAATCAACTTCCATTTGCACTCATATTCATTTACTTTGAAAGAAACTGAAGATCACCCCTGGCCTTGCCCACCTAAACAGGCAACGTGAGACCGTGTACTGTTATTAAATTGTAGAAAGATGTGGTTGCCTACGGAAGGCACCTCACTGGAGCCCTGCTCCCTTTCTGTTAAAAGGGAAATCAGGGCTTCCCTGGTGGCGCAGTGGTTGAGAGTCCGCTTGCCAATGCAGGGGACACGGGTTCGTGCCCCGGTCCGGGAAGACCCCACATGCTGCGGAGCGGCTGGGTCCGTGAGCCATGGTCGCTGAGCCTGCGCGTCCGGAGCCTGTGCTCCGCGACGGGAGAGGCCACAACAGTGAGAGGCCCGTGTACCGAAGAAAAAAAAAAAAAAAAAAGGGAAATCGGTGTTTTGGAGAGGTGTTATAATGATGCCTTATCCTCTTTGGTACCATCAGAAGGATTGGAACAAATGGAAAGGAGAGTAATTTTTTCACGAAGTGGTTTGATATTATCTCCTTCTAGGAGCTCCTGTTACCTGGACCCATCAGTTCCATCCACGGACCAAATCCTAGGCTATGGAAACCACATCCTGGCTTGTGTCAACACGGGGATGACATCATAGGTCCAACCCAAAGCTCACAGATCTGCTCCCATTCACATCCTGCCCCTGGAATCCTGCCCTGCTGCTCCCTTGGTTGGAGTCTGTTTCTGCTGTCATGTACCCAATTTCAAGGCCCGATTCAAATTTGCTTTCTCCACACAGCATCCCCTGTCTTATCTAGTTCCCAGGGCCTCCCTTTTAGCATTTAGGTCATACTGTCTGCACAAGACAATATTGCATTTAATACTGCAGGGAGTGGTGTGTCACACCTCGGGGTGAGTCTAGGACCCAGGCTGAAGGCGGAAGTCATATAGAGCCAAAGATGCTCTTAAACATCTCTTAGCGAAGGTGCCATATTGGAGATGAACACAGACTGAGTAAAATTGTGAGCATTTCCCTCCAGCATTAAACCACACGGCTGTTTCTCTGGTTGAGCAGCAGATAAAGCCTGTTTGTGTTTGTTTATATATATTTAAAAAGTGTGTTTAGAAACTCCAGAATCTCACACAGTGGGGTGGGATGCTTACTCTGTGTGTGGGAATGAGCCCAATGGAAGACATGGAACAGGTTTACACCTCCCATCTCCCAATCCTGCTAAGCATAATGTCGCAAAATGGCAAGTCTACTGCCCTGTACTATTTGAATTACATCTCTCTCCCTCCCTTCATCTCCCTTGTCCACCTTCCTCCTTTATGCTTAGATAGTTTCTATACATGGTGTTCATTCTCTTATGGCCTCTCATCGTGTCCAGATGTGTAGTTTCAAACTTGTAAAAAAAAAAAAATTAGCCAAACATTTCATCAATAGAATACCTCATTTAGACCCACTCTCCCAATACAGAATTGAAAAAAGTAAAGGTGCACTGCCTACCCTTTGGCGATCCCTGCCCCATATTACCCCATCACAGCACCATTTGAAAACTACCAAAATAACCCATAAACTCCTTGAGGCCAAGACCTTGACTGGGCCCTCCTTTAATGTTAGGATATGCAGGAGGCCTCTTTATTGTTTTCTGAGGGGTGAGGTCTTTTAGGAAAAAGATCTGAATACTAATTTCCCAAGCAGGCCCTGGGCTTAAATTACAGGGTCTTTTCCTATTGGTGGGCTCAGCTGGCAAACACCATTTCCTTCTCAAGGAAGAGACTCGTCCAAGAAAAGCCCATGCTTAATGCCAATAGGTCACTTTGGGGATGATGAGTTCAGTGTAGCCTGAGGGCTTGTGGGAATATCCCTGCAGTGGTCCTGCATGGCCCCAAGATGGGGCTGGTCCTCAGCTGCTGGGAACAGATGCAGGGGCAGGACTGAGGGAGTAGGATTAACAACTGTCACCGCCTGTCTGCGGGGGGGTCCCCAGCTGTTCCCTTCTAGCTGCTCCTCTCCCAGCTGAGACTTGCCAGTGTGGAAGCCAGAAGCTCACATTGGCGCCTTCCTGCCTTGGCCTGTATCCTGTGGCTTTGTTCTTCACGGGGGGCAAGAGGAGTCCCAGGTGCGGCTCGGCTTGGTGGAACCAGAAACGGTGGTCCCCACGGCAGCGTGGAGAGAAATTGCCTTTTAAACCCAGGGAGGCTCAGAGGCGGCTCCAGGCAACAGAGCAGGAGCTGGTAAAAGCAGGTCACCACCGGCAATGGGATTTGCCTGTTCCTGGGGATCTGAAACATCCCTTCCTGTTTCCTCCCTGGGTGATACCGAACTGTGGGATAAACATGATTCTGGTCGCTGTAGTCTTGCAAACCACATGGGAATCTGTTTCTCCCGGGAGAGAAGGCACATGCTGGTTAGAACGAGGATGCCAGGCTACCTCTCTCGGCTTGACACCTGTCCCCGGGAAAAGAGGGGGAGCATTTCCTTCACAGGGGGGTGAACGCCAGACCCAAGGGTCAACAATGGGGGTACATCGGACTCCGCTCCCCTAAGCGGGTCAGCTCACCTGAGGTTCCCTTTGTTGGTGGCATACTTGATATGGTTACAGATGTAGTTGAACATCCCGTGAGCCGTGGTACAGTCGCGGGCATCGAACACCTGCAAGGGGTATATCGTGGGAGTGATCACCCCCTCCTTCCCCATTCGTCACCCCCAGGGCAGCCCTCCCAACAGAGGAGCGCCCAGAGCCCACCCCGGCTGCTGCGCCCCTAGAGTAGTGAGCATCTCATTACTGAGCCCCGGGCTGGATTTTATCTTTTTTTTCTACCCTAATAACTATGGCCAATCAAACCAGGAAAAATTCCCTAAAAGTAGGCATGGAGTGTAAGCGAATGTAGGAAAGAGATGCTGAGCAAAGGAGGGACTTTAAATGGGCTGCCTGTACCTCCTATGAGGTTCCTAGAGATGAGGGACTTAAACATAAAACAACCAGGGGCTTCCCTGGTGGCGCAGTGGTTGAGAGTCCGCCTGCCGATACAGGGGACATGGGTTCGTGCCCCGGTCCGGGAAGATCCCACGTGCCGCGGAGCGGCTGGGCCCGTGAGCCATGGCCGCTGAGCCTGCGCGTCCGGAGCCTGTGCTCCGCAACGGGAGAGGCCACAACAGTGAGAGGCCCGCGTACCACAAAAAATATATAAAAAATAAAAAATAAATAAAACAACCACAAAAAAACCAGACACCCCACCCCCACGCCCCCCACCCCAAGATTGATAACTAATCTACTTCCAAAATGAAACTATTCCCTAGAGGAAAAGAAATCACACCAGGGGACGCAGAATCTAATGCTTTTAGGGAGTAGGCAGATAATGGAAATAAGGAAAGAGAGGAGACAAAAGGGGCAAGTGGGGTCTGCAGTAAACTGGAGAGTATAAGCCCTACCTAGAGACATCAGATTCAATTTTTCAAAAAGATTGTTTGGGCTAAATAAGATATAAGCCAGATACAGTCATGATCTGAGAATTTGGGACCCCATGATCACCATCTGAGAGTTCACCACAGCCACCAAGTGCCCTTGCTAGGAGCTGACCCTTTTCAAAGCTCATTCCTCCCCCGGCAACCCCACCAAAGGGCTCTTCCTAGTATCTGAGCCTGACTGCTCACCTGCAGCTTGGACCACTGGATCCGGCCGACGCAGCGGGAGGCATTCCTCCAGGCGTGCTTGGCCCCGTAGATGAGCTCTGTGTCCTTGAGCTGGTAGGTGCTGGTGGTTTCGATCTCTTTGCTCACCTCTTCCAGCCTCTCCATATGAGCTTTGGAGCCGAATCTGAGGGAAGAGAAAAGAGACATGGGAGCATCACCCTCTCTACTAAATTAGAGGTTGGTGGAAGGAGTGAGCTATTACAGGAGGCCAGAAGCCACAGAGTCTGGACTGATATCTGGACACAACAGTTTCAACATAAAGCAGAGACTGGCAAATTCAAATGCCTACAAAGGCCCGGCAGTGTACATAGGACTGAACTGGCTGGATGGGGACTGCAGCAAACAGGTGAGCCTATGCCTGGTCCAAACGGGGCAGCCCCAACTCTGCTCTAGCCTGCTGCTGCCTGATAGGAATGGGGGCCTGGTACTGCCAGATCTTCTTTCAAGAGAAACTGGAAATCTGATTTTTAAAGGCAACTCTTCTAATTTTTAAATGGTGGCAATAAACTGAATTTTAGAAAGTTAAAAAGTTCTTATGAAAAGGTTCAGGCTTACAAAAAGGTATAGAGAATAATGGGTAATGGGTAATGGATACCCATGTCCCAAGCCTAAGAGATGATAAATAAATAAGAAAATATATTATAGTTCCTTGGGGACTACTCTGCACCGTAGCCCACTTTCTTTCCAGGAGTGCCTGCTGTTTTGAATGTGGCATTTAGCATTCTCATGCTTTTGTTTATATTTTTGCCACTTGTGTATCTATCCCCTCAACCACGTATAGTATTTTTCTGCGTTTAGAAAGTTTATGTAAATGGGGCTGTCCTGAACGTATCCTTCTACAGCCTGTCCTCTTCTTCCTTTGCTCAAAGTTATTTAGGAGCTTCATTTCCATGAACATGCAGAGTTTTAACCTGTTCATGTTTACAGCTGTATAGTATTCCATTGCAGAAAATGCCACAGTTTACTTACACATTCTCCTATCAATGGAGTTGAGATTGTTTCCAGTTGGCTCTTTAATTTTTTTTCCTATTCTAACAATGTTTCAGTGAACATTCTTAGGCAGGCCTTCTTGTGAACAAGTGTGAGAGTTTCTTTAGGGAATATACCCAGGCGTGGAATTGCTTGAAAAGTTTCAAATTTAAGCACCAATTTGCAGGCTAAACAAAAACACTTCTAGGGGCCAGATCTGGCCCTTGGGCCACCAGTTTTTGACCTCCGTGCATGGCAGGCAGAGGCCTTACGCTCAGGTCTTGGTTCAACTGTCTGCACATTTGGACCTGAAGTCTTTGTACCCAGTACCCGGTCTTCCCAGTGTAGACATGAACTTGCCTTTTAATTGATGAGAAGTACTGATCAATAAACTCTTTGGCAAGAGGGAAGAGCTGTTCTTTTGTGCGGACGTCTTCAGGCCTTCGTATTTGCTGAGAAGGAAGCATGATGGACCCCATACAGATGTGCTCAGTGCATCCCGTTCCCTGGAAGGAGAAGACATTTGGGCTATTGCTTCATTTCACCCAACTGTGGCACGTGTAGTGTTGAGGACCTGGATCTGACATTCATGGTGGGGCTTCCCCGGCTTTAATTCCCAACGCGGATTTCTCACATAGCAGCTTCTAATCACTGTTGGACCTGGTTATCAGCCCAGGTAAGGAAAGGGCAAGCATCACTTTAAGGTCCTGAATGTGTTTGCTCTACTTAACTGGGGGGAGAGGGGCTTTGTGACTGTCATGCTCTGGGAAGCAGAACCATTGGTGCTGAATCCCCCAATATGTTTTGATCCCATGTTGATCAAGAAGGAGCTAGTAGAGTGATTATAGTAACTTGTTAGAATGTGTCTGTGGGATGTTGATTGCAGAACATAGCCCTAATTCTTCCCCTCCCTGTATTCACAGCCTTTGCTATGTGACTTTACAGCAATTCTCATCAAGAGGTAAAGCCTCTTCCCTCTCCTTTTGAATCTCTTCCCTCTCCTTTTGAATCAATCTCCTTTTGAATCTCCTTTTGAATCTGGGCTTGTTTGGGCCAATAGAATATGGCAGAAGTGACACTGTGCCCATTCTGAGTCTCGACCTCAAGAGATCTTACACATTTCTGCTCATTCTCTCAGGACACTGCAACCAGCATGTGAAGGAGACCAAGCTAGCTTGCTGGAAGATGAGAGGCCGCATGGAGCATAGCTGAGTTATCCCAGCCAGGGCCATCCTAGACCAGCCTGCCAAGGGCTGACCCCTCAGATGATCGCAGAAGCATGAGATCAGCAGAACCACACAGCCCATCTGTAGGCTTTTGGAAAATAATAAGTGGTGGTTGTTTTAGGTCACTAATTTTGGGGGAAGTTTGTTACGCTCCGATAGCTAACTGATACAACATTCCTCCAAGAGGCCCATTTTCCAGAACAATGTAAAACAACAGATTGGTTGATTGACTGAAAAATATATAAAATTTAGAGGACAGACTGAAAACCAACAAGGGTTTGTCCAAAACTCCATCAGTGGTCGGACTGTGTGAGAGAAAAAGAATGTACTTAGAACCAGCAACTCCCCTTTTGAGTACAAGGGGACACAAATAAAAAGCATTTGCGCAAGTAAGTATCCACCAGTGGTTCTCAAATGGGGGTGAATTTCCCACCCAGGGGACATCTGGTAATGTCTGAAGACATATTTGGTTGTCACAACTTGGTGTGGGGGGTACTGGCATCTGGTTGGCACAGGTCAGGGGTGATGCTCAACATCTTATAATGCACAGGTTGGTCCCCACGATAAGAATTACCCAGTCCCATGTGTGGATATCACTGGGGTTGAGAAACCCTGGTCTCCCCCTTGCTGGGGTACTCACCAACGTGCTCTTAAGGTGGAGGGTGTCAGAGAGAACCACATCGGTCTCCCAGTTCTTGACCTTGAGGAAACGAGGGCACTTGGAGGGGCTGCCATTCTTTATGGGAGACTGTTTTCCCGAGGCGGGGGGCTGGAGGAGAGAATAAAGATGAGATATTATGCATTTGAGGGCACTGGAAGATTGTTTCCATTGGGATGGGGAGAGGTGATGCTCTTCCTGGAATCTGTCGCCAGTCACCAACTGTCCGTGACTCTCTGGGATGGACACGTACAAGGCAGCTGGGAACTTGGTCCCTCTACCTGTGCTGAAGGAGGCACCGTGGAAGAATGGTTCAGGTTCTGTTCTGGGGAGAGGGGTCAGGAACTCAAAGGTGGTCTCTCTGGAGTCTAGCACGGGGTCTGGCACATGAGCAGGGACTTAGTGAAAGTTTGTGGAATGAATAAGTGACTGAAAGAACGCTGTCAGTGTCTTCAAATGATGACAGCCCTCAGGGCGGAGGAGTCAAACCTGAGGCTGGGTCAAGTTACTTGGGTTTCTGGGCCTTCCTGCCATAGCCTGAACTCACCATTCCGGGCAAGTACTGGGAAAACAAAAAGTTTATGTGAGAAAGGTTTGAAGCATAGAATACTTTCCCCCGATTTCAGATTTCTGCTTTTCAAAAGGGCCAAACATGTCCCTGCCTCAGGCCTTTGCACTTACTGTTCTCTCCATCTTTTTTTTTTTTTTTTTTTTGCGGTACGCGGGCCTCTCACCGCTGCGGCCTCTCCCGTCGCAGAGCACAGGCTCCGGACGCGCAGGCTCAGCGGCCACGGCTCACGGACCCAGCCGCTCCGCGGCATGTGGGATCTTCCCGGACCGGGGCACGAACCCGTGTCCCCTGCATCGGCAGGCGGACTCCCCAGGGAAGCCCCTGCGCCACCAGGGAAGCCCCTGTTCTCTCCATCTTGAATGTCTTCAGTGCTCCATTTATCTTCACCTCTGTAAGCAAACTGTCCAGTAGGTGAGCGGGGATAAGTCTGGGCTGACAAATGTTGGCCCATTCATTATGAACTTCATCGATAAGGATCATATTCTGTCTTGGGTTTCTGAGTGGTTGTCTACCTGCCTGGGCAGAGGTGTGCTCGTGCATCAGACAAGCATCAGCAGCTCTAAGGGACAGGCAGCAGGCACACCCTGGTGCAATGGCCGAGCAACGGAGGGGAGAAGATGAGACAATGTTGCGTCACTCAGGCCAAAGAGTAGAGCAGTGGGCAGTGACCTTGAGGCAGGGCATTCACACATTCAAATTGTATTTACTGAGCCCCTTCTATGTGCTAGACACCGTTAGGCATTGGGGACACTGAGGTGAACAAGGCAGTCAGGATCCTTGTCCTTCTGGAGCATCGTTTTGGGAGAAGCAGAGGTAAATAATAAGTAAACTAATATGTGGATGATACAATTTCAGGTGGTGATAAGAATATAATATAGAGGGAGGTAATGGTGACAAAGTGGAGGGGAAAGAGGCAAGTGCAAAGACCCTGAGGTAGGGATGAGTTTGCTCAGTTCAAAGGACCAGCAAGGAGGCCAGTGTGGCTGGAGTGGATGAGTGAGGATGAGTACAAGGAGATGAAGTCAGAAAGGAGGCAGGGTCCACGGCTCATCAGCCTGGAGGTGCTCAGGCTGGCAGGGAGCTGTGAATTAGGATTAAATCAGGTTAAGCCTAGGACAGAAATCACAGGGAACTCTGAAGGACAACTACTGAAAACCAGCATTCAATGTGCACTTGCTATGTTCCAAGCAACATCATCCCCATTTTACAGATGAGGAAACTGAGGCACAGAGAGGTTAACTAAGTTGTCTAAGACCACAGAGCTAGTAAGCTGGAGCCAGGAGTCAAAGCCTGGCAGTCTGGCCTTTGAAACCATGCCCTGAACTGTTCGACTATCCTGCCTCTTGACGATCACGCACAACTCACTCATTCATTCATTCAACACGTGTTTATTGAATATCTCCTATGTGCCAGGCAAGTCAGTAAGGGCCAGGGCTACAGTGACAAACATACAGATGGGATCTGTGCCCTCACGGAGTTCACAGTCCAATGGGGATGGGGATTTAATGAACCACTATAACTGACTGAACTGGGTGTCATAACACGGGACGTTGGCAGCGGGTAGGGGGCTGCGGAAGCACACAGAAGAGGCGCCTGACCGAGTATTTGACTTCTAAGTCAAGACCCAAAGGATAAGTAGGTGTTCACCAGACAAAGAAGTGGGAGCACAGTCTTGCTGGCAGAGAAATGAGAGGCATGGCCACCTTTCCGGCCAAGGAAGAGGAGCTCTGTGCTAAAACGTCCATGCTGCCATGTTGGAGTTTGGGGAACAGGAGGCAGGTGACAGCATGTCACTGTTAGAGATCATGCCAGAACAGTGCAGGGAGCCATGGCAGAGAACAACGGGAAGGTACTGTGACTCAGGATCTTCCACACCTCCCTGCTCTGGCCAGACCCAGTCATCCCCAGTGGCTCCCATCTCAGTGTTGGGCACCACCACCCATCCACCACCTGTGCATATGCCACAGGGAGGAGCTTCCTGGACATCATCCTCTTTATCTCCCACCCCCCCATCCATCCCCGACTCCCATCCATTTTAGCCTTCTAAGTAACTCTAGAATCCATTTGGTCCCCTTTCTCTCCATCTACTGGCCAGCACCCTGTCCAAGCCTCCATCATCTTTCACTGGGGTGATTGCAACAGCCTCCTATATGGTAGCCATTCCTCATCACTATTGGTATCATTGTTCTGCTACTAGTAAAACTCGTAGTCCTGTTACAACGACTACTGCTATAAGCGTTACTGCTGTAGTGCCACCCCGGGAGCAGGAGAATGATGTCGCTGAACTCCCTAACAGGGAACAGGCAGATTCCCTACTTGCCCTTCTATCCTGCTAAACTCTTAAGCTATTTTACTCATGTCCCCACGTGAAGCCACGCCCAAACTCCACTTCCTTGGAAGGCCCGTCCAGACAACCTAAACTTCTTTACTTCGGATTCTATTTCCACTCCTGCGTCTTCCAGCAGATGTCCAGGTGATGGAGGGCACCTCTGGGCAGGCCTTTGTGGTGACAAATTCCTCTGATTGTGCCGATGACCTGCATCCTTGAGAAAATAAAATCCTACCTTTCCCGCGTGGGAGGCACCCCAGCCGTCCTCCCTAGGCAAGGGCGTCACTTAGCCCGTTTAGAAACTCTCTCTTAACACCCTGGAGGTTGAGGGGCAGCTGGAATCCCACAGTGGGGATAACAGACATGGTGTTGGTGGTGGGGTCGGGCCCAGGACCCGTGGAGGTGACAGGAGGGCAGGAGGGTGGGGAGCCTGACAAGGAGGGAGGAAGAGAGGGGTGGGGTGTGGCCGGTGGGCAGGCAGCCATCATTGGCAGGGTGGAGGGAGTGAGATAACAGGCAGTAAAAGAGGCCACGTGCTGAGGGTCCAGATGTGCAAGGGGTGGTCATTACGAGACAAGTAACGGGGGGCTCAGGCGCGAGGTGTGCCATCCCGCACCCCAGGCTGTGTGAACTGCCCACTTGAAACCAGGCATTAGGAGGCCTCTGGCAGGGCTGCTGTACTTGGGCTTTGATGTTTTAATTAGCCAGCAGTAGTATTAGATGACGCAGGAGGGGACAAATGGGGAGATTAATATAGCAGTCAGGGGTCTGCATGGGGGATGCAAATGACTTTTCTGAGTGGGGACCTAAGCTAAAAATTCAGATTAGTGGCCCTTGTGGGTTGTTAAGCTGGGGATGGGGCACAAGTGGACTTTGGGCTGCGGCTGTGTGTTTGTTTCTGGATTTGTGTCTGGGGTAGACAATGGAAGCTTTTCAGATCGCGGGAGACACTGACTCGATTTCAGTGGGTTCTATGGGAGGGCCCCTCCATGCCTGTTCCTAAATTTGCAAAGGAGGCTCTGAGCTCCTGGGCATTTCAAAGGCTTTGTCAACACCTCTTTGCTTGGGGAGCCTGCAGAGAGGCCCTGAGGAAATGGAAGGAAATGATCTCGCAACCCAAGAGGAGATAGCAGGTGAGGTCATGTCAGCCTGGGGCCCTGAGCCAGAATTCAGCTTGTAGGAGCCCCGGCACCCTCATTCCTTGCCCCTTTCCTTCCCTCCCTACTTTCTCTCTTTCAACAAATACACACTGAATACGTACTATGTGCCAGGGACTTGTGTTCTAGGCCCTACAGTGATCCCCATTCTCTTGGGAGAAGCATCTCCTAGCTGCATGCTCTGAAGCAGGGGTTTGCAAACTGTGGCCCCATGGGCCAAATTTGGTCTACCATCTAATTTGGTACAGCCCATGGACTAAGGATGATTTTCCCACTTTAAACTTGTTGAATAAAAAAGTCAAAAGAAGGATAATGCCCCATGACAGGTGAAAGTTACATGAAGTTTGAATTTCAGTGTCTGAATAAAGTTTTATTGGCACACAGCCAACCTTGTTTGTTTCCATATTGTCTATGGTTGCTTTTGCAATACAAGGGCAGAGTGGGGAAGTTGTGATGGAGACTAAGATGGGATGGCCCACAAAGCCAAAAATATGTCCTATCCTCTCCTTTACAGAAAAAGTTTGCAGACTCCTGATTTGAAGGATTAAATTCCAGTGGCTGAAAGCTAACCTATCTTACTTATGTCTCCATCCACTTAAACATTGCTGAGTCAGAGATCACTCCTGATCATTCTCTAAAACAGCATCCCATCCTTGTTACTCTCTGCCCCTTTATCATGCTTTATTTTTATTCATAGCACTTATCACTGCCTGTAGTTTATGAGTGTGTATGTATTTGCACATGAATGTATGTAGTTATATCTCTTTATCTTATATAGATTTACATATATCTTTATAGATGTTTAGATATAGATACAGTTTTTTGCCTACTCACCATCCACTTTGCTCTTTTGCCAGTCTCTAGACCGGTGCCCAGCACACACTACGTGTTCAACAACATGTTCATTTGAGGTCTGCTATGGACCGAATTGTATCCTCTCGAATTCATATGTTGAAACTCTAATTCCCAGTGTGACATATTTGGAGATAGGGCTTTTAGAAGGTACTTAAGGTTAAATGAGGTTATAAGGGCAGGACCCCAATCTGATAGGATTAGTGGTCTCATAAGAAGAGGAAGAGAGATCGCGCGCTCTCTCTTTCCCTGTGTGCACAGGCTGTGTAAGGTGGCCGTCTGCAAGCCAGGAAGAGAGCCCTCACCAAATGCGACCATGCTGGCACCACCCTCCAGAACTGTGAGAAACAACTTTCTGTTGTTTACGCGGCTGAACCTGTGGCTGTTGTTTTGGCAGCTTGAGCTATTTAATATAAGGTCTAAATGCATTTCAAATTGTAAAGCAATTATTCTCCAATAAAGATGTTTAAATAAATAAATAAATGCAGTTCAAAACTGTGGAGTTCCTTAAATGCTAAGCCAAAGACTTTGGCCTTGATTTAGTAGACAGTGGAGAAGCTGCCTTATGGAGGGGGTGGCATTATCGAAGCTGAATTTTAGGAAGTATGTGACTGCTGGGACTACAGGAGGCAGAGGGTGAAGGCTCAGAGACCCAGGAGGGGGCTGCTGCACCAGTGCAGGGGAGGGGCCTGGAGGGTGGAAAATACAGCTGCAGGAGCAGACGACAGGAAGGCAGGAGATGGGAGCTGGGGTGCCAGAAGCCGGACAAGAGCCTTGTAGCATGAGTGGATGGGAGGGAAAAGAACAAAGTCAACAATGACTTGGAGGCTTCCGGTCTAGGTAAGTGGGAGGATGCGAGCCTTTTAGCAGACGTCGGGAAGTAAGGAGTGGAAGTGGGGGGAACGTGGAGGGAGGATTTAGAGGCAGGAAGATAGATGCTAGACATCAGAATCTGGCAGATCTAGAAACAGAGGCCAGGCACCCTGCCCTCCTCCGATTGTGGGCTGTCACAGCCAGGAGGCTCACAGTGAAACTGGGACATATTAGGAACTGTTAGGAGTTGAACTGTGTTCTCCCAATTCATACCTTGATGCCCTAACCCCAGGACCTCAAAATGTGACCTTATTTGGAGTCTTTAAAGAGGAAATTAAGTTAAAATGAGGTCATTAAGGTGGCCTTAATCCAATATGACTGGTGACCTTACAAAAAGGGGAAATTAGGAGGCAGACACGTATACAGGGAGAACGCCATGTGAACACGAAGACCGTCATCTACAAGCCAAGGACAGAGGCCTGGAGCAGCTCCTTCCCTCACAGCCCTCAGAAGGAACTAACCCCGTAGCCACCTTGATCTCAGACTTTTGGTTTCCAGATTCTGAGCTAATAAATTCCTGTTGTTTAAGCCACCCAGTTTCTGGTGCTTCCTCCTGAAAACAGCTCTGGGAAACGAATCTAGGAGCTGAGGCCCAAACCTGTACAAAGCAAGTAAGTTCTCATTCTTTCACTGTTGGTGTCAGCGCCAGCTCCTCCCTCATAGGCCTTCAGTGACTTGCCCTGCTTGGCTTGCTGTAAAATGAGGGCAGCACGCTGGGGCTGAGCCGGGCAGCGGGCCATCCAAACCAGGGCCTGGATACCACACACCATGCTGCAGCCCCTTAGCTGCAGCCCCAGGCGGCACTGTTCCAATCTGTGGGTACCACCCCTCAGAGCAGCAGGTATAACCCGGTTGGGAGCTGTGGCAGCTCAGTTTCTAGAACCACGGGCCCGCAAACCAGCAAGTACGCACCCACCCGTGCAATTAAAAAATTGCTACTTATAAAACTTAACCAACAGCGTTAAGTACCTTGGAGTATAATTTCCCTGTAGTGTATTCAAAGCATGATTTCTAAAGTGATTCATTCTTTATAATAACTCCACAGAAGCTTGAAATGGCTTATTCTTTCCCCACTCTCTCTCTTTCCCCCTGATTCAATGGTCCGTGTTCTATAGTCTGTGGAGGATGATTACAGAAGGGGGTGCTTGGGAGTCAGACTCATCACAGTTTGGGTTCACAGACAAGGGCCTCTGGAGGTGAGGTTTTGTTTGTTTTTTTTTTGACCCTGCAGGGCTGCATGTGGGATCTTAGTTCCCCGACCAGGGATTGAACCCGCACCTCCTGCAGTGGAATCACGGAGTCCTAACCATTGGACCGCCAGGGAAGTCCCAAGGGGTTTTGACGTTAGCTTGTTGTTGCTTTCTCCAAATGAGGTAATGCTTGTAGCCACAATGATCTCACAAGATGATCAGAATATTAGACAACTTTAAACTTGGTCCCATTGCCAGACCAGAATGTACACTATGAATTAATTTTGAGAAACCCTGTCATTATCTTGTGGCCCATCCCTATTATATTGCATTGTACTGTGTGTGTTTATTAAAAGCATTAACTTGCTAAATGTAAATATTTAAAATGCACAACAAGCTTGGTGATCATGTTTTGGACTTTTTACCTCTTAAACATCTTGGGACCCTCAGAAAATAGAAGTGGGGTGGGGCCCTGTGGACCTCCGAGAATCTCCATGTGAAGGTGGCTTTGGCAGCTCATATCCATTTGTAAACAGAGGAGGAAAAAATGACTCTGACCCAACTCGGCCTATCTGGGGAAAGAATCTGAATACGGTTTGATGCCATAAATGAGCATACAGACTGGAGTCACTGATTTCCTGAGCTAGAATGTCATTGTCCTACACGGACAACACTCAAACAGCTTGCATTGAATATATTCACTATTAAAACAAACAGTTAACAAAATACGTGCAGGGCTTCCCTGGTGGCGCAGTGGTTGGGAATCCACCTGCCAACGCAGGGGACACGGGTTTGAGCCCTGGTCCAGGAAGATCCCGCATGCTGTGGAGCAAGTCAGCCCGGGCGCCACAACTACTGAGCCTGCGCTCTAGAGCTTTCAAGTCACAACTACTGAAGCCCGCGTGCCTAGAGCCCGTGCTCCGCAACAAGAGAAGCCACTGCAAGGAGAAACCCACGCACTGCAATGAAGAGTAGCCCCCGCTTGCCGCAACTAGGGAAAGCCTGCGTGCAGCAACGAAGACCCAACGCAGCCAAAAATAAATAAATAAATTTATTTTTTTTAAAAATGTGGAAATTCCAGCAGGGCTGAACCCGAACACCCATCAATATAGGCCCCACTTCCTGGTTCCACCCTGACTCAGACCACCTACGGCAGCAGGTCATAGAAAGCTGGTCCCTTGACTAAGTGACCTAGGAAGACCCTGGAGGTCACTGAGCAGGTGATGGTCTGGGTGGAGGGATGTGAAACATCAGCAAGATTTGGATTCCGCTGCCACTGGGAACTCCGAGGGACTCTGTTCAATATAAATTCCCGGAGAGCACCCTTTGCGCCCTGTTTGAGGGCAATCCAGGAACCCCTGGTAACTCGAGGAAGTGGGACGGGGGTATTGAAAATGCTTTGGGGAAAATCCAACCTGAGTGTCTCACTTTGGTTGTGAGCCATATCAGGGCAAAGGGTACCTGGCCCGATAGAGTTGGGGGCAGAAATGGGTTCAACTGCAACTTATATTAGGGATTTGGGGGCACTTTCCCACAGAGAGAAACTAATCTCAAAACATAAGAGGTTTCTCAAGTGCTTAGAGACAGGCCCCCCCAGGAAGGTACGCTGAATGCAGCCAGTGGAATCTGCTAGAGCCAGCCAGGTGGGCTCTGCGGGGAACATCTGCTCATGAGTCTACGAAACCGCAACTATCACAGTGTGATAACTTATCACTGCTGTGTGTGTGTCTGTGTCTGGAGCTTGTCTTTAGACCGGTTGTTTCTGGGGGTTGAGGCAAATACTCGAGGAAAAGATGACTTCTAGGCTCTGAACTCAAGGGCCGTGATCATTTCAATTTCATTTCAAGTGACATTCAGTAAATGCCTGTTCTGTGCCTCACCCAAGCTAGGCCACTGCATATCCACTAGTGCATGGACTCCTCATGGTAACCCATTTTTCAGATGAGGAAATGGAGGCTCTGAGAAGTAAACTGACTATCCCCAAATTAACAACTGATAGGCCGCAGAGCTGGGCCTGGAATCCAGGCCCTCGAAGTTTCCTTTTTTTCCATCTAGGTCTTACTGCTCCCTGCTCTGTGTATTCCTAGAGCTTGGCCCCAGGAGGTAAATGCCATACACATCATTGATTTGAACGACTGACAGGGATGACGATGTCGTTGTAAAGGGAAAGAGACGTGGCTTTGTCACCAAGACTCAGTGGGTGGTCGCATTCCCTTTCTGGGCCACAAGGGTGTCATCTGCAAAATGGGGACAGGGCTTCTTGCCCTATCTGCCTCACATTAGCAATATAATCATTAGCAATACCTCTTTACCTAAATTAGCAATATGATGCCTAGATCAGCAATATAATAATTAGCCAAATCACAACAACAACAATAATAATGACACTAATGAACTTTTTTGGAGCATCTATTCTGTGCCAGGCCTTGTAGAGTTAAGAGTGGCTCTAGGGCTCCATGGCCTGGGTTCAAGTCCCATCTTGCCCACTTACTAGTCAAGTGACCTTCTTCAAGCTATTCAACCCTTTGGGCCTCAGTTTATTCATCTGTAAAATGGGAACGATAACAGTACTCCATTCGGTTGGGCTGGGGATGAAATGAGGCTGTGGATCTAAAGTGCTTGGCACAGTGCCTGCCTCTGCTCAACAAATGTTAGCTTTTATCGTGACAGCAGATGCTATCATTTCATACAGTATCTCATTTCTTCCTCCCCACTACTCCACGAGCCCATAAGCCACTATGAGCCTCAGCGCAGATGCTAATCAGTTGTCTGACCACGGTCACCAGGAGGAGGAAGCCAAACCTAGGCTGACCCCATGGCTGAGCTCTTGAGTCCAGGGACTAGAATGACCACACCCCCTGCAGGGTAGTATTGTTATCAGCGTTATTGTTATTTTTATCCCGACATCATTACATGCAGTGAGTCAGGGCTGACTTAGATTTCCCTGCAGCACGCTGGGCTGTCGCTGAGAGGCAGAGGACTGTGCTGGTTTGCCTTCATCCAGACACAGCCTGGCTGGGTCTGGCTGGCCCCTTTTGGTCATCAGCAAAGCCAGCAGCAGCTGGCCGGTTGGGGTGTTTACTCCCAGAGGGGCCCTGGACACCTCTGAAGATTGAGAGCCCATAAGCACTCCCCTTTTGCCTTATAATTTGGAGCTGTGCAGAGAGGCTGGGGTGATGCTGACACTTACCTGGAAATAGGGAAAAGCTTCTCAGCAGATTCTGACATTTTGAAAGCTAGCAAGCCCTATGTCCCCAGGGGTAAGGAAATGCCAGGTTCTTGAGGAGGTGGTGGGGATGGGGTGGGGAGGGAGATTTCAAAATAAGAATCATCTCTCTGACTACCTTGTTGCCTTTGTCAGTAAGAGGCTGGAGAGAGGGGCAGCGGGCTGAATAAGAAGGAAGAAACCCAAATGGAAATGCCACTTCCCCCAGGCCCAGGCCCCCCGTTGCACCCTCTAAGGATTGGATGGATGCTTAATTAGTATCTGAAAATAGACGTTCTGCTCCCAAGCAGGGCACGGTTCTACCCCTACCCCTTAGGAAAGCAAATCAGACAGGCAAGAAAAATAGATGCTTAATAAGAAGGGAAGCAGAGAAGGGCTTGTTTCAAATCCTAAGGTTTTGCGGGGGAATGAACAAACAGCACTTTCTCATGTCCTTAATCTAGGGTAGCATTTCCACTTAGGAGGGTTATTATGTAAGGGGCTTTTAGAAAGTGTCAAAACTCAATATGTGTCTCAGGTGGTATTAGCATCAAAGACAACCTCAGCAATCAAATAATAATCCTTAGCAAGAAAAAGAAACATAGTTTATCAGCCATCGCTGTTCCTTTTAAAACTGTAATGCTTTTCCCCACTTTCTTCTAGGCAAACTCCTACATGATCATCAAAACCCAGATCAAATGTCACCTCTTCCAGTAAACCTTTCCTGATACCACCTGAGGTATTTATGTTCCCACAGTGTCTTGTGTCCCTCTCTATTTTAGGATTAATTGCACTGTCCATGTGTCTGTCTCCCCACATTCACCCATGAAGGTCTCAAGGGCAGGGAGGGCGATGCTTGCTCACCTTTGCTTCCACCCCGAGCTGCGCAGGCGGCAGATATTGGGTGACTATTTTTTGTGTGATGGGTGAACCGATTCATTCCATCCACCAGCCCAGGCCAGATACAATTTGCAAGGGGATGTTAAAGATAAGCATCACAGAGTCATTCACACACTGTGTTCTAGTGACCAGGGACTTGAGTCTCACTGGCTCTACCTATTGCTGACCCAAACTATTAGCAAGAGAAATAACCACTAGGTAAAGATTAACATCTCAGCCTTCTGAGGCTAATTTAAGAGAAGTTGCCTCTATGGCTCGATTTTCCTTGAGTCTGGACAAACAAGAGTATCAAAGAGGATAGGACAGACCACACTACTCCTTCAGGGACCTAACAGTCGTCTGAGTCAGGAAGTTCTTTCTCATGTCTAGCCTGCATCTGCCCTGCGTCACCTGGGCTCTGTTGCCTTTTGCCCAGTCCTTGGGGAAAAGGCAGACCAGCTGCTTCTCCACCAGCTCCTGTCTCTTTGTGACTCAGGAAGGCAGGTAGTGGCTGGGTCTCTCTTTGTTATTAACAACGCTACCCCCTCTACCGTTGCCTAAAAAGGCAGCAAATGTGGGTTACAACTGGGAGGAAGGAAGCTGATTCCAGGATCTCCAGGTAAAGTGGCTTTGAGCAGGTAGAGAAGAGGCTAAGCATAGGAGCTGGTCTTTCAGGTCAGAAAGAAACACATTGGGTTTTCTGTTAATTTGCTCAGCCTGGGAAACATTTCTGAGCACTGTGGCTGTGAGGGTGTCTAGCAGGAGGTAGCTGGGCTGTTTCTTTAGCACTGGGACTCCAATATAACTGAGCGCTTGGGTCTCCAGCTCTTTTCAGCTCTATTTCTGAGAGGCATTTGGAAAATTGAGTCTTAGACAGCAGAGCCTGGATAATCTCACAGGCCAGTGATTTTGAACCTTTTTTGGGTCACGGACTACAGTGAGGACTTGATAATGATAAAGGAGTGAGTGTAAATCCAAGCATTGCTGGTCTGTATGTCATGCTTCCAGGAGCTCCCATGTCTAAAACTGTTTGGCTGTCTTAACCTCAGGAAGACTGTCTTTTCCCCTTTCTCCAGCACCCTTTCTCCTCCAAGGAAATGGAACTTCCATTTTAGAGGAGGCCTTAAGGCAGGTTCTCAGCACCTCCCCCTGATTCCTATAGACTGAATGTTCATGTCCCCTGCAAATTCATCTGTTGAAACCCAACCTCTGTGTAATGTTTTTGGAGGCGGGGCCTTTGGGAGGTGATGAGGTCATGAGGGTGGAGCCCTCATGAATGGAATTAGTGCCCTTATGAAAGAAACCCCAGAGAGGTCCCTTGCCCCTTCCGCCATGTGAGGACACAGCCATAGATGGCTGTCTATCAACCAAGAAGCAGGCCTGCACTAGACGTTGAATCTGCCAGTGCCTTGATCTTGGATTTCTCAGCCTCCAAAACTGTGGGAAATAAATTTCTGTTGTTTATAACCACCCAGTCTATGGTATTCTGTTATAGCAGCCCAAATAGACTAAGATACTGATCATTTCATCATGATGCCTTGCAAAGAAGGTTTCTGGTCCTTTTTTTAAAAAAAAATTAATTAATTAATTTATTTTTGGCCGTGTTGGGTCTTCGTTTCTGTGTAAGGGCTTTCTCTAGTTGCGGCAAGCGGGGGCCACTCTTCATCACGGTGCACGGGCCTCTCACTATCGCGGACTCTCTTGTTGGGAGCACAGGCTCCAGACGTGCAGGCTCAGTAGTTGTGGCTCACGGGCCTAGTTGCTCCGCGGCATGTGGGATCTTCCCAGACCAGGGCTCGAACCCGTGTCCCCTGCATTGGCAGGCAGAATCCCAACCACTGCACCACCAGGGAAGTCCCTCTCTGGTCCTATTAATCTCCCTGTCCTGTCCCCAGTATTGAACGCTACTCCTCTGGCTTGAAGTTCAAGTTTATGTTTTTCAAGCTGTCACTGTCTAACCAATATGGACCCTCTGAAATAGCCATAATCGTGCTATCACTCAAATTTCAGCAAGACTTTAAGGGTCTTTCTGGTGGGGTCAAGGCCTCCTCTGCTTCTTCCCTCTACCCCAGATCTCAGGGGTTACTGCAGACCAGCAATCCCAAACTCTGATACATAGAGGGGGCAGGTAGGTAAGGCAAATCTGTAAAGCCAGCTGGGTAATCTCAAGACAGAACACATGGTTGCATATTAAACACATAAGAATATTCTTCATTCTCACAAACATGAAATCTTTCGCATCTTTCCTGAAATGTGTGAACCTCTTGGTCAATCTCTACCTGCCACTTATAATAAAGACATGGATATGAAAAGATTTAACTTTCATCCTATTATAAGAAAACCAGCAGCACTAATGTTATGATAAATGACAATGAACAGTTCGCAGTAATGAGAGGGGCACCATAGAGAGTGGTGGGAATCGTGACCAACTGGAGAGCACACACCCTGTGTAGTGGGAACAGCTGTTACTCAGTCCAGGCAGATTATTGCCCCGTAAGAATATAGGGTCAATGTAGCTAGACTGTCCACATTTGTAAGATAAGTTGTAAATGTGATAATTACATGAAAATTTGAAACACTGGCAATAAACTCAAAGTACAAACATAAATTGTCAATTAGGACAATATAGTACAGACTTAACAAATCATGTCCACAGCCTGGATCTGGCCTGAGGCTACCTCTTTCTGTCCTTTGTCTTGGGAGTGTTTGCATTATGGCAACACCCTTTCCTTTCAGTTAAGAAAGAAAACGTATAGAAAATTTAAGCTCTATTTGTTCATTTAATCATTAATGGATAATAATAGTCCTTACACTCACATTATGGCCTGGATTTTTGAGGACGGCATAAGAGAAGGCTACAGTTGTGCTTGTCCACCAAACATTCCCAGGTGTCCCTGCAAGCGGGGGCGTGCTTGGCCGGTGGCATCATGGATCTGACCTACTGTGGAATCCCTGATGTCTTTATCTTCCCAACCATCAGCAGCTAAAGAAAGCAATTCCCACTGAGGCTCTGGAATGTCTCATCCTCCCCTGTGAAGCTACTTAGAGAGGCTATGAGTCATTGCTTATGCGGGCTAGTGGTGAAAGTTGCTGTCCATAGATTAAACATTCATTTAATCATGAATGAAAGAGCTTGGCAACCTGGCCTGTGCCATCCAGGGCTTGGGACAGGTGGAGGGAAGGAAGAGGATGACCTGCTGAGTGGCCATTCCACCCATACTTTGCTCTGGTACAGTGGAGGGGTGGGAAATTCACATGCCAGGGTTGCTCTGGTCTGGTCTGTTAGGTGAGAAAAAGGCTCTGCTAATCTCTAGCCAGATCTAGCCACTCTCACCATATTGACTCAGCTGTTAAAACATTTCTCAGAAAATTGGCAGAGACTGAAGAGTTTAATAACACACCAAGCTGGTGAGGCTGTGGGGAAACAGTCATTCGCCTACTTAGCAGGTGGGAATGGTGCAACCCCTGTGGGAGCAGTTTGGCCATATCTGCCCAAGTCACAAATGTATATGACCTTTGAGTCAACAATTCTGCTAGTAGGAATTTATTCTTTTGATAAGCCCACCCATCTGTGAATGAGGTATTTGCACAATGTCATGCATTATAGCAATGTCACGGCAAAATATTGGCAATAGACCACGTATCCACTTTGGAGGACTGGCTCAATAAACATGGCAGAGCAATATAATGGAATATTATGCAGCCATGAAAAAAGAACCAGGACTCTTTACCTACTAATGAGGACTAATCTCTAAGATACGGTGATAAGTGAAAGGACAAGGCACAAAACAATACAGTCATATGTTGGAGATATTGTGGGTTCATTTCCAGACCAATAATAATACAGCAAATACCACAATAAAGTACGTGACACTAAAGTTTTGGTTTCCCAGTGCATACAAATGCTATATGTACTATACTACTATACTGTAGCCAACTAAGTGTGCAATAACCTTGTGTCTTAAAAAATGTACATAATTTAAATTAAAAATAATGCTACTGGAAACATGGCACCAATAGATTTGCCCAGTGCACGGTTGCCACAAACCTTCAATTTGTAAAAACAAACAAACAAAAAAAGCAATGAAACAAGGTCTGCCTGTATGATGTGCTCTCATTTGTGTAAAAACATGTGAAAATAGCTCTCTGCACATGGCCCTGGGCTGCCATCTTGGATTGCAGTGTCATCCGACCCACTTCCGCACACGGCCCGCCTGAGCTGAGGTGCTGGCGGAAGCAATTCCGCACTAGGAACTCCGGTCGGAAGAGATGGGTGTGAGGCCTCTGCACGTGGCCCCCTGTGAGCAAGTGAAACCCGACTAAGCACAAAGGAAAAAAAACGCCATCTCAGAGCTGGGACTATTTTCAAGGCTACTGTATGTCTCTGTGGAACACTGCCTCTGGGGCAAAACAAGGAAGAAGCAGGTGATTCTAATGTGCAGCACAGAGGAGAGCCACTGCCGGCCAGCTTCTCCAACTCTGAAGGCACTCCAACCGTGTGGCTGACAGGGTCTTGGTGCTCTGGCCAGGCGTCAAGCCTGAGCCTCTGAGATAGTAGAGTCGAGTTCAGGACATTGGACCACCAGAGACTACCTGGCCCCGTGTAATATCAATCAACAAGAGCTCTCCCAGAGATCTCTGTCTCAATGCTAAGACCCAGCTCCACTCAATGACCAGCAAGCTCCAGTGCTCGACGCCCCATGCCAAACAACTAGCAAGACAGGAACACAGCCCCACCCATTAGCAGAGAGGCTGCCTAAAATCATACTAAGGTCACAGACACCCCAAAACACACCACCAGACGTGGTCCTGCCCACCAGAAAGACAAGATCCAGCCTCATCCACCAGAGCACAGGCACCAGTCCCCTCCACCAGGAAGCCTACACAACCCACTGAACCAACCTTACCCACAGGGGGCAGACACCAAAAACAACGGGAACTATAAACCTGCAGCCTGTGAAAAGGAGACCCCAAACACAGTAAGTTAAGCAAAATGAGAAGACAGAGAAATACCCAGCAGATGAAGGAGCAAGATAAAAACCCACCAGACTAAACAAATGAAGAAGAAATAGGCAGTCTACCTGAAAAAGAATTCAGAGTAACGACAGTAAAGATGATCCAAAATCTTGGAAACAGAATGGAGAAAATACAAGAAACGTTTAAGAAGGACCTAGAAGAACTAAAGAGCAAACGAACGATGATGAACAACACAATAAATGAAATTAAAAATTCTCTAGAAGGGATCAATAGCAGAATAACTGAGGCAGAAGAACAGATAAGTGATCTGGAAGATAAAATAGTGGAAATAACTACCACAGAGCAGAATAAAGAAGAAAGAATGAAAAGAATTGAGGACAGTCTCAGAGACCTCTGGGACAACATTAAATGTACCAACATTCAAATTATAGGGGTCCCAGAAGAAGAAGAGAAAAAGAAAGGGACTGAGAAAATATTCGAAGAGATTATAGTGGAAAACTTCCCTAATATGGGAAAGGAAATAGTCAGTCAAGTCCAGGAAGTGCAGAGAGTCCCATACAGGATAAAACCAAGGAGAAACACGCCAAGACACATATTAATCAAATTATCAAAAATTAAATACAAAGAAAAAATATTAAAAGCAGCAAGGGGAGGGTTTCCCTGGTAGCGCAGTGGTTGAGAGTCCATCTGCTGATGCAGAGGACACGGGTTCGTGCCCCGGTCTGGGAAGATCCCACATGCAGCGGAGCGGCTAGGCCTGTGAGCCATGGACGCTGAGCCTGCGCGTCCAGAGCCTGTGCTCCGCAACGGGAGAGGCCACAACAGTGAGAGGCCCGCGTACTGCAAAAAAAAAAAAAAAAAAAAGGCAGCAAGGGGAAAGCAACAAATAACATACAAGGGAATCCCCATAAGGTTAACAGCTGATCTTTCAGCAGAAACTCTGCAAGCCAGAAGGGAGTGGCAGGACATATTTAAAGTGATAAAAGGGAAAAACCTACAACCAAGATTACTCTCCCCAGCAAGGATCTCATTCAGATTCGACAGAGAAATTAAAATCTTTACAGACAAGCAAAAGCTAAAAGAATTCAGCATCACCAAACCAGCTTTACAACAAATGCTAAAGGAACTTCTCTAGGCAGGAAACACAAGAGAAGGAAAAGACGTACAATAACAAACCCAAAACAATTAAGAAAATGGTAATAGGAACATACATATCGATAACTACCTTAAATGTAAATGGATTAAATGCTCCCACCAAAAGACATAGACTGGCTGAATGGATACAAAAACAAGACCTCCCGTATATATTCTGTCTACAAGAGACCCACTTAAGACCTAGGGACACATACAGACTGAAAGTGAGGGGATGGAAAAAGATATTCCATGCAAATGGAAATCAAAAGAAAGCTAGAGTAGCAATTCTCATATCACACAAAATAGACTTTAAAATAAAGACTATTACAAGAGACAGAGAAGGACACTACATAATGATCAAGGGATCAATTCAAGAAGAAGATATGACAATTGTAAATATTTATGCACCCAACATAGGAGCACCTCAGTACATAAGGCAAATACTAACAGCCATAAAAGGGGAAATCGACAGTAACACAATCATAGTAGGGGACTTTAACACCCCATTTTCACCAAAGCTGGACTAATCAACTAAAATGAAAATAAATAAGGAAACACAAGCTTTAAATGATACATTAAAGAAGATGGACTTAATTGATATTTATAGGACAGTTCATCCAAAACCAACAGAATACACTTTCTTCTCAAGTGCTCATGGAACATTCTCCAGAATAGATCATATCTTGGGTCACAAATCAAGCCTTGGTAAATTTAGGAAAATTGAAATCATATCAAGTATCTTTTCTGACCACAACGCTATGAGACTAGATATCAATTACAGGAAAAAAACTGTAAAAAATGCAAACACATGGAGGCTAAACAATATGCTACTAAATAACCAAGAGATCACTGAAGAAATCAAAGAGGAAATCAAAAAAACCTAGAAACAAATGACAATGAAAACATGATGACCCAAAACCTATGGATGCAGCAAAAGCAGTTCTAAGAGGGAAGTTTATAGCAACACAATCCTACCTCAAGAAACAAGAAAAATCTCAAATAAACAACCTAAGCTTACCCCTAAAGCAATTAGATGGAGAAAAGGGAACCCTCTTGCACTGTTGGTGGGAATGTAAATTGATACAGCCACCATGGAGAACAGTATGGAGGTTCCTTAAAAAACTAAAAATAGCACTACCATGACACAGCAATCCCACTACTGGGCATATACCCTGAGAAAACCATAATTCAAAATGAGTCATGTACCAAAATGTTCATTGCAGCTCTACTTACAATAGGCAGGACATGGAAGCAACCTAATTGTCCATTGACAGACGAATGGATAAAGAAGATGTGGCACATATATACAATGGAATATTACTCAGCCATAAAAAGAAACGAAATTCAGTTATTTGTAGTGAGGTGGATGGACCTAGAGTCTGTCATACAGAGTGAAGTAAGTCAGAAAGAGAAAGACAAATACTGTATGCTAACACGTATTTATGGAATCTAAGAAAAAAAATGTCATGAAGAACCTAAGGGTAAGACAGGAATAAAGACACAGACCTACTAGAGAATGGACTTGAGGATATGGGGAGGGGGAAGGGTAAGCTGGGACAAAGTGAGAGAGTGGCATGGACATATATATACTACCAAATGTAAAATAGATAGCTAGTGGGAAGCAGCCGCATAGCACAGGGAGATCAGCTCAGTGCTCTGTGACCACCTAGAGGGGTGGGATAGGGAGGGTGGGAGGGAGACACAAAAGGGAGGGGATACGGGGATATATGTATACATATAGCTGATTCACTTTGTTATACAGCAGCAACTAACACAACAATGTAAAGCAATTATACTCCAATAAAGATGTTAAAAAAAAACGTGAAAATAATGTTTGTGTATTTGTTTGTCTATGCATAAAATATTGCTAAAAGGACCCCTAAAATGATGATTTATGAATACTGCTCGCCTCTGGGGAGGGAAACTGTGTGGCTGGGATGACGGGAGAGAGCAAAAGGTTTTACCATGTATCTTTTATATCTTTTAAATTTAAAACCATGTGAATGTCTTTCCTGGTAGAAACAGAAGGAAAATTTGAAAACTAGCAAGGTCGCAAAGTAAACTCAACCATACTCAAGCCAAAATCCATAGCCCGGGATATGCACTCCTGGCCTCAGCTCCCACCCCAGCTCTCCAGCTACACTGGCTGGTTTCCTCCCCCACGTGGTTTGGGATTTGTCTCCCCAAGAGGATTCAGGGAGCCATGGAGTGTGGGTGCCAGGCTGGCACCACCACTTACCTGCTCCTTCTCTGAATATGGGTTGTTGAGGACGACTGGCATGTTGCCCTTCCCCCATAGGTCATTGAAGACTCGGTCGTTCTCCACACCGAGGGGCAGCGATCTGTGTGATTTGCCATCCAGATCCCTGAAAGGCAAGGCAGGGGACGTGAGGAAGACTCGACGTCTGGAGTGACGGGCTGGCCACCCTGCTCTGAAAGTCCTGAGTCAGTGCAGAACCTTCAGGGCTCACCCATCTGACTCTACACGGAGACGGGGAGCTTTGGACCTGCAGCCTGCCCCTTCGTAGGATCAAGCATGAAGGTGAGCTCATCCAGCTTGACACTGACGGCTGGCACACACCCATTTTGTGGACATCATTTTAGAATGACCACGACATAGATTTTATTCTTCCCTCCCTCTTCCCTCATTTCCTCCTCTAGGAACACAGGGGGCCCTGCTCCTAGCAGAATCCTATGCAGAACCCCTGGACAGCTTAACATCCCCGAAACTTAATGATAGAAGACACAGGAAGCAAGAGGGATAGGGTTGGAAACCAGTCCTGCGGGCCAAGGTGATGAGTCATACAAGCGCCGTCTAGAGCACTGATCACAAGACTAGTGATAGCAGCCCAGGATCAACAGGAATGATTCTGAAAATAAGGGGAACATAGCAACAGAAATAATACTACTATTAATAACGACAGCGTTTATTAAGTACTTACTATGTGTCAAGCACTTTTCATACGTCTTAGTGAGTTTAGTCCTTGGGACAACCGTAGGAGGTAGGTATGAATGTTAATGACTATTTTAAAGATGGCAGAAGTGAGACAGAAGCTAAGTCGCTCGAGGTCACGGTATCCAGCCGACTCTCCACATTTATTCTGAAGTGGAGGCTCTTACTGATACCATCACTTCTCATCATCGTTCCCACCCCCGTCACCATCCACCATCAGCTTTATGATTGTCATGATCTGCACCATCGTAATCATCACCATCCAACTTCTCCTTATCAGCATAACCCCCATGGTCACCATAGCAACCATCCCCATGCCCATCAGCACCAGTATCATTTGCCTCATTATCACCAACGCTATTGCCCAAATCATTCCCACCCTTCTCCTCATCATCACCTTCATCAGATCAGAATCTTCTTCATCATCATCCTCCCCTTACATCATCACCATCATCATCATCTTCATCACCACCATCATCTTCCTTACAATCATTATCAGATGAGGAAACTGAGGCTCAGAGAGTTTAAATCACTAGCCTTAACCCTCACAGCTAGGGATGACGGAGTTGGGATTCAAACCCAGGCTTGTTCCTGACTCTGGAGGTTGACTTCTTAACAACGAAGCTTTCCTGGCTCTCTGCCCTTGAACTCTGATAGGTTCAAGAAGAGGCTATCTTGGCTAGATTCCACAGGCTGAACATCCTCAGAGATGGAGAGAAGTCATGGCTGAAATGGGACCGACTTTGCATCAAAACCCAGACCTCCCAATCAGTCCTGCCTCATCTCTGTTCTCCTGTCCTCTGAGCACTGCCCTCCGGCTTCCTAACGATCTGCCTCTTTTTAACCCTCCCGTCCAGTTTCACTCTATGGTATCTGTCTGTTCCCCAACTTTGGGTGATGTGGCTTGCTCTGTGGTCCATCTCAGTTTTGGTCCCAGGTGTCGAGGCTGGCCGTATCCAGCCTTCTGTTCCATGTTCCCAGCTTTAGGGACTCCTGGTCCTAGCTCCAAAATCTCCTCCAAACCCCAATCTGGTGCTGACAGTCACTTGGGATGAATCAGAAGCCAGGGCCCAAGCTCTGAGTACAAGGCCATAAGTGGCCCCTCTGGCTGCTCACAAGGAGCGGGGGGCTAACCAGAACCCCCTCCTTGCTTTGTTTCACAGCATTCTGGTGGCCCACGTCAAAGCCACTTCTGCTCACCTTGCTTGGAGAGGTCTGCAATCGTCAGAGGGAACGTTCTGTTTTACCCTCTTTAAAATGTCACCAAAACACACCAGGAGTGGTTCTTGATTACAGACATTTCCCAAGTCAATGGTTTACCTACATGGTGATAAACAGAGGAATTGTCTGCTGAGATGGCTGCTCTAAATGTCACTCCAGTCCCTCTCAGCTCTAAAACTCCTGATCCTAGGATATCACGTGACCATAAGTGGGGATTCAGCAGAGAAGAGAGGAGGTTAGTACCGTTTGAGTGTCCGTAATGTACCAGGTGCCAGCACAGACGTTATTTCACTTAATCTCAACAGATACTAAAAGCCCTATTTTACAGATGCAAAAACTGAGCTCAGAGAGGTTATGTAAATTTCCCAGGGTCCAGCAGTAAGCACACAGCAGAGCTGGGATTTGAAACTAGGTCTAACTGATGCTCGACTCAGATCCCTCTTTTGTTTTTTTTAAACAGAGACAGGAAAAAGGAGTCAGGATGCTTATGCTAAGCCAGGGGCTAAAGAGCAAGGAATCCAACATCTCTCACTGAATGAGGTCAGTCTGCAAAAATTACAGGGTTAAAATTACCTGGACAACTCTGAAACCGCTCACATGGCTTGTCTTGTGTGAATCTGCAGGGAGAATTCCTTTTATCAACCTTTTTTTTTTTTTTTAAAAGCCTTTAACACCTCTGTTGAAATAACGTATTTCAAGTGTTCTGTCAACACAAACTTCTTTGACAGTCCTGGGATGAGCAGGGGAAGAATATCTTTAATATGGGACCATAGGGAACACCCATTAGCGTCTGACATGGAGGCATTTTGTTTTCTGCACCCGGGACGAAATCAGAAGTAGATTTAGGTACATTCTCAGCTCCCACCCCCCACCCCAAGTCTGTCCGTGATAACCAGGTCTGAGGGGAATATGGGGTTTATGGCCATGAATTTGCTCAGCCTGGGAGGTATCCGCTTGCTGGGTTCGTAAGGGCCGTTCAGCCTACTGGTTAAGACATGGGCTGTGGATTGGGTAGAGCTGGGTTCAGCTCTTAGCTTTGCTGGTCATAAGCTGTGTGAATTTGGATATTTTCGATACTTAACCTTTCTAATTCTCAGTCTACTCATCTCCAAAGTAGGGTTAGTAATAATACCCAGTTCACGGGGTTACTGCAATGGTTAAATGAGGTAAAGCTTATGGCGCCTAGCCTGTGGCCTCTGCTATTGCTTTGACTACTCATTTGCTTACAGGCTGATCAGACAGAAAACAGAGAAAAGAAAATGCTAGTTCTTTATAAAACAGTCAAGATTCCTCTAAGCCAGCATGGTCTAGGAGAACTTCCTGAGTCAATGGAAACATTCCGTGTCTGCCTGTGTTGTCGGTATTTTAGCCTCGGCCCACATGAGGCAACTGAATACTTGAAATGAGCCTACTGTCACTGAGGAGTTGCATTTTTAATTTTATTTCACTTTATAGCTAGCGGCATAGCATTGGGCAGTGCTGGCCGAAGGCTTAATGTCTCTAAAGACTGAAGGGATATAAGGCTTCCACCTGAGAAAGGGGCGTCTTCCCCGGGGGCTTATGGGGGCCCAGGCAGGTCTGTACTCAGACATTTCCTTTTTTTTTAACTGAAGTATAGTTAATTTACAATGTTGTGTTAGTTTCAAGTGTACAGCAAAGGGATTCAGTTATACATACATATATTCTTTTTCGGATTCCTTTCCATTATAGGTTGTTACAAGATATTGAGTATAGTTGCCTGTGCTATATAGCAGGACCTTGGTTTTTACCTATTTTATATACAGTAGTGTGTATATGTTAATCCCAAACTCTTAATTTATCTCCCCTCTCCCACTGTCCCCTTTGGTAGCCATAAGTTTTTTTTCTATGTCTGTGAGTCTATTTCTGGTTTGTAAATAAGTTCATTTGTATCATTTTTTTAGATTCCACATATAAGTGATATCATATGATATGTGTCTTTCTCTGATTTAACTTCACTTAGTATGATAATCTCTAGGTCCGTCCATGCTGCTGCAAATGGCACTATTTCATTCTTTTTTATGGCTGAGTAATATTCCATTGAGCTATTGCATATCATGTCTTGTTCACAGAGCCCAGAAATTTGGGAATTCTCTGCTTCCTTTCTAGACTCACACCTCCCATCACTCTTAGCCCTGATCTCCACTCTCCTCTCTTCCCAACGAGCACACTATGTCCACGCCTACATTTATCCTTGCCCTCCCCAGGATGCCCTTTCATTTCCCTCTGCTGAGAGCCAACTCCTATTCGTCCTTCAAGGGCCGTTTCACATGCCACCTCTCCTGGGGGTTACACAAGGTCATGCTTGTAAAATGCCTAGTACATAGTCAGCACTAACCAAACATGAACTAAATTTATCTTTATTTACAGCTAAGGCAGTTGAAGCCCAGAGAGATTAACTTGTAGAGATCACACCACCAGTGAGAAGTGGAGGAAGCTTCGAAATCAAATGTCTCCGTCTCGCTGTCCTCCCAGCTGAGACTCGCTGTGAACAGGGCTTATGGGGAAGGGGAGCCATTTGATTGGACCTCACACTCGTGAAGAACCTCAAATCTAGATAGCAAATATCCCCCCCCAAAATGAGGCGGAGGTGGTGAATGTATTTATCAGCTAAATGCAATTTTGGTCACTCCAATGTATCATTGCTTCATTTAAGTCAACACCCTGGGAGCCCACAGATGGAAGTGGGTGGGGCCGGGCTTGACTTCTGAGAAGCCTGGGTGGTGACTCTCCTTTGCCAGTACTCTCGAGGCTCTGTCCTGCCCAGCTGCCTGAGGGGTCTTGATTTAGATCAGGGTTTCTCAGCCCGGAGCTCTTGATATTGGGGGTCAGATCATTCTTTGTGGTGAGGGCTGTCCTGTGCATTGTAGGACGTTTAGCAGCACCCCTGGTCTCTCCCCACTAGATGCCAGTAACATCCCCCATCACCCCACCACCAGTTGTGACAACCAAAAATGTCTAGACATTGCCCAATGTCCCCGTGGGCAGGGGGAGAAATTTACTCCTCCCTGTTGAGAAGCACAGCTTAGCTGCAGGCGAGGACCCCAATCCCATGCTTCCCAGTTCCTTGCTCCACGCCCACCCAAGGGTCTATGAGGATTTATTTACTAGTTGTCCCTTGTTTCCAGATGGGACTGAGGAACCTGCCTTCACTAAGTGGCTGCCACGTACTCTCAGTGTCCTTATCCCCCTGGAAAGGCCACCCTGCAGTGGACTTGGCATTCTGGTAGACCAGCGGGGCCAGAGCCATCATGTGGTCATGTTTGGTGGTTCTCAAGCTTCAGGGGGCATCAGAATCCATTGAAGGGCTTGTTAAAATTCCCCTGAGCCCACTCCCTGGAGAGTCTGGAATAGTGGGAAGCCTGAAATCTGCATCGTCAAAAGTACCCCATGGGCTTCCCTGGTGGCGCAGTGGTTGAGAGTCCGCCTGCCGATGCAGGGGACACGGGTTCGTGCCCCAGTCCGGGAAGATCCCACATGCCGCGGAGCGGCTGGGCCCGTGAGCCATGGCCGCTGAGCCTGCGCGTCCGGAGCCTGTGCTCCGCAACGGGAGAGGCCACAGCAGTGAGAGGCCCGCGTACCGCAAAAAAAAAAAGCACCCCACATCGGCCAGGGATACCCTTGAAGACCCTTTTTTCTTGGAGAGCTCTGAGCTAGACTCTTGTAGTGAGCAGCAAGGTCCCCTCCTGGTTAGAAATGTCACCCTCCCCCCAGCTCCTCTCTTCCCCCCCTTACCCTCCCCCCCTAAGATCAGGTAGAATGCCCTCCCTCCTACCTGGTGAGTATTTTTTGTGCTTTTTGGCAAGGACTAAGCTAAAGCCCTTTTCTTCCACTTGACTACCTGGATCATCATACTCAAGCCAAGAGGTGGTCTAGCATCTCTAAACCTTCCAAGGACCTTTGCCAGATCCTTCCAACTGAGGCTCCCCTGATCTCTCATGCAGGGGGCATGGGGGTCCTGGGCCTGACTCCACAGGGAGTTTGCACGTATGCTGGTCGGCCCAGCGCTGACCGCTAACCCGCCCCGAGGACCCAGGATGGGAAGCAGGTGGGCCCGGCCTGTGTGCGGGGCGCAGCCTGGAGGTGGGGCCGGCCTGCTCCGGCCCAGGCAGGCGAGGAGGCCACCAAGGAGCAGCTGGCCCTGGCAGGAAGCCCTGCCTGCATCTCTCGGCAGACGCCACACTCTCCCGCAGCCCCCTTCTCGCCCTCCACACTCCAGCGGCCTCTGGCTTCCGCCCCTACCTGGTTGCGGATGATGGGAGCTGAGCTGAAGCTGGAAGACTTGGGGGCGGTGGGAGCGCGTGGGGTCGCTCTGCAGCTTTCCTGCTAGATTTCATCCGGCTGGAGTTGGGAGAAGTTCTTTTTTTTTTTTTTAATTATTTTATTTTTGGCTGCGTTGGGTATCTGTTGGTGCGTGCAGGCTTTCTTTAGTTGCGGCGAGCGGGGGCTTCTCATTGTGGTGGCTTCTCTTGTTGAGGAGCACGGGCTATAGGCATGTAGGCTCAGTAGTTGTGGCTCGCGGGCTCTAGAGCATAGGCTCAGTAGTTGTGGCCCACGGGCTTAGCTGCTCTGCAGCATGTGGGATCCTCCCGGACCAGGGCTCAAACCCGTGTCCCCTGCCTTGGCAGGCAGATTCTTAACCACTGCGCTACCAGGGAAGCCCTGGGGTGGTGGTGGGGGGAAGTTCTTGATAAAGAGAAAGGTATGCTCTTCAGAGCGGGAATTCCATGGCAAGTGCTGTAGCTGAGAAGTGAGGCGAGGGCCTCTGAGCTCAGGAACAACCATGACTCTCATTCCTAACGTCACCAAAGCTGGGCAGGGACTTCCCCAGTGGCGCAGTGGTTAAGAATCCGCCTGCCAATGCAGGGGACACGGGTTCGAACCCTGGTCAGGGAAGATCCCACATGCCGCGGAGCAACTAAACCCGAGCGCCACAACTACTGAGCCTGCGTTCTAGAGCCCGCGAGCCACAACTACTGAGCCCACGTGCCACAACTACTGAAGCCCGCGCACCTAGAGCCCGTGCTCTGCAGCAAGAGAAGCCACCGCAATGAAGAGTAGCCCCTGCTCGCTGCAACTAGAGAAAGCCCGCACACAGCAACGAAAACCCAACGCAGCCAAAATTAATAAATAAATAAATTTATTAAAAAAAAAAAAAAAGCGGGGCACGATTCTCCAGCTTGTGTCTATAGGCTCCAGGCTGGGGGGTTGGGGCTGAGTTTGGATCCCAGCTCCCATGGCTGATTGGCTCGCCAGGATGTGGACTTCTTGCTAACAGCTCTTCTGATCTATTTTTTGAGAGGCTCGAAATCGGTTTTAATGTAAAATCTCTTGATTTATCTATTTTGCCACAAATTCACTTTTTCAGTAAACTCTGCAGGCCAGATAAAACTCATGGGAGATCTACTCCTGACCTTCAACCCCCAGTATGTGACCTCTGACCTAAAGGGATGTCGCAGTTCCTCCTCTTGGAGTGGTATTCCAGAGAGGTCGAAGGCAGCAGTAAACCTTCCGGGTATGGCTGTACAGGAGGTGGACCGGTCGGGTACTCGGCCTGCAATAAGCATGGCTACCGTTGACCTTCAGGAACAACCTGAACGGTTGTTCTGGAAGGAATCTGAGGGCTCGTCTTGTGCATGTACCATTTTTACTGATGGAGGAACTAAGTTAGGCCCAGAGAGGTCAAGGGGTTTTCCTAAAATATGTAGCTGGTGAGTGGCAAAGGGGGCGGGGTGGGGGGAGTGGCGGCGGGTGGATCTAGGAGCAAGGCCACTGAACCCAGTCCAGTGAGACTTGACGGTGATGGTGGCTGGGACAGCTATCGGCCAGTCCAGGGCCTGGCCACAGCACTGCTTGGGGAGGGGGCTTGGTGGATGAACACGGGAGGCTGAATAACAGCCTCCAAAGATATCCAGTTCTAGTCCCTGGAACCCATATGTTACCTCGCACGGACAAAGCATCTTTGCAGCTGTGCTTAAATTAAGGCTCTTGAAAATAGGAAGATTATCCTGGATTATCTGGTTGGGTCCTAAAAGTTGTTACAACTATCTTTATAAGAAGGAAGCAGAGGGCTTCCCTGGTGGCGCAGTGGTTGAGAGTCCGCCTGCCGATGCAGGGGACACGGGTTCGTGCCCCGGTCTGGGAGGATCCCACATGTCGCGGAGCAGCTGGGCCTGTGGGCCATGGCCACTGGGCCTGCGCGTCCGGAGCCTGTGCTCCGTGGTGGGAGAGACCGCAGTGGTGAGAGGCCCGTGTACCGCAAGGAAAAGAAAAAAAAAAAAGAAGGAAGCAGAGGGAGATTTGACCACAGAAGAGGAAGGCCATGTGACCATGGAGCAAAATGGTAGGTGTGCTGCTGGCTTTGAAGATGGTGGAAGGGGCCATAAGCCAAGGGATGCAAGGGATACAGCTCTAGAACCTGGGAAAGGCCAGGAAACATCATCTCCTCTAGAGCCTCCAGACTTAAGACCCCCAGAATGTAAGAGAATAAAGATGTGTTGTTTTAAGGCACCAGGTTTGTGGTCATTTGTTACAGTAGCCACAGGAACGATGGCTGATACAAGGAGTGGGGGGTGACAGGGACGGGGATGGGATGGGGTGGCCGGTGGTGGGATGGTTGATGGCCCCTGCCCAGGTGTCCAACCTCACCGCCTCCCACTCTCCTCCTATTGGCTGAACTCGAGCCCCACGGGCCTCCTCCTTTCAGTTCCTTGAACATATCAACCTCATCCCTGCCTCAGGACCTTTGCTCCTGCTGTACCCTCTGCCAGGAACACACTTCCCTAGATTTCACATGGTTCACACCTTCTGGCCTCGGTATAAATGCCTTCAGAGAAGGCTTCCCTGACCTTCCGATCTAATGTGCTACCCAACCCCAAGCCACTTCTCCTGAAGTCAATGTATTACTTCCTTCACATCATGTATCACTATCTGAAATGATTGCATGTGTCTATTTGTTTATTATTCATTTCTTGCCTATGATATGACTCTATAATGGATCATCAGTGGATCCCCAGCTCTTAGGACAGTATCTGAGGCAGAATAGATGCTCCACAAATATCCAGCAACTGAAAGATGGAGAGAAGCCCTCTGGTTACATGCAGTTTGAGGTGGGCGGGCTTGTTTCCATAGCTCTGCCCCAGAATGAGGGTCTGGGTGCCCACTGGGCCAGGTGGCAGGGATACAGATGGGAGGAGGGCACAGAACAAGAGCAATAACTGCTATAAATAGGACCTCGGTCCCCCGCCCAGGAAAGGATGGACTGGGGAAGCCACTCACACTCGAATGTTCAGGGTGAGAATGAAAAGTTGAACCCAGATTCAGCGTGATGACAAAGTTACCAGAGTCAATGCCTTAGTTGAAAAATGCCACCAGAGTGATTCAAAGCCATGAGGCATGTCAAGTGCAGCCTAGGAGGAGATTCTCTAATGCAGACAGTCCTGGAATCAATGCTGTCATTGGTCGGTCTGAGATCAGTGCTCCAGGGGGGCTGTCTTTAGTAGATGACAACCTCGGGGCCTCGGTTTCCCCTTCAGACTGAGAAAATATTCTGATGTCCTCAGAAATTTGATGGCTAGTGGTCAAGGGCGCTGTGGCCAACAGTGCAATCTACAAAGTTAGTAGAGGTCAAGAGTATGGGTTTAGGGTCGAGTTCTGGCTTTGCCATGGGCTGGCTGTGTGACCTGGCACAAGTGACTGCACCTCTCTGAGTCTTGGTTTCCTTATCAGGAAAACGGGGTGCTATGCAGAGAAAGTGAATTACTTGATGTAAAGACCATAGCCTGGGGCCAGCCCCATCTGGAGTGCTCAGCAGAGGCTGACCAACATGATGATGATAAAACTCAGGCTTGTCATAGAAGGAGGCCACCTCCCCCAGTTAAGCTGATTCTATAGGGTTGAAATTGACTTCCGTTCCTCCAGCCACATTCTCTTGTCTGGTTTCTCTTTAACTGTAGACGCTCACTGTAAGACGTCTAGGTAGAACCTGGATAGAACCCTGTGGCCAGTGCTGTGTTACCCTGGGCAAGCTGCTTCACCTCTCTGAGCTTTAGTTCCTTCTTATATAAACGGGGGCTAAAACTACAGGTGCTACTTAGGGAGCTGAATTCATGCAGGCTCGGAAGAGTTGACTATTCTGAAGGTACTCTTGTAAGTAACCAAGGGCCCTGTGAGTGGATGAGAAGTTATCAGAGCACAGGGCGAGGCTGACCAGCTAGTCCAGATGGACGCTGGACCGGAGACCTTGGCCTCTTTAGAACCCTCCTTCAGGGCAGCAAGCTGAGCAACCTGGATATCCTCTGACATGCAGCATTTTAAAGTGACTGCTCCCAAGCACAGAAGGTCCCCAAATCACCACCCTCCTTCCTGACCATCCCTCACCTGCTGCCACCGCCTGCCAGGGCCACCTCCCCCCTGGGATGAAGGGATGAGACTGTGTCTGAAGTAAATATCACTTCTCTCCACAGATAAGGGCCAGCACGCCACACAACAGGATTAGGGGTGCCCCGTGAGGGAAAGGGATTAGACAGAGCAGGGGAATCAGTCCACAGACAAGAGGAAAGAAGGACGGAGGAAGGAAATGAGGCCAAGAGGGCAGAAGAGTCAAGGTCGCTGCTGAGAACCAGTGACGGCCCAGCCTCTGCTCGGACCCAGATGCCGCGGACACCGAGTGTGACCCGGATGTGGGGCTCTGGGCCTGGCAGGCAGCTGGCCTCATTGCCATCTAACATCTGGGATGCCAGTCTGACCCCACCCCGAAAAGCAGCCTGGAGGGAGAGGCCCCTGGGAGGACTGGGACACTGATTCGTAACGAGACACATTTCAGCCATGAGCAGACAGTGTGGCAACCTGTGGGAGCGCTTTTGTGGTCGTTACGGTGATCAGCGGGAGGGAGGTGGCATGGTGGGGGGTGGTGAGGGGCCTCCTGCAATACCAGCGACAAACCCACTCAAGGAAGAAGGATCCAGACTGCCACACAAACTTTGGACACCCACTAAGATAGAAAAGCATGCTTCAATTTCTCAGCCAAGATCTCAATTTGGGCTTCTGTATAAATTTGGCTTTAAATTACACTGAACTTTCCATGCACGCAACTGTTGGGTAAATCAAAGAAAGACAGGACATCGTTTTATCAGGAATCATTCACCATTTTGGAAAATCACATCACCAAGGTGACGCTGTAGGTGGCATTTGAGTTGCCAGCACAACACACCTGTGTCAATCTGCATTTGACGCCGTCGTGTTTGCAGCAAGTCTATCTTTAGGTGCAAACATGTGACACTCCGGTGGAGCCACGCCTGTACACTGATAGATTAAATTATAGGCTCTTTCATTATAAATGACTTTGATGCTCTATCTCCTTTGTTTTATAGTTAGGGCGTTATATCGATTTACAAAATGTAAAGTGCGGGTAGGTATTATGCTCCATGAATGAGCTTCTGGTTAGTGAAGGGGACATTTAAAAATATTTGTTAGAAAAAAGGCGGGGGAGCTTCGCATCTAGCCATTGAACTGGGGGAACACATGCTATTACACAGTATTACTCAACCTTAGAACCATTTGTCTTAGTGGGTTTCGTGGAGACATACGCTTGCCCTGGGTCACTTTCTCCCAAATCATACCTCCCCCAAAGCAGTTTTTTCGGCTACTTTTGGTCAATCACACTGCACGTGAGACTGATGTGGGCTCCCTGGATGCAGGACCCTGAATGGACGAGGGCAGCTGAGAGCTCAGATGTAACCTCCTGAGGTGGTAACATAGGTCTGGCGGGAGCAGGGCCCCGCAGCAGACCGCTGTGTCCCTCCCTCACTCTTGGGGACACAAGGCTGCTTCCCTGAGATGGTGTTTGGAGAAGCCCCTTGGGGCTTGGCTACAAAGAGGGCTCCCATTAAAGTTCGTCACACTCGATGAGCTCATCTCAGTCTGGTGTCCTGTCTCCGGCCTCTTGCAGCCGACAGTCCTGTCTTCGGATTGTCAGCTGGGAGAGGCGGTCACGTTGGCTCCTTGGATGGAGGGCCCAGCTCCCAGTGACAGGAGGGACTTCTCCACATCACACCTGGCGATTCAGGCCCCCGGGGCCAGGGTGGGACGGAAATAGAGCCCCCGGGGTTTCTGAGGCTCACACCTCACGCCCACCCTGTGCCCAGCTGAGAATCAGAAGCAAGTACATGGGACATTGGTACAGGGGCTCAGCTGCCCCACGTGGTGCGATGGCCCCATTCACTGCCCTGCTGCCCCTCCTGGGAGAGGTGGTGCTGAGGATGGGGGGCATGTATAGGATTAGGGGGGCAAGGCCGTGCCCAGGAGCCTCTGAGGACAGACACTTCCAATGCCTCCTGGAAAACAAGGCCAGTGATTGCTTCTGGGCCATACAGCTGCCTTAGAATTTAAGTCCACGGAGTGAGACCTGGGGGGCCTGCTGGCTGCCCAGAAGCTATCTCAAGGCTCAGCACGTCATCTCCACTGGGTGTGTTGCTGTGGGGCCCCCTGGGAGGTGGCTGCTCTGAGGGCTGGATTCTAGCCTGGGGGACCTCCCTAGTTGAGGGAGAATCAGGCACCAGGTCCCTGCCACCAGGAGAACCCTGAGGACTGATCCTGGCCCCCAGCTCTGGAAACGGACAGCAGGGCACTGGGGGCGCCCAACTCTGCCCACACCGTGGCCTGTGTTTTGGGCCCAAGACGCGCTGTCTCTTGTGGAGACAGGACCCAAGGTGTGGGAAAGGCTCCAGGGTGTGTGCAGGGGACTCACAGGAGTGAGAAGGGGCGGCTGGGAGGGCGGGGGCTGGGCGGGCAGCAGGTGCCTTTTGTCTCCCCTCTGCCCAAGCCTTCTGACAGAGCCTCCAACTTCCTACTTGGGGTCTCGCTGGCACTGGTTCAGTTTTCGCCCTGGTATCAGATGCTGGAAAAGCCCCAGGATGCAATGGTGGCCGGGGTGGGCTCCACGGACTGAGGCGCCCACCAATGGGTAGTTTGGGGGCCACCCCACCAGGAAGGAGGACTGGATCCCATGCAGTTCCTCAAATGTGTCAGGCACACCTGACCACAGGACCTTGGCACCTGCCGCTCCCTCTGCCTGGAACACCCCTCCCCCATGAAGCTGCAAGCCTCCCCTCCCCCCCTTCCTCTGGGTCCTCCCGTGTTGCCTTCCTAGTGAGACCCACCAGCTTCCGATCTGAAAAGTCACCCTCCCCAACACTTCCTAACCCCTTCCCCGCTCTATTTATCTACTTAGCACGTATGACGAACGGTCTACGTAGTTTACATCTTCATCTTCCCCACTGTACTGTAAGCTTCCAAAGGTCAGGGGTTTTGTCAATTTCATTCACTCTCAAGGTCAGAGGACTTGTCTATTCATTGCTCTATCCCAGTGCCAGAACAGTGTGGCACACAGTAGGTCCTCAACAGACATTTGTTAAACGAATACATTCAGGGGCTTGGGGAGCTGCTTTAATCCAGGCCCCCAAGGGACTTCCTGGTGACCTCTACATGCTCTTGGGACACTCAGGGGTCCTTGAGGAGGGAGCTGGGAAATCTCGGCCTGGATTTCTCGGGGGGGGGGGGCTCAGACCTGAGCCTCCCTCTGTAAGTAAGAAGGGTCCGCCTAGTAACACTGCGGGTTGTAGGGTCAGCGCTAGACCTTAGATGGGAGTGGAAGAAGGCGGAGAGAAACTTTTCTCTCTCTCCTGACTGGTTCCCGACCACCTGGTCCAGCTGCTGACTCCTCGCCAGAGAAGGAGCTAGAATCACCCACTGTGTTGCCAGCTCTCCTTCCCCAGAGACTCAGAAAATGGCAATCTGGCAAATACAGAGGGGCTGGTACCCAGCTCTTCAAGTGCTAGCCTTGGCTCCCATATAACCAGAGCAAGTCCAGCGTTTGGGGGGCGTCAGGGCCAATTCTCTACTTTGCCTCCATTTCCTCCTTTTCAAAGCTTCCTTGCACTGGACCGGCCATTACCAGGAGAGAGCTAGTCTGGGTTGAGGGTTACCCAGCTCTCAGCTCTCTGCGCTTCCTCTCTCTCCCCAGAGCCTCGGCATCCACCCACGCCCAAGTCTGCCGTGTACACGTGCCTGTCATCACCGGGTGACCTCGGGAAAGGCCCCTCCTCTCTGACCCTCTGTCTCCCCACTCGTGAAATGTGGATTGCAAAAATCCCCACCTTGTGGGGTTGCTGGAAGACAGGACCTCAGCTACCAGGATTATGAACTCAGGGTGTCACGGCAAGAGATACGTGCCAGACATTACGCCCACTGCGTTCCTGCAACAGCAATTTTCAGGGCGAGAGGCAAGCGTGGTTGAGTGGATGTACGTGTGCAGAAGACTGAGACACTCAGGTTAGCTTCTGGGCTGTGAGACAGTCGCAATACCTGCTCGCGTACAACACACGCACACACACATGCACCTGTGGAGCTTACCTGTCCACCTGGATTTCTGCGTCCTTTGTCTCCGCTTTGGCAGGTCCCCCTCCATTGACCCCTTTGCCCCCACTGGTGAGAAGACTCAGCACAGGCTCTATCTCTTTGAGCAGTTTATTGTTCTCCCCAGAACTTTTCTTGGCAGGGTCCTGGCTTGGGGGCCTGGGAGCCAGGCCATTGGTGTGGGAGAGCAAGCCAGCTTCCTGCCCCTGGTCTGGCACGTGCTGCGGCCCATTGTCAGGACCCGTGGCCCCGTCCACTGCCAGGGTCTGCTCTTTGCTGGCTGACGACTGGTGGGACAGATCGACGGCTGTGGTTGGCGGACCCAGGGGCCGTGTCACCCGGATGGTCTTGGGGGTCCCGTCCCCAGTGAAAGTGGTCTCCAGGTGCGTGGTGAAGCCCTCGGGACCCCTCAGAATGAGGACCACATGGGTCTCGGAGGCGATACCTCTGAGCACCTCCAGGGCGCTGTCATAGCTCAGGTCCACCAAGGGCTGGCCATTGACGGCAAGAATGATGTCCCCGGCCTGGATGAGGCCGCTCTGCTCCGCGGCACCCCCTCGAATCAGGTCGGAGATGATCACAGGTGGCTTGCTCACCCTCTCCTTCACCAGGAACCCCAGGCCCCCCACTTTGCGCTTGAAGAGGCGGACAGAGATGACATTGGGTTGGATCTGCTTAACGCTGAACATGTGATTCTCCATGGTGTCTAGTGTCCAAGGGTCGGAAGACCTCAAAATGTGTCAAGCCGAGACGATGTTGCCGGGAGCGGCCAGGCTTCTGGCTGTGACGAGAGGAGGAGCTGGGGGCCGGCGCTGCAGGGGCCAAGGCGAGTCTGGAGAGCGAGCTGCTCTCGGTCTTGGTTTTCTCTGCCTTTGACGTCAACTCAGCGTCACTCACTCATTGTCGTTGGGCTGTCGGTGGCATGATTTCCTGTGTCTGCCTCCTTCCTTATTCTCCAAGGAAGCGATGGTTGATCAGGCAGACGTCAGGGGAAGCAGCGGGACATGTCCCTAAGCAACAGGTCAGGCAGACCGGGGAGCAAACGTGTCTGGTGGATGTGTCTAGAGGTGACGCATGCTAGCGGGCACTATCCTCTGGGCATCGCCATCCCGTCAGACGCAGATCCAATCTGGGGCTCCTGAGGTCAAGAGGAGGAAAAAGGGAGGGGAAGAAAAGAATTAAAAGAGAGAGATGCATGTGGAGTGTCCAACACCGCCTTCAAAACTAACATGGGAAACGCAGCCAACTGAGAAGTCTAGCCATAAGATGCTCTGGAGTTCTGAAGCCAACCTAGAAATGAAATCCTTCTTCCTCGAGGGGCATACCTTTGCAGGTAGCTTCATGTTGCCTGGTTTCAACCTCAGGATCGAAGCCCTGTGAGACCGAGGGGCTCCTTGGGGGAAACCACTGACAGTCAGCCCCAGAAATCAAATGGCAAGAACCAGAAGACCTCTCTTATCTCTTTCCCGCCGCAAGAAGTCACCACTCCAACCCGTCATGCAGCCTTTGGCTCTCCGAGTTTTGCAGCGTTTTCCATCCTCAGGTCAGGAGCTCGGTCGACAGAGATCACTGGGCTCTCCATTCTGGCTGCTCCCAAAGCCCGCCCACAACAAACCCACGGGACAGGGAATGACGCCACCTTCTATGCAACCACCGATGAGGGATGTCAACTGGATTTTATGACCATTTTTGTAATGATCGACAACCCAGGTTCAAAAGGACAGACGTGGCCACATTCCATACCGTGATAAGCCAAAATTGGTATAATAAATACCAAAGACGGGGGTCCACACCAAACTCCGGAGAGCACTTGTGTACCACAGACTGTCTGAAACCCTAACGGAGAAACATTAGGAAGCGTGGACTGTTAGATAAACACACAGCTGGTGCTCAGCGAATATTTGTGGAATGAAGAAGAAAAAGCCCCAAAGACTAAAGACAGTGGGCACTTGCTGAGCACGTACATTCTTAATTTTTTTTCTCCTTTGATTTTCACAGTAACCCTTCAACCGATGAGACTGAAACGTGGGCAGGTTCAGTGACTTGTCCAAGGTCATGTGGAGAATGATGGAGAAGGGAGGATTTGAACTCAAATCTGCCCCACTCTTGAGCAGGAGCTTTTAAGTTGATACTCTAGTTTAAAAAAGTTTATAATCTAGTGATTTTTGCAACTCCCACTAGCTCCCCCAGGCTCAGAGAAGTAAATGGGATAACAAAGGCCCAAAGGGAGGCCAGCTGGAGATGCTGTGGCCCAGGTGAGGTGTGTGCACCTGTGGCACGTGCACAGCGGGCAGCTGTGGAAGCGTGTCTTACATGTCGGGGGGGGCAGGTGATCTGTGGTTTGTGGGTGGGGTTGGGGGGTAGGGGTGGAAGAGAATCCCTCCATCTCATTTCCTGTCCCCCAGCCCGAGCCCCAGTCTCCTCTCTACCCTGGCAGCCCTTGCTGCCAGCATCCTCAAAACTCCTTCGCACAAGGAGGGAGCCCCCACCTGCTACTATAACAAAGTGACACTCCCTTATTTTCCTTTTAGCGACTTCCCGGGGTCGCCCCAGGGCTGGGGCAGCTGATAAACTCCTGCTGCCTCTGAGAGTAGGGGGTGGGTGCAGATGCCACCCTGAGAAGGAGGCACTGCCTCCTGGATCGCCCTCAAGGCGGGTGGTGGTTAGCAAGTTCAACCTGCCCCTTTTGCAGCTTGCGTTATGCAACTCCGCCAGCCCCTCTCTGTGGGTGAGCAGATCATGAACACCCAGACCCAGCCCGGCTGCCTCCTCCATCTGGTGTCGCCGTGTGTGTGTGTTTCTCTCTTTGTATATTCATGCATCGCCCTCGTGCTGTGTCATTTCTCTGCTGTGTGTGTGAGCGTGTGCGGCCCATGTGTTGACAGGCGGAGTGTCTTTCAGCATCTTGCCGCCGGGGTTCTGGTTTGCAGAGAAAACCATCCAGAACCGCTATGTCATTCCTCACTGGGGAGGACTGGTCCACCTCCCTACCTGGGCCCCAGCCCCCGCCCCGGCTGTTGCTTCCTTAACTCTCCCGGAGCCCCATTTTTCTGGGTACCAAACCCAGGATGCTCATTGTTTAGTTGCAGGCAGAGACAGCTGGAACCTCCAGATCTCTCCTGAGTGTCCAAGTTTGGCATTTGGGCTCCGTTCTTTAATTCAAGAAGGGACTTGAAGGTGAGCTCTTGGGGAGGCGGGGCCCCCCAGTTCTCTTCTTCCCCACACTGGCTTGGCCAGAATTTACCAAAAGACAGAGCCAGGACTTGGCTTAAGAAAAAAGACATAGGGACTTCCCTGGTGGCGCAGTGGTTAAGAATCTGCCTGCCAACGTAGGGGACACGGGTTCCGGCTCTGGTCCGGGAAGATCCCACACGCTGCGGAGCAACTAGGCCCATGAGCCACAACAACTGAGCCCGTGTGCACTTAGAGCCCGTGCTCCACAACAAGGGAAGCGACCGCAACGAGAAGCCCGCGCACCGCAACGAAGAGGAGTCCCCGCTCACCGCAACTAGAGAAAGCCCGCGCGCAGCAACAAAGACCCAGTGTGGCCAAAAATAAATAAATTAATTTAAAAAAAAAAAAGAAAAAAGAAATAAAGCAACCCACAAACCTCCCTGGCCACGCCCAGCTTTTCCTCTCTCTTTCTCAGCCACTTTCTAAATCAGAGGAGGCTGTTGGCTGCTGCTTGGGAAACTGAAGTGCTGTTTCTCAGACTTTGGCCCTAGAAAGACAGCTTGATCTTTGGAAGGAACTGGAGAGAGGCAGGGCTTAGGAGAGGCAGTGATATTCAGCGTCTGCTGAGAGACAGGGTGGGGCTGAACAAGCTCTCTGCCTAAGCAAGTGGCTTCTGAACCTTCACCAGGGGCAAAATCCTAATCTTAATAATAATCCCTCGACACTATCCCTCTTCCCCCACCCCAAACACACCTTCATCTGCTGCCCTGTGTTCATCCTCATGCTGACCGTGATCAGGTTCGATATCCCCAAAGAATACACTATGCTGCTGGAAGGAGAGCCTCTTGTCCTTCTTTGCAAATGTCCAGTATCCAGGAGCCGCCTCAATCCTGGGCCGCCCGGGGTGGTTGTCCCCCCTTCTGCCACAGGGAAGATTTTTAAGGTCCTTTCTGGCTCTATCTGTGTGTTTCTGGGGGAGTTCTTTATTTTCTCGGAAACTCTGCTTCCTTATCTGTAAAATGGGTCAAGTAATTCCTCCCTCCCTGGGTAACTGGGAGGATTAAATAAAATAGTAAGTGCAAGGCTTTCAGTAACTTCACAGAGCAAATGCTCAGAAGAAATGGCTTCCTGTTATCGTTACATAATATGTAGTGATTCGGGTTTCCTGGTTGTTAATTCAGTGCACGTTCTCCTCCGTCACAGCCTCTCCAAATGTACGTCATGTGCCATGTAGAAGGGGGCCCTATGCTTGAAAGCACACAGCGGAATCTCACGCCAGTCATGGTATGAGGCACTGGATACAGGAAGACGGGTACTGGGTATCCCGCCAACCTAGCTCAGACCTTTGGAGCCGTGATTTTAAACACATCACATGCATGTGCGCGCCACAGCACATACCATGGAAACAGTACTTGGACCCAGGCTTACTGGAGTAGTTCAGTGGTTTCAGGTGTATTTATTTCATTTATCTTGCTGCGAAGAGATTCACGGCTGACTTTTGGGGACGCCCGCCAGGGAGGAGGGAGCCACAATAGACCAGCATCTGCTACTACCGTCTCGCTGTGTGACCTTGGGTGTGGCACTCCCCATCCTGGGTCCGTGTCTGCATCTGGAGGGATGGTAACAGCAGCAGTTTCTAGTGATGGAGAGTTTACCGTGTGCTAGGCACAGCGCTGAGCCCTCTGCATGGGTGTCTTATTTCATCCTGACAGCGACTCTGTAAAGCACGTGTCATTTTTATCCCCACTTTACAGAAGGACAAGGTGACTGAGGTTCAGAGGAGGAAACTAGAGGGCAGCCCCGGCTCTAAGCACGTGGGTGCTGGGCACTCACCAGGGTTGATGCTAATCCTAAAGACAATCCCCTAAGATGATACCTCCCCCCAAACACACCTGCATCAGCTGCCCTGGTGTCATCCTCACCCTGACTCATCACGTTCAATCATCCCCATTTTACAGATGTGGACATTGAGCTACAATAGGGAGAACCGCTTGTCCTGGCTTGCCCATGGCTTTTCATTCTTAGCGCTGAAAGTCGGCCCATGTTAGGATGATGAGCAGCCATTAAAATCCAAAAGATCGCCCAGCTCCCCTACTCAAAAATAAGGAAGCAGAGGCCTGGAGAAGCGAGGGGGAGGGTGCTCATTCAACGTGGATCAGCCAGAGCTGGGGGTGTCTAGAGCTGTCTGTCCAATAGGGCAGCCACTAGCCACATGTGGCCATGGAGCCCCTGAATTGTGACTGGTTCCTTGAGATGTGACGTAAGAGTGAAATCTCGACTTCCCTGGTGGTGCAGTGGTTAAGAATCCACCTGCCAATGCAGGGGACACGGCTTTGAGCCCTGGTCCGGGAAGATCCCACATGCCGCGGAGCAACTAAGCCCATGTGCCGCAACTACTGAGCCTGAGCTCTAGAGCCCGCGAGCCACAACTACTGAGCCTGCGTGCCACAACTACTGAAGCCCGTGAGCCTAGAGCCCGTGCTCTACAACAAGAGAAGCCACCACAATGAGAAGCCCACGCACTGCAACGAAGAGTAGCCCCCGCTCGCCGCAACTAGAGAAAGCCCACACGCAGCAACGAAGACCCAACACAGCCAAAAATAAATAAATAAATAAATAAATTTTAAAAAGAGTGAAATCTACATGGGGTCTCAAAGACTAGGAGGAAAAAAAGAATGTCAGATATCTCAATAATTTCCAATGTTGACTACATGTTGAAAGGATCATGTTTTCGGTATACTGGATTAAGCACAATTATGAAAATTAATTTCACCTGTTGCTTTTGCTGCTTTTAAATGCAACTACTATACAGTTAAAAACCACACACGTGCTCACACTGCACTGCCATTGGGCAATGGAGGTCTCGAGTCTGACTGTCGTGGCTCCTGGACCAGAGCTCCTCCCTGCCACCCCACTGTCCCTCAGGTCCCCTCGAGCATCTACTAAAACCTAGGCAGGCAGAAGATACTCCTGCTTTCTAAAGAAGCCAGAAAAATGACACAGACAGTGAGCAAACGTCTCGTCACTTTTTGAGGTTGACCACTGGGAATTTTAGGTGTGATGGGGGTAGGAGTGGGGGAGAGAGAAGACCCACCTCAAACCATGTGAAGAGAAAGGTCATAGTAGGGGATCACCTAGGCTAATAGTCCAGGACCTAACATCTTGCTGTTCGAATGTTGTTTGAAATCTAACCCATCTGTATAGTGAATGTTTCATTTAAAAAATGATGCAGATCTCTATTTACAGGTAGGAAATGAGCTCCAAGATATATCATTAGGTGAAAAAAGAAAGGTGCAAATGCATACATTCTGCACATGTAAATGTAGAGAATATTCTGGAAGGAACGGGTAGCACTGGCTGCATCTTAGGAGGAATATTGGACATCAGTAGTAGGACGGAGACAGACTTTGCACTACCTTTTTTCCCTATTTGAATATCATTTAAATTATTATTTTAAAATCACAGGTATTACCATTTTAATGTGTATTACCACTAAATATTAAAGAAAACAACAACCAGCCTGTGAAGAACTCCCGGCTGTTTTCAGTTCGAACACCCACAAAATCTCTAATGGAGTCACGACCCTGTTTCCCATCTCCCTCCAATCTCATTTAAAAACAAATCCCAAGCCCTCCATGTCTTAAAAACCAAAATATCACCACCCCCAATAAAAACAAAAGACCAAAACTGTAACCCAACTGTGCTCTTTAAAAAAAACCAAACAACAAAACACAGCAAAACAACCAACTTCCTTACATCCCCGCAACTGCTAATTTGCAGTCTTTCCCCAGAGAGAGCGCCACCTGGGAATCAAACTGACGTGCTTTCTCCCACTCCAGCAAATCACAGCTACAAACCCGCCAACCTCTCTAAGCCAGGGGGTTAAGTTGGCGCTCTGTGTCTTGGGGATCCCAGAGACACGGGCGCCCTGCTGCCAGGGGGTCTCCCCAGCCACATAATTCCCCCAGTTTCATGGCTACAGTTTGTCCGTGATCTTCCCAGATCTAATAATGCCCACACCTCAGGGGCAGGAAGGAGCATCAGAGTCAGGAGGGCGAGGATGAAGGACTGTTCAGCGTTTGAAAGCACACCCTGAGAGGAGGCTTTGGGAAATCCCCACTCTCCTCGATCGCTGCTTTGTACAGCCTCTTTGAATGGCAGTTTGACAATATCCACATCAAAATTGAAAATGCACAGGCCCCCGGTACGCGGGCCTCTCACTGTTGTGGCCTTTCCCGCTGCGGAGTACAGGCTCCGGACGCGCAGCCTCAGCGGCCATGGCTCACGGGTCCAGCCGCTCCACGGCATGTGGGATCTTCCCGGACCGGGGCACGAACCCGTGTCCCCTGCATCAGCAGGCGGACTCTCAACCACTGCGCCACCAGGGAAGCCCTGCACAGATCTTTGACCTGGCAATTCAATTTTTAGGACTTTCCCCTACAGAGAAACTGGAAAAACATTCTTACACACACACACACACACACACACACACACACACACACACACACACACACACACCCCTCTTCCTTGCAGGTTGTTCAGAATATCAAGAGATTAAGAAAATCTGAGTATCCATTAATAGAGAACTGCTACATAAACTATGGTACATCTGTGCAATGGAATACAGTGCAGGCATTAAACGGGGGGGATTAGATCTAAAAGGACCAGTGGGGAATGATCTTTCAAGACACACTGTTAATTCTAAAAAGCAAGGTGGAGAACACCAATATATAAATATATTTGCATACCCATTGTATGTATTCGTTTATACTTCCATGGAAGCTTGGAGATCCACTGAATATCTTTGGAAAAACACCCAAGATATTGGTAACAGAAGTTGCTTCTGGGAAAGGGGACTGGGAGGCTAAGGGTGGGGTTGGAGGAGGAAGCTCACTTTTTTTTTTTTTTTTTCCTTAGGCACCTGTTTATGTATGCTATTCTGCTCTTTACAATAAATAATTAAATTTAAAAGACTTAATTCCTCACTTTTAAGACCTTATTAGTTTACAAATTACATATTGACCTATGCTAAATTTTATACCGACCCATGCTAATGAATTCAGTACAGAAAACAAAAAACACTGCACTCAAGCAAACTACATATATATATATATATATATATATATATATATAACTTATATGAGAATTGCTACTCCAGCTTTCTTTTGGTTTCCATTTGCATGAAATACCTTTTTCCATCCCCTTACTTTCAGTCTGTATGTGTCTCTAGGTCTGAAGTGGGTCTCTTGTAGACAGCAAATATATGGGTCTTGTTTTTGTATCCGTTCAGCCAATCTGTGTCTTTTGGTGGGAGCATTTAGTCCATTTACATTTAAGGTAATTATCGATATGTGTGTTCCCATTCCCATTTTCTTAATTGTTTTGGGTTTGTTATTGTAGGTCTTTTCCTTCTTTTGTGTTTCTTGCCTAGAGAAGTTCCTTTAGCAGTTGTTGTAGAGCTGGTTTGGTGGTGCTGAACTCTCTCAGCTTTTGCTTGTCTGTAAAGGTTTTAATTTCTCCATCAAATCTGAATGAGATCCTTGCTGGGTAGAGTAATCTTGGTTGCAGGTTTTTCTCCTTCAACACTTTCAATATGTCCTGCCACTCCCTTCTGGCTTGCAGAGTTTCTGCTGAAAGATCAGCTGTTAACCTTATGGGGATTCCCTTGTGTGTTATTTGTTGTTTTTCCCTTGCTGCTTTTAATATGTTTTCTTTGTATTTAATTTTTGACAGTTTGATTAATATGTGTCTTGGCATATTTCTCCTTGGATTTATCCTGTATGGGACTCTCTGTGCTTCCTGGACTTGATTAACTATTTCCTTTCCCATATTAGGGAAGTTTTCAACTATAATCTCTTCAAATATTTTCTCAGTCCCTTTCTTTTTCTCTTCTTCTTCTGGAACCCCTATAATTCGAATGTTGGTGCGTTTAATGTTGTCCCAGAGGTCTCTGAGACTGTCCTCAGTTCTTTTCATTCTTTTTTCTTTATTCTGCTCTGCAGTAGTTATTTCCACTATTTTATCTTCCAGGTCACTTATCCGTTCTTCTGCCTCAGTTATTCTGCTATTGATCCCATCTAGAGTACTTTTAATTTCATTTATTGTGTTGTTCATCGTTGCTTGTTTCATCTTTAGTTCTTCTAGGTCCTTGTTAACTGATTCTTGCATTTTGTCCATTCTATTGTCCATTCTATCTCCAAGATTTCGGATCAACCTTACTGTCATTATTCTGAATTCTTTTTCCAGTAGACTGCCTATTTCCTCTTCATTTGTTAGGTCTGGTGGGTTTTTATCTTGCTCCTTCATCTGCTGTGTGTTTTTCTGTCTTTTCATTTTGCTTATCTTACTGTGTTTGTGGTCTCCTTTTTTGCAGGCTGAAGGTTCGTAGTTCCTGTTGTTTTTTGTGTCTGTCCCCAGTGGCTAAGTTTGGTTCAGTGGGTTGTGTCGGCTTCCTGGTGGAGGGTACTAGTGCCTGTGTTCTGGTGGATGAGGCTGGATCTTGTCTTTCTGGTGGGCAGGTCCACGTCTGGTGGTGTGTTTTGGGGTGTCTGTAGACTTATTATGATTTTGGGCAGCCTCTCTGCTAATGGGTGGGGTTGTGTTCCTGTCTTGCTAGTTGTTTGGCATAGGATGTCCAGCACTGTAGCTTGCTGGTCATTGAGTGAAGCTGGGTGCTGGCGTTTAGATGGAGATCTCTCGGAGATTTTTGCTGTTTGATATTATGTGCAGCTGGGAGGCCTCTTGTGGACCAGTGTCCTGAAGTTGGCTCTCCCACCTCAGAGGCACAGCACTGACTCCTGGCTGCAGCACCAAGAGCCTTTCATCCACAGGGCTCCTTAATTTGGGATGATTCGTTGACTATTCAGGTATTCCACAGATGCAGGGTATATCAAGTTGATTGTGGAGCTTTAATCCGCTGCTTCTAAGCCTGCTGGGAGAGATTTCCCTTTCTCTTCTTTGTTCTCACAGCTCCCAGGGGCTCAGCTTTGGATTTGGCCCCGCCTGTGCGTGTAGGTCGCCGGAGGGCGTCTGTTCTTTGCTCAGACAGGACGGGGTTAAAGGAGCCGCTGATTCGGAGGCTCTGGCTCACTCAGGCCGGGGGGTAGGGAGGGTCACGGAGTGTGGGGCCGGCCTGCAGCGGCAGAGGCCGGCGTGACGTTGCAGCCTGAGGCGCGCCGTGCGTTCTCCCGGGGGAGTTGTCCCTGGATCCCGGGACCCTGGCAGTGGCGGGTTGCACAGGCTCCCCGGAAGGGCGTGTGGCTAGTGACCTGTGTTCGCACACAGGCCTCCTGGTGGCGGCAGCAGCGGCCTTAGCGTCTCATGTCTGTCTCGGCTCCGCACTTTTAGCTGCGGCTCGCGCCCGTCCCTGGAGCTCTCTCAAGCAGCGTTCTTAATCCCCTCTCCTCGTGCACCAGGAAACAAAGAGGGACGTAAAAGTCTCTTGCCTCTTCGGCAGGTCCAGACTTTTCCCCGGACTCTCTCCCGGCTAGCCGCGGTGCACTAACGCCCTGCAGGCTGTGTTCACGCCGCCAACCTCAGTCCTCTCCCGGCGCTCCGACAAAAGCCGGAGCCTCAGCTCCCAGTCCCGCCCGCCCCGGCGGGCGAGCAGACAAGCCTCTCGGCTGGTGAGTTCCGGTCGGCCCGATCCTCTGCGCTGGAATCTGTCCGCTTTGCCCTCTGCACCCCTGTTGCTGTGCTCTCCTCCGCGGCTCCCAAGCTCCCCCACTCCGCCTCCCGAAGTCTCCACCCACGAAGGGGCTTCCTAGTGTGTGGACACTTTTCCTCCTTCACAGCTCTCTCCCGCTGGTGCAGGACCCGTCCCTATCCTTTTGTCTCTGTTTAGTTTTTTCTTTTGCCCTAACCAGGTACGTGGGGGGTTCCTTGCCTTTTGGGAGGTCTGAGGTCTTCTGCCAGCGTTCAGTAGGTGCTCCGTAGGAGTTGTTCCACGCGTAGATGTATTTCTGGTGTATCTGTCGGAAGCTCACTTTTATTACATATTCTTTTATATTGTTCATTTATTTTGTACTATGTTTTTGTATCACCTTTAAAAAAAGAACAAGGTCTTTGAAGTCAGACTATCTTGGATTTGAACCCTAGCTTCTCCATGTGGCTTTGTGATGGTGGTCAAGTCACTTAGCGTCTCTGAGTCATAGTTTTTGCATCTATAAAGTGGGAATGATAATAGTATCTCCTCAGGTGTGTGTGTGAGGATGGAATGAGATAATAATTAGTATTTCCTGAGTTCTTACTATGCACCATATGCAATGGTAAGTGCTCAATAAATGGTACTCTCCCCACTCCTGTTACTAATAATTAAAACGCAAGCAGCCATTATCCTACTGGCCGTCTGTAGTGCCCAATGGACATATGTTGTTTCAAGTACTTTGTGCAGAAGGACCAGGTAAGAGCTGTGGACACACAGATCGGTCCTGCTTTTCAGTGGAATGGGAGCCTGTCACCGGCTCCTCCTCAGAATCCTGAAAGAACAGAATTTGGTGTGTTGGAACGTACTCAACAGAAGCAGCCAGAAACTCAAACACTGCAAGTTGGTGATGAGTCAATACCACTAGGGTGGGGTGGGGGTATTATTGGTCCAGTCCATCAGCAGGAAAGAGCTACAGGGCTGTCATCCCTATGTTGGAATAGATCTGGGGAATTATGAAAACTTCATTTCATCTTCATTTTGCAAAGCTCATTTCTATGAACTAGTTCAGCTAGCTGTACAGCACTATATCCATCCCACAGACAGAAAATTCCAGGGTTTGGGGTGAAGGTTCTTAAGTTCTTTCCATCCACGGACCCCCTCAGTGGCACAAAAATCCTCGCAGATGTACCTTTGCCCCCACTCTTGACAGACACACCACATCACCTTAAGTGTCATGTAGGGGTTGAAGGCATGTGCATTGAAGCTGGAAAGACAAGGGTTTGTGACCCTCCTCTACCATTTATTAGCCTCAGACTCCTTATCTGTCAAGCAGAAGCAATAAGTTACAGGGGCTAAGTGAATGGGAAAACATTTGATGGGATAATCCATGTAAAGTGCATGGTGCTCCTATTACTTTTAGATGACACCTCGAGGAAAATGAAGTATCTCAGCCCAGATATGTGAACATAATCATGACCAAGAGGGTGGCCTCATTACTATAAAAAGGAAACATATTACCAGCGGTCTCTGAAACAGTTCTTAAGAGTCATTACAAGGAGATGGCACATATATTCTACCCCTGATAAAACTTACCCTCTTTTACTTTCTTTTTCTTTCCCCTTTTCTCTCCTTCCCTTCCTCTCTTCTTTCCTTTTTTTTTTTTCATTCACATCACCTATTCATTCATTAACCCTTACATAGCTCCCAGCTGGGTCGGCAAGGAGCTTGGCACTGGGAAGTAAGAATAGACAATACAGACAGCATTCCTACCCTCAGATCTCCCAAGCCAGGGGTGAAGCAGGGAGTAGAGAGAGATATTAGTGACAAGTATAGTGAGTAGAACAAAGTGGAAATACAGGGTGCTAATGGGAGCATGGACAGAACACTTAACATAGTCTGAGAGGTGGTGGTCAAGGAAGGCTTCCTGGAAGAAGAGTTAGGATACAGAGTTGGCCAGATGAAGGGGTGCAAAAGGTGGAGGAGAGAAGGCACTAGAGGTGGGAGGGAGCAGGTTTGAGGCACTGGGCAAAGTCCACTGTGGTTGGAGAAGAAAGTCAACATCTTTCAAAGCTGGAGAGATCTTCAGGAGCTAGATCATGACAGTCTCTTGAGAGTCAAGTTAAAGATTTTGGACTTTATTCTTATAGCGATGGCAAATGCCGGAGGGATTTGAGAAAAGAAGTTCTGTGGTTAGATTTAGATTTTATTAAGATGCTGGATGGAAAATGGATGGAAAAGCAAGGCTGGCTATTGGCAGCTCAGTTAGGAGGCTGCTGCAGGCCAGAGATGAGAGATGATGGTGGTTAGAATTAGGGTAGTGAAAGGGAGGAAGGAGGAAAGTGGGTAGATTTAAGAGATATTTAGGAGGTTGCGTCAACAAAATTTGGTGACTGATGTCTGGGGTTAGAAAGAAGGAAAAGTCCAGAAGGACTTTCCAGCTCTGGTTTCTACAAGCAGATAGAACATGATGGGATGAAAGAAAGGATAAGAATGAATGAAACTCACTTGATAGAATTGTCCTTCTTGAGTAGTAATAAATAATTTAGTTTAGTATATTTCAAGAGTCAACATTTCCTGATGCCATTACTTCCTTAATTCTGAGAATTAAGGGGGATTACAGCAAATAGACTTGACTTGGCTCATTTCCCCAGCTGTGCCATTTACTGGGTATTTGATCTGGGGCAGGCCATTTTTAATATTTTGAATCTCAATTTCATTTTGTGAAATTGAAAAGGTAATAACAACTGCTTCCAAGATTTTTGTGAAGATTAAATAAGACGGATGCTGGAAAGAGTGCTTTGTAAACTGTAAATGTCAACTGCAATGGTAATGTTGAGTCTTTATTTTTAGGAGGACATCAAGAACAGTATCCTCCAAATAGCAACTTACTGGTAATGGACACTCAACCAAGTTTCTCCTCATGCCTGGCATCCTTGGGTGCCTCTGGTGCAGGGAAGCTGGGTCAAGAGGAGGGCAAAAGGTGCTCATGGAAGGAAGAAGAAGTAAGAATGATTATTTTAAGGGAGGAGTGATAATATCCGCTCCCTTAACTCAAAAGTTCCTTGTAAATAGATCACAGCATCCACACAGGCTTGAATCAATTAAAAATGAATTTCAGCAAAGGGAGAATACATTAAGTAGAAAACACAAACTTACAATAGCAGGAATAACTCACATATGTTGGATACATCAGTAATAACAATAAATGTAAATGGTTTAAACTTAAGTAAAAGATCAAGACTCTCAGATTGGCTACATGCATTTGCAGTTACCCTGTATTAGCATGGACATAGGGCCAAGGGTCAAGGACAGGAGGGAAAACAGTTCACCAAAGGAGGTATGAGCTTGGTATACATCTGCTGGTCACTTAACTCTAAGGCAGATAGGTGTGCTTTGAATTGAAAGATGTAATTGACTCTCTTCTTAGAATATGTTAGCACCTAGTAAACACAGAAAAAATATTTACTGAATAAATGATCAGCTATCAAAGCAATATCTTTTACTAAATTTTTATTAATTAGGTTGAAATATATGGAATTAGCAGTTTTGTAAATGATCAAATTCTCCACTTTCCTAGAGTTCAACCTAATATTATGAACATTTTTATATGTAAGAACTTTATTGAACTATTTAAGTTCATTCTTGCAACAACCATATGAAGGACATGACATTATTATTCCCATTTTATAGGTGTTGAAACTGAGGCTCAAAGATGTTAATTAAGTCATAGAAGTTTATCCAGCTAGTGTCAATGGCAGGGGTTCAAACCAAGTGTGTGGGAACTCAAAAATCTTTGCTCTAAAAGAAATATTAAACTCTATTTTAGCCACAAGAATGTTCAGTTTCCGAGTTTTTAAGCAATCACTTCACCTACAAATAACGACAACTCAAAGTCTTTGCTTTTGTCACTTTCCAGGTACTACTGTGTATTTTTATTTCAGCTGGCCTGATCACCAGCTATAACTTTAGTAATTGGAAGTTGAAAGGGACTCTAGGAGTTTTCCATTCCAATGATTCATAATATGGAGTCTATGGGCCCCCTACAGGGCTCAGGAATCCCTGAAAATCCTGGAATTGTGTGCAAAACTTTTAGTGCACACAATTAGTGCATATGTGAATTTATATGGGGAGGGGGCCCATAGCATTAATACGATTTTCTAAGCACTCCTTGACCCAATAAGCAATAAGAGTAGAAGTTACTGGATTAATCTTAATTTTACAGATGAGGAGTTTGAGGCTCATAGATGGGGAAGAACTTGCCCAAAGTTCTTAGAGTCAGAACTAGGATTCAGGTCTGTTGCGTGATTTCTTCTCAAACTCAGGTTACATGCTCATTTTCCTTGCCTTCCCTGTGAAATTAGGAAAGTTTCTCAGGGACCTGTTTTCAACAGCAGTGCTAATCTCAGGATGTCAGCTGCAGCCTTCTTGGTACATGCCCTTTCTGTCTGGCTATACCGTTTCTTGATTATTCAAAATAAGCCCAAGGAGTCAACTCTCTCCTCATCCGTCCCCTCCTGGTGAACCGTCCCCAATTACTATTCACCTCTTCAGGATTGATAACGGGGGGTCTGAGGATACCCCGATAGGTGGGGGTTAGGGGCAAATTGTCATAAAAGATGTGCATATAATTCTAGGATTTTCAGATATCCCAGAGACCTGTAGGGGTCCACAGACCCCATACTAGTTGCTTGTCAAGGTAAATATTATAGATCAATTTCATAATTAGGATAAAAAGCTAGTTTATTTAGTGTTGCTTAAAGGCAGCCATAAGTGATAATGTAGTTCTTAAAATAAAATAAAACTTAAGACTATCATACTAGAGACCCCTGCTACAACTCCTTCATTTACCCAGCTTTTATCGAGTAACAACTTTGTTCTCAGAAAGGGTTATTCTAATGAACTATGAGAATGTACGCACCTTGAAGACAGAGATCACAGTTCCCTGGTTTACGGTTGGACCCTCAATGCACAGCAAACTGCTGGGCACACAGTAGGTGCTCAGTATGTCAAAGTCTCAATCTCCAAGTCTAGAGCTATTGAATGAAGTAGCCCAGGCGGGAGGTGAGAGGGACTGGTGGAGATGGTGGGGAACTGGAGAGCCCATGCCATATCTAGAGGGCCATTCCAGCTGGTGGTTGCCAGGAAGAAAGGCAGGGCTGGGATTGGTTCACTTCTTATCTATTGCAGAGAAGTGATAAATAGCCCACTACAAATGAAAGAAGAAATAAATGAGGCTTCACATATTTGGGTAACAGCACTTGGATTTAGGAAAAGGAGAGCTGAAGAGGGGGGATCTCAGTGGAGCTTCTAAAATCACCAATGATGGCCATGGTCTAATGGCTTGCTATGTAAGGTGTGGTCATGGACCACAGACATCACCTAAGAGCTGGTTAGAAATGCAGAGTCTCAGTCCCCACCCCAGACCTACAAATCAGAACCTGCATTTTTAAGAAGACCTCCGAGTGAAACACTGGTCCGGTTTGCCGCTAAATGCCTGTGTTACATTTTTGCAGTCGAATGAAGCTTCAACCAGAACACTTCAGTCCAGGGAGTGTGGTAATATCAGGTTGAACCATGTACAACTGCAGATATTGAACCATTCTGTGACCTACAAAAATGGCAATTTCAAATGAAATTTCAATTTCCACCCAACTATAAACCGTTCTGCACAAGATTGTCTACTTCAGAGCCAGGATATCACTTGCTTCAAAAAGGCTCTGGTCAGATTTTACAAACAACAGCCCACAGGCATACAGATGACTGTAAGTTTCACACGAAAGACAAATTTCTGGCTTTCTTAGGTTATTGGAAGGTGCATTCATACATGGTCTGCATTCCTCAACGTCAGCAAACAGCTGGAGTGAGAGGTGATGCCCCCTTTCCATAGGGCATGAGCTCTCTAGTTCCCCCCAGCCCCCATGCAGCCCCCTCACTCATTTGTTTCTTGCCAGGACCCTGTAGGTATTTGTGGGACCCTAAATACCTGTGGGACCCTGCTAGATAGTGAGTTTTAAAGAGAGACAAGGAAGGTCACATTTAGAACCTGCTCAATGAAGGGGCAGATGTGCTCAGTGATTTGGGTCCTGTCACGGGTGCTCCCAGTTGGTCCAGGTGTCTGATGGGATGCCCACCTTCCTGAGAGCTCTCTGCATCTGTCCCAACATTTGCCCTCTGGCTGACCCTTACCCTGTCTTCATTTCTCCGGGTTAAAGCTACTGAGCTTCACACAACAGTCATCCTTAACTCCGTATCTGCTTCTTCTCTTAACCTGGTATTTTTACAAAAACCCTTCCTGGAGTGACACCTTTTTCTCTAAATGGAGCTTTTTATGTCAAGCCAGTCTGTGCCTACTCATTCCAACAAGATCTGAGTGGAAACCAGCCTCCTTCCTCCAATTGGAGGGAATACACAGTTCCAGATCCTACAGGTTTTCCTTAGTGACTCCACCTCGGTTACCTGAGCTGGCTGGGTCTTTATCTCCTGTTGTCCCAGTACACCTGGTAAGCCCCTAGAAGGCATCCCTTCCTCGGCACTGAGTGACACATTCCCACCTGCTTCAGCCTTACCCCACCTGATGCAGCCTTACTGGACAGAGCTCTGCAAATTTTCCCCTGAAATAAAATCACAGAGAAAAAGAGAAGGATGTCACCGTGAACAGCACCTTAGCTGGCATCACAGAGGTGGGAAGAAAGGCTTATGGGGGAACGTCATGGTTAAGACTGTAGGTCCTGAGTTCAAATCCTGACTCTGCCAGTGATTGACTGTGGCTTTGGGCATGACATTTAGCATCTCTGCACCTCTATTTCTTCATATGGAAAATGGCAAATATTAATAGCATCTACTTGCAGGGCTCTCGTGACGATTCCATGAAATAATACCATGTTCCGCCAACCGGTCTTGCCACCTTCATATCTTTGTGCCGTACCCCGGTCTCATACTGTGCAATTATTTATTTACTATTTTTCCTTAAAGTTGACTCATTTTTCCCTTAAGTACATACCATGGCTTCACCCAAAGGAAGAGCACCCATGAAATCATGGTACGAAGGTGCCAGCTACATTTTTCTATTACCAAGACAATATTTAATGAGCAAATTTGAAAAATGGATACCGCTCTGCTCCAATCATGAGAAAACACTGAACAAACTCCAATTTAGGGACATTCTAGAAAGTAACTGACCAGTAATCTTTTCTAGTCTCAAATGCATGACAGGAAAGGAGAGAGTCACAAACTCTCACAGATCAGAGAAGACTAAAGAGAAATAACGCACTAAAAGCGGCATGGAATCCTGGATAAGGCCCAGGAACAGAAAAAGGTCATTAGTGGAAAAAGTGGTGAAATTCAAATAACGTCTGTTGTTTAGTTAATACTCTTATTCCATTGTCAATTTCCTGCTCTCGATAACTGCATTATGGCTACGAATGATGATAACATTAGGGGATGCTGGATAAGGGATAATAAAGGAAATCATTGTACTATTTTGCAATTTTTCTATCTATAAGTCTAAAATTACTTCCAAATAAAACGTTTAAAAAACTGGGTACCAGTGAAGCGGTCTCTCTCTTTCGCCCCCTCTCTTCAGTGCCTGGCAACTCCCTATCTGCCTTCTGTCTCTATGGATTTGCCTGTTCCAGGCATTCCATATAAATGGAAGCCTACAATAGGTGGCCTTTTTTGTCTAGCTTCTTTCACTTAGCACAATGTTTTCAAGGTTCATCTGTGTGGTTGCAGGTATCAGTACTTCATTCCTTTTTACAGTTGAATAATATTCCATTGTATGCATGGACCACATTTTGTTTATCCATTCATCCGTTGATGGACATTTGGGTGGTTTCCACCTTTTGACTACTGTGAACAACGTTGCTTTGAACATGTGTGTTCAAGCTTTGTTTGAACAATTGTTTTCAATTCTTAATGGGTACGGCGTTTCCTATTGGGATGATGAAATGTTTTGGAACTAGATAGAGGTGATGGTTGTAAAATATTGTGAATATACTAACTGCCACTGAATTGTATATTTTAAAACGATGAATTTTATGTTACATAAATTTTACCTCAATAAATACATGGGTACCACCAGTGGAGTATCTACCACGTTTTGGAAAATCTGTGCTTATGTGACCCCAGCACTTAACATAGTACCTGGTCCTCAACAAATGTGTGAAGAACGCTGGCCAGGGTTAGTATCTTTGCTGGAGCGACCTGACACTCCCAGCTCTCACCCCAGGACTCTTTCAACAACAGCACATTACTTTCACCAAGAAACTTCCTCCGTGTTTAATCTACTACAGTCCTTGAAGGTGCAAAAAAATCTCAGGGTCCTGGGGTACCACCACTAGAATGCCTTGCTTGGTATTCATAAACTTCTCCTATTTTCACAATATGTACATCTGGCTGATATGACACAGCCGCCCACTGCCCCCAGACATGCGCTCAGAACAACACAGAATGAAAGTTCACCAGACACTAAACCAGTTACTTGTTGACCGAACACTGAACCTATTTCAGCAGCTTATTCAACAAGTCTCCTCGATAGACCGGATGCTTTATTGAGCCAGGACTCTACCCTACAATCTGCTGGTTCAGTCTCAGTGCCCTGGCACTGTTCATTTGATTTTCTAATGCTCAGTCCCATTTCCTCAAAGTACCTAGGGATATATTTCAATGTTGGAAATGAAAGCAAATGCCTGATTCATTTTGAGGATTTCATAAGGATCCTACAGAAAACTGAAGACACTCCAGCACAACCCAGATCAGAGAAGCATCTTTCTGTTCAGAGCTAATGAATTGAGCTTTTTTTTTTTTTTCCTTTTGCGGTACGCGGCCCTCTCACTGTTGTGGCCTCTCCCGTTGCGGAGCACAGGCTCCGGACGCGCAGGCTCGGCGGCCATGGCTCACGGGCCCAGCCGCTCCGCAGCATGTGGGATCTTCCCTTCGACCAGGGCACGAACCCACGTCCACTGCATCAGCAGGCGGACTCTCAACCACTGCGCCACCAGGGAAGCCCTTGAGCTGGGTTTTATTGACGATTATCAGCAAGCTCTTCCTCTTTGCCTTGTCTGTGCTGCTTGTTCTCCATCCTTTGTCCCCAGATCTATTCTCCATCCTTCTCCAAACTTATCTGGGCTCCAGGAGGAGGCTGGCCCCTATGGGTATCAATAGGTTCCTTGCCCTCTGGCTTTCGATTGGAGGCCTCCAATTTGAGGCACCGGCAAGATGGGACAGAAGGAGGAGAGGGAGGCTGCTCCCTCCCGTCTTAGTGCTGTGGTCCAGAGAGGTCTGCAGTTCTGTGTGAGCACAGCTGCTGCTGGGACACCCCTCGCCCCCGCAGTGTCTGCAACCCCATCCCACGGTCCAAAGGGCTTCAGGAACACTGTACCCTCCCCCCACTTCATCAGGCCTGGGGTGGTCCTCACTCCTCTTGTTGCTAGTTTCTGGACACTTCACCCTCCCTTCTTGGGGCCTAAAACCATGTCCTTAAGTAATTCCTTTATTAAATTCTCTTGGAATAAAGTATCACTGCTGCAGGTACCTTCTGTTTCCTGTTACCCTGTCTGATAAATCTTCATCCCCACTGCTCTAGGGATGAGGAATATCAGAAGCGATGCTACGGTCAAGGGCATAGCAGGTCTAAAGTGAATTACCCTACTGGCCGTCCTCATCCTTACTAATAAACGTACAGAGCACCCAGTATGAGTCAAGCATTGAATGTTTCCAAGAACCCAGTGAAGTGGAGTCATACTCCTGTTTACAGAAGAGGAAAAGGACATTTCGAGAGAGATTAAATACCTTGCCCAAGGTTACAGGGCGAGTGCTAGGGGTTGGATTCGAATCCAGCTTGGCCAGCATCCTGCCTCCTTTGCATCCCCTCACGTCCAGAGGCAGCTGATACGTTCAAGAGCTGATGTCACGGCAAGTCAGACCCCCGTGCCTGGGAGGAAAGTTTGCTGACACTAAGAAGGATGCCAAAGCTGCAGGTCTGAGTCACCCTTCGGAGCTCAGACACCTTCAGGTGTGCCCCGGCTGCAAAGCCAGTGGTGGAAAAGGCAACTTTGGAAGATATTCCAGGGACAAACCCTCAAGCTCATTTCTCAGTTCCTCAAGAGGCCTGGAGCCTGCTCTGCTGATGACAGAGGGAACTGTCACCTGCTCACTGCTCACTGCCCCTGATGTAATGAGCACCGTGGAAGAGGGCTCGACTGGGATGCTAAACAGCTGTAAATGACATTGTCACCAGCCTTCATAAAGCACAGTGACTCACAGCTCTAATTGAAATGCTGAGGGGAAAATGTAAAGAAAGGCTGCCATGGAAAACAGTGACATTCTGCTAAACTGCTGGATTATTTCTTCCAGGAAAAGAGGTGCTTATGAGTGTGTGGGTGGGTGTGTATGTGTGCATGTGTGTATATGTGTGTGGGGGGAGGGGGGATAGAGATGGGGAGGCTGAATATTATTCTCTTAAGAAACGTGGGAAATTTTAATACAGAAGAAAGTCTAACTAAAGCTATCCTTGCCACCCAACTTTTTATTTTGAAATATTTAAATACAGAAAATTTAACAGAATAATGCAATCACATCTATAAACTTCCAACTATATTCAACAGTTATTAGCATTCGCCATATCTGCCCTGTCTGTTGTACCCATCCACCCATCCATCATTCCATCCATCCATCCATCCATCCACCCATCCATCATTCCATCCATCCATCCATCCATCCATCCATCCATCCATCCATCCACAATCTCTCTCTTTGACTCTATCTACCTATCTATCTATCTATCCAACTACCCACCTACCTATATATTTACCTCTGTTATCTCTCATCTCTCTACGACTCTATCTATCTATCTATCTATCATCTTTGCACTGAACCATTTGAAAATAATTTGCAGACATCATAATGCTTCAGCCCTAAATTCTTAAGCATGCATGTCCTAAACAAAACTCACAGCACCATCATTACACCTAAGATTCTTGCACATTTCACCAACTATTCAGCTAAGGTTGTGTTTTGCACAATGGCAACTGAAGTAGTAAATCTAATCCCCACCGCTCAGGAGAGAAAATTCAATCTACTGCACAGAAACAGGCTGTCAGGGGGTTCTTGAACGGGAAGATTTTTGGCTTTGTGGCTGGTTCCCGTCATAAAACTTCCAAGATGAAATGCAGAGGGCTGCTTGACTTAGATACCGGTTTAGAACCAGACAAGAAATCCAGTCTGATTACACAATATTGTTCTTAAAAGGGGCCCTCCTCCGAACAAAATCACCACGTGATTTCATTCAACGTAACCTCCAGTTTTAACCATAAAATATGGCTCCCAATGCCTTCTTGCTGTTTCTGAAAAACCAATGAACTCTTAAAAGTCCAATGAAATAGCACCAGTAGGGAGATTCAGAAAGAAATATAATCTCTGAAGGCAAGTCTTAAAGAAGATACCCCCAAGAAACCTTGGGCATTGAAAACAGCAGTTAAAGAAACAACATTTTTGTGCACGTAGGAGTTCTGCATGTTTGTTTAAAAATAATCAACAAAAACAAAACTATCAGACCCCAAAATCCAACCAGTCTCATCCTTTAAGAGTACACACTGTGAGAAATCAAGGGATTTCAGTTCAGTGACCACCGTGATATTCGGGGAGAAATGACAAATGAAGGTCTTTTCGACTAAGACTTAACTTAATAAACTAGCGCAGAGATGTTATTGACTCTTTTCATTACCTGAATCTTGGTACATGAATATAATTGTTTTTCATTTTCCTTACCAAATATTCCAGAGCGAAGAGACTGCTTCAAAAAAATCAAAGAGAAAAACCTGCCCAAAATAGGTCAGTGGCTACAGAGTACTATTCTGATTTATCCATATTCTGATTTACCTGGTTACATTTTTATGCTTAAAATTCCTGGAATGAAATACAGCACAACGCGATCCACATGGCTGTTTCAATGACCAAATAGGATGGGTTGCTCACACCACCTGCCCGTTGCATTCTACTCATGGCAAGTTGATCCCTTTCTTGGACGCCAGGAGCTGCTTGAGGGTAAGAACTGTGTCTTCCACTTCTTTCTGCCCCACCCTGTCCTATGGGCTCTGGCCCAGAGCTAGGAGCTCTTGTTAGATGAAGAAGCAGCTGCCCTGACTCTTTTTTTGTTTGCGGTACGCAGGCCTCTCACTGTTATGGCCTTTCCTGTTGCGGAGCGCAGGCTCCGGACGCGCAGGCTCAGCGGCCATGGCTCACGGGTCCAGCCGCTCCGCGGCATGTGGGATCTTCCCGGACCGGGACACGAACCCGTGTCCCCTGCATCGGCAGGCGGACTCTCAACCACTGCGCCACCAGGGAAGCCCTGCCCTGACCCTTGTTCATGACAAGAAATCCTTTAGCTGAGAAACACTGTCTGCTCAATACTATCTGCAGTTGGGCAAGCTTTTTGAGTTCACAAGCTCCCTTCCTCATGTCAACCTGCAAACGGGTCCCAGAAAGGCTCACTTCTTTAATCCCCACGGTAGCAATTTAGCTGTCAGGCTTTGAATAAATAAGAAATTCCTGAGTGTTATTTAATGCTGGTGGGCAAAGGTTCCTGGCAGAAGCTGAGGCACTTTTTAGGAACCCCTGAAAATCTATGGAATTTCTTTCAGGTGCCTTTAGCCCAGGACTCCAGAAGCATCTTGCATGACCAAAAAGAAGGTCTGTGTTTTCTGGGGATCCCATTTGAGAAGAGGTGGTCTAATGATGGTAGGTGACGGAATATGCAAACCAGAGGTGAGGAGAAAGAAAACATTGCCCAGGCTGGAAATGGAGACTTTGCCCCTGCAAAGGGCATCTGTTTTCAATCCTAACAGAGCAACTTTTTTTTTTTTTTCTTTAGGAACTGTCGGCAGAAATCACGAATGCCGCTGATGGACAAGAATGGGGCGAATGTTTTTCTCTGGCGAGGCATAGAATGTAAGGTGGAAAAAACCTTGGAGGGTCATAAACTGAAATGTCTCAAAGTAGGCAAGTGACAAACAGTATTTAATGGTGGGGGCCTGTGACTTAAAGACAAGAAGAACGACCAAACCAAACCAAACCAAACTGAAACGCAAACCCTGTACCAGCGAGATAAAACATACCTGCACATTTCCGAATGGAGTTGCCCTTGAATGCCAGCTCCTTCATTTCACAGATGAGAAAATCAGGGCTGAGTGAGGGGAAGGGGCATGGCCCACATGAGCTGGCTAACTAACGGGTCTCTCTTTTTTTGCATTTCTTTTCTTTGTTCTGATCACTGACACGGGCCTGATGCTGTCTGTCTCCTTTCCAGAATCACATTTCCACTATCTCACTGAATCCTTCTAGCAACCCCATGCAGCAGTTATAATCTCCGTTTAGTGGATGACATGCCTGAGGTTCAGAGAGGTTCACTCACTCACCCCGAGTCACAGAATCCACAAGTGCCCGAGCCTGGCGTCAGATGCTTCCCCAGAGGACATCCTCGTTTGATTTCCGGTGCGTGCTCTGCCTTTCAACCTGGCTGCACTTGACCCAGTTCAGCATCGGAGACCTTGTCACTGAGAGGGTGCTACAAATCAGAAGGCTACCAGTTCTGATGCCACCTCCTCTGTGAAGTCTTCCCTGATACCTCCAGTCACCCATCCGCAGCAACATTTCGCCTCTACCTCTCTTGTCGAGACTTCAAGCCTGGGATAGGGTCTGTTTGGAGCCCACTACCCGACCAGGCTGCAGGCTTTTCAGAGCAGGGCTCACACTTTAATCCGAGCGCCTGCCCTGGGGGCCCGGCACTGGGTCTGCCATTTAACACTCACCATCACACCTTTGACAAATGCGCTGACGTCTGCTGCAGAGCCACACATAACTGCTGCTCATCTTTGGCCGCTCATTGGTAAATACAACTATGCCGAGACCCATGTCTGCTGAACCCTGTCAGCTACACTTTTATTGCGGACTCAGGGGCATTTTCTGTCGATAGATCCTTTTCGTTTGATCGACTCACGTGGATTCAATTTTCCAGCATTGCAGGGTCCTGCTCATCATTCTACTTCCCTAGGAATGGACATGAGAGCAGCATAAACATACGTAGGGCTTGCAAAGGTTGGGAGGGGGCTGACTTGGCTGCTGAAATGAGCCCAAACCAATGGCTTTGGTGAAATCAATGATAAGTAGACAGGGTTTATTAGCCCCTGTGATTACCTGGTTCCTAAAGTTATACCCATTAGGTCAATTTAAAAAGGAATTTCCTCTCTGAAAGGACAGACGGATCAATCAAAGGGGCTAATGCCCAACATTAGATGAGGACTCGGGTCTTAATGTGCGGCAAGGTGAAGGTGGGTGGAATCACGCTCAGTCTTTCCTGAACAGTTTCTCCAACCTATGATAACAACCAGGAAAGAGATGGAATTAAATTTCCTTTCAGTACAGAATCTATGGGGATTCTTTACACTGAAGTAAATGTGGCGTTACCATAAACAGGCACTGGGCAAAGAGCCAGGACACTGAGGTTCTGTCCTAGCATTGACAATACCGTGCTGCGTGACTTTCTGCAAGTCATGTACCTTTTCTGGGCTTTGGGTTCTCCTGCTGTAAACTAAGCGTACTGGACAAGAGCTGAGGGCATTAGAATCTCATGCAGAAGTCTTGTTAAAAATACAGAAATTTCAAGTCTCCCCTGGGGACACTGATTCATTAGCCCTGGGGTAGGACCTGGTGTCTCTGCTTTTGACCAGTTCTTTGTGGATTCTGACGTTGATGGTCCACTGGGCTGATGTTTGGCATCTGCCAGATTAGATATACCCCAAAGCTATCCTGTATTAGAATGAGGGCAGTGGTCATGTTGATGGTGGTTGCAGCTTTTGTGTTGTTAACTACATAAACCCACACTGACCGGGGGTGGGAAGCATGCCCCTTTACGCAAACTGACCCGATGAAAATTGCTCTCGGAACGCCAGATTCAACTGCTGAGTATTCTGACTGCTCACAGGAAAAAGCCCCAGTTCTAATGGTCATGATTGCTGCCTGCCCCTCTCAACCACATTCCAAGGCTCACCAAGGTATGCACAGACCGAAGAACCTGAGTGACAGGCAACCTAGTGAGTCTTGTCATAAGACATTCCAGAACATACACCCAAGAAGGCAACACAGCCAGACCTGTGTGTGTTCACAACAGGCAGATGAACTGACCCCCAAGTCTTCCTGCATCCTAGGAAATTAACACCCCCACCAGTGGGTGGGAAAGTTTTTGGATAACTCTCCAGTTGGTACCTTGGACAGCTCCCTGTGGCTCAGCTGCAGAGACCCTCAGACAGCAGCCTACCCAACTATACCACCCCTAGCCTCTCAGCCTTTCTGGTGAGGTCCTTCCCCAGGGAAGATAGAGCCTTTGCAGGGGCTGGGGGTGGGTAGGGAGGGCTGGCTTTGGCCATTTGGGGAAAACAAAGAGGCAGGAAGAGCAAGCAAACGGCAGGCTGATCTAGAAACCACGTCCACACTACCGGCCCCAAATGGTACCACAGAAGACTTCCCTTCTGGGTTCTCTTTCTTCTATAATCACCAATCTTGGCATAAAAGTATTGTTCCCAGACCACCTTTCACATACGTTATCACAAAATCTTCAAAACAACCCCTTGTGGAAGTTATTGTTTCGCAGATAATGGAACTGAAGCTCAGATAGGTTAAGTGATCAGCCAGGGGTCACACAGCCAATGGAGTGAGCTAAGCTTGGCTTCAAGCAGGGATCCTTACCAGATCTCTCTACCATGATGCTGCCTGCTCTTTCCCTACATGGCTGGGCCTTTGGGGGAACTCACAATTTCTGGAGACACAGTCATGTCCCTGACTGTTGGCGTGGCCTCCAGCCGTGCAGACGTAGCAGGAAATGAGGCTGTGGGTGCTGAAGCAGGAGCACAGACTGCTTCCGTGCCCAGATGTGGCAAAACCCTCCACATTAAGAAACTAAAAACTGGGACTGAGGTCTCCAGTTGCGCCACTTACCAGGTAGGTGGCTATGAGTGGGTCGCTTGGCTTGCCCTGCCTCAGTTTCCAAAGTTGCAAAATGGGATTCAGATTGCTGTGCTGGTGACCTGGGGAGGTTTGAAAGTATTCCTGGGGGTGTTCCAAGGACACCTTGTGTGTAACAGCACCTTGGAGGTGGCACGAAGTTGTGCACTCTTTCGGGGGCTCCCAGAAACTGGATTGGTGGAAAGGATTGGGGTGGAAAGGACTGGGATGGTGGTGGTGGAAATGGTGGGACAGAACGACTCCCTTTGGTTACATGCCAAGGCTTCTCAAATCTGAGATCCTGAGGGCAGAGGAGAATGGACATGACTGCTTCGGGCTGGGGCACAAGAGGCCCCTTCCTTGTTTTATCTTAAGTTCAAAATAACAATGGGAGAGGAGTGGGATAGGGAGGGTGGGAGGGAGACGCAAGAGGGAGGAGAAATGGGGATATACGTATATGTATAGCTGATTCACTTTGTTATACAGCAGAAACTAACACACCATTGTAAAGCAATTATACTCCAATAAAGATGTTAATAAAATAAAACAACAATGAGGAAAATCAATGCTCCCTTGCACCTTTGTGAACACAACATGTTTGCCCCAATACCAATTAGAGAAACGTGGAAGAAAGAGGGAAGTTTTCCCTCATTCCTCTGGGGGACCAGCCTGAGGGGCAGCTGCTTCCTTCTCTCTTCCAAGGTTCTGGATCACCAGAGGCCAGATGATGCGTCCTGGGTGCCCTCCCAGCGCCACACGCATCTCTGCCCAGGGATGCTGTCTCTCACAGTCGTGTGCTCTTCTGGGGCCCGAAGTTGGGGTTTGAGCTGGGCTATGGGAGTACTTTCACATTTGTGATCTTTTGAGGTCCCCATGACAGTCACACTAGAAAGGTATTGTTTCCCCCATTTTACAGACAAGAGAACTGAGGCTTAGAGAAGTAAAGGGACTAACTTAAGACCACATAGCAAGTAAACGGTAAATCTAGGATTAGAACCCAGTGGTATCACTCCAGAGCTGCCTTCCCTCGCTCTACTGCCTTCGGGGCGCGCGCCTCTCCTTTCTGCGTGCCGCCCGAGACGGCGCAGTCTGAGGGAGCCCTCCGGCCGCAGTGCCCTGGGGATGGAGGCGAGGGTCTCGAGGTCTCTAGAGCACAGTTCGGAGAACCCCGTCCGGACTCTCGGGCCCAAGGACCCCTCGGATGGCTCTGGAAGTTGGATCTCACGGGGACCCTGTTCCTACCCTTGGCTACCTGGCGGTAAACCCACCACTCGTGGTGCACTGTCCGGCCCCGAATTCCAGCAGAGTGTGCCCCTTGCCCGTCCGGGAGCTCTAGAGCCTCCTTCGAGCAGCAGGCACAACTTTCCTAGGTTCTAGGAGCCAGCGCTCTTGCACCCCAATCCCGCCCGGACGCAATAAGTAAGAGGTGCAGGCGGTCCCGCCATTACCGGGAGCGCAGTAAGAGCCCTGGCAAAGTTGGAAACCAGGCGCGAGCAGCAACGTTTCCCAGGAGCGGAGCCCTCCCGGCCTCGGGCCCCCCACCGAGGGTGGCGAGCGATGCCAGAGTCCGCCATTACCGCGGGCTCGCGGTGGCAGTGCCTCAGGAGAGCCGGGCACGGAGGAAAGCTGAAAGTTGAGGTTGGGCAGGTGCAACGATCCCCCGGGACTGGCGTCCCCCAGCCTCCGGCTGCCCGCAGGGGGTAGCGCGGGGTGCCCAAAGGGGCCGCCATTACCGCAGCTCCGAGCCGAGCGCGCGGCGAAAGAGGGACACTGGTCCCTGCAAAGTTGGAGCGCGGCGGGCGCGACAACGGCCGGGAGCGGAGCCCCCGGCCTGGGGCTGCCTGCTGGGAGGAGATCGAGGCCGCCGGGACCAAGTTGGGACGCGCGCAGAGCCTGCGCCTCCCCGCGAGCACGGGGGGATCCCTAGCGGCCAGCGAGGGCATGCGGGACGCCTGGGCCGAGAACTCACCTGCTGCCGAGCCGGGCAGCGCCGAGGCTGCCTCTTGCGCTGCGCACCCGCCCGCCCGCCGCCTCCTCCTCCTTTCCCCGGGCGTCCGCAGCCACCGCGCTCCCGGTTCCAGATCCTCCCGGTCGGCCGCCCCGCGCGGCTGGAAGGCGCCAGTCGCACCCACTCACCTCTGGGTAGGAGACGCGCGCATCCCTCCCCCTTCCCCTCCGCTTTGTGCCTCTCTGATCCCTTCCCGCCCCCTCTCCCCGAGCCCCACCCCTCCCAGGTCCCCTCCCCTCCCTCCGCCCCAGCGAACCCAAGTTCGGGACGGAGGCCCTGGGCTTCCCCGGCGCAGTGCCGGGCGCCCTGCGCGCGCCCCTGGCTCACCCCGTCCGCCCGGCAGCCGCTTGCCGCCTGGCTGCCCCGAGGAGCCGCGGGGCTAAGTAGCTCCTCGCCCAGCGGCCGGAAACGCGGCATAAATATGTAGGGGCAGAGCCGTGAGCTCAGCGAGGGTCGCGAGGGGGAATTTATTTCTTAATGTCCCTCCTTTATCCTATCATCGCTGAAACAAATTAGCAGTGACGTCCAACCCGGCTGGTTTATGGGTGTGGGGAGGGAGACGTCGCAACCCTCATTAAAAGAGCCGCTCTGAGCTCCAAAGCACACATCTTTTATGTAACCCAATTTCCATTTTTTTTCTATCAGGAAACACACACACACACACACACACACACACACACACACACACACACACACACCCCGTGACAATTTCTGGGAGCCTGGAGGGGGCAGCTCCCTTTGGGCAGAGAGGGCCCCACAGGAGGCAGGGGTGGTTATTTCTGCCTCTACATCAGTGCTGGGATAACATTCCCTAATGGGACAGTGGGACACGCTCGGCGCCGCTGGAAGCCCCAATGAGCCTGAGATCTGAGCCCGGCTCTTGGGTGGGCAGACAGGGAGAGAGGCGGCCGGTTCTGGGAATGTTGCCTCGTTCTGTCCTTCCCTGGAGCAGCGCTTAGGCCTGGCAGCTGGAGAGGGGCAAGGATGGAGGGGACAGGCTCACCTGTGGCCTGATAAACCCGCAGGTGAGAGAGGCCTAGGGCTGGGCTGGGAGGAGGGGAAGATGCAGGGAAGCAAGATCTCCTTCCTTTCTTAGGGGCCCTAACATATGGGTAACCATATAAACCCGGCTCAAAAGCTGTCTTTTCCTGGGCAGATTGCAAAGGATTTTGCATTTCACTGTTGCTGCTGCTCACACACTCTTGGGGAAGTGGGGGAAAACCAAGGAAAGAGAGGAGAATTGACACACACACACGCGCACACGCGCGCACACACACACACACACACACACACACACACACACACACACACACACACACACACACACACACACACACACACACACACACACACACACACACACAGCACCTGGCTCTGGGTGGCTTGATCTTCCCCCTCCCAGCCCTGCTGAGTGCAGCAACAAGCCCACTCAGGTGCTGAGTAGTGCAGAGAAGAGGCAAAGAGGAATCCCCCCTCCTGTCACTAATAAATGCTTTTCTAATTGTCTTTCACACCAAGCACCGGGAGAAGGGGGTGTGACTTCGGGGGCAGGAAGAGGGATGGGGGGATGAGGTGGGAGAGGAAAGAATGAAGTCGCTGTTGGAGCAGTGGGCGTGCCGCGGTCTGTTTGTCTTCAACACGCTGAAAGGAAGACGCAAGAAATTCCCTCTCAGCCCCAGGGCTCTGCCACCTCCTGACTGTGACACGCGGTGCAAGGTTCAGAGCCTCAGTTTCCCCAGCAGTGAAATGGGCCTGGGATCGTTATGAAGATGCCAACAATGAGGTGATGCTGTGAAGCTCTTGGCATAGTGCCTGGCATATAGTAAATGCTCAGTAAACAGTAGCCCCAAGTAACAATAACCATGATGAGAACAAGTACAGGGACATACATGCTGGATGGGGCGTCCCAGGGAAGCATCCAGCTTGGGCGCGGCTTCCCCTGCCTGAAACATTTCAAAGTTGAGCGCTGGGCTTCAGTGGTATCAGAGTCAGACTCAGAGCACTGCTCCCTTCAATTACCATGGCAACTGGGGAAAATCAGGAAGCCAGAAGAAGAGAATCTGCTCTTCCACTGGGCTGGCCATTCACCTGCTCCAAACAGCTCCTGTGCGTGCCTGCCCATGTGTGGCTCAGGGCCAGAGGCGGCCCCAGGTCAGGGTGCCTTCTATCCCAAAGCTCTTAATGGGGAGAAGGGTGGCTCGTAGGGGGTGGGCAGCCACAGGATGGTGGGATCAGGGCCAAGGCTGGACTGTGCCCGCAGAAGGCAGAGTTGGCCTGGGTTTGGGGAGAGGGGGACAGAAACCCCACTCCCCCAGTTCTGTCTTCGCCATCAGGTGTCCTGGCGCCATTGAGGGCAAAGCACGGTAATGCAGCTCTCCAGAGGCAGAGATTTGGGAAGACGGGCTTCTGAGACCAGGGAAGGAGCCAGTTACAACCGGAGTCCAGTGTGTGTGTGTGTGTGTGTGTGTGTGTGTGTGTGTGTGTGTGTGTGTGTGTGTGTGTGTGTGTGTGTGTGTGTGTGTGTGTGTGTGTGTGACAGAGAGAGAGAGAGACAGAGAGAGAGAGAGAGAGAGAGACATCAGCAGAGAGAGATAAAGAGGAAGAGAGAGGCAGAAAGAGAGGGGAAAGGAAGAGGGAAAGACAGATAGAGACTCCCCTTCGCTTACTCTGGTTCTTTCGTTAGCATTAAGGGGACTAGTAACCATACTAGTTGTCGCAGCGGAAAGGATAACGGCTATCTTGTATTGAGTACCTTTCATTTTGCCAGTCTTGAGCCAAGGATTTTATAGGTATACCGCACTGACTCGTCACAGAAATTGTAAGGGATGATTGCTTTTACTTATTCCCATTTTACAGACGGGAAAGTGGAGGCTCTGAGAGGCAAAGTGACTTGCTCCAGTTAATTGGTGGTAAAAACAGCTATTAGAACTCGGTCCTACTGACCCCAAAGTGGGGCTCTTCCCGACTCCCCTTTTGCCTTGTGGAGAAAGAGTGAAGATGTTGTTGCTGTCTTTCAGGGAGGGTAGCGGAGTGTCTGGGGTTTGGGAGCCCTCCTCGCTTGTGCCAGAGGGCTTCAAAAACTGGTGCTAAAAGACCAGAGCCTCATAGCTATGTGGTGGCCCTCGGACTATGCGGAGGGATGGTCCCCCGAAAGCTCCTCGGGCGTGGTACCCTCTGAAGTCTCTCCAGCTTAAAGGCTGCTCGGGCTTTGCCTCTAACCTGATTCCACCAGGACCTCCTTGGTGTTCAGGGGAGATGTTGATAATGCCCCCCCCCCCCCCACAAAGTGCTGTTGAGCTCAACCAGCCGAGACCCATCCAGGGGTCAGCCCAGAATAAGCGCTCCATAAACGGTCACCATGATAACAATCATTCTTGGATCTTCTCTCGGGCCCACACCCTCCATCCCTGTGTGGACGGCGGGTGCGTAAAAGGCTTCTCCCAGCTGAAGAGAGGCGGTCCCCTCTCCCCGCTCTCTGCCACCCTGGACCCTAACCAGTCCCCACCCAGCAGCTTAGAGGTGGGCCCAGGGGAGCAGAGGGCTCTGGCGCAGGCACGGGGAGGGGAGGGAAGGAGGAGGTTGGCCGATGTGCTGCCACCGAGGGGGTAATACATTATCCAGGGCTAATGAAAACATAATTATCTTCTTTTGGCTGCAGAGAGGGGCTAATTCAATAGGCTGCGATCGAAAGGCATCTGCTGAATTCACCCAGCAGTGAAAACACTTGAAGAGCTTGGGCAGGGTGAGTGGGCAGAAGGCGGCTGGCCGGGCCCTGCATCTGTGTCAAGGTGGGGGCTCCTCCAGGGGAGGGGGGCATAGGGTGCGGGGCAGAAGCTGAAGAGGGGGTGTGGCAGCTGACAGGTGTCCTCTGAACAGACAGACTGGGGCTACTTTCTCGCCATTAACTTGGGCTGGTCCTTTGCCTGTCTGAGCCTCAACTTCCTCATCTGTCAAATGGGGTTAATACTGCCTCCCTCCCATTGACTGGGAGGAATAGATGAGAAATGGGAGACGGGTCCTGGCACGTACTCAGTAAGTGTTTAACAAAACCTCAGCACTCCCCCGCCAGTTCTACCCAGCCTTCAGGTCTTAGCATAAACATCCCCTCTTTGGAGATGCCCCTGCTCTGAGCTCCCACAGCGCCCACACACCCTGTTGCCTTCAGGTCTTAGCATAAACATCCCCTCTTTGGAGATGCCCCTGCTCTGAGCTCCCACAGCGCCCACACACCCTGTTGTGTTTCATAACACAACACACTTTGGAATATTTACTGTTTCAGCTGGACTGTTAAGAGCTCCACAAAGGCATGGCGGGTCTGTCTCATTTGTCACTGGAAGCCAGTGTTTCTCAGAGCGTGTCCCCTGGACCAGAGGCCTCAGCATCGCCCTGAGAATGTATTCAATGTGCCACTTCTTGGGTCCTGCCCCAGACCTGCTGAGCCAGACACTCAGACTGGGGCCCAGCGATCTGTGTTTTGCACAAACTCTCTAGGTGGTCCTGATTCACACTCAAGTGTGAGAACCTCTGCTCCAGCCCCAAACCCAAAAAATGTTTGGTGAATAAATGGATGAAGAGCTTACTGGGGTCCAGCTATGTGATGACCTTAACTCCCTTATTAGCCATCAGCTGTACACCGAACTGTGCATTATGTCATTAAACCCTCCTGGCCATATGCCCTTGTCCACCCCTTGTCATCCCACACACAGCTCCATCCCCAAGCAATGCCCCTTGGTCTGCTGTTCCATCCTGAGTTGAAGGCTCACAGGGGTGCTGGAAGACCCAGGGGTGCCTCTTCTGTGTCCCCCCTGCTCCCACTGCACATGGCTCCCCTTCCCCCAAGTAGTCCCTCACCCCTCTCCACCCTAGCGCACCCTACCCACCCAGGGCTCCTGATTCTGGAAAAGAATTCAGCTTTCGATCCTGCCCCTGGGTTCTTGGCTGGGGAAGTCAGTCAGATGTGCTTGTGAAGGATTGAGCCCGTGGGTCAGTCTTGAAAAGTTAGAGAGGCCAAGCACTGTGGCAGGGCCCTTGGAGATGGCTGTCCCCAACCCTGGCGTTTTACACATAGGAAGGTCAAGGTCCAGGGAGGTTTGGCAATTCATCCAAGGGCAACAGCCTGTCAGAGGCCCATCAGATCCCTGTCATGGCTCCCAGTTCAGGAGTCACCATTGCGGCCCTGGGGAGGGGGGGTGTCTGGGAGATGGCAGGCCAGCAGGGCCAGGGCACAGAGACAGGATTATCTGAGAGCCTGGAACCCCCGGGAGGCATGGGGGGTGTCACAGCCCCCGGGATGGCTGCTGAGTGGTCAAACACCTCGTAGACATTTGCAGGATTCTGACGGGGAAGAAATAAGGAGCAGCCCTTTAAGGCTTAAAGAGGTAGCCTGAGCAGAAGAAGCACTAGATTTGAAACCGGAACATCTACCTCTCAGACCTGGCTTTGCCACTAACGGGCAGTGTGAGCTTGGGCAAACCTCCTGGCATCTCTGGGTCTCAGAAGGTGATCTTAAACCCAAGGATAGCCAACTCCCTGGAATTAAATGCAAAATCAAGTGCAAGTGTATTTTTCTGGGGTAGAGGATATGTAGTATTCGGTAGCTATTTAAAGAAGGCTGAGACCTGGAAAAGGTTAAGAGCAACAGAACCAAAAGGTCTCTCAGGGCGGTTTAGTGGCCAAAAAGGAGGCAACTTCTTGCCTGAGAAACCCCGCGGGCAAGTTTGTTGGCGCCTTGGCCCTGCACAGCCTATTTGGCAAAGCGGCAGTTCCCCGAAAAGCCGACAGATGGCGCTAAACCTTCACTGTAGCTTTCCTGTTTTCCGGAGACCTGCCAGATAGGTCCGTGCTTCTGTTTACTCAGCTTTGGGGACCTGGGGCCTGGGTCCCTGATACGTGAGTACGTGAGGCTGACTTGAGTGGGATGAGAGCGCTGGGCCACCCCTGGGACTGCTTGTATCTTCTGGTTGCCACCCTACCTTGCAGCGTCTGTCCACAGAGGAGGCATCTAAAAGGATGTGAGGGTAGGGGCATTAGGGGGTGGGGGGAGCAGAGGGGTGGACGTCTCCAGCACCTGAGGGCACCAACTGAAAAATAGGCAGGAACCTTAAGTTTGCTGTTCATATCTCCTGCACTGCCAATATAGGACCTCCTACCTGTGCTTCCCCCATCCCAACTCAAGGCACCATATCTCAGAATCCTCTAAACCTGGAGTGTCTGATGGCCTGTCACACCTGGGGTGTAAGGGGCCAATTAAAATATCTGCATCTTGAAGCAATGGCAGGGAGAAGCCAATGCTACCAGGGAACCGATGAAGCGGGCTGGGTCAGGCAGCAGGGAGTAGTGGGGCCTGGGGCTAACTGGAGTGAGTGCCCCAACTAAAGGCATTCACACACAAATGTTTTCAAAGCGACCTTCCACCAAAATAAACTGCTATGGCCAGCAGCGTGAGAACTCTGACCAAGAATATGAACTTTAGCACCTGAGTGGAGGTGTTTCAGCGCAAGGGAGGTCTTAATCAGAACAAAAAAAGCAGAGCTCCTTAAGCTGTCAGGTACATTAAAATCGCCTGAGAAGAGGACTACTGCTTCCTGGATTCTGCCTCCACAGCTTTTGAATCTGTAGGTCTTGGGTGGTGGTAATTTTTTAGCAAGCTCCTGGGGGAAGCTGAGGCAGGCAGTCTTCTGGTCCCAAGATGGCAACCCTGTGCCTGTCGGTCCGCTCCGGTGAGCTGGGTAGGGGCCTCGTCCTCAGCCTGCAGATGCTCGGAGTTCAATGACACAGCATCTCAGCAACAGTGACGCCCCTCCCCCACCGAAGCAGCCCTCTCTCACAATTCTGCCCCTCCGCACCATACTGCAGACATGCACAGAAAAGATGACACACCTGGGCTTATTTCTAAGAATCAAGGAAAATTCTGAGAGCAGTCCCTGGGAGAGGGTAACGGGGAAGTGGTAGGGAGAGGAGCAGGTACAGTTCCAGCTCGGTATTCCAGAGAGCTACCAAAACTGGGGTCAAGGTGTGTGACCTCTCATCTGACTCTGTCCTCATCCCCTGTGTGTGTGACCTTGGGCAAGGCCCCTCCCCTCTCTGGGGCGCTGTTTCCCCTTGCATAAAATTAAAGGGGTTAGACTGGCGCAGAGCTCCCTCCTCTGTTCTCTGACCCCCCTGGGGTTCTGCAGCAGTGTCTTGGGGGCTGCCAGTTGTGCAGGTGGAGGGGGGAGGGTGCTGTGGACTCCCCTTCCATTCCCAGTTGATCTGTTTCTAATCTATGTATCTAGCTTCCTTATTTAGCTTTCATTTGAAAAAGAAATGTGAGCGATGGGTCTGGACGCTTTCCATGGCATCTTCTATGGTCCATTTAATAGACATTCCCTGCCCCCTCTGTTTTGGTGGGCCAGGGGCTGGGGCAACTGAGACCCCCAGGGAGGATTTCTGGCCCCTGGAACACTCAGTCCGGTGGGGAAATCAGACAAGCTCCCAGGCCATGAGCGGTGACAACCCAGCCTGCTGGCGTGCTGGCACTGCACTGCCTATACCTCCCGGAACCCCAGAAAGGGATCCCGCTGGCCTCACTCTGACTTTTAAAGCCATAATGAGAGAACCCACTTCCTTCTCCCTAGCCTGACAGCCCAGAGTTTCATTAGTGTCATGTGTTTTGGCATTTGATTTATTCAAACTGACACTCGAGCAAACTGTCTGATACTCTTCTCTAATTGTGGGGAAACGAGGAGTGTGCAAGTTTATGGTGTGATTTCAAAGCTTCAGAGTCAGTCTTGGGTTTCGCTGCTTCCTGGTTGTGTGACCTGAGGCAGGTTAATTACCCTTTCGGAGCCTCTGCTCTCTTAGCTGTTAAAACTGGGTATGATGATGGTCCCTACCTGACAGGCTTGTGCTGATTAAATGAGATCATGCTTGTGAAGCCCTTACTTAGCACAGTCTTTGGCACACAGTACATGCTCAATTAATGGTAGCTCCTCCTCCTTTTACAATTATTATTATCTTTGGTATTATTATTAATTGTGTGGGGTTCTTGTCTCTGTTTTTTGTTTTGTTTTGTTTTGTTTTGCGGTATGCGGGCCTCTCACTGTTGTGGCCTCTCCCATTGCGGAGCACAGACTCCGGACGTGCAGGCTCAGCGGCCATGGCTCACGGGCCCAGCCGCTCCGCGGCACGTGGGATCTTCCCGGACCGGGGCACGAACCCGTGTCCCCTGCATCGGCAGGCGGACTCTCAACCACTGTGCCACCAGGGAAGCCCTCGTCTCCGTTTTGAGATCAGAAGCTCTTTGAGGGATATGGGCCATGTCCGAATCTAGTTTTGATGTTCTCCAATATGCCTACAGTTGGCTGGCGCATCTCAGGTGCTCAGTAGCTAGATTTAATTGCATGGAGAAATCAGGATAGATTCTGTTACAGTGGTTCTCAAAGTCTGGTCCCCAGACCAGCAGCATCAGCATCACCTGGGAGTTAGAAATGGAGGTTTTCTGGAACCACCCCAGACTTCCTGACTCAGCAGCTCTGGGGCTGTGGTCTGGCAACTTGGGTTTCCACAAGCCTCCAGTGATTCTGATGCACCTTTAAGTTTGAGAATCACTTCTCTAGACTGATGATTTTCAAACTTGTTTTGAAACTTAGCAATATTAAAAACAAAAATTCCAAATGGAATTGTATGCAGAAGCCAAGATATAAAATAGATGAAAGAGAAGCTACTTAGGAATCATGGGGTGAGGGCGAGACCCCTGCCCGCCTGTCCTCCTCCTGGGAGCCCCCAGGCACTTAGGACTTCTGGAAATAGAGTTTAAAAAGCACAGCCTTGGGCTTCCCTGGTGGCGCAGTGGTTGAGAGCCCGCCTGCTGATGCAGGGGACGCGGGTTCGTGCCCCGGTCCGGGAAGATCCCACATGCCGCAGAGCGGCTGGGCCTGTGAGCCATGGCCGCTGAGCCTGTGCTCCGCAACAGGAGAGGCCGCAACAGTGAGAGGCCCGCGTACCGAAAAAAAAAAAAAAAAAAAAAAAAAAAAGCACAGCCTTACAAGTTTTCATCCTCCTACCCATCACCTACCCACCCATCTAGCCACCCACTCATCCACGCATCCACACACTCAGTAGCTCTTAGCACTTACTACATCTCAGCACTTCACGTATATTACCTCTCACCCACTTGGTAAGTGGCAGAGCCAGGATTTGAACCCAGGAAGACTGGCTCCAGGGTCTATGTAATTAACATGATGGTCGCTGATACTGAGAAGCAAGTGGGGAGAGGCAGCAGTTTGGGGCTTAGAAAGATGGGGTAGCAACTGAAAAATAAGCTAAGCATCACTTCTTCAAGATCACCATGGTTACCATTCCTAGAGCACTTCCTACGGGCCATGTTAACCCTCCTTAATCTTCACAGTCACTCTGCAAATACTGGCCTACTTTCTGGGGAAACCGAGTCACAGAGAGGTAGAATTACTTGCTCAAGGACACACAGCTAAGCAGTGGCAGCTCCAGAATTTGAACCTAGGTTTGTTGGACTTCAAAGCCCATTAATCTTAAGGGGAAATTCTGGCTGAAGTGAAGCCTTAGAGGGTTGGAGTGACCTCAGGGCAAGGCGGTGTGTTGACTAGACTTGGGGACAGGGTTGGGCTGACCCAGCCTTGGAGCCAAAGAGAAGACAGAGAGACAAAGAGGGTGAATGAGAAAATCTGGGCTCCTCCTAAACTTTCTAGCCCAGAGAATCCACGTCATTGTTGTATCCCACCAGCTGACATTATGAAAAAGAGAGAGAGCGTGGGCACTGGAGCCAAGCAAGACTGGGCCAAATCCTGGCTTTGCCTCTTGCTGGCTGTGTGACCTTGGGAAAGTTACCTAATGTCTCTGAGCCCCAGTAACTACCTGCCTTCCAAAAGCTTTGAAAATCACGTTAACAAACAGCTACAAGGCACCTGGCGGGTAGTAGGCGTTCAACCAATGTCCTACTACAAATGCCATTCATTCAACAAATATTGACCGTAGTACCTTCTGGCAGTGTGGCAGCTGTATCACCCCGGCACCCATCATGCCCATACGTGCCTAACCAACTTCCAGCTGGCAGCACCTCCAGCTCTTTCGCAGAAGAAATATCAGGAAATTAACATCTCCCCCTTGAAGTACCTTCAACCAATGCCTGACAGGAGCTGGAGGGCCCCAGCTCCCTTGACCCCTGAGTAGGGTGACTTTGAGATGCGTGGTCTACACTGGCTCCCAGGCCATCCCCACAGGCTTCAGCTGCAACTTGCTGGATATCGCACCCTCTTCTGGCCCCTCCCCTTCCCTGTCTCAGCCCCACACTCTCCTCTAGGTGTTTCCTGGGATTACCTCCGGAAGAAATTCCTTGCATTCCAGCACCTCAGTTTCTACTTCCAGGAAACTCAAACTCAAACTAAACTGAGACAGTGACTAAACTACTATGTGCCAGCCACCGGATGCCATCCTGTGCCTAGATTAACTGGACAGACAGGGTCCCTGCTGTTACCACAGGACATATGGTCAGGCCACTGGAGAAACAGACAGAAAACAAGGAAGCCTGTAAAGCTTTAACTGCAGTCAGTGCGTGAGCCTCCAGAATGTTAAGGCCTCTTTCTTAGAACACATCCAAGAATCACAATTATTTTTCTCAAGTCTTTCCTTAATCACCCAATGCACAAGCATTTTGAGGCCAGAATCCACGCATTCCTTTTTTTTTTTTGGCCACTCCATGTAGCTTGTGGGATCTCAGTTCCCCTACCGAGGGTTAAACCTCGGCCAGGACAGTGAAAGTGGGGAATCCCAACCAGTAAACCACCAGGGAACTCCTCGGAATCCACATCTTCTTGTTCATTTCTTCCCCCCTGCAAAATGCCTAGCCCAGTGCTTGGCGTTCATTTACCCAATAAATATTCAATGAGCGCTCAGGGTATGTTCTAGGCTGTGCGGACACAGCCAGCAGTGAGCAAAAGGGTCCTGACATTCTGGTTGGGGAGGCTGACCCAAAAACAAGTAAAGACATACGTAATATAAAAATCCACAAGTAAACAGATAAATAATATAACAGCGAACTGCAATAAACACAATGACAAAGACAGCAGGGCAATGGGGCAGAGAGGAGTCTGGGGCAGGGGGTACTTTCAGATAATGTGGCAGGGAGAGTGTCTTGGAGGATGTGCAGACCGTTGGTGTTCAGGAAACGGTTGTTGATCGCAGGAAGTAAAATCTTTAGCTTTGCAGCCAATGAATAATACCACAATGAGAATAGCATCTTCAACACAGAAAACTTTTCCAAGCACTTCAAACCCCGCTGACCCCCGTCTGAGTCGATGCCACAGGAAAGATTTCAACGACTTCGTTCAGAAATCTGTTAGGTGCCCAACGCACACAGTACTTGGGCCAATCAACACCCCTGAGAGGAAGGGCAGCCTTGATATTTGATCAATACGAACAGGGGTGCGGCCAGAATCAAAGAGGGGGTCTCTGAGGTCTTGGGAAATCACACGGCACTGGAAAAGCAAGGTCTGGAGCAGATTCTGCAGTAAGTCTCACGACCAAGAAGTGGCTAAAACCAAGACGTGGCAAAGCAGGCGGTGGCTGCCCGATTCCTCCGTGCTGGGCACCATGCTAAGGGCGTTATATGGGCCACAGCCACTGAAGGCTCACAATGACCCTATGAGGCGGCTACTATTATAACCCCATTTTCCAGGGGGAGGAAACGCAGGCTCAGAGAAGGGTAAGTATCAATACTTCACTTGCTCAAGGACACGCAATGACAATGCAGTACGTTAAGGGGGATAATAGGGGCGGGGGTGGTGGGAGCACAAAGGAGGCACGCCTACCCAGCCTGGGGCAAAGGAACTCCTATCCCTTTGGGTATAATTTCTTTGTTGAGGTCTGGAGAAGGTTGGAGAGGGTCCGGGAAAGGTGGGCATGGAGGAGGGAGAGGAAAGCCTTCCAGAAATATGCAAAGCCCCGGAAGTGAGGGCACATTCAGGAAGCCCCGGGAGGTTGTATTTTGCCAAAGGTGGAATTAACCCCTTGCCTCATTTTGAGTGGCTCGGGGTTTAGCTGGATGGAGGTCACACTTCTGGAGCCAGTGTAATTCTGGGCTGGCGGGTACTCTCCAGAAATGCTGTGTGGATGGGGAGGGAACCTTCGGGGTGACTGTGGGTGATGTCCTCTTTCAGGAGGCAAGGTTATCCCTGTGCCCATCTCCCTGGGCCAACAGAACGGAAGATCTCTGGGGTCAGTGACTGGACTCCAACATCCCGGCAAGTAGAGGGCTATTCGTGTTGGTTCACGGGGTTAGCTTGGGGAGGCCACAGCTGCGACGAGTGATTAGGCGTGACCACAGCATCTGATGAGTTTGTCAGCATGTGCTGCTACTGATACCCAGGGCTGCAGCCCCCAACCCAGGCCCTCCGAGGGGGCTGTGAGCTACGTTTAGCAGCTTGACCAACAGTCACGTGTATAGAGTCTCAAAGGTTCTGACCGTGCCCGCAGCCCCCAAAATGCCTGACGTAACCCTATCTTCCCTTCTCTACGACCACTCTCTAGTCTGAGCTGCCATCTTCCTCACCTGGGACACTCCATCAGCCCCAAGAGGCTTCCTGCCCCCTGCAACTCAGTCTTCCCACCCAAATCAGACTCACCTTTCCAAAATGCAAATCTGACCACGTCACCTCTGGAGCTTGACGCGCGTCCAAGTCTCCAGTGCCCTCTGGATGAAGCCCAGATTCTCTAGCATTCCTGGGTTCATTAATTCTTCCAACCCGCAAATGGTGACTGAGCACCAATGAATGATCCTTCTGAGGTCTGGTGAGGCATCAGCTTCTCCACTGACTAGGCCGTATTTCCCTTTGGTAGGAGTGAGTCTTGTGAGGACATCTCTTGTTTTTGTGGGTCCGGCATTTGCATCCCTTCTTCTGGCAACGGCACCACTGTTTTCTCTGGGGAGCCCCCCCTTTTACACGCAGTCTTGGAACTCTGGTTCCTCCCTGAGGCTCAGTAGTTCAGCTTTTCCTTGAAATCTTGGAGCTACTCTGCATCCCTCCAATACATCCCTTGTTTTGCGGGAGTTTTGCCAGAGTCAGTTTATGGTGCTTGAAACCAAAGAAACCCTGATGGATGGGACCACCTCTCAGCTTTCAGCCTGAAAGGGGTGTGAGCTGACTATTGTCTCCCCAGGCCCACTTGGACCCTCCTGCCCCTTGGAGGCTGACCCAATTAGCCGAGTCCCTTGTATCCAGCTTCCAGTGGGATTCAGCCAATGGAAAGCATGGGCACAGCAATGGGGATGGAAGGCCTGGGACAGGACAAAGAGAATCTCCTAAAGTACCCCCAAAATGGGAGCACTCAGAAGAGACCCAGCTAGAACGGGCTCAGAGCTGTAGGTGCACCACTCCCCTGCTGCGTGATCTTGAGGAAAACCACTGCCTGTCTCTGAGCCTCATCTTCTCATCTGTAAAATGGGAATGATGATAGAACCTACTGCATCGGGTTGTGCTGGGGAGTCCATGACATCATGTTATTCATCCATTCATTCGTTCACTCACTCAACAAATATGTATTGAGCCCCTACTGTGCCATTCACCAGTTGCCAGGACACCAATAAAGAGAACAGATACTGTTTCTTACCCTCCAGGAGCTCACAGCCTATGTGGGAAAAGGCACATAAACAGGAACCATACAAATAGATATCCAGTTATTCACTGTGAAAGCCCTCCTACGAAGGGCCCTGATTGGATTGAAAAGTCTTCTCTGAGGAAACGGCTAGTGTTTAAGTTGAGTCTCGGAGGATGAGGTAGACCAGCTGAAAGGTTAGCCAAGACAACAGGACACATCAGGGATGGAGGTAGTTATTGGAGGAGCTGCAAGTGATGGGGGAAGCAGACGATGGCGGAAGAGGTGGCAGGGGCCAGGCTAATCAGAGCTTTGCATCCCTTAGTGACGGGTTTGTATTTCATTCTGAGCATGAGAAGGAACATGGGTGGTCTGATTTATGGTTTGAAGGACCACTCTGGCTGTTGTGTGAAGAACAGACTAGAGAAGGGCCAGGAATGGAGTCAAGGAAACCAGAAAGGGACTGTTGCAGTCGCCCAAGTGAGACGGGACACTGGCTCAGACTGGGGAAGTGGCAGTGAAGGTGGAAGAAATGAACTGAGGCAGAGATGGCCTGCTGTCCACCAAAGCTCCACTTCCACAGTGTATCGCTGTGGCTGGGAAGCAGCTGCCCCACCAGAGACTACACTTCCCAGTGCCCTTTGTGGCTGGATGAGGTCATGTGACTTGTTCTCACCAATGAAGTGAGAGCAGAAGTGATGGTGTCACTTCTGGGCAGAAGCAGTTAAGAGCAGGTGTGTCTTCCCTGCCTTCTCTTTTCCTTTCCATTGTTTGGAAGCAAAAGCCCTATGGCAGGACCAGGCCACGGCCGGTACTGGTACACGGCCTGTTAGGGACTGGGCTGCACAGCAGGACGTGAGCGGCAGGTGAGCGAGTGAAGCTTCATCTGCTGCTCCCTGTCGCTCCCCATCACTCGCATTACCGCCTGAACCATCCCCCCTCCCTGCCCCGTCTGTGGAAAAATTGTCTTCCATGAAACTGGTCCCTGGTGCCCAAAAAAGATTGGGGACCGCTGCCCTATGGCATGGTGGAGTCATAAGATGGGAGCCCCTTGGGTCCCTGAATCACCCTCTAGATCCCTAATTAGACTTTATTTGACCCAAGAAGACATTTCTGTTCTACTGAGCCACTGAGGTTATAGGGTCTAACTGTTACAGCAGCTAGCACTACCTCAACTAAGCACTGGGGGCAGCAGTTACAAGAAAGAACCAACAGGACTCGCTGGTGGATTGGCTGTTGTGGATGAGCAAGGAGGTGGTCAAGAATAACTGTTGTGTTTTAGCTTGAACAATTGTGGAGATGAAGTTGATGTTTCCTGAGCTGGGGAAGATGGAGAGAGTTCTTTTTTTCTTTCTTCCTTCCCTATTTTTGTGGGAGTGAAGAGTTGAGTTTAGAACAGGATGTTTGCAACGTCTGGGACACATTTGAATGGAGACGTTAAGTAGAAAGTTAAATACAAGAATTCAGAAGAGGTCTGAGCTGGTGACATAGTTTGGGATTTGCTGTCTTGTAGACAGTGTTTGAAGTACATAGTAGGTCCTCAATAAACGTTCTCTGAATCAGAATGTGAGTCATTTCTTCTTCATTTCTACTCAGCTCTTGGAAGTCAGTGAGCGCAAATCATCCAAAAGTGATGAATGACCCCCCCCCCCAACTCCCCACCACAGCAGCAAGGTGAAGAACTACCTACTCCTTGCTTGGCTCTCCTATGCCCATTGAAGAATCTCTCTGAGCTCAGAGAAGCTTGAGAATCAAGCTATTCAAAGCCTGAATGAAGGTAATTCTTATGATGCTTAAAACTGCCTTCATGCCATGTCGAGGAAAACACTCATCTTTGATGCAATAAAAACCACTTGTATCTGTTTTTTATTCCCTCAAGCAGCTTCACCTAATGGGCTAGGATGTGAAAACAGAGTGTGAAAAAGCAAGGCTGGGCTTCACCTCCCTCTGATTGAGGCCACTTGTCTCTCTCCCTGGGCTATAGGTCTTTTTCTCCATGGGGTTCGGGAGGGGCTGCTGCATAGGGAAGGTCTTCTGGGCAGACTGGGGAGGCAGCTTGGAAGAAACCCCTTGGCAAGCTGACATTTTCACCCAATGGCCTCTAACCCAAGGGTAGCAAAAGCAAATACAGTCGCCCCTCAGCATCCATGGGGGATTGGTTCCAGGACCTCCCCAGTGATACCAGAATCAGCAGATGCTCAACCTTATATAAAATGGTGTAGTACAGTCAGCCCTGAGTATCTGTGCATCCGTGGGTTCCACCAACCACAGACGGAAAAATGCGGAACAGGTGGATATGAAGGGCCTGGATTGGCAGTTGGTTGAATCCACAGATGCAGAACCGGACATGGAGGGCCGACTGGACCTGCAGGAACCAGCCAGTTAATGACTCAAAGAAGTGGGTCACATAGGGACTTGGAGAATCGAAGAGAACAGGTCCTGTCTAAAGGGTTGGATACAGCGTGGTTCCAGCCAATCCTTGCCACGTGGAATGCAAGTCCAGTATCACTGGGTCTTCTGGCTTCTCAAGAGAAGCCCATCAGTGGCCTTCCATTGCCCTCGAAATAGAATGAGCTACAGGCCCCCACCCGATGCAGCCCCCGCCCACTCCTCCTTCCCTGCCTCTCCCCTCCCCCACCCCATGATCTAGCCTCCAGCTGAACACAGAGACTCACAGTTGTTAGCATGCGCTCACCCCAGGGCCTTTGCACAAGTGCTTCTTTATGCCTGGAATACCTTCCCACCCCCTCTTTTATTTTTTCATAAATTTATTTATGGCTACGTTGGGTCTTCGTTGCTGTGCGCAGGTTTTCTCTAGTTGCGGCGAGCAGGGGCTACTCTTTGATGCGGTGCACAGGCTTCTCATTGCGGTGGCTCCTCTTGTTGCGGAGCACGGGCTCTAGGCAGGCGGGCTTCAGTAGTTGTGGCACACAGGCTCAGTAGTTGTGGCTCGTGGGCTCTAGCGCGCAGGCTCAGCAGTCGTGGCGCATGGGCTCAGCTGCTCCGCGGCATGTGGGATCTTCCTGGACCAGGAATCGAACCCTTGTCCCCTGCTTGGGCAGGTGGATTCTTAACCACTGCGCCACCAGGGAAGTCCCCCACCCCCCTCTTTACCTGCCTATAATCCTACTTCTCCTTCACATCTCAGCTGAGACCTCCCCACCCCCAGGAGTCCTCTCCTACCTCCTGAGACTGGGTCAAGTCCCCCAGTCTGTGTTTCCTGAGTCCCCTGGGCTCACGTCCAACCCGGCACAGAGCACACTGCTCTTGGCTCCCTGCCTGTCTCTGTCTCCGTGTCATGTTCAGCACTGGCTGGCTCTCTGATACCTAACGGAATTGCAGTAAAGACTTTTGAATGAATACCATCTCTCCTTTCCCGTCTTCTCCCATCCCTCAGGGCCCTGTGAATTACAGAGAGAGTTCATGGTCCTCCACAAGGTAGGGAGTGAGAGGCTGTGGAAGGGACCCCATGTCCCCACAGCTCTAATCAACCACAGAGCAGGAACCACCACCACGAGCAAGTCACGATCAAATGTAAGCATTGCCCCCTTCTCGGGGGTCCTCAGGTAGAGACCCCACAAAAGTGTGTGACACTTTTGGTGTCAGGGGAGCATCCTATGGGACAAAAGACCCAGAAAGGTGTGTGTGTGTGTATGTGTGTGTGTGTGTGTGTGTGTGTGTGTGTGTGTGTGTGTCTGTGTGTGTGTGTCTGTGTGTGTCTGTGTTCATTACACACCCCAGTACTTTGCAAGGGTCTCAAAGTCAGACTTGTCAGCAGCATTGCCACTGGGTGCTGGGTAAGAGGCTGTTCCTATGAGGCTGTGTGGTGCAGTGGTTACTTCCTGACTGTGGTGTCCAACTTCCTGGGATTGAATCTTGACTCTACTATGACCCAGCTCGGTGCCCTTGGCCAAGCCATTTAACTTCTCTGCGCTTCAGTTTCCCCCTCTTTTCTTTTGAGAAGAAAAGTATTAACTTTTGGGCTCAGGATGGGCATTCAGTGCTGTGAGGCCAGTCAAGTATTCAGTGCTGGGCTGGGGTGTAGGAAGAGCTGGATAAACCTCAGTTGTTTTTTTTTTTAAAATCATTATTCGGCTTTAAATAGAAATGGAAATTATTCTGCTTATCCAGAAGACCTGGCCTGGGACTTTTGGTCACCCTGGCACAGCAGACATCCCCTGGACAGGACCATAACACTTCCGGGATAATGAGGTTGAGAAAGAACGGGATGTGGCTACTGGAGGCGCAGGATGGGCTACACTACGCACCTGGCGCTGCTGGTCTCGGTCAGAGGAGCAGCTCTCAGCACCCCGGGGGCCGGCAGGGGGAGGGCGCTGCTGTTTCTCTTTTTGCATAACTTCCCCCCAAATGTCAGACAGCCTATAAAATGAAAGCTGAGACTTTTCCAGCCGCAGGCCTGTTCAGGCTGTACCCTCTGCCTGGACCTCCCTCCCTCCCCTCCTTTCCTTAAAAGAAATCCTTCTCATGGCTCAACAACCAGTTCAACTCTCAGCCCGTTTCTTGACCTGCCGGCTGGGCGGCCGCGCTCTGGGAAGAGCAGCAGTAACCCCTCCCAGCACACAACCCCTCCAGGACCCCGTGGAAATCCCTCCATCGTGTTGCTGGTGCCCACAGGCAAGTTCCTGAGATGCCTCTGTCTCCTTGTCCACACAACAGGCGCATAAGAGAAGCGACCTTTTAGGGTTACCAGGACAATCCCCCATTGTCCCCTGGTCCCTCTCTCTCACCTACTTAAGAACTGGGCCCACAGAATGTAAATTGGTGCAGCCAGTATGGAGGTTCCTCAGAAAACTAAAAATAGAGTTACCATATGATCCTGCAGTCCCACTCCTGGGCATATATCTGGACAAAACTATAATTCAAAAAGATACATGCACCCCATGTTCATAGCAGCACTACTTATGACAGCCAAGACATGGAAACAACCTAAATGTCCATCAACAGATGAATGGATAAAGAAGATGTGATACATGTATACAATGGAATACTACTCAGCCATAAAAAAGAATGAAATAATGCCATTTGCAGCAATGTGGATGGACCTAGAGATTATCATACTAAGCGAAGTACGTCAGAAAAAGGCAAATACAATATGATATCACTTACATTTGGAATCTAAAATATGACACAAATGAACTTATCTGTGAAACAGAAACAGACTCACAGACATAGAGAACAGACGTGTGGTTGCCAAGGGGGAAGGGGGGTAGGGGAGGGATGGATTGGGAGTATGGGATTAACAGATGCAAACTATTATATATATAATGGATACACAACAAGGTCCTACTGTACAGCACAGGGAACTATATTCAATATCCTATAATAAATCATAATGGAAAAGAATATGAAAAGGAATGTATGCATCTGTATAACCAAATCACTTTGCTGTACGGCAGAAATTAGCACAACATTGTAAATCAACCAGACTTCAATAAAACAAATTGAAGAAAAAAAAAGACCTGGGCCCACACATGTATCTGTCACAAGCTGGCCTATAGTTCTCCGTACATGCGTGGTGTGTGACTGTCGAACCACAGATTTCACAACCTCCTTTCAAAGGCGTCAAAAGGGCCTTTGGCCAGACAACCACAAGCGCCGTGAACATCTGAGCGCTTACTGCGCATCCTGCCATGTTCTGAGCTGCCACGGCTCTGAGCTCAGACAGCGGCTACTGGTCTGATGCAGCCTCTGTCTGCCAAGTGTTGACCACGAGTCAGGCATGGCGCAGAGCACTCCACACCAGCGATTCTCGGCAGGGGTGGTGGGGAAGCCGGACCTCCATGGAACGCGTGGCAACTTTTGTTGTCACAACTAGGGGACGGGTGCCACTGGCATCTAGTGGGTGGAGGTCAAGGACAGTGCCTATTGCCCTGCAGGGCAACCCCCCACCACGAAGAATTATCCAGACCAATATATAAACAGGGCCAGCCAAGGTCAAGAGACGCTGCTCTACCTGTGTGATCTCCTACTTCATCCGCACAATGGCCCTGGGACGCAGGAAAAACAGAGGAGGCAATGGAGGCTCAGGTCCTGGAAAATGCCCAGAGGAGCCAGGACGTGACCCCTGGTAGACGTGATGCCCCATCCTGTGTTCTTTCAGCCCCAGCTCTGGGGGAGCAGACTTGGAGGGGAGATCAGAGGCGGCTACCTTGGCAGGAGATGAGGGGATGCTCGGCTGGAGGTGGGGGACCCCTCTGATTAGCTGAGCACAGCCCTGTCTGAGGGTCACCGGAGGGTCGGCTTGGGGCAGAGTGGCTTACCAGAGCGCAGAGCTGGCCCGCAGGGAATTCTCCCGGCCGGCCAGAGCCACCACCAGATGGGAGGCCGAGTGGAATTTAATATCTGACCATCTGCAGCCAGCAGCCCCCAAACTCTGCAGGCAGCCCTCCCGGTGGATGGAAGTGTCTTCCGGCAACCCTGTGGACTTCACTGCTGGTTCTAGAAGACCCGACCACCGAAGATATAGTGTCTCACACGCCACGTGTGCACGCACGCACGCGCGCACACACACACACACAGCTTCTGTCCCTCGGGTGCCAGGAGCCCTGCTGGGCACTGAAGCCATGCATCTCTCTGTCACATGCGTGCCCCCCCCACTCCTTAGGACCCTGGTGGACACTGGGCTATGGTGGAGGGGGTCTTTTTCCCCTGTGCCAAGCTGAAGGGAAAACACCAAGATTTCTGGTTGCATCCAAGGGGGACATTCGTGAGTGGCAAGGGGGCGGTGTCCCTCACCTGTCCCAGGCCCACCCTAAGCCTTCAGAGAGGCCGGGTCCCCTCCCCTCCTGTGAGCTGTCAGCCAGCACTCTGCTCCCTTGATCCGTTTCTGGGAAGATACAACCAGCTTCACTCCTTGGGACTCCCGGGTCCTGAGACGAGTCATTCTAAAGAGGGACATCCCTTAATAGCAGTGGGGACTCCAATGATGGAGGGTTTATATCAGGCGCCAGGCACTGCGATTCATGTGTCACCTTCAAGTCCTCAGGACAGCTCTGATATGAACCCTGTTGTCTGAAGCTCAGAGGGGTTAGGTCTCTCTCCCAAGATCACAGAGCATGTACATCATTTCACGGTTTTCTAGTAAGTCGAGAATTGCCACAGATCATGCAGAAGGGTCCAGGGTAGAGCTGGCATACGGCAGAGACCGCAGATCAATCCACGTCCCCGTGGGGTCTTAGGAAGCCCTCTGCAATGAGTGACAAGCACTGCTCCCCATCTGCCTTGTACCTGGCTACCTCCCAGGTGTCGGGGGCACTCTGTTCTTTTGAGGTGTCGAGACAGACCCAGTTGCCATCAATAACTCTTTGGACCAAAGCTTTCTTTAGAAATAGCGCCATGACCCACTTCGTAGTGACTCCATGATTGAGCATGTTTCCAATTCCTGGATTTGCATCTTTCGAGCCCTCACCCTGTCCAGAAGTTGCATTCTTCCTTGCTGGTCTAACTGATTAGCCAAGTCTGTGCCCAGCACGAGGGAGAGAAGCACAACGGTGACATGCCTCTGTCTGGCACGTCCCACATGCCGAGAAGAGCCAGTGTGGGCTCGGCACCCACGCTCTGAGGGGTGTTTTGCAGGTCTTACGCCTTCTCATCCTCTCCGTGGTCCCGCGAGTTTGGATCACCATCGCTTCCAGTCCTGGCAGTTGGGGCTTACAGGTGTCTGTGGCTTGCTCAGGGCCCTACAGTCAGATGGTGGCCGAGCTGGGACAGGGAACCAGGCCCGGCTGGGGCCCAAGTCCCCATCCCTCCTGGGTATGAGCTCTGGAAGGCTGGCCTGCTGGCTTGCTGGGGTCAGGGAGGGATAAGACCATTCTCTTGGCCTCCTGGGTTCTGCTCCTGTGCTTTGCCACCTTTGGGAGTTCAAGGCAGTTTCTTTCCAGTGGGATCAGCTCTGCTCTCCCAATTTTAACCTGAGCAAGCGGTGCTGGCTGGCTACAATTCTCCAGTAACTTTCAAGTCTCCAATGCACCAAGCCAGATGAGCTAAGGAGTTTGCTTCTTCTGGCCCAGAACACTCAGTCTGCCCCAGGCAAGGAAATAACATTACTGGATTACAGTTCATTTGCAAAGTTCCCTTGACCCGCCAGTAGGCCAGTTTCCTGACCCCATTAATCAGATATTCAACTTCCCATGTTCAGGGTGGCCCAGCCAGTCTGTGGCTGGATCCCAAAGGATAGTGGCCTGACCTTTGTGGAGTGAGAGGCCAACGATAAAAACATGGTTCGAATTCCAGTAGCTCCTCCCAATTTCTGGGCAAGTTACCTAACTCCTCTGAGCCTCAACTTCCTCACCCATAAAGTAGGGATGGTAACAGTATTTGGCAAACTTCTTTTTTTGCCTCTTAGGATGTATTTTCCTTTCCTACCAGCATCTTTTAAGGGGTCAATTTGTCTTTCTCTGTTGGATGATCATTTGTTCTGCTCAGCCCTTGCTGAGGGGTGGGTAACACTTAGCCCACGGGGCCATAGTGGGGACTGAATAGGTGATGGCCACAAAGCATTTAATCCAGTGCCTGGCGCTCAGTAATGACGCTATCTGTCCCTTCGGGGTAGGCAGCCTCCACTGTGCCCCCAGTGACCCCTGCCTCCCGGAGTCATCCCTGTATCCCTCCCCCCAAGAGTGTGGCTGGGACCTAGTGATTTCTTCTAACGAAGAGAATACAGCTCAAGTGATGGATGTCACTTCCGAGATTTGGTTCCAATAGAGATGGAGGCTTCTCTCTTCTTGCCTTCTCCTGCGCTTGCCTTAGTGTGGGTCAGGTAAGATGATGCCTGCAAAGTGTTTAACCCTGGCAGTCTCTCGGACCCCTCGCCCTGGGGAAAGCTGGGGAGAAAGCTGGGAGTCGACTGTGGAGAGGCCCACGTGGTGAGAAGCTGATGTCTCCTGGCAACAGGCAGCGAGACCCGTGCTGCAGAGAGCCAGTGACTTGCTGGGAAGTGGATCCTCCCGCGGTGGAGTCTCGAGATGACTGGGCTACTGCCTTTCCCCACCCTTCAGGGGGATCCGTGGGGACTGTGGTTTTGAGGTGTTCTGGAAGCTCTGAAGCCCTCTAAGGGATTTGCTATTTCTCTGTTAACTATTACTCCAGCAGCTACCAACAGAAGCCTCCAGTGACCAAAGTACAGGGCTTGAACCCATTTGCCCACTTGATTTTTTAAATCCCCATTTTGCAGATGTTAAAACTGAGGCTTGGAGAGGTTAAGAGACGTGTACATGGTCACACAGCCAATCTGTGGCCAAGCTGGGACTAAAGCCAGACTTGGCCTCACCTCTGAGCCTTTGCTTCCCGACATATTTGGGTTGGGCCTTCGGAGAAATGGGCCTGGGGAGCCCCTTCTCCCTCCAAGCACTGCCCTTAGCCTGAGGTGGGGTCAGTGAAGGGCATCTGTGTTGTCTTCCTCAAGGGTTCCCCAAAGCTGAGACTGTTCCCAAGAGACCGAGAGATCAGTGGGTTTGCAGCATCTTCCTCTCAGGTTGAAGAGGTGCTGGGGCAGCCTGCGTGGAGGCAGGGGGATGGCCGAGGTAGACTGTCTGAGTCCTGGATGACCAGGACCTGAGCTCTGAGGCCCTGGCCACAGACCTCTGACTCTGGGTCCCTGGAGGCCTCCGGTGGGGAGTGGCCCACACCTGTAAAATTGAAGGGTGAACGATCCCCACTGTCAGCCCCCTTCCTAGGGAACCTCATCTGAGCCAGAGGTTTACGGTTGCTGTGACCTCAACCCCCTGTGTCCGTCCCTGCTTCCCCATAAATTATGTTCACGTCCACATTAATTGATGCTGCAGAGGCCGTGAACTGGGCTAATTGTTTGCAAATAGTGGATTGCGAGGTTTCTTGGCCGATTACTGGGCATTAGAGTGGGAAGCAGCAAGGTTCTGCTGTAGGATAATTAGTGAAGGACCCGGGGGACACCATCTGCCCGGATGGGATTCAGAAGCCTCCGCATGGCGTGGTCACCCAGTGGCCTTGGACGTCCTCCAGCCCCAGACCGCAGGAAGGGTGCATCTCCTGGGCGGAGCTGGAGGAATTCTCCTCTGGGGTGATTGCTTCAACATCCCCCATTATCATGTGGTCATGATGTGACAGAAAGAAAGAAGCCTAGTGATAAGGCTTCCAGGCTCCAGAGGAAACTTGTCTACTTGCTAGACAATAATAATAAAAATAATTCGAATAGTATTTACTATGTGCTAGGCACTGTGCCAGTACTTTCCTTAGGTCTTACCTAATTGACATCTCAACCTGGGGGAAGGGGCTCCCAGCACTCCCATTCTACAGATGAGAAAACTGAGACACGAGAGGTGATATCACACAATCAGTAGGAGGAAGAGCTGGGCTTTAACCCGTGTGGTCGGGCTCAAACCACCACTCCCAACAGCCTCTCCAGGAAGCAGTGGGCCAGCCGGACAAGCTTGTACCTCTAGTGGAAGCTTTGGGGTTGGTTTTTTAAACTTCCCACTGCTCCTTAATTATTCCAATTTTAGTTCATTTCCAGGTTAGCCCCTCTGCACATTCCTTAGCCGGTTATGCCAGGAGGTCTTCTGCCTCCCCTTTCTGACTTCTCACCTCCTTGGTATGGATGGCCACAGCAGGAGAGGATGGAAACAAGGGAAACAGGGATTATTGAATCATATTGCATATGTGATCCAATTTTATCTTTAAAAACTCCTATGTGATAGGAGTGATGTTATTGCTATAATAATGAGAAGAGGAAACTGAGGTTCAGAGAGGTAGATAACTGGCCCGAGGTCACACAGTATACAAGTGGTGGAACCAGGAGTGGTCTGACCTCAGACTCTGCTCTTTACTGTGACATGTGACCTTGGGACAATGCCTGTTATCACCCTGCCTCTATTTCTAGTGGGACATTTTTCTCTAGGAAGCACAATGTTGTCCATTTGATCAGGTGTGGTAAATATCTGGCATGTGTGCACAACCCACTCTTCCTATATCCCTGGCAGACATTACTAGTGGATCATGGCACACTTTCCTGCCGAGCCTGTATCTGTGCTCAACATGGTGGTCCAGGCAGTCATTACCGACCCCTTTGAGATGGCATTTGAGATGAAAGCCAGGTGTTACCCCTGCCTGAGACAGTCATCTTGAGGACAAGGCAACATTTCTAATCCCTTGGACACTAATCTCAGGGCCTCAGATGACTTCCCAATAACATGGAGGCAACCTGAAAACCCTTCCAAGATTGTTGAAAACAAACCCAACCCGAAGCTTGGCCTCCTCCCCAGACACAAGTGTTTCTGGAAGTTACCCTTTCTGGAGAAAATATTACCCCAGTCCCACTAAATTGCAATTCTCAGCTCTCACTTTCTGAGACCCACAAAACAGATGAGACAGTGCACTCTCATGGGCATACCTGATCTTAAGGCCAGAGAAACATTTTGCAGAGAAGGAAAGCAGTGCAATAGCCAATGACCACGAGGACCACCGACCCCCAACCAGTCAGGGGCTCGTGGTGTCAGGCATGGTGTGGCTCAAATGGGGTGGAGAATGGGGGCCGAGCCTCATGCATCTGTGGTACCTCCAGATCTTTCTCTCCTGCTTGTGAAAGCTTCTCAGGGACCTCCTAGAGTCTGCTCTGATTTGAGTCAGACATTGCCACGCTCAGGTGCTCCAGGGTCCCTTGCTTGATCCCGACACACCACTGTCCCACCCTGGAGGTGAGAAGCTACAAGGCCAGAAATGACCTCTCTCCTCCAGTGCCTAGAGTGTTTTCCACAGTGCCTGGCACAGAGGGGTACATAGCATGAGACTTGGTGTAGGGTCAGCAATCCTGGGTCCTGAGTCCCTGAGTCTATTCCCTCCATGGTCTGAGGAGGACACCTCCTGGGTTTGCCTGACTGTCTCCATCCCACCCCTTTCTGGAAATATCTCATTATTTTCCTTTGGGACAATTCTCTCCTTGCTCTCATTGCCATGAGATTGGTTGAGGAGCAGGCACCTGCAGCTGGGGCAGTCAGAGGTCCCACACATCAGCTGAATTCTCACCTGTCCACCTCCTGCCCGTTACTCTCCAACCCCCTCCCGGTTATCATTGGTTGAAGGGGCTCATCATCCTGACTTGTTTATTGTCTGTCTCCCCCACTAGAATGTAAACCCCAAGAGGACAAGGACTCCATTTGTTTACTGATGACTCTTTGATTTTTAGAATAGTGCCTGAAACATAGTTAAGTGCTCACTCAATAGAGAAAGACTTGTCCAATGAATAAATGGTAACTTAACTCTGGCTGAAACGATTTGAAAGGAGAGCCTCCTTTCCCACTGGAGTTGTTAAAGCCTGCCCCAAGGAGACCTCACCTGAGAATGAAGACAGCACAGAGGAGAGCAGATCTAGGTAAACAGAGAAAGATTCCTGATGACAATGATCACCTAGATCCAGCTGTGCCTGAAGCCAGAACTGGAATCATTGCATAAGATGGCTTTCTCATTTCTTTTACTACATGTAGTTCATTGTGTTCGATTCTGAGTTATACATTGGTAAATAAAACATCCACAGTCCCTGGCTTCATAGTCCAGAGGAGGAGCTAGACAACATAAAAGCAAGCAAATAAAAGCTATCATTACAAGCCATGATAAGGGCTATGAAGAAATGCCATAGGGTGTAGTGAAAGAGAATGACTGGGGAGACTTCCTTCAGCTAGGTATTCTGCAACATTTATTCTGACATGAAGTTAAACTTGAATGGGTCCCTCTGCGCCTCATGTAAAGGTGGGGTATTTCCAGTAAAGGAGAGAGTATGTGCAAAGGCCCTGAGGTTGGAACAAATGTGATATGTTTGAGGATGCCAGAATCCTGATGTGGACAGGGTGAGGGCCCACCTGGCTTGAGATGAGGCTGGACAGGTAGACATCAGCTCACCACTTAGATTAGAACTTGGAGATCAAGGCGAGACATTGAGATTTTCTCTGATAAGCACTGAGAAGCTACAGAAGGATCTGGAACAAGGGAATGGCAGTCACCTTTTCTCTAGACAGATTCCTCTGGTTCCTGAGATGAATGGATTGGGAGAGAGGCAGAGAGGGGAAGGAAGGGCACCAGCAAGGTGGTCATTCCTGGGCTCCAGGGAGAGAGGTCAGGGGATTGGATCAGCGTGGAGGAGCTGGACATGACAAGGAGTGGGCAGATTTGAGGCTGGTGGTCTGGCTGGACTTTCTGAGCCCCTCTCATCTGTACCAACTCTTTAGAATCATTCCGGTGGCTCCTCTATGGGTCACCCACCCCCAGTCTGGCCCTGAGACACACTTAGTCATTTCCAGGCATGGCCTTCAGGGATCCTTCCCTCACCCGCTTTTCTCTCTGTTTTTTAAGCTCTTCATTACTTCCTAATTGTTCTGGCTTCGGTTCTTTCTTGTTCTTGTCAAATACCAATTTAAAATGTGAGTCATCATTAACTTCACGCCACTCATTTATAATTACGCCCATTTCCCCCCTCTTCCTCTCTCTCTTTCTTTTTATCCACTTTGAAAAATTAGGGAAGAAAAAAGCTATCCATTTGTGACACCTTTTTTGTATCTCTTTTGCTAGCACAAAGGCTATCGGCTGTTCAACTGTCTCGAGGTTGCCTTCTGCGGTTTAATAGAGCAGTCGTGCTTCTGGCTGGTATAAATGCCACACAAGGACCACAGCTGGGGACCCTGAAAGGTGCTAGGATGCTTCAAGAGAGGCAGTGCAGTCGACTTTGGCGTTTGATGGCTCCGGGGGGCATGTCTCACTGAGCCCAACCTCCAGGTCCCGGGGCTCAGCCTCCCAAACTGGCCAGCTCAGTTTTGAGTCAGGCTGAGGCTAGACCACTGGGGATGTGAATCCACTGTTCACCCCGCGAGCAAAGCTAGCCTGACTTTGAGCCCTGGGAAGTGATCCTAGGCTGCTTTTTAATGTAGCAACTCCAAAGATCAGCAGAACAGCTGCTTTGGGGGTGAGAAGGTCACTTCATCACTTCATTCAGTCAATCAACAAACACTGACATGCATGTCTGCTGGATCATAAGGCTCCACTGGGAGGGAGGCAGGATGGTCTCATGGTTAAAGGCAGGCTCTGGATTCAAACTACCTGAGGCTGCTTCTTATAGGCTATGGGATTTGGGGCAAATGTCTTAACCTCTCTGAACCTCATAAAATGGCAGGAATATAAACACCTTCCTTACAGGGCTGTTTTGAGAACTGAAAAGAAGTAGGAGGATCTCGAGGAAAACGCGCCTTACACAGAGGAAGAGGCACAGGGAAGTATTCATGGATGTAGTCACTTGCACTTTCTGGACTGAATGTTTGGAGTGAGTGAGGAATAAAAAATAAACCTGTCAACTATCGAGAAGGGGCCTCTGGCACAAAGAGAGCATACTGTGTGATTGCATCTCATGAAGTTCAAGAGGAAGGACCCCGTTCCTCCCTAGAATACCTCTAGGTGTGGGGTACTGATTATGGGGACACATGAGGAAGACTGCTAGGTACACTGGAAATGTTCTGCATCTTGGTCCAGGTGTGGACACACAGGTGTACATCCATGTAAATATCCATCCAGTGTGTGCCTTTAAGATGCGTGCACTTTACTGGGTGTACTTATACTTCCATTCAGAAAGAGAGCTGTAGATAAATAGAGGCTCGGGGGAGTTTGCAGAAAGGACTGAGCGAGGGGAGAGAAGAAGAAAAGCTCAGGGACCTGGCTGAGCACCTTGAACCCCATCCATGCTAATGTTCCCTCCTCTTACAAAAGCTGGCCCTCTGGAATGTGGATGAGGTGGATGGACGTCAAGTGGGAACATGTTAGAAATGCAAATTCCTGCCCCCCTCTGCCCCCCGTCCCCTGCCCCAGACGTACTGACTTAGAGACTCGGGAACGGGGCCCAAGGATCTGAGTTTCATAAGCCCTGTGGGTAATTCTGACGCCCCCTCCATATGGGACCTCCATAGGGTCCCCACCATATGGGACCAGCAACTCTATGTTGAGCCCCTGCCAGAGGAAGTTTGGCCTCTGAGGACCCCCATCCTTGGGAAGAACCTCCTTTGGTTTTCACCCACTGCCCTGTCCCATCCCCTCTGTGGATGCCTCTTCTGGTGTCATCCTGCACATGTTTCTTTGCTCAGGGTTTTCCCTCAGTCCTTCTTCTTTTCTCCATCCTGAGCTGCCTCTTCCCCACTCCAGTAGCTTCAACCGTCACCTACAGGCTGTCATGTCCCCAAGGTCTCCCATCAGCTCGCACCTCCATCCTGGGCTCCCAGCAGGTCCTTAGACCCCTGCCTGGGCTGAGTCCTGGCTCTACTGTACCTGAGTGTGGTGGAAGGGAACCTGCCTCTCAACTTTACTCTCTGGGGCCTCAGTTGTTTTAACTTCAAGTAGAAATAATGATGTCTACCTCATCAGTCTGCTCTGAGAATTAAAGGAGATAAACACGGATTCAAATCCCAGCTCTGCCTCTCACTAGCTGTGTGGCCCTCCCTGGACCATTCTGAGCCTCAGTTTCCTCATCTGTAGGATGGGACATTCGATGCACGTACTCGATGGAGCTGCTGGGAACACATATCAAAGCCTGGAAGGAGATCAGTGTTGGCTGGTCTTGTGATCTATGCTTTTGCTAAAGCCTGGGCTGCTCACGTAGCTGGGGGGGACTCAGCATTCACTTCGAGGTGCTCAGGGAAGAAGGAAACTATTTCTGAGGTAGAGGCCGGCCCCAGACCCCCCCCCCCTCCTTTAGAAACAAAAACCCTTCCAAGGCTTTGGGTTTTTGTGTAACTCCTCTTCCCTTTTCTCAAAACCTGAAAGTACCTTGGTTTCAGCAGTAAAACAGGCCCTGGGCCATGACTACACCTCTACAGCACACTTAGCTATGTGTGCAATTTACAGTTAATAAGAAGGTTCTCGGATGGTGTAATGAAATACAAGGAGTGTGTTAGCAGGTGAGGTCTGACTGATCTCTATTTAATTAGATGCAGGCTTCATATGGCTTCAGGGAATGGTGAAAAGACTTCCGGGCAGAGGACGCCTTTGGCAGGCAAGTCTCTCTGTGTTTCTCTCTGGGATATCTGTTGAAATTACCAATGGCATAGAAAAACCAGGGAAAAGCCTTTATTGGATCTAGAAACTAGGGACGGTTGGCATCCACATTGCCCCAAACTTCAGATAATTATGCAAAATAGTGTGGAGATGGGATTAGATTGGAGGAATACCTGAACAGATTCATGGAAGGTCATGTGTGAAAGTCTGGGGAAAAGACCCCAGAGCATACCTGTCAGGGGTGGGGAGTAACAAGCAGTTCATTTATATCCAGCTGGTGCCTGGGTGTAGTATGGGCTGCCATGCTGTGGGGAACCCCAAGGGGGAGCTAGTCATCTGAGAGCATTGCCGCGGCTGGCTGTCACTGAGCGAAGCCAGGCTTAGCGGAGAGTTAAGGGCATTGCCTTTGCTATTCCCCTGATTCCACAATTATCAGAGACAAGACACTATTTGACCCGAAGCTGAGCTTCCTGATGAAGTTGGCCATGGTGCAAATCTCTACTCTGCTCTCCTAGGTGCCTGGAATTCCAAACCAGAAATGCTGCTCTGTAACAACCTCTGTTTTCTCCTTCTCACTTCCACTGGGCCTGAAAGGACCAATAGGATGCCTAATCTTAGAAAAGCCCAACTCAATACCCTACATTGTACCAGCAGAGGAACAATATTAAACATGAGATCGTGCATCCAAGAGCATGGGACGATGCGTCCTCATGGGAGGCAGGGATTAAAAGAAATCAGAAGAAACTTTGTCAAATTTCTAGTTCAGGTTCCTGATACAGTTCTAACGGATGCTACATCTAAGAAACGAGGGGAAGCTTTCACAGAAGAGGCATATCTGAGATTAGGGAAGACCGTGAGGAGATGAAAACATAATTGCCGAATTAAAAACTGCAGTGGAATGGGCTTCCCTGGTGGCGCAGTGGTTGAGAGTCTGCCTGCCGATTCAGGGGACACGGGTTCGTGCCCCGGTCCGGGAAGATGCCACATGCCACAGAGCAACTAAACCCATGCCCCACAACTACTGAGCCTGCGATCTAGAGCCCACGAGCCACAACTACTGAGTCCCTGTGCTGCAACTACTGAAGCCCGCGTGTCTAGAGCCCATGCTTCACAACAAGAGAAGCCACCGCAATGAGAAGCCCGTGCACCGCAACGAAGAGCAGCCCCTGCTCTGTGCAACTAAAGAAAGCCCGCGTGCAGCAACGAAGACCCAACACAGCCAGAAATAAATAAATAAAATAAATAAATTTATATAAAAAAGAAGGGGATCCCTCTGGGATCCTTTAAAAAATAATAATAATAATGGAAAACTGCCTTGAGCTTTCCGTGTATAATTGGCTGGACTGAGTTTCAGCTAAGTCTAAACCTAGCAGTTATCAATGTCAGGACATTTCAGAGATAAGAAAAAAAATCTACAAGTATTTAAGAAAAAGTGAAGCAAAATGAACCAAAAAAACTCTAAGCAACAACCCAGGTGATCTTTGTAAAGGAAAAAAATCAGGTTGCCTCAGATTTCTGACAATCAAAACCAAAAGTCAAAGAAGTCAATGGACCACAGAGTTGAACAGGCATTTCGCAAAAGAAGGCATCGAAACGAGCAATAAGCGCATGGAAAGGTGCTCACCACTAGTCCTCAGACAAATGCAGGTTAAAACCACAAGATCTCTCTCCACACCCAGCATAGTGGTTAAAACAAAGCAAAACATCGACATAACAATTTTTTTTTTTTTTTTTTTTTGCGGTACGCGGGCCTCTCACTGCTGTGGCCTCTCCCGTTGCGGAGCACAGGCTCCGGATGCGCAGGCTCAGCGGCCATGGCTCACGGGCCCAGTCACTTGGCGGCATGTGGGATCTTCCCGGACCGGGGCACGAACCCGTGTCCCCTGCATCGGCAGGTGGACTCTCAACCACTGCACCACCAGAAAAGCCCAACACAACAATTTTTTAAAACCTTGGCAATTTCAAGTGCTGTTCAGGATGTGGAACAAGTATTAAAAATGGTCCAACCACATTGGAAAATTGTTTGATATGTTCTTACAAAGCTAAACACCATCTCCATGATCCAGCAATTCCCCTCCTACATACACACCCAAGGGAAGTAAACGCAATGTTCACAAAAAGACCTGTGTGACAATAATAGTCCCAACTGGAAACCACTCTGTGTATCTAGAGGAAAATGGATAAACCAACTATGGTACATTCATTCAATGTAATACCACTCAGGTGAAAACAAACAAAAAGGAACTAATGATACACGTGACAATATGGATAAATCGCAAACACATTATGTTGAGTGAACTAAGCCGGACGTGAGTCCATACAGTAGGATTCCATTTATACGAACTTCAAGAGCAGACCAAACTAAGCTATGGCATTATCAGAACATATCATCTGGTGGGTGGAAGAATGATGGAAAGGAGCCCAAGGGAACACTCTGTGCTGATGGAAATATTTTATATCTTGATCTGGTTGAGGGCTGTATGGGTGGATTTCTTGTCAAAATTTTATTGAGCTACACACTAAAAATTTCTGCATGTTACTGTATGTTTATGATAGCTCAATAAAATACTTCTGCACACACACACACACACACACACACACACACACACACACACAAACACCCTATATACCCAATCCTGGCTAATGGATTGTGGCCCAAGAATTCTACTCCCTTCAAATCTCCTTTCATGGGCTAAGATGCCAGAAATACGTTCCTAGACGTGCAAAGACTTAGAAAGTTTGCCACTTACATGTCCATAAAAAAAGCCTACTCAAATATAAGCCCCAGTTGACCAAATGAGAAATCAAAATAAATAATCCCCCAATGGAGAGATCATGTTTTTTTGGGGTTTTTTTTTTTAGAGATCATGGTTTTTAATCACTGACACTTAGTGACAAAACCAGGAAAAGAAAAAGATAAAGCTTTTTAGAAAGGTTTATAGAAAAATAATTATCTAAAGCAAGACCTTTTCAATAAAACTATTTTATAATAATAATAATTTGACTCTAAGCCCCCAGAATATGGTAACAGAAACAGGGGAGAGAAGGGGAGAAATAAAATCTTAAGGAAATAGACATAGGAAAAAAGATGAATGTACAAGGAGGGTCATCACGTTATTGATTAGAGAGAAGAAACAATAAAAATGTTTGAAAACAGAAGACTGGATAACAGAAGGTTATGCAGTTCATAAAGCGATGTTCTCTTCCTCATCTGGAGTTGTCTACTTATGGGGTAGGAAACCTCAGGTGAGTCCCTTAAACTTTCTGAACCTCAGATTCTTCATCTGTAAAACAGGGTCATTCATTCTAATCTAAAGGGTCATTCATTCAGCCAACCAATGCTTTTTGAGCATCTACCAAGTACCAGGCACTGTGCTAGGTCCCAGGGACACAGAATGAACACACCAGGTCCCTATACACATGGAGGTGACATTCTCTTGTGTCGGGGCGTAACGATGCCTTGGAGAAAACCACAACAGGGAAGGGAGATGGAAAGGGACAGGGGATTCTAGGATGGTCAGTAAAGCCCTCTTTGATGAGGTATCACTTCATCAGGACCTGATGAAGATGAAGGAATGGGATGTGGGGATACCTGGGAAAGAGGTTTCCAGGCAGAGGGCACAGCCAGTGCAAAGGCCCTGAGGCATAAGCATGCTTGATGTGCTGGAGAAATAGCGGTATGGCTGGGGTGGAGTCAGCGAGAGGGGAGGGCAGTAGGAAAAGAGACCCCAGAAATAACAGGGTAGGGGAAAAGCCTTGTGGACCATGGTGAAGGATTTAGACCTCGTTCTAAGGGATTGGGGAGCCTCCGAAAGGCTTCGAGGAGGGGAGTGATGTCATCTGACTCATATTTGAATAGAATCCCTCTATGTGGGAGAATAAACATAGGGTCACCTTAAGGATAGGATGGACTACTGGGGTCCAGGAGCACACACAGAGCTTGGCACACCAGCCACTCAGTAATGTTTTTAAAACCCTACTTCCCCTTGCACCCAGGAGAAAGCAGGATTCTTTTTTGTGGGGAAAGAGGAGGCGCCTTAAATGTCCATTTGGTCCCTTGTTGTTCTAACTGTGCTCCTTCCAGAGGGCGCTGGCTGGGCAGTGACTGTAAGGCCCGATGGACAAGGCATGCCGTGCTCCTCTGGCTGAGGCTTCTGCCAAGCTCTGTGCAACTCGACCGGTAGAAATGGAATCCTGCCCTTCGCAGGGACTGAGGGGTCACTGCCAAGTTCTCATTAACAGAGCGTGTGGTGACCGTTCCACAGGCAGAGGATGATGGCCTTCCTCCAAAGTCCCCTTCTCTTCCCTGTCCAGCCAGGAGAGGTGTCAGCGCCTCAGGAACACTGGTCAGCAGAGACCCCTCCCCAGGGGCTTTGTAAGAAGATGATGCTTTCGCAGTGAACATCTCCCAGGGTTTCTCCAGCAGTCCTGCCCCATTCTCCACCTTTGCAACCAGCTGCTCCAGAGCTAAGACTTAACGGAGACCCCCTTCCCTGCCGTCTCTGGTCACTGGGGGCGGGTGTGCCTGGAAGTGCTCCCTTTTATTCATGCGCTCATTCTTTAATCTATTCCCTCAATGTCATGTACTGTGCATAGTCAACAGGTTCAACGCCCACAGCGGGAGTGCCAAAGCCCAACGTGTAAGACCATGGCCTCCAGTCTTAGCTCCGGGTGAATCCTGGCTCTGCCATTTACTGTCCTGATCTGGGGGAAGTGACTTCACTTCTCTGTAACTCAGTTTCTTCTGCACACTGGAGATCATAAAGAACCCTACCTCAGAGAGTGGACGTGAGGATCTGTGCACATAAAATGCTTAGCCTCTGCTTGGCATATGGTGAGAAGTCAAAATGGTAAATGCGATACTGTTGATGATGATGATGATGATGATGATGAAATCTGCTTGGCTTTGAATCCCAGCGACACCACTCGCTTTTTGATCACTTTGGAGGGTTGCAGAATCTTCCTAGTGTTGAGGCTGGAATTAACTAAGGCAGGGGAAGTGCATGGAACAGTGCCTGGTACAAGTAAGGATGTAAAAAGTGTTAAATCAGTACAAAAAGGCCAAATCGGTCCTCTTGGCGACGTGCCACGCTGGCACCAGGAGAGAAGGGCAGGGTGCTTTTGATTGGGGGAGGGTGGAGAGAACAGTGGCTCGGGCCCGGGCCCGGGCCGCTACAGGAAGAAACTTCGGGGTCATCTGTCTGCTTTGCATGTTTTTGTTTGTACCCCTCCCGCATCCCGCCCACAGGTCTAGACTCTTTGGAGCCAGCAGAGTTGAAGGGGCCGCTGTGTAGCTGTGAGTGTGTGCACTTCAGAGCCAGATAGGATCGGTCTGAGTCTTGACTCTGCGACCTCCTAGCTGTGTGACTTGGACAAATTCTTTCCATGCCCAGGGCCCCAGTCTTCTCATCTGCAAAATGGGGATGGTAATAATGTTACCTGCTTGGTATTAAATGAGATCATGCCACAAATCCCCGCATCTCCTGGACTGGGCTCAACGCCAGGCATGGGGCTATAACAGTGAATGGGACAGGAATGGTCCCCAGTCTTCAGCAGGGGACATGTCACAAAGTCAGCATTCAATAACTTGGGTTAATAACTATATGACGGTGTTCATTCTCTCCTCTGCCCCAAACAACCCAAAGGCCCTTTATCCCAGCTGGGCTAATCACACTCTTCTTTTCAAACCACTGGTCTCAGTTTCCCCAGGCTTGTGGGGTGTTTGGTGGCGGATCCCTGGGGTCCCTGGCAGGAGGGTAACCATGAACTGAGCAGGCCTGATACTCTTCCACAGAGCTGGCCTCATCCAGGAGGCCACAGTTCTTTTCTGCCATCTCAGAACCTGAGGTCTATGAGATGTCTCAGAGCACACAGACTATTTCTTGAATAATAGAGAGCCTTTTCTGGTGAGAGGGGTTAACAGAGAGCAGTTTAGGCCAAGGAATCTCCACGTTTGCTCTTAGACCAAACAACGCAATCATAAAAGGGGCTCTTGGTCAATGTTTAAGAGTTGAACTTGAGTGAAAAAAATTCTGAGTGTTTCTGGCAAAACCACTTGGGTTTTCCTTGGAAAAAGAGACAGGAGGATTGACGGGGAATCCACCAGGAGCTTGTCAGGCTTTGGCTACTGATAAATTGCAGGGGACTTGGCTCAGGGAGGGGAGAGGCACGTGTCTGGTGTGAGCAGCCGGGCCTCCTTCTGTTTCAAGGACAGGTAATAGAATAATAGCCCTTCTTCCTCCACTATCTTGTTTGAGCTTTATGACAACCTGTGAGGTAGGCAGGAAGAGTATACTTTGTCCTATAATATAAATGAAGAAACTGAGGCCCAGAGAAGTTAAGTAATTGTCCAAGGCCACATAGCTAAGTAATTGACAGTTTTGTGGAGCCAGGTTAAGTGCTGGTACCACCAACAATAAAGACTACACGAATAGGTGACCTCAGCCTGGGAGGAAAATGCCGATGGAAGAAACTGCACGGTGATAATACTTTGGGTGGAATCTACTTCCCCACCCCTTGGGTCTGGGCTGGTCCTGTAACTTGCTTTGATCAACAGAATGCAGCAGAACTGACACTTCCCGGTTCCCAGAAAAGGCTCCGAGAGTTGTCATAGCTCCTCTCACTTAAAATCCTGCCACTGCCACGTATAAAAGCTCAGACTAGTCTGCTAGAGGTTGAGTGACCGGGTGTAACAGAGATGAGTCATCCAGCTAAAGGCCTTCTAGATCAGCCAGGCCCCAGCCAACCTGGCAGCTGACCACAGATCCAAACTGCTGGCTTGCACAATTGTGAACTTCAATAGTGACTTAAAATAACAGGTGTTTGCTTTGGGGGTGGACTGTTACACAGCCAAAGCTGACCGATACAAGGAGAGACAGTTTCAAAGGGCCATCGCTGGCCCGACATCTGTCAGACTTAAGCACCCATGGAGATAGGACCTTACTCCCTCATGAGGCCAGGGCCTCCATCCATGCTGTCTCATGATCTGTCCTCTTGGGGACTCCCAACGATGGGAACACAGATGCCTCTTGCACAATGAACATATGTAGCTGTGTCCCATGGGAAGGAACCATTTTGTGAGCCACCAGTTAGTCAACAGCATCTAGCATAGTGTTTAAGAGCGTGGGCTTTGGAGAAAATCCCAGGTTCAAAGGGGATGGATACTCAGCAGTTGCTCTCCCTCTCCAAGCCTCATTTTCTTCACCTGTAAAATGGGGAGTTTTAAAAACCTCATAGGATTGCTAATAACATAAACAGCTTGCTACAGACCTAGCACAGCGTACACATCAACATGTGTTAGTTATTATCACTTCTGGACCTTTCTCTGATTGCAGGCTCCAGACAGCAGGCAACATAGCATCTTGGCTGCCTGGTATTTACAAGAGGAGGATGTGATATCCTGAGACTCACAAAAAGTTCAAAGCAGTAGAGAAACACAAAGCCCAGGGTTTCTCCACCTCAGCACTACTGACATTTGGGATCATTCTTTGCGGTGGCGGGCAGGGGGGCTATCCTGCATGTTGTAGGATGTTTAGCAACACCCCTGGTCCCTACCCACTAGATGCCAGTTGTGACAGCCCAACATGTCTCCCGACACTGCCAAATGTCCCTCGGGGGACAAAATTGTCTCCAGCTGAAAACCACTGACATAGCCCCCCTCTGATGCCCAAGAAACAGGGCTGAACTTCCTCTATCCTGGAGGACAGCAGAAGGTGGAGGGAGACAGCTAAAAATAACAACTGCCCAATCAAGGATCATAAATCACTGTGAAGGGAGCTCTCTTGCCCAGGTGATGCCATCTGCTTCCAAGGTGGTGGTGGAGGTGGCTGAGTGAGCCGTCCAGGAGTGGAAGGCAGAACAGGGAGGACCAATGGGGAGAGTGAGGAAGAAATGGAAACAGGATGGGAGGGAGGGGCACCTGGGAGGCTGAGATGAAAAGAGATCCCGTCTTTGGTTGGGTTCCCCAGAAGCAGACCCTGAGAAGAGGATTTGGGTGGCAGTGATTTATGGGGAAATGTCTCTATGGAGAATGCTGGGGAGAGAGGGAAGGAGGACCAGGAAGGGAAGGTGACCAAGAGAGGATGTGCTATCAGTCAAGTCCCCAGAGGCTCCGTCCTGCAGAAAAGCGCTGCAGACAGTGTAGATAATACCCCAGAGTTGCCCCCGTTAGGACGTGAGGGTGCCACACCCGTCAATCGCTGGGTAGGTGTCACCCCCGGGAAGATGTCAATCCCTGGGCCCTCAGATTCTCTCCCAGGCAAAGCGGGTTCTGGTTGTTGGGAGTGAATGCACATGGAGAGTAGCTGGGCCCAAACACGGTGAAGAAATATTAATAAATGTGCACGGGGCATGGAGCACATCCGCTGCAGACACTCAGAGAAAGAACTGGATGGAGGAAAGAAGAATGCGCGGACACAGTTGTCTTTTACTGAGCAGAGTGCCAGGTACTGTGCCTGCCACTTGACCCCATCTCATCCCCGCAGGAACCCCACGATGTGGGTGCCATGAGTGTCCTCGCTTAAGGGGAAGTGACTGCCCAAGTCACGCCACTGTTAAGCGCCAGAAGCAGGATTTGAAGTCAGCTCTTCCTGACACCAAATTCTGAGTTGTACTAGACTCTGGGGAAGACAGGGAGAGATGCAGATGAGTAAGTGGATCCGAGACAAGTGTCTCAGAAGAGGAGAAAAGAGGTGCTGGGGCTTGGTGGGGGCCCCAGCCTTTTCTCTCCACTCCCGCATTCTCCTTTCCCTGCTTCCCTCTGCCTGGCCAAGGTAGCACTGCCTTGAACCCTACTCAGCCAGCCTTGCCCGTGGAGAGCCGCCCAGAGCAGCCCCTCTAGGTACGGGGGCTAGAAGGGGTGGCTGAGAGGTTAGGACCCTCTAGATGATCACCTTTGATGCCCAGTTGCACCCAAGGGGTGCTGGACGAGCATTCCAGGTGGCAGGAGATAGGGTGACTCGTGGGTTATGTTGGAACTCTGAGATGGAGGGTCCCAAAGCAGGGACCCCAGTCACCGAGGCTTCCTGGAGCCAGGCTGGGTGTATATAAATGAGGCCGTGGGCTGAGAGAGAGGGGCAGATGGAACTGGAAAACCCATCGCCCCATCTCCTGGAGCACCCATCACTGTCCTACAGCTGCGGCTGACTGTTCCAGGTGGGATGTGGAAGCCCCAGTGTGGTCAGATTATCTGATCTTTCACAAGAAGCTGGAAATATGGAATCTTTTTTTTTTAATGTTAAATCTCCTAAATGTCACATCTGGCAACCGAGCTCCAACAGCAAACCCAATAAAATCTAACACTGCAGTGTCAACAGGACGTGTCCATCTGAGAGCTGCTCGTGGGTGACAACTGGCTTATAGGGACGAGGACAGAAGGGCTGTGAAAATGGTGAGGCCATGATGGTACGCCCTACTTTATAGGATCCTAACTTAAAAAAAAAAAAGAAAAGAAAGAACAAAAAAATCTCTCTTTTCCCCATCTACTCTCTCTTCTGTCTACTCCCTACTTCTACTGCCTCTTTTCACCAAAACTGTACACATGATGAACTTTCCAGCTTGCCCCGAATGTGCCATTGCCATTTTGCACCTCTGTGCCTTTGCATATGCTGTTCCCCTGCCTGGAATGCCCTCCCTCACCCCTTCTCCTCAGGCTTATCTTCTACTCATTCGAAGAAAGGTAACTCGATTGTTAATTTCTCTAGACTTACACGAGGCAGAGTTGGGCCAGTCCCCATCACATTGAATACAGAATATAACTCCCATGCTTGTAATCTGCCCTTTACTTGATTTCTATCCCTTGGTTTTCCCCATACACAACGCCAGGAGGGTAGAAACACTGTATTTCTTGGGCAATATAGTGCCTGCCAGTATAGTAGGCGTGCACCCAAGGTGTGTGGAGTGAATGAATGAATGGATGAGACTGTATTCTACCTCAGGTATGGCTGGTTGGCCTAGTGGCTAATCACACGTCAAGAAAGCCAAGGTAAGGGGTCATTTCTACGTGACACGGTCAGGGACCCACACTGGGGCAGCCAAAACCCCGGGCAAGCCTGGGACTTGTGATGGAGGCTGGCACTCCAAATCCAGTCAGAATCCTTCCTTCAATAACTGAAGCCCCCAAACACTCAGAAACAGTCCAGAGTGAGAGATTTGGAGGAGATGGGACGAGGAGGCAGTAAGGGGGTGATGGAGACGAAGAGTTGCTGAGAAGATAGTGGTGGGCACTCTGCAAACATCAATTATTATTTTAATACTGGGTACATACCCCATGTCACCTCTGGTTGGGGTGATCTCTGTAGGACCCTGCTCTGTGCGACCCTCAATTGTGCAAGCTCCATGCAGGTGGGGGATGTTCTCTGCTCAGTGCAACCCTCTGCACACAGTATGCACTTTCTATGTACTTCTTGCTCAGCAAGGCTGCTGCAGGGACTTGACAGCATATGACATCTAAGAGCACCTACCCAGGGCCTGGCACACAGCAGGTGCTCGATAAATGTACGCTGCATGAATGAAGGAGGGAATCAATGAATGAAAGAATGTTGGTGCCTACCCAGGCGGAACAAACCATCTCATGCTTCTGAAGCCACAGCTTCTTAATGTTACAAAATGGCTCAGAACTTCACTCAAGTGCCACCCCTTCCAGGAAGCCTTCCTTGATCTCCTCCCTGCCCTCAATACAATGAATTATTCCCTTCTCTATAAGACCATCTTCTTGGGCATATTTTGACTAATCACCTACTAAGTTGAAGTGAAATTAACTTTTTTTATGTCCTTCTTTGCCCTCCAGTACACTGGAGGCTCCTAAAACACAGGCACCTTGATTTAATTATTCCTATATATCCTAGTGCCTAGTATTGTGCTTCGTGTATTGTAGACTCTGAACTGGTGGATGTTAAATAAATTTTCAGAGCTTATTGATAAGGAATAAGATTTGGATGTACATGGGAAGTCATCCTGGCAGCTTCCTCTCCTTCTTCTCTGTGTCTCAGTTTCCTCTTTTGCAAAGTGGGGATATGGAGAGAGACCACTTGGAACCGTTATGGGAACTTGTGGTGGACAGACTCTAGGATGGCCTCCGATGGTTTCCATCACCTGGTGTCCACACCCTTGTGTAATCCATTCCCCTCAAGTGTGGGCAGGACCTGTGATGTGCTTTCAACTAATAGAATACAGCAAATGTGATGGGCCACCAGTTCTGTGATTTGCTTTCAAAAGAGTGTGACTTCCATCCTGCTAGCAGACTCTACTTCCTTCTCGGCGTACACACTTTGATGAAGCCAACAGCCAAGCTGGAGAATCCCACATGACAAGGAATTGAGGCACTCAGTCCGCCAACCCTCAAGGAACTCACTTCTGTCAACAAACACAGGAGCCTGGAAATAGATCCTTCCCGAGTAGAGCCTTTAGATGAGACCCCAGACCTGGTCAACACCCTAATTGCAGTCTTGTGAGAGACCATGAAGCAGAGGACCCAGCTAAGCTATGCTGAGATTCCTGACCAACAGAAACAGAGATCATAGCTGTGTATTGTTTTAAGCCACTAAGTTTGTGGTGACTTATTTATATAGCAGTAGACAACTTATATAACAGATAACTTATATATATATATATATTATATATATATATATATATATATATATATATATATATATAAAATATACAGTCCTGATGCTCTCAATTAATGGCAGCCATGATTTTTAACATTATTTGGGGGCGGGGGGGAGGAAAAAGCCACAAGTTGCCCATCCCAACACCTGTGTACTTTCACACTCCTGATGACAAACCTTCCTGCTCATTTTGCTTTTCTGTACTTACCGATTTGTCTACAAGGAACATAGATATATGCAAATTTTAAAAACCACACTGACAATATCTACAAGTAAAGAAAGTCTGCTAAACTGATGGTAGGAATTAAAGTTCCAATTCCTGAATATGCCTGAGAGGGCTTCCTTGTCTGCCCCTGCCTACTCACCTCTCCATCCTCAGTTCTCATACCAAGGGCTCCAGCCGCCTCTGGCCAGTTCCTGCTATTCTTTCCTCCTGGTAACCCACTTCTTGCCCTTCTTCATCTCACTCACGCTTACTCATCCTTCAGGTCCCAGGTTAGAGCCACCTCCTCCAGGAAGTCCCCCTGGCTTCCCCCAGTTGGTCGAGATGCTTCCTCCATCCTCCCATGGTGCCCTGCCTCATCCAACCACATCACCCAGGTCTCCCCACCAGAATCCCATATGTCTCCCTAATGACCCACCCACAGTTTTTTTTCCGTAGGGAGCAGGAGCCCCAAACTCAGTCACCTGACGTGGCCTCTGAATATGCTTGTTTATACAGTCACCGAGACTCAGCAATAGGATCTCAGGCAGATGACATTCAGCGAATAACTTTTAACTTCTCCCCCACCACTCCCCCCAGGCTGTGGGCTACTATGAATTTATATTTAAAACCAATCCTGTCCTCTTCTTCTGACCAGTGTACCTGCATGGCCCTGTTGTGGGTGGGTATTAACTGTAGCTTCATAAATTCATTGCAAGCGTTAAAAATACAGCAGTGAGGTTTTGAATCTCGATTTGGAAATTTCCTCATTGGGAGTCTCAGGAAATGAGGGTGGTCTGGATCCTTCTCAGACGCCCTGTTCCTGCCTCCCGCTGTGGCCACCACCAGGAACGCCTTGCTCATTCTTTTCTGTCCATTCAAACCTGCCCCGGCCCCTCCAGTGCGCACAATGGGCACTTCCTTCACCGAACCTGGACGCGGCCCAGGACTGTAAGGGTGGCTGGTACCAGGGCGGAGCCTCACTGGGGGCGGAGCGGGGTCTTAGCAGAAGGGCTCCCCTACCAGGCAGACCAGCCAGGCTCCTCCCTGCCCGGGCTTTGTACCTGCTGAGGCCGCTGAGACCCTCCAAGTCTCCTTTCTACCTTGTCCTCTTCCTCCTTCTCCTCGGAGCCGGCGGGTCCTGAGGGCACCTCTGTCCTTGCTGTCCCAGACACCGGGCTTCCGCAGGCTCCTGGCAGCCTGGCGCTGACCAGCTCTGACCCCGGGCCTCAGGGAGCCCTCCCCCCAGAGCCCTGCGCTGTGAGAACCAGCCCAGGTGCGTCGCCGGGGCCCAGCTGTTCCCGTGAGGCTGGGGCTGCATAGGAGGCTGCGGGGCTGCAGCTGAGACACAGCTCACTCACCCGGGCAGCACCCACCGGCTCGTCTGCCATCAAAACAGGGTTCCAGGTCCCGCAAGGGTATCTCCAGAAGGGTTCTAGAAATCTCTATTTTTAACAGGTGCACCAGCGATTCTCATGATTGGGCAAGTTGAGGCAAGAGTCAAGGAAAGTTCTGGGAGGAAACCTCTGGTGAAGCAGGACCCCAAGGGGCTAGCCCCAAGCTGTTTGCAGGACCGATGGAGAAGTGTAAGGCCAGGCGGGAGCCCTGGCAGTCGGATGGCCAGCCACATGGACAGACAGGCAGCAGCGTCAAGACCCCCGGAGTCTTCACCCAGCTAGTGATTATATATTTGGCTGCTTGTTTACTTGCTATTGCCGTGTCCCCCACTAGAATGTCAGCCCCGGGAGGGCTGGGACTGTGTCTGCCCCATTCATGGCGATGTCCCAGGCCTAGCACAGTACCGGGCACACAGTCGGTGCTCAATAAATATGTGTGGAATAAATGAATGAATGAAATGGATGCTTGAGAGGAGGAACTGTCGGACAGGCAGATAGAAAGGCAGGTGGATGGATGAATAAATGAATGGATGGATGGATGGACAGAGGGACAGAGAGGAGGATGGACAGGCACCAGTGTCGGTGCTCCAGGCAGGCTCCTGCCCAGTCTCCATCCCTATCTCTCCATCTGGAGACCTTCCAAACCTTGAAGTTTCTCCCTATCCCTCTGCCAACCTGGCCTAAGACCCTCCTAAACTCCTAGCAGCTGGGCTTCTCCCTGTGTCCATCCCAAGACAAAGAAAATCTACTCAGAGAGAAAGACTGCCACTTGGGTCACGCCACAAATTTTCATAGGCCAGGCCAGAGCTGTTCTGAGCAGACCTGGAAGCATCAGACCCAAAGGGGAAGGGTGTGCTGAGGGGCTGGACCCTGTTTCAGCCCCTGAGGCCTCAGAGAGACCCCCTCCGGGCCTTCCAGCCTGAAGGTGGGGGGGGTGTAATAATTTTTTAAAAATACAAAGAATAAAATAACTATCCCGCATGGTACTCAGCATTAATCTTAGTTAACATTTCAGCATTGTGGCCTTTCTTCTAGACATGCGCTTTAAACTTTGATTTTAGGTTAACTTTGAACAGAAAGTACAGAGTTCCCATGTGCCTCCTGCCACCCCCTGTTCCCCAGCACACAGTCTCCCCCACCAGAGTGCGATATTCGTCAGATCGATGAACCTACACTGACACGTCATTATCACCGAGAGTCCACGGTTTACGTTAGGGTTCACTCTTGCTGTTGGACATTCTGTGGGTTTGGACAAACGTATAATGGCGTGTATCCACCAGGACAGTACCCTACAGAGCAGTTCCACGGCCCTCAAAATCCCCTGTGCCCCACCTCTTCATCCCACCTCCTCCCTAATCTCTGGAAACCACTGACCTTTTTACTGTCTCTACATTCTTATCTTTTCCAGAATGTCATTCAACTGGAATCAGACAGTATGCAGCCTTTGCAGATTGGCTTCTTTCCCTTAGCAACATGCATTTCAGTTTCCTCCTTGTCTTTTCATGGCTTGATAGCTCATTGCTTCTTAGTGCTGAATAATATTCCATAATCTGGATAGATCTCAGTTTATCTGCTCACCTACTGCAAGGCGTTTTGGTTGCTTCCAAATTTTGGCAATTATGAATAAAGCTGCTATGAAATCTGTTTGCGGGTTTTTGTGTGGACCTAAGATTTCAACTCGTTGCAGTAGATATCAAGGAGTGTGATTGCTGGATCCTATTGTAAGAGTACATTTAGGCACACACTTAAAAAATTACATGGTAATATACGAACACATTGTCCTCCACAAACATGGTCAACATTTATTGAGCACGTACCATATGCCAGAATTTTATACAAATTATCTCGTAACATCCTCACTGCCACTCTATGACGTAGGCATTATTGGCTCCCTATTTCCTCCAGATGAGGAAAACAAGACCAGAGAGATTAAGTAACTTGCCCAGGGTCACACACCTTGGGGCCAAGATTCGAACCCAAGCAGTCTGACTTCAGGGCTCATGTTCTTAGCCACTATGCTGGAAAAATTAGAATATTATAGGTAGAGCTAAAGTCCCCTTTGATAGCCCCATCCCTGACCCTGGTCCCTACCAGCCCTCCCTGGCAATGGGGAACCAAGGGTGGGGCTGAGGGGCTGGCCCAGCTTGAAAGCAGGCAGTAACGAGCTGAGCTGTCTGTAGGAAAGTTTATGATATAATAAAACTAAGTCGGTCTGCTTTTTATTATTACCATACGCTGTGTCTTCTAACCAAAGTCGGTGACCAGATACCAACTTTGAGAAAGTGTTTCTAAGTTCTAAACCATTGCTGCATTACTGTTAAGTTTTAATAATAAGCTTCAGATTGGCCCATTTTTTATTACTTATTCCTTTAATGAGCATAGTATTCTATGGAAGCTAATTCAGAGAATCCCCAATTATACACTGGCCCCTGACACAGGCAGACTCAGCTACACAGGGAAGGGGTGTGTGTGTGTGTGTGTGTGTGTGTGTGTGTGTGTGTGTGTGTGTGTGTGTGTGTGTGTGTGTGTGTGTGTGTGTGTGTGTGTGTGTGTAATGCGGCAGGGGAGGTTGCCTAAATAGCCCAGATCACAAGGCTCAAGGTTTGTGACGACCACAGGGTCACCGGGATCCACGCAGGAGGTGCCACCTGAGATGAGAAAGGCATCCCGGGCCTCGCCTGGCCCTGGGCCGTCGGGGAAAGGGCAAGAGCGAAAGGAAGAACAAGCCCTGAAGATAATGCTTATTATTACAGAAAATAATTTTGCCCTGTAGAGGTGGGTAGTGTTAAAAAAAATGACCCACTCTAGGTATCAAATAACCTCAACGTTCTTGTTCCTAGAGGAATTCTTTGTTGTGAGTTTCGCGTGTATTTTTCCAGACTTGCTTTATACTTATACATACATATACACATATCGATAATAACGTGATTTTGTATATGTACACACATTTAAATATATGGGAATATCATCACCTTTTGTACCTTGTTCTATAAATTTCTCTCACTCTGCAGGATGTGTTTGAGGTCTTGTCATGTGAATGCTTTTCTTTTCTAGACTGGCTCTTTTTTTTAATTCGCCGTATCCATTAAAGAGAATGCATTTTACTCATGCACGTTCCTTCTGACATTTCTTTAGTCTATTTCCAGTTTTTTACTGTTATAAACAATGTGCCCTGGGCTAGAGTTTCTCTAGAGGTGAGAAGGTCAGAGGCAAGTGGAGCTCTCAGTTTAAAAGACCCTATCAGGTGCCCTCCTGAAGGCTGTCCCAGCCTCTGCAACTTCTGATGGTCCAGGGCTATTTTCGCTCTTGCCCTTTCCCCGACGGCCCAGGGCCAGGCGAGGCCCGGGATGCCTTTCTCATCTCAGGTGGCACCTCCTGCGTGGATCCCGGTGACCCTGTGGTCGTCACAAACCTCGAACACACACACACACACACACACACACACACACACACACACACACACACACACACACACACACACACACACACACACACACACACACACACACACACACACACACACACACACACACACACACACACACACACCCCTTCCCTTGGTCTCTTCAAGCCAAGGAGAGATTTCCAGCCCCGATCATGTTACTCTGCTCTGTGTTCTCGTGCTGGCAGCTGGGACTGGGGATCCCAAGGGCTGTTCTCATTGCCTGTCTACACCCATAGCTTTTTCCTCTTCCCCCAAACATCCCCCTGGTGTCCCTTGCCCATGCCTGCAAGGGACACCAGGCACGGCTGCCTCCTCTCTGGCTTTTCTGTAACTGTCTGCCTCGCCAGCTAGTTTGTGACACGAGGGTAGGGATAGCGTCCCCAGAACCTGGCACGAAGCAGGTGCTGGATCACTGGAGAATTAGCAATTGATAAATGAAACAATTACAGCCAGTCTGTGTTAGGTCCTTACTCTGTTGGGCACCGTTCTTTATGTGTATTTTCTCATTTAATCCTCACGTGGCCATACATATGATTAGAAGCTGCTATTATTCCTGTGAGGTAGGCAATTATCCTTATTTTATGGCTGGGAAAACCAAGGCTCAGAGAGCTTAAGTGTGTTGCCCAAGGCCACACAGCAAGTTCCTCCATGGCCAGGACTTAAACTGGGGTGCTGACCTCTGCTGGTGTTACAGACTAGGTCAAGTTCGGGAGTTCAGAGCGGAACAGGGGCCATGTTTGCCCTCAGCTCCTTAGTCATATTAGCAGGCCTTAGACCACAAGCATGTCTTGCCAGGATTACTGTGAACATCTCCAGTCTGGCGTCTTGCCCACTCTTCATTCCCATCCAGCCAGCGTGATCTTCCTGAGGTACAAATCGGAATATATTTGCTTTCTTCCTCTTGTTCAGATCCTTTCCTAGCCTGTGCATTGGCCAAACTGTTGAAGACTCTGCTAGGCCCTCCTTGATCCAGACTTGCTTTTTGTCTCCAGCCTCCACGCCCCAGCCACACCCTGCTGCCTTCTGTTCTGTGGTTGGACCTCCCTCTTCCTCACCCCAGGGTCTTTGCACATGCCACTCCCTCTGCCTGGAGCACACTTCCTGCCGTCTCCCTCCCTCTGCTGACTCAACCTGCAAGATCCCAGCTTGGAGAACTCTTCCTCTAAGAAGCCCTTTCCTGGTCTCCCCTAGACTGACATCAGTGTCCCCCATGCCTCAAGCACAGCCCCGATCACATTAGACTGTAATATCCCGCTGTAGTTAGGAGCTGTCTGAAAGCTGGGCTGAGATGATCATCGTCACGGGTCCTGGCACCTAGTACATATTCAGTTAATGATTGGTAAATGAGAGTAAAACATGAAACTCCTGGGCCAGGTGGGTGGTGACTGGGTGAGTGAGTTTGGGTGGCTCAGTTCAGCCCCCTCCAACCCCCCAACTCCTAGAAATGCTACTCCAAGCCCTTACTCTCAGGGTCCCAGTGATGGTGGGGCAAAACCCTCTTCCCTCCTCCTTTTCCCAGTTCACAGACTCGACCATGTTATTGCCTCTCCCTGCCCCACAGATGCTGCTGTTTTTCTCATTGGAGGGAGGGTCTGGCCCTTGTTATCAAGTTGTAGCCCTGACCTGGGGTTGGCATCACCCAAATCTCTACCCTGGGGACAGCTCTTGTGGACCCGTAGCAGAGCAGAAGGAGGAGAAAGAGGAAGAAAGCCATGATTGGCAGCCGAGGTGGTCCCTGCTGGGAGGCTGAACCCTATCCCATCTTCAGACAGTGATTTCTTCTGTGCCTGATTGGAAGGACCTTCCTCAGGAACTGCCCTGCAGTGGCCCTGGAATAGTAGAAAAAGCCAGTGTTCCATTTGCCAAATGCTGGGAGAAAAGAGCTTCTTGCCCACAGGAGGGACAGAGAGAGGTCCAGGCGGGAGAGAGCACGTCCGGTCCTGGACCTGTCTCGTTTGACCTTCAGAACATCCCTCCAGGATAAGCAGTCCTGGTCCCATGTTATAGATGAAGAATCAGAGGCTCAGGAAACAGCAAACAGCTTATTGTTAAAAGTCAGAAATCCCATTAAAAAATTTTTTCTTAAAAAGAGGAGCGGGGCAAAGATGCTCCCGATGGAGGCGTCTCAAAATCGCAGGTACCCCCAGGCGCCCTGGGGATCTTGCTAAAATGCAGGTGCTCATTCAGCAAGTCTGAGGAAGGGTCTGAAGGTTTGCATTTCTGTCTTATTTATTTATTTTTATGTCTTATTTATTTATTTTTTTATTTATTTTTAAACTCGTGTAACATCATGCGAGTTTCCGGTGTATGTACTGACTTCATATATTTATATGTCATAATATGATTACCACCAGGTGCATTAGCCAATACCTGCATCACTTGACATAATTATCATTTCTTTTTTGTGGTAGAAACAATTAAGATCTAGCCTTTTAGCAACTTTGAAGTTTATAACATGGTGTTGTTACTATACAGGTTCCAGACCTCCACGATAAAGCGAGTATTGAGATAAAGCGAGTCACACACATTTTTTTTTGGTTTCCCAGCGCATATGAAAGTTACGTTTACACTATATGGTAGCCTATTAAGTAGGCAATAGCGTTATGTATCAAAACAATGTACGTACCTTAATTAAAAAAATCCCTTATGGCTAAAACAGTGCTAACCATCACCTGGGCCTTCAGTAAGTCATAGTAGTGACAGAAACCACTGATCACAGATCACCATAACAAATAGAATAATAATGGAAAAGACTGAAATATGAGAATTACCAAAATGTGACACAGAGACACAAAAGCGAAAAATGTCGCCGGTAGACTTGCTCGACGCAGGGTTGCCACAAACCTTCAATTTGTAAAAAAACACAGTATCTGTGAAGCACAATAAAACGAGCTCTGCCTGTAACCATTAGATCCTACATTTCTCACCAGTCCCGCTGACCACAGTTTGGGAAGGAAAGTGCTCCAGAGTGCTTTTCAAATTTAGCAACGAAACTCCTCTTTTCAAAAGCGCTCTTACGTCCTAAATTTCCTAGGAATGCTGATTGTTCTGATCTTAAGAGCCCTTATAACCTTGTTTAAAAGTCAGTGTAACGAAAAGCAACTTCCTAAAATGAACACGTGTTTATTGAGAAGTTACTGTGTGCTGGGTCCAGCCAGGCGGGCCTGTGTCCATCACATCTGCACGAGTTTCTTGGGGCTGCCGTTAACTAATTGCTACAAACTTGGTGGTTCAGGGCAGCAGCATTTATTCTCTCTGGAGCATTTATTCTCTCTGGAGTTTTGGAGACCAGAAGCCCCAAAACCCTTGATCAGCCCGGCCCACATCCTATGAAGTTTCCAGAGGAGAATTAATTCCATGCCTCTCTCTTTCTCTTTGTCTTTTTAAAATGACCACATTTAATTAAATGTTTTTCTTTTAAAAACATTTTAATTTTGAAATATTATAGATGCTTATGAAGTTGCAAATCAATTACATGAGGGGTCGTGGGCACCCTTCACGCTTTGGGTGGTTGCCGGCAATCTTTAGTGCTCCTTGTCTTATAAGTGCACCACCCTAATCTCTGTCTTCATTCTCACACCCTCTTCTTCTCTGTGTCTCAAATCTCTCCCTTCCCCTTTCTCTTATAAGGACACTAGTCAATGGATACCAGTCAGGGCCTACTCTAAATCTAGGATGCTTTCATCAAGAAATCCTTAACTTAATTGCATCTGCGAAGACTCTATTTCCAAATGAGGTCACAGTCAGGGGTAATGGGGTTAGGGCTCAGACATATCTTTTTTGGGGGGACACTGTTCAACTCTCAGCAAGAGGTGAGGATAGGAAAGAGAATTTAAAGGATCCAACTCAATTCTGAATCCCGCTGATGTGGTTACTGTAGTGGGGTGCTGGCAGGTGCCCAAAAGACCAACGCCACCTTCTCCGGGATCCCTCATAATGGGTCCAGCTCGCACCAACCTTCCTTCCCCCTCCTGAACGAACCCTCAGGGCTTTATGGCACTGTCTCGTTCTCTAGCTACTCCCTACAGAATCTAATAACACCAGCTGGACTACAGGCTCCCGGAGCACTGCGGCTGGGACCTTGCAATAATTTGGTTTCTCACCTAGAACTTCTCTTGGTCCAGAACCAGGTCAGGGAGAACTAGCTTGGCCCCCGTGGGTGCAGCCACGTACTGAGAAGTTCCTGGGATCAGGTCTGGGGGCTGGGGGGTGGAGTGTGGGTGCATGCCTTCCCACCTGGGGAGCACTCAGCGTGTGCACACTTCCAGGGTCAGCAGTCCGTATGGGAGGAGACCGGCCAGATGATGCACCGCTGCCCAAAGCCTCCTCCAGATCTGATGCCTCTTCATTTTTTTGGCCCTGAGTTGGGGGGCTGCTGGTGACTTTTAGCAGGTAAAGACCCTAGGGAAGTGTCCCTTGTCTGTCTTTACATTTTCTTTATTCCTTCATGTCCCTAATGTTAAGTAATTAACCATCCCCCTCAGTGAGCCAGGCACTGGGATAGATCTGACACCAACCACGGGCTCAGAGAGAGGACGGGCAATGCCAGACCCCATCTCAGGCATGTCCTCTCTTGAAACCCCAGGGAGTTCTCTCCTTGGAGCTCTCTGGTCTGGTTCCTCTAAAAATGTGCTGGGGATGCCACGTGCCACCTGGGAACGCTGGCTGACCTGACTTCGGGGGGAATGCCAGCACTTGTCTTCTTTCACAGGAAAACTGCAAAGTCCAGCTCAAACTTCCTGATATCCTTTTGGGGTGAACCTCGGTCAAAGCCACCCACAAATTGTCATGAGAGGCTTAGAGACCAGGGCACAAACATGTGTCCTTTGGCCTCTGCAAAGTCCTCTCCAGAGGCGGGAGAGGCAGAGGGCCAAGCCTAGGAAGGGTTCCCCTTCCCCCAACTCCCTCTAGAGTATTCCCCCAACTCACACGCAGAGGGGCCCTGAGCTGCTGCTGTCCTTGAATTTCTTATTAAATGTTTTCTTTTTTAGTTTTTCTTTCTTTTTATTGAAGTATAGTTGATTTATTTTCTTTTTATTGAAGTATAGTTGATTTATTTTCTTTTTATTGAAGCATAGTTGATTTACATATGCTAGTTTCTGGTGTGCAGCAAGGTGATTCAATTACATATGTATATATTCTTTTTCCGTGATGGCTTATTACAGGATATTGAATATAGTTCCCTGTGCCGTACAGTAGGACCTTGTTTATCCATTCTCTATATAATAGTTTGCATTCTTATTAAATTTTGAACAAGGGGCCCCAGCATTTCATTTGGCATGGGGCCCTGCAAATCGTAGAGTCTGTCCTGAACAGAATCCCTGGAAGTGGGACCCAGGAATCTCCTTTTTCTTTTTAACCCGGTCCCTGGGTGGGGTAGACGGATGGGTGCTGAAGTGTGAGAGCTGCAGCTCTAGGGAAGCTAAAGTGGGAGCAGGAAAAGTGGTCTCAATCCCCTCATTTAAAAAGGCAAAATACATCGAACGCCATTTCTTTTCCAAACTCCCAACAGCTTCCCCTTGCCCACCTGGCCCCCGGCACTCAAGTCCCTTGTCCCTGGTCTTCTTCCATAAAGAGGAATCAGCCTCCAAATGCCGAAGTACCTCACGCTTCGCTTATTTGAAGGAGGGGGAGGGGGAGGGGCAAGTGGAAGACCTGCAACCTGGTTCTGGCGTCAGGCCTGTGCCCTCCACCCTCAGGTCCTGTGCCTTCAGTGATAACCACGACCTCTCCCCCGTCTCCTCCCGCCACCCTTCTTTCGCCTCATCTGTGCATCTCTCTGTTGGTTACTCGTCGAAGGGACAGCAGATCCCAAGCCGTTCTCACGCAGTCCTGAGTTGCTATGAAGCCCCCTCTTGTCATGACTGAATTATGCTCCCCAAAACCCACCATCTCCAATTCATAGATTGACGTCCTAACCCCCGGCACCCCAGAATGTGACTTTCTTTGGAAATAGGGTCGTCGCAGATGTAATTAGTTAAGATGAGGTCCTACACTGGAGTAGGGGCGGGGATTCAATATGACAGGTGTCCTTATAAGACTAACTCCACATGAAGAGACAGACAGACACAGAGGGAAGACAGTGTGAAGACCGGGCAATGCCACTTACCCATCGAGGAGCCCTGAGGCAGCCAGAGCTAAGAGAGGCACGCTACAGATACTCGTCCGCAGCCCTCAGAAGGAGTCCCCGCTGCAGACAGCTTGGTCTTGGACCTGTAGCCTCCAGGACTGTGAGATGATACATTTCTATCGTCGAAGCCATCCAGCCTGTGGGCGTTTGTTACGGCGGCCCTCGCAAACTAACACGGCTCTTACTCAAGATGGTGAATACCCCACTGTCCGACTGCAGAGTGGACTGGCATGCCCCCTCACATTTCAAAAGTGGGTGCCCAGAGATGTCAATAATGCACCTGGTGTCCCCCAGCACTTCCGGGCCTGAGCAACGTTTGGACTCGGAACATTTCCAGGCTGCCTCTTCCCTCCTTTCTGCTTTGATGTGTCTCCCACATTCCGTGGGTGGAGACCGACAGAGGGAGATGACGGCTGGCAAGAGCTCTAACTGGCACGAGCTGGTCATTCAGGGGAACCCCTGTGGATGGCGGCCAAGCCCCTGGGAGGGGCCCGGGACTGAAGCTACCCACTTGAGTGGGTCTTGCGGCCCTCTGTGGGGGAGGACATCGCCATCAGGCTGCCAGCCTGGTGCTTCCCTGTCTATCAAAATCATGGGGGAGAAGAACCCGCTACCGTATCCCTTCCAGGAGACAAAGCCGCTGGGCAACCAGCTTCCGATGACTCCATGGCCTACTGGTTGCTCCTCTTATTAGACAGTCTCAGAATTCTAGGAATGACACTGGCCATCCGATGACAGGAAAGAACACCCATGTGCTGTCATGAATGGAGCTGCCCTGCTGCTCTGTGTCACTGTGAGAAGAGCAGCCCACATCCTGCCCTGGAAACTTCAGGGGGCTTCGGGAGGGATGGGCTCAGCAAGCAGCCCGCCCCGTGTGCCCCAAGGCTGGGAGCAGAGCACACTGCAGTCAGGGTGACGGACATCTCCAAGGTCTTACTGGGACGTCCCGCTGCATCCACTCTGCCGCTGATCTACCCGCATGAGCTCTGGTCCAACAAAGACCCCGTCTTACTATATTTAAGGGCGTGTGTAATAAAATCCTCTCACGTTAGGAGCTCGACTGTTAGAAGTAAATGGACCCACGTTCAAATCCTGGCTCTGCCACTTACTGAATGACCCTGGGCAACTTCTCTGCCTCAGCGCCTTCATCTGCAAAATGGGGCTTATTATATGTGGGATTGCTTTGTTTGGTCAAAAAAGTGCTCATGCATGTAAAAGGCTTCATGCCATGCTCAGAACATGGGAAATGTCCAAACGATGGTGGTGGTGGTTGATTTTGTCAATTCACAGATGCTTTAGAGAATTTTCTTCTTTGTCCACAGAGAGGCTCTCAAACTGGATTATCTATGGTTCTTTGGGTTTCCAAAATCCGAGATCACCAAAATGCTAATGGGAGCAACTGCAGGGCTTATCCCTTGGCCCTGAGACCAGGAGGTCTGACTCTGGGCCCACAGCCGTGCACGAGCCTCCTGAGATGGCATGCGCAGTGCAGGGTGTATGTGTATTTTCCTTCAGAGGTGCCAGCTGTTATCAGATTTTCAAAGGGGTATCCTGTCCACAAAGGGGTCATGTCTGAGAATGGTCTGAGCAGGTTGTCTGTGCCCAAGGGCCGGCAAAAGTGACCCACCACTTACTGAGCCCTACTGTGTGCCAGGCTGACATACGTTATCCCAATACCAACAACTGGGCAAAGTAGGCACCATCACTCCCATTTTTCAGATGAGGAAACAGAGGCTCAGGGAGCTCAATCTGGGAGCCAGGCACTGGGCTCGGCCGCTCGCCTGTCCCACGGCTGGCACCGGCCTGGGATTCCAGCGCAGGACTCCCTGATCCTAAGCTGTGTCCTGCTCTTGGCACTGTGCTGCCTTGGGGAAACCCAGCAAGGTACCCCAGCCAGGAAGTGCCCTTGGCCAGAGCCTCAGCTCAAGCTCCACCCCACGGATCTCACCAGGCATGGAGGCATCAGAGACCACAGGACAATGGCCCTCAAGTCCATGGAGACTCCATGTACCCTCCAGGAAGAAAGAGTTCACTTCCCTCTCCGCCTTGGCCCCTGGCCCCTGGCTTACCCACTCTTGGTCCTTCTCTGGTGCTCCGCTGTGTGCTACAGAACCCGGCCAAGCAGTTGTTAGAAGCCTGGGACCTGGAGGCAGGGAGAACTCTGGCTCCGCCCCTTATCAGCTGTGTGACCTGGAGTGACTCAGCCAATCCCCGTGAGCCTCACTTTCTACATTCACACAATGAAGCTAATAGTCCCTGCTTCCCAGGACAGGCTATTCTATTTTTCTTGTACTTTCTCCTATCAGGGCCACCCTCTTTCCTTTCTCCGTCTCCACCTATTCTCCTATGAGCATGAACTCAATAAATGGTAGCAACATTGACTGCTGCTGTTATTGTGTTCTTATCAGCTGAGTACATGTTTACATCCACTGCTTTCCCCACATTTTAAGCTCCAGGGAGGCAATGATTGTTTATCTCCGCATCCCTAGCACCTACCATAGTTGCTGGAGCACAATATACCATCAGGAAATGTTTGTGCTGAACAATAAATTCAAAGAAAGTTCTGCTTCCACCATTGATAGCTGATATCGAAAATGCAGAGCCCCAAAAGCACTTCATAAAAGTACAGTTTCCAGGAAGTTTCACAGACATTTTTGAGTGAAATATCCAGCCCGGGTTACTGGGGAGAGCTGGGGAAAGTAGGGGCACGAACTTAACCTCAAGGCTACGTGCAATAGGACCAATGAAGTCACCTCAGGGCACATGTTTTGATGCCTCCACCAATGGTGGGGTTTTGGGATGAAGGAAATATGAAAACTGTTCCCTGTGATGGTTCTTATCACACACCCTTATCGGGGCTCTGACAGCCGCCTGCCTTCCAGCCCGCCAACCGCGAGCCTTTTCACCTATTTGTGTATCCATCCCAGTTACCCATCCACCCACCCATCCAAGCATTCATCTGTCCATCTATTCGTCCATTCATCCGTCTATCCATCCATCCATTTGTACATCTATTAGTACATCTATCCATGTACTATCTAGATATATATCTAGATATAGTACATCTATCAACCCATCTATATATACATATACCCATATAGTACATCTATATATATCTAGATATATCTAGATATATATCTAGATAGATATACATCTATCCATGTACTATCTAGATATATATCTAGATATAGTACATCTATCAACCCATGCACCCATCATAAAGGTATTTATCGAACACTTTCTAGCTTCCAGGCACTGGGTTAAACATTGTTGTGACCTAACACTGAATAACCTATGGATTCTACCTTCAAGGAATTTACATTCTAGAGAGAGAGACGAGCAAGTAAATAGGTGGTCTCAGTTCAGCATGATATGGGATATGGTGGGGTGTGTATAATAAGAGTCTGTGGGAGGACACAAGACCTAGGAGGGTCCAGCAAGACTTCCTGGCAGAGGCGATGTCTAAGTCGAGGCAGGAAGGATGGATAGGGTATACTTTGCGGGGCTTTTGTGGGGAGATGGGCCTTCCATTCAGAATGAACAGCAGGTGCAAAGGCAAGGGCAGGAGGAAGTGTGCTAACTTGGGGGAACAGTAAGTGGTTCTATCTGGATGGACTATGGGATGTGAAGCTGAGAGGAATGAGAGAGTTGGCGAGAGTCCAGGGCCTTGGGTTGAGTTTGGATTTTGTCTCAAGAAACTGGGAAGCCTTGGATGGATGTAAAGAGGCTTGAGTGAAGGGGGAGGCTTTATAAAGTTCTCTCTCACAGGAAATGGATTCCCTTTTTGAATAGGAACGGCACATGGGAAGCAAGTCACCAAACTTGGGAAGGATACGAAAAAGACTTCTTCCTTCTGAAATTTGCCGTCTCCTTTCCCAGAGCACAGGACACAGACTTACTGCTACCTGCTATGTGCCAAAAACTGTGCTGGGATACACGAGAAACCAAACCAGGTCCCTGCTTTCCAGAAGCTTATCACTATATTGGTAGATAGGACTTGTACATAGAAAGAATCAGGGATAGGCATCGATCAGGCAAGAAAAGGGGGAGAAGAAAGGAAGGTTGAACATCAACACCTCATCTGAAATAGTTGTGGAGTCAAGATACCCCACCTGTGGTTGATGGAATAAGAAATGAAAGTGGAAGGCATTTCTTAAAGTTGCCAAGGTAACCAATGTGGAATTAAAAATAGTGATAGACATATTGGGAGGACAGGGAAGGAAATGTCAATAGATAAGGTCTAAGGTCCGGAAATCAATAAATATCAAGTATACGTATGGTATTTAGAGATTTGGAGATAACCACAGAGGAAACTGCTAGAAAATGTAAGAGCAGGAGTCCTTGGGAAGCAGGCTAAGAGTAGGAAGGGGCGGGATGGGGAACTGCTTCCCACTGTAAGGCTTTCTCTCTTACGTGATTATTTTTTAACTAGGTGTATGTTCTTAGATAAGAGATTCTGAACATTCAAATAGAGAGAAATCTTAGCTTACTAGAGTTAGTGGCAAAAGCTGCATGCAGTTAACACCATTGGCTTTGGAGCAAAGGGTCTCTGGATACAATTCAGAGGGGCCGTGAACTTGGATGGGAAAAATAATTACATCTTTATTTTATTAACCTCTAGCTGAAATTTAGCATTAGCTTTCCTTACGAATACAGAGAAGGCCATATTGGTATTATCGAACCTGTGACTTTATCACGGATAGAAATCACAAGTATTTTCATACCACCTTACAACCGTTGCAAATATCTCGAACTAAGTATGCTCCTCACTCCTTCAAAATCACAGCGTGTTAGGCTCACAGCTACTCTTTTAGTTAATGCATAAATAAAAAAACACACCTATTCCCATATCATATTTGTTTTTTGAAATACATTTTTGGTAACTATGTCTCGATATAATTGGTTCCTTTGCAAACTTGGGTTTTTCTTTTTTTTTTTTTTAAAGAAGATGTTGGGGGTAGGAGTTTATTAATTTATTAATTTATTTTTGGCTGTGTTGGGTCTTCATTTCTGTGCGAGGGCTTTCTCTAGTTGCGGCGAGCGGGGGCCACTCTTCATCGCCGTGCGCGGGCCTCTCACTATCGCGGCCTCTCTTGTTGCGGAGCACAGGCTCCAGACGCGCAGGCTCAGTAGCTGTGGCTCATGGGCCTAGCTGCTCCGCAGCATGTGGGATCCTCCTAGACCAGGGCTCGAACCCGTGTCCCCTGCATTGGCAGGCAGATTCTCAACCACTGTGCCACCAGGGAAGCCCTTGGGTGTTATTTTTTACGCATTGAAAAACATTCTTCTGCAAAGGGGTCTGTGGGCTTCACCAGATGGCCAAGGGATGTGTGGCATGAGACAGGTTGAAAACCTTCTTTAGAGGAAGGAGGAGAGCAGCTGGGTGTGAAGGCTTTTGATACAGTCTTCACAGGTGGGGAGCAGGATATATCAGTACATGTGAGGGGACCTGGGACCCGGGTTGATGGAGAGGCAGATCGAGGGCGCTGATGAAGGGATGCCGCCCATCACACAGTGGTACAATCACAGCGACAGCAGTGGCAGAAGCTGTAAACTACTGAGCATACAAGCTTCCAGTCCTTGCGTCCGACCTCGACAACAAACGTAGGAGGGTACTAACGCAACTTCCCTTTTATAGCCAGGAAACCCAGTTGCAGACGTGCTCAGGGGCTAGTCTGAGGTTCCACAGCTGGTAAGTCATAGAGCTAGAATTCAGACTCCAATCAGCTTGTCCCCTGACTCACTTGTCTATACTGCCATGTATGGTGGAAGGTCTTGTTTAACCGACCAAGAAGTCGAGGATGGGACAAGTGAAGCCAAGTCCAGGATCCCAGTGTGCTCGGGAAAAACCAGCTGAGGCTTTTTCCTTGCCCAGTTTACTGCCAATTCCTTCCTCCTGGCACCCCACAGATCTGGGAGGCTCCAGGAACCCTGTGCCAGTTCTCTGGGCATCACCATCAAAACGCAAATCCTACCTAACCTTCCTTTAGCCCATCACTCAGACCTTCCTTCCCATTTTGGCCTTTGGAGCCCTCCCGGCATTAAATCTTAATGCCCCCATAACCTCCTAGTTGGACCCCCTAACTTGAATGTACATTCCCCGCCACCGCTAGATGCCTCTGAACTTGAGTTCCTGAACTTGAGGTCTCCTTGGGGGTTCATAAGACACTCTGATCGTGTTAGAAGTGTTATCGTTGTGTTTTTATTTGGAGGACATTACCATCAGCCTTTCCTGGATTTGCTGATAACTGTCTTATCATTAAGAATTGCCACGTGGTCCAGGGACTGTTCTGTGAGGACGGAAATGGGCTGAGCTGTCCTGCTTTAATTACTGCACAATAGCAAGAAAAGGCCATGGGTGTGATACAGAAATGATCCTTTCCGTGTCTGGTGAAGACCAAAGGCTGGAACGCCACGCTGTACAGACAGGATTCAAAGCAGTGTGAGGAGAGAGTGAGGGAAAACCAAGTCCTCATGGGGCCCATTGGGGCAGAGGCTGGGGGATCCCAGGGGACCCTCTGGGCCATGCGTCATCTACTCACATTGCGAACAGAACTTCACTCCAGCCATCACGTCCATGTTTGAATTTGAATTTGATTTGTTTTGAAAATCGGACGGTGTTCAACGTGTGGATTTGTTTTGGTTTTACAGGGATATAAGCATGAAGAAGTCATGTCCGCTTTTCTGCTGGTACACAGTTAAGCAGCATCCTAATAGAAGTATTTTATGACGACACTGAGAGGGCGCATTTGTGAGAACATGTGCCCTTTAAAAGTGTTCCACGTTTGAGAGACACTGATCTATATGCCATCTTTTATTTTCAGTTTTCCCTTTCCATTTATTTATTATCTTTACATTTTAATTTTATTTATTTTTTTATACAGCAGGTTCTTATTAGTCATCCATTTTATACACATCATGTATACATGTCCATCCCAATCTCCCAGTTCATCCCACCACCCCCCCCCCCCCCCCCGCCGCTTTCCCCCCTTGGTGTCCATACGTTTGTTCTCTACTTCTGTGTATTTATTTATTTTTACTGAAGTCTAGTTGACTTACAATGATGTGCTAGTTTCAGGTGTGCAGCGAAGTGGTTCAGCCAGTGGTCCCAGACAGGCTGGGACCTGGGCCCCTCTGCTGCAGTGCTTGCACCTGGACACATCTCTCCTCCAGCAACAAACAGACAAGGAAACTATACGGGACTAAAAATAACTGTGTGCATGCGCAGTTGGGACAAATTCTGGACAAAAGATACAAAGAGACCAAAAAACCCAACTGCCACTTTTGAAGAGCCTGGAGCAAAAGCAGGGGGTCGGGAGCAAAAGCAGGGGGTCGGGAGCAAAAGCAGGGGCTGAGCATGCCCCCTGCACACAGCACCACCTAAGGGGTGGGCAAAACACCTAAGCCAGCCCTCCGTCCCGACCCCTGGACACCCTCTACCCTCACCCCATATAAGGAACAAGCTTGCCCCACATTAGGGAGCTGACCGGGCTAGGGAACCTGTCGTCTGTTCTCGCTGCCCTCTGCTGCAGCAGGGGCCCCAGTAAAGCCTTGCCTGAATTTCTTGTCTGGCCTCTGATCAATTTCTACTGACTAAGGAGGCCAAGAACCCTGGTTGGTTATATTTATACACACACACATACTCTTTTTCAGATTCTTTTCCATTGTAAGTTATTATGAGATACTGAACATAGTTCCCTGTACTATACCGCAGGTCCTTGTTGTTTATCTCTTCTATATATAGTAATGTGTATCTGTTAATTCCAAACTCCTGATTTATTCCTCCCCCTCACTTTCTACTTTGAGAACCATAAGCTTGTTTTCTATGTCTGTGAGTCTGTTTCTCTTTAGTTAATAAGTTCATTTGTATCCATTTTTTAGATTCCACATATAAGTGAAATCATAGGATATTTGTCTTTCTCTGTGTGACTTAACTTCACTTAGTATAATAATCTCTAGGTCCATCCATGTTGCTGTAAATGACATTATTTCATTCTTTTTTATTATATGCCATCATTTCACAGGCTACACCCACTGCTCAAAAATTGTTGCTCACTTGGAATTACTATCCCAAATGCCTAGCGTGGCCCTGTACCGTGCCAGTCCTCATGGACAGGCCTTTCACTCCAGCCAAATAGGTCGATTTAATATTCTTCCACTAGTCTGTGCCAGTTTCCAGCCATGGCAGGTAAGGGTGGGGTGTGCCAATGGCTGAAACCAGCATGTAAAACACTGATCAGTACCTGACAGATGGTAACCGCTACGAATACCAGCATCATTGCTACCTCATGGGGCTGATGGAAGAGACATCCAGTCGTATAAAAACATCCTCTCCCGACATTCCTGTCTGTATCTTACAACCTGGTCAAGAGAATACAAGGGAAATCGAGGTAAAGGTGTCAACTGGAGTGGAGAAACACCTGGGAAGGAGACATGGGAGCCTCCATGATGCCGTGGGAAAGAACGTTCTGGACGGGAGAACACAGTCTTGGGAGGAAGGTCCAGCTCTGCATGACCTTGGACAAGCTACCTAACCTCTCTGAGCGTCTGGCTCTCAACATACAAACAAGGACAAAGGATCATTCCAGGCTTGCTCACCGCACAGAGCAGGTGGGAGGTTGGCGAGGGCAGGGATGTGGAAGATGGCAGTGACAGTGAAAGGCTACCGTTATGATCGCTAGGGTGGCGGTGACATGGCAGAGCCAGAGGGATGCTCAGAAAGCCGGTGAGGGAGGGAGAGACAGAGAGAGACGGAGAAGGAGAGTACCTTCACTGTCTTGACCGTCTGTCCCCTCCCCAAGGCTAATGCAGGCACCGTCCGGAGGGATTTCACTCCCAGCTCCCGCCCTCAGCTGGGTTCAGCTCACACAGGCTCCCTGGGGCTGCCTTGCTGGCAGCTGAGGTCCCAGTCAGGAGGCTGGAGGGTCAGGTCACAGGCCCCTTGGAAGAGGAACCTGGTGGGGACGGAGCGTTGGCTGCCCGGAGCGGGGATGCCCAAGGCTGGGCTGCGCTGAGCTCAGACCACACTGTGGTGTGGGGGTCTGGAGCTTAGCACTGACCCTCAGTTCCTCAGAATATAATAGCATCACCTCTTCTTCTATCTTCCTGTGTGCATCTGGAGGGCCCCGAGTCCCCGATGCTGAGTAGGAAGGTCCTTTGGGGTCATTAGCTAATATGCAGGATCCAGTGGGCAGAAGAATGCATTTTGTTTCCTGAATCTGTGGGAATTGCTGGCCAATTGCACGATCGGCTTCCTGAAGACTGAATCTGTTTTCTCTGCTTTGGGGTTTGAGTCTTTCAAAATATTTGGTCTTTATTTGAGATCGTTTGTTTTTCTTTCCAAGCAGCGAATGTCTCTATATAAGGCATTGTTCCGGGGGAATCCTGGTGAGCGTTTGCAAACCCATCTTTTTCCCTAGCGGAATTTTCTTGAATAATGAGCTCCACTTTGATTTAAACATTTTTTTTAATAAGAAGTTTCCTCTTAATTGCAGAGTGATTTTGTCAAAGGTATTTGGCAGAGGGGGTGAGGGATGTGTTAACGTTACAGGCTCATTCATTGCTAATGAAGTGGAAGGGAAGTGGAACCAGGGGAGAAATAGGATAAAAAAAGAAAGTAATAGAATCAAAGGAGAAGAGAAATAGTCTAATGGATGTGTGTGGGCTTTGAATAGGCATCTTGTTACGAGGGTAAGCGCTTGAGCTGGAAGAGATACAGGGCGGAGGAGTCTGAGCCGGGATCTGGCCAGACACCAAGTCCTAGGACTTAAAGGCACTGCCCCCATCTCCCTCCGGGCCCAGGGCCTCAGTTGCCACATCTGTCAAATGGGATGGAGCCATCTTCCCAGGGCTGCTGCTGGAGGGGGGCATCCCAGGGAACAATGGATGAATGGGAAAGTGTGAGCTCTAGAGTGCTGTGCACATGTAATGTGGGCTTGTTATTGGGGTCGGGGGTGGGTGTGGACTGAAGGGGCTTCCAGACTCTCTCTAGCTCTCCGAATCCAGAATGTGATGAAAATACACAGATACACACTCGTAGGTACAGACCCAGACACACCTGTGCACAGGGACAGATGCACACACACTCACAGATACACACGCACACCTCCACACCCCCGTACCCTCTCACACATTGGTTCTCACACGGCCACATATACTTCATTACACACCCTCACACGCCCATATACACACCATTCAGTACACACACCCTCACACGTGTATCTCCCCTCAACTCCTCACACACACACCCTCACACACACACATGCTCATGCACACGCCCTCATGTACACACACTTCCAAAACACATCCTCTCACACTCACAAACCCTCATACATACCCTCACACACACGCCCTCACAGTCATGCCCCCCATTCTTGCACGTAGCTTCTCACAACCCCTCACACACACACACAGACCCACACAACCCTCTCATGTATATACACCCCACACCCTCACAAATGCCGCCCCCGACACCCCGATACACACCCTCACATCCACGTGTCCACCCACCGCTTCCCGCGATCCTCCATACACAGCCACGCACGCAGTCCGCACGCACGCGCTCACGCACGCACGCACGTACGTACGCACGTCCTCACGTACGCATGTGCTCTTCAGTCAGTCATTCCTGGCCTCCACGCCACCGCCCCTTCCCGCCGAGGTCTGGTTGAAAGTGAGGCAGGAGCTCGATGGGCCCCAGGCGACACAGCTGGAGCTCGTCCCCTGCGGACAGATACTCCCAGATGAACAGGGGGAGGAGCGGAGACCCGCCCAGATAAGAGAACACACGTTTCTCCTCGAGGCCAAGGAGACCTTCCCAACTACACGTGAGCAGAAAGGCTCCTCAGAGGTCAAAAGGGAGGGGCCGTCACCTCATAGTAAGTCATGTCAACCTACCCATAGGCCTCTTCTCCAGAATCCATCTTGGCTAAGAGATGTGCACGCGTACAGAGATATACCTGAGATATACCAAATACGGACTCAGAACCAGGCAAAGCAAGATGACTGGCCAAAGGAAACCCGGAAGAAATGCCCCATAAAAGTGATTCAAACTACCAGGAGGGTGCGACTCTCTCTGAGTCTGCCCCTGTGTCTCTCCCCACATATTCTTTTTCCTCCTAATAAACACTTTGTTTCACTACTTTCTGTCTCTGTGGGAATTCTTTTCTGCAAAGCCAAAGGGCCAGGGCCTTGTCACTGGCCACTGGTCCAGTGGCCAGGAATCAGTGCTCTCATTACAACTGCCCGACCTCAGTCTCTGGCCGGGAACCGAAACCCCGCTTCAAGCCCTGCAGGCCGAGCCCACTCAGATCAAAAGTAGAGCAGATCCTCCATCCTCTCCCCTGCTGAGCTCACGCCTCACAGCCCCGCCACCAGGCCTCTGGCCTACGACACCCAGAAACTGCTCAAAACTTTCATCTTCTCAACTCCTCGGCCACGTCCCTCTTTTTGTCCTCTGTCCTTGGCATTTGATGACCCCCGACCATGAACTAGGGATCCTTTCTTACTCACAAACGCATCTTCAGACCCTGGCATGTAGTTGGAGTTCAAGAAATATTTGTTAACTATATGGATGGATGGATGGGTGGACGGATGGATGAAGGTATGGTACTTGGGGAAAGAGAGGGTCTGCTTAGACCCGGGCTTTGGGAGTGAGGCGTGGGGAGAGTATGGGGGGCCTGGCCCCTCTCGGTCCGTTCCAGGGCCCTGCTCCCTCCTGAGCTGACTCTGCTTTGCCCAGTCCACACACACCCCATCTTTGCCTCCGCATGACAGACCCAAAGTACTGATGACACCCAGGACCTGCCACTGGCAGCCATTTCGGGCTCACCCCCCGGGGCTCCCTTGTCCCTCTGGAGTTTGCAGGAAAGGCCCCAGATTCCGCAGGCACACGGCGCTCTATAAGCCGACCCTGCTTCCATCTACCAACTCTGCCATGTGCAGTTCCCAGCACTTGCCGTGTGCCAGGGACGGGGCTACTCGAATCACGTAGAAATCCTACCAACCATTCCAGAAGGGGGCCCCAAGGAGCACCTACAGCCTAGAGCTGACCAAGCAGAGGCTCTAGGAGGGAAGGAACTGGCCCAAGGCCAACACCTGGCAAGTGGCAGGGCTAGGATTTGAACCCAGGCCTCAAGATCGACGGCACCTTCCCCTGACTTCCCGCACTGGGTCTGGCGCCCCCTCCTGGGCTCCCCAACCCCTCTGCACTTCTCCACTGGGGCAAGGCACCCTCCCGACTGCCCTCGTCTGTCCACTGCCTGCCTCGCCCCCCGGACCAGGAGCTACTCAGGGGCAGCGTCGGGGGCAATTCTGGGGCCTTGTCCGGGTGTCCTTTGTCCGGCATCGCACGCACTCCCCAGCTGCTGACCTTTATTCCCGGAGAACTGCCTTCCGTAGGGAAGCTGGCTTGTTGGGGAAATGACGACACCCCTCGCCCCAGCTGGGGACCAGTGACTGGCTGACACGGGGGTCCCAAAGGCTCACCCCCTTACCTCAAGGTGGGATCCACTTCGCGGTGCAACTCATGATAAAGAGGCTCCCACGGGGTCAGCGGAGCCCCCAGGCTCGTTAAGCCCCTCCCTCTCCCTTTCTAGAAAGCACTCCCTCCACCTGTTAATCGTTGTAACCCCAGTGCCAAGACCAAGGCCAGGCGGACAGTGGGAGCTTCCCGTGCTACTGAAGGAACGAGCCATTTCTCCTGCCCTCCATGCCAAGGCTCTGCGCTGATCCCGTGGGCCTCCTCGGTCAGGCCGTGCAGAGAATCAGCTCTCGGCCAAGGGAAGAAGCGAGATCTATCATCATCCCCACTCGAATCCTTGTACCTTGACCAGTGCCTGGCCCAGAGTAGGAGCTTAGTATTTGCTGAGTGAGTGAATCAATGAATGAATCATGAATGACTGCCTCATCTTCTCTCTGCCCAGACGTCTGGTTTTGCCACCTTCAAGGTCACCTCAGCCCTCACCTGCCAGGTATCCTCACGGGCCATGGTCACACTGGCTGGCTTCTACCTCATACCAAAGTGCTTTGCCAGCCACCCGCACACCTCAGGGTTTCACTGAGGGACCACGGGCCCCCCCTCAAGGGCAGGGGAGCAGAGGGGAGCCTGCGCCGTGCTGGGTCAGACCCCCACCCTTGATTCACCCGGGACAGCTCTGCTCTGCGCTACTTCCATGAGGTTTTGTTTGGACAAAAGCGCTCTGTGGTTACAAAGACGAGGAAGCCCTTTGCTGTCTGGCATTTTCTAACTGCCCCGCCCCCTTGAGTGGGGCACATCCTCTCTCACGCGGACCCACTCAAGTTTTGTTTGTAGACGTTCTACTCACGTCCCCATCTAGACGGGAACTCCTTAAGGGCTCTAGCCGAGAGGTTGAAAGCTCAGGCTTTGGTGTCGGAAAGGCCTTGTGCAGGGAATTCCCTGGCGGTCCAGGAGTTAGGACCCGGCGCTTTCACTGGTGGGCCTGGGTTCAATCCCCGGTCGGGGAACTAAGATCCTGGAAGCTGCATGGCGCAGCCAGAAAAAAAGAAAAGAAAAGAAAAGAAAGGCCTTGGGCAGGTTATGAAGCCCCTCGTACCCTCAGTTTCTGTGGCTGTAAAATGGGGACGTGACAGGGCTACCATCAGACTGGGGCAAGAATTCCAAAAGATGAATCATGTCTATGCTAAGCCCTGTGCCTGGCTCACGGCAAATAAGTGGCACCTTCTAGTATTTATTAATGACCTGAGCAAGTGCCTTAGGCACACTTGGTAATTAATCGTCAGCATTATCACCATTTCCTTTGGAAAAGGAAGCTAAACCATGGATGTGTGTAAGGCTCATCCTGTCCTGGTGTGGCTATTTCCCAGAGACCTAAGAGGGCACGTCATTGTCATGACTGGGCTCCAGTGAAAGTCACTAATTCCAGGTAGACACTGGGGACGTTCCAAGCGGCAGCTGCGTGGCTAAATGGGGCCCTTACGCCTTGCTGCAAAGGGACCAGAGGAGGACCCCAGTGTTCTTCTGCTTCCTAGGCATCTGGCTTTCTGCCACATCCAGGCTCACTGTGTACAGACAGCAAGGAAAGTTGGAAGAGACGATGATTTCTCATTTCCCAGATTTGCCGCTGTAACTGCAGCCGCTAACACGGCGCTGGGTACATAGTGGATGCTGCATAAATAGTGCGGGATGCGTGAAGGAATAAAGGAAGGAATGGATTTGAAACCTACCATGAAATTTCAGCACCTAGTATAGGTGTCTATCAATCAATATATCTGAGTGAATGAATGAATTCTAGGGTCACTCTCACAGTCCCGGTGCTGAGCTCAGGTTCTAGCCTGGAGGAGGCCCGTGATAAATATTTATGGAGGAAATGAACTAGATCCAGTATTTCCCAGAAAGCAACTGAGCTTCGGCTGTGGTTGCCCCACCCCCTTCCCCACTCACCCCGGACCCACAGACAACGTTCCAGCCTGGCTTGGTCTCAGCTTGGTGGGAATGGGGTCTGAGAAACAGCAGGTTCAGCTCCCCGGGGTGCACAATAGGGGAGACCATCTAGCTGGCTCGCCAGGGAGCTCGTGGGTGCTGCCCTCAGGAAACATCCCCAACCTCCCCCAAGACGGACTGCGCTGGCAAAAGAGACTGCAACGACCCAGGGACACTGCCAAGGAGCCCCCGTCTACACAGCCGCGACATCAATACGACCACACACGCAGACACAGATGGGGACATGTGACCGTGCCCCGCTGACCACAGGGCTCTCTGCCCACAACTCATCCTTCCTCCCAAGCCTACGTGCTGGAGCCCGTGTCCAGACAGGCTCCAGTGATTCACACAGGTGATCCTGCCCATCTCCTAAATGCACCCCACGTGGCACAAGCACGTGGACACACACGCAGCATCCTCTATCCCTCCAGGGCCCGCCATCCTGTCTCAAACACACATTGCCTCCGCCCCAAGCCGCGGCTGCCACAGACCACTCAGTGGTCCCACCCAGAGATAACGCCATCTGTCACAAGGGACCCCTTTCATGGATAACAGAACACCTCTTAGCCAGCAACTGGGGCCCACAGTTCATAGCGTGGGCTCAGAGACAAGTCACACGTCACCACGTTGCTTGTAGGTACTAGAGCTGTGCCTCTCTCTGACCCCCAGTCTGTGCCATGGGTAGGCAGCTGCCCCCTCCTTTGCCGCTACTGGGACTGACTCCCCACTGGGAACCAGGGGGTGGCTCAGACCCTGCAGAGCAGCGCGGCCTGCACGCTGGACGGGCATCCACGGGTCCTAGACCAGGGCCCTGCTTGCCGCCAGCCGTGCTCCAGGCCATGTGGCACTCCGAAGCCAGAGGCTCCCCCCGAGCTCCGGCACTGGCTGCAGCAGGCTCCCCATGCTGGCTTCCTGCAGGGGTCTCGTGCCCGCCAAGCAAACGGGGCCTCCCGGGAGCACGAGCGGGCAGTTAGGCGGAAGGTGGCCTTAGGTGCCCAGACGGGCCGGCACAGAGAGTCAGTTTTTCCGGGGTGACGAGCAGAGCGCTGGGACCCTAAAGTCTCCGTCTGGGCCACCTGGCCCTTCGTTCACCTGTCAGGTCCCCTTCAGCCTTAGCCCGGGGGTGGCCCCTGCAGCTGCATGACCCGGGAGGAAGGACACCAGGCCGGCATTTGGTCCCCTGGGCTACCCGGCAGGTCAGACCGAGGCGAGAGAGCAAAGCCCGCGGCGAGCCCCCTCCCCACCACGGCCACGCCGGGCTCCCCAGGCCCGCCTGCCCGGGGAGCAGAGCCCCCGCCCGGGTACTCACCAGCTCTGGCGAGGCCTCCCCCTGGCGTGGTGGCAGGCGCCCCTCTCAGGCCGGGCTCCCCATCTGGAGAGGCCAGCGGCACTAATCAGCCGCCTGGCGTGGTGCGAGCCGCGTGGCTGGGCCTTAATTGACACCAGGTGGCCCCTCCCCAGGGGCAGGCTGGGAGGCTGAAGCCAGGGCAGGGGGGCTGCACCCAGGCCCGGCCGGTTCAGGCCTCCCCTGGAGAGACCGGGGCGGTCAGGCAGCCGCCGGCCACCCCTCCCCTCCTCTCGGGCCGGCCGCCTCCATTGCACACCCAGCCCCGCTCCCCTAGGCTCTGACCTCTCTTTCATTTCAGAGGCGGCAGCAGCAGTGACAGCGTCTGTCCAGGAGGAGGGTGGCTCAGGTTTCCCCCCAGCTGGCCGGGGGCAGCCGGGAGTGTGTGTGCTGGGTCTGCAGTGGCCAGGCTGGGTCCGCAGGATCCTGAGGAGGGTCACCCACTGTGCTCCCAAAGGACCCCCACCCCCCGAAACATTTTTATTGAACACTTTGTACGTGCCAGGCCCTGCACAGTGCCCTCGCGGTACCCTGTGAACTCTCTCGGGCCCTGAGAGATGGATATGTATTAACTCCACCTAGTAGGTGAAAAAACCGAGGCTCAGAGAAGCTAAGTTTCTTTCCTAAGATCACACAGCAGGAGAGACACCACGTCAGGGATTTTAACCACTCCCTGCAAAGTAAGGCATCATTTCTTAGACAGGGAAATTGAGGCTCAGAGACAGGCAGCCAGATCTCAAGGTCATACAGCAAAGTGTGCAATTTGGATTTGCCACCAGTCGTATTGGGCCAGGCTGCCTGGAAAAACAAAGTCTGTGTTTATGCTGAAACATAAGCTTTCTCTCCTATACCGCGTGCGTCCCTGCTTATATTAGGGCTCTGAGTTTGAGCCATATCTGGGGTTTAGGGGAAAGAACATTGGACATAGACTCAGAAGACCTGTGCTGAACTTGCTGTGTGACCTTGAGCAAGTTACTCTTCCTCTCTGGGCTTTGCTGAAGCTGCAGTGAACACCGAATGAGACGCCATGTTGAAAGGGCTTTGTGACTGGGACACACAAGGCAGGATTGGGGAGTGCTGAAGTGGTCCTTATTCTGCCTCAGTACCCCTCAGTACCCCTTCAGAGGCCCCCACCCCTGCCCTCTCCCCTCACTGCCAGGGGCAGCAGGACCCAGCAGTTAAGAGCACACACAGTCTCTGCCAACTCACAGATGTGGGTTCAAACCCTGGCTCTTCCTCACCAACTGGGTGACTTTCAGAGGTCCCTTCCCTGCTCCAGGGCTCAATTTCTCATCTCGAAGATGTGCTAAAGAGCACCGCCTCCCTGCCTGGGCTGAGTGACATTAAATGAGAAAACGCCCAGCACCTGCCTCTTTACTCAATAACATTTATTGAGCAACTACTATGTGTGTGTCATCGTGCTGGGCACATAATGGTGGACAAAATAGAGTCAATCTGTGTCCTGGTGATGGACACAGACAGTAAATTAAAAAACAAATATATATGTAATTCCTTGTAGAACGTCCTCCAAAAATAGAAGTAGTTATTATTGTCCACGCACTTATTTAACAAAAGAAATTGAGCACCTACTATGTGCCACGTACTGTTACAGGCACTGAGCATATAGCAGTGAACGGTGCACACGGGTCCCTGTCCACATGGACCTGACAATTTCTAATAATTAACCGTGACAATCCATAGCAATAATAATTATAATACCATTCTCAGGCAGGACAGGTTCACCGCCCCCGACCACTGTGTGCCTCGGTTTCTTCACTGGTAGAATAACATGCCTGTCTTCTGGGTCTGCCCCTCAGGGAGCTCCAAGGTGGAGCATGCCATTCCAGAATGTTAGGTCTAATCCTCAGTGAGGCTCATGGGCTCATTTTGGTCTGACTTATGGGCACTCTGGCAGGGAGCTGATCCCCTTGGCCCAGGCCCAGATCCCACATGGGTTGGGAGAAGCTGAGCCCGTGACTCAGCCAGCCTGGCTTGTCAGGCTGGGAAGAAAGCAGGCAGCTGGCTGGGCTGTCAGCCATGGGGCCCTCCTGAGCCAGACATGGGACAGGTGCCTGGGGTACAGACTGGGGCCTCAAGATGACAAAGGAAGGGCTCTGAGGTCAGGTGACTGCACCCTAGCCCCTGGTGGTGAGAATATTCTAGTAAGAAGCAGTGAGAAATCACAGAGTGGGCTGCCTTGTGAGGGAATGAGCTCCCTGTCAGTCAAAGGATTCCAGCAGGATGCTGTAAAGGGGACTCCACAAATGGGGAGAGTGTTCTAAAAAAGCTAGTTGATTTTTCCTCCTCCTCCAGGCCTAATGTTGGACATCACCTTCTCTTGGAAGCTTTTTCTGAGTCCCTCTTCCACCCTAGGCAGGTGCTTCCTCTGAGCTCCCCAGCCCTGGGGCTCACCCCTGCCCCAGCACTTACCACTCGGTGCCAGAATGACCTGTTCATTTGTCCAACTTGCCCATAAGACTGAGCTCCACCTCCTCTGTTCCATCCATACCATTAAACCCCCAGTACCCAAGCACAGAGCATGGCACACAGTAGGTGCTCAGCAAACGTTTCTTATATTAATAAAAGTACAGATCGCAATGATCATCTACAATGCCCTTTCTTACTTTGAGCATTTGAGCCTTTGACGATGAGGAGCCCTGCCATTTCATTCATTCTTCATTCAACAACTATTTCCTGAGCACCTACTATGTGCCAGGCACTGCTCTAGGTACTGGAGATAAAACGATGACCAAAATATCCCTGCCTTCATGGAGTCTACCATCTCGTGACTGTACCTTTAATTAGGTAATTTTCACAGGTGTTTCTATTAATAGCAATGACAGCCATTGCTATATACCAGGGTTTCTCAACCTCACCGCTATTGGGTAATTCTTTGGGGTGGGGGTGACGGCTCTCCTGTGCACGGTTGGAGGTTTAGCAACATGTCTGGACTCTACCCATTAAACACCAATAGCAACCTCCCCCCCTCTAGATGTGATACCCCAAATGTTTCCAGACATCGCCAAATGCCCTGGGGGAACAACAACTAGGGAACTAACCCCTAGCTGCTAACCGCAGTCATATATTAAGCAGCTGCTATGGGACATGCACTTTGCATTCATTAATTTACTTCATCTCTAAAATAACTCCAGGAGGCAGGGGTAATTATTTTCATTTTACACATGAGGAAACAGAAAAGGTTAGTTGCTTGCTTACGGCCCCAGGTCTGCGCACGCAGCCCTGGGTGTGCAGGTTTTCAGCGTCCCTGTGCAGAAGGCAGGGCTGGCGGACACTCAGAGCTTGGGCACTGGCTGCGGAGACCAGTCTCAGAGCAGCATGTTCCTCGTCTGGGCTCCCACAGGCATCTGCTGTCAGCCTGGAGCTGAATTCTCTTCTGGTTCCACCCTGCGGCCATTTGCAGAGCGCAGGGACTGACACCCAGTAGGCCTTCGAGAGCAGCAACAGCTGGGAGAAATACGCTGAGAGCCACAGAACTAATTATAAGTTTTCTAATAGCCACGTCAAAAAGGTGAAAAGAAACAGGTGAAATTAATTACAGTAATTATTTTGTTTAACTCAGTCTAGTCGAAAAGGATCATGTCAAGATGTAATCATGATACAAAATTATTAAGCAGGTAGTTTACACTCTTTCTCGGTGTTTTTTTGGAACATCTTAGAAATTCAGTGTGTATTTTACACATACATCTCCATTCAGACTCATCCCATTTCAAGGGCTCAAATAACTAAACGTAGCCTGTGGCTTCTGTATTGGGCAACGCCATTCTGGGAAGTTTTGCTGATGGAGGGAATGAAGACAGGAGATGGATATTCTCAGCTCAGTGGGTAAGGCATCCCTGGGCCCACAGATCCTGTGGGCTGCCACATGGTACTATTTTTCATTACTCATCTCTCTGTCCTCCAAGTTCATCCGTCTTTTGTCCTTGGAGCCCAGCCCCAGTGCCAGGCACTGGTAGGAGAAGTGGTGCGGTCTGGTGGCTTGGAGTCAGAGGCCTGGCGTAAATCCTGGCTTAACTACACAGCTGCATGACTCTGAGCCTCAGTTTTGTCATCTGTCTGGAAAGTGGGGGTGATGACAGTTTCACCTGGTGCAGCACTGCTCAGTGGAACTTTCTGCCATGATGGCCATGTGGGCGCTAAGGTGGTAACCTCTACCCACACGTGGCTATCAAGCACGTGAAATGTGGCAGGTCCGATGTCGGAATTGATTTTCAAATTTTAATTTTAACTCAATTTAAATTTAAATAACCACACGTGGCTAGCGGCTACGGTATCAGATAGCACAGCTTCCCAGCGTTATTGCGGGCATGAAGTCTAAGCTCCCGGCCAGGGGCAAGGCCTACACCGTCTGGTGCCTAATTTACCAGGCTGGAGGGGCTGTAAAGATAGTGTGTGGAGGTCCCTCTAGAGTATTCAGGGTACTGATGTGGGTGTGAGGAAACTGCCCCAAGGCTCAGGAAAGAAGCCTCTGAGGGGATTAGGGTGGGGCCATGTGAAGTGCAAATATCTTGATGCAATTTACTGGGATGAGGAGGGCCCTGAAAGTCTCAACCCTCAGAAGGAGCCTGCTCTTTCAGAGGTGCTGGAAGGCTGCAAACTCATTCCAGCAAAAGCCTTTCATCTTGAAAGTCAACCTTTGATGGGAAGATGAAAAGGAAAGTGAAGGGTAGATAGAACCAGGCAGACCACAGACTTGAGTTGGGGGCAGGGGGAGGTGGAGCCCACAGGATTGTCTAAACTGTGAGAAATGGGGATGAAGGGTGCCTGCTACCTTGAAATAGCATTGACCTTTCTCTGGGTGATCTATCATAAAACTGGTAATAGTAGCTATCAGTTATTGAGGGCTAACTATGTGCCTGGCCCAGTGTTAAATGGCTTAACCTGTATTATATCTTTTAATCCTCACAATAACTCTATGGCACAGAGACTAGTATTGTCTCCATTATATGAATGGTGAAACTGAGGCTCAGAGAGGTTGAGCAACCTGCAACAGAGCTAGGATTCCAACGCAAGTCTGGCTGACTGTGAAGCCCTTGCTCTTTTCTCCACTGTTCCCTCGATACTGTTCCCTCGTGCAACTCCCTTTATGTTTCCATAGCTTCTCAGTAATCTTACATCAATCTTGACATTAGTTTTATAAGGTCATGCCATACTGCCATTTGGTGATGATGAAAAAACTTGGCCACCAATAGGTTCAACAACTTATCTAATAAAATTTTAGTGTTAAGAACATTGTTAATGAAATTGATTCTGAAATTGGTTTATACAATGTTTTTACATTTAAAAATAAAGCCTATCATCTTTTCTCACTCAGATCTTTCTAATTTACTTAGAAGATCACTATCTTCATCCTCATGTCTCTGGATGTTTTGTAATGCCCCTCTGCAAGAAGAAATAACATTAAGACCTGACATTGTATCACGTAAATGATGAGCAGAGATCTGGGCTAGAGAACAGGTCTTCAGGTTTGTTTGGTTTGCAAGTAACAAAAAAAAAAAATTCTAACTGAGCTTTGGGGAGAAGAGGAGGAAGGGGGAAGAACTGATTAGAATACACAGCACCTGGAGAAACCAAGGAGTCTGAGGAAATGCAAAAACCAAGTCTGCTCTGGGGATGTCAGCAGTAGAAATTCTTGAACCTTCTCTGAGTCACATAAGTAGTAGTATTAGCTCCTAATACTATTCAATTCCTCCCTGCAAGCCCCAGTTCAGAATTCTAAATTCCCAGGGAAGGACATCTGATTGGCCAAGTCTAGGTCAGGTGTCTATCCCTAAACCAATCAGCTATGGGTGGGCAGGGCCAAATCATACAGTCATGGAGCAGAAAGGACTGCTGGGATATATACATCCAAATGGAGAAGAGAGGGGTGGGCAGCCAGAAAAGAGAGGGACCCTTACCTTTGGCAAAGAACCTTCTTCCCAAACCCAATCCAATGTGGCTGGATGTCCTCTCACTGTCCTACTCCAAACAGACCTGTCTCCTCCTTCCCTAGAGAGTGCTGACAATTCTGTAATGCAGAAGTCAGCAAACAATTTCTGTAAAGGACCAGATAGTAAATATTTTTAGCCTCACAGACCATACAGTGTGTGTCTGTGTTCCAATAAAACATTATTTATGGACACTGAAATTTGAATTCCATGTAATTTTCATGTCACAGAATCTTCTGATTTTTTCAGCCATTTAAAAATATAAGAATCATTCTTGTGGGCTGTGCAAAACTAGGTGGCTGGTCAGATGGGGTTTGGGGGCTGGAGGTTGCAGATCCCCTGCTGTAATGAAAGTAACATTAAGTCCTTTGATCTGAATTTTTACTTCAAGATAGAGAAAGCAGCAATGTTGCAAGTGAAAACTAAATCAGCCTTAAGAGGACTGAATTTAATATGTAATAAAACAATTGCAAATCTGGCCTCAGTGAGTGATGCTGGCCAATTCACCTCTTCCCCCAGTTCAATGTCTAGGGGACATCACTTAGCTATGTTTCACATCTGCCTCCGTGTCAAGGTGGTATTAGCAATTTCTTGTTTCTTGAAGAACTTCTAGCCATTATTCTTTAAGTGGGATCTGATTTTCCTTTAAAAAAAAAAATCTCATTGAGATTGGAAAATGTCACATAGAACACGGAATCCAGACTGCGCTGAACAAGAAAATCACAGACCTGCTCCCTACCCTCTCCCCCGAAGCCTTGCCCCATAGTCATGACGGCTGCTGGTGTGGAGTCGGATATATAAAAAAAAGAGGAAGCAATCAAAAAATTGAAATCCTCAGAGGTCTGGTTAGAGGCATTGAAGCTTCGTTCTTTCTGGATGAAAAGTCTGAGGGGAAGGAGCCCAGTGCTAGAGGGGACCTCATGCCAGAGCTTCACTCTCCAGCCCGTGTTCTGGGAGTACCTCCTGACAGGTGGTGGGGTGGGGGGAGGTGCTGGGTCTGCAGCTTCCAGGTGAGGACATCACAGGTGGGCCACTGCTCAACAGCCAGTCTTTCTTGTAGAGAATGATCTCTTGGGTTCATGGGCTAGAGAGAGCTGCTGCAAACCCCGAAGACACAGAGGTTCCAGTAATAACCTAACAACAATGGCAAGTATCAGCCTTTCTTGAATTACGAGCTAGCCTCCGTGCCAAATCATTCCACATATCATCTCCCTGGATGCGATTATCATCCCTATATGATGCCTGAGGAAACTGAGGCTCAGACAATGGCACAGGTGACTCTCTTAGTTTGGGTTCTCCCAGAAGCAGACCCGAAGGAGCCACACGCAACTCACTTATTAAAGATGTGATGGGTAAGGGGGTGGGTTGGGGAAAAGGCAGGCAAGGAGCCATTTCAGGCTAGGTTCCAGCCTCAGCCTGATCCTGCGGGGGACTCTGGAGTGTAAGGTACACCTTGGAGGTCATCTTCCTTCAAGGCAAGGGCTGCTTGGTTTGGTACTTCTGCACCAGTCAGTCAAGGCTAACAGCTGAAGTTGGAGAGATCTTATTTGGATTTTGCTTTGTTTTTGCACAAAACAAAATAAAAAGCCAAGACGATGTATCAGTTTCCCTAATTTTTTTTTTTTCCTTTTCATCTGATGGTCTGGGAAACATGGATTCTGAAACTACATGGTCTGTAAGGGGTCCAAGAATATATTTCAAATTTTTCCCATGGCTGAGAGCAATGTTTCTCAAAGCATCCCATGGAATATGAATCCTCTAAGAAACAGTGAACAAAGGGTTCTGGGGCCAAATAAGTTGGGAAACCTACACACTCTAGCCCACTCTGGGAGAGTTTATGAGGTACATGAGCATATTAAAGGCTATGACAAGTCCTGCAGCAAAGAAACAACACCTAACTTAGTTTCATGCAGTGCTCCTTTGCTTTTTGACCACACTCAATAGCCTGCCATGGGCACATTTCAGGAAAACTCTGGGCACTGGCTGAAGCCACTGTTACGTGTCTAAGAATGCATTTACCCTCGTTTAGCTTGTTAGAGGCACTGTGCCTAGGAACAGGCTGATGGGAGATGGGAGATAAGGGTCTCAGTTTGGGCAAAGGTGAGGAGGACCCCAGGGGTCAGAAGGGATTGTGAGACCTTGTCCCTGCCACTGCGGCAGCTGGGTGACCTCCTCTGTGGTTGTTTCTCACTCCCAGCCACTTTCCCTGCAGCCTGTGCACGGAGGTTAATGAGCTGTTCAGTTCCGTTGACTTGCAAGGCCTCCCTTACTCAGCTCAACACCTGCTCTGCCTGATTGATGGTGGCCCTGCGGCCACAGAGTACCACAAGCCAGAACCGGGACAGTCAGTTAGTTCCAGTCCCCAGGGAAAACTCTGTCCCCTTCTCTTCTGCTTGAAATAGAAGAGGTGGGGATGGAAGTTTCTGGTCTGTCTCACACTTTCTTCCCACGTCAACACTATCCCAGGGCTAAATGGCAGATCTGGGCTTGAAATATCTAACGTTTATTGGTTGTTTATGTCAGGAAATGTCTTAAGTATTTTACTTGCTTTTAATCCTGATCACAGCTCTCGGAAGTGAGAGCAATTAGTATCCCAGTTTCACAGTTAAAGAATTTGAGGCTCTGACAGTTGACATCACTGTCTAGCCAGGTCACATAGCTGGTCTAAGTAACACAGTCCAGGACTGAAATTCAGACGCTATGGGAGACTTTCGCTTCTCAGAACCTTAGGTTCCCCCTCTGTAAAATGGGGCAGCTTGGACCACCCACCACATTGGATCGTGATAAGAGGGAAGAAATCATGCTCGTGAAGGTAGGTCAGCAAATTTAGAGCATTATATCCAGGTGATATTCTCTGAGACAGACGATGGCGGTGGGCTGGGGCCTGAGTCGCCTCCCCGCAGAGATGGGGCAACTCTGGGGTGCAGAAACTCAGAGTGCAGCTTGTTCTTTACTCACTAAGGCTGGCCCCACACCACAGCTGTACTAGTAACAAATACTAACACTAGCAACTAACATCCATAGCGCATTTACTAGAGGCGGGCACTGCTCCACGTTAATCCACATAAGCCTCATGACACTGGGAGCTCAGTGCTAGAGGTACAGTAATTATGCCTGTTCTACAGATATGGAAGTGAAGGCTCAGGGAAGCTAGGCGACTTGCCCAAGGCCACACAGCTTGCGTGTGGTAGAGCTAGAATTTGACTCCAGGTCCATCAACGTGCCTTGCTCCTGGAGTGTGTGCTAGGAAGAACTTACTGGGACAGAGAGGGCCAGCTCTTCTATCTTTCTGCAAAACGGTCTCCAGGGAGGGAGCTGGGAATCTGAGTCGGAGTTACCCTGTAGTTTGTTTCCCCAGCTCTCAGTCCCTCCTGCTTTGAATGAGTTGAAGCGTCCCTGCCTCGTTGGCTGGTTTTCCTGACGAGACGTGATCTTATTTCATAAGAGCACTTTGTAAAGTGGGCGTTGGTAATCCACGTGACTGAGGAGCCCCTCACGCTGTGTATGCGCCCAAGAGAGTGTGGGCTTTGGCCTTTCACCTTGGGTTGGGCCGGTTACTCCATCCCTCTGCAGCAGCTTCATCTGTCACATGGAATTGGGTGGTTGTGGGGATTAATGACAATGCTTAATACTTTCTGGGCCAGACACAGAGCAGGTGCTCAACGTGTAGAGTCATATTTGTGTGTGTGTGTATACAGTGTGTGCATACCTGTGTATGCACTTGTGCATTCCCACCATCTTCATCCCTAGGGAGAAAACACCGATGTCTGGCAAGATGGAAGAATACTCGACCAGGTTATGATAGTTTGCACTCCTGTTCAGCAAACATTCACTTTCCTCCCCCCTCCCACTCTGGGTGGAGTTTACAGCCTCTTCCTACTGAAAGGCTGGGTCACGTGACTTGCTTTGGCCACTGGAATGTTAGTGGATGTGGTTTGAGAAGATGCCTTGAAAGTGTTCAAGCAGCTTGTCTTAGCTCTTCTGTTCTGGTGACCTGCCATAGGAAGAGCATGCCCCAGGGAGCTTCTTCTTCAGCCTGCGCCCTGAAACAGGGAGACGGGTGGAGCAGACTTGATCTTGACCTGAAGCCTAAAAAGGACCCTTATTTAAGCCAGCATAGGCCTGCAGACCCAGGAGCATGAGAATAAATGCTAGTTGTTGTCAGCCATGGAGTTTGGGGGAAAATTTGTTATGCAGCATTACTGTGTCAATAGCTGACTGAGACACTGGCTGATGTCGCATCTCAAGATTCCTTCTATACAACAGACAACAACAGAATTCAGACCTGTTTTGGCGGCAGTGTGATGCAGTGATTCTCAAGTTCTTTATTGGCATAAATAATTCAGACATTGGATTCTCACTAAACATTGCACTAAACACAGGAAACAATAGGCTTGCCGGCTCAGAGGCTCACAACCTGTCCAAAAGCGCAAGTTAGAAATACCTTTTTGAGAAGTGTAGAAAACTTTATAAATGATTCTGTACAAATATACACAGTGGACCCGCCATCCAGCTGGCCTTCCTTTCTTGGATGGCATCTGAATCGACTGTTCTTTCCCAGCAATGAGACATTGGCAATGAGAGACAGACAGACAGAGACTAAGACAGACAAAGACAGAGAGATCAAGGAAAGGAAAGAAGCGGCCCCAAAAGGAAAACATGAAGCCAACTTCGTACATGAACTCATTCTGCGACAGTCAGAACAAACATGAAGAAATATGGGCCATCGGTCCATGTCAGTCTGTACAAGAGTTAGACTTTATATATATATATAATATATATATATATATATATGTATAATATTTATAGGTATATATACTTTGGGTATAGAAAAAGTAACAGCATAATTTACATAGAGAAAGCTTTTTTTACAATTGAGAATTTTCCTAAGGTCAGTAACTTTGAGAGTAGTCAACCAGATGAATCATGCGGTAAGTGCGTGGAGTGGACCCCAGTGCAAGATCAAAGCCCAGGGAGATGGACATGAAAGGCTGAGGGTGGGACTTGACCGCCCAAGTGGGATGTTCTCAGCCTGGCCCAGCCATGGGCAAGGGCACTCACCTGGTGTGACCAGACTCATCTGGCCCCAGTGCACACCCTTGGCTTCTGTCTTGGGGCCTTGGAGGGTGCTGGTATTGCCGGAGGCTCTCCAGCTCCCTAAGGTTGAGCCTCTGCCCTATGGATGCTAACCCCCACAGCAGCGGTGGGGGGGGGGTGTGCCCTTATGAGATGTGGGCATCCCTCCCCATGTCCACCAGGGCACCAACATCTAAGAAAATGGGTAACACCTACCATCTCTCTATTCCAGTCCTTCATCTTTTCAGGAACAACCCCCTGGAGGTGGAATTCCTGGGAAAGCTACAGTTGGGTCATGGAGAAGAGAAACCACATTTACTGAGCACCTACAGTGTGCCAGGTATTGTGTGATGCTACTGACATTCCTTACTTCATGTACACTCTCCAATACCCTTGAAGGTTACGGATATACTAAGCGCTCGTGGGCTGCACGAAGCTAAGAAAATCCAAGGAATGCTTGGGGGAACCGCTGGCACTGAGAAATTGATGTTGAGGTCATTATTCACGATCGAGTGTGGCTTATGAAATACACGTTGAGTCACAATGAAGCAGGTGAACAAGCCCAGCTAATGTACAGCAACACACACACACACACACACACACACACACACACACACACACGCACACACCTGGGAGTCCTATGGTCGGCAAAGATACTAAGTTTCCCATCCTTCGAGCCCTGACACATATTTATAGCGACAATGGCACACACCATCCCACCAAGAGGGTTGATACATTTTCTCCACACTTTAGGCTGCATTGCAGACTTGGCCCATGGCCCACTATGACCTCTACATCTTCTTAAGCCACTTGGTAACAAACCAGTATTTTGCCCATCACACCTGTCATGTTTAGTTGGAGACCCTTAGAGCAGGGTCTTTCCATCAATAAATTTCCATGTTCATGCATGTCCTTGACCTCAACAGTCCAGTGGCCTATGAACAGGGGGACATAAACTCTCCAGAAAAGAGGCCATGGTGAGACAGCCGAGGGAGGTTTTCTGGTGTGGCAAGACAGACATGTGGGCCTCAGAGAGCAGAGACACAGGTCGCAAGAGGAGGTAGAGGGAGAGTGAAGCAGAAGCAAAGACAGGGAGGAAAATGCCTTAAAGAGAAGGGCTGATGGCCAACCCATCTATAGAAGAGATATCCATGAGTCCTACCCAATGCAAGGGCACTAAGAAACAGAGACAGTGTGTGGAGGCAGGCAGCAACAGAGCCCGAGAGAGAGAGAGAGAGATGCAGACAGAGTCCGAGGCAGCCTAAGTACTGGCCTGATCCAGCAAGCACAAACCCACCTGAGACATCTTCTTTTCCAGGACAAGGCCAATAAGCTGGACCAGGCATGATGTTGGGGGAGAAGTCAAGGTCTCCACATCTGAGCCAGGGCACCTTCTGTTTGGGGGTGGAATTTCCCAGGGTCTCGCATCAGGGTTGGGGGAAATCAAGGGAGGGCAGAGCTAGTGCCCAGGGGCAGGCTTTCAATATATCATCACCTTGCCTCTGAGCCTGCACATGGGCTATTCCTTCCACTTGGCACACTGTTCCCTACCACTCACTCCCATTTGACTCAAATCTCAAGACAAGGTTCTGGAGTCCCCTCCTCTGAGAAACTTCTCCTGAGGGCACTTGTCGGGGATGGGTGGTCCTCTGGGGCTTCAGGACACCTGTCAGAACTTCTCTATCTCATCCACTGGACTCAGGCCCCCTGAAGGTAGGGGGCACTTTTCTTCCTCATTTTTTCCCAGAAGCACAGGAAGAACTGACTAAATATTTATTGGATGAGTATATGAGCTGAAGTCTTGGGGAATGAAGGGATACATGTTGCCTGAGCTCTGCTGGGGGTGTAGCAGGTGTGGTTGGGGACATGAGCTTTTTTTTTTTTTTAATAGATCTTTATTGGAGTGTAATTGCTTCACAATGCTGTGTTAGTTTCTGTTGCACAACAAAGCGAATCAGCCATAGGCATACACGTGTCCCCATATCCCTTCCCTCTTGCGTCTCCCTCCCACCCTCCCTACCCCACCCCTCTAGGTGGACACAAAGCACCGAGCTCGAATGGATAAAGAAGATGTGGCACATATATACAATGGAATATTACTCAGCCATAAAAAGAAACGAAATTGAGCTATTTGTAATGAGGTGGATAGACCTAGAGTCTGTCATACAGAGTGAAGTAAGTCAGAAAGAGAAAGACAAATACCGTATGCTAACACATATTTATGGAATTTAAGAAAAAAAAATGTCATGAAGAACCTAGGGGTAAGATGGGAATAAAGACACAAACCTACTGGAGAATGGACTTGAGGACACGGGAAGGGGGAAGGGTGAGCTTTGACAAAGCGAGAGAGAGGCATGGACATATATACACTACCAAACGTAAGGTAGACAGCTAGTGGGAAGCAGCCGCATAGCACAGGGAGATCAGCTCGGTGCTTTGTGACCACCTAGAGGGGTGGGATAGGGAGGGTGGGAGGGAGATGTAAGAGGGAAGAGATATGGGGATATATGTATATGTATAACTGACTCACTTTGTTATAAAGCAGAAACTAACACACCATTGTAAAGCAATTATACCCCAATAAAGATGTTAAAAAAAACAACAAAAAACAAAGCACGGAGCTCACCTCCCTCTGCTCTGTGGCTGCTTCCCACCAGCTATCTGGTTTACATTCTGTAGTGTATATATGTCGATGCTGCCCTCACTTGCCCCAGCTTCCCCCTCCCCACTCACTCGTGTCCTCAAGTCCATTCTCTACGGCTACCTCTTTATTCCTGTCCTGCCCCTAGGTTCATTAGAACCTTTTTTTTTTTTTTTATTAGATTCCATATATATGCGTTAGCATACGGTATTTGTTTCTCTCTTTCTGACTTCCTTCACTCTGTATGACAGACTCTAGGGGGGACATGAGCTTTTAAAATATGGGGGAGACTTTCTTCGACTACTTCAGCTGCCCAGTGGGAGGCATTTTAGATCCACCAAAGGGCCACAAGGTAGGAGCTACAGTGGTTCTAGGGGACCATGATGTGGAAGCGATGCCCATGGGATATGGGAGCCCACGGGGATTTGGGGAGCCCATGGTGGGATAAAGCCTACCAACTGGATGACAGCTAGGGAAGGGGAGTCAGAGAAGCTTGGGTGACACTATGCCTGACACCATTCAGGCATCCAACCTCTGTGCTCCAAGGCCTGGGGCTTTATACTCTGGACGGGAAGGCCAGGATGTGTGCATGGAGGAAGGGAAACAACAATCTATGGTATTCCCTGGGGTGGGGGGGCACCAGGGCCTCGGTGGAGGAAAGTCTGATGAGAAAGAGTAGGGAGGAACCGAGAAAAGCATTCAGGCATCTCACAGCTGTGCTCAGGCCTGGCCAAGGGCTCCCATGCTAGCCACGCCCCCTCCCTTAATGGCCCAGCCGGGCCAGCACCCAGCTGGCTGCTGGGATTTGCAGGGGCGCTGAGGCAGCACTCCGTGGCAGGTGGGCGGGGGTGGGAGGTCCTTGGTGTGGCAGGACAAGTACATTAGGGCAGCCTGATGTCTACACTATAGCTACACAGCAGTTACGTGAACTTACACGAGTTTACATTCACCCATTTTATTATTAGTAGTAGTAGCAACACAGATAGAAAATAAACAGAGAAAATGGCTACAATCTTGGAGGACCAATGCATTGCATTCATTGTCCGGGACGCACTTAAGCTGCCACTGCCCCAACCCGGGCAGGGCTCGGGGTGGGGGGAGAGGTTGACCCACCAGGGAACGGCACCCCAGTCGACTCAGCGTCCTTCTTGGAAGGTGCTGGACTGAGTGTCCCCAATTCCCAAAACAACTTTCCCAGCCCCAGTCCTTTGCGATGCCGGACTTCCTCATTCCCCCCATCCTGGGACTGCCGGAACCCCCAGTATCTGATTGTAGGGGTGAAGCAGCGGGACCTACAGAGCTCGTCCACACCCACTGCCTGCCTCCATCCCCAAATCAGCCACGCGGGATGGGACTGAACAGCCACCTCTTGTCCACACCGTCCGTTTTATTGCTTCGTCCCCACAAGAGACAGCTCTCATAACTCTCTTCTCCACACTTAACTAGGGATTGGAAGGAGGGTGGAGAGGCCCCCGGATATCTGGAGACTCTCCTTCCTGGGGAAGACAGAGGGGACTTCCCTGAGTAGCCCCTGAGAGCAGCTCTGGGGTTGCCTGATGCAAGTGGTAAGATTTCTGTTCAATAAGAGGCTTTACTTCAGTAAGAGGATGGAGCGGGCGACCGCAGAAGGAATGGGGGAGGATGTGGCAGGGAGAGCTAGGCACCGGGTGGGTGACCTGTGGCTCACTTCCTAGCCCATGAGCTGGGATTGTAGACCTTGCCTTGTCCATGCAGATGGTGACAGGCAAGTCAACTTCCTCCTCGCCTAGGCAGCCTTCCAACCATTGAAGATGCTAAATATTGCTTTAAAACCCACTTCTGTGCCACAGTTACTGAAGGAGGCCCCACCTTGAGTCTTCCTGTTTACCTCTGTCTGATTTCCTTTTTTCTTTCATGAAAGGTTGCAGATGGCAGGAGGCTGGATGTGGGTCCTAGTGATGTGGCTGGTGACAGTGTACTCAAGACCTCATGCCTTGGCTCAAACGAGCGAGAAGCAGATGGTGACACTGTACCCCTTAAAAGCTCCCAGTGCTTTCCCGCTGCCCTTAGGAGACCTTTGAGATGCTCCTATTACCCGGCCCCAAGCCCAGTTCATCCACTGTCCACCCTGTCCATCCCCTCCGCCCTCCTGCCATGCCCCAGCCTAGAATGGTGTTTTCACACGGCGGGGGGCGGGGGGTGATTCTACCCCCCAGGGGACATTTGCAATGTCCGAGACATCTTTGGTTGTCACAACTCAGGGGTGGCAGGAAAGGGGGGTGCTACCAGCATCTAGTGGATGGAGGCCAGGGGTGCTGCTCTACATGCAACAGTGCACAGGAAGCGCTGCCCTCAACACAAAGGATCTGGTCCCAAATATCAACAGTGCTGAGGCCGGGAGACCCTGACCTAGAACTTCATCTCTTCCTCCTTCTCGTCCTTGAGATCTCATCTGAAATCTCACCTCCTAGGAAAGACCTTTGCCAGCTGCTCCCTCCACAGTAGTCTCCCCTCCCCACATCTCATGTTACTGGTCCCCCATTCGGGGGCTCTGTGAGTGGTAATTTATAGATTGTTGTTGGCCAGATTCTTGTCTATCTGCTCCACTGGACTCTAAGCTTCAGAACGGGGAGACTTTGTTTCCCTCATCACTGAATGCCCAGGGTCTACAAATGTAGTACATGCTCAATAAATAACCCACCGAATACATGGCGGATGAAGAAATAACCCCACAGAACTCTGAACTGACCCAGCCGTCGGCATCCGTCAAAAGCTCATCTCCCACCTCGACCAGCCCATTGCTCACCACTTCAGAACAGGCTTCTCTGCCTCCTCCTGTCCGCCTGTGTTTTTTTCCCTGCTATCCTGGCACCAGTCTTTCCAAAATTCTCACTCTAAGTGCTGGAGGTCAGGGTAATTTTAAACTAGAAGAACTAGCCAAGCTGGTCTTTTTTTTCTTAAGTGGTGGAAAAGAAAAACTAAGATTTGTTTTTAATCATTAGACTTTCAAATCTAAGAAGGCAGGATGCAAATAGCATGTTGGCATAAACAATGGCCGCCCAGTCAGTGGAGGGAGGGAGCCGTTCTTCTGAGCTAATTTAAGCTAAATACGTGGCGGTTATTTTTCATCTCTACTATTGTGTAACTTTCTCCTCTGTTCACGGTCCAGGGGAGATGTTATCTGGTAGGAGTCGGTGGTGGTGGAAGATAAAGGGAGGAAGGAAAGGAAGAGGTAGCAGATGGAAAGTACTCTCAGCCACCAAGCTGGTTATTAAAAGCCTTTCAAGAGCTCAGGAGTAGAGCTGGTGGTCCACTAGGACCCCAGGGAATTTTATCTGGGTGAAAACTCGATTTTGAGCCTTCCACACAGGGAAGAAACCAAAAAACAACTGGAGTCAGGTTTCCTTTCCGCCCCTCTATAGGCAACATTCCATATCTTCAGAGATGTCCAGATTGAACCACAGAAACTTTTACAAACTGCCTCAAGTGAAGAAACATCCCTCCCACTCACGTACACACTGTATTTCCTTAAGGTCCCCAGGCCTTCCAGCCCCTGGTACGAGGCTGGGGGTGGCAGTCAGGCCTTGAGGGGAAGCTGTTCCCTGGAAGATAAATGATTTCTCTCCACGCAAACACATTACCACACAGGATCATACGCAAGGTGTTACAGACAGAATCTTTCTTTCGGAATTTTCCAAGTTGCCTGACTGATAACAAAGCTCTGTGGGGCCCTTCGACACCATCTACCAGTTACAGACAAGACGTCAAACGATTAGGCTTCTGGAAGTTTCTGAGGCCTTAGTTCTAAATCTACCTCTGCCTCTAAGAAGGGACCTAGCTTGGAAGAGTTTACCTTCTTTTCTCTGGGCCTGAGTTCTTTCTCCTGTGAAAGGAGAGGCATGAGATCAGGCTGGCTACTCGCATCCACGTGAAGTGGCAAGGCATGCTGTGATTGATTAGCAATGTCTGCCAAGAGCAGAGGAGGGGCGGTGGTAGCAGAAATATCACATATTTGTACTCCTTGGACTAGGTCATCCTTCTAGATCTTTTAAATATAGATCATTCTAGATCTTCACTGCAATGACCTGGCTGAAGATAAAAATTCAGGTCAAGACCTAGCTGGCCCCTATGAGGGTATGATGTCCTCTGTTAGTCTCTGAACCATGGTATGTTGGGGAAGTCACTGACCCACAGCACATTTGACCCCTCCATTGGAAGACACGATCAGCCAGAATTTTCCTTTGTGGTGTCCTTGTGCATGGAACCACACTGTCCTCCTGCACAGAACGGGGTCTTCCTTCAGCAGGCCTGGGTAGGGAATGTGAGGTGGCAGGGGCAAGGTTCAAGTTTTCTGGGGCTCAGGAGCAGCCTGTGGTCACCCCCCAGCCACATCTCTCTGCCTAATGCATCTTGTTCTGCTTCTAGGTTCATTGCTCACAGTGCCAGCCTCCAGGGGAGGTGGGGCTGGACGGGGTCGATCTACCTGTCCTGGCTCCTAGCAGGTGGTGGGTAAATGCTGGGGGTCAGCTGTTCTCTTCTGTGAGCTGGCACCTGCTCTCAGAATACAGTGTAAGATGTTGAGTTGAATTCACAGAGGTTCATCTTGTTGGGGATTCAGAAACCAGCCTGGGGAAGCTTAGGAAGAGAGCAGCCTGCTGGTGGCCTTTGACAGGTTTAACTACGTGGTAGTGTCTTAAAAGCTCTGGTAAGTCCTGCAATCGAGAATTAAGTTCAACCTTGTTCTGCCTAAGCATTTCCGATGCTTATTTGTCCCAGAACCCTTCCAATAATGCAACGTCCATCTAGTCTGCTATGGAATTAAAGGTCTATGCAACACAACTGGTAAACTGTGTTGATCCGGGGTCAACCTGGATCAGGCAGGCTCCAGGCAAAGCCCATTTCCTCTAGTTTGGTCCTCAATAGAGGGACAGCAGCCATCTCACCCCAAGACGAGAAATCCTTCATGTTCTTGGTGTTAGGAAAAGGGGCAGTAGGATCCCAGCGGTCAGTGTGACCGCTGAGAGGGAGGAGGACCCACTGGTGAGCCTCCTGGGACAGAGGCCCACAGTTAAATGTTAAGTACAGGAGAGGGAGAGGGCTCAGCGGACGGTACAGGCTGCTCGGTGCAGGGGTGCTGGAGGAACCCAGGAGTGGCTTTACCAACCCAGATGCCCATTTCCTGGAAACGGGCAGCTCCTGGCAGCCTGTCAGTCTGGGACCGTAAGTGGGAGCTTCCGTGCAAACTCCCACGAGGGTCCCCACCCTCCCCTGCATCTTCCCTCTCTCCTGGTTATGAGCTACAGATAACAGCACAGGTGTGGACTGTAACATCCCGATGGGCAGCTGGGCATATACCACTCAAGATGGAGGTGGGTTCCTGGGAACGAACAAGCCCAAAGAATCACATTTAAAATGTTGGCCCTACCACTTCACAGGCTGGTTTACGGCTCCTTCCCACAGTTTCTTCACCTGTGAAATGCGGATAATGGTACCTACTTCCCAGGACCGTCCAGTCATGGGGATTCAGTTGGCCTGGCACATAGTAAGTGCTCATTGAAGAGTGGCTGTTAGAGATGCATCATTACTCCGCCTCCCAGGGCCTAGGTACCCTGGGACACCTGTCCCAATGGGCCTCTTTGTGAGTCATGACCGTTGAATCTGGCAAATTCATTTGGAGTGACATGGGAGCCACAACACAGGACCCGGTTGTGGGAATCCCATTACTGCCCAGCCCTGCCAGTGGAGCCCCTGGCTGCAGGGAAGGATGTCTGACCCCTGTGCCAGGGCCTCGCTCTGACCCAGCAACCCTCCACCCCGGCATTCTGCAAACATCTATTGAGTACCTACTACGTGCCAGGCGCTACGCTCGGTGCTGGCGCGTAGGTAAACTGAGGAAGTCGGGGAGACTGAAGGTCTCCCACCAACCTTCTGCCCCAGCTGGTTAACAGGATGGGCGTGCACAGTATGCTCTTGAGAGGGTGGTCAGTGACAGGAGAGGAATGAGGCCGCCGAGGCATGCCCTCGGGAGAGTCAGGAAGAGCCTTCCAGACACGGGGTTCCCACATTCCCGGGTCCAGGCTGACATAGGCTGCATCTCAGCCCTCTCCGAGGTCAGGACTACTACCTACAGGTGGGGGCTGGGCTGGGGGGCGTAAGGTGGGGCTGGGGGCCAGGGAGAGCATCGTCCTGAGCCTGCTCAAAACCTTCCTCACTTCACAGGCAAAGCCGAAAGAGGACACAGGAAAAGCACGACTCACCGAGGTCTGTTCCTTTGCCACTGAGTGAGAATATAAATAAAGGCAAGCATCGTGTCACCAGCCCTTTCAGACCCTGGGCTGAAGCGCATTCATTCATTCATTCAATGGACCGCCACCCTCATCCATGGAGATGAAATCTGGGACTACTGGACCCCAGGGACGGAGGCGTGGGTCAGGGCGCACGTTTGACAAGAGCGGCAGCAATGGGCTGACCCTCGTAGCCCAGGCGTCTGGGGAATCTATCTCCCAGGGGATCTGCCACGGAGGAACCAAGGTGACCAGCCAAGGCACAAGAGAAAGCTCCTTAGAGGATGTCAAGGGTTGGACTGAGCTCCCTGCTCCCACCAAAACAAAGGTACATTCAAATCCTAACCCACAGTACCTCAGAATGCCACCTTATCTGGAAATAGGGTCACTACAGATGCACTGGTTAAGATAAAGTTGAACTTGAGTAGGATGGGCCCCTAACCCAATATGACTCGGTGTCCTAATGAGAAGATGGCCGTGAGAAGACAGACAACAGAAGGAGAAGGCTGTGTGACGACAGAGGCAGAGACTGGAGAGATGCGTCCGCAAGCCAAGGAATGCCTGAGATTGCCAGAAACTTCCGGAAGTAAAGCAGCGGGCGGCCAGAAAAGACTCCCTCACGGGTGCCAGGGGGAACTTGGTCCTGCCCACACCCTGATTCTAGACTTCTGGGCTTCAGAAGCGTGAGAGCGTCCATTCCTCTTGCTTGTGGTGCTTTGCTACAGCAGCCCTAGCCGACTAGTGCAGAGGGGGAGGGGGCTTGAGGGTATGGGTGGCATATCTGAAGCCAGACCAGCCCTCAGGGGATTGCTGGGCCAAAAGAAGGCTGGCAAGGGATGACGACAGGGAGGGCAAGTTTAGGGACTCAAGGCTGAGAACTGGCCAGCCAGGGATGGGAGTTTTGCCTCAAAAGCCCCTAAAATAAGTCTGTGAAATCCCAAGGGTCTTTGTTATGGACTGAACTGTGCGCCTCCCCAGACCCCAGACCCCCGCCATGCATACGTTGAAGCCCTAACCTCTGGTGTGGCTGTATTTGGAGATGGGCCCTTAAAGAGGTAATTAAGGTCAAATTAGGTCATAAGGGCAGGACCCTAATTCGATATCACTGGTGTCCTTATAAGAGACACACCGGGCATGTGTGCACCCAGAGGAAAGGCCACGTGAAGACACAGTGAGAGGCTGACTGTCTGCAAGCCAAGGAGAGAGGCCTCAGAAGAAACCAACCCTGACACCTCGATCTTGGACTCCCAGTCTCTAGAACTGGGAGTCAATTCATTTCTGTTGTTGAAGCCCCCCTGCGCCCCACCACCCGCCGCCCCGAGACTGTGGTGTTTCTTTACGGCAGCCTGAGCAGATTAGACTCTTTCAACCTCTGAGGCCCGAATTCCCTCCAGGTCCTGCACACCAAGGGGTCTCAATGTCGGCTCACGCCTCTCCCAGGACGGGGAGCTTTCTACCTTCCAAGGCAAGCCGTTAGAAAGTTCTTCCCCTGCTGGAACTCGTTCTTGGCCCCTGTAACTCCCTCCCCCTGGGTTCCTGTTCCTCCTCTGGGAACCATGTGCAAACTGGTTTTTTCTTCCTTCTGACAGTCGCCTAGATCAGAGGTTGGCAAAAGTCTTCAGTAGAGGGCAAGACTGTAAATATTCTCAGCTTGAAGGGTCACCCTGTCTCCGTTACAAGTAGCCAACTCTGTTGCAGCACAAATGAAACCAAGGCCCGTATGTAAATGAGTGGGTGTGGCTGTGAACCAACATTTGTTTATTGACATTGATATTTGAATTTCGTAGAGTTTTCACGTATCATGAGCTCTTCTGTTTTTTCCCCCAATTAAACACTGTAAAAATCACTTGGTGGGCTGGATGTAGCCCACGGGGCATAACGTGCCAACCCTAAGTTGAGATTTTTAAACATAGTGATCGGGCCTCAGTGTGTATCACTTGCTTCCTGTTCCTTAGACGATCAGTCACAGGCGAGGACAAGAACTGTGGGCGGTGACGAGTGGGACGGGGTGTGTGCACATGGGTTGGAAGGTGGAAAGGCGGCAGACCAGGGTTTCCCAGATACAGGAGTCTAGTCTCCAGAGATCAATCCAGGGCTTCTAATGACGCAGAATCCAAGGTAGAAATAAAGGAGGACTCCATGGCAAGACAAGGTTTTTCTTTTTGACCAGCAAAGGGAAAACGATGCTGAAACAATTAAGTGGAGACTTCAATTTCCAGTTCACTCTGGGGATGGTGACGTGTGGAGATGTCCCCACATAAGGTCCCCCTGCAAGGGGATGCCCCATTTTAAGAAAGACCTGTGACCAGGAAGAGCTGGTGGGAATTCAGTGTGCAAATCCACATGCCTTTGAAAGAAGGCAAGGTCAAGGCTCCCTAGTGAATCTCTACCCTGTGGACTGGTCCATCTGGGAAGCCTGTGTACCTAAGGGTTTGCTGAAAGCAGGGCGGAGACAGAGGCAACTCGCTGCTGGGTGCCGGGCACCTGCACACAGCTGTGATTTTGGACGTGTGCACACAATCTGTGCTGTGGATTCTACAGAATGAGCCAATGGTGGGCTGGCAACTATGGTGTAAATATACACACCACCTTTTTTTTCCCCTTGCAAAAGATGAATGAACATGACCTCCTCTCAGTGCTTCAGTGAATAAGGACTGAGGTCAGCAGGGAAAGCGGTGGCTTGGTTCCTTCTGGATCAAAATGTCTGCAAATAAAAGCTGGCTTCTTAACAATTCAGGGTGGTGCAGCTGGAGGGCGGTGCGGGGTGGGCTGGACTGGCTACAGCGGAGACTGAGGAAGGAGGGAACAAAGTAAAGACCTGGGAAAAGAGGGAGGCGGCAAGGCGAGAGCAGGTGACGTGGGACCCTGTTCTGCAGGCAGAGAAGCTCCAAAGGCGCAGGGGAAGCTGGGGTTTCTCCCTGGGTCCCTCAGGCTCCGCCCCTAACCTCAAGCTGGTGCTTGTGAACAAATGGAAAAATCAGCCTGTGGAGATGCTGCTGGGCCCTGCCAAAGGCTCTGGGTGGCCCTGTTAGTTGATTCTGGAAACAACGGAGGCAAGAGGGAGTGGGCTGCAGCTTCCGGGAGCTGACCTTGTCTGCTCATCCCCTTGCTTATTTCCCCCCCCCACCCCGCACACACAGAGGTCCATGATAAAGACTGGGGTCCACGGACCCAAGAAGTCTGATAGGGCTAAAGAGATGTGAGACCCTCAGGAGGCCCCGGCTCAGGCCTGGGGCGGGTCCGCTGGGTGACCTGCCTTAACAGCGCGGCGGCCGCTGACAAGAGCTGCCCGCAGCGATAGCAAAGCAGCTGGGCCTTGTGCAAACACGTGTCAACGCCTCCAGACACGCAAATGATGGGCTGAGGGCCACAGTGACAGATGCCCCAGAAGAGGAACGTTTAGGAATGGCCCACATGGGGGCCTGGAGCCTCTGGTCCCAGGCAGGTGGGAGCATTGGGAAAGTAACCAGGAAGGCCTTCTGGGGTTTCCCTCAGCCAGGGTCTCGGGAAGCATGACCGGTCTCATCATTTTTCCCAGTTTGGAAGCAGGCTTGGCCCCCCAGAGCGTGAACCAAAGTGGGGAAGATCCCCATATCCCTGGTTGGACGTTGAGTCTGAGCCCAGGTGGGTTTTTGAAGTCGGAGGTCCCCTCTCTTTGAGGGAGACATCTAGATAAGGTGGCGACCAGAAGCAAGGCTGGGCAGTGCCCAAGAAGTACGGCGGGACTGTGGGCAGAGCCTGGGCCTCCTGCCTAATGCCCAGCTGTCCTGCTAGCGCCCTGCTGGGGGGCAGATTTCCCTCGGATGCCTGGTCAGGTGAATGGGGTCCAGGGTTTGGGGAACGTAAGACATTCCCTTGTCAGGTAAGGAACGTAAGACGGAGGCCCTCCCCGTCATTCTGCACCTGACCTGCTCCCAGCGACCTCCGCGCAGAACACTGGACCCTGGTGTGGTTACAGCAAGAGCAGCTGGGCCAGGTGGGGAGTGAAGGTGAGGGATGGAAGGCAGGGGCGCTGAGCGTGCAGAGGCGTCAAACGGGGAGCCGCTCTGCGGTTCAGCACCAGCTGGAGCTGAAAATGCAGAACCCCGACAAAGAGCTGCCCTCCTCGCCTCCCCAGCTGGACTTTTTAAGGGTGAAGCAGCAGGAGCGCGGGAGGGGTCATTTGCAAACAAGATGCCGTGCACACGCCCTGTAACCCAACACACACACCGAACCCAACGACCCATCTCCATCATGGTGGTGGATAAACTTGCTGGTGTAAGTGCCAGGGCAGAGGGAGGGAAAAAGAATGTCCTAGAACCTCCCCCTCCCAGAACCCCAGTTTCCAAGGCTCAGACTTCAGGGGGCCGTCATGGATGAAGGTGAGCTGGAAGGAGCCCCCGAAGTCATCTTGGCCAGGGAGCCACTGTGCTTTCCAAATGGAAGTGGGGGGCAGTGAGCAAGAAAGGGGACGAGGCTGTCACAGAACGGAGAGGGCAGCGGAAACGGGGAAGCGTAGCCCAGAGAGACCCAGAGCGCAGAAGACATGCACTTCGGAGCGATACGCAGAGGTGCCCAAACCTTGACAGGCTTGGGGTGGGGGGGCCTCCGAGAACAGATGTTTGCACAGGAACAGCTGAGCTTCCCGCCCAGATCTCGGCCCCGTAGCCTCCACTAAGCGCGCGCTCAGCTCTGCATTCCCGTCCCGTCTTTCCAGAGAGCACAGCTGGAACCCACCACACAGACACCGAAACAGCTGATGGGCGCTCAGCCCCGGACCTGGGGCAGCCTGACTCCCGTCACGAAGGGCAATCGAGAGCGGACGGTGTCGCGCACGTAGACACACACGCACACACAGACCGGTCCTGTGAGCCTGCCCGCGTGGGACCCCTGCCCTAGCCTCCACGGCCCAGGGGCTCCACATGCAGCCCAAAGTTCTCTCGTCTACACTGTTCCCTGGGCCTCACTGATCAACTCCGCATCTCCCTGGCTGGTCCCATGAAGTCCTGGCTCGGGGTCCCTACCCCTGCCCGAGCGAAGGCGTGGGTCTGGGGTGCGGGGAAGCTGCCGGGCTCAGTCGTGCAGCGCTCCCAGGCCGGCCGGGGTCGGTACCCTCTGATGGTGAGCCTCTGGCCTCCTGAGCTGGCAGAGGGCAGAGCAGGGGAGGAGAGGTGGCTTGGGAGCTGAGGCAGCTGAGCGCTGTCCCTTTGTCCAGTGGTCACAGCCTGGAGCACGGAGAGAAGGGAGAGAGTGGCAAGAGGTCACATGGGTACGACAACGCCATCTTTTGTGAATTAGCGCCCTCTCGGAGGTCAGGTGGTCTGAGATGAGCTGTTCCCGCCCTCCACAAGAAAAGGCTACTATGCGCTGGGCTCTGTGCCAAGCAACTCACATACCTGATCTCGTTTAAACCTGAGGATAGCCTGCAAGAAAGGCACATTGCACCGTTTTTACAGATGAGGCTCAGAGAGGTTAGGTGTTTTGCCCAAGGGTGTACAGCCAGGAGGCAGCAGGCTCTTCTCACTGGAGCATGTAGCTTCTGGACTAGGATGGTCACCCAGCTGTGAGCTGGGTTGAGGCCACGTGGAACCAGAACACCAGCCCGTGTGCCATGTGGAGTTGCTGAGAATGCTCAGTAAGGGATGGAGATAAAGGAAGCGGAGGTGAGAAAAGACCCACACCATAGACTCCAGCTGTGGGTGGAGGCTTTGCTGACTACCGTTGAGCCAGGGTCTGGGCTGTCAGGGGCAGAACTTATGCCCACTCTCCCAGGATGGTTCTAGAAAGACAGGCAGTCTTTGCCTAGAAGGCAGCAGAATGGAGGGGTCAAGATCATGGATTTAGGGTCCAGACCCATCTGGGTTCCAATATTTGCTCTGCTCCTTACTAGCTGTGTGACCTGTGAATAGGCACTTAACCTCTCTGTGCCTCCTCTGGGGGTACCAGACTACCTCTTAGGGAGGCCCTGAGGGTTCAGTGAGATAATGCAGACAGAATGCTTGACACAGCACCTATCACACACGTGTCTAATGAGTGGTGCCCAGATGATGGAGGTCGTGCTGGTGGTCGTGGCGAGGAAAAAAACTGCAAGCGGGGACTTGAACAGACACTTATACACCAATGTTCACAGCAACACTATTCACAATAGCCAAAAGGTGCAAACAAACCAAGCCTCCGTCAACAGATTAATGAACAAACAAAACGTGGTATAGACTTACAACGGAATATCACTCAGCCGTAAAAAGGAACGATGGTCTAATAACATATGCTACACCATGGATGAAGCTTGAAAACATGCTGAGTAAGAGAAGCCAAACACAAAAGGATAAATATTGTACGCGGCCACTTACAGGGAACATGTAGAACAGGTAAATTCATACAGACAGAACGTGGATGGAAGATTAGGGGTTAGGGAGAGGAGGGATTAACCATTATTTCCTTTCTCCTGAGTCTGAAGTTTAGTGTAGATTTTATACTCAAAGCACATCTCAATCTAGACCCACCCCCTTCAAGTGTTCAATAGCCCCATGTGGTATGTGGCTGTTTGGGGACAACACAGGCCCAAAGGGTGGTCCATGGACCAGCAGTGTCGGTGTCACCTTGGAAATGCAAGATCTTGGGCCCCACCCCAGACGCACAGAATGAGAATCCGCATTTTAACAAAGTCCCTAGGTGATATGAGTGCATATTAAATTTTGAGATGCACCGCTCTGGAACGCAGGCTTGCCCCAGCCTTGCCTCCAGCTCACCACGTGTTAAGCCACACTGGGATTCTAGAAATGCCAGGTCCTCTGATGGAGCCATGGAGGGGCAAACCCAAGATCCCAGAGGCGAGTTTTGAGTTAGCGGCTCTCCTCCTGGGAATGTGCCAGCTGCAGCTGAGACCTCTTGGTTGGTCCCCTGTGCAAATTACAAAGCCCTAGACAGGACCCAGATCCTGGGCCTACCGTAGCCAAGCCCTCCCCCAATCCACTGCCGACCCAGGTGGTTTCTGAAAGGACGACAGCAGCAGAGTGACCATCTCAAAGCCGATGAGTGTGAGTGAGGAGTCTAGAGGGGCTGATGTTGTGGGGAGAGCAAACTCTAGACTAGGGAGTTGGGACCTGACCTGTGTCCCCAGCTTTGTCACCAACACCCCATGCAGATGTGGGTGAGTTGCTGAATGTCTCTGGGCCACGGTTTCTCCATGTGTAAAAGAAGGAGGCTGGATAAATCTGGAATGGCCAGGAAAGGCATCCATGCACTGATTCTAAATAACTGCTGATGAGTACCACTGAGTGATGGCAGATGCACTGTGATAGATTAGTCATGTCTGCCGTGGGTACAGGAATAGGACACAGACACCTTGCCCGTCTATAGTCCGTGAAATAGGTACACCCCAGGACTTTTCTACTTTGATGAATAGCTGACAGGTAGGGCTTGGTGGGTTCAGGGTACCACCTCATTGTGTGATGCTCAGACTTACTGGGGCATCAACCTTCATCAGGAGGAAACAGGCAATGAGGCAGCCATGGTAACCGCGGGGATCCAGGCCCTGTACGGCAGCCTCTAGGACCCAAATTGCAGAGGAGATTCCCCTGAACAGAAACACGGTGGGGAAGGGTAGTACGCTGGGGAGGGAGGTGGGTACACAGAAAGGAGACGGTTGGCAGAGGAGCTGGGGAGGGGAGCAAAAAGGTGACAAAGGCCAGAGGACAGGGCAGTGGGGAGAGATGCTAAGGGGGAACACTTACTCTGCAGACTTCCAGAAATGTCCAGGGTGAGACAGGCGGCGGTTTCGCTTTGGCAGTCTCTCCAGCATGTCCATAAGCTTGGTAAAGGTAGGTCTCTCTTCTTGTTCAAAGGCCCAGCAGAAGAGAAGAATGTCCTAAAAGAAATCAAGATGGTGATTTAACGTAACTAGTACCTTCTTGATTACTCCTTGACATCTCATTGGATTTGTCTGTTTGTCTACCCATTTGTTGCACTGCCAGATTCCTCCATCACCCATCCATCCAGCCACCCACCCATGCATCTATCCACCCACCCATCCATCTATCTATTCATCTCAGTCCATGTATTTATCCTTTATCTACCATCCAGCCATGCATCACTCATCCATTGCAACATCCTTTTACTCATCCACTTTCTGAGCCTATATAGCAAACTAGGTAAATCCTATTAGAGAAGGTCTGGGATACATTGAAATCAATAATGCTCCCCAAGGAGTTTCTTGGCATTTTTCTCAAAAAGGAGGGAGAAAAGGGAATCCTGAAGCTTCTATCCACATCCTAATATTATAAGCGCCCTCAAAGTCACAGACAGGAAAATTACTCTTAGTAATTGCCTCACTTGAGAAAGGAAATCTAGAGACAGGTAATCCTTAAAAACATACCGGATAATTATGCCTTCCCTGACACATCTAGCTTCTGATCAAAACAGGATTCTTCCTGATGTGTTTTAGAGGATGATTACTAATTTATACTCAGGCTTCTCTGTTTCCACATGTCTTGTTCTGAGTTGGATAATGCCTTAAAAATTTTATGGAGATCCAAATAAAATTAGAATCATTAATACCAGTGATATCTTTTTTTTTTTTTTTCGATATGCGGGCCTCTCACTGTTGTGGCCTCTCCCGTTGCGGAGCACAGGCTCCGGACACGCAGGCTCAGTGGCCATGGCTCACAGGCCCAGCTGCTCTGCGGCATGTGGGATCCTCCCGGACTGGGGCACGAACCTGTGTCCCCTACATCGGCAGGTGGACTCTCAACCACTGCGCCACCAGGGAAGCCCCTACCAGTGGTATCTTAATGTATGTCTTTAAAAAATAACAGAAAAAGAGGGATTCACTGGTTCTACTAGGCTCAGCAATCCCTTGCTGGGAAAAACCTGGCCAAGTGTTACTGTGCCCTGATAGTAGGAACCTGAATTGCAGGCACAGTTCAAAAGCTTTGCCTTCTAAGCTCCACATGATCACCTGACGAGTCTGTGCGCAGGCTTTCTGTCACCCTCCAGGAAAGCGTTTGCAACCTTATTAACATGCAGGAAAAAGAAGGCCCAGAATCGTGTCTGCTTCTCCCCTCATCCCCCAGGCCTGGCACTATCCCGGGACTTACCGAGATTTCTTTTCCCATGCCAATCTGGCTGAGGTTGGGTTTCATGCCTGTGCCCATTTGCCAGATTATTGCCTCTGCTGGTTGGGTCTTGAAAGGCCACTCTCTGGCATGGAGTTCATACCAGATTGTCCTGTTGGCAGACATTGTTAAAGGGTGTGATACGTCCCTCGCAACTCCGTGTCCCCTTACCAACACGCGCCCACCCAGTCAGCCTGCTGGCTAACCACTCTGGCCCCCTAGTTTCTGCCTCACAGGGCTGGTGTTCTGCTACCTAAGATGTACATAAAGCTTTGTCAATGTCTTAGAAGTCATGCTTATCCCAGGATATCTTCTCTGGTGCCTGAATTAAAATGAATCAAAAGCTAGAACCTGAACAGTCTAATATAATGCGGCTAGGATCTCTGACCCCATGCCTGTAATTTTAGGAAACTATTGTAAGGGGAATATAAGGGATACAGACAAAAACTCAATGACAAGGATCTTCTGTACACCATTATATAGAACACTGAAAAAAGTAGCAATAACACAATTGTTCAATAACAAGAATTGACACTCCCTAACACCATACACCAAAAAAACTCAAAATGGATTAAAGACCTAAATGTAAGGCCAGACACTATCAAACTCTTAGAGGAAAACATAGGCAAAACACTCTGACATAAATCACAGCAAGATCCTTTTTGACCCACCTGCTAGAGAAATGGAAATAAAAACAAAAATTAACAAATGGGACCTAATGAAACTTAAAAGCTTTTGTACAACAAAGGAAACCATAAACAAGACAAAAAGGCAACCCTCAGAATGGGAGAAAATATTTGCAAATGAAGCAGCTGACAAAGGATTAATCTCCAAAATATACAAGCAGCTCACGCAGCTCAATAACTAAAAAACAAACAACCCAATCCTAAAATGGGCAGAAGACCTAAATAGACATTTCTCCAAAGAAGACATACAGACTGCCAACAAACACATGAAAGAATGCTCAACATCACTAATCATTAGAGAAATGCAAATCAAAACTACAATGAGGTATCATCTCACACCAGTCAGAATGGCCATCATCAAAAAATCTACAAACAATAACTGCTGGAGAGAGTGTGGAGAAAAGGGAATCCTCCTGCACTGTTGGTGGGAATGCAAATTGATACAGCCACTATGGAGAACAGTATGGAGGTTCCTTAAAAAACTAAAAATAGAACTACCATACGACCCAGCAATCCTCCTACTGGGCATATACCCTGAGAAAACCGTAATTCAAAAAGATACATGTACCACAATGTTCACTGCAGCACTATTTACAATAGCCAGGACATGGAAGCAACCTAAGTGTCTATCGACAGATGAATGGATAAAGAAGATGTGGCACATCTACACAATGAAATATTACTCAGCCATAAAAAGGAATGAAAGTGAGTTACTTGTAGTGAGGTGGATGGACCTAGAGTCTGTCATACAGAGTGAAGTAAGTCAGAAAGAGAAAAACAAATACCGTATGCTAACACATATATATGGAATCTAGAAAAATTGCACTGATGAACCTAGTGGAGGGCAGGAATAAAGACGCTGATGTAGAGAACGGACTTGAGGTCATGGGGGGAGGGGCAGGCTGGGACGCAGTGAGAGAGCAGTATCGACATATACACACTACCAAATGTAAAACAGCAATGGGAAGCTGCTGCACAGCACAGGGAGATCAGCTCGGTGCTTTGTGACCACCTAGGGGGGTGGGATAGGGAGAGTGGGAGGGAGACGCAAGCGGGAGGGGATATGGGGATATATGTACACATAAAGCTGATTCACTTTGTTGTACGGCAGAAACTAACATCACATTGTAAAGCAATTAGACTCCAATAAAGATTAAAAAAATAACTGGTTACATGTATTATGGTAAATCCATAAACTAAGATATTTATTATTATTATTATAACATTTCAAAGAAATTTTGCTGACATAAAAAATGCTCAAAATATAATTTTAAGTGAAAAAAGCAGGACACAAAACTGTATATAAGGTATGTTATGCTTTTTAAATACCACTATATATGTATGGACAGGAGAATAAGAGCAACACAGCAAACGTTAACAAGGGCTCCCTCTCAGTGATAGAAAGGACAGAATTTTTTTCTATTATATTTGTGTGTTCTAAGAAGGAAACTTCCTTTGAAATAGTGGAAAGAAAAAAAAAAACAATCTGAGGGTCAGACTGCCTTGGGTTCAAGTCCTGATTCTATTCTATGCTAGTAATATGTCACTGGGTAGGTTGCTTCCCTTCTGAATCCAGGTTTCCCTACTTGCCAAATGAGAATGATGATAAAACTGCAGTGGAAGAATGTTTATCTGGGAGGCTGAATGCCAGAACAACTCGATGCCGGAATTATTCTAGAGAGATCGACTATGTTATCGTCTGTTTCATAAATCACGACGTTGTAATGATGGAAGAAACGACTGCCTGCTGCAGTAAGCGGCACGTGGGGACGGATGGGGAGATGGGCTGGGCAGTGCCTAAGTGATGCTGGGAGGTGTGGGCGGCAGTGAGGACTATGGTGCATGTGTCGGGGTGTTCAGAGGATGCTGGGGTGTCACTGAGCTGTACGGTGGGGATAGGTCTCAACTCACTGAGAAGATTTCCCAACTCAGGGACTAACTGAAACCATCCTAAGAAATGATCTTTCTTCGAACCTAAGATAATTTATGTAAATTTGCTTTAAAGAACACGAAGCACTCAGTTACCCTTTTTACTGATAGAGGACTGTATCAAACCAGCTATTTCTAGGGTTCTGCCTCTCAGCATCTTCTCATCCCTCTGGGGCGAGGAGGGGTGGTGATGCTCAGGTGTTGGGATGTTGAGTTAGGTGGTCAGGAAGTTCTCAAGTTACATGCGGGATGATTCTAGTTCTTTTCGTCATAAACAATAACACTTATTGAGTTTTCACTCTGCGCTAGACACTAATCTTAGCCTTTTGTATTTACTGTGATTATGGGGGAGGTGTATTAGCATGGCTTTTACTCTGATGTTCTGCTATCTGGGGCCTTGCTGACCCTGGCGGGACTGCCCCTCCCAGGGCTAGCCAATTCCTAGAGATAGTAAAGGACTGACCTGTAAGTGTGCTTTTCATATGCACACTAAACAATCCAAAGTCCTCCACCATCCCTCCGTCTCCTCTATCAGGCTCAGGGCCAATATTCCCCTTCCCTACTCAGGACAGCCCCCATACCCCAGAGCCCACTGAAATTAGTTAAGCTAGCCAATGCTAAGCCTGCTTACCCTGTCTCGCCCCTTCCTTCCCGAGAAAACCACAATAACGGCTCTTGCCCACATTTTCTTCCTGCTCCCTCTGCCTCCTGACTGACCCTGGTGTTTCCCCGTGTGGCCCTGCGTCGTATGATGTGCCCTCTCCTTCTGGGGACTGTGAATAACAAACTATCCAGTGGTAGTTGTTTCCTGATCTATTGGCCTCATCAAACCCGAATAATAATTAAACCCACATTTTAAACAAGAAGTGCTATTATCAGCTCCATTTTACAGCTGGGGAAACTGAGGCTCACAAAGGTTACATACCTTACCCAGGGTCATACAGCAAAATAAGAGGTATAGCCAGAGTTGAAGCCATCTGACTACAGAATTACACCACTGGCCATTATGCTATACTGAGAAACCTACACTCCATCCCATTTGAGCGTCCTTTGTAATTGGGGCAGTGAACTATTTGGGAGGGCAACCCTCTAGTTGATGGTTGGGGCCTAGTGAAGGAGGCACACACAGAGTGTAGGCACCACTCATGTGAAGGGGGGAAGGGAGCCTATCAGGAGCTTGGCCTTGTGCTGTGTGCCTTACAGGTGTTTTCTCATTCAATCCTTAGAACATCTCAGTGGGCTTTATTATCTTTAATTTATGGCTGAGGGAAGTAGGGCTTTGAGTAGTGAAATGACTCTCAAGCCTGGGGGCTCTGCGGTTTAAAGCTCCAACCCTGGGGTCAGGATGTCCCAAGTTTGACTCCCAGCTCCACTGCTAATTACCATAAGGCAAGTCACTAAGCCACTCGGAACCTCAGTTTCCTCATCTGTCAATTGGGAACAATGGTACCTGCTTCAAAGTGTGCTTCTGAAGATGCCATGAGGCAGCACCCATCACAGACTTAACACGGTGCTCAATACACTTTTAAGGCCCATTTTTGTTCAAAGTCGTGCCCCAGCATGATGTTCCCAGGCAACAAGATGCAGCTAATTGGCAGGAAACCGGGAGCACCAGGCCCCTCGGAACTCAGCAGTGTCAGGAATAAAAGCCTCATTAAAACTTCCTTTCAAACCTAACTTTCAAGAGAAACGCGCTTGAAGGGGAAAAAAATTGCTAAAGATTAAAACTCCAGTGGAAAACCAATTACTTACTTTGGTACATTTTGTTAATTACATTCTTTTTTTCTTTTGCTAAACTGATAGTAAAATATACCAACTTAATTATTGCAATTTGGTTTCAGATAACAATATCTAACTAGATAAAGATTTGGGCATAAACTAATCAGGGCAAGTGACAGCCTCTTAAGGGGCCCAAGTGACAGATGGCGAGGATCCTGATGTGGCCGCAAACACTGCCCCCACCCCGATTTATAGAGAGCACGCAGCAGGGGTGCTTTTCCGGGGAAGATATTCTCTGTAACATCTCTTGGTGGCGCTAAATCTAACTGCACACATCTGCAAGCCTCCAACTTTCCCAAACAGCTTTCCCAGCTTATCTCTGCCAGTCCATGTAACCGCCCCCGCGGTCGGTCGAGGTAAGGTGAGGATTAGCACGGCCATCTGAGGGACAGGTGCGCGGAAGCCTTCCTGCTGCACCTTCTCAGAGCGTCCGGATCTGCATCTCAGGGCTGTGCCCTGGACCCTCTCTCCCTCCTCTGTACTTTCAAAGACACCTCATCCCCTCCCACGGCTGCAGTCACTCTCTTGGCCGCCAAGTCCTGAACTCTTCTTTCCCAAACTTAAAATGTGTGGCTTCAGCCGCCTTCTGGTTGCTCCCCTCGGCTGTCTCCAAGGCGGCTCACACTCACTGTGTCCGAATCTGCTCTCTCTGCCTTTCTGGCGTGGCCCAACCCTGCCCCACCTCCAGGGTCTCTACTTTGGGGAATGACACTACTCTCTGCCAAGTTGCTTCAGGCAGATATCTGGCATCACCCACATTTAAACCAACAATCAAGCCCTATCACTTCCACCCGCAAAATGCTGCTTCTTATGTCCAATCCCAGCTTTCACACCCACTGGCACTGATTCAGCAGAGAATCTCAGCATCTCCCCCCTGGGTTGGTCAACTGGCCCCAATCTTGTCCTTCTCCTTTCCGTTTTCAACACAGTAGTGATTGTTCTAAAGCTCAGAGTGTGATTATGTGCTCAATACACTTTTAAAAGTCACTCTCCTGCTCAGTAACCATCAGTGGCTCCCTACTGCCCTGAAGATGAAAACTCCTTAACTCAGCCTCTAGGTCCCTGCAGAATGCCTTCTTTCCTCTCTAGTCCCTCATCTCACCACCCCAGGCTCATTTTTTCCTGATTCTCCATCCATCAGCTTCATCTTCTTCCCTCCACTCCTGCTCCCCACATATTCCTCCATTGTGGGCAATTTGTTCTTTTTCACCCTTGTTGCTTTTCATATGCTCCTTCTATCTGGAACACTTCACCTTACCCTCACCTGGACTACTTACACTCAATCTTTAACACAGGCTCAGGAGTCACCTCCTCCGGGAAGCTCTCTCTGATCTCCCAGGTTGGATTTAGTTCCTCCTTTCTTCCCACAGTCCTGTGTTTATCCCCAGCATAGCACTTATCACAGAATTTTGTAAAAAAACCTGTTTCCTTGTCTGTCTTCCACCAGACAAGAGAGAATAGGGACCTATGGTGGTTTTAAAATGTCCACAAATTGTTTGATATTCCTTCCTGTAAAAAGTAGAGCTTAATTCCCCTCCCTGTGATTTGCTGACTTGCTTCTAACAAACAGAATACGGTAGAAGTGACGATGTACAATTCCTGCGACTAGGTCATAAAGGCAATGCAGCTTCTTGCCGCCGTGTTGTGAGGTCCCTCAAGCAGCCTTTGGAAAGGTCTGTGTGGTGAGGAACTGAGGCCTCCTGCCAACAGCCATGTGAGCAGGCCACCTTGGAAATGGATCCTCAGCCTGTCAAACCTTCAGATGAGACCGCAGCCCTGGCCAACATCTTGACTGCAGCCTAATGCAAGATCCTGAGCCAGTTCAGAACCACGCCCAAATTCCTGGCCACAGAAACTTGAGATAATAAAGGTCGTTTTAAGCCACTAAGTTTTTGACAATTTGTTAAGAACAGGCACCCAGTAAATAGCTATTGCACGAATGAATGAATGAATCAGGTAACTTGCCATGGTCACACAACCAGTTAGAAACCAGGCACGAAGGTTTGCTAGGGTCTCTCTACTACAGCCCACTCAGATCCCCCCTAACTCACCCAGAAATCCAGCCACCTCTTCCTCCGCAGACAGATGCCCTGTCCCTTCCAGAAGCACTAAGGGAATGTTTTGGGAAGTGCCCCTCTGCCCAGGCTGGGGCTCTCAAAAGCCAGAGTGGGCCACCTACCCAAGCGCAAAGACGTCCGAGTGTTTGGAGAAGGGGAGCTTGTCTTCCTCTGTGTCAGGAGACAGCTGGCGGATGATCTCCGGGGCCAAGTGGCACAGCCAGCCGCTCTGGATACGCAGCTTGTCATCACGCCTGGAGAAGCAAAGCACAGAGTGAGCCCCGTTTCACAGCCCAGGGAGGACCAGTCCTCCATCACGGACCCCAAGTCCCTGGACCATCTCTGCTGGCTTTCTTGTGTTCCTCCCCCATCCCTAGCCCCCCATCAAGCACTGCCTGACCTTGTACTTGAGGCCAAGACTCAGTGGGAGGTGCAGGAAAGGCTGATCTGGACAGAGACACCCAACACCCAAACAGTCATCGTGTCCCTTCGCCTCTGAGGCGCCCCCTTCTCCATCTTCATTTAACAAATACAGCCGATTCTTGTTATTTGTGGCGCTTATGTTCTATAAAGTCTCAGCAAACACTGAATTAGTGAAAACTGAGTTTTTGCTCCTGGAGGAAATGTATATATACACACGCATGCACACATCTCAAAAAGATTATAATCTTAAATCCTGAAAACAATTCATCCTAGTCTATTTTATTTTACACAAGAGAAAACGAGGCTCAGAAGTATTACGTGATTTGCCCTGAGGCTGCCCCACTACCAGGGGGCAGAATTGCAAAACCCATCCAACTGGCCCCAGAGCTGGAGCTCCTTGCCCCGCACTGCACCATCCCTTCTCCACCCTCTGGTCATCGCTGATGAGAGCTGAAACAAAACTGCACAGCGTCCTCTCCTTGGACCTCAGCTGGGAACATGTGCATCAGTTGACTCAAGTTTTTCACCACCCTGTACATGGCCACGAATGACTGTGAATGTGCTGTGAGTATTGATTTGGGGGTTACAAATAAATTTTAGCGAGTAGGTGAATTTGCAGATATGGAATCCGTGAATAATGAGGACCGACTGTATTTATGAGCACCCGCTCTGCCTAGGCTCTGTTCTCTGCACTGGGACCACAGCAGTGAACAAGACTGACAAAGTCCCTGCCCTCCTGGAGCTTGTACTTTGGTAGGGGAAAGTGATGACAAATGAATTATCTAAATAGGAAAGATTAAAATAGGAGAATGTGTCAAAGATAAGAGGGAGCTGACTTTAGGTACAATGTGAGCTAAGATTTTCAGATTTTCATGACATAAAGGATCCAGCCACGCGAGCAAGGAGAAGCGTATTCCAGGCAGGAGATCATGACCTAAAGGATCCAGCCATGCAAACAAGGAGAAGCGTATGCCAGGCAGAAGATCATGACATAAAGGATCCAGCCATGCGAACAAGGAGAAGCATATGCCAGGCAGAAGGTCATGACATAAAGGATCCAGCCATGCGAGCAAGGAGAAGAGTATTCCTAAGATTTTCATGACATAAAGGATCCAGCCATACAAACAAGGAGAAGAGTATTCCAGGCAGGAGAGAAGTTAGGACAAAGGCCCAAGGCAGGCCCTCTTTGGGGTGTTCTAGAAACCCCAAGAACATCAGTGTAGTGGGGACATATCATGCTACCCCACTGGCATGACCAGGCCCTGAGGGGTGGGGTGGAGTGGAACGCTGTTGCCAAAAGGGCAAACGTCCCTGTTCCCATCTCATCCAACAGCCCCTTCCGCCTCCTCCTGACTCACTGGGGCAGTGGAGGTTTGGAATTGTAGGGCTGGGCCAGGAAGGAGGGTGCTGGCCACTCGCTAACCATCATCCTGGGGCGGACGTGAGCATGTGCCTAGAGGGGGCTGGAAGCCAGGCCTGGCACAGACACCCTGGGGTGTCCTGTTCCCATGGTGATGGACCCATCGGTGACCAACCCAAATCATCTTCATTATGGTTATTATTATGATCAATAACAGCCTGTGGGCAACTGTCATGATACCACTGGCATCTCAAATGACACCTTTTCTGGACGATGGTAGAACAGCTGTAGGCAAGGCAATGCCGGGGACGGGCTCAGGGGAAGCTCTGGCATCTGTATGGATGTTCAGGACGTGCTCACTTTACTGCTACCCCCACCCCTGCCCCAGGCTCGGCTGAGCTCCCCTTTCTGGGCACCCAGCACTGTCAATGCCCCAAGGTCTAACTGAGGGAAGGGTAGGAAGGCAAGTAACTCCTGCTGAGTACCTCCTGTATGTCAGGCTGTCCACCCAACTTAATTCTTATGTGCCCACAATCAGGTGGATATCACCCCTGTTCTATGGGTCAGGAAATAGCCTCAAAGAGCTTAAGTGACCCTCCCAAAGCCATGAAGGTAACAAGGGGAAGAACTAACATCCGTTTGATTGCAAGTCTTTAAAACTCCAGCGACTAAACTCCTAACCACAATTCCACACGAATTCTATAGCACACCATTTGGGAGCAAAGTTCTGAACTAAGCCCTATTTTCCCTCCAACAGGGAAAAAAGCACAGGAAGCCACCAATGGCTACTCCTGGGTAGCCAGACGCTGTGGATCTCTGGTTGGGAGAGATTGCTGAGGGCTCCCTGGCCTCTTGCAACACCAACTGGGTTTGCGTTGACAGCCAGGCTGGGGCACGGTGGGGGCGGGGGCAGTGTGCTGTCTGGGCGACAAGGCCAGAAGCCACCTTGCCCTTGACTTGCACTCCCTTCCTGGTTGACACTGGGCCTTCATGAATGAGCTGAAGGTCATTCCTTTTCCCTTTGCTTTCTCGTCTCCCTGTGGCTTCAGAAAACCATGAATCTAAAGGGAAAAAATCAGGAATTTCCCTGGTGGCGCAGTGGTTAAGAATCCGCCTGCCAATGCAGGGGACACGGGTTCAAGCCCTGGTCCGGGAAGATCCCACATGCCGCGGAGCAGCTAAGCCCGCAAGCCACAACTACTGAACCCGCATGCCACAACTACTGAGCCCGCGTGCCACAACTACTGAAGCCCACACTCCTAGAGCCTGTGCTCCACAACAAGAGAAGCCACCACAATGAGAAGCCTGTGCACTGCAACAGAGTAAACCCCACTCGCCACAACTAGAGAAAGCCTGCATGCAGCAACAAAGACCCAACGCAGCCAAAAATAAATAAATAAATAAATTTTAATAAATAAATAAAGGGAAAAGATCAGAGGCCCTCTGGTTTTTGGGGGAGAAGCCCCTGACAAGGAGAAAGCGTGTGGACCTGCCACCAGGAGGGAGGAATCTGATTTTTTTTTTTCTTAAGAGCCTTGAGCTAGGTTGAAGACAACGCCTGCTAAACCTCTTGTCTTGACACAAGTACTTGGGCTCATAGTGATGTCAACAACTGCTTCCTCTGTCGTTGGCCTGGGGCAATGGAAACAGGGAGGGAGCGATTCCCCAACCAGTAAACTGGAACCTAAGTGGGTTCTTGGCTTCTTGGGTTCTGACTTGATGACTCTCTCCATCTATCCACTGATCCGTTTGTTAATTTCCTGTCTACTTACTTTCTTATCTTAGGGACTAGATGTAGTTTTGGAGATGAACCTCTTTGGGTGGAGTAAACTCTAAAAAAACCCTTAAGCTTCTGTTTGTTACTACAACACACAGGAACAGCTAGATCTGGCTCCACCGCATTTCAGAGGGTCTGACTGAGATTCAAGGTATTACAGAGCATGAACAAAATTCACTTTGTTGGGGGGCTCCTGGGTGTACCTCAAAGGGATCAGGGATTCTCCAAAGCAGCTGAAATGGAAGTACAATGAGAGAAACCAGGGCTTGGGGGGTGCTGCCTTTCTGGAGAGACGTACCATTTGTTGAAAGAGGCACGATTAGAGAGAACATGCTGGGTTTAAAGTGTGTGTGTGTGTGTGTGTGTGTGTGTGTGTGTGTGTCACACACTCCAAGTTAAAAGTCACAAAGGGCAGACCTTCTGAATTGGGATCAGGCTGCTTTTCACATGGTCAACTCAAGGTAGCTTGCTCCAGGGTGAGTGGTGGCTGAGAGTTTATTACTTAACAATAGTTAATGACCCTCCTGGGTGATACTGAGGAGGTATAAGCAAATTAATGCTAATTACAACAACTCCACGGAAGCCACTGGCTTGGCCAGAAAGTTCGTTCGGGTTTGCCCATAAGATGGTACAGAAAAGCCCGAACGAACTTTTTGGCCAACCCAGTATTCTTTGTAGTGCTTGATGTGCTCCAGGCCTTGTGCTGGATGCTTGCTGTGTGTTGTCTTATTCTACCCTCGTAATGACCCTCTGAGGCAGGAATCATCACACCCACCATTTTTCTTGCAGGAAAGTGAAGGCACAGTTCGTAAGTGGCAGAGTCAAGTTGGGCCCCGGGTGGGTCTGACTTTCAATCCCTTGCTCTTAACTACACTCCTGCTGTGCTAAACCAACGGGATTCATAAGAACACTTTGAGCAACGGTGCTTGGGGGAGCCCAGCTTCCATGTGCGTGCTTGGAGTAAGGAGAGTGTCTTCCAGTGAAACTCAAGGGCAAGGGCGTTGCAGGATTGAAGCATGCTTTGTGCCCATTCAAAGGCGCCATTTCCAAGACAGGCCCCATGGGACTCAGAGTGTGACCCGGGCACCCGCACTGCATCATGGGCTCAGCAGCCTAGCCGCGCAGCTAAGCGACCTCGGGTCCAGCATCACGTCTAGGTCACTGAAGCCATCTGGGCGACTTCTCATCCCCTGACCGTCATCTGTCAAGAACCCCTCTGGGACCTCCTACCACCTCTCACCTGCCAGCCTGCAGCACCCCGGAAATGCTGAAGAGCCCAAAGTCTGTGATCACCACTTTGCCGTTGTCGTAGAAGACGTTCTTGGACTTGAGGTCCTTGTGCAGGATTCCCTTGGCGTGGAGGTAGCCCATGCCCTGCAAGAAACAAGGGCACAGGGAGCTGCCAGAGGACACCCACGCGCTCACGGCCAGCCTGGCTCGGGGTCACGATTCACACGCCCTGCCCTTCCACTGAAACCGCACTGAACAGCTGCAGATCTGGGACCCAAATGCCAAGGTGTGCAGGTGGGGTGGAGAAGGCATGGCGAGTGGGAACAGGCAGGGTCCCCAAGACAGAAATCTGCCACCCCCCTCACATCATAGCAAAACCATCTCCATCTAAGCTCTTCTGCTTCCTGAAGAAGAAACGAAGGAAGGTCTCCCCAGAGGGAGAGGGGCGGGGACAAACCTGAAAAGAGGCCCCCAGAGTAAGGAATCCCATCGGCCATGTTCTCCACTTCCATTCTGCAAAATAACTTATCTGCAGGAGACTTGCTCCTTAGATCTACTTAACCCACACAACTGCAGAATTTCACTGTGCGCCTCAAGAGACATATCACAAGGCGATAATCAAGAACATGGAGAAGGGGCTGTGGGAGGTCAAGCTTAAGGGTGAAACGTCTAGATTCCTCTCTTTGCCTTAATGAGCAGTCACATTTTTATTTCTTTTTGCAGCTCAGTCCTGACACTTCCGATGGGAAATAACAACCTGAAGACCATGGACTAATGAGGCGCCCGCCAGAGAACAGGTGTTCCTGTTTGTTTCAATCCCAAACAACACCAATTTGATGCCTCCCCAGCAGCTGTGGAGAGAGAGGGCTTACCTTCATGGGAATTCAAGGCTTCAAGGGGTAAGGGAGTTTATCAATGAGAAGAGTCCCTCCCCCCGCCCCGGGTCTCTGCACACACCCAATTATCATGATGATGGGGCACCAGATGGAAACCAAACATTAGTAGACCATCCCTCATGCTTGTATCTGGCCTGGTATCGTGCAGGTCAAGTTTAATCGCTTTTAAGCCCAGACTGTTGATCTGAAGCCAGACCATGAGTCTCAGGAGGGGTCTTTCTGAGGTTCAGGGAGGAGGCCCCAGACCCTACGGTACCTTCACAATTTCTTGGGCAATCTGCCTCGTTTTGTTGACATCCAAGACGATCTTGGCATCCCTGACCACAGAATAGAGTGTCCGGCCCTTACAGAGGCTGGAAAGCAGAAGGACACAATTAATTGTGGGCAGTTGTTGCGATAAGCGCCACACACAACGGTTATTAAAAGTGACACATAGAGGGAATTCCCTAGCGGTCCAGTGCTTAGGACTCGGTGCTTTCATTGCCGGGACCCGCGTTCGATCCCTGGTTGGGGGAAAAGGATCCCGCAAGCCACGCGGCACACACACACAAAAGTGACACATAGAGAGTGGGTGTGTGTGGACGTGCCACTATTATGCCTGTGAGATACTAAGCCACCACAGCCTTGCACTGGACCTCAGTTCTGGTTCTGGGAGCAACTCCTTTGGTGTTCTTTAGCATCTTTATCAGCTATCCCCAGCATCCAAGGACACGTGCAGAGTCTAGCCTAGCCCAGAAGCAGGCTTTGCCACGTACCGTCTAACACAGGCTCTCACAGGCAAAAATCTGCTTGTAAACTGATAACTTCTGGGGTCCTCAGACAGCACTCAGACGGCACTCTGCCGGCCCCTCAGCCCAGCTGCTCTCACTTGCCAGGATCCACTGGTGTGTGGGGAAAGTGATGAAAGACCAGCGAAGCGGTCGCTGATGTGTGCTAAGTACCATCAGTGAATAATGTATTCAAGCCTTTAGACAGGGGTGTGTAAACACCAGTAACACTCCCCCAAAGCAGATGCCTGTCTGGATAGAGGGTTTTCAAACTATTTTCAGCCTCACTGAGCTCATTTCGAGGACCAGTGGTTCAAGATGAATGACAAGATGAAAAAGGACGTTATACAGTGACGGTAACACCTCATTTAATTGCCAGTGTGTTTACCCATCCTTTTCCTCTGCAATGAGCCTGAATCCTGGTGCACACAGACCAGGAACTCGATAAACAGTCCACAAATGAATGAGTGAATGAATCAACGAGTGAATGAATGAGTTCTAGATTCACCATAGCATTCCCCAGCCCCTAGCATCACGTCTGGTTCATCACAGCCAATATTGGCTGAAAGAAGAATGACATTAGGAAAGTTCATTTTCCATCTATGTCTAAATGATGGCATGAATTTTTCTTTTAATCTGTGACTTGATTGCTAAAATATTCTTGGCTTTGTATTCATTCGTTTAGTAGTTACCGAGCTCTGCTCTGGGCTTGAATTAGCTGAAATTGTGTGGTTATAGCCAGAACTCAGGTATCAGAGGGATCTGTTTGAATCCCAGCTCTGCTCTTTACTTAGCATGTGTCGTGTGTCTCTACATGGGTTACTTAACCTCTCTGGGCCTCAGATTCCTCATCTATCAAAGGGAACTAATGATACCCACCCACAGAGTTAGTATGAGGACCGAATGAGAGAAGGAGCAGGTGGGGAGTAGAGCACACTGGTTAGAACAGGGGCCCAGAGTCAGACTGTCTTAGAACTGTGGTTTGTCAGTCAGTGGCTGTGTGACCCTGGGCAGGAGAGCTAACCTCTCTGAGCCTCAGTTTCATTATCTGTAAAACGAGGCCGACAGTTTTTGCTTTACAAGGTTTCTTAGGAGAATCACACGGAATCAGGCGTGTCAAGGTGTAGGCAACTCTCCATGCCCAACACAGCAAGTATTCGTGAAACTCTGGCTATTGTGAGAGGTGCTGAATGATCAATACAATGGTGAACATACACACACTTGTGTGCAAGTTATTAATTAGTTACGTACTTATACACACATCACATCCTTCTGTCCGTCTATCACCTATCCACGTATCCACTTACCCACCATGCCACCTATAATCATCCATGATCTTCAACTGAGATTCGTTTCTTCACCTGCTTGAGGTGAGATTCCCAAGGTAGCTGACTCACAGGGAGCCTGATTCGCCCGCCTGTCCAGGGTTGCCCAGTAAGTCGGCGAGGGGCAGCCATGGTGACTCAGGGCTGTCCCCGCCTTGTTGTCTCAGGCACTGGGTTTGCTACTGCTGGAGGTGAGGTGGAGGGGGGCAGTGGGCTGCACAGCCAATTAGACCACAGTGATGTTTAAGTATTAGGATGGCGGAGACGGTGGGTGGATTCCCTGCCCTGGAGACTCTGTTCTTGAATAACCACCTACGCTCATGACAGGCCAGAGCCCAGAAGAAATATGTCCCCACTGCAGACGGCCAAGCAAACAGGCTCCAAGCCTCCCAGACTCTCAGTGTAACTGCATAGAAATTGCAGCCTCCAAACGTCCATCCCTGTCTCCTTCCCCTGCTCACATCCTCCTTTCCAGCCGCAGCTGCTGAAGTCTTTGCTTCTCTCACTACCTTATGGCATCTGGAGCCCCTGCACACGCGCGCACACACACACACACACACACACACACACACACACGCACACTGGCTGGTAAGATATCAACTGGTACGACCACAGCTTGGCACTTTTACTTAAGTGAAATATACAAATAAGCCATAACCAGCAATTCATCTCCTAAGTATGTATCCAGAAGGCATGCACACTCATGTTCACCTATAGACATGTACCAGAATGTACTAGAATATTCTAGAATGTTAATAGCAACCCATTCATAATAGCCCCAAACTGGAACCTACCCAAATGTTCACAGACAGAAAAATGGATAAATTATGATATATCCGTATAACAAAATATATTCATACTGGACTGTTAATAAGCAAATTACTGCTAACCGCAAAAGACATGAAGTTCTAAACCTAATGTTGAGCAAAAGAAGCCACACACACACTCAATGACTCCATTTATATAAAGTGCAAAAGCAGACAAAACTGGCCCATGTGTTAGAAGTCAGCACAGCAGCGACCCTGGTGGGTGGGGAGGATGGAGAGGGGGTGGGGGAGCTGGGGCAGGTGATGCTCTGCGTTTTGATTTGGGCGTTGGTTATATGGATGTGCATTTAGTGGAAATTAATCAGGCTGTGCTCTTAGGATCTGAACACTTTGGCAGGTACGTTATCCTTCCAAGAACAATTTACTTAAAAAAAAAAATCAGCGAGGAAAGGATGAACAATTAATCCAACAGCGTTAAGCTTTCAAATCGAAGCCAATATTGACACCCCAGGTAACTATTTCTAAACGCTTCACACAGCCCCGAGGGGCAGCATCCACAGGGGAATGAGGGGCTCCAGGCCTGGCTGTGCCGGCTCAGGTGTTTATCGGAGGCTGAGTTGAAGGTGAGGGCTGAGCTCTAAGCAGGAGCAGGCATTAGGCAGGTGTCCAGGGTGCCCAAGGCTCCAATTGTCCAGGCAAGTCAGTCCAACTATCCACGGCAACTGCTCCGAGCTCGGGATTTCTGTGGCTAACGCCAGTGCCCTAAAAGCTGCTTGTGCCTGGGTGGTGGGGAAGGGAAGCGAGGAGAGGATGAAGGTTGACTGAGCACATGTGGGACCTTTCTCACATCCAGGCATCCTTCCCAGCATCCCTGCAGGGTCCACGTTATCACCCACCTCTTACAGGTGAGAATGTGGAGACCCAGAGGGGTGGAGGACCTGCTCACGGGCACACGGCCATGGTGCCAGCCTGTTCCTGATCTCTCATCTCATCCATGGTGTGGGTACCCTGTTATTAGACATGATTTGGGGGCCATGAAAGAGACACACAGCCGAGGGAGCCCAAATCCCAACTCTACCATTTACTGCTTGTCGGGTGACCTCGGGAAGTGACTTCAACCTCAGCTTCCTCATCTGTAAAATGGGGACAACAGAAACAATACCAGCTCACGTGGACTGAGCCCTTTCTATGTGCCTGACACCAGCCTAAGCACAAGAGCCGCAGGAGGTGGGTGCTCTCGAGGTATTTCATTGATTCCAATGTGCATTTCCTCACATTGTAACTAACATCTCTGAAATCAGAATGTGTTTTGCATTCGATGACAGGTCACAGTTTCACGGGCTCGGCCCTTCTTTCTTTGTAGTACATAAAAGAAACGGCGCATATTCTAATGGACGGCATCTTTGATTTAATCAAGTTCAGGATCAGTCCCATTCCTACAGATGAGGGAACTGAGGCTCAGAGAGGTTAAGTAGAGCTGATGTGAACCCAGGCAGGCTGGCTCTAGAGTTCAGGCTCTTAACCCCCATCTTTTGTTTCTTAACAATTTTCTCAGACTCCAGCACATCACAGGCCCCCAGTGAATGGTAGCTACAACATCACTACTAACATCACCTATGGCAATGAAGATTAACGAGGTCCGCAGGCCTCAGTAGCAGAGTCAGTCTGGACGTCAAGAGAAGGTGTTTCAGGGGTTTAAGGATACATTTAGCACCTCTCTAGCTTCTGGGGCAGTAGGCCCAAGCACTAGTGTACACACAGTATCGCCCTCTGCAACAAAGATCATGTTTTTCCAAGAAGAGGAGCAAAACTGGGGATTTTCCACCTTATCTGCAGGTCAACATCTCTTCTGACCGTGGCCCCAGGCACCTCAAATGATGCTGTTTTTGACCCCATATCTCAGGTGACACAGTAAACCTATGGCCCAGATGGCAAGGCAAATGAAAGACGTTTGATGTAAACCAGCCTAAAAGAGGCTTGTCAGAAACAATGAGATAAAACCATCTAGAGGTTTCTCTCCAGGGGCCTCTGTCCAAACTGGCTCATTCTCCCAAAACAGCGGCTGGGAAAGAAACCTCGATGCCGTGGCGGCCGCTTCCTTTCTCTCCCGCAAACTCCTCAGCATCAAGGCCGGGGACCCAGGCCAGCGTGAATGGAACGGGAGCTGGGGGCCACGCCCTCTGAAGACCGACAGACCGGCTCTCAGCCCAGCTCTGCCCCCTGAGAGCCCACACGGCCCTGGGGACTAACTGTGCCTCCTCTGTGTCCATATCTGTAACTGTGGGTGTGGTCAACTCCATAACGGTCCCCCAAAGATATCCACACCCCAATCCACAGAAACAGTAAACATTTACATGGCAAAAGGGACTCTGCAGCTGTGATTAGATTAAGGTTCTAGAGGTGGAGGGATTACCCTGGATGACCAGGGTGGGCCCAACACGGCATCACAAGGAGCCTTATAAAAGGGAGGCGAGAGCCACAGGAAGGTGGCGAGTGAATCGAGAGGCAGAAGAGAGGCAGAGGGAGATCTGGGTACGGAAGAGGCAGCTGAGGGATGTTATGTGAGAAAGAACCACCCGGTCTTTGCTGGCTGTGCAGACAGAGGAAGGGGCTGCGGGCCAAGGAAGGCAGGCAGCCTGTGGAAGCTGGAAGAGGCAAGGGGCGGATTCTCCCCTAGAGCCCCAAGAACGGAAGGCAGCTCTTCGAGGCCTTGATTTTAACCCTGTGAGACCCATTTTGGACTTCGGACCTCCAGAGCTGAAAGATAGATTTTTGTTGTTCCAAGCCACTGAGTGTGGTAATCTGTTACTGCAGCAGTCAGGAACTAAAGCGGGGCATTAAGTACTGTCGCAGAGTGGGGCATGAGGGTGAAATGGGGTCACAGAAGTACAGTGCTTGGCCCAGCACCTGGCCAGAACAGGTGCTCCTTGAACATGGATCATATCATGGTTAATAATATTCTAATATTATTATTTCTAGTAATATTCTAATACTATTTCTGATAATAATGTTCTCCTGCCTGGATGACCACACTGCCCCTCATGGCTGCTCTGGCTTCCCCAATCCATTCTCCAGCCAGCACTCCGAGCGGTGGCTTCAAAACGCAAAGGTGACCAAGTCACTCCCCAGTGCCCTCTGGATAGAGGCCCAACTCCTCCAGCGCCCAAAGGCCCTGCACAGTCTGGGCCCTGCAGACAGCTCCACCCCTTCACTCACAGAGCTCCAGCCACACCAGCCTACCTCAGGGCCTTTGCTCGGGTCGTCTCCTCAGCCAGCAACGCTCTCCCCATCTGTCCTCAAAAGCCTCCCCAGCTAGGTCCCTATTCCCGTCAGACCCCGTGGCACTGTGCACTCCATCCTTGCAGCCCTTGTCATGGCTGTCATTGTACACGTGTCAGCTGGAGTCTTTGCTTAGAGGCTGTCTCTCCCTCCAGACGGTACACACCGCGAAGGCAGGGCCTAACCTATCTGGTTGCTGCTGTACTCCCAACACACACAAGCTTCTGAAGGAACGAATGGATGCAATGCTACAGCTGCTTCCCACGGCCAGGCCTCCTCTTCCAGGATTCCAGGGAGTGACAGTCCCATCAGACCATCATGTATCACATCCGACCAAAGAAAAACAATTTCTCAGGGGCCTGTGTTTCCACCATTCTTGGCTTATTTGTTCGTGTGCTTTTTGGGGAGTTCTAAGGGTAACAATTGGCCTATTTGAGAAGGATGGGGTGTTGGGCTTTCGGGCAGGCTTGGTCTTACATTTCAATGTCCCTAGACAGGGCATGTAGGGTCTCCTCTGCCACACCTGCTCTACTTCCTGCATTGACACCATCTGCCTGGACCTCCTAGGCATTTAAGCACTGGAGCAATGGTTGACAAACTTGAGTGTGCATCAGAATCCCCTGGAAGGGCTCGTTAAAACAAAGATGGCTGTTCCCACCCCAGGAGATTCCGATTCTGGGAGTCTGGGGTGAGCCCTGAGAAAGTGCTTTTCTAGTAAGTTCCCAGGCAATGCTGATGTGGGTAGTCTGGGGACCCCACTTGGAGAACTGTCGTTCAAGCCAATCTTATTTTACTGAGACCCAGAGATCATGAAGTTCACAATCACTGTCCCTTTAGTGAGTGCCACGCAGGCCTGGTGGTGTTCCAGGTGTAGAAGATACAGAATGCAAGACAGGCCCATCTTCACGTGGGGCTGATCGGCCAGAGGAGAAGTCAGGTGATAAGCAAGCAGGTAAGCAAATCGATGAGATGTTCAGAGAGGCACAAGTGCTATGAAGACAATAAACAGATTTATCGGACAAAGTGTGGTGGGGCTGGGGGCCTCTTCAGTTAGGAGGCTCGGGGAAAGTTGCTCCAGAGAGGTAGCCGTGCTGCGAGAAAAGGAAGAAGGAAGCCAGCTGTGTGAAAACCTGGGGAAAAAGCGTTCCAGGCTAAGGGATCAGCCAGTGCAAAGGCCCTGGGGCAGAACCGATGCAGCATGCTTGATTGCACAGCCAAGGCCATATGGCTGGGCTCTAGAGAGCATCTCCCAGTGGCTGCCCTCCCCAAGTGCTGATCCGCCGAATCAAAGAAACAGGTGGGTGGAAACAGTCTCAGCTCTGCCTGATTTTAGGTCCCGAGGCAGCTGGCTTCAAAGTCAGCTGTTATTTTAAAAATACTCGGTTCTGTCAGAAGGGATTTACAACCCCTTGGCAGCTTCTCCTCCTCACTCACTTCTCAGCATCCCCAACCCCACAAAACTCGAAACCCACTTAATTCCCTTCCACTCTTTGCCCCTCCCTGGAGCACATAAATCACATGCCAAGTGACAAGTTGCTGCTCCCTCCAGCTCCAGACGCAGGCAATCTCTAACTTCCAAGCCCTTTGTGAATCTAACACCGAGGATATGAAACCTTGGGACTCTGGGGCTTTATAATAAAAAAAAATGCCAGGTTAGCTTCCTATAAAAATGGGAACTGCCAGAAAGCAAGTGAGAAATGCCAGCTGTTTGCCACCTGCTTAACCTGCCGTACGTCCAGGAAATGAAGAGTTATAGAGTTCCATTAAATATGGCGTTGGCCAGGGAAGGCTCGTGTCCCAGCCAGACAAGAAAGGTGGCCCTCCAGGCATCAGAATATGCAAAGCAGGAGCTAGCAGCACTTGACAGAAGGGCTTCAGGTTTTTTTGTTTTTTGTTTTTTCCAAATGCATCCCTGCAACGCTTGGAGAAGGAGGGAAAAGGAAGCTTACAGTCTCGATCTCACTGGATTCTTCTGATTTTGCTAAATCCAGAGAGGCCAAGCATTGAATGCTCTGGGACCTTCAAGGACTGAGATGGGGGTTCTGCCCATTTTAGGGGGTACCCCTGGCCCTGACTGGGACATTCTGCCCTCCCTGGTCTGTGCTTTATAAGAGAAGGAGCGTTTCAAGGGCACAGGCAGCCCGCCAGGGAGGTGTGGGCTCCAGCTCACTGCAAGAACTGGCTGCTTCCTCTGCCTCTCATCACGCTCTGTGGTCCAGCCACCATCCAAGACCCGCTCTTCTTGACCTTGTCCTTGACCTTGTCCAGAGGCATTCCAGGACATGCTCCTCCCAAACTCTACAGCATCTCTTCTCAGCGTCTCCTAAGGGTCAGACTGTGCGTCTCGCTCAGAATCCCTCACACTGCAACCATTCCAAAACTACCTTGAGAGTTTTGCCAGATCCGCCAACTCATTATTTACCACTTGCTAACAGTTTTCTTTAGATGCACTGCCTCTGAAAAAGAAGTGTATTTTAGAAAGAAACTTTTATTGTTACCTTCTATCATTACCAGAAGGAAAGCCAGAATTTCTAGCCCCACATAAATGTTAAAATACATACAACGAAAACAAACCCACTAAAAAACAATATTAAATCCTTGCTTGGCATCATGGTCTGACAAATGGTCAGAGCTTAAGGCCTCCTCTTTTTGTTTAAAAAAAAAAAAAGTTTAGCAAGTAATGGTGAGGAAGGTGTTAAATACTAGCACTGAATGAAGAGTTTCTCATCTCACCAGAAGGATGGAGAGAGAATTGAAGAGGAAAATCATGCCCCCCACTCTGTGATTTGATGTTATTTGGGGCCAGTGGTACCTGTCCCACCTTCTGGGAAATCCAGACTCATTAATCTCCAGGCCTGCAAACCTCCCCTCCTGCCAATTATGTATTAACAGGGACTACAGGTCAGATATGTGCAGGGACAAGACAAAAGGGTCATTTCCTTGGCGATGGAGCTGACATTCTCGTGGGGGAGACAGACTGTAAGCAAACAGAATAACTGCAGTTTATAACGAGGGCCATGGAGAAATGCACATGGGATTGGGCACACAGTGAGAGGATGGAGGTGGGTCCTCCATGAACAGGTAGTCAGGGTTGGCATCTCAGGAGGGGACAGGAGGGACTCCCTTCCCAACACTTCCTGTTGTTTCACGGCAAAGACTCTGGACTGATTTCTGGCAACATCTAACCAAACGCCCCTTATCTAATCTCTCCAAGAAGGGCAGGCATCGCCTTGTTTAAGGTGATGCCCATCTCCCAGAGGCCTCCCAGGGGACCAAGACAGAGCCAAGAGGTTCCCAAGCTTCATCACATTGAATAAGTGGGTCTGGTTATTCCCATTGTACAGATGAGGAAACCAAGGCAATGAGTCAGCCTGGACAGGAGCATACACTTCAGAATCAGAATCACCGGAGCTAAAATGCTATCCCTTCCTGGCTGTGTGGTCTCGGGCAAGTTACCTGAAATCTTTGGAACTCATAGTGCTTTGTGAACTCTGAGGTGGGGTGATTCGGGCAGAGGGGTTGTTTATACGTGTGAGTATGTGTGTGATCTCTACGTGCAGGTTTCATACCTGCTACTTAGCACTGCCTGGAGTTGATGGCGCTCTCTCCACAAGACGCTGAACTGAGACCTTTTCACACCAGCCTTCCCAGGAGGGGAGGCTCTATGCTACAAATGAAAAAATGCACATGCAGGAAGGTTAAGTAACCTACCCAGGTCCCCACAGCCAGTAGGTGACAGGGTCAGGACTTGAGTCCAGGTCTCGAATCACCTTTCCAGGATTTCATAAGATCCCTTGGGAAAGGATGGTTTAGCAAAGCAGGAACTGGCCAGACCCAGTTCAGAGGGCCTGACCTTGGAAACCCTTGTTTATCCACTGAGCTCACCCGCCTCCCTCCCTTCCCAACTCTAGGCCTCTCCTTCCACCCTTTCAATTCAGGGCCAGCTCTCGTTTGGCCTCGTTGCCCCTTTGCTGCTTCTGTTTGGGAACTCCCAGCTGCTACCCACAGACAGGCAAGGCAGGCTGCAGAGGGCTAGACCATCGGAGGGGGTCTGGAGAACTCGTGGATGCACCTGTGCAAGCCCAGCGGGCAGTACACATGGGCCAGGCCCAGGGGAGGTGCTCAGGGAATGCTTCTAGAACGGGTGAATGGATGAACAAAGGAATGAGTGACTGCCACCACCTTCCTTCTTCCCATCGTCCGCAGGAGCTGGAAGGGCTGCGCTCAGTGCCGAGCCAGGTCTTTCCCTACTGGCTCAGCACATGAAATAGACCATACGCCAAACCAGGTCCAGTTAGCAATGATGCTTCCAGCCTTTCCCTGCACAAGGTTTCCTGTACAAGGTTCCCTGTGGCACAGAAAGACCAGACCGACCCGGGTCCTTCCCTCTGGGTCTGGATATCAAAACACATCAGTTCTTGTTGCCCCCTGACCAGAGCACATTTTTTTTTTAAGCTAAACAGTCAACTGAATTACTGTTTTTGAAGCATATACATACACCACCTAATTTATATGCATTAAAATCCACAGAGAGGATAGACTCCAGGGTGTTAGCAGGGCCAGTCCCGGGTCATGGGATTAGAAGCTTTACAAAAAACTTTTTTCTCACTGCTTATCTCTCTTTCCTAATTTTTCTCCAACAAACACGTATTACTTTTGTAAAATGAGAAAGAAGGAAAAAAGCACCTTTGAGTCAGACGGAAATGAAACCAGACACATGTTCACTCTATAGACAGTTTGGAAAATATTGAAAGGGTGACAAACTAAAATGAGAAAGCAGAGTCGGAACCGAATTCCTCCTCCCAGTAGCCCCGTCTCGCTTGGAAGACCCTCTGGCTGTCACTCTCAGGGAGGGAAGCAGTTTTTTCCTCCTCTGTCTTCTGCACAGGGTTTAGAGCCTGGTCAGGGCACAAAGCCAGGGACTGGCCCTTACCCGAAAGTCCCAATGGAACTCTCTCACCTTGAAAAAATTCAATCCTGAACGAAGAAGATGGATTTGACTATTTGATATTTTAAAATGACTGTGGGGCTGGCAAAGGAGAAAGGACAGAGGGTAGAATGGTGGGTGTAACCCCACAAAACAGCTGTGTCCTTTCCACCTATTACAGAAGGGGGAGGGGAAGAGGGGAAGGAGGAGGAGGGGGGAGAGGGAGGGGAGAAGTGTACCTTCCTAGGGGATACTGGGAATGTACCTGAGCCTGGAACCTACCAGGCCATGGTGTAAGAAAACATGTACAGAAGTTTCTAGAATTCAAGTTGTGGACTAGTGTTAGAAATCATTGGGTCCTCTTCCTTCATGGAAGAGATGGGGAAACCAAAACGCACAAAGGGGGATGGAATTGCCCAAGGTCATGCTTCAACTGGCACAGCCTGGCTCAAACCCAGACCTGTCTGAGACTAAACCGTGGGTTCGCAGCCACAGAGCCACACTGCCTCCTAAGAATACGAAATACCATTCACTGAACCTTCCCACGAGCATTCTGCTAAAGGTTTTACACAAATGATCTTATTTAGTCGTACTCTTGACCTCAACCTTTTTTGGGAGGTACTGGTCCTATTTCGCAGATGGGAAAACTGAGACTCAGGCAGGTGAGGTCGTTTGCTAAGCTCATGCAGCTCAGCTCCATGAAGCAGAACTGGCATTCTACCCTCAGTCTATTGGACACCTGCATCTTGTTCTCACCCCCTAAGCTACTTGGCCCCTTTGGGAAATGGAAAGAACAGAGGCTGAAGGACGAGGAAACCAGCGTTTTCAAGCTCCCGAGACAAGCCTGCAGTTCATCTCATCCTCACGAGAGTCCCAGGGGCTGGGGCTGGCTTTTCATCTTCCCATTTTTCCAACAAGGAAGCAAAAGCCCAAGGGAATGAATGTCTGGCCCAGGGTCCTTCTGGCCAGAACGTGGAGGCAGAATCTGGGTCCCGTTTGCCCAAAGCTCCTGGCCTTTCCAGTGCCTCCCCCTTCTTCGAGAAGGCCTCTGGCGCTGGGCCACCGCAGGGCACACCCAACTAGCCCGCTGTCTGCACTGCTGTAGGTCAGGGTTGCAGGGAATTTCACAGAGTGTAGACATGCAGGCCTACTAGAGCCAAGCTCCTAAAACAGGGGCTGCAAACTACGGCCCGAGGGCCAAATCCAGGCCATTGCCTATTTCTGTAGAGCCCATGAGCTAAAAAAGTTAGAAGAAATCAAAGATCAGAGCAGAAAACTCAGAGACGAAGAAAGCAATAGAAAAGACAATGAAACTAAAAGCTGGTTCTTTGAAAAGATAAACAAAACTGATAAAGCTTTAGTCAGACTCATCAAGAAAGGGAGAGGGCCCAAATCCATAAAATTAGAAATGAAAAAGAAGTTACAATGGACAGCACAGAAATACAAAGGATCATAAGAGACTACTACAAGCAACTATATGCCAATAACATGGACAACCTAGAAGAAACGGACAAGTTCTTAGAAAGGTACAGTCTCTCAAGACTGAACCAGGAAGAAATAGAAAATACGAATAGACCAATTCCAAGTACTGAAATTGAATCTCTGATTAAAAAACTCCCAACAAACAAAAGCCCAGGACAAGATGGCTTCACAGGTGAATTTTACCAAACATTTAAAGAGTTAACACCTATCCTTCTGAAACTATTCCAAAAAACTGCATAGAAAGGAACACTTCCGAACTCAGTATATGAGGTCACCGACACCCTGATACCAAAACCAGACAAAGATACCACAAAAAAAGAAAATTACAGGCCAATATCACCAATGAACACAGACGCAAAAATCCTCAACAAAATACTAGCAAACCAAATGCAACAAAACATTGAAAGGATCACACGCCACGATCAAGTGGGGTTTATCCCCAGGGATGCAAGGATTCTTCAATATCCACAAATCAATCAGTGTGATACACATTAATGGACTGAAGAATAAAAACCATATGATCATCTCAATAAAAGCTTTTGATAAAATCCAGCATCCATTTATGATAAAAACTCTTCAGAACGTGGGCATAGAGGGAACCTACCTCAACATAATAAAGGCCATATATGACAAACCCACAGCCAATCTGAAACACCTTTAAATAAAAGTTTAAAAAGTTCATAAGAAGAATGATACCTTTGTGACCTTGGGAAAATTATAAGAAATTCAAATTTCTGTGAACTAGTGTTTCGTAGGCACACTGCCACACCCTGTTTCCATACTGTCTGTGGACGCTTTCGTGCCACGACGGAAGAGCTGAGTATGCGTGACAGAGACCAAAGAACATGGCTGAACATATTTCCTGTCTGGCCCACTATGGAAAATGTTTGTTGGCCTTTGTTCTAAGAAACTGGGGTGGCTCAACACAAATTGGGCTGCTAGAACTAGGAGTTTGACCAATTTGAGCCATTCTTCTCTGCACTGAGAACTGGGCGTGGTCAAGGTCAAGTGGGTTTTCCATTCATTCACTCCCTTATTCGTTCATTCATTCATTCAACCATTCATCCATCCATACGGGCATGGAGCCGACACTCCCGGCCAGGCGTGGGGACGCGGAGCCTGGTGGGTGAGGCAGTGCCACAGATGCAGGGGCACAGCTCTCTGCTGCGAATTCGGTTGGGGTGATGTGGGAGAAGGCCAGAGATGTGGGACCAGCGCAAACGCAGGCCAGGAGCTTGTCTGCAAGCCTGAGTTCCACAACGGTGGAGACAGGATGCACCGCCAGCCGCCACCCCCGACGGGAAGGACGCTCCATCGTGGGCGGCCCCAAGCCCGACACGTCATCACCCCAACCCGGAAGCACTTGCCAAGTTCATGTCATACAATTTACACGTTTCTAAGTCTCCTGCCTCTTCCTCTCTGCCATTCCCTGCCTGAATCCCCACACCGCACCCTACCAGAGGCCTTCCCAGGCAGCCCCTGGGCATGAAATTAGCTGGACGGATGCTTACCCCAGTGAGGTAAATCCCAAATTACTTCAGAATGCCTTCCTTGCAGACCACTGGCTTGGACCAGGCCACGAGGCGGATGTTACCCGATCTGCTGCCACCAGAGGATCAGTGTAGCAAAGGACACATCTGTGCACACTGATATGTATGTGTGCATTGTTTCTACGGCAAGGACCTCTGCCTGTACGCATGTTTACATGCACATGAACACGGGTGTACACACGTGGGTGAATTCATGTGTGTACGTGTGCAAGAATGTAGTATTATGTGCGTATATTTATGTATGTGCATCCGTGTGTGTGTGCGCGTGGCTGTCTTTGCATTTATAGGCACACCTGTGTCTACCTATGGGTATGTTTTCTGTGGAAAGTAATGCAGGTAGTGTCATGCCAACTCCAGAACTGGCCACAGCCTCCCTCACCCCTTAAAAAGCACTCTGTGTTTTCATTTCTCCCAGTCTCTGAAATGGTCCAGTGAAAACATTGTTTGTCTGAAAACTGGAGGCTCAGCTTGCCAGGGGCTGCGGGTAGATGGGGCTGGGAGTAGGCAGTGACTGTTAATGGGTACAGGGTTTCTTTCTGAGGTGATAAGATGTTCTCAAAACATATAATAACTTTGAATGGAATATAATCTATAAAATATTGAATCACTATGTTGTACACCTGAAACTAATAAAATACTGTAAATCAACTATACTTCAATAAAAAATTAGATCTGGTGATAGTTGCACAATTTTGTAAATATACTAAAAACCATCGAACTGTGTGGATGAGTGAATTTTGTGATTTATATATAAAGTTGTTTAAAAAAGCAAAAGCTGGAAGTTCACAAAAATTCCCACTCACTTCATCCCACTGCATTTATAGAGGAACCTTGGTCTGGTAAACGGGAAAAAAATCTGATTTCTCAGCCTGGGAAGAAATTTCACAAGGGAAGGAATTTCTCCAACTTTATAGAATCCATGCCTCTGCCAGGCTGACAGCAAGGAACACTGTGTCTTTTGCACTTGAAGCTTTGTATCAACAGATAAATCTAGAACACCAGGGGGGTTAAGGCAGGCTGGATGGGCAGGATTCCTGGGATGAACGCTGGGAGGGAAATGAACTTGAACTACCATTTCATTACCCCAAGAGGAACAGAGAAGAATCCAGAGACAGGGGAGTGTGCTGGGAGGAATCATTCCGTTTAGAAGTAGAAACAGATACAGAGAGTGGAAAGGAGAGAACTCATCGGGCAAGTAGTAGTGCCCAGCAGTTAGGAGCTGAGAATTTGGAGTTGGGCAGAACTGGGCTCCAGACCCAGGCCTGGAACTCTTACATTATGAGCCTCTGGGCCAGCTGCTGAAGATAAATGCCGGCGGACGAGGCAAAATCTACCTTACAGGTCTAGGGGGATTAAATTAGAAAACTCTTGCATGGAAGAGACAATGTCCTGTGTTCACCAAATTCTGTTTCCTATTGCTCCCTCCCAGATGCTCCCCTGGAGACCACACTTCCCGGTCTCTTTGTGGTTATGCAGTACCACGGGACTGGTTCTGACCAATGGAAAGTGACCCCTAGCACTTCCTGGTTGGGGTAGTGAGAAGCCCATCGCCGAATCTGCAGCCTTGTGCCACGGTGACTGTGGAGGCCCTATGATGATAGGGTAGAGCCACAAGACTGGAGTTTCCTGGATCCCTGAGTAACTTCACGGAAGACAGCTCCCCTGGAGCACTGCGCCCAAACTATAGTAAACTCAATGAGCGAGAAACCTTGAGTAAGCCAAAGAGATCTCAGGGTTGTTTGTCACTGCAGCACAAGCCTATCCTATCCTGACTATAGTACCTGGTTAATAGGTAATTGGCAGAAGGGGAAGGTCTGCAGGTGTGGGGGTGTCCCAGCAGGTAGGATGGGTACCACCAGCCCCAAACAGCATTGAATCACATAGTGATGAAGTGAGTGAGGGTCTAAGAAAATGGAAATAGACAAACTAGTAAAATAAAAATAAGATACTCTGGCTGGGGCCACGCTTCTACAGCAACCATCACCAGGGAAACCAGTCTCCGCGATGGGAGCTGCATTTTCCTCCGTGCTGAAGAATCGTGGTTCTTTTCCAAATGGCCCACAGACACCTCCATTTGTATGTAACTGGGAAGCATGGTGGTTTTAAAGAAGTAATAAACAAGATGAAAACACAACCCTCAGAATGGGAGAAAATATTTGCAAATGAAGCAACTGACAAAGGATTAATCTCCAAAATTTACAAGCAGCTCATGCAGCTCAATATCAAACAAACAAACAATCCAATCCAAAGATGGGCAGAAGACCTAAACAGACATTTCTCCAAAGAAGTTATACAGATTGCCAACAAACACATGAAAGGATTCTCAACATCACTAATCATTAGAGAAATGCAAATCCAAACCACAATGAGGTATCACCTCACACCAGTCAGAATGGCCGTCATCAAAAAATCTAGAAACAATAAATGCTGGAGAGGGTGTGGAGAAAAGGGAACCCTCATGCACTGTTGGTGGGAATGTAAATTGATACAGCCACTATGGAGGACAGTATAGAGGTTCCTTCAAAAACTAAAAATAGAAGTACCATACCACCCAGCAATCCCACTACTGGACATATACCCTGAGAAAACCATAATTCAAAAAGAGTCATGTACCAAAATGTTCATTGCAGCACTATTTACAATAGCCAGGACATGGAAGCAACCTAAGTGTCCATCGACGGATGGATAAAGAAGATGTGGAACATATATACAATGGAATATTACTCAGCCATAAAAAGAAACGAAATTGAGTTATTTGTAGTGAGGTGGATGGACCTAAGAGTGTCATACAGAGTGAAGTAAATCAGAAAGAGAAAAACAAATACCGTATGCTAACACACATATATGGAATCTAAAAAAAAAAAAAGGTTCTGAAGAACCTAGGGGCAGGACAGGAATAAAGACGCAGACGTAGAGAATGGACTTGTGGACACGGGGAGGGGGGAAGGGTAAGCTGGGAGGAAGTGAGAGAGTGGCATGGACATATATACACTACCAAATGTAAAATAGATAGCTAGTGGGAAGCAGCCGTATAGCACAGGGAGATCAGCTCAATGCTTTGTGACCATCTAGAGGGGTGGGATAGGGAGGGTGGGAGGGAGACGCAAGAGGGAGGGATATGGGGATATATGTATATGTATAGCTGATTCACTTTGTTATAAAGCAGAAGCTAATACGCCATGGTAAAGCAATTATACTCCAATAAAGATGTTAAAAAAAAAAAGAAGCAAAGGCAAGTGGGAACCTAAGTTCAGTGAGATTCAATTTCACGTTTTTGTTAATGGCTTTCTCCTGCTTCCCACAGACAGAAAGCAAGTCAGCCAAGGGATGTGACCTAAGTTCTCAATCATTTAAAAACAGAAAATGCCCCAAAAGCTTGTCACGTGACACTGTCGCATCTTCATGGGAAAGATGAAAACGCCATGTAATCCTATTACGAATATTTCCATTAGTCCCCAAGCCTTACCCTGGTAATCTGTTTCAATTGAAAGTCCTGTCATTCCCCCAAATCAATTTAGAAGGTACAGGAACAAAATGTAAGTATGTGCCAATTTCTTGGAGATGGGCGAGAATCATCACTCCAGTTCATCTGGGGTTCTTTTCCCCCCTTAAGCTCTTAACCCCAGGGCACCAAGAGAATCCTTCCCAATGTTCACCCAGGCAATCGTGCCCTCCAAGGCCTCCTTAAATCCCAGAGGCGCTCTAGTTTCTATCTACAAAGCATTGAGGGCAAAGATGCAGAGATCTTGACAAGCGCAGGCCCAGCAACCTCGAACTCCAAGGTTCATGTGCTTTGGTTTGCTCTGGGGAGGTTTGTGGGAGGTGGTGCCCAGGCCTGAGGCCAGGACATATATAAGAGAAGTTAGGACCAGCCAGACCATTCACTCTACCTAGCTTAGGACCAGAATCTTGACCGCACGTCAGTCCCTATACTGTCCTCTGTGCTACGTCATTTCATGCACACTGCCTGAATGGGTATAGTTGGCCCCATTTTATACCAAGGAAACGGAGTTTCAGCGTTTAGCCCAAACCCTGGAGCCAGCACGTGGGGATGCTACTCCCTCCACCCAAGACCAGAACCCAGACCATTGTTTTCATGTCTTTGTCTTTTCCCATCAGATCACCCCAGCCTCCTCCTCAAACTGAGGTGTGCTTCTGTGGTTCACACCCAGGGAACCCTGGACAAGTAACAAAACTTCTTGGACAGAATAATGGACAAAGTTTGTGTCCCCGCTCCCCAATGTGTTAGGTTTCATATGTTGAAACCTAACCCCCAATGTGATAGTATTTGGAAGTGGAGCCTTTGGAAAGTGATTAGGTCATGAGGGTGGAGCCCTCATGAAAAGGATCAGTGCCCTTAATAAAAAGAGAACCACAACTCCCTCGCCTCCTCCATCATGTGAGGTTACAGTGATAAGATAGCCATCTATGAACCCAGAAGTGGGCACTCATCAGACACTGAATCTGCCAGAGCCTTGGTCTTGGACTTTTCAGCCTTCAGAACTGTGAAAAGTTAATGTCTGATGTTTATAAGCCACCTAGTCTGTGGTATTTTGCTACAGCAGCCTGAACAGACCAAGACAGAGCCTACTCTGTAAAATGGAGATGAATAATCATTCACTTCTCCGGGTGGCCTGAGCAGTCAATAATGAAGTAACACACTTGGCACAGTGCCTGGCACTCAGTAGAACTCAATCACTATCCGCTCCCATTATTATGATTACTCATCCTTGAAGGTCAAGAGACGTCACACTTTGGTGCCCACTGTACACCCCCAGTACCAACCCAACTGAACTACTGGTACTTTTCCAAACTGAACTACTGGTACTTTGGTGCCCACTGTACACCCCCAGTACCAACCCAACTGAACTACTGGTACTTCTCCTACCTTCTTGCCTTTGCCTCTACTGTTCCCTCCGTCGAGAACATCCTTCCCCTATTTCTTCCAAATGTCTTATTCTTCAGGAAGCACCTCACCTCCCCTCTCCTTGAGTTCTCATCACACCCTTTGCACATCTGTTTCAACCCTTCCTACCTGGTATAACGATCGCTGAGTTTCTCATGTGTTGGATGGCTGGATGAATGGATGGACGAGTGGGTGAACAGATACATGAATTATTAAAGCCATTTTTGAACATTTTGATTGGGAACACAGGTTTTGAGCATCTACTACTGGGAAGGAACCTTCAGCGTTGACAACGCACGCCATCACATTGGGCCAACAGAACGTCATCTCTGTCAAGATTAGGAGCTACATGCAAGGCTCTCAGATGAAATTTCACATATTATTTCAACCAGGGGGCTCAGAAGAACTAGACCATAGATTTTATTGGCTTTCCATGTTATATGTTAACACTCTTTTTGGCAGCCTGAAAATGACATTTCTCTCCCTAGCCAATATTGCCTCTTTTCCCACTTAGCAAACATTGATATACTTTTTTTCATGAGTTGTCAGTTTCAGTTTGTGATTTTATTCTTTTTGCTGTGTGCACATGAGGGTCTGTTCACTTCAGAGATGCAGAAATACCATCCTCTTGGTATCAGAACAGCCCTGTGTTGCCCACAAGCCTGACTGTCACTTCCTAGTGCAGCTTCAAAAACCACACACAGGAGGTGGGAGGAGGGAATCCAATCTGGGGGCTTTTCCAGGAGAGAAGCAGACCCTGGATCTTCTACTCTGAGGGTGGAGGCTGACAGAGACCCAAGAGAGAGCTCATGGGCTTCAGAGTAACACACAGTCTCAGGTGCTTCCTAGTTGAGTAACCCAGACATATTATTTAGCCTTCCTGGGCCTCAGTTTCCTTACCTGCAAGATAAGGGTGATAAAACCGTCCTCCGGAGAGTCAAGGAAATGCTCAGGCGTGAATCCTGGCTCCACCACTGCTCATTGCTTTATCTTTCTGAGCCTCAGTTTTTTCATCTGTAAGCTGGACTTAGCGAGCCTACAACCCTTTTCTGAAAATTCATTTCTTCTAATACTTCATAATACTTCTAAAGGGCTTACTGCTGTGCCTGGCTCACGGTGCGTGCTGAAATAATCACTACTGTTCCCCAGCAGTCCTCATGGGCGCTGTCCTAAGCCTGCAACAGGCTTCACCACCTTCACCCCTCCACATAACCCTGTGAGCTCTCATCACCCCCATTTTACAGCAGAGGAAACTGAGTCTCAGGGAGGGGAAGTGACTTCCTGATCTTGCTGGGGCACTAAGTGAGGGAGCCCGGACTGGAATGCAGGTCTAGATTCTCTGGAGAAGAAAAGGTGTGAGGATCCTCTTTTTGCTTTAACAGAACCTAAAAGGTTCCAGGGACATGCCTCATCAAACAAAAGGACCAGATCTTCAAGACATCTAAAGAAAGCCATGGCCGTTCATCTCACAAAAGATAAGGGGTTTGGACACTTGACCTCGTTTGGACACTTGACTCCAAATGTATTCTTACTAGGGTTGACCGAAGGGTTTTACTGTGATACTAAAATGGCAACATAGAGCTGACTGTCCAATTTGGACTGGATGGGGCAGGAGAGGGGGTGAGATGTGTTCCTTAGAGAGAGACCATTCTGAGAGCAAGTGAAGATTTCTGAGGTTGCGAGGCAGGAACCATGAAGGCCAGTGGATGTCCATCTGTCACCAGCACCTCCATCTGCCTTCAGACAATGAATGTGCTCTGGCTGGATTTCTTGAGTGGGTTAAACCTACCTCCCTGTGATCTTGGCTGAACTGCTGATTTGCTTAGCAAACACTTTCTCAATAAATAATGAATAAGTAAACTCCAGCCTGCCACTGATAAATTATCATGAGTTGGGAGTTAATGGGGTGTAACACAGGCAGCAATCAGCCCCGCAGGCCCCTCCCTACCACCAACCTTCGGAAAACGTGCTAAGCTACCTCAGAGCCTCCTAAATGGACGCCTTCCTCCCCCTCTCCCGCCACCCAAGATCACCCTCTGACCACCTCTCCTCCTCCATTTATCACCAGGGTCTCAGCTTCCACGCTTCTCAGCATAGAGTTCCACAAAAATCTGAACCGAAGGGAAGGAAACATGGAGGCAAAGGTGATTCTCCGTCTTTTAGCCCTGCTGCCTGGTTTTTCATTTGGGCGTCTGTTCTCTCTTCATATCTGGGAATACGGCCTACAGTTCCTTTCCACAGATGTGCAGCTACTGAAATTCCCGTCCGTGGATGCTTCTGTAGGCTCATTTGTTGTTGGCCCCGGCCCAGTGACACCAGAATGATGCTGACCACAGCCTCCCCGCTAGACCCTGCCATCTTGAGCTGCTTCGAGGATTGGCTTTAATTACGACACACTGACCCCATCACATCCCTGAAGAATTTACTCATTCCCAGTAAATGGCAGTGCCTAAGAGAACAGCTCTCCACAACTATCTGCTGAATGGCTTGATGGCTAGATCATTAGAAGAGTAGGTAGCTGAGTGCCTGAATGGATAGGTGGGAGGATGGATGGATGGATGGATGGATGGATGGATGGATGGATGGGTAGTTCAGAAGGCAGATGTTGTATGGATGAATGTATGGGAAAGGCAGGTGGGTAGATGTGGGATGGGTGGAAGGGTGGGTGGATAGGTCTATGAAGGGGGAGAGGGTATAAGGTGAATGGATAAATTGATGAGAAGATGGATACACAGATGAGGGTCATTCACTTCTAAGTGTTCAGCTTAGGCCAACCAGGTCCAGACAAGGTTGTAAATGACCCAACTGAGGATGAAATAGGTAATGTTATAATCATTTCACCAACAAGGAAACTGAAAGGTTAAAGGCCTGTCTAAGGTGACAGCAGAAGGACTTCCTGAATTCCTGGCCCCTTCCTCCTTCTGAGCTCTTCCCTTGCCACAGTCGGCACCTGACGGGAGGCCCATTGTCCTGGGCCCCAGTTTTTCATCTCTATACTCCATATCTGGGTGGTAAGATCAGCCCCAGGGGTGTGCCGGCATCAAGGCTGAAAGCAGGAGAGGAAGAAGGAGAGCAGGGAGGCCAGAGGGGCCAGAGGTCCTGCAGAAGGAAGGGCCGCAAGGCCAGCTGAGCCAGAGAAACAGTGGTTTATTAACAAGACAGAATAATAATCCACTGGGCTGCAGTGTGGCACCTCCAATTTTGAGAAACTGTCACAGGCAGCTCTTGTTGCTCAGAGAGAGATCAGATTCCAGTGACTGAGATGCTACGACAGTTCTCAATGGTCTACAAACGCTTCCAAACAAGTCCGCTGAGAATCCTTGATATGTCCCTCAAATCCCAACGGGCTGTGCTAATAACTGCGTTGGAGGGACTGGCCTCAGCTGGGAAAATGCTCAAGACTGTTGTGACTCCTTCCCTGCCTTTGAAAGTACTTGATCTGTTCCCTGCTTGGTGCTCCTCTGGGTCTTTTGAACACCTGGAAGAAACGGAATCCTCTTTTGAAGAGGACTCAGAGACAAACCTTTTGATTAAAGGCAAGAGCAGCTTCTCAGCCACAAGACTCTGTTTTCATCAAAGAGAGAAGGTGACAAGGGGGCTCAGGAGAGGGGAGCTCTGCCTCTCGTTCGTCAGTCACAGCCTGAGGACGGTCACTTCCCCAGAGACCAGAGGGCATAAGCCCCAAGAAGGGGGTACTGATTGCAGGTCCCTTCAGTTGCCATCCCAACTTTAAACTCGGGTCACTGCTGCCTGCTAATTCAACTAGAAAGTCCTCTTTGCCAAGAAAGTACTTGTGTGTGCTTGCTTTGACAGTAGCAGACCTAAGTTCAAGTCCCAGCTCCACACTTACAAAAGTATCAACCTTATGTGGTAGTTGGGAAAAGTCGAAGTGCTTAGAACACTGCCAGACATACAGTCAGTGCTTCATAAACTATTACTATTGTTCTTATTATGTGATTTTAAATTATCCCACAATTCTCTAGTCCTGGTCACTTTATGAAGAGTTTTCAGTTCCGGCATTTCATATGCTCCTCCTAGCCACCCAGGGAAATATGTTATCCCCGATTTACAGATGAGAACACTGAGGCTCAGAGAGGTGACATGATTTGTCCAAGGTCACACAGTCAGCAAGTAATCAGGTTAGAACATTCACCCAGAACTCCTAACTTCAGATCTGAGGTTCTTTGTACTGCAGCACAGGACATGGGTTGTATTTCTGTTCACCTCCATTGGGTACCCATGGTGTAGGGCTAGTAGTAATAAAAACTGCAACAATAACAACAAATGCTAACACTTACATAGCACTCAGTGTGTGCCAGGTTCTGTTCTCAGTGTCTTACATGTATGAGCTCACTTAGTCCTCACAATAAACCCATGAGGTGGAGACTATTATTATCTCCATCGTACAGATGCAGAAATTTGAGGCTCAGAAAGGCTAAATCATGACAAATACAAAAGAAAAACCTGTGCTGGTAGATCTGCACCAAAATCTAATCACTCAGATCCGGACAACTGGTAAACTAAACATTTCTCCACAGGCTCCTTTGGTGACCATCAACTTGGTATTTTCTGATGATCTAGAAGGCCAGGCACTCGAAGATCCACAGAAGCTTGACTCTGACATGCAAGAACTTTCCTTTTCAGTTTAAAATTTCTACACGGGGAGAAATTCCCATAAATTTGACTCTGTTCCCAAGGGTGAGAGAAGTGGCCAGACTATGACACTGAGCTGGAGGGCCTTGGAGGACGGCCAGAAAGAACACTGCTGTAGGTTACATATGAAAGTTGTTAAGAGAGAAAATCCTAAGAGTTCTCATCACAAGGAAAAACATTTTTTTTTCTATTTCCTTAATTTTGTATCTATATGAGATGATGGATGTTCACTAAACTTGCAGTACTCATCTCATGATGTAAGTCAAATCATCATGCAGTACACTTTAAATTTATACAGTGCTGCATGTCAATTATATCTCAATAAAACTGGAAGAAAAATAAGTAAGTAAAAAAATATTCAAACAAAGAATTAATTCAGTCTAAGATGACACAGGACAGGACAGCCTGGTGGAGTTAAGGCTAAGACTCTGGGCTCAGAAAGGTCAAGTTAGATCCTGACTCAGCCTCACACAAGTCACTTCATCCAAGTCCCAGTCCCACTTCATCCAAGTCCCTCATCTGTAAAACGGGGACAACAATTACATGAAGCAATGTCTGTAAAGTTCTTAGCACAGTACCCAGCGTGTAGTAGATGTTCAATAAATGTTCCCCTTAATAAATATTCACAGTGCCTTTTCACAACAATGATTCAACCAAGCAACCAATTTCCCTTATTTTTAAAAGGATGGTGGTGGCTGAGCATCACTGATACGTTTTGAAAACAATACAGTGCAGCGCCCAGAGAGAACGTCTCCCCCGAGTAGATTCATTTCCGGCCTCAGCGACTCCACACAGCCATTCTGATGAATTTCAGCTCTTTCCTGCTGGGCTGTTCCTGGGAATGGATCTTCCAGCTGTGCCTCAGACCCCTCCAATCTCTGTCACCAGCATCACTGAAACAGTCCCATCATCCTTCTGGTTTGGAAGGTGAAGAGCTCCATTCCAACCTGAATCCTAGTCCTAACCTGGAAGGCACATGACAGGCACCTAGGATCACAGCTGGGGGTGTCACAGGTCACTGAGCAGGTGAATAGGGAAGTCTGCAAGCAGGTATAAATCCACAAGCCAACAAACTCTTCAGGCTGCAAGAATTCTGAGGGCCACGTCTCCAGCTGCATCTTGTGTGTCCTTTCAACACCTGCTGAAAGGACCTCTTGTTAAAACACCATCTGCCCCAGGTTTCCATGATAACACACGCTCCTGGTTTTTCTCTCTCTGGCCCTTACTTAGCAGTCTTTGCAGGAACCCTCTGTTCTCACTTTGGTTTTTTTCCCCCAGGGCCGCTGGTTCTCAAAGTGAGGTTCCCACACCTGCAGCATTGGCGTCACCTGGGAACATGTTAAAAATGCAATTTCTTAGGCCCCCATCCAAGAGCTATTGGATCCGAAGCTGAGGGTAGAGCCCAACAATCTGTGTCTGCATGAGCCCTCCAGGGGATTCTAATATGCAGTCAACTTTGATGAGCACTGCCTCGGGCCAGCTCCCCAGGCCCACGGCTCTTACTGTCTCACAGCACAGATGGCTCCCAGTTTTATATCTCTAGGCTAGAACTCATCTCTGAACAACGATTTATCTAAAAGTCTACTTAACATCGCCTCTTGAAAGATTCAGTGGCCCCTCAAACTCAACCCAACTCTTGATTTTGCTCCGCGAACCTGATGTGGTTCTGCAATCTCTTTCTCAGTGTATGTTGTCAGCAACTATGCAGCCCGGTATCCCCTCTCCTGCCCTCCCCACCCCACCACCATTTCCAGTCCTTCCCTCCTCTTTCCTTCCAGTTGACACTGGAAGGCCAAACACGAACAGAACAACACAGCCCCTGGGCAGAGGGGATCTCTGGGTGCTTGGACATCCAGAGACGAGAAATAGTAAACACTAAATATAGTTTCTCTTTAAGGCAAATCTCTCCTTGGATTTCTGCAGTTCACCAAAAAAATCAGCGAGTGCCTGGTACCCTGCTTGGGTCTAGGGATATGGTCAGTCTCTGTCTGCCTCTCCTGTTCTTCCCTTCTGCCAAAACAAACTCTTATTTCACATTTGAAGATATATGCTCCCAGTGCATATATTAATATACCTATCCATCTTCCTCTTGCCAGTCATTATCAAGATTTATTTATCCCCCCAGCTCCCCATCGATTGAGGAAAGCAGTACTCCCAGTGGTCAATCAATTCTGATATACTCCATGACAAAGAGTCAATATCTATTTATTATTTGATGTATGGGCTTAATTATCTTAAACACGATCAGGCAGGGACAAAGCAGAAGTTGAGCAGTGCCCAAGCAACTCTAGCCAGGTAACCATCAAACCCTACCCCAGGGCCGGCGAGTTCCCAGAGTGGTGGAAACCCACTGATCTGACATCTCTCACTCTCTGCCCGTTCTGGCCACCTTGGAGTCTGCCACACAGGGAGGGAGGGAAAGGGACAAATACCAGGGCCAACTCAACAAGTCACAAGGCCAGCAAGTTTGGTGGCTTGGACAATGAATCTGACTAGGACGTGGGGCAACTGTTGCCCTCCGCGGGGGAGAGGACGCAGCAGTGGAGGGTTCTAAGAGGCCCACGAGGCATGGAGAAGGGAGACAGACTTAGGTATGTCTAAGGGAAAGAGGACAAGAAGACGGTTTAATCCGGACTTTGGTCTGAAACACACAGTCTTGGGTTTAAACCCTGCCTCTTCCTAGCTTTATAACCTTAGGCACTGTGCTTCCTCTCCCTGTTTCCTTGTCTATAAATGGCAGAGTTGCGTGGTGCCTACTTCAGAGGGTTGTTTAAATGATCTAGAAGACAGAAAAACCAGAATGCGCACGCAGGTCGATCAGATTGCAGGGAACCAGCTTTTAATTACAATTTCAGCTCCCTCCGTGAAGCTGCCCCTGTGCTCCTGAATCTTTGTTTAACCACCGCCTGCCAGAAGTGCAGAAGAAACCATCCCTCTGGTTTCGGGAGCTGCTGTTGCCCACATTTGCCTTCAAAACGTGGCACTGCAGCTATTTTTAACCGGGGTAAATAAAGCTGTTGAAGATGCCTTCATCTCCAGAGGGCTGCCAGCGCACAGTCGCTTGCCCCTTCGGGAGTCGAGCCGAGGATCCTTGAGGACCTAGGGCATTAAAACCTGCGCTGGTTCCCACTGACGTCAGATTAGGATCAACACCGACTGTCCACACCCTTCTTAAATCGGGGAAGCACGTCAACAATCCTGAGACAAGCTCTCCTAAGAAAAGCGATGGCCCCAAAGCGGTCTTTCTAAATTGCAAACCGGACATTGTCACTCCTCTGGTTACAACTCTGGGTGGCTTCCTCCTGCCTTTAGGAGAAGAGTTCCGAGTCCTTAGCTTGGCTCTCGAGGTCCTTTAAGACCATCTCCAGCTTCCTGTCTCTTGTTATTCCCCATATGGATCCTACATGCCAGTTCCTGCCTCTTGCGTCCCATCGCGCCCCCATCCCCCGGCCTTGCTGGCCCCTAACCTCCAGCCCTTTGCATGTGCCGGCCCCTCTACTGGGAATGCCAATACCTTCTTGTCCATCTGGCCAATTGGTTGGATAAGGGGGCCACTCTGGGGCCCCACAGCCAGCCCCCTGTGATCCTACGGCAGCCATTAGGACCCTTTGAGAATCACCCAGTTACTTGTCTGCCTGTAAGTGGCACGGCTGCAGAGGCCATGCCCACCTCTTTTCATTCCGAACATAAGGGCCAGGACATTATACGTGATGAGCGTTGGAAGCAAATATCCCCAAACCATTCAGCCTCTTTATTGTATTTTTATCATCTACATCACCTTATTGGCATCTTTTTTCTTGTCATCACCACTAACTCTCCCACACCCTACAGCCACCCCATGACTGGTTTGTACTATATTTTACTTAAGTCCCACTCATTCCTCAGTGATTCTAAGTAAATGGTACCATCCATTGTTTGCTACCATACTTGCCTAGAGAAGCAGGCTGTGATAACGCGTGCGAACGTAGTTTTGGAATCTGTTATTCATTCATTCAAAACGTATTTAAGGAGGACCTAATATTTTAGGGGCTGGGGACACAGAGGTGTGTCAAACAGCTGAGGTCCTGCGTTCCTGGGGCTTCTGTTCTAAGGTGTGGGGGAGGGGATGTAGGGAAAGGAGGCAAGCAGTAAAGAAACTGAGGAACAAAATATTATCTTGTGGTGAGAAGTGCCCTATGGAAAATAAAACACAGTGATGTCGTTAGGAGGGACCGGGGGCAGGGAAGCTGGGCGGCGGGAGCCTCTTTGGATTGGCTTCCTGACTCCAGGTGCTTCTGGTTGCTTCTACTGCCCTGCCTGCTTCTTCTCAGTCTCTTGTGCAGGGTGGCCCTTCCTGACCAGGCCACCCAGTGCTGGAGATGCTCCAGGCTCTGCCTTTGGATGACCCTCCAGGGTCACCTAGGGGAGAGAGGAGGATGACCTCAGCGTCCACTGAAGCCCAGAGCTTCAATCACCACTTCTACACAGATGACTCACACGCGTTTATTTCCAGCCCCGACCTTTCATCTGAGCTTTAGACCAGTATATTCAGTCCCAACTTGATATCTCCTGGGCAGCTCAAAGCTTACAGAGGTTAAGCCACGTGGCCAAGGCACAAGCCTGGAGCAGAGCTAGGTCACCAACCAAAGAGGTCAAACCACAGCAATCAATTCATATCATCTGATATAATAAACATAAAACATCTTCTCTTTGTAGCACCAAGGCTTTGGCACCTGAAAATATACTACTTCTCCTAATTGCTGCTATCATTTTCATTATTGCTGGCATCATCACTGTTAGAATGTCATCATTATTACCACAGTGACCGGAAGATACAAGGTATCAAGCACCTCCAGTTACAGGAGGCATTAAGCTACAGCCTTTTCATACAAGATCTCCAATTCTTATCCCTACCTTGCAAAAGAGATCATTGTTATCCCCATTTTACAGATGAGAAAACTGAGGCAAACAGGAGTAACGACATTGGCAATAACAGACTCAAACCCAAACAGGTATTATCCATGCAGAAGTTATATAGTGAAAATAGCCGGCCACGAACAGGGTTGGTGGAGGAGTCTACCTTCAATGGGAGAAGGAGATCTACCCATAAATGTGTGCTTGTCACAGAACTGCTGGCTCTTCATCAAAAGCCACGTCGTTTTCTTCCCAGGGATACAGTGAGTCATTTCTCAGCCTCCCTTGCAGTCAGGTGTGGCCAAGGGGCTGGGACAGCCTATGGCACACGAGTGGAATGATGTGCACCACTTCTCAGCTTGGCTCATGGAAACCTCCCATATGACCCTTCATGTTCTTCCTCTTCGCCCAACTAGAAGCAGAGGATTCTGAGCCCTGGGGACAACTCCAAAAGATGGGATTGGGTGTGAATCCCTCTACACACGGAGAACAGCCACGTGCCATCCAGAAACACCCACCTTGAACTATTACATGAGCAAGAAATACACTTCTCTTGTGTTAAGCCACTTAATGTTTCAAGGCTTATTTGTTACAGCAGCTACTATTACCCTGACAAATACAGACTGTGAGTTGGCATATATACTCAGAAAACTGCCTGGAAGGATACAGAGCAAAATGTTAATGTGATTCTCTCTGGCTGGAGACATTCTGGGTGAATTTCACCTTCTTCTTTTTGCTGATCTGTATTTTCAACAACAAACGAGTTATCACTTGTGTAATAAGATGCAAAAGTCAAGGGATGACAGATGTCACACATGCCAGCGTAGAATCTTTGAGATTCGAGGAAAGTGGTGGCCAGTGGCATAATCTTCACCCATGCAAGTCCTCTGCTGGTCACATGATCATTTACCAACAGGCATGTACAATATACATGAAACGATGCTAATAACAATAATGATGGTTTAGTACATTTATAGGCTTCCTTCACAAAAGTGCCGGGGCATTTTAAATTCCAGCACAATTGAAGACAGCCACAGACAAAAAAAACCTTTTCAGCTGTGCTTTATAAAAAGGGAAAGCAATTCAGCTTTTTGAACATAAAAGGAAGCCAATTCCACTAGATGACGGGGGCGGGGGGAGGAATCTTCATGTGCTCAGGCCTCCCAACTCTTGTATGATATATTTAGGACAGTCAAACTGGCCTGAAGAAAAAAAAATCAGAAAGCCCACAAGTACAGAGTTACAGAAAACGTAAGTCGAGATCTCATTCAGGCACTGAGTTACCATCTTAGCAGAAGGCAGCGTCCTCCATTTGTCAAACATAGCAGCTTGGCACTATTATATTTGAAAACATGAAAAACAGGAACTGATTTGGAGTTGGAAATAAATAACCTATTACATAGCTCTCGATACTTACTGGATTTAAAATGCTGTGCAAATGAGGCCCTGTGGGATTTCAGTACTACCTCACCCCTGGGAGATGGGGACGTGTGCACGTGGGCAATACAGTCAAGATGACATGACTGCAGAATTGCGCATGGACTCTGGGCACCCAGCAAGGGGACTGATGACATGCACTAAGTGAGAAATAAAATCTTCCCGTCAGCAGTGGGGAAACGCTGTCCTTCCTTCCTTCTCTTTCCTGGGGTGCACAGCCCAAACCCCTCCATCGAGACCAGACGTTTATGTAACACTTCCTCCTACTCCTGTCCCTTCCTCTTAATGAAGTTCACTGTGTCCCCAAATGCAGACGAATCATTCAGTATCTTTCCTGAAGCTTCACACGGTAGAAACATCACGCTGACGGCCGGGACACCTCGGCCTGTGTCCTTCAAAGCTGGGCTTGGTCGATGGCCTCATGGCTCTCGACCAAATGGGTTTCAACACATTTGATACAAGCAGCTGAGTGTCAAAGGAGGCAGCAGCCAGGCCACCAGGAAACTTCCAGAGCGGTGGGAGCAGCTCCTGTTTAAAATCTTTCACTAGCTTCCCCGGCATTAGGATAAACGGCAAGGCTTTAGCTGCACTTCTGAGGCCCCGCAGCTCCTTCCCTCCCCCAACCCTGCCATTACTCGCACTTGTTTCCTTGGGGTCCTCAGACGTGCCCATCTGATTCCCACCATGAAACCCAGTCCACCTAAAACCGGGTTCCGCTGCTGAGTTTATGAGTCACCTCTGTACCCAAAACTTTATTCCTCTTCTCGTCCCGCCCCAGTTCCCCCTCAAGATTGAGGAGTATCGAAGAAAAGGGGGGATTGTAACTGAGCAGAACCCTATGGGGCCTTCCCGGGATAGACACCCCCCGCCATGTCCTCCCCTTGCCTCTAGTTTATAGAAACATTTTAGCCTCCCAGGCCTTCCCTGGGTTTCAAAGAACAAATTTAATTAGAGAAGTGAGAAAATGCAGAAACAAAGGAAAACAGTCAAGCAAGACAAAACAATAATAGTTTAGCCATTAAGCAAAGTCAAGGACCTTTAGTTCCTCTTCAAGGGCTGTAGATAATATTCTGAGCCACATCCTCTGAGCTGTTTTGCAGATACTGAATCCCCCACCAGGTGGAAGAAGTTAACTACGTGCTGCCCACAAGCATGTAGACCCCAGACCACACCGCCTGGAACCAGAAGATTGATGATGTTGACTCCCGATTACTCCACCACCAACCAATCAGAAGAATGTCCACGAGCTGATCACATACGCCACACCCTTCTCCCTCACTCTGTCTTTAAAAACACTTCCCTGAGGGCCATTAGGGAGTTCAGCCTGTACTCCTTGCTGGACACCCTGCAGTGAATGCTGCACCTTCCTTCACCACAACCTGGTGTCAGTAGGTTGGCCTTACTGTGCGTAGGTGAGCAAACCCAAATTTGGTTCTGTAACAACCTCAGGGGCTTTGCGCCTGCTGTACTGCTGCTCAGACTGCTTTCTCTGCCTCTCTGCACAGCCATCTCCTCCTCGTCCTTAGGTCTCAGCTCAAATGTCACCCCCCCACCCTGGACAGCTCTTCCGAGCGCCTCTTCAAAGTCGCAAACCTGTGGCTCTGACCCCAGCCCTCCCACTGTTTCTGGCCTTCATAGCACTTAACAAAATGCTTTAATTATCTTAATGATCTGTTTAACTTGTTATTATCTGTCTCTTCTACTGGCACATGAAGTCCTTGTGTAAAATGTAGGAACTATGTTCTGAGCATCCAGCCCCCAGCCTGGCTCTCAGGTCCAGTAAATGACCGGGGAAGGTACATTCGTGAACTGAAGCTAAGAGACGGCTCTAAGGCCCCTGCTGGTTCTCACACTGGGACATTCTAGGCCCTCTCTCACCTTGAACTCAGCTGCTCACCTCTCAGTGCCTCCTGGCAGAATCGCTGGGTGAGGGGGCAAGGAGGTTTTGAAGTATGCAGGAAACTCTAGGCAGTAGAAAAGTCCGCTCGCCCAGCACAGGAAGCAGGAACAGGTTTCTTTAAAGCAGGAGTCTGAGCTCCAGCATGCATCAGAGTCTCCTGGAGGGGCTTGGGCCCACCCCCAAGCCTCTGATTGGCAGGGAGGGGATAAGAATTTGCATTTCTAACAAGTTGCCAGGTGATGCTGGTTGGGGGTGGGGGTGGGGCACACTATGAAGCACAGATTTAAACAATTTGGGGAATTCTAGAAAATTATTTGGGGGTGGGGACTTCTGGGCTATCCGACCTTTGTGAGTTGCTAATATTAATGAAATGAGTCTTTTACAGGGAAAGAGAATAACACAGCATGTGTTTGTACGAATGAGAGAAGGGGTGTGGGAGAGAGGACAAGAATGGGAGAGAGAAAGGAGAGAGCTGGGGTGTCATTTAGGGTGTACACGGAAGAGGTGTGTGTGTTGGCCCCATGGGAAATTACAGGGCATTTCAGAAGTACATAGACAGAAAATCAAAGCTCCAAAAAAATGAAACTCAGTTTAATAAGAAAGTGGTTCTCAAACTGTGGTGTACCCAATCCTCTGGAACTTAATAAAAAAGTCAGAGGCCTTGGCTCGTTGGAGTGAGACGGGGCATGGCCTTGTATTGTTACCAAGTTCACCAGCTGATTTGGATATGATCAAAGGTGGCAAACTCCCCCGACCGGTTATTGCTTATGAGCTGAGCCCATCCCCCTCAACCCGGAGGCAAAGAAGGAACATGCTAGACTAATATTCAGATGTACATTTGCTCAAATCCAAGTTCTGCCAATTATTTGTTCTATGACCTGGGCAAGGGCTCCCTTGACCTCGCCAACCTCAGACCTCAGTCTTCCCACCTGTAAAATGGGCACAGTGATAACGGGAGACCATCACTGTGCCGTGCTGAAGGCTGGTGGAATCTGTTGCTTTTGGGGGTTTATTTTGGGGGTTCTGCATTTATTAACATTAAATAAATGCCCCTCAATCAGCGAAATGGTTTCAACAATGAAGATCAGTTGTGCCTCCTTCAGTTGCAAGAAAAGGAAGCAGGTGACAGAACCACAGTCTCTGCCTGGCCCACAGCTCTCCATGTCCTCCTGTCCTGAGGGAGGGCTGGTGCAGAAGCTGAGGAGGACAACAAGACATTGTGATAAACCTTTCTGGGCAGAATGAGGCAGTTTCTCCCTCCCTCGGCTTCCTCTACACTGGTGCAGACCGTCGTACGCTGTTAAAACAGCAACCACGATAGGGCGGTCTCCATAACACAGCCTTTCCTGGGCTGGCCAAGGGCAGTGGGATGGGCTGGAGGAGAGGATGCTGGCGGCAGGTGAAGCCATCAGCTCTCTGATCATGTTGGGAAGTTAGGGGAGATAAACTGACATTTCGTTGAACTGTTGTTGCCTCTGCAGCTGCCAAAATACTTCCCTTGGGCTGTCACCCTTCATTTTGTAAGTTTCCCAGTTTTTGCCCTCAAAGACACCAGATGTTGTCCCTGCTTGCTGCGTGGAGCATAAAATCCAGACCAAGCTTTTAGGTCCTACGACAGAGGGTCTCAGAGCGTCTCCTGACTGCCGATAGAGTCACCTGGGGAGGTTTTGTACTGAGGTCCCAGCCCCATCCAGGCTAATTAAATTAGAGACCCCAGGGCAATAGTTCTCACTGGGGCGACTTTGCCCCAGAGGACGTTGGCAGTGTTTGAAGACATCTGGGTTATCACAGCTGGGGACTTGGTACTACCGGCATTTAGTGGGAAGGAGGCAGGGACGCTGCTAAACATCCCAGAGCACACGGGACAGACCCCATAAATGAATCATCCAGCCCCAAATGTCACAGTGTCGAGGTTGAGAGACTGGGGTAGCTGTCGGTTGTTTTAAAGCCCCCCCGCTCCCCAACCAGGCTGGAGAGCCCCCTCCCCTCCACAGTCTGGCTCCTGCCAGCTTCTTTACCCTCATCTTCTACCCTTTTGCCCTCAGCCACCATGCTTTGCCAACACAGTCTTCCTTCTGGTCCCCAAACACTCCCTGCTTATTCCTACCCCAGGACCTTTGCATTTGCTGTTCCCTCTGCTGGGTATGCCCTGCCCCTGAGTCTGCACAGCTGGCTCCTAGCATCCAGGTCCCTGCCCAAATACCACTTCTTCAGAGAGGCTGCCTGGACCCCCCCCACACCCCCGCAAAATAACCCCAACACCCAAGTCTCTCTGTAGCACATCTCTCCAGTTTGTTTCCCTCAACAGACTGGGACCTGCTTGAATTATCTCATTACCACTTTAGTACTAGTCTGTCTCTCCTACTAAAAATGGCAGCACTCTGTGAACCGGGTCCACGTCTGTCTTGCTCACCATCGTCCCCTAACATTCAGCAAAATGCCTGGTGCATAATAAGTGTTTACTAAATATCTGTTGGATGGATGGATGGATGAACAAGCATTGGAGAAGGATGGGGTTTTCAAGTCAGAGGATGAGGTGTATTGACGATGGAGACCTGTGCTCCTGTCCTGGCTCCACTTTTCCTCTCCTGGTCTCAGTGTCGACATCTGTAACACAGCAGGGATGGGTTCAGTGGGATCAGTATCCCCCAGTGAAGCCCTCTCGGAGAGGTCAATTTCAGGAATTTGCTTTGTCTTTGTCTCCATGGCCCCAAGCTAAGGTAGGTTGACCCCTACCCCTGTCACCAGATAAATAACGAATTACCTCCACCGAGATCCCAATACTACGTAATTCTGTCTGGTCTGTTTTCCTTGGAAATTTTCCCCGCTTCCATTTCCCTTTGCACGAGCTGGACACATCTGACACCAATGCTGGGCACATAGCAGTACTTCCTGGCAGCACTCTCTAAGGCAGGGTTCCCAAATATTAGTCAAATTAGAATGGGCCGGGGAGCTTGGTTGAAAAGGCTTCACCTACAAATAGATCGGATGCACCAGACTGAGGGTATGTGGCAGACTGAAAAATGGCTGCCAACGCTATCCAGCTACTAATCGCTAGAAACGGTGACAGTTACTTTATATGGCAAAAGGGACTTGGCATGTGTGATTAAGTCAAGCATCTTGAAATGGGAGATTATCTTGGGTTATCTGGGTGGATCCTACACGTAATCACAAGAGTCCTTATAAGAGGGAGATGTGATCCGTGATGCCGGAAGACGCCATGCTGCTGGCTTTGAAGATGGAGGAAGGGGCCACAAGCCAAGAAATGCAAGGAAGGCAGCTCCAAAGGCTGGGAAAGGCAAGGACACAGATTCTCCTCTGTAGCCTCCAGAAAAGAAAGCAGGCTTGCCTTGATATTAGCCTAGCGAGACCCACTCCAGGCTTCGGACCTGCAGACCCGTAAGAGAATGAATGTGTGGCGTTTTAAGCCATCAAGTTTGTGGCAATTTGTCATGACAGCCCTAGGAAACTAATAGAGGTAGCACCCAGGAGCCTGCATTTTAGCGACCCACCTCCCTTTGTTGGCTCTGATGCAGCAAGTCCTGGTGGACCATATTTTGGGAAGTGCAGCTCCAGAGCAGTCCCAGTCTGCTTCTGAAACAGCCCAGTCTCAGAGAACCAAAGAAGGACCCTGCAACAAACACCTGCTTTTACCTGCTCATTTTACAGATGGGGAAACCGTGGTCTAAGAAACGCTGCAGCAGCGTCACCACACAGCCCCGCCTCGCACGGGGACGCGGCCTGAGGAGCAGGGGCGGGAACTCCGAGACTAGGGTGGCGCGAAAGCTCGAGAGAGGCTATACTCATCTGTGTTAGTCACTGCTGTGTTTCCTGAACATGCCTATAAAACATACTGAAGAAGGGTGCCTGAAATTTGCCGTGTGGAAGAAAGGCTCTTGGTGCTGCAGCCAGGAGTTAGTGCTGTGCCTCTGAGGTGGGAGAGCCAACTTCAGGACACTGGTCTACAAGAGACCTCCCAGCTCCACGTAATATCAAACGGCAAAAATCTCCCAGAGATCTCCATCTCAACACCAGCACCCAGCTTCACTCAATGACCAGCAAGCTACAGTGCTGGACATCCTATGCCAAACAACTAGCAAGACAGGAACACAACCCCACCCATTAGCAGAGAGGCTGCCCAAAATCATAATAAGTCCACAGACACCCCAAAACACACCACCAGACGTGGACCTGCCCACCAGAAAGACAAGATCCAGCCTCATCCACCAGAACACAGGCACTAGTCCCCTCCACCAGGAAGCCTACACAACCCACTGAACCAACCTTAGCCACTGGGGACAGACACCAAAAACAATGGGAACTACGAACCTGCAGCCTGCAAAAAGGAGACCCCAAACACAGTAAGATAAGCAAAATGAAAAGACAGAAAAACACACAGCAGATGAAGGAGCAAGGTAAAAACCCACCAGACCTAACAAATAAAGAGGAAATAGGCAGTCTACCTGAAAAAGAATTCAGAATAATGATAGTAAAGATAATCCAAAATCTTGGAAATAGAATAGAGAAAATGCAAGAAACATTTAACAAGGACCTAGAAGAACTAAAGAGGAAACAAGCAACAATGAGCAACACAATAAATGACATTAAAAATACTCTAGAAGGGATCAATAGCAGAATAACTGAGGCAGAAGAATGGATAAGTGATCTGGAAGATAAAATAGTGGAAATAACTACTGCAGAGCAGAATAAAGAAGAAAGAATGAAAAGAACTGAGGACAGTCTCAGAGACCTCTGGGACAACATTAAACGCACCAACATTCGAATTATAGGGGTCCCAGAGAAGAAGAGAAAAAGAAAGGGACTGAGAAAATATTTGAAGAGATTATAGTTGAAAACTTCCCTAATATGGGAAAGAAAATAGTTAATCAAGTCCAGGAAGCACAGAGTCCCATACAGGATAAATCCAAGGAGAAACATGCCAAGACACGTATTAATCAAACTATCAAAAATTAAATACAAAGAAAACATACAAAAAGTAGCAAGGGAAAAACAACAAATAACACACAAGGGACTCCCCATAAGGTTAACAGCTGATCTTTCAGCAGAAACTCTGCAAGCCAGAAGGGAGTGGCAGGACATATTTAAAGTGATGACCGAGAAAAACCTACAACCAAGATTACTCTACCCAGCAAGGATCTCATTCAGATTTGATGGAGAAATTAAAACCTTTACAGACAAGCAAAAGCTGAGAGAGTGCAGCACCACCAAACCAGCTTTACAACAAATGCTAAAGGAACTTCTCTAGGCAAGAAACACAAGAGAAGGAAAAGACCTACAATAACAAACCCAAAACAATTAAGAAAATGGTAATAGGAACATACATATTGATAACTACCTTAAATGTAAATGGATTAAATGCTCCCACCAAAAGACACAGACTGGCTGAATGGATACAAAAACAAGACCCGTATATATGCTGTCTACAAGAGACCCACTTCAGACCTAGGGACACATACAGACTGAAAGTGAGGGGATGGAAAAAGATATTCCATGCAAATGGAAATCGGCTTGGAGTAGCAATTTTCATATCAGACAAAATAGACTTTAGAATAAAGACTATTAGAAGAGACAAAGAAGGACACTACATAATGATCAAGGGATAAATCCAAGAAGAAGATATAACAATTGTAAATATTTATGCACCCAACATAGGAGCACCTCAGTACATAAGGCAAATACTAACAGCCATAAAAGGGGAAATCGACAGTAACACAATCATAGTAGGGGACTTTAACACCCACTTTCACCAATGGACAGATCATCCAAAATGAAAATAAATACGGAAACACAAGCTTTAAATGACACATTAAACAAGATGGACTTAATTGATATTTATAGGACATTCCATCCAAAAACAACAGAATACACATTTTTCTCAAGTGCTCATGGAACATTCTCCAGGATAGATCATATCTTGGGTCACAAATCAAGCCTTGGTAAATTTAAGAAAATTGAAATCGTATCAAGTATCTTTTCCAACCACAATGCTATGAGACAAGATATCAATTACAGGAAAAGATCTGTAAAAAATACAAACACATGGAGGCTAAACAATACACTACTTAATAACGAAGTGATCACTGAAGAAATCAAAGAAAAAATCAAAAAATACCTAGAAACAAATGACAATGGAGACACGACGACCCAAAACCTATGGGATGCAGCAAAAGCAGTTCTAAGAGGGAAGTTTATAGCAATATAATCCTACCTTAAGAAACAGGAAACATTTCAAATAAACAACCTAACCTTGCACCTAAAGCAGTTAGAGAAAGAAGAACAAAAAAACCCCCAAATTTAGCAGAAGGAAAGAAATCATAAAGATCAGACCAGAAATAAATGAAAAAGAAATGAAGGAAACGATAGCAAAGAGCAATAAAACTAAAAGCTGGTTCTTTGAGAAAATAAACAAAATTGATAAACCATCAGCCAGACTCATCAAGAAAAAAAAGGGAGAAGACTCAAATCAATAGAATTAGAAATGAAAAAGGAGAAGTAACAACTGACACTGCAGAAATACAAAAGATCATGAGAGATTACTACAAGCAACTGTATGCCAATAAAACGGACAACCTGGAAGAAATGGACAAATTCTTAGAAATGCACAACCTGCCGAGACTGAACCAGGAAGAAATAGAAAATATGAACAGACCAATCACAAGCACTGAAATTGAAAATGTGATTAAAAATCTTCCAACAAACAAAAGCCCAGGACAAGATGGCTTCACAGGCGAATTCTATCAAACATTTAGAGAAGAGCTAACACCTATCCTTCTCAAACTCTTCCAAAATATAGCAGAGGGAGGAACACTCCCAAACTCGTTCTACGAGGCCACCATCACCCTGATACCAAAACCAGACAAAGATGTCACAAAGAAAGAAAACTACAGGCCAATATCACTGATGAACACAGATGCAAAAATCCTCAACAAAATACTAGCAAACAGAATCCAACAGCACATTAAAAGGATCATACACCATGATCAAGTGGGGTTTATTCCAGGAATGCAAGGATTCTTCAACATACGCAAATCAATCAACGTGATACACCATATTAACAAATTGACGGAGAAAAACCATATGATCATCTCAATAGATGCAGAGAAAGCTTTCGACAAAATTCAACACCCATTTATGATAAAAACCCTGCAGAAGGTAGACATAGAGGGAACTTTCCTGAACATAATAAAGACCATATATGACAAACCCACAGCCAACATCGTCCTCAATGGTGAAAAACTGAAAGCATTTCCACTAAGATCAGGAAAAAGACAAGGTTGCCCACTCTCACCACTATTATTCAACATAGTTTTGCAAGTTCTAGCTACAGCAATCAGAGAAGAAAAAGAAATAAAAGGAATCCAAATCGCAAAAGAAGAAGTAAAGCTGTCACTGTTTGCAGATGACATGATACTATACATAGAGAATCCTAAAGATGCTACCAGAAAACTACTAGAGCTAATCAATGAATTTGGTAAAGTAGCAGGATACAAAATTAATGCACAGAAATCTCTGGCATTCTTATACACTAATGATGAAAAATCTGAAAGTGAAATCAAGAAAACACTCCCATTTACCATTGCAACAAAAAGAATAAAATATCTAGGAATAAACCTACCTAAGGAGACAAAAGACCTGTATGCAGAAAATTATAAGACACTGATGAAAGAAATTAAAGATGATACAAATAGATGGAGAGATATACCATGTTCTTGGATTGGAAGAATCAACATTGTGAAAATGACTCTACTACCCAAAGCAATCTATAGATTCAATGCAATCCCTATCAAACTACCACTGGCATTTTTTACATAACTAGAACAAAAATTTTCACAATTTGTATGGAAACACAAAAGACCCTGAATAGCCAAAGCAATCTTGAGAACAAAAAATGGAGCTGGAGGAATCAGGCTCCCTGACTTCAGACTATACTACAAAGCTACAGTAATCAAGACAGTACGGTACTGGCACAAAAACAGAGAGATAGATCAATGGAACAGGATAGAAAGCCCAGAGATAAACCCACGCACATATGGTCACCTTATCTTTGACTAAGGAGGCAAGAACATACACTGGAGAAAACACAGCCTCTTCAATAAGTGGTGCTGGGAAAACTGGACAGGTATATATAAAAGTATGAAATTAGAACACTCCCTAACACCATACACAAAAATAAGCTGAAAATGGATTAAAGACCTAAATGTAAGGCCAGACACTATAAAACTCTTAGAGGAAAACATAGACAAAACACTCTGTGACATAAATCACAGGAAGATCCTTTTTGCCCCATCTCCTAGTGAAATGGAAATAAAAACAAAACTAAACAAATGGGACGTAATGAAACTTCAAAGCTTATGCACAGCAAAGGAAACCATAAACAAGATGAAAAGACAACCCTCAGAATGGGAGAAAATATTTGCAAATGAAGCAACTGACAAAGGATTAATCTCCAAAATTTACAAGCAGCTCATGCAGCTCAATAACAAAAAAACAAACAACCCAATCCAAAAATGGGCAGAAGACCTAAATAGACATTTCTCCAAAGAAGATATACAGATTGCCAACAAACACATGAAAGGATTCTCAACATCACTAATCATTAGAGAAATGCAAATCAAAACTGCAATGAGATATCATCTCACACTGGTCAGAATGGCCATCATCAAAAAATCTACAAACAATAAATGCTGGAGAGGGTTTGGAGAAAAGGGAACACTCTTGCACTGTTGGTGGGAATGTAAATTGATACAGCCACTGTGGAGAACAGTGTGGAGGTTTCTTAAATACTACAAATAGAACTACCATACAACCCAGCAATCCCACTACTGGGCATATACCCTGAGAAAACCATAATTCAAAAAGAGTCATGTACCAAAATGTTCATTGCAGCTCTATTTACAATAGCCAGGACATGGAAGCAACCTAAGTGTCCATCAACAGATGAATGGATAAAGAAGATGTGGCACATATATACAATGGAATATTACTCAGCCATAAAAAGAAACGAAATTGAGTTATTTGTAGTGAGGTGGATGGACCTGGAGTCTGTCATACAGAGTGAAGTAAGTCAGAAGGAGAAAAACAAATACCGTATGCTAACACATATATATGGAATCTAAGAAAAAGAAAATGTCATGAAGAGCCTAGGGGTAGGACGGGAATAAAGACACAGATGTACTAGAGCATGGACTTGAGGATATGGGGAGGGGGAAGGGTAAGCTGTGACGAAGTGAGAGAGTGGCATGGACATATATACACTACCAAACGTAGAGTGGATAGCTAGTGGGAAGCAGCCGCATGGCACAGGGAGATCAGCTAGGTGGTTTGTGACCACGTAAAGGGGTGGGACAGGGAGGGTGGGGCGGAGGGAGACGCAAGAGGGAAGAGATATGGGAACATATGTATATGTATAACCGATTCACTTTGTTGTAAAGCAGAAACTAACACACCATTGTAAAGCAATTATACTCCAATAAATATGTTAAAAAGAAAAAAAAAAAAGAAACGCTGCAGCAAGGTAGAAGGATAAGAGATGCTTTCATTCAACTCTATCTTTATTGGCATTCAAATTCCATCTGGAGTTTTAAAAAATGAGCAATTGTGCCGACTGTCGATAGCTTTGCAATCATCTCATAATGACCCAATCGTGAAACGATTTAGCAATACTGCTGCTAATTGCATTTGTGGATCTAGCAATTGGGTAACTAGTTGGTTATTACTCATTCCCCAAGAGCCATACACATCGCATTACAAGGAAGCTAATCTTAGAAATACTTGTTAACTTCAACGATAATTACTAGGTAATTGGCTAGAACATGCCATTGTGAATTTATCCAGAATATGCCAGGTAATTATCTGGTCTTATGTTCCCTGTAAAATAAATCCAGGGTCCAGAAACTGTTCCAGTTGGTTGGTTATCATCCAACCATCAACCTCTGCCAACCAACTGCACGAATGCGAGTGATTAATCAAATTACTCAAATATTTGGTTTCAAACTGAATGTTCAGATAAGAAACCTGGGTGGCCAACAAGTGGACGTTGCTGAACGGGAGAGAGGAGGGCACTCAGCCGCTCTCTAAGATAAATATATAACGACACAATAATATGCAATAAATGTCACTTCTTTGGGGCTCATCTGGCTTCTTCAAACAAAATACCAAAACACTCCAGAGACCAATTATATGTCCCAAAGCTGCAGAGTCTTTATCATGGTGCCAGGAAAAGGCTGCGCTATTTGTGAAATCTGCAGGCAGTTATGGTGCTTGGGGAGGGGGACTCAGAATTTTGTATGTAATAGAAGAGGGGCTGCCAACGCAGCTGGCTTGCAGGGGGAGCAACACATTTTCATAATGACCACTCTTTTTTCAAGGATGGCTGCCGACTGAATCCATCCATTTCCAATTAGCCAGCCCTTGGGAAAGAGGGGAGGGAGGCTTGGGTAACTGGGTTCCACTGATACCCCTGAAAAAGTCAGAGGCCGGGAGGTCCTTAGAGGGTCTAGGCAAAGGAGAAGAGATGATGGATTTCAAATTTCTAATTTGGGGATTTGAAAAAGAGGGGTCAGCAGGTCAGAAGGTGAGGGGCTGACCAGAGAGAAAGCTGGGTTAACAGACTGGTGGGAACAGTGGGCAGAAGGCCAGTGGTGGGGGAAAGACCACCTTCCAACCAGACTTGTGCACCTCAAGTAAAGGACCGTTGACAGCCTGCTAATATAGATGATACATACTAGAAAGGGGAAAGAAGAGGGAGCTAAGGGTCTTACATGCAGTGGTAGGTGGTAAGAATGGCTGCAGACTGTCTCTCTCCCTGCATCCACGTTCTTGCAACATGGCATTGCAAATGCTCCCATCCAAAGGCAGACTCTGTTCTCCACGCCTTGGATGGAGGTTGGCCACGTGACTTGGCCAATGCAACGCAGACAGAGATGTGAAAGGCACTTGTCCAACAGGGCTTGACCTCTTGTTGTCTTGCTGCATTTGGAACCCTGAGACTACCCATGGGAATGAGCCCAGGCTGGCCTGTTGCGGGGATGAGAGGCTGTGTGGAGAAGAGCCGAGGCACCCCAGCTGACAGTCTGCCAACAGCAGACACATGAGTGAATGTGTCTGAGACTGACCATCCCTCAGTCTGAACAGCCAGCGGACCACAGATACATCTAAGAGCCCAGCTACTGAGCCTGGCTCAGCCCAGAACTGTTTGCAGACTAGAAAGAAACTGTGACTTCGGGGTATTTGTTACTCAGCAAAAGCTTACTGATACACTCACCTAATCAGGACAGCTCAGCCCTTGAATATGATCTGGGCTGATTATTTGAGAGCCACTTCTGGTCCTGTGTAGAGTTGAGAACCGTCAATTTCTACCCTGGTTTAAGGAGGGTTGAAGGGCCATCCTTAGATCTCTAGTCCTTTGCAAGCACTTACCATTTGACACGTGGGTTCCAGTCAACCCACCAACTGCATAATCAATGGTGACGGACAATAACACACCTTCTACCGATCACCCAGGTCTTACAAATGGACTCAAAAAGGCTTTGTATGAATCACAAGGGAGCAGATCAAAGACACAGCAGCTCTTCCCTGAGCCCACAGCTCCCACTATGGCACCTGCCCAAGTGTGAGGCTTGTGTATTTGGGATTTTATTGCTTGGGTTGAGAATAAGAATGAGAAGGCTCCTCATGGACACTTGGCATCACAGGACACACCAAGAACACTGCTGCTGTGGCCAGTCCTAATGCAACAGAGGAGCAAAGGCCAGAGTTTAAAAACACACCAAAGGATTGTTCCACAACTGTTCAACTGAAACCAAAGCTATTTTTTTTCAATGCCTACAGGTTAGAGAGAGCAAGTCCAAGAAAGTTCCTATCATGTGACATTTTCTTAATGTCAGTTCTCTGTTAACTACCCCTTTTGTGCAGCTATAGACCATGGATCCTGGATATTTAGAACAACCATGGTAGAGTTCGACAAAAGTGCTCTGCTATTTTAATGAAAGCCAGAGCAAGTCATCAGAATGTCAGTCCAGGGGTCAACAAACTAGGGTCTGCAGGCCAAACCCAGCCCATCGCCTGGTTGTGTTAATAATGTTTGATTGGCACACAGCCACGTACATCCATTAACATCTTGTCTCAGGCTGCTTTCACACTACAGTGGCAGAGCTGAGCAGTCACTAGAGAAACTGTATGGCCCGCAAAGCCAAAAATACTGTTGGGTCCTTTAGAGAGAAAGTTTGCTGACCCCTGATTTAGCCTAATCCGTTCAATTTACATTTGGAGAAAGTGAGTCTCAGAGACGCTGTTTCACAAATATGGAGCACAGGCGGGTTTAGAATCCGCCTTTCTGACTCCCCATGTGTTGCCCGCTCCAGGGCACCACTCTGCCAGAGTTCTAGCATTAATCGTATTTTCTGGACTCTCAAATCTTCAAACCATGTAAGTTGTGATTTGGTAAAGCCAGAGACTCTCTATTTACCAGAATGTTGAATTCACCAGAACCCGCATTTCTCAACGCTGCCGGAAGCAGGGCTTTGGGAACGAGCGTACGGGCGGGGAGCCCGGGTGGGACTGACCTGGTGATGATGGCCAGGCGGGGCGGGCTCATGCAGGCGCCCATGAAGAGCACCACGTTCTCGTGCCGTGTCTGCCTGTAGGCCATCACCTCCCGCTTGAAGGCCTTGAGCTGGTCTTCATTATCCCTCTCAGTGTCGATCAGCCGGATGGCCACCTCCCCGTGCCAGCGGCCGTGGTACACCTGCCCGAAGCGGCCCTTCCCGATGAGCTCGCCGACCTCCAGCTGCTCAAAGGGGATGTCCCACTCCTGAAGGAAGATGCTGGTCTGGCTGGCCTTGCGTGGGAAGCTCCGGGCCGAGAGCAGGGACAGGTTCATCTCCTCAAAGTCATCCTCCGACTCCTCGGCCTCGTCGTGACCCTCCTCGTTCTGCGGCCAGAGGGGGAGAGGGGTCAGTTCCCTCCACTGCCCCACCTGCCCGCCAGGTCCCATTGTGCCCCACTGTGTGTTTTCGGCTGGTGCACACGCGTCTCTCTATTTGCCCAGGCACCTCCTGCCTATCACTGTACTGCAATGCAATGAAGGAGCTGAAAGGCAGATCCTGGCCATCCACCCTCTTGTGCTCCAGGGAGACTGAGGCTCAGAGAGGGGGATGCTAGCAGGACCACGTATTCCGGTCTCCCATGGCATTGCCCGTCTCGGCACTGAAAGTCTCACACTTGGAAAACTGGCAAACGGGGATGGTTGGTCCCTGTGGGAAGTGCCTAGCTCTGGTCAGGCAGCCAGGCTGGGCTAGGATTAAGATTCAAGCCTCTCAGATCCTAATATCTGACGCCCTCCTACTCGACCATGATGTTTTGACTTGCCTGATTATTTATGTGGGAGTAAGAAAAATGACAGGCTGAAATATGGGTACACCATACACCTACATATAACATGACAACCCTCGACATGGAGGGCCATCGCTTCCCCAGGGAATTTGGAATTGAGGAGGCAGAAACTGAGAGATGTCAGAGCTACTCAGCACAGGCCAGAGGCTGGGGGTTCCTGTGCAGCTGAGATACAAGAGGGAGAGGTTGACAGAATGAGCCTAACACTCAGACCAAATGAGCTGGAATCTGGCTGCTGTGTGACCTTGGGCAAGTCACTTCACTTCTCTGGGCCTTCTTTTCCTCATCATAAAGTGGGGTTAATGACATCTGCCCCTGGGGGTGGTGTGAGGTTTTCAATAAGGTGAAGATCTGTTGAGTTCTTTGCACAGACCTGACCGCCTGTAGGAAACATCCACTGGGATGGCTTATAAAATGCAGATTCCTAGGCCCCGCCCAGATTTTCTGAACCAGAATGTCATAAGGCCAGGGCCAGGACTTTTCATTTTTACCCTGCACACCCACATGACTCAGGCACACTTAGACATGACCACTGCAACAGTAAGACACTCAAGGCCCAGGGACCTACCTTCGCAGCCTGGTGTCTGGGGGCACCTGGGGCTGCAGGGTCCTGCCCCTTGGGTTCTTTGGCTGGAATGGGGGGCAGCAGGTGCCTGAGCCGGGGGGATTTTCAGGGGCTTGGAGTCTGACAAGACAGCCGGAGAAGGCGGCCCCTTGGCTGGGTACAGGTCTTTCTGACCCCAAATCCGAGCAAGCTGTCTCCAACGGCACACTCAGGAGAAATGACCCAGGAAATACACCTTCTTCCACGGTCATTTTCCAACTACCACAATGGTTCCAGAAGAGGACATGATTTTCTCTGGAAACCCTGACTCCACTCCCTTCAGTTCAGGACAAACCAGCAGAGCCGAGGAGTCAGGGCTCTGGTTCTCACCCAAAGACTTCATTTATTCCTCCAGGGGCTCTGGCAGGTGGGAAGAAGCCCCAGAACATTCTCAACACCCCGCCAAGCCAGTGTCCCTGAGGCTCCTGTCTCCTCCTACCACATGTTCTTCAGAAAGCAGCGGGGCACATCCCCCTTGGTACTCACCCAGCCCTGAGCTGAATTTTCAACTAAGAACGCAAGTCACTTGCCAACTTCTGCACAACTAGCTTTTCCGTGATGCACACCATATAACGGCCCATTAGGCTCAGTGTCGGGAGGGGCCACCCGCTCGTTAGTCGTCCCGGAGTTAGAACAGCCATCAAACAGGGCCACTGCACCCCCAGCCCGCCCCAAGCCCTCTGCGTCATCAAAGACATCAGTCGGCTTTGCCAAGTGGGTAGCCCCTGGAAAAAGTTGCTTCATTGCTCTCCGGTTCTCACCTCTGAGGTTGGCTCCACTTCAATTTGAAGTAATGGATTTCCTTCCAAGCTTTAGAGAAAGAAAAATAAACGTGACCCTCAGGTGAAAAGATGGGTCCATGCATTGACCTGATCCATGTAAGAAATGTCTTAAAATGAGAAGTCCTCACCACCAAGCTTTTTTCTGCAAGTTCACTTCAATGCTTGTGTCTAGAATAATCCAAAACCTTGCCACCAAGGAGTGGTGTGCAAGGACATTGTCTTAAATAGATTTTCTGGCCTGCTCAGGGCTCATTTTTCTTTGTTGGTTTCCACTAATCTAGCAGTTTCCTTATAAACTGGCCTAAATGCCATGGATGGCAGGCTCCTTAGAGCTCTAGGTGTTTCCTAGGAGAGAATGAATCAGATCTCTACAGTTCTGAATCTTTTGGAAGGATCCTAGTGTTCATTTGGTTTTTTGCTCATTTATTCATTCATTCATTTGGTTAGAATTATGTGCCAGGAACAGTGCCAGACCTTTAGAGGGATACAGAGTTGAAACTGACACGGCTTCCTGACTTTAAGGAATATTTATATTACTGCTGTTGTGCAGAAAGGCTACAGGTAACAAGGGTTGAAAGTTAGGTATGTATTGAATAAATGGAGGGTGTGGACATTCCCAGGAGAGAGGATTACTGGATATATTTGACGGTTAGCCGTGTTTTGAGTTGCACCTTGCCAATCACGTTCAGAAGACACGTGCAGGGTGAGAATGGGGAGGAGGAAGCCAGACCGTACTGGCGTGGAAGACACAGGCGTGTGTGTGTGTGTGTGTGTGTGTGTGTGTGTGTGTGTGTGTGTGTGTGTGATTCATGCATATTCATGAGCTTGTGAGCTGCAGTTGTGTTCTGAGTATGGGAACAAGCTGGATATAGGTGCTGGGGGCACAATGTGAGTGTTAAGTGTCCACTGAGGACTGCGTGGCTATTATGGAATGTGCTCTGTGCAGGGGTTGTTCTGTGTGCTTGTGAGTTGGGTGTACATACTGGGGATGCTGGGGGAGGGGGCGTGCCATTCTTGACGGTGTAACTGGTGATGTATCGGGGATGTGTGGGCGTGTTGGAGCACATGGTATGTGATGGAGATGTGGGGCACCATATGTGTTAAAGGATTTTGGGGGAGTGGGTTTTTAGAGCAGAGGATGTGTTTACGGAGTGAGCTGGAACTGGTGGGAGGAAGGGATCACAATGGCCACCACACCCCCTTCCTACTTCCGCAGTGGAAGCTTAGCAGGTTCCCCCGACCCACCTCCTCATTTGAGGGGGACCTCCCCTATCTTGACCCTCAGACCTCACCCAGAAAGCTGCTGACCCTGCAGACAGAATCAGTCCGCTTGCTGGAGGAGGAGTGGTGAGGGGGAGTCTGGAAGACTGTAAGAACTCAAAGAAGGAGAAAGAAGTAGCGTTTGCCATCCTATTAGCCAATAATTTACAGTACAGCTTGGGAAGGCGGAAACCACATCACAACAGCTGACATGCTGGAAACCTGACACACTGGGGGGGATTTGGGTGGAACAAGGCAGCTGGAGTCCTTCCTCATGCCCAACAAAATGGACTGCTCGCCTCTGCTTGCATCAAGGCGTGATTACAGCAGCCGGGGCTACTTAATGATTTCCCTTCTGCAAAGAGTCAGTTCCCATCACTCCACGCACATTTAAGCAGATCGCAGGCACTTATGGACTCCGTTTTTCACTGGCACTCCCTGACTCTCAGTTAATAGCCTGGAGTTCATCTTGCACGAATTGTGGAATTGGTTCATGTGCAGCAGAGAAATGATCTGGAGCTAGATGTCGGCACAATATCCCTAGACAAGTTGCTCCTCCCTTGATTTCAGAAATGTACCATTTGGGTCTTTAATAAAGGCTATAACATGGGTCAGAAAGGATGGAGCAGCTAGGGTAGTCAGAAGGAAAACCAAGTAGGCAAAAATGTGAGTTGGGAAAGAAGTCAAATCAGAATTAGGTCCCTAGCATGCCCCAGACTTGGGTCACAACCAAAGAAGTTAAGGAAGGTGATTTCACTAGACCACCTGGAAAGAGGGTCTGTATCTTAAGGATGCTAAAGACACCACACACAAAGATGTTTGTTGCAGAGTTGTTTACAACAGTGAGGTATAGGAAGATGTAAGATCCAGCGGTAGGGAAATGGTTAAGGAAATTATTCTGCATCGATATGATATTTTACATTCATTAAAATCAATGTGTATGAAGAGCCCAGAGTAACATGAAAAAATGTGATGTTATAGCATTAAGGGATAAACAGAGCAGGATGGAAATTGCATATACTGTGGATCACAAGTATGTAAAATATGATAGAGCACACTTCTAAGAGTGGTGCAATTATAAGTGATTACTTTTCCTTTTTTTTTATAGAATAGTCCAAATTTCGCAAAATTAGCTTATTTTATTTTTATAATGTTATAAACCAGGGATCAGCAAACTTGTTCTGCAAAGGGCCAGGTAGTAGATATTTTACACTTTGCAGGCCATATGGTGTCTGTTGCAACTACTCATCTCTGCTGTTGTAGTCTGAAAGCCTCCATAGACAGCACATTGTGAACAAATGGGCATGGCTGTGTTCCAATAAAACTTTATTTATAAAAATATGCTGAAAGTTGGATTTGTCCCATAGGCTGCAAGTTGCTGATCCCTGGTATAAACCTAAATTATCCTTTTTAAAAGGGGGATAATGATGTAGAATAATTGCCTTTTCATTAAGCTCCAGCTATTGCCTGGGGGAAGTGGTTTTTTTGATCATAGGAGGGTCTGGGGGTCTGAAGGAAGTGGTCTGGCCCCTGGAAATCACACTTGATCGGCAGGGCCAGGGACACAAGGCAGAAGTGACTCAAGGGGATGGGTACTGTCCCTCTCTTGGCCTGGGCTGTCACACACTCTCTCTCTTAGCTTGAGTTATTCCCTTGTCTCTATGGCCCTCTCATACTTCTCCCCCACCTCCCACCCCATCATTTCCAGGAGAAGGAGGAAAGAAGACATGACCCTGAGCAAACTGAAGGGCCAGGGCAGGGGAAAAGGTCTCTGTTCCACTTACATTGGATTCGAGGTCACCGGATGCAAGATGACCTGGGGCGCCCGGGTCGGCGTCTCTGGCACCGGCACCACATCTGAGAGTCAAAGATTAGACAGTAAGAAACCAAACTCGGGGTCCACAACCACCCCCAAAAGCCTGATTCCCAGGAGATGCCGGCAGCTGAGAACTTCTCACCAGACCATGAGTCCCTGGGGCTGCACAATCCCCTCTCTCCCTTCCCTGGCCACTTGGATTTACCTGCCTAGGTGCACGAGTGGTCTAGATGACATCCTGAACAAAGTTCCCCACTGTCACCTGGGGGCTGCCGGAGGCCCTAAGCCTCTGGCCTGAAGCACCCACTGGAACCTCCTCACTCCTGAGTCCCCTTTGGGATGATGAGGCTACTTGGTTTCATGTCTCCCAGTGCCCGATTCAAGCCCCTTTGACCATCTCTCCCCTGCCACGTGGTTCTAGACCCCTCCTCACCCTTGCCCATCCTTGCACTGCAGACCACCCACTCAGGCCTTCCTACTGTGCTCTGGGACCTCGTCGGTGCCATTGTGCCCTTGGACCCCGCACCCTTCCTCCTCCACCTCCATAGCCAGTCGCCAGCCTGTGGTCTGGGGATTCCACCCCATCCTCTCGGGGCTCCTTCACCCCGGCAACATTCGCCTCCATCCCCTCCAGCAGCTGCCACGCCTCAGAGAGCTTGCTCGGGAGGAACTGAGCTCACATGAAACTCACCTGGGAAAATGAACTGCTGCCTGTATTTGTAGTAGTGGGACGCTTGCGAAAGAAAGAAAACATCACAGTGAGCGCTGCCCTGGGTGGGCCCTTCAGGTAACAAATGGGGCTCCTGCGGCCACCTGTGGTTCTCTGCCCGCCCCTGAGGTTTCCAGACTTCTGCAGACACCCCAAATTCCAAGGGACTGAGAACATGTGTAAAGAAGCCAGAAACATCCAAGCCAACCCTCCCACTGACACTCCCTGAAAACAGAGCACCCCAACTCAGACAGCCATCCTGAGCATCTCTGTTAAATGTGTAAATGTGTGAGGACACACATATACAGAGAGAAAAGTCTCTAAAGCCATAATCTAACACAGTAATCTTCCCCTTCTGGCAGAGCGATGACAGTGGCTTAAAAAAATCTTTTATGATCACAATAAGGTATCACCTCACAACTGTTGGGATGTCTATTATCAAAAAGACAAGAAATAACAAGTGTTGGTAAAGATGTAAAGGAAAGGAAACCCTTGTGCATTGTTGATGGGAATGTAAATTGGTAGAGCCACTATAGAAAACAGTATGGGGGTTCCTAAAAATATTAAAATTAGAACTACCATATGATTCAGTGATTCCACTTCTGGGTATATATCCGAAGGAAAAGACATCACTATCCCAAAGACATGGAAACAACCTAAGTCCCCATCAACAGACAAATGGATAAAGAATACACACACACACACACACACACACACACACAGACACACACACACACACACACACATATACACACAATTGAAAACTATTCAGCCATAATAAAGAATGAAATCTTGTCATTTGTGACAACATGGGTGGACCTAGAGGGTATTATGCTAAGTGAAATAAGTCAGAGAGAGAAAGACAAACAGTATGATCTCACTTACATGTAGAATCTATAAAAAAACAAACTCATGGAAACAGAGATCAGATCTGTGATTGCCAGAAGTGGGGAATGGGGATAGGAGAATTGGGTGAAGGTGGTCAAAAGGTACAAACGTCTAGTTATAAGACAAATAAGTCCTGGGGATGTGATGTACAGCATGGCGACTGTAATTAACAATACTGTATCGTCTATTTGAAAGATGCTAAGAGAGTAGATCTTAAAAGTTCTCATCACAAGGAAAAACAATTGATAACTATGTGAGGTGATGGATGTTATTTTGCAACAGATACATATATCAAATCATTATATCCTTAAACTTATACAATGTTATATGTCAACTGTGTCTCAATAAAACTGGAAAAAGTCCTTTATGTGTCTCTTGTGTTTTTCCAATTTGCTGCATTGAGCATTGCATTAGTTTTCTTATGGCTGCTGTAATAACTTATCATAAACTGGATGGCTTAAAACAGTACAACCTTATCCTCTTCGAGTTCTGGAGGTCAGAAGTCTAAAAACAGTTGTAAGGGGCTAAATGAAGGTGTTGGCAGGACTGATTCTTTCTGGAGGCTCCAAAGGAGAATCACTCCTTGCCTTTTCCAGCTGTAGAGCCTGCCTGTATTTCTTGGATCACAGTCCCATCACCCCCATCTCTGCTTCCGTCCCGACATCGCCTTCTACAGTCTTTGACCTTCTCATCTCGCTCTCATAAGGATCCTCGTGATTGCATTTCGAGTCCACCCAGATAATCCAGGGTAATCTTTCCACCTCAAGATCCTTAATTTAGTGACAGCTGCAAAGGTCTTTTTATCCGTATAAAGTAACATATTCACAGAACCCAGGATTAGAGCGTGGTCCTCTCTGGGGGACCATTATTCTGCCTACCACAGGCATTAATTAATTTCCATATTTAGGGAAAAATCATATAAAAGAAACTTCCTCAAATTCACTGCTTGTTCTCTTACAATTCAGTTTACTTCCAGTCTGTTCACTGGAGGCCAGTTGTTCTGGACATCCCCAAGGTTTCCAATGTTATCACTATTCCAGTAGGGTGGAGGGCCTGGACCAGGGAGTACAAGCGGTGTCAGGGGTGGGGGACAGGTCACACAGAGTTTTATATCCTCAAGTAAAGGCAGTGAGCAGGGATGGGATCAGATATGAGTCTGAGTTGGTGAATATACTTCCGGAAACAGTTCTACTCATTCAGCGACAAGCTGGTTCACCAAGAATTAGTAGTGGTTCCAAGCCTGGAGTCTGGAAGCTGATCCTGTCGGGCTGAATTCTTGTTCTTCCTTGAATGCTTATAAAAGCTTCAGCAACTCTCTCCAAGTCTCAGTTTCCAGATGTGTAAAATGGGGATAATAAAAATCTCTCCTTCATAGGGCTGAGCTCATCATGACATGAGATAAGAGGGCATAGAACGTGCAGAATCAGGATCAGCTGCGATGCATAAGCCCATCTCTTTCTAAGCTCTCTTAACTAACAGATGAGAATGCTTTATAATTCATAGACAGTCAGATGGTTTCAAAGGGCGAAGTCATTAGCTGCCCCTGAGGGTGCAGTTGATTTATAAATTCCCCCTGGGATGGACAGCAAGTCCTGGCATCTCAGGATGCCAAGCACCTGGTTTGGTGCCTTGCACCCCGTGGGTAAGCTGCTCACGTTTGTTCAATTACTCAACTCTCTTTTAGCACAGCAATTCCCAAATACCTCAGCTAGCTGGAATTGAAATGGATGCTTTTTTTTTTTTTTTTTTCGGTACGCGGGCCTCTCACTGCTGTGGCCTCTCCCGTTGCGGAGCACAGGCTCCGGACACACAGGCTCAGCGGCCATGGCTCACGGGCCCAGCCGCTCTGTGGCATGTGGGATCCTCCCGGACCGGGACACGAACCCGTGTCCCCTGCATCGGCAGGTGGACTCTCAACCACTGCGCCACCAGGGAAGCCCATGGATGCATTTTTGATTCTGGAAGATGAAGTGCCTGGGCTGGGAAGCAACTCATTCAAGGTTACAGAACAAAGCTTTAAAAGAAATCCAACCTCCATGATGTCAGGGATCTTTCTTCCATTAGATTACTTAGGTTTTTTCATTGCAGGCAGACACTTTGTTAGTCAACAAGGGGCTAAAATTAAAAGAAGAAAAACTACCTGGGATTGTCAAGAGACTTAGTTGATCTCTTCCCTCCCCAACTGGGACCGAGGATTCAGTGTCTGCAGAAGAGGTTAGCTGGCAGTTAAGTGTTCTTTTAAGGAGGCGGGGCTGGTGATGGAGAGAAGGCACCACTCTGAGACGGGACAGGTGTCAGGCAATGCGACACCTGGCAAAGGCCTCCACGCTCAGAGCCAACCTCTGCCTGGACCCCTTCAAGTGCCTGATAACAGCTCGGTCCTGACGGCCGAAAGGGAGAGAGTCTTGGCCAGAGGAGGAGGGAAAGGGCACTGTGAGTCCTGCCTGTTCTTCTTGCTGATGACGGACACCAGCGAGAAGCAGGTCCGAGGGGCAGCAGATGAACCCGAGTGGCTCCTGGCTCTCTGGCGTCAAAGACGACCCAGGAACTGGGAGGCTGCAGATGACCAGAGGTCAGAGAGACAAGCAGGCCACTTTGAAGGCTCTTCCACTCTGAAGCCCCCATTCCCTCCCTATGGGCTCCCCAGAGAGCAGCCTGAGTGGTCATCTGAAAGGAAGGATCTAGAAGGAAAGAAGAAAGATCAAAATATCCCCTGCCTAAACCTTGCAACGGCCTCTCCTTGTGTCTTAAATAAAATCTACATTCCTGCCAAGCCCTACAAGGCCCTACCAGGCTCAGCCCTGCAGCTCTGAGTCTTGCTTGGTGCCTTGTTTATGGCACTCCAGCCACCGGGACATTTTTTTCCCAGCTCTTTCCCGTGGCAGGGGCTTTGCATGTGTTCCCCTCTCTTTGCCTGGACAACTCCCCACCAGCCCTCTCTGGCCAGTCTTCAGAACTCAGCTGCCTCTGACCTTTCAACCTAAACTTGTTCTCTTCTTGAATTTGCTCATAGCACTGTTCTTTCCCTTCACAGCACTTATCACAACTTATAATCCTATTTTCATGTGGATGTTTGCTCGGCTAACACCTGTCTCTCCCACTAAGCTATAAACTCCATGAGAACAGAGACTGTGACAGGCAGAATGATGCCCTCTCCCCCACCCCCATCCCTAAGATGGCCATATCCTAGCCACTGGAACCCGTGAATATGTTACCTTACATGGCAAAAGGGACTTTGCAGATGTGAAGAAGTTAAGGATCTTGAGATGAGGAGATTATCCCGGATTCTCTGGGTGAACCCTAAACATAATCACAAGGGTCCTTACGAGAGGGAGGCAGGAGGATCCAAGTCAGAGAGAATCACAGGAGATGTGATAACAGAGGCAGAGGCTGCAGTGATGCGAGGCCATGAGCAAAGGAATGCAGGCAGCCTCTAGAAGCCGGGAAAAGGCAAGGAAATGGATTCCTTCCTAGAACCTCCAAAAGAAACCAGCTCCGCAAACTCCTTGATTTTGAGACCAGTGAAACTGATTTTGGACTTCTGACCTCCATAACCATAAGATACTAAATTTCTGCTGCTTTAAGCCTCTAAGCTCGTGGTGATTTGCTACAGCAGCAACGGCAAACTTTTACAGGGCATTTCTGGTTTGTGCCTTGCCCCATACGTGGTGCCTTGTACAGTACCTGGTATGTAGTAGATGCTTAATAAATACCCGTTAAGGATATCGGAATGGATGAATGCAGTCTGAGGGCCAGAAGACAGTTTAAAGGAAAAAAAAAAAAAAAACAACTTGCAGCTCTGGGCAGTGCCTCAAGTCACTCGTTCACTCACTCATTCAGCAAACATCTTATCAGTGCCTTGAGCAGTGGGCACTGTGATGGGCTTTGGCCGCAGAGGGGTGGATGAAGCAGACTAGTTTCCTAGTCTCATGGAGCTGATGTTCTGAGGCAGGAGACAGACACTAAACATGGCACTAGATTACGCCCAAGAAGGAAGGCATTTGAACACTCCAGCCTCTAAAACCCACACGATAGTCCCTCACAAAGCCCCTTCATGTACCTTCCCACATCAAATGTCACACAAGCCTGCAAGTTAGACCCACTTTACAGATGAGAAACTGAGATCTAAACGGGGCCAGTGCCATACTCAAGGCCACAGAGGTGGGAAGGGGCAAATCTGGGATCCAAATGTAGCCCTCTTGACTCCATCCTACACTGTGCCATGTCCAACATAGCACCAGTCTTCTTAAGGGAGTGGCGGAAAACAAGGAGGTCCAGCCGACCAGCAGAGCACAATCGCAAATCCCACCAAGCCCGTGGGTGCCCTGAGGTTAGCAAATGAGCCAAATGGCCATTAACCGCACAGCCTGTTTTAGAGAAAGAATATTCTAGATCAATCAATGCCAGGGACATTTTTATGCCTAGGCATTAGCTTGAATAGTCTTCAGAAAACTCAACATCTGGCAGGCAACCAGGGCCAAAGCTCCTTTTCCCATCAACAGAGGCTCACAGTCTAGAGTATAACAGGTGACCAGGGCCTCGTATGAACAGAACAGATGCCTGTCACCCTGGGGGAATTTTGCGAAAACTGCCTAAGACAGAGGGAAGGTCTGGCGGCCCTTCTGGAGGGTCCTATTTTGTTTTCCCTGTCGACATTGCATTTTATTGTTATTATTCAATTATAAAACGGGTGCATATTCCTTGCTCTTATATACATTACAGAAGTGCATAAAAGAAAATTCCTTTTCTTAGAACACCTGCCATGAAGTCTTGCAGACATCTGTGTACATATACAAACATACATATACACACACACATTTAAACATACATATACAAATATATAAAACCATGTTACAATAAATAGGATGTTATTATACCCGTTGCTTTGCACATCACTTATTTTCCACTTAAAAGATATTGTGGATATCTTTCCATGTCAGGATATTTACAAAGAGCTACTCCATTCTTTTTAAGGGTGGCTGAGTATTTGGTTATATAGATATATTAGCGTATTCAAACACTCCCCTCCTGATGGGCATTTGGGTTGAGTCCAAATTTTTTACTGTTGCCATGAAATCCTTACATACAGATCCCCATGCCCTTTGCAAACATTTCTGTATATAAATTCTTAAAAGTGATTTTGCTGGTCCAAGGAATGTACATTTGAAACTTCGACAGTCAATGCTAAATTACCTAACCCCAAAGTTTAATTTGATTCTTACTCCCAATACCATGGTACATGGGGATTTCATCTTTATTTCCACAATTCTAGTTAGGCCCGGATTACTTACCACTGGTAGCCACGGTAATTTGCTATTCCTGTGTTTATCTAATAATAATGAAAATAGCTCACCTTTGTTGAGCTCTTTGACAAGACAGGTGCTCTGCTAAGCTCTGTACATATATGGTAACGCTTAGCCCTTCGAGGATTCTACAGAGTAGGTACTACCATTATCCCCGTTGTACAGACGAGGGAACAGAGGCACAGAGAGGCAAGCAGTTTGTTCAGCATCACACAGTTGTTAAGTGACGGAGCTGGGATTTGAACCCAAGCAGCCTGGCTCCAGAACCCACACTCTTAACTGCTGTTCTAAAGCGCCTTCCCCCAAAGGACCCCTTAGCCCACTCCCCAAAGAGGGTCAGGACAGTGTTGGGACCTGCCATGGAGCGGATGCAGATCCACTGGCAGGCGAGCACTGCAACTTGGCCAAGGCCCCTCCCTGGGGCTCTGACGGAAGGGACAAAGGAACAGATGGAACAGTGACCACCCCTGGTGAGTCAGGTCTCTTGTTTAAAGATGCCGGCAGTCTTCTGGAGATGAAAAGAGCTGTGGTGCTTTGAGGCGTGGTTCTCCCTTAAGAGGTTCTTTCCCGCCCCTGCTACCCTCACCCATAAACAAGTAGCAAACAGTTACTGGGAAAATAGCCCTAAGTGTGTGTCTTGGGTGGCAGGTGGTACAGCTCTAGGAAAGGACCCAGCCCCTCCCTCCAGAAATTGGGGGGTCATGGGGTGTCAAAGGGCCGTTTTTCCATTCCCCTCCTTCCAGAGAAGTGGCAATGGCTCGGGGTGCTGGTGGGAACCCTCAGTCTACGGAAATGCTGGGCAATTGTTGCCTTGTTGACTCGGGGGCACTTACTGACTCCCGTTATGGTCCTTGCTGGCTGCCAGGTGAGTGGCCCTCACACCACAGGTATGAGGCTGCCTCGGGCTTGGACTTAACCAAAAAATTTCCATGATGCAAGTTTTAAAACACACTCTATCCCTTTGGACACAGCCCAGATCAAAGCAGTGTGGGCAGGTGACTTGATCAGCTTGTCCTCAGTGGGTGGTTGTATCTGGGCGTTGTCCAGATGTGGGGTTGGGTCTTCGTTCGTTTCCCAGATATTCTCTCACGGCTGGTTAGGCTTGCAGGTGTGACTTGTGGCTACAGACCTGGGATATTTTCCCCCTGCGTGAAGCTCGCTGGCTCAGGAGGAAATCAGCTCCTAGCCCAGCACTGTCTGGTGGAACTTTCTGCAATGGTGGGAAATGCTCTATACCTGTGCTGTCCAGTATGGCAGCCACTAACCACATGTGGCTTGCAAGCATTGAAATGTGGCTAGTGTGACTGAGGAATTAAAATTTTAATTATATTTAATTTTAATTCATTTAATTTTTAATTTACTTATTTTATTTATTTATTTTTGGCTGCAGTGGGTCTTCGTTGCTGCGTGCGGTCTTTGGTGAGTGGGGACTTCTCTTCGTTGCAGTGCGCGGCCTTCTCGTTACAGTGGCTTCTCTTGTGGAGCACAGGCTCTAGGCGCACAGGCTTCAGTAGTTGTGGCACGCAGGCTCAGTAGTTGTGGCTCGGGGGCTCTAGAGCACAGGCTCAGTAGTTGTGGTGCACAGGCTTAGTTGCTCCACGGCATGTGAGATCTCCCCGGACCAGGGCTCGAACCCGTGTCCCCTGCATTGGCAGGTGGATTCTTCACCACTGCGCCACCAGGGAAGCCCTAATTAGTTTAAATTTAAACAGCCATGCATGACTAGTGGGTACCATGTTGAACAACACAGACCTAGACTTTGCTCCCAACTGGCCAAGCCAGACCTCATCCCGCCAGCCTCTGTCTTGACGTCAGCTATGATGCTGCCAATATGGCTGAACTGGAAATGTCCTTGGGGCCCTAGAACGGCAAGTGGGCTGGGCCGGGCCCCGGAAGGGGTAGGAAGACTCTTAGGTCTGGCCTGCCTAGGAGCAGAGAGAGAGCCCTTTCTTAAGTCCGAGAAGCCAAATCATCACATGACGGCCTCTCCACCATCTCACAGCCCAGCACATAGTCTCAGGTCAGCAGCCGAGTGCCCTGGAGTTTGTGAGCTGGAAGACCCTCTGGGTCCTCTCGTCCACCTATATCCTTTCAGAGATGAGAAAACTGAAGTCAGAGGTCACAGGTCAGGGACATGAGAGAGCTGGATACGGAATATCGGACGCCAGCCCGCTCATTCAGAGCCCTGTCCTGATGTCTGGGGTAGGACTCAGAATGCAGCCCTGTTGCCAGTTTCAACTGATTTAGCTCATAAGACAACGGCCAGCTCCAGAGACAATGGCTCCCCCTGTGACTCAGACTTAGGTGGAGACCCTGGGTTGCTGCTTCCCAAAAGACTGAGTCTCTAAGAATCCCTTTACCTCTCTGAGCCTCTGTTTCCTCATCTGTAAAATGGAGCTGATTGTACTTACGTTATGGCTACTCTAAAGATCAAATAAGGTAATATGTAGCAACTGCCCTGCATATGGTAAGACTCAATCCATATGCTCCCAGCTCATTGCCTTTATGCATGGACTAGTCCGGAAATGGCTCTGGCACGAACCCAGAGCTCCCCCCTGTAGCTTCCCAAGCATGGAGGTACCTGGCAGGTTGAGGTTCTTCTGCTGCCTTGTGCACTGCGGAGAAGGGTGTAGGGGAGAAGGCGGCGTGGCACTGGGAGGGAGCGGGGGCGCTGGCGAGGAGGGCGTGGAGGACGTTGTGGACGAGGGATTGCTGCTAGAGTCTGGCTGGTAAGGAACAGGGATATGGTCCTGCAGGAAGAAAGTAGGGCAGGGGGCAGGGGCCGACAGAGAGGCAGAGACACAGCAGTGAGAGTGGGTTGCACAGGAAGAGACCCCACCCTAGCATCCACAGCATCTCTTCCGTTTTCCTCAACCACCAGATCCTTCCAAAGTCCCCCCACCTGCTTCATCATCCCCACCAGGTTGCATCCAGCTGCGGATGGGACAGCTTCTGGGGTCAAATTCCTGCCCACTGCTTGGAGCCCGGACTGAAAGGTTACCACATAATGAAAGCTATGTAGGTGACAGTCACGCTCCCTGCGCCTCTTTGATTTTGGAAAGTCCCACGCAGAGGTGCCCAGAGTGTTCTTCCCATCCTAACGCCTTGCATCCTGAGTGTTTATTAAAGAATCAACAGCCTGACAGCTCAAGAGAGAGTGTGAGAGCAAGCCTGCAGCAACTTCCCTCGCATCTCAGTTGGAACCAGCAATGCCTCTTCCGGCCCTTGAAACTGCTCTAAAGTCAAGAGGAAGATAGAATCCGTGTGTGCACCCTCAGAATGGCGCTGGTCAGGGATTTTGAAATGAGATCATCCTGGATTTGGGCGTGGGGGGCATTAAATCCAATGTCAAGTGTCCTTATAAGAAACAGAAAAGGACAGACACACAGAGGAAAAGGCGATTTGATGACAGGGGTAGACAGGAGACTGATGCTTCTAGAAGCCAAGAAATGCCAAGGATTGCTGGAGCCACCGAAAGTAAGGAGAGAGGCATGGAATGGATTCTCCCTCAGAGTCTCCAGAAAGAACCAACCCTGCCGACACCTCGATCTCAGACTTCTGCACTCCAGACTGTGAGAGAACGTCTTTTGTCTTAGCTAATCAGTTTGTGGTAATTTGTCTCAGCTACCCAGCATCCCCAGCAAACTCTTACAAGCAGAAACCAGAGTGAGGCAAAGGCAGATTCAAAATCCCATGGCCACCTCTTCCCCCCGCATCCTGAACAAAATGCTTAACCTCGCCATTCCTCAGTTTTGCCCTCTGTAAAATGGGAATAACACTAGCAAACCTCAGCATCCCAGAAAAGGGGTTCCTGCCTCTCAAAGCCTGCAGAGATAAGAGCTCTCCGGGGAACCTTAATCTGTTCACTCACAGGACATGGATCACTTGGTCCCTGCATTACTCAGAGGCCCACCGTTCAGCTTGGCTCCAGGTGCCCAAGGATGGTTTTGTGTGATCTGGTTATTAGTCAACAGGTGTGCTTACCTGCCAAACTCCAGAGCTGGTGTGGCAAACACCAACCAGCATATGAGGGCGGGGAGTGTGGGGTGGGGAACGGACATTCCCCATCTGGATGCCCAGTGGCATCCCGTGCTCAACCGGTGCTGTGCACGTCCCCCTCCCAGAGTCCACCCCACTCCCACGCGGTCACACTGCCTCCACATCAGTGACTTCCCCTCTGGGAGCTTCAGTCTCTCCCTGTCCTTCATGTGGGCGAAGAACACTCACTGTGTGTGGATCTGTTGCGAAGTTTAACTAAGGTCATGTATGTACCTACGCCCTGAGCACTGCGCTGAGGCACTTTGCTATCAACAAACGGTAGCGATTATATTGATGACGGCGTTTACTCTTGCAATTAAGCTTTTTATTTGAGATAACTGCAGATTTGCATGTAGTTCCAGGAAATAATAGAGGGATCCCATGCATTCTTACTTAGTTTTTTCCAAGGATAACATCTTGCAGAACTATGGTACAATATCATGACCCGGACACTGAATCGATACAGTCAAGATACAGAACAGTTCCACCCCCAGAAGGGGCCCTCGTGTTGCCCTTTTCTAACCACACCCACTGCCCCCTCTCTCCTCACCACCCCTCCCTCCCATCTTTTATCCCTGGCACCGCTACCCTATTCTCCATTGCTATAATTTCGTCATTTCAAGAATGTTCTATAAATTGAATCCTATAGTATGTAACCTTTTGGGATTGGCTTTTTCCACTCAGAACAGTTCTCTGGAGAGTCATCCAAGTTATTGCATGCATCGATGGACTGTTCCTTTTTATTGCTGAGTGGTATTTCATGGTGTGGATGTACCACAGTTTATTTGATCAACCGTCCATTGAAGGACAGCTAGGTTGTTATCCTCTGTGGCTCTTGTGGATCAAACTCCTACAAACATTCCTTGGACAAAGTACTCCTGATTCCAGGCAAGGTCATGCTTTGGTTCATTCCAGCCACCTTCCACGCAAGACCCCCTTGGAGGTAATTCTGATCTGATTTTAGTAGAAAGGCATCAGGAAGCCAGCCTTCTCATTCTATCCTAATTTATCTAATGGTAACTAAATTTTAATGGCAATGGACATGTTAGTATAAGGAGTAATATGACAGTGACATGTAGGCTAAGATTTATGTGGTTGGGCTGTGAAGGCCCCATACAGCCCAATGGGGCACAGGAGGTTTTTAAAGGAAGTTAGGGACTGTTCGTGTCAGTAGAGGGACAAGGGGAAATGAAGGTCAGGCATCTATCCATCCTATCAACACTCTTCTTTGAACTTCTACTCACAGATTGGCAAATTTCAAGATGTTTCCATAGACGCTCTGCAAAAAGTCATTATATCAGTTAAAAAAAGTATAAAGGTTTGTACTAAAAACAGCATCCCGTTAGGAGGAACTGGCATATAGACTGTGCTCCAACGACACAGCATGTTTGATGAAAACGTTGGTCCACGATGTACACATTCAGGCTTGACCTGGGCTTACGTCACTTCCTCTTCTCTCATCCCTACAATGACTGCCTTAGTTGCATCAAATGGTCGGTCCACAGTTCCCAACGCAAACCAGGCTATTTCACATCTCCAAGGCTTGGGACATGTTGTTATTTCTACTTGGAATATCTGCCCCGCCTTGTCCAGTCTGCCTGGAAGATGCCTATTCTTTCCTCAAAGCCCAGCTCAGACCGGCCCTCCTCTGAGAAGTTCCCCTGACCTCCCACTCCACCAGGTCAGCACATTGCTCGCTCCTGGTTCCAGCCCTCCTGGTACTAGCCCTGCCTGGTACTAGCTCGCTCCTGGTACTAGCTCGCTCCTGGTTCCAGCCCTCCTGGTACTAGCCCTGCCTGGTGCTAGCTCACTTCTGGTACTAGCCCTGCCTGGTACTAGCTCACTCCTGGTACTAGCGCTGCCTGGTACTAGCTCGCTCCTGGTTCCAGCCCTCTTGGTACTAGCCCCGCCTGGTACTAGCTCACTTCTGGTACTAGCCCTGCCTGGTACTAGCTCACTTCTGGTACTAGCCCTGCCTGGTTCCAGCCCTCCTGGTACTAGCCGTGCCTGGTACTAGCTCGCTCCTGGTACTAGCGCTGCCTGGTACTAGCTCACTCCTGGTACTAGCCCTGCCTGGTACTAGCTCACTCCTGGTACTAGCCCTGCCTGGTGCTAGCTCACTTCTGGTACTAGCCCTGCCTGGTACTAGCTCGCTCCTGGTTCCAGCCCTCCTGGTACTAGCCCTGCCTGGTACTAGCTCACTTCTGGTACTAGCTCTGCCTGGTACTAGCTCGCTCCTGGTTCCAGCCCTCCTGGTACTAGCCCTGCCTGGTACTAGCTCACTCCTGGTACTAGCCCTGCCTGGTACTAGCTCGCTCCTGGTACTAGCGCTGCCTGGTACTAGCTCGCTCCTGGTACTAGCCCTGCCTGGTACTAGCTCGCTCCTGGTACTAGCGCTGCCTGGTACTAGCTCGCTCCTGGTTCCAGCCCTCCTGGTACTAGCCCTGCCTGGTACTAGCTCACTCCTGGTACTAGCCCTGCCTGGTACTAGCTCGCTCCTGGTACTAGCGCTGCCTGGTACTAGCTCGCTCCTGGTACTAGCGCTGCCTGGTACTAGCTCGCTCCTGGTACTAGCGCTGCCTGGTACTAGCTCGCTCCTGGTACTAGCGCTGCCTGGTACTAGCTCGCTCCTGGTACTAGCGCTGCCTGGTACTAGCTCGCTCCTGGTACTAGCGCTGCCTGGTACTAGCTCGCTCCTGGTACTGGCCCCAGCTTCCGTTGATACTTCAACACAGTCACTTCTCGGCTTACTTATCTGTCTCATCCTCGAGGCTAGAAGCTCCCTATTCTCAGAACTTAGCAATATGCCAGGAACAGTGTGGTCCCTCGAAAAATGTGTGATAGAGGAAGGAACAAAGAAAGAAATGAAGAGAGGGAGGGAGAAGGAGAAGGAGAGAGGGAAGGAGGAAAAGGTTTATCTCCTCGTACGAGACAGTGTCTTATTCATCTTGGCATCTGCAGAACTTAGCACAGAAACAAAAACATAGGAGGTGGCTAATAAATGTGATATGAATCAATGAATGGAAAGGAAGGAGGGATGGAAGGAGAGATGAAGGGAGGGAGGGAAGCAGGAGCTGCTCTTATGAAGGAAACAGTTATGGCAGGAATTCAGTCTTTCTCACGTCCGAGGCTCAGGGCTGATGTGAATCACCAGCATCGGCAAAGAGAAAGCTGCATGTGGTGCCCACGTTGCCCAGCAGAACTGCTGAACAGGATGGGAAATTCCTTCCTCGGGCCAGACCCAGACCTGTGCCCCAATGGGAGCAGCAGCTGGAGGTTGTCTTCCAGCAGAGGGAAACTCAAACTCTACCTGATCATGAAGGGCAGGACTAATGGCATAATTTCTCTTTCTGAGTGCAGTTTAGATGTGGAAACATCCTTCAGAGACCATCCAGTCCCACCCCTTTGTGCTACAGATGGGGACGCCGAGACACAGAGATGGGATGTGACTTGCTGGAGTCATACAGAGGGTTAGTGGCCCAGGTCCCTATCTCCAGCCCAGAAGCAGAAACAGAAGGTCGAACCAAGTAATAAGAAACTCGCATCTGACTCTGAGAATCAAACAGAAGCATGTTCACCTCCCAGGTTCCCCCTTCACCCAGCTGTGCACTGATTTGAACATGCCAATGATAGTAACTCTCTCTCCCGTGGTCCCCACCCTCCAACCCAACAGACTCTCCTAAACAGCCATCCTTGTCTTGTGACTGCCATAGCCCACTCCCAACTCAAGACCATAGGTCAGGGCGTCATGACAGCTGGTCAGTGACCTATGGTGTGGAATAAACAGAGCAGGGCCAAGAGGAAGAACAGTGGAAAGCAGAGCAAAGGTGGAGCAGAGATGAGGTTCCCGGGAACAGAAGAGCCACGACAGGCCAGAAAACAAACGGGCTGAGGTTACAGGGAGTAGGAAGTCTACGGCCACAGAAGCAGTGATGGAGACAAAAGACGAGAGGAGAGGATGGGGAGACCGGTCAACAGCACCAGACCAGAGGGCACCCACAAATAGCTGAGCCACCGTCATGATGGGGGGCCAGAACAGTGACCCATGGTCTTGCTGAGGGTCCAAGCAGCTGGCCTGAGCACAAGCCTGTCCTCCATGTCCAGTTTCATGAGACCTAGTTCCTCAACTGTAATTCCCCTTTCTCTTCTTGCCCCGTGTCCATCCTTCCCATAGACAACTCCCTGTGCTGAGCTGGTCGAGGTGAGCCTGTTCCTTGCAACCAACTGTAAAGGAGAGCCAGCACGTAGCCACTTCATAGCCTGAGAAAACCATTATTCAAAAAGAGTCATGTACTACAATGTTCATTGCAGTTCTATTTACAATAGCCCAGAGATGGAAACAACCTAAGTGCCCATCATCGGATGAATGGATAAAGAAGATGTGGCACATATATACAATGGAATGTTACTCAGCCATAAAAAGAAACGAAATTGAGCTATTTGTAATGAGGTGGATGGACCTGGAGTCTGTCATACAGAGTGAAGTAAGTCAGAAAGAGAAAGACAAATACCGTATGCTAACACATATATATGGAATCTAAGGAAAAAAAATGTCATGAAGAACCTAGGGGTAAGACAGGAATAAAGACACAGACCTACTGGAGAACGGACTTGAGGATATGGGGAGGGGGAAGGGTAAGCTGGGACGAAGTGAGAGAGAGGCATGGACATATATACACTAACAAATGTAAAATAGCTAGCTAGTGGGAAGCAGCCACATAGCACAGGGAGATCAGCTCGGTGATTTGTGACCACCTAGAGGGGTGGGATAGGGAGGGTGGGAGGGAGGGAGATGCAAGAGGGAAGAGATATGGGAACATATGTATATGTATAACTGATTCACTTTGTTATAAAGCAGAAACTAACACACCATTGTAAAGCAATTATACTCCAATAAAGATGTAAAAAAAAAAAAAAAAAAAAGCTTCCCTGCAGTGGGCAGACCTTCGGCTCCGGACACCCCTGCAGGTGGGACCTTTGGTGCCTTGGTGCGGAAGCACAAACACTGTAGACTGTTCCCCTCAGGAGCGGCAGGTGCTGCTGCTGCTTCTCCTCCATCCTCCCCACCCTCCTCCTTCCTCTTCTTTCTTCTTCCTGTTCTTGCTTCTCCTCCCTCTTCCTCTTTCTCCTCTTCCCCCTCCTCCTCGTCTGTCTTCTTCATCACCAAGCTCTGCCATGGCCTGAGGATCCAGTGTTGGGACTAAACTCCTGACATATAACACACGGCATCAACTCCTCTCCACAACTCCAATACCATCTACTGTTATAATGCCCACTTTACAGAGGGGAAAGCAAAGGCGGAAGGATCTTGCTCTGGTCACAGAGCATATGAAGAAACTGAGTTTCAAGCCCAGACCTTCTGACTCCAAAATGCACACTCAAATCATTTTGCTGGGTGAACAAGCTGGGCTCTTATGAACCTGGACTGACAGAGCTAGACAAGAGAAGAGACAGAGAGCAATGAAAAGGAAATCTGCAGATCAAATTGGCTCAGAAATCTATTGCACTAACCACATCATCGCCTGACAGAAAGAATCTGCGTGAAGCCAGTGAGAAGAGAAAGAGGGGAAACAATAACCCAGCTCTCTGATAGCTCCTGTCCACCTTCATGTCAAAGCCACTTTCTAAATAGAGGTTAATTTATTTCTCTTATCAAATGCTCCTGCTGGCAGACAAGCAGAACAATGTCACAGTCACCGATCTGTCTGTCCCATCTGACACCAAGAGGCTCGTTGCGTCTGTAAAGCCAGAGAGAAAGGTCTCGAGACGGCTCTGAGCCATTCGCCCCTCAAGAGGTCACAAAGGACAGGATGGTTATAGGTGTGCCCGGTTACTTCCCAGGAGCCTCACCATTCAAGCCCCTTAAGCACCCCAGCCCCAGCGGCGGGGAGACCTACATCTTTCACAAATAACAAAGGAAAAGCAGACTCAGCCGGACATTATTATTGGAAGCCCAAGATTTAAGCTGATAAAAATAACTAGAATCTCCTGTGTGCTTGCCATGTGCCAGGAACCTCTCTTAAGTGCTTTATGTTGATTATTTCATTTCATCCCCACAATAACTCTCTGGGGTTCGTGCTCTGTTTGCTTACCGGGGACATTTTCAAAAACGGTCACAAATTCCTTGGATTCTTCCCATTGACAAGTGAGATCACGCCTCCTCCCCTTAATTCTGAGTAGGCTTGTGACTGCTTCCATCGGTAGAGTGCAGCAGAACTGACACTGCCAGCCCTTGGCTAGAGACAAGCCAAGACAATGCACGGGCTTTTATATTGCTAGGTTATAAAAAGCCTTTGCAGCTTCCACCTTGTTTGCTAGGACAGTTGCTGTTCGAGCCCTGAGGTGCCATGTAAGAAGCCTGACTGCCCTGAAGCAGCCATATTGTGAGGAAGCCCAAGCCACAAGGCAAGACCACATGTAGTTGCCCCCGATGAGTCTCTGTTGAGCTCAGCCTTTGACTCATCCCAGCACCAGATATGTGAGTGAAGGAGCCTCTCGATCAGGGGTTGGCCAACTTTTTCTTGAAATGGCTAAACCATCCTGTGGTTTAGGCTCTGTGAGCCAAGCGGTCTTTGTTGTAACTACTCAATTCTGCCCTTGAAGCATGAAAGCAGCCATAGAAAATATGGGTGTGGCTTGTGCCAGTATAATTTATTTCCCAAAAACAGGCAGCGGGCTAGATTTGGCCTGTAAACCATAGTCTGCCAATCCCTGTTCTGGATGATTCCAGTCCCCAGCTGCGTGAGCTTTTCGCAGCTGGACATCATGAAGCAGAGACAAACCATCCCCACTGTACCCCTTTCCCAATCCCTGACCCTGATCCCCATGAGCATAATTAAAGAGCTGTTGGTGTCCATCACTAAGTTTGAGGTCGTTTGTTTATACAGCAGTGGGTAACTGGAACACGCCCATTTTACACACAGGAAAGCTGAGGCTCAGCGAGAGGTTCAGTTACTTGCCCGGAGTCTCAGAGTGAGTAAGTGGAGGCCCCAAGACTGGCTGCCAGGTCTGCCTGACTTCAGGGGCCAAGCTGCATCATCAAGTCCTGAGACAATGCCACAAGGAGACAGATGGTGAATGACTGAGATCCAGTAGTAAGAACGGTGGGTGACAGCATGAGAGAGAAAGGACATATGGGCTTTGTTGGGGAGGTCTGGAAAGGGAGGTCGGAGATGGAGGAAGGGACCAAATTGTGCATGGCCTTGCAGGCTGCAGTGAGGAGTATGATTTGTTTCCTCCACGCAACAGAAAGTCACGGGATGGTTTTTAAGCAGAGGGTGGTGTGATTCAAATTACATTCATTAAGAATCACTCTGTCGTGGGGAGGGGGAAGGGGAGGCTGGGACGAAGTGAGAGTGGCATGGACATATATACACTACCAAATGTCAAATAGATAGCTGGTGGGAAGCAGCTGCATAGCACAGGGAGATCAGCTCGGTGCTTTGTGACCACCTGTGGGGGGGGATTAGGGAGGATGGGAGGGCAATGCAAGAGGGAGGAGATATGGGGATATATGTATATGTATAGCTGATTCACTTTGTTATACAGCAGAAATTAACACACCCTTGTAAAGCAATTATACTCCAATAAAGATGTTAAAAAAAAAGTAAGAAAAAAAAAAGAATCATTCTGGCTGCTGTGTGGAGAGTGGATCAGGGAGGGAGAAAGGCCCTCTCCAGCCTTATGCAGAGAAGGGAGAGTATGCCTTGCCGGCGAGAGGTCACACGGCCACCATGACACTCATCTGGGTCCTGAACACAGGCTGGTGACTTCCCACACGCTTGGATTGACCCGCATTTTATCCACCTTCCAGACAGTGCACGGAGGCACCGTAGGGCTTGAGAAATCACCTGTTGGCTTATGTTACCTTCGCTCCTTCTGTGAGGTTGGAAGTGTCCCTGGGATCGCTTTGGTGCTCTTCCACCAACAGACCAAACAAAGGACATGGAAATCACACTGGAAGTTTCCAGGCCACATTGGCAAGAAAGAGGCACAGAGAAGCCCGCTGCTGACCACCGTCTGAGGACCAGCCTGAAGCCGACCAGGCTAGCTAGGGCTCGGAGCCTGTGGTCCCCACACAGATCCATCCACCCGGTCTCCAGCAGGAGCTCAGAAACAGACTCTTGTCCCTTGGTGGCTGGATTCAACAGATGCGTGAGAAAGCACAGAACCACCTGCGAAGCTCATCCTGGCAAACGATGAAACATCTCAGAGGAAAGAGGGCGGAGTCTGCACCACGAAGGACCCCCTCTCAGGCTCTCCTCCCATCCCTACTGTGCCCCCGTCAACACGCTCCTTCGTTCTCATTGCCAGGTGCCCTCTCTCTAAATTGGGTAGATTTCTGGCACACTCACTCTGCACTGATGGCTGGATGCCCCCCAGACATTTCTAGACACAAACCACACAGAATGAGGAGAGCCTAGGTGGGCTGGGAAGTAAGGGCAGTGCTCCCAGATCAATCTGCCGAGTCCTGTTCAAGAACCTTCCTCCCTCCTGCCCCTTGTCTGGCAGCGGCAGCCCCAGCATGCCCCTTCCCAACAGAACTCCAGTCTCACCTTGTTGATTTTGTTGGTTTTAGGGAGCGTCTGGCTGATGTGCAGGTCCGAATACCGGGGTGGCTTTCGTAGAGGGTTGTTGATGTCACACGGAACGGACTCTGTCCGGACTAACCTTGCTGGATCCGTAGGGGTAAAAACAGTGATGTGGGAATTTAAGTACCGCTTTTGCTCTGTACTGTCACGTCAGGAGAGCAGAGCTCTGACCCCACCTCAAAGGCCCACCCCCAAGACTGGAAGGGAATTCCCTAAAAATGATAGTCACTGTGTTATGTCATGATACTGGGACACTTTTCCCACTATCTGTGTTCTCTGTGGTTTCTAAAATGTTTGTGTTGTCGATATATGGCTTTTGACGATGAAAAATTATTACAATGAAACTGAAGCTATCGGAGTTTTTTTCTCCAATACCACAATTGTTTCACATTGGCGTTCATTTCAGAATTAAACCTCCTTTGAAAGACAAGCGGCTCCTGATTTCTCAGGGGCTGTCATCAGTCAACAAGCTCATTGTGGCCATCTGTCCCTCCCGCATCTAAGCTGGGTGTGAGGATCATCTTGGGCCGCCTGTGGGATTTCTCAGGCCCGAGCAGTCTGTAGCAGGTCAAAATACATCTGTGCTAAACAAGGTCACCATGGATCCCTGAAGGAAAGTCTCAGCTTCCCAGCTTCCCCTTTGCATCATCCCTAAAGGCACAAAGCTGGGCACACAGGCGATGCTAAATAAATGTGTCCTGATCCAAACCACATCACCTGAGCCCCTCTCCCTGTTACTTACTATTTACAGGGACCACTGGGAGGGGCAGAGCAAGAAGCTTGCATTCAAATGTGATGCCTGGTAATGTTACTTGTTAGCTGTTTTTTATTGTGGGGCTGGGGGTGTTCGTGGAAAAGTTAAAGCTTTGGACTGACCCAGGGGTTTAATTTCTCTCTTAAGCCTGGGCTCCCATCACCATGGAAACCAACTATATTTTCAACTTCCTACCAAAGGGGGGTGGGTAGAACAAGAAGCTGGTGGACCTCTGGCAAGTTCCGTTTGCTTCGTGTGTACAGGGGCCTGCCGCCTTTGAGTAAAGGGGGCATCCTGAAGGTGGGTGGGAGGGAGCCCTTCTTCCGATGTCAATGTCTGAGAGTGGGTCGCTTCCCAGCAGGCTGGTCCTGGTCTCCATGCGGGAGTCGGGCTCCAGCAGAGACCACAGTGGAGGGGAGTCCGGTGGGAGGCGATTTCCTCGACAAGGTTGACCCAAGACAAGGGCTCAGGAGTGGTGAGAATTCAGGTTTAAAATAGCCTCACGGCGTGTATACAGTTGTTCAAGGAACAGATGGTTCTTAATTAAGGATATGAGGTGGGAAGGGGCAAGAGAAAGGAGCTGAAGACTTTTCCTTCTCTTGCAATCTTCTCTCCTCGTGGAGGAAAGCGATGCAAAGATCATCGAAAACCGATGGCCCGTTGGCTCTGGAAGACGTGCCAGCACTTTTTGACAGCAATCTACCTCCTTCTTTAAGTTTCCGTTGGGTTCATTCAAGACCAGGGTAGAGTCCCCTGAGCCTACACTGACCCGAGGCCGGAAGGGCTGGGAGGGGTGGCGGAGGACGAGGATTAGCGAGTTGTATTCCCCAAAGTTGGCACTAGGCCTCCATCCAACCTATAGGTGGGGGGTGGCAGGGAGGACGCCAGCAAGAATTTTAACAATCTTAACAAGTTGTTAACATTTAAAAATAAGTATACGGCACATGAAACTATTGGGGCTTTTCTTTGAAACATGAGAAACGGTACGATGCAGGTCCACACTGCTGGAGTGGCCATCCTCTCTGGACGGCGCCTGGCTCTCTCTCCACTTTGCACGGCCCCGCCTGGCCAGCGGCTCTCATTTAGGGTACGTGGCAGGCATCTGAGTTTGCAGCTTCTCCTCTAGAGCAGTGCTTCTTTAAAGCGTAGAGAAGTTGCCAGTAGAAGCTGTTTAAAATGCACGATCTGGAGTGAGGCCAGAAGTTGTGCATTTCTAACAAGCTCCCGGGCGATTCCCGTGTTGCCGCTGGCCCACATACCACCACTGCAAGAGCAAGCGTCTGCACTAGTGACGTCCAGTAGAACTTTCTGCAATGATGAATGTGTTCTGTATCTGTACTCTCCAGTATGGAGCCCCTGAAATGTGGCTGGTGTGACAGAGTAACTACGTTTTAATTTTTATTTCATTGTAATACATCTAAATTTAAATAGCCAGATATGGCTGGTAGCTACTGTATTGAACAGCACAGGCCTACAGGATCCTCCGGTGGATGAAGTGCAGTGTGGATAATGGAGTCTGGGAATAACTACCCCACAGGCCAAGAACTGGGGGAACTATTTTGAAAGCTGGAATGTGAGGCCTCCAACTGAATCCCTAGCAGACAGGGAAAAGCCTTTCCTTCTCATTAAACTGGTCTTGCTCTTGCCTGGTAGGAGGCTGGTAGTGGCTTCCCAGAGGTAGCAGCTGGCTCCCTGCCTAGACAGGTTGGCCCAGACACTCCCAGGGCCCCAGGAGATGGAACACAGATGGCCCAAACCAACAGGCCCGAGCAAGCCCCCTCCCTATGCCTACTTCTGCAGGGCCAAATGACCGAGTCTGAAGAGCACATAATGGAAAAACACTCAGCTAGGACTCTTTTCAAGTGGGAAGGGAAAGGAATGGGATTGGGGGAAAGAGAGGAGAGTAAAAATTAGGAAAGAGGACACGAATGAGAGAAAAAGACTTAGGGAGGGGTCGATGAATCTGGGGGCTAAAGGATCAGAGAGACCAGAATGGGGACAAAGAATAGGGAGAACAGGCATGGGAGGTGGATTAAAGAGACAGACGTCGGGAGGAAGGGTGTCAGAGGGAAAGAAATGAGACAGGCAAGGATCAAGGGTCAAGGGGTATCCAGAGGTGAGCTGGATGGGACCGCTATCTCAGAAGGCCTGCAGGAGCCCCCCCGCCCAACCCCAGGGCAGAAAGTGTTAAATACTTACCTCCTCGCTGGATGATCAGGAGATGACAGGGTGGGGCTTCTTTGGTGCATTTGTTGTGGCACTTTAACCTGAGAGAGAGAAAGAGCGAGAAGGATGGATGGACGGATAGATGGATGAATGGATGGATGTTTAGATGGACTGGTGGATGGATGGATGGGTGGATGGATGGGTAGATGGATGGGTGGGTGGATGTATGGTTGGGTAGATGGATGGGTGGATGGGACACACCAATGGTTCAGAAAGTTCTGGGCACTGTGGATACCAAGACATGAGACGAGACAGGGCAGCTACTGCAAAGGCATACCCTTGGAACCTAGGAACTTAACTCTGGAGAGAGTTTGCTGCCATCCCACACTCACGGGTCAGTCCTGGGTCGTCCAAGAGTTGGTAGCAACTGTCTCACCAACAGTGCCCACTTGGACTTCATGCTTTGAAAGACATTGTTATCTATCAGTCTATGTTCATCATCATCATCGTCATCCTTCAGTCCTAATAATCATCACCAACTTACTCGAAGACTCATTTGCCAGGCACTGCACTAACAGTCTATAGACGCTATATCATTAGATCTTTATAACACCGTCATGAAATAGGTATTATTATTCTTCCCATTTTACAGATGGAAAAACTGAAATTAACTGACTTGTCCTGGCAGAAACCCTGGGTCAGTGGTGCCAGAGGTGGCATCATTTTTTCTTAAAGGCTCATGCTATAGGAGACAGCCAACCAAGGCTTCCAATTAGGATGAGATCAGTAACAGGTATTAAGTTTTAGAGGTATTAAGTTTAAGAGTTTAGAGTCAAAATGTCTTCCTTTGAGACAAATCCAAGATGTCACCTTGCTCGTCCCCATACCGTTGTCAGACTTCAAAAGGGTACTGTGACCTTGCTCTATCCTTTTCTTTTGGAATTTTACATCTGCAGGGTGGATACACACTGCAGCAGGTGCTGTCAGTGCTCCATGCATATCCTTTTGGATTTCCTTACTATTTCTGTGTGCACCAGCTTAACTTCCAATGGCCAACATCTTTGCCAGAAGGCTACCCTCAGCCTGCTTAGGGGTTTATTATCAAAGTACTCTACACAGAGAAGTGGGACCTTTAGATGTGTCCTCCACTCTCTTCCCCTCTAGGGATTTGACAGATATCTTTAATGGAATGGTTTGGACGCCCAGACATGGACTTGACATTGACTCAGTTAGTCTAGTTCAGTGGTTCTCAAAGTGGAGTCTCCAGACTAGCAGCAGAAGCACCAGGTGAGAACTTTCCAGAAATGCAACTTCCAGGGCTCCAGCCCAGATGTGATGGATCAGAGACTCTGGAGCTGAGATGCAGTGGCCTGCTTTACCAAGCCCTCCAGATGCGTCTGACGGTAGGTGCTGAGGCATGAGAACCACTGGTCTAGTTGATGGCTTTGGAATGTCTGTGCACATTTCCCCAATTTTCCTTGTGTTCAGTCTTTTATGGCCCTATCAGGGCCCTGAATTCCTCTATGATATGGAAAACTTAGATCTGGGGCTCCCAGGGGTGCAGGGGGGAAGCCAGGAGGGATGTGGGCAGCATGAAACAATCGCATAGTGAGAACGTTAGTCCATCTCAATTCTCCTTCACGCTGACTGCACCAGGGGGGTTTCTTGTGCTAAGACGTCTTTACGTCTCTCTGCCACGTGCTAACCCCAGATCTGGACAGGCAGCAGTATTCACAGGGAATTGAATAAATTTATTTTTCCACTTGGATGTCTATTTATTTCTGGTCCCCTTATTTTAATGGCAAGTGATGTTGATTCTCCATTCATGATTATAAGATCCATCTTCACCTGTAAATAAATTTGCTTTAAGTGAAAAAGGCTACAAATGGTCCATGAATAAATGTAGGGATGCTATATGAACAGGACAAAATCAAGACAGGGTGGTGAGTGAATGGCTGAGTTAGGCTGGGAAAAGTTGGCTGAGACAATGTGGAATCTTCAAAAAAGAGGTGACAGCTCTTGGCACCCGAAGTCTAAGAGGGCTGGAAACATTAGGAGGTACCCTTGGTCACAAACGTCATGAAGACCACGTGACTCTGAAAAAAACAAGAGCTAACACTTATGCAGTGCTTCCAATGTACCAGGCAATGCTCTCAGTGCTTTACACGATTTACTTAATCCTTGTAACAGCCCTAAAAAGGAGGAACTTTTGTTATCCCCATTTTACAGAATAAGAAACTGAGGCTCAGCAAATTTGGATAACTTGCCCAAGGTCGACTAGTCAGTAAGAGGTCCCAAGTCCAGCTCTAGCTCTGTTAGATGCCTCCAAAGCCTCCATTCTTCTTGCTTTACATCTTGGGGGTGGAGGTGAGTAAAGGGGAAGGTTCCTGTGGTCTATAAGCAGCTGAGTCAAAATGTCCCTTTTTTTGAGCCTGTCACCTTGCTCTTCCCCCTACAGTCGCCTGACTTCACAAGGCAATAAAAATCCCACGTTACTGCAAACTGGCTTTGTCTTTTTCTTTTCTAAGGCCCCCAGACTCAGACCTATAGAGAAGGGAAGACCTGCTGAGTGTGAAATTAGCCTTTAATTCATTCTACATACACTTAAACTGGGTCTACTGGACCCCAGGTCCTGGGGACACAATGATCACCCAGATGAAGCCGCTATGTTTATGGGGAGGGTTAATAAACACATAAACAAGTATCAGATAATCGCCTGTGTGGTAAGATGGTGAACAAAATAATACAGGGAAATGGGATGGAGATTGACAGGAGTGGGAGGGGGAAGGGCTCCAGTGGCACAAAGGTTGGGGTGCAAAATCAAGCCTCGTGGGTTCAGGGGTCAGAAGTTAAAGGCTGATGAGGCTGAAGTGAAGAGAACCAGAGTGGAGGGAAGACTTGAGGAAGGGGAGGTGGGCAGGACCCCGGGGCCCCAGCAAGGAGTCTGTATTTGATTCTACAAACACCGGGAAGCCTCTGGAGGAATTGGATGACTGTGACTCGGTCAGACGGACGTTTGGGAAGCCCTGGTTGGGGAGACTGCTGACGCCAAGTGATAGCTGAACCAAGAACCGTGTGCACTCTTTCCTGCTTGAACTAGCTCAATTCCACCAGGAAGCTTCCAGAAAGAGACTGCTCCTTTCTGCCAGCCCCACCTAGGAGTCTCCTTGAACAATCCCAGCTGGAAGCTGACGAGCAGTGTGAAGCAGCCCGTTCCCAATTGTGGGCAGCACCGCAGAGTGAGGGCAAGCAGCTGAACGTCACCTTCGGACCACATCCGTATCAGGACAAGGCAGCCGAGACCACCAGTGACCTCAGCCGTCTCCTGCCTCCCCCTGGCCTTTTCCTCTCTGTCTCTCACAGTAAGGGAGCAGCCCTCCTGCACTCTGGCTGAAGGGTGGGCGATGGAACTCTCATCCTCCCAGCCAGGGCTTCAGAGGGCAGCGCCAGGCTCTGGAGCACAGCCACTGCCCTTGCAGACACCCCAACAGAGCGCTCTCCGATGCCCGGACACAAACTTGGCACAGAGGTTCACATGTCTAGAACTAGAACTGGAACCCACACATCCAGGACCTGCTGATCCAGCCAGCAGGATTAGCTTAGAGCTGAAGTCACCCAGACCCTGGAGGGGAGGCGGTACAGGGACTGAGGCCAGACTTGTGTGTGTCCCACTTACAAAGAATCATTTTTCCAGCAGGAAACACGCATGATTCCACCCCAGTTAGACTTTTCCTTTTCACTGCCCATGAAAGAAAAGAGCTACTAGCACGCAATTTATCGGTAAACCACCTGCTTCAGAATCAGATTCCCAAGGCATACCCTCTCGGGTTCCGACTCAGAAAGTGCTGGGAATGTGAGTTTTCAGCAAGTGCACGCCACGGCTCAAGGACCACAGTAGAAGAAGGATACATTCTACTTCCCAGATGAGAGGTGTCTGGATGCCTAAACCTTCCAGAAGGCAGGCTCCTCCCCGCTCCACACCCCCACCAAAAAATAAATAAATAAAAGGAAGTGGTATCAGGATAATATACAGAAGAAATCTGAGTTCAAAGCCTGACACCACTTCCTGGCTGTGACAAGCTGGGGAAGTCACTGACTCACTCTGAGCCTCAGTTTCCTCATCTGTAAAGTGGGGACAACCTAAATGTCTATCGACAGGCGAATGGATAAAGATGTGGCACATATATACAATGGAATATTACTCAGCCATAAAAAAGTAACGAAACTGAGTTATTTGTAGTGAGGTGGATGGACCTAGAGTCTGTCATACAGAGTGAAGTAAGTCAGAAAGAGAAAAAGAAATACCGTATGCTAACACATATAATATATGGAATCTAGAAAAATGGTACTGATGAACCTAGTGGTAGGGCAGGAATAAAGATGCAGACGTTGAGAATGGACTTGAGGTCATGGGGGGGAAGGGGAGGCTGGGACGTAGTGAGAGAGTGGCATGCACATACATACACTACCAAATGTAAAACGGATGGCTGGTGGGAAGCTGCTGCATAGCGTGAGAGATCAGCTCGGTGCTTTGTGACGACCTGGAGGGGTGGGATAGGGAGGGTGGGAGGGAGACACAAGAGGGAGGGGATATGGGGATATATGTGTGCATATAGCTGATTCACTTTGTTGTACGGCAGAAAGTAACACAACATTGTGAACCAATAAAGAGGTATAAAAAAAAAAGTGGGGGGCTTCCCTGGTGGTGCAATGGTTGAGAGTCCGCCTGCTGATGCAGGGGACGCGGGTTCGTGCCCCGGTCCGGGAGGATCCCACATGCCACGGAGCGGCTGGGCCCGTGGGCCATGGCCACTGGGCCTGTGCGTCCGGAGCCTGTGCTCCACAGCGGGAGAGGCCACAGCAGTGGGAGGCCCGTGTACCGCAAAAAAAAAAAAAAAAAGTGGGGACAATCATAGCATCTGTCTCATAGGGTGGCAGAGGAGATTAGTGATACGACAGAAGTAAGGTGCCCAGGACAAGCACTTGAAGTTGCAGGTACTCTCGTTTTTATTGTGGGAGTTGTCGCTTTTACTGCTAGTTGATGCAGTGTTCCACAAGCCCCTAAGACCCTCTGCTGGAGGACTTTCTCTGGCTGGGAATGTGGGCTGGCTGGACTGCCTGGAGCCCTGAAAGAACTCTGGGTGGGAACTGGTTGATGGACCACCCAGTACCCTCTCCCTTGGGGTGTGTCGATGTGGGGCTGGACCCCAGGTGCCCATAGCCGTCACCCGCTCTTCCAGGACCCAGGACAGGCTGCCTTTCTTCCCCTCCCTGTCTCGCTCCCCTACTCCCCTGCTGGTGTGGCCCGGGATCACTTCTCAAAGAAACCATGTGCCCTCAAATCCCTGTCTCAAAGTCTGTAGAAACAGGGGAGCCCAACTAAGACACCACGATTATTAAAGGAGGTTCAGAACAGCGACGTGGTCTGTCCCAAAGTTCTCACACCAAAACCAAGTCCTCTGTTCCCTGTCCCTCATGTGTCCCTTGAGCCCAGGAGTTTGGTCCTCCTTGCGCTCCGTTCCACATGGAGGAAAAGGGAGGGGTGGGCAGGACACAGCTGACCACCCTGGACAAACCTCCATACCAGATGTGGTCCAGAGGAGCACCATGAGTTAGGATGGTGGCTCTGATCAACTCCAGGCACCAGGGAAAGGTCGTATGTGGTTCCAGAAGTGGTGAAAAGCCTGGGCTTCGGAATTCAGCCAACCTGAGCTTGAATCTACCCTTTCCAGACTAAGGGGGCATCCGTCTGCTTTGTTAGGTTCCGGGTTCCTCACCTGCAAAACTGCCATGAGGATCCAGTGAGAAAATGCCTAAGTGGTGCCCACCTGGGCAGCAAATAAGTCAGTGTCTCTGCGGGCAGGGCTAAGGCACACTTGAGGGCACACGGGGAATGCCATGCGAGCCTCAGACAGCTTGGAAACTTGGAAAGGGTTTATTTAAAACTTTCATGGAAAAGAGCTTAGTTTTTTCAAATTCAAAGGCTAACAGGATAAGCTTCAGTTATCAAGAAAAGTTGCTTATGTGGGATATCTCATTCTCCAAAGGAGCTGCTGGCCGAATGAGACATCCTCTCTGTCTGAAAAGTAAATATGTGAATTTATCTTGGGGGCAGGATCTGGGTCTTCCTCATCTTTGCAGCAACCTTCCCTACCCCGCCTTCAGTGCCTGGTCTGGTGGCTGGTGCATGATACATGCTGAACAGATATTGGAGAGGTGGAGGGAGAGAGGAGGAGAGAAAGAAAAAGGAAGGCAAGCCCAGCAGCAGGGAAAGCCCTTCGAATGTCCCTCGTGTGGGGCCCTTAATAGTCTCCATCAATTTTTTAAAACGATTTCTATTTCTTATAAATTGTATCCCTTGCAGAGTGTGAAGTGCAAACACGTCCCCTTCAGCATTCCCTTCCTTCTGCCCTCCTTCCTCCCCGACGGGGAGGTGGGGGACAGGGGTCTGACCACAGGCAAACTGGACTTCCATGGATCTTGCCTGGGAACCGCGGGGACAAACGGCCCCTTTTATGAGCAGCTCTGCCATTTTCTTAATGGATTCGTCCTGGCCCCCCAGCAGCCCCATGGAGCAGACGCAAGCCCGGAGACCGGTGTGAGGCTGGAATCAAGAAGGGTGGCCTTCCTGGAGGAGGGGCCCCCAAGACTCTTGCTGGTGAACACAGTCACATTCATTTCAAATGGTTCATGGGGGATTCTAACCAGTTTATGAAAAGTTTGCTCCAAGCAGCCCAAATCCCTGGTCCTTTCTCTCATCTCACACCAGCTCACGTTGCAACCCACCTGAGAAGGCACCGCCTTTCCTTCCGGAGTGCAAATGGGATGTTTTAAAAACCTGGCCCCCGATATCCAATTGAGGAAACGTTAAGCAAACACCAATTTGGGGCCAGGCGCTCTTACATAACCCTGTACAACTCTGAAGAACAATCCCGTGAGCAATGGATAATGCTGCACCCATGCCCGTTTTAAAGTCAAAAAGACTGAGGCTCAGGAAGCAGCCCAATCATACAGATAGTAAATGGCAGAGTCAGGATAACCATTCATTCACGCACGCAAAAAACATCATCACCTTCCTCCTCATGTCAGGTGCTGTGAGAGGCACTGGGGGTGTATAATAAAATAAGACAAGAATTCTTTCTTTAACAATCTTTCTTAGAATCATCTAGAAAGGAGTTTACTACCTAGGTGGGTATATAAAGCCATCTCTTGTCCTTTCAAACATGAACATCTTTCCACTCGTCCCATCACCTCGAAGTTGCCTCCTAATAAGAACATACATATTGATAATTACCTTAACTGTAAATGGATTAAATGCTCCAACCAAAAGACATAGACTGGCTGAATGGATACAAAAACAAGACCCGTATATATGCTGTCTACAAGAGACCCACTTCAGACCTAGGGACACATACAGACTGAAAGTGAGGGGATGGAAAAACATATTCCATGCAAATGGAAATCGAAAAACAGCTGGAGTAGCAATTCTCATATCAGACAAAATAGACTTTAAAATAAAGACTATTAGAAGAGACAAAGAAGGACACTACATAATGATCAAGGGATCGACCCAAGAAGAAGATATAACAATTGTAAATATTTATGCACCCAACATAGGAGCACATCAATACATAAGGCAAATACTAACAGCCATAAAAGGGGAAATCGAAAGTAACACATTCATAGTAGGGGACTTTTAACACCTCACTTTCACCAATGGACAGATCATCCAAAATGAAAATAAATACGGAAACACAAGCTTTAAATGACACATTAAACAAGATGGACTTAATTAATACTTATAGGACATTCCATCCAAAAACAACAGAATACACTTTCTTCTCAAGTGGTCATGGAATGTTCCCCAGGATAGATCATATCTTGGGTCACAAATCAAGCCTTGGTAAATTTAGGAAAATTGAAATCATATCAAGTATCTTTTCCAACCACGATGCTATGAGACTAGATATCAATTACAGGAAAAAAATCTGTAAAAAATACAAACACATGGAGGCTAAACAATACACTACTTAATAACCAAGAGGTCACTGAAGAAATCAAAGAGGAAATCAAAAAATACCTAGAAACAAATGACAATGAAAACATGATGACCCAAAACCTATGGATGCAGCAAAAGCAGTTCTAAGAGGGAAGTTTATAGCAATACAATCCTACCTTAAGAAATAAGAAACATCTCAAATAAACAATCTAACCTTACACCTAAAGCAATTAGAGAAAGAAGAACAAAAAAACCCCAAATTTAGCAGAAGGAAAGAAATCATAAAGATCAGATCAGAAATAAATGAAAAAGAAATGAAGGAAACAATAGCAAAGATCAATAAAACTAAAAGCTGGTTCTTTAAGAAGGTAAAAAAAATTGATAAACCACTAGCCAGACTCATCAAGAGAAAAGGGGAAAAGACTCAAATAAAAAGAATTAGAAATGAAAAAGGAGAAGTAACAACTGACACCGCAGAAATACAAAGAATCAAGAGAGATTACTACAAGCAACTATATGCCAATAAAATGGACAACCTGGAAGAAATGGACAAATTCTTAGAAAAGCACAACCTTCTGAGACTGAACCAGGAAGAAACAGAAAATATAAATAGACCAATCACAAGCACTGAAATTGAAACTGTGATTAAAAATCTTCCAACAAACAAAAGCCCAGGACCGGATGGCTTCAGAGGTGAATTCTATCAAACATTTAGAGAAGAGCTAACACCTATCCTTCTCAAACTCTTCCAAAATATAGCAGAGGGAGGAACACTCCCAAACTCATTCTACGAGGCCACCATCACCCTGATACCAAAACCAGACAAAGACGTCACAAAGAAAGAAAACTACAGGCCAATATCACTGATGAACATAGATGCAAAAATCCTCAACAAAATACTAGCAAACAGAATCCAACAACACATTAAAAGGATCATACACCATGACCAAGTGGGGTTTATCCCAGGAATGCAAGGATTCTTCAATATATGCAAATCAATCAATGTGATACACCACATTAACAAATTGAAAAATAAAAATCATATTAAAAAATTGCCTCCTAGAAATGATCCCATTTGGATTGGAACCAGGTTTCCAGAGTCTTGGGTTCGGAAGAACCACTTTCCCTCCAGAGGCTTCTTTTGAGATGTATTCCACCAGCTAGTATTTCCTGAGTACTTGCTATGTGTCAGGCATGGTGCTCGTCCTGGATGTATAAACAGTGAACAAAGCAGACACAGCCCTACCCTCAAATAGTTTAAAGTCTGGTCGGAGAGACACGCAGGTAAATAGACAAACACAATGTAGTATATTATATGGAATGATCGTGAAGGGCGGGGTATGGTACTTGGAACTGAGGGGAGTCAGGGAGGGCTTCCTGGAGAAAGTGATAACTGAGCTGAGCCTGGGGAGCTAGCAGAGTTGTGCAAGGAAGATCTAGGCTAAAGCACTAGGGTGCAAAGAATCCTCAGTGGGTGGGCACGTCTCCTGCTGATGGCTCAGAGAAGCTGGAGCTCCAGGCATAAGGAGGGAAGTGGTGAGGAGGGAGGAAGGAGAGGTAAACAAGGATAGTGCAGGGTCTCCTCGGGAGACTGTATTTTATCCTGAGAGCCAGGGGGAAGTAAGGAAGGGTTTTAAACAGGGAGGTGAAGGCTGGATAAGCATCTTGGAAAGACCCCCCTCTGGCAGCAGATACAATCACAGGGCAGCAAGTTCCCCTCTCAGGTTATCCTTCCCGCTCCCTGCCTCTGTGCGCCTTTTCCCACAACACTGCATTAAGT